>NC_088798.1:35143468-37643468 GCF_011386835.1 Chrysemys picta bellii | reverse complement strand
ATCACGTGCTGCACTAGAGACTCTTCCTGATACTGTTCCCCTAACCCACAGCATCTCTTCTCTGAGTCCCAGTCTCTTCTATCTCCTCCCCCTCACCTCTCCTAACCCTTCCTCCTTCCCCATACTAATCCTATAAAACCTCAGCAACTCCTGTCCCTTTCTGTGTCTTTCAAGTTACGTGTGTGTGTGTATGTGTGTGTGTTGGGCTGCTGTTTGGACACTGTAGCCTGTGCCTCCTGGCTTAATTGTATCTAGACTGCAACTAATTTTTAAGCAATTAGAACAGCCTTGGAGCTGTCCTGGGCCCTTCTGAAAAATCCTCCATGGGCATCTGTCCACCAGACCATGCTTCCAAGCCATCTTCTTGGCGAGTTCCAGCCACAGGGCTTTTTGTCAGTGTGGGTGCAATCAAATGCCAGCTTTGAAAATGCTATGAGCAATGAATGAGGGATAGACCTCAATAGATTACTCACATAAGCAAGACTATTAGGATTTGGTTTGTGTTACATGGAGCCTTAAAAGAGGAATCACAATTCAGTAATATGATTCAAGAAAATGCTTTGACTTCATAACATTTTTTTTTAAGGCCCTCTTCTTGACTCAAAATTTCTCTGCTTAACTTGCTGTTTTAAGTAGTAATTTAGTTGATTGTTTAATTGTTGCAGGTAAAATTTGTGTATAATGCAGTTATGAAAACCATTTGGTGTAGAAGATAGAGACATCTGAATTGCGTTTGTAGTTCTAACCCTTGTTTTTTATTTGCTTTCTCCTCACATCACCCCCATTGGATCCTATAATATCATGTCTAGATTAATTTATCAGTTTTATCTGAAATTTACCTTTGCCTTTAATTTACCTGATTCACGTTTTGAATGACTAGCCAATAAACTTTGGTCTGGTTTATAACGAAATTCCTATTGTGAGACAATGACTAATTCTTTGCAACTCACGCACTTGGTCCCTAGTTAGCGAGAGCTTCAGATATGAATTGTTTTAATTCTCAGGTTTGTAAAGCTTTGATTATTCAATTATGTTGGCATTCAATCATCCTGAATAATTGGATCTTCCTGTATAAAGGAAAAAGGTTTATAAGGACTGTTAATCCAGGTGCCAATTCTTCCTTTGAATTAGTGGATGTGGGATGGCATTGTAAACAGAATGGGAGCTGTGTGTCATTCATTACCTTTTATCTGTAGGCTAAATTAGTAATCAGCCTAGTTTAATCTCTCTCCAGCCACAGAAGTTTACAGAGAAAATCTTTGATGGCATCTGTCTCTAATCTGCTTAATTATAAAACCATTAGATTTGTCTAACAAGGGGTGTGCCCGTGTGTGTCTGTGTGTGCGCGCACACATGTCAGCTTTCAAAAGTGAAGACAACTTTTCACACATTGCTCGAATGTAGTGGAAGTGGTAGGTTCTGTTTCACATTTCCTATATTGACAATGTACAGTGTAAGGACAGATAAACCACAAACTTTTTGGTCTCCTTTGGGTTCCTAGAACACTAGGAAGATTCTTAACTGAAGAGATTGTTTCTCATCTTCCTTTTGCCAGTTATGAGGATATAGGGACAGAGTTTTTATGATTGCTCCCTGTGCAGTTCAGAAATGAAAAACTGCTGGGAATATGCCTGTTGCAGATCTAGGAAAGTGAGTCCTCAAAAAAAAAAAATTTCTTGACATAGAAGGAATAATGTAAAAGACAGTAACTGTCTCATGATTATTATAGTTCCCAAAATTAAATACTTTGGTTGGAGCTAAAGTAGCTGTTCAACATCCAAAATGCTTCATGTCACTATGCAGTAGGAAAACTATTATGTATCTCAAATTATAAGAGGACTTTTATACTATGAAATCTATTTGGCAGTGGTATGTGTTTTGATTTGTTTTTTCTAAATAGAAATTGATTAAAAGCAAACAACCCCAAAAACATTTAACACAATTGGCAAAGGCTTCTCTGATGTTAGATTTCTCAACTAACGTGGCATGTGCTTTAGAATTAATAAGTCAGTGGTGGAAAATTACTAGCATCTCTAAAAGTTTTTCTCTGTTGCATTATGTTACAAGAGTAAACAAGTATATTGATGACATACAACTTATCTTCATAACTATGGGAAAGGCCTTTTTTCACTGCTTGTATATCACAACTTCCTCTTGCAAACTGACAATGCTTTAGAAGAGTTCAGTGAAAACTGAAATTAATCTTCCTCCAGCACTCTGGGTGATCATGGTTAGAATTCAAAGTCCAGCAGCAGAATGAAATGTGGCTAAGGATACCAGTGGGAGAAACAGTTTGCACATCCATCTCTCTTTCTATGCACTGCAACTACACAGATTGCCATATGGCTTTCTAGCTGACTATGTTACTCTCCTGCTGGACTTCTGTGGTATTAAAACCAAACCTAAAGTCTTGGCCTTAGTTCTCTCTCTTTTGGTGGGACTAATAGTCACTCTCTCTTCCCCCCAAATCTCACCCTCTTAACCATTCCTTGGAGTGTCAAGGCTCTGATATTGCTGTCTTGCACAGGGGCCATTTATTAGTTTATTGGTTGGATGGGTGCGTGGTTGGCTGAAGCAAAATGATGAATTTGTGGCAAAAACTCTGAATTGCTTTGGATGTTGTGTGTGGGGTGAGGGTTGGGAATGCCAAATTAGAGAGATGCACAATTATTAAATCCACAGTGCTCTCAGATCAACGAGGCAGATGACATTTGGCAAAGCTATTGTTTCAGGCTCTCTGCTGATGAAACTATGTTGAAGTGTTTGAGTGTTTCTCTGAAACTATAAAGGCAAGAAACTATGGTTTGTAACCTGTCCTTTAAATCGGCTTCTGTACCCAATGACTGGAAGATAGCTAATGTAACACCAATATTTTAAAAAGGCTCTAGAGGTGATCCCAGCAATTACAGACTGGTAAGTCTAACGTCAGTACCGGGCAAATTAGTTGAAACAATAGTAAAGAATAAAATTGTCAGACACATAGAAGAATATAACTTGTTGGGCAAAAGTCAACATGGTTTCTGTAAAGGGAAATTGTGTCTTACTAATCTATTAGAGTTCTTTGAAGGGGTCAACAAACATGTGGCCAAGGGGGGATCCAGTGGACATAGTGTACTTAGATTTCCAGAAAGCCTTTGACAAGGTCCCTCACCAAAGGCTCTTATGTAAATTAAGTTGTCATGGGATAAGAGGGAAGGTCCTTTCATGGATTGAGAACTGGTTAAAAGACAGGGAACAAAGGGCAGGAATAAATGGTAAATTCTCAGAATGGAAAGGGGTAATAAGTGGTGTCCCCAAAGGTCAGTTCTAGGACCAATCCCATTCAACTTATTCATAAATAATCTGGAGAAAGGGGTAAAAAGTGAGGTGGCAAAGTTTGCAGATGATACTAAACTGCTCAAGATAGTTAAGACCAAAGCAGACTGTGAAGAACTTCAAAAAGATCTCACAAAACTAAGTGATTGAGCAACAAAATGGCAAATGAAATTTAATGTGGATAAATGTAAAGTAATGCACATTGGAAGAAATAACCCCAACTATACATACAATATGATGGGGGCTAATTTAGCTACCACAAATCAGGAAAAAGATCTTGGAGTCATTGTGGATAGTTCTCTGAAGACGTCCACGCAGTGTGCAGCGGCGGTCAAAAAAGCAAACAGGATGTTAGAAATCATTAAAAAGGGGATAGAAAATAAGACGGAGAGTATCTTATTGCCCTTGTATAAATCCATGGTATGCCCACATCTTGAATACTGTGTACAGATGTAGTCTCCTCATCTCAAAAAAGATATACTGGCATTAGAAAAGGTTCAGAGAAGGGCAACAAAAATGATTAGGGGTTTGGAATGGGTCCCATATGAGGCGAGATTAAAGAGGCTAGGACTTTTCATCTTGGAAAAGAGGAGACTAAGGGGGGATATGATAGAGGTGTATAAAATCATGAGTGATGTAGAGAAAGTAAATAAGGAAAAGTTATTTACTTGTTCCCATAATACAAGAACTAGGGGCCACCAAATGAAATTAATGGGCAGCAGGTTTAAAACAAATAAAAGGAAGTTCTTCTTCACACAGCACACAGTCAACTTGTGGAACTCCTTGCCTGAGGAGGTTGAGAAGGCTAGGACTATAACAGCGTTTAAAAGAGAACTGGATAAATTCATGGAGGTTAAGTCCGTTAATGGATATTGGCCAGGATGGGTAAGGAAGGGTGTCCCTAGCCTCTGTTTGTCAGAGGGTGGAGATGGATGGCAGCAGAGAGATCACTTGATCATTGCCTGTTGCGTTCACTCCCTCTGGGGCATCTGGCATTGGCCACTGTCGGCAGACAGGATACTGGGCTAGATGGACCTTTGGTCTGACCCAGTACGGCCATTCTTATGTTCTTATGTTATGTAACTTCTTTTTTAAATTTTAAGGTCAGATTCTGGAGCACAATTCTTTGTTATGGGGGTGAATTCTGTGGTAAATCTTGCAGAATGCAGAGGACCCTGATTATAGGACATCACAGACAAAACAGGCTTCTACAGAACTTGAGTGCCAACTTTGTCTCCAATGTTTACTAGGGACCACACACAGTGTGACACACTAAAGCATACAAAGATATCTAATAGCTGAATAAAGAAATTAACATATTAAAGTATATATTTTCTAGTGTCAGACTTAGACTTCCTTTACTTCGAAAGCCAGATTCCTCTTTATTTGCAGAGTCTCAGTCCCTATTGTCTTCTCTTTCTAGAGCTCCATTTCTCACTATCTTTCTCGGCTTCCATTACTCTTTTCCCTAGCTCCTATATTTCCATCTCTTCTACCTGATCTCAGATGATCTTTGCTATTAGTTCCTCTCATCTAGTTCCCAGCACACACCGTTTTCCATTCCTTTCCTCAGTGGAGCAGCTTAAAGATATATTTACAATTATGGTGAAATTGCATGAAAACTTGATTTTGTGGAGGGAAAAATAATTGATGTTGCCTTTCTCCTATTCCTTACTGACGACCTTAGCCTTTTGGATGATGGACTATATTTCTGCATTCTGGTGTCTCAGTACACAACATGATTTTCAGAGCTACTGCTATTCTGAACTTAAAGCTGGGGAGCTGAAAATGTGAATATGACACAAATGCAGAATACTCACTTACATATGTATATTCTCATGAAGCCATGACACTTGAATGACATTTTGTCATCTTCAGCCATCTCTAAGGCTCTCTGTTCTTAGTTTCTCTACTGCAATTTTTAAGAAGTTGTGGCAACTCCTAATTTTCCCAGAGAGTTCTCAAATATCAATTTTTAGTTCTAATAAGACATTTTCTTTGCCTTCCTCTGAAGAAACATCAGTCTAGTGACTGACAGACATGAGCAATACTGCAAATAAAAAAACGGCTTATTTTAAAACTAAGTTTAATTAAGGCTAGCCATATCAGAGCAATATACCCACCGAATACAATTATCTCTTCAGCTACTTCTTTACAGGAGATTAGTATTAGTTGAGGATTATGAATTGTAGATAAATGAAAGCATTCAGTCTTAATTATTTATAATTACTAAGGACTGGCAAGTTGGATGGTATCTTGGGTTCTGTGACACCATTGGCACTTAAAAAAAAAAATTCTGAAATTTCTCAGTTCATGAAATATTTTTCTTCATAATTGAAACCATTATATCCCAGGAGCAAATTTAGTTTTAACCTTCTCCCTAATATATTTCTAATAACATGGCCTGTACTATGTAAACATTGAAAATTATGTTTAAAAGTAATTTTTGCCTGACTTCTAGCATAATCAGGAAAATAAATTAAAAATATACAGGCTAAAACTTGCTATATGACAGAGGCAAATGGTATTCTTGATGGTTAATTACATTTATTTTGGTAGCAGTTAAGATCTCAGTCAGGCTCCCTTTGTACATGTCAGTGCACAAACATTTAATAGGAAGATGGTTACTGCTCCAAACGGCTTACAGTCTAATGCTTGGAACCTTGTACATCTTGAGTTCTCTTTTAAATCTAGAGTCAAGGGCTTTCAAGTGGGCTCTGAATTTGGGAAAAGAAGTTTTGTCCTTCTTAGTATTAAATCAAATGTATAGGTCCTGATTCTCCTCTCACTCTATTACTATGAATGTAAATTGGGAATAAGTTTATGGAAATCAATGGAGCTGCACCAGTGGAAAAACTGAGTAGAGAATCAGAGCTGCTCCACCACAGACTTCAAGTGTGAGCCTGGTTAAGTCACTGGGCTCAGTTTCCCCATCTGTAAAATGGGCAGGCTAACACTTCTCTACCTCACAAAGGTGTTGAGGACAAATACATACAAGATTGTGAGAGGCTCTCATATTATATTAAGGAGGAGCCTATATGTATGACAGATCCATTGAATCCTCTTTTTCTTTTATTGGGCTTTTCATCCTGCAATTCCAAAATGCTTTCTATAGGGTATATAGAAATCACTTCATTCATCAGAGTAATGCATTCCACCCTTGGGGAGGAATATAACAGCTATTTAACGGTTCACTGCATGGCAATTTAGGCTAGAAAAGAACACTGAATCCAACTGAAACTACAGTTTGTCAGTTGGAAAAACAAATGTACTTTCAAGAAGGCTGATTGCAGCAATTCTTCCTTACTAGTGTTCATGCAGAATACCAGTAACAACTGACAGTAAAGAGCTAATTATTGATTGTTGCTAAAATTATTCCACTGAAGTAGCTGATCTCAGAAATTATTGTGACTTCAATAATTTTGCTACTGTTTCTCACTCCAATCCAAAGGAGTACTTAAAGAGGTGCTTTAACTCCCACTGAAGCCAATGGGACTGAAGCACGTGCTTAAAGTTAAGCACACACCTAAGTATTTTACTGTATCAAGCCAATAGTACGTAGTATCTTTCAGGATAAAACCCTACCTTGTGATTGGCAGTGATAAATCTAAGCCTTAACATATTCTCTAGCTTTTTAAATAACATTCTGACTCCAGAACACTTCTTCCCTTCCTGGTATTACTCTATTCCCAATGCAGTATACCACTCCGCTCTGTTGGAATCCATAACTTATGATTTTTAATGAATTCCTTGGGAAGAATCCTTGACTGAGGGGATGGCTCATTCCCAGCCGCAGCCACATAAACCAGAGCTGTCATCAGCAAATGTGATTTGCCCTTGAACAGACTCGCATATGCTAATCCTTTCATGAGCTCACCATCCTTTTTTAGTAGTAGCTTCATTTAATAAGTGCAACCTGCACCTGTCACTCTGCCAAAGGAAGAGCCTGTCTTGTGATTTAGTGTCTGAAAAATTTCTGAGGCAGTGCGGCTTGGCTGGCTCCTCAATTCTCTGCACTCGGAGGCTGCTCAAGTATAATAGGCTGACTGTCTGCCTGAAGGGCCACAGTTCAAATCACATCTTCGTGCTCTCCTAAATCAGCCCTCAGACTGATGTTAGGAATTCACAGATGTCGGAAGTTGGAATTGGCAAGGAGGGATGTTTTTCACCCTGAGAGGACGGAGGTTCAGATATGGGCTGCCTTAGCTGCAGGAGAAATCCTGAGCTTGTGCAAAAGCCACCATCTTGATATGTGGGGGGAAATATAACTAGCAGGGCTTAAGGCAACTCTGTTGCCTCCTTCAGTCTGTTTGTCTCTGCAAGGGTCAGCTTGATGAGATGATGAGGGATGGTAACAGGGAGAAAAGAATGATGCGGATACACTCATTCAGCAGAACTACAACCTTTGGAATTAAGTGACTGCCTACTGCAAGATCTCTGCACTGCACAGCAAAATCTTTTTGACTTTGTATAGCTGTTATAGCACACACAACTACCTTTTTCAAAAGTCATTGTGAGGGCATGAGGGGCCAGATTTTTGAAGTGCTCAGTATTCACAACCGGGGGAAGATTTTTTCAAAAGTTCAGTTCCCATTCTGTCACTTACGGCCTGACTTTTCTAAATAGTTCAACCCCCAACGTACTGAGCTCCTTTTGAAAATCCGGCACCTAAGTGAGATGTGAATGCTTTGGAAAATCTGCTTGGAGTGTGGGTGTCAAACTTCTGAAAATTTGCCTCCATGTGTAATAACTGCACATGTGTAGCAACCGCAGGTTGCTTTATTTTCAAAGACTTGGGTAACTGTGTTGGATTCTGAAGAGCATTTGACATGCCAATGCATAGAGACTCTCAGACATATAATTGCATCTGGCTCAGTAACTGGCACTGCACAAAGACAGATTATATCTAAGGTATTTATAGAGCACAAGTCACCACAGTATCTAGGAGACGCGATAGCAACATGTTACTCAGTACTAGTCACCTGCTTTCTGTGCACACTGGGAAAATGTGTATCTTTCTACTTAAGTCCCAGAAAAATCAGATATTTCTCTTACACATCTACCATAAATAACCTCTCATTTCCTCCAGGCAGCTGTGGTATGCAGAGATATCACAGGTTCTTTATACACCTATAGGCCCTGATGAGGATTGGGGTCTCATTGTGCTAGGGTCTTACAAACACAGGCAATAGTCCCTGCCCTGAGGAACTTAGAAGATAAATGGACCTTCATGGAGGCCTTGCCCCAATGCCTCCCAGCCATTGGGTTTATGATCCAATCTGCTTCTCCCTGCCTAACAGAATTTGCCTTGCCAGCAATAGAGGATGTCTTATCTACACTGGGGAAAGTGCAGTGTGTTAGAACATGTGTTAATGTACTTTAACTAACACACCATAGGTTTGGGCTTAGTGTGATCGAGGATTGTCATATTTAAAAACATGTTAGCTGATTAACCCTGGGCTGCCTCCTAAGTTTAACGGCAGCCATACAACATACTTTTAAACCCTGCCCACATTGGCTACTAAGTTGTTTAATGTCATGTTAGAAAATAAATTAAACACATTTCCCCACTGCAGACCTGGCCTGACAGGGTGCGGTAGAGCTTATCAAATGAAATGGGGGCAACAGCGGGAGAGACTCTCAGTCAAGATCCTGGACAAACACAATGTAAGACTAGCCTCAAGCTATTTCAAAAGGAGGCAGATGGGTTGGTGACTGTAGGGAATTGGCATGTGAGTCCATCAAAGGGCAAGTATATCATTATGGGAGACATGGCAGGGCTGGTGGTATTGACAGATGGCTGCTGCTTGGGGGTAGAGGGTGGGAAATTAGCCCAGAATGGATAGTGCAGAGCCAGAAAAATAACAAAGGATAAAATGAAACCAAAAAAGCAACCAGTCTGCTTCCTATTTGTTAGTTGCCTTCCTCTGACTTTCAGTATCACTTCTTTAGCCACTGATCTGCTTTTAACTCTGGCTCCCTGACTCGAAGCAATAAATACTTCCTGAAATGTTCAAATAATACACTACATTTGGACAGGGCATGGCTGTGTATGGAACAGAACTTAGAGTTTTTATCACTCCAAGAAGTGGGGCTCTCGGGATGTGATCATTCATACATTCCAAAACAAAAAGGGACCATTGTGATCATCTAGTCTGACCACCTGTATTACACAGGCCATAGAACTTCCAGCGTATCTTTTAGAAAAACATTCTGTTTTGGTTAAAAAGTTACCACTGATGGCGAATCCACCATAATCCTTGGTAAATTGTTCCAAAGTTTAATTATTCTCACTGTTAAAAAATTACTCCTTATTTCCAGTCTGAATTTGTCTAGATTCAGCTTCCAGCCACTGCATCATGTTCTACCTTTATATGCTAGACTGAAGAGCCAATTATTAAATATTTGTTCCTCATGTAGGTACTTATAGCTGGGAATCAAGTCACCCCTTAATCTTTTCTTTGTTAAGCTAAATAGATTGAGGTCCTTGAGTCTATCACTATAAGGGATGTTTTCTAACCCTTTAATCATCCTCATGGCTCTTCTCTGAACCCTCTCCAATTATCAATATCCTTCTTGAATCATGAGAACCAGAGGTCACATGGGGTGGGTGAATTGATGGGTATAGGGTGAATCGATGGGTATAGGAGGAAGCAGCCTGCTTGTGAAGCAATACTCACATTCTGCAGTCTGGTCACTGTGCTGAGCAAAAACAGATGTGGCATGTCAGAAGTAGAAAGCTCTCTAATCAGTAGTTCCTGCTCACACCCTGAGAATAAGGCAGGCCAGCTTGCTCCACTGATCTCCCCATTCTGACAAATAAATTGAGTTACAGGGCAAGCAATAAGCAGGAGCCACTGTGGCATCGGGTGGAATAATAGCAGAGGAGTGACAGAGTGACAAACCATTGTTTGTAGCAGAAAGGATCGAATGAAAGGGATGACTGACAGCACAGTTAGCATTGCCAATTCAGCAGGAGACAGAGGCAGCACTTCCAAACAAAAATCACAGAGGCTGGTGGTACTGCAGAGCTGAACCTGACGAGTCTGTAGACTTCCCCTCTGTGGCAGATGGGTAGATTCTATGTATATCATACGGCACATCATGGTAAGCTCCAGTGCTGCCCATGAAGAAAGCTGGATTGTTGTCATGCCATGTAAGGATGGAGCATGACATGGGCTGCAGCAAGGCTTGAAAAAAAAACACAAAGGCACAATCCCTAGCTGATACAAAGCCTACCGCTAACGGAGACGCACTGTTTGAGCTGTACCCGTCTTCTGAGATCCTGAAATGGTGACTGCTCACAATGACAACTGCCAGCAGTTATTCCTACCATTCCCATTATTTATTTTCATGATGGAAATGAAACCTATTTTGCTAATGTATACAGTGCTCAGAATCTATGGTTAGGGGTGCTGAGTACCTGCATGGGTGGATAGATATCACATGTACACCAATAACATATGAAAACCCCATATATTAATTCTAGTCTTTCCGGGCTATGTTGTTGGGGAAATAGTATTATCAAATGAATCAGCTGAGAGCAATTTGGCAAAGATTAAATATAATGAGTCTGAGTCTCCTCTCCTTGACACCACTTCAAAACTAACTTAACTCCATAGACTTCAAGGGAGTTACTTCAGATTTACATAAGCATAAATATATGGAGACTCGGGTTCTCTGTGAAAAAACAACTACGAGTGGTGTTAATCCCAGGTCTGAAATGTTAGGTTCAAAGGTACTTTAATCCATTGATTACAACACTGAACTAGCTCTCACTTGGTGGGGGAAAACTATAGCTTTAATTATTTGGAGAGAGCAGTCTCATTAAGAAGGTTCTGACTGTGCAGCATAATTTCTCTTCTTTATAACATCACCGGGGGATGAAGCTTCAAAAAAAAAAAAAAAAAAAAAAAAAAAAAGAGCTTAGAAGTTATTCTATGCATAGGGGACTAACCACAAGGTAACAGTTGTTATTATAACACTCAAAAGTGGACTGGGAAGCTAGATTGCATAGGGTAACTTTCAGAGGGTAAAACAAAGGCAGTTTTTATTCCATTTGTAGGCCCTTTGGGATTAGCTTTCTAAAATAGCTTTCTTTCATGTGGGTTAGTTTTATAAAGCCAAACATCTAGTCTGGGTACCTCTAGAATGGTGTCTGTAAAGAAAATTAAATACCACAGCCTGTTGCTTTGATAGATATGGTGAAGTTATACTAGTCATAATAGAGAATCCAAATCTTTCCTGCACCTAAGACCTTGAAAGGGGTGTGAAATACTACTTTTTACTTCCAGCTGAATTCCCACTAGATAGGAAGGTCCCCTCTGTGCACACTGTGGGATCATGGTGAGGCATGAAGTGCCTTGGAGTGAGCTACATATTTTGAAACAACTCTTTTTGAATGTGTGTGTGTGTGTGTGTGTAAGTCCCATTCGTAGGTGCTGATTTCTGGCCCTATCTACACTTATAGCTTTGCATGTCAAAAACCAGAATTGTCATAGAATTGTTTAATTCTAAAGTAAAGTAAAAATGGCCCTCTAGCAACTAATCGAGTTAGTTTTCAGCTTGCTGCAGTGAAGGGGCCATCTTGAAAAGTGAGGAGGAATGAGAGACGTCTCTTATCTGGGTCCTGTTATAATGAACAGTACAATGGTTAACAGGTTATTTCATTTGATTTGTTGTTTGACTTCCTCTTAGACTATACAGACCTATGCACTTCCTGTGTGGTGCACTGACTGTGGAGGTGATCCTGGAGTTCTTGCCAGGTGCAAAGATCCGCACATGCAGATCCAGTGTCAGACTCAGGCCCTGGAACAGTACTAGTGCAAGGCCTTTATGAAAACAAATGGTAGCAATAGCAGGATTATGTCTGTAACAGATTTCGTTTTAGCCCCCAATCCAAACCCCCTGACAAAGTGCATTCATTTGCTGGTAAGTTTCACTGCACTGTTTAAGTTACTCTCCAGCTGTAAGGACAATTGGAGACGATTTGTTTGGAAAGGATGAATCTTTGCTCTCCCGCAGCAGCATGTGAGCAAGTGGTACCCAAGACACAAATCAGCATGGCCATTCTGAATCTGCTGGGGAACTCTCTTGTTTGCATACAGTACATTAGGGGAGAGGGAAACCTCATTTGTTTAGTACCTCTTGAGACTTTTAACTTACTACTTGGAATATAATAGTGAGGCAGAAGAGACAGAAGCCAGCTGGACTAAATTCATCCCTGGTGTAACTACTGAAGTTGGAGTTATAATATAGCTGAATTTGGCCCATATAGTCTGAGCACTGAGGATTCAACAAAGCCCTCAGGGAGGATCCATGTTGAAAGCTTTTCTTTAAATTATTGCATTGCAGCTCAGTTCCTTTATTATTCAGCATGAGTCACTCTGGTCCCTCTCTCTAAGTCTGATTTGCTATGGATATATGTGACAGTGTTCTCCTCTCATCAGTCAGTAAAATATAAATCATATGAAAACACTTTAGCATTCTGATTGAACAGTCACTATACTGTAGTTTAATGAGAAGACAGGCTGTTTAGGGTGGAAGTTATTTTACTGGTGCTATTCCATCTCTGTTACTGCATTTAAAGGACTCCTAATGCCAAAAATACTGGCTGGAGATGGGATGTGCTCCACACACTGGCCCTGCAAGAGCTGAATTGGGCCAGATGGCCCCAATAAGCTAATTAGGCTGCAAATGGAGGAGCTTTAAGTTGGATGCAGCTAATTAGAGAGAAGCAGCCTTTCCCTGGGAAGAGGGAGGAGTGCTTGGAGGTTGCCAAGACAGGTTGCCTAAAGTTACTCCCTGGGAGAAGGGATGGAAGAGACTGGCAAACCCAGAGGAATGGGGAAGGCCAGGAAGTATGGAAACGACACAAGGAAAGGCAGAAAGGTGCAGGGAATGGACCTTGGTTGCTGTGTAGAGGGTCCCTGAACCAGAACCTAGAGTAGAGGGTGGGCCTGCCACTGTGAAGCAGAATACTGCCTGGGACTGCTGGAGAGCAGGAACCTTGATGTGCTCCTCTCTGCCCCCTGGGAGGGGATATCACAACTGTGACCTGGGTGGAGTCATGAAGTGGACAACTGCAGCCCCTGAGACAGAGAGGAGCTACAGAGGAGAAACTGAGAGGATATAACCGCTGGAAGGGGCATCAACCTGACTGATCTAATCCCCAGAACCATCAGGAGGCAGCACCATACAGCGGTAAGTAGAGCAACCAGTGAAATGGCTAAACAGGGTATTCTGTACACAATCCTGTCTGAGGGTTAAGTAACAAGCAGCACCACCCCACAAGGAGCTCCCCAGCACTCTCAGGGATAGGTCAGGATGTGGCTCGGTGCTCTTGGTCTGTTCTTTTGCGCAGTACAAGTGGAGAAGGATTTGGTTTCAACTCAACTTCTGGCATGGGTTGCACCTCAAGGGTGAAAAACCTGTGCTCCCTTGAGTGCAGGGACTGGGCCTTCCCACTTAGAAGCAGGACATATAGTAGAAGCTGTTTTTTGCACATGTCTGTGTACCCACATAACGGCCAAGGCATAATCCAACCCCAGATCTTTGCTACTGGCCATGGCATTTTCTCTGTGGCTGCCTGTTTCTCTAAAGAATGTGTGGTCTTGCTGCTGTACACTTGACAATCCTTGAATTAGATTTCTAGTCTGATCTCACTGGTTTAGCAAGCTCCTTTAGGTGACTTCAGTAGAACAAATCCACACAAGTAGCAAATGCAAGTCACATGCCTGGCATTCCATCCAGGTGCTACACAAATATTTAGCTGCAAATACAGAACTTGCTACCAAGCAGCCTTCACACCTGAACACTAATTGATGGGCAAACCCATGCTTCAAGATTAACAGTAACACTCATTAGTTTTCCACTTTGTGCTCTTAAGTAACAGATGATGCATTTTCTGACTCACTGTTTCTTCAGCCAGCAGTGCCAATTCTATCTGTTCCCAGCCTAATGGAAACTTTTTACTGAAGGAAGCATCTTGTGCTTCTGCCCATTGTATGGAAAGTATGTAATTGCGCATGGTATATAGACAAAGCACAAAGGTGAGTTTACCGTGAATACCCAAGTAGAATGGGCTTTGCTCTTATTCCTTGGACACTTGTCTGAAATAGTTGTGAGCTAGTAAAGCATTCTGGAAATTTGCATAGAAATGAGCATTGTAAGCATCTCACTAAGTTTAGAAGATTGTTCTCCCTTTATGCTCCTGTAGACTTTATTCTTTGGGGAGGTGGCCTTATTTCCAAAAGGGAGATTTGGCAAAGAGGGAGGGCAGGCAATGCAGGAGGAAATGTAACTCTGTTCATGGATACTGGTTTGGTCTACCTCCTCCTCACCTAGAGATATGTAAAACAGATGGGTTCACTCCCAGATTCCAGCAGTAGCCTCCAATGGAAACTGAAGCCCAGGTCTCTGGTGGTTAAATGCCTATCTCAGAGTGGAGCTGTAGACCTGCAAAGGCATCCCCAGCTCTCCTATTAGCTGGCTGACCCAGCTCTGGAAGTGGGCACTGTCAAATGTCAGGCACAGCCAGAGTGCGAGACGATGCATACAGTGCTCCTATAAAGGGCCTTTTGCAGTTTTGGATGGAGGTTAGGTGATATTGCAGCGCTAGCTCTTCTCTCTCTCCTCCTCTCGGCAGTTTTAGGTCACTATAACAGCATTGCTAGTCACTTTATCCCCCATGCGGTCAGGGGACAATGCAGTTCTTGTGAAATGTGTAAACAGAATTACTCCTCCTCTCAGGACCTATTGATGTAGTTTCACAGGTGAAAAAAATAGTGTAAATGAGAACAGGCCCACAGGAATGAAAACACAACTAAGTTGACATCACTAGAAAAAATCTTTGCATTTCCTGCTTTCTATGACATTATTTGTAGAACTGAATGGCCCTTTAGAGAAGATAGTTTGAGTTTATGGGGGGAAAAATCTGATGAACGGCTGTTCAGTTCAAAGTAAATTCATGTTTTACTATAATTTTCCTGTGGCGTTCAATGCAGCACTTTAAGTTGATTTATTAAAATATATTAAATCTTAGTGTAAATGCTGAAAATAGTTGCTAGCAGGAATATTGGAGGCATGAGAATGTGACTGATCAATCACTTGGTGTCAGGTCACTCGGCAGAAATGTTGAGAAGTTCAAGAACCTCTCAGTTGCTTCACTTATTTGTTTTCATAAGAACATTAACTGAGAGGCCTGTCAAATGCTTGCAGTGTCAGTGATCCCTCGGAGCATGCACTGTGTGACACCGTACCTAAAACTGCAGTCGTGTGCATTTTTCAGGGATTTTATTGTAGGTCAAAGATGAGTGCAAAGTTATAAAGCAAACAAGGAAACAAAATTCACCTGTTCTTCTGTGATTTAAATTGTCCAATTTATTCAGTGCTTGGTATATCCACCAAGGAAAATGAACTGGACTATCAGCACAACAAAACTCTATGCATTTAATTGTAGCATAATTGAGCTAAAATAATCCAAATTCTTCTGACTCTTTGCATTGCTTTTCACTCTTTAAAAATGATTCTGCCTCCAATATTATTTGAGTGTGCCTTTTTCCAGGTGTGCTAATCAAATTTAGGTAATCTAGCTGCAGAAGTAGCTCTTCGCCAACAGGCCCGGTGGCACAATGATTGAAACTTTCTGGTTTGTGGTTCATAGTGGTGTTCATTTAGGTTGTCTTTTTAGCAAGGGACTTTCTCACTTCCTGCCTGATCACTGGCACTTTAGAATCTTGCTGCTTGTTTAACCTTATAATCAACATAAATTAACTCACGCTGAGGTGTACAGGATTTGTGGTGAAAGGGTGGCTGCAGAACTCCATGAGCTCCAATGGAGGCAAATGAAATTAATGAGTGAAGGGGTCAGTGTGAGAGACCAGAAGGGTGGGTATAACTAGACCTTTAGAGTGCTTGCTGCAGGCCTTGTTCTTCACTGCCCTGCACTTTGTCATCACTTACACCAATGCAAAGTATTGAGATGGTGGTAAATCAGAAGGGTAGTATTTTACATCCTCACTGCACAGATGAAACGGATACAAGGCAGTGAGGAATCAAGCCTATGTTGTTCTCTTCTCTAAAAATACGACATAGACCCTCAGCTGGTGTAAACTGATAGTCAATGGAGCTATGAATATTTACACCAGCTGAGGATCTGGCCCTGTGGTCCCAGACTAGCTTGTGAATTTTTTTCTCATCTGGAGACTCCACATCACTCAACTTGAAGACTCTTTAAGCAGATTCTTGTATTTTGCTTAGAGTCCTAAATTAACACAATCCAGAAGTATCGCCTTGTCTACCACCTACCTAAACTTCTCCTCTGCTGGGTACTTACAGAAAACTGCCATCTGAAAGCAGCTAGGCAAGTGGTGGCTTGTGATTCCTGCCTTGATTATTACGCTTTATTACTGCCACAAATTGCTCACACAACTACCCTATATTATTCTGATTCAGTCTAGACCACCACATTCAACACCCTGACCTTTCTGTCCTCTCCACAACTCCTCTACAGGACTTTGTAACAAGACCCAGACTAGCATGAACTTTTTCTGCTGCATCCAAATGATTCCATTAGCGAAATCACGTGGACTCACGAAGCTTTGTGTGCAAGATAAACGTTGCTATCAGTTGCATAGCCCGTTATAAGTGATCGTAAAGTCCATGCCCAAGGCACTGAGGTGATAGACACAGACACAGCCTGGCACCGTGTGTATTTGCTGTGTGCCTTTTGCTCTTTATAGTCATGCTGTATCCAGCTTGGTCACAATCCAGCCAGTATTCTGATCCTGGGAAAAAATGCTTTTAATATGAATCTCCTGCGCTAGAGTTATTTCAGTCACCAGCAAATTGAACCCTCTGAGGATCAGGGGAAGGAAGTAATGTTGTCCGAGGTAGCTGGCCAAAATGAAATACACTGTAATGTTCTGTTGAAAGTGGAGAATCTCTTTCCCCCTTGCTCTGTGAGTGGCACTATCAGTCAATTTGCTGGATGAAGTTTAAGGTATTGTGCTTGGGTTGCTTCATTTCATGGGTGTCCAGTTTGAGATCCCTTTTTAAAATGGTTTGAGCCACAGCTACTTGGGTGACCACCTCTGTTTGTGTGAGATCACAGTAGCTGAAATCCAAAGTACATGAGCTAATACTGCCTGGCAACAAGGTATTCTGGGTGAGGGATTGTGGGCTCTAGAATTAAATTATGTTCCACCAGAGCCTGGGTTTCTGAGTGCAGTTTCCCATGACATTGCTGGAAAGATATTTTATCTGAAGCACTAAAGTTCTGGAGTGGGGTTTGTTTCCCTGTTGACAAAACAGGGTTCTGCATAAAAAGTTTGACCCCCTGTAGTAGTTCTTTTTGAGCTAGGGTAACCGGTACTGTACACAGTGTTCCAGGTGAGGCCCCACTATTTATTTACATAAAGGCTTTATAATATTACTTGTAGTAATTACCATCCCATTCCTTATGGAATTTAACATCTTGTCAACATGTTCATTCTTGAACTTAATGACCTGATATGATTGTTATGGGACAAGATTATGGCAACAAGTGAGATAGTAACTAGGAATGTACAAACCAGGATAGCTTTTAATAATGCTTCTAAGTAAACACACTGAAATTAAATCGCTTACATTATGCTCCTGCTTTTGTCTAAACTTAAAGGAACAATAATCCTTCATAATTAAATGTCATGTTGAGATAGAGGAAACGGTATGGAAAGAGGTCAGTAAATTTTTATCCAGATTCTAGTTCAGATGCTGCTGATTTATTATTTGAAAGCACAGTAATGTCTGTGACCATGTCTAATTTTTTTTTTTGGAGTGTTTGTTTTGAAATGAAAATTGGAGGCCTTAATATTAAAGGAGGACTTGTGCAAAAAGAAATAGCCATGAGGGGGGAGAATCACATGTAGGCATCAGAAAACTAACATGTATTTAAAAGGATTCGATGTCTCCAGGGTGATTCTATAGAGCAATTGCAAGAAGTTGTAGACACATAAGAGAGAATTCAGAGAAGAGTGACAAATGATCAGACAGCTGGAGGTTTTGACTTAGGAGGAAAAATTAAAAGAGCTAAACATGGATAACTTAACTAAGTGATTAAGGTGCAGGAGGCAGCCTGCAAATACTTGAAGGACCAGTGGAGAGGAATAAATAAGGGTGGAATAACAGGGCATAACTAGAAATAACAAAATGAACCCTAGAAGATAAATGTGAACTTCCTGTGAGTGAGATTTCAGATCGTGGAATCTTTTCCTGAGAGAAGTGATGAAAGCCCTATTTTGTAGAACTCTTAAGACAACCCTTATTGTTCAGTTGTTTAAAGTATTGGACTTTAAATAACTGAACAATAAGATGCACATTAATGGACAAATGTCTACTTTGTTTGTACTTGTCTTACTGTAGTGACACGTCTCAGAATAACTTTTTCCACCCCTTTTCACCATATTGTTATATAGAATACATATTAAACCAAAGGCAGCTAGTCAGACTTCCTTACCTCAAAACAGACCGTTCCATTTCAGATAGTACAAATTAGTGCAAAAGCACATAAGTAAGCTGTGATTGCTGATGTGTAGGGTCCCTCTGGTTTACAGTTTGTCCACTTTGTGTTACTGCAACCTCCTATCATTAGATAATAAAACAGGATCTTATGAAATCTATAGAAAGAGGGTTACATCACTCATATTCAACACAACCGAAGTTAAATTCCTTCCCAAAGAATTGTTGCAATTGCACTGAGATATATTAAGGCTTCTGTAGCTCAAACTTTGAATGTATGTCCAGATCCTTCAGCTGTTGTAAATTGATATAGCTGTACTGAAGTTATGCTGATTTAAACCAGCGTGGGATCTGGCCTATCCTCTCGTCTGACACAAATGCCCTCTGACACAAATGCAGAACACTGTAAATATATAACTTTAAAAAAAATTCTTAATAACTCCATCAAGGAAAAAGCTGACTGCAGAGTATAAAACTCTTTGCCAGGAAATGACCTGAATTTTGTGTGCCAAGTTTCTCAAAAATATAATTCAGGCTATGTAAGTTTTAAGTTGGGCTCTTACCTTCTGTTCCATGAATCTGTAGAAATGAAATCAAGAGACTGCTTCACTCTGTCATAGTCATCACTGCCACTTCATAAATTAATGTAGGTCAGAGACTGCATGGGAGAGAGATACAAGTGATAGACTCCATCTGATGCTGTTCTATTGGACTCCTTTATTAAGATGCTTGCATGAATGATTGGCCAGCATCGATGGTGTTTACCCCCCCCCCCCAAAAAAAAATCTGATAGCTTGAGTCACTTTTAGAAACCACTTTTCTCAGTGAAGCTTAGAGCTCCATGCTAGCAGGGTATATTCTAGGAAATCATGTATTGATTTAAACATGCCAGCCCCACACTCATGATGTTATTGTAAAAGATTTGCTAGTCACAGCAATATTAGTAAATATTTAACTTGATAAATCTGGAACTTGGAGTGGTGTAATGTATGTGGGTGTGGCTGTATTGGGGCAAATCTTTGTTCTGGACACTGCTTGGGTAAATTAGCAGTTGGGTGGACAGTCAGTGTAGCTCACTACTACAACTTCAAGATCCCCCACATGCAGTATATTCTGATCTTTCTCAGCAGGGAAATGACTGGGGGAATCTGTCTGTCTACTGTGACATGGAAGGATTCATTCACAGCTTTGTAGTGTGCCGCAGGAATGAACTCTGTGTGGGCTCTGTGTCCTGCCCCCTATGTAACAGGCCTTAATGGCCTGCTCTGTGCCCGTAAGAAGGGATGTATGAGTTGGCCAACTGGCCCAAGTCCTTCAGTGCTTAATCAAGTCAAATTTGTATTGACTTCACTGCTCCACCAAATGAAAGAAGTGTATTGGAAATGGAATGTAACATCACTGTGTGCACAAAATCTCCATGGAGAGAAGAAATGACATTCCTAAGGAGAAATAGTGATTGTGAATATTTGTCATTCAGAGGACAGGATAAAAGGTCTTAAGGAAAAAACCTTAGCAGTAGAAGGGTTGGGGTGTGTGTGAACACCACAGGGCTTCAGCCACCTCAAACTAGAACCAAATCTAAACTGGACTGAAATTGGGGAAAGCTATTCAAATTCCTTCATCTTTGCCTTTATTGGATACTGGCAATCTGCTGCTGCTGTCTAGAGTATTCCCCAAGAATGGTACCCTAGAAGGCACAACAACCTAGGAAATCTCAGACTAGTTAGGGCTTACAAGTCCTCTGCAGTCTGAGGCATCTGTATCTGGGAAGCCACATGGGTACCAAATTTGAGAGGAGCAGGAAAAAGACTAGTGCTGCTGCCTGACCCTGCTGGGGGCAGTGAAGCACACTCCAGAAGAATGGTAGAGGGTCATGAGAGAGGAGATATTTAAAATCCTGGGTTTGGATAAACTTGAAGTAAATATCACAAGTACAGTACCTACAAATTGGAAGCTAGGTAAAGCCCCTCTTAAAAATCAGATCCATAGTGCAACAGAAAATAGATTTTTTTACTCATTAATGAGAAAGAAAAGAGCTAAATAATTACCACAGCATTTCCACTTCTTGAGAACACATCTGACCAGAAAACTGCCTGACTCTAGGCTCGCTCAGTGGGTGCAAAGGCACGTATGTTTTCCTCAGATGCTACCATTGGGATGTGAATAGGTCTGCCCATAATGAGCCAAATTCAGAGGAGGCCTAATTAATCTAAATGAGGCTAAACTGCTGTAAGTCACATGCAGCAGATGTAAGTTACACCATTGTAGGACTACCTCCAAATCTGTACCCCTGTGGGTCAGTGTGAGGAAAATGGCAGGCTTTATGGGTTACTTCTAGCAAATACGGTAAAACTTCACTTATGATTTAGTATGCATGAGATAAATACATTACCAATAATAGTGTAAAATGTCATGGGGGGGGAAACCCTCTTAAAAACTAACTTCTATGATTAACAAACTTCTGAACAGCATCTAAAGGAAAGCAATACTATCACTTAAGGGACAGAATAATTTTTCCTAAAGGAAAATAGCCTCTTTCATGCCCCCTTCCTCAGGGAGAGGAATCAGTATGCATTATGGTTCATACCAGAATGCTTTGAGATCAATAATTTCATGGCAACCAGTGAATTTTGCAGTGTTGTGACTTTTACGACACCTCAATTTATAGGGGGTGAAGGATGAAAGGAAACACTGCTGCAAGTTTTACAGGAGACAAAGTATGGCTTTCCAGCTGGGTAATGCTTAGACAGCTCAAAATACACCATCTATCTCTCTGTTGCAGTGAATGTATGGATCAAATGGCAAAGTATTTGTCCAAAAGAGTACACACAGCCCCCAGCATTCACACTGTATATCAGTCTCTCATCTAAATGGATCCTTTGGGAACAAGGCAAACATACACACACAGTCCTGCTGAGAGCGAGAGCAGAAATAAATATGAGTGTTTGGTGAAAACTGTTACTGCTAAAATTAGAGCCGGGGATATCTGCAAAGGTACTATCTCTAAACTGCCATAATAAGGCAGTTTTTCGGTTCTGTCCAAACTGACAGTCTGGGATCTTCATTTGTGATACAGTACTGCAAAATTTAATGGTCAGCTGGAATGTTGAGCTGTATTCCACTGGCATTTACGTTGTTATACCAGAGTGGCCAGTTGTGTGGTGATTTAGGGCCAAATTCTTCCAGCCTTACTCTGACTGAGAAGAGACTTGCTCTAAGAGTAGGCTTACTGATTTCAGTGAGAGTATCCCTAGAGCTAAGGCTTACTTAACATAAGTAAGGCTGGCAGGATCTGGCCTTCAATAATTTTGACATCTGCCTACAGTTTGAAGACTAAAATAAGAGATAGAAGTGAAAAGGAGTTGTAACCTAAATCAGCGTTTGGCCTCAAATTACCAGAGTCGAAGGTTAGTGGATTAATCCATTCTACCTATCCAGCTTCCCTTTAGCTCCAAGTTCCATGGTAATCTAGTGATCACATATTTGAGATAAGTAGGCCTTAATGACTTGGAAAATCAAACCTTCTGTTAGGTGCACTCTGTGTAGTTTAGAGAGGGAAATCTCCTGATGAAATAATATTTGCTACGTAAATACAGCCCAAGCAGTTTGCCTTCAGAGAGAAGTTTTTAAAACTAATTATTCATTGATTAATGAATAATATATAAAAACATGGTTGTTAAAATATTTTTAACTACAAGTAAATGTATGCCCAACTGCTTTACAGCACAATTCACATCTTTATATCAGATAGGAAGCAATATTTTATTTTTAGTATATTTGCTTTTAAAAAAGGATACATGTGAGTTAAGTCTCACCAAATTTGTCCAGCCATAGGTGTTGTTTTGACTTTGATAAAAGAGTAGTTACATTTTAAATATATAATTAGGTCTAGTGTGAAGTTTCCCCCTTGTGGGAGCTCTGTGGTATTACAATGATTTACACAAAAGTATGTATGGGGGTGTATGCCAACTACATAGGGAGGGTGGACTCTGAGTAAGTGACTGACTACAGGGCCTTGAGGAAAAAGACTCTCTCCTAGCAGTGAATGTTGTGCTGTTTCAGAAATGAAGGGGGCTATAGGAAGTGTGTATCTCACGTTCTGCCTTTCTGGGATAACTGCTAAATAACTTGCATTAAATCAGCAAAATGAGGTGACTAACAGTGCTTAAGCATCAGACATACAACCAGCAATACAGGCAAAACAAAAGAGATTATGTCAATTATATGGGACCTCAAGATTGCTGTAATCAGAGGAAAGAGGAAAATGAAAGTCCAGATCTAAAATTGAATGCTTCAAATGCCCCCCCAAAATTACTTTAAGAGCAATTTGAAAGTCTCAAGTCCTTATGAGAATATCTGTTTAGACTTAATCCTGCAAAACAAACCTTTGTCTTTCTCTCTTTTCTTGGCATCCTGTAGCTCTCCAGCTGTCTGTTACATCATTTCTGGCCAGGTATAGAAACATACACACCTGGTTATATCTATTGGCCTATCAGCCTTGACAATGCCTTTAAAGGCACTTTCCACATCATATAACTTTCAGATTCAAAATCAATATGACTCTGTACTAGGGCTGTCAAGCGATTAAAAAGATTAATCGTGTGAGTAATCAAACTGTTAAACAATAATAGAATTCCATTTATTTAAATATTTTTGGATGTTTTCTAAATTTTCAAATATATTGATTTCAATTACAACACAGAATACAAAGTGTACAGTGCTCACTTTATTTTTTATTACAAATATTTGCACTATAAAAACAAAAGAAATAGTATTTTTCAATTCACCTCATACTGTACTGTAGTGCAATATCTTTATCATGAAAGTTGAACTTACAAATGTAGAATTATGTACAAAAAATAACTGCATTCAAAAATAAAACAATGTAAAACTTTAGAGCTTACAAGTCCACTCAGTCCTACTTCAGCCAATCGCTCAGACAAACAAGTTTGGTTACAATTTGCAGGAGATAATGCTGCCCGCTTCTTGTTCACAATGTCACCTGAAAGTGAGAGCAGGCGTTCGCATGACACTGTTGTAGCCAGCATTGCAAGATATTTACATGCCAGATGTGTTAAAGATTCATATGTCCCTTCATGCTTCAATCACCATTCCAGAGGATATGCGTCAATGCTAATGATGGGTTCTACTCAATAACAATCCAAAGCAGTGCAGACCGACGCATGTTCATTTTCATCATCTGAGTCAGATGCCACCAGCAGAAGGTTGATTTTCTTTTTTGGTGGTTCGGGTTCTGTAGTTTCCGCTTCTGAGTGTTGCTCTTTTAAGATTTCTGAAAGCATGCTCCACACCTCATCCCTCTCAGATTTTGGACAGCACTTCAGATTCTTAAACCTGGGGTAGAGTGCTATAGCTATCTTTAAAAATCTCACATTGGTATTACCTTTGCGTTTTGTCAAATCTGCAGTGAAAGTGTTCTTAAAACAAACAACATGTGCTGGGTCATCATCCAAGACTACTATAACATGAAATATATGGCAGAATGCAGGTAAAACAGAACTGGAGACATACAGTTCTCCCCCAAGGTGTTCAGTCACAAATTAAATTAACGCTTTGCTTTTTTTTTTTTTTTTTTTTTTAAATGAGCATCATCAGCATGGAAGCATGTCTTCTTAATCTTTTCTTATATGGAAGCTGTTCTATACCCTTAATCATTTTTGTTGCCCTTCTCTGTACCTTTTTCAATTCTAATGCATCATTTTTTGAGATGGGGTGACCAGAACTGCACATAGTATTCTAGGTGCAGGTGCACTATAGATTTATTTAGTGGCATTGTAATATTTTCTGTCTTCTTATCTATCCCTTTTCTAATAGTCCCTAACGTTGTTAGCTTTTTTTGACTGCTGCTGTACATTGAGCGGATGTTTACAGAGAACAATCCACAACGACTCCAAGATCTTTCTTAAGTGGCAACAACTAATTTAGACCCCATCACTTTGTGTGTACAGTTACGATTATTTTTCCAGTGTCCATTACTTTACATTTATCAGCATTGAATTTCATCTTCTATTTTGTTGCCCAATCACTCAGTTTTGAGAGATCCCTTTGTAACTCTTTGGAGGCTGCTTTGGACTTACCTGTCTTGAGTAATTTTTTTATCATCTGCAAACTTTGCCACCTCCCTGTTTACCCCTTTTTCCAGATCACTTATGAGTTTGTTTAACAGAACTGGTCCTGGTACAGATCCCTGGAGGATCCTGCTATTTATTTTTCTGCTTTCTGAAAACTGACCACATATTCCTACCCTTTGTTTCCTGTCTTTTAATAGTTACTGAGCCATGAGAGGACCTTCCCTTGTATCGCATGTCTGTAAAATTTGCTTTTATAAGTTTGCTTAAAGTATGCAGAAACAGCAGCCATTTTGTTCTCAGGATTGCTGCTGAATGTTGGCGGCAACACACATTCTCATGGTAACATTACTTGGGGTCCTTCCTGTTTTATTGAATCTGTAATTAAAATCGATTTTAGTGCAAACAAAGGTGATTCACTCTTTTTCCATTTGGAAACATCCCACCACCCTGTGTTCTGGACTTCCTTGCTGAGTTCTGCCCTATTCAATTGTGGAGGCTGAGGTTCAAGTTCCTGCTCTGCCCTATTCAGTTGTCTCTATAGAGTCACTCCTCTCTCTGTCTCATCCAATTAATATTTTATTACATAAACAAAGTGGAACAGTTTGTACAGACTCACCCTGCAATAGCCCAGTGATCAGGGCACTCCCTTGGGAAGTGGGAGGGTGATGCTCAAGTCCCTACTCCAAATCAGGCCTAGCAGGGACTTGAACCTGGGTTCCCTACATTGCGGCTGGCTATTGTGGGGTCAGGGTCTCTTTCTCTCCCTTTTTGCAAAAAAAATTCAGTCTCATTTTTGTTCTGATGTCAACGTTTTGAAATTTGGTTTTGTTCCACATTTTTCACAACTGCGGCCAGTTCTCCTTATAAGGCATGTCCTGACTCAGACTGTGAACACGAAACACTGGTAAATCTGCTGCCCATAGAAATATTTTCTCTCATGCTTCCTAATGGAGTATGTGTAATTGTTTGAGCATCTCCACATAATGCAAGGATCTTACCAATACAGTCCTCTTAGCAGAGGAGATGTCTGTCCCTTCCAAATTCAGAGGCTCATCAGCAAAGCATTAGCATTTCTTGACAGTTTAAATTTTGTGGTAACACTTCCAACTGTGCCTTCCACTCTGTGGGGAAGAGTGGTGGGTTAGAGAACAGAGCTGAGTCCAAGTTGAATGTTGCCTAAAGGTGTGAGAGGATGTTCAGAGCTGGAGTTCTGCTTTGGTTTAATCTAGAGAAGATGAGTGAACTGCTACTTCTGGATCTGAACTTTCTCAGGCTTCAGTGGGGATGCTTTGATCTGGAATTTGGCTTCAGGCCCAACTCTACTAGAAAGAATAGGAGACAGAACTACAGGGAGATTTGCCAGCCAGCAGCAAGGAAATGACAGACCGGCATGCAGCTTTGCTGCACCACCTAAATAAAACCCTCTCTGTGCTGGCTTCAGGAACCCATTTCCCTCTCTCTTCCCTCCCTGCTACTTTGAAGGAGGCAGGGGCAGGTGGGTAGTTCTCTTATGTCCCGTTTTTGTACTCCCGCCACTTTTGGTGAAGACTCTGAGATTAAACTGAAAAATTGCAGTAATGATGAACTAATGCGGCCATAATGGAGTGCCCCTAAACTGCCTGGCATTTAATGCTGCAGCAGTGTAGCACAATGTTAGATTTTCATGAGATAAACAGAATAGTTGCCCTTTATAGAATGCTATTAAAAGCATTCTGATGAAATTAGAACAGGAAGCAGATTGTGGCTATATTGTGGAAGCATGGGGACCTAGATCAATGGCATGGGAAAGATTTTCAGCTATAAATTAGAGTCAAAAAGAGCTAAACAGATTTTGAAAGCTGCCCATGTTAGTGGACTGAGTGGTGATGCTTCTCCAGAGTTTTGC
Source organism: Chrysemys picta bellii (assembly GCF_011386835.1). Lineage (NCBI taxonomy): Eukaryota > Metazoa > Chordata > Testudines > Emydidae > Chrysemys > Chrysemys picta. Next base: position 37,616,678 of record NC_088798.1, on the reverse strand, counting down.
TTATAAAAGCTTGAATACGTTTCTCTGTGTTGCAATATGCTCTGGGGTAGAAATCCCCAGAGCACGTGTCAAGGCTGGATCCCCACTTTGAACTTTAGGGTACAAATGTAGGGGCCTGCATGAAAACTTCTAAGCTTAACTACCAGCTTAGCTCTGGTTCTGCTGCCACCATTTCAATGGATTCCATTCCTGGGAAACCTTGAAAAACCTTCACCAAATCCCTGGTGAAAACAAATCCAAACCCCTTGGATCTAAAACAAGGAAAAATTAACCATTCCCCTCCTTCCTCCCACCAACTCCTGGTGAATCAAGATCCAAACCCCTTGGATCTTGAACAAGGAAAAATCAATCAGGTTCTTAAAAAGAAGGTTTTTAATTAAAGAAAAAGGTAAAAATCATCTCTGTAAAATCAGTATGGAAATTAACCTTACAGGGTAATCAAACTTAAAGAGCTCAGAGGACTCCCCTCTAGTCTCAGGTTCAAAGTACAGCAAACAAAGATAAACACTCTAGTAAAAGGTACATTTACAAGTTGAGAAAAACAAAGGAAAACTAACACGCCTTGCCTGGCTATTTACTTACAAGTTTGAAATAGGAGAGACTTGCTTAGAAAGATGTGGAGAACCTGGATTGATGTCTGGTCCCTCTCAGTCCCGAGAACGAACACACTCCCAAACAAAGAACACAAACAACAGCCTTCCCCCCCCCCCAAGATTTGAAAGTATCTTGTCCCCTTATTGGTCCTTTAGGTCAGATGCCAGCCAGGTTACCTGAGCTTCTTAACCCTTTACAGGGAAAAGGATTTTGGAGTCTCTGGCCAGGAGGGATTTTTATAGTACTGTACACAGGACAGCTATTACCCTTCCCTTTATAGTTATGACAACATGAAATTCAAATTGAATTTGGGATCAAATGGCTGTGAACTCAAACAGATACTTGGTGTCTATAGGAGGATCCAAGTTAGTTTTAGGTGGTCTTTGGGCACTGATTTTCATTACAATTCAGCATTATAACTCCAGAGTTAGGACTGAAGCTAGCTTTCCATTATGTCTTATTTTCAGCCCACTAGATATCTATTTAAAAAAAGAGACTGATCTTCTTTAAGTTGTGCTTCCTCCCATCCCAGGGTAAAGGGCTTTGGGAAGTGAGGTATGCATCAGAGTTCTCATGTGATGGTGCTGTCCAGCCAAAGATTTTTTTTTTCAAAGCATGAACAGAACCACTCTAATGCTTCTGTGAGTTGTGATCCCTAGTGCCAGGTGCTTGGACAACTACTGGCCTAAAATCTGTCTATACAAAGATTAATAGCCTGAATCCTTCTTCCCAAGTGAACAACCTGGTAGGGAGCACAGCCAAGGAGACTGTCTCAAGCTCTCCACCAATCTCCATTTGGAGCGGGGAGGACCTGCATCATAGTGCAGAACCCCTTCTTCAGTAATGATGGAGCGGGTTACCCTACCGTTATCAGCTCCTATGCAGAGCTCATGGGCAGGAGAAGCCTCCATCCCACTAAGCACACGTGTATTTTCTGTCAACTTAACACACCATCAAGCCCAATACCTAGGTAGGCCTAGAACTAGGCCCTGCAGCCTGGGGAGTTGCTGTCCTAGGGCTTCCCAGCTCTTAAGGCCTTTCCCCATCCCTGCCTCCCTCTAGGTCCCTTGGGTGAGTTCCCCAGCAGCCACCAGCCCTGTCTCCCTCTCCAGTCAGAGAGAGACTGTCTGCTTGAGCTCCTGGCTCAAGCCTTTATAGGGCCAGCTGGGCCCTGATTGGGGCATGGCCCCAGCTGAGCCTGCTTCCTCCCAATCAGCCCAGGCCTCTTGCCCTTCCACAGCCCTCCTCCAGGGCTGTTTTAAACCCCTCCGGACAGGAGTGGGTAACCACCCCGCTACAAGGCCAAACATTCAACTGTAGGGCTTACATTTTCAAAAATTACTAGTGATTTGGGGTGCCTAAGTTTTGGGGGATTCAACTTGAAGCACCTTGGAAAGGGCCCAGCTTTCAAAGAACTGCTGGTCTGCATTTGCAGAGAATCCAAATCCTCTGAAGTTTATCAAGTTGGATACCCAAATTCATCAGTCACTCTTAAAAACTGAGGCCGGCGGGTACTAAAGTGACATGGCTTGAACCTCAAGAAAATGTGCAGAAAGCACACTGATGCGGCACAGATCTCCAGGTAACATACCCCACCATCAGACATCAGTCCTGAAACTGCTGATGAAATTAATGCTATTCCATCTGTCAAACTTTCCTGACTTCTTCCTCAGGATGGTGAATAGCTTTTCAGATCTGCCACTGGACCTCAGAGGCAGGAAAAAAAACTTGAAAAAGATGTTGATGTGGCAATGTCTTATTGGGTCCTTTTTGAAATGATATGGAAACTTGAAGAATTTAGGATGAAACTGAGCAGTTTTAATGAAACCACCCTTTTATAATTGGATAAAGTAGCAATGGAATAGGTGCTTCACAATTATGCTTCATTACTGGCTCAAAACCACTGTGAAAGACATGTTCATCAAAATGTATAAATCGAATGCGTTCATTTCCAGCTATCTGTTCCTGTGAACAAAAATAAAGAATCCATAATTGAGATCCATTAACTATTAGGGTTATATTGGCTGAGCTAGCAGCTTCAGGTGTTGGCTGGTTTTCAGCATGGTCAGTTTTTTTTTACTCTGTTATATAAATGAAATTAGGAAAAAGCAATGGTTCCTGACCATCCAGATTTCACTAATGTTAAGATGTACATGAAAAGCTTTGTTTCCTCCTGCAGCATCTTCACTCTGTTCCCACTTTGCCCCTGAAAAAAAGCAGTCAACTCTTTTGAGACTACGCTGCGCAGATTGCTGCTTTGCTCAGCAGTAGTGCTACAATGTAAAGATTAGAGATTTCATTCGTATGTAGGGACACCTCCTTCCTTCTCTAGCAGAAACTCATTAATTTTAATACACACCAATGAAGCGGCAGAATGGGCTTTGAGGTATCTTTCAGAGTGTGGTGTGTTGCTTCTGCACCACTGAGCTCATTATTCTTTTATTACAAAAGTAAGGAGGAATTCCGAGTTTACAGTCCCAGTGCTGTGTTCTGCAGATATCACAGGGCATCAATGTACTCCAAAATCACTCAGCCTGCTTTAAAAATGAAATGAAGCATTTTTTTATTTTGTTCATCCCCATAAGTGAGGAAACATATGGCATGCCAGTTCCTATAGTGTTCACATCTTCTCCCACCAAAAATATGTTTAAGGAAAAACTGGGGCCAGAGAAACTGGATATATAAGCAAGCACCAACGATACTAAACTAGTACCTATAATTATGAGGTTTGCCTATATTTTTGATACAAACACCTATTTTCAAAGGTTTGCAACTAGAGCTGGGTGAAATGTTTTGAACTAAATTTTTTTTATAGAAAAATACACATTTGGTGACACCGAAACATTTCACAAAATGATAATTTTTGCTGACATAATTTGGTGAAAATAATTTTTTAAAGAGATTGTTTTGATATTTTCAAAATGAAATGTTTCATTTTTTAAAATTTTGAAATGGCTTTATTTAGAAACTTCCTTTATTTTTTTTTAATTAAATGTTAAATGCTCAAAACCAAAAATGAAACATTTTGTTGTGGGTTGAACAAAACATTTCATTCAATCTGGAATGATTTTTTTCTTTAAAAATTGCCACCTAATTGAAAAATCCAACAACTCTTGATCTTATACCTCAGATACAAAACCATTCTGTAATCGTCCCATTTTAGAAGTGAAAACTTTGTTTTCTAGTGAATTTAGTTATATAATTGTCAAGCATTTGCTTTCATTGTATATCTCTAAAACTGAGGTATTTTGGCTGTGGGATTTCTATTAACATTAATGGGAACTGGGAGTCCAACTCCTTTAGGCGGTTTTGAAAACCTCATTCTAAATCACTATGGACTAGAGGAAGGCAACCATTTTGTATTCAGTTCAATGATCTTTTCAGAAAACGGACGGACACACGCTGTGTGTCTCATGGAGACATTTTTTTTGTTCTCTTCTTTATACCAATATTAAAGGTCATCTTTATAGAAAGTACGTGGCTATTCTCTGTGTGCAAAACCATAACATAGAAATAACAAAACTGACAGTGACAAATGTTTTTAAAATGCAGATCCAAATTTTGAACCCCTAAGTACAGTTGGTAGGAAATTTATCAAAATTGTTTGTCAGAAAAAGCTGTTTAATTGATATTGAATATTTTATCATGAAATTGTATTAGAACGCTGTCCTTGGGAGCCAAAAAATCTTACCGTGTTATAGGTGAAACTGCATTATATCACCCTGCTACAATGACCAATTCTAAGACTATACTGGATGTGGAAGGAGCACAGAGGGATCTGACATTTGATCTGTCACTGGAACTGAAAGGGATGTGTGGGGTACCATGTGCTTCTTGTACTCGAGCTCCGCATAACTCAAGTGGCCTTCTACAAAGTCTGCTCCCTTTCTCGATCTATTAAGAAGATGTAAATAGTTCCCATGGAGTAGATGCATAGGGAGAAGGAGGGATCACGACAGGGTCACTATGTGTGCGTATGCGTGCATGTGACCATAGTATAGTCACCCCTGGTCCCTCACAACCTCTCCCACCAGTTTGTCTAGACACCCCACAGTCAGGATGTTGGGTAGCACACAGCATATCTAGGGAAATTTGTTTCATTATGTAGCTGCAGAATATTGCTCTAGAATCCAAGCTTTCATTTTAAAATGTTTCTGGTCTTTTTAGCCATGAAGAAAACTTTGAAAATATTACCAGAGTGTAACTTGATGTAGCAATGTCTCCCTGAGGCTGCAGACAGCCTGAAATAATAGCTCAGTGTGCTCTGAGCTGCTGCCCTTCACACAAAGGGATATTAACTAGGAAATGTAATAACTTAAATATCAATATGATTAACTATTTCATTGCTGATCATAGTGGTAGAAACATTTAGGTTATTGCAGAGTGTTGAATCATTTCCCTAAGTGCTGAAAACTCCCTGCCCACCTTGAAAACTGAAAATGTAGGGACACTGTAATTTGAATTTAATATACAAGTAAACAGCATGCTGATTATTGCACTGACTGTTCTAGTCATTGTCTTATTTCTAGTATTTAATTCAAATAAAGCTGTTGCAGAATTTCCTGGGCCTTGGCTGCAGAAAATAGATCTAGCTTACTATGGGCAAGTCTACATTACAAACTTGCATTGGTGCAGCTGCACCAATACAGCTGTGCTGCTGTAGTGCGTTTGGTGACGACGGCTCTCCCGTCGGCTTAACTCCACCTCCATGAGAGGCGGTAGCTGTGTTGGCAGGAGAAGCTCTCCCACCAACATAGTGCTGTCTACACGGGGGGTTAAGGTTGGTATAACTATGGCATTTGGGGTGACACCCTGAGCAACATAGTTATACTGAAGTAAATGTGTAGTGTAGACCTGGCCTATATCTTGGTGGTAAGGGACATTTAAGCACGTCACTCAGGAGAAGACATGCTCTCTGTCACTTCAGAGTGGCTGCACTTTTGCAGTGAGTGCCATGGATAGTTATTCATGTTGATGGGTGTCAGCCTTTCCTATGCTGACAGATTTTGGGGTGCATATCTATGCTACAAATATCAGTGTAAATGCTCCTGGGCTTCTTGGTCAATGGCAAGTCTTTAAAGTCTTGTAAAATCACCTCAGGACAAGTATTGCTATTTTCCAGCCCATGGAAAACTCTGATAGGGCTGTAGGTAATTGAAAACTAGAAAACCTAATATTATACCAAGGGCCAGATGGTGGCAGCATAGAATGTATTAGAAAGTCATGTAAATCTCCATGTTAAATAGCAAATAAAAGAACCAGGGGTTCAGCCCTCCCTTCTGCTAGGGGACAAGTTTGGACCCTCCCACCTCACCTTCTGTGCCTGGAAACTGCTCTTGCAGCAGTCACTTGTGACCCTTGGAAGGGGAAAGGAAAGCAATGATTTTGTTCCTTACACATAGAGATCTTTAATGGCCTATGCAATTATTAGCTCAGAAGCAGCAACCACTGAAAAATCTTTCCTATGTGATGTCAATGGAAGCAGTTCTGCTGAAACCTTTATCGTTACTTCTACTGTAAACCTGGTGGCCACAAAAGCAGAACCCAGAAGATGATACCAGATTTAATGGGGCTTACAAACCCCACACCGGTGCTAGTCCCTTAAGGAAAGAGCATAACAGAAGGAATAGCTGATTTTTAGATAACTGTGTGCTTAAGAAGCTGAGCACCTCTTTCATCATGTGACAGGGAGGAAGTGCTACTGCTGTTGCAATGCCACTGCTTGTGTCTTTTTACTTGAGCCCTAGGGGTGCTACTCACCTGGGCTGGATGGTGTAGGCAGATGGCCATTGTACCAGCACCATTCTCTCTAGACCCACTAGATTCTAGGTGCAAATACAGTTGGGAGGTAACACAGTTTGGTGCTGTGTTAGTCCTGCTAAGTCACTTTGCTACTGTACCCAAGCAGACATAGGGGACTTAACCAAGAGCAGTGGGGCTTTTGCCAGATCTATGCTGCTAGGGGCAGGGGATGTAGGCAGGAAGACCATCTGGATGGCCAGTTGTCAGCACAGGATCACTCATATCTGCTAACGAAAGCACACCCTTGCCTGTGGATTCCCTGGATCTGTTGCGTTTGTTTGGCTGCACCCCTACAAACTCTGTGCTCCACCCCAAGACTTTCTTAAAGAGCATAATTCCCGAGGATCTCCATGTGATAAACATAATGGACTCTTTCTTCCTCTCAAGTCCTCCTTTGTAGTTTCTCTGTGGGAGCAGGTGATGAGATGCACACAGCAATATTCTACTCCTGTTTCTTAATTCTCAACTTCTGGATAAATTCTAAAAGTCAAGCTGTTCCAATGATTGTATTTAATATCATTTGCATCATTTCCCCCCATAAGCTCATAGTCATTTATCCTCAGACTATCCAGGAAATAATTTCTATCATACACTTAAACATTTAATTATCTCCTGCCAATGGAGACTGCTAAATTAACACTGTCTAGCTTAGCAAAATCCCCATCCTCCTTGACATAATTAGAAATCACAGGAAAAAGAATAGTGTAGACAGCTGTAAACTAAAGCTACTGTGACTTGAAAGGAATATTTCAACGTGCCAACATAGTGGCTTCAGAGCAGTAGTGGTGGTGCAGGAGACCCAAGTTCAAGTGCCCCATGAAATGTCAAATTATTCCAGACCTCATAATTCAAGCACATTGCTGAAGTGACAGTCTCTTGCTACACAAACTCCAGCTGCCACCCAATCTCTGGAGCAGAAATGACATTTGCCTTGGATAAAGCAGTTTGCCTCAACTCTGTTCCTGGCCATCTACAAGGGGTATGGATGATGGAGAAAAATATGGACGATGGAGAAAAATGGTGGTGTCCAAGAATTGGCAGTTGTTGAGACATTATTAAGGGCACAAGAGCAAACTATCCTAATGTGTAGGAGAGAGAGAAAGTATGATCTAGAGACCACCTTAGCTTAACTAAGAGATCAAGAACCTGAAACTCAAAAAAAAAAAAAAAAAAAAAAAAAAAAGTGTCATAAAAAATGGAAACTAGGTGAAATTATGAAGGATGAAAATAAAAAAACCCCACAAAAATGTAGGGACAAAATTAGAAAGGCCAAGGCAAAAATGAGATTAAATTAGTGTGGGACATAAAATGTTTGCTTGTTACCCTTTACAAACACATTAGAAGCAAGAGAGAGACTAAGGACAAGATAGGCCCATTACTCAATAAGGCAGGAAAGACAATAACAGAAAATGCAGCAATGACCAAAGTGTTAAATGCCCTTTTTGTTTCAGTTTTCACCAAAAAGATTAGCAGTGATTAGATGACATATTGACCGTCAGTGAAAATGGGGTAAGATCTGAGGCTAAAATAGTGAAAGAATAAGTAACTGATTATTTCAACAAGTTAGATATCTTCAAGTCAGCAGGACCTGACAAAAATACATCCTAGAATACTTAAGGAATTGGCTGATGAGCTCTCTGAGCCATTAGTGATTATCTTGGAGAACTCGTGGAGGATGGAAGAGGTCCCAAAGGATTGGGAAAGGGCAAATGTAGTACCGAACTATAAAAACGGGAATAAGGACAACCCAGGGAATTATAGACCAGTTATCTTACCTTCAATTCCCTGAAAGATAATGGAGCAAATAATCAGATTGTAAGCAACTAGAAGCAGGGGTGAAAGTAAGTTAAAGGACTTACCGGTATGCTAGAGTCCTGGGCAGGGGCGTGGCCTCCACAGGAAGAGGCAGGGCCTCAACCAGAAGAAGCAGGGCCTTCTGCATCTGAAGAAGTGGGGTTTTTACCCACGAAAGCTTATGCCCAAATAAATCTGTTAGTCTTTAAGGTGCCACCAGACTCCTTGTTGGTTTTTATAGCCTAGATGAACCTACTTAAGGTGAGTGCACAGCTGGTTGGAAACCATACTCTGAGAGCAGTTATCAATGGTTCACAGTCAAGCTGGAAGGGAGTATTGAGTGGGGTCCTGCAGAGATATGTAATGGATCCTGTTATATTCAATATCTTTATAAATGATTTGGATAATGACCTAGAAACAACTGCAGACAATACCAAGCGGGGAGAGCTTGAAAGTACTCTGGGAGATAGGATTAGAATTCAGATCTTGACAAACTGGAGAAATAGTCTGAAATAAACAGGATGAAATTCAATAAGGATAAATGAAAAGTACCCAGGAAGGAATAATCAATTGCACAAATACAAAATGGGCAATGACTGCTTAGGAAGGAATACGGCAGAAAAGGATCTGGGGTTAATATTGGATCACAAACTACATATGAGTCAACAATGTAATACCGTTGCAAAAAAAAGTGAACATCATTCTGGGATGTATTAGCGGGCGTTTTGTAAGCAAGAAGTAATTATTCTATTCTACTCAGCACTGATAAGGCTTCAGCTGGAGTATTGTGTCCAGTTCTGGGCACTGCACTTTAGGAAAGATGTGGACAAACTGGAAAAAGTCCAGAGAAGAGCAATAAAAATGATTAAAGATCTAGAAAGCATAACCTATAAGAAAAGACTGCACAAATATGTTTGTTTAATCTGATGAGGAAAAGACTGAGGGGGTGGGAGGACATAAGTCTTCAAGTGCATAAAAAATTGGAAAGAGGGGGATGATAAATTGTTCACATTACCAATGAGGACAAGACAAGAAGTAATGGGCTTAAATTACGGCAAGGGAGATCTAGGTTAGACATTAGCACTGGAATAAATTACCTAAGGATGTTGTGGAATCTCCATCATTGGAAGGTTTTAAGAACAATTAAGACAAACACCTGTCAGGGATGGCCTAGATAAATACTTAGTCCTGCCTCAATGAAGGGGACTGGACTAGATGACCTATCAAGGTCCCTTCATGTCCTACTCTTCTGTGATTAGCTGTTTTGGCTCACACTGGGAGTTCATGTTCAGCTTATTGTCCACCACAATCCTGAACTCTGAACAAGAGTCACAGCTATCCCGGATAGAATCCCCTATTGCATAAGTATGGTCTAGATATTTTGTTCCTAGATGTGTACATTTACATTTTGCCATATTAAAAACCATACTGTTTTCATGTGCCTTGTTCACCGAGCAATCCAGATCACTCTGAATCAGTGACCTGTCTGCTTGTTATTTACCACTCCCCCAGTTTTTGTCATTTGCAAACTTAATCAGTTTAACAATTGACACATTAGCTTTCTTCCAGGCTTCTGGAACTTCCCCTATACTCCAAGACTTATTGAAAATCAACATTAAGGGTTCAGTGAGCTCTTCAACCAGCTTTTTAAAACTCTTGGATGGAAGTTATTTGTACCTGCTGGTTTAAAACTAACTTTAGCTCCAGCTGATGATCTCTGGAGGAAAGCTGGAGAAATGAAATAAAACAGAGGGGGCAATGTTGTTGTAATTGTGCTGGATACAAATTTAGGGATAGATTTTCCTTGGCCTTTCCATAGGTGTGCTGGGAGGAGGTGTGAGAGGCATGAGGAGGTGTTAGAGGGACCCGCACCCCCTTGTGCTGGGTACACAAAGGCCAAGTCACTTAGGAGTACATTTCGGACTGCTCCCTCTGTGTGTGCCTGGTTGTCAAGTGCAGAGGAAGCAGGGCTAATGGCTCCACCCCCTGCGCACCAGCCCATGGAGTGTTGAACCATCCCTGAGCTCCATCTGGGACAGTATGTTTCTGCGCTACCCCCTATTCAAGATAGTGTTCTAATCTAGCCTTAGATTATCTGAATAACTCCTCTCTGCTTTGATGGGAGAATAGATCCTTAGGCTGGCAGCCTCTAGAGAGGAAAACTGATAGGGGATGAGAGGAAAAAAGACTAGAAAAACTGAAAATTCACCAGCCCCTTGTTACTATATCTCACATACTACAAACAGACAGCCCTTTGGAATTCCCAAAGAAACAGAGAGGTTTTGCCCCAATTTAATTTGTGTTATACATGATAAGGTGGGGAGGAAAATACTTTAATTGAAAGAGGGAAACTGGCTACCTATTGATAGTCATTACCCATCATCCAACACAAAGTTAAATTCAGAACTTTCCAATGGAGGCATAGATTAATAAATATCATTTTAGCACTTTGAAGATCTAAAATACAGTAAGTGCTATTATTAGATATTAAGCTTGCTCTTCTAAGCAGAAATATTTGAGTTTTCTCTTAAGGCTTTTTATTAGAAATGAGTCTTTATCAAGTCTTTCTGAAAAGACTAAATGACATGGTACATTTATAGGCACCGTGATGAGGGCACTTACAATTAGCCAAAATACTTTGTACAGGCTTGGAGGAAAGGGATTTTTGAGTCAGCAGGTGGCACCATTAAACATATTTAAAGGTATTTTAATAATAGTCTTTTCACGTCCTTTTAGAGTGTATGATTCTTATTAAAAAGAAATAAAGAACAAAATCACTCCTGAGGCTGAGTATACTGCATTCATGCTAGCCTGCATCCCTGATTACAAGCACTACAATCAGGCATGTGAACAAAACATGTCCATGGCAAAGGCCCTCATAATTGTGGAGAGATGGTGCTGTAAACAGATGAAGGATCTCTCTTAGAATACTAATTAGGCACATGACATGGTGGCTCAGCATGTTTATTTGCTGCTTCCCCCAGAAATATTAATTTCTATTCATGTTCTCTTTACCATCTTGTTCTACCCTATGATTTTCAAGCCAGGAAAGCAGCAGTATTCATATTGTACAGTCTTTGCAGTTACTCCTTTGGAGTGGACAGAAATATTGTAATATTTCTCTTTGCTATTAGTTTTTAAGCATTTGAATATCTTTAATAAAACATTTATTCCTAATCAGTAACTGATTTCATGGGGTAAAGGCCATGAAGTATTTATCCATGCATGGGTAATAACAGTAGAGCTGCCAGGATGATAAGGTTGCACTCCAAGCTCCAAAAGATCAGGCATGATGTTGTGACAGGTTGCTCCCCATTAACTGCCACCTGATGTACTGAGCCTGTCCATTCCACCAGCCTAGGCCCCTTTTACTCTGTCTTGCTGAGACATGCTCTTAAGCTTCCTCTAGCGCAAACACAGGCAGAGCCACACCCAGCTGCAGAAAGACACAGAGATCAGATCTGGGAAGATTCAGCTTAAGGGACTTGCCCCAGCACTCAGGTGCCCACCTCCCTTGGAGTGCAGACCCAAAGGTATACTGTCTTGTGCTGTATAGAAAAATCTGCACAGTGGAAGCTCATAAAAATTTGTGCCCTCCCTCAATGTGAAAAGAGATATGCACAGCTTCTTGCCCCCCCGGATATGGATTGCACAAACTGGGTTATGTTCTAAACTAGAAATAAGTTTATTAACTACAAAAGACAGATTTTAAGTGATTATAAGGGATAGCACACAGAACAAAGCAGATTACTAAGCAAATAAAACAAAACACGCAAACTAAGCTTGATTCACTAAAGAAACAGGTTACAAAATGTAATTTCTCACCCCTAAATGTTGAATTAGGCAGGATGCAGAGTTTCTGTAGCTTAAAGTTCCAGTTATCTCTTCTTACAGACCGGACCCCTGTCTGTCTGGACTCACCCCTGCCTTTCCCCTCAGGTACTTTCAGCAGTAGGGTAGGCAATGGAGGAGAGTCCCTATCAACCCCATCCCCAGCCCTTAAAAAGGATTTACCTAAGTTGGGACTCCTTTGTTTGATCCCCATCCCTCTACAGAGGAAAAGTACCAGCAGTGTCCAAGAGGTTATTTTTATCGGGTGACATTATCACCTGACCTTATAGTGTCAATATAGCATCCCAGGAAGCACCTTGGGAAGGTGGGAGATTAGCATCTTCAGAGTTCTATTGTCCTTCTTAAATGGGTCATTCAGGAGGATTGCCTACTGTCTGGTGGGCGTTCCTCCCCTCCCCCCAAGTACACACACAGTTGTAATTGTTACATCGTCAATATTCCTAACTTTGATACAGAAATGATACATGCATACAATTGGATAATCACATTCAATAAATCATAACCTTTCCAATGATATGTTACATGAGCCATCTTGCATAAAGTATATCTTAGTTATGCCATATTCATATCATAACCATATTTCTATGAAGAATATGGGGTGTAACGTCACAGTTGTAAATTGCTGCACTTGATCTCCAGTGAGGGCAAGACCTACTGGTCAGTTAATAAGGTGTCAGAAAAGTGAGTGTCAGTAACAGTGACTAGAGGAGGCTACGTAGTCAACTTTTCTGGTAAGAGGGAAACCACCAATAGCTAGGTTTAAGAAATGCTGCTAAGATCAGTATGGTCAATAGTGTGACGTAGTATACCCAAGCTATGGTGCCTGGCACCAGAGGGTCCCAACTGTCAGAAAAAGACAGACAAAAAGGTGGGCCACCTGCTGGCATTTTCAAAGGAGCCAAAGATGTTAGGTGACCAACTCCAATTCAGTGCTCCTTTTGAAAATCCCATCCCAAATCCATTGATATGAATGTACAGTATCATGGGGATGATTAATCTTTTGTTCTTTCAAGTGCTATTAATAGTTTCCTGGAAAGTTGTGTGCTCTACAAATACAAAAGTATAGTTTAAGATTAAATTAATTTGCTGAGCAGTATTTGGAATGGACTTCGTGGCATACATAAATCATACTATAAATACATCCACTGTTATGCTCATACAAAGCACACGGGATCTTTATAGAGGAAGGCAAATACGCAGTTAGCATATGCTTTTCAGTCACACACACAAACACACACACACTCCTGCCAACGATGTTTATAGTTACCAGTCTGTTGTAGCTCAAGTCAATCTAATGGCCAGTTAGACTGAGCACGAGTGAGGAGCTGGGCTCTTGTCGGTCGCGATCCAATACTCCGAGGCTTTGCAGGACTGAACCCTAAGTTCCATGGCAAAACACCCCAGCTCTATAGTTGTAAATTCCCATTTGAGTTCATGCATTTTGCAATGTCATCCTGTAATTATTAGTCCTTAAATGGTGTTAATCTTGGGGTTTTCTGCTGTTATCATTTGATGGTTATTGTCGGGCTTCCCATTGTTATCTCCTATTTGTTGACTCGCCTTCAGGGGTGCCTGCCTCACCTCTGAGGTCATCAATGCTGCTAACATGTTTAGCATCGGATACAATGGATGTTTTCTGATTGTCTCCTGGTCTTTCCAAGTCTCTCACTTCTTCTTCTTAACCATCTGGACACTTGTGATGGCTTTCACACCTTATCTTTTCCTGATGTATGCATTCCTCATTCACACAAACTATCTCTCTCTTACTGCTGTCTGTATACCTCTGAAGGTTTCTGTATTGTATATTCAGCAGAATACATTGTAAATCAAGCCTTGCTAAATCTTATAACTAAAACAATTCACATTGGGGCTTCAGGCCCTCAACATTCCTCTAATCTCCTTAACATAGATACAATACAAGATCCTGTCTCTTACTTACTAAAACCTTAAAACAAATAAATGTATATTTAACTAGAGTGCCTAATTTGTAATACATATAGGAAACCATAGTAGACATTATAACTTATCCTAAAACAAAAGGGTGACCATAATCAGTCATAAGGATTGTTCTGGTCTGTCATTCCTTTCTGTTATTCAAAAAGGGTGGCTGACAAGATGAAATCAAATCATACATTAATTCTCATGGGACATTATAAAATCCTGCGCCTACACCACATGAGGCATCTCAAAACAGATGCAGAGGTGGGTGGAAAAGGGGAAGTTGGGTCATTCAAAAAGCAGTGAGAAGCTAACCTAAGAAGACAATATTTTGAAGAAACAAGCCCAATAAGTTGATTCATAAAAGTTCACAATATGTTGTTAAATCTGCACTACTAATAGTCAAATTCTGTCATTGTGGGTAACCTCTCCCCACTTGTCACTTAGTAGGAGCTGCATGTATGCATCTATAAGCAGAATTTAACTCTAAAGAATTGTTACTTCAGAGTGTCAAATTGTGCAGGCTAACCTCAGTTTTTGGTAACTATATTGTGTCAACCTAGATTCCAAGTGCACTTCGTCTGATTGATAGTATTCTTCACTGCTGGCTCTAAGTCATTTTGGTAATATTGCTGTGTGCTGTTAAACATCTGCCATTTTTCACTCCTAAGGTGTTTGCATTTCAGTTCTCAGTGAAATTCCTTCTGTACAGGACATAATTTGCAAAGTGCTTTGTGATATTTGGGGATAAATGGTGCTGTATAAGGTTAGCATTAGTACCATATGGACTGTTCCTGTTTCCATTAAAATCCATGGGGAAAACTCCTAGTAATGTCGATGGAAGCACAGCTGGGTCCATAAGTGTCGTGTCCTAGCTTATAAAAATAAAGATTTACTAGTGGATGTTCATCTATCTTTGGTATGTAAGGAAGAGTTTTTAATTCGATTGGTACTTCTAAGGCAGTTCAATTATGTTAGACACCAGAAAGAAACAAAGCCACTCAAAAATGAAAACTATAGTGTTCGAATTAAGATATGCAAGAGACAGTAAAAACAAGCTTAGAGCTTAAATTGCCTTGGTCAGAGGGAAACCAAGTTGTTAGAGGTACTGTTAACAAACCACTTGGGACTTGGTTCAATAGTTGGCTGGCTTCAGCAATGTGCTGAACTCACAAACTCAACCTCTACATAGAATAATTCACTAAAAAATCAATTTTATCCCCACTATCTGGACACAAAAAGGGATGCAGACAAGGGTAAATGACAGCTTTCAGTGTAGCTATGTTCAATGCTGCGTTCAGATCAGAACTGCACAACATTCTTACCAGTTGTATGCACTGATTGTGATGGCCTTAATTCAGAAACACCTTTATGTCTATTGCTTACAGAAAAACGTTCAAAATTTGTGTCAGTGTTTCTTTCCATTGCAGTCCCTGTAATCTGAAAACATCTTCAAAATAAATATGACAGTGCAAGTCAGAATGAACTTTGACAGCAGGATAACAAAATGTGTGGGAGGCAGTACTCAATCTGGAGAGTTTGAAAGGAAATCTAATTCCACCTCCAGCCCTGCATAAAGTGGTATTAGTCCAAGGACATTCAGTACAAGTAGCAACAGTGTACAGTATAATTCATTTGTGGGAAAAGAATCCCTTCTGGTGTGTTTTAATACTCTAGGGTTTTCTCCATCTGTTGTATCTCATCACATACTTCGATTGTAAACTTGTTTGCACAGTAACATGCTTTTATATTTCATGTGTAGACAGTGTCTAGTACAATGGGGCTCATATTCCTAATGCAGGGCCTCTGACTGCTACTGCAGTGTAAAAGGTAACTAATAACAGGATGACTTTTAAAGCTTTTTCTAGCCAGTAGTTTATAACTCATGATGATTTCTTCCCCACACCATCCCTGAGTCTACTCCAACGGAAAAAATGAAGGGCCACATCTTCAGATGGTGTAAATTGGGTGAATCTAATGAACAGAGGAGGCACAGACAGCCTTCTCTCCTAATGCACCCACTCAGCAGCAAGGCAAGAGAACATTTGCAGTACTCATCAGATGCGGGACCTGGAAAAACAAGATCACTGATGTTTCACAGCGCTGAAGGGGTAGGATGGATTCTGGACTCTCTTCCCAGTCAGTATCACGTTCTTTCTTTAACCTCATACTGTAAAAATCTGAGTCTTGGTTCAGCAAATACTTAAACATGTGTGTAGGTTTACTCCTATGTAATCCCTTGTGGTCTAGGGGACTACTTATGTGGGTAAAGCTATGCATGTCCTAAGTGTTTAAGGCACACTCTTAACAATGACAGTGTTCAACCATTGGAACAAACTATCAACGGAAAGTGGTGGACTCTACATCTTTTGAAATCTTCAGATCAAGACTGGAGGCCTACCTAGAAGATATGCTTTAGACAAACACAAGTTTTTTGACTTACTACTGAGTAACTGGATGAAATTTATATATCCTGTCTTATACAGCAGGTCAAACTAGATGATTTAATGGACCTTTCTGGCCTTCAAATCTATGAAAATTATTTGCAGATCAGGGCCCAGATGTGTAAGGCAAAGACTTCATCATTGCATGAAAATTTTCCAGAAGTCTGAGTTTCTGGCTGTCTTCCCCCACCTAAACTCAGATTGTCCTGAACAATTAGTAGAAGATAAGTGGGCTTGTATCTTATGCACAGATCTTTCAGAAGAAGGGTAAGATTATTATCAATTACTCAGAACTCAGTAGATTAGTGTAATACCTTTAATCCTACCTAGTTTCTTTTTTCCATAGTGGTGTTTATTATATAACCAGTTTCATTTTGTTGTACTATAAGTATCTGTTGGAATAACAGATGAACAACACCAGTGGTGTTTCTTATTCATCTTTTTTTAAATATATTTTTCTTTGCTGATTGGATGGGAAAAATAAAATTCTCATTTGGGACAATCTAGGATGTGACTTTGGAACCTGTTTTGGACACACTGACAAATTCTGAATATTTTGAAAAATACCTGAAATTTGGGACTTTTGGGGGGAAAAAAACACATTGCTTTTTCAAATGGAAACTGCTCAGAATCAATTAATTATGGCTGCCAATAGTTTATGAGTAATTAACTGTAACCACTCATTACAGTAATGACATCTTTCATAAAGAAGAACTAAACCTCAACATGCTTTCTTCACTGTGGGGAATTATAGATTATTTCACCTGTTACTAAAATGAAGCTACATTGGAAAAAGAGGAAAGCGTTGGTCGGGGAGAAGGAAGCTGGAGGGGAGAGAATTCAGCACATTCTAACAAGAACTGTCTGGAATCATCCAACAACAACAAAATAATCAATACAGCCATTATGCTTAGAGAGCTCTCATCTGGATGGCTTTCACTTAGTTGGATCCTTTGATAATGCCCTTATTATCCTGAGATTTCTTTTTAAACTTTCTCTCTCTCTCTCAGCTTCCCGTCTCTTAGACTGTCATTTCTAAAGTCCTGTGTATCTCTGCATATCTCACTTTCTCATAGGCACCATGATGCCCTTCAGTGTGTGTGTGTGTTTTTTTTTTTTTAAATAAGCGTCTAAAAACTGCAGAAAGGTATATGTTAAAGCAGTTGTGCATGGAACTACATAGCATACCCTGTAAAATGTATAAAAAGAAGTGTTTACAAGCCAATTATACAGATTCCAAATCTGTGAAAATCTTGTCAGAACAGCTTCATATCAGTGTGCAGAGTGTTGCACCTCTTGTGCCTACTAATGGAATAGACACTTTACAGTTAGTAGCATGGTGCAGTCTGTGGTGAACCCTGCACAACTAGACTGGATACTCTGTATACTCCAGCTAGGCATCTAGCCCATACAGTATATGAGGAGTGAAGTTCTGCATTGCTAGGTATTTGCTAGTTATTTCTCCTTTAGACAGCCTAATTATAGTCATTTTTTGTCTAATAAGATTTGCTCACATCTGGTGGTCTTGTGGATGTGCTATTGACTCAGCCAATTTTGAATACCATGCCTCCCCCCACACTGTTTTCTTCAAAGCAAATACTATCCTAGTACTTGGCCTCAGTGTATCTATTGTAAATGGATGCAGAGGGTTATTTATCTCATTTTGTGACTCTTTCCAGTTATGTTCCTCTGGAAGGCATTATGTGCATATGTCCATGGTGTTGGGAATGAATTGTGTTGTAGATTTGATTTGAAGTCTTTTTATAGGCTATAAGTGAAGTGGTCCAGGTATCACGCTTCATGATTATTCAGCACCAAATTGTCCTGCTTTCCCAAACCACAGAGCTTGTGGAGTTCTCCATGTTCCCTGGACTCTACAAGTGCTTGGGCTACTTCCTATTCGGGTGGGAAGGGTGTAAATAAGGAGAGGGAAGAATAAATGGATCATGAGCCTGAAGAGCCTTGCTTTCCACCCTCTCCAAACAGCTGGGGGAAACAACTCCTACCCCCTCAAAACCAAACCAACCATAAGATAACTGGGATGGAGAACATCACACCACTAATCAGCTGGTTCTTTTTCAACCCTCTGACAAAGCAACACACAGCTCTTTCTAGCTTCTAAAAGGAAGCAGTAGTAGCAAAAACCTCTGCAGGAGACAGTTGGGGAAAGTGGGTTAGAATCTGTCATTCTGAGATTAGTAATAACTGATATTTTTTCCTTTGCCTCTTTTATGACATTTAGGTTTACATTTTAGATCAGAGAACAAAAAGGAACCAAACATGATTGCTTGGGGAACAATAAATGCACACAATCCCTGCCAGAGAGCACTAGTTCATGGCAGTAGGCTGGGAAAATGGAAGGAGAGGAGTGTCTGGGGTGGGGGAAATCCAAACTACTAAACACACAATAAACAGAAAAATGTCACATGCTGCAATTGAGGCAGGTTATTTAATTATTTATTTCTGCTCAGTGAACAGGAGCACCCTAGTGGTGTTATAATGGGATATGTATCAGTATGTCAGGCTGTCCAAGGCTATATAGAGACCTACACCTTATAAAGGAGCCTTCACACCATCTAGAACAGTGATACTCAGACCTCAGGAGTTCAGGAGGCAAATTAGTGATCAAAAATACCCAAGAGCCACAGTAGTGTGAACTCATTATTTCATTTCCTATAGTACTATATATTCCTATTTAACTAGGGGGAAATATTTAGTTTATATATATTATTTTCACAGCAAAATGACTAACCAAATATTTTTTTATCAACTACAATTGGTTAATAACATATTAAAAGCATCCTGATTGGTTGTTAATTAAATCCAGTGTTTTACCATCATGTACTGCAAAGAGCCGCAGGAGACAGATTAAAGAGCCATGGTTCTGAGTGTATCTGTTAGAAAATGGCTGAAACCCCGCCCTCCTTCAGCACTGCTTTCATTAAAGCACATCTTTAAGCTGGATGTCTATGGGGCCAGCCCTGAGAAATGCCATGTAAAGGGAATGGCATGAAATGCAACAAACTGAACTTTACCTCTTAGCTAGTGGCATAATTTAAATGTGGATGTGGGGTGGGTGTATCAACATTCCATATTAGTAACACACGAGCACCAAGAAACAGTGCGATCATCACTCCCACCTTAGCATTAAACAGATGCTGGGTTTACTTTCTATGAGAGGTATGTTTAAAGAAAGATGCTGGACTGAGAATTCTGGAAACTGCAGTCTTCTATTTTACTACAGAATTTGTGGTGGCTGTGCAACTTTCCTCACACCATTCCACTGCTGTGCCTGACAGAAACAAGACCAGGTGAGATCCCTGCCCTCATTCCAAATTCTTTGTACCGGGTGGAAGGGACAGAGTAGTGTAAAGGGGCTGTAAAAGCCCCAGTTGTCACTAGGGAAGGATTCCTCTGGCTCTTAGCGATTAGGCTGTCCTTTGAGGACCCCTTTATAAGTTCTGGTGTCTGGGGGTTGTCTGGAGTAGGATTATAGCACTGCAGATATTCCAGGGAGTGCTGTGGTCTATAGTGCAGTTCCATGAAGGCTGCCATAACTCAGACAGGCCCTCAAGAGGCGTGTGCATTGGGGCTGCTTCAGCTCCCTGACCAACCCAGGATCTGGACGGTGCAAAGTTGGATAAAGCCACAGTAGTCCCCTTCCCCCTGGGCTCTGAGTGCTGTGCTGACACTGAACCTAACCTAGTATCTTTAAGGATGAGAGGTAATTTAATATCTGTGGCCAATCATTTGCGTCTTTGCTGAGACATCCAAAAAGGTGCACGTTGGGGCCAAATGTGACAATGACAGTTTGTGATGTGCAGAACTGACCACAAGGAGCTAGGCTTAGATTGTCAACAGCTATTAGATGATGGAAACCTTAGACGACTAGACCCAGACCCTCAAAGATATTTAGGCTCCTAACTTCTATTGATTTACTGACCTGACATGGATGTAAACCAGTGACATACCTATGCTAAAGGCAAGACTCCAGATCTGTCCTGTTGCTAATCCCTTGATACTCCAATATGTGTGTACTTTCTCACATTTCCTTTCTTTTGCTCCCTCTGTCATAAATCCCACACTGGGTGTATAAAGTGTTCTGAGCTATCTCGGTCAGGGAACTCTCATTAACTTCAATGAGTGTTGGTTCAGGCTCCAAGAGATCTCTGATAATCCACAACAATATAGGAATGATTTATACGGCTCCTTTTACATATTTTTTTTTAAAAGTTAATTCATCTGATACTACTCAGCATGAATAAAGGCTTCAGAATCAGGTCCTCATTTTAATTATTTAGGAACTGATTCTCACCTTCATTTACCCTGAGATAAATTGGGGGTTACCCAATTAAGTCAGTGGAGTTACACCAGGATCTCTCAATGACAGTGATAGAATCAGGCTCTTATTTCTTTATTTAGATCATATAGGGCTCATTTTGTACTGTTGGCACTTTACGTAAATTTAAAACAAATTAAGATCTCATCACAACACAACTTTTTTTTTTTAATCCCCCACTCACCAGTTTATAGATTCATCCAGTTCTCAAATGCCTGTGAAAGAATCAGTCTTGATTGCCAGTCATTGCTTTGCCATGTGGGGAATAGGTTGGTTGGTTCCTCTTCAGATTCAGATGGAGACTTGAAGCTGCTCTCTAACTTTTCTTTGTTTGTGTGTTTTTTTTTTTTTTTTTAAATTGGCAGCTACTAGAAACCAATCGTTTTCTGGTGCAGCCTACTTCTCCTTATGGTGTTCATTATCATTTAAAATGAGACATTTCTTCACTATGTACTGTTTATCCAAAGGAGTTTTTACAACACACACACACTCTCTCTCTCTCACTTGCTGGGCCATTCCATGTCTGTTACTTGTAAGTTCACAGTGTGGTGATTTGTTACACAATTGTAATAAGATGGGTAATGCCTTCTGCTATTTCTATGCCCAGAGCAATCACCCATGGCTAGATCCTCCAGCTGGTGTATATTGGCACAGCTTAATTGAAGTGAATGGAGTTATGTTGAATTACAGCAGCTGACGGTCTGGGCCACAGTGCACAGGCACTATAAATGCTCTGGGTCTGATTCTGATATCAGTTATACCATTTTGCAACTATGTGATTTACTTATATGAAGTTACTCCTGATTTATACAGTTAAGTGAGATCAGAATTGGGCATTTCTTTTTTTACATAATAATTCAAAAGCAATTCTTTTATCTGGTGTAACAAATGAAGGCTAGGAGTATTTATGAACATCTATTTGACTTAATGCAAAGATGGATCATGGCACCAAGAGGGGAGGATCCAGTGTAAAGTAGGGACTAGAAGAGAGCTAGGTGGATAGAGCTCAATGTGGCATAAGCTGATAGGTTGGACAAAGCAACCAGAAGAATTGGTAGAGATAGTAATGGCACCACAGGTAGAAGGCAGGGTAGCTGTCAGTGGTAACAGACACACAATTCGTGGGTGGAGCTGAGGCTGTAGCTAGCTTATCAGGTGGTAGCTAGGGTCAAGGGAACTCTTTTTGCATCAGTATTTGGTGAGAAACCTTTTATTTCTTACGTTGACTATAGATGAGTGGCTGCCTCAGGGTAGTTCTGGAGGTAGCCTCTCACCCACTTGGATCCCCAGTAAACTCCATACAAGGTTTTTCCACTCCAATCCCAACTGTGCTCCTTAGGGTTGGGTCTGATTTATTAATTAAAGTTCAGAAGTCTTCCCTCCAGCCTTCAGCTGGGTACACCCAAGCTCCCCTGGTCTGGGCAGAGTCCTTCCTGCCTTAATAGGCTACTCCCAGCCCTTCCTTGCTTGGGCAGTTCCCCTAGTCTCAGGGCCTTCCCTGCAGGAGCCCCTCTCATTCTCTTCCATCTCACTACAGCCTCCTGGACTTTCCCTTTACTGTGGTCACCTTCTGCTCCTGATAGGAAATTGCCTGATTCCTCTGAGGCGGGCTCATGCTGTAATCAACGTTGGCTTGGCTTTAGGATCTCCAGCCCAGCAGAGACACCCTGTTATGCTGGCCTTGCTACTCTTATGTGTGCCATTGTCATTTTGATAATAGGTAATTGAGGCTACATCTTGAGACTGCTTGAAAGGCTGCCACATTTTTCAGGAACTTCAGTTACTGGCTAAGCAGGGTCTTATGCTGACAGTACATAATACCAGTGCTCTGGAAACTGCACCAGCTTCTAGTGAATTTCAAGCAGAATTGAAGGTGTTCATTTGGGACCAGATTGAGAGTTTGCTTCTTTTCTTGCACCAGATTGCAGCAGTTGCAATCAATGAAGGTACTAGATTACATGCAGTATGAATCCTCCCAACAGTGACAGATCCCAACACTCCCTTCAGTCTTTCTCCTGGACTCCAATGCATCTCAATTCTAATATTTTATACACGTGGACTGCACCTAGGCCATGCAGGAAAAAATCCCCCGATTCTACCATCAGGCCAGCTGCACTGGTGGGAGCCCTCTTGCAACCAAGTCTCTAGCAGCATCCAGAGGATTTGGGGGCTCTAGCCAGTGATAGCACCGGGAGGGAGGGAGGGAGGAAGGGCAGACTTTTTTTTCTGAAAGTCACATGTAAACAAGAGCAGAGTGTATTGCATGCCTCAGAGAACGATATTCAAATCTGAAGCAGCTTGGGCTTCGTATAAAGGAATGTGATCCATTCCTGGGGTGGCTGTGTTGGGAGTAATGTCCAGAGTTCACAGGGATGCTGGGTGAGGCCTGAATGGTTGAAAGACTGAAGAGATCGTGAGAGCTCGTGCTAGAACTCTGTCAAAGGAAGATTCTAAAAGATAGAGGCAGACTAAATAATGAAACTCAGGGTCTGGATGGTTTGGTGATGCACAAGAAATCAGTTTGTAGAAAGCAGCAATCAAATGGATGACACAAATTAGCTTGCCTAGAAGATATTTTGAAGGCCTCTGACCCAATCCTTCAGGTATAAACTACCCTATAAATTACCAAGGTGTAGCACATGTTCTCATCTTTACAGAGAGAGATTATTTAGACAAAGGAGAATAAATTCATTCTCTCAACTATAGAAAAATACAGATTTTGTGCAAAAACCTATATCCTTTTGTGACGGAGTGGGAAGGATTGACCTGGGGATGTCACAGGGGAGTTTTACTGGGACTGTCTGCATTGGAGATGGGATAGGAGGGGGTAGGGTGACCAGATGTCCCGATTTTATAGGGACAGTTCCGATTTTTGGGTCTTTTTCTTATATAGGCTCCTATTACCCCCCACCCCTGTCCCGATTTTTCACATTTGCTGTCTGGTCACCCTAGGAGGGGGGTTGGGGCCAGGTGACACCTTTGCCCGGGAAACTGGACAAAGGCTGGAGGAGGAGCTGGGGGGAAGTCTGGAGACTGCTGGAGGGGGTTTTCAGTTTGGAGCGGTCTGGGGAAACGGAGGGAAGCCCAAGGCTGGGGTCTAAGCTCCCTGCCTCCCCCCTTCTCCCCCGAGGGACCTGACTGAGGGATCCTGGTTGTACCTTCAAGTTCTGTTTAGGACTGTGTTCCTGTCGTCTAATAAACCTTTCATTTTACTGGCTGGCTGAGAGTCATGGTGAATCACAGGAAGTGAGGGTGCAGGGCTCTGACTCCCCCACACTCCGTGACACCTTTTTAAACAATAATAGATATAATTCTGTTTATTTTACCCATTCCTATTCCATTTCTGCTGGATTCTTACAGGTTTGTATAGATTACACAGCAGCATCACAAGACAAAAGGATATTTATTGCTGCTGTTTTTTAAAAAGATTGAAAGCGCTTTTTACATGCATGTGTTCTATTAAACTAACTCAGCCAACATAAATCTGCATATTGCATAACACTACTAAACGTGCCTTTCCTCTATTTCACTAACCCCTCCCCTGAGCTAATTTTATATGTGTATGAGGTTGTTCGTGACTGTATGTCTCCCCCCCCCCCCCCCCATATATCCTTCTCAGAACAACAAATGCAAGGTGAGGCGTACACGCTGCCACAAGGGGGCAAAGTCAGACAGATATTCAGTTAAAGCAATATTAAGGAGAACCTTAAAAAAGCAGAGTGTACCACACTAGGCAGCAGCATGAGTTTGTCTGATTGAATGTTGGTTTTCTGTCCTCTTCATTTGCTAGTTGGTAAACAATCAATAATCAGCCTCCACTTCAATTAATGTGCATGGTACTGCTTCTGAGATACTGAGGAATGTCTATGTAAACAGTCACAGTGCATCATATGATAGTTTTGTAAATGTTTTAAGGGCAGTACAATATGGGTTGTAATAAATTGCTATTATTTTCTATGTTGCAATATTCAGAAGTCTTTGAAATACCATGTGCAGTATTTTGGCAACTCCTTACCTTTTTTTGAGCATGGCTTGAAAATAATGTGCAACTGTAACATGCTATGATTCTAGTCTAACAACATTTTTGTCTATTCTGAGACTAGAGTAGCAGGAGCCTGAGGCTTAAATCATGCCCAGTTACACAAGATTTGTAGATCATACTCGTGTCTAGGAATATTAAAAAAGGAAACCTACTTTCTAAGATATTTCAATGACTTATTTGTACAGTGAAATGTAGTCCCAGTGAGTCTTGGGTCCATAAGCGGATATTCTTCAGAGAAATGAATACAAGTGCAGAGTTCTTCCTTCAAATCCCTCCTTAAAATCTTCTACTTTCCTGGAAACCATCTTTGTCCCCTGCTTCTGCCCCCCCACCCCTGTCTATTGCTTGAACTTGTTATACCATGTATCTTTGTCTGAGAGAGAATTCTCCAATAACTGATTGAAATTCTGTGTGAATGGTCCGTACTCTGAAGACCGTTCATCCCAACTGTGGAGTATGAGGGAGTTGTGGGTCATATATATATATATATTTTTAAATAAATATTGTAACCTGAGGGGCATATCTGTTTGATATCAACATGGCTGACTGCCAGGAATTAAATCAAAGAGGCTGTTAAGGGAGAAACCAACAGGAAATGAAACAGTGACAAAGACAAGACACCTGGGGTAAACAGCTTTGAAGGAGTTAAGATAACAATGGCTGCACCATCCATTGGGAATGGCTCTATCCAGGCTGGCATAGGTTACAGTACCCAGGAGCTGACACCCTAGGATCAAAGGGGATTCTAAACCTTAAAAACACTGGCTTGGGGAAGCAGGAGAAGTGAGAGAGTTGTCAGTAGACTGAGGCTGACCTCCAAACTGATTGAGTCACAGAAATAGAGCACGTATGCTGCAAGCAGGACATTCTTTTTCTCCCAGCCAGAGATAGGGGTTAGCTGGGCTTAGGAGAATTTACAAAAGCTGGCCAAAAAAAAAAAAAAAAAAAAAATTAAGGTAATAGTAATATACCCATCTGTATAGGCCTCTTATTGTTTTTGCTCTTTGCTTTGTGCCTTTGCGGGTGGTGGTGAATAAATAATTTGTTTTGAAGATTCTGTATTTGAGTTGCTTTTATCAGCTGCTGTCATGAGTCTCTGGAATGAAAGGGCTTAACAGGTACCAAATGTAATTGGACCTGCTATGTTAACAGTTGGGAAAGCAGATTTCTAGGCTGTAGCCCTCCTTTCTAAGAGTGATAGGGCCATATGGCTCCACGCAGAATTGGTGAAGGTAGTGAAACCTGTCCCCACTTGAGAGACTAAATAGGGTCTAAAGTGCAGCTCAGCTTGTAACTGTGATGAACAAATACATTTTCAGAAATCAGAAAAAATGGATGAACTTGCAAGGAATACTTTTCACAATGAATAATTACTTAGTCTCTAGTCTCACTACTTTGAATGCTCAACTCTGAGCAAAAAGATCATAAAAGACTCTGGTAATTACAGAGCAGAAGCTAACGTCTATCTTAGACCTGTTTAAAAAAAAAATCCCAGATGATTCATCTGAGGAATAGAAAAATGTGTCAGCTAGCTTACAGGCAGTTCTAAATCCACAGTGGAGGTGGGTAGGTAGTAGTAGATATGTACCCTCTAATAGTGTGGGTGCCAGGAAGGGATATTGATTAAACAATTTTAAAGGTATTTTTAATAAAACCAATGGAGTGCAAAGGAAGACAGTGAAACTGAATGGAAGCTGCAATGGAACTCTCCAGACCATGCAAAATTCTGGCATTTTGAACACCATTTTAAATGCATGCAATCTGCTCCACTATTATTGTTACTTGCTTTGTATTTTGCATTATACATATTAAATATAGAGACAGTCCTGAACCAAAAGCCTGCATCCAAACTTGCTTCTTAAATTCGGGGGAAGATCTGATCCAGAACAAACTTTGTGATATATCTATGGTCAGATAATAGGTTTTTTTCCCTGTGGGAAATGTTGAGTTTTTGGAGAAAAATGGAACCTCAAAATATTTCAGCCCCAACCTGAAATACTTCTATTCTGAAATGTGGCTGGGGTTCCTCATGGGCTCATCATGGTGAGTGTACATCTCCCATCATGCACTACAACCTCTTGGTGATGTGTGGCAGTACATCATGACGCACTGCAGCCATGCAATTGTCATGGGAGATGAAGTCCATTGGGAAACCTGACCCACAGAGGAGAGTGGAAGCATGAAGCACTTGAACTACAACTCCCTGGTGGCATCATGGCAACATTTCAAAATTGAAATATTTCAGGGTTTGGATGAAATATTTTGAGTTGAGGACATTCCATTTTTTGACAAAATGGAAATGTCTCCCTGGACAGTTGACATATTTCATGAAAACTTTTCTTGAGTTGGAAAAACCAAATTTTCTATATTTAAAAAACAACAAACATTTAAATGGAAAATTTCTGAATTGCCCTGGGTGTGAGCCTGCCCTGAGTGTGACAGTGATTTTGATCATTACTTTCGAAAGTGCCACTATAACAAATATTTAACTTTCATTTCTAGATTGTTTGTTTGTAAAACATTTAAAACTATGATGCAACAGCAAGCTCTGAACTTCATGGAGCCATTTCCTCAGGCTCTGCTCATGCCTGGTTTTATGTAAGTGAGGGAGGGGATGCAAGAAGTCTTCACTTGCCATACAAGCCTGTCTAGGGATCAGAGACTGCCCCACTGCTTGTGCTCACACAATACAAAGACTGTTCTGCAGCAATAGCCTCCTCAAAGGTGTGTTATAGGGCCTTGGCACAGTTCCCGTTTTAAAGAGAGATTGCATGCGGAACCTTCTTTAATGTTTAAAGAGTTATAAGTAATCCAAAGGCTGCATGGCCTGCCCAGCTCCAGGAACCTGGAGGCTTGGTTTGCCATTTAGCATAGTAGACCAAATGCAGTAGTAAAGCATAATGGGATATTTGAAACCACCTTCCACCATCATGTATGACTAAAGGAGTCACAGAGGGACTAACTTGGATGCCAAGGAGCCAGAAGTTGGATCAAATTATCCTCCCATACACATGGCTCAAACAGGTGTAAACAGATCTAGGGGATTCTAGTGCTAGGGGGTCTAAATAAGTTCAAGGAGGCCTAACAGAGTATGTTAGCCATAATTTCTGACTTGGGACCATGAATCTCTTCATGTATCTATCCTATCATCACAATCTTAAAAGGTATATTTATTTACGGCAGACAGATATTTGTAATGCATTTCCTTCACACGGTTTAGCTTTCTCATAAGAGTGCCTTGTGTAGAAAAACATTTTAAAGAATTAGGCCCAAAATCTCCATGCACAGATCATAATTTTCTTAGCTATATTTTTTGAAATTCAATGACATTTATTACAAATTTTATTTACTTGCTCTTCAAAATCCAAATTCAAGCTTAGTTATGATTGGTCATAGAGAATCATAGAAGATTGCGTTGGAATAAACCTCAGGAGGTCATATAGTCCAACCCCTTGCTCAAAGCAGGACCAACCCCAACTAAGTCAACCCAGCCAGGGCTTTGTCAAGCCGGGCCTTAAAAACCTCGAAGGATGGAGATTCCACCACCTCCCTAGGTAACCCATTCCAGTACTCCACCCACCCTCCTAGTGAAATAGTTTTTCCTAATATTCAACCTACACCCCTCCACTGCAACTTGAGACCACTGCTTCTTGTTCTATCATCTGCCACCACTGAGAACAGCCTAGCTTCATCCTCTTTGGAACATCCCTTCAGGTAGTTGAAGGCTGCTATCAAATCCCCCCTCAATCTTTTCTTCGGCAGAATAAATAAGCCCAGTCCCCTCAGCTCTCCTCATAAGTCATGTGCCCTAGCCCCCCAATAATTTGTTGCCCTACACTGGACTCTAAGTTTTCCCACACCCTTTCTGTAGTGGGGGGCCCAAAACTGGATGCAATACTCCAGATGTGGCCTCACCAGCGCTGAATAAAGGGGAATAATCACTTCCCTTGATCTGCTAGCAATGCTCCTACTAATGCAGCCCAATATGCCGTTAGCCTTCTTGGCAACAAGGGCACACTGTTGACTAATATCCAGTTTCTTGTCCACTGTAATCCCCAGGTCCTTTTCTGCAGGACTGCTGCTTAGCCAGTCAGTCCCCAGCCTGTAGCAGTGCATGGGATTCTTTCGTCATAGATGCAGGACTCTGCACTTGTCCTTGTTGAACCTCAGATTTCTTTTGGCCCAATCCTCCAATTTGTCTAGGTCACTCTGGACCCTATCCCTACCCTCTCCCCCCAGCTTAGTGTCATCCGTGAACTTGCTGAGGATGCAATCCATCCCATCATCCAGATCATTAATGAAGATGTTGAACAAAACCAGTCCCAGGACCGATCCCGGGTTCATTCTGCTTGATACCGGCTGCCAACTAGACATTGAGCCATTGATCGCTACCCACTGAGCCCGCTGATCTAGCCAGCATTCTATCCACCTTATAGTCCATTCATCCAATCCATACTTTTTTAACTTGCTGGCAAGAATACTGTGGGAGACCGTATCAAAAGCTTTGCTAAACTCAAGATATATCACGTCCACCGCTTTCCCCATACCCACAGGGCCAGTTATCTCATCATAGAAGGCAATCAGGTTGGTAAGGCATGACTTTCCCTTTGTGAATCCAAGTGTTTCAAAATGAATTCTTTTGAGGATCTGCTCCATGATTTATCCAGGGACTGAGGTGAGGCTGACCAGGCTGTAGTTCCCTGGATTCTCCTCCTTTTCTTTTTTTAAAAATGGGCACTATATTTGTCTTTTTCCAATCATCTGTGACCTCCCCGATCACCATGAGTTTTCAATATAATGGCCAATGGCTCTGCAATCACATGCATCACATAATATTGTTTCTATTCTCTGGGTGGATGTAACCTTCAGATTTCTGGAGGAGAAGTTCATGGAAAGAATATTTACAGCTCGCTTTTACTAAGTGTTTTAATGTGAAAAGTTGTAAATCCACTTTCCATGAGCATTCATATCAGTAAAATTCAATCTCCGAAATGTTTTCAGATAGCAAAATCAAAAACACCATGACTATTAATTCAAAAATAACAGGAGTACTTGTGGCACCTTAGAGACTAACAAATTTATTAGAGCATATCCGAAGAAGTGGGCTGTAGCCCACGAAAGCTTATGCTCTAATAAATTTGTTAGTCTCTAAAGTGCCACAAGTACTCCTGTTCTTTTTGCAGATACAGATTAACACGGCTGCTACTCTGAAACCTGTCATTCAAAAATGGTAATCAATACTTGTGGAATCTTTCACAGTATTTCCATTATTACGATCTGAGCCAATGTTTGTGCACAGGATGGAAACTAGCCTTTTTCCATTCCTCTCTGTCATTAGCTGCTGCTCCCATCTGCTGTATGGTGTTGAGATTTATTGTCCCACCCTCCCTGATAAGGGCTCTTCTTAAGGTTTCTCTTGGGTGCCTTTGTTTCCTCACACCAGTTGGTTTCCACTTGACAGCATCATGTGTGAGTCTGCGTGTTGGCACGTGCCCCAAGCTGCTGCTTGGTGATTTCTTAGACCTCTTTGTTGGTAGTGAAGTCTTTCCAATCAGTGACCCAGAATCTTAAGTAGGCACTTATTTTTGAAGGCATCTAGTTTTCTGTCCAGCTTTGCAGGTTTGTTTGCACAGAAATGGTTTGAATTGAAAATTCTCAGTTTTGTTCTGATGCAATGTATCTTTGATTTATATACATTTACTAAGTTTAGTACATGCTGTGGATGTCTCTTATTGTTTCACTTATTTTTTGAGGTCCAGTTGACCAGTATGATGCTGCCAGGTTATCTGTCTTCCCAACTTTTGGGGGGAGTTGCACAGTACAGTAGCACAATCTCATCAGCAAGGTCTAGTTCTTCAAGGCATTTGTCATCTAAGCATGCTATACCACTAATACAGTTCTTTATTATCCAGGCTATGGCAATGTCAGAGATAAAATGCAGTCCTGTTTTATGCCAGTGTGCACATTGTACCACTTTGTCTGGTTGTTCACTGTTACAGATCACTGTATGTGGCCTTGATGTAGGGAAAGCCTTCTGTCATCATCAACAGAGAATAGTGTAAGTCCTCTCTACTACTAAGTCAGTAAGCTCACCCTTTTTGGATATTCTGACAATGATTTCATGTTTCCACTGATCATGAGGGGTCTCTTTCCCCAAACATTATCAAACAGTTCTGTCAGTTTCATTAGGATGATGGTATCAAATGCTTTTAGCATTTCTGCTGTTGTTTGATCATCTCCTGCAGCTTTGTTATTTTTCAGCTTCTTGATTGCAGCCTGTACTTTTGACATCTCTGTTAGACCAATGTTGATCAAGTTCAGATGCTTCATTAAGTCTGGTGCTGAACTGGTCTGTTGAGGATGTCTTTGAAATGTTAAGCTGGGGTGGGGAACCTATGCCCTGTGAGCCAGATCCGGCCCCTTGATCATTTTCATCTGGCCGGCGGGCCACACATGTTCAACTCACCTGCCAGGGGGGAGGGGCGCAGAGACTCGGGGCTTCCTCTCCACAATGGGCAAGCTGGCGCTCGTAGATCCAGTCCCACGGGGGGAAACCCCGAGTCTCAGCTGCCTACCACAGAGCTGGAGCTGTGTGCTCCGGCTCACCCCACTGTTGGCAGGAAGCCCCGAACCTTGGCGCTCCCCAAGGCAGGTGAGTTGAACATGTGTGGCCCGCCACTGATTTTTTCAGTTGGTCAATGGCCCCGATACAAAAAAGGTTCCCAAACCCCGTGCTAAGCCCATCCATTTTTATGGTCTACCTCATTTGTAAGCATATTTCCATCTTTGCTTTTTACTGACTCATTTCCTATTTTGAAATTTCCACACAGGGTTTAGTTATTTGGTAAATGGCTCTGTGATTTCCTATCATGCAGCAGCTTCAGCTGCTAGGTCTTCAACATATCTCCATTTATCTTTCCTGTGTTACTTTTTACTGCTTTAGCCGCTTTCTTGTACTCCTGTGCTTTTTCCAATATTTCATTGGTCTTCACATTCAGGAGTTTCCTTTCAGTACTTTCCTTCCTCAAGACTCTTGGTTTATCCAATTATTGCTCTCTTTCTTACAATCACATTGTTTGAATACTAATTTTTTCTTCTGTCTCTCACCTTCCTGTGCTTCTGGCAGTGCTTCAGATATGTTCTTTAGTTTGAGTTGGAATTTCTCACAGTACTCTTGTTTTTAGTTTTGCACTTGTTGATTTACTTTACTGATTTCTATTTAAAGATGATCTTTCTTAGTTTTAATTTCAGTTTAGCAATGCAAATATTATGGTCGGTGCTGACATCTGCTGCTTCATGTGCCCTTGCATCTTGAACAGAATCTTGAGGTAATGCAGATGTGGTCAGTCTGTTTTTTCATTTTGCCATCTGGCAAATTCCATGTTTCTTTGTGTAAGTCTTTTTGAGGGGCCAGGGTGCTTGCAATAACTAAATCAGATACCAAGCACAGTTTGACAAATGTCTCACTGTTTTGGTTGATGATTCCCAACCCATGTTTCCCTATTGCTCTTTCCATTTCTTGGTTGTCACATCCAACTTTAGAGTTAAAATTGCCCATCACAAGGAGTAAATCATGTTTTGGTATTCTGTCAATCACATTTTGGAAGCAATTATAGAATTTATCTTTATCCTTGTCACTCTGTTCCTCTGTTGGAGCATAGCACTGTATGATTGACATTCTAGGAATCTGGTTTTGACATTTGCATACATCATGGATTGGTTAGTAGGTTCCCAGGTGATGAGTGATTTTTCTGCAGCTTCTGTCTAGTATTTACTTAGTTCCAAAATTATCATGTAGATTAGCCCATTATTTGTTGTTTATGCATTGATGTCAATATCAGAGCAACCAAGGGTGAGGAGTCCCAGAAGACGACAATTTTATTTTTGATAACTGACCATCCTGTATTCCCACATCTAGTCTAAC
This sequence comes from Chrysemys picta bellii, assembly GCF_011386835.1. Classification (NCBI taxonomy): domain Eukaryota; kingdom Metazoa; phylum Chordata; order Testudines; family Emydidae; genus Chrysemys; species Chrysemys picta. The sequence continues at coordinate 37,583,949 of NC_088798.1, read as the reverse complement.
AAACAAGTGCTAGGTGAGCTGGAATCTCAGTAGATCTCATGTACTGTACAATAGATATAACCTTTTCCCAAAGAAACTTAATATAGTGACATGACCACAACATGTTTAAATGGAAACTGGTAAGTCCAATACCAATCCAGCACAGAACGTTTAACTTCATATACCAGAACCTGGTTTCTCTGGATTCTCAGTTATACCGATGTAACTGAGATCAGAATCTGGCTCATATTCTACAATAAATTAAATCCAGGGGACTATTGGATATATGCAAATCATTTACATGGTGGGTGTATGAATTTTAGTAAATCTCAATGATAAAAATGTTTACAAAATGTCAACTTTCCAGGTAAATTGCGTTCAAACTCTCCAGTTGTAAGAGCAAACTGATTCTTTTTATTAATTAGAACAAGAATAAAATATCTTTATAATCCCTCAAGTATCTTGTCAGCTAATACCAAACTCTTCATGTGTGAGAAACCAGATCATTTAATTGTTCAATATTCCATGATCCCCAGTTAATTAAAACCAGGATTAGCATTTTTAGGTTAAGATGATTCTGCTAATGGATCCTCTACTTCCTTTTACAAGATTTATTAGCAGCTGCCAGAATGATTATAGCTACTAAAGGGAAATCTCCAGGAAACATTCCTATTAATAAAGGGCTTACTAAATCCTGGAAGAGCCTGGCTATTGAGAAACTGCTCGTATTAGATATGGATCTGAAAAATATCTTAAACTGATATCTACATATTGAATATATGGAAAACACAATTCCTTTATATAATCAATTATATCCTTAATTAGACCATTAATATCAATTTTCACCACAGTGTTTCGGTTCAGTAGTCCTTTTATCTTCAAGTGCATATTGTATAGTTGTACTTTTTAGAGATGTATGTAATATTTTCCCAAATCCATAGTACAACTTTATAACAAATACAAAGAATTAATTGGAGGAAATGAAGTAACCTGTTGCTCTGTCTGTATCCATCTGTTGTCTTACACTTTGATTGTAAGCTCTTTGCCTACCTTTTCTGACACTGCGCCGCACCCTGCAGCAGGTCCAGCTCCTAGGCGGCTTCGCGCTGCTCATGGCCACAGGCACTGGAGCCGGTGCTAGGGGCAGCGCGCAGAGCCCCGTGGCCCCTCTGCCTAGAAGCCGGACCCGCTGCTGTCCGCTTCCAGGGCACAATGCGTTGTCATAATAGGTAGGCACTAGCCTGCCTTAGCTGGGCAGCACCGCTGACGGGACTTTTAACGTCCCAGTAGCAGTGCTGACCAGAGCAAGACGACACAGTGCTTTACATGCTGCAACCCAGTACTGGGTCACCACCCACGGTTTGAAAAACACTGGCCTAGTACACTGTCCTTTTCTTCAGAAAGCCATAAGAGGAATTGAATATGAAGTCTACAGCCATTCCAAGTTAACCAAGGCAGCCTTTGAAGAAAATGGGGAAAACTGGAGAAGTATGTTCTTTGTATGTTCCTGATGATAATTATTGGTATAGAATTAATCTCAGATACCAGAAGGTAAATTCAAAGAACCCAACATTTTGGTCTCCTGACTTTTAAGACAATGTCAGGTTTTGAGGTCCCGTCTCCTGATTTTTAAATATTAAGGTTTGGGAATACTGAGAACCAAAGCAGATCTTCCTGAGAGGAGTGAAAAATCTTGTATCAGATTTACTCCTTTACAAGAGACACCAGACTAGCTAAATACAAAAGGTAATCTCTGCAAGCATACTTGCAATTCCAACTTCATTTTACTACAGAAAAATCTATGGGCCAAGATGTGAAACTTCCAGAAACTAATTTATTCTCTTGTAAAGGAAAGATGGAAGGGGAGGAGAACCTTCAAGAACCATATTGCATTTAACATTTATTGTTTAGATTTACTGTCAAATCCTGTGGCCACTCTTAATACACTTAAAAAGAGAAAAACAAGAATTCAAGTATGGAAATATGGATTTGAATGCCTAATTTTAGGTACTCAAGTTTGAAAATATTGGCCTAAGTCACTATATAGTACTTTAACGCCCTGTTTCACTGGTTCAGCTGAGCTATGCTCAATGCAGATCCAGGGAGGTGGAGCAAAGGTTGCCTTATGACATCTCTATTTTTTCCCCTGATCTGGGCACTGATACCACATCTGGTGAAAGTGGTCTGTTCTAGTTTAGGCTTTGCTCAAGTCTCAAGGGGCCCCTGGCTTCAAGATGCCATTCAAGCAACCATGGATCTGTAGAGTGCAGAAGATGCTCTGATCACATACCCTTTCTACTGTACTGGAGACAGTGAAGGAAATGCGACATAACTGTTATGCTACAATGATTCTCTCTAGTTACAGAGAATCCTGAGGGGACTATATCTGCTGTGCACTCAGTAGTTTTGCATCGCCAGAGAGAGGCAAAACAGATTAAAAAACTGAGCAGAGTTTTTTTTTTTTTCCCCCTCACAAGCTTCTGTAGAGACTTTTACTAATAAATCCCTACATCACCTCTGTAAATAGTATCCCAATATTTGTGGAGAGAGATAAAATAAGGCAGGGGCATTAAGTGACTTGCCCAAAGTCCTTTAGTGAATTAATGGCACAGCTAGAAGTAGACCTCAGGAGCTCCTGGCTCCATTTGTGTCCTTCCACCTGACTTCAGTGCATCTTAGAATACTCAGTTCTTTCCAGTGTGTTCTGGTGTTTCTTTTTTTGTGAGGTCATTTCAGTAATTGGAAGCCTTCTGCTTCAATTTCTCATCTATCAAGTTTGCCTCACCAACAGTATAAATCAGACTTACTTTCCCTTGACAATTTACAAACAGTCAATGACCCCAATGACAGAGCGAGAGCAAGACAGCATTCCTTTTTCAGTTAAGAAAAGCAGCAGTGCATTCCAGAAGCAATGTACCCATTTCCTCAGAATAGATGGGAAACCAGAGTATGTTAGTAATCTGTATGAAATATTGTGCATACTGTGGGCATTAATCTGAAATTGGATGCCTTTTCATTTCTGTATCGTATATTTCCTTTCTTCCGTAGCTTTTAAACCAATTTGTATGGTGTTTTATAAAATAAACCAATGCTAAAATGTGTCTATCTGAGGAAAAGGAAGAAAAAAGAAGGCATAAACGTCACAAAAGTGCCATAGATCTCTCTTGGGTTCACAGATCTTCTTCTCAGCACTGTTTCCATGGAAATTATTTATAATGCCTACAGGGAGTGCAGGTTACAGATGTACAGAACTACAGTTTGCTCTCAGCCCATTTAAGCAGAAACTGACAACAAATGGGTACATCTTTGAACAGAGCTGCTCTGCATTTCAGATAGTTTATCTTCATTGTCAGTTTTCATAATTACAACAGCTTCCTACTCCCTCTCCCCACCCCTACCCCCTGGCCCTTTGTGGTCATTAAGGATCCCTTCACACTTTTGTAAGATCAGGAAGTGTAAATGTCAGTTTGGGTAATTATTTTTGCCTAACTAAAATCCATCCTCTCTAAAACAGAGCATCTACCTAAAGCAAATGTAAGAAACCACGTTAAATGCTGGGGATGCAGCCAGCCATCAGTTAGTGTCCCATATAATTTTTTCTTAGCAAAAGTTACAAAAATACCATAGCAATATATGTAAAAATATTCCACAGTTCTGAATGACCTTCTCTAAAAGTTAGGGTGACCAGATGTCCCGATTTTATAGGGACAGTCCCGATATTTGGGGCTTTGTCTTATATAGGCGCCTATTACCCCCCGCCCTCTGTCCCGATTTTTCATACTTGCTGTTTGGTCAGCCTACTAAAAGTTAGTGTACTTAGATTAGTAGATTAATTAAATAATCCACTTGTACTTTAAATCTGAGCTCCATTTTACTTCCTGTCCCAAACTGTTCTGTAGTATTGAAAAGTTGGCTAATTTTGCCGCCATGAGTTTTATTGTGTAATTAATTCATATAGTGCAAGATCTATTTCCCACTGAAGTCAATGACCTATTGACTCAATGGTGTGGATCATGCCCATAGTGTATGTTCATAATACATATTCATTTGCATACTCAGAAAAACATGTAAAATGATTCAGGATCCATCTAGAGATTTGGAAAGTATTGGGGACAACTTCCTGGTGCAAGTGCTGGAGGAGCCAACTAGGAGCCGTGCTCCTCTCGACCCGCTGCTCACAAACAGGGAAGAATTGATAGGGGAAGTAGAAGTGGGTTGCAATCTAGGCAGCAATGACCATGAGATGGTTGAGTTCAGGATCCTGACACAAGGAAGAAAGGAGAGCAGCAGAATACGGACCCTGGACTCCAGCAAAGCAGACTTTGACTCCCTCAGAGAACTGATGGTCAGGATCCACTGGGAGGCTAATATGAGGGGGAAAGGAGTCCAGGAGAGCTGGCTGTATTTTAAAGAAGCCTTATTGAGGGCTCAGGAATAAACCATCCTGATGTGCAGAAAGAATAGCAAATATGGCAGGCGACCAGCTTGGTTTAACAGAGAAATCTTCGGTGAGCGTAAATTCAAAAAGGAAGCTTACAAAAAGTGGAAACTTGCACAGATGACTAGGAAGGAGTATAAAAATATTGCTCAGGTATGCAGGGGTGTAATCAGGAAGGCCCAAGCACAAATGGAGTTGCAGCTAGCAAGGGATGTGAAGGGTAATAAGGGTTTCTACTGGTGTGTTAGCAACAAGAAAAAGGTCAGGGAAAGTGTGGGACCCTTACTGAATGGGGGAGGCAACCTAGTGACTGATGATATGGATAAAGCTGAAGTACTCAATTCTTTTTATGCTTCAATCTTCACAGACCAGGTCAGCTCCTAGACTGCTGCACTGGGCAGCACAGTATTGGGGGGAGGTGAACAGCCCTCAGTGGTGAAAGAACAGGTTAAGGACTATGTAGAAAAGCTGGACATGTACAAGTCCATGGGTCCAGATCTAATGCATCCGAGAATGCTGAGGGAGTTGGCTGATGTGATTGCAGAGCCATTGTCCCTGAAAACTCGTGGTGATCTGGGGCAGGTCCCGGATGATTGGCAAAAGGCAAGAAGGAGAATCCGGGGAACTACAGACCAGTCGGCCTCATCTCAGTCCCTGGAAAAATCATGGAGCCGGTCCTCAAGGAATCCACTTTGAAGCACTTGGAGGAGAGGAAGGTGATCAGGAACAGTCAATATGGATTCACCAAGGGCAAGTCAGGCCTGACCAACCTGATTTCCTTCTATGATGAGATAATTGGCCTTGTGGATATAGGGAAAGCGGTGGATGTGATATATCTTGACTTTAGCAAAGCTTTTAATACTGTCTCCCACAGTATTCTTGCCAGCAAATTAAAAAATATGGATTGGATGAATGGACTATAAGGTGGATAGAAAGCTGGCTAGATCAGTGGGTAGTGATCAACGGCTCTGTGTCTAGTTGGCAGCCGGTATCAAGCGGAGTGTCGGTCCTGGGGTTGGTTTTTTTCAACATCTTCATTAATTGATCTGGATGATGGGATGGATTACACCCTCAGCAAGTTCGCGGATGACACTGAGCTGGGGGGAGAGGTAAATATGCTGGAGGGTAGGGATAGAGTCCAGAGTGACCTAGACAAATTGGAGGATTGGGCCCAAAGAAATCTGATGAGGTTCAACAAGGACAAGTGCAGAGTCCTGCACTTAGGACAGAAGAATCCCATGCACTGCTATAGGCTGGGGACCGACTGGCTAAGCAGCAGTTCTGCAGAAAAGGACCTGGGGATTACAGGGGCTAAGAAGCTGGATATGAGTCAACAATGTGCCCTTGATGCCAAGAAGGCTAATGGCATATTTGGCTGCATTAGTAGGAGCATTGCCAGTAGATCGAGGGAAGTGATTATTCCCCTCTATTCAGCACTGGTGAGGCCACAGCTGGAGTATTGCATCCAGTTTTGGGCCCCCCACTACAGAAAGTATGTGGACAAATTGGAGAGAGTCCAGTAGTGGGCAATGAAAATTATTGGGGGGTTGGGGCACATGACTTACGAGGAGAGCTAAGGGAACTGGGCTTATTTAGTCTGCAGAAGAGAGCGTGGGGGGATTTGATAGCAGCCTTCAACTACCTGAAGGGGAGTTCCAAAGAGGATGGAGCTCAGCTGTTCTCAATGGTGGCAGATGATAGAACAATAAGCAATGGTCTCAAGTTGCAGTGGGGGAGGTCTAAGTTGCATATTAGGAAAAGCTATTTCACTAGGAGGGTGGTGAAGCACTGGAATGGGTTTCCTAAGGAGGTGGTGGAATCTCCATCCTTAAAGGTTTTTAAAGCCTGGCTTGACAAAGCCCTGGCTGGGATGATTTAGTTGGGATTGGTCCTGCTTTGAGCAGGGGGTTGAACTAGATGACCTCCTGAGGTCTCGTCCAACCCAATCTTCTATGATTCTATGAAAAGTGTTATTTTAATGCTGACAACTTGCACTGAAACAAGTTGCTGCAAAATTAATTTAAATGTGAACGGAGAACTTAATTTTAGGCTAAATTAAGCTGTGATATCCAGACAAGTCATGCCCATTCCCTGAAATTTGGTTTTAAGTACCTTGCTTATAAAGGGTGAAATTCTATTGCACTGGTGTACATTTGGAATAATTCCTTTGATTTCAGTTGTTACTCTAGATGTAAACATGTGTAACTGAGAGCATTGTCTGGCCCATAGACACTATATAGTAAATGTACTACTATATATAAAATAACTTGTTGTTACAAAACAATTAGTTTTCTATATATTTGCTACTGCTTGAACTTAATGATTACAAACTGAATTCACTTCTGACTTGTAATCACATTTAGAACATTATCCCATTGTGCTGTATTTATTATTATGCAAAACTCTATAGGATTCAATTCCATACTTGGCTCCATGGTAGGATCTGACTCTTGCTTGTAGCTAAATCCTGGCTCTGAAATTAAGGACAATGTCTTTTGGAGGGCCTTATTCTGATATTATTTACACTGGTGTCAATAGGGAGTCACCATTCTAGCCAATGAAGTTGCTTTGGTATAAAACCAGTTATGTCAGAAAAACCCAGGCCATAGATTTCTAAATAGCATTTATCTAGTGTGTTGTCTTGACTGATTCTCTTTCCCTCCCATGGTTGCCATAATATGAATCTATTACTTGCTAACTAAGTCACTTGTGGCCCACAGGGTGTGAGTGAAGATGTATCTGCTTGCTTATTTAAGACTCTTCAAAGTCAAACGGATTTGCTATTCTCACCTTTGGCTTCTAGCTTTTAAGTAAGAGCCAACTGAGAATCTCTTTATTGCCATTATTTTGGAGTACAAGGAATACTTCTCAAATATTTCCTCGTGGGCTATGAATTTGACAAAATGCTATATTCCAGGGACTTTTTTTTAAATCACATGCATTTTGTGCAGCTCTTCTTGAGCCTATACTCTCTACTATAGTTATTTCCCAGGTGCCTGGTCATAGTCAGTGTTTCCTGCCTTTTCATTTAAAGTGTGCAGAATCAAATTTCAGATAAGACAACACCTTTCTTCAGTTTCACTTCATCTACACTTTAGCAAGAAACCAAACTGGACTCGAAGATAGTGAAATGGTTAATTTTTAGTTTTGTTATGATATTAAATATTTACAGGAAAACTTAATATTTCTGATTTCATTTGACTCCCATCCATTTTAGTGTCTTTTGGAGACAATATTGTACACTGCATTTCTTACTGATCATTTAAAAATGTAGCTTCATGGTGAATACAGGAAGCAGCCCATAAAAGTTTAACTAGCAACACCACTCACATAAATCTCAGTTGGGCTGCTTTAAATACAATCTCTGACTTTAGGTCTTGTCTACAATTATTTTTGAGTTTTAATTTAGTATGTGGAAGTACCTAACATACTGTAATTAAATATATTTTTTTCTGCTGTTTTAGCCAAATGAACTTTACTCACATGGGGATGTTAAAGAAGGGGGTCTAGATTCTGCTCTCTCTCTGAGTTCAGTGGAGATATTCAGAGTAATTGTGGTCTCAATTAGACAGTCAGTATTTAATTTTCCTTGTTTCATTCTCTAAGTGGATTAGAATTTGATGATTATTTTAGTGTTCTAACCAACCACAGCACATGTCTAGTTTAAAATGTGATTGGTAGTTTATTATCCATTTAGAAAGTACTGAACACAGTGTGGCTGCTGCTGAAAATAAATAATAATAGCGTTTGGAAGGACAGTCTCTTGCATGCTGTGGACACTTGTCCTTGTCATGACTAGGATTTAAGGTATGATGTAGCACAGGTGAGTTATCATGTGCTTCTAACACATACTGCCCTTCAACAAGACCGGGTCTTGTCTAGACTAGACTTTTAAAATGTATTGGCAAGTGATAGATAACCTGTGCTACACCACCTGTTAAATCCTCATTTAGACTAGGCTTTTGGCCTGAATCCACTTTCAGCAATGTGTTTCACACAAATATCTAACTCCCTTGGGCTTGAGGCCGATCTCATTTGATTAGGTTTATACTGGTGTAACTTTGATTTCAGGGCAGTTACTCTTGACTTAAACAGGGGTCAATGAAAGCAGAATAAGGCCATTCATTTCAGTGAAAGGTAAGAACCTAGCTATTGACCTGCTCCTGCTCCTCTTGCGGGCAATCGTGAAATTCTCATTGACTTCAGTGGGAGCAGAATCAGGCCCTATCTTTGGATTACCCTGACTATACACTGAATTAAAATAGGAGGGAAAGCTGGTTCTTCACTTTCCCCAAGGCATTTTGATGAAGCATTTCAACCAGCTCTCCCTCTTAGCAGACTCTAGGGCTCCAGTGCTACAATGCTTGATGAACATCCATCACCCCAGGGCCTGAGGAGTGCTTTAATGGCTCTTAAAGTCATAGTGGGGAATTTTCACACTACCCAGCAACAAAAGGTAAATGGATGAAAACAGGACTGGATCTAATGTTCATGCTGCTTTAGGCAAACAGGGAAAATCCATGCTTACATCCAGGGGCCTCAGTATGATTCTGCCCTAGATTGTATAAGCCTGCCAGCCTTCACAGATTATTAAAAACAATTTTATGTTACTCTGATACCTTGCTTTAGGCTTCCTCAGCAGTCAACGGTGACAAAAGCTTCCAAGAAAAATAAACAAAAAGCACATTTTAAAACAGTGTTTTTCACAATGTAAAAATAATTTATATTTTCATGTTAAAAGCTGAAACCTCTCAAGGTGTGTTCCCCTTTGTGACTGTCTATTATTTGTATCATAGTAGTGCTTATCACATCCAATCAGGATCTCCACTCCAGTGTGCTAGGCAAATGCAGAAGATGACCTTGGCTTAGGAGATCTTGATCAACTGAAGAATTTCCAACAGTAGATCCTGATATACAGGTCACATTAAATAATTTAGAACTATACTAGAAAAAAGTTCTGAAACATGATATATTCTGTAGCAATTTTGTCTTTTCCCATAAAAATTCATTGCCCCAAGAGGCTTACTAACACAGAACCTTGGCTTTTCAGGAAATCTGCCCAGAAATATCAACTGAAAGCTGGTGAAGGTACTGCATAGAGAACTCTAGGCTGCTTCTTCCAAATGTGTACATAGAAAAAGAGGGAGCTAAGTGAAGTAGAACTGTTGCACCCAACTCCAGGATTTCTGGTTTTCACACTGCAGATCTTTCATAGCCAAGTCACTGAAGGGATATTCTAGGACAGTGCTTAGGATAAGAGGGCCTTTTAGCATGTACATTCCCTGATCTAGCACCCCCATCTCTTGCTCAGATTAATTGGACCCTTTATAGCAATAATCCGCATAAGGCTCTGTCTGGATCAGAATACAAGCCCACATCAGCACCACTTTAGTAACACTAAAATGTGACTATCTTTATTAAACAGACTGGGGATTTATTGCTGAAATCTGTGAAGCCTAAGTCTTGCATATAGCTGCTGTGGACCCTAACTTTTCCTTTACAGGCAATGGAGCTATTCGATTGAGCAAGGATTACTCTCAGGCATTTGCAGATGCATAGTGAATCCAAATGACACAGTTATGAAGTCACATGATCTGTCACATGGCTGGCCCGATGAATGTCATTTATTTAATGTGTCCCCGTGCATTGATAGCAAAGACTGACATTGTTGCTAAAAGCAGTGATATTTTTATTTCTGTTTATATGGAGGACAAGATTGCTTCCCCTCTAAAATCATATAGCAAATGTTTCCCATATTAGCCCCTTTCATCTGCCTGGCTGTAATGTTATATTAGTAAGAGTCTGTGTATTCCTGTCAGCTTAGTGGTAGCACTTCAAGCAGGGGATAAGGGCTCATGAAGAGTGCAAGATTTATAGATTAATCTCCTAAAATACTCAATTCACATTAATTCTGAGACAACAAGGCCTCTACCACTTCTCTCTTCCCCTGGGGTGTACCACCCCCGCCATCTCTCTTCCTTTGTAATAGGCTCTTCCAGTTACCACTATATGTCCATTGTTCTGCAGAATGGGTCTCCACACTGCTCCAGTCTAACAATCTTAGACATGTCTGTGGACTGGATGTGAAATGTTAGCCACAGCCTAGAAATGCAGCACACTCCTCACTAATCTATTTGGAACCATCTGTCATAAAAGACTGCAATATGCCATATCACTTTTTTTTCCTCCCTGTGGCATCTGCCAACTTGTTTTTAATCTACAACAATAATGGTGATCATGCTTCTGTCATTTGTGTTCTCTTGGTTCTTATTTATTAAGATCACTTCCATTTTAAAAGCCCCAATTTGGAGTCTTTTTATAGGGGAGTGGTGGTAAAATGTTCTTCCGCTTCTGAGAACTTTTCTGGTAACACCTTGGCACAGAATGTTCTGAACAGCAATATGTTTGTACATTATACTAAGCCATTCTCTCCAGGAGACACTCTTTAAAAAAAAAAAAAAATAGTGGCCCATATGCTCCCCTGTTGTGAAAAAACACATGGATAAGAGCAAAACTCCACAGTCTAGGAGGCTGCAGCATGGGTATAAAAGTGGAGTGAAGGGGTAGGAACGCACAGGGATCTGGGCCATCCATCCCACAATCCATGCACAGAGTGACTCTCTTTCACTCTCCTCTGGCAACATCAGTGGTTCCCAGATCCTGAAAGAGACTTAGAGGTTGAGACACTGAGCATTGTGGCACCGAACTTTTAGGTCCATGTAAAATCACCAGAAACAACACTGCAATCCACAAAGCCTGAGTTAGGAGCCTCGACTTCTACATAATGAATGGGGAGGCGGGGAAGGGGATAGGCATCTTAGAATGTGATCCACAAAGCCAGCATGCTAGGGGGACTCATCTATTCTAGACAATAGGGGATGGTGGTAAGAGGGGTGTGTCTTAAGCCCTACTCCTTTCACAGGAATAGGTGCTGAAGTCCAGGCTTCAGGGAGGAGCCTGTCTCTGCTAGTGTTTTATGAAGTGGGGGAGATCAGGTGCTCGTCTACTAACTCAGGTAGTGCTGAATCCAGTAGTCATGTACAGAGGCCACCTAGATCTATACAAAAGGGGGAGGTGGCCTTTTCTTATCTTTAGCCCTGTGGTTAGAGCATTCACCCAGGCTGTAGGACATCACCTGTTCAAGTCCCCGCTCTGCCCGATGAGAAGGGATCTGAACACAGATCAGCCACCTCTCTGCTGAGTGCTCTAGCCATTACACTGTGGAGTCACTCATTTTCCCCTCTGGCCCACTTAATAGTTAAATAATTAACTGAGGTGAAACAACTGCAGTAGGCAAGATTAGGGAGGACCACATCAGAATATTCCATGGCCTAGTGCTTAGGGCACTCATCTGAGAGGTGGCAGATCCCTGTTCAACTTGTCCACAGGCAGAGAAGGGACTTGAACATGTGGTTTCTCATATCCTGGGTGAGTTTGAGTGTAAAGCCCCACTTCTGCCTGGTTTATGTAGCGTTAGGCAGCCTCCGCATACACCTACCAGTTCAGACCCCACACGTGAGAGTGGCAGAAGAGAGTCTATCTTCCCTCTGCTTCATAGATTGCTCTGGCAGAGAGAGAAGCCCTGGTGCCTAGCAGGCAATAGTGCACATGTTCAGAGATGGAAACTTAGGCACTTCTGGAGCTTTAACTGCAAAAAATTAATTAGGTGCCTGAAGGGTTTGGTGGGAGTTTTATGAATTGCACCATAAAACTTGAACTTTGGCACCTGAGTCTGGGGAGTTAGGTGGCAAAGTACCTTTGTGGATCCAGGCCCAAGAAATGAGGCCTGAGCCACTAACAGGTGTGCAGTGGCTTGCAGGATTGGGCCCAGCAGAGTTGAGGTAATTCAGCATCTTGCACAATTGTTTACCTACTTATTTTCTATAGTATTGAGGAATAAACCTGGATTCATTTTCTGTAGCATCTCCACTACCAATACAAACTGAACACCAGACCCACAGATGGCATGCTTTGGTGTGTCGTCTTTTGTAATCTGATATAATGGATAAGCAACTCAACCTGATAATAACATATGTAGTAATAGAAAAAACTACCAAGATGGTGGTTTAAGTTCTTTATTGTTGGTAGTGATTAGATTAAATGGAAAATTACACCTGCCTGAATGAGGCACATTTAAGTATTTTGAGATTCCTTTCATATTCTGCTGAATACTCAGATTCCACATAGATCTCTGTACAAATTACTGAAAGGAAACCACTACCTTCCCTCCCACCTACTAAAGTAAGAGGAATTAGTTTAACATTGTCCAGAAGGGGTAGCTTATTAAAGTGGTGTTTTGTTTTTTGGGTGCTTTGAAGATACTTCATGGTAAAAGAATGATCCCTTAAAGTAGCATCTTCATGAGACTATTTCTCAGAGGGGCATTAACAGGCAGCTTTGTTTTTGCTGTATGTCTTCAGCACAATAGGTCTGTCTCATTGTAGAAAAATCTCTTTTGGAGACATAAGGAAAAATATAGTATTACCACCCATGTTTTCCCCAATTTTCAATTCATGTGGGTTCAGCAAGATTTTTTTTTCCCCTCTTGCTTGCTTTTTTGATCACAAACATCTTGAGTCAGAGCTGGTCAGAACCCTGATCTCCCCTTCCACTAGATATTCTGAAGTGTCATAGTTTTTGTTCTATATCAGAAGGAAAAAATGAAATTTCTCATGGAATTCTGAAATTTCATTTTGGAAAAATTGAAATAACTTTATTGAATAGTTTCATTTCTATGAAGTTGAAACTGTTCCTTTTCAGATTTCTACTATTCTATAATATAAAAGTCAAGTTGATACATTTCTTATATTCTATTTTTATACACTAATAACTTGATTTTGAAATTGGCTAATTGTTAAATGATATTCTAATTTATAGTTTTTGGTTTGATAATTGGTTTTGTAATTGGTATTGTCATTTAAATAGTATTCTAGTTGGTCACTTGTAATAGTTCTTCCTGGTAATTGGTTTGATAATTGATTAGGTAAATTGGTAGTTTCCTATTGAAATGTCATTATTTTTATATTTTCCCATTCTACCAAATATATGTCATATTATGAATTGGACACTAACTTTTGCATTATTATAAATGCTAAAGATGAAATAAAACAATTCAACTTTATTAAAGTAAAATATCTTGATAATTTGATGAAAAATTGATACATGTCCCTGGAACACTATTTTGTCAAATCAGCACTTTCTAAAGGAAAAACATTCTGTTGGAAAAACTTTGACCTGCCCTAACAGGGACTTATTTCCTAATTGCCTTGCACGAGGCTGTGCATGCGCACAAACACGTTAGTCATTTGGTACAAAGGGCCTATAATCAGATCTGTAGCTTTGTATGTCCCATCAGATCAGCAGCACCCTGCTAGGTATGAGAAAAGCAAATGATTTTCAATTGCTGATGCACTGGCTGAGACTGAACAGTGGAGAAGTCTTGGGAGGTTGTCTGTCTGACAGAGATTACTGAAGGCTTTTACCCCCAGAAAGACCCCACTAAAGATTTTAGCCTGTGGGAATCTATTCCAAAGATTGCAACCAGAACTTTTGGTTTCCATTGTACTGTATTGTCTCTCCCACTATTTTATTTCACTTAAATAAAACAATTAAAAAAATGTAGGATAGACAGTTGCTATGCAGCTGGTAAGTGGCTTCATCTTCTGTCTTTATTACCCAAAAGAAAGTGGAGTGACTAAGACTTCAGGGGTCAGTTTTGTATAGTGCATCTCTGTTTTTATTTTGGTAACTTAAGCAGAAATACATTTTCTGAAATTTAATGGGCATGTTATGCTTAATATATGAATGGAACATGTACATTCCAAATTTGTTAAAAGCTCTGAAACAGGCATCCTCACTAAAATACTCAGGAGAGGCTTGGCAGATGTGCACTTTTGTTGTCTAGCCTTTACCATGAGGTAATTCTATAGAGAGAGATAAAATACCAGAGACTTCATTATAACACCTCTTCTCAGGTTTTGCATTACTCCTGTTTCACTAGAGCCTGTTATATGTAAACTCTGACTCTTGTCTTTGCGGAGCAAACCCTTACACACATGAACCAGAAACATTTTTTTCCTGCAACTTATTGTGGTGATGATGAGGCTTTTATTTGTTTTTATAAAAGTAATTTTATTGCCTCTATCGCTATCTGGTATTTTGAATTACTAGTTTGTTCCCTGACCACCTTGGCAGACCATGAAGATGCTGTGTAAGTCATAATGTTGTTGTTTATGTATTATAAACCAGTGGGTCTCAAACTTTTTTTACTGACAACCCCTTTCGCATTGCAAGCCTCTGAATGCAGCCCCCCTAATAAGTTAAACACACTGTTTAATATATTTAACACCATTATAAATGCTGGAGGCAAGCGGGGTTTGAGGTGGAGGTTGACAGCTCACAACCCCCCCCATGTAATGACTTCTTGAACCCCTGTTGTAAACTAACATCTTACAAAACCTATAGCAAAAAAGTCTTTAAAGACAAGAGCACCCAGGAGCTAAGGTTAGAGTGGGCAGACCTATACTCAAACAGCTTATTTGCTGTGTTAGAACTTAAGTCACACTTTATAATATAGGAGTGGACTCACCCCTGCGGCACCTCCTGCTGGTCTCTTCCGGGAATTAGCTCTTCCAGCATCCTGGAGCACCCCCTGCAGGCTAGTAATCTGCTTGTCCTCTGGCCCCCATGTCCCTCCCAGACCCCAGTGCCCTTATATCTGGGGTGCTGTCCCCTGGCAGTACACCCCTCAGTACTAGGGTCTCCCCTCCCTGGGAAAACCCCCACCCACTATCCCCACCTAGTCCCCACTCCCTGGGGCAGACTGCAGTATAGGCTACTCATCACAAGTAAGGCTGGGTTTGGACCTGCTGCCTTGGCCTAGCCCTGGGCCTTCCGCTGGGCCATAGCCTGGGGCTTTCTAGGCTGGAGCTCCCCAGCCCTGCTCAGGTACCCTATCTCTAGCTTGCTGCAGCCAAGCCCTTCTCTCTCTGAAGGCAGAAAGAGACTGTTAAGTGCCTGGCTCCCAGCCTTTTTATACAGGTCAGCTGAGGCCTGATTGGGGCGTGGCCCAGCTGCGGCTGCTTCCCCAATCAGCCTTGTAGCTTTTCCTTTGCCCCAGCCCTGCTCCCTGGCTGTTTTAAGCCCTTCAGGGCAAGAGCGGGGGACCACCCTGCTACAAGGAGCTTTAGTTGTGTCACAATCCCACTGTGTTTATACAACTTCCTCTGATTTCAATGGGCTTTAGATCCGGCTCTAAATGACAGATATTTACAGTGGACATAGAGTGTATTTAGTATACCTAGAAGAGTCTATTAATATTTGTATTTAGTAGGACACCAAAGGGGTATGAAGGAAATAGTGTATACATTACATAACATGTAAATTCAGGTTATATGAATTAATGGTAATTACATATGGAAAAGAAAAATGTCTGATTTTACTGTATCTGTAATGTAACTAAACTGTAATTATAGCATCTTATAATGAAATGTGATCTACTGTATAATATAATAGGGCTAGCAGATTTGTCCAAAGCAATTTAGTTGTGACTGTTGATATATTTCCCTCATGTTCCTGCATTCCTCATGAATGTGGCATATCAGCATGTAAAGTAGCATTTAAATCAAATAAAATGTAGAGGCTTTATCTTCAGGAGCTCTGACTATAAATGCTTTTATGTCCTATGTTATAACAAGTTCACATTTTATGGATGGAATCCCAACACTATTGGATCCCATCACAATTACATTGCCTCGGAGAATTAGAAGGATGAGTGTTGAAAATGTGGTATGGGCAAGGTTACATTTATCTGTATGCTCTAGGAATGTTCTATCACAGCTTCCTTTGAGGTACAGTTTTGAAAAGAACTGAGTTGCTATTAACTACTGAACTGGACAAAAATACAGCTGTGCTACTCTTCATAGCCTTGTGAAATGGATGGGTGGGGGGGAAATGGATTCTGGGAACGGAACTTGCAGCAAATAAAATAATATTAATGAGCTAGAAAAGCAAAACCAGGGATTCTGCCCTGTAAGAAATGACTAATCCTTTTTGCTCAAAATAGCTTATAACATTATAGATGCATAATTTCATTTAACAAATCTCTTTTTAAAATTAAATTCCAAATACCTGATTCTTGGTTTGGCTGTCTTCTGACTTCAGGCATTGTATGATTATGTGGTGGCTAGTGGTATTGGAAATCTGTGATGAATAACTATCTTTTTTTCTCTCCCTTATATTTTTCATAAATTCAAATAATGTCTAGTACATGTTCCCACAGCTGGATGAATTGCTACTTATTGCCCTCATAATTATGCACATGCTCCAACTCCCATTGATTTAGGCCTTCCAAATGATTACATTATATATTCATCGAATGTTGGTCTTATTCTTTATTTGCATGTCAGATGCTACTTTTTCAACATAACTTGTTTACTCCGTGAACTTCTGTTCTTTTTATCACTCAAAAGCTTCAGTAACATTCTAATTAAAAATTAAACACCAAATAATATCATCATTGAGTTCAGTGAATTAGCAGTAGGAATGAATTTTTTCCAGTGGTTTTCACTATGAACATATATCACCTAGATTTTTTTCCTACATTTCCCCCCTCAAGGCTCATTTTTAAACTGTTGTTGTTCTTAGATGAAACCGTTCATCCCCTTTAATATTTCTTTGTGGGAAAGTTAAGTAAAACAATGGCTTGATGCACTAGACTTATCTTTGAAGACAAGGGGCTAAATTTATCCCTGACTGTAAATGCCACTGAAGTCAATGGGATTACACTGGCGACTAATTTGACAGCAGACCCCTATTAAAAACAGTTTTGGTCATTCTTGTCTAATTTTTAATGGATATAGTTGTTCTAACAGATATCTTAGCCATATTGAGAAATAACAGAAGTCTTAGATGTTGGAGAGTTCTGGACTGAAAAGGAACAATTTTGCAGGAGGAGTATTGATAGAAATGTATATGGAAATAGCTAATGACTTTAACTGTATTATGCCTGACTAATACAAACAATGTCAATGTGTCTCCATGACATACCATGAGCACTAAAGTGCATCCAATAAATTTCATGATCTTTTAAAACATTCAGAATGAATGGTGAAAATAACACCAAAATAAATAAAGGATGAACAAGTAGTGATCAGGAGGAACATATGTGACCACATTTTCAAATATGGATACAAACAGACACCCACTAAGGGCATGGCTACACTTGCAGATGTAGAGCGCTTTGAGTTAAACCAGCCTTTGTAGAGCGCAGTAGGGAAAGCGCTGCTGTCTGTCCACACTGACAGCTGCAAGTGCACTGGCGTGGCCATATTAACAGCTCTGGCAATGGCCACAGAGAGCAGTGCATTGTGGTAGCTATCCCAGCATACAAGTGGCTGCAATATGCTTTTCAAATGGGGGTGGGGTGGGGTGGAGTGTGACAGGGAGTGTGTTGTGTGTATGTGGGGGGAGAAAGAGTGATTTTTGGGGGGCTGAGAGCATGTCAGTGTACTGTCTTGTAAGTTCAGCACCCCGCCCCCCCCCCCCGCCTCTCTCTCTCACACACAGCATTCCACAGTAATGTCTTTCTTTGTCTCGTAGCAGATAAGCATGCCGGCGGTCAGAAACGGAGCTTTGAAAGGGCATATCCTCATTCCTGCAGCAATTCCAAAACAATGACAAGAGTGGCCACTTGACTTAAGGGGATTATGGGACGTTTCCGGAGGCTGATCAGAGCGCAGTAATACAACATCTCATTCACACTGACGCTGGGGCATACCAAGCGTTAATCTTCTCATGGAGGTGGATTACCAGGAGCGTTCCAGCTGCAGAGTCCAGGCACTCTAAGTGCCTTGCCAGTGTGGACGGGTCGTGAGTTAGGGCACCCGGGGCTGCTTTAATATGCTCTACCTTGCAAGTGTAGCCATACCCTAAATCTCTTAGTTGTATGTGGATGAGGTAAATGCACAAATTTGTGTGTACAAGCGCAGATTTTTTTTCAGGTGCATTTGTTCACATATTTGACAATTTGGCCCACTATAGACAAGGACAGTTCAGCATTCCCTGTCTATAATGGGCCCCAAAGCCCCCACCATTGCATTCACTTCTGAAGTGGAAAGCAGAGATAGGAGCTGCCCAAGTCCCAAAACTCAGGCCTACTGCTGGGCATTTGTTCCTTCCAATGTATTTTTATTTTTAACTGAAGCTTTCTTTCTAATCTTCAGCTGGCTGCAATTATATCACTATCATCTTTTCATTTTAAACTGTCTTGTTTATTTTTTAAAAGATACATGCTAAACATGAAAGCAAGAGGAAAGGAAAACATCTGCTGCAGAAAAATATATTCTGAATGGCAGCGTTTGCACAGTTTATAAATACTGTAGGGTTTCCACTTGTATAACACCTTGTGGGTGGCACACTGACAAGTGCAGGAGCTCCCAGTATGTGAATCTATTTTGATGGGGCAGGAGGGAAAGGAAATAACTATGGGTAGGGAAAAACTTCTCTTCAATAAAATGGCCTAGATCCTAAGAGACATGGAAGCTCCTTACACCTGAATAGGCCGAGGACGCCAGGCCAGTGCGGAAGAGGACAGCTCTGAGAGGTTGGGTCCTGTGGACCAGTTCAACAGTGCTTGAAATTCAGGCAAATGACTCTCTTCCCCCCATCTCAGTTCTGGCCCCTCTGTCTCACCTACGGTGGTTTACTATAGTCCCAAGAATTCAGTCAATTCTATGCAACAGCTGCTGGGGGAAAGGCATTGTAGGATTATGGGGCAAATTATGATATAATCTAGATTTAAAGGGATCCAGTTAAATTAAAAATCCATAGGCTTAATCCTGAAAAGCTTTGTTCAGTTTTCACTCAGGAAAACTCTTCCTGAACAATTCAGGCTGAGTTTTCTGGAGTAAGGACTGAGTGAAAACTAGATTAAGGATTTTAGTAACTGGCCTCATATTTCTATAAACTAAATTTCTCTGCCTATTTTTTACATATCAAATTTAGCATTTTGAAACGGAAGGGCTTTAAAACTCAAATATGTTTTTTGCTATTTAGACTGTTTTATTCTCCGATTTCTCTTTCTTTTTGTGTGTTTTTCCACCTGTTCACAAAATCCCAAAGACCAAACATAGTTCCTCCACCTAGCTTTAATCTAACTATATCTATCTGCTAGGTTTTTCCAAATAGCTCCAGGGGGTGATATCTTAAGAGAAAACAGCACAGGGAAATGTTAACATAAAAGTTTTTAGAAATGGATGATGGGGCTGAGAAAAGAATGCCATGGGGTCGATCTGACCTAAAAGGATTCTGCTTGCCACCAGAACATTTCCTAGGTTTCCCATCTAATTGCTAGCTAATATTTGTGTTCCAAATAGCTGCCTGCCAAATGCATTGGATATGGAATAGAAATTTCCTTCCTAGCTGCCATACACTTAGCCTGTTTGTTGTTTTCTGTCAGCTTTTCTCTAGCGTTTTACACACCAACAAAAGGGAAGTAATTTAGATTGTGTGTTGTGGATAAGATATTCCATAGCCAAATGACCTGTTGGAAACTAAACAATTCTTTTTTCATAGTACACCTCTACCTCGACATAACGCTGTCCTCGGGAGCCAAAAAATCTTACCACGTTATAGGTGAAACCGTGTTCTATCTAACTTGCTTTGATCCGCCGGAGTGCACAGCCCCGCCCACCCGGAGCACTGCTTTACTGCGTTTTATCAGAATTTGTGTTATATCGGGTCATGTTATGTCGGGGTAGAGGTGTAATTTTTCCCTCTACACAGATCATGCTATTTGTGGATATTGTATTAACTCAGTGGTGCACTAGCAGGATAGAATGATTTTGTACACTACTGAAACAAGGTTGAGCAATTTTGAATAAAAGTCAAGCTATTTAGAGCTGGGTTGTCCCTTCCAATGAAAATTTTAGAGATTTCAAGAAATTTTCCTGTCCCAAAGTAGGATGAAATGTCAATATTCAAACTTTGGCATACAAAAAATCTGAAAAAATTGAAATGTTTCTCTTTTCAAAATTTTGAAACTTTTTTATTTTGACGTTTTAATTTTTTTTTACTATACATTAACTTAAATTTAGAAATGAAATGTTGTTTTGACCCCCCCCAAAATAGAAACATCCCATTTTTATATTGTCTACAATTTCTGAAACTTTTTTCAAAATGGGAAATTCAATTAAACTGCCCCTTTCCTTTAAAAAGTTATTCAGTTTTGACTAATCTGCATTTTTTTAATGGAAAAACATTCCATTGAAGAATTTCTGACCAGCTCTAATGCTGTTAATTGCTACATTTACCTTGGCATCCATTTCTGACTTTCTCAAATGTATTTATATTTCCTTCATGCAATTATTGTAAAAAGACAATTTAGTACATGTGGTATATTTTAAATTATTTTGGTGTATCCAGAAGACTTTATTGCTCTCTACAAATGCAGTCACTGGCCATATTCAGGGAAATGCTTCCATGAGAGAACTTTTATACTGGGGCTAAACTGAGTTATTTTGTGACAAACTATGCCCAGCCTGTTGAATGGGACTTGTACCTACTATAAAAATACTAGTGGGTGAGATTTACAAAGCAGTCAAGGGGCCAGATTGTGAATCACTTATTAACATTGGAGAGCAGTTACTCACATGAAAAATCCCATTAGTGCCACTGATGCTACTCATGTGAGTAACTGCTTTTCAAAGCAGTGGGAAATGAGACTTTCTACAAATCATAATCAGCACTCCCTCAATTTTTTTTGTCATGCTTCTGCAGCTTAATGCCTGTTCTACCAATTCAGTCCCCAGTTCAGATAACAGCATTGTGTTCTGACAACTGCTTCAAGTCAACTGGTTCAGGCTTTCTACTCTGATCGTTCCAACTCTCCTGGTTCCTCTATTTGCTGCCTACTAACAAGCATAAATGCTTGGCCACTAGTGATGGCAACAGAATGACTTCATTCACCGTGGGCAAAGAGTCTTTTGATATCTATATGGGAGAGAGGATCTTCTCACTGCTGGTTGGCAGGAAGCCAAGTGCCATGAAGGTACAGTCTTAAGAGACTCTAAGTTTGAAAATATTAAATTAATACTGACCATAGACTAAAAGATCCCAGACTGACCAAGGTAAGATTTTCCTCTAAATTGCATTATTTGAGTGTGTTGCTGGCTCAAAGCATGAGCTTGGCTAAGATTTGTTGGCATGGGAAAAAAAAGCCAGCCTCTAGATGGATTAGATACCAATTTGTTCTGTGGCCACTGACTGTGGGTCAGAATCAGTTCCTCAGGATTAAAAATGTATACAAGAGAGGATTTTATAATCCTTACAGAAGGATATTAAAGATTAAAGTGAGTTTTGATTAGCATAAATCCTCCAGTCTCTGCTCCTGGCCTCCAGAACTGCCCATAGGAGTCCTCCTGGTACATACAGAGTAAAAGGATTCTGTTGGCTCAGCCGAGCTTGATGGGTCAGCCCACCATGTAAAGGAAGTCTGGTGACCTGGGGCTATCTGGTCCTCTGAACAGTCTCATTATCATCATAGCTGTGGAAAAGCCTGTGATGACTAGGTCTTACCCAACATTCTATTTTGGCAAATGCTTTTCCAGTCTGATCAGTTCAAGTACAGTAGTTTCCTTTCCAGAGAGTTTTTAATAGTATGGGCTAGGGTCCAACATTTTCAAAACTGGATGCTTAAACTTAGGCATCTAACTCCAAATGTAGCCACCTAAATAAATGGCCTAATTCTTACCCACTACTTCCCTTAATATCAATGGGAGTTGCAAGTATAAAGTGCCTCTAAAAATCAGGCCACTTTTTTAGGTATGATGTAATGGCTCCATTGAAGTCAGTGGTAAAAATCCCATTGATTGTATGGAACCACGATTTCACTAGGCATTTAAATATGAAATAGGAAGGGGAAACATTGAAAGTCAGTGGTAGTTGCCTAATTTCCATTTGTGTCTTTGAAAATTTCCCCCTCAGAGCCTAACTTTAGACATCTACATTTGAAAATTTTAGGTTGGTATTTTTATTATTTGAAAACAAATATGATAATTAAAAACATAAAACTGTAATTAATACTAGCTTGTGTTTCTCTACAGATTTCTGATGTTAGGCACAATGCTACATTTATTTATAAAATAATATTCATGAAACCTGTATACTGAGAGGGGCCCTCTCCATGTCAGATACTATATACTGGACTCAGATAGGTGCTCTAAATTCACAGCCATGGGGAATTACAGAATATGAAGAACCTCAAAGTAATGTATCACACTGGAATTTGAACACATCAAAATCCTCAGCAGTTATTATTAAAATCATGCTTTCCTTTAAAGTTGATATTAAATGCTGACATATGGCACAAGCACAAAAAAGGAAGCCTTTGATAACCATTGCAAAAAGCCTCTGAGTTTACAATTTTAAAATTATAACAAAAATCCTTCACCCTTCTTTTCCTGTTACTCACCTGTGTTGCAAAAGTATATTGATGTTTGTGCCTTTTTGGTACTTGTAACTATATTTGAGAACAAAGCATAAGAATTCTAACACTTGTTGTTGGCATGAATAACAATTCTGGGCCTAGATGTTTTTGATCTGTCCAGACTATTCAAGGTTCCATCTCCTTACTATCCCCTTTCATTTATACTATTTATAATCTTATGTTCCCATAGGAAAGAGCATGTTATTGCTTCTGTTCATACTGGAGCTGTGACAGAATACCACTGCATGCTTCTGTGTCTTTGGTAGAATCTGGAATTAGCCATCCAGTGTTTTGTAGGGAGCGAGAATAGTAGGGTAAAGTCAAAGAGATAGAAAATTCTTCCAAGTATGGTTCCTCCTCTATTCTGAAAAATATTTAGGGAGAGAATAGTTCATGGGTGTAGGAGGAAAAAATTACCTATTTTCCCTATCCTTGCTTGCACGAGTGGGCTGATTACTAGTAGTGCTGTTGTATTTATTTCTATCATTCTCATCTATATTGCAATAGTACCCAAAGACATATGTCAATATCAGGACCATATTGTGCCAGGGGCTGTACAAACACAGGAAGATACAGTTCCTACTCCCAAAGAATTTATTAACTAATAAAGAAAAAACAGAATATTGTACATGGACCACTATCGTTCAGACTCACTCTAGCTTGGTGCAACCACCCAGGTCTGTCTGCATAGATCTCATTGCAAGATCAGGGCCCAAATATCTGACATATTTTATAAGATCTGATGCTTTGTATGTGTACAAGGCCCTGATTGGGATTCTGGGCACTACTGTAATACAAATAATAATGTATAAGCAATTTGTACTTGTTCGTGTTCCCTCCAACATAATGTTCTGAACAGTTAAGAAAAATGAAGAATATGTGTATCTTAGATTTGTAATCTATGATGATTTTTTCTTAAATACCTATTAAATTAAGATTTTCCATATTATACACTATATATAGTGTATACATGCCACACATGGAAAAATGGCATATGTAGAAAAGTGTAATCCATG
This sequence comes from Chrysemys picta bellii, assembly GCF_011386835.1. Taxonomy (NCBI): domain Eukaryota; kingdom Metazoa; phylum Chordata; order Testudines; family Emydidae; genus Chrysemys; species Chrysemys picta. The sequence goes on along the minus strand of NC_088798.1, from coordinate 37,560,032 downwards.
TCTGTACAGACTGACCCACAAGTCTTCTGGAGAAGGTCACAAATGCACATTATGTCCCTAAGTGTTTTTGTGTTTTGCATTTGGATCTTTGAGTTAGCTGAAAGATGTGCACTAACTGTCATCAGACAGCTCCACATTGGCTACATACATGCGGAGGGCATTGAAACAGCCCCGCAGACCAAGGCCTGTGAGCCTAAGTCAGCTGGCACGGGCCAATCATGGGTTTTTAATTGCAGTGTAGACACATCCTTGGAAGATGGAAGCATCTTGGTGCAGCTGTAGTTTAGCAAAAATGTTCCTGTTTAACACTCAGGCAAAGAGATTGTTAGCCACTTGTATGCTCCCCCAATCCTGGGGCCCATCCAGTTCACAGCATAATTTGGAGTAGTGTTCAGGCTGCTCTAATCTGCACCAGTGGCATAAAGGAGCTATGCTCCCTGTGGTGGAGAGTGAGAAGGAGATGGTATAAGAGCCACTGCAGTGCTTTATAGCACCAAGGGACTTCCATATGCAGAGAAAATCCTCCAGGATCTGCCTCCGCTATCTTCTCGGCAGCTTTGTGCCACCCAAACCCACTAAAGAATTGGGCCCAAGGACTTTAATAGGCAATAATTTAGATTGAAAAGGATGTTCTTCTTTATATAGAATGTGCTTCTCAGATTATCAGGATGACTTTATACGGTTTCCACAGCCATAAAAGATTTACAATTCATACTTTTATTGGAACATAATATGGAAAATATTCTATACTTTACATCTGACAACTTGATTAATTAAATTACACTGTATATTGGAACAAACAGTCAAGGCTGCTACAACAAACCAGCCTAATGCAACATTACATGAGCCCTGTTAACTACCATGGTTACAGAGGAAGGGAAGAAAAAACCTTTGCAGGCTCCTAAAAGCAGAAGGAAATGTGTCTTTTCATTGGCTCACAGACCCTCCAAATGAATTCCAGGACATACACACATTGCAAGAATACTGTTGTTAACCAGTTTTCTCTTTAAGAAAAGAATTTCTTAAATAATTATGATTCCTTCTATATATATATATATAGAAGAAATGCTAACAACACCAAAGGCTTTTTAAATTTATTTTAGGCTGTGTCACTCTGCAGAAGATGGATGGATGGATGAATATCTGACTGCCCCATTGCAGTTGATAGGCACCTGCTCTTACAGAACTGTCAGGCTTGTGCTTTTAGTGTTATGATAGCAGCAGGCTTTCCTGGAAACAATGGGTGTTCTTTCAGCAGAAGTCAGAAGATCAGATATTTAGAAGCCTGTAGCTGAGCAAATCTCAAGGTTCAAATGGCACATTAAAAACACCACCAACAAAAACACCCCAGTGGATGTAAAATACTACCAGATCTGAACAACACTCTGTTACACTCACTTAGCACTGGTGTAAGTGATTACACAAAGTGCAGGGCCACAAGGTGTAGGGGGACCTCAAGTTCTTCAACATTAAAATATTTCCTGCTGAGTTTTATAAAATATGTTCTCCAGTATCTTCTACATGTAGCTACCCAGTGCAAAGGAAAGTTTGTGATTTTTTTTTTTTGCTTTATTTATTTCAGTTTATTGTTGGGGTGGGAAGAAACTTGTGTATCAGACAGCTTACAAAATATTTTAAATAAATATTTTTATAATGGAGATTTTACACTGTTCTGAAAGAGTTTGTTGTTGGACAGCTCTGTGTGTGATAACTGACCATCACCGCTAGCTCAGCTACACTCTAAAGGGAACCAATAAATTACTGCGAGGTGATATTTTTGGCAATAATATTGAAATCACTGTAAATGGGAATGATTTTGTATTTTGCCGTTCATTTGAAACTCACCCTAAATTTTGTTGGGTACAAAGGGAAGGGAAATTAACAAATGAATTTTTTTTCCCCACAGTCTTCGTATAAGTACAGAGCAAGTCCGGCTGATTTCATCCAATACAAGACAAAGGCAAACATGCAAGCAAGATAGTTTATGATGATAGATTATGAGTGCTCCACATTTTTAAAAGGCCTTTCACTGTTGTGTCCAGGGGCACTATACATGGGTTACAATAAAAACAAATAACATTAAGACAGATATAGTGACCATAAACCTGCCCTCTGATCATCAAAGCTAAGGACAGAAATACCTAACTTAGCCATTCCAGAACCTGCACTAGACAAAGTGGTACATCTTTTGGCTCACTCAGTTGTGTTCAGCCCCTAAGCACATGTGCAAGGAGACAGAGATGGCACAAAGAGTTTTCTCCGCTTATGTACATACACACACACGCACACACACTCACTCACTCGAGTCAGGATAAGTGGAAGTCCTTGTGCTGCTGAGCGCAACCACTGCTGCAGGCTATCACTTCCACCAGAAAGGGGCAGGGAGGAAAGAGAGAGGGCAGAGCCCTGCTCTCTTCGCCGAACCATCCAGACTCATGAACAGCGCTGGCCCAACCTGTAAGGCAGAACACAGTGCAATCCAGAGTGATGCAGTAGCTATATTTCCTGGGGATTCCTGGCCTCGAGAATTCAGATGTATTTCTGGTGGCAGTGAATTCTAGAGGCAAGGACCCCCATACAGAGAATACTTTGTTTTTGGCTTCGCTTGTTGAGGCAGTCAGATGACAGGTTCCAGCTGTGGTAGGATGGAGAGGGGAGAGGTGGTCTCTAAGGAAACCAGGACCTAGACAATGTAGGGCTTTGGAGATACAGTGGAGACTTTAAAAAACATGCCAACTGCCTTAGTAAACTCTCTGCATTAGTAGTTCTCCAGGTATTCTCAATAGTGAGTGTAGGGAAGTCCGAGGAACATTGCAGATGCTCTGTTTACCTAAATTATTTATCTTGGGTAAAAGTGGGAAGGTTTCAGGACACCAAGTATTCTGCAGCCATGGAATCTGCTGAGGAATCCATTCCTTGCTGCAGAAATGTTCGCCAGAATCTAAACTTTCATGGGGTTGAAGAAAACCTTTACAATTGTGACCTGACATAAACCAATGTGGTGGTGTCCTGCAGAGTCTGCAGACAGTCTGACACAATAGAGCTGGGAGGTGATAACTACACTATTCTTCTCATCTAAGGCCGGGCAGTAGCTGTGACTGGCTGGCTTGCTCTGTAGTACTTACTTACCTAGGGTGGATCTGTGAATACCTAATGCAGGCATTCTGCTCCAGACACTCTCCTACAGCTGCATGTGATGAGGTCATTGTGGGAGTGGTGCATATCTGTACTTGGCAGCCCCCACTGCAGGCCAGCACTCAATCAGTGCAGTTTTTCTCTTAGGGCAGTGGTTCTCAACCAGGAGTCTGGGGCCCCCTAAGGGCCCACGAGCAGGTTTCAGGGAGGCTGCCAAGCATGGCTGGCATTAGACTCTCTAGGGCCCAGGGCAGAAAGCCAAAGCCCCTCTGCAAGGGACTGCAGCCCAGGACCCTGAGCCCCACGACACAGGGCTGAAGCCAAAGCTCGAGCAACTTAACTTCACGGTGCCCCCTGTGGCGTGGGGCCATGCGCAACTGCCCTGCTTGCTACCACTTAATGCCGGCTCTGGTTTTTATATGCAGAAAAACATTTGTTGTGGCACAGCTGGGCCATGGAGTTTTTATTGCATTTGGGGGAGTGCGGGGTCCTGAGAAAGAAAAAGGTTGAGAACCCCTGTCTTAGAGTATATCTTCACTGCATAGTTAACCCTGGCTCTTACCTGGGTGTTAGCTTAACTCCCCCATCTCTCCACCCACATAACTCTCTGACTTGGGTTTGGAGATGTTTCAAGCCGAGCTAGCTGACCCAGCAGGAAGTGTGGTTTAGAGCTGGAACCTACCCACTTTGCAGTGAGGATGCAAACTTAAGTTGGATAAAGTCTGGATAAGCATCACAAGTTTTAAGTGTCAATTTAAACTGAATTGAACCTCCAGACCTTGACCTTCCCTGATTACCAGCATTTATGTTATTTAGAATATTACCAAGCTTTGAGTGGAGTCACATTTTGTTTGAGGTTAATATTTACTTGATTGCCCACAGTGCTCATCTCATGGTCTCTAGTTAGCAATTTTGGGTTATAAAGAAAAGAATCTGGGCTTTTGTGCAGCAACACACATTGAAGTTGCACTAGCTATACCATTATATTTAATGGAGGGTGAATACTTAAATTGTAAACCCGTATTTTCAAGGATTTACAACTGGACTACAAACCTTTACAGGAAGAATACTAGCAGCTCTGTACACTAACGTTCTGGCACAAATCTGTATGTCCTCATCTCTCAGAAAAGAGATCAAATTGTGGCTTCCCTTGGAGGGATGGATTAGAGGGAGGAAATGGTGCAGGGGGGCTATTCTTCCACAGTTAGTCAGTGTAGCCATACAGGAGGTAAATATGATATGGCAAACACTCCTGAGGGTGAGGAAGGCGGACAGTTAGTGCTGCCAATGGTGCTGTTGATTCTACAGTGGGTGTGACCCGACATGCTATGGGCATGTGTACAGGGCTGGCTCTACCATTTTTGCCGCCTCAAGCAGAAAAAAAAAAAAAGGCCGCCTAGACTGTGAAGCCCCAAGAATGGATGGAATGCCGCCCCTTAGCATGTGCTGCCCCAGGCACGTGTTTCCTCTGCTGGTGCCTGGAGCCGGCCCTGCATGTGTAGGATTCATTCTCTCCTATACTCTAGGGCAGAGTGCACACTGCATCTGAGCACATGCCATTCAGCACCCCTCAAGGCCCTGGAGCTGATCATCTCCTTGGTTATTTATACAAGTACAACTTCATTGACTTTGGATTATTTACACTGGTCTGAGTGGAAAATCAGGCCCATTATGCCTACCTCTGCCCTAAACAGACCTAACAGGTCTGCTCATTCTCTCACACCTGTATAGACCCCCCAGTTCAGCAAATGATTTAAGCCCATGGTTTTGTTACTCCCTATCCCACATGCCTAAATTCTATTGAAATGTTGAGTAAGGAGGGATTGCTGGATTGGGCCTAAATCAAGAGTAAACCAATTGGCATCAATGGTGTAATAGGCCTAAAACTGGTGCTAGTGAGAGCAGAATCAGGCCCAGCTCATCAGCCCACTACCAACTGGTTGTTTCACCTCCTTCTTCCAGCCCTTATATTCTCCAGCTTCACTAGCATTGTGGTTCTACTATGCCATTCATAAATGGCTTCAATGCAAAGGTCATTTTTTTCTCCATAACATGCGATTTTTGTTTTTGACAATCTGAAAAATGAAAAGTTTAAAAATTCAACCAAAACAAGAAGTGAGTTGAAACTCAAATCTGCCATGAAAAGTAAAGTCTTTCCAGGAATGTATTTTTATAAGGATATTTATTACAGATAACAGATGCCAGAATACATGATGGAGTGGAATGGCTTCCATTCCATTCTGTCAGCTATATCTATATTTTCAAATTACCTAAATGGATATTTAAAATATCCGGTCTGGTCTATTGGATGAAGTCTTCTCTAATCATTATGGCAATATAATGCATGTATTTTTTTAAAAAAATGCTGCCTAGTTTCTTTGAATTTCATTAGCGTTTTAGTTTTGTTCTGATAGGAAGTAGCATGTGTGATTTTTTTTTTAAATACCTAATTTATATTTTGATCTCCTCAATCTTCCAAGTAAATGACTGCCCGTATTTTTTTTTTTTAAACTCTGTAATTCATTGTATGGTGTCACATTTTTCTGGCACAAATGTGTTTGTAATATGATGATGCAGTATCAAGGGAGACACGAAGAAGGGCTTTTTAATGACTAGTGTTTCCCATGGTGCACTTTGGAATCTTCCTTCAAGTAACATCTGAAAGCAGAAGTCTCATCTGGCACTAGAAAATGGAATATGGCATGAATATTTTGGCGGAATCATAAATCTGTCAGCTAGTGGAAACAGACGTGATAATGCATTTTTGAACCACTAAGAGCAGTGCACAATCAGTGTCATCTTTGATCATTTTTATTCCTAGTGCCTGTCTTTTTAGCTCTTTGCAAAGGCTTTAATTGAAGTGGAACATGCTGCCAGTAACATGGTCCATCAAAGACATTTAGAACAAAATATCTAGTTGGTTTGTTTTTAAATTGGCATAAGGGAAAATATGAAAACAAAAAAACATACTTTGTCAGCTTTGTCCATGGGGAGGTTGATTATGTGTTTAAAGACAGACAGATGTTTCATGCAGCCTTAATGAAGTAGTGGCAGCCACAATTTTCATAGAACAAACAAGCAGGGACATAAGAGTAGCGCTGCTGTACTTTTCAAAGAGGAAAGTTTTCAGTATCCAGATGTGGATTAGGTTGGAACTACTAGGAAATTCCATGGCAGTTATGCTTACATGGCCTCTGGTCAGAGATGCATATACATTTCCTGACTTCGCAAGGTACTTGAGCACATGCCTTACCTTAAGCATGTGATGAACCTCATTGATTTCAAGAGGGACTACTCATGTTTAAATGTCTTACTGCAAGGGTTCTCAACCTTTTTCTTTCTGAGCCCCCGCCCCCCCCCCCCAACATGCAAAAAAACCTCCATGGCTCAGGCTGTGCCACAACAAATATGTTTCTGCATTTAAAGCCTGAGCTGGCATTACGGGGTAGCAAGCAGAGCAATTGCTCAGGGCCCCATACCACAGGGGGCTCCGTGAAGCTAAGTTGCTCAGGCTTTGGCTTCAGCCCTGGGTTGTGGGGCTCAGGGTCCTGGGCTGCAGTCCCTTGCAGAGGGGCTTTGGCTTTCTGCCCTGGGCCCTAGAGAGTCTAATGCCGGACATGCTTGGCAGCCCCCCTGAAACCTGCTCACAGCCCCCCAGGGGCCCAAACCCTTGGTTGAGAATTGCTGCCCTAATGAATTGGGGCCTGACTGGCAGGGGTGGCTCCAGGCACCAGCGCAGCAAGTGCGTGCCTGGGGCGGCAAGCTGCGGGGGGCAGCCTGCCGGTCGCCAGGGCCGGGGCTATCACTAAGGTGAACTAGGCGGTTGCCTAGGGTGCCAAGATTTGGGGGTGCCAAAAAGCAGTGCCCCCAATTTCCCCCCCTGCGGCAGCTACCCACCCCCTGGCCTGGGGAGCCATGCGGCAGCTCCCCACCCCAGCTCCCCTCTGCTCCACCTCCTCCCCGAACATGCCGCCCCCACTCTAATTCTCCTCCCCTCCCAGGCTTGCGGTGCCAAATAGTGGGAGAAGTGGAGCAGCAACGGCGTGCTCAGGGAGGGGGCGTAGCAGAGGTGAGCTGGGGTGGGGAGCTGCCGCATGTCTCCCCGGGCTGAGGGGGTGGGGAGCTGCCGTGTGTGTGGGGGGGTGCCTCAGGGTGGGGGGGGGGAGCTGCCGCAGGGCTCCCCACCCCGGCTCACCTCTGCTACGCCCCCTCCCCGAGCACGCTGTAAGGGCGGCAGTCAGGCCGCGTTCAGTGGCATGCCTGTGGGAGGTCCGCTGGTCCTGCGCTTTTGGCAGCAATTTGGTGGCGGGGACGTTGAAGGCGTGGCACCAGTGGACCTCCCGCAGGCATGGCGCCGAAAGCCACCTGACTGCCATGCTTGGGGTGGCAAAAACCATAGAGCCGCCCCTGCTGACTAGGGCATGAAAACGCTACTTCAGAGCCCTCAGAAGTATACAGAGCCTAATCCAAAGCGCATTGAAGTCAAATGAAAGACTCCCATTGACTTCAACGGGTTTTGGATCAGACCTATACTGTATAGATCAAGCTCCTGAGAAGAGAGTGCTTGCTGTTGCACTGCACATGGTTTTCATTAAAATTCTAAATACAACTATGCATCCCATCATCTATGTATGCGTTAGTGCTCAGTCCAATAGTCCTCACTCATGTAAATAATTTCATTGGCTTCAATGAGGCCACTCATGCGAGTAAGGTAGCAGGATCAGGCCCTGAATCGGCACAAAGAAAAAAAGCTGAGGGGAAAAAACAGTTAAAACCTTATAATTAAATCAAGACAAATATCTTGGTAATTGTAGGTTTGGACTCTTCTAAAGCAGATGTTCTGGCTGTGTGCAAGTTTTGGGATGTGCACCCATGTCTACAGGTGTGAGGCCAAATATCTCTCTTCATTTGTGACCTATAATGTCGGATGCAAAGTACTATAGAAGAAATAAACCACTGTGTTACAAAATTTGTCTCCCCAGTGGTGTTTACCTACAGCCTGATTAAAAAAAAAGATTTCCATTGACTTCAGTGGGCTTCGGCACAGCCCCATATAATGCATTTCAGTCTTTCTGCAAGTAAATCACGTAAAACTTGGCTCTCGATACATGCACTGAAAAGCCCAAATGCAATGGTTCTGCAGTGCAGGCTGAGGAGAGCCTATGCAGGGTCCTCTGGGCTCCCCTCTATGTTCCCCATGAGCTGGATTGTAGACAGGACTGGAGTCATGGTGGGGATGTGTTCATCTAGCTCATGCATTCCATAATCCTCTGCTCTGAAACCCCAGGCATAGGGATTTCTTTGGGTCCTCCTTCTCTTCATTCCCTGGTATGGTGCGTAAAGCCTCGCTGTACAGCAGCCTGGCTAGCTGGGTCTGAGGATTCCATTCCTCACCTCTGAAACTTCTTGCATGGAGCAAATTTCACTTACACAATTTTGCTCCATGTAACACGATTTGGCACTTAATGAACAGAATCCACAGGAATCACTTAATCTTTGACCATGGTAAAGCAGATGATCAATGCAATTAAAATCTATGGAGTATAAAATTAGCAGTAACTAGAAATTTTTTATACAGGCCTGCTCACATTTTTTATTCTTCATTTTGTATATAGCCTTTTCTTCACAACCACATGACATTCTACAGTAGAACAGCAGCAGCATTTTTGATTTCTTCTCTACTTCTTTCCTTGAAGCTGCATTGTGCCCTGATTACAGTTCACACAAACACAAAGATTGTTAGTCTCAGAGAATTAATGATGTATGGAGAGAAAGAACGGCACTTGTTTGTGGTGCATCCGAAACTGGTGCCATGCAACTGTGCTGTAGGTGGCATAAAGGACTGAATACTAACATTTTTACTGGAATAAGGTCTGCATAAATAGACCAGGTAGGGATGATGGTGGATAAAAGGAAGAGATGGTGCATGAATTTAAAGTAATGGTTATTATAAATGTCCATTTAAAGGCAGGTTGATATAATCTGTCGTATATCAATGCAGCAAATTCTACATTACATCATACTTGGATTTCTTCAAAGTACTGATAAAGAAATATATCTACGTACTTTTGTAGGAGGATTTTATTTTTTAAAAAAAAGCTAATATACTGTCCCTTTTAACTCATATATTCTTCTTGATGGCATAATTCCTTCAAACACCCGATGGATGAGCAGCTGTCTCTTCATCCACAGCACTGCTGCTGATGCTGTGCTGTCTTTCAAGAGGCACTTTTCTAAAGACAGTCACTACCTGTCTTTTTCTTTGCAGGAGACTGACTCTTTTAGAAGCCAGTTCTTTCACTTTGTCCATTTTGCTAACATTCTGTAAGTATTTCCCATTATCAAGCTAACTTGTCAGCAAGAACAGGACTGATCAGTTGCATATTATACATTGGCTTTGATCTCAAATGGAAGTTTGTGTCCCCCAAGTTCACTATGTGTTCTGTTTCCATTACACTGCACTTTGATATAAAGAAAGCAGATAATAAAAGTTATGCCTTCTGGGGATTCCTTTCCTTTCCCTTCCCTGCTCTTCCTTAGAAATGTGCGAACTACACGATAAAACTACATGAAAAAAAAACCATTTTCCAAAATTATTAAAACCCAGACAGTTGCTGCCACTTGAACAAATTAACTTAGTCAGCAATTGGTCTTACCTTGCCTTGTATACAGGTTGAAACTTTTAGTAGAGTTGAAAGTCACTCAGGTTGGGTCCATGCTGAACCAGTTATAGTATTTTTCATGACACCACTTGCTCCACAGGAGGTTTTAATTAAGTAATAAGACACCAATAATCATTTAGTAGTGCTGACTAGTGCACATCTTGGCCATATAGTGAAGTTTTGATGTGAAGTTGAGTTTACCTCAAACACTTCTAAGATGTGTATATTAATCATTATGGGGTAAATCCTGAGGTCTTTTATTCTGTTTTTATTTTTAGTACCTGAGTACTCATCAGGGTGACAGTAGAATGAGCAGATGTTTGTTGTTTGGCATTGGGATGGCCTTCTATTTGCGAGAAATTGCAAGAAGTTCCAAGCTATGTGGTGAATCTGTTGTACCCTTCAAATTTGTGCTGTGCCCAATTGCAAGGTATCAGAGTGCCTAAGTAATTATACTGCCAGCTAACTGGTTCAGACTCTCACACTCCAGCATTATTTACACTAATTGAATATCTTATATATAACACAAGAATGCATGTCAATTAAACATATTATTTAATCAAATGTCCACAAAATATCTAAAATGTGTATTTTTTCTTCAATAGCCCCTTAGATATTCATAGACTTATAGAATATCAGGGTTGGATGGGACCTCAGGAGGTCATCTAGTCCAACCCACTGCTCAAAGCACGACCAATCCCCAACTAAATAATAATAATACTTTGTTCTTGTCCCCATTACCATCTGTACTATGGGATTTATCAAGACTATCTCCTTTGCCTAGAATACAACAGGTCATCTTCTTTAAGCCATCAATCTTACCCAACCACTATTGCCACTACGGCTATCTCTAGGACCTTCATTATGTATCTCTGCATCCTTTAAGCATTCCATTACAACCACTATCACAACAAGAATCCCAAGATGACATTCACAACCAACAATCTATTACCACTATCTGCATTTCCCAGGCCCATCCTCAAAACAACTCCTCAACAGCTGCTCAGCACCTCACCTTTCCCCAAGGCTATTGCCATTCTCAAAGATGTCACACCTTCCCTCCACCAAGAAAGACGCAAATATGTTTTCTAGACGAGCAGGAAGGTATGATTCTCCATTGCCTTGCATGTTATAGAGTCATTTACACCTGTGCAAAATCGGTGTAAAATGCTACCATTCTGATCTGATACTGGTTTACATCCATTTTGGTTACACCCTCCAACACAGGAGAAAAGTACGGTCACCATAAGTGGGCCTGTGCTGTTCCTTCAAAGCCCCAGGCATAGGGAATGTGCTGGGGGACATGTGGGAGCAGAAAGAGGAGACTCTATAGCACTGAGTCATACAGAAATTATAGGCTGCTCCAGTCTGGCGAGCCTATAATAGGTAGCTCATGTAAAGCAGCTGTAAACTAGAGCAGCTTTCAGGCTTGCTCTCATTTGCTCCAGCCCCAAATCAAGATATTTACAATAATCCTTCCCCTTGGGCTGCATCTTCTATGATGTTAAATAAAAATGCAACAGGCCATGCTATGTAAATATTAAAGATAACGTCTGATTATTTAGGTCAAGTTGTGATGTACCTCGTTATTCTGGCATCTATGCCAACTCCCGATGCAGTTTTAGCTAAGCCCGCTTGAAAAAGCTAACATATGGCCTTTTTTTACAGCTCTCACTTGCTATAAATGCTCCTCATATTTGAGAGAGCTACGATTGTTATCTTTTTATGCCAAGGGTTCAATCTGTTCTTCCTTTTTATAAGTTTGTAAGTTAGATGATGATGATTTTCTACAGTGGGAAATAACACCATCTGAATTATATATGTGTACTGTGCTACAAAGTATCATAGTGCATTCAGATGCCTTTAGATAAAATCTTGTTACTATATTTTTTGTATCTCAGCAATGTATGTATGCTTTTTGTTAAGGTAATGTATTAGCAATAGTGTATGTGATGGGGGTGGGTGGGTTACAGTTTGCTTATTAAGTAAACAGATGAGAATACAATTAGGAGAAGTGCCGGATGTGAATACTAAAATACGTATGCCCTCATTATTTTGGCTATTTTTTGTATTGTATTGTATTAAATCTTCAGTATATTAGTTGCACATATTTATTACCGTATTCTATAGGAAATATAAACTCCAGCACTTCAGCTGTTCTTTCACCTTCATGCAAACACTTACCTTCTCATCAGAGCTTCAAAAAATAATTATCAACAGTCCAGGAGAAAATAAACAAGATATCAATGGATGAAAATGATAATTGAATCAATTCAGTATTTAAATTTGAATTTTTGTTATGAATCTCTTGTATCAATTGGTACAAGATACACAAAGTATTCCCACAAGTGTGAATACTACATTTTGTATTGTTGCTACATTATTTATCAGTGTGAGTTGGGAAGCAAGGTCTATTGGTTAGAACACTGGACTGGCAATTAGGACGAAGTTTAAGGCTTGGTCTACACTGCATTCTTACTTGGGTATAACTACATTGCTCAGGGGTATGACAAATCCATACCTCTGAGCGATGTAGTTATCCTGATCTTAACCCCCTGTCAGGAGTGTGCAGAGAAATAAGAATGTGGCCGCTTTTGGAGGGCCATTTTCTGTGCCTCCTGTGGCCCGAGGAGCTGGTTTCTCCCCCCCCACACCCCCATGCGGCCAGAGGAGCTGGCTCTACCCCTGTGGTTGGATGAGCGCTCTCTCCCCTCCTCTCCCCGCCCCAGAGGAGTTCTGTGTCTCGGCCCTGCTGATTGGAGGGGGGGGTAGTCTGTGCCCGTGCCCCTGCCCCCTGTGTAGACAGTGCTATGTTGATGAGAGCGCTTCTTCTGCCGACGTAGCTACCACCTCTTAAGGAGGTGAAGTTATTAAGTCGACAGGAGAGCTCTCTCCCATTGCCTTAGAACTCCTTCACCAAATGTGATACTGCAGCGTAGCTGCATCAGTGCAGCTGCGCCAAGGTAAATGTGTAGTATAGACCTGCCCCTAGTCTCTGCTCTGCCAGGGACTTTCTTTGTGACTTTAGGAACTTCATCATCTGTGTACGTCAGTTGTCCTAGCCGTAATATATATATTATGCTACTGTATATATCTCAAGGGGAGTAGTGAGAATTAATGTTCATAATGTGCCTTTGATCCTTGGATAAAGTGTTCTTTAGAGGTGCAAACATTGCAGTAAGTTTAAAATAAATGGAGAGATTGGCGAATGCATACTAAAGACAACTGAAAACCAAGACCCCTTCCTTATCATTGGGTGAAAGAATACACATACATGCTTATCCATACATGCAGCCCAGAACTCATGACTCTGAACATCTCTGACCTAAAGGAAATGCTCTTTTAGGGCATTAAATAGAATGAACTTATGGAAACTAGGGATGTAAATAGGGTTTAAAAATAGTAACCGTGTAACGTATTAAAATGTTATCAGTTAAATGGTTAACCGTTGAGTTCACATAGAGGAGGAACTAGGGTGCGCGAGGTGCTGTAGCACCCTCACGTTTTATGCAGGGCTCCGCTGCCAGCCCTATGCCCCCCAGGAGTCCAAGAATGCTCTGGCACCAAACTATAAGTCGTTCTGTGTGTGGATGTATTTAAATAGTTCTGACAAAAACATTGTTACAGTGTGGATGTACAGCTAAGCCATGGTAAGACAACCAACCATTCCATGCAATCAGTTGTCTTCATAATAATTTCTGTAGTTAGTAAAACACTTAAGCACATGCCTAAATGTGAGTATGTGGTTAAGTCTCAGTACAGACTCACCCATACACTCAAGCCAATCCATCATAAACAACATGAGGAAAACGTTGCATAGTTCATTGCCTGTGTAAAGTTTAAAAATAAATATTATATATAATCAATAGGCTATTGATTAAATAAATCATATACTCAATAGCTAAAGATTTTTTCTGACTGCTTCATTTATATATTTGGCTTTCAACAGCCCACCAGCCTAGAAAACCCTGCTTCTCTGCACCACTACTGTGAGAATCTGAAAGTAACAAAATCTTAGTGGCTAATAAATCTGATATAAAAGATAATGATTAAGAGGGAAATTAGAATGATATGAACAAACAATAATTGTCTATGAACTGTGAAATGAAAGAAAAGAATCAGTGCAATGAGGAGATAAGGATGATATTAATGATGAAAATGACTTGCTGGATAATGAAGAGGAATTATTTGGACATAAAGTGACAGATGGGAAGAATATATTCATGGAATAAAATGACAACGTTATAGTGATAAACCCTTCAGAAGACTTGAAGCCACTAAGCTGCTCAATAGCGAACCTATATAACTGTATGATCATTTAATTACTGTTGTCCTCCTTCCCCTCCACTTCCTTGCTTTCATTCATTGCTCTCACTTTTTTTGCCTCTTGTTCCAAATTCTGATCTCATTTTAACTCTGTTTTAAGACCACTGTAACTTCTATTAACTTCAATGGCTGGACTCTTGATTTATACCCAAAGTAAGGCCCAATTCAGCAAGTGACTTAACCACATGCCAGACTTTATGTGGCTCGTTTCAGGGAAGTCAATGGGACTACTCATGTGCATAAAGTTAAGCAATAGGCTTAAGCACTTTGCTGAATCAAGGCATGTATGACAGGAGAATTATCAGGGCCTGATCCTATGCCCAATGAAGTTGGTGGAAAGGCTTTCATTGACATTAGTTGTCATTGAATTAGACTCTAAGGGCTTGTCTACCTAAGTTGGAAATTATACCTCCAGCTCCAGTCTAGACTTACCCCTGCTGGCTCTGTTCCAGCTAGTGCACTAAAATTAGAAGTATAGCTGTAGAGCGCTCGAGTATGTGCCTATGTTCTCAGATAGGATTATACATGGGGCAGCTAGCTCCTCCCAATTCTTGCACTATTGCAGCTACGCTTCTATTTTTAGTGTGCTAGCTCAGTCAAAGCGACTGCATATACATCTACACAAGCTGAAGATCCTTCCTCCAGCTCCAGTATAGACATATCCTTAATGAACAAAAATAATATAGAGGTGTAAGGTGAGATCTTAAAAGAAACTGAATGCCCTCAACACCTAGTGATCCTTCTCTTTCAGTAGCACGCTACATAAAATAACCGTGGTTCATCTTTAGACTAAGATGAAGGATATCTGTGTAATTTGACTAATGAACAGGACATGAATTATCTGTATATAACAAATTAAATAATAAAGTTCATCTGCCAATCCCCCCTATTTTCAATTTATTTCAGATGACCACAGGGCATGGCATTTCCTTGGAATTGGCAACCCCTAATTGCACATTACAACATGCACATCAGCACCTTCCGCCTGTCCTAAGCCAGAAAATGCACTGTGCTGTATTATTCCTTTCAATATGTTGCACACAACTACACATTTAGCTTAGCACTGTTCATGGATGCAAAACCTATAATATCTCAAGGTGCCTTGAAACCTACTATAGCACAGTCTTCCTTTTGCATTAGTTTATTGTTTTTAGTTGTATTATGAGATTTATTTTTATTTTTTAGTTGACTTGTTTGTTTTCTTTTTAGAGAACACTGTTACTTCTCAGTAACTAAGACCACGGCCTGACTGATCAAACTTTGAAGACCTGACCTACATCCAGCCTTTATTTTCCTCTGTAAGAGTGGGTCACAGAAGTAGGGCACATTAGGCAGCAGTCTCAGGGGGGAGCAATGTTTTTCGGTTGCTCACAGTGCCACGTCACTTTGAGTTCATTTATCAGAAGGAATCGGGGATAGCAGCAAGATACCTGCCTCAAAGCTGGATATTCAGCCTTAATTAATTCACAAGAAGAGACAAGGAGCGGCATTTTGAACTAATGATCTGATTCTGAGCTTCCTGACACCACTACAACAATCTGTATTGTGTAACAAATCTCAGAGGAAACCTAGTTTATTAGTATTCAGTGTTAACCTTTGCTTTAAGTACATATCTGAATCATCACAAATTGTCATTTCAGGCTCTTGTAAGTGGGACCACAGTCACTTTGACAAATATATTTCCCTCCAAACTGAGCAATAAAAGAGTGCAATGTTAAAACTTTCATCCAATTCAGAACGTCTCTGCTCTGAAGCTGAATAGACATTCACAATGCACGTTTCCTTTAGGTACCAGTAAAGTCGGACAAACCTGGATCCTATCAGGGGCCGAGCACCTTCAATCCATTTTGGCTTCAGTGGGTGTTGAAAGTGCTCAGGCCTGTGCAGAGCAAAGCTCCTATGGGTCACTGCGAATAGAGCAGTCAGAATAGTCACCTGATGAATTCTGCTAATTTCCTGCTCACAGAATCCCTAACAGCTGATTGCTTAGATGTATTTGGTTCTCAACAATAGGCAACTATTATTTTTTTGCTACTTGTGTCTTGTTTGAACACTATGGGTTGATGGCAAACATTTCTGTGAGTATTTGCCATTCCAGCTGTCTCTTACTTTTGATTGACCAAATAAATATGTCTTGTTTCTCTTCCATGGCTGGATAAATGGGCAAACACTTCCAAAGTGAATATTTGCATATGCAGATTGAAATATGGGTATCTGTAAAAACTATTGCAGTTAAATCAATAAAAATACTCTACTACCAGTCAATAAAAATGTTTTAAAAGATGGTAAAATATAATGCTGACCTGTATAGATTATGACAGTTTTTACTGATTCATTTTGTATGAACTAGAGTAACTAAATAGCAGATACAGAAAGACTGTTGCCAATGCATTATGCAAATCTATCCATGAGTTTATAAATGCTGGGGCTATTGGGGCATCAACTTGAGAAGGTCTAAGCCACAATGACAGTGTTCAACACATGATTAATAATAATAATAAAAGTCTCACAAGATTTTGAAGTTGAAATGGAAGTTTGGGCGATGTGTCTAAAATGTGTGTGAAAGGAATAATATTTTAAAATCCATGATTACACCTAGATTGTGAACCTTTGGAACAGATCCAAGAAAACATAATCCAATAAGATTCCAGGGGAAACAATGTCAGAAAACTGCTGACATCATTTTACTTTTATGACTGAGTTTATTAACCTCATACAACTATTATGGAGTCATTGGACATATTACACCAATTTTAATAGAACTCCAGTGGAGCTACTTTTGATTACATTGATAAGTGAAATCTAAATTTGGCTACTGTCATATGATTTTCTTCTGCACACACAGCATTTATTTGCAAGGTGACAGACTGATCATGCCCAGGTTAAATCAATGGAGATACATGTAATTTATTATTCTTGTTTATTATAGTGGTACCTAAGGACCAACCAAAAGTGGGGACCCATTGTGCTAAGCACTGTACAAACACCGAGTACTAGATAGTCCCTGCCTCAAGGAGCTTGCTATATACGTAGACAAGACAGACAAAGGGTGCAGGGAAAGGGTAGAACACACAACCAGAGTAAACAATGTGATAGCAAACATCACCTTAGTTCTATGATGGGGGGGGGGGCAAGGGGGTTATTAGTTAAGAGGAGATAAACTAAATGGAAAGGAAAGGAAAGGGAGAAGAGATGCTGAAGGGAAGAAGGGTCAGACTGTGAGGGAGGAGGAGGGAGAGAGTCAGAACCAACAGCCACTCAGCACGTAGTAATGCAAGTATATTATATGTAAGATCATTTGAACCAAGATTTCTTATGTATTTCTTCCTACTGAGACCTACTGTAAGCTTACTCTTGACTACCTAAAAGTGATGTCAAGTGCAGTACATCATCAGAAATGAGAATTTTTTGGTGTAGTATCTTGGACAGACAAATGACTAAAAGTTCAAAAGATATCTGCTAAGGTTTTTCATTAGTACATTAGTAGTTGGAAACTTAGCCTGGTTAAAGCTATGGAATTGGAGAGGCAAAAATCTCTTTCATTGGGGGCCCTTCCATTTGCAAGCTCTGCATAAAGCCTGAAAGAAGTTATATCATGGGTAGCAAAAAGCAAGTGGCTTCCAGAGAAGAAGGCTTGTGGGAATATGAGGGGGGTCACACATTCTCTGCTTCGGCAGCTATGATTGAATAAAGTGTACATTACCCTAGGCCACCCATAGGAAACTTGGGAGAAACTGTGAATTAACAAAGACAGTGCATAATGGTGACCTTCAAGCAGCTGATGAAACAGTAGACTAGCAGAGTGTGTGGGAAAACCCTTTATGTCTATGGATGTGGTGTTTTGTTAATAACAATTGCAAGATAAGTGAGATTTTCAAATGTGCCTAAGTGACTTAGAAGCTCATATTCCATGACTTTCAAGGAGTCTAAGTCACTTATTTGCTTTTGAAAATCTCACCAAACATTCTTGGGATGATATCGTTTCCTCTGGTTTGAAGTGTGTGGAGTGAATGGAAATAGCAAGAAATCTGCTACAATGACTCCAGATCTGGGCTCAGGGTAAGGATTTGAGCTGCATTGGCATCATCCAGCTTGTCTGTCAGCCCCATGGTATTTATAAAGAAAGGATTCTATGTTCTTAGGCTTCTGCAAATTTGGGATGGCGGGGGGAGGCGGAGATTGTCATTTGGAGAGAGCTGTGGGAAGGACATTCTGCATGGCCACAAGTTGTGAAAATTTCTACAGGAGTTAATCATAACATAATGATCATTAACTCCAGTGTTGTCTACCCCACGCTCGCACAGGCATACTGCCATGGGTATAGGTAGGATACAACAAAGGATCGACAAATGATCATCTGTGAATTATGAATCAAGTCTGAATTTTCAAGGGTAAGCATTTTCTTTTGAAACACCTTTCTTTGGTGTAAATGAAATGACTCAGCCAAGAAGGAAAACAGTTCCTATTTTAATATTATAATTTCAGACTTTAGGTTCCCATGCATTGATTATGGTAACCGATAAACCTAGACCAATTAAGGATGATAAGTTTCTGTTTTGTAACTATGATGAGGCCAAGTTTTTTTGTTATCTAAATTATATAAAAATGAGGACCTATCCATGGAAGAAGAATCCATGGAAGAATTAGAGGAGCGAAACCCACATAAATAGGATTCATGATGCCATTTTATTTTTAGCAGTATTTGTTTATTATTAACAAAGCCTTTGGATACTTAAAGCTCAGACACTAAGGTGTTAGGATAATGGTTGTTATAATCATTTTTCCTGTACAAGTCAGGGTCAAGGGAAAAGAATTAGTAATTGCTATTCTTTTTAAGGATATATAGATATATATATAGATATATATATATATGATATCAAGAAAGTTATTTTTTTGAACAGCCATTGATAGGTTGTTCTTTTCCTGTGAGGTCTAATGACATATTTTGTAAATTCTACAAAATTAAAAATAAAATGGAAAAAATGAAGCTCCCTTCCATTAATATTGTCTTTTCCAGGACGGGGTGTAAAGATGTTTAATAATATTTATTTCATAGATATTTATATCACTGTCACCTCAGAGCCCCCCAGCAGGATCAGGGACCCATTGTGCAAACAAAAGTAGACACAGCCTCGGCCCCAAACAGTTTACAATTTAAGGTCCTGATCCTGCCACTGGATCCTTGTGCACAAACCACCATGTCTATGTGGAGTTCCACTGAAACTTAATGATTCTCTGAATAGGCACAAAGATTCACCTGTGGAGCTCCAACTGCATGATCACAGCCTCAGGGTCCAACCCTCCAAACCAGGGGAGGGCAAACTATGGCCCACGGGCCAGATCCAGCCTGTCAGGACTTTCAATCTGGCTTGCGGGATTGACAGTCCCATGGCACAGCGGGGCTAAGGCAGGCTCCCTGGCCCTGCACCACTCCCGGAAGCAGCCGGCATCACGTCCCTGCGGCTCCTGGGGGTGGGTGGGGGACAGAGGGGAACCGTGGCCAATAGGACCTTTGGTGGTGGTACCCGCAGGTGAGGGCAGCATGTGGTGGAGCCACCTGCCTCACCCCATACCACTCCACCCCCAGGAGCCACTGACAGACTTGAGCCCCCTGCCGCACCCCTCCTGCACCCCAATCTCCTGCACACCAACCCCTTGCCCTGAGCCCCTTCCTGCACAGCACACCCCCTCCCACACCCCACATTCCTTCCCGCACCCCAACTCCCTGCCCCAGCCCTACATTCATGGCCCTGCATACAATTTCCCCACTCAGATGTGGCCCTCAGGCCAAAAAGTTTGCCCACCCGTGCTCCAAACTCGTACAAGGGTAAATAGAAAGGGCTCAGCTTGTGCAAATCCACATAGCTCCAATGACTTCAGTGGTGCTATGTTGATTTACACCACCTGAGACTCTGGCCCACGATGCATATATGTATATTAAAATGGTACATATACAATGGTCCCCATTTTCCCTGCCCTTCAAAAGCTGCATGACTTCTTAGGCCCCAATCTTGAAACACTTAAATTAAGCTCATGACTCACATTTTTATACACCTCTATGCACTTTTATGTATATAGAAACATTTCCTGTGTTTTATTTTATCATTACTTAAGTAGTTACTTTCAATTCCCTAGCTGTCCCTCAAACTAGCTAGTCTATGCTGGCTGACTTCTTTCAGTCACTGCAGCAGAAGTGGGACTTGAAAAGGGATTTCAAAGGGGTGAGGGAAGCAGCCTTATGGAAGTTGATAAATACCTTGACTCTGTGTCCAGTTCAAATAGTTTTATTTTCCCCTGCTCTTCAAGCTTTAATGTTTTTTTTCCAGTGAAACAAACTTTAAATCTTGCACTGATGATCAGAAAGGAAAGCAGACTGCGAGTTAGCATTCTTTGGAAGAAAGATTGTATTGAATCCCTTCTGCTTTAAACTTTAAACACCTGCACATCTATATCTGCATTACAGAGGCAAGGTGGGTAAAGTAATATCTCTTATTGGACCAGCTTCTGTTGGTGAAAGAGACAAGCTTTGAAGCTACACAGAGCTTTTCTTCTCTCTCACCAACAGAAGTTGGTCCAATAAAAGATGTTATCTCACCTACCTTGTCTCTCTAATATTCTGGGCCCAACACAGCTAAAACAACAACGTAAAAACAATGGAAGATATATGTGCATTGACAGTTAATGTTGGTATTCACCTCTACTGTAACTTGTAACTCTGGCAGAGAAGCTCCTTAAGACTCTTAAGTTTTAGCTCCTGAGTATATTGATATTTGCCTAGTGCCCTTATTTTTCATCATGAGCCTGTAATCCATCATGACGCTGATGAAAAATGACCCAGAAACACAAAGCAGGGCATCGTGGTAGTATGTTGGTAGAAAATAATACAACTCAGAGTGGGAGCCAGTGGAAGGAAAAGAGTGCTCAAACTGAGGCCAGGGTTATGCCTACCTTGTGGCTGTGTCAAAGACAGGCTCAGGAGCATCATGTATTGGGCTTCAGAACAGGCACTTGCACCCTTGCATCTCACAGAGCAAACATTTTAAACACAGCAACATTCATAACTCTTTTCCTCAGTTTTCTTGTGTGTGTTCATAGACCACCGCTAATGATGATGACAATATTGTCGCAGTTCTCATCTATGGCTACGCATATGACTCCGAAGTCCGAACCCTGATGCACAGAGTCAGTCACACTGAGGGCATGGGAAGTGTGTATTTATGATGTTTGATGATGCAGCTCTCTGGCACCTTTCACATGCAGCCTGTAGATGAATTTGTCGATCCTGCTCAAACCTGTTACATGCTGATCTTGTCAGAGACCACCAGTGAGTCCTGTTCTGAGCCATTTGCTCAAGTGCTTTGGGATTGATGCCAGCCCACTGGAGACTGCTCTTCAGATTATCTTTGAAGTGCTTATATGGACGACCCTTCTTTCTTTTGCCCTGACTCAGCTCTCCATACAAGATCTGTTTTGCGAGACAGTGGACTTCCATTCTGATGACATGTCCGGTCCAGCTAAGTTGTGCTCTCAGTAACATTTCCTCAATCCTGGTTGTGTCTTCTCTTTCAAGGACCTTAATATTGGACACTCTGTCCTGTCAGTGAATGCTCATTATTGAGCGGAGGGAGCACATGTGAAATTGCTCAAGCTGTTTAATTTGATGTCTATAAAGAGTCCACATCTCCGATCCATACAGGAGAGATGTTAGAACCACTGCACTATAGATCTTCAATTTGGTGGAGAGACGGATGTTGTGTTGATTAAGTACTTTTGTTCGGAGTCGGGCAAGGGCCTAGCTGGCTTTACTAATTCTGGAGGAAATTGCCTTATCAAGGGAACTGTCAATGGAGATGGTGCTGCCCAAATACTTGAACTGATCCACATTTTTCCGCTGTGTGCCTTGGATGAAAATGGCTGGCATTGGGGCATTGGAATGAGGTGCTGGTGTTGTATCACCCAGGCAAGGTATTAACAACTTCTTCAACAGAACTTTATTTACGGTGGAAATCTCTTTACCAAGCTGTAACTGCACACTCTGTAACTCTCACCCAGCCTCCTCAATTCCTCCCCTCTCCTTCCTGTTTCCTGTCCTTTCAGACTCCCAACAGCCAGTGCTCCCAGTTGTAATAATCACGTGCAGCATCTAAACACCACATTCCCTGCTCTCTTAAGAGACTTTCCAAATTAAAATAAACATTGTTGTTCTAACCCCAGGAACAAATATGAAACAAGACACTATACTGTTGGCAGGAATATTACACTGAAAACACTGTAGCTACTACATAACAGTCTCTAGTTCAGGCAGGTGGTCGTCTGAGTCTGACAGGCCATCTCTCAAGCCCCGGTTCCAGTGCAATGTCTTGTGGTGTTGGTTCTACTGTGAAGTCATCCAATGCAGACTGGATGTTGGCATAATCTCCTCTTGGTGCATAGGCAGGTGCAAGATAAGAAGCATTCCATACCCGCCCATCAGAAAGTCAATAGGTGTAAGGGCCCTTCTTCTCTATGATTTTAAGAGGAGCTGTGAATTTATGGTCCCCTTTGCGTAAGATTCCAGGTTTTCGTATTCTAACAAAGGAACCACACTCAAACTTTGGTTCCTTAGCACCCCGCCGTTTGTCTGTAAAAGCCTTAGACTTTGCTTGGTTCTATTCAACTGTCTTTCTCACATCATCCTTGTTTGGGGGATTAGGTCATGCCTTTAACAATCCAGCAATGTTCAGTTTAGTATTCAGCCGTTTCCCATGCAGTAATTCTGCGGGTCATCTTTGCGTTGTGGCATGTCGTGTAGCCTGGTATGCTTACAAGAAATCAGTAGTCAAGGGTATCCTCAATAGCTCTTCCAGTTTAGTTGTTTGCAAACTCTCTTTCAAACTTCTGTTAAACTGTTCGATTTCCCCATTGGCTTGAGGGTAATATAGGGATGACCTCCTGTGTAAAATGTTCCTCTCTGCTAGAAAAGTTTCAAACTCCAGGGAAGTAAATTGACTACCATTATCTGAAACCAGTTCTTTGGGGTTACCTTCCCGGCTAAAAACTGAAGAGAGAAGCTTAATTACTGTAGCAGAAGAAATTTGTGATGTAAACGCTACCTCAGGTCATTTGCCGAAATAGTCTATTAAAGTGATGGCATAACGACAGTCAATTGGAGCAGTATCAAAGGGTCCTACAAGGTCAATCGCCACTTTTTCCCATACAGATTCAGGAAGAGGAACAGGCTGTAATGGAGGGGTACATGTCACTGCTGTCTTATCATGCATTTGGCAAGTGACACAGGATTTTATGAGTGCTTCAGTTTGAGAGTCCATCCCTGGCCACCAATACAGATACCGTAGTCGTCGTTTGGTTCTGACAATTCCTTGATGAGTATCATGTGCCACGTGTATGAGTTTTGACTGTAATCCTTCTGGCACAAGTAGCCAGTGTGTACGTCGTAGCACATAGCCATCGAGCAAAGAAAGTTCATTCCGAACTCTAAAATAAGGCAGCAAAACTGGGTCAAGGTTTTTAGGGTTACTGGGCCATCTCTTTGTCAGAAATTCCCGTAGTTTTTGTTGAATTGGACATGCTGAACAAGCAGCTTGAAATTGTTCTCTTGTAACTGCAGTAAGAGTGCTTGTAATAAGCGCAAGTACTACATCCTCATCCTCTGGTGTACCATCTGGTAAAGGCAAAGGCAGGCGAGAAAGGCAATCAGCTACCACATTTTTGTTTCCAGGCTTATATTCCAGTTCGTAATTGAAAGAGAGTAGTCTTGCAGACCATCTAGCAATACGATATCCTGCTCTTCCCAGTCCTTCCGTGGTGAGCAACATCGTGAAAGGGCTGTGGTCTGTGCGTAACTTGAACATGTGGCCCCACAGGTAAGTTCTCAATTTTTCAGTAGCCCAGACACAAGCAAGTGCTTCTTTTTCAACTGTAGAATATTTTCTCTCAGCATTACTTAGTGTCCTTGAAGCAAATGCAACAGTCCTCTCAGTGTTGTCCTCATGAAGTTGTGTGAGGACAGCCCCAAGTCCATAATCAGAAGCATCAGTAGTTACAATTGTGGGCAATGCGGGACTGAATAGTTCAAGTACTGAACTATGCACAATCAAGTCTTTCACCCTTTTGAAACTAGCTTGTGCATCCGTTGTCCACACTAAGGTTGAACTTCTCCGTAGTAATTCTCGTAACGGTTCAATGAGAGAAGCATAATTGGGAATGAATTTTGCATACCAGGAGGTAAGACCCAAGAAGAAACGTAAGGTTTGCAAATCTGTTGGAGGAGGAGCATTTGAAATTGCCAGAATATGATCTGGATCAGGTTTTAGTCCAGCCTGTGAAATTGTATGCCCCAGAAAGGAGAGTTCAGTTTGTCTAAATTTGCATTTGGACCTATTGAGCTTGAGGCCTGCTTTGCTGATGCAGTTTAGTACAGACTGCAGGTTATTGTCATGCTCCTCAGTAGTATTTCCAAACACAAAAATATCATCCAAATAGCACTGAACTCCATGTTGATTCTTCAGAATCAATGACATCATTTTTTGGAAGGCACTTGGGGCTGATGCGAGACCATATGAAACACGTTTAAAACGAAATAGTCCCTCGTGTAATAAATGCTGTGAGGTCTCTGCTATCTTCATGCAACATAACCTGGTGGTATGCGCTCTGCAAATCAAGAGTAGAAAACATCTTTGCTCCACAGAGTTCTGCAAATACTTCTTCTACATGAGGAAGAGGATGGCTGTCAATCACAATAGCTTTATTTGGCTCCCTTAAGTCCACACAAAGGCGAATGTCTCCACCCTTCTTCTGCGTCACTACTATAGGTGAAACCCATTCCGAGGAGTTAATCTCTTCAATAATGTCCTTTTGAAAAAGTTTTCTAAGTTCCTCTGAAACAGCTTCCCTGACTGAAAATGGTAAGCGCTGTAATTTCTGTCGTACAGGCATCACATTATTCCGCATTTTAACTTTATGCAGAAACCCATAAGCACGGTCGAGTTTCTCCTCAACCTGGAGTTGGGTCCCAGCTGAAACTGGTGTGTGTACCGTAAGAGTGCTTTGCTGAGGAAGATCAATTCGTCCGTTAACTACCTTGAGATTTAAAGCAGCTAATAAATCTCTGCCAAGGATAGCAGTGCCTTTGTGGACAATGTAGAACTCTGCACTTACACAGCAATCACCAAAAGTAACTATTGCTGGCAGGCAGCCATGTCCTGGAATATGGTTTTTCAAATAGCACACCAAGTGAAGTTTGGGTTCAGTAGGAGGCACATTTTTAAAGTAACGCAAATAGATGGAATCAGGTAGTATAGATACTGCTGAGCCAGTGTCCAACATTAGCTGAATAGAGTGTGATTTGCCTGAGGGTATTACAGAAACATTTACAGTGCACTTTATCTGTTCTGGAATATGTGCAGTAGTGATTTTGTCCACACTCAGCACAGTAACATCTGGTATTGTAACTGCACGGACCTGTTGATTGAACTGGCTACTGCGACATACTTTAGCAAAATGCCCAGTCTTTTTGCAATGATTGCACTGAACTACTTTTGCTGGACATCCTGTGTAGCTTGCAAGATGTTGTGGGGATCCACAGCAAAAGCATGCTTTTACTGTATTTTGCATTTGCTGATTCAGTGGCTTTTCATTAGTTTTCCTTTTGCAATTGTTTGTCTGCAGTGATAGTGAACTTTTCTGCAAAGGAATCACAGCCTGGACTGGGCCTCCTGTACCCTTGCTCATTATTTTGGCTTCAGCTGTAGCTGACTCAATCTGAGTAGCAATGGTTATTGATTTTTCTAGTGTAAATTGTGGTTCTAGAAGTAAGCGTTCTCTTACACAAAGCATGGTTGTTTTCTCAATAAGCTGGTCTCTAATCATCTCATCTGCCATATTCCCAAAGTCACAAGTTACAATCAGACTCCTCAGGGAAGCAATATACTGCATTATAGTCTCCCCTGGTTTCTGCTGATGCTGGCGAAATCTGTAGTGATTAGCTACTACATTCACTTTTGGCACAAAAAAGTTCTTTAATGCAGTGAGTGCAGTCTCATATTTATCATCTGCAAGGGGAAAAGTGTAAAATATACACTGCCCTTCTGCTCCAAGGCAGTGGATTAGCAGAGCATGCTTTACTTCAGAAATCTCTGTAGCACTGATTGCAAGCAGATAAGTCTCAAACATATGGATCCAGACAGTAAAAGCAATTGGAGGCTCACCTGGGCGTTGCAGAAAGGGTGCAGGTGGGTTCAGAGGCAGAAGATCCTTCCTCGTTGCCAAAATGTTGTATCACCCAGGCAAAGTATTAACAAACTTCAGCAGAACTTTATTTACAATGGAAATCTCTTTACCAAGCTGTAACTGCACACTCTGTAACTCTCACCCAGCCTCCTCAACTCCTCCCCCATCCTTCCTGTTTCCTGTCCTTTCAGATTCCCAACAGCTAGTGTTCCCAGTTCTAATAATCACATGCAGCATCTAAACACCACAGCTGGTTGGAACAAGACCTCTATCTTCCCAGGACTGATGGTGAGGCCAAAGAGCTGGGATGCTTCAGAAAATCTATCAATGATGACCTGAAAGTCTGTGGGCTATCAAGGTGCAGTCATCTGCAAAATGTGCCTCGCTGAGAAGTCTTTCCAGTGTCTTGGTCTTAGCATTGAGTCTTCGAAGATCAAAGAGGGAGCCACTGAATCAGTAGCGGATGTATAGCCCCTGATCCAAGTCCTTTGTGGCATGGCTGAGGACACAGGCAAAGAACAAGTTGAACAGCACTGGAGCAAATACGCAGCCTTGCTTCACTCCATTTGAGATTTCAAACGCATCAGAAAAGTCATCACTGGCGAGCACTTGTGCTGTCATGTAGTCATGGAACAGACTGATGATTTGTATTAACCTTCTTGGGCAGCCCAGATTATGCAGAATTGCCCACAGACACTCTTCGTTGACCGCATCAAAAGCTTTGGTCAAATTGATAAAAACTGCACGCAGGTCCATGTTCTGCTATAAACATTTTTCCTGGACCTACCTTACGACCTAGATCATGTCCATAGTACTACAACTTGGTCTGAAACCACACTGCGCTTCTGGCAGATTCTCCTTAGATATGTTCACAATGAATCTGTTCAATAGAATGCGAGCTAGTATTTTCCCTGCTGCACAGAGGACAGCAATGCCTCTGTAGTTTCCGCAGTCAGCTTTGCTGCCTTTGTTTTTGAACATTGATATAATAATAGCATCTTTGAAGTCTTGTGGCATTTCTTCTTCCTCCCAAATACTACTCAAGATTTCGTGAAACACCTTGATGGCCCTGGGGCCTGCTACTTTATACAGTTCTGCTGGAATACAATCCTTTCCAGAGGCTTTGCCAGAGTTCAGTTGTTTTATGGCTTTCACAACTTCCTCAACTGATAGAGGGAGGTCGGGATGTTCTTTGATGGGGTTCTTGGGTAAATGAGCAAGGGCATGCTGATCGACTGTGGATGGTCCATGAGTAGACTATTGAAGCGTTCGGCCCATCTCTGTATGATTCCCTCCTTGTCTTTGATGAGGATTGTGCCATCTGCTGACTTCAAGGGAGCTGTGTGAATTGAAAGCAAAACATTTTGCTGACGTATGTCTGTTTTGATGTAATTTCATTTTGGGAGGAGGGGAAATAAAGAAAAAATATTTTGATAAAATTGAAATGTTCAATTTCAGCATTTCTGGAATGAAATGGTTTGATTTTTTGTTTAGCTCAACCCAAGGCAATTTTTCCCCATAACTTTATTTGGGGATGGAAAAGAATTCAAAACTGTGGAAGTTCCTGTGAAACAGAAAATCCAATTACCATCCAGATCTATATACCATGCTTCCTCCAGAAGTCTGGGACATTAGCATTTACTGGTGGCCTCCCAAAGAGCCTCTTGGAGGCAGGCAGTAGCCACCAGGGCCGGCTCCAGGGTTTTGGCCGCCCCAAGCAGCCAAAAAAAAAAAAAAAAAAGCCGCGATCGCGATCTGCGGCGGCAATTCGGCGGGAGGTCCTTTGCTCCCAGCGGGAGTGAGGGACCGTCCGCCGAATTGCCACCGAATACCTGGACGTGCCGCCCCTCTCCGGAGAGGCCGCCCCAAGCACCTGCTTGCCAGGCTGGTGCCTGGAGCCGGCCCTGGTAGCCACCCAGAGGAAGATATTTAGCACAATAGACCTGTGGTCACTCCTACTATCAGCAAATGTCGGGTGGGGTGTGTGTGCTAAGTATGGAGTCTTTACATTTTGTCTCTGTAAGCAATATAGCCCTGAAATCATTTTTATGACTCAAAATAATTATTTGGCTGTTTTATAACATTAGTGTTAACTGATCAGAAATGTGCAGAATATATACATATATATATATTACATCTCTTAAATAGTATATAAGTCTATACTAGTAGAGAAAAGTCTGCTGAATAATTTTCCACCTTTAAGCGTTTCATAAAGACTTTAAGAAGAGGGTGGAATTATCACATGAGTGAAGACAGTGGAATAGCTATTGTATGTGATCACTGAAAGTAGAGAAGAGATTACTGATAACAGGAAATCATTTTTGCATTATATCTGTGGCTACTTTAAAGTGAAACTCACCCCAGTGGGGTGAGTGCATAGGGCTTTTAACTGGGGATCAGTTCAAAGCCCTGTGCACCACTTAAAAACTGTGTTAAGTGGTGCAATGGAGCTTCTTTGGGCTCCCTGCACTGGAATGAATTTCAGGTAATGAAAACATCAAACACCATGTGTTTGGTTAGTTGGGCTGGGGTTTGTTTTTGTTTACAGAGGTACTAGCACTCCAAAGCTTTTGAGTTCATAATAGTGCAATTGCTGTAATAATATCCTTGCACTGAATCACGAACTCAAGGGCAGACTGCCAGATGCCAGATCTGTTTCAGAATGTGACCCTCTGGAATGAGACGGTAAAAGATCTGCTAGCTGCTCCTGGAGTAAAAGGAAGCCTGTTCATCCACAAGAAAACTCCATTTTAGCATTCTTGGGTGGCCATCTTATCCTTCAAAGCTTTTGGCGTAGATGGAAATCTTCACAGAAAATGTTTCCCTGGAATGAGCTTTAAAACTGTGGTTATGAAACACTCTCAAAATTGCTTCCCTGTAAAGAAGTAATTCAAGTCCTCTGCAAATCCTGAGAGTGTGCTCTGGTCAAATCATTTTTGTCTCTTTTTCACAATAACGTAGAGAAGGCCAAAGTGTGCCCTTATATACCTATGAAAAACCCTGGACTTTTGGGGGGTTGTTTAGGTGTAATTAAGGATGCATTTCAGCCCACAGTGGTTTAGTAGAAAGGTACTGGATTACTCAAATGGCATTTCTTTCCAAAATGCAGTAGGAAGCAAATTTAAGGAGCTCGTACTTCAGACAAGCTCAGTAAAGAGTTTCAATTCATTTTCTACTCGCATTTATAATTTTGATATTGACTATAGCTTTATGCGTCTCTTGCTAGAGTGATTAGGGGCCTGTCTCTGTAGACATTTTATTTTTTTTATATCTGTATTAGTCTGCCAAAGTGAAATAGCAATTTTAGAACAAATGCTACATTGGCTGCTAGTCTAGGTTAACGTTTGCGTTAAAGTTATAGAGAAGGAATGAAAGACAATTATGTTTTCAAAAGCTTTGACTTGATCTCTGTCGTAGATAATGAACCTGTATGTTTGTTAAGAAGTTTTCTAAATGAAATTATCTTTTGTCAATGAGTAATTCTGCTTTTCAGTAAAATACAAAAGCTAATCTTAACCTGAAACTGTAGAAGATGTAAAATGTGTATGTGCAGGCAGTTTAGTGGGCTGTGCTTGAGCTTCATTTTTAAGTTTGTTTTCTCGTGCTGAATGTATATATGCTCAGTCAGTATGAAATAATAATCTTAGCACCTTTCTCTGAGAATTTCCTAAATTTTGCATGTTTAAATTTTTACCTATAACATTCTTTGGCCCAGTCCACATTAGTTTTTCACCATGACTTTGTACCTGGTTAGAGACGTGGCCCCTTTAGCTAGTCACAAATAGTGTGGTTCAGTTTTTGTCCATGCCAAATCTTATCTGCCATTACAGCTGTTTGTGTATCAAAACCTATCCTGCCTTCTGGGAAAATGTTGGCAGCTATCCTATAGTGCCTCAGCAGGGAATGGAATGCCTGGAGGACATGCACATACTTTCACCAGCAGCTGGGGAAGTAATGCAATAGGAGGTGTCCTACTCCGCAGAGAACTGTGAGGAAGGAGTATTGGCCAAATTGATTACACAAATATGGTCAAGATTCCTGTCTGCACTGCAAAGTATACAAAATCATAAACAGTTACAGGAAGAAAACAGCAAACTACTGATCATAGAAGGCCTCTGACTGAAACAAAATGTGATTACCTAAGCACAGTTCCTAACCAAATTTTAATCCTGTTGTGTGTGGACACTTACAAGTAACTAGTCTTGTGGACTTCAATAAAATTAAGCTTGTGCATTAATATTTGGAGCATCAGCCCCTTGGTTAAAATTTTAATATAGATAGGACCTTTTGCAGTTGTACATGAAAAGGAAAATGATGTAGGAACCTTAACTAAAAGCTACATACTGTTTAGTCTGTGGGTTAGGAATACCACTGAGCACTAGTGTTCTACTGCCCCTGTTCAGTTCTGATGGACAAGATGAGATGACCTTGGAAATTCATTCAATGTGACTGTTCCCATTTTTCACATCCTGCCCCTCCATTGGAACTATGGAGCAATAATTTAGTTATTGGACAGATACAAACCCCATTGAGTATTTCCACAGCAGCTTCACAGTCTGATGGAGAGGATTACTTCCTCTGTTTCTCATGAGCATGAGGTCACTGCCCAGTGCAGTTACTGAGGCTGGGTGCTGACCTAAAGATTTGGTCCTAGTATCCCATTAATGAACGAGTGAAAAATGGAAGCAGACTTGCAGTTTTCTTTACTTACATATTCACAGATCACTTGCCAAGATATTTGGACACAGAAATTAAAGATTTCCAACCAGTAGGCCAATATTACAGCAACTAAATTCTCACACATTGAAGGGCAAGAATCTGTTCTCATTACGACCAGAATAAATCAGTTGTAACTCCATTGACTTGATGTGTGAGAGCTGAATTTGACACTAAAATATTTTCCTCACACTTTCTCCATTTTGTACATTTAAAAGCTCTAAGTCCTATCTTGGAAATGACATCTTGTGAAATTCACTTCTTCATTTGCTAGTATTTGCATGGCAATCTATATAATACAAAAATAGCATTGATGTTAGCTTTTCTCAAAAAGCTGTGGTGTCTTATTAGTGTCTTATTAGTATTGTGTCTGGCCAGAACACAATAATTCTGTTCTACAAAAAAGTCAAGCTTTTGACATTCCATATCAGAACGAAAACTTAGACCTTCCAAAATTGTTTGTATTCATTGTGCCAGAGAGAGACACACTGATTCTATAGCTGGGTGGTTAGGGCACTCTCCTGGGAGTAGAAGACAGTTTCAAGCCCTGATCGAATGTGGTTATTCTAGGCTGGAGTGCTCTTGCATCAAAACCAATATATTTCTGTAAAAGGATTTGATTTTGATGAATCAGTATTTTCTGACAAAAATATTTGTCGAAAAATTTCCAACCACTTCTACTGGTCTATTATTGGTACCGCCCATATAGCATTAATGTAAACAGCTACAGCTGGAGATTCAATAGTGATGTCAAAATATTCTTGCTGAAAGCTACAGTAAGGAATAACAAAATCTATCTTAAGTTACAATACCTGATGCGCTACATCTTTGAAGCACTTTTGCTGTTAACAAATAATACACTATTTTAGTCCAGACCTAGCAGCTTGATAATATAGAACACAGGCTAGAATATGAAACAGAGACTCTGGAACATCTTTCTTCATTTAGACTTGATTCTTCTTTCATTGACTTCAGTAGGCTTTGGATCAGTCCCTATGTCCTGTTGCTAGTTTTCTGTTCAATTTCTTAGTAATAATTATTTTTGGTAACATTTCTCTCTTAAGAGATCTGGCATGAAGGGCTCTTTGTGGATATTTTAATGATCATAATTTTTTTTAAAGTGTGATTTATGGGGCAAAGGAAAGAATAGCTAAATTATTTCACACATGTGTGAATCCTTCAAGAATAAGAATTTTTGACATGTTAAAAATCTTTACTATTATTTTTAAAAATTAATTTTCATGGTGCAGATTGTGCACCCAAGTATTTTACGTTAGAATTAAACCCCAGGTTCTTAAACCTCTTAACAAATAATTACCCTTCCTCACACTATACATTTGCCATTCAGATTTCTCAGGGCCTGGGTAGTGTAGCAATAGATATCTAGCAGACCCCAATTTGTCTGCAGCACAGGGATTCTAAAGATAAATGCTCTCACAGAGAAAGAAAAATGTTTCTCTTTTCATCTTCTCCACTATTCCTGTCTCACCTCCCCAAGCATCTTCAGGGGAGCTGAAGTAAAGCTGCTGTGAAAATGATCTGTTCCCATTTCTATTCTCCATTTAATGACATAATTTGTATGGCCATCTGAGTACCTCACTTGTGAATGTCTGCAGTACCTACAAGGAGCCAGACTAGCTGAAACTCAGAGCTATGAGTCTCCAGCAGTCATTACATAATAGGATTATAATAAGAGGCTGCAGCAGCCCTCTCTTCCCTTTCTCATTGTTGTTATCTACTTGTGTACAAGCCTATTTGAAGCTGGCACAAAGGCTCTGGCTAAAGAAGAAGTTTAGTAACTGATAAGAGAAGTTTAATTTTTCATCTATGGATTACAAAATTAATTCTGGTATATTAAACACTGTCTTACAGCTGAAAGAATGGCCAGACTCATTGATAAAAGCAATACTGGAGAAACTGGATTAAATTTAGTGGAAATGAAGTGGGGGAAGGAAAAAAGACAATAGTCTGTTGGCATGAGCACAGTTCAATGCAATGATGCCACTGAGGATTGGAAAGATGTAAAAACCTCTGTTGTTACAGCCTTCAATATTTATTCAGGGTGGTTTGGATTTAGGTCAACATTTGTCCTTTAATGGATCAAAGGTATGATAACATCTTTCCACCAAATTGCATAGAAAAGATGATTTGCCAGATTTTAGAGGCAGATGAATAATTATTTATCCTCTTATGAAGGCTTCTGTATATAGTATTTGTCAAGTATTTCTTTCTCCTTGTGCTCTGTCACATTATATATGTGTGTGGTATCCTTGAATGCGGGTAGGGGGGTTGTTATATCTTTTTATCTGCAATAACTGTCACAATTAGGGATGCGGAATTAAAAAGCTCTTTGAGCCTGAACTAAGATCTAGTGTTGGCCAAAATGCTCCTTGCTTACAAGCAGATGATTCTATTTTCAGGCAATCCTGAAAGCAAGAGTTTTTGTAAATGGGAGAAAGGAGCCCTAATTTTCCTTGCTTCCAGCGAAATGCTAGGAGAATTGCTAGCTTTTCCTTCGTACTGGGGGGATCACTCACTTATGTTGTGAGATGCCCCATTTTCAGGATTTCTAAAAATCTTGGCTAAAGAACTCATCTGATTTGCTCCTTTTATTTCATATCGGGGAATGAAGATGGTCTGGGCCTAGTGTGATCAACCTTAGAGAGACCCAAGAGGATACGATGGTTATGTCTGCAGGACATTGATATGGATTGGTCAGTAGGATGCTACCAGTATCTGCTGAGATACTGAGAGGAATCCAGAAGTGGTGGGTAGCCACAGCCAGTTTCAGAGTTGCCATATCTTGGGAGCAGAGCAAATTGGAGGTCTATCAGCACAGCAAGTCAGGCCTAGCTGAGTGACTTCAACCAGAGCTAACCTGCTGTCTTAAGCCTGGTGTAAGAGAGTTTTTCCGTTGGAGTAGGTGGGAATGAATGATCTAGTTCCTTTTTAAAATGCCTGGCTATATATTAGCCTCTATGATAAGTTGTAGACACATGAATCAAAGCCATATTGTTATTTATCTACTGAGCAATCACTAGCTTTTTCCTTCTGCAAATCACAAACACACAAGAAGACTGGCCCCTACCCTGAGAATTTTACAATCTAAAGTAGATAAAAACAAAATAAAAGGGAAGGCATGAAAATACAAGCAGGGCCTATTGAGGGGTTTTGTGGGAAATGAGGGGAGAGGGCAAAAGGACTTGTTGGGGTTCTGCCATGTTTGATACAGTATAAGCTTCTGAAAAACAGCTACACTCTGGCTGTTGATCTACAGAACTCAAGCATACTGGGTTTCAACTTTGCTAAATGGGGTTAGAGGAAAGTGAGCAGAATAGAGGGAAGTTTGTGTAGTGGTTAGATCAGGAAGCCATGAGGCATACTCCCTTATGGTCTGCCAATCACCTTGGTGTATAAGAACCAAACATCAATTACAAAGAGAGCATAAAGACTCCCAAAAGTTATGTTTTTTTCCTTCCTTCAGTTTCCAAGGTGAATGATTGTTATTGGGTTTATTTTAGTAATGGGGGGTCTATCACTGATGGCTTAGACAAATCAATTTATCTCTCTTTGCTCAAGTTTCCACAGCCACAAAATAGGTAAAATAATATTTACCTCCATCCAAGTGGTGTTGTGAGGCTTAATTCATGTTCATAAAGCACTTTCTGATTCTTGGATGAAACCAAAAGTAACAAATCTCAGCATTTTACAGAGCCCAGCTCCCTGGATCCCACATATACAGATGATATTTTCAAATAAGTCAAGAACTTAATTGTAACAACTTTCTAGTAAGGCATCTGGAGCAGATGCTGCTGACAAATATCTAGATAAAAAAGATATGAAAAATGAGCACAGATTGAATCATTCTAACTGAGAAGGAGAAGAGAGTGAGAGAAAAAGGACAAAAATTGAAGTGAGAGGAGTAGTAGAAAAAGCAGGAAGAAGATTTATGGCAGCATCTGCAGGAAAGAGGTTGTTAAAGAAAATTAGATTAGCCAGAAAAGAGTATAGGTTCTAATAAGGTTATAAAAAGAGAAACAATAGGTCATATGATCAGGGCCGGCTCTGGGTTTTTTGCCGCCCCAAGCAAAAAAAAAAAAAAGTGTGTGGGGGGGGGGGGGGCGGTCAGAAAGGCAAAGCAAAAAAAAGAAAAAAGAAAAAACCTACGGCGCGGCCGGAGCCAGGGTGCAGGGGGACTCCCTGCGATGCAGACGTGCCCTGGCTAGTGGGGGGGGGGGGCGAGGAGGAGGGAGCGGGGGGAGAAAGAGAAGGGGGGCGGCCAGGGCTTCAGCGGGGTGCTCGCCACACGGCCCTGACTGCCGCGCCGCCTGCCAGGAGGGCTCTGCGCCACTCCGGTCGGCGGGGAGGGAAGGATGTGGGCTGCCCTGCCGGGCTTGCTACAGACCTAGCACCAGCAAGGGCAGATGGAGCACGCAGATGGAGCACGCAGCCTGCTCCCAGCAGGGTGCTCCCTTCCTCCGCGCTGCCGCCCCCTACAGGGCGGCCGGATCAGCGAACAAAAAAAAAAAAAAAAAAGAAGAAGAAGAAAAAAAAAAAGCAGCTTTGCCGCCCTAGGATTGGGCGGAATGCTGCCCCGTAGAATCTGCCGCCCCAAGCACCAGCTTGCTCGGCTGGTGCCTGGAGCCGGCCCTGCATATGATAAAGTGGTATGTATACATAAGAGAGATCAAGTGTCATTCTTTAGCCACCAAGCAGGTGAGAGTGAGAAGAATGCTCAAGAGTATGGGAGAAATCATCATTGTCACTCTCAAACTGACACTTCAAACTCCAAAGTTCAGGAGGTTGGTTTGACAGTTGGCAACTCAGCTGTGAAATGGGTACAACTCATTATCGGCAAGATTGTCACTCATACTCTGTCTATGCAGGGGATTAAGAGGGCATGAGTTGCTATCATAATATCCTACATGAGCTAATCACATTGTTGATCAGTATGAAAATGAGTGCAAGAGCAGCTGCAGATCCTCCACCAGGAGCTGGGGAATGGGGAAGCATGGGCAAAGAATGGTGGAGTCTTGACTTCACCTATTTACCAGCTGAGCTGGTGTGGAGTGGGAAACAATCTGTGGTAGGTATAGGGCTGGCAGATTACTTTTCCCCAGAGCAAGGAGTAAATTGTGATTCCCGGCTGAGTCCAAATATTCCAAAGGTTAATGTAAGTGATTATGCATCTGCTTTCCAGCTCCAAACAGTATCAGCTATTCATTACTGAGTCTCTGTTTGTAGAAAACAAATGCAGGCAATCTGAATTAAGACAATAATGGCACAATTCAATATCTATTAAGTGCTGTCTTGGAAATTTCAAAGAAAAAACAACTTTGGCTAGGGCAAAGGGGTTGTATAACTGTATTGTTTCCTTGCTTCTGTGTAGTAAGTCATGAAGAAATAATAGTGTGGATAGAATGGAAGAATCCAACTACTTTGAAGGAGGGCACTGATAGGCCTTGGATACAGAAAACAGGGTTTGTTTCGGTGAACTCCATGCAAGGAACATACCTCTAGGAGGGTGTTCAGGTAGAGAATGTGAAGCACAGCGAATCAGAAAACAGGTAGGAACTGCAAACGTTTTCATTTCAGTTTTTAATCCATTTTTGGGTCAGTTGGAATGCACGGTATATTGTACAACTATTATTATTTATTTGTATTGTATCGTGCCTACAGGCCCCAATCAGACCAGAGCTCCATTGTGCTTGGCAATTTACAAACACTGTTTAAAGAGAGATCCTGTCCTAAAAAGCTTGTAATCAAAGTTCTAGAAAGTTATTTGCGGGCATAAGGGTTTGCAGAATCAATGCCTAAATTAAGACAAAATGCACCAAACAGGTGCAACAAACAAACAGTGGGAATGAGACAGGCAGGGAGAGGGTAACAGTGATAGATTTAGATGGTTACTTAGTATTGCAGTACACAGTTAGCAGAATTTTTTTCTTCAAATATAAATAAAAAACAAATTGATGATATCAAATAATTCCTGCTGTCTACCTGAACATAGCCTACTTAAATTGGGCCTTTCTTAGCATGAAACAAAGATGTTTTGATTCCTGCAGTAGTTTAGCATAAATTTAATTATGCCAGTTCCAGCAAGATGACTGTTCTGTACCCATTGGCCCACCATAAAAATCTCTGATCCAGTTCACTGATTTATGCTCATAACAGAGGAGAAAATAGAAAAACAGTAGGAGATTCATCTGCTTCACTCCTGATCACTGCATAGCAAGCAGCCTCTTCCACTGGAACTGTCAAAATTGTTTGGAAGTTTTTTTAAAAAACTTTTAGAAATATTTCTATGCATTATATGTATGTGTATGTTGTACTATTTTGATATATCATGTTTTGATTGCTTGTATGGACATATATTGTTGGCAGAAGCAGCACCAAGACACAATTGCTTATCCAGTCAGTGAAGCAGAATTTATATTATCTGCAACAGCACTATCCACTTCCAGTAATTTTACATAGATCAGTCTTTTTAAAAATATACCAAATGAACATTGGAGAACTGATGTTTAGTTAAGTTAGGTTAGTTTAGTTCAGATCGGGAATCAGAGCCTTAAGCACCCGCTTGGTGACAATAGTTGTTAGGGAGTTTGAGAGCAAGGAACAACTGGATACCTTTTCAATGTCCAATGTTGTCAATAAAGAATTTTGTTCATTACAACTGAGTCCTGCATCTTTATGCCACAAGAGGCCTTACATATCTTTTCAAATTGATACAGATGCTGATGTTAAAAGAAGTACTGTATGTTGCAATCTTTCTATCTTAGATTCTTATATTGGCATCCATCACTTAAGTTTGTTCCACACACTTCCCAAGAGCTCAAAAACAACTGCCTCTCATTTAACATTTTCTACCCTCATCTCCCCCAAATCTTATTGGTAGCTAGGACCAATTCCATGAAGACGTTTAAAAATCAGGACAGTGACCTTGAACTGGATTGTATATTCAATAGAGAGCCAGTGCAGAGAACAGTGGTTTGTGTTGATGTGTTCCCAGTGACCTGTCTTGCTGAGCATGTGGGCTGTCATGTTCTAAACAAACTGGAGGTTCTATAGGGTATTTAACTTCATAATAGATATTGAGAATTGCAATAGTCAAGCTGAGACCCTAGGCACCCTTGTGTTCATACCCTGCACATTACTGCAAATGATATTTGTACAAAAGATGCCTTGTTGAGGTATCATTTGAAAAAATTAATACTTCACTGATCAGTAATATCATTGTGAAATGTATGTGACAATGCTGTGCGTGGAATTATGGATACTCACTGTTATTATGCCTTCAAGTCTGTGACTAGAAGATGTTTAAACCAGCTACGTCAGGGGGAGTTGATAAACAGGTTTTCTCTGGACAAAGGAAAGAGTCCAACACCTCAAATCAGGTGCAGACAAATTTAATAGGCTATTGATTTGTATCAAAGATTGCAGGAAAAACACATTTACTTTCTAAAATTGCAGCAGGAAGTATCACATAGGAGCACACCAGGGGACACATTAATCAAAATAGTCAACCACCAGGAAGAGACAGCAAACTGAACCTCAGGGAATCAATTTGGCTCTGTAAACAGAGGCAGACTTTGAGATCTAACAACACATGGAAAGACTAAGTAATCTTTTACCCGAGAAGATACAGAAAAGTGTCTTGGATTCTGTGGGGATCCTGGCTAAGAGATAGCCAGCTATTACTGCTGGAAAAGGAAGATTGGTGAGGAAACTACCTTGAAAAAAGACTGTGGCTGTTAAGTTAGGTCTTAGCCCACAAAAGTGTATTTTCAGTTTCGTTTGTAAACCTTTGTATCTTTATTCCTTCCACTTGGTATCACTTAACCCATGTCCTTTTGTTAATAAATGTGTTTTTATTTTTACTATAAACCAACTCAGTGCAGTGTTAGAAAAGTGTATTTACCCCAATTAATAAGCTGTAACAGTGACTCTTTAAAACAGAAGCAAACTTAATATCTGCTGTAAATGCACAATGATAAGTGCTGTGCATGGTAGAGACACATCTCAGAGGAGGTTGGGGTCTGGAGTTTGCTCACTGTTACTGGCTAGGCAAGGTTGAGACTGGCAGACTCCCAATGAATTTGCTGGTAAGGAAGACAGACTGGTGTGGCAGGGACCTGACACAGTCTAATCTCCATCAACTCTCACTCTTGCTGAGGCAGAGAGGTAACACCATGGCTCACAGCTCTGGGTATCCCCAGAAATGCATTATAGAAGCTTAGATGTTAAAAAAGAATGGAGTGCTGTGGCTAAATCTGAGCATACCTATGGCAGCTTTATATGGTAACAGAAGGGTTAATTCACTCTCTGGCAAATTAATTTCATATAAAGCAACGATCACCACTGGTAATTGGATGCTGCTGATTGAATGCTCAAGGAGAAATTGTGTAAAAAACAAATTATAGCCTTTTTCTTTGAAAGACAGTTACATATATAGTGATTTTTGAATTAGTTGCATATTTTAAAAGCATATATGTAGGTCAGTTTATTTTACCTCTTGGATAAAAAAGCATGGATTGAAGGTTGTTGATTTATTCTATATATGATGGATCTGAGAGATTCAGATCCAAAGATATCTACTTGCAGAAACTGTACTGTATTTTGACACCAGAAATATGTAAACACTAAATACCTGAACTTCTGAATTATTAGCTTAATGTAACTGTACCTCCTAAAGTGGAAAGACGGAAGGTCCTTCCAATAATGCAGTAGACAGTTACTGCAGTTTATATAAAGTGATAAGGTCAGCTCATGCTTCTAAATGTAAAACAGCATTAGTGTGTAACCTGCTGGCATTCTATTCCATTAAGCAACATCAAGTGAAATCTATGCAGAGTGAATTTAAATTAAACCTCTCATTTTGGTTTCACTGAAGAGAACAAAACTGAATAATTTTCTAACACACTGTCCCCTCTGCATTTAAAATTCCTCTAGAAATTAGTAAAACTCAGTGAAGCTTAAACCTTGATTAGATGGCTGGTAACATTTTTACATGTTTTCCTATTTAGGAATTATAGTGAATGTCATATACATAACCTAAATACTTCCATTAGAAATTATTAATATAACAGATATATTCCTACTTGTAAATGATTATATCACTAATTATATTTGAAGTCATAAAATCCTTTCAGGAAGCAAGAATCTGGTAAATTCACAATTCAGTATGTCTATCCCAAGCTTTCTTTTCAATGTAAATACTCCAAACTTTCTTTAGAATTTAGGGCTATATAGTGCCATCAATTTTTAAGCTGAATTCCCCATCGACTTTATTGTGGAATTCTGCCTAAAGGGACACTTTCAACTTGAAAATAACATTTCCATCTGAAAATTTTGCTATTTGTGTTTCAAGAAGCCTTTAAGGCACTGACTCTTCAATGACTTATGGATGTGCTTTAACTTTATTTGTGTGAGTAGTTTATTGATTTCAGTGGCAGTAATCACATGTGGAAAGTGAAGCAAGTTCATAAGTAAGATTGTTAAAACTGAAAAGGCTTAGAAACCCCGTCCTCCCAATTTTTCAGGTTGTTTACTGTGTTCATTTTACAGCATTTTGAATATAATCAGTTCCACTGTTTGTTGACAGTCAGTTGCACTTCCTGCCTCATGCATTATCATAATGACATCACTCTCATGCACTCCTCTGGGGGGAACTTGTGGGCACATTTTGCTCCAGGTCCTACAAGAGGGCATTTACCAGTAGCAGCAGCAGCAAAGCAGAAAACTGTAGCGATAACAGGCAGTAAGCAGGCACATGTAAGTAAAGGGAGGTCTGAGAAGGTGGAGTGTGCATAAACATTTTGGTGATACTCGTAGATCTGCCCCTCCTGAATCTTAGCATGGGAGGAGATAATCATTATAAAATGTTTTAAAAGAATATTTAAAAAAATCATGGCATGCTACATAAAGGATATGCTCACACAGTACATTGAAATATTTCCCCAAATCCCAAATTTATGTTTACTTTGATGTGAACACTGGACTGTACATACAATGGGCCATTGAGTATCCCAGGAATACATCTGGCCCAATATAATTTGTAAAATACTAGGGAATGATCCACCTTCCACTGAAGTCAATGTGACTATTTCCATTGTTTGTTTGTTTTAATGGGAGGCAGATTGGATTAATAAAGTGTTTTAGGTAAGTCACAAGAGATGAGTGATTATGTGAGGCACAGATGAGATTTGTGAGTCAAACTATGTGTGAGTGTGAGAGAGAGAGAGAGAGAGAGAGAGAGATTTGTGAGTCAAATTGTGTGTGTGTGTGTGAAAGAGAGAGAGAGAGACAGAGATAATGGAACAACTCTTTTCCACCTCAGTCTTGTTCCTGACTACTGCAAAGTAATGCTTATAAATTCTTTATTAATTAAGACCCCATGTATATTTTACTGGTGATCAAAAAGATAAGTGCTTTCCCATATCCATTTTAGCATGCAAGTTCACTCTTGTTTTACATCAGGTTCATACCAGTAAGAGTTTCCAAAAATTATCATTCTATCCTCCTGTATTTGTCTACAAATGCACCAAGACTTGCAAATAAAATACCTATCTCCTTGAATTCATATGTGACTTTCAGGCGTTCCCTCCCTGTTAGTGCAGAAGAGTGATTAAAAATGGAAAAGATGCTTTATAAATGGCTAAGCAGACAACTGGCATAGTTACCATAGAAACAGAAAGTACAGTGGTGGGAATCAATTGGTAACCAGAGAACTTTGGCTCAGGAGACAAAAGCATAAAAAATGAAAACAAGAAACTTTCTACTTCACTGGTGGTGGTGGTGGTGGGACCCTAGAAATATAGGCCACTCAGCACCCTTCTGTATATACCTGAAGAATGGGGCCAGTATTTGCCTATATAGGCTTAGAGGACAAGCTAGATGTAAAAGGGACATGTTGTC
Source organism: Chrysemys picta bellii (assembly GCF_011386835.1). Taxonomy (NCBI): domain Eukaryota; kingdom Metazoa; phylum Chordata; order Testudines; family Emydidae; genus Chrysemys; species Chrysemys picta. The sequence continues at coordinate 37,518,048 of NC_088798.1, read as the reverse complement.
TCTGCTGAAATTTCACCCTTCTTTTCCCTGTTATTCTCCTCCCCCACCCCCTGGCAATACATAAGTTTGGGGTGTGCGGGAATCCCAGACTCTTCTGTGGAGGATAAAACAAGTCCCACCTAGTTTTTTGAGGGGAAAAATCGAAAAAAAGCAATCCAGTAAACACAGTCTTCACAATCCCACTGCTTTTGTGTGGGGCATTTCCTGATTGGGGAAGCATCCCGCCATTTTTAATCCTTTCCTCCTCTGATAAGAAAGTGACACCATGTATTTCCCAATCCATAGGTAATGCTGCAAAGGAACAAGAGTTCTTGGTTCCCTATGTGACTTTGGCTATGTTTTTGTATCTTTGCATTTTGTAAAATCCAATAAAGCTTTTTAAATAGAGAAAAGAAGAACAATTTTTTTTAAAGTGTACAATTAGATGTTAATGAGAATAGAACGAGCTCACTCACTGACTTCACACAGTTATGGTTTTCTTAAAGTTTGACATTATTAAACCAGTGACTAAATTTGTTCAGCTGTCTTGAATCAAGGCAAACTCCTCAACTCAAGATGAAAAAATGGAGTCTACAGTGTTTGGGCACCAGACTGTTTGCCATTCTCTAATCCGTGAGAGGGGTCAAACCAGGGCCCTAAAAGCCCTGAGGTTGAGGAGGACTGTTGTCTTCTAGGGCCCTGCACAGGGCTCAGCATTGGTGCAGCGATGAATCACGATTATAGGGGCTTCAGCTGCCTGTTTTTTACGTAAGAAAAAATATTGTTGACCTCAATGGAAGATTTTCTTGCATTAGGACTATGGAATTAGGGCATTATTCTGTGTTTCACACAGTCCCTACATAAGCAAAACTCCATTACCTTCAGTATGAGTTTTGTATGTGTAAGAACTGCAGGATTAAGCCCTCTAGTCATATTTTTATTTCACTGGAAACTTAAAGAATTTACACACAAGATTTAATTGTCTTCAATGTTTATTTAAAGCTTAGTTATTTCATTTCATATTGAGTTTTCAATAGATTACATTTTGTTATCCCTAATGTGAAGTTTGTACAACTTCCTTAAATTACAAGTAACTGTTACATGTCAGTTTAAGATTTTAAAATCAAAATTCTCATTGAACAAAGGACGCTAGGTATAATAGGCTGCTGAGCTGTGTTTGTCTAAAATGAAGTAATGGTGCTGTACATCTATCAGATTTCTCCATTATGCTATATTTGTTTCCATGGCAACAGATCTCTTCTCCATCACTCTAGCAACAGGTTACTGTTTGTACCAGCAAACCATTGAGATATTCATAACTTGCTTAGTAATCTTCTGCCATTACTGTCTAACATCAGCCACTCACCATCCTTGCTAACAAATCCACTTTTTAATACCTGATCATGCAATGGGATCTGCTAACATGGTCAATGGGATTCTGAAAGGATCAGTCTTAATGGATTTCTTTGTAAGATCAGGGCATCAGTCATTGCCTGACTGTTATCAAAGAAAATTTGTTTGTATTTAAACAGTGAGACAGAAAAAGCCAAACAGTTATTCTGAGTTAAGCACACCTCAGGGTGTGGGCAAGATGCAAATAGAAGACACGAACTTTCCAAGAACCTGAATTGCATTTATCAGCACTATCACATGGTCTGAAGTGTTATAATCCTATAATTAGAGAGTGATTTAAAAAAAAAACATTTTAAAATAATTGTTTTAAAAATAATGATTTCAAAGAACCAACATATAAAATAGCCCTTTAATATAGGTTTTAAAATATTATTTTACTTGTGCATCCCTTCTGTATCCTCAGTCAGTACAGAGTGCTCTGCTGCATTTGCTTATATAATGATTTTTTATATTTTCTATTAATATCAATGCCGTGCAATCTTTCAGCTTATTTATATGGTGCAGGGCTTTGTTTGACAAATCAGCTTGGTGCAGACATTTCTGCAATGGATTTCAAAACAAGATACTAGATTCTAATGCAGAGGTCGGCAACCTTGCAGAAGTGGTGTGCCGAGTCTTCATTTATTCACTCTAATTTAAGGTTTCGCGTACAATACATTTTAATGTTTTTAGAAGGTCTCCTTTTATAAGTCTATAATATATAACTAAACTATGGTTGTATGTAAAGTAAATAAGGTTTTTAAAATATTTAAGAAGCTTCATTTAAAATTAAATTAAAATGCAGCGCCCCCTGGACTGGTGGCTAGGACCCGGGCAGCGTGAGTGCCACTAAAAATCTGCTCACGTGCCGCCTTTGGCACGCGTGTTATAGGTTGCCTATTCCTGATCTATAGTGTAGCATAACAGGAGGTCACCTGATTTCCCTAAATTAATCAGGGTTGGCTTAGCACCATGCTTTCTAGTCCCTTGTCAAGCCACCCTGTTACAGGAACTAAGAGGTAAAAACACCACAATCTGTTTGGTGAGCCTAATATAACAGCTGATATACTGAGTAAAATACAGCACTTGGCTGAAAGGACTAATATGTGCAGATACTAAGGGGATAAGTACTTTTAAAATGCCCCTCATTTCTCCTGTAACATCACTGTGTATGGGAAATTATCATTCCCTTTGTTTCTATTGGTCTTTTTGATACACAGGTAGTAAAAGATTTAATAAACAGACTGTTCATGACATAAATAGGAAAAGAAACATGTAAAGCTAGGATTTTCAAAGGAACCTAAGAGAAAAGTTAAGTGCTTTCCTAGAGAAAAGATTGAGCACCTGTAGCAAAAAACAAAATGATAACTTTTAGTAAATTTATACCTGAGATTTAACAAGCCTCGTGAACAGATAATTAATATGTTCAGATTTTTCTTAATTCCTCTGACAATGCTCATAACACTGATTGAAGAATGAGCAAAGGAAAAAAGGAATCACATGAATCCAAGACTAAGATAAACAATATGCCTTGTTTATATAACCTCAGAGCTTTGACAGTGGAAGGCTTGGACACAGATGATGAGAAATTGCTTTTAATCTAATAAGTGAAATACAAACCAGGACAAATAAGTCAGTAGAAGATTTAAAACATGTAAGTGCCAATTATGAAAGAGTGTTAATTAATTTGATTTGAGATTAACAGATTAACAAAATGAGATCGATGCTTACAGTGAAAAGCTACTTGAGTTTTTATATGTATATTTGCACTGTACTTCCTTATAACTCAGGATAACTGTTACATTTGCCTTTAAACAACAGTGTAACAAATACTGTGTTTAATTAATGCAGACATCCCCACTTGGACTGTGAGCTCTACCCACTTAATAAGGTAAGCAGAATCAAGACAGTTTACAATTTGGATGGGGACATCACTAAGTGCTGTGGAAAATGGTCTGGGTGATTCAATATGTGGTGCTTTTCCCACAAGGCCTGATTTTAGTCCCACTTGAGGGAGGTTTGCCATTGGCTTCAACAGGCATAGGTTCAGGCCATAGTCAGCACTGAATCAGTGCTCCCCTGAAAAGAACCAAATATGGTGGTACTGCCTTTCAGATGAGGTATAGAAAAAGAAGGTTCCGATAAATGGTGGTAAATAGAAAATTCATGACCATTTTCATAAGGGCACTAATTTTGGTGACAGGGCCAAAATTATCTTGCAGTAATTACATCCTGACTTTCTAAATTCCCCCTAGAATCTTATTTGGTTTTCTGTTAGTAGTATTAAATCTTTAGACCTCAATGACACCCCTGATCTATTAGATAACATTCATGAGTAAAAATACAAGCAAGAATAGCCAGTGATGCCTTCAGTAGGTCCCAGCTACTCTTATTGATGTGCTAGGGAATAGAACTTTCAGCCACTGATAACATCTCTGCATATTTAAAGCACAGCTGGCATGTTGCAGAGCAAAGCATAGTTGGGAGTGATAGCATGGTCCAGGCTTGAATTCCATGCGGGCTTGAGATGCAGAAACTCCTGAGTTCTAGTCCCAGTTCTGCAAATGTGTCTCAGTATGTGATTGTGGGCAAGTCACATAACTCAGGCTGATGAAATACCAGAAAAATATACATGTTGAATAATTTATTTGACAAATATAGCTGGTATTCATTGAAAAAAGATAGTAATATTCACCAGCAATAGAGCTGGTTGGATATCCCCAAAATGTTACCTCACTACATTATTAGATGGAAAAATGGCTCTACTTGCTTAATAAAATATTTGTCTACTATGACTCAGTGATCTCTACACATAACTTTTCTTTGTGTGTCAGCATGCCCGTGCCTCACGGGGCATAGTGACTTTTAACGATTAATTAGTTAATGTTGTTACAGTGCTTTGCAAATATATAAGGGCTAGAGGGTGACATACCAGTGTAGGAAATAGGCTGTCTTTGTTGCATTAGAGGAGATTGTGCCAGGTTTTCAAACAACTTATAAAACCTGCCATTTTAAGTAGAGGAATTTTCCATTTTATACATGCCACTGCAATCTTGATAACCCTAATGTATTGTAAGCTCATATGTACCTGGACTTATTGCCACTCTAGGATACTTCACATCTTTACGAAAACATTGTCTAACCATACTGGTATGTGGTCCACTATTTTACAAATGAAAGCACCAAACAATTATTGGCAGATAAAGCACATGCTAAGAGTGGATGTTGTCAAGAAGTCTTTTCAGCTGTGCTCTGTATATACTTGTGCTGCTAGAGAAGCAAGTGTTTAACATGAATGTGTAGTATGAGCTATTGTTGAGCTGTTACTTATTGCAGTAAAATTATCATCTTTAAAGTCCAAAAGATTGCTGCTATCTTCTGTAGCTAAGGAGAAAGCCAAGGGGGAGGGGGAGAAGAGAAAAAAATACAAAAAAGTCCTACAGGAAAAAAGAAAACTATTTGTTTCCAGTACTCATTGTGCTGTCGTTTTCTCCCTAGAGAAACAGTAAATTAAGCTATTGCCCTCAAATGTGTAACATTATCCTCTTTGCAATGATCATTGATTTAGATTTCTAAACACCTGAAGAGTGATGAAGCAAATCAGATCTTATAATTACCAAGCTAAATGCTCTTCAGTAGTTACAAGAACAGGAAAAAAACCCAACACCTATTGGATACAATACACACACCCTAATTTCAGCTCTGAATGCTTTGGTGTGATGAGAATGATACTTTCAATTATGTTGTATTTAGAAAAGGCAGATATTTGACAGGTTTCAGAGTCTTCTTAATATTCATGCCCACCACATGAAGCAGCAATGCAATTTGGAAACAGCTGGATGACAGTAGCACTAGTTGACAGTGGATAATCCTTGGTTTTTCTTGGAAATCAGAAGTACAGAAAACTATTACCTCAATCCTGAGCTGGCCCTACGCCACCTTTTGTGCCCAACCCTCTCCCACTTAGAGAAATGTTAAACTTTTTCCTTTCTGAATATCACAGGCCTAATTAGAAGCATTATTTTTATACAAGTTAGGATACTGTAAGATTAATTGGCTGTATGAACATTTTAAATGTAATTGTTTCTTGTCAGATACAAAGTAATTGCATTTATGTGCACAGTCCTGATTCCAAAGGTTATTTATTGTTGGGTAATTTGCCGGGATCAGGTATGGGTCCCAGATATTTTGTCCCTCTGCTGTGTCAATCAGTATTTCATCCCATATAAAATATAAAACATCCAGTGTGAATACTCATGCATGAGTTTAAGGTTCACTCTCTGCAGTACTCAAGTGCCATGAACTTAATTTCTGTGAGGTCTCATATGCCCTCAGAAAATGAACACAAAAGAGGTTTGAACATGGGTGGAGTGAGTTAATTATTCAATTCAAGGAAATAATTGCAGAAAAAACTGTTTTGTTTTATTCGTCGAGCTCTAGTAAGTGGGTACAAGTAAATCAATTGGAGCAAAGTAAGAATGACTTTGAATAATTTTCAAGGTTTGGATCCATGTGTATAAGTATTCCCTCCCCCATTACTTCCACTTGTTCTTTCTGTCCCATTTCCTCTTTATTTCCCACTGTAGACTGTCACCTACTGCTCAAATACTTGGGTATCATTCCTACTTCAGACTCCACCACATTCAGGCTCAGAGAAGTCAGTGGAAGCTTCTCCATTGACTTTGATGGGCTTTGAATCAGGTCCTCAATCTTTTACCTCCCATTAACTCCATACATTCAGTGCTACAACTGCCTGACATCCCCACCCCAGGTCCAAGCTGAGTTTTTCCAAAGCTGCTCCTTTTATCTTACTGTTGTAGATTCATGAGGCCCAGCCGATCTGGTTGAGTTCTAAACTACTTCTCTCTCCCCAATTCCTGGCATCTGAGGGCCTCCTTTTTCCTATAGCACACCGGAGATCAATGCTCTATTAAAACCACAAAGTATGCAAGGTTCCTATTCTCCCATGCTTTCACAACATGGCTCACAGATGGAGGAATGGATTTCTTTTATGAGAGGCATAACTGAATGTGTTACTGAGCATCTAAAGCTCTTGAAGAATTTACCATAGGACAGGTGAAGGTCTACTGGACTAAGGAGGTTTATATAGAACAGCTGAAGGTTAGACACAATACTTCCCTAAATGTAAACTAGTTATTTTGATTCCATGAACTGAAGGCAATAGTGGGTAATGTACCCATGTGTATGTGCTTATGGGTTGGGGTGGAAAGCTGTCATATTTTCCTTTTCTATGTATGGTTTTAAGCCACTTGTTAATGCTTGAGTTTTGATGCCTGATTCATGCTGAGCTATAGGATTTGTTAGATATTTTATCTACATTTTTGTCAACCTTGAATTTACTCAGAACCTCAAGCTATTTATGAATCCTTGGTTGTAAAGGCCTTTAAAATATTCCTGCCAAATCAGATGTGCAGTTATGTCCCATAAAAGGTCTTTAGATTTATAGTTAAGTGATTACAGTACAATCTGGCCTCATCTGACTTCTCACTTCCAGGACCTCTGCGGCTTGCTTTAAATACAGAACAAAATATGTTTAATAGATTCACTTTATTCACTCATGCCTGCAAATGCCTTGAACAGACCTCTTGGCATATTTAATTTGAGGCAATCAATGGTTTCTGTATTAAAAACCAGACACAGGAACAATTTATGAAAGATTGACTTCTGAGCCAAGTATGTAGACTCAGTAAAACTGGAAATGTAGAGAAAGACATACTGGACCCAATTCTCCATGGCCCTGCACCTCATGTAGTTATTTACACCAGTGCAAAGTGGGCATAAAACACTGGTGAATCAGAATAGTTATGAATTACATCCACTTTGCGCTGGTGTCAAGGACTACAAGAGATGCCGGGCAGTGGAGAATCTCGTTCACTGTACTTGGCTACATATTAACAGTCTCATAGTACTCAGAGGTCTAGTCACCTTAAGATGCAGCACCTGCAAATACCACCTGCACAGCCTTTTGCTTTTGTTTCATTCCCTGGCCTTTGGCATCCACACATACACACTTGCATAGAGCTGTAATGTCCCAGCTCGGCCTGGTGGTAACATACATGAGATAGGCACGGTGAATGATAATGTGAACTCAACTGAATTCACTTAGGGTCAGGGCTTAAAAACTTTATCTGATACCCAATAACCACAGCGTAAGAGACCTGGGCCACCATTCCTTCCAAGGCTACAAAACCTAAAGGCATGTCCATGCAGTTTAAAACACTAACACACTTGCATGGTCTATGCTCTGTACTTTATTATTTAATGGTAACATTGTCCCTCATCTTTGTTTACTGTATATATATAGAAATATAAAAATGACTCCATCTCATGAATGAATTTTCCTTTCTTTCCCTTCCTGGTTTCATTAAATTTTTTCTTACCTAGAATAGGACATGGGCTATTTTCTCCTGAGTTTTCTTCAGCCATGACTGTTTTTCTTTCTCTCTCTCTCTCTCACTGTATTTCCTGTCTTTGCCTTCTTTCCCATCCCAATAATCTCTTTCTACACCACACTTCTCTTTTCTAATTTACTTGATGAATCTATCTCTGTCTCTCTCAATCATTGACACAGTTTCTAACTGCTGATTTTGTCTCTGCCCTGCCTTTGTTACATGTTTCTCTAGGAAAATGTTTAACTTTGCTGGTGTGGGTAGAAGAGGAATTCTCATCCGCTGCTTTTCTTCTACCCTCCCCATTTTTCTTTTCCTTCCATTGTACATACATGTTAAGTCCTGTCTTTCTCCCTCCACAAGAAGTTAATTTTCTTATGTCCCACAACAATTAATTTATGACATTTCTCAGTTTCCTTCTATGCCCACTTGACCCCCTCTCCTCGCCATTTTTGCATTCTGAGCATGATTGTGTGGGTAAAATTCAGTCTCTAAAATTGCATGACAAGAAGCGGATAAACCCCTTTGCCCTTTTACTGGTGAGAACAAATGAAAAACTGCACTGTCCCCTTTTGTGGAAATGGCATGTCCAATCGAAAGCACATTGACGTCAAAGGCTATCTTTCCATTGACTTTAACAGGCTTAGGATCAGGCCCTTCATGTCTAGATTCACTGGCTTCACATTTTCATGGATTTTTTCACATAGATCTAAGACTTTCTGTCCTTAAGAAGTCCCTTATGCCTTCCTGTATATCTTAGATGGCACGGCTAATGGTTGGATTAGCTGGATTAGCTGCCAGATTTTACATTTCTGTCCACATATCTATTCCAGTGACATCATCATAGGACCTAATCACATCAGCCATACCATCAGGGGCTCGTTCACCTGCACATCTACCAATGTGATATATGCCATCATGTGCCAGCAATGCCCCTCTGCCATGTACATTGGCCAAACCGGACAGTCTCTACGCAAAAGAATTAATGGACACAAATCTGACATCAGGAATCAAAATACTCAAAAACCAGTGGGAGAACACTTTAACCTGTCTGGTCATTCAGTGACAGACCTGCGGGTGGCTATATTACAACAGAAAAACTTCAAAAACAGACTCCAACGAGAAACTGCTGAGCTAGAATTGATATGCAAACTAGACACAATCAACTCCGGTTTAAATAAGGACTGGGAATGGTTGGGCCATTACAAACATTGAAATCTATCTCCCCTTGTAAGTATTCTCACACTTGTTATCTAACTGTCTGTCTGTGCTGGGCTAGCTTGATTATCACTTCAAAAGTTTTTTTCTCTTAATTAATTGGCCTCTCAGAGGTGGTAAGACAACTCCCACCTGTTTATGCTCTCTGTATGTGTGTATATATATCTCCTCAATATATGTTCCATTCTATATGCATCCGAAGAAGTGGGCTATAGTCCACGAAAGCTTATGCTCTAATAAATTTGTTAGTCTCTAAGGTGCCACAAGTCCTCCTGTTCTTCTTTTTACATTTCTTAAGATACACATTAATGATAAAAAAAAGAAGGGGGCCAGGAGCGGGGAAGGAGAGGGGAAATGGGAACTTGACTTCTATTGTGATACAGATGAAATGACTGAACTTCAATGAGGAATTTAATCTTTATTTTTATGATAGCACAATAAACTCACACAGTAGCATTGATCTGTACTTATTTAACAAAATACATTCTAGCAATTTACAAATTTTTCCATTTGAAAACAGTGCATAACAGTTTATTAAACACAATATTTTATATATAGAATTTTCATTGAAAAACATATTTAATTTTATATTTCCAGTATTTTTTTCTCAGTAAAGCACAGCCTAACAAAGAAATTGGTTCCCCCTTTCGCAAGTAAGAAAAATTAGAACACTAAGAAGATGCCACTTGTCAATTTATTTCATCCATTTTAAATTAAGGTATTAGTGGAATGTAAACACAGGCTAATTTTACAAAAGGCTCCTTATCAGATATACATGCAGAGGTCTGAGTTCCAATGTATATCTTATTACATTTGTTTTCTAATGTAATATAATTTGATAAGCCGTTATTAAAAAGAGTAGCCTTTGGCACTTTGAGTAAAAAAAGAATACCGTATATCAATAGTATGTAAAGAACACAATTTCAATGATTACACAAGTGCTTTAAAATCTTTTGTTATGAAATAGGAAAACTTGATAGGAAAAATATCGCACTGCACTTGAAATAATGCAGCAAATTTCAGAGTAGTAAAAGCAACATATGCTAGATGCCCATAAATGGCCCAACTAAAACCAAGGAATAAAGAGCAACCACTCCCATCAGAAACCCCGTCATCTCCAAAACAGTTATATTGCCGGAGAGCGTATTGTATAATCCTTGGTTTATTGCCAGTATTTCCAGTTGCAGTTTTCCATTTCTTTTTTTAGGTTCATCTACTTATGTCCCCCTTTTTGAATTTATAGGCCAGCAATGACTGTGTCATACCCATTCCATTAAAGCTAATTCTACCTGCTCAATTGTGTACCCAAACTAAGCTAAAGCCAACAATTTTTTATCCAAGACAATTCATGTGTTTGCAATCCCTAGGAAATGTGTAAAAAAAGGTTTGATATTAAATACCAAGGACTGAAGACTCCATTTTATATATATATATATATATATATATATATATATAAAGAAACAAAAACAAAACAAAACAAACCTTGTAAATATTATAATCTGAAAATACATATTCTAAAAATTACTTTTCTTTTCTCACCATTCTCTAGTTTCTGTGGTTACGTTCACCAGCTATAGTGCCCAGTAGTAACACTCACCATTAGTAGCAGGCTACAACACCACAGGACATTTCCTTAAACATAATCTGCAGAATTCACCCTTGGAATCTCAGAGGTGGGGCAGGGGCATCTTTGTTCAGACTAGCGGGGAAAACAGATACTGGCTCCATTAAGGGTCTCCTTGCTCCCTTCCTTCAGGGAGTTAGGGAAGAATCACCTGAGGTGGTGGGCTGGCCAGCAGGGCTCAGGTCAATCATTGGTCCCTGTACACTGGAGCGGGCAGGGCTGTGGGGAGAGGGTATCTAAGCCCTGGGCCTCTGGCTGGAATCGCCTTCCATGCCTCCAGCCCCTGGGATTAAAGTAGGTCCTGGGATTGTTTGGTCAGCTGTGAGCATTGCACGAGGCACCTTATTTGGGACTAGGAAGGATTTTTTCCCTTACTGCCAGATTGGGTTTTTTTGCCTCCTCCACAGCAGCTCAGTGACCTGGTGGAGTAGGTTCAAGCTGTTGCAGTTTAGTAGGTGGAAGGTGTCCAGTACAGGTACTCATTTCATAGGGGCGCAGCTCCCTCATGAACCAGAATTGGAAGTTGACTTAGGGGGGGCCTTCCCCTAAAGCAGCTCGAGAGGAATGGGGTCAGGGCTCCTAACGTCTGGTTCAGCAGAAAGACAACCCCCTAATATCAGCCCTTTAGCCCTCCTGTGAGGGCTCCCAGGGGGGTCCCAAGAGTTGGGGGACTGATCCACTAGGTGGAAATAATTAAGAAAGGAATCAGGACCTGAACTGTACAAGGTATTGCCTGGTAGTCCCCAGATGAGTTAAATTAATAAAGTTGCAGCCTAATTATACCAAATCCCTTGCATTTTGACTGTACTCCTGTATGTCCAGGACAAAGCCATTTTAGTTCCCTTTAGAGTCTAGTTTAGTAATTCCTGGAAACATAGATTCCAAGAAGGCAAGTTATTTCCTCATATTATAAAAGCATTATAGGAAGGATCACACCATTAGGAGTTCATCCATATTCTCTCCAGTGGCAGGACACAACCCACTTGATTCCTAACTGAAAAAAAGTCATGTTTAAGGAGGCTCTTATTGAGTCTGTCCCAGGGACCCCAATAGCACCTGAGGCACTATGCAACACTCGTGTAGTGATTCTGCATACTAAGACATTCCAAATTTAAAGCAAAGCATTATAAATAAGGATCCACTATGACTAGAGTGAAGCTTATGGTCATTTTGTGCTAAGCTAAGCAAGTGAAGCGAGTATATCCAAGTGTGAGATAAAAGGCTTATTAATCAATAGCTAGTGACTGATCAGGCAGTAGCAATTTCAGTTTTCATGGCTCACCTTCTTTCACAGCAAATTTCTTTGCAGTTATCAGTGTCAAGCATTATCTAGTTAAAAATTAACAGAAAAAGATAAGGTCTGCAGAGAGACAAAATGAGCGCTTGTAAAAATGCTAAATCTGTATTATTTTATGTACTTTAAAAGATCCCTTTAAAAACAATATTTAAAACAGTTCTACAAGTTAGCCCACTAAGAAGAAGCCTCTTCGTTAGTAGCACCTGTACTTAAACAAAAGTTGAGCAGCAGCAGCAAAACTATTCAAACTAGATAATTATTCCACTCTAATGGAACGTCACCCACATATTTTTTGTTGCAGTAAACATTATTTCAAAGAACTACACAAAATCTTTGCAATCTTTTAATGTGACAAATCCACTATAACAAAGCTGTAAATATTTCCTATTCTACATGAATGCAGCCAGCATCGTCATAGTATTAGCAATATTACTTTTAAAGTAACTGCACATCAATATGTCATGTGTCTGAGTTTAACGGGTATGTAAATTTTCAAAATATGTAAAGTTATAATCAGCACCATCCTGTATTAAAGTTTTGGTGCAAAATCTGCAAAGGTGAATATACAACACTGATACAGCCTTTGCTGTGAAAAATTCATTTGTCCTCAGACATAAATATAAATAAAATAAAAAAGTTGGCACATTCAGGAAATAAAGTGTCTGTGTTCAAGACCATCATTTTGATTGATATCGTCACCCTCAGAGAAATGTTTTTAGTCTGGTGAAACAAGTTGTAAGAAAACTCTTCACATTAGGTTCTTGCATTGTGCTTCCCCCACCCCACCCCCAATCGCATGAAACCCACAAGCTCATGCACACCATACATCAGCAATGTCCAACAATAGTCAGGCTGATGGTCAGTAAATTTGGCACATCAAGAATATTTCTGAATCCGCTCAAAAAGAAATAGAGCCCAAGCTTTATCAAAATGTGTTAATTCTTGGTAATATGGATCAGGTGACATTTCTCCTTTCATTCTTTGTAAGCTCTTGTGGGGGATGTTCCTTTATAGAAGATGTTTCTGGTGTTCTCTGGGCTGCTCCCTCTTTCAGGGATTAAAATAATGTTACCTTTTCTTCGAAGTGTGGAGTCACGGCTCGAAGAGATGGACAGAGTTTCTGAGCCAATCTCACTTCCCTCCACTGGTGTGACTCTTATAGTGGTAATCCCATGATGGTGATGCTCACTGTTATCTATGTTACTTCTTTTCCTGTCACCAGACCCATAACTGTCTTTCAAGGATTCACAGCTCTCAGAGTCTCTATTGAGATCATTTAGCTCATAAATTTGACGAAGGCTACCTTTCTCGGGAGCTTTCCATTTCCAAGATCCACTCCCTTCACCTTCTGATGGCACCTGAATTATGGGTCTGTTATTTTCTGGATGGGCCTCAACTCTTACAATACCACTGGGTTCATGATCTGTCAAGGTTTTATATCGGATGGCTCCAGTACAGGTGACTGTGCTGCTCTCTGAATTCTTAGGACTGCTCTGAAGCACTCCTTGCTGCTTTGACATGGCTATTACTTGCATGATTCTTGGCTGACTGTTGCTTCTACATACAACGCTTTTCTCTGCAGCTTTCAGCCATTTGGCCCTAGCCGAACTACTTTTGGGAGATGTGTTTATATTTTCCTGGGTCTCTTCAGGAATATGGACTAGCTGTGAAGAACCAGGACGTGACTGAATAGAAACTCTTGGCCCGCCAGAAAGACTAGCGTTATTACAACCCGGAATGCTGCCAGGCTGAATTTTCAGGTACTGATTGCTGGGGCCATGATGATCACCATTAACGCCCACTCTGGATGGCTCAGAGCTTGATCTCATTTCAATAGCCCTTGGTGGCGAATGGCCAGTTTCAGTCTCTATTACTTGCAAAGACAATTTTCGACTTTCGCTCTTGTTCTTCCATTGAGAAAGAAGTTGCTTGGAACGGGCAGAATCCATTGATGCATGAATTGTTGCATTTCGTCTAGCTGGATCTTCCAGTGATGGCGTGTTGACTCTTGGCAATGTGTTGCTGAAAGTAACCATGTTTTCCTTTCCCATGGGGCTTCGTGGAGTTATAATCTCTACATCAGCATTTGCTCTCTTGATGTTAGTCAGGGATCCAGAATCTCTATGGTTTCGATTCAGAATACTCTCAGAATGGTGAGAGGAACGCCCATCACTATTGCCACCATTTTTACCTGGTAAAATTCTGTTGGCATCTTGACTAAGGTCTGTCAGAGATCTTAATGGGTCTCTTTGCAGATTCTGGTGAAATACATTCTCTTCACTTGGTAGGAAGTTCCCCACAGCATACAGACCCTGACATTTGGATAGAAGCATTAGACAATTATGGAAAAACAAATATTTTCAGACACTTCAATTATACTTTCATGGCTTTAAGTAAACAGAAAACTCATAATATTAATACAGCTAAATGGACAGGATTTGTTCAGTTTGTTTTCTTTCTATTACTACTTATCACCAATACAAATCTTATTCATTGTTCCAAATTTTGTCCTCAGTTCTGTACATGCAGGTATGTATAAAGTGGTACCATTGTGATCCTTTGTTATACCCATGTAGTCTAAGAGAATACCTGGGAAAAGCGGAGGATTATTTCCCCCCACCTGTGTTCCCCCTCCTACAAAGCAGCAGATACAGTACAAGGGAGAGTGTTTTGTTTTTAAAATAATGTTTTCACAATTCCTGGCCTTCGCTTAAGTAATGTTTACAGCTACACAACTGTCTGCTCTGATTTATTGAATCTTGTTCCAGCCTGATTAGTTCTCTGCTCAGTGGTTCTGCCCTTTCTAGTGCGTAATGACCATGTAATACAATATCTACATGATAGAACAATTTATCAGCTTTGAAACAATTGGCTTCCAAGGTATGCAGAACTTCAGCAAGGTTTAGCTTCATGATGTTTACTCCATTCAGTGAGCCAGTTGTAAAACAATATCATTTAAAGAAATTCTAGTGAGAGAGAATATTTAATAAACAGTCCAAATGCTTGAGCTAATGACTCAGGTTAATTCTTTGCACTACTCCCAGATCTGTTTGTAATTACACAGTATTAATTTCTCCCCCTCCCCATTGATTTTTACTTTTCTGGGCAGATTTGCTGGCTGCAGGGTATTTAGAACCACGAGTCTCTGAAGTAAGCCATCATGCAACAGCCTATGGGCATGCTAAGTCAAGAACATGCTTGAGTGTGTGTTTCAAACATAGGCACAACTCAATTTTTTTGTGAATTTTGTAAATCTTTACATGCACTTGTCATTTTAGGTGGCATTCAGTAGTAAAAAAACTACAATTCCGGATCAGATTGCAATACACAGGAACTGACCATTTTCATATACAGTGTGATTTCAATAGTGTATTCATGTTGGTGTTCCTTCTACCACTCTAAAAGCTTTTGCCTCTAAAATCATTCTCTGGTGAGGGCATTGCATACAGCAGAGGTTCTCAAACTTTTGTACTGGTGACCCCTTTCACACAGCAAGCCTCTGAGTGTGACCCTCCTTATAAATTAAAAACACTTTTAAAAATATGTAATGCTATTATAAATGTTGGAGGTGAAGCAGGGGTTGGGGTGGAGGCTGACAGCTCGCGACCCCCCATGTAATAACCTCATGACCCCCTGAGGAGTCACAACCCACAGTTTGAGAACCCCTGGCGTACAGCCTGTACTGTTATGTGATTATCATGATGTGACTGAACATCATCTATTTTAATATTATATTGAAAAGCATTTCTGACTCATTTTGGTTCATAACTGGATGCAGGGAAACATCTTCTCCTCACTCACACAGGACCCAGGCAAAATGCTGTCACTAGAATTCCTTGAGCACTGGTGAGGCTAGGGGGTAGCTAGCCTGGCAGTGTTCTGCAGACTTAAGAAGACGTAAACCAGTTAGACTGGGGATGTGTCCAGAGCCCCACTTCCTAGCACACACAACACCACGCACTGGAGGAATATTTGTTATGCTTTTCACCAACAGATGTAAGGAGAGCTAAGCCCTTCTTGAATCCTTCCAGCTGCTTCTACGCTGTACATGTGGAGTGCCTCAGAGGATCCCTACTCAGGCAGCACAGTTCTGCACAACCTCCCCCCATGTTCCAATGATGTACAAGGGCACTACATTGGCCTTAATTTGTTACCAACTTGGCAATTTATTGTACCTTCTTATGGGGAAACTGCTGCTTGTGAATAAATTATGCCTAGAAATGGAGCTTTGTGTTGGACACTGAAAAATTATGTTCCTTTCATCGGTGGAGAAAAGAGAAACTGATGCTAGCACACCTGTTGTGCTGCAGCCTGCTGCATGAGGGCATCCCAGGTGGGGTGTCATCCCTAGGACAGGCATCCATTTTAAATGGAGAGACCTGCTTCCTGTTCCCCCTTTATCAGTTTATCTCCAGAAATGACACTTATGTAGAATTCGTTAGCCCACTGCAATCTGAATGACTTTTTTTTCTAAAACTTAGAACACATTCATACTGTATTTACCAAATAGAGAGCAATTCCTCCTCCTATTAGAAAACCACAATAGACATCAACTGGATGGCTCTTGTACTGGGTGATTCGAGTCAGGCCACATATAATTCCACAGATGATAAATGCAAAGACGAGAAGGGGTTTCAGAAGTTTGGAGGAGTCGGTTAAAGTGGAATTGAAGTACATCTTGAAAAGAAAAGAAAAGAAAAAAGAAAAGAAAAAGTGATTTATGAAATTTCAGATTGACCTAAGAGGACATGACTTTATTTCATGTATGGTTTCTTCAACTGAATACAAAGGAATGCCTGGTATATTCTTATTGCATCAATTTTGTTGATTTTATTTTTAATTCTTGGTAAAATCCATTCAATTGCTATAGAAAAATCTTTAGTCACAATGGGACCACTTCTGAAGTCCTTATCCAAGCTAAACTCTCACTGAAGACAGTGCAACTCAGACCTGAGTAAGGATTTGGTGTGTTGCAAATATAACTAGCTAAGGAGCTAGTGCTTCTGGAACATAGGAATTGACCTACCAGATGAGACCCATCATCCATCTAATACAGTGTTTCTGAGAGCAGTTAGTACCAGATACTTTAGAACAGTGTTTCTCAGCCAGTGGGTCATGACCCCTGGGTGTATGTCACAAAAAGCAATCACGATGCGCTGAAAATGTTGTTATAATCTAAAGCAAAGAAAATCTTGCTCCTCCACTTCCCTTAACCTTCATGGTCAAATATTGTCTGTTGAATATGTAACCACGCACACAATTAAATTACATAGACGTATCATGGTTATCCTTAATATATTTTTTACTCTTATTTGGATAGTAAGTGTAAGGGGATGGTGAAATGTTTTGACTTTGAATAAGGAATCACTAACCTAAAGAAGAACAGGAGTACTTGTGGCACCTTAGAGACTAACAAATTTATTAGAGCATAAGCTTTCGTGGACTACAGCCCACTTTCGTGTAGTCCACGAAAGCTTATGCTCTAATAAATTTGTTAGTCTCTAAGGTGCCACAAGTACTCCTGTTCTTCTTTTTGCGGATACAGACTAACACGGCTGCTACTCTGAAAACTGCTTTAGAGGAAGGTGCAAGAGATCCCACAGTAGGCAGATGTGGGGTAATCATTCCCTACCCCCACCCCCAGGAAGGTTTCAATTTAATCAGTAATGGTGGTTGTTATTTATTATTTATTTGCATTGCAGAAGTGCTTAGAAGCCCCAGTCATGAAGCAGGACCCCATTGTGCTAGGCACTGTACAAACACAGAACAAAAAGACAGTCTGCAGTAATTGATTTAAGCCCAGAAACATAAGGTTTCACATTGCTTTCAATCCTCTATTAGCATTAACTCTAGATATTCTTGTTGTTCACATAAACAGACACTTGCTCTTTGAATCTTACTGAGTCCCTACCCTCTGACCTGTGCTCCTCCTAGATTTTAAAAATTAAACATTCAACAAAGGCACAATTAACTATAAATTAACCAGTCAATCCTATTAGTAAATATCAGTGGAGCTATTCACATCAAACAAACACATTCCTGCTGTAACTCCACTGAAGTCAATGCAGCAATATCAAGGGAGAATTTGTCCCTTAGAGTCTAGAGTTTGGATGCAGTGTTTGAAGTAAGATGGGAGGAAGAAAAGAGGCAGGATATGTTGAGCATTATTTGAATGGCAAACTAAAATATCACTTTATAAGACAAATATCATATTTTGTATGTGAATAATATGAAGCATTAAATATGTTTTAATGTTACACTCCACTACAGAGGATAATGTTGCTAGATAACAAACTGTGTGGAACTACTGTGTCCCTACTGTATCTTTTATAGTAATATTGAGTTTATTTTAGCTATTTGTAATTTCATTTTGCTGTCAGGCTCAGACGATAAGAGCTTATTTATTTCCTTACTGCGTTAGGCAACAATCTAAGTCAAGTCACTTTACGCTAGATGGTAAATGACATTCTGACTTTTCTCTAGTACAAATGAATAATGAACAGAGTTGATTACTTACCGAAATATATACAGCTGCAAAGGCTGCCAGAGTAGCATGTTGAGAAGGGAATGATTTTCTGCCAAGGAAGAACACTCAAATTATGCTTCTTAGTTCAAATACACTCTGCTACCGCTCATTTAAAAACACGTGGGGTGGTACAATCTTCTTTAACTTACAAATCACAAGCAAATAAATTATCTTTTATATTTTTTCCTAAGTCTCCATTCCGTATTCTGGGGACAGTATCAGCTAAGAACTGAGTTAATAAAATAATCACATTTTGTTTTAAATATTCAACACCAAGTCATTTTCTGATATTAAAAAATTAATTAGATGCACCGAACTCTGATATATTTGATTTTTTAAAATGGGCAAATATATATAATTACCTATCTGGATATTTTTTCATGATGGGCCCAATCCTGCAAAAGTCCGTTCATATGAGTCATGTAATTAATTATTCCATTGACTCCAGAGGGACTTCCCTTTTGACTAAGAATTAATAGTAGGTGTTTGGATGATTGGGCCCAAAGACCTTAGTCCTGAGAGGTGCTGAGTGCCAGCAATGATCATGTTGTGGATATGTGGCACTTCTCAGGATCAGACCCCGAATAGATAAGCTCAAAAATCTCATTTTAAAAAAAATCTTACACAGTAAACAGCTTGGGATTTCCTAAATTCTTTCTTTAAGTGGTTAGTGACTGGAATGAGTATTAAAGGAGGACTGCTACACATTATCTACCGTGTTTTTTTCTTTTCTATCAATATAGGTTACTTCTGATCGAGGGGAAAAACGTGAATAATTTATTTGAGGAACGTTGTTTAGCCATCTATAGAGCTAGTCAAATAATGGATTTTATTATTTGTGAATAATTTATTCATCAGCAATATTACTCTACAGCTAGTCAAATAATATTTGCAAATAATTAATTACATTATATATATCTCCAGAATCTTAATCAATGACGTTCATGGCTCAGATGCTTAGCTGTGGCCTAAGAGTGCGCAGCACAGGTCAGGAAGCAGTCTGCTTCTCCAAATGTTGGGCCATCTGAATGCCACTCCTGGGGGCTGCTCTAATTTGTGACTGCTGCCAACATGCTGTTATAGTAACTGGGGGTTGCTGGGGCATGAGGGAGTTGTGGTCACACCCTGTTTTCCCTAGCTATGCCCCCCGTACAGGCAGTCAGGACGGTGATTAGAATAGGAGTTGCTATAGTGTCTCTACACCAACCAAGGATCACCCTAAGCAGAAAAGCTCCTCTGATGCCAGGATCCACTGGCTGAATAGTACAAAGTTGCCTCGCTGCATATGAGAAATGGGGGCCCATAAGTAAGACTGATACTATGGAAACCAGAAAGCTTCCTGAAATGTTGTAGGTGGTCTGGAGGAGCAGTGTGAAGGCTTGATTTCTGCAGCAGTCTGACATCCCCCTAAATGTCACCCTCTGACTGCACGGAGACCCTGCATCCTCTCTGTGCTTTCTTTCTCCTTCTTCCTCCCCATATTACTGTTGTGAAAAGGGGGGGAATAACAATAGAGCTTTCTTGACTTAGGGAGGCAGGCTTATTGAACCTTCATTTGCTCTGTCTTCTGGTTCCTCAGATTCAGTTCCCAGTAGTTCCTGACATGACAGAGTCACATATGGCAAAGGAACTTGGAGAAGGCATTTCAGGATAAAGTAATCCATCCCGTCCACCCAAGAGCTAAGGGAGCAGACCATCAGGACAAAAAAATTAGAAGATTCCTTGAAGATGTCAAGATTGTGGGGGACTCCTGATTTTTGGCCTGATTCTGCAACTTGCTGGGGATCCTCAGCTCCAAGTGATGACAGAGTTGAGTGCTCTCAGCACATTGCAGGATTAGGTCCCAAATAAGGAGCTATAACGAGGATGAAAGTTACAATGTGCAGCTTAGCTTCTATTATTTTAGAGCATTTGCAGCCAGGACCATAACAGCAGTAGCTAAATAAAATTGTCACATCAGATATTCTGACTCTTGACATTTGCCCCTTTATGGTTGCATTTCAATACCTTCTTTTCTCTAAAAAGAAGAATAAAAAAGTCACAAGGGCATGAGAGGAAAAAAAACACAGGGCTAGATTCAGTTAAAAAAAAAAAAGTCTGTTGGACAGCCAGGGTTCTTGACCAGAATCCTAGTTAAAGGTCTGTGGAAGATGAACAGAACGACTTTGACCTTTAAAAAGGGGCACTAAAAATAACAAATGTATGTCAATTTGGTGTCATAAATATGCCCCCCTTAGAATGTTATAGCAATGCTAAGAAGCCTTTGTAGTCTACAGTATGTCCTGGTGAATTAAAGAATTGGTTTTCCTTTGAGCGGAATTCTGCATTTTGCTTAGTCTTCTCTAAATAATTCTATGTAAATGAACTCTGTGGGCCAAATTCAGAACTACTGTGAATGCAATTACACTGATCTGAACTTTGTGTCTAACAATTCCTCAGTTTTGACTCTGGCTAAATAGAAATATATGAATTTCTCATTAGTAAGGTCAGAGATCTGGATCTTTGACTCCTTTGTAAATTCTGAGAGCCTTTCACAAGGAATATCTGTGAATATTAAGAGTGGCATGGGGAAGAAAGACAAAAATCTTCCCTCCCCAGGACATGGAGCCTCTACAGGCTGTGGTAGAAGCCACTTAGCTTCTCCCCCAATTTGGGTGAATGAAACCATACATTTATGGTCTCCACATCTTTGACAAAGAGTCAGCTGTGCCAATGAACAGAAAGAGAGGCCTGAGCACAGCACTGGATCCAGCTCTCTAAACTTTGACAATGTTCAGATCTGGATTTTAATTTCATGACTTTGATGTGTTGCTGTGTCATTGTGTTATGATTTATTTTTTATTTACTGAAACTTTTAGTTTCTTTGCATTCCGTAAAAATGCAGGCTGTTACAGAGATGTACATACAGGGCTCTCTCATGGAGACTTTACTTTTGTTCTTTCTTGTTTTGTTATCTTTTAATTTTAAAATGAAAAATTTTGGCTGAAAATGTATGGCTCTTCTTTGTGTATGGAAAGCATGACATCTAGTATTAATGTGGTAGATACATTCAGAGTTCTGAAAGAAAACCTACTCTGAGAAAAGAAATAAGCTACCACTCAGAGGTATGAAATATAAACATGGGGGATAAAATTAAGGAAGCTATGAGAGGAAAAATAGTTCATATAACATGCAGAGTGTAAGAACACACAATGCAAAGGGGATAAAGAGGCTTATGAAACAAAACTGTGAGGGTATAAAACTGATTAAGAAAACTAGAACTAACAAAAGGAGACAGAAATCACCTATCATATGAATAAAAGTATGGAAAGGCACTTTGACTATAAACAGGGAAAGAGATTGATGAGGAAAGCCACTGGACCACTAAGGGATAATAGAGACAATTAATTTTCTCTATCAGCTGAATAATTACACAAATTCTTCTCTTTACTGTTCACAGGGGAGTCTGGAGGCTAGTTACCACAAATGGAAACAAAGTTTCTGGTGTATTATAAATTGAAAATGAAGGCCATTAGCAATCACACAAAACAAGACTTGTACAAGTTAAAATCACTAAAGTCAGATTAATCTCCAAGGTTGGAGAGATTGCACCATAAAACCCCGACAGGGATGACTGAAGAGTCTGTTGGACCAATAACAGATATCTTATCACTCCAGCATGAATGGAGAAGGACTTGAAGGAAGCAAAAATAATAATTAAGGAGAAGCCAGAAAATTATAGATCATCAAATGCAATCTCAGTGTCAGGAATAACATAGAGTATGAGATGAGATCATAACATTTCTGAAGAAATATGAGCTGATTAAAATTGGCCACTGGCTTCATAAAATATTCATCTAATGTGACAAATGTGATTGATGTTTTAGAGGTGATGACATGCAAAGTGAGGGGTGAAGTACTCTTCTGAAATTTCTAAAAGGCATTTGACACAGTGGACTAATAAGTGCAGCAAACACAGAAAGGTAGATGCCCTTCTTGAAAGGATAAAGAAATTACTTGGAGCCTGATCGTGCAGGGGGTGGACCCATATGGAGCCCCACTGAACTCAGTGGGATTCCATGCAGATGCAAGGTATTGCCTGCACCAGTCACCTTGCAGAATCAGAGCCTAGGTAAGAGTAAAGGCTTATGGGGCAGGAAAGAACAAAGTGAAGAATTAGCCACTACAGAATGATAGAAATGTAGGGCTGGAAGGGACTTTGAGAAGTCATCTAGTCTAGCCACCTGTGCTGAGGCAGGACCAAGTAGACCTAGACCCACTCTGACAAGTGTTTGTCTAATATGTTCTTAAAATCCTCCAATGATGGGGATTCTACAACCTTCCTTGGAAGTCTATTCCAGTACTTAATTATATTATAGTTAGAGCCCTGCATGGCCACACAATTTATATCTGTGGACAAAAAACAGATATCCGCAGAGCTGCAGGGCTTTAGTGACAGCGAGCGAGATCAGCAGGGCCATGGTCAGCACCTGGGTCAGGAACCACAGATATCCACATGTTTGGCCGCCACTTGCAGGAACCAGTGCCTAGCTCAAGTAGCTCCTCCGGTGTGGCTGTACTGCCCCCAGCCCTGCCCACTGGGGTGGGCACCAGGCTTACCGGCAGTTGTCCCTGGTCACACTGTTGTGTCCAAGCAGCTCACACGCTCCTATATTCCTATTCTGTAATTTGGCTGGATCTCTTTTAGATAGCTATGTGTACATTAGAAAACCACAATATGGAACATTCAAGGGAGTGCAACATGAATGATAAATAAGAAAGGAGAGTTATCCTAGTTTGGAAGAGCTAGGAAAAACTGGTGGTATGTTCAATGGAGGTAAAGAGTATTAAGAGGAGATGTGACTGCATTTTTCAATAGCCTATCAAGTATAATTAGGGTAGCATAGAAACGTTTCTTGAATTAAATATCAAATATTAAGACTCATGGTGAGGACCAGGTGCATCAGAGCAATAGGATATAGAGCCCCACATCTCTAGCAGTGACTGTTTTACCATCTGATGACTGCTGGCCTGTCTAAAATGCATTTGTGGTCTCTCAGTTCCCAGTGGTGTCCAGTATACATAAACAAGCACAAATAGCGTTAACTTCCATGCTTGTTGGCCATCTCAATGGGAGTGATCTCCCTGAGTGACCTGGGAGAATGAACTATCCTCTTGTCCCTAGACAGGTCAGTATTGAGAGTCATATTGGTTGGGGAGTGTGGAGAAGTTTGCAATGCTGCAATCTTTTCTTAAATAAGGGACTTCAGTCTCAATGTCTGTCAATGTCCCGACTTTAAACAAGCAGAAAATACACAAAAAAGTAATAAAGAACGAAAATGTAGTGGACTTCATGAACTAAGGTATAAGGAAACCTCAGGTAACATGAGTATTTAGGCATGATCTTTCCCTACTCAGCACGTAGAATTTATGAAGACCCTATCAAGAGTAACAGTAGAAGCAACCCATGTTGAAAAATGAATTAGATACTGTGCCTACTTGAAAGGGAAAAAAATTGTTATTTAATAGTGGATATCACCACACTGTTAGGCACCCAAGTCTGTCTGAATACTCTCCAAAGTCTCCCTTAGGCCTTAGATATGTCGACAGTAAACGTAACTAAAGATCAACTTATTCACTGAGTTTTGTTATAAAAACTGTCAAAACTCACTCAGAGTTGATGTTAGTTACTAATTAAGTCCAGTAGGTGGGACTGATAATTAAAAATAAGAGTGAATACCTACGTCCTTTAAAAGCAAGTATGTAAGGAAAGATCATTACACAATGAAAGATGGAACTAACCTTCCACCATTGATGATTATAGGATCAGATCCTGAACAAATGTCTTCCACGATATAAGAATTTTCTGAGCAGGATACATTTAGGGATGTGTAGTTAGGTTTGCATACAGTCAGGAAATATGGTGTCTGATACCCTGTTGACAGCTGTATGATGTCAGTAATGAGAGCAGTAGAACAAAGGCCAAAGACATGAACACCTAGAAAGTAAAACAAACCAGCTGGTTAAACTTAGTTAAGATCATTGGATCAAATTCACAGCAACATAAGTAACCACAGCTCCATTGCATTCAGTGGTATTAAGCTTGCTTATGCCAGGGTTTAGGTAAGATTTAAGTGCAATATTATTTAGTCTGTAAGCTTTTTGGGACAGGGTCTGTCTTTTTGTTCTGTGTTTGTACTAAACCTAATAACATCCCAGCCCATTATTGGGGTTCTTAGGTATCTGATAATAATAATGATAATAATTAATAATAAGCCTTTGGTTGGCCCTCTGCGCAGGGGTAAATTTGGCTTATCGGCTGTAATAAACTGTACAATGTTCCAGTATCATATTGGAAAATATTTATGATGTTATGAATATAAGAAATGGAGATTCTGTACATTTGGAAAATGTACTCTACACTGATTTCCTTTTTTCTCTCCCAATTTTTTGTCTTTAACTTTAATAACCAAACATCTTGTAACAAGGATTTTTAATAAATCTATCAAACTGAGGTACCATATAACTGGAAAATATCAAACCTAGTACCTATATTTAAGAAAGAGGGGAAAAGTGATTTAGATAACTACAGCCCCATTAGTCTGACCTCAATAGTATGCAAGGTTTTAGAACAAATATGAAAGTAAAGAATAATTAAAGACGTTGACACAAACTGAAAATGGGATAAAATGCAACACAGGTTTATCAAACGTAGGTTGTGTCACACAGACCCGATCTTTCTTTAAGCTAACTGATCTTTCAGACAAGGGAAATGTGGTAGATCTAATCTATCTGAACTTCAGTAAAGCATTTGATACAGTTCTATTTGGGAAATTATTTTACCTGGATAAAATGGGGATTATTACAAGAATTATGAGGTGTGTAAGGAACTGGCAAAAGGAGACACAACAACTGTTTGTGCTAAAAGAAGAACTGTTGGGCTAGAGGAAGGATATCAGTGGAATTCCTCAAGGATCCGTCTCTGGCCCAATCTTATTTAATATTTTCAATAATTCATTAATCTGTTTATACACTGAACTGGCAGTAGAGGAAATGGAAGTGATGACAGTGCAAGCTTTCACACACTGCCCCAAGGATGGGCTACTCTCTAGACATGAGAATATGCATGTTCATTCAATACTTGTTCATTCTCATGAGATGACCGTCTTTGATGCCAAATGATGCCAACTAGGATGTGTGGTGTTCTTTTGTTTTCAGTATGGACATCTGTCTCTTAGTAAGGGATCCGAGAGCACCATCCCACAGACCACCAAACACCAATCAGATGGTAATGACTTTTGGGTATTGAAGACCTTGTCTGTGTCCATGCAGTGGTTTAGCCCTTGAATCACACTGTCACTCTTTTTCATTGCATTACAAAAAACAAACTAATCTGTTTAGTTAAACTCTTAACAGGAAGTGCAGTTTATCTATTGAAAAATGCAGTCTTCCTTTAAATGTTCTCTTTTTGTTACTGACTAATAACACTAGTATCTTGAATGCCAAATTCCTGAGACTGAATATATATAGTTCAAGTAAATGTGGTTGCTTTACGGTGCATTTTTTCCTGCTTTGGATGGGTTTTAGATTTGTTTCCCTGATCAACTTGTACTGTTAAAAGTAGTTTTTTTGCATTGGAGAACTGGAAGAAGGCTGAAGTTATTGCTTTATCATGAGATGATTAAATAAGACACATAAATGAAAGATCAGATTCAGGGAATAAATTAAGGGTGAAATCCACACACCTCCAAAGCTTGGTTTGTTTCTGCACCTCCACAGCTATGTTTCTGAGTATGCACGCTGCTGTCTCACTCTGTGTCCAGATGCCTATCTCCACCTCAGAGTGATTCAGAAACCAGTGGAAGATAGGTGCTCTTCCACATAACTTGTGTGGAGACCCAGTCTGGCAAGCATACACAAGGCCACCTACCTCCACACAGAGCAGCCAAGGAAGAGGCTCTCCTTCATAACCTTTAGTCCAGAGGTTGGAGCACTCACCTGGGATGTGGAAGCCCACTAGTTCAAGTCTTCCCTCTTCCTGATTAGGAGATGGGATTTGAACAGGCACCTGCCACCTCTCAGGAGAGTGTTTTAACCACTGGGCTACAGGATATTGTGCTGGGACAGTGGGGGAGGTCTCTCATCTCTGCTATTGAAGTTATTCCACTCTAATAAAATAACTGAATAATTAAATATTATTTGGGCCAGAGAGTTAGAATGATGCTATGGCCTAGTGGTTAGGCCCCTCACCTGAGAGGTAGCAGATTCCTGTTCAGATCCATTCTTTTCATCAGGCAGAAGGGGGACTTGAACTGTTGATCCCCCACATTCCACATGAGTAATCTAACCATTGGGTATAACGGAGGTCTTCTATAACACCTATGTCCTTTTGTGAATCCAGCCCAAGAGACCCACCATCCACACATGGAATATCAAATCCACTGATGTTTTTTGATAGGGCTATCAGCTCAAGCTGTTTCTATTGTGTTGCTCATGAACAGTGATTCTTTTTGCAGGGGGGGAAAAGCATTCAAAATAAAACAAAACCCATACATCTTAACAATTAAATGGACTTTGAAAGGAGATGGGGGGTTGGTGGGATAATGATAAGCCAAATTATTGATTTAGCAACACTGATGATAACGCAATAGATGAAAGTGAAAAATGGACAACATATGTGTTACATTATTGAATGTGTGTTTTTACTTTGCAATACCATTTGACAGCTTCTCTTGCACTTTTTTTTGGCAGGATGAGAGCTGTGCCAATAACTGACCTTTACTGTCCTAAAAAGCTATTTTAAAGAATGAAAAAACCTGTGTAATTAAAATCAAAAATACATCACAAAAGGCATTTTTTGGTAACTAACACCCAAAACCCACCAACGAATCTGACAGCTCTTCTAAGGAAAGAGTTGAAGTTGCAGCCTCCCGCATTAATATTGGCCTCGGCTCCAATCCCATTTCTTCTTTTAGACAGGCAACAGTAGAGAATTCCTTCTCCTACCATTATCTGCAATGACAAAGGAGGTATTCATGGCATAGGTAGCAGTTATGCAGCAGTTAGTGACTTGATTTTAAGGGCTGAAATATAATTATAATAAAACAAATATCATTCACAGAAGTGTACTTGCTTGAAAGAATTTCATCAATATGCAGTTTCCCCTAAGTGAGGGCAGGTGAGAGGATGGCATTGACATTAAATATAAATGACATAAGCTCTTTGGGGCAGGGACCATCTTTTCATTGTGTGGGTGTGTGTGTAATGCCTAGTGCATGGAACACTGGCCCTGCTTGGGACCTCTAAGTAATGCAATAATATAAAAACTAATAATTAGAAAATGCTGCATCATAAATGGTGAAAAGCCATAGCACTCCCATAGCATTTCTGGGGTGGATGTAGCACTCAGCCTTTGGCTGCCTGCCTAGCAATCCCTGGCAGCCTAAAATTCCATGACAGCTTGTTCTTCCCTAATTGTGTAATGGGCTTGGTTTTTAACCAGATCCACTGCAGAGACTGGGGTTCTGTCTGTATGGCCATGTAAATTAACAGAGTGAGAGAAATGGCAAGCCTACTGAGGGGTTAGAGTGGCACTAGGAAGGAGAAAGTAGAAGTGCAGATGAGTTGCTGCTTCACTCCACCCTGGTGGCCTCAGGGCAACCCTGCCTGTGTGCAACCTCTGATCTCAGTTTCCCTTCTTGAATCCCCAAATAAAATCCACACTGGGTTTCCAGTCCAATCACAACAGCCTTCCTTAGGGGCTGATTTATTAATTAAAGTTCAAAACTAAATATAAAAGTCTTCTCTCCAGCCAGGTACAGCCCAACTCCCTTGGTCTGGGCAAAGTCCTTCTTGTGTTGGCAGGCTACTCCCAGTCCTTCCTAGCTGTACCAATTCCCCTAGTCTCAGGGTCTTCCCCGCAGGAGCCTCTCTCACTCAATGCAATCTCACTAGGGCTTTCAGAGCTTCTCCCTTACTATGGCTCCGTATAGGAAAGTCCCTGATTCCCCTCAAGTGGGGCTCATTCTGTAATCAGGGTTGGCTTGCCCACGGCAAGTCACCCTGTTACAAGGAGGAAAGTGTGATGCTGCTCTTTGGAAGCCATGGCCATGATCCTAAATTCCACACACTCAGATTTATTTGATGTTTCTGCTAAAATTGTCAGCAGTGAAATAGTTATGTCAACAAGGCTGACCAGAGCTGTGTGAATAAGTGATTTTTTTGATTTGCTGGCAATTTTGAAAAATCTTAAAAAAAAAATCATTTTGGGTCAAAACTTTTGGAGAATTGAAAAGAAAAAAAAATGTGTCGGTGGATATCAAATGAAACGTTTTGTTCAACCTGAAACTAAATGTTTTGTTTCACTTTCAAAGGTATTTTAAACATTTTTATATATTTTTAAATGAAATTGAAAAAATATTCAAAACAAAAATAATTTCAAATTGAAAACTGAAATATTTCCTTCAGAAAATGTTGAAACAAAATGCTTAGACTCTTTCTTTATGTTTTTTTCATAAACAATTTGGCGGAACAGACACATCTCTGCAAAATGTTTAGTGTCAATGAATCTGCATTTTTCACCAAAACATTTTGGCTGAAATATTTTGTCCAGCTCTTATGTTGGCATGTATATTGTTGTTAGACTTCAGAGTTAACACTGCACTGATGTGAATGGGCAGTTCAGACCTCAGAACAGATTGATTGTTTGTCTGCAGATTCAATAAAACAGCACTGTGCAAGGTGTGATTCAAAAGATTTGCAATGCAGCTGAACGCTAGAAACTTAACCATAAAATAAAATTAAGACTTAAACTATGTACGACCTGATGGAACCATCAGACAAGTGCTGACGCATTGTACTATCTCAGTGATACACGGGGGAGTGGAAATTAAATGGGACAGCAGTTTCTGGACAATCAACCCCCTGCTGACCACACATTTGGTCTTAATTGAGTTTCCTTTCTTCCCCTAGAGCAAAATAAATGCAGTGAAGATTGCGTCAGTATATGGGAAAGTCAATGGTAGAGGAGATGTAGAGAATTTTATTAGCTAAGAGTTAATTTCACAGGGTCTATAACATTATTATCCATCTCAGTATCGCCATTATAATGCTAAGACTTTGTCCAGGAGCAAGCAATTGGATTTTAAATTAAAATTTTACAGAATCTTAAATAGCTTTTGGCAAGCACCAGGGGATATTTGGCATGGGGAAAAAACCTGGAAAGATAGACTGTCTTGTGTTATAGAAGGGAAACCAAACAAAGCGGACAACATGGGGTAGTAGATTCAGTTGAATATGTTGATGTCTTTCCTGAGAACTGGATTAATCATGTTAGAGATTAGGGCTGGCAGATTCAGCAGATTGTGAATTTGCTCTCCTTCTTAGGTAATTAGGTAATTTACAGGACAAAAGCTTGGCCCCTGGCAAAGCCAAAAGTTGTGCCATTTTACTAAATATTTCTGGGACTTTTTATTTTATTTTACCTAACTGGGTAGTTGTGTTGACTGAGAAGGGGACAATATAAAGCTGCTCCTCTATTCCTTCTGCTTTGGTACTGTCAATCAAACTTGCAAACTATCTGATAAACTATATGATCTAACATTCTGTTACTCTGTGACAAAGCAGATTGCTCCCTTTGTGCAACCTAACAGTCTTTAGCTGTCTAACATACATTGACATGGC
The DNA here is from genome assembly GCF_011386835.1 of Chrysemys picta bellii. Lineage (NCBI taxonomy): Eukaryota > Metazoa > Chordata > Testudines > Emydidae > Chrysemys > Chrysemys picta. Next base: position 37,487,941 of record NC_088798.1, on the reverse strand, counting down.
TAAATCAACCACATCATATGAAATTTGTATGCTTTAAAGTGCTTTTATTTTCCTTATAAGTGGAAAAAATATTAGAGGCCTGATTCAAAGCCCATTGAAGTGAACGGGGGTCAGATTGTAACTCCGGCAAATGCTGGAGATGCAGTACCCATTCTGAGAGTTTAATACATATGTTTCAGAGTGGTCTTATCACTGAGAGTTACAGGAAAAAAAATCCTGTGTGTGTAAATGTGTAAATATATATGTCTGTGTGTGTACACCAAGTACAGTCATTTTAGGAGGCACCTCAGAGCTGCAAATAAGTCCAGTTAAAAACTGCTACTGTTTTATGGAACTGATAGTGAGCAAAAACTAATGTGGTTTAAATGGAATGACACAGATTCTCCTAAAATAATAGTTTGGGAAAATAAGTTAGTAGTACTGTAGTAATGACTATTTACTCTAAAGCAGTGGTTCTCAAACTATGGCCGGCGCTTGTTCAGGGAAAGCCCCCAGTGGGCCAGGCTGGTTTGTTTACCTGCTGCGTCTGCAGGTTCGGCCGATTGCGGCTCCCATTGGCCTCCAGGCCAATGGGGGGTGCAGGAAGCAGAGCGGGCTGAGGGACGTGCCTGCCGCCCTTCCTGCAGCCAGGGCTGGCTCCAGGCGGAGGAAGCACGTGCCTGGGGCAGCACATGCTAAGGGGTGGCATTCCGTCCATTCTTGGGGCAGCACAGTCCGAGTGGCTTTTTAAAATGTATTTATTTATTTTTGCTTCGGCACTCTGAGCGGCTTTTTTTTAACTTCGGCAGTTCGGGCGGGTTTTTTTTTTTTTTTTTTTGCTGCGGCAGTTTGGGCAGCTTTTTATTTTTTTTACTTCGGCAGTTCAGGTGGCTTTTTTTTTTTTTGCTTGGGGCGGCAAAAATGGTAGAGCCGGCCTGCCTGCAGCCCCCATTTGCCTGAAGCGGCGAACCACGGCCAGTGGGAGCCGTAATTGGTCGAACCTGTGGACGTGGCAGGTAAACAAACTGGCCCGGCCTGCCAGGGACTTTCCCTGAACAAGCGGCGGCCCACGTTTGAGAACCACTGCTCTAAAGGAAATAGACCTAAAACATACTCTAGTCTAAACATGGAATAAAGCAAGTGAATATCTCACCAGATAACATAGACAAACTGATTCCTGCTCTTACTGTTTTTACCTTCCCAGGCCTCTGGGTAGGGATTCAGGTTGGGGTTTCAGAAGGGATTTGTTTTCCTTCTCCCTTTTCCTTTTTGGTAGACATGATCTTTAAAAATTATTAAATATTGCATCAACATGATTTTGTATATGAGGGGTTTTTTACATGATATTGAGTTCCTGTTGCTCCCATAATGTAGTAATTCATGTACAGATCTCTTAGGCTCCTGAAAATTATATGTTACTTTATTGGAATTCCTGGTATGGTTCTTGGTGCTTCATTTTATATATTGCATCTTTTGTATGAATTATGATTAGAAAATTAATTAAAATTTAAATACAAAATTCTTAACTGTGCAACTTGAATTTTGCATAAGTATATTCTTTGTGCATCTAACTTCCTAGGATCTTTATTTAAAGAAAAGAAGAAAAAATGAAGCTCTAGTTCCATAATTCACAGGAACCAGTGAGTAACAGCCAACTGGTGAGTACAAATGTCATTAGTTTCTATTATTAATGCAAGCTAAGTACACATTTTGGTAAGGAAATGTACTGGTGTATGTCCTTATCAGTATGCATGAATTAAGGCATTCCTAGAGCTTGCTGTTAATTAATGGTTATAACTTTGAAGCTTCTGGACTTATTTCCTTCAAATTTGGCTCAGTATTTAAGTCTCAAAAAGATTTAAAAAATACTCAGGCAATTATAGACAAGCCAAGTTTGGAGAAAATGGCTTCAGGAGTTTCAACATTATGAATGCTTAAAGTCAGCAAGATAGTTTTAAAAAACACACAATGAACTAGCTGTGATGTATGTACAATGTACCTTTCTTTTATTCCGTAATCCTACTTGATTTACACATCTGTTTAACTTGATGCATGAGTAGTATCACTGACTCACTGGGACTACTCATGTGCATAAAATAATCTCACATGTAAATCTTTGCAAGACCAGGGCTTAAGTATGCACTTATTGATGACAACATTTTCTACTGCAGTCTCATACAATTTTAAAATAATCATAACTGGCAAATCAAAACCATCTTTTTTTAAAGCAAGAAAAATCACTAGTCATCAGTGAGGATTATTTTCAAGGTAGGTTTTAATTTTCAGCCTTTTTTGCATTTATTCCTGTCTAAAACAGCATTGTGATTAGAACTGTTTAAAATGGGAACGTTCTTTTTTTTTTTTTTTTTGCATTCTCACTGAACTGAAGCCCAGTTCAAGGGCTTTTGCTCAGATTTAGGTTTTGTCTACACAAACACATAGTTCGCAGCAAGCTCTGGTATAAATCTACCCTGAACTAGCCTGTCCATGTGAACCCAGTTTCCATGTGGACCCAGTTTGCTATGCAGGAAAAATTTTCTAGTGCAGTGTAGATTACACCCCAGGTTCTCGTGATCTAAGTGTTTGTATAAATGAGCCCTTAGAAAACATAATCTTCAGGCATATACAAAGTATTGAAAATTTCCATCCAATGGGTGGCTGAGTACATTATGAGCATATAAAATTAAGGGGTTAAAATAGGAACTGTTTTGCGATCTTAGAGCATTCCAGTTGACTGGTACATAGAATCACAGAAATGTGGGACTGGAAGGGATGTCACTAGATCATCTAGCCCAGTCCCTGGTCCAGAGCCATGACTAAATAAGTCCTATGGATCCAGTGTCAAAAAAGACATGAAAAACTCCTAATACAGCATGGTTCTTCCATTCAGGCTAGAAGTGCTCCCAGAACAGAGATTACCTCCATTGAAAGTGTCTGTTAATAGTCAGCTTTGGTGTAAATCCACTGAAATCAATAAAGTTTAGTGCATTTATGCCAAGACTGCATCTGGCTCATAGTCCTTGAGCCTGTATGACTTCAGTATGACTCCTGCAGTTGTTCCCTGTAGATGCCAGTGTGAAAATCCATTCTGACAGAATTTAAAAAAAAAAACATAGTTACCCAGTCAATCTGTTTTCCAGGGGAAAACATTTTGGATCCAGTTTAGGCAGCAGTGAATAAGCCCAAGATGGCCACATAAACAGCAACATTGCCAATCTCTTGTTTTTATCACAAGTGTTATGATATTTCATATTTTCTTATTTTTCTTAAAGCCTCTGCTGAAACCATATTATTTACATGAGGCCTATAAAAAGAAACCATTTAAAAAAAAAAAAGCCCCTCATGATTTTTAAGTCAATCACGTGACTTTTTGGGTTCCACTCATGATTTTGAAATGCTTGGGCTGGCAATACTGAAATTAGGTGCACACCAACATGAATGATCCTGAGGAGAAATTCCTTGGTGAGATGGAAGGGACTATGGGCAAGAGAGGAGCAGCTGTTCAAGTATGATAAAGAATGTAGGTGAGCTTCCTACCAGTTTATGAACATGGTTGTACTTAGCAAAGTTCTCCCAGTGTATATACAGGGCCCATAGGTCACTTTCAAGGAAATTTGTCATTCATTGAGTTTCACATTCAAAAAGGCGGGATACCTGAACAGAAATAATGACACAGATGTTAACCAGAGTGCCACACCTCTGTTTAAAAACTCATAGGGTGAATTCCTGGCTCCACTGAACTCCATGGGAGATTGGGCATTGACTTCAATGGGGGCAGGATTTCACCCCTTCTCTGCATTTCTATATATGCAGGGTCGCATTTTAGAGTTTTCACAATTTCAGATTCTCCGATAAAGCACAAAGGAATGAATTAATCCCTGGTTAAACTCAATGCAGTCTAGGAACAAGGATGAATTTGTCAGTTGGCCTGCCGGTCCTTGTGTACTAGAGGTAGCTATATCATTGAGGTATCTAAGTACACAGTTAAATGAGCAAATGAGTGCCCCAGTAAAGCAGTGTAGACAGCACTCTAAGTGTACATAAAAATGAAGTCTTTACATTTCATTTTAGCTTCACAGTGTAATTCCAGCAGGGTTATTATACTAGTGAAGATCAGACATTTTATTTCATTTACTATACAAAAGGGGTTGAATTGCTCATACACTGATATTTAAGTGCTGTATTGGGAAAGTTCTGTTCTGTTAACAACTTGTTCTCCCTCTGGATGAGCCATTGAACTAGTTTCCTTCTTGCCCATCCTATAGCTTACAAGTTAGATACTCCAGGGCAGTTTTGGAAAGAATAATAAATAACCACAGCGTCATGATCAATATTCGCTCACTGAAGAAACCTGGCTGTTATATCTAAAACTACATGTGAGCCACTGCTGAGTGTAATCTCCGTTTGCCAAAAAAAATCCTGCTCTAGTGATCTCGCTCATTAACAAGACTATGAAACGTCCTGTACAAAACTATTTCATTCTGTACAAACACTATTTCATTCAGCATAATATATAGAACAGTGATTTATATCGGGTGATGTTCACAAAGGGACAGAAGATCCATGCACGCCCTCTAATGTTCATGCCCATAGCAAAGAGGGCCTGGGTGGAACTCCACAGTCTCTCCTGTGGGCTACAGAGGGAATTATCTTTATGCTAGTTTTAATTAGGTCAGTGTTAAGGAGTTGTTTGATTGGCCAATGGGTAGTCAGTGGGATCTCAATTTATGCAAATGAATGGTCAAAAACCACTGTGGAGGAGGCTGGGAAATGCACTGAATGAACAGCCTTACACAGCCTGCTTTTCATCCCAGGTTGTAAAAGGTGAATTCTATCCCTCCCACCCATCTTTGTTCTCTGCACAAAGCCAAGTTGCTCCGGGAGGGGTGAATCTCAACCATAATTTACTGGTGTGCTACTAGGAGTCATTTTAAGACAGTGTTAAGGGTTTTTTTCACATTGTGTAGAAACTTGTACTGGGCTCCATTTTGTTGTCTTTATACCCAGGCAACTACAGTGAGTGTTCTTTGGAATTGTAGATTGCTTGACAGTAACTCAAGAGCAAAATTTGGCTCTGGCTCTGTCACCACAGAAATATTTACTTGACAAAAACGTTAGCACACGTGAAAAGGTATTTGAAGTCTGAGTGAAAAGGAGAGAACAAAATTAATTTGCATTTAAGAGTGTCTTCCATGATAGCCTTTGCCTGACTATGCATTCCGATTGGCATCTCAATATAAACAGTTAAGAAGGAAACTTTCTTATTTACTCTCAGCTTTTTAAGATACTTTAACATTTCATTTGTGTGTGTGTGTGTGTGTGTGTGTGTGTGTGAGAGAGAGAGAGAGAGAGAGAGAGAGAGAGATTCCATTGTTAATTTCAGTACAGTGAATGTTTTATTCTTATTTCATAAATGTACTACTTAGGATTAATGGGTAAAATTTTCAAAATTGCCCAAGTGATTTGGGAACCCCAAACCCTATTAAAAGTCAATAAGAGATTTAAAAAAACCCCACTTTTTCTGTTGTAAAGTTTGGGAACCCTATTAACACTTGTTATAGAAGGATAAAAATTGCATGTTAAAACCTAACAATCAGATCATCAGTTCATGTAATTCATTGAGGTCAATGGAGTCATGTTGCTTTACACCAACTGAAGATCTGCTCCTAAATCTTTTTTTAGGGGAGGCAGGTGAACATTCCCATAACTTACCGTGATTGCAGGTCCAGCAAAAGTCAAACTAAGCAACATCAGGAAGGGAACAGCCTCTTGTGTAGGTTCAATGTATGGCATACTCAGACTCCTGTCATAGCAGCTGAATCCAGAGTGAACTGGCTTGAAGACATCAGTAAGTTCAAGAAAATAGAGACTAACAACAGAAGATGCTAGTATGGGCAACTGGAAAGGAAGGAAGGAAAAAACAATTCATTGTTATTTCTTTGTAATAATAAACCTAAACACTCAAACAACCCTATAATATTTTTGCAAAAGCAACAACCTGCAGCCCACGCCACTTCCTGCAGCTCCCATTGGCTGGGAACCATGAACCGTGGCCACTGGGAGCTGTGGGCGGTCATGCCTGTGGATGGTCAATGTAAACAAACTGTCTTGTGGCCCACCAGCGGATTACCCTGATGGGCCGTGTGCAGCCCGTGGGCCACCAGTTTCCCACCACTGCCTTAGTCAATTGAGCTGGTCAAACTATTTGTTGCAATCTTATTTCCCAAACAATTTAGCCTTTTCATCTGTGAGACATTCATGAACCGACTTTGATTTTTCAAAAGTAGGCTCCAATCCTGCAACATAGTGAATTCAGGATGACCTCTTCACATGTGTGGACCCCCAAGGATTACTACATACAGGTGCAGTGGTCAATTTGTTACAGGATTGGGGCCTCATTTCCTATTTATAATTGTTTGTCAAAAAGATTACACAAATACATGCCAACATATGGGTTGTTAATGAAGTCTGACTATCTGCTATTTATAGTGAATGATTGTTCAGCTAAATCACGTTATTGTTTCTGTTTCCTGCCCGAATGACGTATTCATCAAATGTTTCACACACCCTTTTTGTTCTTTCACATATGTTTTATAAGCTGTTCAATCAGACCAGACTTTACACTTGCCCCAGAAGTACACCAACAGCCACCTTTTATCCTAATCAATGCTTTGCTGTTTATCATTGCTTTTTGTTTAGGGTACTTCAACCAGTTTTCAATTCACATGACAGTATATAGACCCCAGCCAATTTGAGTTCAATTTCAAAGGAAGATTTAATTTAATTGTATCCAATGCTTTTCTTTTATATATATATAGAGAGAGTGAATTGCCTTCACCTATTCATTGTGGGTGAAGGCTTTTTTCTATTAAAAAAAAAACAATTAACTTTGCTTGGCAGGATTTACTCCTGTAGAAAACACAGATGATTATGGGTCATGGTTCCTTTATCTAGATGTTTAGTGATTTTATCCTTTAGAGATTAGTTCCATTAATTCATTAGGGATAAAAGTTAGACTTAACGGGGAAACTTCACCCAGGCTCTCCATGAGCTTCTGAAAGCACCGATTCTATCAGAGGGCCCTCTTTGGCAGACAATGTACCAGGGAAGCTGTGGCAATGGCAAGCAGGCAAAAGCACCTTTCTACGAGGGTGCATGCAAGGGCCAGTACAGTCCACAAAGTGACCAGTGGTGGGTGGGGGAGGCAGCTTGGCTGGGGGACAGCAGCATATGATGATTCACTGCATCCTAGGGTGACCAGACAGCAAGTGTGAAAAATCAGGATGGGGGTGGGGGATAATAGGAGCCTATATAAGAAAAAGATCCAAAAATCGGGACTGTCCCTATAAAATCGGGACATCTGGTCACCCTACTGCATCCCCTTGCTTGTCAGTTTCCATTGATGAGGTCCTCACTGAGTGCTCAATAGAACTTAAATCTGCATTTACCCAGCGTCACCCAGTGAGAAGGACCACAGTAGAAGCACACTGCCTGCCCTCCCTTAGGCTGAAACCCGTTGGGATGTAATAAACCTGGCTGACACAGGGAGGTGATATTTGCAGTTCCCTGTGGCACTGAAGGTAAATATGACTGATGGAACAGTAATTGCTAGCATTACTCTTCCTTCTTATTTTGAAGATGGCTGTTACGTTTGCTTTTTCTCCACTTCTTAATATAGCTAAAAATACAAACTTACAAGGTCCACACAGACTTCCATATACCTACAGCACCATACAGTGAAGATATTTCATAGCACCAAACATGAATTATTCTATTTCCCTTGCAGAAAATATTCTTGTATGCCAACACATCACACTGAGAAAATGTACAGTTTTTCTTCAGAACTTAATGTACCACTGGATTATGCTGCTTTTGAAATCTTCCTTGCACATTTCATAAAAACGGATAAAATCAAAATGATACATTTTACTTATTTCCATTCTAGAGTAAAATGGAGTGAAGACTGGGAGAGCAATGTATGTCAGGTGACAAGATAATGAATGATAATGTTTGTAAAGGGCAGTGGGAAACTTTCTGGATCCATTAATTGGCCATTTCCAAACTTCAAAATGTTTGTGTTTTTTAGTGCAGTTTTTTTTTAATTTAATTTTAGGTGTAGGGTGGTTGTTAGCTGGACTCCACTGAAACAGGGTTTATAATGGGGCTTGGTTTTTGAAAATAGCAGCTTTGCTTTGAAGTGCTACACAGTACAAAGAGCTGCAGAGTTTAGCTTGTCTTCAAAAGTATTGCTATGAAAAGTGCGCTGAAGGTTGTCTAAGGAATGCCTTGTTCTCAATGGTCAGGTTGATTGTGTTGTAATTTCATTTTTTAGGCTGATTGTGATTGCAAAGGAAAGGAATGTGAATTGATATCCTGAATAAAGCGAAGAGTGGCATTCCCAAGAGTGTCTTGAAAATAACACAAGAAATCCATTAGATTTACTTATATAAAGAGTAAATGCATCCAATTTGAATTTTGTCATTTCTGCCATCATTGGAAGTAGCAAAGTTTTTTAGTTAGATGAATTGTTTAATTCTCATCTCACACTGGGCACTCCCTTTTTTTTTAGTGGCAGTCCTGCATGTGTAGTAACTCAGTATGATTGCATGGATATGCAAGGAGCTTTCCCCCTGTTTTCTCCCCCAGCAGCTGTAAGGGACAGTCACAGTCTCTGTGCTCAGGGGATTATTGAGACTGCTTCTGGGTGCACAAATATAGTGGTGTATCCCCTTATCCTCCCCAGTGCACTCACCCAGAGCTGTTCAGGGGGGTTCCACTTCTGTGTGACCTGGAGCAAATCACATAGTCTCTTTGTGCCTCAGCTTGGGGGAGGTTAGGAGAGGACCATTCAATGGAATGGTACCGTGTACGTGTTGTCCCCGACCAGTGTAAAACTCAGAGAGGGATAGTGGCACAATCCTACCTTAGCTCCACCTGGGCCAGTGAATCTCTGCACCAATCCATCGTGGCTAAATACCAACACCTAGGCCCACACACAGTGTGATTTCACTGACACCACACATCATGGTTTAGGCAATTGTAAAATCTGACACCAACATCATTATTTCATTTGCATTACAGTAGTACCTAGGGGCGTCAACCGAGATCAGGGCCACATTGTGCTAGGTGCTGTACAACTCACATAATTAGAGACAGTGGCCTCCAAGAGCTAAATCAACAAGGTAGGCAAAGGAATAATTATCCTACTTCTTACAGATGGGGAGCTAACGCACAAAGAGATTATGTGATTTGCTCCAGGTCACACTGGAGTGGACCCATATTTCTTGAATTTTAGGGCAGTATGTTACCCACAAGTCCATATTTCCTATCTGACTGTTTCCCACCTATATAATTGCATTTATATCATGAGATTCAGCTATTATTAAATATGTAATATTTTACATAGTGATGTAGTATAATGAGTTAATGTGCACACAGATCATTTTCAAAGGGATCTGCATTCTGCATATGCTAACTGCAGTTGTATTATTACTAATTACAAAATCCAGGAAACATCCACATTTAACGGTGGTGCTTAGGAACCCCAACAAAGGATAGGACTCCGTTGTGCTTTTCACTTCTAGGATTACCATATTCTTTCGAAACATAACCCTCCACCCCCACCAAAAAAAATAATAACTATAAAGGCCTAATAACCCCTACAATAATTCCTCAGCAATACTAACAAATACTTTTATAGACAATTTGCAATATACTGTATGTCAGGTCCCATAGGATGTCTTGTTCTCATATCTTTTTTATCAACCTAAATATAAAATTCATCTTCAAAAAGGCAAAGCCAATATAAGTGTTTGCTCACTATTCTAAATAATTCTAAGTGGCTGTTTAAAAATATGAATATTTATTGAGTATTCTGCTTAGGGCGGCATTAGCGTTGTAATTACAGGCATTAGCTTTAGACACCCTGAACATGTCAGACATAATTAGATGGTAATAATGTGCATTGTTTTAATTACAAAATAGAAATTCTTTTTCTTATTTCTAATTGGAATAAAAAAAGTAAACCCGAAGACCTGGGCTAATGAGTCTTCATATTCTGACATGCTCAGTCGATTAAGAAATTTCTGACTTGTAACCTCTGCTCTGGATTATAATTTATCCCTGAAAATAGAATATCTGATCCAAACCTAGTGAAATCAATGGAAAGATTCTAATTGGTTTCAAAGAACTTTGTATCAGGATCATAATCAGCACAGTTAGGAGAAGAGCTGGTTACAAAACTTCAAATGTTGCCCATTTTTTGTCACATTTTCATGAAAAAGAAACAACCTCCTCTCCCCACTCTAGTTAAGAGGCTTTCTTAAGCCAAAGAGTTGTATTATTCATTACTATGATGATGATTATTTATATTGCAGGGAACCTAGCCCTATCATGCCATTCCCCAAAAAGCTTAACAAGAGATAAACATATACACAAATACTTTCAGGAGAAGAATAAAGGCCAAATGCTCCTTTGAGTTGCATGGTGTAGTGCAAAGCAAAGGAGCTCTAATTAGTCAGCAAGACCCAAATCTTGCAGAAGAGGTCCCAGATCTGATGGAAGCCCCTCCAAGAGATTTTTGTAAACTCATACATTCATAGTTTCGAGTGCATGGGAGGGGGGAAAGCCAGGCATCAGCCACTCTGCACTGCATATGCCTTTGTGGCCATATTCAAAGAGTAGTTATCAATGGTTTGCTGTCAAACTGAGGGAGGGATAGGGTTACCATACGTCCTCTTTTTCCCGGACATGTCCGGCTTTTCGGCAGTCAAACCCCCGTCCGGGGGGAATTGCCAAAAAGCCGAACATGTCCGGGAAAATGGCGGCTCTGCTCCTCCCCGACTCTTCGGCTCTGTTTAAGAGCCGGGCTGCCCGAACGCTACCGGCTTCGGGCAGCCCCCGTGCCTCCAGACCCTGCGCCGCCGGAGCCCGGGAGGGGAAGTGCCCAGCTGGGGGGGGGAGGGTCTGGAGGCACGGGGGCTGCCCGAAGCCGGTAGCGCTCGGGCAGCCCGGCTCTTAAACAGAGCCGAAGAGTCGGGGAGGAGCAGAGCCGCGGCCGCTGGAGCCTCCAGCCGCCAGGGCTCTGTGTAACTGACACAGTGTCAGTTACACAGAGCCAAAGAGGAGCAAAGCCTCCAGCCGCAGGGCCTCTGTGTAACTGACACAGTGTCAGTTACACAGAGCCGCAGCCGCTGGAGGCTTTGCTCCTCTTCGGCTCTGTTTAAGAGCCGGGCTGCCCGAGAGCTACTGGGTTCGGGCAGCCCCTGTGCCTCCGGACCCTGTGCCCCCAGCCGGGCACTTCCCCTCCCGGGCTCCGGCGGCGCAGGGTCCGGAGGCACGGGGGCTGCCCGAAGCTGGTAGCGCTGGGGCAGCCCGGCTCTTAAACAGCCTAAGAGGAGCAGAGCCTCCAGCTGCGGGGGCTCTGCTCCTCTTCGGCTCTGTGTAACTTATACAGTGTAAGTTACGCAGAGCCGGCGGAGCCCCGGAGGGGAAGTGCCCGGCTGGGGGCGCAGGGTCCGGAGGCATAGGGGCTGCCCAAAGCCCGAGCGCTACCGGCTTCACGGTTTGCTGGGCAGCCTCCAGATCCTGCGCCCCCGGCTGGGCGCTTCCCCTCCCGGGCTCCAGCTGCGCTGGGGAAGCGCCGGCTGGGGGCGCAGGGTCTGGGGGCTGCCCGGGAAACCGTGAAGCTGGTAGCACTGGGGCAGCCCTTTCCCCCTGGCTGGGAGTGGGAGGGAGGAGGGGGCGGAGTTAGGGTGGGGAAGGGGCGGAGTTGGGGCGGGGCTAGGGGTGGGGAAATGGGCGGGGCCAGGGCCCCTGGAGGGTCCTCTTTTTTTATTTATGAGATATGGTAACCCTAGGGAGGGGGGAATGTCTAGTCAAGTGGGAGTCCCACAGGGGGTCAGTCCTGGGTCTGGTACTAATCAGTATTTTCATTAATGATTTAGAGCAGGGGTCTCAAAGTCCCAGCCTGGGGACCATGTGCAGCCCGAGAACCTCCCCACTGTGGCCCACAGAGGAGAGACACAAGCAGACATGCTGCCAGCAATGTTGGCTGCAGGCACCGCCCCCCACAGATCCCATTGGCTGGGGGAGAGGGACAGAGATACCATCACTAGTTGCTGGGCAGAGTCAACTATGGAGGCAGCATCATTAGTTGCCAGGCGGAGTCAGCCATGGAGGCAGCATCACTCTTTTCCACAATGAATATAAACAAGTCAGAATACCGAACACAACTATCTGATGCACACCTTGCTGCAATCCTGAAAGTTACAACTTCTCAGTCACTGAGGCCAAACATCAACAAAGTGACAGAACTGAAGCGTTGCCAGATGATAACCATGCTGTCCAGCCCTCAGAAAAAAAACACAAGGTTTATCTCCCCCTTGGAGAATTTTCCAAATCAAAGCTTCATTTTCTCTGCAAGTGATGTTTGCTCTGAGTCACTAGCAAGCAAATATTGACTGTTTCATAAAATGACACTGTCAAGACCTTTAGGACCAAAATATACGTTTCTTAAACAAAAGGAAAGACACAAATAAAAAACACATTCCCAGTTGGAAAAGCCTATTATTCTGCCAAAGAAAATGCAATCTGGTCCCCCCCAGTATGACAGTATTTTGCTGATGCTCAGGGAACACAAAAATCATAAATTCCCTGACTAAAAAACTAAACACCTTGATGGTCAGCTCTGATTCACGTCTTTACAACAACTCACCTAGCGAAGACTTCTCACTAAATCTTTACCTGCATGAAATATTAAACCCTGTGGGCTCAGCTGGGAGGAATTTCCAAAAAGCCGAACATGTCCGCGAAAATAGGGAGGCATGGTAAGGGGACCCCGAGTGTGAGTGGCTGCAGCAAACTTACAACTCCCACGATCTGCCGATCTGCCGGGGCACAGAGGCAGCGGCTAAATCCGAGCGCACAGCCGCCTCCTCCCCGGGCTCCAACTTTCCTGGTTCCCGCTGCTCTCCACCGTGGCGGGGGATGAAGCAACTTCCCCAGCGCAGCAGCAGCCGGAGCCCGGGGGGCAGGAGGGAGAAGGGGGAATGTGGGGTGCTCAGGGAAGGGGGCGGAGTTGGGGCGGGGACTTTGGGGAAGGGGTTGGAATGGGGGCGGGGAAGGGGTGGAGTTGGGGCAGGGCCGGGGGCAGGGAAGGGGCAGAGTGGGGGTGGGGGCGGGGAAGGGGCGGAGTTGGGGCGGGGCAGGGGCCCCCGTGGAGTGTCCTCTTTTTTCAGTGTTGAAATATGGTAACCCTAAGCTCTGCCATCAGCATAGTAACAGCTTCACTGAAGTGCTACTGATGCACTGCTGCAGAGTTTTAAGTGTAAACCTGCCGTGAGTGTGTGAAAAGAATGCGAAAGTGGGCAGATAGCAAGAGAAACCCTGTGAGCATTGCCTTAGGAGGAAGCCAACAGAGAGCTTTCTTTTGTGCAGAGTACAGGCTGGAAAAGACAGGCTTTGAAATTGTGAGTAAGGAAACTGCCTCCTCTGCCTCCTGCTTTTCCTTCCTACTGTGATCAGGGAAACAGGACTGTGGGTACATTCTACACAAAGAAACAAGTTTGCACCAAAGAAATATCTGACTAGTATAACCAATCCAGCAAGGCCCTGAATACTGGCTAACTGGTTAGGCCAAAGGACAATGTTGTTTATTAATTTATTTAATACCATATATTGCAGCATCACAGAGAGGCCACAACAATGTGCTAGGTTCTGTAAATATTTAGTTATTTGTATTATCACAGGTCCAGGAGCCCCAGTCATGAACCAGAACCCCATTGTGCTAGGTGCTGTACAAACACAGAAGAGACAAATGGCCACAGCTCCTGTGAGTTTACGATCTAAATGACAAAACATAACAGATGGGTGAGATAAATAAGCAAGCCAGGGTGGATTTGGGTAGACTGGGAACAAACAGAGTAGGAAGTGCACTATTCTGAGCCAGTCAGTAGTAGTGATCATAGTGCTCCACATGCCTAACGGTAATTAGGTTGTAATTTGTGCTTTATGGAAGACAGGAGGAGGGAGTTGGAGGAGGGCAATCCTCTTTTATCCTATCAAGTTCCAATAGGGAGACCATCACCATGGTGTCCAAGTGCCTTCCAGTAATGCATTAAGCAAAGTGAGTAGCATCTTTCATGTCTGATTCCTTTTTCATTCCTCTCCCTAGGATGAAAATGAAATACAATATTCTCCCCCCACCCCCAATCATTTATGAATGACGTGCCATGTGATTTTATTGTGAAGACTAGAGCTGAAATCTTGGCTCCATTGAACTCAATGGCAAAACTCCCATTGGCCTCAGTGGAGCTATGATTTCACCCTAGGTTTCTACTACTGTACTTCTAAATATACCTGAATGTATGTTAAAAACATTACACAACCTGAGATGAACATAAATTCATTTTTTTAAAAAGGAGGTAAATAAAAACATTGCAGACTGTATGTGTGTTGATTCTAGTACAGTATTTACATTTGGTGTCTCAAAATTTGTGGGGTTTTATTTGTTAGTTATTTTTTTATGCCCATTGTTAATGACACATGGTGAAGGCAGATATGTTGTATACTTTTTAAATTACCCTGTGAATACAATGTAACAACTCTCTTTAATACATGTATGCATGAGTGCTTGCTTGCAGATACGGGGCCTGATTCTGAACTCACACAGTGAGAGCAGTATCCGTTCCTCAGAATACATTTAAAATGACAGCTTTGATTATAAGCTGTCATTTTAAATCATACACAGGGATATCTCCTCCCAAACTGAGAATGCCCTCGCGGGGGTTGGGGGGGGGGGAAGGAGTAGGGGGAACACACGACCTCTGACTGATGTAAGAGCTGCAGCTGCCACAAATTACCAATAAGTCTTGATTCTACTCCCATTTAAAACCAGTGGAAATTTTATTACTGACCATGCAACATTGTTTCATAAGGGCTCAGGAGTCCACCCATCTGGATATTACACTGCTCTACAGCCGAAATGCTTCTGAAATAAATGTAGTCAAACTTTACTAATTCTGGGTCACTGAGAACGAAAATGATGCTTAAAATTGTTGATTGGCTCTAGTTTTCAAGATATGCTATTGGGTCAGTATATACGACCCTTGACTTGGGAATGGCGGAGGATAAGTGAGTTATAAAGGGAAGGGATCTCAATTTAAACCAGAAATGACTAAAATACATCTTTAACTGGATCTATGAATAAATCTATGACTGGGTTTGGACAGTACTTGCTTTTTAGGCAAGACAATGAATGATGTAATCTGAAGCTGGTATTGCGTCATACATGATATGAATTGCATCATGTTATTCCTAGAAGTCATGGATGATGCAATCATAACGAAGCTTACATCACTCTGCTGAACAAATTGCCCTATATCAGCTCTAGAAATCATACAGTGTCATGCTCTCTTATTTGTCAGTGTTTGATTTTGCAAAGGGACCCATTTCTGTTTAGCCAAAGTGAGCAGAGATGCCTCGTACTTGTCTGAACAGTGCAGATAACTTCTGCTATGTTTGTGGTGAAGTGACTTTTGCATCACAAAAGCGCAGTATAACCACTATGGTTAAGAAAGCCTATCACCTTTATTTTGGCTGCAAAATTGGAGATCAGGACAAGAGGTGGGCCCCACACATATGCTGCAACACTTGTGCAACAAATCTTTGCCAGTGGTTGAACAGGAAAAGGAAATCTATGCCTTTTGCATTGCCAATGATTTGGAGAGAGCCAACAGATCATACCAACAATTGTTACTTCTGCATGGTGCCTCCAGTTGGGAAAGGTGTGTCAAAGAAGAAAAAGTGGACTGTGCATTATCCAAACATTCCATCAGCTATACGCCCAGTACCCCACGGAGAAGGACTGCCGGTTCCTGATGCACCAGAATCATTCTCACTTGAGTCAGACGAGGAAGAGGAAGAGGATGAAACTTCTGGTCCTGAACCATCAATGTCGCAGGACCCACATTTTCTCCCATCCTCCTCCTCTGAACCACACCTCATAACACAAGGTGAACTGAATGTCCTTGTCAGGGATTTGGAACTACCCAAGAGTAAGGCAGAGCTGTTGGGCTCCAGACTACAGCAGTGGAATCTCCTGGCAGGTGATGTTAGGGTTTCCATGTTCCGTGACCGTCAAAAGGATCTTGTCCCATTCTTCTTCATGGAAGGTGATCTTGTAGCCTGCAACAACATCGATGGTGTGATGGCAGCCCTCAACATCGTTCACGATCCAGATGAGTGGAGACTGTTCATCGATTCATCGAAGACGAGTCTTAAAGCTGTTTTACTGCATAATGGCAATGTTTTGCCATCAATTCCAATTGGTCATGCAGTCCATATGAAGGAAACCTATGACAACATGAAACAACTTTTGAGGTGCATAAACTATGACAAACATCAGTGGCAGCTTTGTGACGATTTGAAGGTTGTTGCTCTCTTGCTTGGTCTGCAGACTGGATACACAAAGTACTGCTGTTTTCTCTGCGAATGGGATAGTCGTGCAAGAGATTCCCACTACATCAAGAAAGATTGGCCACTCCGACAGTCATTGGAGCCTGGGAGGAAAAGTGTTCAGCATCCACCACTTGTTGAATCAAGGAAGATTTTGTTACCACCCTTACACATCAAGCTGGGTCTGATGAAGAACTTTGTCAAGGCCATTGACAAAACACAAGCAGCTTTCAAGTACCTCCGTGGAAAATTTCCAAGGTTAAGTCAAGCTAAGATAAAGGAAGGTGTCTTTGTTGGTCCTCAGATTCGTGAACTTCTTCGAGATGATGCATTTGACCATGCACTGCGTGGCAAGGAAAAGACGGCATGGAAAGCCTTTCAGTTAGTGGCAATAAATTTTCTCGGAAACAACAAGGCAGACAACTACAGGTTGTTGGTGGAAAACCTCCTCAAGGCATACAAAAGCCTTGGTTGCAACATGTCACTAAAGATACTTTTTTTGCACTCTCATCTAGATTTTTTTCCACCGAACTGCGGAGCAGTGAGTGATGAGCACGGCGAGCGATTTCACCAGGACATTGCAACAATGGAAAAACGCTATCAGGGCAAATGGAGCCCATCAATGCTTGCAGACTATTGCTGGACAGTGACAAGAGATGCTCCATTTAATGAATACAAGAGACAAGCCAAGAAGCGCCAAGTAGACACTGAATAGGACTAAACTATGTACATAATAGTTTTTTGCCTTTTGTTTCATAATAAATTTTATTTATATAACCCTTTTGCTGATTTTTAAAGTGTTACATAAACAGGACAGGTGAAATATTATCATGTAAAGCAACCATAAACACATGAAAAGACCTAGGTTTACAATTTATGATTAAAACTCTACTATCTACACAATATACATCGACATAAAATGTAAAAACTTCAATATCTTAGAAACAGTAGCCAATCAGTTGTTTTAATTGTCATATTTGAATTCAGCACATCAAAATACACAATAAATAGCACATTTTATCTCTGAAGCAGACGACTTCTCAAAAATTGTAGACCAGTGTTATTGCAAGATTGGCTCTTTATGGGAGCAGGATCATACTTTTAAAATATAGTCAATTAAAGATGAAAACAAGTGTTCCTATACTATTTTTCCATGTGTGTTTATTGCCAGCTATTCTAAACACATGGTACGTAGCAGAAGGACAGGAGTATTATCAGCTTTTGGTCTCCTCCTCACCTGTTCCTGCTGCAACAGTGAGGTGAGGCAACTTCAGTGCTGCACTCTGCCTCTTTCTCCATCTCCATGTGCAGGTATTTCAGAATCATTTTTTTTTTCAGATTTACCCAAATACTGCACTTTTGTGCTGCACTTCAGATCTTTGGGCTCTGCTGCAGACTCTTTACTAAAGCCCAGATTTAGCAATATCTGTGCTTAAATTCCATTGACTTCAGTGAGACATCTATGCTGAAGAGGGATTAAGGCTAAGCACATGCATAAGTGCTTTGCTGAACGAGGACCTCGAGAGGCATAGGGACTGGTGCTGAGCACAGGAAGGGAGTGAGTCATGGGATCTGCCACTTTAGCCTTGGGATTTCAATGTGGAAATCTGGGCTAGAGTTAAAAGAACATGATCCCCTTTTCTGGAAGTGAGTGATACTTTTAAATCATGTGTTTCTAAGGGGGAACTCTCTTTAAAGAGATGGCACACAATTATATAGTTTTTGTTGTCTGCTCCACAGCTTAGGAGGGTCATTGGGGTGGGCCCCAAGAGCAACACTGCAAATGTGCTCAGGGCACACTATTCCCACCTCCTCTCCTTCTGATGAGGTGCTGGAGAGGCTGGCAGGATGGTGGTGTGGGACGCAGGTATACAAGTGTATCCACCATGCACTTCTAGTGGTGCAGGAAGCGATGCATAAGCAATGATAAATGGGTAGCAGTTGCCAGAGCAGGCTCAACTCTTGGTGGCAGCTGCCTGACTGAGCAGCAGACACCTCTGTCCTGGCCTCCGAATAGGGAGACCAGACAGCAAGTGAAAAATCGGGACGGGGGTGGGGGGGTAATAGGAGCCTATATAAGGAAAAGACCCCAAAATCGGGACTGTCCCTGTAAAATCGGGACATCTGGTCACCCTACCTCTGAATGTGTTAGAAGTATTAATAAGCAGAGCTCTCCTTAGCATGCTTTGGCCAGGTCTTGAACATAATGCCCCCAAACAAAACTGACACCTGTGCACCATGACCACACTTCAGGGCCAGCCAAAAGATTTCAGTGGGGCTTAGAGCTTCTTTCAGGTACAACCAGATTGAGCTGACACCTTTCACATAAAAAGGTATGTGTGTGAGGAGAGAGAGTCATTAGGATGCCCCTTCCCAGCCTCCTGCTACTGCATGGCCCAGGTGCTTGTCCATTTCACCCCTCACAGTTGCTCACATGGTTAGCTTAGGAATAGTAAAGTGATGCTGCTATCTTCACAAGGTAAAGGGCTGGACACATGATCTTTATTGTAAAGTGGAAATTCCCCTTCATGGGATCAAATCATCAAAATGATTGTGTGCAGCTCATCAGTGTTTCAGGTTGCTTTTTAATTTTTTTATTTTATTTTATTTTATTTTAATTTTTAAGGTTAAAGATGCTTTTTCACTGCATTTAAATTTAGGGAGGAAAGTCCTCCATTGTGCTTCCAACAAACATTGGTGTAGTCTCTGACTCTTTCTGAACCCTTTAATTAGCGTACAGCAATTGCCCTTTCCCTGAAATTGAGGAGCTCATCCTATAATTCCTTATTAGGGTGACCAGACGTCCCGATTTTATCGGGACTGTCCCGATATTTCCTTGTTTGTCCCGCGTCCCGACCGACGTGCGGTCGGGACACTGGACAAACAAGGAAATGCGCCGGAGCCTGGAGCCCGGAAGTGCTCGCACCCCCCCCCCCGCCCCGACTCCGCCCCCTCCTCCCCCGATTGGCTCCCTCCCTGAATCCCCGCCTCTTCCCCGGGCTCACCATTCCTCCTCCCTCCGCAAGCGCTGGAGGGAGGCCCAGGAGACTCAGGGGAAGCGGGGGGCCGAGGTGAGTAAGAGTCCGGCCTGGCCCCGAGTAGGCAGGACTCAGTTGGGTGGTAGGGAGAGGAGGGGGGCGGCCCGCGGTGCCAGGTGGCGGCTGTTCTCCCCCCCGGGCAGCGGGACTCGGGAGCAGCCGCGCGATAGCACCAGCTGGGCAGCAGCCCAGACGCGGCTGGCCAGGGGCTGGGCGCAGCGTGTGCGCTGCTGGGTCCCCGCAGCAGGCCCAGGCTCGGGGAGTTCGGGGGCACCAGAGCCGCAGCCGCGGAGCGCCATGGCCGCTTCCCCCCCCTGCGGCAGTGGGAGCTGCAGCAGCGGCTGCTCCCGAGTCCCGCTGCCCCGGGGGGAGAACAGCCGCCGCCTGGCACCGCGGGCCGCCCCCCTCCTCTCCCTACCACCCAACTGAGTCCTGCCTGCTCGGGGCCAGGCCGGACTCTTACTCACCCCGGCCCCGCGCTTCCCCTGAGTCTCCTGGGCCTCCCTCCAGCACTTGCGGAGGAAGGTGGGGTTTTTTTGGCCCCGCCCCCCGCCACGCCCCCCCCATGTCACCCTCCCCCCCTCCCCTAGGGTTACCATCCGTCCGTATTTCCCCGGACATGTCCGGCTTTTGCGTCTCTAAATAGCCGTCCGGGAGGAATTGGTAACAAGGTTAAAATGTCCGGGGAGGTTTTCTCCCTTGCCTTCCTCCCTCCCTTCCATGCAGAGTGTGGCTGCTGATTGGGCGGCTAGGCCGATTGACCCACTCCCATTGGCCTCCAGCAGCCAGAGCCCTCCCCTGCTCCCCCCTCCCTCTCTCTGTAGTCCTGTGTAACACACAAACCGACCCACCGGGCAGTGTGTTTTGCAAACACGTGGAGCCAGAATGGTAAGAGGAGTCCGGGGGGGGGAGGGCAGTCAGGGAGCGGGGGAGTGTTGGATGGGTCCCCAGCCTCCACCTGCCATCCCGCTTCTGCGCATCCCCCCCTCCGTGGGTCCCCCCTCCCTGTCTGCCTCTCCCTTGTCTGCCTGTACTGCCAGAGCCAGCAGCAACTGCTGTCTGCTGCCCCCGGGTCCTAGTGCCCCCAACCACTAATGGGAAGACAGGCTGCCCTTACCCTGCCCTTCCACCCTAGCCCTGAGCCTCTCCAACACCCCAAACCCCCCAGCCCCAGCCCTCATCCCCACACACCCTAATCCTCTGCTCCATCCCTGAGCCCCCTCCTGCATCATGAACCCCTCATCCCCAGACCCACAGCCCTCACCCCTGCATCCCCTCCTATCCCCAAACCCCCTCCCAATCCCCCTCCCCTTCCCACCCCCCCCTCCTGCCCTCAAACTTCCTCCCAAAGCCTGCATCCCCCCCTTTGCACCGCCTCTCACCCCCAAACTCCATCCCAGAGCCTGCACCCCTCACCCCCTCCTGCACACCCACCCCCTGCCCCAGCCCAGAGCCTGCACCCAGCACCCAAACTCTATCCCAGAACCTGCACCCCTCCTGCACCCTAATCCCCAGCCCAGGACCTGCACCCCAGACCTCCTCCCCCCACCCAACCCCCCTCCCAGAGCCTTAGGCAGGTGGGTGGGGGGTTCTGGGCACCACCAAAATTTCTACAACCCTGCCACCCATGCGAGTGGATAAGGGTCAGGGCAGTCAGGGGACAGGTAGGGTCCTGGGGGGCGGGCAGTTAGGGTAGGGGGTTCTCAGCAGGGGGCAGTCAGGGGACAAGAAGCAGGGGGGGTTGGGGTTCTGAGGGGAGCAGTCAGGGGGTGGGAAGTGGGAGGGAGTGGATGGGGCGGGGCGGGGCTAGGGCGGGCTTCCCCCCCCCCAGTGTCCTCTTTTTTGTTTGTGGAAATATGGTAACCCTACCCTCCCCCCGCGTCCCGATATTTGACTTGGGTGATCTGGTCACCCTATTCCTTATACAGGTAAAACTCCCATTCTAAATTCCCATAGGCAATGCATATCCTGGAAGTCAAGCCTCCAAAAAGCTTGCAGAGTCCTAAGTGTATAATTTTAATGCAGATGTGTGTCATGCATGTCTACATACCTAAAAACTCCAGAAATGACTGAGAAGTGGAATTTTTGAGATATTTGGTGATGTGCATCCACATCTGACATTTCGAATCTACCCTTGTCAGTATAAGTTAGAAATGAATGGGAACTAAGTGTCTGGTCCTGAGATACACCGAACATCCTCGACACACATTTATTTCAACTGGAGCCGAGGAAACCCACCACTTTACAGAACTGACGGCTACAATAATATAATAGATCTCTTGTGTTTTCTAAGGTACCTCCAACCACTGGCTTTCACAAAGTTTATAGGCCAATTCTTCAGCTGGCATTTAAGTCTACGGAGCTTTGCTGACTTACAGTTGTTCAGGAGCTAGCCTTCTGTATTTCAACATACCTGAAAATGGGTGAAATCTTAACCCCATTGAATTCAGCGGGGCCAGGATTTCATCTACTGTGCTTGATTCTCTGATCCCTTATACCCATTATACATTGGTGTAACTCCATTGACTTCAGTGGGGTTACTCTATATTTATACATATGTAAGTGAGAGAAAATTAGGCCTTCTGTGTTTTTACATGCTAACCCTGCAGACAAAAGGCCAGGGGTAAAATCCTGTCTTCATATAAGTCTATGGTAAAACTCCCAGGCTCCAGGATTTCACCCCAGATATTTTTCGATGTTTGGTTAATGAGTGAAGAAAAATCACCCACAGATTTTTCCTTGAAACAGAGAGTATTCCTGTCACTATGAATAAATGTATTTATCCATGCTACATCTGCAGACATCCTCATCCTCTGGGGAACAGGAGATATATAACCCTGGAAGTTTTCCAGATTCATATTTAAAATGTGAGGCACTAACCCTTCTGGCTATTGTCCTTGAATGTACTGAGGATGTACTCTGAATATGCTAACGAGGGAAGATCAACAAAGCAAAAGGCAGATCTCTTTCTAGGAATGGTCACAGACAATGGGCTTGTCTGGCACTTTACAGCACTGCAACTTTCTTGCTCAGGGGTGTGAAAAAACACCCCCCTGAGCACATCAAGTTTCAGTGCTGTAACATGCCAGTATAGACAGTGCACCAGCACTTGGAGCTGCGCTCGCAGCATTGGTAGCTACGCCCCTTGTGGAGGTGGGTTTTTTAGAGCACTGGGAGAGCTCTCTCCCAGCCCTCTGCCGCGACTACACAAGCCACGTTAAAGCGCTATTGCCAGTGTAGACTAGCCCAATGTTTCAATTCCTAATATTTTCCTGATGCTGGTAGATCTTTCACTATGGACATATCCTTCTATTTAAACAGATGCAAATTGAGCTTCCATGAGTAGTCCTCTCTCCCTTAGTTTTTTTAAAAGAGGCTCAGATTATCCATATATTCTATACAACTGTGAAATGTACAAACATAATTAAAAAATAACACAGACCAATTTGTGTGGAAGTGCACTGATTAATATGCACTTCAGGTGAGTAGTGATGCACATCTCCAGATCATATCATGTGATATGTGCTTCTGCAAAGTGTAAGACTCTTACTGTCATTATAATAGGGTCATTTTAAAATAATGTTTAAATACCTTTTAAACATTTTTATGAGATACATACTAATCCATCGAGGTTCTATTTCACGAATAGTGAAAACTGCAAAAATGTTTTATGCTGTGTTTAATAAAGTTTCATTAATTTTTTTTGTAGGTTTTCTGCTTCCCTAGTCTTTCAGCCTAGGCCACATCCACCATGCCTGCTGCGCTAATTCTTTTCTGTATGTCTGTAGATTTCCTTCTCCTCACTTCTACAGCTTCTAACCCATGGGCCTACTTCTCCATATATCTATATCTCTGTAAATCAGGAATAACTCCACTGAAGCCACTAATGTAAAATTGGTGTAAGTGAGAGGACACTGTGGCCCTGTAGCTCTAATAAATTAAGCTAGATAGGGCCTGATCTGATCTCACATTGTTTTTATGTTGAATGTAACTTCACTGTGTTTTCTTGAGTTACTATTGATTGACACTGCTGTATATGAGATCAGAATCAGGCCCACAATTTTTTTTTAGATTGGAACTATCAACAAAAATGCAGCCTACCTTGCTAAGTTACTATATAATCATATTTGGTCCAATGTTACAAATCCTTATAATCACGAGTATAATCACGAGTATCGGTTACTAACATGAATAGTCTTGTTGGCAACATGGTAGTAAATACTATGCCTAGTAGTAAGCGTCTGTAGGATTGGATTCATTGTCCTCTTCTTCTCTCTATCACTTCCTCATCCCCTCCCTTAATTGTAGTCTCTGCCTGTTTTTGTCTCATTTTAGGGCTCAATTCTGCAAACAGATACTACTGGACATAATAGTGCTCATTCCTCTGAGTAGTACTTGACTTCAGGATAGTAAGTACTGCTCCCCATAGTGAGAGTTTGCAGAATAAATCCCTTGGAAGGCAGAAAATCTGTTTGTTTGTTTTAATTTGCTCTGTAAAGTGCCATGCATGTTTAGGTTACATCAGTGACCATAAGGCCTCTTTTCTTTCCCAGCTTATGTATTATGGACCCTTCTATATTGTGTGATTTTGGTTTTCCATTTTCTCCTGTTCCCTGGATACTTTTCTAGGCCCTTTCCTTTCCTCCAGTGTGGGAAATAATACCTGTCTACAGTTTCCCATTATTTTGCTGATATTATTAGTGATAGATCTGCCTTCTCCCTACGGCCCTGATCCTCCAGCATTTTCTGATTGACATTTCATTATTTAATTGCACAGGTGAGAAAGCAGCTCCTCATGTCTTTTTCTCAAAATACAAAATGAAACTAATTGTTGCTTAGCCACAAGGAGCAGTGGATTGGCACTTGCAAATAAGAACAGGCTGTGGGAGGGGAAGCCTGACTTGAGGGTAGGGCAGAATGGAATGGGAAGGAAATATACAAAAAGGCCAGATGTATAGAGGGGAGAGATTGAAAAAGCCCATTTTTCATCATTCACCTACTGAATTAAAACCTTTAAAACATTTTTGCTATTAAATAAATTTGGAAAATCCCAAATTGTGTACATTTCAGAGGTGGCTGGTTTACTTAAATATGGTCTCCTATATTCATGTTTACACTTATTTGGATGATGATGTAGTCTATGGTATGCAAAAAACATCCACATTGTGTACTAATGCCAGTTAACCTCACAGGGTCTGCCTCTCTTGTCCCTTACACTGGTAACTTTATTGACTTCAATAGAGCTATTCCTGATTTAAACACATCTATATGAGTCTCACGTTCTGCTTTAACCAATCACAATTCAAAAATGTTTAAGCCATTTTCCTACTTCTGCTAATGCCACCGCAGGGGCTGTCAGGTGGTTGTTTCATTAATATCAGTATTATCCTGTACTATAAAGTTCCAGGAGCACATTCTCAGGGGTCAGATTAGAGTTGGGCATATGTGGGTAAATCATAACTATATGTCTTACCACTAGAAACTGAACAGAAGAAGAGTTGGAGGGGGAGGGGAGACAACCATAACAATTTTCTAATTTGAACTCTGGATACCCTGGACTCAGTCCACTTTTTCACAGCTGTAAATTAAGTCTACTGGATTTACTCTTGATTTACACAAGTGTAACTGAAAGCAGAATTTGTCCTACTGTCTCATCAAATATACCTGTCATGGCTGCAGGAGAAAAGGAGAGAAATAGAAGAGGAGGACAATAGCTTCATCGATAAACCTTTAGGGGAACTGGAGTTGGGCCCCAGTTGCAAAGTTTGAATCTCTGGATTTGGATCCAAATTTCCCTAAATATTGTATCTGTTCAGACTTGGGAGCTTTGGTTTTGAACAGTATACGGACTGGGGCCAACCATAAAATTCAAATCTAGATGTGAACGTCCTCAGTGCTCCCAGGTGCTAGACATGGGCAAGGTGGAAGGATCCTCACAGCTTGTCCTGGAATCCCAAGGCTTTCATTTTTAGTTCCCCTCTCTACTTGTAAGAGTCTGTATCCTGACAACTTTCCTTACAACAGATGAGGGCTGAAACCCACTTCATCTGGTACACAGAAAGCCAATTTCTGCATAACAACATGGATATGCTAAAAACCTCTCCACTCTGCCTCTGAAACAGCAATAATATAGCATGCAAGATTCCCTTGCTTTTCTATAATGACTATTAAACTCATTCCCCAAGCTGGGCATATTCCTGTGACCCACCACTGATGAGGCTGGTGCACAGAAATACATACAAAATCTATTTGCCTTGTCCTTTGCTACAAACAAGCAAAGTAGTGTGGGGTCTCCTCTCTTCTCTATAAACATATGTAATTCCCACTGACACCAATGGAATGTGCATAAGAAGGGGAGAGAGTCCTGCTTTGGCCCAATGGAGGTGAATCAATAGAAAATGGAATTTAATAATGAGTTTAAAAACAACTACAACAAAGAAATCCTAACTATTAAGGACATGTGACATTCTGCATTAATGCAGTTTGTCACCTGACAGCATTTCCCAAAGTGTCTGTGCACAGTGGGTGAAATTTTCTAATCCTACATAAAACCCAAGCACAATGGTCATACTTAAAAACTTGTCTGTTGTCTTGGATAACTATCAGCAGTAGCCGTTTTCTCTAGGTCAGTGGATAGATTATTATTTGTATTATAGTAGTGCCTACACTAGAGGCCCCAACTGAGATCAGAGCCCCATTGTGCTAGGTGCTGTATATACACATAATGAAAAACACATCTTGCCCCAGAGAATTGCAGCCTAAATAGACAAGACAGACAAAGGTTGGAAGAAGGGGTATCCCCACTTCGCAGCTGGGAAACAGATTCAAGAGATTAAGTGACTTACCCAAAGTCTTACAAAGAGTGTGCAGTAGACCTGGGAACTGGACCCTTAACTCCTGAGTTCCAGTCCAGTGACTTAGTCATAAGAGCTGCAGCCTCTTTAGTGTGGTTTGCAGTATTCACTATACAAAGTACAGGGAGTTTCTAAGGAATACTGCAAATAGATTCCAAGGCCAGAAGAGACCATTGTGAATATCTACTCTGATGTCTTGTATAACACAGGCCAAGGAACTTCCACAAAATAATGCCTAAAGCAGATCTTTTAGAAAAATATCCAATCCTGATTTTAAAATTGCCAGTGATGAATAATTGGTAAATTGTTCTAATGGTTAATTACTCTCACCATTAAAAATGTACAATTTATTTCCACTCTGAATTTGTCTCTGGCTTCAACTTCCAGCCATTGGATTGTGTTATACCTTCATCTGCTAGTCTGAAGAGCCCATTATCAAATGTGTATTCTCCGTGTTGGTATTTATAGACTGTGATCAAGTCACCTCTTAGCCTTCTCTTTGTTAAGCTAAATAGACTGAGCTCCTTGAGTCTATACTAAATCTTGAGGTAATGTTATCCCAGGCAAAACTGATTTTAAGTGTGACCACTGTTCTTGGGCTATGTGCTACTTTCGAAAAAAATCATCCCACCACAATGTGGGGGCAAACCATAGCGTGGCTGCTACTCCCCCTGTGTGCATGTGTGAGGGGGGCTCTGGTTACTAGATATGCATCAGTATAGAAGTGGCTCCTTCCCTTGTCTGCCCCCGAAGCCCTTCTCAGTGATGGGATGGCCTCAGATAGCATAGAGCCCTCTGCTCCAGTGTAAGGAGGATAGAGAGGCCCCCACCTGTGTGGCTTCTCTACCCATGACCTCTTTTCTCTGACAAGAATACCACAGGAATTATGTGGCCCAGAAGGAGCCTTCCATCAATGGGTACATTTCACCAAGTGGGCCTAATCCACAATAATAAGACAGGTCTGTTACTTTAGTATCTAACATTCTCTGAAAAGTATCCCACCCAATATTATTTTTAATATGCTTCATCTCCCTTGTCCCAGGCAACTAGTAGGGAATTTAGGTGGAAGAGAGACAGCCTGCCACCACTTACAAGCCCCTCTCACACTGTATCCTCCTATCTCCCAGGATATTTAAGCAAGATTTTTAATATTGCCGTTCAGGCTAAAAATTATGTTGAGCTCTTACATAGACCTCCTGTTTTTAACCTTCAAAGTTCTTTTCGTGCATTATCTTCAGCACACCTCCATGAGGCCAGTGCCACCATCCTTGTGTTACAGATGGGGAAACTAAGGCACATAGGCCGAGTGACTCAGTAACTGCCCTACTGTAAGTGGAGTCATCAGAAGCAAGCTGTGCTCACTTACTATTCGGTTAACAAACACAGAAATGACAAACTCATTTCCTGAAGCTGAAACCATGTTTGCTCTTGTACTTACTTACTAGTGAATGGAGTGCTGTCAAAAGAGGCTAAAATCCTCTAAGCAATACACCAGTTCTGGAGCAGTGAGTGCCTGTGGAAGTGTAACTTCACCTGGCATCAACAGAGCAGCCATGACATGTTTCAATCTTTCCATACAAAATCTACTGAGAAACTCTTTCACTTTTTCAAGATACAAAGCGTGTGTTGTTACCTATCTCTCTCTTACAGTCCAGGCACGTTACTGGGACCTGATAAAAACACAATACTGATTATTTAACAACTTTAAACCATATTCATTTTTTTAACATTCCTTCTACAACATGACTTTTCTTTCATGGACATAATACATGCAATATGTGTTTGCATATAACCTCCTCTCTGAAACATGTCTTCCTGTTGAGATGATCCTATGTCTGTGACATGGTTTCATTTAGCTGCCAGTCCATTTGCAAAATGACTCTCTCGGAAATAATTCCCATAAAAGCAGCCTGTATTCTGCAAGGAAGAGTTTAATCTCAAACCAGCTCTTCAGAATACTGATGGATTTCTGGTACTGATTTTATTATGCAAAGCATCACCTACATATTTTACATGAAATGATTCTGAAACATTATCAAAATGAACTCCCTCTTTCTCGAGATGTAAAGAACATCCCTTCCCCCGCCCCACCATGGATTACAGCTCAGATGATGTAGACCCAATTTCAGACCCAGACGTGAACTCCATGCAAATATATTACAGGCAAAGCTTAATTTTACCCCTACTGAAATCCACAGCTACATACAAATCAGACCCAGAACACAGACACATGCTGACATAACAACACACGCTCACAGAGGAATGAGACACAGTGCCATACTCTCACATGCATAAGACACAAACAGAACATTCTCTCACTCAGCGTGTACAGCTATTCTCTATATATTCACCTAGGCAGTGAGGCAGGCACTAACCAGAGCAGACCCCAGTGAAAGAAGCATGCTGTCAGAGAACAAAGTTGTTCCTAAAATGCCTCTAACGATCTGCATCATGCTAAAGCTGAAGGGACACAAGCTCAGGTTCTTCACTCACCTCCACAAAATAAAAGCAGGGCAATAGAGTGACGCTGTCCTTGGTCACTTTGCCTTTTTGCCTCTCCTTTGCAGACATGCTGGCTAAGGGGCTGAGCTGAGCTCTTCTTTTAGGGATGGGGATGAGTGCTTCGAAGCAGGCTTCCTCTCCTCCCGCTCCGGTGCCTTGTGTGGATGTCACATGCCCCAGAGGCACCTCTGGAGAGCACAGCGTGAAGCTTCTCTCTTTGCAGCAATCCCTTGTGCCACACGCAGGCAGCCCAAAGCCTCTTCTCTGCGAGCGATCTCCTTCCTTCCCCAAAGCTGCAGCAATGGCTTCCACCCCCAGCACAGAGCCCTGGCTTTCTCTGCCCGAGGAGGATTCGCTGCACTTACAGTCCTGAAGCTTCGTACAATATTCATGGGCTTGACGTCAAGAAACCTACTCCAGGGAAAAGGAAGGGGCCCCATTATCCTACAGGAGGAGGGGAGCGTGCTCCAGTCACCTTAACCCTTTCCCTCCTGGATCTATTGGTTTTGAGTATTCAGGAAGGGCGGGGAAATCAGGTGGGCAGCAGAGATGGGACCATGGGGAAGATGGGCAGGAAGGATGTAAAGTGGTAAGAGTTAGATGCAGCAGCTGAGGGGCAAGTGGGCCCCTTCCTTCTCCCTGAGATTCCTGGGGAGAAGAAGGGGAAGGTATGTAGGAAGCTCTGAAAAGGGAATGGCCAGGTGACTGTTGCTCCACCCCTCCCTCAAGTGGGACATCGGGTAGCAATGATTCCCCACCTCCTCCATTGCAGGGACAAAAGTAGCTGCAGCATGCCCCTCCTCACATGCAGGTTGTGTTGGCCTGGTGGGGAAGGCAGGAGTAATGGGAAGGTGGGTCCAGTTCCTCCTCCTCCTGCCCCCTCAGCATAGGGGAAAGAGGAGGCTGCAGTGGTGGGTGACCAGCAGGTGGCAGATATGCACATCATTGGCTGGTGGGGGGGAGGTCTGTGTGCTGGTTGTACAGGTCTGCCCAAGGGCGAAGGAGAGAGCTGAGGAGAAGGACCTGCAGAGCTAGTTGGCTTTTCAAGAGTAAGATCCAAAGTTGCCGCGCTCCAGAAGCATTACAATGGGGGAATTTTCAAGTGGCTGGGGCCACTTTGACAAGGTAACTGGTTTGGTGGATAGGGGGAATGCGATGGACATAATATACCTGGACTTTAGCAAGGCTTTTGACACAGTCGCACATGACATTCTGTAAGTAAGCTGGAGAAATGCAGGCTCAGTAGACTGCCATTAAGTGGATGCATACTTGATTAAATAACACTAGCCCCAGATCCCCTGTGGACCCCCACTCGAGACCTCCTTCCAGTCTGACTTCATTCATTAATAGTTACTCTATGTTTGCAGTTGTTCAACATCTTTATTAATGACCTGGAAGTAGGAATAGAGGGCATACTGATCAAATTTGTAGATGACACAAAGCCGGGATGGGGGGTTGCAAACACTTTGGAGCATAGAGCTAAAATTAAAATGGATCTTGACAAATTGGAGAACTGGGCTATAGTTTGGAAAAGATGAGGTTAAGGGGGGGACATGATAGCAGTCTTCAAATACTTGAAAGGCTGCTATAAAAAAGGTGGAGAAAAATTGTTCTCTCTTGCCACAGAGGGCAAGACAAGAGGCAATGGGTTCAAACTACTGCATAGCAGGTTTAGATTAAATCTCAGGAAAAACTTCCTAACTGTAAGAACAGTAGGACAATGGAACAAACTGTCTCGGGAGGTTGTGGAATCTTTTTCACTGGAGGTTTTCAAAAAGAGGCTGGATGGCCATCTGTCTTGGATGGCTTAGACCAGGGGTGGGCAAACATTTTGGCCCGAGGGCCACATTGGAGAATAGAAAGTGTATGGAGGGCCATGAATACTCACAAAATTGGGGTTGGGGTGTGAGAGGGGGTGTGGGCTCTGGGTTGGGGATGGGGATTCAATAGCAACTCCAGAAGAAAAATTCAAGTGTCAGTCTGTATCTCAAATAGAAAGAGTCCACATGTTAAGGGATGAAAGAGGAACTTTTCACCTACATGTAGAGGACCAGAATCTCTAGGGGTGTAGGAGGGTGCTCTGGGCTGGGACCGAGGGGTTTGGAGGGCAGGAGGGGAATCGGGACTGGGGCAGGGGTTGCGGCATGGGGAGAGGCTCAGGGGGTGCAGGCGCCGAGTGGCGCTTACCTCAAGCAGCTCCCAGAAGTGGCATGTCCCTTCTCCGGCTTCTACGCGGAGGCACGGCCAGTTGGCTCTGTGTGCTGCCCCGTCTGCAGGAACTGCCCCTGCAGCTCCCATTGGAACACGTAGGAGCTGGAGCGGGGCCATGCCACAGCTTCCAGGAGCTGCATGGTGTGGCCCCTGACCCAGCGCCCCAGCTGGCACTCTTGAGCAGGGCCGAGCTGTGTGGTGCAGCCCCTGACCCAGCGCCCCGGCCGGAGTGGGGCCGAGCCGCTGGTGTGGCCCCTGACCCAGCGCCCCAGCCGGAGCACTGGAG
Organism: Chrysemys picta bellii; assembly: GCF_011386835.1. NCBI lineage: Eukaryota > Metazoa > Chordata > Testudines > Emydidae > Chrysemys > Chrysemys picta. The sequence continues at coordinate 37,456,616 of NC_088798.1, read as the reverse complement.
CAGGGCCGAGCTGCATGGTGCGGCTTGCGGGCTGGCTTAAAACGGCTCACAGGCTAGACGCAGCCCATGGGCCATAGTTTGCCCACCCCTGGCTGAGACACAACAAATCCTGCATCTTGGCCGGGGGTTAGACCAGATGACCCTTGTGGTCCATTCTAACTCTATGGTTCTATGATTCTAAGTTCACTTTGTGGCAGGTGTATCAGCACAAAGCAGACTCCACACACAAGAGAATTGGAGTTACTCCTGATTCCCTCCAGTAAGAGGGATAAGAATCAGGAAAATAATATTTCAAAGTAAAAGCCACCAGGACCACTGATTAAAGTCATCACGGGAGTTCTAGGAGGCGGGGCCTGGTACCAGTTTGATGGTTTCCATGGTACCAGTTTGATGGTTTGAGTAGTTTGCCAATTCAGTTACCAAATCCCACTTTTTAAAACTGCTTTTTAAAGAGGTTTTCAACTGCAGCAGCTTTAATATATACTGTTGGAACATGTGAATCCCTGTGGCTGCTGACAGCAGACTTGCGCTCCAAAAATCTTTATTTAAGGATTTAAGATGACCTTGTCCCTAGTACAGGGAGTGGGTAATTTGTAGGGCTGTAAAACGATTAAAAAATTAATCATGATTAATCACACAATTAAAAAAATTAATTGTGATTAATTGCACCATTAAACAATAATAGAATACCATTTATTTAAATATTTTGGGATGCTTTCTACATTTTCAAATATATTGATTTCAATTACAAGATGGAATATAAAGTGTACAGTGCTCACTTTATATTTATTTTGGATTACAAATATTAGCACTATAAAAAACAGAAGAAATAGTATTTTTCAATTCACTTAATACAAGTACTGTAGTGCAATCTTACAAATGTAGATTTATGTATAAAAAATAACTGCATTCAAAAATAAAACAATGTAAAACTTTAGAGCCTACAAGTCCACTGAGTCCTATTTCTTGTTCAAACGATCGCTCAGACAAACAAGGTCGTTTACATTTGAAGGAAATAATGCTGCCTGCTTCTTGTTCACAATGTCACCTGAAAGTGAGAACGGGCGTTCACATGGCACTGTTGTAGCTGGCGTCACAAGATATTTACATGGCAGATGCGCTAAAGATTCATATGTCTCTTCATGCTTCATTCACTATTCAGAGGACATGTGTCCAGGCTGATGACAGGTTCTGCTCGATAACAATCCAAAGCACTGCAGACCAACACATGTTCATTTTCATAATCTGAGTCAGATGCCACCAGCAGAAGATTGATTTTCTCTTTTGGTGGTTCAGGTTCTGTAGTTTCTGCATCAGAGTGTTGCTCTTTTAAGATTTCTGAAAGCATGCTCCACACCTCGTCCCTCACAGATTTTGGACAGCACTTCAGATTCTTAAACCTTGGGTCGAGTGCTGTAGCTATCTTTAGAAATCTCTCATTGGTACCTTCTTTGTGTTTTGTCAAATCTGCAGCAAAAGTGTTCTTAAAAATGAACAAGTTGTGCTGAGTCATTATCCAAGACTATTATAACATGAAATATATGTCAGAATGCGGGTAAAACAGAACAGGAGACATACAATTCTCCCCTAAGGAGTTGAGTCACAAATTTAATTAACACAATTTTTTTTAACGAGCATCATCAGCATGGAAGCATGTCCACTGGAATGGCGGCTGAAGCATGAAGGGGCATGAATGTTTAGTATATCTGGCACGTAAATATCTTGAAATGCTGGCTACAAAAGTGCCATGCAAACATCTGTTCTCACTTTCTGGTGACATTGCAAATAAGAAGTGGGCAGCATTATCTCCCGTAAATGTAAACAAACTTGTTTGTCTTAGCGACTGGCTGAACAAGAAGTAGGACTGAGAGGACCTGTAGGCGCTAAGGTTTTACATTGTTTTGTTTTTGAGTGCCGTAATAAAAAAAATCTACATTTGTAAGTTGCATTTTCATGATAAAGAGATTGCACTACAGTACTTGTCTGCGGTGAACTGAAAAATACTATTTCTTTTATCATTTTTCAAGTGCAAATTGTAATAAAAATAATAATATAAAGTGAGCAGTGTACACTTTGTATTCTGTGTTGTAATTGAAATCAATATATTTGAAAATGTAGAAAAACATCCAAAAATATTTAATAAATTTCAATTGGTATTCTGTTGTTTAACAGTGCGATTCAAACCGCGATTAATCATGATGAATTTTTTTAATTGCGATTACTTAGTTAATCGCATGAGTTAACTGCCATTAATTGACAGTCCTAGTAATTTCTTGTCTATTTCTTAGGCTTCCTCTTTAGGGCTCCCTTTTTAGAGCAGAACAGCAATTCCATATTACCTCTTGTAGGCACAGAAAGTATCATTAAAACTTGATAGGGCAAATATTTGAATTACTCATCACCATTGGTTCTGTGATAGGTGCATGCCTTCCCCAAACCAGTGTTCATTGGAATATATTACCTGTAAAATGGCCATATTTATCCAAATCATGTCAGGAGAGAGGCCCTGCAACTCAGTTTGTTCAATCTCCTGGTGGCCTAACAAGTCCTGCCTGATTGGCTGATGAAGCTAGCTGGCCAGTTCTTAAGCCCAGGAGCAGCAGCAGTAGCTCATTGGCTGCTCAATGGACTTGGCTGTGGAGTCTCTGTCTTCCTGTGCTTGCCTTGCTTCTGCTCTGTGCCAGCCTTGACCCTGCTCTGCACCTGGCCTTGTTTCAATCTTGTCCCAGACTTGCTCCTGCCTCTGAAACCAGCCCTGCTCCTGCCTTCTCTGACTCCAGGTAATCCAGTTCTGACCCTCAGCTCTGATTTTGACTTTGTCTCAACCCTTGGCTCTGGAATTTGGACTCTGATTGCAGTTCTGATCCTGAGCCCTGGTTTCTGGTGATGACTCTCTTAACCCTTGGCTTTGGCATTCAGACTCTGACTCTGGTTCTGATGTACTGGTCTGGCCTGTAGGCCTGACTGCCAACAACCCAGTCTCTTAGCAGGTTGGAGTGACCAAATGAACCATAACTGATGTATGTTTGTTTAATGTGTGTTTAATGAGGTTTAATCTTTGATAGGTTAGAACAGGGGTAGGCAACCTATGGCATGCGTGCCGAAGGCGGCACATGAGCTGATTTTCAGTGGCACTCATACTGCCTGGGTCCTGGTCACCAGTCCAGGGGGCTCTGCATTTTAATTTAATTTTAAATGAAGCTTCTTAAACATTTTTAAAAACCTTATTTACTTTACATACAATAGTTTAGTTATATGTTATAGACTTATAGAAAGAGACCTTCTAAAAACGTTAAAATGTATTACTTGCAAGTGAAACCTTAAATTAGAGTGAATAAATGAAAACTCGGCACACCACTTCTGAAAGGTTGCCGACCCCTGGGTTAGAATTTTCCAATTCTACAGTGATTGAGGGGAAGGGGATAAAGTACTGAGATGGATACTAATATGGAAGCATATGATATAATATTTGGTTGGCTGCCTTAGTGATCCTGCCTTTTTGGATGGAAAATGAGCACTGTTGAGTCTGACTGTCCCTGCTGGATGGAGGAAAGAGCACTGCACATAACAGCTTGTGTCTGTTTCCCACCATGAAAATGTGAAGAGAGCTTCAAGTGATGTAGTGCACTATGACAAGAGACTAGTATTTTCAGCTATTTTTCGAGGTGGAGATAGTAGCAGTAGTGGGCCAAATATCTTAGAGCATCCCACATGTCAGCGAGTCTCTTAGAGAAGACAACTGACTATCTTTTTGGATACACGCTGTAGGACTTGGGGAGCACCAGAAGCACTCAGGCAATGGTTACAAGATGGATGTGATAGGAGGAATCACTTTTAAACATCAAAAGAAGCTAGTTCACAAAGCGTCCTTAGTGAGACCGGGGTTCCTCATCACATAGAAGAGAAGATGACCTCTGGCGTGGCTATGTTTATTTTGATCAATTTGGGATGGCTACACACAGCAAAATATTTCAAGAGTGGCAATGTGCTGCACATGAGGTCACCTTAGCTAGTAAGAGCAGCAGTTTTTAATATACAGAGCTAGAATGAAAGTTTGTGAAATAAAAAGACAGAAATCAACATCAGTATTTAGCAGCAAAACTTTGGACTCTAGACAGCAAATGTGCACATACATGCACTGAGAAATCTGAAAGCTATGCCTCAAGGCCTGGTGAGAGAACGGAGAGAATAGACACAAATTCCTCAGGTTCAGAGGAATCTTTCTATAAAGCAGAACAGTATCCTGGCACTGAGTATGTTATTCACATAATATATTCCTGAGAGCCCACTCTTTTTCAGTTCGACTTGCCATTAAGGGCTCAATCCTTGCCTTCAGTTACAACCAAGTGGCGTTACACCACTGTAACTGAGCGCATAATTGAGCCCTTAAACTCTATGACGCACACTCACTGAAGGATCTTGTGCAATTTCTGCCAATATCTCGAAAGGAGCTGAGTTACCATGAGCAATTGTTTCCATGGTGAAGCATGTTATTTTGGGATAATGTTTATTGGTCAAACCTTGCAGCCTTTCTCAGGCTAACTCCCATTGATATTAATGAGAGCCTTACCTGACTAAGGACTGCAGAAAAAACATAGTATATAGCACAAGTTCTTATTTTGTAATGCCTGTACCTGCTATATTGTGCCTGTGAACCTAGCTGTGTATAAGGAGTATGTGATGGAATGGACACCCCACACAAAAGGGTTAAGGTGGCTAGATAGGCCAATTAACTCCCCAGGCTGCACCTGGAGAAGGAGCCAGGGAGCAGGGATTGATTAGATGAGGCTCAGCTGCACAGGAACAGGAGGGGCCTGAATAGAGCCCAAGAGCGGAGGAGGAGGGGTGCAGGGAAGTAGTTTTTGGTCACTCCCTGGGTGTGGGTGTTTAGGACTGTAAAGGGTAGACACAGCCATTTCCTGGGAGGGGGAGGCTGGTCTGGCAAACTGGGAGTCTGTATGGGGGAGGGAACCAGAAAGGTAGGAATGGCTCAGGGGAAAAGCAGTAAGGAATAGGTTAATGCAAAACTTGGCTGCTGATTATGGGGCCCCTGAGCTGGAACCTGGAATGGGGTAGGCCTGGGTTCCCCTATTGGTTGGGCAGTGAATGGGAAGACTGCCTGAGCTCATTTGTCAGGATACATTTTGGTACCCTGGAGAGGAGAAACATAGATAGTGACCGGGCCAGAGGGCCAAGTTATGAAGAGGAGGTTGTAGTGCCTGGATGGGGGAGAATGTGGCAACAGGCTGTGCAGCAAGCAGCACTCAGACCTGGAAGGAGCTAATCCCCAGAGTGGCCAGGAGGAGGACCCCCTAGTGGTGAGTGGGCCCCTGTGATAGGGTGGCATATAGCTGTACCATCGCAGGAGCGGAAAGGAAGTGTGACTCAGAGCTGTTACAAGCTGGCAATGTTTCTATGGAACATCCCACCCGGTTAGCAGATGCTGACCCTGCTGGGACAGGGTTGAGTGAGTCCTGCTGACACACTGAAGCAAGTGACTCTTGATCTCAACTGGGAGGCAGGAGTGGTCCTCTGGGATGCGGGCTGGGCAGTTTTTGAGGGGGAACTCTGGAAGCAGTAAATCTGCTTGGAGAAGCTGTGAGCTTATCTTTGGTGTCTTATTCTTTATTAAGCTAAACGCTGGGAAAGGGAGTGGAGTGTGGCCTGTACAAAGCGTAAGTACTGTTTGTGGAGGGAGACTGACTCACAAGCAGTCAGGCATTTTAATTAAATCCACATGTTTGCGAAACTCTAGCTAAAGGTTGAGATCACGAACCAGTTAGTAGTTGATGGAGAAAATCCCTGATAGAGCAGCACTTACTGTGAGTGGACTTCCCTATCAGTAGTGCCAACCCCAGGTGTAGAAAAATCATGAGTAAGGTCCAAAAACATGAAATGGGCTTAAATCACAAGACTTCTTAAAAAGTAACAAATGTGGGCTTCATTTTGGTTTCTGGCCCATTAGGGCTCATGCAGGTCAAGTTTCCAAGCTTTTCTCCCCAACTGTGAGGGTTGGAAATATTGTGGGTTTTTTTTTTTTTAAATAAACTGAACATCTCAAATAGCCGAGTGATTGCAGAAGTTGCAGCTTTAGGAAGTATAACAAATAGTGAGTCAAATGCTAAAATCCTGTGAGCTGGCAAAAGCCTAGTGACCAATCTCCAAGCATAACCCTCCTGGCTCTTGACAGAGTACACAATGACACCTGATAATGTCACATAAAGAACACTGTGGGGAGCACTATCTGACCTCACCAGCATGTGGCAGCCAAATTATAATTGCCTCCTACGCAGATGCACTTGGAGCTTCTTGTTCTGTCATCTGGTACCACTGAGAACAGTCTAGATCCATCCTCTTTGGAACCTCTTTTCAGGTAGTTGAAAGCAGCTATCAAATCCCCCCTCATTCTTCTCTTCTGCAGACTAAACAATCCCAGTTCCCTCAGCCTCTCCTCCTAAGTCATGTGCTCCAGCTCCCTAATCATATTTGTTGCCCTCCGCTGGACTCTTTCCAATTTTTCCACATCCTCCTTGTAGTGTGGGGCCCAAAACAGGACACAGTACTCCAGATGAGGCTTCTCCAATGTTGAATAGAGGGGAATGATGACATCCCTTGATCTACTGGCAATGCCCCTACTTATACAGCCCAAAATGCTGTTAAAAAAATTTTTTTTTTTAAATCCCCAAATGGCCCCCTCAAGGATTGAGCTCACAACTCTAGGTTTAGCAGGCCAATGCTCAAACCGCTGAGCTATCCCTCCTGCTTCCTGTGACAGGTTGGATCACAGAAACCCCCATTGGGCTACCAACTGATGTGCCAAGACTACTTCTGCCCCTGCTTTCCCTGCCAGCTTGGGACTCCAGCACCGTGTCTTGTTGAGCCAGACACACCAGTCTGCTCCAGCACAGACCCAGGGTCTGAACCACGTGCCCCAAAGCTGCAGACTTAGCTGAAAGCAACTTAAGAAGCGTTCCTGTCTTTAACACTCAGATGCCCAACTCCCAGTGGGGTCCAAACCCCAAATAAATCCACTTTACTCTATATAAAACTTATACAGGGTAAACTCATAAATTGTTCACCTCTCTATAAGACTGATAGAGAGATATGCACAGCTGTCCCCCCCCCCCCCCCATACATACTCTGGGTTAATTAATAAGTAAGAAGTGATTTTTTTAAATACAGAAAATAGGATTTAAATGGTTCCAAGTAGCAACAAACAGAACAAAGTGACTTACCAAGCAAAATAAAACACGCAAGTCTAAGCCTAGTACAATAATAAAAGTGAATACAGAGAAAATCTCACCCTCAGAGATGTTTCAATAAGTTTATTTCACAGACTGGATGGCTACCTAGTCTGGGCACAATCCTTTCCCCTGGAACAGCCCTTGTTCCAGCTCAGGTGGTAGCTAGGGGATTTCTCATGATGGCCGCCCCCTTTGTTCTGTTCCACCACTTATATATCTTTTGCATAAGGCAGGAATCCTTGGTCCCTCTGGGTTCCCACCCCTCCTTCTCAATGGAAAAACACCAGGTTAATGATGGATTCCAGTTCAGGTGACATGATCACATGTTACTGTAAGACCCCAAGCCTTCATTCCTCCCAACCTGACTCACAGGAAGGCCTGCCTGCAAACAGAGCCATCCACAGTCAATTGTCCTGGTTGATGGGAGCCATCAAGATTCCAAACCACCGTTAATGGCCCACACTTGCATAATTACAATAGGCGCACAGTTATATTTCATATTTCTAGTTTCAGATACAAGAGCCATACATTTATACAAATAGGATGACCACACTCAGTAGATTATAAGCTTTGTAATGATACCTTACAAGAAATATTTTGCATGAAGCATATTTTAGTTACATTATATTCACACTCATCAGCAAACTTTCATAAAATCATACAGAGTGCAACGTCACACTTCCCACTGGCAGCCCTCTGGCCACCCCAGAACTCCCCTGCACAAAAGCCACTTGCTTGGGCTGCATGCAGGGTTCACGATTAGCCCGTTAACATCAATACGTAGTTGTGTTTGGTGTGGGTTTTTTTCTTTTTGTACTATTCATAGAATAGATGACCTGATTAAAACAATAATCCTCACATGAAGGGAGAGCGACATACAGGAGTTAGGATTCCCTGTGTAGAATTGACAGCTGGGTTTTTTTGCTCTGTTTTGCTTATGTCAGAACTATTGTACAATTTTTTTTTCTCGGTCCTTCATAAAATTATTTGGTGTGTGGAATTTGCTCAGTATGTAGAATTCACATATTACTCCTGCAGTAGTGACTCTGTCTGCTGTGGGTTGTATGGCGACTTCTATTTCCTGGTCTCATTCACTTATGAGAGATTTGAGTTCATAAGACATGGACTAGAAAATATTTAAGATACCGCCTTCAAAAGGTTGTCCCCTCTGTGGTGCAACTGTTTTGATTCATTACCCTCTATACGGGGGGAAATGGTGGCTTCCAGAGCAATCTCCTCTGCAGACATCTTGCCAAAATAATTTTGCTGCATGTTACCAGGCCAAAAAAAAATCTAGTTAATATCAGCAGAGGAAAAATACTTGCAGGATATGTGAAAACTATTTTTGAATGACGTGAAGGCCAAGCAATCACTTAATAATTAACATTTACAATAGCTTTCAGTGATTGTAAGTTTTCCCCCCCTTTAGTTTCTCATATAGGACAACGTTCTCCTCTTTGATCCACACTATGGATCCCTTGTTAGCAGTGTGAAACTCTCTTGAATAGCTGGCATGTGACACCAGTGGTTGTTCCACAATGGAACAAGTTCAGCATATACAATAGAGGTCTGAAGTGCAGATTGGAGAGGTAAATTCTGTCTTAAAGTTGCAATTACATAAAGCAATTGTTTCTTTTCTACAACATTTAATAATCTGTCACAAAGCTGTCATTTTTTTCATAGTTGCTATATATAGATCACTGGTTTTTAAAGTGACAGAAGCACACTGTGTGATCCTAAGAGTACCTCAATGCCTGCTGGCAGAAGGCCCGCTAGGCTGTAACTCATACCAAGCCTGACACACTCACTAGCCCCAACACACAGTTGTTGTGATAAGGTATCTTATAAGCTGTCAATGTGCAGATGGTGACGTGATGGTCAGGAATATCACTGAGTTATGTGGGATATATGGGAGTCATGTGCTTTGAATGATTAATAGCTAATGATTCCTTTTGGCTCTCAAAAATGATATCCCACCTCTCTCTATCCCAAAATAGGACCCACCTATGCAGACAATAAGAAAATGGTTCATCATGCGAGATCCTTTTGTCTAAGAACCCACAGATCAGACAACATTGGGCATGTCTCCTCCCCAGTTGTAGAAACTAAAATAGCTAAATGCGGGTGATAATCACCTAGGCAAGAATCTGGAAATATGTTCTTAAAATGTGTTTTGGAGGCAGTGACTAGGTGAAGCCTGCATTCCACACAGGCATGTGGATTTACCTGTCTGACTAGCTTGATTACAGGCAGAGGAGAATGAAAATACATTTACATATAAAGTAAACAAAGCAATCGGCTAACAAGCAGCAGCTTAGTGAGCTCATCCTGAGATTGCCTCAGGAGTCAGGATGACTTCCTGGGGATGGAGACTAAGACAATGGACTGTAGGCAATATAAGGAGAGCAAAAAGACACTCTAGTTATCCATCACTTAGGGCAGGGGTCGGCAACCTTTGGGAAGTGGTGTGCCAAGTCTTCATTAATTTAAGGTTTTGCGTGCTAATAAAAGGTTTTGCGTGCCAGACCGGCAGTGCAGGCGGCAGACAGAACCCCAGACTGGGCAGCGGGCTGAGCCACTCAGCCTGCTGCCGGTCTGGGGTTCCATCCACCAGCCCCTGCCAGCCAGGATCCCACTCAGTCTGCTCCCAGCCTGGATGGATAGAACCCGGGCCGGCGGCGGGGACCCCAACTGGCAAGGGGCCGGCGGCTGGAACCCCAGACCAGCAGAGGGCTGAGTGGCTCATCCTGCTGCTGGGCTGAGGTTCCATAATCCAGGCCAGTAGCAGGTTGAGCAGGGCTGGCGGCCAGGCCCCCGGCGGGCAGCAGCGTGCCACTAAAAATCAGCCCGCATGCTGCCGGTTGCCGACCCCGGACTTAGGAGATGAAGGGGGTGGCACCCCCTGAATCTGTTAACAAGAGGGGCTGGAGATGCTATAAGTGACAGGACTGTTTAGGCAATGACATAGCTTGCTTGAATTAAGTTTTAGGCAGCATTCTTTGTTAATTTGTAACCATACCTGTCTTTCTCTTGCTTAGTAGCTCTTTATTCATAAAGAATAGAGATTTAACTTACTTTTAATTTTACTAAACCATCTCAGGGCTGTTTATATTGAAATGAAGAGGGATCCACAGTTAACCTAACAGGCTGGTGAGCATGCTGTCTCTTTGGAGGTGGCGAGATAATGATGATTTTTCTAAGTGTCCGGTCAGAGGGACTAGACACTGCTGTCAAGGCTGCTTTCCCACTCTGAACTTTAGGGTACAAATGTGGGGGCCTGCATGAAAACTTCTAAGCTTAACTACCAGCTTAGATCTGGTCCGCTGCCACCGTTCCCAAGCTAATTCCCTTCCCTGGGAAGCCTTGAGAAACTCTTCACCAATTCCCTGGTGAATACAGATCCAAACCCCTTGGATCTTAAAACAAGGAGAAATTAACCATCCCCCCTCCTTTCTCCCACCAACTCCTGGTGGATCAAGATCCAATTCCCTTGGATCTAAAAACAAGGAAAAATCAATCAGGTTCTTAAAAAGGCTTTTAATTAAAAGAAAAAAGGTAAAAATCATCTCTGTAAAATCAGTATGGAAAATAACTTTACAGGGTAATCAAACTTAAAGAGCTCAGAGGACTCCCCTCTAGCCTCAGGTTCAAAGTACAGCAAACAGAGATAAACACTCTAGTAAAAGGTACATTTACAAGTTGAGAAAACAAAGGAAAACTAACATGCCTTGCCTGGCTGTTTACTTACAAGTTTGAAATATGAGAGACTTGTTTAGAAAGATGTGGCGAACCTGGATTGATGTCTGGTCCCTCTCAGTCCCAAGAGCGAACGACTTCCCAAACAAAGAGCACAAACAAAAGCCTTCCCCCTTCCCCCCCCAAGATTTGAAAGTATCTTGTCCCCTTATTGGTCCTTTTCATAGATTCTAGGACTGGAAGGGACCTCGAGAGGTCATCGAGTTCAGTCCCCTGCCCGCATGGCAGGACCAAATACTGTCTAGACCATCCCTGATAGACATTTATCTAACCTACTCTTAAATATCTCCAGAGATGGAGATTCCACAACCTCCCTAGGCAATTTATTCCAGTGTTTAACCACCCTGACAGTTAGGAACTTTTTCCTAATGTCCAACCTAGACCTCCCTTGCTGCAGTTTAAGCCCATTGCTTCTTGTTCTATCCTTAGAGGCTAAGGTGAACAAGTTTTCTCCCTCCTCCTTATGACACCCTTTTAGATACCTGAAAACTGCTATCATGTCCCCTCTCAGTCTTCTCTTTTCCAAACTAAACAAACCCAATTCTTTCAGCCTTCCTTCATAGGTCATGTTCTCAAGACCTTTAATCATTCTTGTTGCTCTTCTCTGGACCCTTTCCAATTTCTCCACATTTTTTTTTAAAATGCGGTGCCCAGAACTGGACACAATACTCCAGCTGAGGCCTAACCAGAGCAGAGTAGAGCAGAAGAATGACTTCTCGTGTCTTGCTCACAACACACCTGTTAATACATCCCAGGATCATGTTTGCTTTTTTTTGCAACAGCATCACACTGTTGACTCATATTTAGCTTGTGGTCCACTATAACCCCTAGATCCCTTTCTGCCGTACTCCTTCCTAGACAGTCTCTTCCCATTCTGTATGTGTGAAACTGATTTTTTCTTCCTAAGTGGAGCACTTTGCATTTGTCTTTGTTAAATTTCATCCTGTTTAACTCAGACCATTTCTCCAATTTGTCCAGATCATTTTGAATTATGACCCTGTCCTCCAAAGCAGTTGCAATCCCTCCCAGTTTGGTATCATCCGCAAACTTAATAAGCGTACTTTCTATGCCAATATCTAAGTCGTTGATGAAGATATTGAACAGAGCCGGTCCCAAAACAGACCCCTGCGGTACCCCACTCGTTATGCCTTTCCAGCAGGATTGGGAACCATTAATAACAACTCTCTGAGTACGGTTATCCAGCCAGTTATGCACCCACCTTATAGTAGCCCCATCTAAATTGTATTTGCCTAGTTTATCGATAAGAATATCATGCGAGACCGTATCAAATGCCTTACTAAAGTCTAGGTATACCACATCCACAGCTTCACCCTTATCCACAAGGCTCATTATCCTATCAAAGAAAGCTATCAGATTGGTTTGACATGATTTGTTCTTCACAAATCCATGCTGGCTGTTCCCTATCACCTTACCACCTTCCAAGTGTTTGCAGATGATTTCCTTAATTACTTGCTCCATTATCTTCCCTGCCACAGAAGTTAAACTAACTGGTCTGTAGTTTCCTGGGTTGTTTTTATTTCCCTTTTTATAGATGGGCACTATATTTGCCCTTTTCCAGTCTTCTGGAATCTCTCCCGTCTCCCATGATTTTCCAAAGATAATAGCTAGAGGATCAGATACCTCCTCTATTAGCTCCTTGAGTATTCTAGGATGCATTTCATCAGGCCCTGGTGACTTGCAGACATTTAACTTTTCTAAGTGATTTTTAACTTGTTCTTTTTTTATTTTATCTGCTAAACCTACCCCCTTCCCATTAGCATTCACTATGTTAGGCATTCCTTCAGACTTCTCGGTGAAGACCGAAACAAAGAAGTCATTAAGCATCTCTGCCATTTCCAAGTTTCCTGTTACTGTTTTTCCCTCTTCACTAAGCAGTGGGCCTACCCTGTCTTTGGTCTTCCTCTTGCTTCTAATGTATTGATAAAAAGTCTTCTTGTTTCCTTTTATTCCCGTAGCTAGTTTGAGCTCATTTTGTGCCTTTGCCTTTCTAATCTTGCCCCTGCAATCCTGTATTGTTTGCCTATATTCATCCTTTGTAATCTGTCCTAGTTTCCATTTTTTATATGATTTCTTTTTATTTTTTAGATCATGCAAGATCTCATGGTTAAGCCAAGGTGGTCTTTTGCCACATTTTCTATCCTTCCTAACCAGCGGAATAGCTTGCTTTTGGGCCCTTAATAGTGTCCCTTTGAAAAACTGCCAACTCTCCTCAGTTGTTTTTCCCCTCAGTCTTGATTCCCATGGGACCTTACCTATCAGCTCTCTGAGCTTACCAAAATCTGCCTTCCTGAAATCCATTGTCTCTATTTTGCTGTTCTCCCTTCTACCCTTCCTTAGAATTGCAAACTCTATGATTTCATGATCACTTTCACCCAGGCTGCCTTCTACTTTCAAATTCTCAACAAGTTCCTCCCTATTTGTTAAAATCAAGTCTAGAACAGCTTCCCACCTAGTAGCTTTTTCAACCTTTTGAAATAAAAAGTTGTCTGCAATGCAGTCCAAGAATTTGTTGGATAGTCTGTGCCCCGCTGTGTTATTTTCCCAACATATATCCGGATAGTTGAAGTCCCCCATCACCACCAAATCTTGGGCTTTGGATGATTTTGTTAGTTGCTTAAAAAAAGCCTCCTCCACCTCTTCCACCTGGTTAGGTGGCCTGTAGTAGACTCCTAGCATGACATCTCCCTTGTTTTTTACCCCTTTTAGCCTAACCCAGAGACTCTCAACACTTCCGTCTCCTATGTCCATCTCTACCTCAGTCCGTGTACATTTTTAATATATAAGGCAACACCTCCTCCCTTTTCCCCCTGTCTATCCTTCCTGAGCAAGCTGTACCCATCCACACCAACATTCCAATCATGTGTATTATCCCACCAAGTTTCAGTGATGCCAACAATGTCATAGTTGTATTTATTTATTAGCACTTCCAGTTCTTCCTGCTTATTCCCCATACTTCTCGCATTTGTATATAGGCATCTAAGATACTGGTTTGATCTTTCCTCCCAGTTTTGTCCTGACCCTCCTTTCTCTGCCAATATAGCCCACACTCCCTCTCATTTCCGACCCATCTCCCCGGTCTCCATGTTCCCCACTTACCTGTGGGCTTTGCTCACCTGTCCCCGTCGAACCTAGTTTAAAGCCCTCCTCACTAGGTTAGCCAGTCTGTGTCCAAATAGGGTCTTTCCCCTCCTTTGAGTCAGGTGTCAGCCAGGTTACCTGAGCTTCTTAACCCCTTACAGGTAAAAGGATTTTGGAGTCTCTGGCCAGGAGGGATTTTATAATACTGTACACAGGAGAGCTGTTACCCTTCCCTTTATAGTTATGACAACTGCAAAGAGATGTCTCTGGGAAATTAGGGTTCACTGATTGTTACTTGCAAGGCAAAGTTAAGACTGGCAGAATCTCAGGGAGTGTGTTGGTGAGGTGAACAGACTGGGGTGGCAGGGAGTGGACAGTTTAAGCCTCAACAAAGCTCTGCCATGCTGAGGCAGAGGGGTAACACAGTGGCTTATGGTTCTGGATGTCCTGAGGAGAGCAGCATACACAGATAATATCTATTTTCATGTTATCTCTTGGATTAGAATGTTTGCTCTAGATTCAAGTTCTGTACCTTTTAAATATTTGTTTACATGATCTGTTACTCATTCCAGTAACTTTTTTTCTTAATGTGTGGTTTTTGAATACCATCTAACATGCAGTTCAAAATCAGTGCATGGATAGTAGCATAAAGAGTCAAATATAGTTGTGAAATAAGACTTAAAGGGAAACCAATTCTTATACGCTACACATGGATAAATCCCTAAACTGCAATCCTAAACTGTATTCCTCTGTCTACTTTGAAGAACTTACTTCTGTGTGTCAAATTTACTGTCGTAGTGTCCTATATCCAAACTTCTGGGATATGTAGTTTGTGACTTTTGCTTGTCTGAAGTATAATGCTGAAGTTCAGAATCCAAATTCTGGTCAGACATATTACAGTGATACAATAGTTGTCCATATTTTCAGGCACTTATAACTTCCCAACAAAAAATCATATTATGGGATGAAACTTGGAAGTAGTATTTTCAATTTACAGACCCGACACCTACAATATCATTAATGTCTGTGAGGGACTGAAAAAAGGAGCTGGAGAATTACCTTAATGTATGCAAACATAACAAATATTTTGGTCTCAGCAACAATAAAATTAGGCTCTTTTTATCGATTTGTTATTAGGTTGCAAAAGCTATTGTTTGCTTGAACTACGGGAAGGAATCCATTTTCATAATGCAAGTGAGGGCTGAAATAAGGAGGGAGCTGTGTGTATTTAAGCAAAGGGGAATCACAGTGTACAATTAAAAATACAAACATGTTTCCTCTAATTTTTTGCAAAATCTGATATTTTGAGTGCATAGCTGCCATATGATGGAGTGCTGAGCTATGCATTCAGAATCACTTTCTGGGTTCTTAAATTTCCTGTATGAAAATATTGCTGTTGCATGTAGAGCTGCACATAGTGGTTGCCTGTAATGAATCCTTTCACAATGTAACTCATAATGACTAGTTTTTCCCCAGAACAGCATCTCTGTGAGAGCATTTTGTTCAATAACACTGAAAGGTTACAGATGACTTAATTTGGGTCCCATGTATTTGACTTTCTGCTAATAGGGATCTACACTGGCCTTTTGTTTATCTAAAAGTTCCCCATGTTTGAGGTTCAAACAAGATTTTTTGGGGGGGGGTAAGGGGAGTCATAGCCTATTATATCAATTTGCCTTCATGGGAAATTGGTCCCCTTCTGATCAGTGCTTCTACTGCTTATATATGCTGATAAGGCCTGGAGGCTGAGGATTTTGTGCAATTTGGTGGTTAGTCAGTCCCTATTGAAGTCAATGGGAGTTGAGGGTGCTTAGCGCCTTGTACTAAAAGCTTGATTCTGATTTAAATAAATGAGAAATATATGTGCTGTATGCTCAATATAGAAACTATACATAGACAAAGTGAGAGTTTTATGGCTAAGGTAGTTATATAACTTGTCAAAGAATAAGGTACTCAAGTAATCTCAAATGTATTGATCAGAACATCCTTAGAATCTCCATTTTACAGATAGTCTTTCTGTACTTCAGTTCCTTAAGGTCCGATCTATGTTACAAAGTTTTGCTAGCACAGCTATGTCAGTTAAAGGTGTCTTTTTTATTTCTTAATGTAGCTATGCCAGCAAAAGCTTTAGTGGGGACTTAGTTATACCACCAAAAAATCCTCTTGCTGATGGAGCTTATTCCTCTTGGGGAACTGGCTTAAGTTTGCATCAGACCTTTTTGATGGTATAAACTTCATCTCCACTAGAGGCTTTTGTCGGCATAGTTATGTCACTAAAGAATCTCATACACCCCAACATAACTATATTGACAAATGTAGATCATACAAGAAATCTCTGGAGCTGGGAATCAAACCTGGTCCCAGACTAGCAGCCTAACCACTGGACCATCCTTCTTCTCTTTACTGTACCAAACACTTGGATACAGAATAACAAAATGCAAGTAGAATTAAATAGCTTAATATCAAAAGGAAAAATGATGATGATAGCCATAATGAGAAGATATCCATCAAGTAAGAAGGGGTGATTCATCTTGATGCACTTCATTTCTCCTAACACATCACTGCCTTTGTTACTATTTGAGTTTTATAGAGTCCAAGTTAGAGGATTAGCTAGTTTAGGAAGTGGAAGTGTACATTTGTAACTCAAATAACATGGACCATCTTCTGTTCTGTCAAACCTGTATAACTCTAATATGACCCACAGCTAAATTTGCTCCATCTGTAAGCACTCATTGTCAATTACTTTTTTAAAACTCTGAAATTAATGACAAATAAAAGCTCTATTATGTAAATGTAACCCTTCTGCCCAGCAGAGTTGGCAGCAACAAGGGCCGGGTTCAGTATCTAGGGATTCCGTTTCAATAACACAACGCAAAACTAGCTTGACCTGGGACAATTACATACCACCCCCCCGGGCACCTCTAAGAGGCAATACTTCCCTTCTTGCAAGCACAGAGTCTGAGTGTAGCAAAAGCTTTTTAATAAATGTGGCATTATGTTGGGGAAACACCACAAACAGGATTCATAATAGAAACCATGAGCAAAAGACCCACTCCCAAGCAAGTTTGGCAGTATCCTTTCCCCCCCAGGAATCCAGCAACCCAACAGTCATCCCACCCACAGTTTCTGTCCTTGGTCAGTGCAGCCCCCTCCCCCGAGTTCAGAAGTTCATCTGCAGATTTTACCTCCCAGCCTGGGTGGAAGTGGGGGAGGTATTGGGGGGGAGGGCATCTTACATGCTTGGGTTGATGGCCAATTGCTATGCCTCTCTGTGGGGTTCTGCTGCAATCTTCACCACCAGCCACACCGCTCTCCTCTCCGCTCTGCCAACCACCCTGCCAGTTGCTCACCAACTTGTCTTCAGCCCCCCCTTAACACGGCTCTCAGCTCTTTTGTAACTTCAGCTCTCAGTGAGTTTAGCTGTTAGTAGGGGAGCCTCAGTCTGGTGCACCACTGGCCCAAAGTAGGTCAAATGCTTAGACCCAGGTATCAGTGATTTCAGCTCTGTAGCATGTAACAAGACCCCTAATGGTGTCAAAATTAGCTCTATTATTACACCATGGAGAGAGGAGGAGTAAGATTGGTATTTAGGGCCCTCAGCAGAGGCCCACACATGCTTGTCCACAGCCTCTCTCAATTCACTGGGTTTTGGAACCCATGTCCCTTGCCTAGCAAGTGCTACTTAGTTGAGGGCGAGTCCCTCCATCATAAAATGCCAAGTACAGTTCTACTGTCCTTGATTCACATAACCAGGATAACAACGCTGCCCCAATAACAAAGAGACTGGGGATCCCACAGCAGCCAAAGTGACCATTTGGGCAAGCAATCCATCATGCTAGGCAGGGTGGATATGCCCATGCAAACGAGATCAGCCCCTGAAGTCCTTTTCCACAGCTCACCACCAGATGTCAGGGTAGAGCCCATTCTGACTCTGCTTACATATATTTCTACAAGACATATTGGGAATAATGTTGAACATTAAGAGCATGTGCAATTTTCAAGATCTGGACTCTAGACCACCTAAACTTAAGCCTAGTTCTGTCATTTATTTTTAGGCAAAGCTCGTACTGGTGCTGATTCTTTAGATTAAATGTTCAGGTTTATGTTGTTTTGGTGCTAGAGGTCCCAGGTATAGTCCCCAATGCTGACTACACTGCTACAGTTTGTTACACTTGCATAGTGCACAGAAAAGTGCAAGGCAGTGGTGTGTGGCTGCACAAGATGGAGTGAAGGCTGCATGTGTTAAGAGCAAGCTGTGATCTTCTGCACTAAGTGGCAGTAAGTCCAAGCATGCTCCAGTGCTCATCAGTGTAGAGGGAGGAGGGGAAGTGGCAGGATGTAGGTGGAAAATAGCCATGTCTAAGGATACAATGAAGGCTCTTAATTATATACCAAGCAGGGTTCTGCAGGGATCAGTCGTGGGTCTGGTTCTAATCAATATCTTCATCAATGATTTAGATAATGGCAGAGAGAGTACATTTATAATGTTTGTGGACAATACCAACCTGGGAGGAGTTGCACGTGCTTTGAAGGATAGGATTAAAACTGGAGAAATAGTCTGAAGTAAATAGGATGAAATTCAGTAAGGGCAAATGCAAAGTATTCTACTCAGGAAGGAACAATCAATTGCATATATACACGAGTAAATGACTAGGAAAGAGTACTGCGGAAAGAGATCTGGGGGTCATTGTTGACTCATATTTAGCTTGTGATCCACTGTGTAACACATTCGCAAAAAAAATGAACATCATTCTGGGATGTATTAGCAAGAGTGTTGTAAGCAAGACACAAGTAGCAACTCTTCCACTCTACTCAGCACAGATATAGCCTCATCTGGAGTATTGTGTCCAGTTTTAGGCACCACATTTTAGGAAAGATGTGGACAAATTGGAGAAAGTCCAGAGGAGAGCAACAAAAATGATTAAAGGTCTAGAAAACATAACCTATGAGGAGAGAGTGGGGAAAAATGGGTTTGTAGTTTGGAGAAGAGAAGACTGAGGGGGGACATAAGTTTTCAAGTACACAAGAAGTCGTCACAAGGATGAGGGAGAAGACTTATTGTTCTTGATCTCTGAGAAGGACAAGCAATGGGCTTAAATTGCAGCAAGGGAGGTTTAGGTTGGACACTGGGAAGTTTTTCCTAACTGTCAGATTAGGAAGCACGGGAACAAATTGCCTAGGTTAGTGGTGAAATTTCTGTCGTTGTCTAACCTACTCCTAAATATCTCCAATCACCGGTCAGGGCTGGCCTAGATACTACTTAGTCCTGCCTTGAGTGCAGGGGACTGGACTAAAGACCTCTTGAAGTCCCTTCCAGTCCTACAATTCTATGATTCTATGTTCTCCTCTTAGTCCCCCTTTGGGCTGCTACTGTCCTGAACTTGGTACAGCCCATAAAGGGAATAAGCAAAGGTTGCTAAATGCCACTTTTATGTCTCCTGGATTCTGGGGGCAGCTGGAGAGATCAGTGTTTCCCAGCATACACTGGAGTATCCCCATGTGTAGCTCAAATTATGTTGTCTGCATCAATACCCGGTGGAGCTATCCAGCAATCCAGAATAGCTGGAGCTCTCCCTATTTGTCTACTCAGTGGGAGTGTGAGGGGCTGGAGGAAGACTGTTCTGCTGGCCGTATAGTCTCCCTACACTAGCAGCTTTCCCCAGTGGGGTGATCTACCAGCATTATGGCCCCTTTACACCCACAGAGCTAGTATACAGGGGCTGAACGCAACGTCAGAATGGGGCCTTAAGCTTTACTCCCAGAAACTCACTGTCCTGCTCACCACTTCATCTTGTGCTTAGACATTCAAAATTCCACAATGCACTGCACATTGAGCTGAGTGGTATGTTGTGGGGTGTGGGTTTTGTGTGTGTGTGTGAGCGTGTGTGTGTGCAAGGACTGAAGAACTGTACCCTTGCAATCACTATAATTTTCTGGAAAAAATTAGACCATTAACAATTTAATTTGAGAAACTTAATTCTACACTCATTGCCATGAGAATAATTAAGTTGTGAATTAGCATAATAGAAATACCCCCACAGGGCTAAATATCTAGTTATCCCCTTTCCTTCTAATAACAAATGTAAGATGTCTTAAAATTAAGTTTGCCAAATATGGTGCTGTTGAAATGATTGCAGTATTAGAAGTCTACAGTGTGTATGTGTATTATATTTCATATATAATATATAAAATTTCAAATTCGTGTATATATGCATAGGTGCATAGACACTGATTTGCAGTTGATGAAGGTTACTTAGGATAAAATGCTGTATTTTTATTTCTGCCTGTAATACAAATAAATATGTAGGATTTGTCTATTTTGTGCTGAGGAAAATCTCTCTGAAAGCCCAAATGGGATAGAAGACCAGCTCTACAGTTGTAAAATTTGACAGTTCTTCCAGGCAAATTCAAGCCTCTGAACAGCACTCGAGTAATTCAGCTTTAATAATTTTAATAATTCTGTAAACTTATAATTGTTTTAATAATTTAGTAATATAAACCGACGATGTACTTCCCCTTTTTAATTTTTATTTATTTATTTATTTATTGGTGAAAATAGCTGTCTGAATGGATTATAGTCCTTGTGATTAGTGTTTTATCCACAAATTCCTCAATGATTTACTAGTTCAGACTGGCTTGAAATCTATGCATAATTTGTTCCATAGCTAAAGTTTAGCAGCTTAGGTATTTTAATGCCTTAGGAATTCCGAGTAAATCACTTTTCCCAAAGTCACTGTAGTTTTATGATTTAAAGAAAATGGGGAGCCACATTAAATTAATCTGACTCACCATTTCTCAACCTACTAGTGAGGGCCAAAATTATTTTTACATCTCAGAGCAAAATTCATCTCTGACTTGTGTGCAGGAAAGATGGGTCATGGAGCCCTTTCTGCTGTCCCTTACATCTGGTAGATCCAGACAAGGCAGGATAAGAATCTAGGGCCTGATCCAGTTTCCAGAGTAAAAACTTTGGACTTCGTGGGAATTAGATTGAACACCAAAGATGCTCAATTGTATGCTGGGCAGAGGGACCAGCTAATGCACCCAGTAGTGTTCCATGGTCCCTCAATGAAACTGACTGTAGACAAAGTGCTGCCAAATATACAAAGTAAACAAACAGGAAATAAAAGAGAAATACTGTTTTGCTAAATACTTTTTTCCATCTATCACAGGAATCTTACTAGTCATCTTTATAGGTACAACAGTCACAAGAAGGAATATGATTTTTTTTTTTCAAATTGCTGGTGTCCCTTTAATTTAATAGTTTTCCATTGTTTTCACTGGGACTGGGTCAGGCCTGGTATGCTCACTTATTTCATTTATTGATGACAGCGGGTACCACTGAAAACCTGTTCAGAAGTCAGCTCACCTTGGCAACCTGATGAGCGCCAAGATCAGCTGCAAAGAAACTGACTCGATCCCGTGAGGTACTGAGCTCTTATCTCAATGGAATTTAAGGGTAATAATCAACTCGGGGTCTTATAAAAGAGATCAGACAAAATGTATAAAAGCTGGTGGGAGGTCATGGGTTCTTTGCTCATCAGTGATGGTGCCCCAACAACCAATGCATTTATGGGAGTGGTGGTTGTTCATCATCATCACCATCAGCTAATTGTCTCCACCCCTGACAATTGTGTCAGTGATTGAGTCTCTGCAAAGTCCATTCCTGTCCACTTTTATGTTGTCAGTCCAGCTCTTCTTCTGTCTACCTCTTCTTTTTCTCTTCCCCCATACTGTTCATTGGAGGATAATCTTGGATAGGCCAGATCTCGTTACATGACCGTACCACTTCAGCTTGCGCTGTTTGTGCAGTTCTTGCCCGAATTTCTGCCTTGGATCCTTCATCAGCAATCCCCCCCAAATACTTGAATTGTTTCACTGTCTCCAGCTCTTGTCCACTGACAGTGATATGTGAGCTGGTCCCATCACCTTTGTCATCTGCTTGGTTTTCTCTGCACTGATTTCCATGCCATATTTTGTGGAGGTTTCATCCAATCATTTAACAAGGTTGGCAAGTTCATCTTCACTGCCTGCCAGGCCATCAATGTCATCAGCGAACTGAAGATTTGAGATTGTTCACCCCCCAATGCTGACTGTGCATATGTGATCATCTAGGGCAGTGCTTCTAAAAGTCTGGCCGCCGCTTGTTCAGGGAAAGCCCCTGGCGGGCCAGGCTGGTTTGTGTACCTGCCACATCCAGCACATCCCTCGGCCTGTGCTGCCTGCAGCAGCCCCCATTGGCCTGGCACGGTGAACCGTGGCCAGTGAGAGCCACGATCGGCCAAACCTGCGGACATGGCAGGTAAACAAACCGGCCCGGACCGCCAGGGGTTTTCCCTGAACTAGTGGCGGACCGGCTTTGAGAAGCACTTATCTTCGGCATCAGTCATTATGTGCTCCAAGTAAATGTTGAACAGTGTGGGCGAAAGAAGGCAGCCTTGCCAGACTCCAACAGTAGTGCAAAACCACTCTCCTGTTCTGCCATTGACAAGAACTGCACTGCTGGCCTTGGCATACGCTTCTTTAATGGTAAGAATAAGCTTACGATCAACATTGTACTTCTTCATGGTAGCCCAGAGAGCTTCATGCCATACTCTGTCAAATGCCTTCTTGAAGTCAACAAAGACATGGTAGATGTCCTGCTGGTGTTGTAAGTACTTCTCACATAGAACACGAAGGCTGAAAATCTGTTCTGTGGTACTTCTTCCAGCACAAAAGCCAGCCTGTTCTTCAGCAATGATATCCTTAGGGCTGGTCTACACTAGGGGAGGGAGATCGATCTAAGATATGCAACTTCAGCTATGCTATTCACGTAGCTGAAGTCGAAGTATCTTAGTTCGACTTACTTGGCAGTCCTCACGGCGCCAAGTCAACCGCCACAGCTCCCCTGTTGACTCTACTCACTCCTCCTGCCGAGGTGGAGTATGGGCGTCGATTCGGGGATTGATTTATCGCATCTAGATGAGACGCGATAAATCGATCCCCGATGGATCGATTACTACCCGCTGATCCGGTGGGTAGTGTAGACGCGGCCCTAGATTATGGCTTCAATCTGTTCAATATAACTTTCGACATCACTTTGCTGGGATGGCTGTTCGTATGTGTATCGCATGCATACAGCACTAGCAAAGGAGGAAGTTGGCATTAATAAAGAAACACTTGAGTTGATTTGGAAGCCAAGCTGCGTAGCCCAATAACATTTGGCAACCACACAAGGAGTTCCTCCACTCTCAGGTGGGACTTTATGAATTAGGTGCTAAGATCCACAAAGGGAGGAGGGCTTATTGCTACGCCTGGATAAAAGTAAAAGAAGAAAATGGCTTCCACAGGCAGGCAGATCTTTTTACTGAATAAGTCAGCTGTTGACTTACTACAGAGCAAGGAACCATGACCCTGTGCATTGCTCAAGGCTATGGATCATTACAGATGAATAGAGCTCTTATTGACTTGCTTTGTGAAAACTGGCACTGAGCTAAATATTAAACCAATTTCAGATAGGATAATTTTTTCCAAAAGCAAAGAATTAAGTGCTATTAAACTCTATAGCAGTCAACTGGTTCTTTATATGAAAGATCATTTTTAGCAAAACCCAGTGCTTTACGTATTTTTAAATCCCAAATCCATGTGCAGACTATTTGATCCTAGATAATGTTGTCTAAAATCTATTTCTTTTCTGTGGGTAAATAGATTTCAGCCTTCCCTAATTTTCAGAGGTATCCTTGTATTTCACTGAAAAGACATTTTCTCGTGTTTTTTCTCACTCTATTTTCACTCGGGACTCAAATTTAAGAGCAAAGGATGTCAAATTTTGAAAAGTAAAAAACAAAACAAATTTAATTCCAAACCCGTTCAGTCCAACATATACAGCAGTCTGGCTTTCCTAGGTGATTTTTTTTTCCAGAAGTCAATTCTTGTTCACTGAGGGATTTATTTGTTGGGATTTAGAGGGCATTGATGATAAAACATCAGTATCAGCATTTACTTAGCATAATGTAATTCTCAAATTTCCTTTTTATTTGCCTTGCTATGTTGAGTGCTTTCAAGCTACAAATCCTAATGATAAATGAACAGGAAATTGTGAACCATGACAAATTATATTATCTAAAATGAAAAAAGAAAACATCTTTCAATAGACAGGATATGTTTGACACTGCTTTAGATAGAAGTCAAATACTTTGAAGCATAATGTGTTCATTTAACTCTCTGGATAGTGTTGGGTTTTATCTAATAACTTTGTTTCCAATCTGCAAAGAGAACCTCCCCCACCCCTTTTAAAAAAAATTAAGGGATATCCCTATCAGTGCAACTCTAATAGGGCCTGATCCAAAACCCGCTGAAGTCCTATCCATTCATTTTCAGTGGGATCAGGTTTAAACAGACTGGCTTTTGGAGGTTCCAGTGCAGAATACAGTTTCCTGCTTCGGGGACAAGCAGGGCACATTGTGAACAAATAGGTGAATGCTTTGTTTACTTCTAGGACGCTTGATGAATAGGTATGCATATGAACATATCTTGGGGCCCAGATGGAAACTGTTTGACTCTTACCTATTATCAACCAGTTTATTGATGGCACAATACCTATTAGCACTTAAAAAAAAGTGTCTCAGCATAATGACCAAATTAGAGGGAATAATAAGATTAAAAAATAATCCTCAAGTAGGGCTACCGCATTAGGAGGATGGGAGAATACGTTATTTTCCCACAGATCACAATGTGAAAATGCTCTAAAACTGATGAAAGTCAGTTACTAACTGATAGGAAGGCCATTATTCCTGGAACATCCCTAGAGTGGGGAACACAGCTTAATAATAATAATAATAATTAATAATGAAAAAAGCATCTAGCTCCTATATAGTGCTTTTCATCAGTAGATCTCCGTGTCATACAAAGGGGGTTAGTAACATTGTCCCTAGTTAAAAGAAGGCAACTTGTCCCAGGGATATGTGTAAAGAGTTCAAATGTATCTGTATAATCTAACAAGAAAATACCCTCCTCTTACTATTTGTTTCCATTCCTTCTCCTTTCCCTCCCTTCCTACTCGCCTCAACATCATTCTCCTTCTCCCACTGCCACCAAATGGGGTTGATGGCTCTTGTTCTTTATCTCCAAGCATTCTTATCAAGTGAGTCTTCCACACTGATACCAACTTTCTTCATGCCTGTCTTCAGGGTCTCAAATCTCCTTTTTCTAGGTCTTCCTCCTAGTCTTTGTCCCATGACTACTAGCTCTTATTCTCCTGCTGTCACGTCAATTTTTCTGTGATGGGGGCTACTTTGCATCATGTTTCATACTGTTTCATTATATACTCTATCAGCTCTTATCTTAGCATCCACCTGAACATTTTCATTTCAGTAGTGTGAAGTAGTTGTATTTTTCTCTCCCTTATTGGCCAGAATTCCAACCCATACATCATGACTGGCCTAATCATGATCTTGTATGCTTTGCTCTTTAGTTTATTTGTCATATTCTTATCACAAAGAACCATAATTCAACACTTGAACCAAGGTATATAAATTGTTATATAGACTTTAACGCTATACAATCTAGTTTTACTGGCTTCTCATTGTCCCTCTTAATGAAGCATCACTCTGTTTTTTATTGGCTGATTCTTAAGCTCTGTTCTTCTAATGCAGCCCACCACGGTTCTAGGTCCCTTTCCAGTTCATATTTATCTTTATGGCACAACATAATACCATCTGTGATAAGCATGCTCCATGGAGCCTCTTCCTTAATCTCTGTGTCAAGGTATCCATTTAAAATCACAAATAGGAATGGGTGTAAGGCTGATCCTTGATGTAGACTTGTAGTGAATGACTCACTGTAGCTGCTGCTACTTCTCACTATTGTTGTTATCCTCCATACAGATCCACGATAGCCTGAACATATGCCTCCAGCAGATTGCACGACCACAGGGACCACATACCGATTCTCTAGGAACTTTATCATAAGCCTGTTCTAAATCCATAAACATCAAGTGCAATTCCTTGCATTTCTCCCAGGACTTCTGCTCCTGCAACGTTCAGGCTGCAAACACTGCATCCATTGGTGACTTTTTACTGGCATAAACCTGAATCATTTGTCATTTCATTGGTGCTCCAGCTCATCCCAAAGTCTTTTCTCAATAACTCTTTCCAGACACCTTGTTATGTAACTTGATGAGTCAGTAACTACTACATTCTTGCCTATCTCCTTTATGCTTGAAGATAGGGACTAGCATGCTCTTCTTCCACTTGTTGGGCATTTTTTCAGTATGGCAAATTAAGCTGAAAAAGTTTGTCATTATCACTACTTCCTCATGCCTCAGTTGGTACACTGTCTGGTAGCACTGTCTGAGTCTCCACCCTGGTGATCAGTCTTGTGATTGTTGCTTGCACATACTTCCCTCAACAATTGCTTTGGATTTTCTACACTGAGCAGTTTCTCGTAAAACTGCTGCCACCTTCTAAAGATTTCACCATCTTCCACCAGTACTCTTGTGTTTTCATCTGACACACCTTACAGCTGCCCAGTTCTCTGTGCTGCTTTTCCTAATCATGGTGAATCTAAATATTCCTTTTCCCTCTTCTTCCATTAGTAGTCCTGTGTATAAGGCTTTAAATGCCTGACCCTTAGCTTCTGCTATCACAATTTTTTGCCAATTTGTTTGCCATCTTGTGTTCCTCATAAATTTCCACTGCTGTTCCTTTCTGCCATTGCTTTAAATCTTTCCTTCTTCTCTTCTTCCTCCTGCACATCACTGGACAACCACCACATCTCCTTGCCATCAAATTTCCCACCTTTCATTTGGCCACAGGCACCATGTGCACTTTCTGTAGTATGTATGTCTGGATATTTGGTATCCCCCCACTCATTGGTATTGTGGTTGGTTTGGTCATTGTCCAACTTCCATAGAACCTCATCCTTAAATCTCACAGCTTCCATCACCTTATCCTTTGTTCAGAACTTGTCTTTTGTCCTCCACTAGCCTTTTCACCAAATGTCCCCACTCTCTTGCCTTTTCTTTGTCTCTCACTTTCCTTCATCCCTCTTTTACACCTTCCTATTCCCCTCCTCTCCACTCCCCTGTCCTGCCCCCATTCTACCACCCTTTCCTCTTCCTCTTATCTTCCCCTGCACTTTCTTCCCCACTCCCGTATTTGTCCTCCACTCTCTCGCCTCCTTCTCACTTTCCTCTCTCCCTCCCCATCACTCACTCTTGCTCCTCCTTACCGTCCTCCCTTTCCCTGATTTTTTCCCACCCCTTTTGTTTCTTCTCCCTACTCTAATTCCCCATTTCCTCCCCCCCTCCACTTCTGTTATTCCCTTATTTCCAAACTCCCGTTCTCCCCTGTCCTCTTTGCTCCATACTGGAACTGGATCCTGGCTTGGTCACTCCTAGCTACAGAGAGACAACCCTGCTTAGAGCAATTAGTTAATTGAGACAGTAAAGAGAAACCAGGTGACCTAGTTCTGAAAGGTGAGGAATAATATAACAACTCCACCCCCGACTGAGACCAAGTACTATGCTTGGTTAATATTTAAAGGAGTAATGTCATGGTTTTCACTTGCTAATGTAATATTGTTTTGCACTTTGCAAAGAGAAGTGGAGCTGGAGGAGCTGTCCACGGTAAGGATTTTTTTGTTGCACTATTCTCTCTCTCTTTCTCTACAGAATCTGCAGTCTGAGTTCTCTAGGAAACCAGCTTTACATACACCATGCCCCCTGCTAGCTTTTCTGGCCTAGTAACCCCATTACAGGCTGGAAGGGGAGCAGAAGCTGAGTTGTAACCAGCTGGTAGAATCAATTATACAAACCAAGGGCACTGGAGGCACTAGGACAGCACTAGATAGGTAGGTCAGCCACCTTTTTAGTGCAACAAGATAAGGAGCAGGGTACAGGAGCGCTCTGTAGACTGCAGTATCTCTGTTCCTCATGTTAGCGTTTGTAAGGAGGAATATGCAGTTTCTAAAAGGGGATAGTATTACAAGTGGATTGCCAAGTATCCTGCTCCTGTAGCTATCTTGCCTACCTAGAGAGTTATTAGATATGCAAATTTAAGTGGGTTTGTGTCTGCATACAATCTGTTTGATCCAATTTTAATATTTCCAAGTATTTGGAAAAAATACCTTAACAGCAATTTCAGGACATTTCTTTTGGGAATTACTAGTGCTATTAAATAACTGATATGTAAGTATTTATCATTTCACTGACCCAGCCATTAATTAAAAAAAATATACACAGGATTATGCTGTATATCATCGAGTACAAAATGAAAGAGACATTGTCAAGCATCAAAGATCAAAATTACTTGTTTCTTTTTCCCCAACTGACTTTCTGTTTTTAAGGGACCTCATCAACCTTATAATCCTACTTCTGGCTAGAATATTTAGATTCTATTCTTACAGGTATGCCTGAAAGAGATTAGGAGAAAAAATTCAGTTCATGCTTTGTGTGTAGTCAGTTTAATCGTTTTCCAGTTAATCTGTTTTTCCTGCTGTTTCTGTGGATAACAGTGGAGAGAACATTTCTAAAAATAAGAAAATGTGATGGTAAAACCTCAAAAATGACAAGGTGCTCAGAGGCAGGTGTTGTACCTTAAAGTATTTGGGAAGTTGATTAGATTTCAAATTAATGGTGTCTCCAAAATAAGGGCTGTACAGTATGAAATTCCCTCATTCTAACATCCAGCCAAACATTAACTATACAGTTAGGACAGGAGGTATAGATGCATGTTGATGCTTCTGTTGAGTACATTCTTGAGGTCCAGAAAGCATTAAAAAATTTTGTATTGAACGTAAAAACACAGGCATCGTGTCCCTCAAAAAGGAGGTGATACAAGTGGGGGGAGGGAGAAGAGAATATGACATGACACACACAAAGCCAATCTGAACAGTTCTATGTTTGATTATTTGAGCATCTATCTGAGAAGCTTGGCTTGTAAAACTTCTCAAAATGAAGAGCATGGAGCTGGGAGGTAAATTCTTGACTTTTCCTCTTTCTGCCCCTGACTTGATGTCTGTTTTGGGGCATTACGTAATCTCTCTGTACTGCGGATTACCCATTTGTAAAATGGTGGATAAAAATACTTTCCTACCTCAAAGGTGTTTAGAGATTTAGCTAATTATATTTAGTGACGTGCTTTGAGATCCTCAGAGGGGACATGCTTATGTCTGCCTGTTATTAGTGACCCAAATCCTTAAAGGTGCTGAACATCTGCAGCTCCTCTTGAAGTCAATCGGAGTGGAGGGTGCTCTGCAATGCTTGTAGGATGGTCTCACCAAGGTTAGGCCCATAAATAGAATAGTCTAAATTTCTCCTCTTGCTAAAGAACTTGATTACAACCACAATCCTACTCCCACTGAAGCCAATGGGAGCTTTGCTGGCACAGGACTGATAGGACAATTCACTCTTGTGCTGCATTTGCTTTGTGATGATTATGGTGCAAGCTGGCTGCAAAGTGGTCATAAGCCCATTCTGACCTCTCCAGAAAAAATCCATAGCGTAGAAGGGTTCCCCAGCAGGTTCATAACCAGCATAGTTAGCTCTGTATTACCTCAGGTGGGAGTCAACAGTGCAATTTTGCATAGGTACTACAGGATTGTGCCCTATAATGGATATTTTTCTACAGCCAGTGGCTATTTAAACAAACTGGAGTCATTTTAATTGCACAAGGGGAATGCTTGTCATATAGATACTTCATGAAAAGTTGCAAATATTGGCTCTTACCCCTAACAATTCCATGAATTATGTGTCACGGGCTGCCGTTTAAATGTAGTGCCTTTTTTAAGGAAAAGCACATGGGAATACAATATGCATTTAATAAGAGTATTTGTTATTTTTATCCCTTACTCTTTTTTCTGTTAAAGAAGTTTTCTTTCTAAATATAAAATAGATGATGGAGGAGATAAGTGTCTATAATGCATCACTGGTATTTTCAAATGTGGCAGCTCTTTTTTCCTGTCTTCAATTTGTTCCTGTCATGGGAATGTGGCAAAACGACTGACCTTAGCAAAGTAATCACCAGATGTTGTGGAAATGCCAGTTTTGAATAAGATCTGCTCTTTTAGGAAGATATCCTCTTTTATGATGCATGTGCCATTGGAACACAAATCTGTACATAGATGTACAGTGCAGAGTGTGTGGTGGTGTGTGGGGGTTTTGTTTGGTTTTGCTACTCAACTAAATATCATTTTATATCTTCCCTGGAATGCAGGGACACTGCACTGTGGAATATCACTGTACATCACAAAGGTCCAATGAACCAAGAGGGATTTACATGTAGTGTCACATACTGGACTTAGTGAGTGACCTTTCTTGCATTAAGGCTCAAATCCTGAGTCCAGCACCTGACCTGAGTAGATTGGCTGTGCTGATAGGTAAATAAGTGGTGCAGAAGGAGAGTATATTCCCCTCTTAGGCTGCAGAGAGATGGTGGAGCTACTCCATGAAGGTTTTCAGTCCATTGGCAGGAATAGCTCTTCCACACCTTAATGTAACCCATTCTTCCCCTGTGCAGCAGCATTTTCCCAGATCTCACTCCTCCAGGCCCACCCCTACATGGCTTCCGTCTACCCCATTGTGGGCTGCTACTCAGTGATGCTGTGGAATGCTGTTCAGCTGTCGTAGAGTGTGGCTTTGTGCTGCACAATGAGGTGTAACCCTCCTCCCCATATCCTGCATGCGCACGTGCGCTCTCTCTCGCTCTTTCAAATACTAGCACAGCCTGGGAAGCCTGTTCATCTCCACAGGAAGGGGTTAGGAAGGCCTAGTCTATCCCTATCTGCTCTTAAAAGGTCGGCTGCATTGTCTAGCTGCTTGCTAATATTTATTTTCCAGATGCTGGAATTAAAATTCTTGCTCTATGCTCAGGATCAAAGTAAGAGGGGCTGGAAGGAATCTTCCCCCATGTCTAATTGGCAGGAACCTTTTTTTTGGGGTGGGGGAGTTCTCCTTCTACTGGAGCATGGCTAACTTGCTAGGATCATACGGTATATCTCACTAAATCAACTCCCTACCATTGCAGGGTATTTGGGCATTTAGTGACACCTTGCTCCATCTTGTTCTGTGCCTGACACCCATAACAGTTCAGGCTCCTAAAGTGTGAAATGCTTAAGGCCTGGTCTATACTGGGGGGGAGGAAGGATCGATCTAAGTTACGCAACTTCAGCTACATGAATAATGTAGCTGAAGTCAACATACTTAGATCGATTTACCGTGGTGAGTCGACTGCTGCCGCTCCCCCGTTGACTCTGCTTGCACCTCTCGTGGCGCTGGAGTACAGGAGTTGACAGGAGAGGGCTCGGGGGTCGATTTATCACATCTAGACTAGACACGATAAACCGATCCCCACTGGATCGATCGCTGCCCACCGATCCGGCGGGTAGTGTAGACATACTCTAAGTTTAACCCAAATTATTTGGCTCAATATAGGGACAACACGGTGAATTTTAGTGGCCTGTGAGATACAGGAGGTCAGACTAGATGACCTAATGGTTCCTTCTAGTCTGAAACTCTGAAATTCTGGCTTAAGCGATGAATGAAAATAAGCTTGGTCTCCTTGTGGCTGCTAACATGAGTAAGACTACTGGTGAGACATACTTGACTATATCACAAAACCCCTACACGATTTGGCATCGTTAGCAATCTCTGCTTAAAGAGGCCTAGCAAGGTGCACACTTAAAACAGCCTGCATGTTGGATATGAGAACTGAGTTCCACTGGCAGACCTGTTAGGGAAGTATGTACTGCACCTGTTCACGTCAGGTACAGCTTTATGCCCTACTAGTACATGGTTAGTCAGCCATTTAAAAAGTTTTCATGCAAAGAAGGCAGGTTGCAACTGGACCATGGAATATTTTGTATAGAGACCAGGCTGACTAATTTATGTTTATGATACATGGGGCAATACTATGTGGAATGGAGCAGTTAAGCTTACATAATGGGAAATAAATGCATAAGTGGAATAACTCAGTTATAGTATTATGTGGTATAACTTCTCATATTTATTCACTACCACTGCACCCAAGAAGCAAGGGCCAGACCCTGGGAAAAAATCTGAGTCAGGTCAGCCATAAAGGATTTGCAAAATCTAGTGTCTCTGTACTACCCCCTGAACCCATTTGCCCATTCCATAGGACAAATCCCCTTAGAAAACTCAACATATTCAAATTCATGTAGTTTTCTGGTACTTACATATGTCTTACTGTGACTTTTAAAAAAAAAATTATAGCATGGTATGGGAAACATGGCTGACCCAAGTGGTAGTGATATTCAGGTAATACATTTTGCTTTTAACCAAATTCAAGAAAGATTTTTAATGCAAAGAACATTGTGGAAAATGAGGATCATGTTCTGGTTTAGTACAGGGCCTGTATGGCCTAGTCTGAGCCTCCAGACACATACAATATTCTTCATTAGACAAAACCTTTTGATCTTTTCCAATCAAGAGGGGGAAATTTTTTTTTAATGCAAACAACTTCTCTCTCAACAGCCCTACTGATATTTAGACTTGGACAGTATGAGCACAATAGAACACACTACTGATGCTGTTGTCAGAAGAGTAGGACTCAGCCACCAAATGATTTTCCCCCTACTGGAAAATTGTCCTATTTAGATTAGGAAATTCAGCAAAATCACCACTTCTTTTCTCCCTGATGCTGTATCTACTCAAGAAAATGTAGGATTGGTGTTGCTCCAATAGGGTTGCCAACTTTCTAATCGCACAAAACCAAACACTTTTGCCCCACCCCTGCTCACTCCATCCTCCCTTCCTCCGTTGCTTACTCTCTCCCACTATGTCAAGGCTGTATCCCCACTTTGAACTTTAGGGTACAAATGTGGGGGCCTGCATGAAGACTTCTAAGCTTAACTACCAGCTTAGCTCTGGTCCGCTGCCACCATTCTCAAAAACTAATTCCCTTCCCTGGGTAGCCTTGAGAAACCTTTCACCAATTCCCTGGTGAATACAGCTCCAAACCCCTTGGATCTTAAAACAAGGAGAAATTAACCATTCCCCTCCTTCCTCCCACCAACTCTGGGTGAATACAGATCCAACCCCCTTGGATCTAAAAACAAGGAAAAAATCAATCAGGTTCTTAAAAAGAAAGCTTTTAATTAAAGAAAAAAGAAAAAATCATCTCTGTAAAATCAGTATGGAAATTAACCTTACAGGGTAATCAAACTTAGAGCTCAGAGGACTCCCCTCTAGTCTTAGGTTCAAAGTACAGCAAACAAAGATAAACACTCCAGTATAAGGTACATTTACAAGTTGAGAAAACAAAGTAAAACTAAGATGCCTTGCCTGGCTATTTACTTACAAGTTTGAAATAGGAGAGTCTTGTTTAGAAAGATGTGGAGAACCTGGATTGATGTCTGGTCCCTCTCAGTCCCAAGAGCAAACGAACTCCCAAATAAAGAGCACAAACAAAAGCCTTCCCCCACGCCCACAAGATTTGAAAGTATCTTGTCCCCTTATTGGTCCTTTGGGTCAGATGCCAGCCAGGTTACCTGAGCTTCTTAACCCTTTACAGGGAAAAGGATTTTGGAGTCTCTGGCCAGGAGGGATTTTATAGCACTGTACACAGGACAGCTGTTACACCCTTCCCTTTATAGTTATGACACACCCTCACTGACTTTCACTGGCTGGGGCAGTGGGTTGGGGTGTGGGAGGGGGTGAGGTCTCGGGCTGGGCATGCAGGCTCTTGGATGGGGCTGGGGATGAGGGGTTTGGGGTGCAGGAGGGAGCTCTGGGATGGGGCTGAGGGGTTTGGAGTGTGGGATGGGGCTTAGGGCTGGGGTAGGGGGTTGGGGTACAGGAGGGGGTTAGGGTTGCCAATTTTGGTTGGAAGTATTCCTGGAGGTTTCGTCACATGACATAATCTCTAAAGATTAATGTGTAATTCCTGGAGACTTCAGGGCAATCCCGGAGGACTGGCAACCCTATGCTCCAATAAACATAGAGAATATGTAGACCGTAGTATACACAAGGCTCAGGCATTCTATACCCCCTATCCCAGAGGTGGGCAAACTATGGCCTGCGGGCCACATCCGGCCCGTGGGACCATCCTTCCAGGCCCTTGAGCTCCTGGCCAGGGAGGCTAGCCCCCAGCCCCTCTCCTGTAGCCATGCCACCACACGGGCAGCGCTCTGGGGGGCGGGGCTGCGAACTCCTGCCAAACAGAGTGGCAGCATGTCTAGCTCTGGCCTGGCAGCGTGGCAGCTAGACATGCTGCTCTAAGCAGCATGGTAAGGGGGCTGGGGCCAGGCCTGAGGGGGGAGGGTTGGATAAGGGACGGGGGGGTCCCGGGAGGCAGTCGGGGGACAGGAAGCAGGGGGTGGTTGGATGGGGCGGAGGTTCTGCGGGGGGTGGTGGTCAGGGGATGGGGAACGGGAGGGCTGGATAAGTGGGGGGTCCCGGGGAGCCTGTCAGGGGGTGGGGGTGTGGATAGGGGTCGGGTGCCTGGGTGCACGGGGGTTGGATAGGGGGTGGGGTTCCAGAAGGTCCCAGGAGTAGGCAGTTAGGGGACAAGGTGCAGAGGGGGGTTGGATGGGTCGGAGGTTCTGAGGGGGGCAGTCAAGGGGCAGGAAGTGGGAGGGGGCTGTTTGGGGAGGCACAGCCTTCCTTACCCGGCCCTCCATACAGTTTTGCAACCCCAACATGGCCCTCAGGCCAAAAAGTTTGCCCACCCCTGCCCTTTCCTTACCTTAGAGGATAGATAGGAAACATGGTGGTAAAAGCATCTATGCCCTGTTTACAATACAGGTTTAACTATTACTAGCACAGGTAGAAATGCACAGTAGTGAATTAAGGATCCTAGTGCAGACCAGGTCACACTAATAAACAGACTCCATACTTAGGAATTGATGCTAGAAGAAAGGTTACAAGACAATCAGAGAGCTCTTCTATAAAGCAAAACACAAATCCAGCATCCTAGCTATGTAGGTTTCTCAACTGTACCTGTCTCCATGGTATCTTGGAACACAGACCTTTCCTAAAAATTACTTTCTTTCATTTTCTCTTGCTGCCAATACAATTAAAGCTGTTAGTGATGGTATGAAATCTAAGTAAGCCATCTCTGCTTACAGGACGTGACTGAACTGAACCTGAACTTTAAAAAAAAGCCTCAGTAGCAGTTATAAGAAATGCCTGTAAAGAGCAGGTATTCTAATGAGAACTTTTGCTGTATAGTCCTGGTATGCATTTTGCAGTGGCAATGACAGGTGGTATTAAAAACGTCTGTGCAGCAGAGGCTTGAGTCATCTGCTGCTACCGGTTCTGGTTCATTCATGTTGACGTCTCTACTTTTGACTGACTAACTTGTGATTTTGCTACCGTAAACATCAGTCCAAATTCATCCATATGTCATGGTCAAATGGAAAATTACTTCCTCCACATCTTGTAGGTCTGCAAACAATACAACTGATAGAGTAGATAAAGGACTCTTGACTTCCATTTTTCTGTATTGGAAACTGTCGACTAAGGGACAAGTAAACAAACAAAAGAAAACCCCATAATGCACTCGACTACCTGTGTGAAACAATTCTATTGATTAGATCAAAATTACTCAGTGTTGATGTAGTCTGAAAATTGAGTCTGTAAAAGTAGTATCGAGGGACACTATCTTTATTGTGCCTCAATTACTTCCATGTAAAATATGTTCAGTTTACATAGGAAAATATTTTTTACAACGGCCAGCCCTGCAAACTCAGCCTTGATTGGGAGAGTCAAGCAGAGTCGTCCCCCCCACCCCCGAATCATCACCAGAAATCAAGCTTGTGCACGCTACATTAATTCCTCATTTACACCTGTGCAAAATCAGTATCTTTAAATTATGCTGACACCTGTAGAGCCCTGTTTTCCTTCTGTCAGTTTGTACAAGAGTAATTGATTTGAATTTAGGGCCCCATGCTTGCTCTGCATACAGTGACAGCGGGGGTGTATGTGGAAAGGTTGCTTACAGCTCAGCTTTACACTCCCCTGATCCTGGGGCATTTCTGTGCAGGGCTAATTGTCCTGTGCTGTGTTAGAGCATCTTGGCAGCTACTTTAACTTACACAGGGGTGCAGTGGCTCAAAGGAGCTGAATACAAAACTGATGATCAATGTGGCATCGTGATTGTCTCTTTCCACCAGTTATGTTCTCTTTCCTTTATTGAGCTGGTAGCCAAGGGGAAATGGCACATATGCTTTTACTTTGGCTCTGCACCATCTGAGGAAGACCCTTACCCTAGAGTGTTCTTCCATTAGCTGATTATGCTGGCTTTAGGACCTAATTACCCCAGTGGTACAGTGCAAAGCAGCCACACCCACCTGGAAAATCTGCTGCTTAGTGAACCACTTTTTGCTGCTGCATTATAAATAGGAAGAGAAGCCAGCTCACTCTTAGCTGTTTTGGCTCCTGAGGGTCTTCAAAAGATTTTTAAAAAAGTTAAATATTTTTGTTACTGTCATCTGCAATTATCTTCAATACCTCCAAGGGCTGATCTATTGAGTAAGAAGCTGCCATTTTTATATAGCGCAGTAGTATGCTGTGAGGGTGAAATCCCGGCCTCAATGAAGTTAATAGCAAAGCTCCCATTGATGTCTAATGGGGCCAGGAGTTTAAGTGTGTTATGGTGCCACTTTGCCTCAAAAATGAACATTAAATAAAATAAAACGTTGTTAAAAAGAATTCTGAGGAAAAAGTGGCATGAAAGAAAAAAGTATAAAGGCAAATTGAAATTCTATAAGGCCTTGTATTCTCCAGATAGAAATACAACCCATTTGTCTAGTTAACTGACGAATATTTTTGTTAATCTTCTAAAATAATAATTCATCTTTGAGAGCCTGAGATTTTGACATATAAATGAGATTGATTTAAAAAAAAACACCCACGGATTAATTATGCACCACATAGTGTCCAATCTCTTTACATTGTATCTTCATGAATGGAGAGAGGAAGGAAGAACTCAAGACTAGTGTAGCCATGAGTGAATATTCTGTGTCTCGGCTCAAGTGAAGAGAACTGTCATAAAGGAGCACACATCACACATGCATAATGTATATTTTTTTTCCTCCCACTGTTTTTCTGAATCAAAACTGATTATGATGGGGAAACTGAAAAAGAGAAAATTGGACAATTGAAAAATTCTAAAATATTTAGATATAGAAAGTTCTGAATGGTATTAAATGCATGAGTTTTATGTTATAAGTGAGAACAGCTGTGTGATGTACTCACATTAACAATGTATAAAGCCAGGATCTCTTATTTTATTTTAAACCATTAAGCATCACAGAAGAATCAAGTCAACTAAGCTAGTAAATATTTCAAAATTTGCTCATGATGTAAGTTAATCAAAATCAGAGTCCATTTATCCTCACGAACACACACCTCTACAACCAGATTCTGTTCCAGTTGGTTACTGGTAAGCTCCTTTGATTTCCCTTCCACCCTGTGTACTTTTGAGTACAAAATGTTAACCCATAGTTATTGCATCTTTCAGCATTAATATAACAAAGAAAGAAGAGAGCAGATCTTCAGCTGGTGTAAATTGATACAGTTCCATTGACCTTAGAAGTAGTATACTACACCTCTACCCGGATATAACGCGACCCGATATAACACGAATTCGGATATAATGCGGTAAAGCAGTGCTCCGGGGGGGGGGGGGGGGGAGTGCGCACTCCGGTGGATCAAAGCAAATTCGATATAATGCGGTTTCACCTATAACACGGTAAGATTTTTTGGCTTCCGAGGACAGCGTTATATCGAGGTAGAGGTGTACTTTAAACCTTTTAAGGATCTGAAGTGTGTCTGTATCGTACAGGTATCTCTCTTTCTCTCTCTCTCACTCTCATATATATATATATATATATATATATATATATATATATATATATATATATATATATATATATATATATATGTGTGTGTGTGTGTACAGACATGCTCCCTCCATACCATTTGTTTTAATACATATATGCTTTTATGATAGGTATCAATAAAGTATATAGTTTGGGTCAAGCCATGGTATATTTATTTAAAAAATCATGGCAAATCCAAGGCCATTTAAAACTGTGGTCATACTCTATCCATAGTTTTGTTTGTTTTAAATCCTACATTATTGCTCTTTGAATCCTCTTACTCTGAGGATTTGTCAGCTACCCTCACTTTTTCAGAGCCAGTTAGTTGATCATAGTAGAGAAGATAATTTAATTTTTAGCCTTTTTTCCCCTGTGAAACTGAGATTTAGCCACTTATGTACAGGCTAACACTTTTTTAAAACCTGGCATTATTTCTAGTGATGGAATAACCTCAAAAAGTTCAGTTCTGTGTGATGTAACCATGATTATCTGAGCCACCCAAACCATCTGAGTCTGAAAAATTGAATTAGAAACAGCAAAAGACCATACCACCTGCCCAACACACCATTTTAAAGTGGATTTAGTGCTAATGAAGAGCTCCATAATGACAGCCCTAGAGACTCATCTATTTTTATCCGTAGATGAGGTACTGTACAAGTATCAGTACAAGCTCCCCAAAATGCTCCACCAGTCTATCCAAACCCTGAGATGTGGAGGTACACTACCAAATATCAAGAAATGGTATTTAGAAATACCAAGGGCTTCACCTCAGAGTTTTTGTTCTTTTTCCAGCAGGGCTTTTCCCCAAGAATGACCAAGCAGGGGTTTTGGCCTCCAGAAGTCAAAGATCACTCAAGTCCTTAGTAGGAATCTGCTACCGGTCAAAGCTACCTCCATGGAAGCTCTATGCCTCTACCTAAGCTCTGGAACCTCTGCCTCCCCTTGCACAGAAGTTCAGGGAAAGGCTGTGGTAAGGAAAGGGGGAACAACTTTAGTAAAGTAAAGCACTACACCTAGGGTGATTAGACTAGGCTGAAGCCATTTAGATCCATTGCCACCCTGTTGTGGCCATGCATCAAAGGACATGGACAATAATTATACTGTTTAATGTATTTATATTTTATCAGGGATGGTCTAGGTAATACTTATTCCTGCCATGAGTGCAGGGGCCTGGACTAGATGACCTCTTGAGGTCCCTTCTGGTCTTATGATCCTATGATAATGTTGTATGGAAGATAGACTTATTTTAGGAAGTGCTTTGCAATAAATCAATATGCATCTCAGTTTTGTTTGGTTAGGGATCTTTACTGCAGCAGATTGTTTGAGGACACATTTAGGGACAGAATGTGTAGTTAACAATTGGGGCCCATAGTTGTGGAGCAGTGCAAAGCCTCTTCACCCAAGAGGGAGCACTAAGAGGCAGTGGGGTGAATTTCATTCCCAAGCAGAGTCAGAGTGCAAGGCCAGAAGGGATACCAGCTGACGCAGTGTTATCTTCCATATATCGCAGGCCAACAGCACCACCCAGCACCCACCCACCAAACCCCAAAACTATTCAAATTCCTCATGGCACCAAAACCACACAGTAGCCTTGTAAAAGGCTGGGGAGTGGGGCTTGAGTATCCCCTTACAGAAAAGGAATCCCCAAATAGCCTTTTTAGCGAGAGGCATGGCTACTTTGCACTGCCAGAATGGCATAACTGAGGGGAGAATCTAGACCAAATTTTGGTCTATTGACTTCAATGGAATTAACAGTTTGTGTTAAATCATTAAGGGTTAAATCCTCCAGTCCTTATTCAGTCAGAACTAGTGATTTATATTTGTGTCTAAGATTAGGATTTCAGGGCACTAATATCTTGCTGTCAATTACACACATTTTCTGTGGTGCCCAATAGACATTCCTTTCCCGGTATAGGATGGACTCTTAGGAAATGAGCATTTCAGTCCTAAAAGATGTTTCTTAGTAAACATCCTTTATTTTATATATATATATATATAATAAGGAAATCTTCATGCTATGAAACTGGGTGTGCACAGTACATCTAGTCCTCAGCTGGAGAGAACTATCAAAAGTACATTTTGTGTTTGAAATTGCCTGTGGTATAATTTTTTTTACACGGGATTACAGTCACTTCATTTATAGGGTGCAATAGCACTTAGGATTTGACGGTCTCACGTTCTGGATGTACTACCTTGTAAAAAGCCATTATGACTATATTCACTCAAAAAGTCATTTGTGCATGGCTAACTTAATTTATACACTTTTTATGGCCTGCTCAAAGTCTCACTTTTTTTTTTTTTTTTTAAGAAAAAGTCAGAGTGGCAGGCAAATAAGCTTTGAGAATAGCATGCATGTTTATGCCAAAACTTACTCTCTCGTCATTTAATTAGAGCAGTTTGAATAAATGGACACTGTCAGTCAGAACAGGGAAAAATCCTTGTTTTTACTGGATTAGTAGAAAGCAAAAACTGGTGTTTCTGTACCGTGTTAGTCACTTCAGTAAAAGGCAATGATTACCCATGAAATCTCCTTTTTCCTTCCTGTGCCCATTTTCTCCCATTCAAAGACAAATATGCAGCATTTTCGCCTACAGGTCTAGACCAGATGAAAATGGAAACAGTGCACCATATTGCATCCACCCCCACATAAAGGTGATGGATGGCACAAGAAACCTTGCTTTTCTTAAGACTCCCATGCAATTACTGGACACAATTTCAATCCCTTTTCTCCTCTGAGTGCAGGGGCTCCTCTCTTTCCTAGTGGCTCTGTGGGGGGTGGAGGAGGAGGTGAGACCATAGCTCTCCCACTCTTTGCACAGACCTGAGGGCCAGGTTGGCACACAGGCGCATCATGCTGTGTGGGATAGAAGTGGGCTCATTCAACCTACATATTGGCGAGCTCTGGAAGGGATTGGACCTTATACAACATCCACTGGCAAGGTGTGAAGTACTTTTTCCTTTTTGTTTGTTTAAAACCTGCTGCCTATTAATTTCATTGGGTGACCCCTGATGCTTGTGTTATGTGAAGGGGTAAATAACTCTTCCTTATTCACTTTCTCCATACTATTAATGATTTTATCAACCTCTATTTTATCCCCCCCCTTAGTCATCTTTTCCATGCTGTATAGTGCCAGTCTTTTTAATCTCTCCTCAAATGAAAGCTGTTCCATGCCCCTAATAATTTTTGTTGCCCTTGTCTGTACATTTTCCAATTCTAATATACCTTTTTGAGGGGATGAGGTGACTGGAACTGCACAGAGTATTTGAGGTTTGGTGTACCATGGATTAACATAATGGCGTTATGATATTTTTTGTCTTAGTATCTATCCCTTTCCTAATGATTCCTATTATTCTGTTGGCCTTTTGGACTGCTGCTGGCACTGAGAAGATGTTTTCAGAGAACTATCCATGATGACTCCAAGATCTTTCTTGAGTGGTAACAGCTAACTTTATGGGATCATCATTTTATATGTATAGTTGGGATTATGTTTTCCAATATGCATTACTTTGCATTTATCAACACTGAATTTCATCAGTCAATTTATTGCTCAATCACCCAGTTTTGTGAGAACCCCTTTGTAACTCTTTGCAGTCTGTTTTGGACTTAACTATATAGAGTAATTTTGTATCATCTGCAAACTTTGCCATCTGTTTAATGGAGAATTTTGTTCTTCTGTGTATATCAATGTCTGCACATTTTTGCAGCCTTTAGTGCTTTTCCTCATTACTGTTGTTCTTTTCACTGATATTAGAACTGTGCTGGTAATAGTTTTACCAACATTCTCCTCTAACAGTAAAATATATAGAACTAATAGAAATGCACAGTAATTTGCACTGTGACAAGATCAAATAACTTTATGCCCATTATTTCAGCCTCCCTACTGTATATATTACTCCCATTATGTAAAACTGAGGCACAGAAGGTTAATGACTGAAATCGATGGGAGTTGCTGGGGATTGGCCCCTCTGAAAATCAGTCCAAAAGTGACTTACCTGTTGCCATATAATGAATGAGTATAGAATCAGGAACAGAACTCAGAGGTCCTTGCTCCCAGTTGCCTGCCCTAACTCTTAGACCATACTGTCTCCATAGGAAACATGTAAGAAATCCCTCACTAGGAAAATAGAGGAGGCTGTTAGTATGTGGCCTGTCAAGACTCAATGGAGTAATGTCTGTCACAGGTGACTAGATGGTACAAAAGCATCATTCTGTATAAAATATATTTAGATAAGCTACATTTTAGGAAGGGTGGTCATCCCATACTGTGGGAATCTGCTCCTGGCAAACTATTAAAATTTGTAACAGTTATGGATTCTAAAAAAATGGGACCTACCCAGGCCAGTAGATTTGATTTCTGCAAAAATAGATGGCTCCTTTAATTCTGCTTCTGTGCAACTGGAGATGTTGTCATGGAGATGAGGATCTGTGATAGTGCTGCTCCACTTTTCTGGCCTTGTTCTGGGCCTCAGAGTGGAGGATTGTATTGTATTAAGGCTATAGGATTTCATCTCATGCCAGTAGAATGAATGTGATTAATTTTCCTTTTCATTTATTTCTTGGTCAACCCTTTTTGTTTATACAATGTGTGCATGTGTGCACATACATGTGCATGAGAGAGACAGAAGCAAATACTGCTGGGTGCTTTTCTAAAGGGCTCAATCTACTATGCAGTGTTTGCTTCACTGCACAGCAACGGCAGACTGAGCTGCAGGCAGAAAACCCTAGGAGATACTGCAGTGCTTGGTGATAGTTTAGAAATGTTTGCCACCTGGCGGTAGCTGTAGATAAACGCTAGCAAGATGGCTTTAATGCATTGCTTTCTCTTTGTTTAAAATCATGGTGACCCCAATGTTTAGATTTTGCATGGATTAAGGCTAGATTATTTGGTTGTGGCTACACATGGGACCTAAACTGTGATATGAAGGCTTCAAATATGTTTTCAATGGTGTCCTCATCACACTCATATCTGTAAACAATCTGTAATATAAAATGGAAATTTTATTAATAAATTATTGGATTTTTTAATTATCAATATTTTGCTTATCTAATTACTAAAGATTTTTCAGAGTGCGTGTGTGTGTGTGTGTGTGTGTGTGTGTGTGTGTGTAAAATATTTCAGTTAAGAATGATAGTTGTCTGAATTTTCCATGGCTTTAGCAAAATGCATTTAGAAACCAGAAGAATCTATATATCAAACCCATTGAGTCAAAAGGTGTTGTTTTCTACAGTAAATCCACATCTTGCAGAAAGGTTAACATGCTATTAAGGGCATAGGTGCTAGAACTAAGGGTGCAGGGGGTGTGACAGCATCCCCTAATTTGAAGTGGTTTCCATCATATACAGGGTTTACAGTTTGGTTCAGTGGCTCTCGGCATCCCCTCTATTGTTCCAGCGCCTCTGATTAATAGAGGAGGCTGTTAGTATGTGGTTAGTTAGTAGCTGTTTATTTTAATCTCATGACTTCTCTTTCTCCATTCTTACCAACAGATGTAAGCAGATGGACAATGAATAAGGCTATGTTTTAGTGATGGGTATTTTTAGTAAAAGTCACAGATGGTTAAAAATTCACAGCCAGTGACCTGTCCACGACCTTAACTAAAAATAACAGTGAATAAAACTTGAGGGGGATGACTCCCAAGGGCCCCACGGGTGCTCTGGGAGGGTGGCCCGGCTGCTTTGGGGGGAGAGGCACAGGCTGCAGCATGCGGCCTGGGACTCCCTCGGGGGGTGGGGAGGCTGGCAAGCTCCCTACCTGGCTCCGCACTCCTCCCTCCTCCAGCAGCAGCAGAGTTTGGGTGTGGGAGAGGGTAGGGTAGGGTTACCATACGTCCTCTTTTTCCTGGACATGTCCGGCTTTTCGGCAGTCAAACCCCCGTCCGGGGGGAATTGCCAAAAAGCCGAACATGTCCGGGAAAATGGCGGCTCTGTTTAAGAGCCGGGCTGCCTGAACGCTACCGGCT
Source organism: Chrysemys picta bellii (assembly GCF_011386835.1). Lineage (NCBI taxonomy): Eukaryota > Metazoa > Chordata > Testudines > Emydidae > Chrysemys > Chrysemys picta. The sequence continues at coordinate 37,412,736 of NC_088798.1, read as the reverse complement.
TCGGGCAGCCCCTGTGCCTCCAGACCCTGCGCCGCCGGAGCCCGGGAGGGGAAGTGCCCGGCTGGGGGCGCAGGGTCTGGAGGCAAGGGGGCTGCCCGAAGCCGGTAGCGCTCGGGCAGCCCGGTTCTTAAACAGAGCCTCCAGCGGCTGCGGCTCTGTGTAACTGACACTGTGTCAGTTACACACAGCCCCGGCGGCTGGAGGCTCCAGCCGCCCCCGCTCTGTTTAAGAGCCGGGCTGCCCGAGCGCTACCGGCTTCGGGCAGCCCCGTGCCTCCAGATCCTGCGCCCCCAGCCGGGCACTTCCCCTCCCGGGCTCCGGCGGCGCAGGGTCTGGAGGCACGGGGCTGCCCGAAGCTGGTAGCGCTCGGGCAGCCCGGCTCTTAAATAGAGCGGGGTCGGCTGGAGCCTCCAGCCGCCGGGGCTGTGTGTAACTGACACAGTGTCAGTTACACAGAGCCAAAGAGGAGCAAAGCCTCCAGCCCCCTGGGCTGTGTGTAACTGACACAGAGGCTCTGTTTAAGAACCGGGCTGCCCGAGAGCTACCGGCTTCAGGCAGCCCCCTTGCCTCCGGACCCTGCGCCGCCAGCCGGGCACTTCCCCTCCCGGGCTCCGGCGGCGCAGGGTCCGGAGGCACGGGGGCTGCCCGAAGCCGGTAGCGCTGGGGCAGCCCGGCTCTTAGAGCCTAAGAGGAGCAGAGCCTCCAGCTGCGGGGGCTCTGCTCCTCTTCGGCTCTGTGTAACTTATACAGTGTAAGTTACGCAGAGCCGCCGGAGCCCCGGAGGGGAAGTGCCCGGCTGGGGGCGCAGGGTCCGGAGGCATAGGGGCTGCCCAAAGCCCGAGCGCTACCAGCTTCACGGTTTGCTGGGCAGCCTCCAGACCCTGCGCGCTGGGGCTCCAGCTGCGCTGGGGAAGCGCCGGCCGGGGGCGCAGGGTCTGGGGGCTGCCCGGCAAACCGTGAAGCTGGTAGCACTGGGGCAGCCCTTTCCCCCTGGCTGGGAGTGGGAGGGAGGAGGGGGCGGAGTTAGGGTGGGGGAAGGGGCGGAGTTGGGGCGGGGCTAGGGGTGGGGAAATGGGCGGGGCCATGGCCCGTGGAGGGTCCTCTTTTATTTATGAGATATGGTAACCCTAGGGTAGGGGACAGGGTGAGGCAACTCTGGGTGGCACTTACCGGTGCTAGGGGGCTCCCTGGAAGCAGGGACATCCCCATCCCCCCACTCAGCTGCTAGGTGGAGGTGTGGCCAGGCAGCTCTGTGCGCTGCCTCTCCCTGCAAGCACCATCCCCGCAGCTCCCATTGGCTGCGGTTCCCAGCCAATGGGAACTACAAAGCCAGCACTCTAGGCAGAGGCAGCATCCAGAGTGCCTGGCCACGCCTCCGCCTAGCAGCTGAGTGAGAGGGATATTGCTGGTTCCAGGGATCCCTCAGGTAAGTGCTGCCCCCAGAGCCTGCTTCGCCCCATCCTGTGCCCCAACCCCCTCCCACACCCAAACTCTGCTGTTGGGGTGGGGCACGGTGGTCCGAGACTGCTCCAGCAGCAGCCAAGGCACCTGGCGCAGGGGCTGCCTAAGCTGCCCGTGAGCCAGGAGCACCGGCCGCTACAGAAGTCACGTGACTTCTGTGACCTCCATGACAAACCCACAGCCTTAGCAATGAATAATTTTATATTTCAAGAGTCCCCTTGTGGTTAGCTGTGCACTTCTGCATAAGGGCTTTCAGAATTATTACAAGTTAATGTGGCTACATACTAGCTGTAATAGTCTTCACTTGAGATAGCACTATAATAAACAGCCTCTCTTGCTTTAATTCAGAAAGGAACCCATTTTTTAAAACATAACCCGATGACCGATAAGAAATATCAGTTCATCTTGAACTTGAAAGTTCAGCTGTTTAACATGGCTAGCTCCTAATAGAGCAAAAGGAACAGAGTTCACCATCATTTGTCTTACATTTTCGGCACCACATTTTAATTAAGCAAAAGCATATTCTTTGTGTGTTGAATTATTACAGTTTGTCACAGATCCACAGGATTAGTGCTATGCCCCCAACTTTGGAAGAGTCTCTGGGAGGATCCCTTCAGTTTGCCAGATCCCCTAGAGATCTCATTCCTCCGCCAGGATAAGCCACGTGACTTCCCTGCTTCTTTAGGCTGGACCTCTGGTTCTTCAGCACCCCTGCTTCACACCGTTCAGCCAGTCCAAATGAGGGAGACTTGTACTATCTTAGGGAGAAATACACTTCCTCTGTCAGCATTTGCAGTGACACTCAGCCAGCATTGTAAAACAGAAGAGTTTATTAGTTGATTGGAACGCAGCATAGGAAGTCCTTGGAGAGCAAAAGAAAATAAAGTTACAGAATGATCCATCCTGTTTAGCACAGTGCCCAAAGCCCTGTCCCCTGACCTCCATTTTTCCCAGTTCAGGTGTGTCCCCTGACTCCTCCAGCAGTCAACCCTTACAATCCCACAATCCCACTGGCATCTCCTAGTCCTTTGATCCCCAGATGGGCAAACACTAGTTGGCTTCCTGCCATTGGTTGCTAGGTCTTTAAGTTGTGGTGATTGGATTTGTCATTGTCTTCTCAGATCTAAGGTCCAGACAGCTAAAAGCCATTCACACCTATGTCTCTGAGCCTCTGCAGAGAGCAAACAACCCTTTCTACCTGTTCGGTAACCCTGCAGCACATAGGGGAAATCAAGGCATACATAGGATTCATTTAAAAATTTACAAATCTAATTTCGTCATAGTTTAATAAACTGACTACTAAAAGAAGCTTCCTTAAGAGTTGTTGTTGTGAATCTAATTCTGTTAATCTTGAATTAACAGAATAATGCTTATAGATGTATCTGATATAATAACGAAAGCTCCTCAAGTTAATGGAATACAACCCATTATCACATATGATCCTCTCCCCTATTTAATGAAGAAATGAAGTTAATTTCCAAGACCATATAAATATGCTCCAATATGTTATTTAATGCACTGAGGTGATGAGCATATTAGAAAAAACTCTGCTAGATTGAACAGTTTAAATTAGATTAGTATTTGAGAAGACTAATTAAGGGGAAAGACTGATTTACTGAGCACAGTTTACTATGAACATTTGCTGTGCCTTAAGAAATCTTACTGTAAAGGACACAGACAAGGCTCTGTCTTTTTAAAATCTGGCAGAAATCTATTTGCATTGGCATTCAGAAAACACTTTTTGAATTAAATGAGTGATGAATCATGTTATGTAAATAAGGCGATAAGCACTGCACAGCTGTAGCAAAAATAGATGCCGCTCCTTTGGAAAAATGGAATCTGATTTCTAACTGTTCATTTAATGGGCTGAATCAGTGCAAAGCTTGCAGTATTCAAATGGTATAGAGTGTGCTGATGTTAAGGGCTTAATGGAGTAGGAGAAAGACCACTGCAAAGCAATTTGTGGGGGGGGGGGGTTGTTTGTTTTTTAAATACTCAGTAAACTTGCAAATTTCTTATTTTTTACTTTCAGGTTTTTCTCTTCACATATAACAAAACTCTGTGCTTGCAAATGATTTGTGAATGTTGACAGCAGATATTTTCTGCAGTAGAAATGTTACATTAAGTTCAGGAGGGAGGGATATGACTCTCTTCCATATAGAACGTTATATACATTTGCAGAAAAAGACTCAGTATGCTTTGCATACAGAATGATGTCAAGAATGTGTAAGCTTCAGGGCATAAACTGATCACCAGCTGGGGTTGGGAAGAAATCCTGCCTTCTGTCAATTAGTGCATTATTAGGATTTAATGCTTTCTGAAGCAGCAGTGATTGTTCAGACAGGATATGAGAGTAGATGGATCTCTGATCTGTTCCAGTATAGTGATTCTTATGTTCCTAAATTGCTATAGTAGGGAGAAAAAAACCCAAAACTAAGAAACAAACAAAACTACAAATGTTGGTCCCAATCCTGTCTGCCTTACTTATGCAAGAAGTTCCACTGAAGTCAGTTTGACCACTTACATGAGTAAGGTTAACAGGACTTAGTAAATAAATGCTATGGAAATAATAAAGTTCACATTCTTATATTAAAAGAAAATGTAGGCATATTTCACTTCCCCTATCATCTTTCCCCCTCTTGTCCCCCTCCCCCGCCAAAAAAACCAAGCAAGAAGATATTTTACCTTGAAAAGGGAGTAGTAGTCCACTAGGGACTTGGCTATTGGAATTGATTACAGTGAACTCAATAAGACCCAGATCCTCAAAGGTATTTAGGCACATAACTCCCATTGAAATCAATAAGAATTAGGTACCTAAACATCTTAGAGGATCTTGGCCGAAGATACTATGGTGATGGATGTCAGTATAAAACCTAAGATAGTTAGCATTTGCTAATAGCAAATATCTATGTTGGCTTCTGCATACTTAGAATTACATTGCTAAGGCATGTGACAGGATTCCTTTACTGTATCCACCAGATTAAGCACCAAATAATTGACAACCTGTGCAAGTCAGCGGAATTCAAAGAGGTTGTACAGGGTATCAGCAAACTTCGCTATCTTCCAAGACCCAAATGTGGGGCAAAGACCACCCAAATGAGATACATAAACTTTCCATGCAGGAAACTTAAAATGTGGTGGGATTCATCACTTTAGTTTAAATAACTCTTACTAAAACAACGAGGAGTCCTTGTGGTACATTAGAGACTAACAAATGTATTTGGGCATAAGCTTTATGCCCAAATACATTTGCTAGTCTCTAAGGTGCCACAAGGACTCCTCGTTGTTTTTGCTGATACAGACTAACACAGCTACCATTCTGTAACTCTTACTAGAATTTCTCATCCATGATTCTTTCTCCGATTAAAAGAATTTACAACATTAGGAGTTAAGTGACACCAAATTGTGTGGAACTAAGTAATATTGGGACTAAAATAAATACTGTCCCTTGAAATAAGGCATGGGTGTAAAATCTCTCAATTTTTTCTCCAGGACACTCTCAGAATCATATTGCTACAAGAGGGGCTAATCTAGCCCATAGAAAACTTCTATCCTCTTCTAGCTCAATGTTGGGAAAGAAACATCTACCCATATGATTTATTTTCTAGTAGTGGTATTTGCTATACTATGTGCAATCAAATCTAATTAATCTGTGTTTCTCTGCATATCTTTGCACAGAATTCATCAGATTCAAGCACTAATCAGTTGTATAACAAGAATCCTAGAATCATAAAATCATAGAATATCAGGGTTGAAAGGGACCTCAGGAGGTCATCTAGTCCAACCCCCTGCTCAAAGCAGGACTAATTTCCAACTAAATCATCCTGACCTTAAAAACTCCTAAGGAAGGAGATTCCACCACCTCCCTAGGTAACCCATTCCAGTGCTTCCTAGTGAAAACGTTTTCCTAATATCCAATCTAAACCTCTCCCACTGCAACTTGAGACCATTACTCCTTGTTCTGTTATCTGGTACCACTGAGAACAGTCTAGATCCATCCGCTTTGAAACCCCCTTTCAGGTAGTTGAAAGCAGCTATCAAATCCCCCCCCCATTCTTCTCTTCTGCAGACTAAACAATCCCAGTTCCCTCAGCCTCTCCTCCATAAGTCATGTGCTCCAGCCCCCTAGTCATTTTTGTTGCCCTCCGGTGGACTCTTTCCAATTTTTCCACATCCTTCTTGTAGTGTGGGGCCCAATACTGGACACAGTACTCCAGATGAGGCCTCACCAATGCCGAATAGAGGGGAATGATATAGCATCAGCTTGTCAATCTACGGTTTCTTTTTTCATCTCAAGCAAAATTGGATTTTAAAACGGATTTGGATTTAAAGACTCTGGCCGCATATGGATTTTAAAAAGTATTTTACGTGAATTTGGTGCTCTTGAGCTTGAGTGCTGGAATCAAGCATAATGCATGCTAGTACCATCCAAGCTTCCGAACCCAGCTCTGCCAACGCACTTCTTCAGCATCCTCAGTTCTGGGTCACTCCCAGCACAGACTACCAATCTTGCTGATCCATGCAATGGTTTTGGGATATGGACCAATGTTTGCTAGGGAGTAGTTTAATGAGATCACCAAATTCATTTCCCACTTGTAGACAATATCAGGATTTGCATCCAGAGCTAAAGGCAAGAGCATTAACCTACTCTACCATTTCACCATATGTATTTTGATTTTTACTGCTTTCCTTCAGCTTATATTTATACTGTACATGAAATTCCTTTCAATTTCATTGGATTCTGAAGTACCCATTCAACCTAATGTATTAGTTTTTACTTACATCAATTCATAGTTGTTTGAAGTGTTATAGCTGTGTTGGTCCCAAGATAGGAGAAGGTAAAGGAATATGTTTTATTGGACCAGCTTCTATTGCTGAAAGAGACGAGGCTTCAAGTTCTTTCCTTTCCCAGACCTGAAGAATTGCTTTGTGGAGCTCAAAAATTTGTCTCAGACATTGATCCAATAAAAGATATTACCTCACCTACCTTGTATCTTTTATTCATAGAGTCATTGGGTAACATTATGGATTGAGACCAACTGCAGATTACTTTCAGGTGTCCTTAACTTTTTTTAATTACCCAGGAAAAATGGGATAATTATGTCAATTTTTTTAGACGTTTTCCTGAGGGCCTTTCAAAGAGATGATGGGGCAGATTCTCATTCCAGTCACACCACTGTAAATGTGGAATATCTTTAATGAAGTCCAGTAGAGTTAATCCTGATTTATATCAGTATAATTCTGTTCTGTTTTATATGGGTGATTATATCACCTTCCCTGTACTATCTCAGTACCTTTCAATAGTGTGTTAGGCAATGTGACCAACATCTGTGCACGTGGTTCATTCTCTCTCCTTCTTTCTTCCAAGGAAGAATTGCGTGTGCAGCATAGTTTATTTTAGTAGGACTTCAAGTATCTACATACCAGTATGTGTTTTATATTGGGAAAAGCAAGGTCGAGGAAGAGTGCCTTGGAGTGGAAGGTGATAAAATTTGTGATGGTCCTTAGTTCCTGTGGGAGTTTTCCACAGACTGAGACAGGCCTCAGAGAAAGCTGTCTTCCACACAAACAAGCTTTTTACCCTTATGGCAGAAATTTCCATGTGCTTGAGGAGTAGGATTGTCAACCATGCTTCACCCAGGAGTTTTTAAGTGATCTTTTAGGTATACTGGACAGAGATCATTGAGCATCTTGAGGATAAAAACCAAGAGTTTGAACTTGACACTATTCTATGGGAAGCTACTTCAGAGAACAGCTTTGATGTGTTCATGGTAGCCCATGTTGCTGAGGAGATGCAAAGCAGTTTCTAACTGGAGTTTTCTGAGGGCTGATGGCTCAATACCCCCAAAATATTGCACTTCTATCATCCAGACAGGAGGTGGCAAAGAGTGTATAACTGAAAACCGGGTCATTGTCAGGAAACTGTCACATCCTGAAGGACAAACAGGAGATGCTAGAAAGTGTTACTTGTGGATGATGCTATGTGAGAACTTAGCAAGAAATCCAGAAGACTCAATTGACCAACTGTGGATGTGTCAACCAAAGTTTACTGTTCCATGGCTGCAAATTCTTCCAAGTGCTTTCTTCTGCCCACCAGCATTACCTCTGTCTTGCTTGTGTTCAACTTCAACCAGCTGTGCTTCATCCATGCACTGATCTCAACTAAGCATTGGACCATCTTGGTGGTAGTAGTGTGGTCATATGTGATTAAGTAAACCTGTGGTGTCATCTGTATATTGCTGGTTCTTGAGTCAATATCCTAGCTACATATAGATCTTAAATAAGACATGCGAGAGAATTAATCCTTCTAGGACTCCACGAGTGAGGGATCTAATTGAGAGGCGTAGTTTCCCATCACTACTCCTTGCATGTGTCCCTCTAACAGACTTAGACCATTTTAATGTATTCCCCTGGACGTCTTCTCCTTTTCTAAGGTGGGACAGCAGTATCTCATGATCAACAGCATTCAGTGATGTGGAGAGATCCAAGAGGATGAGAATGGATGTCTGCCCTCTATCAATTGACAGCAGAAGATCATATAATTGGGATCAGAATCTGAAGCAATGAGGGGGGAAATTGTTGCAATTCCTGTCTTTGTCACTGTGCAACCTGACTTTTAAATTCACTGTTTTTTAAAAAGATGTGTGGTATCCATGACACCCATAACTTACTCAATTGGTGCTTTCATGACCAGAAACTCTATAAGGCATTGACATGAGCAACCTTAAGTACATCTGTTATTAACGTATATAAATCACATCCCAAGGACTTATGCTGCAAATTTTTGGAAAGTGCATGCAAGGATTTACCAAATTATTTAGGACTAAGTGTGCCAAAATAATATTTTACTCAAGAAAATGCTACAACACTGTTCAGGAAATAGCACTCAAATTGAATGATTGTCTCCATATATGACACACACTATGTGTAGGGACTTAACCTCAAGAGGAGACGGAACAGGCCTTAATGGTAAAACTCCAGTTATCTTCAAGGGGAGCAGGAGTGGACCCTTATTATTATTACTACTACTAAATTTTCTTGTTTACCTTGGCCAGCAGTCCCATTGGTCCAGTACACAAAAATAAAGTCCTTGCCAAGAACTAGCAAGATATCTCCTAAAGTACTTCAGCTATCATACCAGGCAGCATTCCTCAAATTTCAATGGCCAGATTCCAGTCTGAGTCTATTATTGCCACACACCTGGGGGGGAGGGGAATCTATTCACAATATAGTCCTTTTTAGTAATTACAGAAAAAAATCAACTTCTTTCCATCAATCTCTCTAATGTATTCACAATAGTATCTGGTCCTCCATAATAGCCACTGTTTTAATAAAAATGTAGAAAAAAAATCTAGAAAACAAAGTTGTTGATCTGAAACAGGAGTATTCATTTACAGTGTTTTGTACCGAATTTTGCTTCCAGTCTGTGAAATTCTCTCATGGGAAGCTAGATAGAAACATAAATCAGTGGTTAAATTCAAGGCAGATCATGGCTCTGATCTGTGTTTTAAATGCCTTGAAAGTAGTAATATTTAATATAATGTTCTATGTTGTGAATTATGAGCAGTGTACCAAATTATGCAAAAAATATAGCTGGGCATAAATCTGCAGTGTATAATAATGACGAAGGTTGGGTGAACAATTTTTCCATTATATAAAACATTAAACTGACTTTTCCTCAGAATCAACTATGCATTTCTGCTTGCTCCATACAAATGATATGCTACTTTCCATCCATGCACATGCCTACCATGGAAGTGAATAAGAATTGCAAGTGCAGCTTGAGGTAAATAGTTCTGTGGAGAGTCCAGTGAAACTCCCGTGTCCCTCTTTCAGTAGCAGAACACAGTTGTACACATTGGCTGGGGAAAGCATAACCAACCAATGTTCGCTTGCTTTAAGTGTGGGGGAAGTGGTCACCACTGCTGTGGTCAGAGAGAAAGCCCTGAGGAGAATAGTTAACCTTTTCAAATTATTGAAGTGGTTTGAAGCAGCAGGATCTGTCTGGTGGACTGAGGGAGGTACTGTCACCTATTAATGCCTGGGTGTTAATGTCAGCTCTGACATTGATTTACTATGTGAACATCATAAATCATGTAGGGCCCAATCCTGCAATGGACTAAATTCCTTTTATGCCTGTTGCCGCCATCATCAAGAATAGAAAGAAGGCACTCAGCAGCCTGCCAGAGACACTTTGAAGAATTTGGCCCATAATCTCCCTACCCTTCAGTTACCTTAAATCTTCAACAACAACAAAAGGGGGGGGGGACAACAAAGGACAACACCACACTCAGCCCCCAACCTTGAGCACCCTTAGACTGCTGCAAATCTGCAAATTACACCTTGCAGCAACAGGCTCCTGGGGTAATTAGAACTCCAGCTCCATCCTATTCCCACTGGGCACACCCTTGACCCTACCTTCCTCATGGGGAAGATATTAATACCACCCAAGGACTCCACTACAACAGGGGAATCCCCATGTAGCCAATTAAGCCAGAGTGAGGCAAAGTGGCTTTATTGAAGACCAGAGTCTGGTTCATTGTGAACATGGGTGGTAGAAACTGGCCCTCAGTGGTAAGCATTGTTACCCTTAATTGGTGAGGGGGAGGAAGCAAGAGATTAATTGGAGATTTTGAATCCTATCTAGGTGCACAGAGGACTAAGGATTATTAATAGAAATGGGACCTGGTGTTCCTCCATCAGACATTTTTTTGAAATATACATATAATCTGAAATAATTTAATTAAGGGCAAAACAAACCTGGTATATGCAACAGAACACTAACTAACCTTTACTTAACAGTGTGCACCAATAATTACACAGGATCTAAATCAGCTCCTGGATAAATGTACATAAACCCCATTGTGATTTACTAGGTCTGATCTTAAGTTGATATGCATTGGTAGAGCTGCTGTAATTTCATTGATGCTACAGCAGCTGAGGATCGTGCATCAGTATTAGGGGAGAACTGGGTCCTAGAGACATCACAGCTAATTATCATGTTAGTATGCAAAGGGCCAAATTCTTCTCTTCCTTTTCACTAATTTTTATGCCAGTATGATATTGCAGACTTATTGGAGTTACACCTGATTTACACCAGCATGAGAGGAGGATCAGAGTGTTTGAAGTGTCCTTTTTGTATCTTGTTGCATTTCTGATGAATGTACAGATGCTGTGACCATTTCTAGACTAGCAAAACTGTCATGAGACTAGCAACATTATGAGAGAGTTGAGCTAGTTCTTTCTCAAAAGCCTCACTCCCCCCATCCACCCTTTCCTTAGTGCGAGTACTGAAGTTTTCTATGGTTTATTTTGATGGATATAGGTCATTGCACATTTTCAAGCACCACCAGCATCATTTCAATGTTTGTTGATAGCTAAGCTAAAATGCTTAGCTATCAACAAACATTGGAATGCACACTGCTAAAGGTATGCCATGGTTAACATGGCCAACACGACATTCAGATTCTAGTCCTTTGCATTCTTATTCTTTTTTATTTAAGTTAGACTGCAGCTTCTGTTCACAAATAGGAAGACATAGACTTGCCCTGAAAAGTGCCTAGCAGATTTGGGCATTACTGTAATATTAATGAACAGCACTGTTAAATAATCCTTGTTGCCAAGTGCAGCTGAGCCTCAGGGCACAGCATTCTTTTTCACAGATAAACCCACAAATGCCATAAGAAAATATTAACAGCATTTGCAAGATGTCTTTCCAACAGAGTTCAGTCAGATGAAAGGTTCATTTGACCCAAATGCCCAAAATCTGTAATTCAGGGGAAAGAAAGGGTAACCACACTTCTTCAAAGAGAAAGAAAGAGAATAACTAAGGTGGTTTTTAATAACTTAAGATGTTCCAATAGCAGTACTTATTTGCTTTTGATCTTAAATGTTGACAGTAGTGGTGGGTGAAAATGCCTATCTCTGAGAGTAAGAGAGTATGCAATTTTACATCTACAATATGTAGAGACTGCCTAGTTTTTATAAGAAAACAACATATCAGGTGATAAATAGTGCAATGATTTCAAAATGTGCAATAATTCTCATAAAAAATGCTGTCAGAGCCACATAATTTTGACAAAAAGTTAGATGTACAGAATAAAAAAATAGGCCTTTGCCAGGATACCTGTTATGGAAGAATTCATTGAGAATGAACGCACTCCACTCTAAAAGGTAGTTTAAAGTGTTTCACTTTTCCAAGCTGTGTTTGAACTCTTTTTTTAAAACACTTATGAACTACTTAGATGTTCTTAGAAATCACATTAGAACACACTGAATTTAGGCACAACTCCGTCGCTCTAGAACTAGGCCCAGGAGGCACCATAGCCAGGGCCTGCTCCAGGCACCAGCTTACCAAGCAGGTGCTTGGGGCGGCCACTTCAGAGGGGGGCGGCACGTCCCACTGTTCGGCGGCAATTCGGCGGACGGTCCCTCACTCCTGCTCGGAGCGAAGGACCTCCCGCCGAATTGCCGCTGCAGATCGCGATCGCAGCTTTTTTCTTTTGTTTTGTTTGGCTGCTTGGGGCAGCCAAAACCCTGGAGCCGGCCCTGACCATAGCTCAGACACACCTTTGGGGAACACTTTCTCTCTTGCTTTTTGCTTCTTCTAAGGGCACGTTCAGCTGTGTTTGCCAGTGAATGGGGGGAAGCCAAACCTCAATCCACACTAAACACCTACCCATATGCTCCAGGGTCAGGTAGGGGAATAGGCAGTTAGCTTGTACAGGGATGCAGCAGGGGGAGTTCTTATTCCCCTTTAATCTCTTTCATGGTCCAAGTCTCGATCTACTGCTTATAAATTAGATTAGATATGAATCAAAATGCAAGGACCTGACTGCCTATCGGGATGGCCCCTAGGCTGGAAGTGTTGCAAAGGCACACAATGCCTACTGCTACTCCTCAGAAGCACAGCTATCTCTTAGGAGCTGACTGTGTGCACCCCATTCTTTATCAGGCAGCTAGCTAGCTAGTGCATAGGTGGGGAAGTTGCCTGTCTCTTCCTCTCCATGCCCCTTTTAGCATTGCTTGTGCCTCAAGTGATGCTAGTAGGGAACAGTTCCTGTGCCCTTGACTGTCACGGAAGTTACTCTGGATTTACAACAGTGTGAGTGAGATGTATGTCATCTTCTTTATTTGTGTAGGGCCAAGCACACATTTTAGAATTATTTATAGTATTGCAGTGGCACCTAGAAGCTCCCATCTTGGACCATAAGCCCATTATGCTACACACTATTCAGACCGAACAAAAAATAGGTTCTTTGCTCAAAAGAGTTTACAGTCTAAGTATAGAACAAGAGACAATGGGTGGAGCAGAAGGAAACACTGAGACAAGCTGGTCAGCATGCAGTGGTTTCAGTTACACTTACAGTCCCAGACCCCTACAATCCTTGCAGGTAGGAATCTCTCTTCTACAGGAGCTCGGTGTTATTCAATGGAATTCACCCCACTGAGCTCAAAGTCACCTGCAGGCCTGAGAGTAGTTTGAAGCTTCAGGACTGAACTGCAAGGTACTCCATAAATAACAGTGATACATTAGCAGTACTGTGGTTTCTTCTCAAGGCTGCAATGATTCAAACTTGTTTGACAAAATACTCAAGACTATACCTTACTTGAAAGGAGCTGGACTAGATTTCTACCTCTAACATGTTTCTATGTACCATGGCAACAGTCATTTCAGACACTGTGACCAAAACAAGCACTGACTTCTGCATTATTTTTCCTGTTTACTAAACTAAATGGCACAGTGAAAGCTTAAGCTTTCATTCTGATGACTCAGCGCACCATACTAGAACTCATATTCTATTATTTTCCTTAGAGCTAGTGAATTTAGCCCTTTTTCTTTTTGTCAGTTATCTGCAAACAGATTGCAGTTTCTACCAATTCACTCATTGTGAAAAAATTGTTCACCAAGGATTTTATGTGAACAGATTTCAGCCTGTGGATTGTCTATGATCCATGAATCTGTGAGTATACCATATTCATGACTGATATTTCAGCTGTGTGATTGGTCACCCAACTCACATGACATCCAGTTTGTTCTTTATCCAGTTTACCTCTTCTTTATAAAGGACTTCCCCCCATACTGAACACTATTCATGTTTCAATCCATCTTGGGTATTGTTAAGGACTGGGCCTCAAGCAGTCTTGCTTAATGGACTAGAACCTAGCCTAATGTCCAGAGCCCAAATCAGGAGCCAAGTTGTCAAGTGCAGGGAGCAGGCTAGAGTCAGGAACCAGGAGCCAAGAGGCAGAAGCCAAATACCAAGTCCAGGCAGTGAGCTAGAACTAAACCTCAAAAAGAAGGAGCCAAGTGTCAGAACCAAAGTATGAGCCAGAGCAGTGGCAGAAATCAAGATCTAGGAGCAGGAAACAGGAAGTGGGACCAGAAACACAGCTGTAGGCATGGAACATTATTGAGCAAAGGACCCACTACTGCTGCTGGGTTTCAGAATGTGCCTGTGGAATAATCAGCCAATGAGGAGACCAGGTTCATTTGCTGACTCAGCTGAGGGTAATGAGCTGGGTCTGAATTCAGCTGTGAGTCCCAGATGGGCATGATCCTGAAATTTACTTTTTGTGACTATTCCATATTAACAAATTTTTGCTTTCTCATAGTCACATAAAAACCAGTAAAACTGTGTGTGAACATTGCTGAAGCTAAATTCCACATGGAGGTTTTTGAAATGCTTATGAATTTTTATTTTTTTTAACCATTTTCCCAGCACTGGTTTTCTATCTGTAATTCACTGGTTTTGATTGTCAAACAAAAATGAAAGAACCCCAAATACCGCAAAAGCCTAGTACAGTTTCTAAAGTAACCCTCTGAAGGGCAATTCTCACATGGAATAACTAAGAACATAAGAATGGCCATACTGGGTCAGACTAAAGGTCCATCCAGCCCAATAGCCTGTCTACCGACAGTGACCAATGCCAAGTGTCCCAGAGGGAGTGAACCTAACAGATAATGATTAAGTGATCTCTCTCCTGCCAGCCATCTCCACCCTCTGACAAACAGAGTCTAGGGACACCATTCCTTACCCATCTTGGCTAATAGCCATTAATGGACTTAACCTCCATGAATTTATCTAGTTCTCTTTTAATACATTTACAAACAGTGTTCAAGTAATGGCCTGTGAAAGGGGCAAAGCTGGCTCACACTCCTGGCTCACCCCAGGCCCAACTTCCTGCCTTTCTATGAAGAATCTGTGATGATGCAACTCCCAGCCAACACTATAGCCCTAGCATTAGAGTGCCTTTTAAAGTTCTTTTGGAAAGTGGAGTGGAAGTGGGAATAGAGCTGGGGTTTCTTCCTAGGAGCAAATTGAAGGGATGTTCCCCCTCAGAACTGGAAGAAAACTGGGATGAGGAGTGTCCATAGTTTAAATTAGAAGTGTAGGTGTCCTCCTGAGAACCTTGAGAGTGATATGCAATGGGCGGGATATTATTCCCAAAACCTGTGGAGGAGGGGAAGCTAGGAAAGCGGCATGCCTGGCTGGGGTGACGTATTAGACCAGTCGGTTACCAGTAATCCTGCTGCTCTTGCATGAGTGGCGTTATTATTTAGAAACACTTACGAAGTACTGTAATAGGTCATTGCCCTGAAAGGCTTACAATCTGAAGGCGTGTTCTTGCAAACCCTTACCTATGCCTCTGCTACTCAGTGAGTAAGCATTAGTCCCTAAATTCCATCCTAGCTGAGGAACTATGATCAGTCCCTAAACTCCATCCTAATTCTTGTCAAAGAAGTGAGATCTGCTAGCACACAACTATTATGGAGCTAGTTACTGCCTGTAATTGTATGCAAAATACTGTAAGGGCACTAACTAGAATGTTAGTTAAACAGCACAGATGTTAGATAGGTAGCATACATGTTATTTAACTAGCAAAATATGGAAGGCTCCAGAATATGCTATGCTATTTGCAGGGCAAATGTACAGTGTATGATTGATCTTGTGGGATGGGTGCTGGTATAGCTTACTAGTTTAGCAGCAATAGAATGGAGTTGATACCTACATCATGGAGAAGAATAATTCTCTTTTAGAATGAGGGTCCAGCAAATAATATAGATCCTAGCCATCTGTTGCCAGATGGAAGTGTTCTATGTCTGAATCGCAGGCTGAGATGACATGTTTAGAAAATTAATATTTAGTAAGTGGATCCACCGTACAATAATGCTTCAGATGATGCTCACGTATGCATGATGTGGTAACATGTTCTGCTTATTTAGATCTCACTTTGTAAGGTGGCTGTTTAATTATGTGTAGGTACAGTTATTGACCAGCAAGTCTGGCACTACATACTCAGTCCTTAGTGAGGTATTGCAGGGAATATTGCCTGAGTAAGGAATGCAGAATTTATCCCTATAAAATCATTAGAAAATGAAAACACAACAAGGAATTCATATTTTGCATTCATTTGCACTTGTGGAGTCTAGGGAGGGTAAGCACAGGTGCCCAGGATATCACACAAAAATCTATACTCTTTGGTAATCAAACAAGGTTCTTATGGTTAAGTCACAGGACTGAGGGTATGTCTACACTACAAAATTAGGTCTATCTTATACAAGTCAATTTTTAGAAATCGATTTTATACAATTGATTGCGTATGTCCACAATAAGTACATTAAGTCGGCGGAGTGCGTCCTCACTACCGTGGCTAGTGTCGACTTTTGGAGCGTTGCACTGTGGGTAGCTATCCCACGGTTCCTGCAGTCTCCGCTGCCCATTGGAATTCTGGATTAAGCTCCCAATGCCTGATGGGGCAAAAACATTGTCACGGGTGGTTTTGGGTACATGTCGTCAGTTGCCCCTCCCTCCATGAAAGCAATGGCAGACAATCGTTTTGCGCCTTTTTTCCATGCAGACGCCATACTGCTGTCAGCAGATGGTGCAGTAGGACTGCTAACTGTCGTCATCCACTGCTTCCGCTGCAACTCTGCTCTTCTGGTGCCATGAATCCACCTCGTAGGTCCTCTCGTCGTTCTGAATAAATATCTATTCTCATGGCATCCGTTGTCATCTATCGCTTCCACTGCAACTCTGCTCTCCTGCTCTTCTGCAGATGCCATACCACGGCAAGCATGGAGCCCGCTCAGCTCACCGCTGCTGTTGTGAGCATTGCAAACACCTCACGCATTATCCTGCAGTATGTGCAGAACCTGCAAAAGCAGGTGAGGAGGTGATGACAGCGCGATCATGATAGTGATGAGGACATGGACACAGACTTCTCTCAAAGCAAGGGCCCTGACAATTTGGACATCATGATGGTAATGGGGTAGGTTCATGCCGTGGAATGCCGATTCTGGGCCCAGGAAACAAGCACAGACTGGTGGGACCGCATAGTGTTGCAGGTCTCAGATGATTCTCAGTGGCTGCAAAACTTTCACATGCTGAAGGGCACTTTCATGGAACTTTGTGACTTGCTTTCCCCTGCCCTGAAGCACCAGAATACCAAAATGAGAGCATCCCTCACAGTTGAGAAGCGAGTGGCGATAGCCCTCTGGAATCTTGCAATGCCAGACAGCTACCGGTCAGTTGGGAATCAGTTTGGAGTGGGTAAATCTACTGTGGGGGCTGCTGTGATCCAAGTAGCCAATGCAATCACTGAGCTGCTGCTATCAAGGGTAGTGACTCTGGGAAATGTGCAGGTCATAGTGGATGGCTTTGCTGCAATGGGGTTCCCTAACTGTGGTCGGGCGATAGACGGAACACATATCCCTATCTTGGGACTGGACCACCTTGGCAGCCAGTATGTAAACCGCAAGGGGTACTTCTCAATGGTGCTGCAAGTATTGGTGGATCACAAGGGACATTTCACTGACATTAATGTGGGATGGCTGGGAAAGGTGCATGACGCTTGCATCTTCAGGAACTCCGGTCAGTTTGAACAGCTGCAGGAAAGAATTTACTTCCCAGACCAGAAAATTACTGTTCGGGATGTTGAAATGCCTATAGTTATCCTTGGGGACCCAGCCTACCCCTTAATGCCATGGCTCATAAAGCCATGCAGCACCCTGGACAGTAGTCAGGAGCAGTTCAACTATAGGCTGAGCAAGTGCAGAATGATGGTAGAATGTGCATTTGGACATTTAAAAGCTCGCTGGCGCAGTTTACTGACTAGGTTAGACCTCAGTGAAACCAATATTCCCATTGTTATTGCTGCTTTCTGTGTGCTCCACAATATCTGTGAGAGTAAGGGGGAGACGTTTATGGCGGGGTGGAAGGTTGAGGCAAATCGCTTGGCAGCCGATTACGCGCAGCCAGACACCAGCGTAATTAGAAGAGCAAAGCTGGGCGCCCTGCGAATCAGAGAAGCTTTGAAAACCAGTTTCATGACTGGCCAGGCTACGGTATGACAGTTCTGTTTATTCTGTTTGTTTCTCCTTGATGACTCTACTTCCCTGTAAGCCAACCAACCTCCCCCCTTTGATCACCACTTTCAGAGGCAATAAAGTCATTACTGTTTCAAAATCATGCATTCTTTATTAATTCATCACACAAATGGGGGGAAAACTTGCAAGGTAGCCCGGGAGGGGTGGGTGAGGAGGGAAGCACCGGGTGGGGTGGTAGATGACGGGAAGAGGGAAGGACAATGCCACACTGCAGTTCAACACTTATTGAATGCCAGCCTTCTGTTGCTTTCATTGCGAGTGCGTTTTTTTCGCCTTCTAATCTGTGCTAGCCTCTGGGATGGAGATGATAGGGGGAATGTAGAAACATTTGCAGCTGCGGGAGGAAAAAAGGGAGAGTAGTATGTAAAAAGATACATTTTAGAGAACAAAGGGAAGATTATTTCACACTGAAATCAAGCGATTCACATTACATAACACATGTGCTTTTGGTACAAGGTCGCATTTTTCCTCTTATATTGAGTGCCTGCCGGTTTGGCGTGAGACATCACACACGCTCGGCTGGGCAACAGAATTCAGCTTGCAGGCAGCCATGGTAAAGCAAAGGCTTTCGGCTTCTTCAACGTTCATAATATGTGGGAACAGTTTCAAACAGCAGCGCCCTCCTTTTCCATACCAAGCAAAGCCTGTTGGGTTGGCCAGTTAAAAGGAGGGGCTGCGGTTTTAGGGTGAACGTGCAGCACAACACAACCCCCCCCATTCTCTGGGATGATTGCTTCACACACACACACCCCACACACCACGTGGCTAGTATCAGGGAAGATCCCTGTCAGCCAAACGCGAACAGCTCAGTATGAATGGGCTTCCCCCCACCGTGTGACTAAGAGCAGGGATGATTTCTTTTCAGCCAAAGGCAAACAGCCCAGCAGGAACGGGCACCTCTGAATGTCCCCTTAAACAAATTTCCCATATTTGAACCAGGTGACCATGAATGATATCACTCTCCTGAGGCTAACACAAAGAGATAAAGAATGGATATTGCTTGAATGCCACCAAAGCCCGGGCCCATTCACTGCAATGCTTTGTTTTGTAATGATTCCAGACTACTTGCTACTGGCTTGGCGTGGTAAAAGGCTGACCTCCCCAGAAACCTTCTGCAAAGGCTTTTAGAGTACCTCCAGGAGAGCTTCATGGAGATGTCCCTGGAGGATTTCCGCTCCATCCCCAGACACGTTAACAGACTTTTCCAGTAGCTGTACTGGCCGCGAATGCATCCCAAGTCTTCAGGGCAAATTAATCATTAAACACGCTTGCTTTTAAACCATGTTTTATATTTACAAAGGTGAACTCATCAGAGGTGCCATCTCTGGCTTCATGGCCCGGGAACCCGCTTTGGGAGGGTTGGGAGGGTATTGGCTCCAGGGGAGAAGGGATTCTCCACTTGCCTGCTGTGCGCTAACCTCAACCACCTCCTCCTCATCCACAAAATCCTCATCCCTATTGCATGAGACAACCCCCTTGCAGGTGTCCATGGACAGTGGTGGGGTAGTGGTAGGGGCGCTCCCTAGAATTGCATGCAGCTCATCATAGAAGCGGCATGTATGGGGCTCTGACCTGGAGCGACCATTTGCATCATTTGTTTTTTTGTAGGCTTGCCTCAGCTCTTTAACTTTCATGCGGCACTGCTGTGTGTCCCTGCTGTAGCCTCTGTCCATCATGCCCTTGGAGATTTTGGCAAATATATTGGCATTTCATCTTTTGGAACGGAGTTCAGTTAGCACGGATTCTTCTCCCCAAACAGCGATCAGATCCAGTACCTCCTGTTTGGTCCATGCTGGAGTTCTTTTGCAATTCTGGGACTCCATGGTCACCTGTGCTGATGAGTTCTGCATGGTCATCTGTGCTGATCAGCTTGACACACTGGCCAAACAGGAAATGAAAATCAAAAGTTCCCAGGGCTTTTCCTGTCTACCTGGCCAGTGCATCTGAGTCGAGAGTGCTGTCCAGAGCGGTCACAATGGAACACACTGGGGTAGCTCCCGGAGGCCAATACCATTGAATTGCATCCACACTACCCTAAATTCAACCCAGCGAGGTCAATTTTAGCGCTGCTCCCCTCACCAGGGAGAAGTACAGAAATTGATTTTAAGAGCCCTTTAAGTTGACAAAACAGGCTTGGTCGTGCAGACAGCTGCAGGGTTAAATCGACCTTATGCTGCTAAATTCGACCTAAACTCGTAGTGTAGACCAGGATTGAGAGTCTGCCGAGGTACTTTCTCTTCCTGGCTCAGCCTTAGACTTGGTGCATGAGGAAAGATCTTATTTCTTTTTGTTTAAATTGTTTTGGAAATATTTACAGGGAATTTTCTCAGGGAAGGAGAAGAAACCCTGTACACAGGGCCGGCTCCAGGCACCAGCTTAACAAGCAGGTGCTTGGGGCGGCCAAGGGAGAGGAGCGGCACCTGCGGCAATTCGGGGGCGGCAGGTCCCTCACTCCCTCTAGGAGCGAAGGACCTGCTGCTGAACTGCCGCTGCCGATCGCGGCTTTTTTTTTTTTTTGCTTGGGGCGGCAGAAATCCTGGAGCCGGCCCTGCCTATACACCAACAGAACAAAGGGAACTTGGAGCAATTCTGCTATCTAATTTCAAGGGTCATTTGGCTTATACTACCTTTGGTGTTTAATTGTGTTTACTTACACATATTATTACATAGAAGCTAGGGATTCTCAACATATACTCTTTTTAATATGATTAGATTATATAATTACAATAGATGATATGAATTCAATTGAGTATGATGATATGAATTCAATTCAATCTGGCCTGCAGAAAGTACAGCATATTACCATATCATAAGGGGATATAGAGGATTCTGAAACTTTTTCATAGTATAGAACACATATTGATAGGAAGATTGCCTTGTGAACACCATCTCCCATTCGAAATTGCACACAGACCACTCCCACTTTTATTGAAGATCACCTTTTCTCTGATTCACAAATGTATGGATCATCTCTGCTTCTATCTGTAATTGCGTCACATCCCTGTGGCAACTACAACAATTACTTACATGGTCATATTGGGAAAGTACGTAATTTATTTTAGCCACAGATTACAGACATGTAGCAGCTGAAAGCTAGGCAGAGGAACCACTATCATGTTATCACGCAACTCCTCATAAATCACCATGAAGTGTTCTGCAGACCACCAGTCCAAGACAATTTGAGAACTCTTTTAAAACTTTATATTAATCATAATTATTAATAAACTCAGGTGTATACTGATGCATGTATTATTGACCATGATTGTACAACTATAGAGCTGGGCTAACAATACTAAACTGTTGGTATGGATATTCATTTGAATTATTACTTTCATTCCTCTTTTTGTGAATGTTAGAACAATTGAGTTTTTCCAGCAAAATATCCACATGTAGCAAATTTCAAATCTCATATGGAAGTATATGCAGAAACCAATTTTTAAATTCATTCATGATGGAAGTGCTCACATCTCAACAAATCATGTAATAGAAACAATAAAGCATGATTTTTCTCTCCAGTCACAACTAAGCAACACAGCTCAAAATTTGAATATTCACTATTAATCACTAGAAGAAAAATGTGAATAATGAATACATTTGAGGATATTCTGATCTGGTCTCAATTCTTCTACAATCAGAAAAACTAGCTAAATGCCCAGAATGAATTATTAGTTGTGAATTATTTGTTTAGGTGTGTTGAGCTTCTTGTTAAAACCTAGGTTTTGTCTACATGGAGAAATAGACCTGAAGAGCTATTGTGGAATAGCTCGCCATGTGGACACTCTTATTCTGCAGTAGCTATTCCAGTCAATTTCCCCATGTAGACAAGCCCTTAGTCTGTTACCTTACTGACTTTTTTGATGTTCTTTTTTAAAATACCTCCAAAGTGGCAAGTGCTGCCTGTTATCATTGTAGAAGATCTTTGTCACTTCTGCATCTGATATTATTTTGCTGCAATACCAGGGTTTCATTCCCCAGCTCCATGGAATAGATTTTAAGTACAAACTATAGGATTAAGATTTGCCTTGATTTCACAAATGAAGTTCTCCTATGAAATTCTTTTACAGGTTAATCCCATATTAATTTGCCTGCTTGCAAATCGAGAGCATTCGCCCTCATTTTCTTAACATACAAATGTCCTTGTTAGTCTCAATGATGCATCTTATTGGGCAGGGCCTAATCCTGTGTGCTACAAACATAATCCAGTGAATCCCCTTCTTGGTGATGGCACTTTTTATTTTATAACATTGAACTCTTGTGAGAGATGTTGATTTGGTTTTTGACAGGTTTTTAGATCCTCCCAATACTAATCTCTAGATAATGAAAGATATAAGAAAGAAAGGGCTGTAGTTATTCGTTGATAGTGGAGTTATGTTCTTTCATGGTAATAAGATTGTCTTTAAATACTGATTCACTCTGTTTTATAGTCTTTAAAAACTCATTTTATTTAAATCCAAGGAAGGAAAACACCACTTCACATCATTAAAAATGCACAATTGTCAGAATTCTAGCACACGATAGGGAGACAAGTTTTTGTTCTGTGACCCCTTTTGTTAAGGGTGTGTGGCATTCCACTGGGGAGGGAGATTGTGCAATGGTTTTGGCTGCAGCGTTACCAATGTGCTGGTAACATGCAGCTCTACTTTCCAATTTCTTTTGACCCAGATGATGCAGGCATTTGGCTTTCTCACTGCATGGCTAAGACTAGGGCTATGATAAAATTTAGTTGGTTAAGGCTCAGTCCTGACAAGAGGTGAGTCTGGTGGAAAGATACAAGTATCTAGAGAAAATGCAAAAAGACCAGCTACCCTGAGTATTGAAGGCAGGGCCGGCTCCAGGCACCAGCAAAACAAGCAGGTGCTTGGGGCAGCACATTTCTAGGGGCAGCATTCTGGCGCCGGCCATCATAGGCGCTGACTCTGGGGCATAGGGAAAAAGTGCCCACACCGCCCCAGCTCGCCTCCACTCCACCTGCGCCTGCTCCCCTGGGCGCGCCGCCGCTGCTCCACTTCTCCCCCCTGCCAGGCTTGCCGTGTGGGAAACAGATGTTTTGCGCAGCAAAGCTGGGAGGAGGAGAAGCCGAGCAGCGAGCGCTTGGGGGGAGGCAGTGGTGGTGGAGTGGAGGTGAGCTGGAGCAGGGAGCGGTTCCTCTACCTCCCCTTACTTCTTGCGCCCCCCACCCTAGCTCACCTCCACTTCCATCTGCTCCCTTGAACGCGCTGCCGCTCCGCTTCTCCCCCCTCCCTTGCCTGAGAGGAAGGGGGGAGAAGCGGAGCACCCAGGGGAGCAGGTGGAGTGGAGGTGAGCTAGGGCAGGAGGTCGCAGGGGGCCCGCAGGAAGCAAAGGGGGGGGAATGAGGCATGCCTGGGGGAGGAGGCGGGGCTGGGGATTTGGGGAAGGGGTTCAGAAGGGGTGGAGTTGGGGTGGGACCGGGGGCCAGGGGGCACGAAAAAAAGGGGGGGCAGCCAAAAAATTTTTTGCTTGGGGCGGTAAAAATCCTAGAGCCGGCCCTGATTGAAGGGGAGGAGTATCCGGAGTTTGTCAATAAGATTTACAGTTAATGGTTTCTCAGGTTACACTCTTGATCTCTATTGCTTTCTTCCGTCTGCATTTGGCAAAGAGATTGCAACTTTCACCCCTAATGTGGACCTTATTCATGCCTTTGTGATGTACATTGTGATCACAATACTGCAATGCACTTCACATGAAGTTACACTTGAAGGTTGTCCAGAAGCTCCAGGTGGTGCAGAACAAAGTTGTTCACCCTACTTGATGGTGCAAGTAAGTCATGGGTAGTGTATCCCACCTGTTAACATACTATGTAGACTTCACTGGCTTCCTAGTTTGCTTCTGGATGCAGTTCAAGGTATGGGTTTTTTTTTTTATAAAGCCTTATACGGTTTAGGGCTCTGGCTATCCTAAGAGATCACTTCTCTCCCTCTGTACAATCTTGACAACCTATATGAGCTGGGCCACTTCTGCTAATATGTCACACAGTTGCTCCAGTGCAAAGAATCCAACTATTTCACCAGTGAAAAAATTTTAACCTATAATCTTCTCCTTTCCCTCATCTAATGTGAAAAAATATATGTGAACTTCTGATCTTTGATACTCTAAAGTTTCATCTGATATCAGCTTTGCAACACATGCAGTTATGGATGGTATGGAAGATCTGTGTTAGGGAACAGACTTCATCTCCATTTCCTTAGCTATTTGAAAGTGCTCTGTAGGCTGTGGATGTGATACTGCCATCTGATGGATGGTATTAGCTGTCTCTTTGCTTTAGCTTAGGCCTGGTCTACACTGGGGGCGGGAGGGGGTGTCAATGTAAGATACGCAACTTCAGCTACGGGAATACCGTAGCTGAAGTCGACATATCTTATTCCGACTTACCTCCCGACGGCTCCCCCGTCGACTCCGCTACTGCCGCTCATTCCGGTGGAGTTCCGGAGTCGATGGGGAGCGCGTTCAATCCCCGATAAATCGATTGCTACTCGCCAATACGGCGGGTAGTCTGGACGTACCTTTAGGGCTGGTCTACACTGGGGGGGGGAGGGGATCGATCTAAGATACGCAACTTCAGCTAGGTGAATAGCGTAGCTGAAGTTGAAGTATCTTAGATCGATTTACCTTGGGTCCTCATGGCACGGGATCGATGGCCGTGGCTCCCCCTTTGACTCCACTCCGCCGCTCACTCCGGTGGAGTTCCGGAGTCAACGGGGAGCATGTTCGGGGATCGATATATCGCATCTTAACGAGATGCGATATATCGATCGATCACTACCCGCCGATACGGCGGGTAGTCTGGACGTACCCTTAGCATCTCTCCCTCCACAGATCAGTGCTGGCATCAACATCAGAGAAAAGAGCGATTTAATGGCTATACCAGCAACATTTAAGATGTGATGGAAACTTTTTAGGAAAAAGAGGGAAAAAACCCAGCTCAGAATAGTGGGAAGTCTAAAGGGAGATTCATTCTTGATGTCTAGAGTTCTGCTGCTGATCAGTCAAATGCATTCTTCAATATTCACAGCATGAGTGACTCCTCCAGAAAGAAAGGCTTAGAAATACAGTAGCCTATATTTCAAGATTTGTCCTGATCTTTTATATACTGTAAGGCTGATCAAAGCCAAGATGGTATTGTGATTCAGA
Organism: Chrysemys picta bellii; assembly: GCF_011386835.1. NCBI lineage: Eukaryota > Metazoa > Chordata > Testudines > Emydidae > Chrysemys > Chrysemys picta. The sequence continues at coordinate 37,387,736 of NC_088798.1, read as the reverse complement.
ATAAATATCTAGTCTGCTAAGATAGTAAATACTTTCTTCTCTTTATATGTGAAGGGTCGGTTGCAGTTTGAAAAAACAAATTATGGGTTTTGTGTGTGTGAGAGAGAGAGAGAAGATGAGCTAGTTTCTTAAAGAGTTTTTCTTGAAAGGAAGGGAGATGGAAAGAAAAAGAGAAATCTTCATTTTCAGCCTTTTTTCCACGAGGAGAGTGTCAACTTACATAAAAATCAGTTAAAAAAATCTTGTTTGTTAGCTCCTGTTAGGCATCATGATTGTATAAGTGCATCCCGTTTCTAGCATCTGTGCTATCACTGCCTATGAGGAGCAGCTGAGAAAGATTGGAGTGGACCAATTTACTATCCCCTTCAGCAGCACATCAGTTGCCTGTGGAAATCAGAACAAAATCAGCGTTTGCCGTGTGACTCTGTGTATTCAGCCTAACTGTAACCATAGAAATTATAAAATAATGCTCCATCCACTAGCCTGTGCAAGATTGTTCCTTCCAATTTATTTTTTGTCCTGTCTAATTTTAGATACATCAAGTAATGGAGTATCATGGTTACCAGGCTAGTGAACCTTTGAACTCTTGTTGGTCTCAGAGTGCATCCTCTCAGGTGCTAGGCCCTATACCTTCACCTCTTTCAATTGGAATTCTGTAATGCTCTTACTCATAGGCCTGGTCTACACTAACCCCCCCATTCGAACTAAGGTACGCAACTTCAGCTACGTGAATAACGTAGCTGAAGTCGACGTACCTTAGTTCGAACTTACCGTGGTCCAGACGTGGCAGGCAGGCTCCCCCGTCGACTCCGCGTACTCCTCGCGCCGAGCAGGATTACCGGAGTCGACAGGGAGCACTTCTGGGTTCGATTTATCATGTCCAGACAAGACGCGATAAATCGAACCCAGAAGTGCGATTGCCTGCCGCCAAACCAGCGCGTAAGTATAGACAAGCCCTTAGACAGGGTCCCTTACTCCTTTAGCTGACTAGATCTTCATTCTAACTCACAATACCATCTTGGCTTTGATCAGACTTACATTATATAAAAGATCAGGACAAATATTGTAATTTAGGATCCTGTATTTCTAAGCCTGGGCCAGGTATGACACTGGAAAATCTACCTTTCAGGAGCTTGTGACTAGTGGATAACAAAGGTGACCAGGCTGCTTTCTCAAACCAAAGTATTGTTTAATATTAATAATAGGACAAAGGCAAACCATAAAAGAAAAGGATTTTTAAAACAATAAACAGTATATATGCATGTCTATCTTACCCTAAGCCATACCATCATGTAGTAATAGGCCAGGTAGGGTTTGCTTTGTATCCGCTTGTTCTTCTGAACAGCCCCTGACAACTGCCTCCCGCCTCTCTCTGGAGAGTGACTTTTTAACTGTATAGTGTCCTTTTGATCTTTTGGCTCCCAGCCTTAGCAAAACAAGTCTTATAATTTGCTGGTACTTGTAGGTAGCATCTTCCCAGCTAATAGCTCAGGTACTTAATTACTCCTGCCATATTACCTTCCTGCTAGTTTCCTAACAGCCCTTCTATTCAACTGAGCAAACGTGCATATAATAAACCTTCACTTAGCCCAGTATACATTCATTATTAGAGATCAGTCCCCTTGTCATTCACATGGAGTTTCCACCGTTTCACTGACAAAATAATGCCACCGTCTAAAAGATTTCACTGTCAGGTAATGTTGCCTTAAAGCTAGTTTACATTGCAAACATTGCGATGATTGTGTCAGGCAGCAAACCCAGGAGACATTGCAGGCCCACCTACATTTTGCTGAAACGATTTTGTAGGCTACCAACCATGTGTGCACTATGTAACATTTACTGGATGGGAAGGGAGGCAAATAGCTAGTGATAACTTCAATAGAAAAGTGTAAGTGAAGAAACCTGCTTTGGCTGGCTGTTGTATATCCATTAGAGTTTTAAGCTTTCATGACATGGTATAGTTTTGGAAAGCTCTGAATTGTGTTTGGTAGTACAATCATTGAGTTTCTGTAGTGCTTGTGCTGGTGGGCATATACACAAAAGAATAGTATAGTTGAATCACCTCTGATAAACCAGTTAGGGAGAACACTTTCAGATACATACATGTTAAAACATTACAATGAAATAGTTTCCAAAGTCACCATTGTAAAGGAAGAGTATGTTTTCCAAAGATTAACAGTCAGATTCTGGCATTCTTACTCATGCCTCCCAGACTGAGTAGACAATGCTTCATGGATTAAGGTACTGCTTGATGTGAATAAGAGATTACTTCTACTCAGAAATTAGTTAAAATTATATTGTATGAATTCTGCTGATGATTTGTAAACAGAATTCCCCTTTCAAAATAATAGGGAGTTTTGCTTAATAATTAAATACATGATATATTTAGATGAATTGTTTTAGACTCTACCAAAATATTGGTTACTTGGATAAAAGCCCTGCAAACTACAACGACATCAGAATGAAGTGTCCTTTAGCACGTTTATACCCTTATTTTACTGTATATCAAAATGTAACAAGATTTTGACTCATAAAAAAAGTATAGAGTGTATACAAATTGCCTTTTATCAAAAGAAACAGAAGATAACAGATTTATACTGACGAGCAATTTATTAAACTGACAAATGGATAAAATTCCACAAAATCAAAGAAAAACTGATATTTTGCAGCATTTTCTTTTCAGGTGGTATTTCCAGGAGTAATCAAACACTATTGTCTTTGATTTTAAATGCTATTGCATCACGGGTTCTGGAATAGTTATGATGGAGCAGGTAACTGGTGCTTTTCCTCACTCAGAACTCTCAGAGTGTAAAGGTTTCAGAACTTGTCCCCAGCTAGCTACCCATCATTTGGAAGAACATCATTTACTTGCCTTATTCTGGCACAGCTGAACATTGTACATTGAGGAATTAGCTTTGTGAAAAAAAGCAGTTGCAAAATCATGAAAATTAAAATAAACCTTGAAAAATAAAAGACATGGTGTGTGTGTGGGGGGAAATCAATAAGGAACTGCAAGCAGTAAACTCTGACCCCAGTCCAGGAAAGCACTTAAGCTCCTGCGTAACTGCAAGCATGTGAGCAGTCCCATTGAAGTCAATGGGAATAATCACATGCTAAAGTTCTCTTCACTGCAGTGTTAGTTTGAATTATCTACACTTGAGTTAACTCCTCTCATGAGAGTGCTCACACTGTAAAACAACACTTGAGCTACACTGTGAGTGTTTAGATTAGCAGCTGAGTCCCTACTACATTAGTAGCTTGACTGTTAGCAACACTGTTTAGCACAGCTTTAACCCATATCCCCCTGAGGTTATGTTTACCCTGCAGCTGGGAGTGTACCTCTTAGCCTAGATAAGCAGAATTAGTGTGAATCTGTCTGAGGTAGCATGCTAAAAATAGCAGTGTGGACACTGTGGCATGGGCAGCAACTCGGAATAGTCAATCAAACTTGGACATAGGGGGTTGGATGGACTTGGACTCAGGCAGCTAACCTGAGCCACCACCCACACTGCAACATCCATCAGTGCTATTTTCAGCGCACTAGCTCAAGCAGAGCTCATGCTAGTCTATCTATCCAGGCCGGTAGACATGTCCTGACAGGCCAGCTATCTTGAGTTTAAAGCAGCACTCAACTGGAGCTAGAGATTTTTGTGTGTGGACAGGAGTCAGGTTAAGGGCTACATTGGAGTTGTGCCTCAAGCTAATACTGAGGTGAAGACAAGCCCTTAAAAGATAGAGAAGGATATGTGATAGATAGAGATGGCTTATATGAACAACATAAGATATTGGAAGAAGTTGCTGTCCATTAGATTTTACAATTACTGAACATGTATTTTTCCTGGTATGCTTGTTCCATTGTACTTAGTGATTATGGTTGCCAGGTGTCTGGTTTTCGACTGGAACATCTGGTCAAAAAGGGACCCTGGCAGCTCCAGTCATCACCGCTGACCAGACTGTTAAAAGTTCGGTTGGTGGCAGGGGGATGAGGAGGGGGCCTGCAGCAGCTGTCTTTGTGGAGCTTGCAGGCAGTGCGAGCACCAGCGGGCAGGGAGTGGATCCTAGCGGAGGGGCTGGAAAAGGCATTTGGCTGAAGGCTGGGGCCGGCAGGGTTAACCTCGGGCAGCAGCCTCTGTGGTTGCTGGGGGCTGCCTACAGAGCAGGCATTGTGGCCTTTAGGAAGTGCCTTCAGCCCCCTTCCTGCCCAGCCCAGCGGGAGCAGAAAGAGGAGCCAGCCTGACTCTCCACGAGCTGCATGCAGCTGGCAGCAGGGGAGGGAGCCAGCCAGGGTGAGCCGCTGCTGCCTGCCCCGTAGCCTGCTCCCCAGGGGGCCGCTGCTCTGGGCTCGTCTTGGGACCATGTGGCCAGCAGGTAACAGGCTGTGGGCTTGTCATTCTCCTGGGGATGAATGGGTTGTGCGGAAGCATGGGGCTAAAGTTGGGCTGCTCTCCCTGGGAATGGGTCCAAGCAGAGCTGGGCAGCAGCTGGGCAAGGAGGCTCCAGCCAGCGGCCGGGCTGGTGGGGGACGAAGAGGAGCTAATGGTCACTGCAAATGGCGGGGGGATGAGGAGGAGCCCTGCAGCAGCTCTCTCCCTGGAGCTGCTGTGATTTGGGTTACACTGGGGGCACAGCGAGCCATGGACCACAGTGGGATGTGTGGGTCATTTGCGGGGAATTCTCGCCCCCCGCCCCTCCCCCATTCCAGAGAACAAGAAAAAATGTTGTCCTCGGTGTGCTGGCCAAGCCACGTGTCCAGGAATCATGGCAGATATAGCAGTCTCTGAGGCCCAGGAAATGCCAGGGCAGCGTTGGTGTGGCTGGTATTTAAGGAGCTGCCTGACATCAGTGCCTCCCAGAGCCCCCGCGAACTGCACCAATCAGAGCTGCCCGGAGCCGGCTCCCCCAACCCCCTGCCCCAGCTTGGAACCCCCTCCTGCACCCAAACTTCCTCCCAGAGCCCACACCCCATGCCCCCTCCCACACCCCAACCCCCAGCCCCAGCCCAGAGCCTCCTCCTACACCCCAAACACCTCATCCCCAGCCCCACTCCAGAGTCCACACCCTCAGCCAGAGTCCTCACCCCTTCCCACACCCCAACCCAACCCCCTGCCCCAGCCCAGTGAAAATGAGCAAGGTGGGGGAGAGTGAGCAATGGAGGGAGGTGGGCTGGAATGAGTTGGGGCGGGGCCTTGAAGAATGGGCAGGGCCTCGGGCAGGGGGCGGGGCAAGAGTGTTTGGTTTTCTGCAGTTAGAAAGTTGGCAACCCTAATAGTGATATGCAAAACAATAACAAATAAAAAAATCCACAATAACAACAAATAATTTTAACTTGTGAAACTCTGTATTTTTTCTATAATCATCTTAACATCATTTTGTTTGAGTTCGACATTACACAATAGGCCTCAGCTAGTGCAAATCAGTGATGTTACACAGGTTTACACCGGCTGAGAATCTGGCCCTATGTTAAAGGTATATAGAATAATCTCCCTGTTTTAGGGAAAAGTTATTGACAATGGAGGTTGAACACCAGTTTATTTATATCATGCTAGGAGATCCCTCTGATTATGCAGATTGCAGAAAAATAGGAAAAAACTTTAGTACATTTTGTTTGGCCCAATACTAAAGCAAACCTAAAGCCTAAAGCTCTGTGAACTGAATTCTCAGGAGGATGAAAGTGGGAGTGGATTTGTCTTTGTATAATCTGGTCTGTCAGATATGATGTGGCTTCACAGCTGCTTAGAGTTCAGCTCTCTGTCTCTAGAGGTGTCTTTGTGCTCTCCTATTCATCTGCAGCTTTTCACTCAGTGTAATTTTGTTTAATTTAGATCTCTGTCTCCCTGTATAGAGGGAATCTCTTACTCTGCCTGAAGCACTGGTGTGAAGTAAGACATCAAAGACCTTTTGGGGTGAAATTCACCTGTGGAACAGAGGGCCAGCTCAAGGCTCTCTGCACCATTTAAACCAGGGGTGTCAAACTCAAATGACCACGAGGGCCACATGAGGACTAGTGCATTGGCCCAAGAGCCACATCACTGACACCTCCCCCCAACACCACTGCCCCTGGCCCCGCCCCCACTCCACCCCTTCCATGAGGCCCTGCCCCTGCCCAGTCTCTTCTCCACCTCCTCCCCTGAGCGTGCGGCTCCCTGCTCCTCACCCCTCCCTCCTGGAAAGTGCTAAGCGCCACCAACAGTAATGCACCTCACTCAAAGGACAAAACACACACTTAGATTTACTTCTGTTAAAGCCCCCCCACTGCACTGGGCTGCACCACCACTCCACCCCTGCTCTGCCTCTTCCAGGGATGGCAGGTTTGTAGAAATGTTGGTGGTGCCCAGAACCTGCCCCCCCCCCAACTCCAACCCCACCTGCCTAAGGCTCTGGGAGGGAGTTTGGGTGGGTGGGTGGGTGTCTGGGGTGCAGGCTCTGGGAGGGAGTTTGGGTGCTGGTGCAAGCTCTGGGCTGGGGTAGGGGGTGGGGGTGCACGCTCTGGATGGAGTTTGGGGATAGGAGGGGGTGCGGGGTTGAGGGCTGTGGGGCTGGGGATGAGGGGTTTGGGGCATTGGAGAGGCTCAGGACTAGGGCAGGGGAAGGGCAGCCTGCCCTGGCCCTAGTGGAGGGGGCACTAGGACCCTGCGGCAGTAGGTGATGCTGGAAGCCGGCAGAGCGGAGCAGAGTCAGCATGAGCTGCAGGCTCTGGGGCAGTGAGGGGGCAGCGAGTGAGCCCAAGGGACACTTGGGGGTGGCAGGCGGGGCCGGGGGAGAGACCCGGCCCCAAATATTGGGGAGCAGCGAGCAGGGAGCTTAGCTACCACATAAAATAACTAGGGGGGGGGGAGCGGGGGTAAGGGGAGTTTGGTGGCAACAGGAAGTAACTGGTGGGAGGTGCGTGGGGAGCTTGGCGGGCTGCAGGGCCGCGTGTTTGAGACCCCTGATTTAAATGATGCAAAGGGACTATGCAAAAAGACAGCTGCCACACAGGGATGGTTGTATAACCCCTGCACTTTGCAGAAAAAGTCTTTATGCCAGCCAGGCTGGTGCAGAAGGCCAAAATGGGGGAGGTCAGGGCAGACCAGTAAAGAGTCAGGTTTCCTCAGATCCTGTCGTCCCAACACACCCTTTGAAATTGGTGTGGGCTCACTCGCTCTGGGTTGCTAGAGGGTGTTTCAGCTCCCCAGCCACTCTGCACTGTACCTGACATCAATGGAGTCTTTGGGTCAGGCCCATACAATCTGATCATTCATGCATTAAGATTGTGGTGTGGATTTCCCCCTTTATAAATATGTGGGTTTTGTACCTTGGGGAAACATATCCTCATCCCTTTTCTTTTTTTCTTCATTAAAAGCCCATGTACTTCCCTATCCCCCAGTGCCTCTGATAAGACTTGCCAGCTTTGGCACTTAAAGGTATTTTCCTGTAATAAGGATTTTTCCCCCCTTCATAGCACAGTAACCTTGTTCTCCTATTTTCCTGGTACATTTACTATTCCCAGATTACGTTTTATGTCTACCTTAAGGCAAAGAATTACATTCTCATCATTCTAGGGCATATAGAAGCTACACATAACCAATTAATTTTGTTTATATTTAAGTACATTTGATTAGTTCAGAATGTTAATCTTTACATCCTGTGAATTATTCACACCTAATTTGCCTCTGGCCTGAGTGAAACTCACACAGAAATTAAGAGACTTGTTATAAGGAATGTGTGGAATGGAATATGCTAATTGTATCTCTCTACTGAATCTCAGATTTAGGGAAAACAATGGCAGAAGGCAAGCCTTATTTTTGATGATTTGGTATGATTTTACACCCACTTTGCATTGGGGTAATGGGCAATACAAGGAGAACCTAGATCATAATGGAGAACCAAGCCAAAGGAGCCTGCCTTGCCAGGGCTTCCATTTTTGTTTTTGTTTTGTTTTCTTAAGAAAATGCTGGGAGGGTAAGTAGGTGAGCACGTAAATGACAGATGCATGGAGTAGGCACGAAATCAATGGGAGTTAGGTGCCTAAATACCTCTAAAAACATGGGCCTTCCTCTCTCTAAAAATGCAAGATGCTCAAACACCTCAGCAATGGGAGCCATAGGCGTACCTTGGATGATAGACATTTTTTTCTGTTACTATTCATATTTTACATGTTCATAGGTTCATGACAAATTTCAACACAACTTATGGGAACCACTTATCCATAGCAGAATAGAACTAATTTGATTTTCATGTTCATTCTCGTCTTTATCTTGCAGCTTCAGATAGTAAGAAACTATATCCCATATCCTGCACTTCACTGTGCACTGAATATAGGAAACATACCCTGTTCTTAAAATAAAGGTTCCCTAGGAAAACTGATGTTTAGGCTTCAGCTCTGGCTTGTCAGCTGCAGTGGTGCTGCAGGTTTGGGCAGAGTGTGGGTGGGTAGCAGTGTGAGGATGATGGCCGGAGGTATTCAGCCTGGATCGCGCAGAGAAGGGCAGAATGCCTCCGTTATCATGTACTGTGTGCTGGGTAATAACATGAGAGAACTCTGTTTCTAAAACTAAACGGGCTCTCTATGAAGGAAACTATTTACACAGATGCTGCAAAGGCAGCTAGCATTCAAACCATGGGCACACAGACTGGCTCCTGGTGCCTCTTCCCTCATGCCACCTCTGCTTCTGCCTCCAAGTTCCATGGAGGTTGCTCTATAGAGGCTGCTGAGAACCACCTCAGAAGTGGCATTTATTTCACCTTTAAAAACAGGTGCATCCCGGGTTCCCCTCTGTACCAATCTCCATGTACCATGCAGTGCTATGGGGGAGGAGGAAACCTAGGTGTGACCCCTAAGGACCTCTTGATGCCAACTACAAGAGGACATAAAGGGTGCATTAGGGTTACAAGAATCCCCTCAGCCTGGTATTTACATTCTAGTTCACCAAAAGAATGTCATGTAAGATCTCTACTGAAGGCCCACGTCATACTGGTTATCATAATCATTGCGAGATGTATGTACAGTGAATATGTGCGGAATTATGTATATATACTAAATATTATGTTCTCTGAGTCTGTAGTTAAAAACATTCAAAGGTAGCATGTCTTGAGACAAGCTCCTCCAGACAGCGGGTGGGAGACACATTTCTCCAGGTGGAATCATTGTGTGTTGCATGTCCTACAATAGGAGTCTATTTGCATTCGAAGTCAAATGCTAATGAAGAGCTGGCAGAGATTTGAGAAGTAAACTATCAAGAAGAGGTAAACAGCAGGGGAGAGGGAAACCCTATCTTGAAGTGAACATCAAAGATCTGCTCTGGTATATTTAATGTGCAAAGAGACACCCAAGCATCCTTCATCTAGGAAGTAAACGTACAGCCAATTTGCTTCATGAAAAAGGGATTTCAACCAGTCTTGGCTGAAAATGCTGGAGAGAACTTTGGGTGAGATCAGCTTCTTTAGCTAGGAGGAGAACTTGTTAGTTAAATTTAGTCTCTAGAAAGTGGATTATGATTTGGTTTTATATGTAACTATTTGTTTCTACATTTCATATGGATTTTTATTTGAATCTCTATTCTTTTTTAAATAAGTTTCTTTTTATTTTATAACCAATCTCAAGTGCTGTGAGTAATACTGGAAGTAAGACTGGTAAACTGAGGCACACTGTTCTTTTTACAACAGAGGATCTGGTATTTCAGTAGGGATCTGGTAATCAGGGGCTGGATATCACAAGGAGACACTTTGAAGGTGCTGCAGTACATCTGTTGTCAACCTGCAAGTCAAAGGCAGGGCTGAGTGGCTGTCAGGCTGGTTGCGTTAGGGAGCTAGCACCCAGCCAGTCTAGGCAAGACCCGTGATGCTAGGGGCAGGTAATTATAAGGTGACTTACAATCCTGTGTGCTCCAAGAGGTAGTCACACTTGGACACCAGTCAAACAACTCCATCACACCCCCTTTGGGGCACTGAGAGCTGTCAACATTGCTAGACAATCATCCTTTGTATCTAGGGAGCACAAGCAACAATCTTGAGGCTGTGTCTTCTGTAGCATGCTGGGGGGAAAGGCTCTCTGTGTGTTCCCGTCTCCATCCTCAGTGAACCTCCACAGCCAGGAGCTGGCCCTATAAGCTCCTCGGCATTGGGATTTTACTTTCTTCTGTGTTCTTCTCTTTAGCATACTCTCCGGACTCAGTAAATAATAGCCATGCTGGCCTCTGTTTTTAAATGAGCTGACCCATAGGCCGAATATGCTGCAGCTATGTATGCATGTTTCTATAGGCCGGGTTAATAGCTTACATTATATAACAATGTAGTTTGGGAGGAGTGAGTCAATGGGAGTTTTGTCTGAGTAAGGAGTGAAGAATTACAAACTTCAGGATTTGACCTTGGATGAATAAAAGTCAATTGATATATAAAGGAGCTGTCATTTTCTGCTTGTTGGTAAATATGCTCAGTCTTTAACAATCAGAGGCAGATTTCAGGTAACGTGCCAGGCCCCTTGTTTTATGAAGCATTTTCTTCTTCATTGCTTTGTGTAAACATGAACTGAATGCAAACAGCACTTGCTGCATTTGATATAATTAAATGCTGTCCCAAAAATGATCAGAATGACAGGGTCTCAATATGAAAGCTACCCACTCCCAGCCAGACCAGTCCGAGCAATATGGCACTGATGAGGGCAACCGCTCATATGCACATTACCAGATTCTCCCTAACCCCACTCACACCAGGGTCCAATAGGTACTGTGGGTCTCAGAACCATGGAGGTTTCACCCACACACTGGAATTTGTTTTTCTAATGTTGCTTGGCAGTGGCTGGGTGACTCATCTCTTCAGTGCACTGCCTTCGGCATCCTCCAGTCCCTATCTCAGCAAGAAGTATGCAGAAGTAAAGCACAGGATGGAGGGAACTGGGAGGCAGATCATAAAGGAGAAGAACCAGCTGGCACTGTCTTCCTTATTAATGTTCTAAATAAGGGAGAGGATACAAAGATATTTGGGAAGCATGTAAGAATGAGATAGGAGAGAAGAGGTGTGGCGGAAGAGCTACATGGGGCAGCAGAGTAAAGAAAAGAGAGGACATGAGAAGAACAAAAGACAATTGATTTATAGGGTAATGGGGGGGAAGCAAGACAAAGAAGCAAGGGGGATAAACAGCAGAGAAAGCCAGGGAGGAGAGAAAGGAACACAACAAGGCAGCAATGCGGAATGAGACAATGAGAGAGAGAAGAGGAAGAGCAAGGAGCACAGGGAGAAACACAGAAGGGGACAAAAGGAAGTAAAAAATGATATTGTGAATGTAAATCTTATTTAAGGCTGGGGAGTAAGGTAAACAGGACTCTTCTTCATTTGCCTTCCTGCCCAAGAAGAAAGACTGCTGAAAGTACCTGAAGAGACAAAGGAACCGAGCAGTGGGAAAGGCAAGGGCTGAGTCCAGACTGAGATAAAGAAGTCTAGTCTGTAAAGAGAAATAACTGGAACTCTGAGCTACAGAAACTCTGCATCCTGCCTAATTCAACATTTAGGGTGAGAAATTACATTTTGTAACCCGTTTCTTTAGTGAATCGAGCTTAGTTAGTGTCTTTTGTTTTATTTGCTTAGTAATCTGCTTTGTTCTGTTTGCTATCTCTTATAATCACTTAAAATACATCTTTTGTAGTTAATAAACTTATTTCTTGTTTATAACATAACCCAGTTTGTGCAATCCACATCACAGAACCATAGACTATCAGGGTTGGAAGGGACCTCAGGAGGTCATCTTGTCCAACCCCCTGCTCAAAACAGGACCAATTCCCAACTAATCATCCCTGCCAGGGCTTTGTCAAGCCTGACCTTAAAAACCCCTAAGGAAGGAGATTCCACCACCTCCCTAGGTAACCCATTCCAGTGCTTCACCACCCTCCTAGTGAAAAAGTTTTTCTTAATATCCAACCTAAACCTCCCCCACTGCAATTTGAGACCATTACTCCTTGTTCTGTCATCTGGTACCACCGAGAAAAGTCTAGATCCATCCTCTTTGGAACCCCCTTTCAGGTAGTTGAAAGCAGCTATCAAATCCCCCCTCATTCTTCTCTTCTGCAGACTAAACAATCCCAGTTCCCTCAGCCTCTCCTGATAAGTGATGTGCTCCAGCCCCCTAATCATTTTTGTTGCCCTCCGCTGGACTCTTTCCAATTTTTCCACATCCTTCTTGTAGTGTGGGGCCCCAAACTGGACACAATACTCCAGATGAGGCCTCAATGTCAAATAGAGAGGAATGATCACATCCCTCGATCTGCTGGCAATGCCCTTTCTTATACAGCCCAAAATGGCATTAGCCTTCTTGGCAACAAGGGCACACTGTCGACTCAGATCCAGCTTCTCGTCCACTGTAACCTCTAGGTCCTTTTCTGCAGAACTGCTGCCTAGCCATTCGGTCCCTAGTCTGTAGCAGTGCATGGGATTCTTCCATCCTAAGTGCAGGACTCTGCACTTGTCCTTGTTGAACCTCATCAGGTTTCTTTTGGCCCAATCCTCTCATTTGTCTAGGTCCGTCTATATCCTATCCCTACCCTCCAGCGTATCTACCACTCCTCCCAGTTTAGTGTCATCTGCAAATTTGCTGAGAGTGCAGTCCATGCCATCCTCCAGATCATTAATGAAGATATTGAACAAAGTTGGCCCCAGGACCAACCCTTGGAGCATTCCACTTCATACCGGCTGCCAACTAGACATGGAGCCATTAATCACTACCTGTTGAGCCCAACGATCTAGCCAGCTTTCTATCCACCTTATAGTCCATTCATCCAGCCCATACTTCTTTAACTTGCCAGCAAGAATACTGTGGGAGACCATATCAAAAGCTTTGCTAAAGTCAAGGAATAACACATCCACTGCTTTCCCCTCATCCACAGACCCAGTTCTCTCCCCATAGAAGGCAATTAGGTTAATCAGGCATGACTTGCCCTTGGTGAATCCATGCTGACTGTTCCTGATCACTTTCCTCTCCTCTAAGTGATTGAGAATTGATTCCTTGAGGACCTGCTCCATGATTTTTCCAGGGACTGAGGGGAGGCTGACTGGCTTGTAGTTCCCCAGAGTCTCCTTCTTCCCTTTTTTAAAGATGGGCACTACATTAGCCTTTTTCCAGTCATCTGGAATCTGGACCTCCCGCAATCGCCATGAGTTTTCAAAGATAATGGCCAATGGCTCTGCAATCACATCCACCAACTCCTTTAGCACCCTCAGATGCAGTACATCCGGCCCCATGGATTTGTGCTCATCCAGCTTTTCTAAATAGTCCTGACCCACTTCTTTCTCCACAGAGGGCTGGTCACCTCCTCCCCATGCTGTGCTGCCCAGTGTAGAAGTCTGGGAGCTGACCTTGTTCGTGAAGGCAGAGGCAAGAAAGCATTGAGTACATTAGCTTTTTCAACATCCTCTGTCACTAGGTTGCCTCCCTCATTCAGTAAGGGGCCCACACTTTCCTTGACTTTCTTCTTGTTGCTAACATACCTGAAGAAACCCTTCTTGTTACTCTTAACATCTCTTGCTAGCTGCAGCTCCAAGTGTGATTTGGCCTTCCTGATTTCACTCCTGCATGCCTGAGCAATATTTTTATACTCCTCCCTGGTCATTTGTCTAATCTTCCACTTCTTATAAGCTTCTTTTTTGTGTTTAAGATCAGCAAGGATTTCACTGTTAAGCCAAGCTGGTCGCCTGCCATATTTACTATTCTTTCTACACATCGGGATGGTTTGTTCCTGCAACCTCAATAAGGATTCTTTAAAATACAGCCAGCTCTCCTGGACTCCTTTGCCCCTCATGTTATTCTCCCAGGGGATCCTGCCCATCAGTTCCCTGAGGGAGTCAAAGTCTGCTTTTCTGAAGTCCAGGGTCTGTATTCTGCTGCTCTCCTTTCTTCCTTCTGTCAGGATCCTGAACTAGACCATCTCATGGTCACTGCCTCCCAGGTTCCCATCCACTTTTGCTTTCCCTACTAATTCTTCACTGTTTGTGAACAGCAGATCAAGAAGAGCTCTGCCACTAGTTGGTTCCTCCAGCATTTGCACCAGGAAATTGTCCCCTACACTTTCCATGGAAGTCTCGGCAGTCTCTCCGTCACATCGTGAATCCTAGCTCCTGGCAAGCAGCAGACCTCTCGGTTTTCCCGGTTGGGGCAGCAGATAGATGACTCAGTTCCCCTGAGGAGGGAGTCCCCAACCACCACAACCTGCCTCTATCTCTTGGGAGCAGTGGTCGTGGATCCCCCATCCCTAGGACAGTGCATCTCATGCCTTCCAATCATTGGAGTCTCCTTCTGCTCCCTTCCCTCAGATGTATCGTCTAGTCCACTCTCTACTTTAGTACCTGTGGAAAGAACATGAAAACGATTGCTCACCTGTATTTCCATTGCTGGTACCTGGACGCTCCTCTTTCTTCTTCTGGAGGTCACATGCTGCCAAATTTCTTCACCGTCCCTCTGTCATCACTGTGCAGCCTGCTCTGATTCTTCAGAACGTTTTGCCCATAGAAGCATATCCTGAGGTCTGTCCAGGAAATCTTCATTTTCTCTTATGTAATGCAGGGGTGATACTTGTTTCTCCAGTCCTCGAACCTTCTCTTCCAATATGGAGACTAGCTTGCACTTTGTACAGACAAAGTGGCTTCTGTCCTGTGGAAGAAAGACAAACATGGCACAACCTGTGCAGGTAACAACAGCTGTCCTTATTACCTTCCTTCTAAGAGCTTCCTCAGTTGTTGCAGTAACTATTCAGAGAAGCCCTCTCCCCAGGAGAACTCTCAGGCAAACTCCCTCTGTTAGCCTCCGCTGTTCGCCACTCTTGGGGGGGCAAGAAGCTGTGCATTTCTCTCTCCACATCGAGGAAGAGGGCGAATTTTATGAGCTTGTGCTGTGCAGGTCTTTCTATACAGCCCAAGATAATATTATCTGGGGTTTCTCTCTCCATGGTGGGTGTGCATGTGAGTGCTGGCTGAATCCTCTAACACAGATCTGACTGCAGTCTGTGTCTGCAGCTGGGTGTGGTCTTGCCTGGGTGTGTGCTAGAAAGGGGATTGAGAGCCTGGCACAGCAATCCAGTGCAAGAGAAAACCCAGGCTGGCAGGCCTGGAGCGCTGAGTGAGACTCCAGCACGCCAGATGGCAACCCGTCACACATTCAACTTAGCACAGGCCAGTAACAAGTCAACCTTACCTAAGTAAACTTGAATCACTTTTATTCCAGAATTAGTGTCTACAAACAGACTGGCACTGAAAAAAAAAACCTAAATCAGTTGTAATTCACACTTATTCTGGTGCAAGTTTGTGTGTAAACCAGTTCTTATTCCATCTGCTGTGAGCAAACAGTTTTTGGCAATGTCAAAATTTCTAGTAAGCTCATGGAATGTATCAGGAACAACTTTTTGTTCCAGAAAGTGAAGAAGTAACCAGGGGGATACCCATTTTTTACTTGATTCTAACCAACTAAGAGGAATTATTAGTGAATCCAAAGGTGAAAGGCAATATGGGTGTGTAACAGGGTTGGGACTCACCACCGTGGCACCTCCTACTGGTTGTTCCAGGAATTAGCTCAGTCCAGTGGCGCGCCCCCTCCTAGTGATGTCCCGACCATCGTCTCACCCTCGGTTGGCGTGTCTGAGCCCACGTCGCTCACCAACTCGCGGCGTCCTCTTCGGGACCACTGTCCTCTGGCAGTGCCCCTCTATCTTTCCACACCCCCTTCCGGGGAGGGAAGGGGTCAATCAGCAGTCTCCTCGTCCAGCCACTGTCGTCAACCACACACCCCAAAGTCTAATCCCTCCCGTCAGGGATCTGGCGTGGTCTGTACTGGCCGCTCCCTACGGCCAATGGCTAGATGTACTGCAAGGGGGTAGGGGGGAACCCAGGCCCACCCTCTACTCTGGGTCCCAACCCAGGGACCCTCTGGTGGCAGCCTCACTGTCCTCCTACTGTCCCCTCATCTGTCCACTTCCCTGGGCCGCTTCCCCTACGGCCCCTTGCACCCGCTAGGCCCTTCCACTCAGGGCCTGCAGCCTGGCAGGCCTCAGGCTAGAGCTCCCCTCTGCTCCCTGAGCCTGGCCAGCACTGCGCTGTCCACAGTGCTAGTCTCCCAGCTTGGCAATAGACCTTCCCCTCTCAAAGGCCTGGGACACACTGACTGCTCTCTCCCTGAGCAGCCTTTTATAGGGCTGAGCCTGGCCCTGATTGGCTGTCTCCAACCTGGGCCCTGATTGGCTCCCAGTAAGCCCTTCTCTGATTGGCTACCCTCTCTGCGCAGGCCCACTGGTCTGCTGCAGCCTAAATTCTCTAGGAGTGGGGCAGCTGCCCCACTACACGGTGACAGTGATCACGAAATGATAGATTTCATGACTCTCAGGAAAGGAAGGCATGAGAGCAACAGAATAAGGATAATGGATTTCAGAAAAATAACACATTAACGAACTCAGAGAACTGCTAGGTAAGGTCCCATGGGAAGAAAATCTAAAGGAAAAAGAAGTTCAGGAGAGCCTGCAGTTCCTCAAGGAAACAATATTAAAGACACCACTGCAACCTCTTCCAATGCAAAGCAAAGATAAGAAGAATAGTAAGAGGCCAATAGGGCTCAATCAGGAGCTCTTTAATGACCTGAAAATCAAAAAGGGATCGTACAAAAAGTGGAAATATGGTTAGATTGATAAGGAGGAGTACAAAAGAATATCACAAGTATGTAAGGACAAAATCAGAAAAGCTTAGGCACAAAATGAGTTACAACTTTCAAGGAACATAAAAGGCAATAAGAGGCCCTTTAAATACACTTGGAGCAAGAAAAAGATGAAGTGACAAGGAAGGCAAGCCAAAATAAGGAAAGGACAGGTTAAAAACTATTTAGATAAGTTAGAGATATTCAAGTTGACAGGTCCTGATGAGGTTCATCCTAGTGTACTTAAGAAACTAGCTGAAGCAATCTCGGAGAGGTTAGGAATTACCTTGAGTACAGGAAAGGTCCCATAAGACTAGAGAAGGGCAAAATATAGTACCTATCTTTAAAAAGAGGAAAAAGGAGGATAGGGAATTATAGACCAATCCGTGTAACTTCAATACCGGAAAGATACTGGAGCAAATGATTAAACAATCCATTTATAAGCATCTGGAAGCTAATAGGGTTATAAGAAATAGTCAGCATGGATTTGTCAAGAACAAATCATGCTAAACCAACTTAATTTCCTTCTTTGATAAGGTTATTGACCTAGTGGATGGGGGAAAGCAGATGTGATATAACTTGATTTTACTGAGGCTTTTGACACAGTTCCACATGCCATTCTCATAAGCAAACCAGGGAAATATGATCTAGATGAAATTACTATAAAATGGGTGCACAACTGGTTGAAAGAATGTCCTCAAAGAGTAATCAGTGGTTTGCTGTCACATTGGGAGGGTGTATCTACTGGGGCTCCATAGGGGGCATCCTGGGTCCAGTACTATTCAATATTTTCATTAATGATTTGGATAATGGAGTAGAGTGTATGCTGATAAAATTTGCATGTGATACCAAACTGGGAAGTGTTGAAAGCTCTTTGGAAGACAGGTTTAAAATTTAAAATAACCTTGACAAACGGGAGATTTGGTCTGAGTTGAGCAAGATGAAATTCAATAAAAACAAGTGCAAAGGAAGGAAGGAAAAATCAAATGCACTACAACAAAATGGGGAATAACTGTCTAGGTGATCGTACTACTGAAAAGGATCTGGAGGTTATAGTAGACCACAAACTGAATATGAGTCATCAACGTGATGCAGCTGCAAAAAAAGGCTAATATGATTCTATCGTGTATAAACGGTATTGTATACAAGACACAGGAGGTAATTGTCCCTCCGTACTTGGCACTGGTGAGGCCCCAGCTAGAGTACTGTGTCCAATTCTGGGCACCACAATTTAGAAAAGATGTGGACAAATTGGAAGGAGTCCAGGGGAGAGCAACAAAAATGATAAAAGGTTTAGAAAACCTGACCTCTGAGGAAAGGTTAAAAAACCGGGCTTGTGTAGTCTTGAAAAAAGAAGACTGATGTGGGCAGGGGACCTGATAACAGTCTTCCAATATGTTAAGACCTCTTATAAAGAGGACCATGATCAGTTGTTCTCCATGTCCACTGAAGGTAGGACAAGAAGTAATGGGATTAATCTGCACCCAGGGAGATTTTGATTAGATATTAGGAAAATCTTTCTAACTCTAAGGATAGCTAAACTCTGGAATAGGCTTCCAAGGGAGGTCATGGAGTTCCTACCTTTGGAAGCTTTTAAAAACAAGTTGGACAAACAGCTGTCAGGGATGGTCTAGGTTTACTTGGTCCTGCCACAGCACAGAGGGCTGGACTTGATGATTCTCGAGGTCCTGTCCAGCTCTACATTTCTATGATTGTATGATTCTATAATTCTTTATTAATGTACGCAATGTTGTTTATTTCCTTCACAGGGGAACATGATTTCAGACAGCAGGCATCAGGCTTGGAGAAGCTACACAGTTTTACCATGCTTCATATTAGTTGAGGTAAGAAAACACTTGAGATAAATTTGAAAAGTTACCAGGGATATTTTTCAAAGAAAGAGCTCTCACCAGAGGAACATACTTATATTTATCAAAGTACTCTGACATTTTGGTACACAATTTGGTACTCTGACATTATTGAATGTCATCTATTAGCTGACAATCACTTTTCCCTGTTATAAGATTTAGGTCCCATTGCTGCAATTTTTTTGTTTCATTTTTAGCCTGAAAGGGAAACAACAGGGTCCTGCATACTCACACTTTCCATTTTAAGTGGATCACATCCTGGAGACTAAAGTACCTCTCAATAAGACCAGCACAGACACTGGTGGTGGAAGCTTTCCCTCATTGGCCTGCTAATATAATAATTCTCAGTACTGTACTTCTATAGTTCTTTTCATCCATTGATCTCAGAGCACTTTACAAAGGATGGTAAATATCATCCTCCCCATTTTAAAGATGCGAGGTTAAGTGACTTGTTCAAAGTCATACAGTGGGTCAGTGGCAGAGATGGGAATTAGGGCCATCACAGAATAAATTCATAATGAATAATTTGACAAGCTCTAAAGTTGGCTGGGCTGCCCCTATTTTCAGACTATTTTGAGGGTGCATGATATATTTATAATAGTCATGTCAACATTTAAGGCACTTCATATGTTTTACTCTGATGCTCAGAGACTCTCTTCACAGCAAAACAGGCAATGCTGGAGCACCAGATTACTACAAAGTAATGCCCCATCTGTATTGTAACATGGCTTGGTCTCACCTCTGTGAAATAACCCAAGTTATATTATTTATAACATGGAAATCAAGAAAATTGCTATTTAGAAGAGCCCAAAGTCTTTATGTGCCAAATTACCTGCAAGTATAAATGGGTAAAGCTATTTTGAGGTAACTTGAGCTATGCCCATTTACACAAGCAGAGAATTTGCTCCCGTATTTTTTATTGAGGTCTTTCTAAGCCCATACCATAGCTAACTCTCCTTAACAAGGACAGGGCAAGAAAATGTGGTTTTACTTTTTCCTCTTCTGTTTCCCTATATAAAAATCAGGTTGTCCTATTGAAATTCCAGATTTCGCTCTATGCCTCCATCAACAGCAATCAGGGCTGCTCATTCCTGGTGTAGTTCCATGCCTGTAGAGAGCAATGATCTGGCATACTTTGAATAGCACATGTTGTCTCTGCTCATGCATCCTGCAATTCCATCTCTGTGTTATTAGCTGGAGATGGCTTCTAGTTTGGGTGTCCCTCAAAGTTTGCTGATATAAGCATCACCATCAGCCAAGCATTTCAATAGGAAAAAATCTTCAACTGCTCTGATGCTATAATGTCTGTGAGAGCTACGATTGAGTAAAATAGTAAACAGTGGCATAAAAACATATAGACAAAATTCTGCCCTGATTAACATACATATTTCATTGATATATATATATATATATATATATATATATAGTTATATATATATATAGTTATATATATAGTTATAGTTAGTTATATCCATATATACATTGTTACAGCCAAGAGAGGTTCAGTGGTTAGAGTGCTTGCTTGGGATTTAGCCAGCTTGGGTTCAGTTCCCTGTTCCATTACAAACTTCCCGTATGACCTTGGACAAGTCACCTAGTTTCTCTGTGCACCCATCTGCAAAATGGGGATAATAGTACCTCCCTACCACACAGTGGTGTTGTGAGGATAAATGCATTGATGATTGCAAGGTGCTCTGATACTGTAGTGATAGGCCCATAGATAGATAGAGGGTAACATCATCTGTTGGAGGGAGACAGTAGCAATATGCAAAACAAAGAAGTCTTTCTGATTTGAAGGTTGTAACTTAAACAACCTTCCCTGTACAAGTTTCTAATCTCCTCTTTTCTTCTCCCGTCTACATTACTTTTCTCTTTTATCAGCACATTTTAAAAGTTACTTCTGTTTGTATGGTAAATGATTTCATTGTCTTGTATTATTTCTGTCACATAATTTCAATGAGTTTTGTAACTTGGCAATTTACATTCACTTCTTTCAGGTAATGTTTATGCTCTGCAGTGACATACATCACTGCAGATCCATTGGCTTTCCTTGGTTGTGTTATGTTGCACTGAGACATCATCAAGCTGCATGGCTTCCAGACTGTCAAGTCTCAAAGTGTTTAGAGATCCAAAAACTCTGTTTGTGTCCTGATGTTATCTGTACAGTTTGCAACATAGAATCTACTACATAGAGTCAGCATAGTCCCGCAGCTAGGGCTGTAGACAAAGGGTCAGGAGACCTAGGTCTTATTCCAGAATCTCTATGTGGGAATTTGGGGGAAAATCACCTAACCTTTCCATACCTCTGTCACCTCATATATAAAATGTGGCTGATGCGGATGACCTGTTTTTGCTAAAGGCTTTGAGATGCATGGGTAAAAATCACTATTATATAATATCTATACTCTACATATAAATACTATGTTATTATTATTACTATTCATTATCAAAGGCCAATGCCTGTGTTGAACAGCTGTAACTTTTTTTAAGCAACAGATAGGAAAAATATGTAATCTTTGAGCTCCTAGTGTAGAGCGGAGTGAGCTGATGAAAAGATTTGCCTTCAACATTCATTCTAAAAACACTGTTTCACTTGTCTCATTTTTCCAGAAGAGGAAATGGTATTCAATCACAGCCACAGAAGACATGATAGGGCATAAATGATATATTTACTTAGATTGCAGAGGGGTTTAGGAAAAGGCTAGTGCAGAGGTGGGCAAACTACGGCCCACGGGCCACATCTGGCCCACAGGACCCTCCTGCCTGGCCCCCGAGCTCCTGGCACAGGAGGCTAGCTCCCAGCCCCTCCCCTGATGTTCCCCCTCCCCTGCAGCCTCAGCTCACCCCGCCGCCGGCGCAATGCTCTGGGCAGCAGGGCTGCGAGCTCCTGGGGCAGCGCAGCTGCAGAGCCGGGGCCTGACCCGGTGCTCTGTGCTGCGCGGTGTGTGGCTGTCTCCAGCCGGGTGGCCGCCAGCCATCAGTGCTCCAGGCAGCACAGTAAGGGGGCAGGGAGCGGGGGTGGGGGGGAGAGGGTTGGATAGAGGGCAGGGGAATTCAGGGTGGTGGTCAGGGGGTAGGGGTGTGGATAGGGGTTGGGGTGGTCAGAAGGCAGGGAGCAGGGGGGTTGAATGGGGGCAGGGGTCTCGGGGGGGGCAGACAGGAATGAAGGGAGTGGTTGGATGGGGTGGTGGAGGGCAGTCAGGGGCAGGGGATCCGGGGAGGGGGACAGGGACCGTGTGTGTGCGTATGGGGTAGGGGTCCGGGGGGGAGGCGTAAGGGGGCGAGAAGTTGGGGGGGGGGGGGAAGATGTGGGGGGTGGACCATGCCTGGCTGTTTGGGGAGGCACAGCCTCCCCTAACCGGCCTTCCATACAATTTCCGAAAGCCAATGCAGCCCTCAGGCCAAAAAGTTTGCCTGCCCCTGGATACAGATCAATCAGCCAAACCCCCTATGTGAAGGGGGAGGGCACAGCCATCCTGGGGGCTGCTGCAGCACTAAGGCTTCTGTTGTGTCCACGAAATAGCCCCTTGTTCCCACAAACTCTGGAGTCCTAACCCCTGTGCAAAGCTCATTGGTCTGGGCTGTGTATTAGGGGGAAGTTTTGTCACCAAGAGCACATACTAATAACTAAATGACTTGCCTGCAGCTTCATCTAGTTTTATTTCAGCAGTTTATTCTGCAACAAACCCAATCAGTGTGTAAATCCGTCAGAAAATCTCCTTCCCTGAAAGGTGATAAACCAGTAATTTCTTAGCTGCTAGAATACATCTGGAGACAAATACACATCACCTTATGTGATGGGTTATGTGTTTTTTAGTGCCCCTCCGGGGCTGGGGGGAACCTCATGCCGTGCCACACTCCACCCCAGGAATTTCGTAGGAGCAAATCCTACTGACTTAGTTAGCGGCTGGGGTTTGCAGGGTTAATTCCCAGCCATAGTACACAGGTAGCTCAGATAGTCACTCCCAGTTTGTTTTCAAGTAGATGCAGCTGAGCCTGTTTAAGTCCAGCTGAGCTTATATAAGGATCTACTTCCTAAAGCCAGAGAAGAAAAGATGTGGGATTGGTCAGAAGTTAGATCAGGGAGCTCTGGAGATAAATAATCACTACTGTATGTTTCTATTTTTAAGTTTACTCCAGGTAAAGCTGCATGGAAGGAAGGGAGATAGCACTCTTGTCACCATTTCACTAACCTATGACATTTTCATAGGAAGTAGCTAGGATCAGGAGGAAAAGAAAGGCAGGTGTTTATACTGGTTTAAATTTAGAGCATACAAAAGAGAGTTGCTGGGGGTGCTACAAAGTGGAATAAGAGCGCTCTCTTTCTGAGAGTCAGCTCCCAGGCCAAACTTTCTGCTAGTGTAATACTCTGCTCCGTCTTGCTAGTATTTTCATATACCTGGTTATTTATAAACTGGGGTGGGGGGGGGGGAATCAAAAGTAGCCTTAAAGTACTCTGAAAAGGGACACTAAAAATGCTTAGCGAAGTTCTGTGTTTTCAGAGCCCCAATCATGTCTCGACCAAACTTTGTTGAATTTTTTATTTGTAAACAATGAGGGGTTTTTTTGTTTGTTTTTTTTAAATGCTAGTCTGTAAACTACCTCTGATCTGGAAGACAAGCTGGGTTCTACTCTATACTTCTAGAACAAAAGATGTTAATGCAATGCAAAGTTGAGAATTCACTCAGTCATGCAATTCCGGAAGTTAAGGTTTCTCCTGCAGTGCTGACTCAATCATTTTATACATCATAGGGATATTGATGTCTTAATAGCTAGGCAATAATATATTAAAGTTTACATTTCACAAGAAAAACACAAAAAGGAAATTTTAAATATGTGCATTAAGGCTCTGCTGAAGTTGTGACAAAATGTAACTTAAGGACCTTCCTTTGCCTGATTATCCTCCAGTCAAACTGGTGCAAATCAGGTAGTGCAGGTCCACAGCTAACAAACCAGTGCAAGTCAGAGGAGGATAAAGTCTCTGACTTTAAGGTGCTTGATTTCTCAGTGTTAAGGTTATACTGATGTTAGGTTATGCAGTATAATTTTCTTGTGGCCTTTTGCGTTCATTTTTTCTTAGGGAAAAATGAAAAACTTCCCAAACGGCATGTCTTCTGGAGCTCACAGGCTCTTCTGGCTTTGCTGATAAAGTTCAAAAATACTTTGACCCAGAACTGTTGGGCTTGTAGAATATACACACTCCACCAGCTTTACAAATAGAGCTCAAAAGTTCCCTGAATGGCCCTATAGCTGCAGTATTTTGATGGCTTAGATGCTCTGCAGAATCAGGCCTGCAGAGTTGATGGAGCTCTTACCCTATTTGACTTTTGGGAGAGAAAAAATGCATCTTTAATTGAGCCACTTGTAACTGAAGCCTGCTTATCTGTCATTGTCAATGGAGTCTGCTTTAACTCAGTTGCCATTTAATGAAGTACACATCCTTACAACATATATCCTTAAATTAACTGTCCATATCTGAGATATCCTTAAATATCCCTCCTTAATTGAGATGTCCTTAAATAGGTGCTTGTAGCACAGCTGTCCAAAGGGCCTTCTGGAAACATTCTTCTATCTAGTCCAAAGCACTTGCATAAAATTACTTGATTTAAAGCCCTAATACTCACTGTCACAGGCTTGGGGCTTACATGTTCATGCCATTAAAAATACTGAACTGGTACTGCTAAACAAGCCAAATGTGAAGCTTCTAGCTTTCATCTGTTTTTGAGAAATGTCAGTGCAAAATATCTGACTGAATTCTATAGGAAAACTATTTTTTCACCCCCATACTCATATACCTTTAAAAGCTGCTAAACTTATTTTTCTCTAATTTATATAATATAGGCTAGAATTTGGCCTTAACTTTGACAGTCACTGCTTGCAAATACTGTAATATATGTGTCAGAATACTGATTTTTGGTATTATTATTATTTGTAAGTCAGATGGTAGATCTACATTCTGCAACTTCCTATCTAAATTTTATTAAAATCTTGCTTCTGTGCACTTGGGACATAGGTTTCTCAGAATAGAGCCCTACACTCTATTTCATCATGCTGAAGGAATTACTCTTTTTTCAGTTTTGATCTTGTGGATACTTTTTGTGTAGCCCAAGAGTAATGGTTTAGGGTTTTTTTATGTTCCTCAAGACATCTTGACATGATATATATGTGCTTTGGTTCTGCACTCTGCAGAGCTCTTTATGCAATCGTTTTCCATTGAATCTTAAGTTTTCTCATAGATGAGCGCCAAAATGACTTGAATAATTTACAGCTGACTCAACAGTATGAAGTCAATCTTATTCTTCACTTTACCCTTTGGGCTTTTCAGTATTTATTTTCTGTCTAGGAAAGGTATTTAAAATTTACTGTTCAAAAAATTGTCGCATCCTACAAGTCTCTCTTCCCTTTTTCCCCTGCTACCAGTACCTATTAATTGTTTCATAAATATGACCAGTGGGGAATTTTACGTAAGATACAGTAATGAGTCCCTACACAGCAAGTGAGCAGCGGCTGTACTAATTTCAGTGACATTGGTAAATAAACAAGGAAGTGAACAGAAAAGCCTATTAGTATGAAGCTCTGTTATAAATACCCATCGCTGCCATGCATTCGTTGCCTTTAAACAGCTTACATCATTGCTGAACAACAGGACCAGACAAAAAAATGATTATTTTATCCAATTGAAAATACAAGGAAATATAAGAATTTAGGGACAATCCTACTTATTAACTCTCTCTCTCTCTCTCTCTCTCTCTCTTGATTTTTAGCTGGGTAGGGCCTTTATTTCACATGAACAGTGACACCTCCAGTGCCCCTTATCGCCATGCTTGATCACTGGTTCAGTTCTGACTCAGGGGAAGCATACCGCCTATTGAATCTCCAGTAGCACTTCCTGTAGCATATGAGTTTTTCGTAAACATCTTGCATCCAAATACTAACTCGACCCAACCATATTTGGCTTATGAGTTCTGATGGGATCACAGCCCAGAAGGCAGAAGAAAGATGCAGAGGACGGGATCTTATGACACATGAAGAAATGATGAACAACTCAGGTGGATCACATGACTGATCTAATTGCAAAACTGTGCACCAAAGGAGTTTTATCACTGGGCCTTCAAAATCTTATTTGGATCTGGTATGTGGAACATTTAATAAGTAGCACTCAGAGACAAATACATTCCTAGGAATTGAATATTGCTCCTACATGGCAACCATTCCTTCTTTCTTGAGAAGAAAGCAATAGCGATAGCTTGTTTTATTTTAACCCAAGTCTGTTGTACAACAGTGCCATATGCTGAAGCTGCAGTAATCACCTAGATTGCTTTGTGGACTACATTATTTAAACTTATTGCTGGATAGACTTATTTGTTAAAAAGGAGAAAAAAAGTCAAATGATTCACTACTAATTTCAATAATTTATTTTGGTACAGTTGTATTTAAAAAGTTATGTAAGCCAATCAGTCTTCTGTTAGTCATTGATAGATAGGAACAATACATTATTAGAAAACAAAGCCATATCTAACTGTGTTTGATTTCAATTTTAGAAGTAGCAACAAATTATTTTTGGCAATGAACTGAAAAATTAAGCTTCCAAGTAATCTAATATGGAGATAAATATCAAAGAAGAAGATTTCAGCACTAATAATTCACTGAGAGCAATGCAACTATAACAGGGAAAGAACTGATGCTGATGAAGGATGGTAATTGTGCTAATCCCATTTTTTTTATGTCTTCTCCTGACAAGAAAAGCACTGGAAGATTGCCACTTGTTTGAAAATGGAAAAGACCAACAAAGCAAAATCATTCAATGAATGCTCTTTATTTTTAGAGCAATTGTCCAAAGCAATTCTCCAGTTTGGCTTTTATAAGCTAATCTAACCCTAGTAAGCAATAATTGGTTTAAAAAATTAAAGATTTTCTGAACAGTAGAGAACCAGCTGTGAATAACTGATGCATGGGAGACTCACATAAGGGGTAGTCATCTCTCAAATATGGTCAGGAGTGAGCTAACTGCCATTCAGTGTTTCTCCTGAACTACTGATGTATTTCCAAGAGGAAAACAATTGAAGTAGTTAATGCCAATGGAACCTCCCTCCCAATGCCTTTTTCCAAGGGAATTGGGCACAACAAAAGGAGGCACCAATGACATCATCACTCCCTCAGGAGCTATACTGCCAGGGGAAGCAGAATTCCAGGGGTCAACACCTCCTTAACGCCCCTGAGTTCTAGTTTTCCAGGTTTTGACCCTCCCTAGCCCCTCCTACCACTATGACTCTCCAAACATTATGCATTGAGAGGAGCTTAGTGAAGAAACTTCATGATGAGGTGTACCTGAGTAGTAGTTTACCTTACTTGATAGTTCTCCCAGGGAGGGGGAATCTGAGCCCCTTACCACACTGATATGAAAAGAACTCTAACTTTCTTCTCTCTGTGAGCCATGCACTCCTGATGTAACTTCTTGATGGAAGGTTTTGTCTTTGTAGCAGTACACATGGCTTATGAATCTGATTACTTTGTATTTCTTTAAAACAACCATGTTGCTGATATTTCTCCTGGACACACAGAAACCGCGTGACAGGTTTAGCTGAAAGCACCTATTCAAGACATTATATAAATTTGGCATTAAGTAGAAACTACTGACAGTGGATTTAAATTGCTGTATAGAAACAATGATGAACATTTCTCATTCTAAGCCTCTCTCTACCTTTAAGGTATCTGTCAAGAATTCCCTGGTGTCCCCGTTATCATTACTGTTGTCTCTGGAACTGCTAGCTGCAAAGTCAAGAGAGCAAAATTAAGTATGGGGTGCATGAACACAATGAGATCTTATGCACAGATATATGCATCTATTACAGACCCACAGCTAATACACTATACCTGATTTTCTTAAGCTTATTACTGAGTTTGGCTTCACTGTAAATCTATATGCAAGGTCAGTTGGGACAAATCTGAGATCATGCCCATTCCTCCTGGCTGTCACTCTTTGCTAACTGGAATTTTAAATGTTGCTGGATAGAAATTCACCACTCAGCAGATCATATTAGTAAGGCAAAACATCCATAAACAGGGATCAGTTACTTGCAAGTTGGAAGCACATTGTAGGAGAGTCTTGTGGTGTCATCCCAGTCAGTTCATGGCTTCCCCAAATTTTTGTTACACTGGCTATAGATAACTTTTTGTTATCTTTTCTTATACACATGTATTAGTCTTTAATTTCCTTATTAATTCTCCTTTCCTGTCAGTACAGATTTTCTGCTAATTCAGACCAGTCTTTTCTAGCCTTCTGATTAGTTTATCTTCTGTTCTTCTTGCAAACAAGATTATTTTGAATTTTCTTACATATGCACAATTCTGCTTATGCTAAGTTGTTGAACCATTAGATCAGAGCATGCTCTGTCGGGCCTGAATGTGCCTTATTCCCAACAAATGTGTTCCTAATGAAATTAAATAACTGGACATTAGGATGTCTAACAAGCTATATAATTTGATTAAATCCAATTTTGGTTCCTCTCCTAGATACTATAAAGACAGTCCTCAGCATGCTGTAAACCAACAATGACTTTATGGAACAAGGCTAACACCAGGAAAATATATGGCCTCACTAGACACTTATATCTTTTTAGCAAACTGCCCATTACATTTTCCAAAGGTTATTTCATGAAGGCTGAATAAGGAGGACATGGTTCTGTAGTCTTTATGTATGATATTCAGGCCTCCCATTTATTTTAATGTGTAAGTAGTTAAAAGAACAGAGTTCTTATGAGACGACAGACCAATAAATAAAAATATCATTATTTTAAAATGTTTCTACCTCTGAAAATATTGTATTTTATATGTACAAGTCTCCCACACAGCGTTCATTTTGAAATAAATGATTCTGTGATAGTGGGTTAAAAATGATATTCTTTGTTGGGTTTATGTAGGCAAAAATTGCATGATGCTCCTTCCAAAGTCAATAGAAAACCATACAAGCAAGCTCTACCAGCTTCTTATGGACACACTGGAGTGTGAAGAAGTTTTAGCTGTGACCATCAAAAATAAATAACCATAGTTCCTTTTATCATCAAATTGCAATATCTCCATAATATATTGGTGTTTAGGAAGGAACAATAACCATTCCCTATTCAGATAAGAACATAAGAACAGCCATACTGGGACAGACCAATGGTCCATCTAGCCTAGTATCCTGTCTTCTGCCAGTGGCCAATGCCAGATGATTCAGAGGGCATGAACAGAACAGGCAATCATCAACTGATCCATCCCCTGTCATCTATTCCTAGCTTCTGGCAAACAGAGGCTAAGGACACTCAGAGTATGATGTTCATCCCTGCCCATCCCAGCTAATGGACCTATCTTGCATGAACTTATCTAGTTCTTTTTTGAACCTAGTTAAAATTTTGAACTTCACAACATCCCCTATGAATGACTAACCACTGAGTAAGAACATAATAGCCACACAGAGGTGACTAGATGGGCTGAACACTTTCTCAGTTAACATCAGCATAGATTTTCAAGTAGATAAAAGGCTAAGCTTGTCAGGGCTGCCTGGGGGGTGGGCAAGTGGGGCAATTTGCCCCAGGCACCGGGCCCCGCAGAGGCCCCGCAAGTCCTGGTCCGGCGGCTGTCCGGGTCTTTGGTGGCATTTCAGCGGCAGGGGGCCCTTCAGTGCTGCCGAAGACGCGGAGTGACTGAAGGGCCCCCCGCCGCTGAAATGCCACTGAAGACCCGGACTGCCGCCAGGTGAGTACAAGCGCTGCAGCTCCCCCGCTTTGCCCCAGGCCCCCTGAATCCTCTGGGCAGCCCTGAAGCTTGTAACCTTGATGTGATGACAGATACAGTACGTTTATGATCATCTTTATAATAGCAATATAAGATGTTTAAATAATCATTGTATTAATTAGTATCATTATTCATAGGTGCCGACTTCCTCTCTTTCCCATGGATGCTCGACCCCCCCCATACCGCCAGCCCCGCCCCGACTCCACCCCTTCCATGAGGCCCCATCCCCATTTCCAACCCCTTCCCCAAAGTCTCCGCCCCCTCCCTGCCCCTATTCCAACTCCTTCCCCAAATCCCTGCCCCAGTTCCGCCTCTTCCCCGCCTCCTACCTTGAGCACGCCACATTCCCGATTCTCCCCCTCCCTCCCAGAGCATGCTAATGCTGCTGTTTGGCGGCGGATGTTCGGGAAGCGCTGGGAGGTAGGCGAAGGAGTGGGGACGTGGCGCGCTCAGGTGAGGAGGAGGAAGAGGTGGGGTGAAGGGAGCTTGGCTGCCAGTGGGTGCAGAGCACCCACTAATTTTTCCCCATGGGTGCTCCAGCCCCGGAGCACCCACGGAGTCGGCGCCTATGTCATTATTTATTGTGAATGATCTGCAAATACAACTCTTTAGGAGAAAAGAAGTTAGGTAAATAGCAACGTTACCAAATCCAAATTGGTGAAATGAATTAAATAATATGTAAAGGGAGTTTCACGAATTTGAACATAAGACCTTTATGCATTGTGCAAATGTTTGAACTAATTTTGGAATGTGTATAAAACCTAGGCATTTAAATATATCATGTAATGTATATAGTGCAGGTCAGAGTAATTTTTCAGTTACATGCTGCACTATTAATAAGGCAGAACTCTGCTTATATTAGCTATTGATTCAGCAGTGTGCTGTCCCAACATTCCATGCTAATACTAATGTTCCCTGGCCATTATTTCTTTCCCTAAGGAGATGCTATTCAATGACTATATATTCTAGGCTGATGAGACTTGGAAACTCGTTCTTAATTACTGAGGTTGCACATGCAATTTTTATCTAACCAGTAGTGCCAAAAAGTGAGCTAAAGTTTGCCAAATGCAGAGTAATTTACAATCTTAAACTCAGTTACATTTTATGTGATAGTAATGGAATGCCATCTACCAGCGATGACAATAACTTTATAGCAGTGGCAATAATTTTCTAATTAATTTTCTAATTTATAGTTCTTATAGTTCAGATAACATTATCATCATGACACTCAAATATTCAAGTTACATGAGTATTCTGATTTCTGGGAAATAGTTTAAACTACTAGACATAAAACACTGACTTATACATTGACTAAAAATCCTGTTCTTTTTCTTATAGTAAGAGTTTAACAGTGGGTATGCGAGTACAGGCTGTACATTTTTTTGGAAGATGTACAGCCCCTATATATAATGCCATTTTTGCTTTTCCAAATGTGTTGTTCTATCCTGAGAACTTGCACACAATAATACTTTTCACTTCCACTTTCATCTGAGGATAGCAAATGGCTTTACAAAAGTTAATCACTTTTGCCATGTGCATCATGGCTAAGTACTTGATGTGCTGTGACTGCTACTCATTATATCAAACTCCAATCACTTCTCTGTTACCCTGTCCTCCTTCCCATTTGTTTTACTTTCAGCTGCCGTCTCTCCTCATATGCTTAGATTGTAAAACCCCGTAAGCTTTTTTGGGGAAGAGTGTGTCTTGTTATTTCACATGTGCTGTGTCTAGCATAATGGGACCTCTATGACCTACTGCAATACAAATAATACTAATTATTATTCATCTCATCACTAAGTGATTCATAAATTCTCTTATTCCCATTTCACAGATGAACGGTGGGAAATTTAGTGTCTTGTCTAAGACCACACATAGAGCTGGGAACAGAAACACAAACTGCTGATCTTCTGTCACATGTTCCACTCCCTAGAAAATATTCTTTCTTATATCTTCCTCATTAAAGATATGATTCCTCAAGTACAGGTGTTTTGTAAGTAAGAGCCCAATCCAGTTCCCAGTGAAAACAGCAGTAGTTTTTTCATGGACATAAGCATGGTTTAAATTCAGCCAGAGCTGTCCGGAGTGGAACTCTGGTAAATATTTTCAAACCTTGACTCCAGCCTGATGCTCTTGTGCAGGGGTGGCCAACCTGTGGCTTCGGAGCCACAAGCGGCTCTTCAAAAGTTGATATGTGGCTCCTTGTATAAGAACGGACTCCGGGACTGGAGCTACAGGCACCAACTTTCCAATGTGCTGGGGGGTGCTCACTGCTCAACCCCCAGAGCCTCCTGCACGCCACAAAACAGCTGATCGGGAGGGAGGAGGAGGCGCTCATTGGCAGGGCTGCTGGTGGGTGGGAGATGCTGGAAGCAGGTGGTGGAAGCTGCTGGGGGGCTGCTGACGTATGACTGTGGCACTTTGGCAATGTACATTGGTAAATTCTGGCTCCTTCTCAGGCTCAGGTTGGCCACTCCTGCTCTTGTGGTTCTCAACTGGGGGGACTGTGGGTTAGGGTTAGGGTTAAGCCATAAGCCAGTTTCAGGGAGTCAGCGGTGCCCTGCGACTGAAGCCCAGAGCCCTGAGCCCCATTGCACCCCTTCGTGGGGCTGAAGCCCTGAGTCCTGCCGCCGCCCGTGGAGAATGGGGCGGGAGGGCATGGTGGCTTCCTGGAAATATTCTATGAAAATTTAAGCCTTGGACAGAAGTGGGAGTTGGTTTAGGCTGTAGGTCAATGGAACTACTCATGTGAGTATAGTTATTCATTTGCGTAAATGTTTATTGGATCTAGCCTTAAATTAGACCTGGATCAGATCTGCCAACTTCCCCCACTGAACAATTCAAAATACCCTGTTGGTTAACTCTTAAAGATGTCTCAGTTATCGAACATAGGAGAGATAACTGTACATTTTACTTCTGAAGAGTGTAAATCCCAGCTGAATAACCCGGCAACAGTGGACAAAGTAATGCCATTTGACTGGCTTTTTGTTACAAGTGAAAAACAATGAGGAGGTCACATTCCAAGAAATTCACACTGTGTTGAGTAGAGAGACAAGATTGGAATTACAAGGGGGCTGCAGGTTTTGTATCGGTGCATTAACAGAACTGTGTGGAGGAAGCATGCACACTATCTACCTGCACTATGCCTGGCTGTTGTCAAAACTATTACTTCCTCACCTTCATTTACATCAAAGTCACCATAACATGTTTAAAAGAAAACAGAACCCACAATCAGTATTTTCTTCATATTCCACTACAGCTAAAGTAATCAGATATCACAATTCATACAGGACACAGCCTTCATTTTCAGAGGACTGTCAGTACTATTCCTCTTTAATTTCTAATGTAATCCCCATCAGAATCACTTTGTGATCCAAGCCCCATGAAGATTTGTCTAAAAATAAACATTCATCCTGCTATTTGCAGGAATTCCTGACTCAATCCCATCTGATAAATTAGGGGCTCTTACCAGTTGTTTTTTCCCTCTCCTGCCAGACCAAAGGAACCTCCACAGATTGTGTCTGTGCTTTGCCTTTTTTCCTGTGCCATACTAACAAAAAATACTCCCTACAGATGGACTGGCTTAACGTAGCATGGAAATGTGGCACTGGAACAGCAATAGGGTTGGCAGATTCTGTCACTCTGGTAAAGAAAGTGCTAAACAGGAGAATATATTTAGAAAATGGGGGGAAATTATTCTTTCAAACACACATACATAGCTCTAATTGCAGTTGAGGGGAACTGTGAGCAAAATTAGCCCCTCTGCATGGGTCCCACAAGGCCTATGCAACTCAAGGCTTAAGTAGTGTGTAGACTTTATATAAGTCCTCTGTACATGGGTGAAAGTCACCTTGTGTAATAACCATGGGTAGAATTGGGCCCTGATATTTCTTTGTTTTTAATGGGAATGGGGTCGGAGACAGAAGGTCTCCTACAACAAGATATTTTGACATCAATCCACACTATCCTCCCCATTCTGAGCAGGTTCCTACACCCTGCCCTGAATGTTTGTGGCACTGATGTCAGTGCAGTGAGTTCAAATGTGTAGCCAAGGGAAAGAATTTGAACTATAGATTTAACAATGTAGCAGTAAATATGTGAGTAAGGACTCTACCCAACATCCTGTGAAGGATACTGAGTTGGATGTAGTTACAGTAGCTTGTTCATCCTTTCTGACTCACCAGTTATTGGCTTTGTTTCTTTACCACCTTTTGTAGTAATAATATGTTTTGCAGTTGGGAAATATTGTCAGAAATGATGTTAGGTACCTGAAGGCAAATGGATTTAAGTCTTCGAGTGGAATAGTATCCTCAGTCTGAAGGTCACTATTTCAAAATATTACAAGAGAGAGAAGCTTCCGCTCTATTTATGGAAACGAACAAGAATCCATAAGGCCCTTCGTTGGAAATATTTCATTGAAATTAATGAGACTATTGTTGAATAAGATACTGTTTGACATAGGTTTTGCCACCCACTTTTTATCTGTGATTAGATGGGCAATTTGACCAATTCACTTTTTTATGCTGTTTGCAGCACCTGTAGAAACTGTTGGTCCTTGGCCTTTCTCTGCCAAACTGCCACTGCATATTATTAGTATAAATCAAAGGAATGCTGTAAGTAGAGAATATACTTAGCAGATTGCATTAATCCTTGGGGATTGTGTCCTCGGTCTTGCATTTGTTTGATTTTAATAAATATTTGTATATTTAACTGCTTAGCCAATAAATATTACATCCATAATATAATGTGTAGCTATGGTTTTATTTGATCATCCAACACTGTATTCACAGAATAAAGGTAATTCTGTACAAGATGTTTGTGTTCCTACAGTATGTATGCACAAATGGGAAGCATGTTTATAAATACGAAAACCCAAACATTTGGCATTATTGGATTCTTGCAGAGCCTGATCCTGTATTCCAAAAGGAATCTCCAAGCATTTTTGTAAACTTTATTGCCATATCAAACAGTTTCCTACTACATTGAAACATTCATAGTTTTAGAGGTAAACCATAGCAAACACTCTTCTAGAACTTTGGGTTAAATTTCAGATATTAGATTAAATCACTGGGCCTTAACCTGCCACTTTTACTCATGTGAGTAATCCTTGCTCATGCAGGCAATCTCATTGACAATGCTACAACTTCTTCTATGTTGACTAAGGTGATCCTGCACCTTATTTTATAACAACTCCTAAAGGGCCTAATGAGAGGAAGAGACAGATTAATGGAAGATCTTATTGTGTTAAGATTCTAGAACACTTTCTTCAATTACATTTAAAAAAAAAAGGAGCGTTACTATATATTTGTGTCTTTTAAGTACAACACTGGATTTTGTTAGTCAAACACAGTCAAAGATATTTGGACTTTGCTCCTTGTTTCACAATATACCAAATATTTTGTACTGTTCAAGCAACCATTTCACGGTATGCAAATACATTTTACAAGTTACTTTTTTTTAAGTGGCATGTTGAATTTTTTTGAAAAAATTGGAATTGTGGGGGGCCAATTCTGCAATACCCTGTGCTCCTAGAGTGACAAACATCAGTCCTCAACTCCAGTGTGATTTCAATGGCAATTGAGTACTTATTAAGCCACAAGATTGTCCCTGTATATTGATAAAAGAAGAACAGGAGGACTTGTGGCACCTTAGAGACTAACAATTTTATTAGAGCATAAGCTTTCGTGGACTACAGCCCACTTCTTCGGATGCATATGCATATGCATCCGAAGAAGTGGGCTGTAGTCCACGAAAGCTTATGCTCTAATAAAATTGTTAGTCTCTAAGGTGCCACAAGTCCTCCTGTTCTTCTTTTTGCGGATACAGACTAACACGGCTGCTACTCTGAAACTTTTCATTATGCAAGGCCCTGTATATTGATAGTGGACTCCTGTACTCCTCCAGAACTCAGTGGTAACTGCTGCTGCTGCTGGAGTGGTATTCTTTTCCATCTTGTTGATTGGCAAGAAGCAAGCATTTTGAACTTAAAATAAGTAATCTGAGTAATTTGAATCAGAAATTTATTTTTCATTTTTAAGATACTTCTGATTTAACAGGAGAACACACCCAACAGGCATGAATATCTATAATTCTGTAGTCTTGCTGTGGGGTTTTTGATTATGTTTGTACTGTCATAGTTAAGGTTGTTTGTCACCATTGATATTATAAATCATGTTTTCAGAATTTTATAACAGCCATAAATATTCATTCAAGTCTGAAACTTTGCTTTCAAAATCTCAGCTTAAAAGTTATTTTATGTTTTATACTTTTTTGCATAAAAATGTTTTAAACAGTGGCTATTTTAAAATTTTGAATAAAAAGGGGCAGGGGGAATTACCCCTTGGTTCTGGAGGCTTGCTTATCCTCTTGTAATTTAAAATATGCATCCATTTAAAATTGATTTTGGCCCGTCAAAGATGCAGGATTGATAGTCCTACAGAACCAAATCCTCTATGGATCCTCAGAATATCTATAGTAAGGGCAGCAGTTGCACAAGCCTTGTTACACTTTTTGCAAAATATTATTCTGTATTGGGTCAGATCCTGCATCAGGATTCTGATACTAAGAACCACATGCAATTGTGGCTGTGACTATTCCATTTAAACATGTACAATTTTCTACTGCTATTGATTCAACTAATTAATAATAAAGTTTGCTCAGGTCATGCACAATTCTCAATGAAAAACAAAATGTCTCAATTTTTCTATATAATGTCTCCACTTTTTGGAATCACAGCCCCCCTGGAAGAGCTATCATAGTGACGATGGTAAACTCCAAGTTGACTTTAGGGGTACAGGATCAGACTCTAGCTCTGTAAACCTATTAGTAAATTACTTATCCACTTGATAAGATTTCCATTAAAATTCAGATTTGCTTGGTTGGAGTAGCTCATTCTCCATTTCCATTCGGACCTTGGCTCTTCTGCTGAGATAACCAACAGGGTGCTAATTGTGTAATGGTGTTTTTTGTGATGTACTGGGGACTAGATTGAGACAACTGAACTCAAATGAAAAATGTATAGGATTTAATATGCTGAATCCCATATATTCCAGTTTGCTGTACAATATATTTAAATGTGTCTGGAAGCCACATACTTTAGAGTGCCCAGCTAAGATTTGACAGCATTATAGAGCAACAGAAAAACAAGAGTAAAGTTTCTTAATTGTAAGCTTTCAATAATTTCTTTACAGGCTCTATGTTGAACTTAAAAACAGCAGATAATACATTTATCACTCATATCAACAATGAAGTCACAGCAGCTGTAGCCTGCTTGTTTTTCCACAAACATGCATCACTCTTTTGCTACTGATGACCCTCTGTATCAGCTTCAAACAGGCTCATTTTATCAGCACAAGAAAAAGGCCATTTCCTGCCCTTTAATGAGTATGTGCAATGGCAGTTCTGTTTGCACATCCAGGAGGAGAATTTGCCACACAAATTCAAGAATGTAGGATGCTCACAGATGTTGCATTAACTAGAAATTAAAAAGATAACATTCTCTTGGTGATTTTGTCCTGCTCCAATACACATTCCCTAAATATTCAATGTTACTTTAACATTAGTATCCCCAACAAGGAACATTTTACATTAGTAAAAGCCCCAAATCTTTGTTATATGGCACTACACCATATGCTCACACATTAAACATCAAATGTTGCCACTTTTCCTATGGCACTCCCAGTGAAATACAGTGGAAGCTATGGGCCTGAACCAATGCCTATCAGTCAGTGGGAGTCTTTCCACTGAGTTCAAAGGGTATTGGATCAGGCCCTATAACAATAGTTATGTATATATTTAGCTAACTAACAATGCACATTGAGCTATTTTGACACACATAGGTAGGTCACTTTCAGTGACTGCTGGCAGCTACACTAAGGAAAATAAAACTATTTGGGCAGAGCAGAGTTCACCACTAGATGTCTCACTGCATATTAACAGTTTATCTAACAAACTAATGAAATCTGATAAATACAAATGAATTCCTTTAAGGCCTCTTTTGGAGAATAAGTTAAAAATGAACAAAAATAGACTTAGTTTGCTCCACAGCTATAAAGTACATATTCTTTCAGGCAGTAGTTAGAAATGAGTGCATGTAGACTAACATCATCTTGCAAGACCAGGATAATACCAAGTTAATGCTCCTGAACCCCGGAAGTAAACCAATTTTTCAAGACTCAAGTACAGCCAGTAGGAAAACACTCATATACTGCATGAATAGAGAGAGAAAATCTGGTTCACAACTGAGACCAGACTGATTGATTGCAGTAACAAAGCCAAGTAAAGTTTTAAAATGAAATTAAGGTTAACATTGTGGCCTTGTAAAAGAACGTTTGAGCTTTTTTGACTACAGTCTCTGGCTTTTGTCCTTTTAGGGCACAACTTTAAAGTTACTTATCTGTATTTATTTTTTGGAGTTCTGATCTCAGAGCATAACTTTTTGAAGACTATATTGGTACATCTGTAAAAGAATTTACCATTTTTTTGTTTAATCTTTAAAAGGCTTGCATTTTTAAATTAGAAGACTCTTTTTTCCATTTATATTGTAAGTGTGATTTCCTCAAAGGATGGCGTATTTGTTTTATTTTATCAAGTTAAATATACATTGTCCTCTCTCAGGTAAGATCCTATTCATGTTCATGAAGTAAATATACATATAAAGCATTTAAAGAACACAGTAAAAGCATTTAACCATTGTACTGCTGTAGGATAGCATTATTATAGTACTATTGAAAAGTATATTGTAGTTTCTGAGAATTTATTATAAATTTAAACATTCTTAATGCCCATCTCAGTAAATATTTGTCCTAGGAATGAAGTTGTTTTCACACAAGAAGCAGAGTATAGGAAGTGTGTGCTTAGGGTCTGATCAGAGGCTCACTAAAGACAAGGGAAAGACGGCTGCTGACTTCAGTGGTTTTGGGATCAGCCTCTTATAGTCCAACCTTGTTACCTAAATTAAAATTCGATAAGCCTGGTGGTGAAATAGGCTCTGGGGAGCTTTCGATCCATTTTCCTGCTCTCCCTCTCTCTCATTGCCCACTGGAGTGCTTCAGGTGGGACTATCTCGAGGGTCCTCTAGGGAACTGCCCACTGCCTGCTGATCGCGAGCTGCACCCACAGCGTTGGCACTAAAGAGACAGCATCAGTGTGCTTGTCTTGCAAACAAACCGCAATAGGGCAAAGTTTGGGGCAGGGTTTTGGGGTGCCCGCTCTTTGCTAAACTCCCTGGAATCCCCGTGCAGCATTTTGGAAAGCGAGGTTAAAGCAGATGATGAGCAAGAGGAGTCTGACAGCGTGTGTGTGTTTCTAACGGGCTGGCATCGCTGGCTTGGAGGAGAGCTCCGCAACGCCAAGTCTAGCAAGCAGCTAGAGTGGAGGCGGCGGCGGCAAGGGCTGTGCACAAGGCTGCTCAGCACTGGCAATTATTGCTCCAGCTGTTTGGACAAAGAAACAAAACCCTAAGGGAGGAAAGGATTTGGCAGCCTAGGAGCGGCGACTGCGTTGCCTGCCCGGAGCCGGGCTCGTGCGGACTGAGCTGACGGGCTCGGAGTGACTGTGGGATTCCCGCCCCCTCCCTCCCGCGGGAGGCTGGCGCTGGGCAGAGGCGTCAGGCACCTGCCCGGGGGCGGGCTTGGCTCGAAGGCTGCGGCCCCAGCGCCACTGGCGGGGAACCCTCGGATCCGCTTCTCAGCCGGGCTCCCCGCTCCGGCGGCCAGGGGCTGCTCCCGGGAGGGGACCCGCTTCCCCCTGCACGTGCCCGGACGGAGCTGGCGCTGCTGCCCGGGTCTAGCCGCCGCCTGCTCCCCCAGTACACGAGCCCGTGCTCGGGCGGAGCCGCCTGACAGGAGCAGCCCATGGGCACGGGCTTGTGCCCGGGCCGTGCTGCTGCAGCTGCCCGGCGCTAGCCCATGGGCCGAGCCGCTGCCCGGAACTAACTAGCCTCCTGCGCTGCCCATGTGCTCCAGCTTGCGCCCGGGTGCCGCCGCCGCTGCTGGCTGGGACTAGCCGCCTCCTCCCCCGGTGGATGCCGCCGGGGAGCGGGCGGAGCGCGCAGCCGGGGAGGGGGGCTGCCGCGGCCGCCGGAGCCGGAGTGCCTGGCAGTGCCCTCTGCGCTCATCAGCATGCTTTACTTCCAGATGGTGATCATGGCAGGGACCGTGATGCTGGCTTATTACTTCGAGTACACGGACACCTTCACGGTCAACGTGCAGGGCTTCTTCTGCTACGAGGGCTCCTACCGCAAGCCCTACCCGGGTCCGGAGGACAGCAGCGCCGTGCCCCCGGCGCTCCTCTACGCGCTGGCCGCAGGGGTCCCGGTGCTGGTGGTAAGCAAGAGCCGCTTCTCCCCTCCCTCCCCTTCTCCAGTCAGGCGGCGCTCCGACCCCGGGCTGCGCTGCCCATCCAGCGCCCGCGAGTGAATGAACTTGTTGGCAAGGCACCCCCGAGCCCGGGGACCCTGCCGAGAAGCAGCTGCGGGCTTTGGTGCAGGGCGAGGGCTTTGCTGAGGATCAGAATAACGGGGTATTTCCTTGGTTAGTATGGATCTGCAGCCACCATTTGCCGTGGCTGGGAGCAGGAAAGAGCTTCCCCGATTTCTTGGGGAAGGGGTGCGGGGGTCTTTCCCTTTCAGCCCCTGCTAGGAAGGAGCCTGCTGCTTTCCCAGGTACCAGTGTGTTTGGGCTGCAAGTTACCCCAGCAATGGCAATGGAAATCAGGGACAACAAAGCCCCCCAACCGCACCCCCCCTCCAAACGCCCGGGGCCATTTCCTAATGTCTGCAGGGGAGTCCTCCGAAGTTCATTTTTATCATGGATATCTTAACCTGCCCCTTTCCGTTTGAAACCACAAATCGATACCTTTAAAAAAAAAAGTGTATGGGCTTATTTATTTTTTTCAAAGCATGTGGGTTAGTCACCGATCAGCGAGCTATATTCCCAGAACCTATGCTCCTAATGTCCACAAGCCAATATTTCAGCTACTAGTCATTAAAAGATATATTTCTGTGCATTTATTTTCTGAAAGTAAGTCGATATACAAAGTGGACTAGACAATGCTCCCTTTAGTGCACTGGGTAGGTGGAAAAGAAACCTGTGCACTTGTTACTTTGGTGTGGGCTTCTGTAAATAAGGTTTATGTAAGATTAATTTCAGTGGTTTTCTTCCTTTAGAAACATGCAAATGGAAATATAAAAACATCTGACTTTAAATTGATGAATGTACAAGTTGTAATGTCAGATGACAGGGACATTGACAGCATTTAATAATCCCTGATCATATTGTGGAGGAGAGAGTCAGAGGATCAGCCAGGGGGTATTTAACCATTTGGAATGGTGGGGCACACTAAAGACCAGAAGGAGCTTGACAGACAAAAAAAAGAGCTCTGGAGATTTAAATTATTTATTTTACAAATGTATTCCCCTTCAGCAAGTTATCTTTAAAACACATTTGAGAATAAATTGCTTTCTCAGCAAGCAGGTTCTGTCAGTAATCTCTAAAATCTAATTTCATCATGCCACTGTATTACCATGATGTTTCTGATTGTGTCAGATCCTCCAACACAAAATCTTCGAGCCAAATTCTGCCCTCATATTGAAGTCATTGGGGTTGGATGGGTGTAATTATGATGGATTTGGT
The DNA here is from genome assembly GCF_011386835.1 of Chrysemys picta bellii. NCBI lineage: Eukaryota > Metazoa > Chordata > Testudines > Emydidae > Chrysemys > Chrysemys picta. Next base: position 37,346,823 of record NC_088798.1, on the reverse strand, counting down.
CCTTGTTTTCTAGGGATTGAAATTGCACCCTGTGGTAACATGTGTTGTGTAGGTTTTTAGTCCAGGATTCATTTTGATTTTAACAAGTGTTACTAAAACAACCAATTCTGTCATTTTTTAAGTTGTAGGAAAAATGTTTAGTACCTCTGGACTATTCTTCTTTTGCTGTTTTCAATACCCAAATGTCTGTTTTGTTGTGTTTTGTTTTAAACTCTAACTTTTGCAGTAGTTTGATGGCTCCCAGGGTTGTAGCAGGATTTGCTATAGCCCAAGATGGTAGTTACCAAAAATTATTAATGTCTAACAGCCATTTGGTGTTCTAGGTAAAATAAATTGGTGGTTTCCATCCATTTTCTAATAGTGTTATATCTACATCACAAAAAAAACCACCATCTCAATTGGTATCAGTTGGCACCCTTGTCAATGACAGCCTCAGCACAATAAGATGCTGATTGAATTGGTAGTGTTGTGGAGGTTAAACACAGATAAATTGAGTTTACCCACTTCTCGTTTGGGGATTATGGAGTTTAATGTAGGTTAGTTTACCCATTTCTTTGTTTACCACTACACCACTGCTCTCTCCCTCTAGCAGAGGCCCTTCTAGAAAAGTGTTTGAGATACATTGGCATGTCAGGGCATGGAAGCTTGCACTGCAGTTGCCTATGCTGTACCTCTTCCTTGGATGAACAGAAGACTTCAGCCTTTGGGGATGTCAAGCTGGCATCTGTAACAAACACTAAATGAAATTAATAAAGAAAAAATATTGGGCAGGCCATGGGCTAAATTCTATTATGATTCACCCTAGGTAATCCTGTTGAACTTGGATTTTCATGGGATGTATTTTAGTGCACACCTCCAGCCCCATCATGCATATTATGGATGAGGCTCTTTTATTTTACTTTGTTGATTTGGCTTGTTTCTTTTCTGTGGAAGAAGTAAAGCTGTTTGTTCTTTCCAAATCCAAAACTATTTATAAGCTGTTGACCAGAGTCAACCATGGTGGAACTCCACTGATTGAGTTTTCCTAGGGATGAATTTGAGTCTTTGCTACTGTTCTAAGCTCTCCTTTCTGCCTCTGTAGTTCTTCCACATACTGGTGTGCAAGAGAACTAGTCTGTCTTTAAAAATGAAATGCAGGGAAGATCTAAAAAACATGTCACATGGCTAAACCTCTGCAGGCATAGCTGAAAATGTAGGATGAACAGGAAGATATATTTCCACAAATAAAGATATTAACCTTTTAAAAATGATATGGAAAAACTGTTTAATAAAAATTATCATGTTTTGAAGCGTGTAGGAAAAAAATAATCCCCCTACCTGAAAAGTTATAAACGGGAAACAAAATCCAAACGATACTCCTATTCACGCTAAACACTGGAGCTGGCTGGAAACTTTTGACAAAAACAATATTTTGATGAAAATGGGGAGGAGGGGGGATCACAAATTCTTGCAATGTTTTCTCTCCCATTTTCCAAACAGCTCTGAAAAGCACATTTTTTCATCCTTAAATTCACATTATTTCTACTTAGGTTGGTCAAGAAAAATGGCTTGGACTGAATGGGAGGACAACACGAAAAGCTCTCTGACCCACTTTGGTACCAGATGAGCTGGAGAACACTGTGGGAAGCCAACAGAGGGAAGCTTAAGATATTTCTGGGGAGAAGATTGTTCTTTCTTTTTATGGGAGAACATTTCTGACTGAAATGGGAGAAGTGCACTTTAAGGAGTGTTGGGGAGGAACCACTGTGACTCAGATTTGGTGGGCAGGACAGCTGCTTTTTTGAGGGAGGGGCCTTAGGCCATAATGTTTTACGCTGGTGGAGCTTCTCTTAATAGGCGTGAGTGAAGTCCTCTGTGTATCAAACTTGGGGGCTACTGTGCTAAGTGGGGGAATGAGCGGGCTTCCCAGTGACTTTTCTTTTCCCTAATTCCTGCAGACTCTGCATAAGTGGGAAGAGCCAGTTCATGGAGGAGCATGTAACGTGTATGCTTGTTTTGAATTGGATGTAACACAAACTATCATAGTATATACTGTGATTTACATAATATTTTAATATTATACAGAACATGTTGCTGCTAATGAGAAGTTCCACGAAAGACCTATTCAATTCAATAATAAGCAATTCATCTTCCATGCTTATACACATCCAGTGACTAGAAAGCCCTATGTAGAGGGAGGGGCTGCAGCTGCTATTGCTTCCCATTGAATGGAGCAGCAGCTGTGGAAGGCCGGGGGTAAAGTCTAACAGCTGCTTGCAGGTTAGGGAAAATTCCATTGCCAACAAGACTCCCATATTATAACTGTTTTATGTGGTCTTCTTGCCGGGAGATATGAATTTCATCTTATCAGAACATACTATAAGAAAGCAAAGTGTGTGAGGTATCATATTGAGATCAGGCTCCATGCTATTCAATGTAGATTGCAATATTATTTGTAAACGTTTCCCACTTTTAGTTATCCCTTTAGATATAAAATCATGACCTATACAAGACCTAGCTGCAACCAGGCATACTGTTTGCACTGGGAGATATTAAGGCATATCTTTTTAGAACACACTAAGAATACAGTGCAGTGCAAAATGTGGAAGAGGTTGAAATTATGAGATCTCAGTAGAAGAATTTAAATGGCTCTGGTGATGTGATGTCAAGATCAATGGATCTGAATCTATTGGATCAATAGATTGTCAGTAGAATCCATAGGCTTGGCTTTTCCTCCTGACCTTTAATGTGAATTGTGGATGAAGTAGCAGCTGTAGCTGAGACTCTCCTTATTTTTGCTGGTTGAAGAAAAAAATGTCCAGAATGACACTTGTATCCTGAGAAATTATTAAAACCTTCTTTGTAACTTGAAGTCAAATGTAAAGGTGAAAAGAAATATGGTCTTGATTGATTCTATTTAAAAATATGAAAAAAGAAGCATAGAGATGATAAGTTTTGTGTTCAGTGCTATTTAAACCTTTTCCCAAAGTGCCAGATTTTGCTCAGCAGGCTGGTTGCTTTTTTAGACTTGTTATGACAGATGTAGTTTGAGAAATATACGTCAGTCTAATCCTTTAGCTTCCAGTGGAAATGATTTGTAGAATTCTCAGCTAGTTGCTCATGTGTTTTCAAAAGCTACAAAATGATCTGTTCTGCTCCATTTCTTTCTGGTAGACCTTAGTAGTATTTTGCAAAGGTCAAAATGATTAACTGAACAAAAGAATGATTTTAGTGGATACACACATTAGTGCATATGATTGATCTTGACATCATTATTTAAGCAAATAATCAGTGTAAAACAATGGATGATAGGAACTATAATGTATACTGACTGCTTTATATAAACTAGGAGGAGATGACACATTTTCATTAATACATTGTGTAAACACTAAGAGTTACCTCATGCTAATGTTGTTTGTTTTTATATCCAAGTAATATGCAGATGATTACAGTACTTATTCATAAAACATTCACAGTTCTGTTTGTTTGGCAGATTCCTAGCATATTCATATTTTCCCTGTAAATCAATTAGTTAGTAATTTGTATTTTAGCATAATCCTCTTAATATCATTGAAAAAATGAGTTTCATTTAGAGACAATGTATTGGTTTTTTCAGTAGCCTGCATGAACATTTTCATTGGTGCAACCTAAAGAAGTAACTAATGTCAAAGTCAGATACTGTTTGGGCTAACCTAGATGCAGAAATTCCCCTCTCACTGCACTTTTGGAGCAAGGACTTCTGCATCATATGTAATGCATATTGAAAAATAATAATTCCAAGTATACTTACAATATTAGCTGTTATCACTCAAGAAAGAGATCTTGGAGTCATTGTGGATAGTTCTCTGAAAATATCCGCTTAATATACAGCAGCAATCAAAAAAGCTAACAGAATGTTCAGAACCTATAAGATAATAAGACAGAAAATATCATAATGCCCTATATAAATCCATGATATTCCACACTTTGAGTACTGCATGCAGCTCTGGTCACCCAATATAAAAAAGATATATTAGAATTGGAAACGGTACAGAGAAGGGCAACAAAAGTGATTGAGGGTCTAGAACAGCTTCCATATGAAGAGAGATTAAAAAGACTGGGACTGTTCAGATTGGAAAAGAGATGACAAAGAGCGGGATATGATAGAGGTCTATAAAATCATGAATGGTGTGGAGAAAGTGAATAAGAAAGTGTTATTTACTCCTTCAAATAATACAAGAACCTGGGGTCATTCAATGACATTAATAGGCAGAAGATTTAAAACAAAATAAAACAACTACACAAAATGCACAGTCAACCTGTGGAATTCCTTGCCAGGGGATGTTGTGAAGTCAAAAACTATAACAGGGTTCAAAAAAGAACTAGATCAGTTCATGGAGGATAGGTCCATCAATGGCTGTTTAGTCAAGATGGTCAGGGATGCAACTCCATGCTCTTGATGTCTCTAGCCTCTGACTGCCAGAAGCTTGGAGTGGATGACGGGGGTTGGATCTGTTGATGATTGCCTGTTCTGTTCATTCTGTCTGAAGCATCTAGCACTGGCCACAGTCAGAAGACAGAATAACCAGCTTATACAGACCATTGGTCTGACCCAATATGGCCATTCTTATGATCTGGAAAAAACACTATAAAACTTCACTTTTCACTTTTCTTTCTGTGTCAAATTACATATGTACACTTGCCCATGTGGGTAAGTTAATATACACTTATGGTTTACCAAGACCTGAACTGAGACCACATTGAGAACAATGAGAAAGAAGGGCTCTCCTAAGTATCACCACAGCTTTCATAGCTCTCTGCTCTTTCCTCAACACATTTGCCCCTACAGGTTGCCAATGTCTGAGTTGATCAGACCTGGGACTACTACGTTTAGTTAAGACTGGTTGAAAATTGTGGGCCTGTGCATATGTGCTGTACATTGCGAAGACTGCTTCTATAAAAAGCCATATGTGCACCTCAGTTTCTATTTTGTGTGCAGAGGCACAACTACTGTGTGTGGGGGGGGGGGAGGGGCAGAGAGGGATATGCATCCTGTCAAAATTGTTTTCATCCTGTTGATGCCTCTTTCAAAACTGCTGCAGGTCTCATACATTCTCCTTCTTACACCTATGATTGATTCCTTGTGCTATTGCTCTGGGGACTGCTCTTGTGTCACCTGCTTAAGAGTGTTCAAATTGTTCTTGTTAAAGTGTATTTTTTAGTTCACTAGTCACTTTATTATAGGTTTAGTCCTGTGTAATTTAGTGTAGCGCATTTTAAACAGAGTTGCTGGATTGTGTTACATTTAAGGGTGGAGGGTGTCAGAATTTTTGTTTTCTTTTGGTTTTTTTTTTCTTCTTGGTGCTTCTTAAAGGATTCAAGTTCTGCCACAAAATATTTCCTGGAGATGTCCCTCAGTGAATTCACTGTGCCATGGACAGGAACATTTTTCTCTATTAATTACTCACTCCTCAACCCAATCAGAAAGCAGAGCACCTTCACACTGAGTCCTCCATCCACTTTGGCATGGTCATTCATTCCATGCTCATCCATGGTACCAAGTGGATTTGATTTTGTTTCTCTGGGTGCTTAAGCACCATGGGAAAAATCAAAGCAAAAGAAAAGGAATGCTTGATGTCAGATCTTTTAAGATACTTTAATGCCTTTGAGTATGGCACTAAAGCCCTTAACATTTGAGTGTGGCCACAGCATTGGGTTTCATGGCACATGTACTGAACTCAGCTTTTCCTAAAGCTTATCCTGAAATCCACCTTAATATTCAATAAGTTGGTCAGAACTGAGACAGGCTGATCTTTTTCATTCCTTGAAAAATATAGAAGTCACATTTGATGTCCTCTCTTGGTGCAGACATAGGGGCCTTCTGTTAGGATTCATATTCACCATTCACCATGTTATCACCTCCTTTGAGCCTTTCTGCTATGTAAGTGCTATATGCTTCAGTTGGAGCTGCTTCCTTGGACCCTTTCCAGGATTAGACTTGGACCATGTGACCTATATATAACTATAGCTATGTCCTCCTCCATAGATCTTTGCATTACCACTGGTGAAATATTCTTCTGCTTTATGGTGATTCCAAAGCAGATGTCTAAGGGTATGTCTACACAGCAACTAGACACCCACAGCTGGCCCGTACCCGCTGAGTTGGGCTGCAGGGCTAATTCATTGCTGTGTGGACTTCCGAGCGTTTGCTGGAGCTTAAGCTCTGGGACCCTCCCACCTCACAGGGTCCTAGAGCTTGGGTGCCAGCCCAATGAAACACACAGCAATGAAACATCCCTGCAGATCAAGCCCCGCAAGCCTGAGTCAGCTGGCACAGGTGTCTAGTTGCTGAGTAGACATACACTTAGTGATTCCTATACAGTCCCAAGGAGACTAGAGAGACTCCTTTCATTTGATCCTTCCTGACAAGAAATCAAGGAAATTGGATAATTGGGGCAGGAAGGCGTACATACCCACAGCTCCTTCTAGCAGGCCAATAAGTCACCAATTTCTGATGTCCTGGAAAGATCATCTTTTGTGTGGCAAGATGTTAATTACTGAGAGTCCTCCAGACAGTCAGTCATTTAAAGGTATCATCCAAGAAAGTTTGGATCAGTCCAAATGTTCTGTCGGGATTGATTTTATACTTGGCACCCATCACTGTAATATCTGAACACTTCTGAGTGCTATTCCACAAATAAATAGTCATACAATCTCACATTATAGTTGGATACCCAGCTCCTAAATAAACCCTGTGTCTCCACTTTCACATCAAATGGAAATGTTTTTTACACGTGTATAATGAGCAAAATCTTCCTTCCTGATATGTGACCTATCTAGTACTTCTGAAACATCTTTGATTAGCTAAAGCTGATTTACAAGTGACTCCTTTGATGGTACTTTTGACAGCTATTAACACTTGACATGAAAAGCTCGCCAATAAAGCTCTTTTTCCTCACCAGCTAATCAAATCATTCCCAAAGGGCCCCTGCATCTTTATACCCTGTTTAAATCCAAAATGCAACCATGGGATATGAATTTAATTTCCATATGCTGAATTTAATATTTAAACAAATCAGTGAATGACTGCTACATTTCATTTGCTGAAATTGCCTTTTCTATTAACAATTGTCTCATCCAGACTAGTTATTCAGCTCCAAGCCCTTATGTCTCTACAGTACTTCCACCTTTATAGTCTTCTATAAGGGCAAAACTTGTTTCCATTTTCACACAGAGGTTTTCCCCAAAGTGCTTTCAAGATTCTATTTGAACCAGCTATCTCAGCTTTAATTTCTTTTGTGTGAGTTTTTTTCCTTCATCCTCATGCTTCACAAGAAACTAATTTCCACTAATTTGTATGTATAACATGCTATCCGTTTTTACCTGTGAGAAAAAGGAGCTTTAGAAAGTCTCCATTTTTCATTTTGGCACATGATGGTAAAACAAAATGGAAATCTATACTGCATCAGTTTCTGTGTGAAAGAGTTGTTGCATTGCACTCTCAAGATATCTTAAGGTTCATCCCACCAGATCTAAAGTAATTCAGTACTTATTTATTGACCAGACAGTATTATACCTTTTGGATTGTTGGCACAGATGTCAGGGCAAATACACTGTTTTAGAATCTCATTCTGCTCTCACTTACCGCCGGGTAAAACAAAGAGGCCAGTGAAGTTGTAACCTGTAAATCCAGGATACAAATCAGGACCTTAATCTTTCTTCATTGGGAGTCATTCAGTGGTGTTTGTTTTCTCCTCCTGTTGCCATTTTCTGAGAATCCAAACCAACATAACACCACAAAAGATACTTATGTATATCAAAAATGGAATTCATAATGCCCATTGTGCTCACTGCATGCAGTGTTTAGGAACGCCAGCCAACTCTGGGCCATGTGTTTCATTCCATGGGATGGGTCAGGAGTCTCCGCTTTCAACAGCTGAATGCCTATTTGTCCTTAAATGATGCACTTATGGCTAAGGGAGAATGTTGTGAGTTCAACTAATCCTGTGTATAAATTCCCAAATCACATGGCACATTGTTTTTAATCTAAAATGGAAAGTGAAAACTACTTACCATGCTAAGTAACTGTTATTCATTGTACATAATACAGGATTGAGGATTTATATGGCCATATGATGTGTAATAAATGACAGCCAAAATGGAATTATAAGTAGCTTTTGCTATTTTTGTTCTGCATTGAAAACTATATGTTTGAAATTTTGGAATTTACACACTGATCTCACAGGGTGCATTCTCAGAGGAAACCATCAGTTTTCACATATGCTTCCATCATAAACAATACTAAGACAAATAATGGATAATATATTTTGGGGATGCATATAAAAGTCTAGCTGAGTCCGATAGGCCACTTCTCCAAAACCCAACAGTTCTGTGTGACGTCCTATTTTAAAAATGAATAATATTTGTGAACATTTTTTGTAACCCAGCCTTTAATATTCAGTTATGTAGATGTGACATGGTCTAGTGAGTAAGGCATCAGATTGGGAGTTAGGAGAACAGAGTTCTATTCTTGGCTATCACTAACCTGCTGTGTAACTTTAAGAAGGTCACTTCATCTTTCTGTGGCTCAATTTCCACATCTGTAACATGGGGATACTGTAATACTTATTTTCCTTAGAAAAGTCTTTTCAGATCTACAATTGAAAATCACTATATAAATATCTGAGATTTGATTATTTTAATTTAGTCTACTTGTCTGATAAGTATAATAGAATATCAGGATTGGAAGGGATTCTCAGGAGGTCATCTAGTCCAACCCCCTGCTCAAAGCAGGACCAATCCCCAGACAGATTTTTGCCCTAGGTCCCTAAATGGCCCCCTTAAGGATTGAACTCACAACGCTGGGTTTAGCAGGCCAATGCTCAAACCACTGAGCTATCCTTCCCCCCGTGATAGAGTACATTTAAAAATAAAGGTCCTGATCCCACATGTGCATGCTGTTTCATATGATTTCATGGTCATATAGAACATAAACCTGCAATACTATGATCATATTGAGCCTAATCCTGTAATCCTTACTCAAGCAAACTTTCCACTGACTGCAGATTCAGTTTATACTAAGAAATAGCTGCAATTTTTTTTCACTTGTAGTCATAAGCAATGTATAGTATAATTTTAAATCACTTCTATTTTGGGCATCTTCCTCCATTATAAATTACAGTAGTTTATCTTTATTCATTTCTAAGGAGATAGATATATATATTGTTTATGGGTTTGGGGAGAATGAATGCAAACCTTCTCTCACAAGGCAATTGGGAGCTTTGATCAAAATTATAATACACAGCTTTTCAAGAATTGATATCACCCCATTAATGTGGTTTGCTGATTATTTTTCCTTCTCTACATAACATTCTTAAACACCATTTTGGTGGTTTTAGGCATGTGGGTGGTATGCAGTCACTAAAGGAATCTGACTCATGATTTCATTGTCACTCAAACTCCGAATAATTTTGTGAACATTTTCTTTAATCAACTAGTAGCCTGTCTCTTTTTATTCAAGAATGATGTTGGAATCAGTAAGTGGAACTTAGTTGCTATAGCTGTATAATAGAAATCCTTATTACAATCCAAGACAACTATATATGGAAACAAAGGTCCCAGTTCAGGAAAACACACTTGAGTATTTGCTTATTACTCTGTTCTTATTACTTAATTATGTGCAATTAGAGAGCCATTTCTTTGTTTGTATACATTAATTAAAAATTAAAACCATAAAAGATTTTTGATCTTCAGTGCCATCGTTTAGATGATATTGAAGTCTTGCTCATTCTAAATAAGAGTGTTATCTCTGGTGAAACAAATTCCTCAAGTCATCATCTGGGAGCTAAGAGAAAAACAACAATGTATTTATGTGAAAGTGAAACCATTACAATTAAATAGAATGGAATAAAATGCTATTGATGATGGTATGCAGTGTTGTAGCTGTGTTGGTCCCAGGATATTAGCGAGACAAAGTCAGTATCTTTTATTGGATCAACTTCTGTTGGTGAGAGGGACAAGCTTTCGAGTTTATACAGAACTCAAAGACCTAAAGAAGAGCTCTGTGTAAACTCAAAAACCTCTCTCACCAACAGAAGCTGGTCCAATAATTGATGGTTTGCAAAATTCATAGGATAGGTCTTAGGAAGTAGGAAAAAATGAGTATATATTGTAACTAATTTTCAAAACAACATTTTTGAATATAAATATGTAGATTAAGTGTCATTTCGCTGACAGAAAACAGCACTCTTATATGGCTATATCATGGAAACATTTGGCTCCTTTATCCTTGCTGTAGCTTCACTGAAGTCAGTAGAGATGGAGCAGGGAGGAATCTGGACAGTTTTGTAATTGGAATAATTTTTCACAAACAGTCCTAAAGGTTAAATGTGGTTTTGTTTGTCCATCAGAGTTTGAGCCCTAACCTAGGAAAAAAGAGCAATTGTGGCTTTTCCTTGAGCTCCATATAAGGGGCAGCTAGTAGCTTTGCTCTTCTAGGAGCTAACCAGGAACCAGATTGAGAGTCACAATTTGATTGCTGGTTTCCTGGGATGGGGGAAGTACTCTGCACCATCTGGCACAGATTACTTCCTCTGATGCATTGGTTCAGCTGTGTTTATTAGAGCATTGTGTGTAAGTGGGGAGTCAAGGCTCTGTCCACTTTCCTGCCCTGCTACATCTCACTCACATATACAGAAGGGAAAGAAATGGGCCTGTGGTGGCTTTCCCTTCCACACCCCCTCTTCCTCAATTCCCTGTGCATCAGCCTAGTTAGGTCACAATGTGCTAAATGTGTTTATAATTCTACCTAAATGTGTTTGTAATTCTTCAAGGGGGCGAGGGAAGTTGTCTCATCTCTTGAATGTAGGACATGAGTTTGTAATATTAGAATGTGATGCACAAGATGACTTAAGAGGAGGAGAAGATTCAGAATGCACATCAGAAAATATAGCAAAAAGCTTGAGAAAAAACGTATAGAGCCTGATGGAATCTGGAGGATATATATCTTCTCAATATATGTTCCACTCTATATGCATCCGAAGAAGTGGGCTGTAGCCCACGAAAGCTTATGCTCTAATAAATGTATTAGTCTCTAAGGTGCCACAAGTACTCCTGTTCTTTTTCCTGAATACCTAAACACCTGAAAAAATCATAATATCACTGAACATGTATAAACAACTCTGCATTCCCAGCACACCTGGAACTCCTCTTTCCAATGAGAGCTCTGGCTGTCCAAAGTTTGAGACATTGGGCCAAATGCTGTGTACACACACACACATAGAAATTACATATGTTAACTAAATATCTGTTTATTATCTTCACAGAGAGGAATAACTCAAGCCACAATAAAGTCTGCATTGAAGCCCATCCATTTCACAAATTTTCTAGCCCTAGTATTCTAATACAGATATAGTCAGGTGTTCATTAAAATACTTGTCTCTATTCAACTCTTGAGTTTTTCTCAAGACATTTGATATACCCAACCACATCTAGTTGCCATTATTTTACAGCTAAATAGAGAATGTATGTTCTTTTAAAGGTAAATACCACTTGTATTGTTTTATGAAGTAGACAGAGAAATACACAAACATTGAAGAAAAGTAACAAGACTTACTCAGCTCACCTTAGTATGTAGCCTTTACAGTATATTTACTGTAAGTCCACATACCTAGAAAAAGCTGTTTTACACTCCACTGTCTTGGCAGTAAAGTGCATGATTTTCTTTTTGCGAGGCCTTTTCTATGCTAGAAATGTTTGCTAAAATTTCCCACTGTTGCTATTACTGATTCTGTTCCACCAGTGAGTCGCCCTAATGAAGGTACTTGGGACCTCTAGCATTTTAAGCATTGTATTATGTAAATCTCTAAACTGGATTGGATAACATGTTGCTTACAATGCCAATAGCCATCTGGAGCCCTGTCTAATCCAACTTTCTCACCATTCCTACCACCCAGTACAGCTGAAGCAGTGGTAATAATAGCGTGGATATTTATTTGGCAAAAAAGCCTAGTGTAGATACACCCTTTAGGTTTCTTTGTCCTGTGAAAAAAAATGTTGAGCCATGCTATTTTCTCATGTACTCCTAAATTAAAGTAAATACCAAAGGTATTTATGCTACTGGTATGTACTGTACTATGAAAAGACTTATTGTGTGGATTAGCTAACTACCGTTACGTAGTTAAAGTAACCATTAAAACCTCTAATGCTCATGTTATAAATAACACATTGCTCCCATTTCTGAGCCTTCATTAAAATTTTATCTCTAATAAACATCACTTCAGTATACTCATTTATTATAACAACATTCTCAAGGGGAAATAATTGGACACAGTGAAATTATAGCTCTTCAAGTGTGGAGGAAAAAAAGGACTGCTGGAGGATGATCTTACACTGTTGTATCTATGCTTATTAATCACTATCACTGAACCTGTTATTTTTGGGCTGCCTAGATAAGGGGCTGCCAGTTTGTTGTTTTCTAGTCCTCTCCCTGCTGATTGGTACATACTTATAGCATCTCTTCTAAAATCCTGGCCCACTTTAAGTCAATGGGAGATCTGCTCTTGACTTCTGTGAGGCCAGGATTTCACCTGGGCTCCTTCTATGTGTATCAAACATCCAATAAAGATTGCAATCCCATTCCCTCTTCTGGGTTCTTTCTTCTGTCCTCTGCATACATTAGAAATAATAATGTAATCTGTATGTCAGTGTTGGGTTATTCATAATTTTACTGCTGCTTTTGTGCTCAAGATATAGTATCTTTGAGCATATGCTCAAAGTACAGAAGATAAGATACAGTACAGTTGAGATTAGACTAATAATTCCATACCATTATGGAGTATTTCTCCATTAGGGATGTTAGTGTGTCTTTAATTCATCTCTAGTTATATTTTGTCCTTATGCAGTAATTGCTTAGAATTGTGAGGACAGTAAGGAAATACTTTAAGATAATTACAAATGATCATGGGCAAACCTCACATTTTTGTCGGATCTCCTCTGTTTAATTTATGTGAACCATTAGACTCCTTCCCCATAAGTTGATACTTAGTCCTTTATCAGTATGCTTTGCTGGCATTACTTCAGCTAGTTCTTGGGACAGCATTCATTTCTAGAGTTCATGTTTCAACCCCACATTTTATTTGAACTGTTTATTTCATCCCTAATTGCAAAAGGATTTAGGGGCCAAGCCTCTTCCCATTGGGAGGTTTATCGTGACTTCAACAGGAAAAAGATACATATATTGGGGTGGCAGATTCTGAGGGGCGGCATTCCATCCAATCCTAGGGTGGCACAGCCGCCCTTTTTTTTCCTTTTTTTTTTTTTTTTGGTTTGCCGCTCCGGCCGCCCTGTAGGGAGCGGCGGCGCGGAGGAGGGGAGCGCCCTGCTGCAAGCGGGCTGCGTGCTCCTTCTGCCCCAGCCGGTGCCCGGTCTGCAGCAACCCCAGCAGCCTGCGTCCTTCTCTCCCCACTGACCTTCAATTCACCTGCAGGCAGGAGCGGCGTGGAGCCCTCCCGGCAGGCAGTGCAGCGAGAGGGGCCGATTGGCGAGCGCCCGGCTGAAGAAAGCCCTGGCTACCCCACTTCTCTCTGGCCCCTGCTCCCCTCCCCTCCCCTCCCCTCCCCCCCACTAGCTGGGCAGCACAGGGAGTCCCACTAGCTAGCGCAGCCGGGGGAGGCAGCCGCGAGCCGCCAAGTAAGTGGCACCGAAAGTTTGCACCCTGGCTCCGGCCACCCCGCACGTTTTCTTGGGGTTTTTTTTGTTTTTGTTTTTTTGCTTGGGGTGGCAAAACAGCCAGAGCCAGCCCTGCCACTGCTCCCCTTCCTCACCAGTGCTATTTGTAGAGGGAATTGATTATCTACTCTGCCTTTTGTAATGTGACATTCCAGAATATGCTCCTTGTCCCAGCAACATGCAGCTGTACCAGTGACAATTTTAAGAGAGCAGCCTGTTGGGGCCCCCATATAGCAATTCTAGGAGCAATCCCATCATGATTCCATAGTGTTTTATCCATTTTCTATTCATCCAAGGAGTTTCCATGCATAACAGACCACTGGATGCTGCCTTTTTTGACAACAATACAGAGGGCTAGACTGTGCCTTTTAACTCAGAGCCTTGAATAGGGGAAGTAGTGCAGAGCTACACTGTTGGAAGAGGTGTAGCAGAGAGATTATTCCTCAGACAGGCAGAATCTCTCCAAGGCTGCTCTTTGCACAAGGGACTTATTGTTCACCTCCACTTTTGCATGATCAGGCATTAGCATCTCAACATCTAGCCTATGATGTGTACATTTCAGATCAAGACTTACACTCTTCCCTTATGCAATGGTCATGTAAAGGAGATTCTCATAACTGCATTAGAAATAGCCTAAATCTAAATCCTCATAACCATATCTAAAAACGGTCTTTTATGTGTCTGAACTCTGGCCTCAGATGATGCATTTCCCATGTTGGAAGCATAATTTGCTATGCAGAGAACTCATCTCTGGGGCCATATAAACATTCCATAGGGAACAGGAAGGTACTTACAGATAAGTACAAAAGATCAGAATAAGAAAGCTTTTAGCCACAATGTACTTCAAAAGATTCTGTTTCATGCTGGTGAAATACAACAGTATAACAAATTATTGTAATTCAAAGGCTGAGGGCTGAGTGACAAAGCTGGTCACTTTATATTTTATAAAGTGCTTTCACATAGCATTCCCTTGAAGACCTCTGGTTATAAAATGTCTGATTAATATGCACTTTTCACCTATAAGCAGAAGGAAAATTTGTATAAAGTGAACAACTTTCACTGTTTTTACATAATGACTAACTATACCATATATCATAAAGTGAGATAAAGAGCATTTAATACCGTTAGAAATAGTTAGCTAATTTACTGACTGATATGCAACCTACATTTTTCTACATTATAAAAATTGTGCGAAAGCTGCTAATATTTACAAATCTAATTTTATATACTAATAATAATTTTTCAGTAGTAACTTTAAATGCATTGAACTGACCCCCTTCCTAATAATGGATAAGGAAAATTGAAACTTGAAGGATATTTTCTAAGTTTTCCTTGCTGCTCATTTCCTGATAAATTGCGGAATTCTTTTTTGCGTCCTCTCACAACACATGCTGAGTGGTTACTCAATGTTATTGTATTTCTACGTGCTGATTATTCTCTATATAATTAACAACCGATACATTTCTTTCAGAAGGATTTTTTTTCCTCAAAACTTTTGGTCATATTTACACTAGAAAATTTGTTTAGGAGGAAACTAGTGATGGCTTTCTCAGTCAGTTTAAACAAGCAAGAAGCAATGAGAATGAGGAAACCACAAAGAAAATGGCCTCGAGGGAAAGCTCTGCATAATGAACTTGAAATTGCTACTGTTGGTAATACTGCCACTGCTTTTCCTGCCAGGGCTGTCACCTCATAAGCCAATTTTAGTTTAAAGGAGATTGTAGAGTTACTCTACAAAATCACTAAGCACCACAGTTTGTGCTGCTAGATTTTGCATGCTCTATAGGATGTTAATATCATTCGAAAGTGAATATTGATGTCACTTGGAGGTGAATGCTGGCCAGAAATGCAACACTATTTTGTTTTATTTTAAGAAAACAAAAATCTGAAGGCAGATCAGCAACAACAAGACAAACCCCTTAGTCCTGCAGCCCTTTCTGTGAAAAACTCTTATTGAAACCAATGTGAGGGCCTGTAAGATAAGACCCACATTTTGCTGAAGTTATTTCTCCCACAAAAAGCATACTAGAGAGAAGCATTCCTCTCATCCATCTTCACTAAGATTTTTTAGCCTGGGCTTTTTCCTCTCACAAATCTGGAAGAAAAGCAGGACTTGTGAACTCAGGCATGAGGTTCTTGTGCGCTGGTCTCTGGACCATGGTGATATGGGGACATCTTTCAGGTGGTCAGGCAGCTCTTAGTGTACTATGTGGTGCTGTCTGTCTGTCATTAGGTGTGGTCCTGTTGAAGTCAGTGGAAAGGCTCCTAGTGACTTCAGTGGGTTTTGAATCAGACCCGTTGTTTCCAGTTGAGACAAACAGAACTGGTCGGAGAGAGGAATGAATTGAGGAGCAGAAGTAGACAGTATCATCAATATTTTCAAGAAGGACAAAACACTTAGCACATTAAAGAACGTGTCACATAAATATTTTCCCAGAATTATTTTTGCATGTGAGCAATTGCTGTAATTGGAACATAAACATAAGACTTGACATAGTGGATCAGAACAGTGGTCTGTGTAGTCTAGTATCCTGTCACATACAGAGGGTACTATCTGATGCTTTACTGGGAGGTTCAGTAAATCCTAAAGTGGGCAGTAACAGGAGAATCTGTTCCTAGAACAATTTCCTTCTAATTTAATATTATAATTAGATATTCTTATCTGCATAAATGTTCAATCTTTTTTTTAATCCTGCTAAGTATAACCAGGGGTGTTATGCAATTGTGAATGAGAAAGGAGATGAACCAAATAACTGTGAATGAGAGGGGAGGTGGTTCACGAAAAATCTGTCTGTTAGGATGTTAGGAGCCATGTGCTAGAGTAATTCATCTACAAGGATATTGTCTGTTGTAAACAGTAGAGAAAGGTAAAGAAGGTTACGTATTTATGGAGTTAGCAGAAGGTTACTACTTTATCCAATACATTGAAGAACCAGCGAGGTCACAGCTATTCTAGATCTAATAATTGGAGTGAGCCAGGTGTATTGTGATATTTCAAGTTTGAAAAGGGTTCCGAATTTAGGACCTCTGTTGTTCGGAATATACCGTATGAATGGTAAGACGATACAGAAAATAAATATCTAAATGTACACGTATGCTAAAACTGAAAGGCAGAAGAGCACCAGTGCAACCTGACTGGAGAAGATTTGGATTGTTTAGGAGATAGTATCAGAAGATGACTAATGCAGAAAAAACTGAAATAATTTTGGCAGTGGGAGCCAATCTAGGAAATATGTGCTAAATGCTACAATCATCCTGAAAAGTGAACAGAAAAAGGATTTACGTTGTAGAACACTGTTGAATCTGTGGGACCCGTGCATAACAGCCATGAAAACAAACAAGGTATTAAATTATATCAAATGAAAATAATATTGTTCGACTTCCCTACTTTCAATTTAAAGAACTGGATGTAGTATGGGTCATACCACAGGAAAGATATTTGCCATGGAGATTAAGTGTAGGGGAGACAACTTTGCCTATGGGTTAGCATCTGGTGCCCTTTCTCTGGATGATTCTTCTTTTCCTGAGTATGTATATCTCTGCCTCTCTCTTTGTGGAAATCTTAGTATTCATAATGAAGTTTGCAACATAACATGTAATGTACATATCCTCTGCAATCTATCTTAATGCTTTATGGCTCTCATTATGATAGTATCTGAGTACCTCACAATCCTTTAATTACAACATTCCTCTGAGATTGGAAATTATCACTATCCCAGTTTTACAGATAGCAAAATCACTTCTGGCCATCTTTCATCTGGTGTGGAGAACTGGAACCCTGCCAATCGCCTGGAAGGATAGTATTGTGATCTCACTCTATAAGGGCCAGGGACCACAGAGTGAATGTAAGAGCTACAGGCCGATCACCTTGCTCTCCATTCCAGGGAAGGTGTTTGTGCATGTTTTGCTGGCATGCCTGGAGCCTTTGCTACATCAGAAGCATCGTCCCCAACAGTCAGGCTTTACAGGAACAGGTCCACATTAGACACCATTTTGGCCCTTCGCTTGTTGTCAGAGATACACCGTGAGTTCAGGAAGCCCCTGCAGGTAGCATATGTTGATCTTAAGGCTGCATTTGATTCAATAGGCTGTGTCACATTATGAAAGGCCTTAAAGTGTCCCTACCACTCTTCTGGACTTGATTAGAGAGCTACATAATGGAACCACTGCCCGTGTTCATCTGGGGAACCGGATGTCAGCGTCTTTTAAATCAGTATCTGGTGTCAGGCAGGGCTGTGTCTTGGCCCCTGCACTCATTGTCAGGCAATGGATTTCATAATGCAGCATTCTGTCATTTCCATAGGCATTGAGATTGGTGATCTCTCACTCACAGACCTTGACTACGCTGATTGGCGTCGCAGCATCTGCCATGGGCCATTTACAACAGATACAGAATCACCATCGTCTTAGTATGACAACCAAGTTCAGGATTTATTCGAGCTGTATCCTTTCCATACTGCTGTATGGCTTCAAAACATGGACACTACGCCGCGCAGGCTGGACAAAGCTGGAGGCTTTCCACACAAAATGTCAATGTCGTATACGGGGCATAAAGTGGAATGACTTCATCTGTAATGCAGATGTTTATGGTAGTTTGGGTCTAGAGTCTATTGGGGCCATTGTCCACAGGTGGTGCCTTATGCTTTTCGGACATGTTGCAAGGATGCCACAAGACATTCCAGTGAACGCTGTTCTCCAGGTGACTTGTAACATCCGGGATAAAATTCCACCAACTGAGGGGTGGAGGCAGTCCAGGGGAGACCCCCTAGTATATGGGTTCATGAAGTCTGTTCTGATGTTGGACTCTCAGGCCGTCAAGCCTTTGCAATTGCTCAGTAACAGACCAAATGGCAAACGATCGCTATGGCCGACTGTCTGGCTAAGCGTTGAAGAAGAAGAAGAAGTTTTACAGATAGGAAACAGGCACAGAGTCTGGGCGACTTGCCCAAGATCATACAGGAAGACTGAGGCAGAGAAGAGACTTAAACATAGGTCTCCCAAATTCTAGGCTAGTTCCCTTAATCACTTGCACCATCCTTCTCCTGCTAGTCCTACTAAGACAGCCAGGTAAACCGCATTTTGACTTAAAGATTTTTAAAGACCTATATATGTGGGGTGAATATTTTATTTAGTGTAAAATTTATTTTGTTTGGAAAATTCACATCTTGTTTTCCAGATACCTTTATACATTATAATTCCATCTCAACAATCTCTTCTAAATCTAGGATTCATTCTTCAATAACTATAATAATTATAGAATCCATCCTTGACCTCTGAATTCTTGAATGTGCTCTTCCCTTTAGTGGTCCAAGCTAGCGAGTGTATCTCAAACAAAACAACCTAATGGATACTGCTACTAACTTCTCTGTCACTTTTTCATCACTCTCAGTATGTTTGTATCCCTATAAGTGTATCAATGCTACCATGGACAGCAGGATAATTATTGACTAATTTATTTAACAGAATTTTTCATTTTGGGCTTTGAACAATATCAGGGAAAATAATTTTGTTTGCGGAGTTATTGGGGGGAGGGGAAAAGTACACAGATAATCACATTTAATTCAGTATATTTAGGATAAGCTTCTGTCGTACCCTCCCTTTACACATTTTCCCCATGCAAAGCTGGGCACTGTAGCAGCCTCTGTACTAGGGGGATTGCAGCGATTGCTCCTTCTTAGTCCATACTAGGCGTTCAAATCACACAAAGGGGCAGGGAGGTGTTGAGGTCATGGGCCCTTTGCCCCTGTCCCTGTAGAGATGCTACCCACATGGAGATGGTAGGGCAAGGGATGTGTGCAGTACTAAGATGGAGTGGGGAACAGAATCTGGCCCAGGATCTGCTGTGAGAATCTGAGAGGAGAATTACCTTCTAACAGCAACTAGAGGCAGAGTTGTGCCCATGTAGAAGGCTGCAGGGAGGGAAGAACAGCACAGCTTTGTCACCAAACTCTGGGAGAAATCCATCAGCGTTCAGGTTTTGAAGGAATACAAATGATTGCCTGTTGTGCACAATGACTTATTCCACTCATTGGACATTATATCTGAGGGCACAGAGCAGGGCCTGGCACATCAACAGCTCTGCTTACAGCAGAGTTCTTAAACTTTCTGACCCCCGAAACTGCACATCAAGTACCAGAATAACTTATTTCACCTCAGAGGCAGAATACTATTGCATAATATGCTACGAAGACTTGACAAGAAAAGCAGTCAGTCTGAAAATGAACCGTTGCAAAACGAAATACATGTGTTCAGACATCTTACGAAAAGCCCAAATAATGGTAACAGGAGAAGAAATTGAAGAAGTGGAACAGTACATATATTTGGGCCAAGAAGTTAATATGCGCCAAGGCATGAACGGAGAACTCTCGCGAAGGATTCGGGCAGGATGGTGTGCATTTAATTCCATCAAGGACGTCCTCAAAGAAAAAATCGACAAGACCACACGTTCAATTCAACAGTGCTGCCAGCCATGCTGTATGGCAGTGAAACGTGGGCACTGACAAAGAGAGAAGAACAGTGGCTGTCAGTAGCTGAAAGGGCAATGGAACGAGCTATGTTGAGAATTTCCCTTCTGGATCATATCCCAAATGAAATGATTAGAGAATGCAGCGGTGTGAAAGATATTGTTGTGGAAAGCAGATATAATAAGATACGATGGGCGGGCCACATAGCACAGTTCATGGACAATAGGTGGACCGCAATCATTACTGAATTGTACCCGCGAGAACAGAAAAGACCACCTGGTTGGCCTCCAAGAAGATGGGAAGATGACATTGTAAAATGTTTCAGACAAATGTGGAGAAGAATGGCAGATGTGTTGTGATCGGCGCAGTCTTAAAGACAGCTGATGACCAATCCATTTAGGTGATCCAGGTAATGCCATGGGTAGCACTTGTCTTTGCCTGGCCTACCAACAGAGATAGGAGGTGCAACAGGAGAACCATCACTGCTGCTTGTCAGGGTTCACATACAACCAATAGAGACAAGCTGCCAAGTGATGGGCAAGGGCGCCTGTCCCACATAGAAACATGGGATACTTGGAAAGCCTGGTTGTCCCACTGAGAAGCCCCAGCTTTCCTGTAAACCAAGAAGGGGAACCCATATGTATGCCTCCCATGGATCAGCATATTCAGAGATACTAAGCAACTTTGACATTGCAAGCACTAGCAGAAGGTTCTGCATTCTGTCTCATGACATCCACATGTAAGGAATTCATACTAAGGGCCAGATACTGCTCTTAGTTACAATGTGGAAATTTGGAGTAATTCCACTGAGGATCTTTGGATTAGCACAGGTACAATGGAGGGAAGAATCTGGTCCAATATGTTCAAACTGTCTAATATTAAATCCTAGATTTTCTGTTCTCCAAGAGTGTGGGGAGAAACCTGTGAAGCATATAACAGATCTTAAGAGGTTTCAGCCGTCGCATTCACATATTTACAGCTTTTTTCATGAAAGCTGTAGGAGTTGTTAAGCTTAGCTCTTGTTATCATTGCCATTGTTTTGATGAACTCAGATTTCAAGGTTGAGTTAAACTTTACATATGTACTTAACTGTTTCTGAATCATAACTTGATAAAAGAAGTATAGAAAGAGGAATTGTACTTCCCAGATGTAGAACATTTGAGTCAGATCAAAATGGAGAGGAAGGAAGTTTGGTAGCTTGTGTACTGGATTTACTGTGTTTAATCTAAAAAGTATGCAGTTAGATTGGCTTCTGATTCTACAATCAGAGAAAATCAAAGATCAGTATATTTGACCAAATTTTGCCTTCCATTCCAATCATGTAGCCTTCCTGAGTTGTTGTTGTTTGTTATTTGGACTACGGTATTATAAACAGGCCATTTCCTCCCCTGTGTGGATGAGTGGTCCATGTCACAATCTAGCCAAAAGTTTTCTGAGGGGAATCTAAATAATAACTGAGTCAGATAATGTGGCATTTAGTCTGTTGGCTGCAACTTCGTCATTGCATTTGCCTGCAGTTTTCTTTATATCCTGGTGTGATGCTTTTGTGAATAATATAGTTCATAAAGCTGTTCAAAAACATTTTGTGGTTTTAAAAAAGATTAATTATTTCCTAGGTGAAGATTTTTAAAAATGTGGGCCATAATACAGCATTGTTTATTTGAATAGGGATTGCTGTCTTTCCAGAATTTAATAGCAAGGCACTCGGTATACTGCTTTTCATCCAAAGTTCTCAAAGTGCTGTGTAAAGGGGATATCAACACTTATACCCATTTATGTAGATGGGTTAACAGAGGGCAAACAGGTAAAATGGTTCACCTAAGATCACATGGTGAACTGAACCCTGGCAGACCTGATATACAGTATCTCAACCCTACACTTTATTCACTAGACCACCCTTACCCCCACAATACTGTACATGGTATAAAACTTCAGTACTCTATATAAAAAACTTCAGTTGTGTATACACATGCAAATCAAGAGCAGTGTATAGCCATATGATAACATGATGTACACTTTATGAAGGTTATTTTAAATTTCAACTTGGCATTTGTTTAGTGTTTCTGAATGTTTCAGTTCTTACTGACAGAGCTGAAAAGTGTGATCTAAAAGCATTTCAAATATAAATTCACTTTTGTGTAAAGATTGTAAAGTGTGAAACAGGGCCCAGTGAGTGTTCAGATATCAGCAATGACATTTTGTTGAAGTGTGATGAACAAAGCTAATATCGAACCTGACAAACTCGCTTAGCAAAATAGGCAATCATTGTCCCTTAAATACCTACTGTGGCCAAACAATTCCTGATATGAACAGAAGCTTTAGAGTGAGTATTTCCTCTGTGATCAAATGATTTAGGGCCCAGTCTTGTGAGGTGCTGAGTGCCCATTTAAGTCAATAGGATTTGAGTGTTCAGCACCTCACAGCATCAGCCCTTCACTCCTGATGCTTTTACACATATCTCAGATATTATGTAGTCCATGGTTCTCAACTTAAGAATTTTTTTTCCTGAAAACTGGGTCGTGGGTATAAGTGCTAAGTCTCTGTTCTGAAAGGTTATCCTCTTTTTTTATGCAAATAAATTAAAACAAGCTATATGGCATATTTCCTTCACAAGTAGATTAACTGTGCAGGACTTGACTCACTTATGTGGGTTTCTGTTTGTTTGGTTTGGGGAAGGGTTAAGATAGGACAAGAAAAACAAACAATCATCTTTACATCATTAGTATTTATGCTTGCTGAACTCTGATGTACCATGTCTTCCCCTTTTGTTTCCCTCCTTAGATAATCATTGGAGAAACTGCAGTGTTTTGTCTACAGCTAGCTACAAGGGATTTTGAAAACCAAGAAAAAACCATATTAACTGGAGACTGTTGTTATATAAATCCACTGGTGCGCAGAACCATCCGATTCCTTGGTATGGGCAAAGTTAATGCTTTTATAGTTTAATAAATGCAAATAGTCAATATCATAAGATTTCAAATGAGGAAAAACGCTATGTAACATCAAATGCTTTACATATAATCCTAACAACACATGTAATGGGTCTCTTCCCCATGTATTCACTCCTCTGTAGACCTAGCACTGCTCTTTTAGGCAGCCAGTGGGAGTTTTGGGTGAGCAGTTATTATTAGCAGCAGCACAGATAGCAAGAACTGGGTGCCGGCAGTGCTTAATTTGTGCCAGGACTTGCCAGGGCTGAGCCCTGGCACCTCTAGGCTTGGCAATTCATAGCCCCAGCATCTCTGGGCTTGCTGCATCAGTTATGAATGCAAAAAAATTGCTTGAGCCCTGGAACCTAATTGCTTGAACCCCAGGCCTCTTTTATTACAAATTAAGCACTGGGTGCAGGCCAAGTGAGGGGTAGAGACATGGTCAGCAGACTTGCAACAGGGTAGATTGGCTGACCAGGCCCACTGCAGACAGGGAGTATAGAGGTATCTCAGCTCCTAGGGCCTTTGGCTTGGCTGCCAGCAAAGCATGTACACATGCCCAACTTGAAGTCAGTCGGACTTAATCATGTGCTTAAAGCTAAGCACATGCTTAGGTACTTTGTAATTCAGGCTTTGATTCAGCAGTTATATACACCTAGGGTGAAGCTCTGGCTCCACTGAAGTCAATAACAAAACTCCCAGTGACTTCAGTAGGGCCAGAATCTCAGTGCCGCTGTTTAGTGCAGTGTAATCTTTCATTTGGGAAAAAAATACCACTTAAAATATCCATAAAATAGTTTCCAAATGTCACTTTTTGGAACCTTTGAATAAATATGGAGATGAGCAGGAGGTGATGCCTCAGGGATGCACAATCCCTCCCTTATTGCCCTAGTGTGTAAAGGGAGGGCACAGCTGTGCCATTCTTTTACAGCCTGAAAATGTCTGTGGCATCTCTATCTTACGTCAGAGACTGTCATTCCAGCTGGCTAGCAGGTTTATACTAGCAATAATATTGGGCTTGTAGAAATCATTAAGGACCAGACTGTGCCAGGGCTTTGCATGGATCTATGGGGATGGGAAGGGATGGTGTAAAGGAGCTACCCCCACTCTACTTGGTTTCTTAATGTAGGGACATGTATAATCTGTGCCTGCACTCCTGCTCATTCAATGAACCCTCGAGTGCACAGAAGCAAAGAGCAATCAGGGAGAGTAGGAAGGAGTAAATTTTACTGTTCTTTAGGGCCAGTGAGGGGGTGAGGCCAAAGCCATGCATCTTCATTACCTTCCTACCCATTTGAGGGCAGTGTACCCCCGGGGGACTGAGGGAGTCCTTCCGTACAGAGCCACACAGGCACAATCCACCTTTTAATGATTTCTAGCAATCCAAAATAAATGATCATTGGTATGGAACAGTAACCATCTGGACTTACTGTCTCTGAAGTTAAGAGGTGCAAAGCCATCTCAAAAATAATTCTGGTTCTTCTAAGTTTTTCTGAGATGTCATCTAAAAAAAAAAAGTAATCGTTAGCCACACAGGTACTTCTGCAGCCCTCTCCTCCATAGTATCCAGGTTCCTCACAGTCGTTAATACATTTATCGTCATAACACTCTGCCAGATAAGGAAGTAATATTATCCCCATTTGTACATGGGGAACTGAGACACAGAAAGGCTTAGATGACTTGTCTAGGAAATCTATGGCTGGGCCAGATTCTGCCAAGTCTTAGGCTAGTGTTCTAATCACTAGATTGTCCTTCCCTCTAGTGCTAGCTACTGTTCCCAGCAGGAATGGTAACAAACATGATGTGTACATCAAATAGTAGCAATTATTCTTTGAATAATCAGATAAATGTATTTCCACACTAATAAAACAATGCATATAAAAGGCTAATACTTCACTGACATGTGTTTCATGATAAATCCTTTGGCATAAATAATTTCTTATATATACATCTTTACCATGCTATGCTGATGTTTTGATAAACATGCCATGCACAAAAAGGTATCCAGTGGTAGACAGTTGAAAACGGCTTATGTACAGTTATATTAAATAATTCATCACTTTAGCTAGTTTATATAGTTGAGGGAAAAAAGAGATGCTTGTCGAAAATATGTGTGGTTCCTAGTATGTCTTAAAGTTATTGATGCAGGCCTGACTTTCCTGGTTCTTGAGCTGGTGTGTTGGATGGAAAGCTGAAAGAGCCTGCCCACTGTCCCTTGCACTGCCGCCCATGGGCCAGACAAGTTGCAGTTCCCACGCTCCAAGTGCAAGTCCGCTAGTTACCCCAAAAAGTTAGAAAGAGGTAGAGCCTGGATCCTCTTCTCAACTGTAAGAGCTAGTGAAGCAGGCAGCCTGCAGAAGGAAAGAACATATTGCACCTTTCTAGAGGGTGGGGAGAGACTGAACTTCTCCAAGGCGCTGGGAGTTTCGGGCACCTTCCAATGCCCCTGTGAGGCTGTGCAGGTATGGACCATCTCCAGCACAAGCTTGGAGCTTAATGCCACCATCTGACCCTTAATATCTGTGAGGTGCTTTGAGGTGTCTTGTATGGCAGGACCTATTAAATGTACGGAACAGCTTCCATGTGAAGACAGATTAAAAAGACTGGAAATGTTCAGCTTGGAAAAGAAGTGACTGCGGGGTGGGTGGGGAAGATATGATAGAGGTCTATAAAATCATGAATGGTGTGGAGAAAGTGAATAAGGAAGTGTTATTTTCCCCTTCACATAACACATGGCTATTAACTTAGATGGTCAGGGATGCAACCCCATGCTCTGGGTGTCCCTAAGCCTATGACTTCCAGATGCTGGGATTAGATGATGGGATGGATCACTCAATAATTGCCCCGTTCTGTTCATTCCCTTTGAAACATCTGACAGGATACTGGTCTAGATGGACCATTGGTCTGACCCAATATGGCCATTCTTATGTTCTTATGTATTATTAATATATAATGTACTGGAGTAGGAAATTAACTTTGTTTTCCTCTTTAGGAATCTATGCATTTGGACTGTTTGCTACAGATATCTTTGTAAATGCTGGACAAGTAGTAACAGGGAATCTTGCACCACATTTTCTTGCACTTTGTAAACCCAACTATACAGCACTTGGATGTCAACAGTTCACACAGTTCATCAGTGGTGCACATGCCTGTACTGGAAACCCAGATCTTATTATGAGAGCCAGAAAAACATTTCCATCCAAAGAAGCAGCTCTTAGTGTATATGCAGCTACGTATCTGACTGTAAGTACATCATACCATGTAATTTCATTGTACTTTGACCGTAGACTGTGTATTAGCAATCTGAAATATTTTTATTACTTTTTGAATTTAAGATAATTATCAATAATAGGTCACATATCTGAGATTTTCCATCCACTAAAACTTAGATGTGAAATATTGTGTGAAAGTAATAAGGCTCCTTTGAAAATTTGAACCATTAGGCCAAATTCTGCTATCAGTTACATGGATACAACTCTCACAGGCTCTAGAAATAGGGAGATTATAAGGAAAACATTGAGGAGGAATTGGTTTTATGAAAAGGAAAATATATTTCATGTTTGTTTGTTTGTTTGTTTGAAAAAGGCAGTTCTGTTCATCCTTAAGTAATGGAATAGAACAGTGGTCAAAGAGAGAGCCCCACTGGGCAAAATTCTGCACTCACATTAGTGTAAATTGTGAGTAACTCCATTAAATTCAGTGGAGTTACTATGGATTTTTGTATGTGCATCTAATCTAGTGGTGTCCAGCCTGAGGACCAGACATCTTTTAGAAAGACAAAGCAGCCGTAGTCAATACTTTGGAGTAGATTTCCTGTCCCTGTCTCTTTTTGTGCCACTCAGATGGTGGTGCGAAGGGAAGGCATCTGTAAATCCCCTGCTGGAGTTCAGGAGAAGCCAGGTGAGCCCTTAGCTTGCTCTCTTGGCCAGGGAAGCAGGGAATGAAACAGCCAGAACTGTTCTTTCCTTCCTCTCCTGTGACATAGCTGATGGCCAGCAGGGGAACTGCTGAGCATCTGTTGCAGGGCAGGGACAGGAGCTGCTCTGGGTAGACTTGGATCACACCAGAGCTGCTGCAGAGTCTGTAGAAGAAGTGGTGGGAGATAGTGAAGGAGGAAGTAGTAATGAGGCTGATTCAAACATTACAGTTTAAAAATCATAGAGTATAGCTCACAGAGCACATTTTCAATTCATAGCCAAATCCACATTTTTCTTCTTAATATAGTCACCTACAGGGCCTCACTTCAGAGCCTCTTGGTCTAATCTAAGCTCATAAAGTGACATCTGAGCACCAAGGCAAATGTATAGCTCTGTGGTCCTCACAGGCCTGAATAGATAATTTCATCATTAGATAAACTATTGCCTTCAAATGGGGTAGTCTTTGCTTTGGATATGTTTATTTTTTAAGCTTATTTATATTTAGAAAACCTTTAGTGAGCTGACAATTGATATTTGTCAATCGAATTCCTAGTGGCAGGCATCAATTTATGTCCACTGACCCCCCAGTGCACTTTCAGACATCATTCCTAGAGTACCTTCTTGTGCTTCTAGAAAGCGTGTTAAGGCCAACAAATGTAGCACTAAATGTAGCATTTACAAAAAGTTCCTTGAATACACTAGGAGCATTGATCAACATCACAACAAGGCGAGTGTTATCTGGAAATAAGTAGGGAAGCAAACAGTAAAACATCCATCTCAACTATAGGAAAGAGCAACACTCATGTTCAGCAATCTCTCTTGCTTTGGGGACATATTTGAGGCATCATTTCATGCATTTAAACTTACTTCTATATCTGCTTCAAGCTATTTTACAAAATAGTTGTAATTTTACATTTTAATTGCTCCTATTTGTCTTATCCATCTATAAAACTGTACCCATTGTAACCATGAGTCACAGTAACTAAAGAAAACCAGCTGCTACAACCACTGCAGAGCAAAAGAAAAAAAATAGTACTAATACATTTTTTTAAAAGCCAAACAATTCTAGACTAAGTTTCTTAAAAAAAAATTGTCATGATTTTAAGGTCCAATATCTAATGAATCGTCAGAGCGAAGTATAAAAGCTTTATTTCACATATCACTAATGTTTCCAACTTTCTAATTGTATAGATCATTTTGTAGTAGCCCTGACAGTTTGCAAACTCCCACTGGTCCAGACCTGTGTCATTTTCAATTCCTACTCTTATTTGATCTGAGACAGAAGAAAATATTTTTATTGTAGGGTTTATTAAGAAGAAAAACTGGTGGCTGTGAGGGAAAACTGATTAACAAGATTGGAGTGCTTGAAGTATTTGTGGTGCAGTTGGTGTGCAAGTGTGCAGGTGACAAGGTCAGAGAACTAAATAAATGGGGTTTATTTCATATTTTCCAGGTCTCTCTCTAGCTTCAGAAATAAATGGCGCCCATGGGTCTCATGACTACATATGTCTTTGCATAGTATATATCAGTATAGTTAATTATACTACAGTGCTATAAAACAGTGACATGAATTGAATTCTGAATTATGTTGTGGTAGATCATATGTATGCACTGAATGATCATGATGCAATTCACACCCTAACTCATGACACAACATAGGGAGAAACTTATCCTTTTAATTTTTTTTAATTCATATTTCCTGCTTTCATCATTCATTTTATAAAAGCTTTGTGGTGTTCATTGTTAAAGCTAGAAAGCCCAGTTTAGTACATGTAAGGGTAAGAAGTGCAATGTCCTGGGATTTGGGATGGCTGTTCCTGATATTTATATATACCCACTTCTTGTCAGCTGATCTCCCATAGAATTATTCACCGGGGAAGAGTTTTAATTTGTGTCTGGGGCTCCATTAGAGCCTTGCTAGCAGGGGTAGTCAGAGGATGCACAGTATCAGCTATGTACATTACTCAGCTAGGCTGACATGAACGTTAGCATTACTGGAGTACTGAGCTGAACTCTTCCCTCTGCTTTCTGTTTTTTTCCAGAAGTATTGTTTGGGAATTGTTGCAGAATCCCAGTTGTTGCTCCCTTTGCATTCCAGCCAGCTATGCACTAAATACACTTTAGGATATAAACAGGCAAGGAACTATTTCAGTGATTTCACCTTAAGAGCAGGTGGAGTAAACAAAGCAGGATCAGTGTGATTTTTACCAATGAGTGTGTTTAAACCTAAACTCAGGACCCTACTTGAGCTATCTTCTATCTTGGTCTATCAACAAACATCTATGGCCCCTGTCACCTAGTATCTCAGCAGATTGGCTTGTTAATAATAGCTTCTTTTTTTGGCTAACTCCTTTGCAGTGTGTGTTTTTTGTTTTTTGTTTTGTTTTTGCACGTGGGCGGTTGCTATGGCAACTCTGAATTTCTCTCCTGCTGAAAGCAAAGCCTTCTCAAACAATTTTATTTCTAACATTTGAACCTTTCTTTTACTAGGGACTTCTCCAGAAGGCCTTAGCAACTGAAATGTTGGACTATAGCAATGTAGTCTGGTGGCTTCCCCACCCTTCTCCAAACACAGACGATTGCAGTGATTCAAAACTTACCCTTTTCCTAGGGTTTTTCCCCCCCACAACAAAATCCCAAAACAAAACTCAAAATGAAACAACACAAAATCCAATCCAAACCTTCTATCCAGGCTTGGCTGCTCCTGGACCTCCTCTTTAAAGATTGTTCAGCCCACAAACTAGATCCTCTTTTTCCAGGGAGTTACTCCCCCTCCCTAATATCCAGTTATGGTATGAGTCACGTGCCTCAGTAGAACCTCAGAGTTACAAACACCAGAGTTACGAACTGACCGATCAACCACATACCTCATTTGGAACCGGAAGTACACAATCAGGCAGCAGCAGAGACTCCTCCCCTCCCTGCCCCCACACACACACCAAAAAAAAGCTAATACAGCACTGTACTGTGTTAAACATAAACTACTAAAAAAAAGAGCAGCATTTTTCTTCTGCATAGTGAAGTTTCAAAGCTGTAGTAAGTCAATGTTCAGTTGTAAACGTTTGAAAGAACAACCATAACATTTTGTTCAAAGTTATAACACTTCAGAGTTACGAACAACTTCAATTCCTGAGGTGTTCGTAACCCTGAGGTTCTACTGTAAATCATCGGAACCCTTTCCCAACAGGATCAACCTTGCTAACACTGTGGGATGTGTCAGGTGACCATTGACAGTCTGTTAAACAGAAGACAATAATATCACCAGAATTTTGGCATGCAAACAAATAGCAAAACCTAGTAGAAAACGCTGAAACTTTGTCTAGTCTCATTAAGTTGGGGGCATATTAAAGTACATCAGTTATGAAAAAACATAAATATATGCATAACCTAACACATGCACAAGAAATCATGAGTCTTTTGGGTAAAATTTCAAAAGTATATTGGGATCTCTCCTAGACTATAATGAGTCTTGTGGTTAACAACTGTCACTCTGCTTTGAAAATGTAGGGGCTGATCTTTGCAAGTTGCAACTTGGAAGAGATTTTAGTTCCACTTGTGAGATTTAAAATGTTTTGGATTTACACATCTGAAAAATATTCCGACCATCATCGGTTTTGTTCTGTTTTTTTTTTTAATTGCATTGGTGAAGGCCATTAGGCAAATGCAGTTTGAGATTACAGTGCAGTGACTCTGGCAATATCTAGAGTGTTAAGATCTCCTAGATCCCTTTCTAACTGGATCTAGACTGGATATGGTAAGGAATCATCTCAGGATATTTTATTTGACTTTGACAAAACTTTTTGATCCATTGATTACATTTGATACCCTTGATTGTGAAGTGTTGACATGGCTGTGATCTAAGCAGGGATGAAATTTGGTGGCTCCATTCTTTTCACTGAAATTCTAATGTTGGACACTTGATATTCTGTCCTGGGAGATTTTCATCATCCTTCCTGTTTAATGCATGTATAAGGCTGTGGGAGGAGACAATGAGGCAGTTTGGGTTCCATTACCATCAATATGATGGTGACATTCACCTCAGTGTCTCTCTTATCAGATCCAGATGGTGCAGTCTCTCAGCTTTCCCTGTGTCTGCTTAATGGGGTCTGGATAATAGCTAGCTGTCTGAAGCTCAGTCCAAACAAGATGGAGCAATGGTGATAGGCTATGGGAAACATCTAGATGTGATGGTGGTATTGGTATTCACAGCACTGAGAGAGAGAGAGATGAGGCTGTCCATCTTTTGTTAGTAAGGTGTACAACACAAGGGTCCTTTTGAATCTTTGGCTGCTCTTAGAAGACAAGTAGCAGCAGTATCCACACATGGGATTTATGAAGATTAAAACCTTTCCTCTCTGATACTGATCTTGCCTCAGATATTAGATGCCTTTGTCACCTTCAGGCTGAATGATTTAAATGGTACTCTATCTGGGGTTGGGACTACACCTGAAGACCACTTGGAGTCTTCCTCTAATGCCCAATGTGGCTGCCAACTTATTACTGGTGTGTTTCACAATGAACAGGTGACACCTGTGCTCCATTGTCTGAATTAGCTTTCAGTTTGTTTTGGGTGGACTTCAAGATGTTAGTTTAGATCTATAAAGGCTGTGGTCCTGGCTCCATAACAGGCCACCTCTCTCTTTGTGTTATTCCCTACCTGTTGAGATCAGATGAGAGCATTTTCTCTGAAGGCCCCACAACTCTGGAACTTGCTCTCCCCTTTGACACAAGAGCCTGACTTTGTGGGTATTTAAGGCATATTGGAAGGCACACCTTGCACAAGTTTTTGCCTGAAGGGAGGACTGGAGGAAGCTGAGGTGGTTCTTTGGAACTGTGATGTTAGAGTCCATGTTAATGTTTGTTTATTTAACTAATGTATTTCAGTATTGCTTGTCGTCTTAGAGAAGTCTGAAAAGCACATTTTATAAATCTCATGACTCAGTAATTAAAAAATTGGAGACTAAACTGAGAATTAGTCATTTAGGAGTGCTATCTGTGTCAGAAAATCTGGAACCCTAAATCCAGTGGTTCTGAATAATTAATTAGCACAAGTTCTAGAAAATTTTACATTATTTTACTTAATGCCTTACTCAGAAAAGTTCCCAGAACTCTCTCTATACTTGCACTCTGAGCATCCCTAAAGTGGACAAATAAGATTTCTAATAACACCTTATATTTGCAATACTGTGGAAGAAGTGTAGGTTTGAGTATGGTAACAGAGAAACTGAGGAATTTTCTGTAGGTCTTTTGTTTGCAGCAAGGCTCAGAAGATTGGAAATCAGACATCTTTTCTATTTGCCCCAAGGACACGGCCATGGAGTTACTCCAGGATTGAATTTGGCCCAATGATTATCGTGTAGACCAAGAAGTTGGAGACAGCTTCCAAAAGAATGTCAGAACAGGAATAGGGTTCCCTGAACCTGCAGTGTGGTGGTCATTAGTTCATTTACTTACCTACAAATCTTTGCATTCCTTTTTATTGTTTTCTTTTATCTGAGTATCCTGCTTCTTGCAAATTCAACCTGTATGGCGGTTGCATGTCCCACAAATGGTGCAGATATGACCACTTTTATCTGTACAGTCCAGGAGTTGCCTGTTTCTACACAGTATATTAAACAGTCATGGGCTCGACTGTGCTTTTGAACTATTGATTCCCTTCCTTTTCACCCTTGCTTCATGGGGGCAGTAATTTCCCACTGGTCCCTACCAATGACTACCCTGCCCTGCACACCATTACTCGGCACCATTTGCTTCAGCATTGGAGGGAGTGCGGGGGGAGTAAGCAGGTAGACAGCGCATCCTTCCCCCGGCACACCTGGCTGTAGGATCTGGGAGGTCACTCAGGAATGTAAGAGTATGTGTACTTCTCCCCCTTAGGCTGTGCACCCTCACAGGGCTTGACTTACAGTCTAGGACCGTCTGAACTGTGAGGAGACTCCAAACCATGGGATGTGTGTGTGTGTGTGTGGAGGGTAAAGGAGAATAGGATGTAGTGTCATTGGAGGAAAAAGTCTAGAGAGAGCTCTTACTATAACCCTGCAGGTCATCTGTCCTGTATTTGCCACATGCTTTATTTTTTATTCTTCATTTGTATGTTTCTAGATTGTTTCATTTACCCCATAATGTGTGTGTACAGGATATATAAAATCTGTATTTTGTTTCATATTGGGCAGAGTTGTCACACTCTTGGCTGGAAGCTTTCCTGTTAAAATCTTAACGTGTACAATATATATGGTCATTCTTCTCCTGGTTAGATCTTTAAAGACACAGCCCAAACAGAGGATTGCATTTAACAGTTTTCTTTGTATTGGGCATAACAATGAAGATGATGATGATCATTCTGACCTCTAGTGGCAGTAGCAATGAATTGCTGTATTGATGGTTACAACCAATTCTTAATTTTTGAAATTAACAAATGTGTAATATATTATGTTTGAAAAAAATTATACAAAGTTCTTTCTAAAAGAAAGATACACATTAATCACAATTTGACTACAGAAAGGCATTATGGATTTATAAGAGGCAGGTCTTCCTTCTATAACTTGCCAGAGTGTCTCAAAACCATTACAGTCCCATGAAACCAAGGGAAAAGTAACGAATATGCTATAGTTAGGTTGTCACAAAACACTTGATAAGTTTTGACATAACCATTGGAAAATATAAGCATGCAAGGCAAAATAGCTTTTTTGGTAGAATCTTGATTAAAAACAAGGAGCCTAGTGGGATTTTCAGAAGTGCCTAGATACCTAAGACCCATATCTTTAGGTGCCTACATACCTTTAAAAATCTGGTTCATAGAAAGTAAGTGGGGTTTTTGTTTTTTTGTTTTATTTTTGGAGAGAGGTTGCCAATATAATACACTATTGGCAGGTTCTGAAAATATAGGTATCAAAAGTACAATCTCCCATATAGCTTATGATGCCAGCATTTTGTTTTGATGTACTCAAAAGAAAATGAACTAGCAAATATTTATTTTTGGAAACACTTGGCTCTAGATATTTCTTTCAGTTTATGAAGCAGCTTTGGCAACCTGAATTCCAACACCTTGAAGATTAAAAGCAAAATGAGTGTTTTACTGAATGTCTAGTAAATGTTTGTCTACAAAATCACCATGACAAGTCACTTTCTTACTGACCCCATGCCCCCATGTGCAAAGCAACTTCTTACCCCGACACGGCTAGATCCATGTTCGGGAAAAAACAAGATTAGCAATAGCAAGAGTACTGCTGATCAGGATTTAACAAGGAACTGATACACCAAGAGAGAGAGAGAAGAGTGCGGTCTGTGATAGTTCTCTCGTGTATCATCTCAGGACACTTATCCTTGATATTACATGCATAATCTAATTTGTTTATTGGCCCTTTTGCTAAGATGATTACTTTACAAAGTTTGGTTTTGTTTTTTAATTTCCCCACATTTTTGTCCTTGAAATAAATACTTTTTCAGTAAGTAACTTTATTCATCCAACATCATTCAGCCTCACTAATGAGAGCACAGGTTTAATTCACTGAGCTGTTTTTCCTTTGTTGAGATGAATTTAATATTTATTAAAATTAACATTTGTATAAACCATAGCAAAATAATTCAGCATGTTTATTGTTTTGTTTAAATTATTTGTTTACTCTGTTTAATGCCACTTTGCTTCAGGACAAGGATACAGACTAACACGGCTACCCCCGATACAGGACAAGGAATAGAAAGCATATTTAATTATATTGTGTGTATGTGTGTGTGTGTATATGTGTATATGTGTGTATATAATTGTATATATATACACACATATACCCATATACCCATACATACATACATACATACATACATATATATATACACACACACACACATACACACAATATAATATATATATATATATATATATATATATATACTGCAAGGCTAATCTTTGAGTTAAATATCAGAGTACATTCCTCCAAAACTGCGGGAAATCAATGTTAGAAACAGATGGGTGTGATTCCTAGTTTGTAATGTGTACAAAGAACATTGCAAATTTGAAATGCCCAATGGCAGAAGGGAGTGTCTAAAAACAGGTTCCTATTTCCCCTGATTCATTATCTGTAAAAGCAGTTGTGCCTGTGGTATAAAGACATGGTAAAAATGGTGACCATTCTGGCAAAACTCTCAAGTTACCATTGTGAAGAATGCCAGGGGCATTACCATTTTGATTGTAGTTATCAGTGAACCCAGTAGTTGGAACTTATTGTTAGTTATCCAAGGAGGACAAGGACACTTATAGGTCCTGATCCTGCAGCGCTTTCTGACTCAGGCAACACTCCCTGGGTGTTATGCCTGACTAAGGAGCTCACGAATGCAAAGTGCTGCTGAACACCTCCTACAAAGTGTTGAATCAAGAAGGGATTTAAGGGGCCTTGGCCTGCAACAGAATTGGCCCCTTAGATTGTAATGTTTTTGACACCTGAGTTAGAGTTAAGATTATCTTCTGGAGTGATGAGAATAGATCATAGACAATTGATATGCATCACCGTCACTTGCCTTTGGAAAAGTCATTTATTTAGTTGATATTTGCTTAGAAGTAGTCATTTTGACTTAATACCCCATGGTGCAGAGTTGAACCAGGGTAACCTGCTGCCAGCTCTCTTGTCAAATCTATCTAAACTGTTTGAATTCTTGTGATCCTGCTGTGCACTTAAGATATTGCTATATTTTCCCTGATCTAAGCGTGAATGGAGACCTGTGTTACGTGGTGTGGATCACAGTGATTGCACAGTACTAAAATACCCAGTAGGTCTGGGGAACTGAAATAGAGAGTCACTGGTAACCCAGACCACATTGTACTTGAAGTGGGTTTGGTGTTCAGTTCCTGAAAAAATAGCTGACAAAAGACTGCTGGAAGTTTAAATCATTTTTATCTCATCAATATTTGACTTCAGTACTGTAGCACACAGAGAAGTGAAGATAAAAGGAGATTAAGTGAAGGGAAAAACATGTTTTCTAAATGAGAAAGAGAGGAGGAATGGGGGTTGGAAATACAGCCTAAAATGCTTATTCCCATTAATAATAATTGTATATATAATGATTTCATGCTGTACATCATACATTTTTATGCTGGAGGTCAATGATGAGCAAGTTTAAGCAGTATGTAAAGTATGTTGTGTGTGTACTGCCATGATTTTAAGTTTCCTAATTTGGCTGTTGATTTTTTTTCTCTGTTATGTTTCTCCCTCTGATGTTCTAAGCAAAGTACTTGGCAATTATCATGTTCGGTCTATGGATCTATAGTGGCAAACACACATGTCCTTTGTGACTGATGATTTTTGTCTTTAGTGAGCACATCGTAGCTCTTGGTTTGAGGCTGGGATTCAAGATAATGGGAGTGGGGTTGTGCCTTTGGCACAGTCTGACTATTATCTCCTATGCTTAGAAGTCCTGGTTCACCATTGATCCCATAAGGATAGACCCATAAAATATCTTCTGACTGGATTATTGCAGTGCTGTGTGATAGGCTATACCTGACAATCAGTTGGAAGCATCGGGTGGTACAGAATGAGGCTAGCCATTTGTTATTCATAGGAAATATAAAGCATCAGTTCTCCAGTTCTGCCTACTTATTTCCTTGTGTAAATCAAGGTTTTGGCTTTCATCCATGAAGCTCTATATGGCTTAGGTCTCTAGAAATGGTTGTTTATTTTATTTTTAATTCTACACAGGAAAAAACCTTTTTGTCAAAAATGAAAAAGTTTTGTGGTTTAGAGTTTTTCAGATTTTAGACAAAAAGTCAAAATTTTCTGCAGAAAGCAAACACTTTTATTGAAAAAAAATTGTTTTGTCGAAAACCCAATTTTCCAATGAATAGCATGGATGAAAAATTTTTGATCAGTCGTAGAACCTACATTAAACAGCTGGGGGGAGGACTGGAAACGGGACCTTCTCAGTGGAGAGCTTACAGCTCTGGAATTTACTTCTGTGGGTCTATTGGAGCCTGAAACCTTGTATGTATCAGGATTGTAAGCTACACAGATGTAGTGTAGACATGTTGCACCCTCAGAAAACACTGCTCACACCACTGCAATGGTGACTGCACTAGGGGTTTACACTGATAATGTTATATAGAGATAACTAGGTGCTTGGAAGTGGAAATAGTTTAGGAAAATTTGGCATGCGAAGTTGCTGTTGAATACAAAAGCTTCAGTTTCTAGGTCTATTCATCCAATGGTATTTACTGTCACTAATTGCCTTCAGTGTGCATCTGAGGAGTGCAGGTATGCCATCCAGCCAGGATTACCGAAATTTAGTTCTGGTCGTGGTGGTGGTATAATTCTCGATGTTATTGGTAAATCCCCGTGTACCGTCAGATTATGCAACAGATAAATGGACAAGTCTCCCTCTTTAAAGCTACTCACATGCAGTGTGTGAGGGACAGGCAATTGCCTAGAAAGGTCAGGAGCTCTGCGGGACAAGCATTTTCTCCTATATTGGCAACACCAAGCATTCAAAAATCATGAGTCAGTTGCCCAAGAAAAAGCACGAGATTTAAAAATGATACATTTTGGATTCTTTTTTTATTTGCCTTCTGGTTTTTGAGCCTTTAAAGATTCATGTTTTCAAGATTGTTTCCATAATCATACCATTATTTTTAATGGAGGTTGAGATTCTAGCATAATCCCATAACCGCACGAACACCAAGTATCACAAGACTTGCAATAAAAATCACATGACTTGGCTATGCTGACTCCTAAGATGCACAAAAGAATGGTTCTTCTGCATGCTTTTGAAGCTTCACTAGAGTAAAGCTAGGGTTGGCTCTGGAGGTGGGACAGCCAGGTCCTCCTCATATAGCATTGGAGCTCTGGAGATGTGAGTGACCTGTGAAATCCCTGAGCTCTTACCTGCTCAGCTTTAACTTTAACAACCCTGCAGCCAGTCTTCTCAACACCCAGGCCAGACTCTTGGAGACCCTCTCTTTCTCCTCACTACTGCTATGCACAGAGTTTAGAGCTAGTTGGAAGGGGATTTCTTTGCTGTGCCAGGCCAAACTCTGAACAGCAGTGTCTTGTGGGTAGGATGTTGCACTTGTACTGGGCCTTGAATCATAATTCCTGAGGTTTTGCTACGTATTGTATATCATATGCTGCATAGTATGGGAGGGGACCTTGAATATCGTTAAAATGCTGCCACCCTATTTCACAATATGAAATCTGAAGATTTTGCTATAACACTGCAAGACCAGGGTTTTGTTTGTTTGTTTGTTCATTTTTAAAATAACTGGAGATTAGTATGTTTCCATTTAATTGTATTTTCAGAGTTAGCCAAAAAAAAGAAAAAAAAAAAGAGAGAGAGTATAAAGCAAAATACATAGGGAAACCAATAAGGAAAATGTACATTTGACAGCTATGTAAGATTTTTAATAGCCATATCATGTGCCACTCTTATTTTAATGCCTGCAATGCTGAATGTTATGTAAAGAATGCACCCATCTAATCTCTGGGTAAAAAGAGAATGAAACTGGTATGTACTGCATAATGAGCCCTACTTTTTTTTTTCTATACAAAAATCAAAGTATGCATAGTTGTCTTTTCCAACCAAATTACAAAGATTTCCCTTAGAGGTTATAGTCTTATGCTTCATTTTTTCTAATTTTCAGATGTATATTACCAACACAATAAAAGCCAGAGGAACAAGGCTTGCAAAACCTGTTCTGTGCTTAGGCTTAATGTGTTTGGCATTTCTTACTGGTATCAACAGAGTAGCCGAGTATCGAAATCACTGGTCAGATGTGATAGCAGGATTTATAATTGGAATATCAATAGCAGTGTTTTTGGTAAGTGCATATATATGTGTGTGTGTGTGCGTGTTTGGATGTGGGTGAGAGAGAGACAAAAGGTAAAATCTTAGCCCCATTGAAGTCAATGGCAAAACTCCTCTACTTCATTGGGTCCCGGATTTCTTACCTTAGTGATGTTGCAGTTCAGGTGTCTGGTTTGTATATTGCATATAAAAAGATGCCCTTTTTCTTGTGGGACTGGATGCACCTATATTCTGACACCCAGACCCATGGCTTCAATTCACGTGGGCAAATGTCTACAACACATTAAAGAATTCCATGTGTAAATTTATGCTGTTAATGGCAGTATTGGTGCCTTAGATTCTTTTACAGGAAACTAAAATGCCAGATTTCGAGGCGGGCCTCAGTTTTCTAATAAAATGCCAGTTTTCATAGATGCATAGATTTTAGAACAGAGGGCATAGAATTTCATACCATAGTTCATACATCAAGCCCATAACTTGTTGAGCTAGGGCATTTCTTTTAGAATGACATCCAATCTTGATTTTCACTATACAGTATTAAAGTGCCATATTAGCATTATCAATCAGTTGCTCTTCATGGCAAAATGAAACAAAACAACAACCTGGTAAATTTATTTTGTATTCATTTATATTTAATTGAAAACGATGTGGTTTACCAGAATAAAAGACTTAATTTAGCTTTAAATCCTATAGAAGCCGACAAAGAGTGATTTAATGTATCATTTTCTGTCATTGCAAGTGTAGCCATTAGTGATGCTGCAATTGGTATCTGGTTTGTATATTCCATATAAAAAGGTGCCCTTTCTCTTTTGGAGAGATTTTTGGAATTGGATGCAACTTTATTGTGGTACCCAGATCTCCAGTCTCAGTTCATGTGGACAAATGTCCAAATCACAAAACCACCACCACTCCAACACTTGTAATGACAATCTCAATAGAGAATTGAAGTTTGTGAAAGGGCACAGATGCTGATCTACACTCAAATTCCCTACAGGTCTGTCTCTCTGACACCTTTCACTAATACTAAATTCACCCTCTCAAAAGTTTATATATTTTTTCCCCTAAGAAACACTTTGGATGTAATCCTTGGGTATGACCAAGCTACACTGGGCTCAGAACCCAAGGAGTGTAAAGCCATCACCCCACCTTCAACCTTCCTGATCCTGGAGATACATTTGAGAGCAGCCTTAGGGCTTCTCTAAATTATGCTTCCCCTCCCCACCAACCCTTTAAGGGGTGGTCCTGTTGGCTCAGGATCAAGGGAGGGAGTGTAAGACACTTGGCCACATACACCTCCTACCCCAGAGAGTCAGGACTAGGTGGCTTTGAGCTATCACATGGGAAATACTCAAAGAGAATTCCTCACCTGCTGTTTAAGCCAGCTCTCTATCCTGCTAGCACCACTGGAGCACCACAAGGGAACATGTACTTGTTTCAGCATGAGTCCTTATAAAACTGGTAGAGACATTAAATTTAATTAGATTTTGGAGAAGGTTCAGTGGTAAAACCCCCAGCACTACAATGACGTCTTAGAAGAAACAATCAAAAATTGTGGTGTTTAAATGTTTGATTATTCATTAGCTGTTTCTGGGGAAGGGAAAACAAGCTGTACAAACTTGTGTGAATATCATTTTTATATTCAGACATTAATTGTAGAAATCCCTCCGTTTGATTAAGTATTTATTTAAACAAATAAATTATACTCTACAATAAACGTGAAAAAAGTGCATTATGTATTAATTAGCTATTGGAAAGAGAATATAAATAAATTTTTATCAAGACATTTAATTTATACTCTGGTAACTGCAGGAACAATTGTTTAACATTTTGAAAAATGTCTTTCAAAGTAGTAAATTGTCACTAAAATCAATTTCCACTCTGCACAAGTCCAGCAATCCATTTCGAAAAGCCAAGTGAGTGAACAAGTTGAGAACATGCTATACAAGCAATTAATAAAATAAAACAACGGACTTTTATAACCATTTCTAGAGGAAGTGTTTGTGAATGCTCTTGTTGGTGTCAGGATAGTACCAAATGATTAGCATTTAAATTATACTGTGTTAGAAGCACTATCATGGATTTCAATATTTGCTAATCTTTATACGAGTTCAGTGTTATTGCTGTACTTTTTGTGCATTTTTTGATAAAACTTAATTTGAACATCTACTTAGTTTGAGATTAAAATTACTATATATAATTGGCCATTTATTATTCCACATCAGCAACAGATTTTCTTTTAGGAAGATCGCTTGTACTATGATAATGCATGTAACCATATTGTTTAAAATTATATCATCTTGAAATACTAAAGACTTTTTGTTAACATAAATTTGACTAACACACTCACATGATTCTTTCAGTCAATCTAGTTAATTTAGTCACATTTATAATGTTTTCTTTGCTAGAATTACTATGCCATTGCTTCTGGTGATAGTGGGTCCACTGCTGAACATTTTACCAAAGTAGAAGTCATTGAACTCAGGATAATTTAAAAATAATTAGTATTTAGAGGGTTAGATACAGTAGGACAAACTGGGTATCTTTATTTTATTTCATTGATATTTCTGTTCTCCTACAGTAATCTACTGACTTTAGTAAGAGGAGTTTTGCCTGAGTAAGGAGTTCAGGCTCAGGCTCAAATAAGTAAAATGCTTGTTCATTATTCTAACTACCTTCTGACCTTTTTAGGTTGTATGTGTGGTAAATAATTTTAGAGGAAGACAACCAGAACATGAAAATTCTCATATGGATAATCTGGCCCAGATGCCAATGATCAGCATCCCACGAGTAGAAAGTCCTTTAGAAAAGGTAACGTCCGTCCAGATGATTTCATTTTAAATACCGAAATGTGATGGTGATTTTGCTAACTTTTCTGGATTGACTGAACATTGATGCTTGTATCCTGTATCCCAAACTGCCTCAATAGAGTGGTAGGCAGGAAATGCTACATTTAAGGAGTGTTTATGTTTTGGAAGCAGGAAAAAGAACATCTTATGAGACACATGAGGCTTCCCCTATGAGACCCTTCCAGCAATTGTGTTTCAGGAATGATGCGAAGTCGGCCAACCCCAAGACTGGATTATGGCAATGTGCCCTTCTCACAGCCATGCCCAGTGATGCCACAGACACATCAGGTCATGTACAATGTGACTGTGAAACACCCTGGAGTAAATGGGCAAAAGGGGGAGCACGTGCTACTTGCATCTACCATTTATTCCCTTTATGGTATGGTTACGTTGGAAACCAATCCACTTCTCATGTTCCAGCTCAACAGTTCAAGTCAACTGGGTGTTGAAATAACATCCCACATATTTAGGGCTGGTGTTAGGATGCTGACAGTGAAGGAGTTTCAGGTGAGGAGATTTGAGGGTGAAGATTTCAGTGACTTCCTTAACAATGTTAAAGTGAATTCTTTAATTGACACCGACACTGAGTATTCAGGCTGAGAGTGGGTAGAACGTGGAGCAGTTGGAATAATGAAATCTGTGACCCAAGCCCCAGGTTACATGTAGGATTTCTATGCAGCTGCTCCAAGCCAGCTGCATAGAGTACTGGGGCTACTTATATACATAAAAGCACAAGTTTAAGTGGGGTCAGTACAGTTACCTTTTCTGTGACGTGTAGGAGTGCACAGCTGCCCTGTGCAGCTGTTCAACCAGTGGATCCCTGTGTAGGGCTGAAAAGGTGCAGGGGGTGTACCGCTGGTCTTGTATACTCTGACAACTTTCACCCCACGTACAGAACTCCCATTCAAGTAAGTGAAAGTTTGGGGTATGTTAACTTTGCAGAGCAGGTTCAATAATATATTTGCTTCAGTAAGGACTGCAGGATTAGGTTTAACTCCTGAATGAGAGTGATGATAATGGAGGATAAAATGGTTCATACACCAGTGGCACAGTAACTGGAGAAAAGCTGTGATCTCTTGCCAAAACAAACAAGATTTTAGATGAGCACGTACTAGTGACAGGATCCTTGGGTAAATCAGAATGCTTGGCATGAATAACTATTGCACCCTATTTAAAATTCATGTTATCTTGCTATACTAAAAAATTTGCTTTTGCAAAGATGCTGTTCTGTTATATAAATGTTAGGTATGGCTATGCCTGAACAATTTTGTTAGCGAGCAGGCATTGAAACAGATAACATAACTAAGGAACGACAATACTTCAGACATTTTTACCTAAAGGAAAGTTTGAACTACTAATGCAAATTTTAAAGTAAATCTAATTTTTATAATGAGCTTTTCTGACATTACTTGTTAAAATCTTTTCTCTTCTCATTTGAAGACAGTAAACAACTTCATATCCTGCAGGACACTAAAACAAAGATTTCATTGGAGTTCACTTTAGTACAAATTAGTATTAATGTACTTCTTTGTATTAAGCATAAAAGGTGCATTTTTTTAATCAATTCACATCACATGCCCATCATTTGAGAATGGGATTCCCCCTTCCCTCCCCTCCCCCCACTAAGGATTGCTGCATGAGACCCTAGTTTCTGGTTCATTTCCTTGAAAGAGAAAGCAGGTATCTTTTCAGAATTATCTAATATGCCTTTTATAACCACATTGTCTGTCAGTTGTGTTGAGTTTTTGTTATAAGGAGGTCATAGGCTCATTTGCTTTGACAAGCATTTAGTTGATGAATATATACCTTCAAAATAATCCATTCAGTAAATTCTCTATAAGGTGTCAAAACAAAACAAGATGTTAGCTGGCCTGGAACAGACTGTGTTAGTAAAAGAAAACATCCCTTATTTTTGTGCTGTGCTCTACTAGGCTAAAAGCCAGTGAGGCAGGGAAGGAGCCATCATAGGTCACACATTTTGACTCTGTACAGTGCTGACCTATTCATCAGAAATCCAGTCAGGCCACTGAAACCTCTCTCTCCTGCCTGTTCTGGGGTGAAGATTTCATGGACGCTAGTGTTTTCTTCCTCGTTGTCCCTCTTCCATCTCATCCAATAATATCTGTCTGAGGCTTACTTCAGGCAAGATT
The DNA here is from genome assembly GCF_011386835.1 of Chrysemys picta bellii. Classification (NCBI taxonomy): domain Eukaryota; kingdom Metazoa; phylum Chordata; order Testudines; family Emydidae; genus Chrysemys; species Chrysemys picta. Next base: position 37,303,046 of record NC_088798.1, on the reverse strand, counting down.
GATGTGATGATGGTGGATTGGGTGAAACCACTGGATGAGTTTGCGAGCGTAATATCTTCATCCTGGCTGAGAGAATGGGTCCACCATTTGTGAGTGGTTTGGGACCCTGCAACATGAGAGACTGCCTCTCTCTCCAACTCATATTCCATCAGCTGAGATCAGTGGTGCATTCTCAGGTTGGGGGATAGCAGCAGGTGTTTTCCATGAGAGTTCTCAGCACTGTAATTCATTTCCCTCCTGGCTCAGCCCAAGCCCAGGGTTTGCTGCAAAGCTCACCTTGTCTTTCAGACTCTTAGGCATGTTAGGGGTCCCAAGGTAGAGAGGCTGAAAGCTGAAGGATGATTTAGGCAGTGGGAAAAGCATCTTTCTTTTTTCAGAAAATAAGTTAACTGGAAGATTTATAATTGGAAAATAAAGTCTTATATTGAAATTTTTTACATTTTCAGTGTTGTGATTTAAATTTTTGGAGCAACCTACAGTTCTGGATAGGATCCAGAGATACAGTCAAATAGTAATTCAGAATTAATAATAAATAGTAGAGAGATGTGTAAAATTAATCTAATTTATGGCTAAGTTAGTTCAAACCCCAATCTCTTGCTAGATGCTTTTATTATCGACTCATTTTTTGTTTTCTAGCTAACCTCTTATAATATGGTCTTCTCTGGAGACAAAGGCAAGCTTGAAAGCTGGCATGCACGATGCTTTTTCCTTCCCTCACCTGTTGATAAACATATACTAAATTAGACTATCCTAAATCTAAATCCTGACTTTACGTGTATTGGAATATTGGAGTCTCTCTTTTCCTTATTATCAGTTTACATTCTGCTGTAGCAGTAGTCAGGATAACTTAATGACAGCAAATCACTACTGTGCATGACTAGAACTCTGACAGGATCATGTTGCCATGGACCAAGGCAGTGCTGTGGAGAAACATTTCAATGATTCTGTTTCTCTTTAATAAAGAAAAAGAACTAAAATGGAGCCATTCACTTGCTTAAAACTGACGTCATTTGTTACCCCAGCAGAAGGGGTGTTTGCTCATCCATCCTAAAATAATATATTAATCTCTTCCCATAAACCAAGAAAATATACTGTCACTTCCTATGCCTGGAAACTCCCCAATGTTCTGCTACCAGGCTCAATACCTATATCCGTGATGCAATACTCTTCACATAAGGCTAGATGGCACCCAGCACATTCCTGGGTGACCAATGGAGGTGAGCACACAGATCCTTCTCCACTGCAACCACTTGTGCTAGGACCAATACGGTTCCAGCCCATGCACTCGCGTGACCCCAGCGAATGCTCCCTGTTGCCATCACCATGGGCACCAAAAGGGGAATGGGAGAAAGGAGAGCCATATCTCTGCCACTCTTCACAGCTCCATGCCAGCTGGCAGAGATGACCAGCTGCACAGGGGAGCTTATATTGCTCCCTTCTATGACTTAATAAAGAGCAACCTTCCTTGTGCGTGCACCTATTGGAGACATTATTCACTTACTTAGAATTTTTCTTAGCAAGCTGAATTGAGCCTAATGCCACCTAATGGCAAGGAATGGTTATTAATTAGCTGCCAAGTCTGTTTAATTGGGATGCTTGGAGGTGATTAAGCAGTGCTGAAAGAAAGATATCCCGTCTTTGTGATGCTCAGAAGCTGTGGGTACGGTATCTCCCCTCAAAGGATCATTGCCAGTGCTGGCTCAGCAATGCAAAACTGCTGTTTTAACCTTAGGGCTGAATACATTTATCCTTAGAATGCTAAGATGAAGTGTTTTTATTATGATTTAATTGGGAGGTGTAAGTATTGAGGTAGCCATACATGCAATGCATATTTGAACATGTGGACAGATCTGTTCTCACTAGCATGCCATCTAACCAGAATGCCTGGGTTTAAATTTCTTATGAGAAATTTTGCTGGCCTTTTGTGACCATATGACTATATCTTGATCACTCAGTATGTCAACAATATGTACAATAAACACAGGAGAGAGCGCATTCAAAAAAGGATAGAAAGCAGTTTAGCTCCAAATTTTACTGAAATCAAGCATCTGAATATATGTTCCCATCAGACCTTTGCCACTGTTACACTACAGTTGCCTGGAAGTAGATGTTTGTTTATTTCAAATGCAAATGACATGATCACACATCTGAGTTTCAGTAAGTAGTACAATGAAATAGCAGTTGAACAAAAGAAATGTGAAAATATGTTTAATGTGATTTCTGTAAAAATACATATTGTAGGTATTACAGAACCCAGATATTGATAACAATCAAGAAGACCCTTTACAACAAAACTCCTTCAAAGCACACCTGGTTAGGTTCTTCTCCTGGATAACACGAATGAACCATTTCGAACATCTTCACATAAGGCAATAAACGTATGTGCGCAGAAGCGCACTAGTGTGTTGGAGTGTGGCTTTAAAGCAAAGGCAGATATAATGTATGTCAGCCTTCTGTGCAGGTTTAGAACTTCGCAAGAAGTAGCATTTCACTGAGGGATTACTTGCTGTGTTCTCTAAAAATGCCTCTCTTTCCTGTAGAACCAGGAGATATTCTTTTGTGTTGGGACTTAAATATGGGAGAGCTAACTTTCTGCGGCTACAGAATTTTTCTGAATTGCTCCTTTTTAATTTTTCTATTAACTTTCATTTAAACTCCACCATTCTAGACAGTGTAGGAACTTTTTTTTAAAGTGTCTTGAAAAGAGAAATTTTGTTGCATAAATGGCTATTTTTAAGTATTCACAACTCTAGAAAAGACTGTTTTTATGGAATAGAAACGAGTATGTCCTACTCTAAAATGTGAAATCTGTGTTAAGGAAAATACAAAAGATAAGTAAGGGGATGCAGAATTTTTCATGTACAACATGCGCTTGATCAGTCTGTAGCAGGTTATAAATCAAAATTAAATACATAAAAACATGCTACAAAACATGGGATTTTTTCCCCAGAAACCTGCACTCAAGGTTTAACTTTTAGCATTTCACTTTTCTAATTTTTATTGGTTTGAAGGAATAATTACAAAGCATGAAGTCTTTAAAATCTTCTCTTCCCGCTTCCACAGACGTCACACTGTCAATTTAAAATAACACAAAACAGTGTACCAATGTGTAAAACTACTAAAGTTTAACAGAACCCAACTGTATCCTAATTCTTGTGAGCACTGAGTGGTATAACTATTTCCCATGGAGTTTGAGGATTTGAGCTCTCATGCATGTATTTTTGCTTGTCTGTTGCATCTGTGTGTGCCTTTGCTGGCATTGCTGCAAATTTCATACACTGAATTGTCTGTCATAATAAAGCTAAACTGAAGTAAAAGGGCTTGGTAAAGCAACTGAAGAGTCATTTATTCTAGAGGGAGTCTATTTTTTCTCTAAATACCATCCTTCCTCAGAATCTATGTCTGAGAACACTGTATATGAAAGCACGAAGAGTGCCACACTTGCACGCATCAATACCAGTCAGTCCTGGCACAAGTAAGTCATTACCTTTTGATCCATTTAAAATGGCATCTTGCAAAATCCATTGACAATAACTGGGCAAGTTTTAAGGACGTTCACAAGATCAACCTCTCCATAACTGGAGGCGATCCTAAGTTAGCAGATCTTGCTGAGGATCTTGTGCAGGAATTCCTTTGCAGTAGGATACCCTTTGCCCTAAGACCACACAGATGCACCCGTGTGTGTGATCTAGGGGTTTGGTGACCAGCTGGTTTTTAGAGGTAGGAGGATGAAACTACTGTCATTGGCATTCTCTTCTCCTTAAGCAGTAGGTATCCACTCCTAAAGTAATGCCACTTGAAACAGCATTAAACTTGGACTCTGTGCATTCTCTCTCTCTCACACACACACACACACACACACACACACACACACACACACACCCTCAGAAAGGGGGATTATGCACAGGATCTATGGTTTTGGAAGGCCATAATGCCTGCTTCCTCCACGCTCCCAAGGAAAAAGATGTCCATGAAACTCAATGTTGACCACCAGTCTGGGTTCCACTAACCCCTCCACTGGATACTTTTGTGGAAGAGCATTGTATCTCTAGAGTGAAAATCTAGCCAATTTCAAAACAATGAGCTAAGCAGTTTCAGGTTCTACACCTTCTACACCGGGGGCACCAGAGTGCCCCTGCCAGCGTATGTTCTTTAAAATGTTTCCTTTTCTCTGTTGCTATGTGAAAAATCCACATAAACAACAGTAGAAACTGAATATTAATGTAAAGTATCATCAAGTATGCAAAGGGTAAAATGTTCAAAATTACCTAAATCCCGTTTTCTGAAAATGTTACCTAAAGAAAAAACAGAGTAAATATTTCTTTCGCTAATCTCTTTCAATTTGGCGTTTGTTATAACAATAGATAAACAATTTTTAGACAGCAATCAGATTAAGTTGACTGTATCATTTTTCAGGTCTAAATAGGTGTCAATATAAATACAGTGGGCCAAATTTTGTAATCCCCTGCAACTGCTTTGGGTTCAGTGGGGTGGCACAAGCATAACTGAGAGCAGAATTTGACCCAGTAAGTAAATAGTTCCCTGAGCTTCATCTGAATATGTTGTTTTCCATTTAAGAAATCTAATTTTATTTCTCTTTTGTGATGACAGTCCAGAAATCTTTGCCAAGTATTAACACTGTTAAACTCTGAAAACTTCTTCACATCAAGTTCTGTAGTAATCAAAATGATCATTAGAGAAAGTAATTTGCTAGCAGATGTTTAATCAATTGTCATTTGTTTAAAGCATTTTTATGTTTTTGAGTAAAATTAAAATAGAGACTTTACAGAAATCCAAAGTTCCACTAATACAAAAGCTTTTCTTTTTTATTCCAGTATTTTTTTAAAAATCATAATAGAAAACATGGGTTATTTCCCCTCCCCCCACTAAATAAAACATAGTTATGTCCCTTTGCTGTGCTGTGAGGCCAGGAACAAAGTCACCAGAATGACTGGGGTTAGAGATAGAGGGACATAGGGTGTAATGGTAGGATGTTCCATCTCTCCACTTCCAATCGGTAACTACTACATTCCCTTCCATAAAATGCCTCTATCCCCATAGGAGATTGGTCTAGAGGAAGAGCTAAGGAATCTGCACTTTAAGCAGCACCTTTCCTCCCTTGCACAGATTAAATTCCTTCTAAAAAGTAAGGATGGTGCAATATGAATGACCCTTATGTGAGCTCTGAACCCCGTCACATGAATCAGAAAACCAGCCCACAGCCTGAGAGCAATTGAGAACACAGTTAGGAATGTTACTGGCAAAGGGAGATGATGCTGGAAGGGGCACTGAAGAGAGTCAGACAAAGGGTACGTCTTCACTACCTGCCGTATCGGCGGGTAGCAATCCATTTATCCTGGATCGATATATCGTGTCTCGTTAAGACACGATATATCGATCCCCGAACGCGCTCACCGTCGATTCCGGAACTCCACCAGAGCGAGCGGTGGTAGTGCAGTTGACGGGGGGAGCCGCGGCTGTCGATCCTGAGCCGTGTGGACCCCAGGTAATTCGATCCAAGATATTTCGACTTCAGCTACGCTATTCGCGTAGCTGAAGTTGCGTATCTTGGATCGATCCCCCCGCTAGTGTAGACCAGACTTAAGTGACAGTAGGGTAAGGCGTGTACAGTCTTTCATATCCTTTACCCATTTTTCTTGCCTTGCACTGTCTCCACGTTACTTGTGGTCCTACTGCTGGGGGATATGAGAAGGTGGCAAGAGAAAAGATGTGATCCTACAGCAATACACCAAAATCTGCAGTACTTCCGCCTTAAATTTTCCTCCATGCATTTTCACATGGGAGGAGATGCGTAGGGCCCTATAGCAATAGGACTGCGTTTCATTTTGTCTGTTTAAAATATGTTTCCCAATGGTGGCTTAAACAAATCCTTAGAAAAGAGATTGTATATTGAAGACAATAGGAGTTGAGAACAGTTGGTACCACAGAGTAGGCTTTCAGTGCCTTGCAGAATCCCACCACTAGGAACCAAATGCAAACACTTCAGCAGGTGTGTGAATGAGACTCACATGAGTCAAGTTACCCACCTGCATAAGTGTTTGCATGAGCAGGCTCAGACTGGAGCATGACAATGGACAGCATAATTATTCTGGACACTACAGTTGTTTTTACTGTGTAGTGTTTTAAGTAAAAAGTGAAGTAAAACCTGTTACATATACACACACATTCTTAAAGAATACACTTGTTGAAGGAAGCAACAGAAGAACATTGCAAATGATGCTGCAATGGGTCTGAAGAAGTAATTTTTAATATGTTCTATAAACTAGTGAATTCTAGCATTTCACTACTTCATTCCATGCCATCTGGCTCACAGGGAGCAATTAAACTTAAAAAGAAATGCAACATTAAAATTGTATTAACACTAAAACAGAATACTATCAGCTGTCAGGCAGCAGTTTGCATTCCCAGAAATTTAGCTTTTAATTATAAATAAGACAGCAATAAAACGACAACTAATTTAATTATTCAAATTGTTATTAAATGAAAAATGCATTAAAAGCTAAAATGTTGTAGAACTATACCACTGAGTTACTTTGTTCACTGTACTTATGTATACAATTTTTGCACTATTTAAAAAAAGATTTGCTATGGGAAGGGATGGACAGCATTGCAATTAGAAACATTTTTATTTACATTGTACTACAAAACTCTCCAAGCATAAGAATGTTTCAAAAGCCAAAAATAGGAATAATCTTTGTTATGATGATTATACATAGCTAACTGTGTGTTTGTGTTTGATTTTTTTTTTTTTTTTTTAACTTACAGAACCACATCACGGCCTTTGCAGAAGTCACATGATGATGAAGCTGCTGTGTATTCACTACACTGGACATCATCTCTTTTCACAGTCCACTCATAATAACTGAAGTGTATTGAAAATAAGAGAGTAAAAATTGTCTGATTTATAACTTGATTTTTACAACATTAAAACTACATCAACATTTGAAAACTGCTTCTTAAATATTAAAAGTTCAATTTACTTTCCAACAAAAGCATTGCACCATTATTTATGTATTTATTTATGGGGGCGGGGGGAGGGAAGGAATCTGAACTTTAGTCATGTTTGTATGACAATGCCCTCTCTAGCCTTTTTTGGCTATTTATCATTTTAATTATTCATATATCTATTCAGCAGTACATCATTTTCTGATCGATTGATTTTAAAATCTGAGTTTTTAATTCAGCATGACATTGTTTCCATTTGAGCAGATTTCAGTGTATGACTTTTTTTAAAAATTATGTTCTGTACTAAAATGCTGTTTGCTCATTACATTATGCTGTATTTCACTTAAGATATCATTCATACCATATGTTACATATAAGACTGGTGCTTCTGCTTTTGAAGAGAAAAAATGCCAATTTTTACTGTAATAAGTATTGTATCATAATTAAAAGTTTATTTGGATATTTTCCTGACTTAAGTGTAGTCCAGTGGTTGATATGTAGTTCCTGAATGTCTTGGATGATGTACATTGTAGCTAGGATAAAGGACATGACAAAATATAGAAATTCTGGTCATTGGTATATATCCTTTTTTAGTAATGATTTCTCATTCTGAGTTAAGGGCTCCATTCTTAGTCCCAGGATATCTTAATTCTTTCTGTAACTAACATGAGAAGTACAGCTATTGCAGATCACTGAAACTACATGGAGTCTATATTCTCCCTCTGAGTATGTGTTATGCATCTCAGGGCACCCAGCTGGCATGCTAGAAGTGTATGTGTCAAGGTGAATGGGGGAAAAGGAGAAGGGGAAAATAGCTTAACAAGCAATTTACATATTTCTGTACCCTATGTTTTTGTTTCAGGGAATTTGTGGGAAAAGTGGCTGCGTAAATGTAATCATAGACATCTTGGTCCAAATTGCTCAAGATATTTAGGTACTGCTGAGTTCAGGATTGTCAATGATCTTTTGGCTCCTATGTGCCTAAATCCCTTTTGAAAATGAGATTTGGGTTCCTAAATCAGTTAGGTGTTACAATGCTGAGTGCAGCACCTAAATACCTGTAAACATCTGGTCCCTTTAGCTAACATGACCAGAACTTATATAATCAAGCACAAGGGAGTCTGATTGACCTTGGGAGCATAACAGGGGACATATTTCAAATTTTCCAACAATTGCTGTAGTGTGTAATCGAGAACCTGACTTGTCTTTAACTTCATGCATTCATATCTCCTTTTTCCACTTATTAGTGTTCACAATCATATCAAACCTACCCATTGGAAAGGCAATCCAGCTCTCCATTAATGCTGAAATTGGCCCATATAGAGTAATTTTATATAGGTGGAGAGCCCAAAAGGGTTTGCAACTGTTTGATAGAGTGTATGCTTGACCTATCTCTGAAGACTTAGCTTTCGCAACTGCAGATATAATGCTACAGTTATTCACACATCAAGAATAGCAGTGTTGGTAGATCTGTTGAGACAAGCAGAGCATGCCAAGCCTCACATTTTCCGCACGTTTAATGCCTATGCACTAACCAGTGGTGGAGGCTGCCCAACCTATTAATAAAAAAAGTGATGTCAAGTGTACATTATATGTTTATTGACCAAATGAAGGGAAAGTATAGGTTTAAAGGGAATGTCCATTTAATCTCTACTTTAATAACCTAAACACTGCCTGGAGGACAGAGCAGGCTCACAGTGTGAATATTATTTGAGTAGACCAGAGAACGGAACATATACTTATCCAGCTAAACTGAAAATCCAGAATAAAGATGCATGGAAATGGAAAAAAGCAAGAATAGAGCTCTCAAGCACCACAATGCTACTTACACTATTGAAAACAGTGTTCATTAAAATATCAATTGTTTAAAAAATTGTAGTATTTTTCAAATGTGTGTACCACCCTGCTAAATACATTTACCTTTCTTCCTCTGGCTCTTTAAGAGCCAACCCACTAAAAATTGCTCTATGTGCAGCTTTAAGTAAAATCTTCACTTTTTTTTTTTTTTTTTTTTGCATGGTATTGATCCTGCAGCTTTTATTTAATATTACCAAGAGGCTCTTTTATGTTGAGATTTTTTTCAGCATATTGTGTATATTCAACTTGTAACTGGGTCTCTCTCTCTCCCTCTCAGGGATCTATGCCAGTCAAGTATTTGGGTTAAATTGATCAGATGTTTTTGTTGTGAACTGACAGTGGATAAACAAGAAGCAACACTCTCCTGTGTACTGTATTTTTATTTTTCATTTGTAGGCACAGTATTTTTTAGACAAATGATCTGGGACAGTAGGCAGTTGATAGTCTACAAGTAAATAAGATGAGCAGAGTAATTTAAAAGTTGATGTTGACTGACTGTCTTCATTATTATAGGATGCACTAGAATTCCATGATGTACCTCCACAGTATTTAACTAGTCTTCATCTACTGTGTACAGCAGAGGGGCTGGTCTTATTGCACTTTAGGTAGCAGTTGATAAACTTGCCCACCACTTACCATGTCATTGATCTGTTTCTTTACCCCGAGGGCTTTCTTTTAGAATTTTAGAAGTACATGGTACCATGCAGCACTGAGGATTCCACATTGAGTAGCTGTCATGACCCTCCTGGAAAATATATTAGCTAGGCCAGTGCTGTTCCCAGTAAAATATGACTATAAAATGCAACTATTTTCATGAACTCTTGATGGGCCTGTTTTGATTATGGTGCAGAACACTCCAGTGCAGCAACCCTACTTGTACGTTTTAAAGAAGAGATGCCTAAAATGCAGAAACCAGCTCTGATGCTATACTTAGATGATTAGATTTTTATCAGAAAATATCGGCAAACATTGATTTCACCAAACACATACAAACCAATGGAAACCTGTTTCGATCCAGAATCAAAATTTACAGCTATGCAAAGGAAAAACGACACTGCTTGAGAACTTAGCGTTTGATTTAAGGATCATTATTTATATGTTTTGATATGTGATGTTGACAATTTTGAGCTTCAACAGTTATAAACCTTAACTTTTTGAATCTCAACATCTATCACTAAATAATTATTGTCTGGTGCCCCTCCCCCCATAATTTCCCCCAAATGTGAAAACTTATATAAATTAAAATGTAAAAAATGCTTAAAAATAAACATCCATCAAAATTGTATTTAAAAAAATCAAATTCTGCCAAGTTTATATATGCTCTGCTGTATCCCTACATGGTGAAATTCATAAGGCATATGGGGACACCAGCTGGGCTCATATCCACACCATTTTAGATGGCTTGATATGTATTCTGCAGTTTGTTTGTAATCATGAAATGCATAAGACATACGCAGACAGCATCTGGACTCTCATCTATTCAGCTTGTAAAAATGTTCATTTTTAACAATATATATTAAAAGGGAATAATGTTACAATTTTTCAGCTGCAATTTGCTTTGCTATGTGTTGCTTTTTCCTAATTCTACGGCTTTCTGGGATCCTTGCAAGTGCAGCAATGTGCTTGTCTGTCTATTGTCACATTCTGCTAACAGGAAGCTTTTTGCAGTCTAGCAAGTATTTAATTTTGGTATTTCTGTGGCCTGTCAGCAGAAAGTCAGGGCAATACATTTTATGGACAGATAACACTCCTCTACAGCCAAAATGCTTCTGAAATAAATGTAGTCGAACTTTACTAATTCTGGGTCACTGAGAATGAAAATGATGCTTAAAATTGTTGATTGGCTCTAGTTTTCAAGATATGCTATTGGGTCAGTATATACGACCCTTGACTTGGGAATGGCGGAGGATAAGTGAGTTATAAAGGGAAGGGATCTCAATTGAAACCAGAAATGACTAAAATACATCTTTGACTGGATCTATGAATAAATCTATGACTGGGTTTGGACAGTACTTGCTTTTTAGGCAAAACAATGAATGATGCAATCTGAAGCTGGTATTGCGTCATACATGATATGAATTGCATCATGTTATTCCTAGAAGTCACAGATGATGCAATCATAACAAAGCTTACATCACTCTGCTAAACAAATTGCCCTATATCAGCTCTAGAAATCATACAGTGTCGTGCTCTCTTATTTGTCAGTGTTTGATTTTGCAAAGGGACACATTTTCTAATTTAGCCAAAGTGAGCAGAGATGCCTCGTACTTGTGTGAACAGTGCAGATAACTTCTGCTATGTTTGTGGTGAAGTGACTTTTGCATCACAAAAGCGCAGTATAACCACTATGGTTAAGAAAGCCTATCACCTTTATTTTGGCTGCAAAATTGGAGATCAGGACAAGAGGTGGGCCCCACACATATGCTGCAACACTTGTGCAACAAATCTTTGCCAGTGGTTGAACAGGAAAAGGAAATCTATGCCTTTTGCAGTGCCGATGATTTGGAGAGAGCCAACAGAACCAGCAATTGTTACTTCTGCATGGTGCCTCCAGTTGGGAAAGGTGTGTCAAAGAAGAACAAGTGGACTGTGCATTATCCAAACATTCCATCAGCTATAGCCCAGTACCTCACAGAGAAGGACTGCCGGTTCCTGATGCACCAGAATCATTCTCACTTGAGTCAGACGAGAAAGAGGAAGAGGATGAAACTTCTGGTCCTGAACCATCAATGTCACAGGACCCACATTTTCTCCCATCCTCCTCCTCTGAACCACACCTCATAACACAAGGTGAACTGAATGACCTTGTCAGGGATTTGGAACTACCCAAGAGTAAGGCAGAGCTGTTGGGCTCCAGACTACAGCAGTGGAATCGCCTGGCAGGTGATGTTAGGGTTTCCATGTTCCGTGACCGTCAAAAGGATCTTGTCCCATTCTTCTTCATGGAAGGTGATCTTGTAGCCTGCAACAACATTGACGGTGTGATGGCAGCCCTCCACATCGTTCACGAGCCAGATGAGTGGAGACTGTTCATTGATTCATTGAAGAAGAGTCTTAAAGCTGTTTTACTGCATAATGGCAATGTTTTGCCATCAATTCCAGTTGGTCATGCAGTCCATATGAAGGAAACCTATGACAACATGAAACAACTTTTGAGGTGCATAAACTATGACCAACATCAGTGGCAGCTTTGTGGCGATTTGAAGGTTGCAACATGTCACTAAAGATACATTTTTTGCACTCTCATCTAGATTTTTTCCCACCGAACTGCGGAGCAGTGAGCGACGAGCACGGCGAGCGATTTTACCAGGACATTGCAACAATGGAGAAACGCTATCAGGGCAAATGGAGCTCATCAATGCTTGCAGACTATTGCTGGATAGTGACAAGAGATGCTCCGTTTAATGAATACAAGAGACAAGCCAAGAAGTGCCGAGTAGACACTGAATAGGACTAAACTATGTACATAATAGTTTTTTGCCTTTTGTTTCATAATAAATTTTATTTATATAACCCTTTTGCTGATTTTTAAAGTGTTGCATAAACAGGACAGGTGAAATATTATCATGTAAAGCAACCATAAACACATGAAAAGACCTAGGTTTACAATTTATGATTAAAACTCTACTGCTATCTACACAATATACATAGACATAAAATGTAAAAACTTAAATGTCTTAGAAACAGTAGCCAATCAGTTGTTTTAATTGTCATATTTGTATTCAGCACATCAAAATACATAATAAATAGCACATTTTATCTCTGAAGCAGACGACTTCTCAAAAATTGTAGACCAGTGTAATGCCCACCGCCATTAGCATAATAAAGAGGAATGAGAGAGTGCTGACCTATATGACGTGGGAGGCAACAGTGAAGATGGAGGAAATGAAAAATCAGACTTACTTCTTAAAGATGCAGATGATGGATTTATTTAGGCACATGATAAACACTTACACCAGCACCCGAGCCTGGTGGGAGGAGCCCAAGTTGGCCCACCATTACAGCTGCAGTCTGCTTCATTCCCTGGCTCTCTTCAGTGGAAAAACAACAAAAAGAGACACGCTACTGTGTACTGTATTTTTTAGGAAATAAAATACTTTATCGTGATTTTTTTTCAGGCCGGTGACTCCTTTTCTTTTGCCTTTAGCACTAAACTTCTCATGATCCCCTCATCATTAATCTCTCATATATAGCAACATCCAGGTTCCAGTACACAGGATTCAATGCATAGATCCCTACACACTATTGCCTTATCAGAGCTTTGGCCAAGCACCTGCGTGGAAGCCCTAGAAGCACTCCAGTATGTCCAACATACCACTTTTGAAACCAGTCTCTTAGCTGGTGTTGGCTAGCATTGACTAGTCCCGAATACCTGTCCTCAACGGTAGCTGAAATCATCAATGCCTTCAAAGAAAGAGAGCTCCCAGCCATCTTAAAGAATGCAATAGTCCAGACAGATTTGAAGGAGACCACACTAGGTGCTAACAAAGTTGTCAACTAGTGCTCAGTTTCCAACTTCTTTTTTCTCAGCCAGGTCACTGAGACAGTAGTGATGTGATATCTAAACTCCAGTAACAACCATCATATTCCAGTGCCCTGGATCTCTGCCATTCAGTTTTCAGAACAAGACATGGCGCAGAGACAACCTCCAGGGCCATACTGTTAGATCACTCAGCAGCCTTTAACACTGTTGGCCATGTGGTGCTGATGACACCACACAGAGCCACTCTTTTTGTCAGAAAGGTCACCAGAGGTTCATGATGACACCTGAACATCCTTACCCAGGCCCCAAACATGTGGAGTCTCCTAAGGTTATTACTGTCAATCCTCCACTTCAATAGTCTATCAGTGACCTGCTGGGACAAACAGTGAGCAGCTTGAGACTCCATTGCCATCAGTATGTGGATGAAGCTCAAGTGTAAATCTTACTCGTCCAGTGAAACCTTCACTATCACAAAAATGTTCCACAGCCTGAAATAGCTAAGTAGATGCAGAACAGCCGCCAGCTGAAACATGCTCCAGAAAAAGCAGAAGTGATGCTTTTGGGAAGAGAAAAAATATTTTAAGGGTATTGCCAATAATCTATCACCTCCATTGACTGAAGGTGTTGGACCGTGGATAGTGAAAGCAGAGCAAAGCATCTGGCATCATGTCTCATTACTCGTAGACACACAGTACATCAGTAACAAAGAATGCTTCTTTCTGTCTTTGGCTGGCCAGAAGCTAAGCCCTCTACTCTCAAATCATTTTCTTTTTCGTATGGCTGATGTATCTGTGGTGCAATAACTATAATTTTACATTTGAATGGTTAAGCCAGATAATTGCATCTGGAGTAGAAGACTGTATTTCTGTGATGCCCCCTTTTTATTTGTGAATCGGGCATTGAGTTGCTATATGTTCCATGTAGGGCTGGCAAGTGATTAAAAAAATTAATCGCAATTAATCGCACTGTTAAACAATAGTATAATACCATTTATTTAAATATTTTGGGGTTTTTCTACATTTTCAAATATATTGCTTTCAGTTACAACACCGAATACAAAGTGTACGGTGCTCATTTTATATTTATTTTTTATTACAAATATTTGCACTGTAAAAAAACAAAAGAAATAGTATTTCAATTCACCTCATACAAGTTCTGTAGTACAATCTTTTTATCATGAAAGTTGAACTTACAAACGTAGAATTTTGTACAAAAAACCTGCATTCAAAATAAAACAATGTACAATTTTAGAGCCTACAAGTCCACTCAGACCTACTTCAGCCAATCACTCAGACAAACAAGTTTGGTTACAATTTGCAAGAGATAAAGCTGCCCACGGCTTGTTTACAATGTCACCTGAAAGTGAGAACAGGCATTCGCATGGCACTGTTGTAGCTGGCGTCACAAGATATTTATGTGCCAGATATGCTAAAGATTCATATGTCCCTTCATCTTCAACCACCATTCCATAGAACATGCATCCTTGCTGATGACAGGTTCTGCTCGATAACTATCAAAAGCAGAACAGACCGATTCATGTTCATTTTCATCATCTGAGTCAGATGCCACCAACAGAAGGTTGATTTTCTTTTTTGGTGGTGTGGGTTCTGTAGTTTTACTCTTAAGACTTCTGAAAGCATGCTTCACACCTCTTCCCTCTGAGATTTTGGAAGGCACTTCAGATTCTTAAACCTTGGGTTGACTGCTGTAGCTATTTTTAGAAATCTCACATTGGAACCTTCCTTGCATTTTGTCAAATCTGCAGTAAAAATGTTTTTAAAATGAACATTTGCTGGGTCATTATCAGAGACTGCTATAACATGAAATATATGGCAGAATGCAGATAAAACAGAACAGGAGAAATACATTTCTCCCCCAAGGAGTTCAGTCACAAATCTAATTAACGCAATATTTTTTTAACAAGCATCATCAGCATGGAATCATGTCCTCTGGAATGGTAGCCGAAGCATGAAGGGGCATACAAATGTTTATCATATCTGGCATGTAAATACCTTGCAATGCCAGCTACAAAAGTGCCATATGAACACCTGTTCTCACTTTCAGGTGACATTGTAAATAAGAAGCAGGTAGCAGTATCTCCCATAAATGTAAACAAAATTGTTTGTCTTAGCAATTGGCTGAAGTAGGACTAAGTGGACATATAGCCTCTAAAGTTTTACATTGTTTATTTTTGAGTGCAGTTATGAAACAAAAAAAATCTACATTTGTAAGAGACACTTTCATGGTAAAGAGATTGCACTATGGTACTTGTATGAGGTAAATTGAAAAATACTATTTCTTTTGTTTATCATTTTTACAGTGCAAATATTTGTAATAAAAATAATAATATAAAGTGAGTATTGTACACTTTGTATTCTGTGTTGTAATTGAAATCAATATATTTGAAAATGTAGAAAAACATCCAAAAATATTTAATAAATTGTAATTGGTATTCGATTGTTTAACAGTGCGACTAATCACGATTCATTTTTTTAATCATGATTAATTTTTTTTTAGTTAATCACGTGAGTTAACTGCGATTAATCGACAGCCCTAGTTCTATGGTATGTTCTGGGTGACCACAGTCGCACAATGGAGAGTCTTTAATTTTCCATTTGTGCAGCAAGTATCCACATCTGCCATGGTTTGTGCAGATACGATTTAGGGTTGCCCATGGGTACTCCCAAATGAGAAACTATTAATCGATCCATGCTTTCATCACCCCCTGAATGGAGCTGGACAACTGCAAAATACTTGTTGTGCATAGTCACTTCTTACTGGCTACACCAGGGCAGCCCTAGTAGCCTGCCTCCTAAGCAACTAAGTCAACAAAATAATCACACCCAAGTTCTGCAAACTCCAATGACTTCAACTGGACTGAATTCAAAGAATTGGTCTTAATCTACACGACTGCTCTCAAATGGCAGGGATCTGGTTACCTTCTACTGCCTTCACCATCTATGATCCACTGAGATAGATGAGGCAGCAGAGGAGATCAAGTTAAAACTTTTGAGTCCGGGGTCAGAGAGCTCTCCAGTGGCATCATTCTGATGCTGGAACTCTTTGTAAGAGGAGATTCAGATTGAGCCCAAACCTGACAGTGTTCAGCTCTAAATAGATAACCTTGTTCTTTGATAAAGCCTCCCCAAATAACAATTATGGAGAGAGAGGGGGAGAAGGAAGAGGAACACCTAGTGTATTGTTGGCTACTTTTAACATAACTGCATTTCCACTGAGATACCCAGATGCCAGGCACCTTAGAAGTGACTCATGTAAACAGATATCCTGAAAATGAAAGCAGGCATTTCTGTGATTTTATTATAAAAGAAAAACTGAAGCCATGAAGAGACATTATCAAAATGAGAGTGAGAGATGAGGAGAAATTCACAAAGTTCACAAAGCCATAGGAACTGCGAGAAGTAAATGAACTAACTTCAGAGAGACTTGCTGTACTTTATCTAATACAGCATAGAAAGCCAGTAGTTTGGCAGAAAACATTTCTTTAGTCTTGAAATTGCATCAGAAGAAGAGAATTGCTTCTATTAGCCAGCTGTTCTGCTGCTAAATTGTCTGCTGTTACAGCTTATGCCACTATTGTTGCTTAAAGAAGCACTGACTATTGCTTTCTTAGCACTGTCTATTTGCACAGTGCTAGATGACAACTTAAAGATTTCAGGCTCAAACATTCTAAAAATAGGTCTGGTGCAATGAGAGCAACATGCTCATTTTAGCAAAACAAAACCACAAATGCCTTTGCTCTTGTTTGAGACAGAAGGCTTGAATATAATCCTGCTGGGAAACACTACATATAAAACAAGACTTTTCAATTTGTCAATACGCTGTACTGCTGTAAGTAGGATGTGATGGATCTTTACAGATCATGTTGGCGACTTGCCAATTTTTTTCTGGGCAATTAGCAAAAACAGAAGTATACAGGCTTGGAGATATGCTATTCTTCTCCTCTTGCAGTGAGAGTGTGTCCTTTTGGATTTCTTTTTAAACAGATGTACAGTTTTATTCACACGGATCTCATGCAGGAGAGAACAGGAGTACTTGTGGCACCTTAGAGACTAACAAATTTATTTGAGCATAAGCTTTCATGGGCTAAGCCCACTTCATCAGATGCATAGAATGGAACATATAGTGAGGAGATATATATACATACAGAGAACATGAAAAGGTGGGAGTTCTCTGTATGTTTGTGTGTGTGTGTGTGTATATATATATATATATATATATCCTCACTATATGTTCCATTCTATGCATCCGATGAAGTGAGCTGTAGCCCACGAAAGCTTATGCTCAAATAAATTTGTTAGTCTCTAAGGTGCCACAAGTACTCCTGTTCTTTTTGCGGATACAGACTAACACAGCTGCTACTCTGAAACCTGTCATCATGCAGGAGAGAGAGAATTTTAAGACCCTAGACTACTCGTACTCTGCCAGTGGTGAGAATTATGTAACAGCTTTCCCATTTCGCACTGTTTTAGGGAAAAGGGCAAGGATTATAGGTCTTGTATTGGCAATCAGTACAAGTACTTCGTATTAGAAGGTTATGTAACCATCTTTCTGACAACACTCCCACAGCAAACCTGGGGATGACAGGTTGTTTTACTTTCAGTAAATACATTTCAGGTATTTCACATTTTACTTGGGGGAAAAAAGACAAACAATGTGTTTGATCTGTAATTCCTTGTCAGCCTGTCAGATAGATATGCCATTGGGATTGGACACTGTAGACTACTAGCATTATTTATTTATGTTCTCCAAAACCGGAGGTAAGTTTCCTATCCAGGAATCTGACATTAGTAAGATTGCTGTCAGCTATGCACATTGAAATAACAGGTAAATATCCAACATTTTAATTTTATAACTTCTGAAGCACGCCTGAAAGCTAAAATCTGCATAATTTTACTATTAATTATTACTACAGTCTGTTCATGAAGACCATGGGCTCTTCATATGAAGAGATGAAAAACATTCTCTTAAGTAAAGCTCATTTTGAGGGATGTCTCTCATTTTACTCCAAGTTACCTACATTCCCACAAAATTTGGGGACCTCTTTCTTTCACTGTACACTATTTAAATAAAAAAGGAGGAATCCCACAGCATTTTAAGTCTCCTCAATGAGGATTTTTTTTGTATTTCCTCCATTTTAGGTCTATGTCACTCATTGTGTCTCATGTTTGGGCCTTGGCCGGATGCAGACTCCATATGTGCTGCTATAGTCAGCTGAAATCCTACTAGAATGGTCTCTCTACATGACCCACTAGAAAGGAAAGCAGTATGATCACCAGGGGAACTCAAGTTGAACTCACTTACTTGTTATGGTCAATGGGTGAAATTGAGCCCCGTGCACAGGACCTGAACAAGTCCCAAAAGCTACACTTAAACTTTAATGTAAAGTGTACCCACTCTAACCCAGTGTGGTTCTTTGTCTTCTAGTGACCAGGCCACGGAGAGAAGCTGAAGAATCTGCTACTGTCTCCAAGCAGCAGATGCTCATGCTTTTAAAGCCAAAGTTCAATTCC
This sequence comes from Chrysemys picta bellii, assembly GCF_011386835.1. Taxonomy (NCBI): domain Eukaryota; kingdom Metazoa; phylum Chordata; order Testudines; family Emydidae; genus Chrysemys; species Chrysemys picta. The sequence goes on along the minus strand of NC_088798.1, from coordinate 37,284,209 downwards.
AACCATGGACTTCATTACAAGGGGTGCTCTATGTGGGAATGTGAACTGTTATGTACTTGTAATAGTGTAGCTGGCCAGATTGTTTGCAAGGATTGAACCAGGGACCTCAGGATAAAAAATCATGAGCCTCAACAACTTAAGCTAAAAGGCCCATCTCCATGAGCTTCAATACTCAAAAACCTCTCTGGACAAGCCACTACAAGGAAACAAAGATTGGGAAGTGTTATTTACCCCTTCACGGAACACAAGAACCATGGGTCACCCAATGAAATTAATAGGCAGCAGATTTAAAACAAACATAAGGAAATACTTCTTCACACAATGCACAGTCAACCTGTGGAACTCATTGCCTGGGGATGTTGTAAAGGCCAAAAGCATAACTGGCTTCAAAAAAGAATTACATACATTCATGGAAGATAGGTCTATCAATGGCTATTGGAGAAGATGGTCAGGGATGCAATCTCATGCTCTGGTTGTTTCTTAACCAGTGATTGCCAGACGGGGGATGGATCACTCGATAAATTGCCCTTTTGTCTTCATTCCCTTTCAAGCATCTAGCACTGACCAGTGTTGGAAGACGGGATACTGGGCTAGATGGACCCAGTATGGTTGTTCTTATGTTCATATGGGGTTACGTAAGACAAGGTTTCAGTGGTCCATAAGGCTCTATGCTGGCCATCTGAACTGGGGTGAATTTCACCTAATATGTTCACCCTACCAATGCTGTAGTTTCAGTATACTCAACATTTTAGAGGAATATACATACCAATAAAAAAGGAAACACTAACAGAAAGTTCATCTTCCTCACTTCCCTTTTAATATATCAACACCTTTGAAGTGTGCTTTGGGTTCATGGTTCCGCACCTTCACCCTTTGTTTCTGATAGCTGCATGCCTTTCTCATCAGATATTACATATTGCTGTGTCACATTATGTAATAACCAGCAAATGTACTTGGGGCTCAGATCTTTGCCAACAACAAAATGCATTTTCAAAATATTCATGCTCTAAACAAATATGGAAGCAGAAAATTATGAAGAAATTTCTTTTCATTTTTTTAGAGGGGTAGAACAAAAGAAGATGGTGGCACTTGAAAGAAGCAATAAGAAGTTAAGCACATTTTTATAATAAATTCCAACTGGATAATCAAGGCAGAAAGCCTAATATAAATGAAGTTTTAGAGAATATCGTATACACCAGTCAATAGGGAAGAATTCTATACAACTGATAAGGTTAAAATATCATCAAAGTACCCTAAGCAGATCCTAGATTTTTGGATCTGACATTTGTGTTACAGGCACAAATATGGACTGGGTTTGTGCAAAAGACAGTGACAAAGAAGAGGAAGTCAAAGTTGTATAAGGCTGTGGGCTTTTACCTTTATGGAGTATGGCAAAAAAGGAAACTGGTCAAGACAATAGTTCAGAGTGGATTTTATGGCTTGATTTTGATTTCACCCAAGTTTTATGCTGCTGTAACTCCATTCACTTCAATGGAGTCATTCCAGGTTTACATGGGAGGTTTCTTTAGTGATTCAGGTCTGGCCTATGTTACAGACCTCTTCACCTACATGTGACATTTGCAGCTCATACCATATCAAACAGCCAAGAGTTATATTTGTAGGGTGGTTTTGCAATCATCATGGGTGGAACAACCAAGGGGAAGGCCAAAGACTTGGTATATCAACCAGATATCAGCAGACCTTAGAGAGCCCTCTTTGCATGACAGCCATGCATACAATGGCTATAAAAGTCACTGACCCAGAATAGAGGAGTGCCAAGAAAGAAGACCACCATATCAAACAGCCATTGCATAAGCAGGATTCCCACTTGAGAGTGTAACTAAAGATTTACTAGACTGTCAGAAACAGAGTAGAATTAAACTTCAAACAGCTTGTGCACTCTTGCTTTGAGAAATCCACTTTTTGCTACAGTGTGCCACCCCCACATTGGCCAAACCTGGGGATTTTAGCAAAGCCTCAAACTTACAATGCCTTAGCTATACCCCAGCTCTAATCAGAGTCTGTTTTATACAAGCACACGCCTGCATTTGCAGTGGCTGTTAGTACTGCTTCACAGATGCATTAGCTGTAGCCCATTTGGGAAGTCACGAGACAGTTGAGTTCTACACTGCCACGAGACAGCCTATGATCCAGTGCTGGATGATGTGACAACTGTTCCACATCTTTCCCTTTTAGTTAAATGAAATGATGCCAGACGTTTTAAATATGCCCTTCCAGGGTGTTGCAGACCATTGTTTATGGTCCTAAGCCTTGGAGATAATTTTTATATTCATGTTGCTATGCTAGTATTGTCTCTTCTGATAGACCTTATTGTGACAAGAGGCTAGAGCTGATACAATATGTCAGTGCAATCAGTGGTTATTGCTACAGCATAGGAATGTTCTTTCACTTAGTAAGTGGACAGTAGAATTATCATGCAAACACAGAAATTATGCTTTCTAGAAACTTCAAGACATCCTGGTGTAGTCCATTTACAGTACAGTAAGAGTATGCTTTTGTGCCTGTCATTTCTGAATCTTGGAGCAGTAGATGGATGCAATTTCCATTCACTCTCTGCAACAGATGCTTTTTTCTTTCATATGTCTAGTCCTTATTCTTGATTACTCTTCAAACTTACTCATTCTTCCATATTGGCCTTTTATTGCTCTTATTGCCAGATGGCACAAAGAGCCTTGGAGCGTACATTAATCTAACTTTAAAAAAATGTCCATTTCCTTTCGGTGCCATTCCTCTCCATTGCTTCATTCCACTGAGTTTACACTTTACATTCTACTTCAGTTAGCATTACTGACATGTATTGTCTTCTCCCCTTTTCCTTAACAACTTGTCATTTGTCTTAGAATATATCATAAACAACTACCTAACTTTCTCAGCACATTTCTATGTATTCCCTATAGGGAAATTTAGGTAATACTGAAAATACCTCAACTTTCCAATGCTTTTGCACTTTCTGTTACACAGCAAAATCCATATAGCTATCACCTTTATTTTCCTTCAAATTCTTCCTTAAAACAGGTAAAATCCAGCCTGTTGATCATGGCTAGACAGGTGACAAGATGTGACGGTCTTTCTTCTGCTTCTTTCCCTTGCCGTTCCCATTCATTATTCTGCTCCTGCTATGCCATTCTCTCACCCTCCTTCCATCTTAATGAAAAAGTAAATAAAATGGCGCAAATTCATAACCATATTTATTTGCTTGCATGCTATATTCCTGTCTGCAACTCTTCTTCTGTTTGTATCTTTTAAATTGTAAGCTCTGCGGGGCAGGGACTGTCTATAGCTATGTTTGTACAATGTTTAACACATTGGAGCTCTCATCCTACTTGAGACCTTTGGATACCATAATAATATAATAATGTACCTTTATCTAGCTAAGCCAAATTTGGTATCCCACCCCTGTGCAATATATTTGGCCACAATTCAGGAGCTGATGCTAGCATTCCTTGAGCTGCAGCACACAGTCTATAAATATGAAAGCAATAAGATTGGATGCATAAGCACTTTTTAAAAGCTAATCAACGATATTCTTTATGGCTTTGGAGGGAACTTAGTTTGAGTGGGGGAAGAAATATGAAAAAAAAAACAAGAAAAGGGTTAGGAAAATACTAAACCACTGATATTAATTTCTTTTAAGAACAGTTGCTTATTAAAGCTATTAAACAGAAACTGCACCAACTAAGGATAACACAAATTCATATTTATTCCAACCAAATTCAAATTCTTCTTTGTAACTTTTTGAAACTTTTTATTAAAGACACCATGTTTCCAGAAGGGCAAATGGATTTCTCTCATTTTACTGTGACTCAGCTTTTCTCTATTGAGAAATTTCCAATTTACGTAAACTGACCAAAAGAATGAATTGTCAGAATATATTTACATAACATGGATTTGTTTTCTCAGTGGCACTTTCCTGGACTGAACCCTTAATGAATGCAAAGCACAGTCAAATGGAATTTTCATTTGATACGGACCAAAAACAGGAAGTCCTGGTTTTTATTTAAAAGAAAGGATTTGGGGGTAGGGAGTGCAGGGAGGAGAATAACAAGTGAAGGAAACCCTTAGTAAACAAACACACTACAGTAGATACAGATTACAACCAGGCTGCTTGATTTACAATAGCAACGTTACAGATTTCAATATTTTTTTTGTTCTCCTTTGGTGGAATTTAAGTTTTCTAATTACAGTAGTTGAGGATCTTCTGGATAAAACAAATGGGATAATTAGATCCCAGATTTATTAATAGTATTTTAGGGTTCATACTAGAAAGTATCATAATTGATAAGTTACTTTTAGAGAAACACGGGGGAGGTATTTTCAGGTGCAAGGTAAAGGGGCTTTAGAAGGACAATAACTGCAGCTTGCTAACACTAACCTTCAAGAGAAGTTCTGTGGCTTTATTAGGCATACATGTTACGCAATCTTCTGGGACTCTTAAATACGAGAAGACTCTGAGTGCTCACAATGAGTCGATCTATTCAAAGAACAAGTTTGTCTGGTGTGTAAAGGGGAAAACATAGGAAGTAACTTGCTTTTGACCCTGGAGAAGCAGCCCTTTTTTTGCTGCTGAATCCATACAGCCCGTGAAAGTTACTAAAGAAACTTTCTACAAAGGAAAAGGTTAATTGGGGGGATGAGAGAGTCTTAACCTATTCTTTGTTCTATTTCCCCCCACACACCCCTAACAAAACACAGTAATAGCTGTGGTGCTTTCTTCTTTGGGAGCTTCCCTAGTAGCATGTGAGGCACTCCGAAGTGTATCAGCACCACAGTAAGGAAAGGGCTAAAAGGAGGTTAAAGCTGCTGGGCCAGAGAAGCATTTCCCACTTCTGCTGTTGCTTAGGGTTACCATATTTCAACAATCAAAAAAGAGGACGGGAGGAGCCCCGCCCCTGTCCTGCCCTAGCCCCGCCCCTGCCCCTTCCACTCCCTCCCACTTCCTGCCCCCTCAGAACCCCCAACCCTCCCCCCCACACCTTGTCCCCTGACTGCCCCCTCCTGGGACCCCTGCCCCTAACTGCCCCCCAGGACTCCACCCCCTATTTATGTACAGGCGTGACTACCTGCCCTTTCCTGGTTACTATACGCGGCCAGTCCGCATCCACATCCAGTAGTTAAAATAAATAAATAAATAAACTAATAATTTAAATTGGAATTTCATCCATTAATAAGTATTTATTATATAGTTAAAACCATTCTATTGAAGGGCAGATATTAAATAACACTAAATATGTTAATGTTCAAAACAATATTAAAAATTTGAAAATTTAGAGCATGGAAACCAAAATAGCTAAAATTTAGTTTTGGCAAGATACACGGAATGGAAACTCCGGGATCTTTACCTGTCACTGAATATAGCCATCATACCAATAGTGGAATATAAAACAAGTCTACATATACTCTCCTTAAAATTTTTACTTCTGTCCATTCCCAATAATTGTAACAAATCATTATTACCTTCACTCCACTTGCCACGCGCCCCAAGCACAAAACCAAAGAAGTGGATATTTTTACCTCCCGTTAAGTTTTTAATTTCTTCCTCTAACTCAAGATAATAAGCCACCTTCTCACTGTGGGCTTGTTCCAAACTTCCGGCATTATCCTCCCATCGCACTGTAACATCAACCACCACTGCTGTATCTCCTTTTATAAATATAATATCCGGCTTTCTTAACTCACCCTTACTATTTCTCAAATGGGGCTCTATCATTGCCTTCCATCCTAATTTACCAACCTTATCTACAACTGCAGACACTACTCTATTATGCCTTTTTATCCTAGCATTCTTAGTCTTATAACATTGTCCTGAGATATGGGGAACAGTCTCCCGCACTTTACCGCACCATCTACAAAGAGCATTCACACCTCCTCTTCCTCTTGCTAATGTCTCCCTAGTAGGATAAATATTTGCCCTAAGCTGCAATGCTGCGATATACGCTGACGATTTAACTTTACTAGAGTTTCTAAAAATCGAATTACTAATTAAATCATTTTTAAAATATTTTATCCCTATTCCCTGACATCTCAGTTCCGACCATCTTAAAAATTCCTCTTCCCTCCATTTCTTGGGATGAGATGTTACTGCACTAAATGACAATATTTTATCCACAAGATTTTCTCCTGCATATAGATAAGATAGGTCCATCCAATCATCTCTCGAGACAATATGTCTCCTCCATTTACGAATTAACATATTTGGGATTTGCACACTAAACTTAGTGAGAGCTAAACCACCATCCCTACCTCTAGAATAAAATATCCCATCTGTGGTACACTGAGGTAAATGTAAAATCTCTTTAACTATTTTTCTAACTAACACATCAAGATCGTCTAAAAGATTAAAAGGGGGTTCTATTAAAAGAAGATTATAAAATAGCTTCGGTAAGATGTATGTCTGTAAAATTAATATTTTTTGGGCCGGTTTTAATGGGGCCTTAATTAAATTCTCACTCCAATCTTTCAATTTTTCTTTAAGTACCGGTCCCCCTACACCTATCCAGGGATCTATTCTAGCCCCTAAATATTTTTCAAAATCCCCTGGTTGAACATATTCAATCTTCTCTGACCCTATCTGCCAATTATCCTTAGGATTAACTACATAGGTTTTATGTTTAGTTAAAATATGAAAGCCTTTCGTTTTCTTCACATTAACAGAGAGATTAGTATTTTTACAAAACTCCTCTAAGATACCCAAATTTTTGATCATTCCTTTATATGAGCTACTTAAAATTGCCACATCATCGGCAAAAGCCAATGACGTGACACTATTATCCTTAACATAAAAACCACTTCCTTCTACTTCTAATCTAGTTAAAAGGGGATCCATAGCAATATTAAACAAAATTGGGGACAACGGGTCACCCTGCTTGACCCCCCTCCTAATTAAAATAGACTCAGTAGCTTCATCACCCACCCATACCCTAGTTGTGCAATTATCATAAAGGTCCCTAATAATATCTATAAAATGTTCATCTATACCAAATCTTCTCAACCCGGCTATTATATGTCCGTGTCCCACAGAATCAAATGCTTTAGCCAGATCTACGAACACTATTGCAATTTCATTCCCATTTCGTTTAGCCCCTTTAATCAAATTATCTAATATAGCAATATTTTCCTCACACCCAGGGGCGGATATAAACCCTTTTTGTCTACTACATATCTTAACTGTTTCCACCAGTCTTTTTGCTAATATTTTGGTATAGATTCTAATCCAAACTGACCCAATTGTCAATGGTCTCCAAGATGTTAACTTCTTCATTTCCTCCTCATCTTGTGTCTTTGGTATTAAAATCGTTCTATTTTTCTTAAATTCATCTGGTACCTGTCTATTTAGAAACCATATATTAAAAATTTTTGTAAGTATTAAGGAGTCTAAATTAAAAATATCCCACAAATTGCTCACTTTTACTTTATCTGGGCCAGGAGCACTATCTTTTCTTATTTCTGTTAAAGCTATTCTAATCTCATCCACAGAGATCGGACTCATTAATATATCATTATCCGCATTCTCTGTGGATGATGGCCACCCTATCATATTACCATGTCCAATTGTTCCCAAAATATTTACATAGTATTCCTCAATTTCTTTCATAGGGATAGCACACTTAGCCTTATCTGGCTCTCCCATTATAATGCGAGTCAATCTTCTTCTATCCTTATCAAATAATTGTTGATAGAATTTATACTTAGCTTTCTTTGTAGCATATCTCCTAATTGCATTAAATTGCTTCCTTCTCCCCTCCTTTCTAATCTTCCCTTTTCCTTTATTCCTCAACTCTATTTGACTTTCATTTCTAGGGTCCTGTCCCTCTACTAATGAATAACATAATTTTTCCAACATTGCCCATCCGAGAGCTTTTGTTAGATCCTCCTTTAATAATCCTTCAATTTCCCCTAAACTATTTATTATTTCTCTTCCCTCCCTACTTTGTTTTCCCCGTTTACATATTTTCTCCACTAAATCCACTTCTGGATGTCCTTTTAGTGGGAAAATCCTCTCTCTTGGGGGCGGAATTTCTAATATATTTACTCTAATGTCCTCTACCTCAGTCACTTCCTCCCTATCTCCTGTTACCACTAACTTCTTCTTTGCTAATTCTCGTCTTTTATCTGATATTTGTTTATTCGTTTTGGTCCTCATCTCGCTCTCAATACATTTATTTATATTCCTTTTCCCAATATATTTCCTTTCCAACTGTATAAGCTGCGCAACCTCATCTTTAGTCCATATACGAGATCTAGTCGATCCCTCTTTGATCTTACTTTTAGCAGCCATATCTTCTTTTCTTTGCTCATTCCTCACAGCAGGGTGTCTATGTCTACAGTGTTGGCTCAATCCAGATCTAGTATGAAAACCAAGCCCACAGACCGAGCACGTATGGCTCTTCATTGGGGTATCCGCCTCCTTGGGTATGCACTTGGGGTAGTGGCAAGCTATATTATGATATTGAGAAGATTTTCCACATTTACTACATACAACTCGTATGGCTTTACTTTTATGAACCACATTAATGTGTTTGGCCCATTTACCAAATGTTGGTAATATCTGGGGACATATTGGACAATTAAAACTATCAACGGGATACTCTAAATAAAAAACCCCATCCTTCCACGAACTACTTTCTAATATATTTATATTACTACCAATACTGTTAAGATCCTTATTACGATCCCTATTAAAATCAGTACTTGATTCCCTAACATATGGATCATCAAATGTACTTAAATACTTAAAATCTGGATTAAAACTGTCCATAGTTAAATCATTAAAAGTGTCCCTTGTAAAAACCATCGGTAAGATAGATAAAATCTCCTCACCATGATCATCACAAACATTCTCCTCTACCTCCTCTCCATGCTCCACTGGGAGGACTTGATTCTCACTCTCATTCTCATGAGACTTCATTATAGTCCACACCATTTTATCCATTGGTCCAGCGACCCTAATCACACCCCTAATATATTTAACACTGTCAGCCGGGGCATCAAAGCCAACAGCGGGGGCGTTATTAACCCGGTCCAGCGCCAATCCGGTATAAAAATATAAATTACTTTTTTCCATAGCTAAAAGATTTACCCTTCTCAGGGGGAAACTAACCCTTTCCAGGGGGAAACTAACCCGTACCTGGGGGAAACTTACCCTTTCCAGGGGGAAACTAACCCGTGCCTGGGGGAGACTACCCTTACCAGGGGGAATCTAACCCTTACCAGGGGGAGTCAACCCGTACCTGGGGGAGGCTACCCTTACCAGGGGGGCATCCATGTGGCACCATATGGGGCTGCCCAACCCCGTCCCACACTCCACTGAATGTGGGATGTGGGTTCGTCCTCCGCAATCCGCCTGGCTATCCAAGCCAGTTACCGACTCTCACCACGAGGAGGTAGCGGTTGGACTTGCAATCCAGAGGCTTTCCTCAAAGAGGGGTCCCAAACAGCATAATGTCGAGCTCTAACGGGCGTGTGAGTAAAGGCTCAGATCTTGGTAGGGGTTGCCCCTATTGACCGGGCTCACGCCCACCCCCACCTCACCGATAACCCATTCTCTCACTACCCTCAGGCAATGTTTCCGTCCAAGCCCGACAGCTGAGAGGGTCCAGAGACGCATGGAGAGCCATTAAGAGAGCCTCCCTGCTCCTTGTCCCCTGACTGCCCCCTCCTGAGACCTTCCCCACATCCTAACTGGCCCCCTAGGACTCTGCCCCCTACCTGTCCCCTGACTGCCCCAACCCTTATCCACACCCCCACCCCCAGACAGACCCCTGGGACTCCCACGCCCCATCCAACCACTCCCCACCCCCTGACAGCCCCCCCCAAAACTCCCGACCCATCTAAACCCCTCTGCTCCCTGTCCCCTGACTGCTCCAATCCCTCTCCCCACTCCTGCCCCCTGACAGCCCCCCCCAGAACTCCCAAACACCCCCTCGCTCCTTGTCCCCTGACTGCCCCCTCCTGGGACCCCTGCTCCTAACTGCCCTCCAGAACCCCACCCCTACCTAAGCCTCCCTGTGCCTTGTCCCCTAACTGCCCCCTCCTAAGACCCCCCCACCTGTACTCTGACTGCCCAAAACCTTACACCCCCAACCCCCAACCAATCCCCCCCAAACTCCTGACCCATCCAACCCTGCTCCCTGTCTCTTGACTACCCCCCCCCCCGAACCTCCCTGCCGCTTCTCTGAGCCCCGGCCCCCTTACTGTGCTGCACAGCAGCGCGCTCGGCAGCGGGGGAGGGGAGCAGAGTCAGACCTCCAGACTGCCGGAGGCCGAGGCGACGGCCGGCGATCTGTGAATGCAGGGCGGGGGGAGGGAGGGAGAGGAGGGGAGTGGTCTCAAGTTGCAGGGGAGAGGAGGGGGGAAGTGAAGGAAGGGCTCTGGCTGCCGGAGCCCGTGAGAGTGGCACCATCTGGCCGGCTGCCCTGTAAACCCCGCACGCTCTGCATGGGGGGCGGGGGAAGTCCGGACATTGACAAATTCCCCCCGGACGCTATTTTTAACTGAAAAAAGCCGGACATGTCTGGGGAAATCCGGACGAATGGTAACCCTACTGTTGCTCAAAGGCCAGGGGAATGGAAGCAGACAGTATGCTCCAAAATACTCTGGCTAGACCTGGAATGGAAGGCAATGGCCAACGGTCTACTGCCTGAAGACACTGATGAGCAGAGGAGACCTGCCAACAGATCTTTAGTGTATGTCCCCACCCTCAGTATCTTACCTCCTTTAGTTCAGCCATATCACTGCAGTGGTTCAATGGAAATCATGCAGCAGCCGGATTGCTCACTGTGTTGAAACAACATAGTGTCACCAAATTAGTTCTCCTTGACCATCTCTGCAGCTCCCAGCCTCTCCACTCCAGCCACTCTTCCCCTATGCAAAGTGTTGCTCAGGTACAACTCCTCCCATAGGCAGATCAGTGTACTTCCAGTTGCTAAACATATCCTGGCTGGCCATCTGCTTGCCCACTTGATTCCCCTCACTGCTACAGTCCCATTCTCATGAATTCCTACAGCCTTTCCTTGAATAGTGGCCCCTCTAATCAATGAACTCTGGGCCCAAGTCTAATGGACCTGTTGTTTAATATGGATGTAGGTTGCAAGCCATTGGATCTATCCAATCAAAAAACAAGCTTGCAAAGAAGGAACTGGGTGGGGCCTGTTGAGCTGTCAGAACCTAAACAAATGTTAGTCTTTAAAACAAAAGTTGTTCTTAGGAATGCTCTAGGAAAATATTCACAATTCTGCTGCAAAAATCAAAAGCAATGGCCCCTTGTCTCTAAAATGCTTAAAGGTATATTATTGTTCTTCCTGGCCCCTCTGAGGAATAGTTTTGCTGTACACTGTGAAATAACCAACATGTTCTGCCCCAGAGACAGCTACACTTGAGTGCTGGATGAACTCATGTATGAATTGGGGCCAGGCACACAGGGGTAGGCAGTACACTAGCTCCTTACTTTTACATACGCCCGTTCCATATAATACAGACTGGTGGTCAGGCAGAAAGGAAGTGGAGGGTTCTTTTTCTGAGAGGTCACTAAGGTCTTCAGGCAACTTGGTCCAGTCATTTCTTACCCGCTGCCTCTCAGCTCAGGAGGATGCCTCTCCTCTGAGAGGCTCCATCTCCTGCTGTCAGCTCCACAGTGCTGCAGCTACCATATTTGGTTGTCAGGGACTGATTGGTGGCCTGAAAACTCCCCTCAAGTTCTATGCAGCCCACTTGGGCTCTGCATAAAATTTGGCAGATAGTTGAAGTGCTCTGGGATCCTTGGGGATGAAATTAATTATATTTATAAACATACAGTGGCTAAACTGGCTCATCTGTTCACAATTATTATATTATTATTATTATAAAAAGCAGAATCTACAAAACAAACTGGCACTTAGAAAAGTGCCAGAGAAGAAAAGTCTGAAATTATCAGCCCACTTCTCTATGGCAGTAAATATGCCTCAGAAATTAATGAGGAGAACTAGTTTATAATGGAGTTCAGACTGACAGATGGAATAGCCTATAAACTACAGCTTCACAAACCACATTAAGGAAGTCCCAAGTAAATTTTACCAAGCCAGTTCTTATATTATTACTAATATTTGTAACATGATTCTTGCAAATCCTGCAGTCGGCTTAATTGTACCTATCAGGAGTCTATGAAAATCCTCAGTAACATTTAAGATTTTCCAGACCCAGATTTCAATTTAAATAGGGGGAAAATAGGATTAATTGAAGGATAGTCAAAAAATCTCAATGTTAATGTAATCACAGTAAGAAACTACAGACCAGTGAACTGAAAAAGTGGCATTACACAGATACTAGAGATGCCTCTTAAGGACTCCGCAAAAACATAAATTGTGGTAGGAAGTCTCAGAGTCCAGTTCAACTGACTTGTGCTCACACTACAGGGCTAAAAATAGCAGCATAGATGTTCCCACTTGCGCTCTGAGGCCCAGCCCCTGCCCAGGTTTCAGAGCCCAAGCTCCAGCTAGAGCAGGAACGTCTACACTGCTATTTTTAGCCTCATAGTGTGAGCCCCACAAGCCCAACTCAGTTGACCCAGGCTCTGAGACTCACTCTCACAGGTTTTAGGGGTGGTTTTTTTTGCAGTGTAGACATACCCTTAAAGGGCTTCCTCTTCAATCTACACAGTAGTTGTTCAGTCCAATCTCTGCCAGCAGAACTCTTTGAAGCATTCATCTTGGGTGCCCTCATTGTTATGCAAGTGATGCACATTTTCTTTTGAAACATGTGGACAAGTGTTGTGAAGTTTTTTCAAAGCATTTCCTTGACACAGAACACTGCCAGTGCAAATGGAATGAAGACAGGAAGGAAGAATCCATATAAAAGGAGAGATGAAAAGTGACTAAGTAAAAATGGCACTTTCTTACTTCACAGAAGAACTCCCTGTGTGTATTTAGCAATTGCTCAGTTTTTATTATTCTTTTCTCCTGTACAGTAGATAGAGCCAACACAATTATGGACCAGTGAACCTGAATTTTATTCTTTTTTTGCATCAACAACATAATTGCTTACTAGGGTCCAATGAGCTATACCTGTGCAAATCTATTGAAGTTAATGGGGATTGCACAGATACCTGACCTGATCAGCAAATGACCTGATAATTTTATCTGAACGTTCTTATTCGTGATGATGTGCAAGAAGCAAATAACTCAGTTTGATTCTCAGAACCCAAGTTGATTTTGATGGGCTGGCAGTTACAAAAGTATCTTTTAACATGTAAACAGCACATTTGATCTGGAAATCATTGGGAGATAAAAAGTATAGAACCCACAGTTCTAAAGAGTCAGTCTTCATAGTAGAAATGTACTTTAAAAACTATTTTGTTATGGAGTTGTGTTTTATTATTTTGTAATGATAATAGTTCCTCTGGGTGCTTATTTTAAGTTTTTATACTTCTAAATTTGTATAATTTTGATATTGACTGTATAAAATTGTCTTTGATTACTATAATCAGAGCCTGTTCTAGAGATGGGTGAGCAGGGCAGTTACCATGGATGCCAATTTCTGGGGGGCCACACCCCAACATTGAGCTGCTGGGCTTTTTTTTAAAGCTTGGTCATGGGGTGGGGGCAGGGCAATCAAAATACTTTCTTCCCTGGCTGGCAAAATGGCTAGGGCCACTTCTGACTGTAATCTTGTGTTTGTACATGAGAGTAAGTTGTTACTTAATATATGCATCCTCGTTTTGCCTACTTAGTATATGCATCATTTGAAAGAGGGCAGGGGTAAAGTGGAATGATTTAGACAAATGAATTTAGGAGAGGAGGATGTCAAATCACGGTGTGGGACTGGCTATGATCGAAAAGCTTATGATGGTGGGCCCACTGCAGAAGCCAAACAGATGATAGGATGCCAAAGAAAATAGTGCAAACACAACTAAGGTCACTCCTACCTAGAGGCCAACCAGTGATTACATGGAGGGATGTAGTACACAGGTACATGACCAGGCTCCACTTAATGGAGAAACAAGCCATGGACAGGAAGGAATGGCAACATAGTACTGCTCCACATGTCTACAAAGGTGCTTTGGGATGAAAGTGTGAGAGGTTATGTTTACACTTGGAGACGGGGGCATGAGTAGACATCCTCGCACTAGCTTGCTAAAAATAGTAGTGTGGCTGTGGTAGCATGGGCAGTAGCAAGCAATGGCATGGACTAGCTATGCTGCATACACACTCAGGGGTCTGGACAGGTTTGTACTTAGGGTAGCTAGCCTGTGCCACCACTCACCACTGCCCGTTCTACCACAGCTCTATTACTATTATCAGCATGCTAGTTGCGTATGTCTGTTCAAGCTAGGAATCACACCCCTAGCTAATAGTGTAGATGTAGCCAAAGAGATGCAACCTAAAATCTTTACATGTACCACCCTTACTTTCTGTCTGCAAATTTAGGCCAATATTTTCAAAAGTAGATGCCTAAAGATAGGCCCCTACATCCACATTAGATATGAAGACAGAGGCTTAAGAACTGAAATTTTGGATTTATGATTTAGGGACTGGCAGAATTATAAACTGTTGCTGTAATGTTCATTCTACAGGTGTTAGCCCTAAAAGAGAAATCTCCTTTAGTCTCCATTATTTACCTATAACCTGAGAAATGTAATCACGAAGTGTTGACCTACTGTAATCCATTACTGTGTGTGTGGCTCAGACATACCAGGAGGATTTTGAGATACCATATGTGTTGCTCTACCAGTCTATAGTTGGGATTCAAATCAAACTCTTGGTTAACACACTATGGCGCTCCAGAATGTACAGAAAGCAAAACTCCCAATGAGAGCAGGAATGGCCCTTTAAACACATGCAGAACAGACTATCTTGGAAACATTCCTAAGTGTGAGGCAAATAAAGAGCTAAACGATGCCTCATTCGAAGATGGGTGTGCAAGAGTGGAAAAGAAGGGCACAAGACCTTCTGACCCCCCTGCACCCTCTGCCAGGAGATGACATAATCCCAGTCCTTACCCAGAATCTTGGAAGCACTACCATGCACCAATTGTATTGGCGGGGTGGGGTCTCCAGCCTTACTGTCTTGGTGGCAGTACTATTTGCAGTCTCATACTAGACTGTGGAAGCCAGTTCTGCAGGAGATATTTTCCCTAGGAAAACAAATGACAATATAATAATCAAAATTATATAAATTTGGATTTGTCAAAGAGACTAAGGGAGTTAAGTGCCCAAATCCCATTGAAATGCAATGGGAGTGGGCAGCTAACTCCCTTAGGCTCTTTTGAAAAGCCCAGTCTATATTATTATCTTAAAACTCTCATGTCCCCTTATATATAATAGCTGTCTAGGATTCTAGGACGCCCCTTTACATTGTTTACTTTGGAGTCAGGAGCTCCCCAAACCAAAAACTTTCTTCTACCAACAAACAACAGAGATATTTCTCTCTTATAGGAGAAGCAGTAGCCCATGCAACATTCCACTATAGAAAGCTAAAGCCAGGAGACCTGAGTTCTATTTCCCTCTCTACTGCAGACTTTATGTGAGATATTGAGCAAGTCACTTAATTTCTCTGTCTGTTTCCCTGTCTATAAAATGAGCTTAATACTTAGCTCGTACAGAGGTGCTGTGATTTTTTTGTTAATACCTGTGATGTACTTTGAGATCATGAGATGGAAGTTATTATAGAAGTGAAAAGTATTATTAATTACTATAGTCTTAGAGCTATATGAACAATTTGTTCAACAACAAAAAAATGTTTTTCAGTGATCTGGATAGCTCAGGGGATTAGAAATGGGAATGGAGCAGGTAGGTCAGCCAAGGTCAGCAGGAAGTTAAAGTTACGGCCATCTGATGGCTGTTCAGTGGCAGATGTGAAAAACTGACAGCCCTGCAGTTTTAAGTTCTTTATATATGCACAGAACAGGTATTCAAGCTTTCACCAATTTGTTTCAGCAGTGAAAAGGAACAATTATTGCTAGACGTGAAAGGACAATTTCCAAGCCCAGTCAATCCTTGGCCTCTCTTTTGAAACAGTCCAAAAAGTACTACCTGTCCTTCAGGAACTGGACTTAGACCAGCTTTATAATGTTTCATGTGCATTCTGAACAGCTGTCACATAGTAGCATTCAGTCACTAATAATCTGTTGTACTATAATTTCAAAACAATTCCATTTAAAACAAATTTGGTTAAATTATGTCCTTGGTCTGAGTTCTTGGATACCATAATTCAGCCCAGAGCAAGTTTGCATGACTATTTTAAACCAATGAAAAACTGGATTTTAAATGGAAATTCTATCAGTTAACTGTAGTTGTACAAATTGTAACAATTGTATCTGTGTGCCTATAAGCATTCTCCTCATGGATAAATTTTCTTAATGCTATTGTGACATATTATACCATCACCATCCCAGAATAAGGCTTCACTCCTGCAAAGACTGAGGCATGTACTTAATTTAAGAACATGAATATTCCCTTTGTGTTCAGGATCAGGGCCTAAATTATTTTTTAAGATAATTATTTTATATTCCACAACCATTCATTTGTAAATCCTATTGATGTGTCTTATTAATGTCGACTTATTTAACATACTTACCATAAATTATGCCTCACTGTTCAGTACATCTGAGTTTTACACTTAGTCTTATTTTAAACTACACCAGCATAATTAAAATGACCTATAAAGGCCCTGATTCTGGAAGATACAGAACATCCTTCTTGGATGCAATTAAGAACCCCAGCTCTCATTAAAATCAGGAATTAGCCCTGAATCTATGTAGCCTCTAGATCATTTTCATGTAACCAATTAACTTTGATAAAAGCTTATAGCATTTTTTTCCACAGCATGCAACTCCTGCTTCCATCAGACGTACCTGCTGTATAGACGTTTAATACTGATACTAGTAGTGTATTCTTATTGTATTGGCAATAGGTGTGTTCTGGCAGTATTTTAATGCAATGTCCCAACACTATAAATAATTCAGGGCAGTATTCCAAAGTGTACTTGTAGTTCAGTTCTCTTAATAGGATAATCTATGATCTGCAGCATTTCTAACAGTGCATTGTGTGTTTACAAGCTAAGATATCACTTGGAAATAAAAAACAGATTTCAAATACTTCTAAGCAGTAAATAAGCAAAGAATGATGTTCATCCTGGTCTTTACTGCTGATGCTTTTCCCTTTAGAGGTATTCAGATCACTCCTGGGCCTGCCTAGTAGTTTATAGATGATAATACCAAATTCAACTATGTAGTTTTGTTCCACACACTACCTCCTTGAAACAGCAGGGTGGATGGTGAGCCAATTAGACCATGTGGAACTTTTTGTTTTTATTGATTCAGTGTCAAATTCCCTCTTGTACCAAACTGCTGCCAAATGAAGAATTAATCATTTTAGAGGAGTTAGAAAACACAGTTCACTCTGTCCTCCCCCAGGGCGGAGGGAAGGCTTTATGTGCGGGCAGGGGAAAGGGGGGAAATTATCCTCACTTCGTCTCACATGAGATTTACAATTCTTTGCAACAGATTTCTTAGTAATTATTTTAATGTTTATTTAGAAAACAACTAGATACAATATGTCATTCAGAACTATTTATAGTTGTGGCTGTGGTGCATTTTCTTTGCTCAAAGGTATTACAGCAGTGTTTTTGTCCAGTGTTCCAGGATGGCCATTTTTGACAACTGATAGCTAATTTTCTGTCCTATATTTGGAAGCAATTCTGAGCTATGACTCAAATTTTCACCCTTTAGATGCTTTCCTAGAACTTCAAGGAAGAGTTGTAGCTAGTGCCGAGAATGACGGCCAACTGGCAACTTCTCTGAACTTGGAGGAGTCTTGTCATTGGTGCTTTTGGCTGAAATATTTTCTTGGCAGCTTTATGGTTTCCACAGGGCTCATTAGACTTTCTGTTAGGAAGATCTAAAGTACATTGCTGAATTCTGTCATGAAGAGGAGGCTTCAGTTTCTTGATGGAACTGCAAAGTCTGTTTTTCTTTTCTTTTTTATCTCTGAATTCAGAACTAGGTCCTTTACCTTGCTGCACATGCCAGGGCAAGTGTCTTTTCATGGCTTTTATCACCAGAATTGTATTTTGATGCTTAGCACACAACAGGCGGCTTGGCACTCCTGTGTATTTTACAATAGCAACATTTCCTTTGGACAGATTGTGTGATCCAATTTAACCAGATTTTTCCTTGTGAGAAGCACATCTTCTGAGTTCCTGATTTCTGAAAGATGAGCAGTCCCACAAGATTCTTTGTATGCAGTGTGTTTTAGCCATGTTGGTCCCAGGATATTAGAGAGACAAGCGGGTGAGGTAATAGCTCTTATTGGACTAACTTCTGTTGGTGAAAGAGACAAGCTTTTGAGTTTACACAGTGCTCTTCTTCAGATAAGTTCTTCTTCATCAGAAGTTAGTCTTGTAAAAGATATTACCTCACTCACCTTGTCTTTCAGCATTTTTTGTCAGCCTCAATAATAAAGGAAAACATTTAACACAGCTGTCGTCTGTTTCATGACTGTGATATTGCCTTGTTTTTCAATGAATGTGCCTTGCTCACCAAATGAGATGATATGAAAATATCACTTTCATTAAGATGTTTGCATTTTGCTTTGAGTAAAGGGAAACTGAATATTTCTTCTGGAAAATCAAACACACCTTTATAAAGAAAAGGAAAAATGACTGTGGAAAATAAACAGTGACACTGTACTAATACAGAAAACCCTACAGCAATGCTTCTCAGTAATAGTACCAATAAACATTTCATAGTGAAAAGATTAAATAAAGTTATGTATCAGCAATTTATATTCGCTAGCATAACAAATGCATTATATCATCATCAAGCTGAGTGTACAATTTGAAATGAATAATTTGTCCAGTGAATTCAGCCTTATTTATGGATTTACTTGATGTATTCATTATTCAATTAATTATTTTGCAAATAGAGGCCTGGGGAAATTTCCTTATGAGAAAAAAACTGTAAAGATTGAAGCAGTGTAGTTTAGAGAGGAGACAAATAAAGGGAGGACTTGATACGGGTAGAGAAAATAATACATTGCATTTGAAAAAGTAGATAATTCACTCCTATATATTTGTGATACAAGAACAGTGGAACTGTTCTGGAAGGTAAATTTTAAAGAGATTACTTTTCTAATTAACCTATGGCACCCATTGCCATAAGGTATCAGTGAGGCTAAGAGATTAGTAGGATTCAAAAAAGGATTAGATACTTGTATGCAAACATCCACAATTATACTAGATATGGCTTTTTAAAGATACTTCAAGGCATAATCCACCCACTATCTGACAGGATGAGGAAGAGATTTCCCTTATGGGAAGATTATTCCATCATTGTCTACTATCCGCCTTATTGTGTAGAATATGGTACTGACTGCTTTGAGAGAGGATACTGGACTAAATGGACCACTGGCCTGATCCGGGTTTGACAATTTCTGTTTTCCAATGTAAATGTTTTACTTCTCTGAATTGATTGTGAACTGCAAGTATGCAATATTCACAACTAAAGCTGTGCTGGTTAGTTGCAACTGGTCAGATCAGTGACCTGGTATTGTTTCTTTTCTATGACTGGATATGTGCACAAACACTTCAGAGTACAGACAGGTGCATGAATGTTTCAAATTCAGTTTCCATAAATACTTGTGCAAGTGACTTTGAAATTCACTTTCTGCAAATAGTCATGCCAATAAAAACTGATTGCAACAATCTCAATGTCATAGAAAGCCAACACAAAAGGGGTTGAGCAAAGTTACAGGACATTTATTTTAAAATTCTAGCTAATGCTTGCAAACATTTATGTAGTATTCATCTAGCTCTCTTTGCTCTACTGCCACCACTGCAACTGGGAGAGGTCCTCATTCTGAATGATTATGAAATCTGGTATCCAGCTTGTTCTGTTGACTCTGGATATACTGCAAAGCCCATCTTTTTCTCTCTGTTATTTGGGGCAATTGGGGTTGAGGGGTAGGTTGGAGGTTTATTGAGATGCCTGCTGTGCGGGGGACAAATTTTTAATTTATCTTTGTCTCTGCTATTTCTTCTGGTTGTTTCCCCAGGCAACCAGCATTACTTTAGTATACAATTATTGTATTCTTACCTATATAGAAACACCTGGAAATCTCTTTTTCAGGCCATAAATGTCAAAAGTATAACAGTTTTTCCTTTAAAACCAATATTCTAAAGGAGAGATGTCAGGAAAAAGCCATTTTATTAGCCTTCCAGCAGGGAAATAAGTTTTCACAGATCTCACTGAAGCTGATAAGAATGCACTTATTTTCAGATGAAACCTGATTAGTCACCAATATTGAATATAACACATATACTGCATCAGCTGGATTTTTCTCATTTACATAACAATATATTATTTATTGCAACAGTACCACAGTAAAACAATACATTATACAATTAACATTGTATTCATAGGAATTGCTTTAATAGTTTGAAAAAAAAGGATGGATTAAGACTGTGGTACAATGAACAAAACCTAGATAATTTCAGGTTGCAAGTTTTTAAGATATTACTAGAAATCAGATAATGTTGATTTTGTTTGCAAATGGTGCGATTCCACTTGTATAATACTCTCACTTCCACTGAAGTAAGTAAGTGCTTTATGAGGAAGGATTCCTGGATTGGACCAATCATTTTAGGGAACTAGAGTCTATTTTGGTGTTATGATCACATGTTGATATAATGCTTTTCTAATACATCATTAACTGAATAAAACAGAAAAGAGTAATAAAATGTATTCAATCTGGTTAACGAAAAACTTGGTTTTACTGAGATAAAATTACTTAATTAAAAACAATTAAACCGTAATCTCTTCATCAAGAGTTTGTCTTTTGAGATTGTTTGGGGTATCCTGGAAATCTGAGTAAATTGAATATGAATTAGACAGAGCTGATTGGTCACTAATTTCTCAAATAAATCATCCCAGAATAGTTTGCCATAAAGTAAAACAGGGGATAATATTTTACAGCTAAGTTACTGAGTACCCATAAGTTACATTTTTTATTTAGTTAATTACAACATGTACAGTGGTGAGCATTAGAAAGTGTTTTCCCTTTGGCGAGATTCCTCACTGCCTGAAACTGTAAAATGCTCACTTGGTTATCATACAACGAATCTCCTTAATTACTCACTGTATCTCCAAAATCCTCCTTGCCTACTTTCCACTTTCCAACTGCCTTTGCTACATGAACGATGCCATGTTTTCAAAGACTCTTAGTTCACATTAATATAATTAGAGCTGCAGTATTTTTGTTTTCTTAAGGTTTCGTCTGTCAGTTTTTCTTATGTTTTACCAAGTGCATTCATGTAACAAATGCCAGAGGCTACAGAATCGTTGCTGTTACGATGCCGCTATGATTAAGAGTTAGGCAGCAAATTGGAAATGCTGAGCCTTAGATGCTGAGCTGAAACTTTGATTAATCAGTAGCAATAACTATAAATGTCACATCAAAATATCCCCCCACACACATAGATAAATATTATATTTCATGCCTAGCTCTTTTGCTGTAATCTCTGCTGTTCTGTGTAACAATGACTGCAACCAAAATATGGTCCAGTGGCAGAAAGCAATAAACAGTTTTCCATGAAACAATATGCAAATTATGTAAGGATTAAAAAAAAATAATTCAAATGCCCTGAATCTATAACATTAGCCATGGCACACCAATGTTTAATATATTTCATTTCTAACAGTCTGCACTATTTTTAATGTACAATCTTATGCTATATTAAATTTTTAAAGCTCTACTCAGATCTTTTAATGTATGGTCCAGAGGGGTATACTAGCTAATCAGCTAGTTTTCCATGATAATAGCTAATCCTAGTTTTCCATGATAATAAAATCCAAAACACTCTGATAAAAAACATTAAAAACCCATGTTTTTCCATGATTAAAATGAAACACTGAACTTTAGTATTGCTGCCCACAATTTATATAGTATCAGTTGAACACAAGGTTTTATTGATATGTTTACAATTTTTAAGCAAGTTCAAAGCCTATCAGTGCCATCAATCATTATAATAAAATAAAGTTAATAGATTTGCAATTTGTATTTCTTACATATACCAAATACTTCAATGTCTGTAATCTATATTTTCATAAAATTGGGAGTGGGGGTTTAAACACACAAAAATGCTGGAATCATCCAATCACAGTGCATTGTGTCTTTAATGTTGTTGGTGACCCTGCTGTTTCAGCCTCTTGTTTTCATTCAGTTTATATATAGCACTTTCCATGTGTTCTACAATTGTCTGCTTTTGAACATAATCTATAGCTTTGCTGTATACAGTACAGAACAGCATGTTATCATCAACGTGAAATCTGTCCTTGCCAAATTCAGTGATATGGTCTCTGGGGTGGTTTTTAAAGTTTTCAGCATCTTTTCACAACTTTAATTACTCAGATCTGGAGGCTGAAGTGAAATTTGAGAAGAATTAAAACATGAACGCCCTCTATGCCATTGAGTAATCTCTATATGCCAGAAGCAGTTTATTGGCATAAATTTAGCTAGGTAAATTTAAAGTGCATTCAAAAATCAACCACAAGGGGGGGGAGGTTGCGCACATTGAATATGTGACATTGGTACTGGCAGTAAAATGTAGTTAATATATGTTTTAATTTTTTCACAAAATGCAAAAAACTAAAAAGATTCTCTGGAAAAAAAATGCAAATTCCGTGTTTTTCAATCGGAAATGGATGTCTAGGATCCCTGCTAATCAGTTACAGTTAATATGAGGGTATATGAGATAAATGTAACTGCTCACATGGACATCACCTTCACACATGGTTGGTCTGAGTATGTGTGTGGCTGAGGAGCCCAGTTCCTCCGTGCCAAGGTATCAGGCGCCTGATAGCATGGTGCCTGAGCTGTACCGTGCTTTAAGACATCACAGCCGGGGGAGCCCTCAAAACACAGAAACACTGGGACTAGGGTTCTTGGCTCGCCTCATTGCACCAGCATCACATAGCATAGTGCTCATCTCTCTAACATAGCCCCCTACCTCAAACACAGCCCATTTTCTCCCCCAGGCCCATGTACATCCACTCTTTCTTCTGCTCGCCACCTACCTGGCACCCTCACATACCACTCATCCCATGCCTTCCTCAGAGATGACCACTCCCCCCTCACTCCATTTGCTCTATGATGTACTGCTTTATGGTAGTCGGAGGAAATGAGTGAGCAATGCGGAGGCTGATGGAGAAGGAGGGGAAAACAGAGATGTGTGATAAAAGTGGTTATGTTAGGATGACTGGTGCTTAGTGAAAGATGTGTGGGAGGGGGAAGGAGACCAGTTGAACACTGATGTTTCTGTGCTTTCAGCACTTCTGTGCTCCTTCCTCAGCTGTCCTGGCGTAACGCCGACAGACCCCGGTCGTCAGCGGGTGGGATCGAACCAGGGACATCTGGAGCTTAGTGCACGAGCTAAAAGCCAACTGGCTCTTAGAGAGAGAGTTAAATGAGTCTGCTGTATAGCCTTAGCTAAGTGGTCTCGGTGCTACTAGATGGGACAGAACATCACACCAAGGAGGTGTGTGGGTTACATACTTTCCCTAGCTGAGGAAGTGCATCCCAAGCTTCAGAGTCTTCCCAGTTGAAATCCCGGACAATCCCCCACTTTGAATGCCAACAGACCCCAGTCATCAGCGGGCAGGATTGAACCAGGGACCTCTGGAACTTAGTGCATAAGCCTCTACAGCAGGGGTCAGCAACGTTCGGCACGCGGCTCACCAGGGTAAGCACCCTAGCGGGCCGGGCCAGTTTATTTACTTGCTGACGTGGCAGGTTTGGCCGATCGCGGCCCCCACTCGCCGCAGTTCGCCGTCCCCGGCCAATGGGGGTAGCGGGAAGTGGCGCGGGCCGAGGGATGTGCTGGCCACGGCTTCCCGCCGCCCCCATTTGCCCAGGACGGCGAACCGCGGCGAGTGGGGGCCGTGATCGGCCGAACCTGCAGCATCAGCAGGTAAATAAACTGGCCCAGCCCGCTAGGGTGCTTACCCTGTTGAGCCGCGTGCCGAACGTTGCCAACCCCTGCTCTACAGCATGAGCTAAAAGCCAACTGGCTCTTAGCTAGGGCAGTTGAAATCCTGGACGAGCCCCCACTTGTAACACCAACAGACCCCAGTCGTCAGCGGGCAGGATCGAACTAGGTAGGACTAAGTATTATATAGACCAGGGGTCGGCAATGTTGGGCACGTGGCTCGCCAGGGTAAGCACCCTTGGCCTGCGCCGCTTCCCGCCACCCCTATTGGCCCGGGACGGCAAACCGCGGCAAGTGGGGGCCGCGATTGGCCAAACCTGCTGCGTCAGCAGGTAAATAAACTGGCCCGGCCCGCTAGGGTGCTTACCCTGGCGAGCCGTGTGCCGAACGTTGCCGACCCCTGATCTAGACCTTACCTGACAGGTGTTTGTCTAACCTGGTCTTAAAAACCTCCAATGATGGAGATTCCACAACCTCCCTAGGCAATTTATTCCAGTGCTTAACTACCCTGACAGTTAGGAAGTTTTTCCTGATGTCCAATCTAAACTACCCTTGCTGCAATTTAAGCCCATTGCTTCTTATCCTATCCTCTGAGAGGGGACATAACAGTTTTCAAGCACATAAAAGGTTGTTACAAGGAGGAAGGAGAAAAATTGTTCTCTTTAACCTCTGTCTTCTTTTTTCCAGACTAAACCCAATTTTTTCAATCTTTCCTCCCAGATCGTGTTTTCTAGACCTTTAATCATTTTTGTTGCTATCCTCTGGACTTTCTCCAATTTGTCCACATCTTTCCTGAAATGTGGCATCCAGAACTGGACACAATACTCCAGTTGAGGCTTTATCAGCGCAGAGTAGAGTGGAAGAATTACTTCTAATATCTTACTCACAACACTCATGCTAATACATCCCAAAATGATGATTGTTGAAAAAAAAAAAAAAAAAGTGTGACACTTTTGATTCATGTTTAGCTTGTGATCCACTATAGCCCCCAGATCCCATTCTGCAGTACTCCTTTCTAGACAGTCATTTCCCATTTTATACATGTGAAATTGATTGTTCCTTCCAAAGTGGAGTACTTTGCATTTGTCCTTATTGAATATAAGTGGAATCACACCATTTCTCCAGTTTGTCCAGATCATTTTGAATGTTAATCCTATGGTCCAAAGCTCTTGCAACCCCTCCCAGCTTAGTATCATCTGCAAACTTTATAAATGTACTCTCTATGATATTATCTAAATCATTGATGAAGATATTGAATAGAACCGGACCCAGGACCGGCCTCTGGGTCCAGTTTTGGACATGTGTCCAGTCTCCTTTATACCACTGATTCATTACAGCCAATAAAATTGTAGCATGCAAATTAGCTGTAGAGAGAGGATGAGAATTGGTTGAGGTACCTCTGATGTTGTAATAGCCGCACTTACTTATTCAAGTAAGAATAAAAGAGCTGTTAATCATAACAATCATTAATTATTTTAGCTTAATTATAACAATTTCCTGAAACACAGCCTACGCATGAGATTTCAATGAATTTGAACTGTAATGCAAAGTTTGAAGAATCTGTATTTTTCTCTCAAGATCTTTCAGGACAACAATATCTGAGTGCTGCATTTTTTCAAAGACCTGTTTTAAAATTAAATTTTAAAGCTAACCCATTTACTTGTAAATTATCAGAAAATCTATTCTGGGCTCAGAGAGCAAGTACTGTAAAGTTTGGGATAATACAATGTATTCTTCATAAATAATAAAGGTGAATCCCTGCTTTAAGTTCTAATCTCAACTCAATCTTAAGTATGGAGCTGAAGCCATAATATATAAATATTTAAGTGAGTTACTGTATTTATCCTCACACTCCACAAGTGAAGGTGGGAGCCATACATTTTCTTCAGATTTTCAAACCTTGTGCCCACATGTAAGGCCTTCTGTGACCTGCACTGTAACACTGTATTCTTATTGGCTGAGCGTCCAATGTACCATAGCAAATGTACAAACTTCAAAATTCCTTAGCAGCTGTGCAAACAGAACAATACATTTAAGACATTCTGTTTTAAACATGCACATGGATAATTGAACTTCAAAGCAAAAGCTCAGTTAATTCTTTTATGAGGATGCAAATTACTAGTGTGACTTCTCACCAGATTGGGAGCTTCACAGAACAATCAGTCTGATCTAAATCCTCCCTGAAGCAATGCACAGTTGGGGGTACTTCTGTTAGTCTAATCCGTATTTTGGAAACTCTAGGCTACGATTAGTTTTGCACCCTGGCTCTAAGTTTTTATCTTTAAATGACTACTAGTACAGTTCTAAAATAAAGTTAACCTCTTCCTGTATCCTGTTTTATTTCCAGAACAAAGCGTCAGAGTTTGGTCTCATTTTCACTTGTGTAAATCAAGTGTAATTTGACTGAAGTAAATGGAAATGAGATTATAATCCGGCTCATGGATTCGACATGTTCTTGAACACATGTGATGTACAAAGGCTATGTATAGTGGACAGCATTCAGGAATGCATAACAAAAGTCCTTTTGTTGGGTTTGCTACATGGCAATAAATCTTACAGTCAATGACTCTGGAATGGGATAGAAGTACAAGCTAATCTTTCAAGAAAAGGATATATCATCAGTATGGTATTCTGAGAAGTAAGTCCATAAATCCCATCAAGAACAATAAAAGGGTCTATATTTAATAACCAGTGGTGCTCTCAATAAAACATTGCCCTGAACATATATATTATGTTCAGCTTCTTATACCACAATCAAACTGTGTTCATAAGCCCTTTGAACATGTTTCATACTTGATCATGGCATACATATTTCCTGTTGTGCCTTTAGAATTATCTTAACTGGTGAAATTCTACCAGAAACTAACCTAACCTCGCAGTTTTGTCCTATGACAACTACCGTTTACAGAAGTAGTTCAAGTAAACATTTTGGGCCTGATTTTGCAGCTCTTGCTCATATGCCAATTTCCATTGGACTCAATAGGACTACATGTGTAATGGCTGCATATTGGGACTAACCATGTAGGGTTGCAGGATTGGCTCTGTCGATGAGATTCAGCTGCTAGCTTTCTAGTTCACAGAGGTGGTAAAGGCATGACATTTTTTAATACAGGCATTTACTAACCATTGGAATGTTTGTCTTTGCTCAGTTCCATTTCATTTATTGACTTCTTTCCCCATTTACCTGGGGTGGGTGGTGTCCACAGTTCTCTGCATCTCCTTTTGGTCCATGGTATGGGTTTGCAGGTCTTGGACTTCCAGTCCTTTTCTCTTTAAACTTCTCTTGACTGTCTCTTTCCATCGTATCCTTGGTCTTCCATGTCCTTTTTTTGCTGCCCTCCTTCTCCCATGCTTTCTTTGCTGGTCGTTTTTCTCCCATTCTTATCACATGTCCTGTCACCTCAAATGTGTGTTCTCCAGACGATCTGTCACTGAGTCCCAAGTACATCTTCCTCATATTTCCTTCCATACACACTCTGTGTATCCTTTGTCTACCTGCCATTCTCCTTAGGATATAATTTTCAACTATCTGGATCTTCTTTTCTTCCATCTCCATAAGACCCAGCATTTCCAAACCATACAGCAGGCAGCATACACTTTTCTTTTCAATTTGTTACCTAATTGCTGGTCTCTCAGTACTCCTGCCATCTTTTTAACTGCTGACCATGCATGCTGGGTTCTTCTTTTCATTCTCCAGATTTCTGTCTGATGGCACTAAGTGTACTTCCCAAGTATACAAATTCTTTCTTCTAATTCAGCTTCTCTCCTGAAACTTCAATCAATAACTCCTCTTCCACCTTCCCTACTTGCATAACTTCAATTTTCTTTATATTTACCTTAAAACTATGGTCTTCAAACACAGATGCCCACTCTGATACCATATTTACCAATTCCTCTTTGCTAGCAGCCAAAAGGGCCAGACCATCAGTTTACATGATGTTTCTCTGTGGCTCCAGTGGCTTGGTTCTTCTACTAATTAGCTTTATAATCAGGATGAAGATAAGTGGAATCAGCACTCAAAATTCCATGTATTGTTATCACCTTAGTTTTCAGAAGGGTACAGCTTCTCTATCATCTCCACTTTTTGAAGGCCTCCTCCCACCCATTTCAAAACCACATACACCAACTCCTGTGGAAGCAATTTGTATGCTTTCTCAAGATCAATAAATGGTACATAGCAGTTATTCCCTACATTTATCATTCTTTCACACTTCTGTCTCATTGCAAATATTGCTTCTATAGTACTCCTTCCCTTACTGAAGCCATACTGCTTCTCTTATATTTTCCTCTACTTCGGACTTCAACCTTGCCTTCAGAACTCTCTCAAGCACTTAGAGAAGCTTACTTAAGAGGGTGATGCCTAACAGGTATTTGGATCATTTGTATCACTCTTACCCTTCAAAGAGGCACAATCAGTCCAGTTCTCCAGTCATCTGGTACCCTAGCTTGTCCAAGAAAACATATTGTAATCTGTGAAGCCACTTTACTCCAGTATCTCCAACAGCCTTGATCATATCAACAGTTGGCTCATCTTTGTCAGCTTTTTCAGTGCTTCTTCTACCTTAATTTTCCATAATTGTCAGCCTACACTCACAGCTCTTACTTCTAAATTAGCAACCTTTGGAAACGTTAGTGGTTAGTGTTAGTCACCAAACACCAATGTCTTTGCTAAATTATTGTGAACAAAAATGAATAAATAATGCAAGTTTCTGCATCTGGTAAGTAAGCGTGAAGATAAAAGAGGAGGAACTACCTTAGATTGGACATTTAGGTGCTTTACACACACACACACATACACACACACACACACACACACACACACAGGAAAACTAACTGAAATGCAGAAAATTGTCTCTTGTTTTGAGAAAACATACCATGTGCATTCAAAAGTCATTTCAAAGCTTAGCCATCTAATGCAACCAGAATTTCCATGAAAAGCTATATAAAAATCTAAAGCCAAGGTTTTCAAAAGAAAGTAGTGATTCTGGCCACCCAACTTGAGATACCATAAAAGGGCCTGATTTTCAGAAAGTCCTGGGCATCTCTACTCTGAACACGCTGATACCATTAAGATGCGTCAATATAGCATGAGTGTGTGTGAGAGAGAGAGGGAGAGATACCAATTATTGTTCAACTAAATGCTGTCTTGTCTCTGCATCTCACTCCTTTAACAGCTTATTAATTTTTAAATCTTAGGAAACTTGGCAATTCTTCCAGGTTAAAGATCCAGTCCTGACTGTTTAGAGGGTGAAGAAATGGGATGGCAGCCACCAGTGAAAAATTCAAACAGGGATCCAGCCCTGCATACAAGGACATTTTCTTGGGGGAGAAATAGGGGTGAACAAACTTTTTAGAACTCATTTTACAAATCTCACACACTACTGGTGAGTCAGATAACATTTTCTTTCTTGTTTGCAGCGTTGTTTTAGCTGAGTTGGCCCCAGGATATTAGAGAGACAGGGAGGGTGAGATAACATCTTTTATTGGATCAACTTCTGTTGATGGAAGAGACAAGCTTTACCAACTTTATTTTCACCATGGAGAGAGGTAAACAGCGGTGTCCCCCAAGGATCTGTACTGAGACCTGTGCTGTTCAATATATTCATAAATGATGTGTGAAAAGGGGGGGGAGGAGTGAGGAGGCAAAATTTGAAGATGATACAAAATAACTCAAGAAAGTTAAGTCAAAATTTGACTGTGAAGAGGTACAAAGGAATCTCACTAAACTGGGTGGCTGGGCAACAAAATGGCAGATGAAATTTAACATCAATAAATGCAAAGTTATACACATTGTAAAACATAATCCCAACTAAACCTATAAAATGATGGGATCTAAATTAGCTGTTATCACTCAAAAAAGAGATCTTGGAGTCACTGTGGATGGTTCTCTGAAAACATCTGATCAAGGTACACTGGCATTCAAAAAAGCTAACAATGTAAGGAACCATTAGGAAAGGCATAGAACATAAGACAAAAAATTTCACAATGCCACTATATAAATCCATGGTAAACTCACACCTTGAATACTGTGTGCAGTTCTGGTCACCCCATCTCAAAAGAGATATACACCTCTACCCCGCTATAACGTGACCCGATATAACACGAATTCTGATATAACGCGGTAAAGCAGTGCTCCGGGAGGGCGGGCTGCGCACTCCGGCGGATCAAAGCAAGTTCGATATAACGCGGTTTCACCTATAACGTGGTAAGATTTTTTGGCTCCTGAGGATAGCATTATGTCGAGGTAGAGCTATATTAGAAATGGAAAAGGTACAGAGAAGGGCAACAAATGTGATTAAGGGTGTGGAGCAGCGTCCATAGGAGGAGAGAGTAAAAAGACTGGGAGTGTTCAGTTTACAAAAGACACAACTACAAGGGGAATATGCCAGCGTTCTATAGAATCATGACTGGTGTGGAGAAAGAGAATAAGGATGTGTTATTTACCCCTTCACATAACTCAAGAACCAAGGGTCACCCAATGAAATGAATAGGCATCAAGTTTAAAACAAACAAGTATTTCTTCATGCAACGCACAGTCAACCTGTGAAACTCATTGTGAGTGAATGTTGTGAAGGCCAAAAGTATAACTGGGTTCAAAAAAATTAAATAAATTCATGGAGGATGGGTCCATCAATGGCTATTAGCCAAGGTTGTCAGGGATGGAACCCCATGCTGTGGGTGTCCCTAATCAAGTGACTGCCAGAAGCTGGGACCGGATGACAGGGCATCGATCACTCAATAATTGCCCTGTTTTGACCATTCCCTCTGAAGCATCTGTCACCAGCCAATGTCGGAAGACAGGATACTGGCTAGATAAAAATTGGTCTGACCCAGTATGGCCATTTTTATGTTTCCATGTTCTTAAGCTTTTGAACTTACACAGAGCTCTTCTTCAGGTGAGAAGATGATCCGTGTAAGCTTGAAAGCTTGTCTCTTTCACTGCAGAAGTTGGTCCTATAAAAGACATTATCTTACCCACTTTGTCTCTATCATGACATTTATAAACCCATTTTTTCCCTCCAAGGCCAGTTCAATTTTATTTAAGAAAACAAACATGTTTCTTAGCTAGAGGGAAGTTTGTGTGATGCATTAGTATTAGAAGAACACCTCCTATCTGGCACAGATGGGTGCCCAGAACATGAAATACAAAGCAAGCATATAATAATCACAGTCTCTCTACATTTTTCATTCTGCCCGTTTTGCTCCATTCTCCTATCTCTATTTTTCCTCATTGGATAGTTTCCTCCTGGCCCTTTCTCTGCTCCCTTTTCCACTGTATTTCCAAGCAGAACACTCACCAAAGAAGCCTCAAGCCTGAGCTGAACTTTCAACCCCACAGTGCTATTAAACAATCAATTTGTTAGCACCTAGAGGCAAATAGGGTTATAAGGTCAGCCTGAATTTGTCAAGAAAAGACGGTTACTCACCGTTGTAACTGTTGTTCTTCGAGATGTGTTGCTCATATCCATTCCATTAGGGTGTGCGCGCGCCGCGTGCACGATCGTCGGAAAATTTTCTACCTAGCAACACCGGCGGGTCGGCTGTGGAGCCCCCTAGAGTGGCGCCTTCATGGCGCTGAATATATACCCCAGCCGACCCGGCGCCCCCTCAGTTCCTTCTTGCCGGCTACTCCGACAGTGGGGACGGGGGGCGGGTTTGGAATGGATATGAGCAACACATCTCGAAGAACAACAGTTACAACGGTGAGTAACCGTCTTTTCTTCTTCGAGTGCTTGCTCATATCCATTCCATTAGGTGACTCCCAAGCCCAACTTAGGTGGTGGGGTCGGAGTGAGACATTGCTGTGTGCAAAACCGCTGATCCGAAGGCAGCATCGTCCCTGGACTGCTGCACTAGTGCATAGTGAGCTGTAAACATGTGGACTGATGACCAAACCGCAGCTCTACAAATGTCCTGGATCGGAACTTGCGCCAGGAAAGCAGTTGAGGAAGCTTGGGCCCTCGTGGAGTGAGCGGTGAGGTGCGGTGCTGAGACACCTGCCAGGTCATAGCAAGTCCGGATGCAAGACGTAATCCAGGAGGATAGGCGTTGTGAGGAGACCGGTGAGCCTTTCATTCGGTCGGCCACTGCAACGAAGAGTTGTGTCGTCTTTCTAAAGTGCCTTGTGCGGTCAATATAGAAAGCCAGGGCCCTGCGTACGTCCAGAGAATGCAAACGTTGATCCTGGCGAGTAGCATGTGGTTTAGGATGAAAGACCGGGAGAAATATATCCTGGTTGATATGAAAAGGAGAAACCACCTTAGGGAGAAAGGCAGGATGTGGACGAAGCTGCACTTTATCCTTATGGAAAACTGTGTAAGGGGGCTCGGATGTAAGCATCCTGAGTTCAGAAACGCGCCTTGCTGAGGTGATGGCTACGAGGAAGGCTGTCTTCCAGGATAGGTACAAAAGTGAACAGGTGGCCAGTGGCTCGAATGGAGGACCTGTGAGCTTGGAGAGAACCAGGTTGAGGTCCCAAGTCGGAACGGGCTGACGTTGTTGTGGGTACATCCGGTCTAAGCCCTTGAGGAATCTAACGACCATCGGGTTAGAGAATACCGAGGACGCGAGTTCCCCTGGGTGAAAGGCCGATATAGCGGCCAGGTGAACTCTAATTGAAGATATCGCCAACCCCTGCTGTTTTAGGGAGAGGAGATATTCCAAAATGAGAGGAATAGGTGCCTGTAACGGGGACGTGGCTCGTTGTTCGCACCAACAGGAGAACCGCTTCCACTTGGCCAAGTATGTGGTCCGTGTTGAAGGCTTCCTACTGCTCAGCAGAATCTGTTGGACCGAGAGTGAGCATTGTTGCTCTGCATGGGTGAACCATGGAGCAGCCACGCCATGAGGTGAAGAGATTGCAGGTCGGGGTGACGCAGCCGGCCGTGGTCCTGAGAGATGAGATCCGGACATAATGGAAGCGGGATCGGTGTCTGAACCGAGAGTTCCAACAGTGTGGTGTACCAATGTTGTCTCGGCCACGCTGGAGCGACCAGAATTACCTGTGCCTGGTCTCTGCGCAATTTGAGCAGTACCTTGTGGACCAGAGGAAACGGAAGGAAGGCATAAAACAGGTGGTCTTTCCAGGGAAGGAGAAACGCATCCGAGAGGGAGCCCGGAGCTCGACCTTGCAGGGAGCAGAACACGTGGCACTTCCTGTTGTCTCGAGATGCAAACAGGTCTATCTGGGGAAATCCCCACTTCTGGAAGACGGAATGTATGATGTCCGGACGGATAGACCACTCGTGCGTCTGAAAGGACCTGCTGAGTCGGTCCGCTAAAGTGTTCTGGACTCCAGGGAGGAACGATGCCGTGAGATGGATTGAGTGGGCGATGCAGAAGTCCCACAGGCGAATGGCCTCTTGGCATAGAATTGACGAGCGTGCTCCTCCTTGCTTGTTGATGTAAAACATGGCCGTGGTGTTGTCGATGAGAACTAACACACAGCGGCCACGTAGGAGATTGAGAAATGCCTGGCACACCAGGCGCACCGCCATCAGTTCCCGAACATTGATGTGCAGGGCTAGCTGAGGTGCAGTCCACAGGCCCTGGGTATGGTGTTCGTTGAGATGGGCGCCCCAACCCAGAGATGAAGCGTCTGTGACCAGGTGCAGAGAGGGTTGTGGGGCGTGAAACGGCATCCCCTCGCAAACCACATTGTGATCTAGCCACCAGGTGAGGGAGGTCAGGACCGAGTTCGGGACCGTGACCACCATGTTCAGGCTGTCCCGATGTGGGCGGTATATCGACGACACCCAGGTTTGGAGTGGGCGAAGCCGAAGTCTGGCATGCCTGGTTACGTACGTGCAGGAAGCCATGTGACCCAGCAGGGTGAGGCACGACCTCACCGTGGTAGTTGGGAAGGCCTTGAGCCCTTGAATGAGGCCCGTGATGGTACAAAAGCGGTTGTCTGGCAGGATGGCTTGTGCACGTCTGGAGTCTAGGACTGGGCCGATGAATTCTATTCTCTGGGTAGGTTCTAGAGTGGATTTGTCCTTGTTGAGTAGGATGCCCAACTCGTTGAATGTGTGCACTATTATGTGGATGTGAGCTCGAACTTGCTCTTTGGTGCGACCGCGTACCAGCCAGTCGTCTAGGTACGGGAACACCTGTATCCCTTGCCGACGAAGGTACGCTGCCACGACAGCCATACATTTCGTGAACACTCTTGGGGCCGAGGATAGGCCGAAGGGAAGGACTGCAAATTGATAGTGCACTTTGCTTACTACGAATCGCAGGAAGCGTCTGTGAGGCGGGTAAATTGCGATGTGAAAGTATGCGTCTTTCATGTCGAGGGCGGCGAACCAGTCTCCAGGATCGAGGGAAGGGATAATGGCCCCCATAGAGACCATGCGGAACTTCAACTTTACTACGAATTTGTTGAGTCCGCGCAAGTCCAAGATGGGTCGCAGACCTCCTTTGGACTTGGGAATGAGGAAGTAACGGGAATAAAATCCCTTGCCCCTTAACTCTACTGGAACCTCCTCTATGGCCCCCATAGCAAGGAGCGTGGAAACCTCCTGTATAAGAAGTTGCTCGTGAGAAGGGTCCCTGAAGAGGGACGGGGAAGGGGGGTTGGAGGGGGGGATTGAAGAAAACTGGATAGCGTATCCCCTCTCCACCGTGCGAAGGACCCAACGGTCCGAAGTTATAAGGGACCAAACACGGTGGAAGTGGGAGAGGCGATCCCGAAAGGAGGGGGCTGGATCCTGGGGGATGACTGGGGAGCCGTCCTCGACCGCACCTTCAAAAGTTCTGCCTGGGGCCTGCGGGTTGCCTTGGTGGCCCTTGGTTCTGACCGGGTTGAGGGCCGGTCCACCTTCGTCTACCACCTCGCCCACGCCTCCGGGCCGAGTCCTGTCTCTGACGAGGTGTGTGGGGGGGGGGGTTAGAAGCGCTGAGGCTGAGGCCTAAATGGCCTGCGCTGAGGACCCGCAACATGCATCCCCAGGGAGCGCATGATTGTCCTGGAGTCCTTGAGGCTCTGCAGGCGAGAGTCCGTCTTCTCCGAGAACAACCCCTGTCCTTCGAAGGGCAAATCCTGCAGGGTTTGTTGCAATTCCGGGGGCAAACCCGAAACTTGGAGCCAGGAGGTCCTTCGCATAGCGATGCCCGAAGCCAGGGTTCTCGCAGCCGAGTCCGCTATGTCCAAGGAGGCCTGTAAGGAGGTCCGAGCCACCTTCTTACCCTCCTCTACCAAGGCCCCAAACTCCTCCCTGGACTCTTGGGGAACCAATTCCTTGAACTTCCCCATAGAGTTCCAGGAGTTAAAGTTGTAGCGGCTCAGGAGCGCCTGCTGGTTAGCCGCTCTAAGTTGCAGCCCTCCGGCTGAATAAACTTTACGGCCAAACAAATCGAGGCGCTTAGCCTCCTTCGATTTGGGCGCTGCGGCCTGTTGACCGTGGCGCTCCCTTGCATTCACTGATGACACCACCAGTGAACACGGCTGGGGATGGGTATACAAGTACTCGTAGTCTTTGGAGGGGACAAAGTACTTTCTTTCCACCCCTCTCGCTGTGGGTGGGATAGAGGCAGGAGTTTGCCATATCGTATTTGCATTAGCCTGGATCGTGCGGATCAGGGGTAACGCCACTCTTGATGGGACATCCGCCGCGAGGATATTTACAATGGGGTCCTGCACCTCCACTATCTCCTCCGCCTGCAGGTCCATATTACGGGCCACCCTACGTAGGAGGTCCTGATGAGCCCGAAGATCTATTGGGGGTGGACCTGTGCACGACGTGCCCGCCACTGCCTCATCCGGAGAGGAAGAGGAAGATGCCTCCGGTGGTAAAGGATCCAAGGGAGGTTCCTGGTCTCCCTGCTCCTGGGCCGGAGCATCACCTGCCCTTGGGTCCAGGACGTCAGGTGGTGCGGACACGGAAGCCTCCATGCCCCCTGGCGGAGGCCGAGAGATGGTGGACTCTGGGGCCCTTCTATCGGAGTGACCCGAGCGAGAGGTCGAAGTTATTGGAGCCCCTTGCGCCTGATGGTACGCCCACGGGGTCCAGAACGACCAGTGAGATGGGCCATGAGCAGGGTCCTCTGCTACCTCCTGCCAATGGCCTATGTCCTGCTCCTCGGCTTGCCCCTGAGGGGGGTATGCCGATCTTGATAAGTCCTCAGAGGAGCGAGACACCGATCTCGATGGCCATGGCGGTGCCGAGTGCGCCGAGACGAATCCCGTGGGATGCGGTGCCGCACGGTGCCGGTCCGGAGATGTTCTATCTCCACGCGGTGCCGGCGATCGGTGCCGGGATCGCGATCGGTGCCGATGACCTCGCCGGTGCCGGGAGTCGGATCTGGACCTTGACGATGACCTGGAGTAGGCCCGGTGCCGGGAGCGGCCTCTCGACGTCGAGCGTCGATCGTAGCGGTGCCGAGAACTACGTCTTGATGTTGATCGGTGCCGACGATCATAGCGGTGCCGAGACGTAGAGCGGTGCCGCGACGAAGATCTTGGCCGCGAGTACGACCGGTGCCGAGGTGATATCCGGCGCCGGGACTGCGAGCGGCGTGGGGACCTGCTTCGGGACCTGGACCGGTGCCGTGGTTCCAGCCCCTGCGATGGAGGGCACATCAAGGCAGGTTTCCCCCTAGATTGGACCGGACGAGTCAACGGTGCCGGCGGTGCCGGTGGTTGGGGCGGTGCCGGCTCCGTGAGAGCGATCAAGTCTCTCGCCGTCGCGAAGGTCTCTGGGGTCGACGGGAGGCACTGTATCACCGCCGGTCTCGGTGGTGACCCTGTCTGCACCGGACTCAACGGCCTCGGAGCCGGAGTCGACGGTGCTGGAGGCACCTGTTTCCGGTGCTCCACAGGCGGACGCGGCTCTACCCCCGGCACTGGGGGAGCCGGCGTCTTCGGCACGGAAGTCCCCGTCTTATGGGCTTTTTTATGCCCCGGGGATAATGAACGGCGCCGAGGCACTTGCTGTGATTGCGGTGCCGACGAGGTCCGGTGCTGTGGAGGCTTGTCCGACGCCACTCGCGTGGTCGGAATGGTCGGTGCCGCCGGGGCACTGCGCACCGAGGTGCCAGGTGCCGGGGCCTGACGCGCTGATGGAGCGTCCGGGCTAAGTGCCGCCTCCATAAGGAGTTGCCGGAGCCGAAAGTCCCGCTCCTTCTTGGTCCTCGGTCTGAAGGCCTTACAGATCTTGCACTTATCTGTTTGATGGGACTCTCCCAGGCACTTCAGACACGAGTCGTGCGGGTCGCTCATTGGCATAGGCTTAGCGCAGGAGGCGCACTGCTTGAAGCCGGGAGCCTTGGGCATGAGCCCGGCCACGCGGCCAGGGGAAAAAGGGGGAGACAACCCCCTTAATCCCCTTGAACTATATAACAACTATTAACAAGTGAAAAAACCAACTATTTAACTATAAACAACTAGAACTATAACTATAACTGTGAATGACTGAATAAGCTAGGGAGAGTGGAGAACAGCTACGCCGCGGTCCACAGTTCCAACGACCGTCAGGGGCGGTAAGAAGGAACTGAGGGGGCGCCGGGTCGGCTGGGGTATATATTCAGCGCCATGAAGGCGCCACTCTAGGGGGCTCCACAGCCGACCCGCCGGTGTTGCTAGGGTAGAAAATTTTCCAACGATCGTGCACGCGGCGCGCGCACACCCTAATGGAATGGATATGAGCAAGCACTCGAAGAAGAACTAATCATTCCAACCTAATTTCCCTCTTTGACGGATTTACTGGCCTACTGGATGGGAGGAGAGCAGTAGACGTGCTATATCTTGATTTTAGTAAGACTTTTGACATAGTCCCACATGACATTCTCATAAACAAACTAGAGAACTGTGGTCTAGATGAAATTACTAGAAGTTGGGTGTACAATTGGTTGAAAGACCATACACAAAGAATAGTTATCAATGGTTCACTGTGAAACTGCAAGGACGTATCTAGTTAGGGCCCACAGGGGTCAGTCCTGGGTCTGGTACTATTCCATATTTTCATTAATGACTTGGATAATGGCGTGGAGAGTATGCTGTTGACACCAAGATGGGGAAGGGGGGTTACAAGCACTTTGGAGGACAGGATTAGAATTCAAAATGACTTTGACTAATTGGAAAATTGGTCTGAAATCAACCAGATGAAATTCACTAAAGACAAGTGCAAAGCACTACACTTAGGAAGGAAAATACAAATGCCCAACTAGAATAAGGGGAATAACTGGCTAAGTGGTAGTATTGTTGAAAAGGTTCTGGAGGTTATAGTGGATCACAAATTGAAAAGGAGTCAACAATGTGATACAGTTTCAAAAAAGGTTAAGGGGGGGGGCGTTACAGAAGTGTAATACACAAGACATGGAAGGTAATTATTCAGCTCTACTGGGCATCAGTGAGGCCTCAGCTGGAGTACTGTGTCCAGTTCTGAGAGCCACACTTTAGGAAAGAAGGGGACAAACTGGGGAAAGTCCAGAGTCAATAGAAGAGGTTTTAGAACAAATTAATAAATTAAACAGAAATAAGTCACCAGGATCAGATGGATTCACCCAGGAGTTCTGAACGAACTCAGATATGACATTTCAGAATTACTAACTATAGTATGTAACCTATATCATTTAAATCAGGCTCTGTACAAGTTGACTGGAAGGTAATAATGTAACACTGATTTTTTAAAAGGACTACAGAGGCGATCCTGGCAATTACAGGCCAGTGAGCCTAACTTCAGTACTGGACAAATTGGTAGAAACTATAGTAAAGAACAGAATTATCAGACTCATAGATGAACACGATTTGTTGGGGAAGAGTCAACACAGCCTTTGTAAAGAGAAGTCACCAATCTATTAGAATTCACTGAGGGTATCAACATGTGAATGAGGGTGATCCAGATGATATAGTGTACATGGATTTTCAGACAGCCTTGACAACGACCCTCACCAAAGGCTCTTAAGGGCACTAAATAGTCATGGGATATGAAGGAAGGTCCTCTCATGGATCAGTAGCTGGTTAAAAGATAGGAAACAAAGGTTAGGAATAAATTATCAGTTTTCACAATGGAGAGATGTAAACAGCGGGGTTCCCTTAGGATTGGTACTGGGACCTGTGGTGTTGAAAATATTCATTAATGATCTGGAAAAGGGGGTGAAGAAGAAAAAGATTAGGATTTTAAGCTTCGAAAAGACACAACTAAGGGAGGATATGAATGAGTTTATAAAAACATGAATGTGTTGAAAAAATGAATAGAAAAGAGTTATTTACTCTTTCATACAATACAAGAGCATGGATTACCCAATGAAATTAATAGGCAGCAGGTTAAATACAAAAAGGAGGAAATACTCTTTTACAAAATGCACACACAACCTGCGGAACTCATTGCCATGGATGTTGTTATGGACAAAATATAACTGGATTCAATAAAGAACTAGATAAGTTCATGGAGAATAAATCCACCAATGCCTGTTGGTCACTATAGTCAGGGAGGTAACCCCATGTGAGGTGCAACCCTTAACCTCTGACTGCCAGAAGGTGGGAGGGGAATATAGAGTTCGATCTCTCCAAAATTGCCCTGTTCTCTTCACTCCTCCTGAAGCTCTGGTACTGGCCACTGCTGGAGATGGCATAAAGGGCTAGATGGACCACGGTCTGACCCAGTATGGCTGTTTGTATGTTCTTATGCTCTTACAGGAGTGCAACAAAAAATGATAAATGGTTTATAAAACCTGATCTATGAAGAAAGGTTATAACAACAATTGCCCATATGTAGTCTTGAGAAAAGAAGATTGAGTGGGACCTGGTAATAGTCTTCAAATGTGTTAAGGGCTGTTATAAAGAAGATAGTGATCAATTGTTCTCCCTGTTCACTGAAGTTAGGACAAGGAGTATGTCAGCAAGGGAGATATAGGTTAGGTATTAGGAAAAACTTTCTAATGATAAAGGTAGTTAAGCTCTGGAATAGGCTTCCAACAGAGGTTGTGGACTCCCCATCATTGGAAGATTGGACAAACACCAGTCAGGGATCGTCTAGGTTTACCTGGTCCTGCCTCAGCACAGAGGGCTGGACTTCATGACTTCTTGAGGTCCCTTCCAGCCCTACTATAGCCTTTCTATGATTCTCTGAGGGGCGTTCAGCATCTAGGTGAGAAAAGTTTAACCATCCCTAAACACAGCTCCTTCCTCCTGTTTGAGAAAAAGAGACAGATAGGTGCTAGTGATTTCTGACAGCAGAAAGGTGAACATGTATGTGGGTGACTGGAGGAGAAGTGTTAAGCAGCAGACAAAGGTGGTGCTATATAACAATCCCAAGAACATCTAGTGGTAGTAACAACAGCAGTCTGGTAGAAAGGACTAATATTCCAGACTGCTCATTTGAGATTGTGAAGATAATGCAACTTTTTCAAACTAACATCATCAGTGGTCCCAAAAGACCACATAATAGACCCCATGCCTGTCTGATTGGGTGGGAACACTAAAAAAACATCCTCCAAGGATTCTCTGGAGTTATTCCCATGCAGCAGCACCATTGTTTTATAATGAGCAAAAGAACTACTGCCGCCAGTAAAAAGCGTAATATATAAGTGCTTATCACTGACACACTAACAATCATGACAAGGGAAAGCAAGGATGGTCTTCAGCAACTCCAAGACAAGGACGCAGCTTCCCTTATTGGCCTATTAGGAGAATATATCAACAGAAAGCACCATATCTGAGCCAGCAAGTCAGAGGATGAGAGGCAGCAACTGACACTATCTTTAGCAGGAAAAGGAACACAGATGGAGAATGGATTAGTGCCATACTGCAAACCCAACTCCCCCACCCCCTTCCAGGAGTTTATAGTGCTACTGAATTATCTTTTTAATGAAAAGCAAATACTAAAAGCCCATGGAGCCGTGTGTAGCATCCACTGAAAGACATGGCCTGCTGGCACTTCCGTTTTTAAACCTGGCATTTAAAATCGCTCAGACAGATGGAACAAAAGTATGTAATAAAATCTGACATTTCATTTTATCATCTATATTTGTTAAGTGAATTCTTATGATCATTCCCATTGTCATCAGTACTGAAGGAGAATCAGAATCTGATAGTTGCATTCAATATAAATCTGATATTGTTTCCCTGGGTCAAACAGAAAAAAATAGGTAATTATTAATTACACACATATATGCTAATGTCACCAATGGGCTTGTGACAGCATCGTTTATTAATGTAGGCCTGCCTTAACATGTCGTTAAACATGGGGGGAGGCTTCATTTCTTGAAAGGGAAGGAACTAGGCCAGCAGATTGAAAACAGTTTGTGCTAAGATAAGTAAATGGGTCAGGAAGCTAAAGGACAGAATGTCTGAGCTAGCTAAGATAAGAGGGAGAACACCCAAGGAACCATTTACTAAGAACAAGATAACAACAGACCAGAGAAGTCAGGAGCTTAAAGCTGAGGTAAAGAGTAAAGTCGAACATGGACAGTATGTGGACAGAGCATGCTGTACAGGGAATAGTTCCTGCAAAGTAACCAAGCCAATCCCAAAACATGATGCAATATATAGTAAATATATTGTGATATGTAAATATACATGAAGAAAGGAGGTTTCTGGGTAACTTTAGATGTGTGGTGTGCTATGTCCCCACCCCCTAACTCTTGACCCTGATCAACTCAAGTGTTGTTTGATTGTATGTGAATAAAAGAAGCTTCAGGAACAAGTTTGGAGTCAAGCTGAATTCTTGGAAACTGAGTGGTTAAGGTGTTGAAAGCTATTGAGTAGATAAGGTCTCAGAAGCCATCCCAACATACTCCTAAGTGGAAAAGATCTCAGAGGTTACCCCAACAACAGTAAAACTAAAATGGTACAACAAAAGACCACAGCTCTTAATTATTGTTTGTTTGAGACCACCAAGATCTCTCAGTATTTATCTTCTGGCTCATAGTTTTTTCTTGTATTTAATTTGACAAATTCATATGAAAATACAAGAAAAGGGAAGATTTTTCTCTGTTGTCTCTAACTTGTCTGCCTTCAGTACTTAACAGAGTGACAGCGTTCCTCTTCAAAATACAATGCCATTTTTAATATGCTGTCCCTCCTCCTCAATGCTCTGCTCCATCAGAGAATGCCTGAAAGATCTCTGGAACAGCTACAGAATTAAACTTAAACACAAAAGGGAAGCTTACAAGTGGAAAGTTGGAAAAATGACTAGGGAGGAGTATAAAAATATTGCTCAAGCATGCAGGGGTGTAATCAGGAAGGCCAAAGCACAATTGGAGTTGCAGCTAGCAAAAGATGTGAAAGGTAACAAGAAGGATTTCTACAGGTATGTTAGCAACAAGAAGAAGGAGGGAGGCAACCTAGTGACAGATGATGTGGAAAAGGCTGAAGTACTCTACACTTTTTTTGCCTCGGTCTTCACAGACAAGGTCAGCTCCTAGACTGCTGCACTGGGCAGCACAGTATAGGGAGGAGGTGAGCAGCCCTCAGTGATGAAAGAACAGGTTAAGGACTATTTAGAAAAGCTGAACATGCACAAGTCCATGGGTCTGGATTTAATGCATCCAAGTTGGCTGATGTGATTGTAGAGCCATTGGCCATTATCTTTGAAAACTCGTGGTGATCGGGGGAGGTCCCGGATGACTGGAAAAAGGCAAATATAGTGCCCATCTTTAAAAAAGGAAAGAAGGAGAATCTGGGGAACTATAGACCAGTCAGCCTAACCTCAGTCCCTGGAAAAATCATGGAGCAGGTCCTCAAGGAATCCATTTTGTAGCACTTGGAGGAGAGGAAGGTAATCAGGAACAGTCAACATGGATTCACCAAGGGCAAGTCATGCCTGACCAATCTCATTGCCTTCTATGATGAGATAACTGGCTCTGTGGACATGGGGAAAGTGTTGGATGTGATATATCTTGACTTTAGCAAAGCTTTTGATACAGTCTCCCACAGTATTCTTGCCAGCAAATTAAAAAATATGGATTGGATGAATGGACTACAATGGTGGATAGAAAGCTAGCTAGATCATTGGGCTCAAGAGGTAGTGATCAATGGCTCAATGTCTAGTTGGCAGCCGATATCAAGCAGAGTGCCCCAGGGGTCTATCCTGGGGCCGGTTTTGTTCAACATCTTCATTAATTATTGCACCCTCAGTAAGTTCGGGGATGACACTAAGCTGGGGGAAGAGGTAAATACGCTGGAGGAGAGGGATAGAGTCCAGAATGACCTAGACAAATTGGAGGATTAGGCCAAAAGAAATCTGATAAGGTTCAACAAGGACAAGTGCAGAGTCCTGCACTTAGGACGGAAGAATCCCATGCACTGCTACAGACTGGGGACCAACTGGCTAAGCAGCAGTTCTGCAGA
The DNA here is from genome assembly GCF_011386835.1 of Chrysemys picta bellii. Lineage (NCBI taxonomy): Eukaryota > Metazoa > Chordata > Testudines > Emydidae > Chrysemys > Chrysemys picta. The sequence continues at coordinate 37,240,946 of NC_088798.1, read as the reverse complement.
AAAGAACCTGGGGATTACAGTGGACGAGAAGCTGGATATGAGTCAACAGTGTGCCCTCATTGCCAAGAAGACTAACGGCATATTGGGCTGCATTAGTAGGAGCATTGCCAGCAGATTGAGGGAAGTGATTATTTCCCTCTATTCAACACTGGTGAGGCCACATCTGGAGTATTGTGTCCAGTTTTGGGGCCCCCACTACAGAAAGGATGTTGACAAATTGGAGCGAGTCCAGCGGAGGGCAATGAAAATGATTAGTGGGCTAGGGCACATGATTTACGAGGAGAGGCTGAGGGAAGTGGGATTATTTAGTCTGCAGAACAGAACAGTAATGCGGGATTTGATAGCAGCCTTCAGGGCGGTTCCAAAGAGGATGGAGCTCATCTGTTCTCAGTGGTGGCAGATGACAGAACAAGGAGCAATGGTCTCATGTTGCAGTGGGGGAGGTCTAGGTTGGATATTAGGAAAAACTATTTCACTAGGAGGGTGGTGAAGCACTGGAATGGGTTACCTAGGGAGGTGGTGGAATCCTTAGAACTTTTTAAGGCCCTGCTTGACAAATCCCTAGCTGGGATGATTTAGTTGGGGATGGTTGTGCTTTGAGCAGGAGGTTGGACTAGATGACCTCCTGAGGTCTCTTCCAACCCTACTCTTCTATGATTCTATGAATTGCTTTCCTCAGGATTGGTTTGGTCGCCAACATTCAGATTCCTTCACATATAACTGCACTGTATTTAACTTTCATTTTTATTAAGGAAAAGCTAAATCTAAAGGCTAATACTTTCCAGTTTACCATCTGTAACATAAAGAGAAGGTGAAAAGTTGACCCCAGCACAAGCACTGCAGGCTGCTGCCAAGCCAGTAGTTTCACTTAGAAAATTGGCTCCCCCACCCCTTTTCACTCCGTCATGGGTTTCAATAGCAATCATGCCACGTAACATTCAATAAGAGCTAAATTGGGAACACTAAGCACTATATGATTGAACTTTAAATAAGCAACTACCGTATTTTCCGGCGTATAAGACGACATTTTAACCCAGGAAAATCTTCTCCGAAATCGGGGGTCGTCTTATACGCCGGGTGCTGAAACCTCGGAGCTGAATCTGCGGCACCACATATGTCTCCCGGGCTGCTGCGGCTGCCTCCGCTCCCTCCCGCCCTGACAGGAGCGTGGGAACCAGCTGCGGCTGCCGCGGAGTGCCCGGGCGGAGGGATCCCTACGGGGAAAGGGAGCCACGATCCGCACGGGAGCAGGCCAGGGGCGGATCGGGGTGAACAGCGGGGGGCGGGAGGGCATCTTGCCCCAAGGGGTGACGGCTCCCGGACAGAGAGAGTGAGCGAGCCGGGGACCATCGAGGCTCAGCTGATTAAGACCACGCTGAGCGAACACAGTCCCGGCTCCAGAGACAGCGCTGAGCCCTATCAGCTGCCGAGCCAGTGCGCCGAACGCCGTGTTGTGCGGGAAGCCAGGCAAGCCGGGTCCCCTGCAGCCCCAGCCCGCGGGGCCCAGAGGGCTGCGAACCAGCCCCACATGTGGGGGGAGGGAGGGCACTGCCACGTGCCCAATCGCACCGGACACCGCACCATGGGGGGGGGGCTGCTCTAGTCTGTGTGTAATGTGCAGGCTGGCACGGCACCGACCCTGCGGCGAAGCGCGGGGCGGGGGGGAATTAGCCGGGCACGTTACTGAAGTCCAAGCCCATGGCCAGAGCTTGTGCAGCGCAGCCCGCTCGCTTCCAGGGCTCCTAAGTAGCCAGCGCGCCTCTTCTGGTGCACGTCCTGGGCAGGGCAGCCCGAGCGGCTGGCTCTGCTTGTAGGTAACCAAGGGGTGGACTGGCTTGATTTGGAGCCGACTGTTACAGCTCTGCGGAAGCACAGGGCTGGGAGTCTTATGGGAAGTGCCGCAGGGTGGCCTCAGGGAAGCGCTGCGCTAAATGAGAGCAGAGAGGCGGGAATCCCGCCTTTTAATGGATGAGAGCGCGCAGCCAGGGCCGGGAATAAATGATTCTGGGAATAAACCCAGAGCTAAAGAAGCGCCCTGCGTATGCGCCAAAACTTGTCTCTTACACCCTGTTGGTCCAATGAAAGATACTACCTTGCTAATAGCCTGGGGTCCACACAGCTACAACACTTGCAAAAAAAGTGTGCATCAGACATGCTTCCCTGTTAAAACAGATTTTCTTCCTCATAGCAAAGCCCTAATGTGCTATGCCAAGCCTATGTTTATTTCCTATTAGCCGAGATAAGCTTGCCTGGAAACTACTGTTTTTACTTTCTCAGATCTCGCTCCTGGCGAGCATGTGCGAGATCTGAGAGGCAGAGAAGGAGGTAATAGGATACAAGGGCGGGCCAGACGGGTGAAAGAGGCGTGTTTGTCTACTGCTCTGATTGTCTTGGAGACAGGGAGGGCTGGGCAGGCAGGGAGAGCTGTGTGAAAGCAGAGAAAGAACTGACAGGAAGGGGATGCAATGCTGACCAATCCAAGCAGGCTTTGTATACAACAACCAGCCAATCGCCGTTAAGGTACATCGCTTGCCGTGATTGGCTGGTTGTTGTATACTGGGCCCACATACAGTACAGCACCAGTATCTGTACCTGTTCATACAGTACAACACCAGTACATACAGTACAGTATACAAATGTCCAACAGTCAAAACCCCATCATGGCTCCACCAGCAAGAAGAAAGAAATATGAAGCCAGTTTCAAACTTAAAGTTGTAAACTTTGCCATGGAACATAATAACTGCGCTGCTGCAAGACAATATGGAGTAACAGAAAAGATGGTTTGGGACTGGAAAGCAAATGAAAAAGCATTAAAGAGTATGCCAAGGGGTAAGTGTGCATTAAGAAGAGGCACCCCACATTGGCCAGAACTCGAAAAACATGTAGCAGACATGGTGAATGAGCATCGCCAAAATGGTTATGTTGTGACACGAAATAAAATACGTTTGTTTGCACTTCAGTGGGCCAAATCTAACCCAGATCACAGCAACAGATTTAAGGCCACTGTATCCTGGTGTACTAGATTCATGGAAAGGCATAATATGGTACTGAGGCAAAAGACGAAAATTGCCCAAAAATTACCTGCAGATCTTGATAGCAAAGTAAATAGTTTCCATCGATACATAATAAAACAGCGCACTAAACATGGCTATGCGTTAAGTAGTATTGGAAATATGGATGAAACTCCAATGAATTTTGATATGTTTGGAAATAAAACTGTCCATCAAAAAGGTGAAAAAACAATTTTAATTAAAACAACAGGACATGAGAAGTCCAGTTTTACAGTGGTACTAGGATGCACAGCTGATGGCGCCAAACTGAGACCAATGATTATTTTTAAAAGAAAAACAATGCCGAAACTCAAGTTCCCTGTTGGTTGTTTTGTACATGTGAATGAAAAAGGCTGGATGGATGAAGAAGGGGTAAAGCTATGGCTTGATAATGTATGGAGCAGGCGACCAGGTGGACTTATTCAAAAACGTAGTCTACTGGTGTGGGATATGTTCAGGGCTCATTTAACTCCCAGCACCAAGCAAAGGCTTGCAAGACTAAACACAGATGTGGCAGTTATTCCTGCAGGATTGACATCGTTGGTACAGCCACTGGATGTGTGCCTAAACAAGCCATTTAAAGATCGCATTCGAGAACAGTGGAGTGAATGGATGGTTAGTGGCGAAAAGTCATTCACAAAAGGAGGAAACATGCGTGCTCCACAGTTGGATGTTTTGTGCAAGTTTGTCATAAAAGCCTGGAATGATATTGATGCAGAAACAGTAATCAAGTCTTTCAAGAAGTGTGGCATATCAAATTCATTAGATGGTATGGAGGACGACTACTTGTGGCAAGATGAAGAGGAAGCCGAAGCTGAGACCACACCATCTGATACGGAATTCGATCCATACGATGACTGCCTTACAAATGTATCACAAGATGTCATTGATGTACTTATGATATCAGATGACGAACAGGAGGATTTTGAAGGCTTTTAAAGGGAAACTGTCACACCAGCAAACCCTGTAAAAATACCGTAGCTTGCAGTTATGATGGGCGTTGCTAACTCGCCAGGGACTTGCCCGGCACTTGCTCTCTCTCTATTGTTTGTTATCTTCCTCCTATCATCATCAGTTCCAGTTTGGTTGACAGCTTAGAAAACAAACAGCATGGCAGCTCCCATGTGTTTATTGTCTTATCCTTCCTTTCAGCTTTAGAGTGAATTAGGAAAAGTTTAATCCACTTGCACTGTTTTATGTTTACATGTTTGATGACAAACAGCCTTATGTTTATAAGTGACAGTTTTCCTGCTAAGTACCTGCATGTCATAAGCATTTGAATTAAAATTACCATATTGAAATCAAATCTGATGTTTTTTTAATTTTTATTTGGTGTGCATTGGAAGAGGGGTAGTCTTATACGGCGAGTATATCCCAAACTCTATATTTTAACTGGAAAAGTTGGGGGGTCGTCTTATACGCCCAGTCGTCTTATACGCCGGAAAATACGGTACATTAAAAGCAACCATCAGATGTATGGGATAAATGTTATTGAGAACTAAGTCTACATCAGACAGTGTTTTGCAAGCAGTTTTTAAAAAATATATAGATCAAAATTCCAGTGGGCCAGCCTTGCATTTGTGAAACCAGTCTGCACCTGATACAATGAACCTGCATTTCTTTTGTGTAAGTACAGTTCATTGCAGAGACTAATCTTGTTGTTTTTATTGCAGTAGCACTTAGGATCCCCAGACTTGGACCAGAACTCCACTGTGCTAGGGGCTATATAAACACAAATCTAAAAGACAGCCCGCTACCCCCTGTTCCTTTTGTTAGTACTAACCATTTTGTTTTTTTATTAGGAGTTATTCCATTAGCATTCATGTATTTTAAAATATTTGTATTCACCTGCTCCAATTTGGAAGTTCTTTCCCTTCATTTTCCTTTTGACACCATGTAATATTTCTGACATCAGCACTAGAGCTGGGTGAATAATTCATACTGGGTAATATATTGCCTCTTTTTCTACTCCTGAATGGTCCATAATGATATTCCTGAAATATTTATTATTTGAAATGAACTTCTGAATTTTTTAAATAATTCTTGGCCTATCCGTTTGCAACTAGAATTAAAAATCCAAGCAGTGTTGATTTGACATTTATGTCATCTGGTATGTTTCTGTTCCCTGAATGGATGTAGGTAACTCTTGTAATCATGTATCAGAGGGGTAGTCGTGTTAGTCTGAATCTGTAAAAAGCAACAGAGGGTCCTGTGGCACCTTTAAGACTAACAGAAGTATTGGGAGCATAAGCTTTCGTGGGTAAGAACCTCACTTCTTCAGATGCAAGTAATGGAAATCTCCAGAGGCAGGTATAAATCAGTATGGAGATAACTAGGTTAGTTCAATCACAACTGCTAGCAGAGCACCTCATCCTTCCTGATTGAACTAACCTCGTTATCTCCATACTGATGTATACCTGCCTCTGGAGATTTCCATTACTTGCATCTGAAGAAGTGAGGTTCTTACCCACGAAAGCTTATGCTCCCAATACTTCTGTTAGTCTTAAAGGTGCCACAGGACCCTCTGTTGCTTCTTGTAATCATGTTTCCTGGGCAAATACTAATAATTACCATTTAGAAATTCACTTCCTGCAAACATTCTGCAATAGTCACTTAAAATGCAGTTTTTGAGAACATTCCAGCAAGTAAGATCATGTGGAAAGTGACCACATGAAATGCAACCGTCAAAGCAAAATCACTGAATAACTAGAAGGACAGAAAACATTTTTTTCAAAACCTGTACAATCACAGACATATAGAGCTGCAAGGGATGGCAAAAAGTTACCTAGTCCAGCCCTCCCTCCCTCAACACACTGGGGGCAAGATTCAGTACAAAATTACTTCAACATTTTATGAAAAATTTCCCCCAATTTGTCAATCTGCTCTATGTACGAATGAGTCTAAGTCAGTGTCATTCACTAGATGGCCAGTCAGAAGAAAGTGTAACAGACTCCCGTAAGTATTATCTCTGAATTTGGTGCAATGGAATATTTATTAAAAGGGCTACTTTATAGTTTCGAAATAGTTCCTCTAACCTGAAAAATGATAAAAAACAGTTAAATAAGTTTATGATTTTTGTTAGCTCAATAAATGTCTCATTTACAAAAACTGTCATAGACTTACGCATCTCCTCTTCACTGGACAGTTCCCAGTATTGGCATGCAAATTCTTCTTTTGCACGTCTGCTCAGAAAAGCAATTAGTTATACCCTTATGTTACAAAGCACATGCTACATCTTAAGAACCAGAAGAGACTATTAGGCTCAACAAATTGGCCCCTTTCCCCTCTTGCACATTTTGTAGAAGCCACACAAAATGGGAGTGTGTGCTTTCTCATCGTCCACATCTGCTCTAAATTACATCTTGGTTTGATGGCCTCCAAGGGGCTGTTCTTCAACCAGCGATTATTGGTGTGCACCCTTCCCACTGAGCATGGCCCTACACCAGGACCAGGAAGGGCCTAGCGTGGGCTAGTTATTCTAATTATACAGTACCTGGATATTTCCCTACACTGGGGGTATGCTCAGTTAAGCTGACTTTTAATGCTGCTTTGTGTTGCTAAAGTGTGGTAAGGAAGCATTATCAAAAGTAAAAATCTGAATAAGAATTTAGACCCAGTCATTTAAAAGTTATTATTTTACAAAGAGAGAAAGAGGTCTGTATTTCAAAATCCTGTAAGTCAGATTGGCTTGCCCAATTTCCTCAAACTATCCAATACTTTCTCTTCTGACCTAAGAGTAAACTTGAGAAATGTCAAGCAGTGGAGCTGCCACTTCACATACCAGGACCAGTGCTACAAAGGCCAGCCCTGCCCCTCGAGCCCTGATTGGTTAGGGCATGAGCAGAGAGGTGGAGCCATCATCATCTCCACCAACTCTCTCCCACTCAACACCAGAGAGCAGGCAGGAAACCTCACCCCTAGTTTCCTGCTGCTACCTCTCCTCTCAATGGAGGATGGGAATGCCACTTTAGAAAAGACTGCACAGATTGGGGGATCTACTGCTGCTGCAGGGATACAGCAAAGAAAGGCTAGGAGACATGCCTAGAAAGTGGCCTGGGAGCAAGAACATCATGCAGTAAGAATCCATCACTGTCCACAGAGAGAGACTCTGGGAAGGGAATCTGGGATTAAAGGACTGAGATTGGCTTTCCAATAGAGTTAGAGTCCCATTAAGCATCTGGGATTTATTTTCATTATACTCACATTACCTGTTCCTGTTAGTGACATTGTAGTTCTGTGATAAAGGTGTTGGAATAGGTCTATGAACTGGAGTGATTCCTGGAAGAATTCCAACTTCCCCAAAGGTTGTAATATGTTCTCACTTAAAAGCAAGGGGCAGGAATTTGGAACAACTTTCAATTGGAAAGCTAGCAGAAAACTAGCAAATCAAGAAGGGGCAGCTAAAACTGGAGTTACCAGGGGAATTCTTTCCCAACCTCAGCCCCTGTTGCTATGCAGTCAAATGTTTAGACATGGACAGCGCAAAGCAAAAGCTAGTAACTGAATTTGTTTGAAGACATGGCAGACATCAGACATTTACGGCCATGTCCACACCATGTACCAACATAACAACAGAAGCATAACATTGTGTGGACTGAGTGGAAGTACAGTGGCCATTCAACACTTTTAAGAAGTGCACTGTCCAAAGTGAATTCTGCAAATGTTGAATATGAACTTCCTGGGTTTTGTTTTCCTGTTTCCTCATTGAATTCCAAAACAATAAGTGCCAGTGCTCACTATCCAAACTAATTACAGGGGGATTCAGTATTAAAGAAACACCATTTTCATTTAATCTCTGACACATTGCATTTAGTTGTTGGTGTTGTTTAATAACTGTATTCTTCTTTAAATTTTTTTTTAAATTATTAACATTCTGTTCTTTCACTACGGGTTCACAATCAAAGCTTCTGTATCTTCACCCTCCCCCTTTTCCTTTTTACGGTTAATTTGGAAAAAAAAATCCTCCTAATTATAGGAATTTAGCTTTCTTTATAAAATAGATATTTAAAGATCTGTTTACAAGATCACAATCTGAAACATCATTCAAAAAGAGGGTGAATTGATTACATCCTTCTGGAGAACATTGAGCAGCAGAACATGCATTTGTAGCTGCTGAACTGCCCTATAATTGAAACTTCATTGCTTCTGATGGAAAACAGCTGAGATACAATGGAAAATGCTACACAGAAATCACCTACCCAAACTTCTAGAAATTAACCCCAGAAATATTCTGACCAATACTGAATTGTCTTGACTCCTTTAATGAACCATTTTCCCTACACAAATTTATTAATTAGAATGCATGACCTGTTTAAAATACTGCTTATTAAGTGATGTGATACAAAGCCAACTAAAGTCAAGGGATCCAAAGAAATACATATTTTATGGCTATCTTTTGATGGCCTTTGATGAAAAGTTGAAAATTCCCAAAATAAATGGGTGTGAAAATCAATATTAAAATTCTAGATTAAAAAGATATTTCAAAAGTTAATATCCCATAAGAAACTCTGACTTTTAGGTGATTGCTGATTGAAAGGTCAAAGTTCAAATCTGGAATGTTTCATGCTCTGAGCAGCTCAAAATGGATGGGGGTATCAAATGTCAAGAGTTAGATCAATGGGAACACAGAAATGAAATATTTGGGTGCCAATGTTACACATATATATGCCACAAATATATATACCATACATGCGGAGTTGGAAATCCATGTGATAAGTAGCAGAGTCATGTGGTGAACTGCATTTATAAAACACTTTTGACCATCTCACCTGCACTCTGACCACTAATCCACCTCCACAGGACTTATTCTAACATTTCAAACCCCTAAGCAGTTTCAAACAACCATTTAACAATTCTAAGATAAATATGAGCCATAAATGTTTTCTTTTCCCCCCTCAACAAATGTGGCATTTCCCCAGAAAAAAATTCCCAGAGCAAAACAATTGACTCTTAGGCCAGTGATTGGGTTCATCTTGGCTATCTAGATTATTGATTATTATTTGTATTACTGTAGGACCTACGAGCCCCAGTCATGGAGCAGCACCCATTGCGCTAGGTGTGGCACAAATATGAACAAAAAGATGGTCCCTGTCCCAAGGAGCTTACAATCTAAGTATACGACAAGAGACAACAGATAGATACAGACAGATGGGGAAGTAATACAAAGAAACAATGAGAAAATATTGATAGGCAGTGGTCTCAGCACTCCATCAGAACTAGCTGTTGTCAAGACACATGCAGGTAGAAATGGGACCAATGAAAAGGGGAAAATCCCAGTTTTCCAGTGGGTTACACAACATTTGTTTCTAGCCCTCTATAAATGTTAATTTTTTTCCCACTGTTTAGTTATAATTTTCCCTCTCCTCTTGAGTTCTCGAAGTAGATGTTAAGATAGATATGGGATACTTGTTTATATGTGGAGGGATCCAAATCCTATTTTCAAACATTTCTGAAAATGCTTGGAGATTGTTTATGTACTATATGTGCTATATAGAGAATACATTATAGTGTGATTTTAAAATCTTTATTGATACTCATTTGTGATGACCTACAAAACTCATTCATGATTTTGCCACTGATGACTGAGGCAGCCATCTCAGAGAAGTGTCTATAAAGACTTTATTTTAAACCACATCATACACAACATGAGAGGAGAGTGCACATTCTTTTACTTTCCCACACCTACCTGTATACTCAAAACTATATTATTTATTTAAAACTGCATCCATCTGAAGCTCTGGGCACCCATCTGAAGCTCTGGGCACCAAATAAATGATATAATATACACATTGATACCAACATCCAAATACAATATCCTCCCAAACAAGCCTATCTTAGAACTCTCTCATAACAACATACAGCCAATTCAGCTCATGTTCTCAAAAATAGCTTGAGAGAAAAGATGAGCTTTGTAATATGACCTATATTCAGGCTCTGGAAAACCTACAGGGTAAAATAAGATCCACAGTTGAGAGCTCTTCTCTGAAAACCTTTCCTCTCCCTGCTAAACCTGGGGATGGTTAGAACAAATATTTTGCCTGCTCTCAACCACTACAGTCACACATTGGGAGAGTGTCAATCTCTGAGGTAGCCAGAACTTAATTTAAATATTAAATACTCGCTGCTCCCTGAAACATAGGTAGAGTTTGTACATAGAGAAAATGCAGATGAAACACACTGGATAAAAGTTCCCACTAAAACAAGCTAGCACATCTCGTCATAGCTTAGCTAGAGGGAATCTTTGTTTTACTTCTCCTACTGGAGTTGCTTGCTATCCAACACTAGTTTTTCCTGAAACAATACAACTTTGCAGTGCTAATTATTTATATTATTTTGTTCTATTTTGCTGCAGAGAAATTTCCAAGGAAAATACACAATCTTGCAATGTACACATTCTAAATAAACAGTATAGCTAAATCAAAATGCAAATACATATTTCAAGGGCTTGACATATAAAATAAGGAAAGCATTTCTTCTGATTTCTGTGCCCTTGTTTTCCAAAAAGTAGATAAATGCTACTAAGGGCAAATGAATGTATATACAGCAATCATTTTGATAATCTTTGCCAACTTGCAAAATATGGCTCTCTGAGTAATGGAAAGAAGAATTCCCATAGCAACCCTTACATCATATGACCCAAATGCAACCTCTGAGATACAAACTCGTGAAGCAATTCATATAAATTAGGAGCAAGAACTCTTACAGTTAAAAGTTAAACTCTTCTATGGGTCTATAGACTATCTCATTCATAGCACTTGATCAGCACCTCTTATCAGCTAATTGATGTTTCCTTTTCTCTTCTCTCTCAGCTCTGGTAACCTCACCTATGCCTGGAATCCTCCTCTCCCCTTCACCATGTCTGCATCTTCTCCAACAGGTTGGTTGTACAGGGAGCATGCGTGTGTTCCCATGTACCTGTTATGACCCTTTAAAACTCGTAACTGTGGTCACAGGACACACGATTAGGAGCCCACAGGTGACCTACAAGAGGCCAGATATAAGGCTTCCTTCCTCCTAGACAACAGCAACAGACAGGAGAAATCCAGGGCCAGGGAAGCTCTAGTGTGGGTCTCTCCACAGTAGGCAGACAGAGTGTGTCCTTACCTGTCCCTCCTGGTAGAAGTGGGAGAGCTTTGAATGGCTAATACCAGGTATTTGGATTTATTTATTCTTGTTTGAAAATAAAACCAGTCAAGAGGAAAGGGTCTTGGATTAAACTGTTAGGAGCTTTATTCCACTTTCTCCAGCTGGTGAGTTTGCCTACCAGCCTACAAGGTTCCTATTTAATCCATAAGGCCTTTTATAGTCCAGAGAGCTGATGCTTGCTTATGTTTACATAGAAATGTGAGGAAATGGCAGTAGGCCCAAAATCTATTTCCTAAAAATAGACTTGGCGATAGTCAGGAGAGGCCTGAAAAAATAGGAGTAAAGCGAAGTGAGAAAACTCAGAAGCAAGATGGAAATAACCCTCAGTCAAAATGTAAATGTTTTGGTCCAAACTGGTTTTTACAGTTGTTTTAGATAAAATGTTAATGTTATTAGTATGGTATTTATGTAGATGCTAAGCTGATGTTTAATGTTAGATAGCCAATGAGAAAGTAGAAAATGTTTAATGATGGTAGTAAATATATAGATATAGTAAAAGGTGGATTGGGTGTTATGATAGTTGATTATAAGAAGGGTAGCATGCTAATTTTAGATTACTTATACCCAGCCACCATCAAGGTACCGTTAGAGAGAGAGACCCATTCTCCTCATTTAGGGACTGATCACTACAGATGCATCATTTCATTTTAGAATTTGAGTAGCAATATACTGTGTGGTTAATGCCTAGATGGGAATAGTAATACCCGTTTATTTAATATAAAATAGTTAAGCAAAGTCTTTACATTTATCATTTATTGTATCATTCACAGTCCACCACTAAATTAAATTATCTGAACCGTCCTGGAGGCTCAAACCTTAAAGTATTAGTTTGATTCTATTCCTTATTTTTAAATTACTAATTGGAAACCCATTAATCTAAGGTTACACTTTGAACCTCAGCCTTCCATATCTTGAAAATCAGAACCTTTGTCCATGAGTCATTAAGTACATGCTTAACATTAAGTACATTACTTCAATGGGACTTAAGCAAATACATACTGAGTGCTTTGCTGAACTGAGACCTTTGAGATCAAGTATTACTAACCAAAGCAACTGTGTGAACTTGTAACTCTAATCCTCCTTTGTTCCTGCCCAGCATTTATCTCTTCCAAAATTGTGCCTTAACATAAAATCCAATCCTGCAAATCATCACCTGTGTGTATAATCCCCAAATACAATGAGTGCTGCTAGTCAAGAATCTGGAAGTTGAGGATTGGAAGACTGATATTCAGCAGTATTTCTTTACACAAATATTGATTCTATTCATGCTATTTAGTCAAATTATTCAATTTGCCAATCACTGTTAATGTTCAGTTTCTCCATTTTGAATTATATGATACATATGCAGTTAATCCTGAAAAATTATGGTGTGCCTTTTGGTGGGTGGTGTAGCTTCTAAAACAACTCTATTTTCATAACATTTGGTGTTCTATTGTTTATCAACTAGATGGGAATTATTTCTTTAAAATAGTTTAAAAAGTCAATTAAAGTTTAAACATTATAAATACAACTACAAGTTTAAAATATTTCTTTTATCAACTTAAAAATTATCTCAAAAATCCAAAGAAGAATACAAACATTAAATGTTAAATTATATACCAGAAAAAAATTCCCCAGAGATCATCATCTGAATGTGTACTGATCTGTGAGTAGACATATTCTGGACGATGAGGTTTTAGAGAACATTAAGGGTCAGCTGTATTTCACTGATTCTTCCTTGCTCTTCTCAGAAGTCGATCAGATATCATATACTCCCAGATATCTAGTAATACCTACAGTCATATATGCTGATATATTTCATACATTTGCATATATTTTCCTGTGGTAATATACTATTTCCATCTCTGCATCAAGTTAAGACATCCCTTGCCCCCTCAGCCCATACAAAGATATATGCACTGCCATAATGCAGAGATTCAGGATGGCTGGACTTTCCAATTTAATCTTAGGATTATACTTGCCACTTTTCACAATGCTATAGCACTTTTGATCATAACTCTCACACTGTAGCTGCACCTGGGTGCAGCACCCTCCTAAAGCTGCTAGGAACTTCTGCTAATACAGTGCACACTCCTTGCATCTACCTCTCCAGAACCTGCTGGCTTAAAGTCATTACTAAATCTGGGTCCCTTTTGTAGTAATATAAGGCCCACCCAACACATTCTTTTGTTATGCATAGTTGCCTAATCTGGGCAGGGATAGACAACATAGGTATTTAAAACACCAGTTGCTGCACCAAAGGTAGTGCAACAGTGGAGAAAAATGCTAGTGAAAAGAAGGCTTAGTGGTGACCTTTGGTATAAGTGTAATTCTGAATCTTATTGTGCTCTTATGTAACAAAATACATTATTACAGATACGTTTTTGTATTGTATTTTTTTAAATCTTCTAGCAACTGCGTTGTCAGATATCTTTGAGCACACCCACCCACACATAAGATTGTACGTTGGTTGCTTCACCTATTTTTATTAAAGATTTAGGATGCTAAAAAGGAACATATTTACTATACCAAATTTATAATAATGTGTATGCCACTATCTGATTGCTACTGATATCCTGGTTGGATTATACAGTGAATTTTTTGACATGGGAGAGGGAACCCTCATTTTCTATAAGGGAAGAAAACAAAGGAGATTGCCAATGAATAACCTTAAGTTAAACACTGTAGTAATACAAAATTTCCCATATATCTGTGTGAGGGACAACTTAGAAACGCTCATCAATTTTTATTCATTGAATCTTTCACAGGGCTCTCTGCCTTCCTTCTCAAGAAGTGCCTCAGAAGTTCCTTTGTTCTCGTCTCATTCAGTTTTAATGTAGTTACTGTTAACTAAGGACTCAGGGTGAATACTTTCTGCTATGAAAATAGGCAATTAAAATATGTAAACAGCATCACGTGTACACGTTCTGCAATAACAGCCTCCTGGTTCAAGAAGGAATCAGCCATGTACCTGTCCTACCTAGAGTCCACATACACTATAAGTGGTGGTAAACACCACAGCATCTATTGATGGCATTTGCCCTCCGACTGCAAACACAGGGGAAAAAAAAAAAAAAGACTCATGAGCAGGCTGGACTCCTTGCTGATGATACAAGCCCAAATAGCAACAACTCTTAGGAAAGCGTTTTTCTTCCATGACTGGCCAGATGGTGATGGTGAATCCTGTGGAGCACATATTTAGCACATACTTCAAACACTAATGCCCTTCAGGCTCAACTCCCACCTTTGGAATCATTGAAGTGCCTTTGACAGGGTACAAGGGCATTCCCTAGCCCAGACCCTAAGGCTTAATGCAGCAGCCAATTACCCTCACCTACCAGAGGGAGCAGCGGAAATATAAAAGGCTGCTTGGGAGACGGGGAGAGGGGAAACAGCTGGGTGTAAACTGGAACCCTGCCCACAGGCCTGTATGATGATGGTTACTGACTGCAGTTGCTGTCTGTTTTACTACTGATGTTTTTGTTCTGTTTGGACTCTGTCATAGGTTTCACCCCCACTCTGGACTTTAGAGTACTGATGTGGGGACCTGCATGTGAACCCCTAAACTGAATTACCAGCTTAGATATGGTCTGGCTGCCACCACCCAAATAGTTTGTCATTTGGGAAACTCTGTCTTCCCCCCAAAAACCTTTCCCTCCCTGGGTAGCCTTGAGAGACTCCTCCACCAATTCCCTGGTGAACACCGATCCAAACCCCTTGGATCTTAAAACAAGGAAGAATTACTCATTTCCCCCCCCCCCTGCCCTTCCTCCACCAATCCCTGGTGAGTCCAGATCCAATCCCCTTGGATCTAAAAACAAGGAAAAATCAATCAGGTTCTTAAAAAAAGGCTTTAATTAAAGAAAAGAAAGGTAAAAGAAAACCCTCTGGGAGATAGCATACAAGATGATCTCACGGACAACAGATTCAAAACACAGAGGATGTTCCCCTGGGCAAAAACTTAGTTACACAAAACATACCTAATTTGATTATTCCCTAATGCCCAAGACAAGTTACAAAAAGAAAATAAACATAAACCTATTTATTCCTTTTCTAATACTCACTACTCTGATAAGAGGCTGATTCCTTGATCTTTTCCACTCCGGCCAAAACTGAAACTGACCCGGACAAAGGGAACTTCCCTCCTTCCTTTTGAAACATTTTGTCCCCCCATTGGTTCCTCTGGTCAGGTGTCAGCTAGGCTAGGTGAACTTCTTAACCCTTTACAGGTAAAAGAGGCATTAACCCTTAACTATCTGTTTATGACAGACTCTTTATAAGTTCTCATAAAGGCATCCCTGGAAAAAAGGGGATCACAACTGACAGCTATCTGACTGGTTATTGTGGGGCTGGGAAATCAGTATACCAGCCCACATGTCCATTACAGATTTTATCCTGTTCTCATTTAAGTCAATGGCAAAACACAGACTACAATGGTGCAGGAGCAAGCCTTTGGGAATAAAAACAAGAACTTTCTTGGTGCCTAGAAAAATAGCAAATATACTAACAAATATTGTTGGAGGAGAAGAATAGGAAGAGAAAGTGAGACAAGGAGAAGAGAAAAAAGGTGAAATAGAAAGATGAAAGGAAGAGGAAAAAAGTAAAAATAACCTTTACAAGACAAATCTCACCGACACCAAATATGACTGCAGAAATTAGGCCTACGCATCTTCCTAACAGATAATGAGTCTGCCCCAGAATGCCTAGAGCAGTAGAAAAGATGTATAGGAATTTATATAAAAACCTTTGGGATATTGTACAGTTTAACATTAGTGAGTCACACTGTAGTCTATTAAAAGGTACTGTATTATGATATTAAACATATCTATTTGCAACATATGGGTTTGAAAAAAGTCCCTGTGCACTGGAAGTAGTAAAGTGGTTGCCTAGTAAAATCCTGGACTGAGATGCCAGTTAAAGCCTTTTGATCCTCTATGACAATCATGAAGAACACATACCTACCAAGCAACGTAGAGGTCTCATTCTCCACAGAAACAGGGGACAAAGGTGGATACTGTGAATGTAAAACATCAGGAAAGGGTAGCAGACGACATCAGCAGCAAAGAAAACTCTACAATGAAATAGTAAAGAGAATAGGAACCAAAAAATACCGCAAGCTTCAATGTTAATCTAATAAACATGAGCATTTCTGTATCTGACTTTTTTTTTTTTATTCTTCCACTCCATGAGATGGTAACAAAACATCTGCAGCTCAAGGCAATACACTAACATTCTGGGAGTCACGAATGCACATTGAAGAACTTACTTTAATAGGACAAGCTGCCACAATTAATTTGGCTTATAAAGTTTAGTTTTCTCCCAGTGAGCTGTCACTGAACCTAACCCATAGTCTGTTAAGAGCTATTCACAATTAACTATTTCCTTTCAGCCTCAGTTTGCTATAACTTTACACGTTAATCCCTTTTTAATCTTCCTTTCCCCTCAAAAATAAAATAAAATAAAGGAAAAAAAAACAGATTTCCTTATGCTCTCAAATAGAATATCTATTTCAAATACACTGATGATGTTTTTCCTTTTATGCAAATGAGAATTCTATCAGCCATGCAAAAGGTATGACATTCATCAGAGATTTTTAAGACCAGGTTAGACAAACACCTATCAGGAATGGTCTAGATAATACTTAGTCCTGCCATGAGTGCAGGAGACTGGACTAGATGACCTCTCGAGGTCCCTTCCAGTCCTATTATTCTATGACCAATGGACAAAACTCGGCGAGGGATAGGTGGCGAAACACAGCAAGTTTATATAAAACTTTTCATCTTCAAAGATTAACTAATTAGCCCTCAGCTCACCCCTGAGATTTGTATTGTTCCATTTTGCAACTAGAGAAACTGAACTGGAAGATGTAGGCCCAAATTAATCAAAAGTAGTTTCCAATTTTAGGTAACCAACTTTAGACACTTAGTAGGGGCCTGATTTTCAGAGGCAGAGCACCCTTCTAAACAAGCTGGTTCCAATTTTCTTTTACTTTGCATTCCTATAATTGCCTGCCCTTGTCATTTTTATAGGGGCTGCCAGAGAAAGAGACCGTGATAAAGAGATATAGTCCCTGTTTACATCAGATAAAGCATTCAGTTATTTTTGATGTTGATTTAAGATTTGTTCTTTGTTTCTCTAACAGAATAATGTATATCAAGGCTGCTTTCAGAGATGCTGAGACCCAACCTACAGAGTCTGGGTGCATAATTTTTCTTACTAAGAAAGAAAGCACTACACAAAGTGGATTTTCTGTTTAGGTCCTGATTTATAAATTTCTTCCTTTACTTTTCTTAACACTTTGAAAAACAGACTTACTGAAGCTTGCAGACTTATAATTTCTACTGCAATGGCTCCTTTAGTTAATTGAATTGGAAGAACAGCGTATTACTGGGGGGGGGGGGAAATCAAGAAATAAAAGGAGCTGAAAAAAATTGTATCGGTGAATGTTAAGAGTGTAATTTGCTTTCAAAATGGAAAATCCTGGGAGTGTCTCTAACAAATGTCCCTTGTCCTTTTTAAGGGTCATATCCAAAGCTGTGCAGGGGGCATGCAACTTCTGTGGGCTTTTGTTCAAGATCAGATGCTCAGCACTTGTCAGGATATGGCTGGATTTCAACTTTCTGACCCAGCCTCCAAATAATGTTAAAAATTAATTGAATAAAAAATGTTCCGTGCAAGAGCCACATGCTCTGTGGTAGCTCAGTGCATATGGAGCTCCTGCTCAGGTATAGATGGTTATTCTCACTATTAAAAAATCTTAATTTACAATTTAAATAAACATGCTTCCAGAGACTAAAAAATAATTGAGAAGTAATCAGCTCATTTCTTTACAATTACAAAAGTAATATGCACATTGCTTTACTGATATTAAAATTGACCTTAGGACTCAAACATACATTACACTGAAACATATTGAAACTGCCATGTTTTCTAACTTTTAATTCAACAAGCTTACTTATATTCACTACAAAACAATTATATCTGCCTAAAAATGGCTTGCTGGTTGAACAGCGAATATTATGTCATATTGCATAATCAGAATTACAAGACTGTTTTAGTTGAATGCAAACAATGGGTTCAAGGTTCTGAGCCTGGAATTTGACACTTGGTAGTTTACTTGACACTCTTGGTTAAATATTAATGTAAACATAGTAAAGCTTAATTCCTAAACAATCTACTAGAAGTGATAGAATTATTAAAGAAAATGACTCCGGTCAAAGATTTAATACCTGAGTTTAACACACTGTGGACGAACTCAAAACTTTTAAAATAGAATCATATCTTTTGGCCTGCGCACAAAATATAAATATTTTTAACAGAAAAAAAGTTTTTGGAGCAAGTTATTTCCATTCATTTTTAAATAAAGGTGGTTTTTCAATTGTGCATTTCCTTAGCTGTACATATTCTATCACCCTGCATTTGAAACAGAATATAGTTGCAGCTTTCCAGTCCTCTAAGATTTTGGTACTTCCTGACTAGTGAATTGAAGGAAAAATAAAATAAGAACGGCGATACTGGGACACGTCCATCTAGCCCAGTATCCTGTCCTCTGACCAGATGCTTCAGAGAGAATAAATAGAACAGGACAATTTTGCATGATCCATCCTGTTGTCCAGTCTCAGCATCTGACAATTGGAGATTAGGGACACCTGGAGCATGGGGTTCCATCCCTGACCATCTTGGCTAATAGCTATCGATGGAACTATTCTCCATGAACTTCTCTAATTCTTTTCTGAACCCAGGTACACATTTGGCCTTCACAACATCCCCTGGCAATGAGGTCCACAGGTTGACTGGGTGTTGTATGAAGAAATACTTCCCGAAATTGACTCACTGAAAGTTTGTGGCCATCTCTCTTTCAGGTTCAGGTGATGTGTGGTACATCTATAACTTCTGGTGATGTAAAAGCACTGCCACCATACCTTTGTTTCCTTCCAGCAGACAGCAAGGTTCAGCCAAGGGAGTGTGATGCTCTGTTTGGAAAAGCATTCTAGCAGGCTGCCCCAACCCTAACCCATTCTTAGGTTGTCTGGAAATGGCATTGCTGTGAGGAAAGCAACACCTGTCCTGAGAGGAGCCAATCCTAAAAATGTAGCTGGCACATTCTGGATGGATGACCTGCATTTTACATAGTATACTCTCTTTCACGTGCCAACATAGAGAAAAGAGAATCACAAAAGCCAAAATGATCCTGGTAAAAGTGAATAGGAACAATTAGCTTGATTCATACCAAAACCATCAATTTAGGTAGATGACAGAAGACACTATGATGACAAATTATGAAACTGGAAGTTTTTAACATAGTTGTCAGAAATATCACTGGCACTATAGTCAGATGTCAGGGGAAGCTCAAGATTGTGGAAGTGAGGTCGGGGATAGCTGAGATTTGGTACCAGGAAGATTGTGCTACAAACACATTAGCTGGTTATTTATGTTAAAAATCAGCAATAAAATAGTTAATAGTGATATAAAATTCTCATTTAAGTTTCAGAGTTGAACTCTCAGAGATGAGAGCTTTATACCACTCAGAGCTATCATTTAAGGTCCTCCTCAGACTCAGTTATACAACATTGCATCTGTCTGTTCTCTGTTCATGCAGTGTAGTTGTAGCCGTGTCGGTCTGAGGATATTAGGGAGACAAGGAAGGTGAGGTAATATCTTTTATTGGACCAACTTCTGTTGGTGAGAAACAGACAGAGACTTACCAACAAAAGTTGGTCCAATAAAAGCTATCACCTCACTCACCTTGTCTCTCTAGGATCTTGTCATGGGATAAGAGGGAAGATCCTTTCATGGATTGAGAACTGGTTAAGACAGGGAACAAAGGGTAGGAATAAATGGTAAAGTAAATGTTCAGAATGGAGAGGGGTAACTAGTGGTGTTCCCCAAAAGTCAGTCCTAGGACCAATCATATTCAACTTATTCATAAATGATCTCGAGAAAGGGGTAAAAAGTGAGGTGGCAAAGTTTGCAGATGATACTAAACTGCTCAAAATAGTTAAGACCAGATCAGACTGTGAAGAACTTCAAAAAGATCTCACAAAACTAAGTGATTGGGCAACAAAATGGCAAATGAAATTTAATGTGGATAAATTTAAAGTAATGCACATTGGGAAAAATAACCCCAACTATACATACAATATGATGGGGGCTAGTTTAGCATCAACTAATCAGGAAAAAGATTTGAGTCATCATGGATAGTTCTCTGAAGACATTCACGCAGAGTGCAGCGGCAGTCAAAAAAGCAAACAGGATGTTAGGAATCATTAAAAAAGGGATAGAGAATAAGACTGAGAATATATTATTGCCCTTATATAAATCCATGGTACGCCCACATCTTACTGCGTACAGATGTGGTCTCCTCATCTCAAAAAATATATACTGGCATTAGAAAAAGTTCAGAAAAGGGCAACTAAAATGATTAGGGGTTTGGAATGGGTCCCACATGAGGAGAGATTAAAGAGGCTAGGACTTTTCAGCTTGGAAAAGAGGAGACTAAGGGGGGATATGATAGAGGTATATAAAATCATGAGTGATGTGGAGAAAGTGAATAAGGAAAAGTTATTTACTTGTTCCCATAATACAAGAACTAGGGGCCACCAAATAAAATTAATGGGCAGCAGGTTTAAAACAAATAAAAGGAAGTTCTTCACACAGCGCACAGTCAGCTTGTGGAACTCCTTGCCTGAGAAGGTTGTGAAGGCTAGGACTATAAGAGGGCTTAAAAGAGAACTGGATAAATTCATGGAGGTTAAGTCCATTAATGGCTATTAGCCAGGATGGGTAAGGAATGGTGTCCCTAGCCTCTGTTTGTCAGAGGGTGGTTATGGACGGCAGGAGATCACTTGATCATTACCTGTTCGGTTCACTCCCTCTGGGGCACCTGGCATTGGTTACTGTGGGCAGACAGGATACTGGGCTGGATGGACCTTTGGTCTGACCCAGTACAGCCATTCTTATGTTCTTATGACTGTTCAGATTTTCAGGGTTATTTTCATTACCATAAGGCGATAAACAATTTTTTTTTAAAGTGACTACTTAGATTCTGCAGTACAATTCTGTGGCAAGGCGTGCAGAATCCCCCAAAATAGAGGGTGCAGGCTATAAGCATCTAAAAGTCTGGGGGTTTGCTCAAGCACACCCTGTGTACCTTAGAAAGATGACCCCACGCTAAATTGTTGGACTCTGTGCAAAACCAGCAGACAGCAAGGAAAATCTGAAAATGTAAGACAATAAGCCAGGGTGTTAATAGAGTAGTTGAAACATTTTGTAAGTTATAGACTAAGGAAAACAAAGACAACACAAAAGAAAGCTAAGTGTCTAGAAATAGGGCCAAACACCCAATAAGTTGTCTGAAAAATCACTTGAGAAGAATTTCAAATTATATTCAAAATAGTGTTACATCCTACAAAAATGGTAATGATATTTTAATAATGAATAGATCTTGTCTCTACTTTACAATAATGCTATTAACAAATCATAAAAACCAAATCTGCTATAAATTATTCAACTGATAAAAACACCCCATAGAATAAGCAATATATTGGTATGAAAGAGCACCATGTAACTGATGACTTTCCCATCACAATTCACAGCTTTGTTAAATATCAATAATAAAGTGAAAAGTAAATTATGAAAATATACCAAAGCCAAAATTTGTTAACATACTAAGTGTCTCTGATGTCTTTCTTGATGTACAGCTGTCAATGTCCTCTCTGTATTATGGAGGTCAGAGACAATAATAGCCACAGATCTTCAAGTTTCAGATGTAGTGGGGGAAGGGATAGCTCAGTGGTTTGAGCATTGGCCTGCTAAACCCAGGGTTCTGAGTTCAATCCTTCAGGGGGCCAGTTAGGGAATCTAGGGCAAAAATCTGTCTGGGGATTGGCCCTGCTTAGAGCAGGGGGTTGGACTAGATGACCTCCTGAGGTCTCTTCCAACCCTGAAATTTTATGATTCATCTAGGTTTGTGGCTGTGTGATGCCCAATAAAGAAACATCCTGAATCTTATTCTAACAGAACTTGCAGAATTAATTGCTGAAAACACATAAAAGGTTCTGTGCCTTCATCCATTTCTGTTAATCAGAGATCACACATCTTACCTCTCTTTTGAACTTAAATTACTGACATTCTATTTAATTTTTTGCTTTGGATCTTTCATCAGTGTTATACATGGCCAAGCTGTGTTAAAAACCTCTTTCATGAGCTGTGCTCTGACTGGCATATTGAGCACTGATGCAGTTTAGCTTTTAGGAATCCCACTATTGTGTGTGTCTGAGGTCAGACAAAGCTCATACCTTTCCCAAAAGATGCCTAAAAATGACACATTGTTGGTCTTCATAATATTTTATAAAGCGCTTCAATCAACAGCTTAAGCTTTTGACTAGGAATAATTAATCTAACGTGTGCTGCTCCACGAGGCATACCTTGAGCCAACCCAGAAACTGAAGCTGATGCAGAATGCAGCTGACCTTTTATTAGTGCTTCATATGGACAGCACATAATACTAGTGCTCCTTAGATTTCTGGAAACTCAGTTTGTCTGCAAGTTTTCAGCTGAACTCAAAGGACTTAAGAACGGGCATCCTGACAGTGGTAATCAGAGAGGTGTTTGCCCTAGAAATCCCTTAGTTGGGGCTGGGAGGAGGAGTGGGGGGAGGAAGACAAGTCTGCTGGCAGCTTATTCTCCATTAAGAGCCCTCATTTATAGTACTTACTGTCTACACCTCTTGATCACCAGAGCCTGGCATTTGTTAATCTTCCATAAAGCTAATGTTTTCCCTCAGGTATTCTTGGAGGGAGTGGGTTAAGAACTACAGGATGGGCAAATAATAGATTATAAATATACATCATGATGGGCCCTGATCTTGCAAACCCATGTGTGAGAAGTCTCACTAAGTTCATTTTGTCTGCAGGATTGGGTAACAAGGTGAACAAGTGCTATACTATTGTATGGCTAGTTCATTACATATACAGTGAGTTTTTCATTTTGTACTATATTTTTTAATATTGTAAAAGCACCTAGGGCCACAGAGAAGTGCTTAATAGACACAAATACTGAGAATGACAGATACGTAGTAAGGAAAATTGTTAGGCAGGTTTATAAACTCATCAAGTTCACTACTTAGTAAGTTTCAAGTGGATCTGAATTCTTTAAATGTTGTATTAATTTAATAGAGCATCTGTTTAACTTTTCACATTACAGTTGATGTGAATTGCTCCTCTGTACCACATAAAGCATTGTGGAATGCAATTGCGTTGTGTCAAGTACTATTTCATTGCCCTAAGATCTTATTTTTGGTGGACATCAGACAATATGTCTCAAATTAATTTGGAGTGTCAAATATCTTTTGACAAGCCATTCACACCTCTCTAGTTACTGCAAGGTCTACACAGAGTTTAGTGTCAAGACAGCTCCGACATACACTTGAAGTTCACATCTAGCTGGTATGGATTAAATTCTATATACATCAAAATCCCCAACGTATGTCTAAACCGCTCTTAATAACTAAATTCACTACTTTCACCTCTAGAAAGTCAGTCACCAGTTTTCTGAGGCTACCAGAAATCATGCCCCCCATCTATTTATCTATCTATCTATAATATATACAAATAAAAGTATTTCTAAATCAAGTAGTTTTTGATGTACTGTCAACTTGGCTCAAAACTTCCATAGAAATTCTATCCCAGCATAAGATGATAATGGAAAATTTCAGGAGAACTGATCTACATTTCGTAGAGAATTAGGGACGGTCAAAAACAGACTTGTGATAAAAGTTAGCTACCACTTCACCATGGACTGACACCAGCATAATCAATTAAAAAATAATAATGATCAACTACCTGAAAATTGTTATGTAGTTTTACGAAATGTGGGAAATTTATCTTACAAATAAAAATCAACAAAGCAAGCTAAAATGGAAAATTTAATTCTTAATGAGTAGGAAAGAGAATTAAAACCAATTTTGTATTAAACTTTTTATTAAAATTGAGTTTTTACATATTTAAAATATTTTTATCCAAATTACACAATATTTAAGAAAACAATTTTATGCAAGTGTTTGCTTATAATGTGTAAAATCATTACTGAGCAATATATAGCAATATATACCATGATCCAAAAATGTAGCTCAGGACACTAGAATACCTGAGTTTTCAATAGGCTGGTTTTCCAGATGTCACTGATTCTTACAGTTTTATTTCATAATGTATCTGATCTCATATAAAGAGCACTTCTTTGGTTGGCAGAAACTGCACTGAAGATCAATTGGAAATATATTCAAGGCTTATCTTCAGAATCTTCTCCCAAGTGAAGATCCACTGTTTGAGATGTCAGGAAGGACTCCCAGGTAGCAAGGCACTTAAAGAAAACAGATACTTATGAATAAGGAATATGGATTTTTGGTAAAACTGGTAGCTAAGGAGAAAACAGGAAAAGACCTATATCTATCTACATCTATATCTACCACAAACTGCTTCTGTGAGGAGTTACAGTGAGTAATAAATTCCTAGACAGATCAATAATATATTGTTAGCCAACATGCTGAGCTACAAATAAATACCACTCTTGGATAATGACAAGCGCACACTGCAAGCATCACAAGTGTACATATTAGCATAAGGGATGACACGGTAAGAAGTCTTCCATTAATTATGCTCTTCTTTAATCTCTCCCTTCGCATACAGGCAAAGATATCTTCCAAATAGACTGCATCAAATTAAAAGGAATGCAACATCAACTGTCGGTTATAGTTCCTTAGCAATCTCTAAGGATTCATACTTGGAGATCTAATATCCTTTCTCAGTTAAATTAAATCAAACCCATTTGTTTCTAAACACTCAAAAAGTCACAGATTTTTCTGTGTACTAAGGAACAGAATCAAAGGGAGGAGGGGAAAAATGTAGCTTTTCTAGGACAAACATATACCTCTCCTGATGGCAAAACATATTCTTAATTTTGTGAACAGTTTTTCATTTTAGAAACCAATATTATATATTAGCATCAAACTACTTTGATAAATCCTTTTTGGCTCAAGTTGATTTGTATGAATGTTTGTAGCTCAGAACACAAAGTTGCTTGGCAAACCATTTTAAATTACAGGTGAATGTTAAGATGTCAGTTCACAGAGAAAACCTATGATTAATGATTGTTGTGTGCACCGTCAGTCACCACCCAAAGCTTTCAAACTTTCCAAGTTTCTGTCACCTAGAGTGAGCCATTACAAAGGTGAAAACATTCAGTGCTGCCACTATGTTGTAGTAGCTTTATCACTTTTGATGCTTCAGGAAAACATGAAATTGTGCATGCTTTCATGAAATTTAGTTTTCTTACCCAAATATCTGTTAATACAGAAGAGTAACACACCTTAATTACTACTTCCTGTACACAATCTTTTGAAGAAGAATCTGCAAAACTGATATTAAATAAGTCTTCTGAACATCTATAGAGGAAAGCATTTATCATATTAAATACCGAACAGCACGCTCCATCTATTCAAGCTTAATATTAATTCCAATTGCTCTGAAAATGGTATTGTTCCTTGTGTGAAAAACTAAGCTATTTAAGCTATAATATTTTACTATACCTGAATAAAATAAAATACACAGCATTCATCATTGCTTAGCAGAAGTGAAAAGGTTGATAGGTGAAGTTACAGCTTTTGTCTTATCTGACATATTTATAGGAAAAACCTTCAAAATTTAGCCATGAAATCTCTCTTTATTAATAGTGATAGATGTGTCATTGTCACAAAAGCCCTGGATTCCATGATTTTCAGGATTGTTTTTTTTCTTCTAAAGTGACCAAGTCTTGGTATTCCTGGATACCTGCAAGCAAGTAGGTGGGATGGTGAAAAGGTCACAAGGAATCTCAACAGAAAATCCCAAAGGCCGGGACACAGGGAAGCACAGGAGGACAAAGCAGGGGGATGGATGAATGACAACACAAAGGACCAGGATCGTGGATTCATGAAAAATGAAGGAAACCTGGTCTCAAAAGAATGACATTGTAAGATATAAAGGGTTAGTATCGAAATGCCCAAGAGAGCAACAAAAGAAAATATTTAGAAGCCTTATTCTGTATGGATCCTTGGTTACTACAGAACATGTCAGTGACTCTATGGTTTGTATTTATTCACAAGGTGGCTTAGACATCCCTTGTGCTAGAGACCCCCTGTGTACAGCGTCCCTCTGACCCTTTTTTGATCATTCCCTGCTGACAAAGTCCCTTACTGATTCCCACTTTCTCTGCGGCAAGCAGTAACCCTGTATTTCCATTCTGGAGATAGGCACCTCAATTTCAAAGGAGGGAGGGGAATGAAACCGTTAGATAGGATTCATGTGAAGAGCGGCATTTCTGTGTTGAATGACTAGACTGGGGAAGGTTACTTTGAGATGGCGAAAGAGTGCTGAATACGAGGAGAGAAGCAGCAGAAACAGTGCTAAAGGGGAGCAGTTGGTGCCAGTTGATTTATGGGTGGAAATTAAGTTTGGTTTTGACATTCTGTGTAAAGTCCCTAATAAATGGAGTTGTTATAGATTCTCTCTCTCTCTCTCATGTACAATATCACAGCAGCTGAGAATATCTGAGATACTTGAGTTGGAGGCTTCCTCTTGGTGTAAAATGACCAGGGGGTGGCTACTTGCCGGGTGCTTTCCAGTGATGAGCCTAGATTCTGGGATTTGTTTCCCCACCATGGTTCACCAGTGCCAAGACTGGCTTATCTTCATGGAATGTTGCAAGGCACATCTATTTTCCTAAACTTTTTCTGGGGACTGAGAGGGGTGCTCAGTCAGGATGTGTGCTGAATGCTATTTACTGAAGTCTTTTTTGATACTAGATCACTGCTTTTTGAATTGTTTTAGATTTTGCCCATGTGACTAAAGACTTCACAGTACATACATCTGAGTAACTTCAATAAAAAATAGCAGCGTTGGTTGGAAGATAAAAGTGACATCGTATTACCACTGCAAACTGAGACAAAACAGGTTTTTAAACTAATTCACACTACATTTGCTCTTTTTTTTTTACAGAACCAGTCCACTGAAGTCTTTTCAAGCAAAGATGTAAAGATCTTTTAGTTATGTATATTTATTCTCATTTATGTAACAAAAATTCATTTCCCAAAATATAGGAATTACTGTGGCTCATTTTGTTGTCAGACATCACTGTGGTGCTACAGCTGACAAGATTTATAATTAACCAACACAAAACTAGGTCTCTATGCCTTAGGCTCATGCTTTTTATACTGTGAAACATGAACTACATAAAATCACATTACTTTAAAAATATGTACTTTAGCCATTCTTCTAGACTTATTTTATTTAGTTCTTCTGGTAGAGAGAAAAAGGAGATTTCTAAATAAAGGATCATCAACAGGTTTCAACCAGGAAGACAGAAAAAAAATGTTAATAGGAAATTTAATTTGTACTTATAAGGCTTGTCATTTCGAATGCAATTAGTCATAAAACTACTGTATATCACACCAAAAAGCTAAATATGCAAAAATGAAGTAACAAGATCTTAAGTAACGCTACTTTATTTAAAGCTAAAATTAATGTGTATTTCATTAGAGCACTGAGTTATATATTTATATTGAATTATTTTTAGCAACAACACTGAAAAGGTCTCCATACCGCACAGTTGGATGTCTAATTCATGATAATATATAAAAATAGAATGCACAATAATAATGGCAGGAGCAGCATGAAGTATTTAAAGATGCATAATTGTTTTCATTCCCATTCCCCCTATTTTCAGTGGCTAATGACATTCTTAAAAAAATCATTTTGGGGGGGTGATGTTTTCTAGGCTGAGTTTCTATTTCTTTTTATAGAGGATTGAGCATGTACAGTTCAGCAGTTCCTGAGCACAAAAAAGAGTGAGGGAGACAGAGGGGTAGGAAAAAGCCACTTCCTATTATAAACAAAAGAGCTTTGCTTTTAATTCCTGTAGCTGAAATGACTGGAGGTTGGAAGGTGAAATCTGGCATCCAAATTGCCCTCTTACAGGAGAGTATCCTGTCTTCTGGAGGAAAACAGATTTTGATTTAACCAAGTTTGGAAAGTAAAAAAAAAAAAAAAAAAAAATCACACACAAAGCATTTGTTAAGCTTATAAAGTGGACCGCCTAAGGTAGGAGTTGAAGCATGTGCATGTGCAGCTAACATAGCTATGCAAGGATATGACCAACCAAATGTGTCAATATGAAGACATTCAGGGTGCACTACAAATCATTTTGCAAAGGTTTTTCCTAGGAAGAGAAGGTTGAATAAAGTTTTGGAGTTGGAGAGAAGTTACTTTGTTAGGTATGTGGCTTTTTTGGCCCATTTTTGCATGTGTTTGACTGTACAGCACATTGGGTTGTGGACAGAAACTTTTTTATAAATTTGAATCAATAAATAAGAGATTAGCACAGAACATTATTTAAATTCTCCGAGAACAGCAAGCAATGTTAGTACTGGTAAGGATCTCACTATCCTATCAAAGATAAACTAGCTCTGCTTCTGACTAATCTGCAAAGGCTGAACAGGATTACAGTAGTTTGACACATGAAAAAAGTAAAATTAGAAGCTATCTTTTAAAAGAAAGGCTCATTCGTGCAGAAGGAAAAATATTTTTCTCAGTGCCAAAATTAATTAAATATCACTTTTCATTGTACATTATGAAAGGAATTCTACCTCCACTCAATGGAGTGTCCAACACACACTGGAAAACACAAGCTCTGGGACATACAGTCATTTGGTTCCACAAATTTTTCTGGCCTTCAGATTTTGTTGCAAAGCCCAGCCATTTTACTCAGGCTTTTCCAGAAGAAATGGGTTACCAAGGCTCTTTTTCTTTTGCTGGCAGAAGAGAGTGGCAGTTTTGTTAATGTGTTTTTAATTTTGTTGGTACTAGAAGAGATTGTGAGAAAAAGCATGTGAGGAAAACAAATAGGAGTAACCGCAGTCATTCTTTGAAGCCAGAGTTCAGTACTTCCAGTTATCTGCTTTGCTTTCACTAAATTGTATCATGTTATCTTTGAATTTTAGATGTATTAATAACATAAAATAAAATGTTGTATAGTGACTTTTTTTGTATCTTGTTTTATTTTACTAAATATATTTTTTTTCCAGTATGGCTGTGAAGAACTTTTGTACAGAATGAGAAAATATTTAACTGACACTTCAATCAGCCATAATCAGTTCTAAGCTATAGGTGACTTGCCCAGCTGTAAACTCCACCTTTTGGACACAAAAACAACTTTATGTTTCCAGTATTTTGCAACTGGTCTGCAATCTAATACATGATACCTAGTTGGCTCCTGTGCTCAAGTCAATGGAGATACATATGGGTGCGAGAAATCTGCCTGCATCACTCCAAATGCAGGATCAGGGCTCTGTCCACTGATCCCACCTATATAAATTCCTTAAAAGAAAAACTGATTTGTTACAATTCAGGAATAAAACTACTGTAATAAAAGATTTTTTTAAATATCTGTTAGTTTCAATATCTCCATCAAATGGAGAAAAATCTCTCTACATTAGACCAGCCATTTTAGTGATGAAAATGTTTAAGTAGTTTACATTTTGTAATTACGTATAATGATCTGAGTATTTCACTGCACCACACTTTTTCTTTAGTCAGGACAAACCAACACTCCACAACTAGTAACAACAAAAAAGTGCCAAATGTCAAAAGATTTTGCACTCTTCACTTCAATCATATACTAGACGCCTGTAAGGGTAATTTTATTGTTAAGTTCTTTGTTGGTTTCTGGCATTAGAAATACCCAGTTCTGACTTTCCTGTTTTTGATGAAAGAACTAGGTTCAATGTTTTGAGGACCTGGATGCTGATTGGATTTGGACTTGCTATAAATGTTGTATATAATCCCCACCCGCACCCCCATCCATCTCACTAAATAAATTCTTTCAGGCATTATAATGAGGCAGAAAAGGGTACACAAACCATTTCAAAAAAATAATTTGCAGGTCACCAACAGTGGTGCATTCCTAGGACATCTTCATGGGAAAGGAAAAGTGGCTTACAGATTCCTGTATGCCCGAGATATCCACATGCTCCTCATCGCACCCAAACTTCTCAAACAAATCAAAAAATTTCTGTATAAAAAGAGTGTTGTAAGAAATTACCTAAAAACGCCCTAATTGTTCAGCTGTATCAGTTTGATAGTACTTGATACAGACAGTTTTGTAAAGGCCTCTGATATTTAAATTAAAGTCCTAATTAAACTAAGACCATTTCTTTTCATGAAAGAGAACCCAGTGACTGTATCTGTGTCTCAATTTATCTACCAGTTAACAAGATATTCCTTCATGGTTAACATTTGTACATATTCTTGATGTAGTCAGAAGTAACTAGGTGACTGAAAAAGAAGAGGATACCAAAAAACTTTAATGTCTGATTTCAGCAAATACTTTGATCTTAATATGTAACAGCAGATCGTCAATGTCCATGCCTCCCACGGATAATATGTTAATTACGTGGACCTGATTATCATGAGTTCTGTCTTTTCAATTACATTCCATTGCAATGATTTGTAAAATCAGGACACAATCATCCATTCAGAGTAAGCCACAAAAAGCTCAGAAAAAGGAGATTGCAAAGTATCAAAATTGTATTAATAAAGGAAACAAATTATTTCTTTCCCAATTAACAAATAGTTTATTGGGCTGCGGTACATTTTTCAAAGTAAAGAGAAGCTTTTAAACAAAAAACAAACCAAAAAAAAGATGAAAAAAGCACACAAATATCTAGCCTACCAGGTTTCTTACAAAATGTGCACTGAGAACAATACCATTTTTGATCATGAAGAAGCTTCGCAGAACACTCCGCAAACCTTGTCAAATGTTTTCTAGTTCTCCTTATAAATAAGTATATACACTCTCTTTAATCAGAAAGTGTATATACTTGTCAAAGGAGGTCATAACAAAGAAGATTAGAAACCATATTTGCTGATAAAAGTCTTGGGATGACACTGTTTGCTTTCTTTCTAGATGAAGGGAGACTTCAGTTATGTAAAGTACCAATGTAGTACACCATTATATAAAGGACACAGCTTAAGTAGACTTAATTTTTTTAAAGTATGTAGTGTATTCTCCCAGTAATTTCCCCAAAATTTTATCCTCACTATTTTTTGTTGATTTTGTTGCTTGTTTGCAATTTGAAGGATATAAGAGATCTTTCCTAGTTCATAAAGTACTGGGAATACAGTTAATTTGTAAAGATGAAAGAAAAACAATTAGTTTTCTTTTATACAAAATCATTTACATGAGTGAGTGTTTTCAGGGAAGCATCCTCATGCAGCCCCAGTAAAAGGTTTTCCCAACTGAAACACTATAGCTCACATTGAACAGAAAAAAAATATATGTTCAAATTTTTGTGCTTAGTAAAACAAGACTGCCCTCTGTTGATGATGAACTTAGGATCAGCATGCTTGGGCTCAAGTAAAATAGATACCGTGTATACTGGCCAATTAAACACCAATTTGACAAAATATTGAATTTGAACTTAACACGTTCAAATGAGGATACAGACAATTATTTTTAAAAACAATGCACTGACTTCCAAGAGGAATTGAAATAAATAAGAAGTTATAAAAATAAAACAAAAAGGTGTGTTTTACCTGTTCATAATAGTGGATATTATTTTCGGCCACATTAAGAAATGCTGTTTTCATATCATGTTGCATGTTTTGTTTCCATCTATCCCAGTCAGCTTTCAGAGCATTATTGGCACATTCCACTTTATCTTCAAGATTTCCAATCTCTTCTGTAAGCTAAATAAAAATATTAAATAGTTAAAGTTCTTTAGAGACAGTCATTATTTAAAATGTGCTTGAAACCTGGTGGTCATAGTATAGAAAGCTGAACAGAATACAAGACCATAGCATAATATTAAACTCAGGGTGAAGAAAGTCCTGTGCTTCATTGTTAATCTTGGATTTTATACAAACCAAGTACCTCAATACAACTTCTAAACTACGACTATGACACAAAATCAAGACAAGAATTAAACTGTTACCAAAAATAATCTTGTCAATTGCAAAGTTAGTCTTTGGTACCACATTATTTGCACTTAAGAATAGAAATGGATTTCCTCCCTGCCAAAAATAAATAAATAAATAAATACATACATACAAAATACAAAACTACACCCAACACTACACCTCTGCGGGATGCAGAATGCAATTATCCAAACTGGAATTTGGCCAGGCCATCTGAGAAAACTGTGCTGGGGTCTTTAATGTTTTCGCACAATTGTGATCTCTATTTTCTCTGGAAGGCAATTCAGAAGGAAGGAAATGTAACTTTTATGCAGGAACTTTCCACTTTCATGTATTGCACCTTACAATCTGACTGAGGAACTAATAAGTGCGGGAGAAAAAAAAAATTAAAACAAAGGTCTTTGCTGCAGGCTAACTTTTCATTTCTGCAGAAGCCTTCTCAGGGAGCCTGGATCTGCAGCCTTCAGGCTGGGGAGCAGACAGTTTCTTCTAATTACTATAGATGCCAAAACTGAGTGTTGAGCCTGGTGAAATATGAGACATTTAATGGGATAAGGTCTTCTACCTAATAAGCCATCTAGCCCTTCCAATAACTGCTCTTACCTTTGTACCTATTGCAATTTCTGAATCAAGCATGATGAATCTGGCTGGCAGCAAATATGGTAACAGATAAATTTACAGTCATGGAGCAAATTACTATTCTGGGATTGCACAATGACCATTGGTAATATACACTCTTTTCTGAAGTAAGGATTTTTTGTTGGTGGTGGTTTGTTTTGTTTAAGAGATTAGGTGCAAGTTCTTATCTTGATAGAATTTTTTTCTGCTGATTCTTCAATGAGTGAAGTGACAAGAATGAGAAAACTGAATACAAGTAACAGGAACTTATTGAAGAAAAACAAATATACAAGTTATCCCAGTAGACCCCAATGAGCCAATGTTCTATATTTAGCAGGAGCACAGATGAAGATGAGCTCTATAGTGGCTTAGCTGCAATTCTGCAAGATTGAAACTCAGCTGTGCTCTAAGGACCTGGGAAAGTCAGGCAGAAATATTGCCAGTAATGCAGCTGGTAGTTTCAGCCAGTACTGGGGGAAACTCCACCTCCTTCTGTTCCCTTCATGAGGCAGACCCCATTTATCAGACATCCTGTGTCTCAAACACTCTGCCCTGTTCTCAGGTCAAGAGCTCCATTGGTGTAAAGTTGAATAATTCCCCTGAAGCTAAGAAGCTCAAAGGGCAAAAGCTCTTGTTAATCTGAACCTCCAAAAGTTTGCAATAACCATTGAGGCCTTTAGATAATTAGGGTTCAACTGTAATTTAACATGCACAGCATGTGTATGAATCAAAATTCAGACCACACCACAGAGTATGGAGAGCTTGAGGTGTGCACCCACTACTCTAAACAAGCCATGAAGGACACTGTTCTGATATAAGTGGTGCCTGTGGCACAGCATACTTCTTTAGAACCTCAGTAAGTGACCCTGTTTGAAACCCTCACAGACCAAGAGACTGCATCTGCCATCCTAAGACTCTGTGCTATGTCTGTGGGTGCAAGTAGCACATGAAAATCCCTTGCTGTAAGAAAAATACTGCCTCTGTAACCAAGTGGAGACAACCTGAATTAGTCAAGCAGCCCACTACCTGGAACATTTCCATTATACAAGACTATGTGGAAATTTCTCTTTGCTTCCCATATATTTTCAGCATGCACTTCACCAGTTCTTTATGATACAAATGGTTGGGCACATTATGAGGCTGCACCATCAATGCTCTCATGATTTCGCCTCTTGCTTCAACCATCTCAAATAATCAGTAACAACAAGATGATCTGTGAGGCAATGCCATAAAGAGGACATCTAGAGCTATTGTATCAATAGTCATGGACATGATTCTACAGACCAATCAATCCATCATTTTGCTGGGAATACAGCACACTCCCTATCATCATCTGGAATCTATCAAGTTCTGTCTCAGAGACCAGACCATCAAAACAGGTCCTTCTTCCTGATGGATAGGAGCCCCCCCAGGACCAAACTGTAGAACATAAAGGTTGGTATGTGTATACAAGTATAATCCTCACCTTTCTGACCTCCAATCTCAACTCAAGAGTAGATCCACAGTGGGGCAAGCTATAGGAGTAGAACCATATCGCCACTTATAGCAGCCATAAACTCCTGGAAGGAACATCTTCTGAAAGGATATTGACATCACTAAGCCTTACCAGCCATTTCCCCTTGCACAGCACCTTTAATCACCTCCTTTCCCCATTCCAATATTTATACTTGAGATAAATGTACTTAATTAGATCCAGTCTCTATGCTGGAGATTGGATCCTCCTCCCCAGGCTCCTCTTGGTTCATGACTCACTAAATACCCAGCTAACACCAATACATAAATAATATTTCTACAGGACTGAACATCCACCCTGTTCAAATAATGAACAGCAGTAATTCTATACACCATCAGCAGCATGACACAAAACACAAGACCACAGTCAGTTAATAGCCTTGCTTCCAAAACTTCAATATGTGGTGAAGCTCAAGGAACCAAAATTACTCTCTTGGCCACACCCTGTATGATCTAATTGTGTTTTTCAAAAACACTAAAGCAGACTTCCTTAGAAATTAAAATGTAGGTAGAATGCCAAACCCCTTACACCCCCCTTTTTTTTCCTCTTCAAAATACCACGTATTTTTAATTGGTGGTTGCATTACGGGAAGACAGTTGAATGAACTGGGCACCATACATGAAAAATGAATTTTCTATCTCATAAATAGGCTGGGCAGAACTCAGTTAATTTTTTATTTGTTTGTTTGTAATTTCAAGAGATAATATCTATTTTTATTTTTATGCATTTTTTATTTGTATCTATTTTAATTTTCTCAGTTATATGAAATTATGGGTTTTAAGCTTTTTTTTATTTTTATCAGTCTGAATTTTCACAGTTGAAAGAGATGTCAGACAGTAACTGTTTAATGACAGCAGAAGCTGTATGTAGTGATCTCAAAACGTAAAGCCACAAATCAGGGAATGCAGAACTGCAGCTTCATCTCCAGTCCTAGGCATCACAGAACAGACTGGTCCAAACCCATTGTCCCACAGACATCAGCTGGAGTTTTGTTGGTGGAAGATAGAGGCTGTTTATCACACATTGTTCTGAGACATCCTGGTTTCACTGAGGCTGCACTGGGATTGGTGGCACAAATCAGCAAATCTTTAGTCTTTACAATCAGGATTGGTAATAGGAGTGTGCTGGGGGATGTTACTGTAGGGTACAAAATAGGGTGCTGAGAGGCCACCCCACTACTGAGTGGCTCTGGCCCAGGGATGGCAGATGGCTCCCTGCACTCCCAAGCCAGTGAATGAGTGTGGCTGCGACCGCAGGGCAGCATGAGGCTCCATATGTGGCCAAGGGGCCTGAGGTACCACATCCCTGTGGGAGGCTGCAGTAGTCCTGGCTGGGCAGAGCAGAGACCCCCCAGCCACAGGGAGGCCAATCCACTGCTGAATGGTTCCAGCCCAGGGGTGGTGGATGGTCCCTTCAACTCCCAGCTGGTGAGTGAGTGAATGGGGCCATGACAGTAGCGTTGCAAGGGGCTTCCTGCCCAGCCGAGGCCCCAGGATACCACATCCCTGCAGGCACTAGGTGTATGTGTGGGGGGGGAACTGCACTCGCCAACTCTATTAATGAGCAT
Source organism: Chrysemys picta bellii (assembly GCF_011386835.1). NCBI lineage: Eukaryota > Metazoa > Chordata > Testudines > Emydidae > Chrysemys > Chrysemys picta. Next base: position 37,205,069 of record NC_088798.1, on the reverse strand, counting down.
TTTTTTTCCCATCAATTTGTGTGTGTCAGTTGAAAACATGGTTTACTGACAACTAACAATTTAAATAAAATCCTTCCAAAACTACTAGTTTTAGGTGCAGCAGCTTAGGCTGTCCTGGCTATCTGTGGCTGATGACATACCTTTACTTGTGTGGCACTTTCTAGGAATGTTGAATATTCTTGCAGTAATGCATATGCAGTCTTCACTTCAAATAAAAGGCGTGTTCTTAAATCAAGTTTGCTAACTTGCATTAACTTCATAGCAGTGAAGACACAGAAATTCAACTTTTAACTCGGGTTAGTAACTCAAGGTCAACCCCAGGCCACTACTAGGCTTTAACTTGAGCTGCTAACCCAAGTTAAAAAGCAGAGTTGCCATATCTTCACTGGTATTTTAACCCGAGCCAGCTAAACACTGGCTAAGAACACACTCTTTTTTTGCAGCGAGGACCTACCCTTAGGGCTATATTCTGCCTCCAGATATGCAGCATACACATCTTCCAGTGAAGTCCATGGGAGAGTCGGAGCCGCAAGTGTGTCAAAGCCAGAATTTAGACCTTAAGGCAGTATGTTCCATTTGATCATTTTGACTACGAAGCTTAGAATCTATTTGAAACATACCAGAAAATAAACCAAGAACCACCACTCACTTTAGCAGACAAATTCTGAAGCCAAACAAGCCAGCCATGACAGTAGAAACCAGGGAATAAAGGCCTGGTCTCTAAACAGTAACGTGAACACAGTATGGTACCGATCTACAAGATACTTTCTTACTGTTATAATTTATCCTCACAATAAAACTTGGCTATGCACATATTTTGTTTTGCCAGTCTTACTGAAGCAAGTAGTTTGATAGCTTAAGTCTCTTACAGAGTGATCCCAGCAGAAAACCATAGAGTTAAACAGACATTGCATGATTCACCAAGAACTCATATTCCAGACTATGGCCAGGGGAGAAAGTTAGTTCACTGTACAAAGCAATGGTTACTCCCAACAACAAAGTCTTTATTTGAACTACAAGTTTCCACAGCAAAACCACTCAACACACTGAAGAATACATAATACACACTGAGCTAACCCAATTATAAACACACAATATAGCTTTCTTCTGACCCAGCATTTCTCAAAAAAAAATCATTTATTTCATTCAAGAGTTGCATGAATTTCTACTTAGCTTTAAGGGTAGCACGTGAATTAGAGAAAATGGTTTATGTTGCATACTAATATTAAACCCTTCCAGCCTAGTATTAAAGTAAAATATACAGCCCAAATACAATAAAGGGAATGTCAGGGAGTTATAAAGCCTGTGGTACTAGTTCAAATCCAGACCTGAACAGTAGAACGACAAAGCTATCATTTAATGGTTATCTGATGGTCTAGGCAAAGTAAATTTCTGGTGTCAGTTCAGGCCAATCTAACACCTCACCAAGTAACAAGGTATACTAATTAGCACATTTGTTAGCAATTCCAGGAAAGAGGCCAGGAATTACATAGGTACGAAGACTGAGGTCATCTCTCCAGAACAAGGCTGTGTTACATTAGAGGGCATGATAGGGACAACTGCCAACATCTGTAAATTCTACAAATAAAACTAGGATTCTGGAGGACACCAAGTTCCCAACCGACAGCGGGGTTACATGCTCTCTCTTGTGAATTAGAGGTTTTTTAAAATAATGCAAGTCTTAAAATTTTAGGCCCTGGAAGCTAAACATATTTTTCAGACTGTTCCTAAAGCTCTGTTCTCCTACCAGAACAGAACACCCACTGAATTCTGTATTTTGTTGCAATGCAATGTTGCATGAATGTGTTTTTTCATCATGCAATGAAAAAATTCAAAACACCAGCATAGGTACATGTAGTGCAACTGAGCACAGGATGGGACACAGCCATATTATGCTATTCCTGTAGGGTTCCTCGTTCCCTCTGCTCAATCTTGTCCCAACAGGTTTAACATTTTTCTATCCCTACTTCCTCATCCGGTCAAGCGTGGTGGCACGCGCCTGTAATCCAAGCTATTGGGGAGGCTCAGGCTGGTGATCACTTAGGGGTTCTGGGCTGCAGTACCCTATGTTGAACGGGTGTCCGGTGCCACTGACATTCTGGCCAGCGGATGGCTGAAGGACTGGCTAGAACACCACAAATGATGTGTTGTGATTGGCGCCCTCTCTGTGGGGGCTGATGGACCAGGTGATCAAGGTGACTTCCTCATCTAATGCCTCAATTCCACCTCTTACTGAAAGATGGAACTAAAACTGTTGTGGCTGGTAACTGCCTATTTGCCAGTGGAACACAGAAGCCAACTTTTACACGGTAAATAAGCACCCCAACTTTCACAATAAGCCAAAAATCAAGTTAATCCCATTTCAAAACAAGGCCAAAACAAGCCAATCCCTAAGAACCCCAACACTCGATGTGACTAGATTCCCCCATTGTGAAGTCTGGGACTGCGGTGGACCCGGTGTGCACCCCTGACTCTCTCCCCTGCTTGCTGCCAGGAGCCGATAAAAAGAAAAGAAGCCAAAAACTAGCTTACAAGCCAATTAAACAAGCCTGATTTCTGCATTTTTTTCACGGGTTTGGCATGTCTGCAGTGGAACCTTGCAGATGTACTGCCAGGATAGGAGGAGAGGAAGCTTTCAGATGATTAGAAGCACCCAAAATAGTGTGTACTAGTGGCCAGAGGGGAGCAGAGCACCAAAAAAGAGTTTCCCATTTGCAGTTACTATTTAGAGGTATCTGGAAAAGAAGCCAAAAACCTAGGACTATTCTGGTCCAAATGGAACTGCTGTTAATTAAGTATGTGGGGGGAGGGTTGAATTGCAAATGCTATGATCGGTCTGTGATTGGCACCTTGTGACAATTACTAAATTATCTTTTTAAAACAAAATTCTAGTGGTTGTTCCTACACTTTACAGCTACTGAAAAAAAACAACATAGTTCTCTTAAAATAGATTCATGAGTGTTAAACAAAAAAGTGATTTGTTTCTTTTTCTACATAACTAAATGAAATACTTCAGAACAAATCAGAGTTTCACCAGAAAACCAAATATTAAGGAATGAAAGATTAAAATGGTTCGAGTTCAGTTTAAATTAGTCAAGCCCTTTAAATTACACGAAAGCATATGTATAGCTGAATCAAATACACAGTAATAAACTGAAGCAAATACAGACATTATACAACAAAGTAAAAAACTGAAGTGAGAGAATGATGGAACACTTAAAACAATTCACTTACCACAATTAAATTTAATTATAAAAAAGACTAATGTACTTCCTAAAAATGATTTTCTGCAAAGTTGAATTAAAAAATGTAAAAATTACTGGTATATCTATAAAAAAAATGAAAAGAAAAGAACAGGCATTTCAAGAGTTCTCTAAACATACATATAAGACCCCAAACCTACCAATATTTATGCACTGAAGTAGTAAACCTAACAGGGGTACTCATGTACTCAAGGACCTGATCCTGAAAACACTTACACACATGCTTAACTTTACTCACAGGAGCGATCAATGAGACTCAGAATGAGATTGCTTAAAAACACATCCATAAGAATCAGGGCTTTAAATAACAGACATAATGTATAGCTATGACACTCACTTTTTCCCCTCAGTGACTACTGCAAGAGATTTCTGGGGGAGAAGTGGAGGGTGAGAGGAGAGTATTATTTGTCATATTGCAAGATTAGAAAGAGGTGTGAGAGTATAAAATGAAAATCATAATTTATCAAATTAAAAACAAAATCTAATGCAAATACAAAGACAGCACAATAGATTTACAAAAACTAAACAAACCCAAATTATCAGTGCTAAAACTGCTAAAATTAGTGTTCCTACAGCAAGGTTCACAGGCATACTACACATATGAAACAGTTTTCTCCCCCTTTTCGTATGCACATGATTTATTATATTATTGTTTGTATATTTAACTATATGGCCACAAAATAAGACAGACATATGCATTTTAGGGAACACTGTATGAACCATAGCTTTCACATGTCATGGGTGAAATCCTGGACCCATGACTTAATTTGAACTGTATGTCCTTAAATGTTGCATTCATAGTTTTGCTGTCAATTTCCTTATTTTAAAAAAAAAAAAAAAAAAAAAAAAGGAAACCTCCCACAATATTGCCTGTGGCGAACATTAGCATTTAAATTGTCCCAATTAATTACCTCAGTGGAGCTGAATAGGGTAGAGGTATGTTCATGCCTTTGCCACTGCTATTTGGCCGAAGACAATATTTTGTAAAGCTCTGTTTGGAAAACAGCAGCACAGGATCACGTTGTGATACCTGAATCTCTGTAGCAGAATGGCAGAAAATTAATACTTTTAAAATGAAAGCTTAGAATCTGCAAAATATTGTAAAATACAGCAAAAGTTAGAAGGGGCCCAATACTGAAAGAGCTCTGATTTCCCCCTTATTTCCCACCTCAAAACCAAGCATGCAGAGTTAACTACTAAATAACTTAAACTTGGGATAGGTGATGGATTGCTATGTTCTCTACAAGCTACAATTCATTAATCACGAACTGACATATAAGGAAGTATACGAGAGCAATACCTTTTTTCTACCTTATGAAACTTTGATTTCAATATATTGTACCATGTTTGGCAACGTGTGGCACTAAAATCTAGTTTCTGAAGGAGGAATAATCCACTTGACAAAAGCATTGCAAGAGATGGGACTATCCCTCAAAAATAAATAAATAATATGATGTTTCTGGTTTAAAAGATATTTTGAAGATGCTGAAGCAGTTGCTAAAGCAAAAGGGATGAGGACAAGATGAAGCTGGTCTAAACCAGTTACTGATGATCATGAAGATACCACAGAACCAATCAACCAATAAACAAACAAAAGGAGGGAGCTGGAGTGCAACAATCTGAATCTCACACATTACAGAGGAAAAGAAATTGGCAACAAAATCCAAATGGCTACTGTTGAAAGATATAAAAAGTTGAGCCTAGAAATCCTGTAGGGCCCAGCTACCTTTAGTATATTACCATAAATGGGAAACAAAACATTCTATGGTAACTCTGTATTCTAAGCTAAGGAACACAGAAAGTGAACAGAAGTAGCCACCAGAATATTTCTGCTTTAAAAGCATTGTCTTTTAAATGAGTTATCTTAAGGATTACGTGCATTTTTAGCTTTACAATTTATTCATTTATGGAAGTTTAATATGTTTAGCAACAGAGACAGAGATCTTTATTCTGAGTATTGAACGAAATATAGATGCTTGAAAATTAGGCCTTAGGAATCTAGAACATTTACTGGCTAATTAAAGAAATGCAATAAATACAATACTTTACCTGTAGTACTTTTAATAAATATATTTACATAACACTCTAAAATCAAATAGTATAAGACTCCATAACATAAGTGATAAAATTAAGAAGCTATGATTATTTCAGTGGAACTGGTCAAAAACATCTGATGCACTTCCTCGGCTGGCTTTGCAACATCACTGAGAGGTCTGTCATCTGACTTGATGCTTTCTAGCCTCTTTAGATTTTAGGCCATGTCTTTTTGGCATCAGCCCATCAGTGGGATATAAACCACAGAATACTGGCAGCAAGAACTAATTCATTTGTTCCAACAAGATTTATAACTGCAATTTCAGCATTTTAGATTTATTTTCCAGATTTTTTTTAAACAGTTATCTCACAATAAACCTTGTGTTAAATCCCACACTTAAGCTGAATTCAGTTCTCTCTTGTATGAAAACACAGCCAGGGCAGCAATATTCTACACTATTGGCTTTCTTCAGCTATATGTCGAATCACATATTGTTATGCAGAGAGACAGGGTAAATACAATGACCTTGTGTTCTTGATTTACTCAAACAGAAAACCTTAATGTCATGAAGTTCACTTTGTGACTCAAACCTATTTGAATGAAATCAGAAAGCCTCAGCAGTAACAGCTGTATTGACCTCAAAATATTTTGTACCCTTTATAATCTCCCATTTCTTAAACCATTCAGTGACAAAGAACAATTTAACAACTCATCTACAGATTTTGCACTAGCCTTTTATCAGCACTAATGGCAGTTTGTGATTCGACATCTATGGCAGAAATGCTTTTCAAATTGGATTAGAGTTCATGCCACTCATTGTCAACAGAATTTTTGACCACTAGATTGCACTGACAAGTTCAATCTGACATCTGAGTGGAGATCATCAAAAGCTATATAAGATCTGCTTAAAAATAAATTTTAAAAACCATACAAAATAGAGCCAAGCTCAGTGGTGGATATTAATTATAATGAAAGCACCAGAGTAAGGAGCCTTCTCAATCATAAGCTTCTGCTTTCAGGCACTTCTTTTTAACCCAAAAAAATTAAAAATCCTTTTATGCTGAAGTCACTGTTGTTAAAAACTTCAGCATATTTTTTAAACATAATAAAAGTCTTAACCATTTAAAATTCATCTGAATATGAAAAATGTTTCATATATTTTACAAAAAGAAAACCGTTCAAAAAAGTGCTATGCCTCAAGTATGCTAAATCAGTTTCATTTTAAAACTTCAAACTTGTCATTGACTTAGTTTTCATTGAGAACACACTTCCTAAGACAGATGGTTTGTTTTGTTTATAAGTAAGACTATGTAGTGGGGCAGACTGCCCCACTCCCTGAGAGTGTGGGCTGCAGCAGGCCAGTGCGCCTGCACAGACAGGCAGCCAATCAGAGAAGGCTTAGTGGGAGCCAATCAGGGCCCAGATTGGAGACCGCCAATCAGGGCCCGGCTCAGCCCTATAAAAAGACTGCTCAGGAAGGAAGCAATCAGTCTGTCCCAGAGCCTTTGACAGGGGAAGGTCTGTCTCCAGAGCAAGGAGACACTCACTGTGGACAGCGCAGTGCTGGCCAGGCTCGGGGAGCAGAAAGGAGCTCTAGCCTGAGGCCTGGAAGGCTGCAGGCCCTGAAGGGAAGGGCCTAGTGGGTGCAAGGGGCCATAGGGGAAGCGGCCCAGGGAAGCGGACAGACGAGGGGAGAGAAGGAGGACAGCGAGGCTGCTGCCAGAAGGTCTCTGGGCCGGGACCCAGAGTAGAGGACGGGCCTGGGTACCCCCCTTGCAGTACACCCAGCCATCGGCTGTAGGGAGTGGCCATCATAGACTATGCCAGATCCCTGACAAGAGGGATTAGATTTTGGGGTGCGTGGTTGGACATGGTGGCTGGGGCGCAGAGAGACTGTTGATCAACCCCTCCCCCGGAAGGGGGTGAGGATGGACTAAGGGCACTGCCGGAGGGCAGTGGCTCGAAGACGACGCCGCAAGTTGGGAGCAACGTGGGCTCAGATGCCAACCAAGGGTGAGACAACGGGCGGGACACCACCAAGAGAGGGCGCTCCACTGGACTGAGCTAATTCCCGTAAGTCACCAGCAAGAGGTGCCAGGTGGGGAGTCCCAACCCCGTTACAGGCTAAGATTTAGTCATGGATATTTTTAGCAAAAGTCATGGACAGGTCACGGGCAATAAACAAAAATTCACAGCCAGTGACCTGTCCATGACTTACTATATAAATACGCCTGACTAAAACTTAGCAGCTCCTAGGGTCTGGGGTGCTGCTGCTCTGGGGTGCCCTAGGACACCGCTGCTGGGGGCTGACTGCCTCAAGCCACCCCTGCTGACTGCTGCTTGGGTGCTCCCCGGGACCACTGCTCAGGTGCTTCTCCCATGCCAGCCGCCTGAGCAGCGGCTGGTGCGGCTGCCCCTGGGTCCGTTGCTCGGGCCCACCCCGGGGCCAGCTGCCCCAGGCTGTCCGAGCAGGAGTCAGGGTGGCTGTCATGGGGCACCCGAACAGCTGGCCCCGGGATCAGCTGCACCGGCTTTTGCAGCTGTGAAAGTCACGGAGGCTGTGGAAAATCACGGAATCCCTGACTTCCACGACCTCTGTGACAGAATTGCAGTTTTATTTATAAGGGTCCAGCCCAAGCCCAAATGGCTACACCACAATTTTACAGCCCAAGCCCTGTGAGCCCAAGTCAGCTGAAACAGGCCAGAGCGGGTGTTTTATTGCAATGTAGACATACCCATACTGTACCATTGAAGTCAGTGGGAATATTACTGTTGACTTTACTGAGAACAAAATCAAGCCCTGTGTGTGTAATTTTTCTGTGAAAGGAAATTCAGTGGAAAAAACATTTATATAAATCCTGAAATGTGGTAAGTGCTCAACAGATAATATTGGATCCCTGACTCAAGAAGATTCACTTTAAATAGAAAAAGGATGGGAGAAAAGCGATGCTACTAAAAGCAAAACTGGCTGAGTAGTAAAGGTTAGCACACATCTTGTTCATTTTACTACTATGCTTATTTATTACAGAATGGGTGGGCACAAAACATATATACACCTTATCAGGAAGTACAAAGTTTTGGTTCTCACAGTACTCATTACTTGGTGAAGTTGCATGTATATTACAGTAGAACCTCGGAGTTATGAATGGCTCAGGAATGGTGGTTGTTTGTAACTCTGAACAAAACTTTATGGTTGCTGTTTCAAAAGTTTATAGCTTAACATTGACTTAATACAGCTCTGAAACTTTACTATGCAGAAAAAAAATGCAGCTTTTTTTTTAGTAGTTTACATTTAACACAGAACTGTACTTGCGAGGTCTTTTTGGTTTTTTTTTTTTTTTGTCTCTGCTGCTGCCTGATTGTGTACTTCCGGTTCCAAATGAGGTGTGTGGTTGACTAGTCAGCTCATAACTCTGAGGTTCTACTATATATGTCCTAAATTAAATAACTTACATTATGGCTCATGCTATTACACATGATCTTAGCTAAGGAAAAGGACCTAGTTATGATTGTTTCAAGAATCAGAATATTGAATATTTTCATTTGTACACAGAAATTCAACAATAATGTTCTATTAATACCTCTGGTATTGGCATGTTACTGCTATTATTTTAGTTTGACTGTAGGGTCAACAAAACAACAGTGCACCAATTTTTGCAGTCAAGACTACCTTGACAACAAGAAAAAGATGTTTAAGCTCTAATTAAGGAAAGTTCTTGGAAATACAATTGCCACTCAATTAGATAACATGGAATTTCAAGATCAGATTAGATCTGACAAACATCTGTGCTAAAGCTATAAAAATTGCAAAGCAGAAATAAGATCTCAGCAACATGATCTTCTTATTTCTCTCTCCTTTCAGAAGATTCAAAGAAAGAATCAGAGGCCTGAACGTTGATTAATCACACTGCTCGAGGCATTTATCTGAATTAAAATTAGGAAACAAATAGAGGAAAAGAACAGGCTGTACAGAGGATTATCTTGAAAGATTTATTTTAAACAGAATAGATATGATCACTACTATGATGCAACATATTAACTACAAAAAATTACCCCAGTATAATAAATATTGTGACAAGGAAAATCTTTCCTTTTTATTTATAAATAGCTCTAATGCTCACAAATTCAACAAAATTGAGTTTCTTGGGCTACAAGTACCATTTTAGTATGTTAGAACACTGCATCAGGCTTTAAGAAAAATACAATCTTGAAAGAAAAAATTGCATGTGTGGCTAGCCAAAGCAGCATGAATTTATGTATGGATATACCAATTGTTCTTAAACACAGAAAATACAATAAGCATTTGAGCATAACGCTGAGTAGTATGACATTTGTGAAACTAAGTGAGAAACCACTTTCTAACAGCTTTAATTACTCATTACTGTAAAAAAAAAAAAGTGGCATTTAAAAATTATTTACATTTTAAATATTCTATTTTAGGATTTTGCACAGCTGTTCATCAAATTTTAAATATCAGCTGTTTCTCCTAACTGCTAGAGCAAGTTAGTAACTGGCTTGTGATCCTTTGAATGGGCATACACATTGCCAACATTACAAATGGCATCCATTTGGCTGAAAATTGGGCATTTGTTCAGAAATAAAATTTTAATTAAACTTTTTTAAAAAATTGCATCTGGGAATTTATTTGCATGACAGCTAATTATATAAGCTCCTACAACAGGGTTTGGGGGGGGGGGGAAGGTGCAGTTTTACTTTTCCCCCCCCCACTTTTGAATATGGTTCTTTGCTCACCTCTTCCCTTTTGCATACTGTTTTTCCTTTGTACTTCCTACTGGCAGTTCCATAGAGCAATTTAGTAAGGAATTGAAATTTCATACAGCTTATAAAGAGGCAGACAATATTTCTGTGCAAGAAGGATATAAGTATTTAGGCCCCAATTCAGGACGTTGACTGTCTCACTGACTTCAAGATGTGTATTGACTTCAAAGGCACAATTCATATATATGAATAGCTTTAAATACATAAGTACCAGAATTGGTTGGAAACATGCCAAAGATTTAATTGACAATGCATCAAAATCTAAACATTTTGCAGTGTTGGTTCAATTTTGACTAAGATACAATGTATCTCAGGCAGGTTTCTGTTAGATCACCTGCCCAGCTCCTGAGCAGCTTGGGCTTTCAGGCTCCCACCGCCTCAGACTAATAGGTAACCAAGAACCTGGAAGCCCTGGCTCCTAAGTTCCCATTTCCTCGGCAGCCCAGGCTCACAGATCTTCCAAGATCCATGGCTCTGAAGCCACCTGCTAGGTGGACTGGTTAGAGGCTGGGCACCCAGGGCTTCCCACCATTCACTTTCACAAAGAATTTCTAAAAAGCGGGGGGGGGGCGCAAATCAGAATGAAACCAAATTTCAAAATAGTGAAGTCTTCCACAAAATGAACTTAGCTTTCGCTATACAGCTCTAATAAACACCGTCCTAAACTTAGGCCTGAAGACCTGATCCAAAGTTCACTAAACCAGCAAGTCTTTCCATTTACTTTAATGATCTTGGACCAGGCTCTTAAATCAGCAGCGCCTCTAGTTTCAACGTAGTTTTCATCCAGATTTGTTCATTCAAATATAGTAAAGATCATGTAACAGTCTAGCAATTGTAGACTTTGCTGTGTCCAAGTAATTGCAGTAAGCTGAAGATCATGCAACTACTCCAGTCACTGAGCATGCTAGGACCTTTTTGGTTTACATTCCTCTATAATTAGTTTATATGCCATTTAAAAATATAGAGGAATGTAAACCAAAAAGGTCCTAGCATGCTCAGTGACTGGAGTAGTTGCATGATCTTCAGCTTACTGCAATTACTTGGACACAGCAAAGTAAACTTCCTATGTATACTAAGGAGGGAAGACAAGTGAAAAGAAGCAGAGCGGATCGAAGACAGATGCACAGACACAGTGGCAGCAAAACGAGGACAGTAAAAGATACAAGTAAAATAAATTTGTACTTCATGAAAACCAAATGTATATGTTGTCTCAAAAGCCTCTAAAGAGACTAGAGTTCAATTACAAACTACATAATAAAACACACGTACATCATTCCAGAATATGATCCTGTAGGTATCAAATGACACCAGATAGTAATATTTCAATATGTTTAGTTCACTGTCAAGAAATCAAATGGGGAATAAAAAAATACACATTACAAATGTCAGAATAGTTTGAACAGGAGACTTCTCCCAGCTTGTCTTTACATTAAACAGATTGAGACGTCTAACAGAAACCATTTGTGTCAAATCTTTGCTGTGTAGACACAAATGTTGTAACTTTTAAGTATTTTTTATATACTGTTTATACTGTATAGTATTTCATGCAAAGAAACTACATGAAAACATTAATTTAGGTTGCAAACTCAAGCACTCAAAGGTTAGGAAATGCCAGAATTATAGTTTCCACCGCAACCTTAATTTTGCCCCCTTGCATGTCCATCCTGTGCACTGATTGAGGCATGGGTCCTGTAGGAAAAATCATGTAAGCGAACACTATCATAATGCATCCATACATTGGGGCAGAATTAAAGTTGCACTGGCAACTATAAATCTGGCATCTCCTAACTTTCAAGTGCTTTCACATGTCCCCAGTGGCCCATGTCCCCTCTGGGGGCACCACAAGGGGTAGGGGCTGGCTCCCCAAAAAAGCTTCTGGATCCAGAAGCCCAACTCCCCTGCATTGTATCACATGGAGCTGCAGATCCCCCAACTCTCACATTAGGGGTGGGTGAGAGAAACAGTACTGGGCCTAGGCTCTTTTTCTTTTCCAGCAACCATCCCCACATCCAACACCCAGTCCCCCAATTTGGAATAACAGCCTTGTCCTGCTGCCAGCTACTGCACTTAGCCACATAGCTCAACTAGCAGCAGTCTGATATGGGTCCTAGGTAAGGAAACTAGTTCAGCTCTCTTCCTCCACCTGCTTCAGGTGCTCTGACAGCTCCCAAGTCAAGTCTTCTCAGTGCCATGTCTGCTGATGCTCCACTTAGGTGCACTTGCAGAACAAGCTCCCCTTGGAGAAGGGGAGCTTAAAAAGATGGAGGGAGAAGTTTGCCCAGGAGCAGGAGAGGCTGCTAGGGACTGCTAATGCAATCCAGTAGCAAGGGGAGCCCTACCTGGGATTGTGGCTAGTTTCCCCTTTTCCTTCTGACATGTTTGGGGGGCAAATAGACATTGGAAGCCTCATATAGGCAAGAGGCCACCTGTGGCAGGACCTGGGGAGCACCACCAGGGACTACAATATAGGGAATTGACCTCAAAAGTGACCCAGTAAGTTAGATGAACAGCTGGGAACATTGAGATTGCTCAGGAGTGGGGGGCTCCTGTTGGGGACCCAGGGCAGGGCTGGCTAGCAGGGTAATTGCCCAAGCCCCACACCACAGGAGGCCCTGTGAAGCTATGTTGCTTGAGCTTTGGCTTCAGCCTTGGGCAGCAGGGCTCAGGCTTCAGCTTCAGTCCCGGGCTCCAGCGAGTCACAGTCTAACTATGCCTTGGTTCCCCATATGTCAAACTGGAAAGGGCACCATACAAGTACTTCAGATAGGCTTCTGTTTATCACATCATTCTTCCTTTTAGTAAGACATATTAAGCTCCAGTATGTCTCCCTTCTGTACTAACTTGTTCTTGCTAGCCACCCTTCATTGCAAAGAACAAACTGTGCTACCCTTTTATTACATTTCTTCAGCCTTTTCTACCTACTATTTGCTCATATAAATTAGTAACACTCATATCCTTTACACAATAGTAATTTCTATCAGGATCACTGATTGATCATTTGGACATTAAAAATAGTTTGGCTTGTCTGCTAATTTCCTGGCAATTCTAAAAACCTGGGTTATGTAGAGGAAGGCGGAGCAGATCTGTCAGTCAATAAGCAATTTAACACTTACTCCCCCATCTTCTTGACTGCAGGTAGCTTAAGGAAGGTTTCAATAGCTGCAAAGAGTCTACTAGAAAAGCAACTACCAAAATAAATAGAGCCATCTAGAAAACCCATGGAGACAGATTGCTAGACATGTCCTCAGTGAAGAAATAAGCTAAATTTGGGTCAGCCATCTTGTCTACCCTGCAGCGCAGCTGCTCACATATTCTGAGGCAGTGCAGTAAAAGGAGCATGATCTCAAAGTATGCCAGAAATTAAATTAAAAATATAAAACCTAAGGTTCATTGCTGGAACTAAAATTAAGTTATTGATATTAAAGAACAAGCCTGAGATGTGGCAAACAGTAGCAGGAGCTTGGACACTTTGTTCTTCCCCTTGTTTGACAGCGCTCTACTACCCATTGTCACTACCCGGCAGGAGGGGCAACCCAATCATTCAGTCTTGATATTCAGAGAAAAAAATGCCTGCTTTGCTCATGTCATCCGACTGACTGTTCTGAAACCAAGTATTAGGATTTTATGCTTTTTTATGTAGAATATGAGAGTGGCTTGAAAATAAGATTTCTGCACTAACTTTTCCTTTTTGCACTACAATTAAATAGCTATCTGGGTTGGCAAATGATTCTTGAATTGAAAGTAATTAAGTTTTCAATCACAATCCTCTCTCAAAGCGTAAAACTATATCAGTTGATTTTTACATAATAGGATTGTTCTTGTTTGCAATATGCGAAATAGCACTGCATCTGTTTAGTATATGACAACAGCCTGACCTTAAACAGGCCTCTGGTTTGCACCTACAATTTTGCACAAGCTGTTATTTACACGTATTTGACTGTGTCTCCAAATCAGGTACTTAAGATTTCCAAGTAACATCAATTGCACCCTCAAATTTATTACCGACTGCAAACATAAGAAAGCTGATCAAGCTTTCAAAATCGTATCCAGTGTCAAAGGAGGAGATATTACAGTCATTTTGTTAGAAACTATTTAAGACATTTTCACATTAAAGCCATGGGCTTTTCAAAAGCACTCAGTACTGGCCTAACTCTGCTCCCACTGAAGTCAACAGGACTCTTACCAAATTATTTCAATGGGAGCAGTTAGGTTAATATCAAGTGCTTTTGAAATGCCCACAAATATTGTCTAAAACAAAATGAAAACCTATCAAGGAAATAAGGATAAACACGAACTATTGCAACACTGATGCTACTGCAGACAAAGGTAGCTAAAAGTTGCTGGGTGACACTTGGCCAGGCTCATAAGATAAACAGATGGACACTAAAATGTGGAAGTCTAAAGGAATAAATGTCAGTCTTACAATGACAAAGTAGTTAACTTACAGCTTTATTGCCAAAATGTCAAATTCTGGCTGCTTGTTAGGGAGAAGCAACAAGCATGGAGATGCCTCACCTGTTCTGGTGACAAGAGTTCAATTAGCTCTACCAGAAGGGCAGAATCCCTCCAAAACAAAAACAAACAATGCACATTTTTGTTAAAAAAGAAAAAAAAGCATAAACAAGGAACAGGTTTGACCATCCTATCTACCTCTTCTAGGGCATTTCAGCAGCTGTCAATACACCACTGTATCAATTCTTATTTCCTGTGCAGTGCATGAGCAAACTTTTTTAGAATAGGTCAGGAAGTGTGCAGCCCCAAAACATGGCTTTTCAGGGCTTATTTTTGTCAGGAGAACTCTTAATTTTTAGTCAGATTAGGGTCCTTAATCATACAACTTAACATTCAGAAAGATTTACAAACTTACCAGATCCTTTTCTGCCTTTTTATTGGATAAAGCATCAACTTTGGAATCAAGCTCTGCCTGAATTTGGTCTCTTCTTTTCAGAACACCCTTTAAAACATTAAGATGAAATAGATTGTATTTAATTGTAATAATCTGTTTACAAAGACGTCTTGCAATCAAGAGTACTTACCACTTTAGAGAATTTATAGATTATCCCATCAATAGAATTCTCAGATTTAAAAGATTTTACTTAGATAACTTCAAAGCATCTATTGTAGATTTGTTTTTATTACCCCCATTTTTTTTTTTAACTGAAAAATTGTTAGGAATCCTACCAAACCCAACGCTACGAGAATCTACGTAGCTACAAATTATAAAGAATTATGTAGTGAGTCAGTCTATGAAATAGTCATATTATTTTAATCCTTTACAAGAAACGTGATTTAGAGAAGTCCCAATACTGGAAGTATTTTATTTGAATAAAAGCAATAGCACAAGAGATAGGACTCAACTAAAATGATATACCAGATACTATAGGAAATATCAATGTAAGTCCGCTATGTTATGTATGTATGTACCACAGTTTGGTGGCAAAGGAAGAGGAAAATTATCAAAATTCTTTATCTGAAAATAATCAACTAAATCTATCAATGTTAGCAAGCCCACTTTTATTTAAAGTTAAGGCTAATTCAATAGATTTGATTCTTAGTGGAATGGCAAAAACTAATATAAAAAGGGAGGGAATGTTGTCAGACTACAGGGCCAGTAATTATGACAGGTTACATTGCAAACTGCTCTGGATTTGCAGTGTGACATCAAAGAAGTCAGTGAAAAGGTCTGTGCCTCAGTTTCCCCATCTGTAAAACTGAAATTAAACTTCCCTCACAGTACTATTATGAAGCTTATGTCTTTTTAAGAAGACTCAGAAGAAAGATAGTATGCAAGTATAAATTCAAAAACTCTCTGATAATCCTGTATGTTATCTTCTCCCAACAACTTCTACCTCTTTAATTTAGATATTCTTAGAGATTTACAGTGTTCATATATAGTACAGTATATGTTAAACAGTGTAGGGCATAACCAGTCCTAGTTAGAAGTTTATTTCACATTATGCTAGTTGTCAAAACGTTAATGTTGAAGAGGAAACACACTGCCACCCTGACTAGCACACATTGAAGATGTTTATCAATAAGATACCTTTTTAAAGACTATCTTTTCAAATAGACATTACCCAGAATTTTTAGTAACAGTTTTTGGTCAATTATAAGTAATACAACTATAGTACATACTTATAACAAAACTTACTATTCACTACCTTAAAGTATCTCCTGTCTGATTACAAACATCAAATATATGGTTATAAGAGTAAAATTGAAACAAGTAGAAATGGGTTAATATTCTTTTGTGTATTTTTTTTCCTTTTACTTCCTCTTTTATCCTATATAAAACTACAGGAGAAACCATTAGAATTTCTCTGTTTGTCAGCCATTATAACAAATATCTATTCTAATTCCAAGGTAAAACTAATAATTTCAGTACTAATATGTGCCAGCTATTGGCAAATGCTTTTTTGTAAATGAGGAACCCAGGAATGTTCATTAGTTCTCTAATTATTTTCACATTTTTATTAATTTAGTAAGTTAAACAAATAAATATATTATGCTTCCACAGTTCCTCTGCTGCTCTAATCAGTAGCACATTCACAAATCCTCCAAACAACAGTACTCTGACCTAAAACAAATGTCTTGCCTGTTAACTGTTTTCTGAGGCATAGTGGTAGTATAGGCCTACTTTCCCCAGCTTTGTCCTGTCTCCCCTGTCAGTCAAGTAGGAGGGATCCAATCCAGATGCAAAGATTTTTGGCTCTGGAACCTCCTCCTTAAGATCCAAATGCATCCGCTTTCCCATTCAGCACTTCCAAAGCCAAAAAATATTAGGATTATCCTGCCTTACTGACAAAACCTTTGCTTAGGCATACACTTTTATGGAGACAATTTGGGAGGTGCTAGCACTGCCATACCTCAGAAAACAGGTTTTTCCAAAGCGTGGCTATGATCAGTGCATTCTTAGTCTGCCTAGGAGTACCCTAACCAGCGTACAGGGCAGAAGTGAGCATTAGAACAAAATATCCAGGGTGAAAGAAGGGAGAGAGACTGGCATGGAATAGAGGAGGAAGGAGCCAACTGCTTAAGCCTGCCTAATGTTGCATTGGAAGGGTTGCACCAAGAACTCAGTATCCCAAAAGGTATGAGAGCTAATGTAGACACACCCAAGCAACATTCATTTCAGAGATGCGAATGAAAGGCCACATAGTCACTCTGCAGTTTGTCCATAGAATCTCTCTTGTCAGCACACACACAGCAACTGTTCTGATGAGATGGGCAGAGAAAACTGTCAAAGGGACAGGCCAAACTGCAAAGAAGAAGTAACAAATATGTCTGAGGAGAAAGTCTGGGGCAGCTATGGGTAACTGTCTTTTCATACTTAAAAATAAGACTAAGGAATCGAGGTGTCACCTGCTATGGCTGCAATCTTTCCAACCTTCAGGCAGAGTAAGAGCTGCCTCCCAGGACATGCAAAGGATGGAAATGAAATCTAAAGGCTTGAAGGAGCACAGGATAGTAGCACTGTCCCAAGTTGAAGGTTACGAATCATTATGATGTGGATACCCAGTGCAGAGGCTGCCACGCTGACGTAATTAACTTCAGCAGGCCATAGTCTCTCTCTGCCGTCTTTAATGCTATCAGGAAAGAGGTGGGCAATGCAAAGAAATCAGCCCTGGCCAAGATGACTGTGTACTCTCCCTAATATTAAGGCTTTGGGATCTCTATACAGGCTGTAATGCTTGTCTTAGCTGGTGGTTTGCGATGGATGTAGAGTGAGAGATTGTTGGTCAAACTGTCCAATTAACCATCTTCTGGAACACCCCATTGTGGATTGGTCATTCTCCTGGGATGATCTGCTTACAGATATGTGCACTCTGGGATGTAAAACACTCTCAGGAGAGGATTCTCCCATAAGGGAGCTGCATTTACAGCACCCTGGCTATTCTCAAATGCTGCTATCACAATGTTGTTTATTCCAATGAGGACAAAAATGTCTAGTCAGGACTTCTGCGGGGACAGTACTGCTAGGCAGACAGACCTTAATACTAGGATGTAGATGTAGAGGCTCTGATCTTTGCTTAACCAATGTCCCTGAATTGACCCATACTGTATTGTGTTCTTATTCACTAAGACAGAGTAAAGATTTTCCTAGTTGTCTCCCACCAATGGGAGACTCTGTCAGAGAAACTGTTAGAAGGGCTTTGAATGGAACAGAATGCACGGTACCAGGCCCTGGCATGACATCTGCATGACCATATGGCAGATTCTTATCTATTAAAGAAGTTCATTGCCCTTTTCCAGAATAGCAGTCAGGATTTTAAGGTTTAGAAACATCTCCAAGGACGGAAAAACCTTGCCTTACTTTGTGTATCAGTCTCCATTCCTAGATGAGTCAATATTTAGACACAGAGAAGATAGTTCTTCTGTATTCATCATAAGTTGTAATTCCTTGAACCCTTCTACATAAGGACAACTATTCTCTCCACTAGCATGTAAGCCTTTCCTAAGGTGCAACAATTTCCAGGGAAAGGACACACAACCCCTCAACCCTTAATGTTGCTGTTATGGGGAGCTAGCTGTAAGAGGAAACTGGAGAGGACTCCCCACAGTGAAAAGAAATCTTCTCTTTGAGACTGGACGCATCTTGTCTGATTAATAGGGAAGAAGAAGAAGAAAAAGATTCTGTGCAAGAGGGCAGCCATCCTAAGGAAAATTATTCTTGCTTTTATTTTTTTAAAAAATAAGCTTTTTTCACTCTGTAACTCATTTGTTATGTTCTCAATTAGCAGCAGAAAGACAAATTGTAGCCCTCAAAGAGTTAATGCAGTGACTGCAAAATCAATTACATACAAAGCAGATTCTCTCTTCAAAGGTCACTCAATATACCAGTATAAGCAACCCTTATGGTCTTACCGTTAATATTTCACTGTAGAGAACATATTCATGTAGAACAGGCAGCAAATTTTCTGATAGTCCTGCCATTCGATTCTCAGTAGCTTTGCAGCACTTGTCAATGCAGCTGGCAACACCTTTCAGCGAATCTACTAGATCTTCTTCTGATGCACACCAAAGAGTATGGATTGGACCATATTCCTTCATTTCACAATAATACCCTTAATAAGAAGATTACTGCATATTAGTACTCAAGTCAATGATAGATGCAAAGCACAGAAACAGGCTAGTTTCAAAATCTGGCCAAATGATCCTCAAAAAGAAGGAGATATTACAGTAACAAAGCTTTCTTCTTCTTTTGTTGTTATTTTTGGTCAACGGAAACATCTCATACTTTTACTTGTTAAGCTATTACCAACATATTGCTAAAAAAATCAATCAGTGAAAAATTACCTTTTTGAAAGAGCTGTACATGCACAATAGAGTCAGTGGGTGCGCTTAAGTTCATTCCAGTTCTGGAGTACCGCTTTATTACTACCACTCTAGAAGTATTTCTCTTTTTAAGTATAAGAAATATCTTCAGAAAACAATCATTAGCTCTATAGCGCAATAAAACTTTGTAAGCGTGGCCACAGTATTCTCTCAGAAAAAGTAGGGCCAGATACTGCCACTTTTATAGAACTTTACTCTGGAGTAGTCTCATTCATTTCAATAAACTACTAAAGATGAGCAAAGCAGAATATGGCCCTATACAGTGTGTTCACTTTACCAATGTTCATGTATTATGGGCCAAGGTAAATTGAAGTGGCTATGACTTTGGATCAAGTCCACACTGCTCTAATGTCACTTTCTAATTTGATTCTGACTGCTGAGGTTTTCACAGTCCCTCCACTTTTTTTGCCCTCTACAACTTGGTCACAGCTGACTTTATACCAAAGAAACATCCAACAAAGAGACACGTGAAGCAGTGTGTGTAGAGAGGGATGCTTGTTTTGAGTTTAGTTGGTCAAAAAAGCCCTGGAAACTTAATGGAAAATCCCAGATTGGGCTACAACTAGTAGGAAGCATCACTCACTGCTTGACAAATGGTTCACTGCGGAGACAAAATCAGCTTTGCACATGACAAGTGTTCTGCAGATTACTGTTGGGAAAGGCTAGACGTAAGCAACATCTGGCAGCACTTGAGAGTGAATAAAACTCCATGAGGCTTTATCACCAGTATTTTGGTGCTGGTGCTTTAAATGTATAACCACGAACTTCTCCTCACTATATGCCAACTACACCTAGTGGAATGAACTGCTAAGACAAAAAAAAATCCCTTTGATCAATATGTATTTCCTTTGTGCAAGGAACACGCAATCTAGTCAGGACATGCAGAGATCTGGAATGACAGAATAAGCTAAAGGAAATAAAACCTTAGTTATTATGGAACACAGTGAAGCATTTCAAAGTATTTTTACATGCAAGAGAAAACCCTCAAGTATTGACCAGTGGGATTTTTAAAACATAGTTCAGCGTGAGATCAGATTCAAGCTCAGAAAGTATATAATTTAAAGATTCAAGTAAGCATGCAAGCTGCTGTTCCATTCAGAACAAACTTTTTTTCTTGAAAATCAAGGAAAATTTTAACAAGAGCATGAAGTTCAAACAAACCCATCTGACAGATGTTATGACCAACAAGAAAGGTAATATTTTTTAAAATTCTCTTTCATGTGACACCAAATAAAGATGCAGAATCAACCAAAAGAATGGATGTGACAGTGTTACATGTTCAGATTTAACAAGGCTTAGGACAAATACAATTCCGTTGTGGGGGGAAGGAAAAGTAACTTTCCCACAACATATTCCACTGTGTTCAGTTTTTGATATTTTTATTTGCCTAATTACTTATGGAATTTTTTATGATATGTCAGGTTACATGACTGATAAGGTAAAGAAATTTCTAACCCAATCATATTACTAACAACATCTGTGGCAACAAGCAATTCCTAATGAGTTACAAATATCTTTCAATAGATCATTATTTTATAAATCACATAAAAATCTGCAGTAACAAATATTCCTCATCAGTCACAGAACGTATTTAGATTGTAAGCACCCTTCATCAATTACACCATATTGTTCATTATAACACATATCTATAGTAACAGACATCTTTTGATAGTAATCAGGGATCCCTTCCTGAATATCTCAACATTTTTTTGTTGATTCTACACACTCCAGTATTTGGATATACACACAGACTAAGGTTCAAAATAAGTACAAAGAACTTCTCAGTTTGACAGGTACAGAACACTATATTTGTAGAAACAAAAAACTTCATATACGAAAGGGGTTCTGGTTAACATAAGAATTTGTAGGGGTTTGAATATCTACAAACAACTGGGATTCAGAATGTGATTGTCATTATGCCAGTAGGAAATAAGTGTTTATATCTCACTTTAAGAAGTAGTCACCTGTACACAACAAAAAGTGTTCATACTGTTCTTCCAATTAGTATGGTAAAAAGCCAACCAAACTTCTAGGTTTTCTTAGTTTTCAGTTTCTTGTCAGCATAGTTAAACTACCCTCCCTATTACTACATTATTTATGCTGATTCTGTCCAAGGAAGTTCCAGGTGTGACTCAGTAACAAGCAAGAGAAAGGTGAGGTTATCGGCAAGTTATTTTCCTTCTCCTCTCTTGAGAGATGAGCATGCTACCTCTGCAGGCATCCTAAAAACTTCAAACCAATGAGGAAGGCTTCCAGATGTGGATCCCCACACAGCTGTACACTGATCTGCCAATAGGCTGAGGATTAGCCATTGAATGAAAAAAGTAAGACAGTTTCTTGTTCTCCATTTCTCTTGCTAGAAAGCAGCATTTTGTGTGGAACAGTGAAAGCGAACTAACTTTTCACAGTAATTCACTTGTTCAATATATTACTTTCTGAAGTCAATAAAAACAAGCGTGTGTTCATTATTTCTACTTACCCCTTTCTTCCTTGTAAATTCTTTGGGATATTTTGTCTAGCAAGTTTATTTTCTGATTAAATGTTTCCATATAGTCATTTATATCTGTAAACATATCAGGACGATTTTTAACTCCTCCTCC
This sequence comes from Chrysemys picta bellii, assembly GCF_011386835.1. Lineage (NCBI taxonomy): Eukaryota > Metazoa > Chordata > Testudines > Emydidae > Chrysemys > Chrysemys picta. Next base: position 37,183,056 of record NC_088798.1, on the reverse strand, counting down.
TCTTACTGAGGATGCTACAGCTCTTACAGTTTGTCCCATCCTGCTAAACAAGCCAGGACCCTGCTTCTTGTGAGATGAAAGTTCCTACAAGAAGAACATACCCTTGTGAATATTTTAATGTTGTCTATCCATGGTTTACAACTAAAGCAAAACAAATTAAAACAATAAAACTACACAGGAACGAATAAAACAAACCAGGGCCGCCCGGGGGGGGGTAAGGGGGTGGAAGTGGGGCAATCTGCCCCAGGCCCGCAGGGGCCCCCACGAGAATATAGTATTCTATAGTATTGCAATTTTTTTTATGGAAGGGGCCCCCGAAATTGCTTTGCCCCAGGCCCCCTGAATCCTCTGGGCGGCCCTGAAACAAAACTACTTTAGGTTTTCATTTGATGTCTAGATCTTATTGTAAAGTTATTAAATATGTAGCAATTAGACTCTCTTTCCCTTCCTCCCCCCACCCCTTTACTAATTTCCCTTTTTATATTGTGATTGAAGGCTGTATGGTCAAGGATAACCATTCTGTGTCATAGGTTAGCCATGCTCTACTTAAGCAGGGAGCATGCAGGGGGATTAGGAAGGGAAGGATTAAGACAATACAAACCTCTTCCCCTTTCAGTCTTAAAGCAGAGTCAGCCAGTATGCAGACTTTTGGGCAAGACAACAGAGGGAAGCATGTGCAGAGAAGAGTCATCCATTGGGGAAAATTATGTTCTTACAGTGAACAGCAGCCCCTCTTTCTTTCCTTTTTACTTTCCCTCCACTTCTATAAACTGCTAATGGAACATTTGGTTAAGTTCAGAGCTATGCTCTTTGGAGGACAAAATTCTTGCTTTCTTTTCCAGTGGATACATTCTGCACAGCTTACAGTGGGAAATTAAATGGTGGTCTATTGGCTGCATTGTCAATGAACAGATTATTACTACTGTTTTTAAAAAATATGGGCAAAAAGGGACAGAAATATCAAAACAAAAAATAATTTAAAATCACATGCATTAGAATTAGAAGAGTCAGAATAAGAGTTTTGGAAGGGAGACCAACCCTCATTCTTCAGAGCATAAGACAAACTCTGATGGGTATCAGAAATATTTTTTTCTTATTGGCAAGTTATTCAATAGCTGCCTACTGCAGGATTCCTTGCACCTTCCTATGACACTTCTATCACTAGCCATGGTTGGTAAGAAGATACTGAACTATGCAGGCCCCTAGTAAGGCAGTTCATAATTTCTTATAACTATAAATCAGATGATTTTTTTTTTACCCAGGTTTGTGCCGTAAGAAATATTTTGAAGTCTTCATTAAAAGTCAAAGTTGGATGCTCAGCAATTCGGTTCAAAAATTTATGCAATGCTTTCCTTCGAGTCTCAATGAATTCATCACTGAATCGTTCCACCATTCCTTTCATTATAAATTTTTCAGGCAATGGCTGAGGGGAAAATAAATAAATAAAACATTGTATAACTTTGCATATTACATATATTACAATAGTTCTACTACCCATGAGACGGTAGACATTCTTGTACAATTCACTACACACACACACACACAATAAAATTAACACAGTAAACAGTGTTTCAATCTGATTCTAGCAATAGATAATGCATCAGAATAGATATAAAATCAAGAGAAAGGAAAGGGAGAGTAGGTTAAGGAAAAGAGAAATGCCCTTATTTTTCTCTGAATTTTGCACATGCACATAAAAGATTAATCAAACTACATTAGCTTCTTAATGGTTGTTAGACCCCAGAATCTGGAAAGAGATTTCTCCAAAGCTCACTACAGATACATTTGTTCTTTTGTTTTAAATTTAACACAAAATCCAGCGAACCTACAGGAATAATCAGTGTTGGATGTGCTTCTTCAAGTCTGCTCTTCAACCAAAGGAAATCTTGATATCGTCTTCGAACTTCATATTCACTGGAGTCAAACTCACCACGAGATGTCTGAAAATCATAACCACAAAATTAAGATGGAAAATCTAAAAGTATGTCTGCACTGCAGCTAGGAGATGTGATTCCCAGCTCGGGTAGACAGATATACAGTAGCTCTGCTCGAGCTAGCAAACCAAAAACAGCAACGTAGCTGGGATAGCACAGGAGCTGGGGCTAGCTTGAGTACCAACCCACCCAGGCTCCCTGGATACATACTTTGGGAGCTAGCCTGAGCCACCACTTGTGCTACCCTAGCTACCTAGCTATTTTTAGCACAATTTGCTCGAGCAGCACTAGTGCATGACTGGCTACCTGAGCTGGGAATCACACCTCCCAGCTGGAGTGTAGACATATACCCTCAGAGGAGTACACCTCTACCCCGATATAACACGGGTTCGCATACAAATCGGTAAAGCAGCGCTCTGGCGGATCAGCGCGTCAGCTCCCAGCTGCGGCGCTCTGCTTCCCGCCGTCGGTGAATGCATGGAGGTTGGGGAAAGGACGCCCCCCCGTACTCACCAGTGGCAGGAAGCGGAGTGCTGCGGCTGGGACCTGGCGGAGTGGAGCGGGCTCGGGCCAGGCTGCTCTGTTTCCGCCGCTGCCGGTGAGTGCGGGACCTTTCCCCAACCCCTCCCCCAGTGACACGGCTGGGGCCGGGGCAAGGAAAGCGGAGTGGGCTGGGGCCGCGGCGTTCCGCTTCCCGCCCCAGGTGAGTACGGCGGGGCGCCCTTTCCGCAACCTCCCCGCACTCACCAGCAGCAGCGGAAGCGAAGCAGCCAGCCCCAGCCTGCTCCACTCTGCCAGCTTCCAGCCACAACACTTATGCCAATATAGTACTTTCCAACTGCATCAGCCTTCCTCTTGTTTCATGTTCTTGTCATGAATAATACAAATGCCACACACAATAGCAAATGCCAATTTCACACAAAAGGCTGCTTTTGCAATCATTAAAATAACTTCAGCTAGTCCTTTAATGATCTCTACAGCACTCAGTCATGCAAATATTCACATGAATAATCTTACTCACCTTAAGTGTTTTTAGAATCTAGCCACTAGTTGGAAATAATTTGACTAAGCTGTTAACTCACTGCAAAATCAGAATATAATTTTGAAATGTTAGAAAGATTATTTGAAATCCTTTAAAACACTAAACACCTGTAAAGTTTTACTTTACACTTAAACTATCATGACTATTAAACACTTACCTTTGTAACAACTCTATAGGTAATGAAAGTCTCAATGGCAGTAATGTGACTTTCAGGATCATCAACAGTAATGAAGAGATCCCTTAATTCTGGCTCATCTTCAAACTTGTACTGGTTTATCATAGAAGAGGGGGATGTTGGTATCAAAGGACTGAATGAATTTGCCTCAGTCAGTGATGTATCCTATAGATAAATAAGACATTTGAAGAAATTCTTATTAACATATAAGGGTGGAGGATTCAGACATCAAAACAATAGCTCTGAAGCAGTGGTGGGCAACTGGCAGCCCGCACAGGGCCCGTCAGGGTAATCCGCTGGCAGGCTGTGAGACAGTTTGTTTACATTGCCCGTTCGCAGAAACCGCCACTCGCAGCTCCCAGTGGCCGTGGTTCGCCATTCCTGGCCAATGTGGTTGCCCACCACTGCTCTGAAGTGAACGGTTAAGATGGTAAAAGAGATAGCAGATAAAACTGCGAAAATATACCACAAACAGCCTTGTCATCCTCTTATCCTTTTCAGTGCTCAATTCAATAAGTGGTTAAAAAAAAAAAAGACCAAGAACAAGACTGATGAGAGAAAAGCAAAACACTATATTTGATGACAACATTATGGATAGCTGAAAACAGAAGTCACCTACAAATGCCCAAACTAATTAAACCAAGCACCCACTGTACTGTACAACAGTGGTTCTCAAAGTTGGGCCGCCGCTTGTTCAGGGAAAGCCCCTGGCAGGCCGGGCCGGTTTGTTTACCTGCTGTGTCTGCAGGTTCAGCCGATTGCGGCTCCCACTGGCCGCGGTTCCCTGCTCCAGGCCAATAGGGGCTGCGGGAAGCGGCACGGGCCAACCTTACCAACCTTATTAAAGTTGCTAGAGGCCAGTTACCCAGGACTTGAAATCTAAATTCTCTCTTGCAACCCTACCAAGATACCTACCCTCTTTTCCTTTCAGATGTTTTATGAAATGATTATATTCCCTTGTAATTTATTTAAAGATGCTTATTATTAAAGACCTTCAGTACAGTTTTTAATGAAGAATCCTTGACGATGAAGGATCAGCAGTATAAAAACTAAGTGTTTTTTTTTTTAAATCCAGTAGTACTAAGATTTATGAATTACAATTATATCTTCCACCGGGACAGAAAAACAGATCTCTCTGGTATGACAATAGTAGCTATTAAAAACAAGCATGTAGCTATGCTCTGGTATATAATAGTTTAGGACAAAGATGGAAGGACACTATGCCCTGAAAAAATTTCTCTCCAACTTTAGTTAGAAAGTTTTATTATTCAGAAAGATTTAAGGCAGAAAGTCAGGACCTCTTTTTCTTACCCTTGCCAAAGGGAAAAAAAAAAGTGCCATGGGTGTTTACGAGGTCACAGGCTGTCAGCTAGGACCTTAGTTTTAAGCCTCATCTGAAAGACAGCACCTCCAGTCACAAAATGACCTCCAATACAATACTGGGGCATCAGTTTAATAACGATTCAGAGAAAGGAGCACACCTATTAAATATCCTTCCATCGAAGTACGAGCTACACATGAGACCACGCTTATGTTAAGAGATCAGACAAGACTGATACAACAAACCCCACCCTCATTCAATGCTCAAGCAAACCATTAAGGTTTATGAGGCTCTTATAGCAAAAGGAAAGCATCTAGTCCATATTTTTGAAGTTAGATGTACACTGAGCAGCTTTCTTCAGTAAGTGAGAAGGGTATAAAAATCACATTTACCACTTCCATTGTCCGGCTATGCTGGAAGACAAACAGGAGACAACAAGATGTGGATTAATTAGGCCACAACTTTATTCTTAAATGTCAGGAAATAACCAGCAGATAGCAGCATACAGTGCAGGTAATTCTAGAACAGTGGTTCCCAAACTGGGGTTCGTGAACCCCTGGGGGTTTGTGACATGTTACAGGGGGTTCTCGGGAAAAAATTCCTTAATGGCAGACAGAGCTGTCCCTAGGAACCCCAGTCACCATGGGGCCAGCAGCCCGGAGCCCCTGGACTTCCAAGAGCTAAGCAGATCAAAGCAAGCATATCTATCACACTGAGATTTAATCTTCAAGACTCCTTATAAGAAATGAAAAGGGAGGTGGATATTTTTTGCTGTTTTTAAAATTAAATAGGCAGCTAGTATTATTTTTAAAATTATTATGAAGAACAAGTTTAAGCTTTGCTGTAACGTGCGTTGTTTGCCTGGATTGCTCAAGACTTAAATGCTTGAGTAGGAGGAACTCTTTAAGTTGGCTTCTTAAATACCTTCATGCTTGTTTCACATCTGATACTCCTTGATGAAACATAGGAGCCCTGTCTTATAACAGGCTTATTCAAAGTGATACAAGTGAGATCTTGGAAGAGTGTTGCCATTTTCATAATGTAATAAAAATACTGTAATGATAAATAATAATTAATAATAAACAGTGTGTAATAAGCATGTCATAAAAACAAATTTTATATTTCCAAGATCACTGATTTTATAATTTATACTCAGGTAAAGGAGAAAATCCCTGGAAATATTTTTAGGAGGGGGGTCATGAGACTTGACATTTTAGTGAAAGGGGTTCACAGGTTGTTAAAGTTTGGGAACCACTGTTCTAGAATCATTTATATATACTGGGGGAGGGGGAGGGGGCGGGGGTGGTGCCAGCCCTCCTCCTTTATTCATCCTAGTCCCCAGCCTACCCGCTACTGGGACCTCGCCACTCCCACCCCTGAAATGATGGTTAAGGGGGGCTAAAAAGAGGGGGATTAGTTCCCCACTGTACCAGTCATAGGAGCCCTGAACCACCCCCCCACACCCCATTTCCATTCCTTTAAAGAATGCCTCCCTTAAATTCTTTCCCAGTTCATTCCATCTGATCACTTTATCCCTTCCCTATGGAAAACCTGCACTGGACATCCACCACAAGGAAGCGCCAGCAATTAGCTTGGCAGCCTCCCCCCATGTATCAATACCCTCTTTGATATCAGCCAAAAATGCATCAGCTCCCAAGTCTGACAGGTGGACCCCATCCTCTTGCTGCAGCAAGTCATTCTGGCCATCCAGACCTTAAAGGGGCCACACACCTTTTCCTAAAAGCCAGACAACGGCCCCCACCACTTAACGTGCAGTGAAGTCATTTGTTCCATCACCATCAGGGGGAAGAACAAATTTCACACAATGGCTAAGTCACAGTTGATAGATTTAACGAGCTGCAGCATTTTAAAGTTGCCAGGCTTTGATTTTACAGGCATAATATCAGAACCAGATAAATAAAAATCAAATAAGTTGGCCAATCACAGTCCTACAAGGGTCTCACTACAAAGCTAGATTCTTCCTCCCCCAGCTTTAGGCAGCTGGCAGCTTTATTCACATTCTCTTGGGACAATCCAGCACAAATCAAACTTGTTCTTGATAGATATCAGCTCAATCCAACTCAGCGGGTCAGTATTTTCCCCTTCTTAGGAACCTCTCACTCTTCAGGACAGGAACCATATTTGATGGATTGGTGTATGTCAGTATCAAACTGGGACTTTCAAATTCTCATTTTGAGTATATAACCGTAGCTGCCTAGAGCCATCAAGGACAGACCAATGGCAGCTTATTGCAACACTGGACACCTCCCTGAAAAGCTAACACAAGAGTCATCAACTGTGATAGTCTTCCAAGTAAAGGGTCCAGCCAGCCCCACAACGGTTTTGCTATAGAGACGAGCCAGGTTTTCCCAATTTGAACTCCAGAGTGGCTGGGACTTACTAACCACCCAACGGGAGTTCTGCTGTTGATCAGTTCATCACCTGACAGAGAGGGCAGAAACCTTGTTTAAGATCAGGATCTGCTCTCAGCTCCCTCTCTCCTCAAGCCAACCATCCCCAGGCAGCGAAAGGCCTGCAGAAGGCAGAGATACCTACCTCATGACACAATGAGTGGCCTAGGCCTCACCAGAAGGGGTAAACACAGAGGTGGGGGAAGATAACATATACATTTTTGTTTTTTCCTAAAAATCTGTAACTCTTGTATGCTTTAGGAGTAAATGTTACTGTGGTTAAGAAACTCCTGTTGCAAAGCCCATGTTCCTTGCTTTAACTGCCACATGGTTCCTGAAGGGTTAAACTGTAAGCCAGAGCACCCACAGCTAGGTGCTAGGGGAGCATGCATAAGTGACTGGGCAGGGATGGGAAGTCCCAGCACTGGATTCGGGGCCCAGGGCAGTAGGACTATGGAGTCCCACATCCCAAGGAAAGATGACAGACAGTGACATACGGTGCCTGGAGTCTGCCCAGACCCAGCTGGCTTGGAAGCACATGGGATCCAAAGGTTGGGTCCAATTACAACAGACTGGTGATAGTCCACTAGAGGGACTCAGCCAAGTCTGCAACACTCTCTATTAGCAAAACATGGCTCTAAACCTGATTGTTAGAGCCCCAAATCTGTGGATATCCGCTTTATATCCACAGATAGCCACATCCACGGATGCGGATATCGCAGACCATGTTTGCGAATTGGATGCAGATACAAATTTTGTATCCGCACAGAGCTCTACTGATTGGGCCATCCGACATCACCACAACATAAATAAATAACATGTCCCTTTACTTATAATTAGCTGTTTAAAATGACACAGAAAAAGCAAACTACTGCTCAAGAGTGCAAAACCACTTATTTACATAGTAAATGTTTTACAGCCTTTTTCCTATAGGCATGGCCAATTCCAAAACAGTATACCTCTACCCCATTATAACACCACCCGATAGAACACGAATTCGGATACAATACGGTAAAGCAGCGCTCCAGGGGGGCAGATCAAATCAAGTTCAATATAACACCGTTTCACCTATAATGCGGTAAAGATTTTTTGGCTCCCGAGGACAGCGTTATATCGAGGTAGAGGTGTATATGAAATCCCAGTTGTTTGTTCAGCCAACAGTGCTATGGAATGACCAGCCCCATAGTGACTATTTCCCTTTCAAACATGCTGCTTAACAATAGCAAGTCAGGAGAACAGCCCTCCTCAGAGTCCATCAATTAAAACAAAAACAAAAAAAAGGGGGGGGGGGGTGTTGAGAAGAAATTGCTGAAGTAGCAAGCATATATTGTTGGCCAGCCACTATACTAGCATCCCCTGTATTATTCCAAGAATTACTCACTTCTATAGCTAATGTGCCAAGATTCCTCCCTCCTTTTAGAAGCAGTTTTTTTAATAAGTAAATAATAGTGAGACAGAAGATTACAGAAGAATAAAGTTACCTTAAGACCTTCAGTAGCTATTAATTACTGAGTACGAGTTTAAGTGTGTGTCCAGTACAGTGATTTTACTGACTTCACCTAGTCTCTCCCCAGACATTTCTACTCCATTGAAGATCATACTGCCTTCAAAAGCATTCTATTTACTCTGGCACCTAATCAGCACTGGTTGGAAGTGTGGGGGAAGAAGTAAGAGTTGTGCTTTTATAGTTGCATAACTCCATTTGGCTAAGTATGGTAACTTACATGCAGAATGAAAGCCATTTCAAAATATGCTAGGTCAGGACACTAACACAAAACGGCCTCTACCCCGATATAACGCGACCCAATATAACACGAATTCGGATATAACGCGGTAAAGCAGTGCTCTGGGGGGGGGGGGTGCGGCTGCGCACTTCGGTGGATCAAAGCAAGTTCGATATAACGTGGTTTCACCTATAATGCGTTAAGATTTTTTGGCTCCCAAGGACAGCGTTATATCAAGGTAGAGGTGTACAAGCCTTCTGGGGAGGGGAGAAGAGCACATCACCACAGAAAGGATTTGAGTAACCATGTAGTTGAGAGGGATGTTCAGTTTGTGGTCCTAAAATTAGACCAGCCAGCTGTGTTTTGGTTGGCAAGTTACATTGTCATCACTCAGCCTACTTATAAAAGAACACAGGCAGACTACTCAAGCATGCAACAATTCTGCTGTAGGAATCTAGAAGGAATATTACACATGTGAAAACTCTGACTCACAGGAAAACAAGAAGGGTGAAGGGAAGACAAAGTTATCCACGATTATGAAACAAACAGTATCTTAGATTTATTATTGTAGGGTTGTTGTAATGTTAAAGGCATTGTCAGTTTTGGTAGGCAAATTTGTAGTTTTCTTATTTTGTCCTCCTAAAGGTTTTTGTTTCCGTTGATTCTCTAAAGTCTCTTGAAAGTCACGTTCTGCCATCACCCAAATATTACAACATGTTGGACACACAGCAGATGTGCTTCCAACAGGAGCTGCAATCAGAGCCAAGCATCTGGAGCTTGCAGTCTGCCTCACGCGACATGCTTGCAGATGTGGAGGGAAAAGAAGCTGCTATTAGAGGCCTCTGCAGATTAAGTGTTTGGGACTAGAGCAGCAAGAAAGAAACCAGTGTCAGTGGCCTGACCAACTGTTATACTAAAAAGGAGTGCTAGTGACGGGCTACTCAAATACCTGGCTTTGTCCATAGCAGATGTTTTGGAGATTTGGAAGTTTTCAGTAGCCAGGTATAGGATTTATATAGAGCATATGGGAAACAAGTTCAGGAAGATATTGTCAATAAGGAGAAAAATGAAGGTAAAGCAGTACTAGGGAGGTTGGGGGCAGGATTCATAAGGAAAAGTAAACATTGGCCTGGGCCTTTATGGTTTTAAGGGTGTGACGTTATCTGATTAAAATATGACCATATAGATCATTATTGCAACCACTGTTCTATATTTGCAACAAATCTTGTACAAAATGTGGCATGTAAGATATCTGTGGAAAGGTTATGATTTGCTGAATATAATTATCCTATTTGTATACATGTATCATTTTTGCATTTGAAGTGATGAGAATTGGCTATATACCTGTATTTCAAATGTTTGCTCCTGGGGTAACGCCCACAAGGCAGTTAGCCAGCACATTTTGGAGGGACTATTCAAATTGAGTAACCCATCAAAAGGGCACGTAACTCACAATGGACCATGGGAGACACCCATCTACACTGAGTGGACGTTGCATCTGAAATATAGGTAATGGCTTCCTGCAATGATTAAGTGAAATCAGGCATGCACAGGTGATTTGCCCATGTGACTCCAAACTCCCATCTTGTCATCTGTAATTTTCCACTAGTTGTACTGAGGACTTTATTCAAAACAATGGGTTTCCTTCCACATGGCAGAAGATATAAAAAGCCCTGGAAACCCCTCCATTTTGCCTCTTTTCTGCTCCAGCTTCTGGACTATGAACTTATACTAATGGGAACATTCTAACCAAGGAATTGAGGCCCTTCCAATTATTTGGAAGCAGCCATAGACTTGACTTAAGCCAACAGTTTATTCCATCATTGCTGCACGCCTGAACCAAGAACTGCAATTATTGTATGTATTTGATTCCTTTAAACAATTTTAACTCTCACCTTTCTTTCTTTTTATAAATAAATCTTTAGATTTTAGATACTAAAGGATTGGCATCAGCGTGATTTTGGGGCAAGATCTAAGTTATATATTGACCCGGATGTATGTCTGGTCATTTGGGATCAGAAGAACCTTTTATTTGAAGAGATTGGTTTTAAAGAACCACTCATCTCTAAGTCTAGTGTTTTTGGTGGTAATACAATGACTCGAATGAAAGGAAACTGCCTTTATGACTCTCGTTAGCCAATGTGGTGAAACAGAAGTTTACTTTTGTTGCTGATTTGGTATATCCTATGGGGGATTAGCCACCAGTCTTGGGGTGTATCTGCCCTACTTCTCAGCAGTTTGTCCTGAATTTGGCATCCTCAGTTGTGACCCACTGAGGCATGGTTACAATGAGCAATTATTGAAGCCATAATTTTTGGTAAGAAGCAACGAACACTAGTTTTTTTCATGACGTATGGGTAAGGGGTTGGTGCTTCTGGCCTTTAGGGGTGAAGAAAGAAGCAGTTGCTGAGCATGAAATGGAGGGGAAAATCAGTTCCTGTGCACTAAGTATATAAAAATAGAACGTGAGAGAAAAGAGCATTTTAATACCCACATCGATGAAGATATAGCTACAAATAAAATACTGTTCTTTGTAGAGGAGTGAGTGAGTGCATACAGGTTTTTCAAGCTGCATGTGAATTAGTGATCATACCACATTTTGCATTTGATCCACCCCAAGTAATCAAAGACAAACTGGAGAAGCAAGTTGCATAAACAGAAAATGAATTTACTTTGTACGTCAGTTTGAAGCTTAGTCAACTTCAGAAACTGAGCTGAATGTTGCCAATTTGTGACTTTGCAATACTTTCTCTTTTATAATGTTTTCTTCTTTGTTGCTGTACAAAGAAAATAATACTGATTAAAAGGCCCACATCTGACAAATATATGTACCAGTGAAGACCCATATGTCCCAATAAATAGGGTTTGCACCAGTGGATCCATTTGTACAAGTGGGGCCTAAATGGCATAAATGCTATGTAAAATACTGGTCACATCATGACTTGTTAGTTTCACTGATTATTCAGGTTAACTGATGATGTGAGGCATGATATTCTTCTTATTTGTAAAGTTAACCTATATCTAACTTAAAGATGCATTTTCTCTCCAAAAGCCAAAGGCCCTGTCATTTCTTTGCCACTTTTTCTCAAGGCTTATCTCACTATTTAGATTGTTAAAGTAGCACAATGACTATTGGTATTTTTTCAAGAATATAAATGTTTGTAGGTTTTAGACATGGTGGTTTCTATGTGGGATTCCATCAAGATTTTATTTGTTCACAGCTTCCTGCAGGAGGGGACACTTAGAAGAATACTGTTTCAAGTTGGTCCCTTTAAAAAGTCACCAAATTAACAAGCAATTTATGTTAAGAAAGAATTGAATGTCAGTAAGGAGAAGTTTTATGCATTCATAAAACTAACATCACAGCCAAATATATGCCTATTGACAAATTCAACGTCTATGCGAGTTAACTGCTCAGAGATGTCTTGCTTTATTATTTCCTTAAGATTACAAACCGAGTGTGTAACATTTGAAAAACTATATTTTTTGTAAATAATTTTTACCAGGACATCCAATTCTAAAAACTCATTGATGCTTCTTATTACAGCCATTTAACTTGATAGTTGTCACAGATAAAAGTTTTGCAAAAATTTTCAGAGGTAGATGGTTTTCTGAATTCCAAGTAAGAATCCTTAATTTCTTTGCATTTCCAACATATACCTTTCACAAAATCACCTCAGATAGACAAGGTTACTCAGTTCCACATTGTGTATTTACATGAAGAGTATCAAACTCCTAAAGACAAATCTTGAACATATACATAGGGGTAGACCTTCAACAGGTTTAAATTGTCACAAAAGCTCGATTGACTTCAGCAGATTTCTGGCACCTTACACCAGTTGAGGATCTGCCAAGAACTCAGGTGGAAAATTAACCTGTTGGGTTCAGTTTACAGATGACTGTTCCAACAACTGGTGAGGTGTAGTGCAAGTTTCAATATATAACAGTATTCCTGTCTTAATGTAAATTTCAGACTATTTGATAAAACAGATCACTCCCCAGAACAGACAGTCAGACCGAATAGATTTTCCAAGCTCTCACAGATACTGTGGCTATCTGAGAGAGGATTTCTCCAAAGGGGGAGACCTGGCTAGGCATAGTGAAGTTTTGAGAGGAGAACATGGTCAAGAATTTGAGTTGGTCAATAACCAAAGTCCTGACAGCTCTGGTCAAAACTATGTCATCCCATTATAACATGGGACACAACTGATAGTATGGGGTATCATGTGTATCACGAAATTCAAGAAAGCAGAGGATGAAGGGAAACTGAAGACAACACTTTGATTTGACTTTACCTTACAAGATGGAACAAGTTTCAGCATTCTTTTAACCATTGTAACAGAGGTTAACATAAAAAGGAACAGGTCCTACACCTTGAATATTACACAATGCCCAATCAGGCTGACAACACTGGGTGCTGGCCTTTAATATTTTCCCTCCAGATACTGGTCAAGGTTTCTATATTAAAGGGACTGAGTCATGGCATGATTAGTAGCACCCTGTTCGCTGATGCTCTCCAGCATGAAGAAGGCCACAGGCTCAGCTATGAGCAATTAACTACTTTCTGTTGGGAATTATGAGCACCTGGGTGGTAGTTACTGGGCTAATGATATAATTGAAAGGATGTAAGGGGAAGCTCAGAAGGAAAGCTCAGAGGGTGAGCCTGGGCTGAGGAATGAGGACTGTGGGGAAGCCCCATCTTGCTCTAAGCCTGCATTATACTGTGATATTTTGCAAGGAAAGAATAAATACACAAGTGGTGAAAAGGTAACAACCTGGTGTGTGTGAGACTACATGAACTGGTCAAGCAGTCAAACACTGGGTAGTGACAGAGACTAACTGTGACATGGACAGTGTCAGGCTAAACATCCATGTGGTTTTTTACAAAATAAATGCTTTGTGTTTATATTCTGAGTAATACCTTTAGATTAAAGTTGACAATTAAGAATCTTATTTTTCACCATTTAGCTATTTGGCCTATTTTCATTGCCTAAACTGAATTAAATGAAAAATGAAGTCAGTCAATTTCACTTTTAGATACTCATGTACCAGCACAATACAACATTGTTTAAGCTACACATTCCACAGAAGACTATATGTAAAGCAAAAAAATCACAGCTACTTCACATCTAGTTATTTTTATTGGGAACATTTTATAGATTTTGGAACAGTAAGTTTTCCATAAGTTAAATCTGAAACCAAAATTTGCCTCATACCTATCCCTTTAACAGTAGGTATATAACAACTACAAGGGACCAGCCAGTTAACAAGGTAGGTAGTCTGAGAGACTGGAAACAAGAAAGCAAGTTGATTTGGTAATCAAGTAAAAGGGCCTGATCCTGCAAAGAACTGTGTGTGCACAACAACTCCTGGCTACAGAAGAAGTTGAGAGTATTAAAAACCTTGCAGGAGACTTTCACTACCATAGAAAACTGGATCCCAAATCTGCATCTTAAGTAAACTGTCTTCCTCGCCTATAAACAAAAGCAGTAAGTGCAAATGTTCAAGACAGAAAAGGGATGCTATGCGTCCAAACACAGTGTGAAATGTTTGTTTTGTTTATGGAAATAATTTACCACTTTGCATACCTTTTAACACCTGTTACATTTTCTCTTTGATATAATTAGGGAATACATTTCTGCCACTTGGATTCTTAATAATTATAAAGTTTTTATAGCTATCCTTAAATATTGATTGCAATCCATGTTTTATAACAAGTTTTTGATATAAGGTACCTTATCCCTTTGATAAGCAAGCAGCAGCATAACTGAACTAATTACAATGGGCCAGCAGGTATAGGGTATATCTACCCAGGGATAAAAGCCCTATGGCATGGCTGTGGCTGGACAGGGCCAGCTGACTTGGGCTCGCAGGGCTCAGACTGCAGAGCTAAAAATTGCAACATTCGGGATTGGGCTGGAGCCAGAGCTCTGGGACTCCTCACCCTCACAGGGTCTTAGAACTTGGACATCTACACAGCAATTTTTCAGCTCCAGAGCCCAAACGCCACCAGCCTGAGTCAGCTGACCTGGGCCAGCCATGGTTTTTTTTTATCCCTGGGTAGACATACTCAGAGGCAAATGAGTATTACTTCCTGAATAAATTTCCTAGCTTAGACCAGTAAAGCCAAAAGCCAAGATCACACAAATAAAAGTCAAATAACTCTTTAAGTTATGTTTTGACATTCTTTTGCACTAAATTGTTCAAATGGATTCTCCATTTCTTGATGTCCTCAAATCAGGATTGGACATCTTTCTGGAAGATATGCTGTAGTATAACAACTATTGGGCTCACTACAGAGGTACACAGTATTGTGTGGCATACAGGAGATGGGACTAGATGATTTAATGGTCCCTTCTGGCCTTACTTTATTAATATCAAGATTTTTCCTTCAGTACTATCAAACACATAACTGTTTCATAGTAAATGTGAAGTCTCTACAGTTACCCTTCTAATATATCAATTTCTTCCCAGTCCTCTGTGCCCCGTGCCTAACTGTGTTTACAGAAACACTAGAAATGTGTGCTCAAGTAAATAAATGTTGAATTACAGTCCACGTGCTATAGAAGTACATGCGACATCAATGCCAAATGAGTTTGCACTTAATTAGAGAGACAAGGTGGGTGAGGTAATCTCTTTTATTGGACCAACTTCTGAAAGAGACAAGCCTTCGAGCCACACCGAGCTCTTCTTCAGGATGAAATATTTGCTGCTCCTACCACTGTACTATTAGATATTCTATTGTTTCATTTCAGAGAGTTAGCAATCTATTGGGTTTACTTAAGAAGCCTCAAAGGGTAGGTGGTTATCACCCCATATGCTATTTTTGGAGCCTGTTTGCCTTAACAATACTGGCTCAGTGCATGCTCTATTCTTTACCAAGTTTGAGGGTTTGCTCGGAAAGAGAAGGTAATAATGACAGATCTTGTTTTTATCAAATCAGATATAAAACAAATTATTACCATAACTGAGTCATATTTAATGCACCAACTTACAGATCTTCATATAGCAGATGCAATCTTGGAAGAATTAAAGAATACCAGGTTAAAGAAAAATCACTTAATGAGATGGAGGGGTAGCCTATTTGTACTTCCCAACACATGTCTGCGCACACACTGATTATTTCCTCTAGATTTATGTATTATTCTACACTTTAGAACAAGCACTGGATAGCTTTGAAAAACTACAATAAAATTTATCAGTCAAGGCAAAAATGAATTAATCCATTCTTTATCGTGATATTCAGAATGGATTGAGGTGATTTAAATCACCAAGTGGAAAGCCTCAATTTAAAATCACTGATTTTAAATCAACTTTTCCTTTTGTATTTCAGTTATTTTCTAAAGAAAGGTGCATTCTCATTGATTGATATAACCATTCTAATATGTTGATTTACAACAAGAGAGAGCCTTTAAACTAGATTTAGTAAATCTTTTTGCTACCTGGGAGGGTACACCATAATTGTATACATTTATTTAAGGAATTATATGGCCTAATATCTTCAGATTCTTATTAATTGTACATTTTAGTATGTTAGGAAACAGTGAATGATATATTGCTTATTTACTAGATAATTTACTTTTTGCTCATATTTGGATCAAGCTGCATAAAGATGGTAACTGGAATTTAAGGAAACACACAAAACAATATATAAAATTTATTTGTATTAAACAAAACAACCTTAAACATTTTATTAAGAGAAGTTTATGTATCAAAAAATGTTTCACTTACAATTAAATGATTTATTAAACAGAGGGATTAACTGTAGTCAGTGAAGTAAACTGATTATTTCAGGTCAGTCTGGGAAAGTTTTCAAAAATGTCTAAGTAAAAGTGACAAGAGTCTTGCCTAACTCTTGAAAATGACACAATCTCCTAAATTACTCAGACTGACTTATTGTGCCATATTTATAAAGCTTGACCTCAAAAGTTAGAATCAGGGATAAACATCTAAGTTTTTGACAGAGGGTCATGGATTCAGCATATATACTTTTTATGCAGGCCTTAACATATTTTGTATTAAATTCAGATTTTATTTTAAACAGGTTTATTTAAAAAAAGAAAATTATAATTTAATCCAAAGTCTAATTTAAATCAAAACAATCCAATTTTTAATTTAAAAAAAAAAAGAATCATCGCTTCTTATTTTAGTCATCTGTTTTAAAAAGAAAAAAAGTTATGTACCCAATGTAAGGCATCAAAGAATTTTGCAAGGCCCTACCTAGTCTTACAACTGGAGCCATGTGAGTGAGCACCAAGCGGATACAAAGGTCAACTAACTGATCGCCATATTTGGCATCAGGAAGGAATTTCCCCTCAAATATTAGCAGAGACGGGGGGAGGGGGTGGCGCTTCCCTTCCTCTTCAGCATGGGGCATGGGTCACTTGCAAGTTTAAACTACTGTAAATGGTGGATTCTCTGTAACTTGAAGTTTTTAAATTATGATTTGAGGACTTCAATAACTCATCCAGAGGCTATGGGTCTATTCTAGGAGTGGGTGAGACTAGATGATCATGAAAGTCCCCTCTGGTCTTAGTCTATGAGTGTAACTCATATGAATCCAAATTCAAAATCAGGGCCCAAAAGCCAAGGAATTAGGCCCTAAGTCTACAAACACTTAAATGTGCACTTGCCAACATCAAGAGTTCAAATATTATGAGTCAGACCTCAAAAAATTATCAGAATGGGTTAAAAGTTTTTGTTTGTTTTTAACTGAGTTCATTTTATTTTCTGGCTTCTAAGCGTCCACCACAGAATCATAGAAGATTAGGTTGGAAGAGACCTCAAGAGGTCATCTATCCACATCAATCCAGTGGTTTTCAAACTTTTTTTCTGGCGACCCAGTTGAAGAAAATTGTTGATGCCCATGATCCAACAGAGCTGGGGACGAGGCGTTTAGGGTGAGGGAGGGGGCTCTGGGCTGGGACAAGGGGTTTGGGTGCAGGGTTGGGGCACGGGCTTACCTTGGGCGGCTCCCGGTCAGTGGTGCAACGGGGATGCTAAGGCAGGCTTCATGCCTGTCCTGGCACCACGGACCATGCTGCGCCTCAAAAGCGGCCAGCAGCAGGTCCAGCTCCGAGGCTTCTGGGGTGCAACAGCCAGCAGCAGGTCTGGCTTCTGGCCACTTCCAGGGCATAGCGCGGTGTCAGAACAGCTAGCATCGTCGATGGGACTTTTAAGCGTCCAGTCGGCAGCTCTGACCAAAGCCGCCGCGACCCAGTACTGTTATTTGAAAACCTGCTGTTTGAAAACCACTGATCTAGTCCAAACCTCTGCTCAAAGCAGGACCAATCCCAATTAAATCATCCCAGCCAGGACTTTGTCAAGTCATGTTTCCACATTTTTTTCCTGCAACCATGAGGGCTAGAAACTTGTTTTAAATAAACAGTGAGATTCTGGACTTCAGGAGCTGTGGTGTTAAGAAAACAATCACCAGATTCATGATAGTTCAGAGACTACTTCCATGAATGTAGTTAATCATATGTGTGAATGTTTGCACAATCTGGGTCTATACCAAGTTTCAGACACTAATCATTTTGTCCCCTCCTCTATCAAAGTACACGTAAATTTAAATGATACCTATTCTCAATTTGATTTACATGCACAACAATGGTACACACACTCAAACTGTTTTGAATAAACTCAAGTTTGAAACTTGTGTACTGGTGAGCATATTTCAATATATACTGTATATAAACCATGCCTGTAGATTAAATATTTAGATATTATATTTGTTATGTATTTTATTGGTACACATGACTGTAAATGTTAAGGGCTGTACTTAATTAAAGATAATAACTAGGGGTTTGATAATGCAATAAGATCTATACAGACAGGCCTCTGCCCCCACTTTAGGACTGTGTAGGGAAACTCGCACTGACCCGGGCACATTACACTGCAAGATTGGGGTTCTAGGTCAGTTGCCTGTACAATAATAGAATTGTGCTTGCACCCATAAATTTACCAAACAATTTTACCTAGGTGCTTAATAATGACAAATGCCAATAATGGTTTACTGAGGAAAAATTGCTGAGAGAGTCAGAACCCAGATGTCCAATATCCAAAATTACCATAATAGTTCCCCTATTACAAAAAGTGTAACATCTGGGAATACTTTGATCCTAAAGCTGTCCAACTTCTATTACTGGCACAAACTGAATAGAAACTTAAAAGTTAGCAACTTTCCTTTAAAAACGCATCCTAACACTATTACAGTACTTAATGGATTGTGAATCCCCATTGGGAAAAAACCAAACACCTCTATGCATGCCAGAGAACCATTAAATGCAAATTCCTGGGGAGCGGGCACCTAACTCCTTGTTTTTAAATGGTTGTTTGAAACATGAGTGGAAAACAACAGCTGCCTACAAGAATTAGAACACTACGTGCACTTCAACTGCTTGTCTTTCCTTTTTCTACTCAGTTACAATCCCTATTTTCTGCTCTTTAAAACAAAGCAGATGGTGACGTCTCAGGTTAATGTGTGTGCAACGCTTTGAAGAGGAAGAGTGCCATTTCTCTGCCAAGCTTCATTGCCATTGCCTAGAGCAATGAACAACCTGCAGGACCATGCCCAGGTAGCAGAGGTCACTGTACCTGGATTGTTGCTCCGACTCCACGTCCACAGGAACCTGCCGACAAGTGCAAGATTGGGGTTCCCGGGCCACTGACCCCCCGCCCCGCATCAGGGTGATGGGGGGGTCACGGGAGGGGAGGGCCGACCCCGCTGCGGGGTGTCTGCACTGGGCAGGCTGCCCCATCCCGAAGTGCAGGGGGCGATGAGACGAGCCGGGGGCAGCTCCCGGCCAGCGGCAGCTCCAGGGCACTGGGCGGGGGAGCCCCGCTTGCCAGTCACATCGCCGCCGCTCTGGAGACAAGCCCTGGCGGCACCACAGACGGGGCAGCGCCCGGGGCAAAGTGCAGCGGGGGAAGGAGGGCGCGGGGCTGCCCGGCGGGGAGAGGGGCCCCGGGCCGTACCTTGCTGAACACCTCCAGGTCTTCCTCGTCGTCGTCAAAGGCCAGCTGCTCCGGGGAGGCGGGGGGCGGCGGGGCCCGTGCTGCGCCGGGGGGGCCCGGCCGGGGCTCAGCAGCAGCGGCTCCTCCCCCGCCGCCAGGCGGGGAGCCGGAGAGCGGGGGCCCCGGTACCCTGCTCTCAGCCTCCATCCCTCTGTGGCAGCCCGGCCGGCGGCCCCTGCGATTGGCTGCCGGAGTCCGCCCCGCCCCGCCAGCCGCACGCCCAGTGCGCAGGACTGGAAGCGGCTGGAGGCAGGGAGCGGAGCCGGGGACGGGGACGGGAGGAAGAGACGTTCCGCGGAAAGGCGGGGGGAGAAGACCCGCCCCAGGGACTGGCGAACCTGCTGCGTGCGCGCGTTGCACTCTGGCGGCTCCCCACGCTGCAGCTGCATGTGGGAGGCGGAGCGAAGTAGCTTTCCCGCCCGGGCTGGGCTGCAATCCGGGAGGCCGCAGGCGACAGGGCTCCCCGAGGGGTGGGTGGGGAGCAGACCGCCGCCCTAGCAGCGGGCTAGGCCGCTCCCAGCCTCTGGCGTCTGGGCACTCCATGAGCCTGAAGCATCTCTGCAAGGGCTGGCACCAAGCCAACCGAAGGGCAGGGAAAAGTGCAGCCCAAAAGCTGCTATAAAGCGTCGCTGAAGAAGAGCGCAGTGTAAATTGGAAAGCTCGTCTCACCCTCAGAAGTTGGTCCAATGAATAAAAGATGTTACCTTCCCCCACCTTGTTTCGCTAGCAAAGCCTTGCAGACAAGCATGTAGAACTGCCTCCCCTTCACTAGCGCCAGCCATTTCTCACGTGCTTTTATGTGCAAACAGGCTGAAAACACCACGTTCGTTCTGTAGTTTATTGATAAATAGAGCTAATGTTGCATTTGGTCCAAGGAGTTAGCTAATATTTGGGGTCTTGTTAGGGCTGTTTCCATTAGGAGGAAAAATTGACGCTGCAAGTCGGGGGGACGGGGGAGGTTGGTTTGATTTTGTTTATTTACAAAAAATGTGAACACACATTTCCCAAATCACCAGTAGAAACAAACATCAGCAGGCATCTTCTTTGCTCAGCAAACCCCAAGTGTGCTTCTCAGGGAGCTCTGTGTCTACGAAGCCCTAGTTCTTTTTCATCTCAGCCTCAGCATCACACTCACATCTGCTTCTCTGGCTTTCTGCCACTACTAACTCAAACAGGTTGGAAAACCATTGCCAATATTCTTGTCCCTGTGTTTGCCATTTTAAAAAATACCCTTATCCCACATGGTTTAGCTCTAACCTGCCATGTGCCTTGGACAATCCCTCTGTTGTTTGAAGCTGTATGTGAAGGGACTTAATTGCTCTTCCCAATGAGCCTGAAAGAGAGTACTTGGCACAATCACTGACTTTAGGTCAGGAGTTCTTTGGATCAAAGACTCGCTTGATAGCAGCCAGCCATCACCACCTTTCAACATAACAATGTATTACATTATTATATACATGTATTATATTATTATGTGGTGGGGTGAGGGGTAGCTCAGTGGTTTAAGCACTGGCCTGCTAAATTTACAGTTGTGAGTTTAATCCTTGAGGGGGCCATTTAGAGATCAAGGCAAAAATCTGTCAGGGACAGTACTTAGTCCTGCTGTAAAGGCAGGGGACTGGACTCAATGATGACCTTTCAAGGTCCCTTCTAGTTCTATGAGATAGGTATAACTCCATATTTACACCCAAAGAAGGATTTTAACAGGAAGGTTACAAAGTCCAGCCCTCAAAAATTAGAAAATGCCAGTATTAAGGTTACTTATGCAACCTTAATTCAGGGGCCTTTTGTGCATGCATTATGATATAGTCTTTAATTACATACTGCTTTTCCACAGGTCCCTTGTGTCACTCAATGCACAGGTTGGATGGTGCTTTGGGAATGAATCAGGGTTGTATTGAGAAGGAGGCTGTTGCCTATAGAACGCCTGCCTCATGTTGCACTTGTTAGAAGGACTGAAATAAATAAGACAGAGGACCACAGGGAAAGAAAGGATGGTCTCACCGTTAAGGAAGTTGAATGCTGCCCTGTAGAACTGGATTATCTCTCTCTTTGCCACAGGGTTCCTATATGATGGTATAAGGAAGCACTTAAACCAAATTTCACTGCTGGCCACAAGCCACTAATTGCATGTTACTCATTTTCTGGATGCTCAAACACTTGGGTCAGGTTTGTAGAAGTCCTGAGCACTAACAATTGCAACTGAAAAGTGGAATGGATTGAAACTGTGTTTTGAACACATGAAGTGCTATAGAAAGGTGAAGTACTCTAAAAAATTAGGCCCTAGATATCTCAAGTTGTGCACCCCAAATTAGTAGACAATTTTAACCGTTTTTGCCTTAACACTCTTGTGCCTCAGCTATAAAATGGGAATAATAATACCACCTGATCTGATGGGTGTTGCGAAGATAATTTATTCATATGATGCACTCAGATGGGGAGAGTACCATAGGAAAGACCATGAGGAAATTAATAATTCCATATTCAGTACTGTGTATTAAATATTATCTTGATCCACACAGTGAATGAAAAGAATAAAAATAAACATTGGATAATACTCATTCACTCTGTGAGGTAGGGGTCTGTGGAAAATAGTATGACATCATATAATTGGAGACTATCATAATGCAGACTCACCCTTAATTCTGGCATTTCCTGATTTTTGATTGCTTGACATTGCAGTCTTAACCATGTTGTTTTAATGTAGTTTTTAATGTAATTTCCTATTTAAAATAAATGAATGGACAAAAAACCCACATAAATTCTACCACGTGGAAACATATTGACCCTCAACTTGGGTCATGAACAAAATTCAAACTTTTATACCCACAGCATAGACTCCTTGAGCTAGACAGAGAAAGAACTGGTAGTAGTAGTAGGTGGTTGTCCTCTGTGGAACAACCACTAGAAGGAGATGAGACACATTTTTTTCAGGGGGTTTCACAACTGTTTGCTGACAGCAGAGAAATGTAGAGTGTCAGGACTCGTGGGTTCAGTTCTAGGTTCTGAAGGGGAGTATAGTTGCCCCAGGTCTGCTCCCCTTCCAGTCTGCTCCCCATCTTGTGGCTTTTGCCCTTCTGCTCCTACCCAGACCCCAAGAGCTCCTTCCCTTATATTATTATCCAACATCCCCCAACCCAGCTACTGATTAAAGCTAGCTAATATGAGCAAGATGTTGGAACATTCCATCTTATTTTTCTCAACCTTATTCTTCCTGCATCAATGATAAGACAAGTTATAGCTAGACTATCATCTGTTCATTTCTCTTTAATATGAGTGGTAGGTGAGTTTTCTTTCTTCTTCGGTTTTCTTTTCATTGGTGTAGAATACATTATACTGTGCCTCATCCTGTATGTCTTCTGTACAGGGAAAGTACCTACATGCAGTGTAGTGCTATAATTTCTAATTTGTTTATATTCAGAGATTATGCTGTAAGACAATATCAAAAAAACAATAAAAATAAAGAATTCCAGGCACAACACATCAGCAGTTGAGAAGCCTAATAAACTAGGGGACAGTCAATCAGTGAGAGTATAAAACTGATATAAAGTAGTCTCAAATACTAAAGCTATCATGTGTATCATTTCAATTTTTCGACGTTTTACCGGTCTCCTTGGTTCTTTATTTCTGTTTGACAGAAATTTCACAAGATATTTTAATTGGATTTTTTTGTATTATAGCTTTTTTATTATCTCATTAATCAAGTTTAGCAAGACATTATATTTTAAAATTCCTGACTGGTAGTGTTTATCTTTCTAGATTTTATCTATATTTGAAGTACATTCTGTGAGGAAAAGGTATTCTTTTACTTCACTTGAGGAAATTGTACTCTCCCTGTACTTAAAACAGTTGTTTGAATTTTAATCATCATTTTAATCACTGATAAAAATCCAGAAGCCATGCTACCATTGCTGGCTCCAGGCCTGCTGTGATTCCTCAAAAAGGGGGTCACAGAATAAGGAGTAAAAGTGAATTTAGAGCAGTATCAACTTCACAGATCTTGCTGATGTTACCACTGGTATTTCCTCTGGATTCAGATGGGAGCCGGTTACATAGAGCAGCAGTTCCCTGGCTCCGTCACAACTCATGCAGGCCCAGCCAGGGTTTGTGGGAAGAGCTTCTACAGACTCCAGAGGAGGGAGGAGTATGCTGCAAGATTGCTATCCTTCTAACTTTGTAGGCTGACTGATTGTGTTATTCAGATATACTGTAGATAGCATAAACAGATAACTGCATTCAGCAGA
Organism: Chrysemys picta bellii; assembly: GCF_011386835.1. Classification (NCBI taxonomy): domain Eukaryota; kingdom Metazoa; phylum Chordata; order Testudines; family Emydidae; genus Chrysemys; species Chrysemys picta. The sequence goes on along the minus strand of NC_088798.1, from coordinate 37,159,189 downwards.
AAGGATTTATGAGTTTAAAACACATAGCTGTGGATCTTTACTCTTCATCAGTCCAAACTATTCAGTGCATTTGCAAAGACTCATTTTCAATAGGCTCCTTGTGTTCCTCAGGTACCTGGGACCTTCATGTTTAATTTAAGACCACAAATTCCCGCTGTGAACATCGTGGAATCAGCTTTTGGAAACATTTTCAGCAAGATGGTATCATAGCTGCCAGGAAGAATTCAGAATGCCAGAATTACTTGTTGTGACCCTACGCCCCATATTCTTCACAGAGATATGCTTATGATATGAATATGGCATAACTAAGATATGTTTTATGCAAGATGGGTCATGTGAGGTATCATTGGAAAGATTATGATTTACTGAATGTGATTACCCAATTTGTATGCATGTATCATTTCTGTATCTGAAGTCAGAAATATTGACTATGTAATAATTACAACTGTGTTTTCACCTGGGGAATGCCCACCAGACAGTATGCAAACAGCCTGGATGGGCCATTAGGAAGGACAGTAGGACTTTGATGATACTAATCTCCCTCCTTCCTGAGACGTTTCCTGGGCTGCTGCTTTGACACTGCAGGGTCATGTTATCACATCAAATGGTACTGGATACCATCTTGAAATGCTGGTATTTTTCCATTGGAAGAGGGTGGGGATCAAACTAGGAAACAAAGGATTTCCACCATATGTAAATCCTGTATAAGGCTGGGGAATAAGTTAATCTTGGTTCTTCTCCACTGCCTCCCCTCCCAAGAAGGAAGCCTGCTGAAAACACCTGAAGAAACAAAGGAACTAAGCTGGGGTGGGGCAGGGCTGAGCCCAGGCTGGGAATGATGTCTGGCCCGCGAAGAATGTACCTGGAGTTTTAAGCTGCAAGCAAGAACTGTCTGTCCACAAAGAAATTCTGCAACCTGCTTAAAACAACATTTAGGGTGACATTATTATTTGTAGCCAGTTTTCTGTAGTTTATTAAGCTTAGTTTGCATGTTTTGTTTTATTTGCTCAGTGATCTGCTTTGCTCTGTTGGCTATCCCTTATAATCACTTAACATTTACCTTTTGTAGTTAATAAACTTTCTTTTGTTTATTTTAAAACCCAGTTTTTGGAAATCTTAACTGGGAGTGGGGAAGCTGTTCATATTCACATTGAGGAACGGAGCGAATTTCATGAGCTTACGCTATGTAGATCTCTATATAGTGCAAGACAATATAATTTTGGGTTTACACTCCAGACAGTGTGTGCACCAGAGTGCTGGGCAATTCCCCGAGCTGAGTCTTCACACACTGAGCTGATTGCAGACTGTGTGATTCTACAGCTGTGTGTGTGTGTGTGTGTGTGTGTGTGTGTGTGTGTGTGCACAGCAGGACATGGTCAGGGAGCCCAGGCTAGTGGAACAGGCAGGCTCAGGGGGACCCCAATACATTAGGTGGAACGGGGGTCCAACCCATCACTCTTGTATTTTAAATTAAAGTTCTGAATAATTTGTGTTAAATATGTTCTTTGTTCAATGCAAATTTTGTATCCAGCATTTTGCAAGTTAAATGTGTTTTCCCTTATATCGCCAAAGTGGTTTTAGATGTGCTGCTGAAAGGGCCAACCTTATATAAATAGTAAACCATAAATAATAACATCATTGATTCTATATTCAATTGTCTAAATCTATATCTGTGTAGTTTCTGTATAGTTTTTCTTTGTCAACCTGGAGTCTTGTTTTTCTCCTATTAAGTATGCAGCCTACCTTAGGTGATTAATAAATGCCTCAGACATTCCCCATCAATTGCTTGAAAATTAAAAAATGTTCTCCCTTTGTGGGGGGAGGGAATCACAGCCCCCTTCCTAGGCCTAGAGATAGTAAAAAAGAGATAGAGTCTTAGGAAGCAATAAGAGGTGGCTATGTAGAGGGGAATCACCAAAGAATATTAATAGAAGACCTAAAAGATGTTCATCCAACAAAAGGACAATAAATCAGACTTATTTTCATGTCATGAATAGTATTATTTCTGTGTATTTAGAAATATATATTTATGCTTTGAGAAAAGATACTCGACAGTATTTTTAAAATCAATGTTAATATTTTGTAATATATATAGGTTTCTTAATTGCTGTAATGGCACTGTGAAATGTCCAATATCTTCAGGTCCTTCTATCCCTGAACACAGTAGAATGCATATGTGATTACTGAACCAGCAGTGCCTACCCCTTTTATTTGTTCACCAGCAAAACTATTTTGTATAGCAATATTGTCAATATCACTCCTACTTGCATTTTTCCTCCCAGCTGAAATGGAGTTCATGCCAGCTAGTAATCCCTTCCAGAGTTTTTGAACAAATTAAATTTACAAACATCCAAGCAGAACCAAACTATTCCTTCTTTCTCATGTGCAGGCTGCATGTGATCCCTTTAGGCCACAATACCACTTTGAATACTTAATGTTGACTTGTCAGGTTTCACTGACTGTTCAGGTATACGAGCAGGGTTAAATCTTGTTTTATTTTATCTGCTTTCTAACCAGGAATAGGGGGCTATAGAGGGATCAAATTGTTTCACTCTCTTCCACTGCTGAAGTGCAAATAATAAGCATATTAGTAAATCTGTTGACATTCAGCACCTTTCAGATGAGAAAATGTCCCTAGATTTGAAATACATTCAAAAGTGGAATTCTTGTCAGGGATCTATATAGTTCAAACAGAAGTCATTATGTTTTCACCAACAGCTATTGCAGGGGATTAAGATCTCACCTTTATATCGTGACATTTATTATGGCCAATTCCATCAGAGGTTTCAAAACAAAGTTATTTGGGCTCAGTCCTCAAACTAAAACTGGGATGGGATAGTTGAAGCTCTCTAGCAAGTTGTCAGTATGCTCAGATTTTGAACTACCAATTATGTTTGAGTAGAAGGATAACCATTCAACTCTTTATTATTATTAAAATTGGTTTAAGATCGGAAGGTTCTTTAACTGGGTCACTATAAAACAGCTAACCTGTCAGGCAATGGGTAACTTCAAGGTTTGTTTGTTTTTCATATTTTATTTTTCATTTTTCAATTTATACAAGAAAAAACATTAACAGACAGCCTGCATTTTTCTTACTGCCTGAGGGAAATTATAATGCATTGTAGCATAATCATGTTATCTGTTTTATAGCTGCAGATCATTTTTATGACATTGTAGATGTTTAAAGCCTTTGTTGAATCAATATCTTGAAGCTTCCCATCCTTTTAAGTTATGTGACGCTGCCAAATTTTAGACATGAAAGTATTCCAGGTAAAACGGTATTGGGTTCTATAATTTTAACAAGATCTAAAAACAGTTTCCAAGCTCACTGGAACTGAAAACATTGATTTTTGTAATGGTTTACACTTTTGTCAAATGGAGTTCATCCATTTAAATCCAACATCTACTCTGCTGCTAAAGGTACAGTTTCTTGTTTCCACATAATTGCAATTCTAATTTTTTGATGAATACTATGTTTCGTAATCTATACATTCAATTATGAAATATAATGTTGTCCTCCAGTCCAGAAGGTACAAAGATATCAGATAACAATATTAATTCTTATATGGTTTATACAATTTTCTTGATTCAGATTACAATATGTATACAGACACACATGAAAGAGTTCCTTCTTGCTTTTTTACATGCTAGAGACATCACTGTTTATGTTATAAACAGTTGTAGTGGGATGTAGATATGTCCCATGATAGCATCCTACAATCTAATATTTGAGTAATTTCGAACACCTGATTCATGAACTTAAGCACTATGTTCTTACAGTACAACTGTAGTAGGTGTCAGGGCACTTTTAGTCTGCACACAATGTAGCTCACCCATTTAAGTAAAATAAAAGAGCTTTGAATACTGTAGCTCAATTTAACACATCTAACTAGGCTCTAGTTAGTCCAGTTTGCTAGAGCATGAAAAAGAAGACCCAAAAAGATATTATTATTATTTATTTAGACCTGTTTATTGGTATTAATCCCCAAGCAGGTGAGTGTCTTGCATCTGTAATGAAAGTATGAAACAGCAAAATACAAGACTTTGTACCTCAGTTCCAGTAAAGCACCCCACACCTTGCAGCCACATTCATTCCATAACAAAATCCTCCAGCCAAACTAAAAATTGTGAACAGATTACAAATTACGTCTTATACTGGACCCTTAGTTCCAGGGAAACACTGGAGAAAACAGGTTCTGGAGGTGTAGGCCCTCCACCAAGAATGCTCTGCCATCAGCTAAGGGGAGTTTGACAAGAGATACTGACAGTGAGAGCAACCTGCTGTTCCTACAATAAGAAAATAGGCAGTTTCTGAGATAACCGGTTTCCAGGCCATTTAGTGCTTTTCAGAGCATAACCACCACCTTGAATTGCACTCTGAAATGAAAATGTAGGCAGAGTATGAGAGTGGAGAACAGGTGTTATGTGCTTACAGTGTCTCACCCCTCATTCAAAAGTGAGGCTGCTGTATTCTACTAGCTGAAGCCTTCAGGAATTTTTAGACGTGCATTGCAGATACAGTTGGGTTTGGAACACTAGAGAGAAAGGATGGCCTGTGGGTAAGGCCTTGGAGTGGGGCTGCATTCAGTTCCTATCTCTGCTACAGACTCCCTGTATGACCTTGCACAAATCACTTAGGGCTTGGCTACACAAGAAAGTTTTACCACTTTAAATGGTGTAATTATACCAGTATAACTCCTTTGTGGACATTCTTATTCCAGTATGAGTGGCTTTTTTTTCAATTTAGTTTAAACCCCTTTCCCAATCAATATAAGCTGAGCCAAAAAAAAAAAAAAAAACCCACCAACACCCTCTTTTATACTAGAATTTAGTTCTTCTTCTGTTTGTAAGGTTTTTGTAATCTTATGGTTTATGCAAATTTGTTTATTTGAAGTTGGTCAACATACAGTTTTAATTAATATATTTCAGCTACTTATTAGGCCTGTATGACAGTTGCTTATTCAGTGCTCAAAAATCCTTAATCAAACTCTTTGACTGGCCAATTTGTATTGTTTCTGTTCCATGACTGGATGACCTAACCTACTTTTAACCATAAACTGAATTTCATTTACTCAGAACAAATTTCTCTTGGTTAAAATAATATTGCCTACCGACCAGAAATATGCTGTAGGAATATTTGTACAAATAAAATGTTAGTCATACAAGACCACTCACAAACAGCAAATAAAGAAGGAAGAAAAGGCTCAATTGAAATCTAGTTTCTCTCATGAACAATTGACAGACATGATTTTACATTATTCATCCAGCTCTGATTGCAGTATTGCAGAAAAGTAGCTTTGAAGTTACAAAGGTCTGGATCACTATGGTAAGGTCTGTAGTACATGGAAATGGTCACAGCTTCTGCCAGAAATACATAAAAAGGGCATTATGTGCTACAGCTGCAACCTGATAATCCAGAAATGGGTCCAATATGCTCCTGAGAATAAAGATTGAAATGGCAAATATTGTACATACATCCCCACTCCCATAAGAGGCAAACTCAGAACCCTGGCTTACTTATCTGGACACATACCCCTACTTGGCTGTACCCCTTTTCTCTTATCTTGGCCACATTATTCCACTCAGTACAACTGTCATCTACTGAAAAAGCACAGCAAGTGTAGTATGCAGGTTCAAGAAAAAGGAGATATAAATCTGAGCTTCATTTGTGTATTTGGACGTTGCAACCTATATATATAGAGAAAACAAATGGTGGATAAAATGGAACTCGGAGAAACCCTACAAGGAGTTACTTACCCATTACCATCTTTGGGTACATCTCAGTCAGGAAGTAACAAACCTGCTGACAGGTGCCTCCATCCAGGACTCTGCTCATACATCTTACATAATTATTACTGCAAAGAGACTATTTCCTGCAAAGCAACTTGCAGCCACATATTACATCATCTACATGCTAAATTTATGGCTGAAAACAGAGTGGTGGGATTCAAGGACACCCATGGGATCAAGATGTAACCAGCTATTCCAACAGTACCTTATTATGGTAGGTTAGGGACAGAGTGATAATTTGAACGGAGTGATCATTAGAACAGAGGGTTACCACTGGTTGTTTAAGAGTCACTGGCAAGCTGCCTTTACAAAATTCTCTTACAAAGAGTTAACAGTTTGCCATATTACTGTCCACACCCATATTCAATGGTCCAAACCGATTTTACCAAAGAGCTGTAGGTGTTGGTCGATAAGCTTTGCAAATCAATCTGAGAGCCACAATAATGGGCCAATTAAAACCCCAGAAGTTAAAAAACAGTTTTTCAGATAGAATCACCATATGCCCCTCTCCAGGCTCTTGATTCCTGGAGATTAGCTCTTTAGAAACCATGAAATAACTTTTTTGCACTCAAATTCCAACTTTCTACCTTAATAGTCAACATAAAATTGGGGTACTACGAGTGACCTAATTAATGCTTTAAGCATCACTTATAATAGTGGAAAATATGATGGAGATATTGGTATCAAATAATAGATGCTTTATCTCCTATAAAATGTGTAAAGAGCATATCTCACAAGACCACACTGCCCTGAAATCTCTCATTTTTAGCCCCAGCCTCAGTAAAATTTCCTCTTCCCACCCAAATATAAACAGTATCAATTGTAAATGAAAGTAGTTAGCGGTCACACTTGCTAAAAATGTAACCTTTTGTTCTATAAGACCAGATTTTTTAAAAGTCAGTTTTAGATAATATGTTGTGAACTAAAGACTAGAATGTGAACTCTTCAACTGATGAATGGAATTTCAATGTAGTATAAATGAAACTGCCAAAATGAAAATTGCAGTTGAAGGAAGTGAGCCAGCAGTTGAGCTATAATCAATACCCAGTTTAAGTAAACAATTGCAGTCTCCCACAGTTAGAACAAGATCCACATAGTCTGACAGAAGTAAAATTTCTTGAGATATAAATTCTGAATATACCTCATGGACTCCTCTGAGGCCATTTGCAACAAATAACTCTCATTTTCACATCTTCCAGGCAATGTCTCATGTAAGTTTATGCTGAGACAATATCCAGTCCTTCCAAATAAGTTGTGTATCTTGGAAACTCTGGAAGCTATGGAACAATGTTCACATGAAGTGAAAAGTCCTAAGGTTCAGAAGTGATCTAAAGGAGCTGCTTATAAATATTACAAAATACACAACATACCACAGGTAACCCTAGCTGTAAAGGCAAATCAGTGGTGTTTGCAATGTTTCAGTATGTAGTACCTTAATTAATATATATAGCATTAAAAATGTTTCTCATGTAATGTATTACATGAGAAAATTACAAACTCCTACACTGAAAAAATACCACTTCAGCAAAACAGAATGTTATATGATCTAAACTAAACTAAAACATTTTGGGTATTTTTGAAATTATAGTTTTGTCTAAAAATATTTCTGGATTTCATATGGTCCACATTTTGCAGAAAGGCATTTTTTTAGTAAATTAACTGTATTTAAATCAAATTTCTGAAATGTGATTGAATTCTGCTGTTTTATTATGAGCTTTGCTAAAATTGTACAAAATAATACCAATACAATTTAAAGAAATCTGCCATGTTGACATGTTAATGGGAAGCTTTTTAGCTTTAGGCCTGATCTTACATTCCTTACTTGGGCAAAAGTATCATGAAGTTTCCAACTGCTTCTAGTTCTCCTCTCTGTGGATCAATATATGTGTAAAACAGAAAGTGTTTGTGGGCAGCTAGTTTTCCAGCTCTTTTCCTGTTCTAACCCAGAAAAACAGCTTCAGACTATAAAAATGGCAGTTGCTCCTGACTGCATTTTTTTCCTCTCCGCTGGCAATGGAGTGCATTTCAGCCAATAATGCTTTCCAGATTATTTGAGCAAATGAAATGTATTTGTATCTAATGCAGAACCAAACTGTTCCCTGTTTCTTGTGGGTCATGCTGAATGCAATTTCTTTGGACCACAGTTCTACTCTGACTATTAATATTGACTCATCAGATTTCAGTGACCATAGTAATATGGATTATGTGGACACAAATAATTCTTATTTGATTCTATTTGCTATGTAGCCATGTAATAGCAAGATACAGTGTGGTCTTATGGCATTGCTCTCTATTTCATTTCTGAAATGCAAGAGATCAGTACGTTAGTAAACCAGCTGACATTTTGGTAAGAATTCTCCCGAGATTATTTAAACAGACACAAGTCATCAGGCGCAGGTATTTTTAAACACAAAATATTTTATCTGAGTAGATTAAAAATGGAACATTTGTTGTTCCACTTACTAAAGTTAAGTGAGTTTGGTGATTTTAAGTCCATTCTCAAAAACTGCACGAAGAAACAGTGTAACATATACAAGATTCAAACTGCCTAGTAAGTACAGTGAATAATCAATATGTTGAGAAATTAACAACATTGTATCTCTAAGGGTCTGATCCTGCAATCTGTAGGCAAAATTCCCACTGAAAGTCTCGTATTAACAAATTTTTACTCTTAATATTACACTTCACTGCATCAGGTTTTAAAAACTTGGGATGTTTTCAGTCTAACGTCAGGAACAAGTATTACCAAATCCCAGGAAAGAAAAGTCGCCAAAACTTATTATATTTAAGGGCTTTATGCTAAGACAGAACCCAGGCCACAGTGCAGGTTTTGACAGGCCTATGAGTCTCCAGCTGCAAGAGCTCTAGGTCAGATTGGAAAGGGTGTGTTCCAAGAGTGGGTCTAATTTATTTTAAAGGTGAAATCACTCGAACCCAACCCCAGAACAAGTACTAGCAATTCTGCTGCTAGGGATAAGTGGAAACTGGAAAGACCACAGAGATCCAGCTGACTGGGAGCCCATGTAGCTAAGCCCAGTTTTTTTCTTTAATCCCCACCCTATGAGATTTTTGTAGGCTCTACCCCTGTGCCATGCATGTCTCTGAGGGATGATGTAGTAGAGAAGCACCTATGAGGCCTTTCACACAATATAATTGCTGGAGAATTGACTCCTAATGAGAAGTCCATAGACCAATCTTGGTCTATGAAGCACTTCCTTGCGGTGGACAGTCCCATAGTACTGTCTCTCCTTGTTTTCAGCTGGGAGGGGAATGAAATAAAAAGCAAAGGTGGGTAATGTAAAAAGTATTTTTCCCAAAAGTACAAAACACTTACTGTATTACAGACAGATAAAAATACATAAATACTTTCTTTCTCTTTATTACTTTTTCTAGTAAACAATTGCTGTGGTGGCCACAGGGATGTTGCACCATTGTGAATGTGGAAGGGGATCCAAGGGAACCTGAATGATCCAGAAAAGCAGAACCTATACTACAATGTTTAGTGTTCCACACTGTGAAATGGTTGGGAAGCAGACAGGTCAGTTCCTTCCATTTTTAACTTATAATTCTGCCTTCCTTATCTGTAAAGAAGAGCCACACACTTTTCTGCTTTACTGATCTCCTGAAACCTAGCAGTGCAATTCTTCCATGTCATAGCACTTCAGACAGTAAATGACTATCTACCATGTTGCATTTTCTTCAGCCTGTGGTCATCTTTGCTACAGTAGTTGATTTTAAGTTGGGCAGGAATCCTCTTTAAGTGGATTCAACAATCTATATTGGAGAATTATTCACTTTTTAAAAAGTTTTATATGAAACTGGAGAAATAGGCTAGAATGTTAGCTCAATGTTCTGTATACAATACCTGAGGAAAACAGCCATTTATTAAACACAGCAATGAACAGAGAGCAGCTGGTGTAAAGTGTTCATTTTCAAATGCAACGTCTTTGAGAACAACTTCTGGTTTGCCTAACAAGACAGTCTGATTTATATTTCCTAAAGTTTCTGAGGTTTAGGGGGCCTGATTTTTGGTGGCAGGCCAACTCTGCTGGATGCAGAGCCCAAGGAGATGGGGCAAAGGTAGCTTTAATATCACCTTTGTACCCTCCCCTATCTTGCAGTCAGCTGGGAGTCACTTCAGCCTGTGGTACGTTTTAGAACAGCCTCAGCACTGCCTTAATTTGAGCCCAGTTGTCTATGCCCCAAGGAGCCTGTCTAGCAACCAGCAAGGATTGTCCAGTGGCTAGAATGCTAGTTTGCGCTCTGGGAGACCCAGATTCAACTCCCACTTAGCATGAACATCTGGTATAATTGTGGGCAAATCACCCTGCTTCAGTTTCCTATCTGTACCCTACTTCACAGGGACCATGTGAGGATAAATACATTACAAATTGTGAGGTGGTCAGATACTTTGGAGAATGGGACAGCAACGAACTGGGCTTATGGTTTTCACAGGAGTGTACCACTGCAATGGCTGTCCCTTAAACCCTCAAGTCTGATAATATCAAACACTGTTCTACTTACTTGGGCTGAATGCGAAACAACAGACAAGGAAAGCAAACATGTCAGCCATGAACCAAAATGCTTTGGGAGAAAAATGACTATTATTTGCCACACTGAAAAAGATACAGACTTTGTAGCTAATAGAAAATATTTTCTCTTTATTAATTTTATAGTACAAAAAGCAGATAATATATTTGTGACTTCAAAGAAGATGCTGAAGGAATAGGTCTGAAATATAGGTAGGGCCTGCACTCTTAAAACCCACTATGCCAGCTTACAATCAATCTGTCACTTTATAGGCAACCAATGTAAAGGATGGAATGTGGGCACTTTATACTCACGGTTGATCAAATCAGTGAGTAAGAAAATGTGTGGTTGCATCCTGAACAAGCTGAAAATGAGGAACTGAGAGCTCTGTGAAGACAGAATTATAATAACCGAGCTTTGTGGTCATAAAGTGACTTTCTGACATTGTCAGACGATAAGAGCAAATTGTACGATTGGAAAAGAGACTTTCATACCATATTCAGCATGTGGGAGCTTGTCTTGAAAAGGCTTAATGTGACAGTGAGATTCTTAATCTGATCCACTACCTCCAAGTAAACTAATAAAGAGGGATACTGGACTAGACAGACCTCTGGGCTGCCCCAGTATGGCAGTTCTTATATTCCTGATGTAAGCTCCAGAGCTAGGAAAGTTAAGGATCTCTGCTCCCTCTATACTGTTGAAACAGTGCTCATAAATGGACTCTAGAATAATCTCCTAATCTTTGCAATTGGTGACAAGTTTATATAATATATAACATAATTTTAATAAATTAAAAATAAAAAAACGATTTAGAATTTGTTCATAAAAGCTGGTTTAATTTTTCAGTTTTCCTAAAATTAAACATGCAGTTTTTATGGCAGTCTGTAAATAAATGTAGTAAGAGTTTCAAATGTATTCCTCAAAGGAGTGGTTTCATCAGCGTTATCAACTGAGGGGGTGAGTGTATCATCTCCAGAAGAATTATTCCACATCATTGGCGTCTCTTGGCAGGCTGACATGTTTTCATTTGACATTGCTATAACCCCTGGGAAAGTAAACAAGCCCTGTCTTGGCATGAATAATTAATCACTGGGACTTCACATTGACTAAGAGTGTTTCCCTTTTTTTGGGGGGGGGAGGGGGAAATCAAATCCCTGCAGTCAATTCTACTATTGTCTTGTCTATCACTTTGATCATTCTTCCATTTAGGGAGTGCACAGGGAGGGACTTTCAGCAAAGAGTTAACTCCTGCATGGCTAGTCTATAAATTAATCCTCATTATTTTTCACTGGGTTCTGGGACAGCCCAGTGGAAAGATGCTGACTCATTGAGGCCCTTCTGAGAATACTGGACTGTCTGGAGTTGGAGCAATGTCTGGTAAATGGACTCCTTCTCAGAAACCCAGCTATGATGCAGAATTTTTCTGATTTGTAAAATGTGCAAAAATATCTTTTAATGGCAGGGTAGACCCACTGTTTTATTGCCAGTGACCACAGGGACTGCATGATAAACAGCTGGCAGATGTAGATAAAACACTGTTAGGACTACAGCCAGGGTGGCCAAACTTACTGACCCTTCCAGCCGCATACAACAATCTTCAAAAGCTCAAGAGCTGGGGCACACCTGCTGGAGCTCGGGGCTTCAGCCCCATGGGAGGTGCCTGCCAAGGCTTGGGGCTTCAGCCCTGCTCCTGCTGAAACCCCAAGCCCCCACAGGGGTGCCCTATGGGGTTGAAGCCTCTAAGACCCCCTCCCCACTGGGAAGAAGCTCCTACTCCACTACCCCGCTGCAAGGCAGAGGTCCTGAGCTCTTCCATCCTCCCCCAAGTCTGGTAGGTGGAGAATGGGTGAGGGGTGTAGGAGTCTCTGCGAGCTGCACTTCAACTGTAAAAGAGCCTCGTGTGGCTCACGAGCCATGGTTTGGCCACCCCGATCTATGGACTTCCTTATTCTGGAGACCTTGGATCTCCTTATTCAGTCATACATTAAAGAGGGGACATTTAAATCGAGACCAACATGGTGACACCCAATCAGTCTGGCTGATTTCAAGTGTTCCCTACCTGTTTAACTTCTGCAGGTCTTCCAGTGTGAAAAATCTGTATTTTCCATGTAGCTGGCTAACATCCCTGTAAACTCTAATGAGTTTATGAATTCTAAATTTCAGCATTAGACCAACTTGTATTTTTCTTATTTTAGCTCAATCTTTTTTAATTTGGCCATTTTGAAAGTATCGCATATTTTCTACCACTGGCAGATTTTCTAATGTTTTTTGTTTTGTGTCAACAGGAGATATTTGACACTTTACTGTTTCTTCTAATACTTACTTTGTCTTGTCTGCTAAAAAAGTCAAGCTATCTTTTTAAAGAATTTACCCGATAACAGGCAGCTCTGAGCTTTTCCTTTATTCTTATGTATAGCATCTCGTATTCTAAGGGTTCTTTAGTGACCTCTTCCTCTAAGAAGCTCAAAGAATTTCTGGTATTTTATTAATCTGTCAGAGCAGAGGTTGCTTCTGAATTTATCTTAGTATTTCTGCCTGAAACAGCTGTGCAGTCTATGTTTCAAATTGCCAGCGTTAAATCAACATTGTTTTCCTAGTCACTCTTCATCAATTTGTCATATAGATAAGCCCACTACCTGCACTAGCAATCTTCCATTATCCACAGTTCTTGCTGTTTTTCCACATTCTTTCATCAATACCCACAGAGGTTCTTTACCCCCAGATATGTTCTGTCTCTTTTCTTGTCGCTTTTTCACTCAGCTCCCTAGGGAGACATCATCAAATAGCTAATAATTCTAAAAATGGAGCCTGTCACATGACTTATTTTGCTTGTGAAACAAGTACTTGGGAGCATAAATAAATAAAAAAATATAACACAGAATAGGAAAAAACCCTAGACAATTTAAAAATAAAACAAGAGGGACACAGACCCAGTTTTAACTGTGGCTGTAGCTGTGTGAGCTACACACTTTAAAAGAATGATTTTTTTCCTTCTTCAAATAGACAGGAGATGCTGGTTCCCTATGGCTGTTGCTGCCCCAGGCATTTTGCTCTGTTGCAGCTATGCTCCCCTGAAGTAAATGGCGCTTCCTGGAGACCACATCTTTAGTTACTGGTACAAGAATCACTGTAATGTGCAAGGAAATATTTTAAGAATAATTTCAAATGACTATTAAAACACAACAACTGCATAATAAAATCACAACTGTACCATGCAGAAATAGCTCCTGAAGACACAGGATCCTAAATTGCTATTCCCTTCAAGGGGATGCTGCTACAATACAGAAAAAATCCCAGTGCAGCAAAGAAAAGGGGCAAAAAAGATACACAGTGGTATGGCCTATCCCTTGTCTCTCCCCTGCCCACCACGATTCCCATTTATGTATTTTGGGCCACTATCTCTCAGCATTAAGCTTCCACAATTCAACACAATATGTTGTCTCATATCACATAGGATGGTAATTCCTGGCAGAGGCAACATGTGTTATCATGAAATCTGCTGTCTGGACAGCAGGGAAAGTACATTCCAAAACCAGTCTGGGTCTTCAAGGACACCTTTTTTTCTTGATAAAATATAGCAGGGGGTGGAGAGGGGCAAGATACCAGGCTCTAAGACTCCATTAATCTTTTTTTGAAAAATGTATCCATTAAACAGTAATTAAATAAGAAAAGAAAGGTCTTTCACAAAAATTGACTATTTTATAATAAAGCCAAAGGAATTTCATTATATAATTAAAATCAATATGATAAAGGACACAGCTAAAGTAATTGCAATAAAGAACTCTGGGCAGGAATTCCCCATCTCTATTCCAGTATGTACATACTGTACCACTGCATTAACACTGACAGAATTAACCGAATGTAGGTAGCATATCCTAATCAAACATATATCTTGGCTACTCAGGGCCTGATCTGTAACATGCTAAACAGCTTCTGCTAAGTGCTCAGAGCCCTCAATCAAATTAACTTCAACAGGGGTTGAGGACACATAATTAGCAGAATCGGATTTTTTTTTATGGGGTGGGGATTGCAGGGATACTTTTTTTGGGGTGTAGATTGTCAGATACCTTTAAACACAGGAAGCATTTGATGTCAAATTTGCATTTCAGTTTTTATTTTAGAAACAGGTTGAAATCCTGGCCCCATTGAAGTCAACAAAATCCTGCCCCTAATGTCAACAAAAAGGCGTAGCTATTTTAAACACCGGGATCCTGGGGAAATCTTGCAAGCAGATTCTGTGCCCTCAAAAAGGTGGGAATTCAGGCTCTTCCCAATAAGCGCCTTTCTTTAACACTGCCCCATCAACAGTGAAACTCCCTAATGTACAATAGACTTTCTACGGGAATTCTTCTCCCCATGTTTTTGTGATAGCTGGCCCTTTACATTCTGGCAGACAAACATATTTGCAGCTTTAAAATGGACCTTTGGCAGCTGGCTGATGCTTGATGCATCTCACTCCATCTGCCAAGTATTCCCATTATGTTTCTCCTTTTTCTTGAAAATGTGATACATCCGCATGCAGATCAAGTACCTGCCTTCAAATTTGTCTTGTTGCTAGATTTCATTGCAATTTTTCAAATACTCAAAAATCAAGACATACCCAGTTTATGGTTTTTCCTAGAACAATAATTCAGCCTCGTCTATACTACTTACAAAACTGAACAAATAATTCATAATGAATAATTTTACACTCATTTATTTGTTGTTGAGTTGATTCAGAAATAATCATAATTATATCAAAGTTATTTGCTGACTTTTTTTGTAACTAGGTCTTGGTCTGTAGCTAGTTTGAGAGCAGTTCACCGGAGTATTTGAATTTTGAAATGTATACTGCTTTGCTTAAACACACATCATATGCCATGTTTTCGTTCCCTGACTAGATGAGAGTCAGGTATCAAGTAGGAATAATCACATATTCAGAAAGGGCACATAACTTGCATTTTGTTTCTGCTAAGTCATTTCACCAGTTTACAGGGAGTTTTGCCTGAGTAAGAACTACAATATCAGGCTCTAAATACTCTTGCAGTCTAATAGTTCTAATATACACATGTAGAACATTCATACTTCAAAAGAACCTAATTAGTTTTCCTAAAACTTGGCTGGATTAATAATTCTCAGTGAAATTCATGAAATGGGCAAGGTTTGACTCTACTCGCTTCAACCATTCTTTTGAGTTATTTGAAAGAAAAAATCCTGACCAGAACACATAGGAAAAGTATATTGTTTTCACCCTCCAGTATCTCAAATGTATCAATTAATTTCATTCTAACTTCCCCAAAAATAAAACCTTTTGTACTTGAAACAAAGTATGGACAACTCAGTCTAAAGGAATTTGCTTGAGAAACGTCTGAGCAACTGAGAAAGGAATTATAGAATGTTATTCACTTTGTCCATACTAGTGACACGAACAACTGCATTAATATTGATACCTATACCTCGCTCCTCCTGATGATTCATGGCTGTCTGGAAAATACCATGGTTTTAAAGGTTAAATCCTTTTGTGGAGATTTTGAAATTCTAGATGTTTGTGAAATAATCTGAATTATGCCTTCTATATTTAACTGGATAGACTGAAGTGCTTTTCACATGCAGTACTGCACCCAGCTGAAAAACAAGTGCTAATGTGACTATCTATACAGGACCAAATTTTATCTGGGTGTTACCATGGCAATTCCAATTGTTGGAAAAATTTCCCTTTTGTGTTTCATTCTGACATTACATTGTGAAGTGATGGTTATGAAGAAATACACAATCTAAAAGAGGAAGAAGCAAGTCACACTTTACATTAAATCTGATTTTTATGAAATGCTGCATGTGCAAACAGGTTCTTGAGTGCTCCTGTTCTTTGTTGCCTTCGTGCACATTTTTATTTTTCAGCTTGTTGTCATATTCTGGAGTGTTTCTCCCATTTTTTAAAAATATAGCTATAGTCAAAATAATAAACAGCTCAGATGATAAAACCCATTTCCTATTAAAGGGATTCATTTCCAATATACTATACTATAATGCTAACATGGACATCAATATTACTTACTTCAATAAAACTACATATGTGAGGGGCAATATATTGTAGTTAAAATACAAATTTGCCAGCATTATATTTATTTACATATCCACCATACAGTCAACATATTTCATAACACTAAGTCGAACAATCATTGCATTTCTAGTTATAGTTATCTTTCTATTACCAACACATCACACTATCAGAAAATTCAAAGAGAGCTGATATTCCTTGCTAAATATTTAATACACAATATAAAATGTGGACTTTATATGTCCATCAGAGAAAAATGGAAAGGGTAGAGCTAAGGTTTGTGTAGTACTGTGAATCAGATGGGGTGAATGATGAAGAATTTTAGTGTTTAGGGCTTAAGGACAGGCACATTGGTCATCTGCTGAAAAATCACACACATGTATCGTGGGGAAGAGAAATCACAATCTTCTTCAAAATTATTAACAACAACAACCACAATCATGCACTTACAGAGCACTTTTCATCCAAGGACCTCTAGGTGCTTGACACTGGTAGGGAAGCATTATTATTCACATTTTAAAGATGGGGAAACTGAGGCACAGATAAGTTATGTGACTTGCCCAAAGTCAAAGAGCAGTACAGTGGAAGAATCTGGAATGGAAACCAGGTTCTCTTACTTCCAGTCTGGTGCCCTATCCAGTAAAATGTTGCCTCCTATGTTCAGAAAACTATAGACCTATCAAACCTATCTAAAAGAAAATCTTCATTAGCCAGGCCAGTTATTAAAAGATAAGATAATTACAAGCTGATAAACATCTGAGTACATCTGACATGCAGTACTGGGTGGTAGTGCACATAAAAAGCTGTGTGAAATATTCACAGCAAACCTTGACTCCACTGAATTTTTATCTGCCTGTTATACTCCCTTAAAGAGAACAGTGGGGGCTCTGTAGTTTACTGGTGAGTGGTCATGAAGTGTAGGTAGATGTTCCTGCTGGGGGAGAGGAGGGAGTGCGATGTGTTGCTGGAGGTTTAAGACTGCAGGGGACAGTTCACTGCCATCCCCTCACAAATGGAACTGGGGGATTCAGTTTGCCAACAACATGATTAGAGCCAAGTAAATGATTAATATTGAAAAAATTTTCTTCAGGACTTTACTTTTTTCAGTTCACAAACTGTCCAGGAACAGCCTACAATTTCTACGGATTTATTCATTATTTGAAATTATTCAAAAGTTCATTCTTTATTTAAGCAACAGAGAGTCCTGTGGCACCTTTAAGACTAACAGATGTATTGGAGCATAAGCTTTCGTGGGTGAATGCCCACTTCGTCGGATGCAAGTGGGCATTCACCCACGAAAGCTTATGCTCCAATACATCTGTTAGTCTTAAAGATGCCACAGGACTCTCTGTTGCTTTTTACAGATCCAGAATAACACGGCTACTCCGCTGATTCTTTATTTAGGTACTCAGATTAATATACAGCATACACGACACCAGGGATCTAGGTCTAGCAAAACTACAGCCAAACTAATAGAAACAACAACAAAAAAAGAGGAATACTGTACATGTAGCAGCCTCCATAAAACCAGGAGAGGGGAAATAGCATCAATCCAGCCCAAAGTCACAGAGCAACACAGTGGAAGAATCTGGAATGGAAGCTGGGTTGGCAACCTGATAAACACTTGGGGAAGTAAGCAAGGTCCTGTTTTCACATGAGCAATTAATCACTGAGCGTTCACACTGAGCACAAGTACTTTCCCTTTTGGGGAAGACCAAAGCCAGATAGTTAGTGTAAGGCTGTTTTGCCCACTAGACTGTTCATGTACATTCTTTCACATAGGGATTGTGGATCATTTCCAGCATAGGACTAACTCTTGCAGTGCTACATTGCTGCTCTATAAATAAATCCACATTGTTTCTTTACTGGCCACTACAGAAAGTTGTTGACTCAGTGAGGCCCTTCCTGGAAATGCTGGATTCTCCAAAGTCTGGTAAAATACAGCAGCCTTCACAAATTCAAGAAAGGGAGGAAAAAAGCCTCTCTCTAATCAGAGATCAGTCCTTGATGCATAAATCTCAGCCCTCAATTTATGCTTTTCCTTCTCAATAGCTTGGGAGATAAGCTTTGCAATGTGCTCTGAAGGTCAATGAATATGGGCCATATACAACGAAGGGAGACAGGCTTCAATTTGCTGGCATAATTCACTATAATTTCCTAGTGGACTACCTGCTGTGGCTAATGCTTAGAATATTTGTTATTCATAATCCTCTTTATGCTGTTCAACTGGTCTCTTCAGTGCTGTTTCTGCTTCCTGATTGGATGAGGGATCTGATGATTTCCATGTGACCAACAAGATTTAGTGTATAATATTAAAAAAGCAAATCTTATCAAGATGTGCACATCCCAAAATAGAGTGACCATATAATCTTATAATACTTGTAACCTTTATTCTTCTTTAACACAAACTCCTGCTATTGCTTGTTACTCTCACATGTTACATCACACCCAAAATTAGATTACAAACTCTTCTGGGCAGAGACCTTGTATCTTTGCTCTGTAAAGTGCATAGCAAATTATTGGGTACTAGATAAACCATAATAACTGAGGGCCTGCATTTCAGGACTCATTAACTGGCCTATTGGTTTCCTGAGGCTACTGTTCCTCCAGCAGAAAATGATAAGAGACCAATAGAAACCAATGGGGTCTGATTAAATATTTCTAATGGTGTCTACAAGAATTTTCACTTTCTCTTGAAATATCTTAGACTAAGGGTCATACTAGATAGTGCTTTTAATAAGAAAACATTAGGTATAGCTACACTGGATGCTGAAAAGGCATGTGATTGTGTTTTGTGAAGTTCCTGTGGAAGGTATTTGAAAAGATCTATCAAATTTAATCCAATCTATTTTAGGTCTTTCTAAGGCACTGATCATCATGATACCCAGGTATCAAGAAGATGATGAGGGCTAAGGGTTAACAAAAGGTTGTTTAGGGCTAGGAATAGGTGATAACTTTGGCAAAAGGTTTTACAAACATACTGATTTCACAGGAATTGAACATCTGAACTGAATTTGAATCTTATGGGTTCAAATCTTGCCAGTCTTGTGACTGACCAAGTCTTGGGATCAACATCTCAAGACTGTTCACTGTTGGCTGCTTTCATAGATATTTGACCCTTTCCTTTTGTTATTACTTTGTCCCAGGGTCACGTCCATCGTTGGACAGGCATCACAATATGATGATGTTTACCAAATGTTGTGGCTAAGTCCTGATCTCAAATCTATTCAGGCCATGTACCACTAATGTCACCAGCCAGATGTTTCAGTTGGTGATAGAAAACAAAGTTCTTATATTTTAAATAAATATCTATATATCTTGACCAGTAGATATACATACCTGCAGCCCTAGAATCTAAACTGAAACCATATTGGTCATTTAGGGAAAAAATCAGCAAGGAGCTCAATGTTTTTCTGAAGTAGAGAAACTGACTGCTTCAGAATCACTTAGAAAAGAAATGATCACTGACAATGTATTTTCATTTGTTCTGTAGAGCACCTCGAACACTTTCAGGCACTATAAAGTAATAAGAAGAAAATACTTACCAGCTGCAGTCATCTAAGTGTTGAGAAATGTAAGCAAAGGTTGAGATATATTTTATATTGGCCTGTGATGAAGTTTCTCACACTGGAGGTGGCTACAGCTCTTTGGAATACATGTGAATGTAGACTAATGAAATCCCTGAGATACCATAGCAAAGACCAGGACTTTATATGACTATGATAAGGAAACCTACTAACTATTAATTGATTGCCTCTTTACATTCCTAGAGACTTCAAAACTAACATACACATGGCCAGATTCTAGCCAGTTCCTCGTGCATACATATGGGAGGAGAAGGGTTCAAGGATTGAGTACTTAATAACTGTTATACATGACTTCAGCTTTACTTTATTTCTCCCAAAGTCCACAGTTCGTTAAGTGTCATTTTGGTGTCACTATTAACTATTTTACAAGAGATCTGATGTTACAATGATGTATAACATTAGAAGTTATTACTTTAAATTGTTTGTTTATGAAATTCAATAAAGCACATTTCTTTTTTTTATTGTAAAAGGGCATTTTCCACAGCCTCCATCTTCCTGTTAAGCAACCAATTTGAGCAGTGTCCACTAGATGACACTGTTGTATAAGGGCATGTTCAGGATAATGGCTTGAACAATTTACCTTGGGAACATGTATGTATATAATTAGATATTGGCAATATCTTTTCTTTTAAAATAAAGTAAGTTTAACATATCCAACTGGTTACATATGATAAGCTGGGCTTAATTGGGTAGAGTGATGCTACCAGTTTAAAATATGGCAAAAGTTATATTTATGTCTGCTCTCATAGTTTTCATTTTTTAGTTCTTACAATGAATTGATATGATTACAAATTTTAAATTGATGTTCTTTCAAATTGGAATCACATAAACGATTGTGTTGTCACTGTGGTTTTACGGCCGTTGTTTGTACTGTGCTAGCTTTGGCGGTAATATCTCTTGCTTAATCTCTCCCTGTCTCTCCCTTATCCGAGTGATTCTGATCTTAGATCTACACATTCTTAGCATCAAAACCTGAAGTAATCTATTTAAAGGGCCAGCAACAGCCTCTGCACAGGACTATAGCTCTGTGAAGACACTGCAGTCTTTCCAATAGTCAGTGATCCCTGAATAATGCACCAGTGCTGAAAGCCACAATTGAGAAACAATTGATTTATGTTATTTTTTTACACATATTTCCCCTAACTCAGATTCTAATGGAAAAGCCAAAATGTATAGATATCAGATTAAATTCAGCACTGGCCTAAATGGGCACAACTCACATTGCCTTCCACAGGCATTTAATTCATGCCTGAATTCAGTTCATCATAGGAATTCGTGACAGAGCATAGAGAATTTTGTCTCCATAAGCCAATTAAAGGATTATAGTTACCTCTTTGCATTGTTTTTACATTTGTGACAGATTAATATGGAAGATAGTCCTCATTTAAGCCTTGATGCTGCAAACTTCCAATTTTACTTTTGTGAGTATTTCCATTGGTCCATTGCTGCAGATATCTTAAACTTGAACCATTCATAATTAAACTTCCCAGATATGATTTTCCCACCTCAGAATTGGCCCTGAGTACTAAATCTTGCCATGATCATTCAAATACAGATTTAAGTTCCTAGAACAAGACATTTTTGCAAAAGTACATGGCAAAACAGTGTCAGAAGAATTTTCAAAACATGATTTACAGCTACCCAATATCTCAAATGCATCTTGTCTAAATTATTTCACATTTGTGCAACATTTTCTGTGCTGTTCACATGCAAAATATGATGTGGAAATTACCCTTCTTGAGGATATAGTAGGATAAAATCACAATCTTAATTATGGAGAGTAGGCATATTCTGCAAAACATAGCTCATCATTGAGCAAAGTTGGTTGAAATTGTTTTGAGAATTCAAAATTTTGGCAAAAAATTCAAAAAGATCTATTATTGAGTGTTAATGCCTTGATATAAGAAATTCCCTATCACCTAAATCATTAAAATACAAATTAACCTATAGAGACAGATGATTTACATGGAATATTTGTGTGAATGTAATAGCTTCTTCATGTATGCTATCATCTGATGTACACTTTCAGAACACTAAGTTTGAGAGAGCAGATATGGATAGAATGAAGAAGTAGAGATAATCACAATGGAAATAACTCATACAGAATGTGAGAGAATGTTGCAGAATTTTTCTGCATGAATTGAAAGATGTGTCACACTGTTTTCTTTAGATGAGACATGCTTTAGCTAATCAGCTAGTTGAGAGGTGTGCTTTATGTCAGAAAATGCTCCAACCCTAAATGGAAATTTTCTGAATACATATGTCAGGTTACAATAGTATTTTCTGAGTTTTATGTCATTAGAGATTATTGCAACAATGGTGAATTTGATATGAGAAATAGTGACAAATGGGACATACATGACAGTCAGGCCAGATGGGATCAGATTCTCTGATCTGAAAAGGGATTGGTGTTCAACCTCTGATTAAGACTTCTGCATCCACAAAAGACAAGAGCAGAGATTTCTTGTAGAGTTTGACCTGCTGTTCTGTAAGTGATAACAGAGAGTCCAGTACAGAGTGTCTTGGCAATTCCTTTTAATAAATGAAGCTGAATTGATACAGCGGCTTGTGTAGTTTCCTCTGATCTGTACCAATTCTCTGTTGTGTTCATTCATGTGTACTTCTGTGAATTGCTGATGCACCTGGACAATGAGTTTTCTGGAACTTCAAAGCCAAACCTTCATTTTGCCCTGTATAAATCATAAACAGAAGCTGGGTACTGAAGAAAACAAGCTGGAAAAGATTACCTACTTTAGATATAAGGATAACCTGAGAAAATGCTTTCCTAAAAAACATTCCAAAGCCTTTCTTTTCTTCATATGTTTTACATAGCTTTTTGGCTCTGTCACCCGTATCAATCAAAACAGGACACTTATGTGGTAAAATGATTGGCGCTATATAAATAAGTAGGGTAGCCAAGATTAAATCCATCTATAACTGTTGGACTTCATTGATGTATAGCTAAGGGACAAGAAAGAGATAACCTTAAGAGTGAATACTACCTGCTACTCCATGGATTAGCTAGGAAGGTAGATTAAAAACAGTTTGGGTCAGTCTTCAAAAAAAGATAAGCAGCCAAGTTGGCAACTGTTGGCTTTTCCTAAAACTGTCAACTAGCCATCAATGACTCTAACATAAGCAAGT
Source organism: Chrysemys picta bellii (assembly GCF_011386835.1). NCBI lineage: Eukaryota > Metazoa > Chordata > Testudines > Emydidae > Chrysemys > Chrysemys picta. The sequence continues at coordinate 37,136,101 of NC_088798.1, read as the reverse complement.
TTGTTGGCTCTGATGAGGTAACTCACAGTATGACTTTGTACATTGCTCTGGCAAACTAGTAAACTGGGACCTAGGGTAAAACATTCAAAGATTTAGGAATCTATGGGCTGGCCTGCACTACAAAGTTAGGGTAACCTAGTTATGAAAAATTCACTCCCCTGAGAGACATCGGTAGGTCAACTTAAGCCCCCATATAGGCACTGCAATATCAACAGAATAACTCTTCCATTGACTAACTACCTCCTGAATTTACTACAGCAATGGAAGGGATTTTTCCAGGGATGAAAGTAAATTAATGGACTTGCCGGTACTCTGGAGTCCTGAGGAGGAGCGTGGCCTCCACCGGAAGAGGCGGGGCCTTTAAATCTCCAGGCCCTTTAAATCAGGATTTAAAGGGCCCGGGGCTAGGGCTGTGGTAGCAGCAGCTGGGAGCCTCAATCCCTTTAAATCACCCCCTGAGCTCCCAGCTGCAGAGGTGTCTGGGAGCCCTGAGGTTTGGGGGCAATTTAAAGGGGGTGATTTAAAGGGCCCGGGGCTCCAGCTGCCGCTACCCTCCAGAGCCCTTTAAATCATCTCCGGAGCCCCGCTGCTGGAGCCCTGGGGTAGCGGCGGGAGGTCTCCGGTGGCTATTTAAAGGGCCCAGGGTGGTAGAGGCAGTGGGAGCCCTGAACCCTTTCAATAGCCACCAGAGCCCTACCACCGCTACCCCAGGACTCTGGCAGGCTCCGGGGGCTATTTAAATTGTCCCTGGAGCCCTGGGGTAGCGGCAGTGGGGCTCCAGCAGTGATTTAAAGAGCCCAGGGCGGTAGTGGCGGCAGGAGCCCTGGGCCCTTTAAATTGCCACCCGAGCCCCGCCGCCACTACCCCAGGGCTCTGGCAGCGGGGCTCTGGTGGCAATTTAAAGGGCCCTGGGCTCCAGCCCTTTAAATTGCTGCTTCAGGAAGCCGGTCCACCCCAGTATGGCGCACCAGCTCTTGCCGGCAGGGGTGACAGGTTTGTAGAAATTTTGGTGGTGCCCAGAACCTGCCCTTGCCCAACTCTGTCCTCCCAACTCCACCCCCCCACCTGCCCAAGGCTCTGGGAGGGAGTTTGGGTTGGGGAGGAGATCTGGGGTGCAGGCCCTGGGCTGGGGCAGGGGACTGGGGTGCAGGAGGGGTGCAGGGTGCAAGCTCTGGGAGGGAGTTTAGGAATGGGAGGGAGTGCGGAGGGAGGGGGTGCAGGTTCTGGGAGGGAGTTTGGGGATAAGAGGGGGTGCGGAGGGAGGAGGTACAGGGGTGAGGGCTGTGGGTGGATTTGGGGTGTGGCTGGGGATGAGGGGTTTGGGGTGTGGGAGGGAACTCAACGCTGAGGCAGAGGGTTAGGGTGCATGGGGATGAGGGCTCTGACTGGGGCTGGAAATGAGGGGTTTGGGGTGTTGGAGAGGCTCAGGGCTAAGACAGAGGGTTGGGGTGCGGGGAGATGAGGGCCCTGGCTGGGGGTGTGGGCTCTGGGGTGGAGCAGGGCTGGGGATGAGTTTGGGGTACAGGCAGGCTGCCCTGGGACTGGCGCCAGAGAGGAGGACTCCCCCCAGCCCTCTCTCTGCCGGCAGCAGCGAGCTTTGGGGTAAGGACCCCCTCCTCCCCCCAGGCAGCACATTCACCCCCGCACTGTCACTGCACATGCTCCTAGGGCCCCTCTCAGGTCCAAGAATCCCCCTCGCCTCCCCTGTGGTGGGTGCCATGCTGGAGGGGCTGCCATCACAAGTGCGCCTCCTCCCCTGCTGCTGCCCCTCACTGTAGCCTCACTGGGGGTGAGGGATGGGGCTGCCCCTTGCCCAGCGTGGGGCAAGAGCGGTGACTGCGGGCAGGAGGTGCGGCTGTACAGGTGGAGGGTCCCACCAGAAAATGAAAGGGTCTGAGGGGGAAGGACAGCCTGCCCTGGCAGTAATGGGGGGGGGCACTAGGACCCTGCGGCGGCAGATAATGAAGGCAGGCAGCATGGAGCTTCAGGGGAGAGACACGGAAGGGAGGTGCATGGGGGCAGCAAAGGGGGGCTAGCCCACACTCAGGGGAGGCGCGGGGGGGCAGCAGGTGGGGCCAGGGAGGAGACCCATCCCTGAACATTCATGGAGCCGGGCCCCCGGACCCTCAATATTGCTGGAGCCAGGAGAAGGAGTCAGAGAGGGAGAGAATGCTCCATTTTCTTGCCCGTACACTACTGCACCTTTTCTTACCGGTCCTCCATACCGGCCCGTACGGGCTTACTTTCACCTCTGGATTTTTCCATTGGTTAGTAAGCATTTACACTGTAGCATTTCTAATGTAGACATACCCTTAGTTTTATTGACTTTCAATAACGTTTAGGCTCCTAAGTATCTAAGTCACTTTTGAAAGTGGGACTTTCCCCACTCTCTTAGCTGATTTTTTTTAAATGACCCCTAGTAAATACAGTGCAACCACATTTATTCAAAATGATTCATGAATTATCCAAGAGCATTCCAATAAAATGGAAAATTATTGCGCAACTAATTCAAATTGGGAAAAGGGGACAATCTAGATTTGGATAAAAGGGATTTTCAGGTTAAAAATGGGTTTTACTGTGTTATGGCTGAAATCCAGCAAGGTATTTAAGATGGTGACTAACTTTAAGCATATGAGTAATCTCATTAAAGTCAACAGGACTACTCGTGTTTAAAGTTGATACCACTTTGCTAAATCACAACCTTAGGAATCTGTGGTCTCCAAACTATGGCTTTGTCTACACTGGCAAGTGAAAGACAAAACTTTTGTTGTTCAGAGGTGTTAAAAAAGCACCCCCCCGAAAAACAAAAGTTTTGCCGACGACAAGCATTGGTGCGAACAGCACTTTGTCAGCAGGAGCGCTGTCCTGTCAACAAAGCTAATGCCGCTTGTTGGAGTGGAAGTTTTTTGTTGGCAGGAGACCTCTCTCCTGCTGACAAACAGCAGCTACACTGCACACCTTTTAGCGGCACAGCTATAGCAGCACAGCCGTGTCGCTAAAAGCTGTATAGTGTAGACCAGTGGTTCCCAAACTTGTTCTGCCGCTTGTGCAGGGAAATCCCCTGGCGGGCCGGGCCGGTTTGTTTACCGGCCGCGTCCGCAGGTTCGGCCAATCACGGCTCCTAGTGGCCGCGGTTCACTGCTCCAGGCCAATGGCGCCACTGGAACAAGCGGCGGAACAAGTTTGGGAACCACTGGTGTAGACATAGCCTATCTGTATTTTTTCTCTTGTTAGCATCCATTTTTTGTCATGTGACTGACTTGCTAATGGTCAACTTCCTAACTGTTTGGAACCAGCTCCAGCTTCCCTCTGCAATGGACCTTTTTCACTAGCGGTTCATAAAGTTTTTTTTGCGATAAGTCCAAGAAACCTATAAAAAAATTCTTTTTAGCTAATAAATTATTCCTGTTTTAATAATAAACAGGAAATTTTAGAGTTATTCCATTTTGAAGATAAGAAATGAAGGACTTGCTCTCACTTACACAATTTTTAGACCAGTGTAACTATTGACTTCAGTAGATTTACTCCTCACTTGCATTCTCCTCTGATTTACACTGGTGTATCTGTATCCGAGATGAAGGAATAGTGCAAAAATTTGTCTATGCATATTCCTATTAATTCAGAAATGAATTCCAATTTGGTCATGTTTATAACCCTTTGTGTTCATTTTCTGTGAACATCCAAACACTCGAGAATTACTAGCATGAATATTTGTAAGAAGCAAATTTTAAGTTTGAGCATTGAGATATATGTTGCTAGTGAGCTTCAAAGTCCTGATAGTGCAAGCTATTCCATATGGGCACATTGCTGCACTTGTGTGGAGCCCCACTGACTTCAATATGGGTCCATTAATGCTGAACAGTTGTCCTCCAATCTGAGAACAGAAACAATACCACAAGACTCCTGTAACTAAGCAACAGATTGTGAATTTCAACTTTCTACACCAGGGGTTTCCAAAGGCTTTTATACTGTGGAACACATCTTAACACAGAGTATGTCTCCTGGACCAACCTCCCCTCCCATTCATGGTCATGCAATCACCTCTGGCAAGCACAACAATTGCTCATGTGGAAAATATTAGGAAAATATTTATGTTTTTAAACCATCTCAAAACACAAGGTCAAAATATTCAAACTGAGTTTCCTTAAGTTAAGCAATTTTTAACGTATAATTGAAGTAGTCCAGTTTTCAGAGGTGCTGAGCATTTTCAGCTCATAGTGATACGAGTGCAACTAACCAACAGAGCATGCACATGGTGAATACTCCAAACTGTTTTCAAACAATCTGCAAACCAAAAATTATTTCATTGAAGAAATTGGTGAATAATTAAAAATATCAAATAGATTTGAGAATTTCCCAATCTGTTTGTGAACAATTTACAATCAAGGAAAAATGGTGAAATGTATTAAATGCGTTATTTGTTACAAATTATTCATTCACCTCTAGTCTCTATACTATAGGAATAAAAAAATGCCTTGAAGGCATATAATGCTAGGGCTCTGATCTATGTTAAAGCTAGACAATATGATAATGCAGTTGTACTGCATATTCAGTTTTGATATGTAACCTTTGAAATAAATTGGAATATTCTTTTCTCCTATTCTGGCACACACTGAAAGATCATAAACAATAATCTTGTAAAGGTCACTTGTTCAGTAAACACAACTCATGGCAAGAACTGTACAGGGCTATTAAAGGACTCTTTTTCTGTGAGTCTTAATTTTTTTTTAATTGCTTCAAGCTCCATCAGACACACAAGATCAGTCTCCTTACATACTGTGGACCCAACTGTGCAAACTTTATTCACTTAGGGCCCTGTTCTGTCACTCTTATGCTCAACATGTATTACTTTGCTCCACAAAAAGAACAGGAGTACTTGTGGCACCTTAGAAACTAACAAATGTATTTGAGCATAAGCTTTCGTGGGCTACAAGTTCCACAAGTAGCTCTCTTCATTTCAATGGGACTACTTGCAGAGTAAGGTACTACTCTACATGAATTTGAGTGGCAGAACTGATCCCCAAGTGAGTAAGGATTGCATAATTAGACTGATAGCATGGAAGGCTATAGAGTTGGTATCACTAGAGATTCAAAGCAATAAGGCTCAAAGGTGCCGGAACTAGGGCTGCCGCACTCCCTGGCTTGAAGTGGTTTCCATTCCATACAGCGTTTACAGTTTGGTGTAATGGCTTTCAGCAGCACCCCCACTATACAAATTGTTCCAGCATCTCTGATAAGGTCTTCTCTTTTCATTGTCTTCAATAGGCTGTGGATCAGGCCCTAAATGCTTACCAACATGTAAGTGCTCACCAACATAAATAAGGATTGCTCAGCCAGACCTAATTAAACCTGCAAAAGGTCCCAGATGGGGCCTCTGCACTCAGTAAAACTCCTTAGCTAAACAGCTCAGTATTTGTCTAGTGCCAGTTACTCTTGTTTTCATAGTAGATGCTAAGTTTGGCTGTGGAACCAATTTATATTGGTTTTATGGATGCCTCCCCCAAAATGCATATGAGGATGGAAAACTCCAGTGAATGTGCTCTTACTGTCATTGTGTCAAGGCCAGGTTGTAGGGAGCCATCAGAACCAGAGTCCACAGTCAGGAATCAAGAGTCAGGCAGGGTCAGGATACCAGGGATTCAGAGGTCAGGAGTCAAGCCAGATCAAGATGCTGGGCAGTCAAACTGTAGGCGTCAAAGGCAAAAGGTACCCCATCCAGAACAAGGGGGATCCCAGTTGTTCAGAAAGCTTCCTGTTCCTCTTGGCTTAAGTAGGGCTAGCAGGCCAATGGGCTGCTCAGGGATTCTGTCAGTAGGACATCAGAGGTGGAGCCTCAACTTGGGCTGGGCTTCATGGGTCCTAGGTCAGCAATTGTCAGCAGGCTGCCAAGTGGAGGGTTGAAGCATGGCTGTTCCTATGGACCTGGGTTCAAGGCCTATGGGTCATGACAGTTTGTATCTTGCAAAACTTTTATCCCCATACATTAGTCTCAGATGAAAGTCAAGAATACCTGCACCCTGTAATACCCAGAAACAAAGACATGTTTTGCTACAAACGAACCTTGTACAGTACCTGCTGGGTTATTTTGTTTTCTGTCATAGGGAAGATAATCTCAATCAATACTCTTCTATTTTCAGACATCTATTACTTTAAGGAAATCTGCAGCTGTCTTGCTGAGAGACATCACTGGGAAAAATCATTCCCCCTTGTAATGACATCAGAGGACTCCCTAAGTAGGCTAACTGGAGTCTATCTACTGCCATTAACCTGGACATATGTATATGGCATTCAAACAGTTCTGTATGAGGGGAAAGCCAAGCAGAAGGCTAGTGTTGGCATGTTTTAACTGAATGAGGAGATAAAAATGTGTCCTCCTTGCCATTTCAATCTACTGCTGTAAAGCCATCAAAGTTCAACAAGCTTTAAAAAGGGACTGCACATTTATATGGATTTCAAGAATATCCCAAGTTGCAATAATTAATGGCAGCAAAGATTTTAGAACAGATATTAAACCTCATGCTTTATGGTTTAAGCTAATCTCTAGAGATCAGGATAAGACTCCTGTGGGAGACAGATTATCCCACATCTGCCTGCTTTGAGGTTCATCCATCTTCCTCTGAAGTATCTGGGAGAAAGGATACTGGACTACATGGGCCTTGGGTCTGATCCAATATGGCAGTCCCTGTGTCCTAAAATCCTGAATCATCTCAATGAAGCCCACAAAATAATTGATATACAATGATTTCTTTTCTCTTTCTGTGAGAAATCCCTTGCTGTATGATTCAAAGCCCTGGTTTTCTTTTCAGGTTAGGGTCACAATCCTGCATCAGTCTGTACACAAAATTCCCATTGACTTCAGTGAAAGTTGTATGCACCAAACAAGGGTGAATGTCGACCTGAGCATTTAAATCAACCAGATGATTCTTACTGCCCTAGCAAATCTCTTTGGTATCTGTGTGGGGCAAGCTGATAAAGAATCAACATTTCCCATTTGTAAAACACAAATAAGAGTTTGCTGCTAGCACTTCCTGTATGAGCAGAGAAAATCCTCTTAACAGATTATCCATTTTATGAGCATTTTTATATCTCTTGTAAATGTTACCATAGTCACATGTTAGAGTTTTAAGCACAGAAAGACATAATTTAAATGGCATAATAAAAATTGGTATCTTTATGTTTGATTTCTCTTTAAGATCATCAAAATAAAATAATCTAAGGTTATGTTTGTCCCACCTCAATCCCCAAACTGTAGCAAATTGATTTCTTCTGAAAGTAAATGCAGCATATTTGGTCACAGTTTTGGCACCTTAAGAGTACCTGATGTTCCTTTATTGGGGCTGACCTTACAGCTTTTACACAGGCTATACTCCCCTGACTCAGAGGGAGTTTTGCTTAAGTATGAAACTACGTCATCTATACCACAAAGGCTAGGACTTGATCTCAGACAAAGGAAAAAAGTATGACAAGATACAGCTCCCATATGATTGGGAAAAAAACACAACATACAGTACATTTACAAGGATTATTCAGTGAACATTAGGACCCATGGCTAGAAACTGTGAAAGGTGGCAGTTGAAGCAATTCAAAAAGGGGTCAGAAAATGAAAAGAATATCAAGTCCAGCCTACCGCAAGAAGAAAGTGTGCAAATTCATGAATGAAGAATGCAAAAAGATTTTTTAAAAGTCAGGTTAGCAAATTAATCTGACTGAAGTTGCCTTTAGTTTTGCACAGAAGTCTTCTCTGCAAAAGATTATCAAACATTAACATTTTCTGCAACAGGCACTAACTATGCTATCAATATAAAGGTTAATTTTTACAGTTAAGGATGATCTCTTCATGAGCATGATCTCAGGTGTATTAGGTACAAATATCATGCAAACATGTTTTATTGTTTCATCTACTTTTTAAATTATAAAAACATTGGTTTTGGGGCCAATATAGAAAAAATGAAATTTCTGTAAAGGCTACTATATGTCTGAGTGTGTAACTAGTATACTAGAGTATACTAGCTCTTTAAGGCAGAGCAGAAAGTCTCAGAGACCAATGTAACCCATTCCAGGAGTTCAACTTCAGACAGAGACATGGGGAATGACAAAGGCAGATATTGGAAGTGATCCCAGGGTATCAATTGGTGTCTGAATTAAAACAAACAAAAACAGGTCACTTTTCTATTTGGGGCCTGGGACCAGGGCCTGGTAGTGTAGAGAGATGGGCTTCTCTCTCTCCGAGCCAACCGGACCAGGCTTTAGGAAGGAGGGCAGTATATGATCTGCTTCTTCCTTTAATTCAAGGGAGATGCTGGTAGGGAGATGGTGGGCTACTAGCTCTCCCATGGACAGGGGGAATGAGAAGGAGAACAGACAGTATGGACACTGTTTTCCAAATCTCCTCTGCAGTTTGGAGGTAAACCCCTCCCCCAGCAGGACAGATTGGAAAGGATCCCATCAAGGGACACCTTTGAGGTGTGTAGTTTTCTTTCAGTTGTCTGTGCCTGTTAGACTTTGTTGCTATCCCGGGGAGGATCATGGTGGTAGAGGTTATTTAAAGTGCCCATTCTGTGAGGTCGGCTGTGGGCTGGAGCTGGCTAGAGTTCCTCTGTCTCTTTTATTCTATCATCAGACACTGATGCACTGCAGTACCTTTTAAGTGTCTGTTTCTCTGATTCTTTTTGTTACATAGATAGGAGGCAGACAGGATATTCTGAGCTATCAGTTACATGAGTAGGTTACTGTATTCTTCCATCGCATGTTAATGAGACCTACCATGTACATGCTACATGTTACACTGTGCCTTAAAGCAAAGAGTAGTGTGTGAACTGCTCTACCCCAAGAGTGGCCCTGTGGGTTATTTTACTCCAACGACATCACTCTGAGCACAGTTCCCTCCCTGATTCTAGGGGTTAGTAATATGTTGCTGGCCTATATCAGCAGCAAATAGGACACCCACACCCACACTGGGTCAGTATGTTTTGGGGTGGAGAAGTGCCAGCACTATGCCCATTCTCCACTCCCCTGCTCTGAGGAGGAGTAAGCAGCACCCTCTTAGGGCAGGTCTTCACTACGGGAGGTTGGGGGGTCGATTTAAGATACGCAAATTCAGCTACGCGAATAGCGTAGCTGAATTCGACCTATCGGAGCCGACTTACCCCGCTGTGAGGACGGCGGCAAAATCGACCTCCGCGGCTCCCCGTCGACAGCGCTTACTCCCACCTCCGTGGTGGAGTAAGAGCGTCGATTCGGGGATCGATTGTCACGTCCCGACGAGACGCGATAATTCGATCCCCGAGAGATAGATTTCTACCCGCCGATTTAGGCGGGTAGTGTAGACCTAGCCTTACTCTTGCTTGCCTGGAACAAGATCTAGGTAGCCCATACAGGGGTGGAATGGTATTCTCAGTCACCTGCTCTGGCAGTAGTTTAAGTTAACAGTCTAGCTCTACGTTAGCTCTTGTGCAGTGACCTTATATAGCTAAAGGAAGTAGAGCCAACTTTTTCAAACTTAGGCACAAATCTATATTTAGGCACCTAACTCATTATCACACAGTTATTTAGCATGATATCTGAATGCAAAATCCATGCATCTAAAAAATATTGCATATCTTGTAATCTTAAAATGTCTCTTAAGTATTTCAAATTAGTCTCACAGGCTAAATTCTCCAGACTATTCTCTCTATATCTTTTATATGGACCCATCTGTGAGGGTGTACCTCAGCAGTTAAACAGCATGCCATACATATCTTCAGTGATCATCTTCAGTAACTAGCCCTGTAACTAGAGGAAGAGCAGGACTGAGAATGAATAAGAAATACAGAAGATAGAAGCACAAGAGAATGGGTTACATATTCTCCCTTTCCTACCTCATGCAAAATTTGGCAGGGAGTTTGGTAAGGAGCTTGTTGGCTGTTACCTCAGAGACATAAACTTGGACCACATTGTCTCAGATTCAGCCAGCTTGTCATTCAGCTCATGCATTCAAGATGCTGTGCATGATAGCAATCCTGGATGGTTAGGGGATATGGGTCTTTCCACCTATGCAAAATAAGCCTCTTGGCACTAAGAAGTGCAAAAGAGGCCCACACAGGAAGAAAATGCACTCAAGAATCGGTCTGGACAGTCTCTGCACAGATGCTGCTGTGCAGATGCATATTTCATATGTTCCTTTTACTGATTAGCATGCAGCAAACACACCTGGTTTGCTGCCTAGAGGAATCACATTAGAAATGAAGAAACACCTGCATGAGCCAATTTTTTCTCTTTATGATACCAAGGCTATACAAATATCCACTGATATCTTTTCAGCCCTATTTTGCTGACTTGCATGGCCTTATAAACACACATTTATATTTTAGTATACTTCATACATGCTAAGGGTAAAATCTTACCAGAAGTGTGCAAAGTAGGGAAGAGTGGGGAGGGAATATGGAGTGGTCTTATGGTAAAAGTGCTTTTGTGTTGGGGGGTAGGAGGATGCACTGCCAGGACCAGTGTGAAAAGTGTGCACTCTGACTTGCTGCAGTGTACATGCTGGACAGCTTGGAGCTTAGCTATGAACGCCACATCAGGGGACCATCTCCCCTTGAGGCTGCAGTGAGTTGGCTACCAGCGATGTCTGGATCCTCATCTTTGTGCTCCCTTGCATGCTACAGAGAGATCCTTCATGGACAGGGGAAGAGCCTTCCTTTGCTCTTTCCCTCTCTACCCCACCCCAGCAGACCCCCATTGCATAGAGTAAGGTTTGGTCTCAATCATATGTTTTATAACATGTGATTCAGTTTGATTACCTACATATGTATGGGTGCCTGATGTAATTCACAGTGTGAGCCATGGTTTTCTAGATGCTTTGCTGTTCTGCACAGGGCACATGCGTAGTCTGAGTTTTCAATTTTCAAAATTAAGAGTTTTTTTTCCGCTCAAGCTATGGCTTCTTCAATATGTTGCATGTCTGAAGTTTGCAAAGTGCTCCACTGAATTCTAATTATGAGTAGGAGAAATGGTACAACTAAAATAAGTGAAACCCCTGAATCTATGGCCAATACTAGCACCCAGCTGAACTCACGTAAACATGTTTGGAAGTTCAGTTAATCTAAAAAAAATTGCACACCTCTGCATTTCTTGATTTCTGGCAAGGCTGATGGCTTGAGTCCTGAAATACTACAACAAAAAGACTGTTTCTATGATATTCCTGGCCCAGCAAATACCCAGCATAAACCTGATCTTGTGAGACATAGAGACTAAAAGAGTCTGGATATATTTTGATATGCACCTGGATTTTTGAATGCTCCTCTGAAATAAAACCTCCTAATATTTGAGCTTTGCCCATTGGTACTTTTCAAAAAAACTCAAAATATTTTCTAGAGAAAAAAAAGCTTTATATCTTCATAATTTATGAAAACTGAGAACAGTTTACAATAAACATCTCCAGTTTAATCCGAGATCTAAGATGGATCATACTGCAGTAAATAGAGCCTGCTGTTTGATTGAAAACTGCTGTACGAGACATTTCTGACTCTAACACCAAGAACAGAAATGCACTGCAGATAGGCCCTCTATTTTTCCTTAATCTGTCTAAATCAATTAGGCATTTGAGTTGTGGTAGTGTATTTCCAGGAAGCTTCATTGCTTTCTATTATCCACATGACAAAAATAACCATACCCTTTTGAAATTGTAAAGGAAAATGCAACCCACTGAGCTGATGCTGTGTGTGTTATATGCAGAAACATATGAGTAATGAAAGATGAGAAATTATGGATCAAATAATGATGTTGAAGCCACTTTCATAAACAATGAAGAATGTTTTGGATGAACTCCAAATATCATTACTATGGTTTAATTTCAACTCCAGTCCTGCATCTGCCTAGGCTAGTGTCAAAGATAATAATTTCACCAGACAGATACAAAATACACAACTAAAATTACACAGCTCAATTATTCTGTTTACTAGTGGTGTTAAACCACTGTTTTCTATCTGAATGATTCAAGAGAGCTATGGTTTTTACCCTTTAAATTCCTATGAAATGCAGTAGTTTAGTATCAATACCTATTTCTTTCCAAATTATGTTGTACCAGTGAGTTTGATAGAAATCACCATGGTGAGGAAAGAATAATGGAATTTCAGGTAAGAGTTCTTCATAATGAATTCATTTCTTACATCTTGTTGACACCCACACACGGAATTATGGACCTTTGAAACACAATGCAGCAATTTACAAGAAATCACAAAACACCAATTATAGAATTGGACTGAAATTGGCTGCCAAATCATCTATCCCCAGTAAAAGAGAGAGAGACAAAAGCATGCCTGTACATTTTAGCTCCTTCACTAAAACTTCATTTCTGCATGTTGTGTACTTTCCTGGTGGTGTGTAGGCAGAATGCAAAGCCATGTGTATGACACGAAGGGCAAAAAAATACTCTAATATTTTATTAAGAATATGGAATATGAATTTAAATCAGATATTACTTATTACACTTTAACGTAAGTTCATTGACTTTAATGGCATTTCTCCTGATTTACACCAGTGAAAGAGAGAGGAGAAGAAGTATCTACCTGTTTATATTTGAATTTGGTAAAGGAAGGAAAACCTTTAAAGACTCAAGTGAAAGAAACATGCACTAGAGGTTATTCAACTGAAAATGTTTTAAAAACATTCTATGAGGAACTCCAGAATTCTAAGGATGAGATTTGTCTATTTTTACTGGTAGCAGAGCACCAAATTCTAAGCAGAACTGAGCGGGATCTGCCTTTCCATCACTGACAGTTAATAATTAAATCAAACATTATATTCAACAATAGAACATATGCATCAGCTTCTTTCAAATTGCATTTCCTTCCTGTTAGGTCCATTAGTGTAAACCAGACTGCCGTTAGAATACCCCTTATTGCTGCTGTCTTTCAGCGCAGTTCCTGAAATGGATAATGTGGTGCATATTATGGGCAATTACACAGAACTCCCTAGTGATAGGGTTTTAGAGTTTCAGAATAAAACAGCTGGAACCACAAGGCTGTAAACTAATCTGAAAAAGAGACAATAGTAAGACATTCAATGCACATTGTTAGAACATGGACAAAGACTAGACATGAAATACTGCATGGCCTTTAAAGATATCATACTTACCATATCATAGAAACAGCACAGACACTAACAAGTCTCATTTTTATGCTTGAAAGTGATGATAGTCCAAAGCTAGGGATTTAACTAAGATTGAAATAAATATACACATGCTCTATACACCTCAAGTAAATGGTGAGCATAAAGGAAACGAGCTCAGTCTTTCAATTGTTCTTAATGGACTTTGAATCAGACCTACACAGAACATTTCCCCATAAACGTCTCCTAAAAGGGAGAACCTACTAATTAGTGGCAATATTCCTAAGTATTCCTAGGGGTTATTTCTCCAGTCCATTTTCATAAGGTTTCACAAAATGCTTGAAATCTAGGATCCTTGCCACACATTTGTGTCTGGATATTTGAAGAATGGCCCTGAAGATTTAGGGGGGTTGATCCTGCATCTGTTGAAGTCCATGGCAAACTTCTCATTGATTTCAATAATACAGGACCAGAATTTTAGAATTGTACATGCATAATTTGCAAGCACAATTACCATGATTAAATGTGTGATCATGGTAATTGTGCAAAGTGTGACTGGTTGGATATCTGACTGCCATTCAAAAATCAGTTACTTTGACTGCTGGTGCAAATTCTGAGAATGGAGTATTAAAAATCTGTGTCATTGTGTTTGCCATCAAGATAAAATAGAAATAAAATCAGTCTATGCCAATATTTGCATGGGATTGGACATATATATTTTTGTTATTGTTGGAGCATGAAAAACCAATAAGAAAATAAGGAACTAAACTAGCTGAAGTATTTCATGTGGAAAGTGAAAATGGCAAATTCTGACTTTTAATATTTGAAAAACACAATTATTTTGATTGGTGCCCTTTTTTTGGTGTGTTTTCTTATTAGTGAAGTCCAGTGGCTGTTGGCAAAAAGTGAATCTTTTGCTACATTATGGCAACATGACTGAACAAATGGAAAGTGATGGCTTGGCAATAAAAGGAAACAAAATCAAGTCAAACTAAACACTATAAAAACATTCAGAAACCACTTTTTCCATTTTTCAAACTAGTCTAAAAATTTTCCTTTTTTTACTGGAAATATTGCACAACCAGGAAACCAGATGTTTTGACTAGTTCTAGTTAAAATCCTGCCCTTATATCTCAAAAGATTGATTTTTATAGTCATAACAGTACATATAAATACATTTTTATACATAGTGATAAGATTTCAAGAGCTAACCTTTTGTTCAGCAAAATGGCAGCCGGAGAAAATTTGACATAAAATACTTTATCCAGCTGTCCCTTACAGTCATTGCTTCCTTTTGACCTTGAAAGCAATTATTTTGTTTTCCTTTTCCAATTAAAGCTTTATTACTGTGTGTCAAATTGAAACAAGGAGATATACAAATTGGACCTGATTGTGTAACATTTCCTCTCTGGAGTAGTTTCACTGAAATCAGTGGGGTTCTTCATGTGAATATGTATTGCAGGATCAAGCCCAAAGCTAGTATAAGGAAAGAAAAAAAGATGAAAATTAACAGTGAGAACATATCCTTTCATTGTAAGTCAATAATAATAATCACTGAAATATAATAAAAATGCATTTGTTTACATTATTGAAAATAGCATGATGCATATTCTTTTGGGGCAAAGGGGGCAGATTCTAGTCCTTTTGCCACTTGCTTGTGTCACACTGGCAATGCAAAGAGACTATATTGGCATAGGGGAATTCCTACATCATACAGAGCCAGCCTGGGCTGGTTTGTCCTGGAGAGTGCCATTTGAGCTCTCACCTTGCGGTGCAGGGTCCTCTCTTCTCTGTCCATTTCATTCAGAACTGCCATTTTGGTCTTCTGTGTCCCTCCTCAGTGTATACATACCACCGCTACCCTACCTTATGGCATCTGAATTGACAGCTCAGAGAACTGACACACTCCTCAAAAAATGTAATGCTGCTCTCAGGTAACTGCTAGGGAGTGTTCATTAGCAGTGAAGCACATACGCTTACCCAAAGATGAGAGCATGAGTATTGCAAGCTTCTAGCCGCTGTCTGCCAATTTGTGAGAGTCCCAAATTTAGCATGAAATGAAACTGGCTCTTCCACATGGCAGAGTGATACATGGTCTACTGAACTTTTAGCTGGCACTACATTGCACAGTGCTAAAATAATAATCTAGAGTTTTTTACTGAGTAGCATACATTGTATTTTCCAGAGGAGAAAAAAGTGCAATTTGCTTGGATGGTTGTAATAATAGAAATAGGTACAAGCTTCCAAGTTCAGACAGAGATGCTGACCATCCCAAATTTGGTGGGCTGGTGGTGTTTGGGTGTAAGGTCCATTGCAGAGATTGGGACAAGTAGTTAATTCAGATACAGATCTGGGTTTAGACTCTAACTAATCTTCATCTCAGAGTTTAGAGTGTTTGGTTCTGGGTTTTAATTTAGGCCATTTCTTGTAGACACACAAGGTTGCTAGGCAAAACACACTCAGCTTTTAAAGTGAAAACTATATGTAACAATTTTGACTTCATTACTGAATACATGGCTGGATGAGCATTATGAAATGTGTACGTTGCTGTGTGAGTTCTCTATTAGAAGCACCAGCCAGTCGTTCAGGTTGAACATTCTCAGTACTACTTTTGTGAAAAGAGACGTAACCTTGTGTAATGGCATAGGAATGGAATGTGTCGTTGTCACTGTTGGGAGAATTCCTGAATAGTTTTTTAAAACTTGCTAAAGTATTTGAATTACTTCTAAAAGTCTGAAAATTCTTTATTATGTATATGCTGATAATTGCAACAAATTTTGCTCTCGGTTACATTAGGGTAGATGTTGAATAACTTCATTTACACCAGTCAGAGGATATTTCAGGTAGGGACATTCAGCTAGGCTACCTTCAGTCAACAGTATTGTTAAAGCAAGTTGCATCATGTGTGGACTGAGTTCAGTATAAAGCATTACATATCCCTTTATTCCTTTATTAATAGTAAAGGTCTGTCTACAGTCTTGAAGCCTTAAAATCACACCTGTTCTATAGGGAAGGAGTGTTGTGGATACAAGATTTCAGCAGTATTCAATGACACTCACCCTATAGGGCAGAAAAAAGAAATTTAAAGCTGCAGGAGTGCAAGTAAGTTGCAAAGTTTTCTAAGAACAGTGTGTACAGACACTTCAGCATATTTGTCTATTATTGCTATATAATATACCATCTCTAGAAATGTGGTGGCACCTTAGCGGTTAATTCGAACATGAATGAAATGAAGCTAAAACAGAATTTTCAAACAGTATTTAATGTAAATATTGTACTAAATGCTAACTAGCTCACTAATTGAATTAATGCAGATCTCCAACTAGTTTTTTACTATAAAAAACTGTATGGAAAATGTTAATACCCACAGATTGCTTTTGATACTGAGTCATCCCACTCAATGTAAAATTATGTGATAAAAGTTCTTGGAAGACCATTTTATATTAGCATTATTGAACTTCATATAGAACCATGAGAACTTTAGCTGCCAGGGACATTACTATCATTGAAGATATGCTAGCAGACAAGGGATGTGGTGTGCTGTAAATCAAATAAATGTTCATTCTCCAAAATGTGTGGGTGTAAGTTTCCATCTACTTATGTTCAAGTTTGATTTCCACAACAGTATGGCTTGAAGAACCACAGTCCTTCCCACTTCCTTAGTTATGGTACTGAGAGGTGACTAGTTCTTATCCGTGTGACGCTTGATTACTTTAGTTATTCTGCAAAAACAGGGGCAGATCTTCAGGCCCTCCTCTTATTTAATGCATATTGTACAATCAAAATAAGATAAAGTGAGCTATGTTTCCGTGTTTAGACTAGGCTCCAATTATAATACTGCACAAAGTGGCTCTAATGACCCTGAAAGGAGGCTTTTGAACTGGAGAGTATTTGTTGAGAAAGATCAAAGCTCAGTGTTCCCATCCTGGACCTGAACTATTTAAGTCTTGAGCACCTCTTGCAACATGCTGAGCACCTTCAATTGCTAGTGCAGTTTTATATAAACACACACAGAGCCAAATTATGTCTGGGTGTGTGCAGGTGCATTATGCGGGGGAGAAAGTGAAAGGAGCTTTCCATTTGGAAAATGCATGCACGGGGTAGCCATTATTTGGCTGCAGGTGCTGGGGAGCACAATAAGGTATATGACAGCTAGCACTCACGGCCCCAGAGGAAGCAGAGAAGGTCATGGCTCACCAACTTTGTACACCAGTGTGCTGGCAGAATACTTGAGGGAGAGGAGAAAGCTGCACCTCTTTAAAGGTGCAGCAGATCTCGTAGTTCACTGTGCTCCCCTGCATCCATTAGACCAGTGGCTCTCAACCAGGGGTCCGGGGCCACTTGGGGAGCTGCGAGCAGGTTTCAGGGGGTCCGCCAAGCAGGGCCAGTGTTAGACCCGCTAGGGTCCAGGGCAGAAAGCTGAAGACCCACTGCATGGGGCTGAAGCCTGGGGCCCTGTGCAATGTAGCTTCACGGGGGCCCCTGTGGCCTGGGGTCCCAGGCAGTTGCCCTGCTTGCTACCCCCTAATGCCAGCCCCAGTTTTTATATGCAGAAAACCAGTTATTGTGGCACAAGTGGGCTATGGAGTTTTATGGAGTTGGGGGGGGGCCTCAGAAAGAAAAGGCTTGAGAACCCCTGCATTAGACAATAGAAACAAATAATACATTCTTACATGGCACCTCTCCTCTCTCCTCACGGCACCTCTGCCTCAGAAGGAATGTAAATCAATCCATTTCAGGTTCTGTCTACACCGTAGTACTTTTTCTATAGTCTTTTCTTTGTTTTTATAATATATTACTCTTTAATTGAGAAAGGAGGTGAAAGATTAGGTTTGACATTGTGCTTCTGCACTATAATTTTTACTATTATAGGAATGTGGCAAAGGTATAATAAATCCAGGTAATAATAATTCATGTAGCACCACTAGCAATAGTATTTGATGAGGTAGGTATCCTTATAAATACTTGTTTGTGACCATGTGATCATGCCTGATATTTTATCGTATATTATTTGTAACTTTGTCGTTACTGCCTAAATTTATACATTAAGTACACTGCTATAATTCATTTTGTTAAGATTATCTCATGCAACATTAAACAACGTTGTGTAAATTTAGCTAAATAAGGCTATGTTTGCTCTTGTTAGTCACCAAAAGTCTGGTTATTTCAGTGAATTATCTGAATTTCTGGGCACTTTTTCCCTTCATTTACTGCAAAAAAGTGAAATGCTGAAATAAATGCTGAAAGCCAGTCAAGACACAATGAACTTTCAGACAATTTATGCAAACATGGCAGATAATAGATTTAGTCAGTGGTGTAGCAGTAAAAAAAAGAAGTGGGTAAATTAAACTCCATATTCCCCAAATGAGAAATGGTAAACTATGTTTACCCATGTCTGCCCTTGATTACACTACTGGATTTACTGGAAACATGTCAGGCACAAAAGACCTTACTGCTTTTTAAACATAACTATTTTGGAAGCGATTTATGGACATTTTCAACTGTGTTCATTAAAGGGGAAAATATTTTGAAACTATAGGTTCTATCCTTTTATCCTTTTTTTGCCTTACAGCCTGAGTTGCAACCCTTTGATGTCTTTTTCACTAAAAATAAAAGTAGTTATGAATTTATTTCTCTAAAGCACTTTTATTTTGGTATCAATTTGCCATTTTTATTTCCTTTCTGGCAGCCCAAATTATTGTGTTTTTGAGAACAACTAGAGTCCAGGGTTCTGGGTTTTCAGACCATGACGATGGTTTTCTGGTTGCTGAGATTCTGCTGCCACTGCTTTTTTTTTCTTCCTTTTGTTAATAAAAGCTTAATAAAATGTATTAATACTTTGTTTAACTGCTTTCTAGAGCAACCAACTCCATTAACGGTTATCCAATCTAAATTATTGGAAGCCACTCAAATTGAGAAAGTTGACATACATATTATTAATCTGCCCCAATAGACATTAGTTATTGTAAGGCCTCAGACATGAAAATCATTTAGGAAGCCAGATTCTACTATAGATTTAAGCATCAGCCCTGCAAATATTGATGCACTTGGTTGACTTTGCACACTGGAAATCTACTCCTGCTCCTGTGGATGCCAATGGTAAAGCAGGTCCTTGGTGCCACCTTCAACACAAGTGAGGTCCATGGGAGTCTTTCCAGTGACTTCAGTGGGCATTGGATTAGGCTGATGGAGTAGTCCCAAATGATTGCAGGATTATTTAATTTATACTAGAAAGTGTATAAGCCATAAGGAAAATTCCAAGATTTGTGCATTTTTATCACTTCTGAAAAATATGAATCTCAACACAATCGGAAAACCAGCAGTCGTTCCTCAGCCAAAGCTCCCATGAAGTCTAGACGTTTAAGTCAATGGGAGTTTTGCCTGAATAACGACTATGGAACTAACTCTTCCTTTCCAAATAATAGCAAGAGATAGAGAGGGAGTTCCATCCTTACAAGGATGCATTTAATTTTAGATCAAAATTACTTAATTATTTTGTGACCGGTTCAGCAGAGGAAAGACAGCTGCAAGTAACATTTTAAAGATTTTTATTGAGCTCACATTTCAAATGTTATATAATAAATTAAAAAAGATAAGTCAAAACTAACACAAGCCAAGATATCTTTATAAATAATACAATACAATACAGTTGGAATTAATGTAGATATCTTTATAAAGCACACAGTGTAGCTTATATCATTAATTATTTTATGTCTCTATTTTTGTTCATATATGAACAGGTTTGCACTAGTTTGTATTAATTAAATTTAAGTAGGATTTCTGAGACCAGATCACCATTAATTCTGTAGCCCTGATCTGCAGTAAAACATCTCTCCATTTAGTCTGGTGGTGCTTTTTGTGTCATATTTCATATACTAGTTGTCTCTTAATTAAATCTATGATGTCCCACCAACACAGACTATTAAAATAACTGTACTTTGCACTTGACATATTTATGAGACAGATTCATAAGAGTATAGACTGATACTTGAACTACTCACTGAGAAATGCTAATAAGATTATGATGAAGGTAAGATTAGAACATTCGTCTCTTTTCTCTTCTCTTTTTAGAGATTTATTTTTATAATTGCAATTCACTTTTTCTATTTCAAGAACACTGATGTTGTACACACCAAGAGCTCTTTGAGTGTGGAATTGCTGTGGAAGTGAAAACTAGCTAACTTAATTTATAGCAAATCAGGAAAATACCTAAATATAAATATATTCTCTTCTCATCATGTTCCCGGAAATACAAATGTTTACAGATATCGGTAAAATCTTCTTATGTTTGACATTTTCAAGATATTGTATATTAACAAATTAGATTACCTAAGGGGTTGGGCTGAGATAAAACATTTATTATTACGGAGTGCCAAATTGCTTCTTGAGTAGTCCTGTTGAGTTAAGACTCATTCTAGCCGTGAGTGAGGAAGAACCTAACGGTTATAATGAACTAAATCTTTTGCTAGATATCTAAAACCTGTACAGCGCACCTCTTTTGTTTGCAAAACACAACACAGTATATTTGCACATATTGGGATTTACAGTCTATTATATGGATTTTGAATATTGTTTTAATGTTTTAAATTTTAAAACTGCATAAATGCACCCAGAGCATGGATTGGTGATTACAAAAATTAATGAGACAAATCAATAAAGTTGTATGACTTTAAGGGTGGCTTGACATATTTATTACGATTTGACTTGTGTACATGGACATCTCCAAATACCCTTCTTTGTTAGGGGCATTCAGTGATATTTCTGTTGCTGTTTGTTTTATAACTGCCAGAATACTAAGGATTTTGAGAGGGCTGAGTTCCAGTCTTTGGTATTTCTGATTGGTTATTATAATTCAGTTGGGAGCAAAATAGAAATAGAGATGTGGTTTAATTAAGTGATCTAAAAACAGCATGACTATATCATCTAGTAGAACTAAGACATTCACCGCAATTGTGTGCATCTCTCTCTCATACAGGGCCGGCTCCAGGCACCAACATTCCAAGCAAGTGCTTGGGGCAGCAATCTGCAAGGGGCGACAGTCCGTGTGTTTTTGCCGCCCCAAGCAGCGCACCGAATTGCCGCTGCAGACGGCGGGGCAGTCCATGTGCCCTTAGGGCGACACACGCGTTTCTGCGGCGGCGGCAATTCGGCAGCAGCTTCTATGTTCAGCTGCCCGCAGCGGCTATTCAGCGGCTTCTATCTTCCGGCTCAAGACAGAAGCTGCCGCCGCGGAAATGTGCGTGCCGCCCTAACAGCACACGGACTGCCCCCACCGTCCGCGGCAACAATTCGGTGCACTGCTTGGGGCAGCAAAAACAGTAGAGCCGGTCCTGCTCTCATATATATATATGTACTCACTTTAAGATCCCTTTACTCTCTATATATGGGCTTCGTTCATCTTTACATTAAGGGCCCTTCACACCACACTGACAGAGTAAAGGGATCTTAAAGTGAGTATAAATCTAATTACAGCCCTTTGCATTGTGTCCACATTAAGACCCCTTTGCAATGTTCGAGTGTTATAATGGGGCTGTAATATAAATAAGAAACAGGTCCATGTGTCTTTAAATCATAATACACTATCACATCATTACTTCATACCAATCTCCACTAATAAAAAAAGTATTGAAAGTTGGACTTCCACTTAAAAATAAAAATGCTTACTAAATACTTCATTAGCTACAGTTCAGGGAGCTTCACTAAACACATTCAATCTAATAAAATCAGCCACACTTACTCCTGATACTAGTAGTAATTAAAATAACTTGTTTCAGAAAATTGGTCCTATACAATTGGCAATTATTTTTACGTTCTTCAAACCAAAGCTAACGTAATTTGATTCACATGCAATGTTCTCATAAATGTGGTTCACATTGGGTTTTATATGCAGCTTAATACTGCTAGTTGCCATTTTGAGCCTCACAGTAAAATAGAATTCAATATGTTGCTTTTTCTCAAGCATTGAGAAATGTTTGAGAAACGCTTGTCTTGGTCTAATCAACTGTGAATAATTTACATTCTGAGTCCAACTTTTCAGTGTAAGTGGATCAGACTTTTCTCAAAGCTTATAAAGTCTAATCAACTTGTTACATTCATCTAATTAAAGAAATCTGTTGCAAACTCTCAGGCATGATTTCATACCAAAAATCTTTTTGTTGTGAAAAAGTCACACTTTCATCATGGTTTTGTTTTGTTTATTTATGTCAGGCCACCTCTTCCAAAAAAAAATTAATATATGATCTTATAATTTTATGATTCAATGTGTCTAACTTAAAATTATTTTTGGATTCTCCTACCTCCTGATGGACACACTGTATAGCTCTCTAAATTTATACAGATGCAGCTTTCCTGGAGGTTTTTTTTAGGCTCAGAACAGCTCTCACTTCTGAAACAGATTACAAATAAGTGAAGACAAATGTTCCCCTCCATTTTGAAGAGTGAAAGGATGTAATAAAGGAGTGACATACAAGAGTGTGGATAAAAGTATTACCTTATTTTCTGGCCCCAGTTCCCTGAAATAGGCCTGGGTAACAAAATGTTAATATTACCGTCACATGACACAGGTCAGTATCCACTGATTCCAATATTATAGAGAGGAGCAAAGGTGCAAATTAAAGGGGTTGAAGGGAACTCCAGAACATGTTTGCCTATCCCCCAATCCCAACGAAGCCCTTTTGGGGACAGCAGGTTCTGCAGATGAGGAGGAACAACTGATGTCCGTGGCACTGAATGGGCAACATGGTATAATTTAGCACAGGGTCTTATGTATGGGAAAAGAGGGACATAGACAAGTAACCTTGAATTGAATCATTTGCCTATTAAGCATCCTTTTATATGAGAAACATTTTAGATCCATGCATTGTTGTCATATGCCAATATACTGTTTTGAACTCTAATTGATGAGAGGATATTTTCATGTACACATTGGACCCACACTAGCATCGTAGGCCTGATAGAATAGAACCATTCGAAAAATTCTGTTTATATATTTATTTTGCCCCTTCCTTTTTTGATGATGGCAGCAATAACTATATAGAGGCATAAGTACCATCAAATGCTATACTAACAGTAATTGATGGGATTTACCACAGACATCTGGAAAACATCTGGAAGAAGAAGATCAAGTGGCTTTAGCAGTATCAATAACTAGGGACTAATTAAGCAACAGAGGGACTAATTAGCATTTGGAGATGACCAAGAGTATATAGAAAGACCCTCGGAAGGAGATTTTAGAGTTGAGTGAAAGTTGCCAAAATTATATATGTATATTTTACAATAAAAACCATGAATTCATTTCATTAGTATCTGTGATTTCTTTTGTTTACTTGCTGCAAACATTTATAGAACCAATTATTTTTCTGAAAAGATTTTCATGAAGAGAAAAAGTGTTGAAATTGGAAATGCTCATGTGTTCGTCTCAGAATTTTTAGCAGCCATCTTGAAAGCAGGGAGCATAAACAACACCATGTGACTTAGGTGGCCAATCAAACAGCAGAGGTAGCAAATAATCAAACCTGTAACCATAGTAAATCAAGCAGAGATTGCATTATGTTAACATAAACTATTCATTGACTAATTCTAAATAATAAAATCAAAGTTTCAGACAGGAATGGGGCTAAACTAGTCTAAAATATTTGCTGTAAATAATGTGTGCAGCACTAAATGAGGATAATACCCTCAAGAACCAGGGCAAAGAGAAATCTAAAAGATAGGGAGAAGAGAACATAGAGCAAAAAGGCAACAAGGCTGAGAGAAGGCAATACAAGGCATGTAATTTTGTATGAAATAAAGCGTTATTCTCTGTTTGTACAGCACCTTGCACAACGAGGACCTGGTCCATGACTGGAGTTCCTAAGTCTATCACAACACAAATAATTAATAATAATAATTAATAATTAATACATGTCAGCCTGCAGTAACTAGAAGGGATAAAGTGTGGGGACATGAAGGAATA
Source organism: Chrysemys picta bellii (assembly GCF_011386835.1). NCBI lineage: Eukaryota > Metazoa > Chordata > Testudines > Emydidae > Chrysemys > Chrysemys picta. Next base: position 37,112,058 of record NC_088798.1, on the reverse strand, counting down.
TGCTCACTATGAAACAATGTTTTAAGGTTGTCTCATTCCTTAATTATCAAAATTTCAGTAAAGATTCTATATGTAAAATCTTTTCCTGAATTCACGAACATCCACATATCATTCACTTCAAGCACAGACTTTACGTTTCTGCTTATTACTGTATTATCACAAGCACCTTTTCATATTTTCTTTGTTATTAAGGAAAATTATTTGCCTCCACCTGAAACACAACATGTCTAGCAGAGCTCTTAGGCTGAATGGACCATCTCCTTATATAGCACCTGATGGTTTTGACCTACATAATTTTACCTATTTTCTGAATTCATGCAAATATTCCTTCTACATTAAAATGAAAACTTTTACCAGAATGAAATTTAAAAATGTAGAATTTAAGAGTAACTTGGCCTATTCTAGTCTACTCTATATAAGATGGACACCTACTGGGATTTTAAAAGTGCCTATGCACCTAACTCACTTTGAAATTCTGTATTAAGGAGCACAAAGCAAACTTAATTCAACTCCTTGTCATATCCATGAAATTCAGAGATGGGTCTAATCAGCAAAGTTCATATTGAAATCTGATATTTTTAAAAGTTCCATTGGGGTTTGAATAAGGAGTTTGGTTCATTCTCTTAAAATAAAGCTTAGAAGCTATCCACAGAGTTTAAATGTGGACCCAAACATTTCCAAAGCTGGAAGCTGTTCAGTGATATCTAATTATAATGGGGCCTTTCATTACAGAATCACAAAGTATTGAGCAATGAGACCTAGGATTCAGCAAATATTTATTTTGTAAACATAGGTTACTCAATAATTTCAGTACAGTTTCTTAGTTCTATGTACACATACAGTATGCAATCAGAGAAAACATGGCAAAATCTGTGTAAATGTTACACAGACAAAATAGTTATTATTCTTTACTTTAAAAAATAATAGATTATTAGTAGATGCAAGCCTAGAAGAGAGTGGCTCACATTTCCATGTTAATGAAAAGCAATTAATTGCACATTATTTGCTATGTAGAGCAGTAGAAATATATATATTTTTAGTGGCCATAAAAGCTGTCTCTTTCCTGAGACACACATGAAATCACCCTCTGCAATCCCGCCAGATAGAGGAGGGGAAAAATCCAACTCTTTAAAACAGCCTCAAAGCAAATGAGAGAGATTTGTCTGTGCTGCTTTGCAACATGCAAGTGTGGCAGCTCATTTTAAATAAAACAGTTTTCATAATGTCATTACTAATGTCTATTTGGTCATTTCTCTGAAAAACTGAATTTTAATATGAATGTTTCATTTTAATAAATGACAGAAGAAGCAGGTTGCCCTGAGTCAGCAGGAAGTGGCTATACACCAGAGAACAGACTGATTGTGTTAGATTCATCCAGAACATTGAACAGCACACAGACAGTCCAAGAAAAAAACAACTGGCTTTATTCGAATGATTAGTCTTACTGCTGCTGTGTAGTGCAGATTCACACATTCTTCTATCATTCCTTGACCTTGGGCCAAAAACTCCCACTTGAAGCAATAATTAGAATTAGTGTTTCCAGTGCATGCCTCCATCTACCAAACAAACAGTAATGAAATGTGGCTTTTATAAAATATGCAATTAATTAAACTTTTTTTATTTTGTTTGATTAATACAGTTCAACTGTACTAGCCCCCTATTATGCTTGTCTACGTCTGCCATATGTTGTTAAATCACAACAAATGCACTATTAATAATACTAGTGAGGTCTCAGAAACTTACCCTATAAAACTACTTATGATATTTTTTCTATTTGTCTCTATTTTATTAATATTGGAATAAACTGGAGAGGCAGCATGATTTTAATAGTTTATTTCATATTTAAAAGACTAATGTAGTACCTGTATTATATATCTATTGTGCAAATACTCTTCATATGAAGATCAAGCACATACATACTAAACGCTTTAAGACAAGTGGATTTCTGAGTGTGCAGTTTAGAAATGGTAATATAGTTTATATGTGGTTCAATACTGCATTATGACACCGTGCAAATAGCAATTCTGCTTGTTAATTATATTATTGCATGCTTTTTTTTAGTGACCACTTAAATCATCCCAATGCTGAAAAAATCTAGTCTGTGATTGATGAGAATGCCACACCCCCATACACCCCAGCAGATACGAGGCTTCAAACTGTTAGTAACATTAATCACTACCATTTTATAACTTAACTACTGTATGATCAGAGATCACATACATTGTTAGCTTGAATATGCATTGATCCTTAGTTATGAACATGTTAGGTCTAAATTCATTCACTCTGTTTGGAGAAATATAACCCCCTTCACATTAAGAAACTAATGCATTTTAAATAAGCAATTCTTTAAAACAACTGGAAATAATCATAAAAGTCTTCTGTTTGCAATCTGCATTAGTGTGAGTTATTTCATCACTTAAGAGAAATCCTTTTAGAGAAAAACAATAAAAAAAAGCCTCTGACAGCTAAGAAACTATGGATCAGCCATTTTAGTAATGAACCACAGTTCGTCCGATTTGTGAATTTCCAGATGATACGACAGGAAGCAAGTTACATCTTGGAGAAATTGCCCTCAGGAGAGAGGAAAAACTATTGCGAGGTTGACAGCACAGCCTTGTACCAGCACCGTTTTCTTTCCCTAGTGGCTCAAGGAGTTCCAAGCACCCTTCTGTAAATCATCATCTCAGATCTATTTATTATCTTCCAGCCCAGTGCACAACACTATCTGTTACACACGGATACCAGCAATATTACAAGGTGGGCTCCAGGGATAAGAGACAGCAAGCACTGTACACCTCTTATTTCTGAGTCACACCCAGTATATAGAAAGGTACTGTTCATTAAGTGCTTACTATTGTCAGCAATTAGATACTACGAAATATTATGTTTCAGAGGCATTTTCTTTAGTGATTTCCAGAACTGCTTGATCCCAACTGCTGATGCCTTTGTATTCAAATACAGAGCCAAAATTTATCAGCATAGCACTAGATACCAGGGTTATGAAAGTATTGTTGTTCATTCAGTGACTTTTTGGTGTCTTTGAAGGAAGCAATGGTTACACTCTACCACTTGCTCTGGAATATAAATAAATACATAATAAATAAGCTTACGTTCTAAACGTTGGAAATGATTTCTTCAGTGGATGGCTCAAAATCACAGCAAACTTTTTTTTTTAATATCAATGCCCCAGATTATCCCTTCCGTTTATTTTGAGCAGAGGAAATTCATATTAGGCCTGGACATTCAGAATGGGAGAGTGCCATATTGGGTCCCTCATCCCTGTCTCTGGGATCCCAAAGCAATCCCACCACAAGGACTGGGCACCGCCTTTTGGGAACTGGTGTGGCCTCAAGCAACATTAACTCCTGTGGAATTCCACCTAGAGCTACTGCAGTGCAGCTGCAGAGGACTCAGCCAATGGTAACATGGTTCCTGTGACAATACTAATGCTCCCAGGGTGTAAGTGAAGGAGCAGTGCAAAGAGAAAGCTCCTCCATTTGACTGTTTCTTATCAAATGAGGTTCCTCTCCCATAGATTTCTAGGATTCCTGAGATCTGGATTTCATGTCTCCAACCTGTTCTGTGTCCACGCCCCGAACTCCACCCTCCTAGTAGGATGATTTTATGGAAACTTCACAAGGGCAAACTTATGGAATTTCCCATCTCTGTCTCTCCCTTCAGTAGGTTCCCCCATAGTAAATGACTTAGCTCATTAGCCTTAGTAGCATGCAGGGCCACCCGGGGGGGGGGGGGGGGAGGGAGGGAGGGGGATAAGTGGGGCAATTTACCCCAGGCCCTGCAGGGGCCCCCACGAGAATATAGTATTCTATAGTATTGCAACTTTTTCTTATGGAAGGGGCCCCCAAAATTGCTTTGCCCTAGGCCTCCTGAATCCTCTGGGCAGCCCTAGTAGCATGACACATTATATGCTGCAAACATGAAGCCTACATAGAAAATTGATTAAGATTAGATGCCTTTCTCAAATATATGCTCTAGTTCAACCACAAGTTGTTGGGCTCCATACAGGAATCACTGAGTGTTATGTTAACCTGCATTTTGCAGGAGGTCAGACTAGATGATTCTAATCCTCCTGGCCTGAAAATCTATGAAATTAGCCAAAAGGTAAAATGCAGTACAATCCTTTGTATTCTAATAGTACAATTGTGTTACAAGAACTAAAATGGTAACATCATAAGTCACTCAGGTACACCTAGTCAGAAGGCCAGAAGAACAAGCACTGCAGGTATGCAGTGCTTTGTCTGATTAGAAAACAGCATGGCACAGATGTGATTTCTGCTCCATATATCAAGTTATGGCAGGCTTTTGCTGTTTCATCATGAAAGCATCTGAAGTAAAATAGGTTTTGGAACATAAAGAATGACAAATCTGGAAACAATATCTATATGCCAGATGGGAGTAGGAAGAATCCTTGTGGCAAATGTATTATGAAGGGAATATGCATGAGGAAAGAATCTGTGCCCAGCTTCTCAGAGGCTGGACAGACAAGAATGTAACATCTCTCTTGCTCTCGCTCTAATGCATTCTCATCTAATTTCATTTGTTTAATTACATTGCATCAAAACACAGATTATCTAGTACCCATATACAAGAATTTTAAGATTCACCAGGGTTTTGGAAAGATCAGATGATTTGCTCCATTGTTGGCAGTTTTGTTTGCTTCTGGGGCTTGCAGGTCAGAGTGACATCTCCACTGAAGAACGACTGGTATAAGCAGATGGGGCTTGTGCTGTGCTATGCAGGAGGCAAACATGACATCTTCCTGTTCTCCTGTGTCACAAATCTCCATAAGTGGGGACTCCAAGAATGCCTTATTTGCAGGTTTCATCCTAGAGCTGCATTATACCTGTTGATTGCAGTATGCTACTCATTGCACAGAAGAATACTTTTAAATAGTATTTATTTACTCCATTAGGGGCTTTGGAATTCAGCACCAGGACCTTGAAAGACATCCTATAATGAATGGAGCACCACTTTAGAGAATGAAGCGTTGCAGTAATCCAGGCTCAGAATAACGTGCTTAAAAATGAAAGCAACACACTGTTGGACTAACCCAAATTATCCATAGATAAGCCTGTAGAAATTGGGCATTTTAAGATTTAGGAAGATAGAATGCAAAAGACCTTGGAGCAACATGTGTTTACAATAGCCAGGCAAACTACAGTCAAGCTTCTCAGAGTTCTAAAGAGGAATGGACATTCCAGAAGAGGCTATAGAAAATAGTTCTCCAGAGGCAAAGAGACTTTGCACTGCATTAGGTGACCTGATGGGATGATTTGTGTTTTGAGCCAGTTGTAAAACTATTGAAACCTTGTTATCACAGGTACAAACAGAAACGCTTAAGAGCAAAGAAAATTCTGATAAATCTGCAAAATGCTATAATTTTTTTGCAGATTTGAAGGCACAGAGCAACATTATACAGTGCTTTTGAGGACTAACAGCACACTGGATAGCCAAGGATTTCATAGGAAGAGCAAATGACCAGCAATTAGATTTTTGACAGCAAACACACAGTGCGATCCGTCTTTTATACACTGTTTTTTAAATATTCTAGTCTCCTTGAGGGAAACGATGATCTTTAATTCTGTTAACAGTAGCAATGAGCACACTGTCAGTGCTAAACAGATTTCATTAATATGAATAACAACAACAATAATAATGTGATAACAAAGGAACTGTTTGGAGGCATTTCTAAGCATACTTAAAAATGGCAGATTGCCAGAGAACCCATCCATAAGATGGCCCAAGACAACAGAACTGATATAATGAAAGGTTGCAATGACTATAATACTTAAAAGTTTGCTGATCCTGGGGTGGATACCAGCAAGGTCAATTCCTAGGGTTTAGTTAGAGCATTGCAGAGTGGTGATCCCTCCTGTAACTATAAAAGTTTGGGGTATTTTGTATACCCCTTGTATCTCTGTAGCAAGGGTGCATTATTACATCAAAAATCAATAGGGAATTTGATTGCAATGAGTCAAAAGTTAGAGGAAAGCATTTCAAGATCTCCTCTGCAACTGTCTTCAAGTTACAAAGCATACAAAGGGAATTAGACTTCTCGGTTACTCAAGATATCATGCTCTCACTAACTAGGTGAGTCCATCTCAGTGGAGTCTTAGAATGTAATTCTAGTTCTCAAGCTATTTGAAGAGCTAACCCACAAGATACCCTCTGACCAAGTCAGCATATTTGTGTTGATCAGACAGTTCAAGCAATGAGCTTGAAGCCCATGCTTCTCCAAAGTTGTCACACTGAAACTGGCTAAGGAAAACATGTACTGTATTGAGACTCCTGAATTGGAGATCCCTCCAAAACAAACTATGAAGAACTATCCAGCAACCTAGAAGGGAAAGCAGAGAGGATACTACAAGTACATGACCTCCTTTCCACCAGTTTTAGAGGCTATAACTCCATTAACTTCAGTGGAATTATTCCAGATTAACACCAGTGTGAGAGGACAGCTAAGAGCTCAGTGTCCAGTGTATGAAAATGCTATAAGCAAATGGCTTTCTCCATAGCTGACAGATGACTGTAATATGTGGATCATAGAGAACTGGAAACAAAACACAATCAGACTTCCAAATGTTTCTTATATCAAGGTGTTTTTTAGATAGCTCTGAAAACAACATACCCTTAAACTGTGCCAAGAAAATCTATTCTGCTCACAGAAGCATATATCTCCTATTCACTCCAGAAAGGTTAGTGTTAACATGTAATTTGACAGTACATACATTCCAATATTTAATTCTATTATGCCTTTCACCTTCATAATTACTTATTGCATAATCATTTGTGTTGAAATCCTGGCCCCACTGAAGTCAAAGACAAAACCCCCATTGATTTCAATGGGGGTAAGGATTTCACCCTTGGTATGTAGTGTAGCTTGACTGAATTTGCTCTTAGTGCACTTCTAATATGTCACTCCTTTTCAGTGCAAGTCAAGGGTGTGTGTGCATGCTTGCAAAGTGGCTTAAAGTTCACCTTTACGCTTTGCTGATCCTGGGGTGGACATCAGCAAGGCCAATTCCTAGGGTTTAGTTAGAGCATTGCAGAGCGGTGATCCCCCCGTAACTGATTTTCTGTTCCTGGTTTGAGGGAAACATTCACCAAAAGTGCATGCCAAAGCAACCACAGCCCACCTGAGGCTCTGGCCCACTGCACTTACAAATTAAATGACTTCTCTGGTGTTTTATTCCTTTTTCTTCAGTGCTGATGACCTGTGAATTTATCATTTTTGCCCTGGTAAGCTTTAAAATGTGTTAATTTTCTCAATGATTGACATTGGTTTTTTTTTCTTTTCCATGGCTATTGAGTTGTCTATAAAGCAGAAATGCTCCACAGACCTTCAATTGGTCATTTAAGCAGCACAATAGATTTTTTTCTCAGATTCTGAAGAAAAACACAGTAAGAAACATTTGGATTACCAGTTCTCTGAACTTTTATGGAAGCAAATTTTTTAAAGATATTCCATTCAAACACAAGAATTATCAACAAATTCAGTGGCTTCTAAAACCACTACATTTTTGATTGACTGTTTGTTTTACATGCAGTCTTGGCATGCTTTCTAATTTTATACAGTGGCCAATTTATTCCACCTACAACACATGTTTCTAACACAGGGTTTTCTCAAAACTAAAGATAAAGTACATTATTCATCTTCCTGATGTGCTAGGTTACCATCAATCTGGTTCTATTTTCTGGCAATGGAAAAAAACATCCCTTTTGCAGCCTCATTCTGCTCACTTTGAAGTAAATGGGAAAATTCACTTTGATTCAATGGGATCATGGTCTGGCTTTTTATGGATAATTCTACATGGTAGCTATCCAGGTTGGAACAATATACCTAACAATCTGATATAAACTAGGCAAAGCAAATTGAAATGCAATGCTTTGAACAATTGTAATGCAATTATTATCAGCTACAAGAAAGATATTGAATGTTTCAAATGGAAATGCAGGAAAATATTATTATGCTGTAGTGGGTTTATGATAATGTAATGTTTGTAAATTCCTACAACAAAATTCTGAATTGTGCCAGCAAATACTGAATAAGTCCTCAGGTTCCATATTATAACTTTGATTTTTTTTTTTTTTTAAAAAGGGCTCCTCTAGTGATTTTATTGGGAATTTCAGCTTAGAAATGAATGCATGATATACCTCTAAACTCCTGTTTTGCCAAAATGATACAAGAAGGGCCATTATTTTATCAAGTCATTCTTTTACAAATAGACATAGGTTGCTCAAGGTGAAAGGGGGCAACAATCATGCCATTATAGGAAAAATATTAATAGTAATGGGTTTTGGTTTTTTACCCTAGATAACCTTTCCTGGCCTCTCTCTCCTACCCACCTCTCACTCCCTATATTAGCTCAAACAATTAAAACTCCGTTTGTGTGATGATAACAGCAGACAGATTTGAATATACTAGAGTAATGGCTACACCAGAGTCAGCCTTTGTAAACCTAGCCTAATTCTCTACATTTAGTTTTGAAGTCTTTGAGGTTGGAATAGTAATTTTCACAGAGAAGTCACCAGTCTGATCCTACGTCATTGCAGTGCTGCTACTGAATTCCTGCTCTCCTGTGCAGCCCAAGATGTTATGTGGCAATTCTCAGTATATTCGTTTAAATTGGTTCAAGTGTTTACTCTCATATCCACCTACCCCTGTGCACAGAACCCAAAGTAATAAGGGTCAGGGATCCTTTGAGAGTCATAAATAAAAGGCAGCCATAGAAACAGTGACATTTAGGGTGACATAAAGGGTGGTTCAGAGCTCCACCACTTCTGGGAGCACTCCTAAGCAGTTGAATGCCCAGGAAGCACTGCTCCAACTGTGCTCCCAGCCTGGTCTGGGGGGTGATAGGGTAGGGAGACAGAACAGTGGACCCTCCTCCTCCATGACTCTCCCTGTCCTCTATAGGGCATATGGAGGGAGTAATATTTGCAGTCTTCAAAGTGCAGGAACTTGACTTGTGACTGGTTTTTCTGCAATCTATGCAAGAAGGGGGGAAGGCTCCTCATACTCTCTCTGCTCCCTCTCCCCCATGCATCCACATAAGGGTTAGTTACAATTTGGCCCTAACTTGACACTATGGAGCACAGCAATTACAAATTTAATAATGTTATTCGGAATTTATAGGTACTGATCAGATTCCTATTACTAGAGGTTGGTGGTAGAACATGGGGTTTCCATGAGGGTCCCTGAGCACTGCAACAGGTTACCACTCCTGAAAATAGCCATGGAGTAAATGGGACTTGGGTTCCTATGTCAGTTAGGCACTTTTGAAAACTTTCCCCTTGTTCTGTTGTTCTTCAGAGCATCCTACAAGGTGCATCTGTTTGCATGGGCTGCTGCAGAGGGTGAGGGTTAGAAGAGAGTTTTGAGTTCTTTAGACTGTTGGGGAGTGAATAGCTGTTCTATTTCATTTCTGTTATCGTAACTTGTGTCAGAGTTGGCATGAGCCTGGGATATGCCCGCCCCCTCTTTATTACTGTATAACTCTAAAGAAATTAAATAAATAACACCACAAGAAACTTGCAGATTGTATCCATGGGGATGATGAATAACAGCACAATGATCTACAACTTCATCCAAATCCCACTGAATTTGATGGGGAATTGTCTATTGAATTCAAAGGAGTTGGGTCAGGCCAAAATTGTTACAAATGCAGCATTCTGTAGTTGGATAGCCATTCACAGTCTTTGTTTCTCCTCCCTTGGTGTTCACACCTCAATTGCTAGGAGAGCACCTCACCCTCCCTGATTGAACTAACCTCGTTATCTCCATACTGATTTATACCTGCCTCTGGACATTTCCATTACTTGCATCTGAAGAAGTGAGGTTCTTACCCACGAAAGCTTATGCTCCCAATACTTCTGTTAGTCTTAAAGGTGCGACCCTCTGTTGCTTTTAGCAGTAAAACATGTCAGTATTCACCACCACTTGGAAGAGACATGGGCAACAAAACATAACCTATCATCTCTCAGGCATTCAAAGGCATCTCCTTTCTCCATCCTATGTGCCTACATCCCTTTTGTAAATTATATTTAGGCTCCTAAATCAGTTAGGAGTTGCTGTGCTCAGCATCACAATGCCTATGTGCCTTTGAAAATCTGGCTTTACACCACAGCCCTAGCAGGTTTTTCAAAACATGATTCTTCCAAGAAGTCCTGATTTATTAAAATTGGTCTTGAAACTGAAGAATGTTTATCTCTCTACCTACCTGTCTTTCTATGGAATTTATAATGTGCCCATCTCCAGGGTAACTAAGTGTGAAACAGGGTGCTATCTGCCTGAATGTAGCATTGAAAGGAAATTGAAAAAAAATGGGCCTCGTTCCATAAAGTTCTTGCCTGAAGCAGCTGCCGAATCTAGCCTTTACTGATAGGGTTATTTGGCATCGTCTGTAAATTATTTTTCACTCTTGCTTTATGTAGATTATCCAAACAGATTCAGAAAATTATGGGTCCCTTCCAGCATTTGGGGTGCCTAGATTCCCATTAAAATAGCACTGCAAATTTTTCTGCCCTATATATTTTACATAAGGGAATAGAAGGCAGGAAAACAAGGCTTTGGTAGCAAGACAAAAGTCACAACATTCATTTCATGATACATCTGGGATCTCACCACCTGGGTAGGCTTGAGAGACAGCCCTGCAAAATAGAAATAGAAGGATATTAAACAATAACACAAAAGCACTAGCAAGATATTTCAAAATGTACAGCTTAGAGAAGTAAAATCATGATTTCACAATATAAAACTCTGTGATTGGTGGAGAGGGGAGAGTGTGTATGTGTGGGGGAGAGGACTCAAAAAGAAATCAACTCCAGAGAGAAAATGCAAAAACTGTAGCTATGGAAGCTAAGCCTGCTAGAAGACAGGCCAAATTTATGCATTTGTTCTGTATCCAGGGTTCACCTCCATGCTATTCAGGAGTCATTGATTAACTGACATTAGTTTGAAATGGGGCAATTAGACAGCACAAAATGTCTACAGCATAAATTATACAAGGAAAAAGTGCTTAAAGAGAGCATCCTCTTTTGTCTCTAAGTCTTGCCAGCTGTTTCTTTTCCTCCCCCATGAGTGTTTCTTACCTTTTTAGATGTGCATATTCCTCTTTTCCCTAAATTACTCTTACGGAACTGTATTGACTATATGTCAAACAAAATACAGCTATAAGACCATATACATTTTGAAAGTCTCAGCCAATCCAGTGGCACAACAGCAGTGAATTGTCCGACCATAAGATAAATTTGCTCAGAAGTCGATAACACTGTGCAGGTACCTGCTACAGACGTAGCTCCTGACATTTTGGGACTTACACCTGTGCTTAAGTCCCACTGGAACTTCAGCATGAGCTTCAAGTTAAACATGCTTAACTGCCTGGTTGAATCAGGGCTTGGCCTTATATTTAACCATGAAAATTACAGGTCGTTTGAAACTCTCTTATATTTATTTACAGGGAGAAAGGCAAATCAAATAAAGTTGCTAATCTGCCCTTCTGGAAAAAAGAGAGCCTTGTATATTGATGCTTGGTTGCTGTGTTGATTAACTGCTACTCTCTTACTACAAAGCAAGGATTCTCAGCTGTTAATACAGCATGCCTGTCTACAATGGAAACAAGAAAATTCTTTCTGTAAAACAAACATTTTTAAAGGAGACTGGCGGGAAGCTCTTCTCTTGTGTGTTGTGCAGTGCTGCACGTTGTTGACACTCAACAACTAATAACCTCTGCCCAAAGAAACACCTTAATACTCCTTTTGGGCTGTATATTTGAACAGGCATCCTTTTATTCTATTTTCTTTGGTGCAATGGGTCCTTTCCATCCTGAAAGACTTCCTTTCTAAGAGCATTACTATTGCCAATGCTCCCCATCATTCAGTCTTATCATCCATGTGGTGTTTATGGCACCACTTCTCAGTCTCTTGATAACTGCTGTTGTTTCACAGTGTTTTAGTTATAGGTTCTCACCCACTTAAATATCTTCCAAAAACTCTCTAACAAATGGTGGCAAAAGCCTGAACTGATCTTTTGCACAAAACTGAACGCAGTCATTATTAGAGATGGGCACAAGCTGCCATTTTCTGATGTAGATTTCATAACACTTACCCTTTTCCAGATCCAGAGGTGCTCAGATCGGGGGTTTTGATTACATCCATTTTACTACTACCTCCAAGGGATCAGCTGCAAAATCCCGTTTGGTGTTTGCATTTTACTATCTCACACCATTCAGGGGGATTTATATCCAGAGTTTTGGTTCAAAGCTAATTCTAGGGATGTTTAAGTTATACTCTGTGGGCCAGATCCTGGTCTCCGTTAAGCTAACCCAGCTATATGGAAACCTCTAGGCATAGGGGAATCCCTGAGTAGTGCAAGCTGACAAACGGAAGCTTACTATCCATACCAGTTTCCCCCTGGGAGAGGAAGGCAGGATTTTAGCCTTTATCTGTCTCAGTAGCAGTAGGAAAGAAGGAAGATCAGAAGCCTGCACTATGCAATTATAGGTTGTGGACTGGCATTTTTTAAGTGAAACATGTCTTACATGCTAGTTTTCCAATTCCCCTTAATCACAACAGCAGACTTACATAGACCCTCCTCTGTGCTGTGGTGTCAACCAACTACCTGATGGTGGCTACTTGAAGTGGCTTCTTCTCTCTTCTAGCATGGGATGGGTCCTGGCTTTTTATTTTGTGATGCTTGGTGCCTCCACCCAAAGTGATGCCTCCTTGTGCTTGGGACATAAGGGGTGCTATCCCTTGGGGAAATGAATAATGCTACTACTGCTGGCAAGGAGTGTAAAATCCAGGACACACAAAACAATAAATTATATCAACATTAACCCCATCAAAGACACAATGCACCCCAAAATAACAGTATAATTCAATGTTCCCCTGAGCGAATGGCTTATCAGGCTGGTGCAGTTAAGTTTAACAGACAACAAGGGAGTGATATGTCCAGTATCACATCCAACCACTTTTGACTGCCCTAACCTGATGGATCAGGTACCTATTTTGCAAGCAGGGTAAACTGGAGGTAGCCTTAAATGTGTGAGATTGACCAAAACTCAAACCTATGATCTTCAGGATTGCAGTCGAGTTCCTTATCCCCTCAAACAGGCTCTGGGGTTAGGGTTAAATAATAAGTACTAAAATATCAACAAATTCCCCCCATCCCAACACTCCCCACTCTTCCCAACCCCCAGCTTCTTCCCTGGCACCTTCCCTGGGATGGTACAGTGAGGCTGAGGCTGGAGACACGTGCTGCAGTGCTGTGAATGTTAGCCGGCTTAAACTAAAAATAAAAATGGTCCTCTTACAATGTCTTCCCACCTGATGGGGCAGGATCCTTTTCTGGCTCTCTGGTCTGGAATCCTGTGGAGGTCTTGGCTGGCCCTATGTGCCCAGTTCTGGGTCAGATCTCTGTCATTCTGGACACTTATCTCCACAGGGCTGGAACTGCCTGATCTGTGCGACTTTGCCACAGCAGTTCAAAGACTCCCTTTGTGGAGAGTGGGAATTAATCAGAGACTTCCTGAGCTGTTCTGCTTCTCTCTCAGAAGATCTCTGTCAAGAGTTCCAAGCTCAAGCCTGAAACTAAAACTACTAATCTCTTTGTCTCTGACGGTACATCTACCACTTGCAATGCCGTGTAGAATACAGAAATTGCATGCACAGCTCGCATGGGTAGAAATAGCAGTGTTGATGGTGAGGCACAGTTTAGGTGAGTAGAGTAGACTGCCCTACATGCCTGAACACTAGGGTACATTCCTTACACATCTCTCTGCACGCCCAAGCCATGCCTCCCTCATCTACATTACTATTTTTAGTAGTGTAGTGTCCTGCTGCCTCCCCACTGCCAGAGCCTTTCTCCGCCACAGTGAAAGGCTCTGGCAGGGAGGAGGCGACAGAGAAAGGCACCAACAACTCCCCCCCGCCAGAGCTTTCACTGCAGTATGTAGGTACACACCACAGTGACAAGTGTGGCTGCAGCCTGCTTTCACTGTGGTGTGTACCTACATATGTAGTACCTGTACTCTACACACCACTACACACCCTATACGTGTAGACAAGGCATGAGTCAGGTTGTTCCCACCCAATGAGGGGCTGAGCAGTCCTGGCTCATCAGTGCCCCGCAAATGGCTTCACCATCTCAGCCCCTGGAGACGCCTCCCTCTTGGCCCTAGCAGGAGTTTCCAGTCCATTCTGTTCCCACCCCTCACTCCAAACATGCTGAGAAATAGTGTTCAAGGGCGGTGGTAGCCATTATTGTTGTAGTCCATATGATAGGAGCCCCTGGAGGCTCAATCCAGAGTGCCAGGAGCTGGCAAATTCCAAGTGGGGGTTACACTTGTGTTGTAAAATGTTCCATCTGCATTAAGATGTGCAGTCTAAAGAGCAGGCAAAGCCAGCAGAGAACTGATTTTTCACAAAGAACAAGCCCTGTGCTTCTGTTTACAAAGGGAAAATCAATAATATATTTTAACATTTATAAGTAGCTGTTTTTTTCTACAGAATATTTAAGCATGCATACAGTTATTCACTTATGCTGTATTTAGTATTCTAAAATGGCTGAGCTTGTATTGAGACGTCTAGCTGCTAGATGCTCTGTCTTGCGTTAGCTTTGCTCTTCTAATATCCTGCAAATAGTCCTCATCTTCTGGTTGACATTTTTGTCCAGCCCCTTTTTGGAACTTCCTATAAAAGAGCATGTGTTACCTTGATTCCTACAGAGTTTAAATAAATCTGGACACTAGCATGAGGCTCATCCAAACCCTCTGACACATCACACATACAGCACATACATCACACATACATGCATCGCCCTTTCTAGAGGTTCAGGTGTCATTGGCTGCTGTGCTAATTGGAAACTGCACATAATTCACATTTTATTGACAGAGTCTGGGTTTTATAAGGATCAGCATCTCATCACAGTTATCAAAGTTGCATGTGTAATACAGTTAGCCCAACACAGGTAAAGCCTTGGGGAGGAAATGAAATGCACAGTTAGCCAAATACTATTTACATATATTTCAGTATCAAGTATGAGACTACATGTTCATCAGACACCCAGTGTACATTTTACATCTGCATGTCAACAGCCTTCAAAATTACAAATTCATGACTGCATAACAATATTTTCTCTAAACTAATGGGCTTTTTAAATAAAATGTAATATCTCATAATTCCACTTATCTCTTCTAGGTCAGTCTGAAAGGAAAAAATGTAGTTTTCCTTCAAATAGTCTAATTAAATTAGGCCATGGAAAATATGTGAGTTGTCCCTATGAACAAAATATAAATCCCAAGAAGAATGTATAGTAATCTAGTCCATTGTGGCTATATATAATATCTGTGCTTGTGTTGTAATTCCTTGACTATATGAAGCATTTGTGCAGCCTTCAAAATATTTGAATATCACATGCAGAGCATGACAGTTTTGTACAGTGAACTCTCTCTTCCATGGCTCATTTGAAGTGAACCTGTCAGTCATCATTAATGGTCTGTGAAACCCTATCCCAAGCTTGTGCCAAGACTTTCCCGGATAATAGTTACATGGTGATAAGCTCAGCTGTGTTGCACTGTAAATCAGGGAGTTTCACAATGAAGTTACATGGTAAGCTGTGCTATATTAGACAGTAAATAATTGTGCTGAACAACAGTAACAAACTAAGCTCCTTTCGTTTCTCTCTTCCACCCACCCCCGTTCCCTCTCAGCCACCACCACCTTGCACACAACTTATGCTTCTGTATGTATGCTTCTCAGACACTGGAGACAGGGCCTAGGCTATGTGCACCTGGGCACAAGATTTAATATTTGAGGCTGGAGGTAGCAGAACACGGGACAGGACAAAAGGGTCACATCCACATTTGGGAGATGTCACTGGAAATGAGTTAGATTAGGAAGTGGGGCAAGACTCCAGTGGAGCTACATTGATTTACACCAGCTGAGTATCTGGTCCATAACATGACTTCAATAGAGCTGCCCCTAATTTATGTAGGCGATGGCCCTGGCCCTATATTTTTAATATATATGTACCCAAGGAAGTAGCTAATTAGCCCACTTCATCCCTGGTGTAACTCTATTGATGGTATAACTTCATTGAACTTGGCCTGAATTGTTCATGGAAGCATTAGAGAATGGAGTTTGAGGCCTCCAAAAAAAAAAAGAAAAGAAAGAAAGAAAATAAAAATCTAGACACAATTCTTCTGCTTCATATTGTTTGTATTTCTGCTTCTTAATGTATTATTAATAAATAAATCTTCATGAAAAAAAACATTGCTTCCCATGGGCTTATGTGCTCCCCGCTATTTACTGAACCCTCAGCTAGGGAGAAACATGTTAGTACAAAGGATTGACTGGGCTGCTTGCATTCTGCAAAGTAAAAAAGCAAGGAACATGCTCAAGTTTCTGCCTTTAGGATTGTTACAGCTTCCGAGACAGACATCCCATGGAAGGAAAGTTTGCCATTCCTTTTTGCTGTGCATGACCACAACTTTTTCTATGTATAGACAGTATATTTATCCATGTTGCGAGGGCAGGAACAAGGGAGAAAAGGTCACAAATGTGAAATGTTTGCTGGTCCACACTCAAGCAGCTCTTTTGGTGGTATGTATCACTAGTTTAAAAGCCCTTAGGAGGGTGCTCCAGGGCTCTAACGTGGGCTCTAGTAACATGTCCATGCTCCAGAGCTCTTGATGAACTCTTAATCAACCCTTGCTTCCCTTACTTTAATTGTTCTAAGCAACATTCCAATATTTGTTTACACTAATTTAATAATTCAAATTTGTATAAGTTATTAAGGTCCACATTTTCAAAAGACTCCCCCATAGCCTTTATCTCGACCAGGTGACTCATGTGAAAACTACAAGCTGCCTTGCCTTCACCAGGATCAGCTAACTCAAGGTAAGTACACACTTTTCGCCCCTGCTGCAGCTGGATCTTGTCATATAACAGTCTTGTGATAATGTTGGGATCAAGGTGTAAATTCATGAGTTACAAAAGTAGAACAGAGACTGTTTCACCAAAACAAGTAGCAGATAGAATAGTCATTCCTCTGATGGTACATTTTCTTAAGAAGCTACTAGAAATATTATATAACCTGCTGATTTTTCCCCCCACAAAAATGGGGGCCTAATTTTGTGTTTAAAATGGAATGTCGAAAAACTTGATTTTTGAATAGTTTTGCATTTCATTTGGAATACTTCATACACCTATAGTAATTACTGAATGCCAAACAATCCTGATTAATATTGGAAGAATAAAAGACTCTAAATGTTCATTTAAATGAATTTAGTAATTTCATTTTGTATAGTTTTTCATAGTCCTAGTGTTCAATTTGACAGAGTACAGGTATTCACTTATTAAATAAGGTCATATATAGCAATATCCTCTACAAGACATTTCAACAAAGAAGTAGAAATATTTTCTTACTGAAATATATTAATGAATCCAGAGACACCAAATTTATGTATTCTTACAAGCATGGGTATAATCTGATGTTCCTACAATTTTGGAGAAAGGTGAGCTCTAACATACAGATTTCAAATGAGTCACATTAGAAAAGCTCATATTTAGAAGAGGAATTGAAGGGAACTCCAAGTCCAAAACTACACAAAAAGTGCAATATTTGAATTAACTGACTTCCTCAAAGCCACATTCTAACTTTCATGTTCCCTATGTGTACTTCTAGCAAAGGGTTCCGGTGATACAGAATTACACAATTAAGTAAATGAGACAGCAAACCAAGCCTATAAAGGTTCACCCCAGTAGGTTTTAAGTAAAATCATGTCATATTTTCCCAGGGCCCATCTTGTTGACCTCGGAGGCTGACCCCTGCCCAATTTATGACCTCAAAATTCTTCTCACTTGAGGGGTCATTTCCCAGCACTTTTGTTTCCCTCCCCCATTCCCATGAATTTGGCTGTAGGAAAGGGATGATCTAGCTTCTAAGTGTCTCCATAATGAGCTTTGAGTTTGGAAATTTTACTCTTGCCAGGAGAGCTGACATTCAGGTATTTGTTGTTTTACCTAGAACTGTAACTGTCTTGTCCCTGAAGAGTTGAACTATAGTTCATCTGGGGGGTGGGGCTCTGGGGGAAGCATGCATAGGTGACTGGGGAGATTTATGAGGTTCAGCACTGTCTCAGAGCCTATGGCATTTGGACTGTGGAGGCCCACACACTAAAGAAGGGGGGGAAGACAAGGATTCTGCACACAGGTGTGTGCCTTAGAGACCTAAGACATGATTATATTTAAAAATCTTGCCGATGACACCTTATAGGTTCTTTTGACTCTTTCTGGTTTATTTAATATTGTAGTGCAGTTACCCTATCATGATGACTTAGAATCAGATTCTGTACTGTATGGTCCTGGGGAAATTGTTCCAGTGAGTTCACAGATGTGTAAATTAAGTCCTCACTGATCAGAGAGTGGTGTGGGGAAGCTATATAGATAGTTTTCATCTGCCAACATGATTTTTTTAAAAAGTTAATGTTGGGTCATTGTATAATCTGTCCTATCACTCAGATGGATGGCTGTTTTTTATAAGATTAAGACACACTTTCTCTCCCTCTACCCCAAGGTGCCCTTGAAACCTTTGCCCAAAACTCCAAGGAAACCTGTACTGAACATTTTTTGAGATTTGAAAATGTTCACTTAAATTGCCATCTCCAGCTGACTCCAGACCCCAAAGTGTGGAAAAGCCATGAGAATGTCTCTTCTCCTGAGATTTTTAGCCCCACTCTGCAGAAGCTAAGAGGTTTGAAAACTAAACACCCAAACTTCTGAATGTTTTTCCTCTAACAGACCATAATTTCCAATCCTTTCAGTTCACTCATCACTAATAACCAGAGAATTTCTATCTCCTTTTCCCATCTGTCATCACTTAGTTATAGGCCCTGATTCTGTTCCCACATACTCCAGCATAAATTATGATGTAACCAGTGTAAGTGAGAGTAGAATCAGTCCCATCAAGTTTACGTTCTGTGTAAAATGCCTCTATCATTAGTTGTTATTGAATCATCTCCTCCATTGGGCACAGTATCCCAAGAGGCAATGGGACCAATCAATCAATCAATCAATCAATCAGTAAGAGAAAGGTCTTGTGCTTTTAAATGTCCATTTTGTTTTTTATCATTGACTCTCTCATAAACATCTTCAAAAAAGAGGTAATAGGGGAATGCTAATGGAAATATTTGTAATAAAACTATGGAATCTTTCTAAGGGCATCTGAAATCTGCTCAAACTTTTTGAGTTTGAAATGTCCAGACAGATGGAGGGTTGAACTCCATTTACAATGCTGTTCCTTTTAGATCCAGTAGGTGTGAGGGATCATAAGAGACAATTTACTTAGCCTCAGGTCATCCAAACAAATGCTAGCAGGTAGGTTAAGAAGTGATATATGGGTGTGGAATACCTGGAGTGCAGGAGAGAGAGAGAGAGAGAGACTGGGTGGGGCTGGGGTTAGGGAAAGTGAGTAAGAGAAAGATGTACTGTCACGCAAGAGTAGAATTTCCAAACTCAAAATTCACTACTGAGAAACTTTGAAGCTAGATCATCCCTTTCCTACGGAGAAAGTCACAGAAAGGGGGGGAAGGGAACAAAAGCTGAGAAATGATCCCTCAAGTGAGATGGATTTTGAAGTTATAGATTGGGCAGGTGCTCAGGCTCCCAGACTCACAGGTCAACAGGATCTGGAGGAAAGGGAATCCGTGGATGCATGGAGACAGAGGGAGAGATGCACCTGTTCCATCCCCAATCCATCTGGCAAGAAGGCAGGAGCCATTCTGCCATTGGTAGAGTCTCTACACCTGCCCATTAGGTTCTCATCCAAAGTCCAACATAGTCAATAGAAACATCCCCTCTGACTTCAAGGGATTTGAGTCAGGCACTAGCAGCTGTAGAGACAGCTCCATAGGAATCCCTGCTGCTTCATGAACTCCCAATGAGATACTTGCTCAGATGTCCACAGGGATTATTCTCACCCTCACATTCAGCTCCTCCGGTCCCCGTTGGAAAAGACCATGGAGGCCTATCTCTATTATGGCTCTCTGGAGGGACTTGCCCAGCAGAATTCCACCAAACTTGGACTCTGTCTGCTTTCATATGCAGAATGGGGTAGAGGACTATCATATACACCCCATTAAATAAAAGGCAAAATGGGAAAAGCTCAGGGGCAAAGAAGGAGCCCTACTAAACAGAATTCTGATAAGGAATACAATAAAACATTACAAAACCTCTCCAGCACATTGGTAGATTGGTTTTCCCAATAATTATGTTACGTTCTTAAAATAGGTACTATTTTTATAATGTCTTCCCAGGTTTAGGCCTCAGAAATGTAAATGGCCTTAAAAAAGATGCACAGACCCTGTGATATTCTGTGTTGTATTTATCTCTTAAGGAACCTTGTCATTAGACTCAAATTAAAAATGAGCTGTCAGATTCTATTAATAATTAATGTTGAAATGTTAGCACTTTGAAAGACTTTCAAATGCAACACATTCCATTTAATGTTGAACAGTTTTATATTTACTGTAATTCCACCTTTCATCCCTTAATGTCAACCTCTAAATCTTTAATGCTTTAATCACACTTCTTATTTTGATATCCCAAGTGAGATGTTCTAACCTGCGTCCGCTCCTTTTCAAGAAGGGGCACATTTTATACAGGAAGGTTAGTCAGCAGCAATTGTTAATTATTAAGGAAAACAAAATGCTGCTGCTGGAAAATTGTGTTTGTTCCCAGCAGTATATGTTACCTTTAATCTGTATTGACAAGAAGCAAGAGGAGTCATAAAATAATCAGAGGAGCCAGGAGATACAATTGTTTGAGAAGAATGTTACCGAGCAGAAATTTAAGGATCTTGATTTGATTCCATAAATGAAACTAATTACTGGATAATGCATTATTATATGGAAACAACATACCTGTAATGCACATAGATAAAATAAGTACTGGTAAATATAAGAGAAGATGGTTTATGCTTCAGAGTTTTGCTGCATTCTACATATACATTTAATCCATATTTGCGGACATACATTTCTTGCTTATACATGGTGACCATTTAAAAATAATTTAAACTACAATACAAAAATGTAGACTTGAAGAAGAGCTCTGTGCAGCTCAAAAGCTTGTCTCTTCCACCAACAGAAGTTAGTCCGTTGAAAGATATTACCTTACTCACCTTGTCTTTCTCATATTCTGGGACCAACATGGCTACAACACTGCAAACATACAAAAATGTACATTGATTTCTGTATTGCCTACTTAAACATAAAGTTTGTGGAGAGATACAGAAAAATACATCAACTAATTGTTTTAAGATCTTTTTTCACTGTGTGAATTCCTCTTGGGATTTTCTGGTCAATTGAAAATATCCCAATATATAACATCATACGTACTAGAAGTCTTATTATGACCCATGCAAACAATGGTAGTTGTGGTGGGATATCTTCATTGAACAGCACCTGCAGGATTTCTTGAAAGGAAAGAGAGTTTTAAAATGTGTAGTTTTAAAACTTATTCCTGTGATTAGCTCAGTTTTCCTTTTTGCTCTGCCATTCCCCTTTAAAATGATGTGTGAAAGCAGGGCAGCCTTTAACAAAATCTCAATGGAACAACACACCATAGCTGCTGCATATACAGTGTACCTAGTATATAATGTCATAATATGCAATTTCAGCAGAAATATGGTGTATGGCAGTTATAGTGGATAATCAAGTGTGTAATGGCTAATTTTTCTCTGTGGTCCTTAAAGGTGGATATTCAGAGTGTTTTAAGCTAAAAATCAAATTATTCAATATTGATTCTATGGCAGATAATGACATTCATAGAGCATTTGAACTTTTTTCAGTAGTGAATATTATTTATCTTGTCTTTGTTTACACTTGTACTGTTTTATAGGACATGCACGGTTCTTCTTCCCCTCACTAATGGGTAAATGTATAATGAGTATAGTTAAAAAGTAATCTTTTGTCTTTTTATTGATAGTTAATGGGCCATTTGTGCTACACTAAGTCACAGTGAGTAACAACTTACAACATAAGTTGTCCCATATAAGTCAATGAGACTATACATGTACTAAAATGTTGTTCATTGTAAATAAGGGTGAAACAATTGGGCCTAAGATGCAATTGGTTTTGGAGCTAAACCCCATTATGGACCTGATCCAAAGCCCATTGAAGTCAATGACAGCCTTTCCACTGACTTCAATGGATTGTGGATTATGCCCTATACATTTAGAATTTACTGGTCAAACTAATTCAAATAAAAAGCTTTAAATTGTACCTACTAAACATATTTTAAGAATTTCTCTGAGACTTCAGAGAACTGACACAATCCAGAAACCATAAGACTGGATTTTTCACTGCCCTGTAGCTTGTGTAGTTTTTTGTGTAGCTTCTGCTAATTGAATGTAAAACACTGCCATTCTGATCTGGTAGCATTTTGCACCCTCTTTGCACAGATGTAAGTGAATACATAAGGTGGAAAACAATGAAATATCAGGATCAGATAATGTTGGATTCTGCCATCAGCTATGCCCAGAGGGCTGCATTTACTTCAGTGAGATTGTATTGGCATAAATTAAGACAGAATTTTCCCCATCTCTTCTCTGTAACCTGGCTTGTTAACTCTCCTCTATATTTTTGCACACTTCTATTATCATACTTCCATGAACTCTGTATTTTTTCCTAGTTGCATGGACAGTGGGTAAAATCCTCCCGTGTTGAAAATGATCAACATTTTACCACACTGATTCTTCCAGTCCATGCTGGCTTGCAGAACAGGCAGTCTGTGTTTACTGTTTGGAATCCCAAATCCTCCAACTTGAACATCAAAAAAGAAACAAAAAATTCCTGCTGCTGCATTATCATGCCAGCTTCTGAAACCATCCCTACACTCTGCAGAGACTCATACTGTTCAAGAAAGCATTAAAGAATATTTATAAGATGTCCAACAGGACAAAAAAATGGACATATATAATATGTGTACGTTGTTCATTACAAACATGGTTAGTTTGTATGTGTAATGGATGTGTTCTTAAAGCACAGTGGGTTCTTTGAAGTTTACAAGTTTGTTATGAATTGATTTATTCATGAAATGCTTTGTTTCTATGACAACTTTATTGGTTTGCCTGTGGTCTAAATACATATAGGCATGGCAGGAATTCCTCAGTACAAAACAAATTACACACTACCACCTGAATTGCTTGCTGCCTTTAGGGAATGTACAGAATCAGGGTAGAAATCACCATATACTGTGCCAGTACGAGAACGATTACCTAGTAAAGAAAAATACTTGAAGGTTCTCCACAGTTTCCAACTCTATAAAAAAAAAAGGCAGCGATGGACATGAGGAAAGGAATCTTGTGGAAAAAAGATAAAAGGGACCCAAACCCTAACTGCAGACATACTAGCATATGCAAGCAAAAGCCACAGATCAAAGATCATCATTCTTTACCACAAATAATAGCCCTTGCAGGAGGCCATTAATATTCATAACAGCTCTATAGCGATAAAGAAACTGAAGAGCCATTGTTTAGAGAAAAATTATTATGAAAGTATGGGCATTAGTTGATAAAAGGATAGAGAGGCTCATAGGGAAGACACATAAAAAGGATCTGAGAGCAAAAGTCAATAAAGGATCAAATGACAAAAGGACAAGTGCTGAGGTAAAGGAGTAATAATTGAGAGGTAGAGCAGGAATGGGAGTAAGAAGGCAGCAGTCTGAGGAAAAGGGATATAAAAAGTAAATAAGAGGGTCAAATGAAAAAGGTATGGAAAATAGAACTGAAATATAACATGGATAAAAGAGACCGGGGGACAAGCCTCATTTCACGCACATTACCTTTGATTTCATCTTTAAAAGGGCATCCTAAAAATTTGTTAAAATAATGGTGCACTTTTTTAGCTTTCTCAGTAGGCTTGGTTCTTTTGTCCTATTTAATATTCTGCAATGATTCTTGAAAAATGAAATGCAAGAACAGTGAAGTCCATTATACGATCTTTCCCCTGATGCATAGCTTCTTTTTCCATGGTGCCTTCTACTTCTGAAAGCCTTGAACATCAGAAGAAAATAGCATTTCTGAATTATGCATGGAAGTTATTTGGTAAATTCATAATACAGAGCCATACAATATTGAGGATCAGATTTAGGAAAGTAAAGTGTAAATTTCAAGAGGAAAACAATAATTTAACTTTGATTCCCCATTATTGCAAGCCATATTGAAGTCAATATACTATATACTGTCCTTGAGTACCCAGAATGGAAACTCCTTAAAATGGGCAAAATCCTGGCCCTTCCTCTGAAGGCACTGAGAGCACCAGGGGAGTAGAAGCAGTAGTGTTGCAGAATTGCTGGAGCTAGGAAGTCTTTATTCCTGTGTGTTGTGGACCTCAACTCCACATGCATTTCCACTGCTTCTCTGCTCAGGCCCTCATTGCATGGACCATACTCATATTGGTGAGCACTTATGCTGTTCTGTTCAGGTTCTTATACCATGCCCATCACCATGGTGTCTGAGTGCCTGCATAGTAATTGAGCACTACGGTTTAAGGGCCTTTAATAACACTGACTTCAATAGTTTCTCATCATTGTGAGTAACAGGCACATCGTCTGGCCCTTGTGGAATTTAGAGGTGAGGCATAGACAGGTTTGGGAGGAGTGGGCGTTGGGCTGGAGGATCTGCCATTACAGGGCCCCGCTTCCCCTGCTCCCTTCATCACCACTATCATGTGGCACTCCCTTCCCATGTCAAACTTAACTAATCAGTTTTTGTGGGGGGTAAGATTTCACACAGGAATGCATTAGAGTTTATGAGTAAGTCAAATAAACTTGATTTTCTCATTTATTAAATGCCTCCTACCCCCCACCAAGTGAATTAAGCATAGATCACTTGAACTCTAAGGTTGCCAGGAAAAAACAAAGATGGCTGTGTCCAAACCAAGGTTTTCCTGAGTCTAGGAAGCAAATAGATGAAAAGGAAGAGTCCTCACTTGAAGCCACATGAGAGATGCAGCTGGGGCAGGCACACAGCATGCACACTTTAATTCCACCCTGCAAGAAGAGCCTAAACCATTTTACTAATTTGACATGTAAGCACTAATCAGATAAAAAGCTCATACTTGCTTATCCTATTAGTGCTTACTCTACATTATTTCTGACTCACGTTCTGACTCAATCTTGTCCATATTCCCTGTGATCTATATTGTACTGATTAAAATCCCCTCCACGTGTTTTTTATGATCTCTATTTTTTTGAAAAGATGGTGGGAACTTGTCAGTTTAACCTAGTCTATTGAACTTAAATTACTGTATTATTTTAGCTGGTCAAATCTTATTTAATATTTACAAAAACATTCACATTAGACAGAGGGAATTGTCACCTTTATAGATATGTGGGGCCTGATTCTCATTTATATTAGGACCGCTTTATCCACTATGCCAGTGTAAATGGGACTTAAGGTAAGCATAAATTAGTTGCACCTACGTTAGAGCTCTTTTATAGTGCCATAATAGTAGTTAAGAATCAGACCTATGATTTCAACAAAAGTAAAGTGCATCAATAATTCAAACAATATTGCCCTTCTCCTCAACCCCAAAGTTCCCATATCTGTGTATATACACCACAGGAGGAGGGAAATGAATTGACTAGGAGCTTAACCAATTGTTTTCTCACTCCGCTACTTTTGTACACAGAGTAACAGATTTTGATCAGAATTGCATTGCTGCACATCCATTGGCTTCCATGGAGTTACTATACATTTACCCAAGTGTAACTGAGATGTGAAAATGAACTGTCATTATGATCCTCCGTGCTCAGATAAAGTGCTTAAAAGTCTACCAGATTATGTCCACCTAATTGCACATTGTGTGTTTGGGGGAAAGAGGGAATGGGGGGGAGGGCAAGAGGGCATGTCTATTCTTGGTTGTGGCTTCAAAACCTACAAGGTATAAGGTTATACCTATAGAAATCTGGAAGGCATGAGTGCTCCTAATTATGCATGATGTCCCTAATCCTGTGAACTGCTGAGTATTCATGTCATATGTAAGTCATTGAATCTTCTCCCTAAACCAACTCCTTGCAAAGATCATCACCATCTTTTCTGTTAGATGTTTGATTAGATTATTCTTTGTTAGTTAGGACCTAATTCGGAATTCACATAAGTTTTACAGCAGTGTAATTCCAGGTTGTAAGCAAGATCAGGATCAGGCCTGTGGATTCTAAATGATTGGTGAGATACTATATGTAGCTCTCTAACTGAAAGGAAATGTTGTTATTCAGTGTACTGAACGTTTAAATGTAGAGATGCTGCCTGCCTGCTGCAAGGTAACTGCCATCTTGTGTTTTATTTTGGATGCAAAATTCCTACAGGAATGTCTTGTTTTCTCTCCCTAACAGACACTTGATCATTATTTTTAATTTGTTGGTTGTTGTACAGTTCCCGATTTCTTTATTTTTGACCATATATAAAGACCAAACAATGTCATTTTTCACTTCTGCTTGTTTTTATTTCAAATTAAGGAATCAGCAAAGGTGGTACAAATAGTGAGCCTAAGGAATGTATTAAATCTCAAATGTGCTAATTCAGTGATGCAAAGCAGACCAAAACTTGCCCTAAGTGGCTAGTGGAGGATTCTCTCAGGAAATCTCTGGTGTCTAAGGGGCACTGTAGTAGCTTCTATGAAACCCTAGAAGGCTACCAATGGGGTGGAGGGGCATGACCAGGAAAAAGAGGGTGTGTCCAATATGCCTGTGTGTACAGCTGATCCCTGGCTGCCGGAACAGCCTCATGGGCGTTGGCAGCTGCCCTAAGAGCAGCATTTAGCTTGCCCTGTGTTGTGCAGGGAACAGACCTGCACCTGTGGCCCCAGAATGAGAATGACAGCCTGTGTTCCATATATTAGACCATTCCTTTTGTTGCGGTTCTTGACCTGTTTCCCAATTCCCTTTGATTTTCACCAGTACCAGGGAGTTCTAAACATATTACATGAGGATGTATTGCCTGGTCCGTTGCCACCTGGAGAGCTTCACAATCAGCAAGTTTGGGATTCACATAATGCACATCTCAGAAATTCCAGTTGTACCACTGCAGTACAGGCTCTGATACCCAGACCTGACACTTCCTCTGTGGAGGTGTTGTTCTTGGCACTTGGCTCAGGAGTTACAAATGGCATTAAAGTTTTCAGGAGAAATACATTACTCCTAGCTCATAAATGCTTTTAATGCCTTGTGCTATAGCTGAGGTACATTGTAAATTGTCATAGTTTAGCCCATAGCCGACCACAATATTGAATTATTTAATTATGGCAATAAAATATGTGTAACACAATGAAAACTGCTATGAACTTTCTTGACACGGTATACTCTTCAGATACTTGCTCTTTATCTGACACACTATCATTTACTCAGTCCGCCCTCAGAGGATGGTGGGGTAAGTGAACTATCAATATGTTAAAAGAAAAATCAGAGACAAGGAAAGCAAATTATGACATTTCAGAAACAATGGTTTGCTTTATCTGTTGCTTGGCATGTCTAATATTCAATGAAAAGTCTGGAAGGGAGAAATTAATGCAGCTCCAGTTTCCATGGTGTATTATCAGATTGTGTGTTACATATGTGCATGTGTATATGTAATTATGTATAGATACATACACATATCTATGACACACATATCACACACAATTAGATGATTTGATATGTAGTCTACAGTGAACACACATGTACATACTTGTACTTGCTTAATAAAAAGTACCCTTTTACATAACCTCTCTGGGTTGGTGATTGTTACGGCCCTGTGTGTGTGCGCACATGTGTGAGTGTGCAGAGGTTATGAACGAGTGCCTTTTTCATTAAGCAAGTGACATTTTCATGGGGGTGCAGCATCTATCTATCTTCTTTCTGGCAAAGCCGTCTGCCTTTCAGTCAGCATCTGACTAAAGATCAATGAGAGAAAGCTTTTTGAAGGTGCTTTCAGGTCCTGCAGCAAGGGAGAGGATCAGAAAGCTGCCATAAGCTTCAGACCCACTTGACAAATGAGGAACTATTCTGGTGCTCTGTAAACTGCTGTCACATCAGTTACCAACACTAATTAGAACTACTTTGCTATTGAAAGTGTCCAGTGCATTAAATACCATTTCTGCTTATTGCAATTATCTTATCCATTGACTTACACTTCATACCACAAGACTATCAAAGATAGAAATGCATAGGGGATTATTTAATAATGTATAAGGTAAATTAGGGCTGAATGGCGAATAGCTTTTCCCTGCTAACTTTGACCTTTCATTCCTTATATGGTATGAAGCTCACACATGAAAATGTGCTTATCCTAGTTTTTGTCTAATTGGACAATAGACGACACCTCAAGATATATCAATAGTAAACATCTGGTTTTTAGCCTTCTGTTCCTCAAGATGGCATCTGGATCAAGTGATATTTGTGGTTTTTGTGAGCTAATCAGCCATCAAAGCCATCATGATTTCATGCAGGCTGCAAATCAAGAAGATTTTATGCTCTTCCCCATACTGCTCCCAATAATGGTTCTTATTATGATAAACTGGCAAGATTTTATTAAACAGTCCTTAGCGTGTTGATTTCTCAATAGATTAAAGCGCTTTTAATGTCATTTTCATTCTTACACTGGGGCAAATCTGCTGTTGACAAAAATCTAGTAATAACTCAATTTAGTAGTAAAGCCTGAGACAAAATAATTTCATAATTGTTTTATTTTTAAATTAAATTCCCAATTTTAGTGCTTCTGTAGGCTTCACAAACCAGACAAATGGTGGCTAAAGTGTTCATATGGTATATTAGTAGACTGGTACTGAGGCTTGTTATGCCCCAAACATCTTAATTCTTCCATTCTTGTTTACCTTTTGGGGAGTTTTTAGAGGGAGGAAAACATCAAATGTTCTAGGTTCGAAAGAACTCAGCACTTCTTAAAAAAATTATTTCACAAAACATAAACAGTCCTAAAATAGTCTAAGGTAGGAATAGAAACTAATCTGAATATGTTACAAATATATTTTTTCTAACTAAATGTGATCTGAATAATAAATATCAATGACGAGGCCTTCTTTTGCCTTGCTTACTATTATCAACTGCCAGCCAACCCAGGAGCCTGTAGCAGGGACCAGGACCACCTATTGAGTGCCTGCCTCTGAAAGGAACTATCCCATTGGCTGACGGTTGCAGTACAACAGCCTAGAGCAGGGGTCGGCAACCTTTCAGAAGTGGTGTGCCAAGTCTTCATTTATTCACTCTAATTTAAGGTTTCATGTGCCAGTCATACATTTTAACCTTTTTAGAAAGTCTCTTTCTATAAGTCTATAATATAGAACTAAACTATTGTTGTATGTAAAGTAAATAAGGGTTTTAAAATGTTTAAGAAGCTTCATTTAAAATTAAATTAAAATGCAGAGCCCCCCGGACTGGTGGCCAGGACCCGGGCAGTGTGAGTGCCACTGAAAATCAGCTCGCGTGCCGGCTTTGGCACGCGTGCCATAGGTTGCCTACCCCTGGCCTAGAGGATGTGGATCTCATTCCAGACCCTGCCCCACTATCTTACACTGGTAGGGAAGGCCAGCATGCCTAATTTAGCAACAGTATTTATTCTGAGTGCTCTCTGTTTAAAAGTCCCTATTTCACCCTCCTGCCAGCACAGCTGAGAGGTTGGGCAGGTGAATTGTTGCATCAGTAGGAAAGGGGTGAGAAGAAGGTAGTTCATCACCCAATGGCAATACAGCGAATGATTTTCAAAAGATATAGTCCAAGTTTCAGAGCTGTATGAACAATGATGTCCAGAGGTTGCAAAGGCCCCTGCCAGCTGCAGCTCCCAGTGTCAAGTGGGGAAAGGGAGCCTGCTGGGGTTGGTGCCAGGTAATACTGGTGGGTCCTTCTGAATCTGGTGGGGAATCAGGAGAGGGTTAGAAATTCCTGTTTTGCCCCTTGCATGCTGAGTTGTAACTGGCTGCTTTGGGGAAGGAGCCTCACCAGTGGGCAAACAGTTAAGAATGTTGTGGCTTTTCACTATAAGCACTGATTTTCATTGGACAGAGAGATTAGGTCATTGAGTAGATAAATGGATGGTCTAGTCAAATGAGCACAAGATTTAGTGCCAGGAACTCCTCAGTTCTAGTCCTACCTCTCTCACCCAGGAGAAGACAGTTAACCTCTGCTTCAGAGTCTTGCTCCTAAAATAATACCTGTTTTACTTACCTATCTCACAGGGGTACTGTGAGGATTAATTTGATAATGTTTGTAAGGTGTTCTAAAGATACATCCAAAGTTGTTGTTATTATTATTATTATTATTATATCTTTGCTTACATTTTCTTGAGGCTGAAATTCAGTTTATGTGTTATTTGCCCATATGATTTTTTTTATGAAATTGTATCATAAGGCAACCAGGCCACCTTCTGAGTTTCACTGTTCAACCACTAATATTGTAGAGCTACATTAAAACTCCTTTCTAACAGCTTTCATTAGAAGTCCCAGACAGAAGACACAAAGCAGCAACAGGTGGTTTTCCTCTAAAAGCTTTTAATGCAAAACCCCTTCAGAGATCCAGCTC
The DNA here is from genome assembly GCF_011386835.1 of Chrysemys picta bellii. Taxonomy (NCBI): domain Eukaryota; kingdom Metazoa; phylum Chordata; order Testudines; family Emydidae; genus Chrysemys; species Chrysemys picta. The sequence goes on along the minus strand of NC_088798.1, from coordinate 37,081,470 downwards.
TAACTCTATTAAACCTATTCTGACTTAAAACCTATTAGTATGCTTGCCTGAGTAGATTGGAAGAATTACTTCTTGTGTCCTGCTTACAAAATGTCTGCTAATACATTCCAGAATGATGTTTGTTTTTTTGCAACAGTATTACATTGTTGACCCATATTTAGTTTGTGATCCACTGTAACCCCCAGATCCTTTTCTGCAATACTCCTTCCTAGGTAGTCATTTCCCATTTTGTATCTGTGCAATTGATGATTTCTTCCTAAGTGTGTAGTACTTTGCGTGAAGGAGAGGCTACAACTAGTCATTTTGATAATGTCTCACCTAAATTCTAGCTAGGTTTATATCCTTTTAATATAAACATTTAACTCCTGTTAATATCAACAGGTGAAAACGGTGTTGCCATTTTAAGTGCTATCTGTTCAAAGGTCTTCCCTCACTATAAACTCCTGAAACAAAACAGCTCACAGTCCCCCTCAGCCTTTCACTCGCTAGAGTTGTTTAACCAAGTTTGTCTCAAAATCGCAACAATCCTGAAAACAATGCAAACCAGTTGGGTAGTTTTTTCCCTATCTTAGTTTACTTCACCATACCTTGTTTCTGTTGATAATGTAGATGCAACACATAGTCAGCTAAAGGCCAAACTTGAAATGTGTTTGGAAAGACCATTGATTCCCCAAGTCACGCTTCTACTAGGGTATAATCTTCTGCATTTGATCATCAAGTCTAGATATAATATAATGTTATCTCAAGTCACATTTGTGTTTCAAAGCAATTGTAGAGCAAATGTGTATATAAATAACAAGACACAGTAGTAAACTACTAGAAAATGTCAATGTAAGTGGGAGGAGTCACCGGCAGTAAAGTTTGTTGTAGAGCATCATTATTATTTGCTAACAGCTGTCCTGCTTTCAGATAAACAACATGTAAATAAATGAAACTTTGAAACCATCATTTTTGTGCAATTCTTAAAGATGACCTGAAAAATAAAAATAAAAGTGGCTTTGTGCCTTTTGTACTTCTTTACGAATGATGTACAAATGCTGAGAGGTTATTTGTTTTCCTTTGCTTTCTTTATTTTCATTTTCTGCTTATTTTTACATTCACTTATTTTTCCTGGAAGACTCTAGACAACTGGATATACTGAGGCCTTGTCTACACACCAAGTTCCACAGGCTTGTTTATTAAGTCCAATAATAAATTAATCAAGAAATACAGAAATGTACTTGAATGCAAACTAGCACATGGCAAGAGTACAGGATCAATGTATTGTACACAGAATATCATTTACATTATTTTTTTTTAAATTCTCCTCCACCACCCTCATTATTAATTTTAAAGTGCCATTTAGCTGATGGAGATTTAGGACATCCGCTTGTAGCATACCTGCTCTTGGGCAAAATACTGTCCTATCCTGATTCCTGAGGCAGCTGCATAGAAAGGACAGCTGTGGGTAGGCAACTACCAGTCTGATACAAAAGCCATCCTGCTGTTAGGACTTAGTGCTGGCTGCTAGTTGCAATGCAATGCTGGCTACTGCTCCTCTGAGTAGAATCTTTGTCCATGCCTATTGTTACCAGTCAGTGCATCCTGCCCAGAGCAGCATATCCTCTTACTTGCTGGGCTTCTGAAAGTGCCCTAATTTGAAGATTCCATTCCCTTCATCTTGTGGCAGTCAGGTCAGAGTGTTAGCTGTACTGAACTCGTGGTGCTCTCTTGAGTACTATGACGTGAGCCTGCCTTTCTATTTGTGTTGCAGAACAAGCTCTTGTGTGCCATCATAGTAGAGAATGGGATTTTGTCTATTGTGGCACTTGGGCATGTGCAACTAAATACTAATATTTTTTCATGTATAACTTTGGTATATTTTACCAAAGTATATGATCAAATTTAAAAAATGCTATGTGCTTGGTATACAGAGTTCATTTTAAAATTTAGGATTTCATCTGAGATAAATTATTTTATGTTATGAAGGAGCTGTCTTGTAGGTTTGGGGGGGGGGTTGGCTTTCACTGCCTTTGGAATACAATTGTTAATTGGAAATCGAATAAGTGGCTTATAATTTCTGTAGATGCAGCAGTTCTAGTTAATATTTTCTAAATGGTGCTTGAAAATAAATGTGTGTCAAAAAATACTTGACAACATAAAAAAATTGCTAGTACGTAAAGATCTAGAGATGCAATGATAGACTGATAGCCAATAATTTACAACTAATAAGTTCTAAAAAGTAGACGACAGCAAAGTGTTATATAAACCATTCTTCTTCAGTTGACACAGTTGGATTATGTGAACTGACTCACCATTTAAATGGGACTAGTGAGATTGGTGTGTTATTGATTCAGACAATCCTCGACCTTAGGGATAACACTTGCTTTAGCAGAGGAAACTGGCTTTTAGGCTAGAATTCACCTCTCTCTGTTATTTGACAACAATGAAAACAAAAAGATTAGGAAAGAAAAGCACAAGCTAATACCAGCAAAGTCACACAGCTTTTCTTGGGCTGCACTTCTAATGAAATAGTGCCGACGTTCTTTCATAAGAACATTCAAGAGATATTGGGACTTTACATGGTGATTCTGATTCTACATTGTGTCCCAATTTACCTTTTCTTTTATATTGAATTTTATTATAATTATATTTATATTTATTTTATGTTGGTTTTTTTTATTTATTAGAGTTATGCCTGAGCAAAGATCCAGACCTAAGAGTGTAAAACCTCACATACATGTTTAACTTTAAGCACACTTGTAAGTCTTTGCAGGATCAAGCCTAAATTAGGATTAACGCTTCATATCTTTATAATGGCCCACACCAAAGACCTAAATGTGAATGCTCCCAAAAATTGGTGTGGGGTTCAAAGTCTGGATGTGAACCTCAACTTCCTCAAATTTTGGAGAGTTTGGATTAGGTCCACTGTGGAGATAGGTTTCCATTGTGAAGTCATGTCTGGACCCATGGGTATAGTTTAAGCCTATAACGACTGTTTACAGATAAGCACAAGGTAAAAAGTGACAAGCTAGATGGGTAATAGAGGAAAATCTGATCCTGCATTAATGAGAACTGCTGCATGATAGCTAACTTATTGCACCCTTGTAACAGACATAAGGTCAAAGAGGAAAGCATGTAGCTATGCCAGGATTGCACTTGAGCCCATGGCTCTTCAGCCACACACCTACTTGCAGCACACGGGGCTTGAGACTTACTTATGCTCAGTACAGAAGACTAATTCAAGTTACTTAATGTTACTTGTGCCCACCACAAACAAATTCAGCTTTCAATGGGTTTACACAAGTTTAACTCATAGGAGCTTGGTAAACAATTCTGCCAAAGATACAAAAGGTGAAATAGAATCCAGCTCCCTTTCTCTTAGCAGTGTTGTGCCCTGCAGGGCTAACAGGAGTAAAAACAGTAACATCTAGTCAGCAGATAGGGCTCTGAATACTCTACACACAGGGAGCAAAAGGTGATGTTTTTAAACTTAGTCACTTTGCCGTGGAATTTCACTTTAAGGGGCTTCATAGGACATTATGGCTAGGATTTTCAAAAGAGTTTAAGGTAATTGAGTGCCCAGTACCCACTGGATTTCTGAGAGATTTGGGTGCCTAATTCCAATGGTTTCTTTTGAAAATCCCAGCAAACGGGCCTGATCCAACACACAACAAAGTCAATGGAAATACTACTGACTTCAGTGAGCACTCATCAGGTGATATGTGAGCCCTTTGTATTGCAGTGAACTACACATGTAATGAATAAACAAAATAGCAAGAGCTGTTGCTCACAGTCTAAATGAATTTGAAACTCATACCCTTGTAAGAGTCTCCCATCCCAGGTCCTGGATGTGGTACCGGCACTGCAATCTACCTGCCATTCATCGGGTTCCTAATAGCTATCAGTCCCCAAACCTTAAGTGGTTAGTCTAGCATAACTCCAATAGGTACCATATAATGCTGCAGCTGCTGAGCTAAGTACATTTTGTGGTATAGCAAAGTGCCTACTACTGAGAACATATTTCTATAGAAGGCCAAACCTCAGTCTGAAGATTAAGGAATAGTGCTATTTATCTGACAAAGCAGATTATGGCCAAATAACATAAACCCTGTGAAAAAATGACAAAGAAAGAAAAGCTTCAGGTCCTGTTGGTACCACATTACATTAAGTACTACAAAAATACATTACTTTGTACAACCGTGCAGTATAATTCATGTTTAATTTATTATAATGGAAGGCCCAAAATGCCTCACAGTGCTGACACACAATGATTCCTGGATTAGTAGAAAATTACGGTAGAGCAGTTTAAGAGATTTAACAAGTTGAGGTGGGAGTTTTACCTCTGGTTGCCATTATTTCCAGTTGATATAATGGCTCCCAGTTACAGAGAGCTTCTTTTTTCTATTTTTTTGTTGGTGTTCATGGCACATTTTTATGCATGTCATACTGCACTAATAATGATCAGGTCACGTCTCCACTAAGTTAAGGTTCTCTCATTCATTCCAATATCAAAGCTGATTTTCTAGTTTTCATTTGTCACCCATTTCAAATTCCATGTTGCAAATCGTTTGTCATTTTTAGTTATATGAGAACAAAACAAAATGCATCTGAATTTTTTAAAGCAATTATATTTCAAGTTTTTTCTAAAAAATGCAAACCAATACAAACACCCCTTACCCCTCCCACACACAGACATGTATACCACAACACGCACTCCTCTTTTAATATTGTACACAGACAATATGTCCATGTTATTGAAATCGAGCATAAGAATAGATCATATAGAGGCAGATGCTGATGTTCTTATTCCCAGTGACTAGTACCTTACTCTGTGAGTAGCAGCAGTTATTGCAATGGGACTGCGCACAGAGTAATGCAGTGTTTAACCTGAGTAAGAGATTCAGAATTTGGCTTGTGGAGATTCACTTTTCTGACAAAATCAACATTCAGCTTTTTTATGCACATTTCCCAAATTCTTTGAAGAATGATTCCTGGCAATACTTACGTATAATTTTCTTTAGTCTCCAAATCTCACTGTAAATGTTTGAGTAGGACAATAGAGCAAGTCCAATTCTCCTGTAATCATTCATATCTCCATTATGTTGGAAGAGTTCCACCACTCATCCATACTGGAAGTGATGTGGCCAAATGACTTTATCTCCAGTTTTCAGATGGTATCCTGAAAAGATATTGTCTAGTAACTTCAGCAACTGCATGTGGCTGTTTGAGATTGACATTCATTCTTTAAACAGTAACAGACACAGCTTTGAAACATTAGATCACCATGCTGCAGGAAGCAGTGTAACATGGAGCACAGTGGTCCCCAGGTGTTCCACCTTCTGTGAATATTCTGCTTATAGTTTCAGATAACTCCTTTTTGACCTCTTAGACGTTTTGCTTTTGAGTACTTAAAGTTTTTCACAATAGTCAAAGAGGGAGAGCTCTTGTATTAGATGCCGCTTTCATTAAACAGATTAAGTATTAAAAAGTTTTATTCAGTTTTAAACTGGAGCTAATGATCCACTAGCGATGAGAGTATGATGGCCAAAAAATGTATGAAGAATCAGCTTCACAACACTGTGTAGTAATGTCATGTGCACAAAGCATACTGATGATATTCCCCTTTCAAGACCTAGAATTCAGTTTCCCTCCTGGACAAATGGTGTCATCTGTCAAAGAAGAGACTAGCTCATGCCCTGGTAAATTGCTGGACATGCCCAGAGAGGGATCTTTAATGCAACTCAAGTTACAGTTAGACAGTGTAGGTTAAGTATATTTTTCTGGTAGCAAAAGAAATCCAGTAACTTCTCTACAATTATTCCTAGATGGCTCAACATAGCATAAAAATAGCAGTCCACAGATCAGTATGAGACATATTTGAAGCTGAATCCATGCTGACAGAGAAATACTATCACCAGCAAATGATGCAAGCATCTTATTTCCTACGAGCTAGATTATCTTTTCATAAATTGTGGACAACAGATAAAATGAGTTTAGCCCCTGCCTTCATTGCTGAATGTGGCACGCTGATCTGTGAGTAATGGAGCAAACAGAGCAATCTGTTCCAGAGCCCACAAGAAATTTTCCATTGTTTGGGGAACGAATCAGTCCATTCTCTGCATGAAAGGGAAAGTCACACTCAGGAACTTGATATGTTACAATGATCTTCCTTAATGCATTGCACTAATAGTGACATTCCAACTGATATTGGGGTCCTTTGTGTGCTTGGTATCAGTTTTATTTTCTCGCCAGGACACTGAAGTACCTATGTATGTAAAAAAGTCAGCTTTTGATACTTTCAGGTTTAGAGGTGTGCATGCTAACCTGCTTCAGCTCAAATACATCCACGGAAGGTACAGAACCAGATAGTGAACAGTTTACTAATTCACTAACCCCCATTCTTCCTCTGGTATTCCTGAGGTACCCCTTTATCTAAATGGGACCCATCTAGTTCTCTGGAGCCCCAGGATTCTTTACTAGGCTGCTTATGACTACTGTTGTGTGAAAGATTTGCCCAGAAGCCAGGCACACACTCCTACAATGAATCCTACACAATAACAATATTAATACCTAGCTATGATATACCAGTAGTCCTTTTCTTCAGTAAGTCTCCAAGTGCTTTACAGAAAAGGTCAGTATCATTCTCTCCAATTTGCAAGTGGGGAAACTGAGGCATGGAGCAATGAAGTGACTTGCCCAAGGTCACCTGATGGTGCCTTCTGCAAAGGCCTTGTTGAACTAGACACTGGTAGGGGGATTTATGAGTTAAATCCCAGCAGAGATTTTCCGAAGCTGAAAGTGCCTCTCTGAGTTGATGTAATCAGGAGCAGCAGCTGAGCCTAATTGGGCTCAGCAATTTATAAAAAGGATGGGCTATAGTCAGGGTAGGAAGAGGAGGCTGCTGTCTAAATAGTGGAGGCAGAGCTAGACTGGTCTATTTGCTAGTATTTAAAGATTTAAGCACATCAATGGAATGTACCAAAGTGTTGGAAGTTTAGGGTTAGTTTGTGTTTTTATTTCACAAGGAATAAACCTGAAATTATAGAGTGGAATTTCCCCCCTTTAATCTGAGCTTTCTGGGAAGTTTCTCTCCAGCTGTATAGGCCCAGGCCTTGTCTCAGCTCTGTTACAGAGACAGAACACAGTTATAAAATTTGGATCCCAATGTGAAAGCTTTCTGAAAAGTCAGGGTTATTCAGACCCAGGTTTAACTGACCTAACGAGCATCAATTTGGCTGTGCAGTGTGATTCACCATTGTATTTGAGCTAAATTAATTTCCCCAATATTTTTTGGCAGTAACTTTTTTCTGTTCTGTTTAGATTGCATTCTGTAAAGGGTCATTCAGCAGTACCTAGCCACAAAAAAGAAAATTATTGAACTGCTTAGAAAAGCCATGAAATTTTATATACTGGATGCAACCACAGGAGACCAATCCAGCTCCAGCTGCTGTCACTCTTAGATTTGTGTTTCATTCAATAAGTCATGAAGCAATAGATTTTTCCAGAAAAAAATCATTATTTTATCATCATTCTGAGTAACTTTCCATGAAGACAAAATTTTTCAATAAAGCTCTGAAAATTTTGTGAAATATCTAGAATTTTTCAGAAAGGGATTAAACTGATTGTGAATTTAGCCTCTCTCATCTGCTTTTCATTTTTATTCACATACAAATATTAATGAAGACATAAACTTGCCTGTTTATTCTTTATTTTATCTGTGAATTTTCTCATAATCCTACAGTGATATTTGTCCACTTTAAAGGTTTCTTGCTGCTTATTGCTGTTTGCAGAATGCTATATCATTTTCTTGCCTCTCCCAATAAATAGGAATGCAGAGCTATGACTCTTATTCTAAAGCAGATTCCTGCATACTGTGTTAGTATATATGTATATATCTTTTTACCAGTATGTGTAGTACAATATCTGAAGCAGATCATGGCTTATTCTTTGTATTAGAGCTGTGTTGTCCTTGCCATTATCCCCTTTTCCAGTAAAGTAGTGCAATTCAAAATTGATTCTAGTTGTATTGCACTGCAGCAAATTAACAAAAGATGATTGTTGCATTATCAAAGCCTTCTTTGTTGCTATAATACCAGAATCAAAACTACCTGTCTTTCTCTTCTCAATCAATACTGCACCTGAGTCACATTCGCTTGGAAAACACTTTAAAGATGTCCACTGCATGTTACTTAGATTTAACAAATGCATTATTCAGACTCTCCATTTATTTTGATTACTAGAGATTGTTCTGACATCCTGGTGAGTTATATAGAGCCTAATATTAAATGCCACAGTAGACTAGTATGTCAGTAACAATATCAAGTGACTTTTCTTTTGCAAAACAACGTGACAGCTGAACAAGTACACTTTGTAAAACACACAGGATGGATGTGTGATCAACAGGGATGTTTCATTGCAGTTCTCTTCTCAGAAAAGGCAAAACAGGGCAGAGGGCCTTAGTTAATGGTTTGTGTTACAGAGTTACTTAATTGGAAGCAGATTTTGAAAGCATAATAGTTGTTAGATTTTAGAGGCTAAATTTTTAAAAAGATGAGCCAGTGTTGCATTCCTAAAACTGTCAATTGTGTGCCTAATTGGGCATGCTCTTTAGTATTTTCAGCAGGCTGTGGTTAAGATCATAAAATTTACTGCATGTCTCCATAACAATCTAAAAGCTATTGAGTATCTAATAAGAACACAGAAATAAGTGGGTAGCTCTAGAGACATGACCATGTTTTTAAAGGGAATATTTGCATATTCATTGGACACCTAAAATGAATAGATTTATTTGGGTGTTTGTAAACAATTGTCATTTATTTCATAGTCATCAATTTACAATTCTTTGATTTCCTTTTCCTGCAAAATTAAATTACTGAGGGGTAAGTGTGATTTTTCAAGACATTTTGTTTTTTAGTTCCCTTCCATGAAGGCTTTGCCAAATTTAATATACCAGCACCAAAACCCCAGCCATCTGTGACATGACATAAGAAAACAAACAAACAAAAATATGTATAACAGTATAAGAAATACAAAAGAATGTAAGACCATAAAGAACACTGTCATGCCCACTAACCATGGTCATAATAAATGTACCTTCTCCATGGCTGATCTATTAATGCAGAATTATTCAGAGTTTTTTAGAGGGTGACCTTCACCCACGCTCAGAGGGTGGGGCTAAGACCCTCTGTACTAATCAAGCTCTGTATAGAGACATATCCAAGGTGAGAAGAGGGGGCTGAGGCCTGAGCTGCTAGCCAGAGATACAGCCAGACGCCTATATGCCACATAAACAATCTCCATGCTGGTCTTGCATTGACTGGCAAGAAAGGCCACACTGGGTGTGGCCCAGAACAAACTGCAGATAAATGGCCTGAGAGAGACTGTGGCTGCTATTCCTGATCATAAACTGAAGTAATTGCCACAAAGGTTGGGAGGAGTGAGAACTGTGTGGAAATCTCATACCCTGGCAATAGAGGAGGGTTGTTCTCACATCCCTGTCTCATAGATTATCCATCCGACAGAGCCCAAATATACTTGTACTTTATGCAGGTGGAGTGAATTTCTCCCAGAGAGAGAACCCAACATTCAGATTATACCTTGCACTTCAAATAAATACAGAAACACTCCCAAATCTATCTCTGAAACCCCTAATAATCTCCTAAGTTGTCATCACACATACTGGGGAAAATGAGAGAGAAGAGAGACAGCACTTTTAAACTTTTATTAGTGCTTAAAAGCACGGGTTAAGGTCCAGCCCTGTGAGGTGCTGAGTGACCTGTACTCTGATTGAAATCAATGTCTGATAACTCCTTTGTATGAGCTCTAGCCCTTTTCCTATGAGTTCTTCATGTCCTTATAACACTAATATAAGAGCTTTCCTGCTGCCAGGCACAACTTGTGTTAAACAGGTTAAGTGTTCAAAACTACCTCTTCATAGCAAGTGCTCAGCAACTTGCTGCACTGAATCCTTTGGTCCAAATAGCATTCAAACTTGTCTTCCTAAAATTAGGCACCAGAGGCACATTTAGACTCCTTAATTAGTGGCCTGGTTTTCAGAGTTTCCAATGCCAAGCGCCCTCAACTGTTGTTAGAGTCGACAGGAGTTTTGCTTGCGCGAGGACTGCAGATGATGGGCCAAATTCTGACCTTGCTCACACAGATATAAAATCAATGGAATAGCTCAGGGTTTGCACTGGTATAACCCAGATAAGAATGTGGCCCAATGTCTATTTTGTGTTACAAAAGAATGTGGAGAAAACAAACTGGCCCCTATTTTGGTTGCAGCTTAGTCAAAATAGCATTTTGCCTGCTTCTCTTTGTTTAACTTTTGTTTATAAAACCTATTATTTATCGGAATGGAGGAAAAAGCACTACTTAGGCACTATACACAAGAATTAATTCTGATGCCATTGATCATTGTGCAGTTACAACCACAAAACCTTTCTCCTTAATTATATATTTTTAAAGCTTGATACTAATTTCTGTGCATAGTTGGGCACCCATGGTTTGAACTAGGTAGTGTGTGCACTTAGGCACACTGTAGGGCATGCTTTGTCTGTTAGGAAATTATCTTATTCTCTACAACATGTCAGAAATGCACACCTTGCGCCTACAAAAATGCAGATTGACAGTGGGATGTTGGGATGCATAAAAATACAAGTAGAGGCCCTAAAATTAAGCATCTTTGGGAATCTTAGGGCCTGATCCACATGTATCCGTAAGCCCCCGAAGTTACACTGAAGTCAGTGGTACTCACCCCTAAGGACTAAATTCTATCCTTGAATCCAGACATGGGACTCCACTGAAATTCATGGGAACCAGAAGCACACATCCCTACACAACTCTGGCCTAAAGATATACTTGCTAATGATGGGAAAAGCTCAAAATGCTCGGAGGTCCAGTCTAGCCCAACTGAGAACACAAGAACTGGGATATTTACCCAAAGTTTATACAACCTCTCAGTACTCCTTCAGTCAGCCATGTTGAACTGGTAACTTCATGAGGACAAGCTTTCTTGTGAGATTTTTGTACTCCCTATTCCCAATCATGAACTCATGGATATCTGCTCCCAGGAGAGTTTATAAAAATGGCATATTGAAGCTTCCACTTCTGACTGCAGCCAGAGAAAAGAAAATCAAAACTGATGTGAAAGAAGTGAAACTTCCCAAGGACTCGCCTTAGGGTTGGTTTGAGTTTCAGTTGAAGAGTCAAGTTGATTCTTTCCTATCTGAAGCAGCTTGGTCCTTCCTGATTATTCTCTTCTATCTCAGATTTTCTCTTATATTCATCACTACAGTACCAGAGAGCTTTTCTGAGTAGAAACATACAAATAGGATAATATATCTACTTTAGTTCATTTCTGTTCCTCCTTCTTCCCCTACCCCACCATGAATGCTTAGTAATATCCTGTGTTGTGGTGTGGCAAAGCAAGGTTGAATAGGTGGATTTTTACATTTTGACCTGAGAGCCATGATGTTCTTGGTTATTCCAGCTTCCTGAGGAAGTCATTCTAATTACAATAGTTGCTCCATCCTTTAATACCTTCATGTAAACTAGCAAATGAGTGAATACCTGGAGTCATAACTGGATTTTCCGTCTATTTAAAATATGCAAGAACATTTCACCAGTGATTTTAAGAACCAGTTCTAACCCATTGGTTTGCAGAGGAAATTCTTACTACGGTGTGTAAATTAAGCCATTGAAATCATTCTAGGCTAAATGTAGCTAAATGTAGTAAATGAGTTAGTTTATGTCCTATTAAATTCCATCATTTTAAGTTTATAATTGAGTCCACATTGGCCCAAAAGACTGGCAGGCCTCGATGCTTGTCTTTAGAAATAGCTAACCTGCCCCAAAGTCAATGTGTTTGTGTTATTATTATTTTACTGTGAGCAAAAAGTGTGCTAGGTGCCTCACAGTACAGGTAATAAATATTGCTATTATAGTAGTGACTAGAGGCCCCACATGAGGTGGGAGCCCCGTTGCGCTAGGCACCATACAAACGCATAGTAAGGGGCAGTCCCTGCCTTGAGACAGGTTGTAAATGGTGCTAACTAGCTAATTCCACATAACATTTTAACAAAGTATTTTTCCCAGGAGCTCCCAGTCTTTCCTTCTTCAGTACTAAATCCTTCTGCTTTGAAGATCCACATGCTTAACTTACCAGTTTCTGGCCAAATATTCAATCTTCTGTTCACACTTGCAGCACAGAATATGGCCCTGTGGTAGAGTTGTGTATGCAACAGGGGAAGAAGCAATCTCACCAAATTCTGCTCTTCATTTCCACAAATACACTAATGATTACCTGGTTATGGCTTCCATATTTACATTTCCACCGGGCCTAGCTAAGGACAAATTCTGCCTCATTCCAACCCAGGAATCACCAATGGCTGGGTTGCAGGGGTGAGTGAAGACAAGATTGGCCCTTATAGTGTTTGAACATATAGAGATATAAACACATGAATGTTAGGGTTACATTTTCACAGGAGGTTGCTATAGGGACACACCAAAAATATCCCATATACAGAACATATTTCCCCCACAAGAACTTATATTTGCACACAAATGGGTATCTATAGACATAGACTGGGTAATTGTATGCTTAAGTGCTTAGTTGTGTTTGCAAATGAAAGTTTTTGAGCTTTGTTATCAAAGGAGCCCCTGCATATGAAAATACTTATGGGACTCTTAGAGTGTTCCTCTGAGTGACAGTGACTGAATTTAGTGTTCTTTGTCCAAAAAGATTGCTATTTAAAACCAGGATAATATACTGAATCAGGGGTCGGCAACCTACGGCACGCATGCCAAACACAGCACGCAAGCCGATTTTAAGTGGCACGCTGCCTGCCCGGTGAGGAGGGAGGGGCCGGAAAGCGCCACGCTGGGGGAAGAAGCGGGGGAGGAGGGAAGCTTGGCTGCCACAGGACCAAGCTTCTGCCTCCTGCCTCTGCAGGGGGGAGGGTCCCGCCCCCCCCCAACCCTCCCCACCCACCGCTTTCCCTTGCGGGGGCAGGAGGCAGAAGCTTGGTCCTGCGGCAGCCAAGCTCCCCCGCTCCCCGCTTCTTCCCCCAGCATGGTGCTTTCCGCCCCCTCCTCCTTCCCCTCCCTCTCCCTGCCGGGACGGCCCTTGCAAGGGGGAAGGGGAGCGGAGCAGAGCCGAGCGGAGCATGCTCACTGCTCCGTAGAGCAGGCAGAGAGAAGTAGGGAAAGGCCTTGGGGAAGGAGGTGGAACAGGGCATATCCCTCCCAGCCCCCTGCCATGAGCCGAGCACCCCCACGAGCCGAGCACCCCAGCCCTCTGCCTGCACCCCCCCACACCTCTACCCTGACCTCAAGTCCCCCCCAACACCCACCCTTCTGCCCTGCACCTCCACACACCCCAGCCCTCTGCCCTGAACCCCCCACATACCCAGCCTTCTGCCCTGCACCCCTCCATCCCCCCCAGCCCTGTGCCCTGACCTCCCTCCACACACCCAGCCTTCTGTCCTGCACCCCCACATCCCCCAGCCCTCTGCCCTTACCCCTAAACCCCCCACACCCCCAGCCTTCTGCCCTGCACCCCCACACCCGCCAGCCTTCTGCCCTGACCCCTGAATCCCCCCACACCCCTGGCCTTCTGCCCTGAACCCCCCACATCCCCACTGCTCTCTGCCCTGACCTCTGAACCCCCCCACACCCAGCCTTCTGCCCTGCACCCTCTGCCCTGACCCCTGAACCCCCCCCCAGGTCTGGGGTCCCGGCTGCCAGCCCCTTGCCAGCCAGTGTCCCGGCCACAGGCCCCACTCAGCCCACTGCAGGCCTAGGTGAACAGAACCCCAGGCTGGAAGCGGGCTGAGCAGGCTGGCGGCGTAAGATCAGCATTTTAATTTAATTTTAAATGAAGCTAATTAAACATTTTGAAAACCTTGTTTACTTTACATACAACAATAGTTTAGTTATATAATATAGACTTATAGAGAGAGACCTTCTAAAAAACCTTAACATGTATTACTGGCACACGAAACCTTAAATTAAAGTGAATAAATGAAGACTCGGCACACCACTTCTGAAAGGTTGCCTACCCCTGTACTGAATAATTGCAAGGGGGTTGTTTCATCTCATACTATTTAGGCCTCTTCTACATATGTGGCACACTATATCTTGTGACTGCAGACTCTGGTTTTGAACTTGTTAATATGAACCAACCCAGGCTGCAAATAAATCCAAATCCTTAGAAGGAGATTTTCTTCACTTTCTGCTTCACATTTTGCATCATTATTTCTGTTCTGCTGTTCTAACATCAGTTCTTCCACATTCATTAAATTGTGTTCAGGTCCTCTTTTTACAATCAACAAAATAGGAATGATGAATGAATGCTTCCTTTTTGGGAAGCTTCCATTCCATACATCAAGGACATACTTGTCTGGACATCCATGCATTTTTTAGGACAAATGTTCCAGCTGGAGATTGGCACCAGTGCCTCAAACACATGACTTTCTGGTTTTGGTGGAAAGCAGAGTTGGTCCCTTAAAGGAAAATCTGTCCTTTAAAGAGAGCTGAGTAAACTATGCAAAAATTATGCAAATATTAAACCACATGTGTTAATTTTAGCTTTTTACAAACATGAGAGTACCTGATTTTCACGGACAGTTTTCTTGGCAGCAAGTTGATTGCAAAAATGCATATTCGAATATTTGTGAAAACTGAATTTTAGATTTGCATGTGTAAGTATTGAACCCAAAAGTGTGTGGGAGTTCAACCAATCAGCCAATCAAAATCAATGCCACATGACATATCCAGCCAATCACAACTAAGCAGCCCACCTTGAATTTAAAATATTCTTGATTAATTAGAGTAAAAAATATTAAAAGAAATTTGCTGAATATATTTGAATAATAAATACATTCAAGATGAACATGATATACTTATGGATATTCCCTGAGCAGGGAGAGACTAAACTAATCAAATAAATTATTCATTGTGATTTATTTGTTAGCTCTGTTTACAAATGGAGGGCTAATGCCGATGTCTGTACTTTGCTGTTGCAGTAACAGATTTCTAGTATCATGTATCATATGCTACCAATAACCATTACTTTGTTTTATGCCTGGCTTCTTCACACAAGTTCATTGCATTTGCAGTGATAATGTATTTTCCATAAAAGAGTTGCTAAAAGCAATTAGTTCTTGATTAGGATGCACCTAAATCCTAATGTGCTCATTGACCAAAAGGGATTATAAATTTAATTTTGTCCATTTGTACTAAATTATTACTGCATAAATAGTGCCACTCTATACATGATGTGTTCTTTGGCCTTTGAACAGAGATGGATCTAGGTGAAAGTGCATCAGTACAATTATATGAAGAAGCACTCAATGTAGCTACCCTTATTGTACCACATTCACCTAGCCTGTATTTAAATAGAGGAGTTCATGCCTCTACTACTAGAAGTCCATTAACCTTTACTACACTTATTTTCACTACAAAAACAAATCATTGTGCTCTCTATGTGATACATACAATAATTAAAATATCAATTGACTTTCTTTTGACAATGTAATAGGTGGATATTATTTTGGTTCAACTACATACTCATTTCAAGTTCACATAGTATGGAAACAGATACAAGCACACAGAAAATTACAACATTTAAATACATTGCAATCTTCTGGAGCTAATAAAACCTTTGATTGTACTTTAATATGAATATTTAGCTTTCATGTAGCACTATGTGTCTCCAGCCTTGGCATAAATATGAATCAGTCTTCACAAACACACTTGTGAGGAAGTTCAATTATTGCTCCAGTTTTACAGATGTAGAAGTTGAGGCTGAGTTGTTAAGTGATTTTCCCAATGTAGTATCAGTACTAGTCCCATTGAAGTCAACAGAATTTTTGCCATTGACTTCAATGGTAGCAAGATTGGACCCAGTGAATCAATTACAAAACTGGAAGTTTCACTGGACCACTGTGATCATCTAGTCTGACCTATTGTATACCACAGGCCATCAAACTTCCCTGAACTAATTCCCATTTGAACGAGAGCAGATCTTTTAGAAAAACATCCAGTCTTGATTTAAAATTTTCTAGTGATGGACAATACACCACAACTCTTGGTAAATAGTTTCAATATTTAATTACTCTCACTTTTAGAAAATGGTCTGGTTTCAACTTCCAGACATTAGATCTTATTATATCTTTGTCTTTCAGATCAAAGAGCCCTCTACTATCATATTTCTGTTCCCAGTGTACATACTTATAGACTGTAATTATGTCACACCTTAACCAACTTTTTGTTAAATTAAGCAGATTCAGCTCCTTGATTCTATCACTATATGGCTTGTTTCCCAGCATTGCACTGGAAAGCACATGTTCAGCTGAATATTCACCCATGACTCCCAAATCCTTTTCAGAATCACTGCTTCCCAGGATAGAGTCTCCTATTCTGTAAGTATGGCTTACATTCTTTGTTTCTAGATATATAACTTTACATTTGGCCATATTAAAACACATAGTTTGCTTGAGCCCAATTTACCAAGTGATCCAGAGTGCTCTGTATCAGTAACCTATCCTCTTCATCATTTATCATTTTCCCAGGCTTCGTGTCACCTGCAAACTTTTTTCAGTAGAGATTTTATGTTTTGCTTCATGTCATTGATAAAAATGTTAAATCACATAGGCCCAAGAACTGATTCCTGCAGGACCCCACTAGAAACATACCCAGTTAAGGGTGATTTTGTATTTACAATTACATTGTGAGACCTATCAGTTAATCTGTTTTTAATCCATTGAATGGGTGCCATGTTGGTTTTGTATCATTCTAGTTTCTTAGCAACTACTCCCATGCTTGGTCCATTAGACAACATCTAGTTGAGGTTTAGAATTTCATAATGAGCATAATAGTTGAGGTTTAGAATTTCAGTTGAATAAAAGCCAGAAATCACACCAGTTTTATGGAGTAAAACACCAAGATTTTGAGAATCATACTCTTCATCTGCCATGAAAAAGCAGTGAAATGAAAATCAATGCTGCATAACAAGCTCACTGAGGAGAATTTAAAGTACAAGATTTTCTGTCTCTGCTCCCAAGTCTGTGTGCAAAGTTCAGCTCTTTGCTCATTTGTGTGCCAATAGATAAAACAACACTGCCAATAATAGTGTTGGTGTCTGAGCTCTGGAAACAGACTAGTTCAGCATACATGCTCATCCAATCTTTGGCTTTGTTGAGACTGTCAGCAAGGATGTCAATTGCAGTGATGTTTTTTTGTGATGAGGACACCCAAAAAATGGAATGGCACAGCCAACTTGTTTCACAAAAGCCACCAGATGACACTAATTTAATTGCCAGACTTTACTGGATTTGAAACAAAAAATCTAAATACCATTATCATTCCCCTACAATCATATTTTTCACAGTATGCAGAACTTGCTCTGCTCCATATGTGTAGGGATTTTTAAATACCACTCAAAAGAGTGAGTGAAAAACTCAGTGGAATTGTGGCATAATAATAATAGTACTTTATGCAAAATAGTGCTTGTATGTAATGATCTCAAAGTGCTTTACATAAGTGGAAATATCCCCATTTTACAGGGTAAGAAACTGATACCTAGAGTTGCCTGTGAATAACATACAGTGAACAAAGTGACGAATGTGTACTGATCTCCAATACTCTATCCTAACCATTAGACTCAGTGCCTTTTTCATCAAAAATATTGCATTCTATCTACTTCATTAATGATCTTTTATTTCACTGATTAAAACACAATCTTGTTAATCAATCATTTTCAACAGAAAAAAAACTGTGGAAACAATGTTTTCTGCTTGCTCCCATCTGCTTTCCAGGCCATCACAGAATGTCTGAAGCATGCTGGTAGCATGGCCAAGATTTAAAAGTAAAAGTTCTGCATGCCTGCAAGAAAATGTATTCTAAATTAATTAATCCTTGATCCAATTGGTGTCGGCATAAAATCCATATATCTGCAGGTCTACGTTATAAAAATGGTTAAAAATGGGTGTAAAATGATGGGATCTTTCAGGATTTATATAATTTGGAAGGAATCATTAAAGTTTTGTTTAGACAGTTAACTTAGTGACAGGTTCTGAGATGCAGGAATTAAATGAATTGTTGATCAAGGGATATTGAGGAAAACCTTCATTTATGGGTTATAGTTAAGGGTTATTGGATCCTTCCAGTTCATCAATACACACATTTATTCCTGCACATGGATGCTAAAGAAGACTTAGACAGAAGCCATGAGCAGAAAGCTTCTTGTGCCAATAGATTAATTCTACATCTGCTGCCTATGGATAGATGGGATACAGGCCAAGTATATGTTGGTGTGAAGCAGCTTGCTGCTTCTGTTTTGGGAAAGTTCAGAACTGTAGAAATCTTGGACAAATTAGATTCTGAATTGAAATAGAGAGGGAGCATTAGAGTTCAAAACTTCAACTGTACCAAAAATTCCATTTCACGCCCTCCCATTTTTTGCTTTTTTGTGAAGTTTTGGGACTGCTTGGGGTGGATTGGGCTTTTCTGAGGGGTTTGGTTTCTTATTTTGTTTTTTCATTGAATTACACAAAAACATGCAAAACTCATTCCTCTCAGAGCTTTTCCCCCCCCAGGAAATGTCAAATGGACATGGAATTGGTCCCTTTTCTGGGTTTCTTTTAATGTTATTCCTGGGGAAAAATGGAAGTTAATGGGATGTACAATGCAGGATACGTGGACAAAGTTACCATAATCACACACCGACTGGTCAGGGTCATAGAGCTGATAGAAAGAAAGGCATGGGCCACCCATTCATCTATAGATTTCATCTTGTGCAAGAGATTGCATGCACTATGTGATGTCTGGAACCTGTGCATACTCATGTGAAATCCTACTGGATGCTGCTGTAATATTGACGACCTTCTTCTGGTCAAGGCTGACCAAGTGGGCATTAACAGATTTAGTCCTAGTGATCTGACAACAAGTCCACATGACCCTAGTAAGCCAATTATGGGTGCCAAGGTAGCTATATTGCACACTTAGACTTGACTCCTTGGGCCTGGCTATGGCTCCTTGTTAATGTGTTTTTATGGAGAAATGCCTTTTCCTTTCAGGAGTATAGAAGTCCATCTGCCACTGCTACTACTCCTGATACTCTTCATTTAATGAGGCATGCCCATGATCCCACAGCTGCAGAGACTTTGCTCATCTTTCACGTGCTCTATAGAACAATATGCTAATAGTTAATGTGAGTCTTACTAAGTCTCTTAAACACTGGAAGAGGGAACCAGTTAATTCTGATACTGCTCGGTCCATCAGTCAATGCAGACACCATCAGTGAAAAGGTGACCAGGGTGACCTGGCAATGGTCAGCAAGGTTGCTTTAAGAAGGCTGCAATCAGCCCTCAGAAACAGAAAGATGCAATAATTTCCCTGGCTGTAAATTAGGTGAACTAAACAGAAGCCTCAAAGATCTCTCAGTAAGATCCTCCTTGCCAGCTGTGTGCCCTTGGGCTTGCACCCTCTCCTTTCCCTGATAGCATGGCTCCTTCAACCAGAAGCTGCCCCTGAGATGCTCCGTGAAACAAGGACTCCAACTGTGAAGGGGAGGGCAGCAGAAAGATAATACTGACAAGGGCTCTGATTCTGCAACAGGCATGCAGGAACAGATCCCTGCAAGTGCAACTGACTGATTCACCCTTGTGGATCAGTTGCAGGAACAGGACCTGGCCTCCATACAGCTGATGGAAGAATAATCCATGTTCCCTTGGCCTGCCGTCTCCTCCCATGTCCCCACTCCCTCCCAACTTCTGGATCACTGGACCTGCAAAACAACGCCCTTTGGGCTGTTGCCACAGTGATAATGACACCTCTCCATGTGTGGAAAAGTGGGTTGATCTGCATAGGTGCACAAATAAGCCCAGGGATAGTAGGCCTGTATTAATAACAAAACAAAATTTCAGAGGATGGCTATTCAGTTTAGAACATGACATGCTGTGAGGGGATGAACAAATGTGAAATATTTCAGGTTTCAGAGTAGCAGCCGTGTTAGTCTGTATCCGCAAAAAGAACAGGAGTACTTGTGGCACCTTAGAGACTAACAGATTTATTAGAGCATAAGCTTTCGTGGACTACAGCCCACTTCTTCGGATGCATATGTGAAATAGGCATTTCCCAGTTGTCGAGGTCCAGATCCCTGCCTGGCCAAGCACTGGCACAAGGGACAGTGAGGGAGTAAGTGTACCACCTTCTGCCCCTGTGTTAGTAAACGGCACCACTGCTTCCTGTGTGCTGAGGGGGAAGTAGGCCCTGCAGAGCAGCTGTGTTTCCCATTCATGCCAGTGGGCGGAAAGGGTCAGCAGGGGGTGGAGAGTGGCTGGAACCTAGACTCCTCTCCAGGTAGCATGTCTGGTGACATAGTTATGCCACATGTCAAGGAGTGTCCACTGTAACATGTGTAGACCTGATGCACTTTACTTCCTCCCCAGAGCAGATGAGAGTCATACTCTCCCTTTTGGGCTGCTCCAGAGGCAGTGCAAAAAAAATGCTGCCCTTTCTGTATAGGCTAGACTCCAAACTGACAACACAGCCCTGTGAGAGACAAACTGAGTGAGGTAATATCTTTAATTGGACCAACTTCTGTTGGTGAGAGAGACAAGTTTTCGAGCCACACAGAGCTCTTCCTCAGGTCTTAGACTGTTAATTAAAATCAGGACAACAAATAATTGTTATTTTATAGCAGAGAGAGAGCAGCCTAACTACAGCCCTTCCATCAGAGAGAGAGAAAAATTGGCTTCTGCTTAATCTGCAGACCACCTGGGGTACGCTCCGCAAATCCCCTACCAATCCAGCCTGAAACAAAATGCACTGTGGAAAGTGGCATTGAAATTTCAGACATTCAGTGGAAAAAATTGTCATGCCCAGCTTTGTCAGAATGTCCATAAATTGAAATATTTTGCAAGAAACCTGAACATAGTGAGGGCAACTGTAGTGGGTTTTCAATTGCTCTGCAAATATTTAGCTGACTTCTAATTGTGAAACAAGGAGGGTTTTGCTAAAATGGAATCACTCGTTTCCCCCAAATGATATTAGTTTAAGTATACTTTAGTATGATTAAGTTGTGTGTATTTATTAATTTGATTCTATCAATTAGAGGCCCATTGATAGCATAGCAGTGTGTCAACATGGGCTTACATGAAAAAAATAATTGATAACTTATCAATGTTATGGTCTGGTTATTATTTTTATTATTGTAATATAAAATTAACATTGGGTAAGATTTTCAAGCACAATCATATGGTGATGATGCCTCCGTAGTTTACATTTCCTTTCCCTTAGAAGGCATAGAATAGCCTCAGTTAATTAAATGTTTAAAAACATGATTTATCAGTTTGCTTTTTTCACTGTCAGAATGCTGGGGAGCTCAGCACAGAGGGTCCTGTTCCATTTGCAATGGGGAGTTGCCAGTAGTCCTCACTCAGTTTTCAGTGGTATATTTGTTGATTCTCTTCCAGGATAGGCTCTCGCTTCTCCCCCCCAGCTATTTCACTTTAATCTGTGTACTAAATCAAGCACAACCAGTGGCAGTTCAGTGCAGTAGATCACAAATAGTGAAGATTATCCAAATCTAAAATAATATTTTCTGGGAATCTAAGGATAAGATAAATATTTATGGGCTGGTTCATTAAAAATTGACTAAGAACATGAAAAAGGAACACCATACCTCTTTTTTTCACCAGAGGGGCAGGAGAAGGGAGGTGGGAAGGGGGAAGGCTTCTGTACCCTTCTCCTGCCCCGTGATAGCAGATAGCAAGATACAAACCCTGCCCCAAAGAGCTCACAAGCTAAATAGACAGGATGGACCAAAGGTAGGAAAGAGAAAGTATCATTACCCCCATTTTATAGATGTGGAGCTGAGACTCAAAGTGATTAAGGGATTTACCCAACATCAGACAGGAAGCCTATGGTAGTGTCTGGAACTGAACCCAGTCGCCTGTCTCCTAATCCATTTCCATAGCCCCAAGAACACCCTTCTCTCAAGGCACAACTTGACCTCTGCTGGTCCGGGCAGATAACTATCTGTGGAAGGCAAATGTGTAAATTAGCCCACTTCTTTGTGTTTATTCAATTGTGCATTACGTTTGCCTCTCAAATTTTAATAATTGTGGCTATTTTAATTTCACTCCTTTCTTGACAAGTTCAGTGTACTTAGAGGTAAAGGAGAAGTGAGATACTCAGCCAGGGCAATAACAGTATCGAATAGCAAGCAACTAAAGTTTAGAGAGTATGGAAAATGTTAATATAACACAATATATTGTTTACCCAGAGAAAAAGAGCATCACATCTGCTTGATTAAAAGGACTGAGGAACCTGAATCAGACAGTTTGCAGCCTGGCACATTTGAGCATTTTGACCTGCCCAAAGGGAATTTATAAGGGCAAAATAAAAATGTTAAAAATTCACCTCTAGGGCAGAAAATTGTGAATATTCTGGGTGGTTCCATCATAGACCTGAAATACAATAGAAAAAGCATTTTGGACAATGATTTGCATAGATGCTGATATTCATATCAACTAATCTTCATTATTTAATATTAAAATAAGGACGGGCCAGTGCAGTAAAGGGTTAAGCAGCAGGAGTAAAGCAATTGCAATCCAGCTGCACAGAGTGGCTTACTCTCTCTGTACCGTGCACAAGTTTGTCACAATCTACTCACACCTCCTGTGCTCCCTGATCTTTCTGGATGTCCCATCTTCAAAAAATCATGGAAAAGGGTGTTTTTATTTTTATAATATATCAAATAGGTGCCAATCTTGTGCTGCGGTATATATGAGGAGAAAAGTGGGTGTGACTTGGATTTCTCCCCAGTCCAGGTCTGCTAACACAAGTGTGCAAACAAGCACCTTTAATTTTTAAAAAAGCTCTTCTAGTCACACGGAGCTAGGCTCCTACTCAGGTCTCAAAACTGCAGGTAACTACCCTGGTGTTGGAGAACAAAGGTCTGATCCTGAACTCGGATCAACGTGGGTGAAGCTTTGCACTCACACAGAGTTGCTTTGACTTCAGCAGAGCTAAACTATCGAAACAGATCCAGTCGCAGGATCAGGGCCTCCAAGTATGCAAATAAGGCACAAGACGCACATGATCACATCATCCGGTCTCCTGTGCTGCTCGAATCCAAGTAGGCATGCTGTGCAATAGTCAGGGAGTCAGCCCAACCAATGATACTGAGAGCAATATCCAGCCCCCTCCTCACAGCTACCGATGTTATTTTTTGTATCACTAAAAACTTTAAAAAAGAAAAATTGGATGGATAAATTAAAACTGCCTCAGGCGGTTCTAACTTGTACAACAACACACACAGTACTTAGCACCCTAGATTTCATTATTTTTAACAGCAGCACTGGAGCCCTATTTTCACACATTAAATATTCTTGGATGCTTTTGCAATGTCTGAGCAGAAAAATGATTTTCTGTTTTCTCTTTTTCTTCACAGAAGAGCACATATTAGTTTTATCCATGATAAAGAAAGCTCTAATGCGCAATCCTGCAACCACTTACACAGGTGCTTAATTTTACTTCTGTGAGTAGTCAAGCTGTGTCTTTTCTCTTTGCACCACATTAATAATATGAGGGAACCACAAGGATAGAGTTGGGTTCCAAATAACCATGTTTATTAACTGTGCAAAAATGCAAGGCTTAGCTACATATATGCTTTTGTTGCTCTATTGGGATCAGGTAGCTTCTGCAAGAGAACCCAGAAAGGACCACTTGAGGGATCCCAAATTGTTGTTTTGGGAGGAGTTCAAATGTCATAATAAAGGCTGCATAATTTTCATATTTGTCTGGCATTTCATGGAAAACATTAAATATGACGTTTCTGTG
Source organism: Chrysemys picta bellii (assembly GCF_011386835.1). Classification (NCBI taxonomy): domain Eukaryota; kingdom Metazoa; phylum Chordata; order Testudines; family Emydidae; genus Chrysemys; species Chrysemys picta. The sequence continues at coordinate 37,057,638 of NC_088798.1, read as the reverse complement.
GAAAAATCAGAATTTCTTAGGGAGAGATGGGAGTGCGGAAAGCAGGTGGGGGTAGGTTTGGGCCTTGGCTGGAGCAAGCTGATCTGTTATTGAGCTTTCTCAGAGAGCCTGTGAGCCAGTGAGCATAGCAATGGAATAAAGGGGAAAAGAAATTACAAAAGCTTAGGGAAAAGAAATTAATAGTGTTATGGGAGGTGGGGATAACAACCCATTATTGGAAGGGAGATTGTGATGCATCTTGGGAGATGAAATTTCCCCTGAAAAGTCAACATTTTTCATAGAGGAAAAAAACCTCATATTTTCTGACCAGCTCTAGCCAGCAGCTAATTACATATAGTGAATGTTCTGAGCAGTAGTTGTGAATAATTTGCAAGCAATCTCTATGCTGGAGTAGGTTTGCATAAAGCATTCACTGAATAATTTCTGAGAACAAGAACATTGTAAAATGTGAAAGCCTGTGTTCATGGATAATCTGAAAACAGGAAAAGGGCTAACTTTGTCAAATACACTGTTTGCTGCCACTAGATCTCCCATCTCTGTACTGTGCAGTCATGTATTTTGGATGTGCTTTGGGACAAATACTCAGGAAAAACAAAAGACGAGTCAATTATAAAAGCTAGAGAATCAAGCTGGAATTCTATTACAAATGTATGTCGCTGTCAGTAGTGATCATTTGTAGAATATCCTATTTTAAGGGGAAGCACAGAGAATTGGAACATTACAATGAAATAGTCTTTTTTACATGTGACTTTAGAACAGAAGCGACCCTGCCATTAGTAATGATAGATGACAGTTAGATGAGGATTGTTGTTTTCAGTGTTTGGTTTATATCAGGGCTGTCGATTAATCGCAGTTAACTCACGTGATTAACTAAAAAAATTAATTGCCATTTAAAAAATTAATTGCAATTAATCTCAGTTTTAATTGCACTGTTAAACAATAGAATACCAATTGAAATGTATTAAATATTTTGGATGTTTTTCTAAATTTTCATATATACTGTATTCTGTGTTGTAATTGAAATCAAACTGTATATTATTTTTATTACAAATATTTGCACTGTAAAAAGATAAACAAAAGAAATAGTATTTTTCAATTTGCCTCATAAAAGTACTGTAGTGCAATCTCTTTGTCGTGAAAGTGCAACTTACAAAAGTGTAAAACTTCAGAGCCTACAAGTCCATTCAGTCCTACTTCTTGTTCAGCAATTGCTAAGACTAACAAGTTTGCTTACATTTACAGGAGATAATGTTGCCAGCTTCTTATTTACAATGTCACCAGACAGTGAAAACAGGTATTTGCATGGCACTCTTGTAGCCAGCATTGCAAGGTATTTACGTGCCAGATATGCTAAACATTTGTATGCCCCTTCATGCTTTGGCCACCATTCCGGAGAACATGCTTCCATGCTGATGATGCTCATTAAAAAAAAAAGTTAATTAAATTTGTGATTGAACTCCTTGGGGGAGAATTGTATGTCCCCAGCACTATTTTACCCGCATTCTGTCATATATTTCATGTTATAGCAGTCTCAGATAATGACCCAACACAATTTGTTCATTTTAAGAACACTTTCACTGCAGATTTCACAAAATTCAAAGACAGTACCAATGTGAGATTTCTAAAGATAGCTACAGCACTTGACCCAAGGTTTAAGAATCTAATGTGCTTTCCAAAATTTGAGAGGGATGAGGTGTCGATCAGAAGTCTTAAAAGAGCAACACTCTGATGCGGAAACTACAGAACCTGAACCACCAGAAAATAAAATCAACCTTCTGCTGGTGGCATCTGTCTCAGATAATGAAAATGAACATGCGTCAGTCTGCAGTGCTTTGGATTGTTATCGAGCAGAACCCATCATCAGCATGGAGGCATGACCTCTGGAATGGTGGTTGAAGCATGAAGGGACATATTAATCTTTAGCGCATCAGGCACGTAAATATCTTGTGACGCCGGCTACAATAGTGCGATGAGAATGCCTGTTCTCACTTTCAAGTGACATTGTAAACAAGATGCAGGCAACATTATCTCCTGAAAATATAAGCAAACTTGTTTGTCTGAGCGATTGGCTGAACAAGAAGTAGGACTGAGTGGACTTGCAGGCTCTAAACTTTTACATTGTTTTATTTTTGAATGCAGGTATTTTTGGGCATAAGTCTACATTTGTAAGTTCAACTTTCATTATGAAGAGATTGTACTAAAATAATTATATTAGGTGAATTGAAAAATACTATTTCTTTTGTTTTTTTGACAGTGCAAATACTTGTAATCAAAAATAAATATAAAGTGAGCACTGTACACTTTGTATTCTGTGTTGTAATTGAAATCAATATATTTGAAAATGTAGAAAACATTCAAAATATTTAAATGGTATTCTATTATTGCTTAACAGTGCGATTAATCATGATAAATTTTTTAAATCGTGCGATTAATCGCGATTAATTTTTTTAATTGCTTGACATCCCTAGTTTATATACAAAAAAGATGAACAGAGCTAAAATGTGTTCAGTGATGTGTGAGAATGAAGTCAAGACCAGAAGTACAATTTCCTAATTTTTATCTTCATTCAAAGTCTGTTCCTTTGTATTAACTCCTGCAGATATTTAATGATTGCTCAAAACCACACACTGGTGTTTAAGGGTTAAATGCATTGTGCCTCGGCAATCTGATTAAAAGACTGTCCGGGGGGACGTGGGGGGGGAAATCAAAATAGAACTCTCAGAATACCCACTGTATGTCTAAACACAATGAATATTTTGCACAGTATGGCTGTATTCACTCATTTTAAAGACTGTTCATTTGCTTTAATTTTTATTATATTTTTGAATTGTGGTGCATTAGATAAAGACTATATTACTGGCTGTTTGTGATTCCATAAAATCCTTCAATTGTTTGTACAAAACTGACTGATCTACAGTTCGTCTTTAAGATTAGAATTTTACATTTAACTCAACCTGTAATGTGTATAGGCCCAAATCCTGGTTTCAGTGAAGCAAATGAGAATATTGTCATTGACTCAAAGTCATCAAGTTTTGGCTCGTATCTTGGATTACAGGATATTCTAGGTATCCCATATTTAGGATTTGGCCATGTATATGTATATGTACAGAAACAGTCAGCAGAAAATAAATAGCTGATATAAAATGAATATCTAGAAATATTAATTTCAAACTGCTGATATCAGGCCTGGTCCTCAGCAGGGGTAAATTGATCTATTGACATCAATGGAGCCTAAAAGATTTAACAGATTAATCTCTACCTCACTGATCAGACTCGCATTTTTGGCTGCCTGTCCAATAGCTCCTTCTGGATGTTCCTGCTTAACTCTTAGTAGTAGGGAGAACTATGACTAAAAAAAGTAATACAAGTGTCCAAGAGTGACTGTCACATCTCTCCTTTTTTCAGTAAGGCTGTCATGGTTACTCCAGTGCCCACACTTATGTGATGTTTCCACTTCCTGATCACCCAGAGTTTTCTGTCTCATGTATTGTTTTTTTCCCCTTCCATTATTAGATTATAAGACTGTCAAAGCAGGGACTGTCTCCTTTGTGCTCTATACAGCACTCAGCACCCTATCAGTGCAATAATAATAATAATAATAAATGTGAATGATGCCCAAACAAATTTATAGAAATTCCAGATTTTTCCAAGCACACATGAGCTGCAAAATCTCAGGATTCTCTGCTTTATGGTCCTGTTGTGAACATATTATTTTATTTGCTAAGCATTAGGCCACCTAAAAGCCAGCTCAGTGCAGCAGAGAAACAGAGAGGGGTGTGAGTTGTGTTCTTAAACAGCCCTCAGAAGGGATTTAGGTATTGGGGGGCGGGATTGGTTTGTTTCTTCATTTATTTGTTTCCAAAAAGTGTCCAGGAGAAAGAAAGAAGAGAGTGCACTGAACAATAAAATGTACACAAAATAGGTCTGTATCAATATATAAATATTTACATATTTGGGTTTTCATGTCTTCTGATCCTGAAAGGTGGAGGAAGGTTAATCTAAAAGCTAATGTATTGGACTGGTACTTGGTCGATCTGAGTCGAATTCCTGTCTCTGCCACATATTTCATCTGTGACTTTGACCAAGGAACTTAATTTCCCTGTGCCTAATAGTTGTGTACCTCACAAGGGTTGTGTAGAAGGAGAAGTCTATTAATGATTGTGAGATGTTCAGATGCTATGGTGATAGGAGCTGTTTAAGTACCTAGGGAGGTAGGCATTAAATACGCTTTGTATTTTCCCAAATGAATGTAGATTAATTTCACCCAGGATTTAAGAACATTCCAGGATTATGGAAGATTCTTTTTAGAACATGAACTTTTTTCTTAGGCAATACATATCACCCAGCTTGGTCAGCAAGATGAGGAATAGTTTTCAGTCCCCTATCTTCTTATGGCCTTCTAAAATTGTGCAGGCAAATCTTGGGCCTGGGCATCAGCAGATACCATTGACTTCAGCTGAGTTGTGGTTGCCCATCTCTTCTGAAAAGCAGGTACTTAATGTGCCTAAAAATGAAATTTGAAAGCATAAATTGTTTAAGGAGATACGTTGTCATCTAAGTAAAATTCTTCAGGGCAGGGACTCTTTCTGTCTACATAGTTAGCTCGTGTATAACATGGGTTAGGTGTTACCTCATTATAAATGTGGGCTTTGTGCATGTGGGAAATGGCTCCACATGGAAAATTTGGGGTGCAAATTTAGGACATCTTTGAAAATGTTTCCAAGAATGTAAAAAGCAACAGAGGGTCCTGTGGCACCTTTAAGACTAACAGAAGTATTGGGAGCATAAGCTTTCGTGGGTAAGAACCTCACTTCTTCAGATGCAAGACCTTTTGCGTCTGAAGAAGTGAGGTTCTTACCCACGAAAGCTTATGCTCCCAATACTTCTGTTAGTCTTAAAGGTGCCACAGGACCCTCTGTTGCTTTTTACAGATTCAGACTAACATGGCTACCCCTCTGATCCAAGAACGTAGATTATCTACACTACTAAATTTAAAGAAAACAGATAATTCAGCATGTGAAATAAATCAATAACGTGAAACCTCACAAACAGAAAGGAGAACAGCACCAACTTCAGATCCACAGAGGGAGGTTCTAGAGACATGTTTTGTATAATTAGTCTGAATTCCAATAACGAATCCCACTTTTCACTTCCCTGTGTTAGCAATTTACAAACAATAACTAATTCCCACACTGGGGCAAACCCTGGGCCAGTGTACAGCCTGCTTACACCACTCTGCACCAGGAATTACACTGAAGACAAGGAGGACAGGTATCTTCACCCCAGGCTGCAGAATGGTCCTCCTCCCTCAGAGCTGGAGCTTCTTGGGTCACTGCTGCACAAACACATCCACATGCTGGGAAATCAGGTAAGTGGCTTAGTCACACAGCAAGGTTTCAATGGAGCCATAAACTGAACCCAGATCTCTGAACTCCAAGTCCTCTGATGTAACTCCTGACAACACTTCTTCCATGCTGGGCTTACCCTGACATACTTGTATATGTTGTTTTGTTTTTTCCAATGAATAAAACACTCTCTGTTCTTTCATAATACTAAAAATCTGTGGTTCTCAAACTGGTCCATGGGGCACCTACTGGTGGTCTGTGAAGAGTTGGTTGGTCTTATAATGCTAACTGTCCTTGTTTTCAGCTGCTCATTGTACGAAAAGACAGCTGAAAATACTTTCAATACTCTCTTAATACTACTTTTCCATGGAAACAATAATTGTGCTTGCACCAAGGATCGCCAAAGGGAGGGCAGGTGGTCTGCAGGACTGCAAATGGAGAAGAGATTGCTAATTGTACTAAGAGACAATTTGTACTAAGATGTGGCCTACACAATGAAAACATTTCAGGGCCACGTCTATGGGTGAAATGTATTCCATTCAACCTTGTACCTTCATGGCCTTGTTCACATGGACCCCTGCACACACACACCTTTATTCCTGCACACCTCCATTAATTTCAATACTTTCACATAATTTGTTGACCTCTATTCCTTACTATCAGCTTCACATGAATTCAAGATTAGTTATCATACACTGATTACCTACACTAAATAATTATATGAAGAGAGGAGGGACTGGAGGAAGACTGTTTCTAGTTCTGCTGTAGACACCAGCTTGGAAAATATTGTTTTCAAGCAGGCAGGGGAGTTTTTGTGATGTAAGTGTCTAAAGTGAGGAAACAACACTGTGATGCTCTCTCGCTGGATTGTCAAGCTATTTTTTAACATTCCCAATTAACTTTTGGAGCACTTTCACTACAGTGTCATCAGCCACATAGTTGTCTGGGGAAAAGTCTGCACGGTTAACGCATGGAGCAAAAATAACATTTTCTTCAGATTTTCAAAAAGTGAGAAATGTTAGGTTCATCTGGATTTTTTTTTTTTTTTTACTATATAGCACATGATCATTTTTATAGGTGACAATGTCTCTTTTAAGGATCACTTCTGCCTTTGTAACACCAATGAGATGTAGCTGAAGACAAAATTTGACTCTTAAGTAGTAGTTATTCATTAACTGACAGTTCACTACCATTATATATCACATATTATCAGAACTAGGAGTTCTAGTGCTATCAAACTAAGGCAGGCTTGTAATTTTTCATGTTCTTATCAATCTTTTCCCCTTCTTTCTATGATTTACAAGTAACCACTACTTCAAACAGGATTATGATGCAACCCCTCAGAGGTTTATATTTGTTCAGAGAGGACCTGGTCATTTCCTGAGCAGATCCAGAATGGTGCCCATTATGTTCAAGACCCATGTGAAGTCATTCTGTTTACTTCAGTGCAAGATTAGAGTGCTTCAGCATAACTTAATAAGTGCAGAACACTTTGCAGGATCTGTCCAATAGTCTCCGGTTAATTTGATCTAAGACGACTCAGGGCCAAATTCATTGCTGGCCTAAATGGGCACAGCTACATTGACTTCAGCTGAGTTCCCACAGACCTGACCCCCTCAGTTTCCAATAGTATAACCTATACAATTATGGCATTGCTCCAGAGTACGTATGTTACCAAAGCAGAATCTCCAAGGGACTACAGCTAAATTCAGATCCTAATATTTGTGAATGCTACCCAAATGGAAACATCCCTCTGCTCATATAGATGTTTCTTCGTGCAGAAAATTTTCATAATCCATTTGATTATCTAACTGTGCCAATTTTCTTTTTATCAAGCTAGCATCTCATGTCAAAGAAACATCCCTTTATAAACCCTACTGAGCTGTTCCCCAAGTCCAGCTCTTTGAGCTGACTCTTATGCACAATACTGCCTTTCACATTTTTTCAGTCTTCTCTCTTTACTGTAGGCTGAATCATATCACTTTCTATTTTTTATTGATTGGCCTCCAAATGCCCTCAGACTTCCAGCCACAGTTTTGCACCCATATTTAATTGGTTCCACATTTTGGCACCTGGCTGTAATTGACTGCTGGTGCAAAATGTTAGGATTTAGCCAATCAACTTTCTGATTCAAGGGGGCAATGTGGTAATTAGATACGTTAATCCTATCCTTTGTGCTTGCCAGGAATGTAGAGCCTATCTTCCATAATCAGGCATTTAGTATTCTCCTTGATTAACTTCTGACCGCATTGAAAATACTCCAGATTTACGCCAATGCAACTTAGTTGAGAATCGGGCCCAACAAATGTTTTCCAATGAGTAATGTACTGTATCATTCTAAGTTCTTAAGACTTCCTAAAAATGCAGTTTAATGAATGCAGTTATTCCACTTGAATCCTTACTACCACTTTCTTTCTCTACCCCCATCTTCATGAGTTTCTTCTCCAAGTGAACCTTCTTTATTCCAATTTCTTTCTGTGTTCAGCTGGAAGCATTAACAAATGGTGAAGTGTGATACTGTCGCTCCAGTGCTATGTGTTGCCAGGCGATCAGGGCAGAAATAATTAACACACGAAAGTGGTCTGCCAGTAGTATCCTGCTGAATGAAATTGGAAAGAGTTCAAATTAAAAAAAGATTTCTTAGCTTACCACTTCTGGCTTGCACATATAGCAATAACCATTTGGAAGGACAACTGCCAGCTTCCATTCCAAGCTGCCTGACAGCACTAACTACAGCATTGTATTATAAATTTTGAGTTGGGCCCTGTTTAACAAAGAAAATATTTGCTGTATTACTTCCAGTATCTTTCTCTTAGCAGCCTGGATAGCTCCCATTGCTAGAGGTAATAACAGAGGGGGCTCTTAGAAGAAATATGATACCATCGTGTATTATTATTTGTTTATTTATTGTGCATCCAAAAATATGCTATGCAACTCATAAAAGTAGCACAGCCATAGGCCCAACCCAGAAGAGTGTACAATCAACATCACCATAACATAAGAAGTAAGGGCTTTACAAGAGGGAAGAATTTCAACAATAATGTCACTGCGTGATGCAATAAGGCCCCAGAGCTTCAAACATGGACACAATGATCTACATGTGTGGATCTCTTTATAGTGTTGAGCATCTACTCATTTTGATCTGACTTCTGTTCCCCCATCTTCCCAATCTCCCCAGCTCTGTTTTAATTTTTCATAGCAGTCTATAAAGTCATGACCCTGCATTTAATGAATGTGTAACCATGCTGACACAGTGGCGCTCTTGTCCCCCTCTAGTGGCCAGGCCACTGTCACAGGGGAGCTAGCACCTGTAAATGAAGTAGGTCAAGCTCCCCTTGCTTCCAGTTTGGCCAGTTACGAAGTTGGAGCAGCACCTGGGGCTCTAAAGGATCAGGGAGAATATGAAAGGAGAGAGATCTGGTGCGAGAGAGTCTCGTGAGCACAGACAGGCACAACAAAGGAGCAGCTGAGAGCTGCTTGGGACAGAGAGAGTCTGTGGGAAGTGAAAAGTTCTGCAGGTCCTCCCTGGGAAGTGGGAGGAATTGGCTGGGGGGCTGGTTGAGAGGCTTCTTTGCTTGATATCCTGAGCCCATGCTGAGCAGCTGAAAAGGATGGAGAGGTAGAAGCCTATGGACCTTCTTGAGCCAGAACAGAAAAGGGCTGAGAGCTAGGAAGCCAGTGGAGGGGCTAGCCTGCTGATCTTCCTCATCCATACAGCCATGGCCAGAGGGCTGAAGGCTGAGGCAGATGTCTGCTGGTTTTCAGAGCAGGAGAGCTGCAGTCAAAGAGCCAGAGAGGGCTGTGGAAATAAGGTGTGGTGAGGGATGCCGGAGCCATACCGAAGAGGCGGGGCTCAGTGAGGGATGCCAGGGTTCTACCTGATGTGCTGCCTAGACTATGGTTGTGGGACTCAGTGTTGGGTCTTGTCTGTTAGGATTAGTTTACATACACAGGGCTCTTTTTTGTAATAAAGTAACCCCACAAGGGCCATTTTGTATTCAGAAATACCATTTAAACTATTTCTGGGGGTACTGAAGGAAAGATACTGATGCAGGTGCATGTATCATGCTGCTTTATGATTCAGCTACAGCCGTTGCGCTAAGAAAACTGGTTCTTTAGCTCAAGTAGCAGAGACTGATGTTTTTAAAACCAGAGGTGCCAAGTGCAGTCCACATTGAAATCAACCCATCCAGGGTTAGCTAATGCTGTTAGTGTACGTTGCAGAAACATCTTAAATTCATTTCAAAATTCTCCTACCCAGCAAGTAGGGAATTTTCATCCCATCAAGTCTGCAGTTAAAGGGGGGAGGGAATTTCAGAAGTTCTTTCTTTAGATGTATTTCAGATCATTTTAGGTTGGCATCAGCTATGGATTTTGCCTTCAAATTAAGGAACCTTTTCATAATATAATTTTAAGATTCTTCTGTTTCTTTTTTCCCCAAAACAGCTGCATAACAATAGGACTGTTCTGTAATTTTGTATGGACAGAAGTTGAGCTCCTCACTGCCACTTTAGCCACTTCATACCTGGTAAAAAAAATCTGGACTGACATAAGGGGGTCTAAGTGCTAAATCTGTCAGGGGACAAAATCCTGTGGTGCAGTCACTGCAGAAGACAGTCATAAGGCTCCTTCCAAGGGCCCCCTCATAAGTCGTGGAGTAGGGGCCAGGCCAAGGTGGTGCTGGGAGAGGATGAGGTGGCTGGAGGCTGGGCAATAGCACACAGCGCAGCAGAGATTCTGGCCAACGCAGCAGTCTAGCGAGGAGCCCTGGGAGGCTGCTGTAACTAAAACAGGTCCTCAGGATTCTTTAAGTTACTTCTCTCCAGTCTCTGTAGCACTCAGATCAGGAGGGTGCAGAGATAGCTGAAAAGCACCATAACCTCACTCCCCATGAGTGTGAAGTGCATTTTACACAGAGACTTTCCAAGTCAGTAGGTATGCTTGTATAATACTGAGTCAATTATATTTTTATGGAATAGATCTTTTCTGTTGGAATATCCCTCGTATACCTTTTCAGTTCCTCAATAAGGATTTAGTTCCCTAATTTTATTTTATTGATTTATTATTAATTATTATTAATTATTTTATTTTTTAATTAGGTTTTAGGCATCTAATCCCACAGGAAATGTAAATATGTAATGCCACTCAAACACTCAGCAGCACTTCAGCATGTTCTGCGAGACAGCATCTTTATCCAGGCACTCCAAGCCAGGGCTTTCCTGAATGATATTTCAACCCAAAGCTTCTATGGCACACTTTCTCTGTTTGATGATGTAGGAGATGAAATATTGTGCCAAAACTCCCATGGCTTATCCACTATAAACTGCGTATCTATGATGGTAGATTTGCAGTTCTACACTCTAAAGTTTTTTGCAATTTATGTAGAACATGGACCCTCTACAGTGCACTAATCTACCTTGTGTATTATGTCATCAGATGGCATCACCTGATTTCTTGTGTGTACAAATCTATAATATGCCTTGTGTTTCAATATTTTCAGGAATATCAAGTGACAGAGGTAGAGGAGAGTAGGTGCCTAGTAGGAGTGGAAGAGGAAGAAAAGAAAACATCCTCCTGTGTTTACGTTCCTCAAAATGTTTGGAAGCAGAGGAGATGGAAGTACTTATGGCAAGGCTAACATTATTGAGTTGCACTTGCCAGTTTGTATCTACAATTAATGACACGTTTTTCTTCCAGAAAAATTGTTCCTACTACCTTCTGATCCTTGGGAACTAGATATCTCTTCTCTGAGCTTTTGCTCAGTGCCTGATCTTGCCAATCATAAGTGTGAGGATGGTGTTACCTTTTTGGAGAGGGGGAGAAATTCTTGCCCTGTAATAAGAGACTCAAAAGAAGGGCAGGGAGAGATTGGAGTGTGGTTCATTTGTAAACACCCTATTCATAAACTTGGAGGAAATGAGATTCTTCTTCTTCTTCGATTCCCATCTCTCAGCTTAGCAACTATGATGGGGACAAATTAAGTCTTTTCTACTCTTTGTTTGGTTTCTACGGTCTAGTATTCACCAAGTTTTTGACCACGACTCCTTAGCATGCACTTGGAGGGCCAGACATGCCCTTCACTAGCAGTTGCTGCGGCTGTTAGCTACCCTCACCAGCATATCCTGACCTTGCCACATGTGCATATGCAGCTACTTGAAGCCACTAGTGAGAATTGAGTGAGCCGCAGGACCAGCTGCAAACAAACTATCCCTTATGGGTGCAACTGTCTGCTATGCAGAGGTACTGCCTGTTAAACTCATTCTACATGCCTTGGAGATGAGATTATTAACACCCTTTACAAGGCAGTGTTTTTCACCCATATCATACTGTTTGTTTTTTCAGTGGGAATCCTAGGAGGTCTTGGCTTTTTAGGGGAGGAAGTGATTGGTGGGTTTTATTTGTCTGTTGTTGGGTGTCTGTGCTTAAAGTTAAGCATATGCTTAGGTCTCTTCCTGAAATGGGGCTACAATTATCACTCTCTATGAAGTATCTGTCTTTAGACTTTACTAATATTTGCCATCAGTTCTCCTTTTTCCAAATTCAAAACAAGCACATATATTTTATTATGTAGTCTGGATTCAAGTTTTAAAACAAACATTGTTTAATTTGACCTCATGCAGCTAATTTATCATCAGTCTGCATTTATAAACAATGTTCAACTGAGAACATTTCTTTTTTCCTACACAGTAACTAAGCTTCCTGTAAATTACTAACCATTAAAAACGGGGATGTCGAGAGAATCTCCAAGAAAATAAGTGAACTTAATATAAATATTTGTAATCATGTCAATTTCACTTTTTAAGCAAATTCTTACAGCAATTTGCTGTAACTGCTAGTTCAGAAGCACAAAGGTTAGGTTAAGCTTTCATTAATGATTTGGCTCAATGCACCCACCAGTATAATGTATTTTATGAGTGAGGGAAATGATATTGGTTTGAGAGGTTTCATGTAACAGTCATATCCTGTCCAAATGTAATTTTGAAAACAATCAGAGCCATTATGGCGCACACAGAAAGAAAGATAAAGACAGATAGCAGTATATGGGTTTTTAATAAGTAATTCACCCTAGGTCTTGAAACATCAGATTGCCAAGTAATATTATTAATGTATAAGCATGTTGGTAAAATCATGTATTCTTTTCCATTGGTTGACTATAGATATGTCTCTGATGCAAATATCTTGTAAGTGTATTGAATCCAACTTATGTAAATAGACTATATAATACATCCATCAAGTATTTTACTTGATTATTTCACACAGGAGAGAGCATTTTCTGGCATCAATCTACATTCTGCCTAAATATCACATTTTTCATCAATGATATTATGCATCATTTGCTGTATATTTGATACTAATTGCTTAACATATCGATCACCTGTCATTCTCTGAGTTTAGTGAACTTTGCAATGTGTCCTAGTAACTTAAAAGTTATGGGCAGCTTCCTATTATTAGTAATACTGTATGGCAGAGATTTCCTAGATGGCGCTGAAAATCTCACCCTACACAGGTAAGGAAGTTAAATGAAAGACAAGATACTACTAAAGTTGTACTGCAAAATGGAAAGTTCTGATTTTCACAGAGAACAGGACATAATGGTACATAAACACGCTGCAAAGAGCAAAGAATTTCACCTGCTAAGGGCCTACTCTTAAGTAGCAATTTACTATTAAAGGGACAGATTGTGGCCTAACCAATGGCATAGAGGGGATGTAAGGTGCCCCCTTACACCAATGTGCCATACCACCACTTCCTGTGTGCAAGGGGAAAGAGGCTCTGCAGAGTTGCTACATCCCCTTTCTTTCCCATCCAGCTGTGCTAGAAGGAGGAGGTAGTACAAAGTGGGCAGAGCTTTTGACTCCACACACCCCTCCAGTGCACCCAGCAGTGTAGTTATAGATGGAGGGGGATGGGATATAGACCTTTCCCGGAGCTGTAGGCATGCTGAGAAGGAGATTTTGACTTCCTAAGTCATGGTCTCCCTCCCAGGTGGCTCCAGGCACAGAGCAACAACATGCTGTCCTTGCAATGTGCTAGATCGCAAGCTGATGATTCCTAAATCAGTTGGGCTGCTCACACGGGGCCAGACTCTGATACCTTTGTTCACACTGAGTAGTGTTTTATTCCTAAATTAATGCCACTGAAATCAATGGAACTATTGAGGAGTAAGGTGTACTCCTCAATATGAGTAAGGATATCACCCTCTGGCCCCTGAGTTAGGTGCTAACTAAAGAGAGTAAGGGTCGCAGAATCAAGCTCTACTGAATGATACTTTTCACAGTGAAAAATTTGTCTGCTTTTCTTTAGCAAACAGCTATAAATTAGCAATTTATACATTGACTCTTGGCTCTTATTTTAACTCTGTACTGCAGTCCATTCCACCAAAGAACAAACATGCCTAGAACAATGAATTGAAGCAATCTATCAGTGAATTTCTAATGCATCCATCATTGTGGCACCCAGGTGTGACATGAAAATATTACTATTCAACTAGGACAACATTTTCTGCCTCACCTTTGATATGTTACAGCTCATTCTTGGGTGTTGATTATGAAGGGAAAAGTTTTGGCAGCTTCCTTTGGCAGCCTCTGTACCAGATGATTGGAGGATAACTAAAGTAAAGCTGATTTAAAAAAAAAAGTTTCCAGAGGCAAACCTGGCAATTACAGGCCAGTAAGCTTAACTTCAGTACGAGACAAACTGGATGAAATTATAGTAAAGAACAGAATTATCAGACACATAGATGAACACAATATGTTGGCAAACAATCAACACGGCTTTTGTAAAAGGAAATCATGCCTCACTAAGCTATTGGAGGTCTTTGAGAGGGTCAACATATCTGTGGACCAGGGTGATCCAGTGGACATATTATACTTCGATCTTCAAAAAGCCTTAGCCAAGGTTCCTCACCAAAGACTCTTAAGCACAGTAGGCACTCATGGGATAAGATGTAAGGTCCTTTCATGGATCAGTAACAGGTTAAAGGATAGGAAACAAAGGACAGGAATAAATGATCAGTTTTCATTGTGGAGGTAAATAGTGGGGTCCCCGAAGGATCTGTACTGGGACAAGTGCTGTTTAACATATTCATAAATGATCTGGAAAAAGGGGTATTCAGTGAGCTGGCAAAGTTTGCAGATGATACAAAATTATTCAAGATCGTTAACTCCAAAGTAGACTGTGAAGAGTTACAAAGGGATCTCACAAAGTAATGCATATTGAAAACATAATCCCAACTATACATACACAATAATGGCATCTAAATTAGCTGTTACCACTCAAGAAAGAAATCTTGGAGTTATGGTGGAGAGTTCTTTGAAAACATCCACTCATTGTGCAGTGGCATTCAGTAAAGCTAACAGAATGTTAGGAACCGTTAGTAAAGGGATAGATAAAACAGAAAATATCATCATACCACTATATAAATCCATGGTACACCTACATCTTAAATACTGTGTGCAGTTCTGGTCATCCTATCTCAGAAAAGATATTAGAAATGGAAAAAGTACAGAGAAGAGCACCAAAAATGATTAAGGGTATGGAACAACTTCCATATGAGGAGAGATTGAAAAAATTAAGACTGCTCATCTTGGAAAAGAGACAACTGAGGGGCAATAGAGTAGAGGTCTATATTATGAATGGTGTGGAGAAAATGAATAAGGAAGCATTGTTTACCCCTTCCTATAGCACAAGAACCAGGGGTCACCCAATGAAATTAACAGGTAGCAGGTTTAAAACAAACATAAGAAAATACTTCACTCAGTCAACCTCTGGAATTCATTGCCAGGGGATGTTCTGAATGCCAAAAATATAACTGGGTTCAAAAAAGAATTAGATATACTCATGGAGGGCAAGTCCATCAATGGCTATTAGCCAAGGTGATTAGGAATGACACCCCATGCCCTGGGTGTCTCTAAAATTCTGACTGTCAGAAGCTGAGACTAGCTGACGGCTGGAACACTCAATGAAGTGCCTGTTCTGTTCATTCCCTCTGAAGCATTTAGCACCAACCACTATTTGAAGATAGGGTATTGGACTAGATGGACCACTGGTCTGACCCATTATGGCCATTCTTATTCTTATGTTTATTGTGGAAGTCCTGCTCAAAGAAGCAAGTCTTTGCACTGTGCTTTGGCAACCCACTGGTCAGTGTGTGCTGCTTATCTTCTCTCCTGCCCCCTGTGCCTGATCCATAGAGGATGTTAGTCTGTTACAGCCCGCAGCTGCAGAATCTGTTACCGGCCACAGCTGCAGCGCCTGGCTCTTTAGCTCAAGCTGTGCAGACATGCATTTAGCTCAGGAGATCTCCAATTGCCTGTGTCAGCCACGATGGCAGTCATCACACTGTGAAGGTGGAAAGACCTGAAATCAGCTTGATCTCTAGCAGCATGATGCTCAATAGCTGAAGGCCTTTGGGCATTTCAGATGCAACATCCCTGTTGCTAAAGCAAAGAGTTGAGGTACAGTTGCTTGATCCTGATTCAGTCAGGACTTTGAAGATGAGAACCAAGATCTTTAAGTCAATCCATAACTGGATGGGGAGCATGCAAACAGCATGAAATATCTTGATGATGATGATGAACACTTCTATTGTTATAGCACCCAGGGCCGCTCCAGGCACCAGCTTAACAAGCAGGTGCTTGGGGCGGCCAAGGGAGAGGGGCGGCACCTAAAGCAATTCGGAGGCGGCAGGTCCCTCACTCCCTCTAGGAGCAAAGGACCTGCCGCTGAATTGCCGCCGCCGATCGCGGCTTTTTTTTTTTTTTGCTTGGGGCGGCAGAAATGCTGGAGCCGGCCCTGATAGCACCTTAAACACCTCAGCGAGGTTGCCCTATTGTGTTAGGTGCTGTACTAATGTGCAGTAAATGAGAGTCTCAACCCCGTAGGCTTTTCTCCTTTAGAAGATGATCCGCTGCATTTTGTACTAGCTGAAGTTACTGTGTGGTCTTTAGGGTTAGTCCTACATAAAATGTATTGTAATAGTCCACCCTGGAGGAGACTGTAAACAGAGACCCCACCCGACACTTAACACAGCACAAACACTTACTGGGTTAGTGTCCAAACACAGACCTTTCCAGCGGATTGCTACTGTTAACTGAAATAATGACAAAAGATAAACCTCAGATGAAACTGCCCCCTGTGCTCAACTTATTCCCACAGTTTCTCCCTGAAAGACCCTCTGCTGCTGCCCTAGTTCCTCCAAACTCAGACTAGTATTCAAACTCTTGGGTTGGAACTAATAGGACTTGTCTGGTCTTGTGACTCAACAGGAATAGCTCTATATCAGTATCCAGGGTCCAGGCACCTGACAATCTGTTACATGCCTTCTCATGAGCAGCCTATTTGTTTCCCTGCTCCTGAAGGATATAGCCTTGAATGATTTTCTTTTCTTTCATGAGGAATAGTTAAGTCCTTATCTGTTTTAGCTGCAATATTTTGAACAACTGTTTCATGTATGCAGATGTGCTGAGATGTCCTTTAAATAAATATACTGACAACAGTTGTGAATTTTTATGTTAATCATATTGTAATTTATTACAGAATGTATGTGACTGTATTGGAAAACTACAGAATGCATAAGCTTTGTAAAGAGGAAAAATATTGGTTTAATATTTTATTCTTTCAACAGTTCCTTTACAAAAGACTTATTACAATTCTTTATAGTTTGGAATATAGACTGTCTACTAGCTATACATTTTATTCTTTGAACAGTTTAAACCTGGATTACCTCTTCCTTCATAACATCTTCAAGTTCCAGGCTTTTCTCTCCTTCCAGACAGCCAAAGCTCTTACCCAGACTCTTAGCATTTAATGTCTCAGCAATTGTAACCTCTTCTTCTCCAGTCTGGACTACTGCAATGTTGTCCCCCTCAAATCAATTCAGAGCATTACTGCCAAAAAAATCATCTCATTATAATATGTCCCTCAGCTGGCTCCCCTTTCTCCACCACATCAGATGTAAGCTTCTTATCCTCTTCTTTAGGAGATTTAATGACTTACCCACCTTGCCTATCAGAGCTGCCTTCAATTTACCAGTATTCTCATCCATCATAGCCCATTAATCCATGCCCCTCACAAGCAGCTCCACTCTTCCTCCCATTTTTCTCCTTATACAGGGCCCAAACAGACCAAAAAATTCATAAAGTCACTGTCCTTAACCACCACCAAATATCTGTTTAAGATGCAGTTCTACAGGATATGGACTTTAGATTGTAAACTCTCTGGGACTAGATAGTGTCATCTAGTGGGCTGTAAAGCACCATGTGCATTTCTGGCACTCATTAACAATAACTAAGCTTCTCAAGGCAGGAATGGTTTGTTTATTTTCACGTAAAACATCATGCAGAACAATGGTGTTTTATAAATAATAAATGTTTAGGAATGTTAAAAAATGCATCTGCAGAATTTAAAAAGAAAAAATGTTACTGATGGATCATCCAAACTGGCTGATCCACAGATACAATGTACTGTCCCTTCATTCATCTCTGTAACAGTCACCAGTCACGGTATTCCTTACATAGCTGTTTACTTTTTCAGGCATCTTATGCTATAGCATTAAGACACAACAGGGTGTGCTTTACTGGGACATTAATAATACATTGGGTGTGTTGTGAGCCATGACTTCAAAGGCTGAATGACTCCAATAGCCCAAGAAATGTATTGATGGTCCAGTAAACCACATTCTAGAGTGGTAATTCAAGTTTTATTTTGTCATTTTATTAATGACACACATTATATATCACGAATCAGGAAGCTCCCACTGTATCTGAAGTGAAATTCCATCAAGGAATTCCAGGGACATAAACCACAAGAGTGAACTTGGAGTATGTTGTTTATGTCACCAGCACATAGGCCTAGTCTTCACTTACCGGCTGGTCCGGCGGCACGCCATCGATGTTCTGGGATCGATTTATTGCGTCTGGTTAAGACGCGATAAATCGATCCCGGATCGATCCCGGAAGTGCTCACAGTCGGCGCCGGTACTCCAGCTCGCCGAGAGGAGTACGCGGCGTCGACGGGGGGAGACTTCCGGCCGTGTCTGGACCGCGGTAAGTCCGGACTAAGGTACTTCGAATTCAGCTACGTTATTAACGTAGCTGAATTTGCGTACCTTAGTCCGAAGTCCGGACTAAGTGGGGACCAGGCCATAGTGTAATTATTAAAAGGAATTACAGTGTAATGTACGTGTTTTGGAGGTGCATTGCTTTAATACTAGTGGCATCCCTTGGAACAATTACATCTGTGCACTAGTATTGGGGTTTATACTCTCTTCAGGATATAGACGTTGGAGGATGAGATGATCATCTTGGATTTGAGCAGATCCGACATTGGCATTAATCATATTTTCCAGTGGGGAGAGCAGAGCCCCTTGGGTTAGTAAGAGAGAAGTCAGGCAAGTGGGGAAAAAGAAGAACTACAGTTATATCACAAAGAGTGAGAGAAAGAAAGAGAAAGAGAGACTATAGTTTATAGTAAGTATCTCACACCATTAAGCATCTTATTCCTTTTTACTGTCCATACTGCACTGCAGCCTATGAGATGTGTCCATGATTTAAACATACCTGTGTGTCAACTGAGCAATTTTATAAAGGACTCGGATGGCTAAACCACATGTAGAACTGTATTGTTTGGTAGCATTGTCCAGTTTCATTCACAATGCCATTTGGCCCTGACCTGATTTCATGCCCTTAGTTTGATATATGGTTAATCTGGTTTATATACAAAAGGATGCTAACTAGATGCGAGCATGCTTTCTTCTGGTTTTCAAATTAACTTGCACCTGTATAGACCTCCTAGTCATTACAATATGCTAAATAATTTGCACTGTATTTTATTCTAGTTCAGGAAAAGTTCATGGGTACTTTTACTATCATTTAGTAATCTCATTTGTTCAGGTTAGGTAAATGGATGAGAAAATCATAAAAGATACTATGTAGGCTGCACAATATCCAAGAAGATTTAAAACAACAATAAGAAATGATGCTGTTCAGAAATTCAAGTAAATCCAATAATATCACTGACAGAATTGATTATGATAATGCCAACACAACCTCTATATTCTTTTTGAAAGAGATTCCAGACATAAAGGAGATAATGACATATGTAACCTGACAGTCGTGAATCCTACACTCAAACTTTCAAGGAGATAATTTAAAGATTTCCACTTGGAACACATCATTTACTTAGGTCTCTTATTTTATAAAAAATGCATTAGTGGTGGATTTTTGCAGTGGGACTTGCAAGCAGCAAGGGAAACTTTTAAAAAATTGCCAGAAGGGGAAAAATAAAATTACCATGGAAGATTTCTTCAAGGCACACATATACCAGAGATATCCTGACCCAGACCTTCTCTCCATCAACCTTGGCAAAGACAGCTAGGTCTTTAAGGGCCCAGTCCAATGGAGTACTGTATTGTCATTCTCAATTCCCATTGACTTCACTGGGATGCTGAGCACCTTGCAAGTTAGGGCCATTAGATCCTTACTGGAATCTGTGAATGATGAATTAATAAACTTCATAATAAGCTTCTTAGAGAGCAAAGCTGACCCAGCATAGTCTGAATTTACAGTAATGGAAAGGAAAACATATAGCAGCAGTCTGAATCAGTGGATGGTCTACAGAGAGAGAGGGGGGGTTAATAGGCTGAAAAAAGTCCACTGTGTCCCCCCATTCTGATCACGTTTACACTGGTGTAAATCAAAAGGAACTCCACATCAGTTAGTGGCCTTACATCAGTAGAAAACTGGTCTAAGTGAGATCAGAATCAGACCCTGGGAGCACAAACAAGTTGGGACAATTATTTAAAGAAAGTTATTGAAATTGAATTAATTTCAAAGCTAAAGATTTGATACTTTAGAAGATCAAGTGAAAGCCAAGACTTGTTAAGGATTTTTGGACTAACAGTGGGGCTCTGAAAGAAAAAAAAAAGTCCATAGATTATATGAGAAACTGGACGTGCTCTTTTGGATTTGCTAGAAAAAAATGACACCATTCATGCTGACTCACCCAAAATAAACCAAGGAATCCATATGTAACAATCCTATGGTTGCAACATGAAAGAAACTCTGAGATAAGGAGAGGATTCTATATGCATTTGGAATAATAAGACATTGACTTTCAAAGGGAAAAGATAACCATCTTTCTATATGTGAATCTGAAGACAAAGGAAAAAAAGTAAAAAATAGTGTATTTGTTGTTCTCAATAATCAGGTATTGTTACTATGTTCCACAAAACTGTGTCTGAAGCCATCTGTTGCCTCTTGTCTTATACTTAGATTGTAAGCTTGTTGGGGCAGAGATGGTTCTATGTTTGTACAGTGCCTAGCACAACGGAGTCCTGATCTATGACTGGGGGTCCGAGGCACTCCTGCCATGTAGATAATAATTAATAATACATAAAAATATCATTTATAACGTTGGAAGCTGTTTATTTAGTGAAACAACAGCTAAATAAATGGTAATTCTATAAGCACTCCTGAAATTTTCACACTGTATAAGTAATTAAGCAATAATTATTGTTACTGATCTTTTCATAGTAATTTAAACCATTCTACTGTGTTGTTATTCTGGGGGAACCAAAATTTGAACTACAGGAATGTTCAGTGCTCAGATTAACAGTGTTGTGACATATGTTGTGTAGGGAAACTTATTCAGAGGCCATAAACAGTGACTAGAGCCTAGGTCTACTCAGTGTGGCTAATCCCACATTTTTGAAACATGTAAGTCATAAGTTTTTTACATTTTTTAATGCTCAGAATACTGCCTGCAGAGTGCAGAAGTGCTTACTCTCTGCCATGTGATATTATCTTAGCACCCTCCTTCTTTTTATCATCTCTTCCAGGTTGTGTTCATGTAGATTGTGAACTCCTAAAGGCCTATCACTTTATTTATCGATGGCATGTGCGTCTGTGTAGCTGTATAAATAAATCATCCTTCTCATAGAACCATAGTGTGTCCTTATTCCACACACAAAACTACCATTTATCTCATGTTATCTCATCATTTTAGTCATATTGTGTATCACCTTTTTTCAGTATATAGCTATTTAATCTCGTCATCTTTGTTCCAACACAAACTTAAACTGGGTTGTCCAGAGTTAGTTCTCCCTCCTTTTCACGTGCTTATCATCATGTTAACGAGATGCTTATGACTAGTTCTTTTTAAATAATATTTTTATTTAGTCTCCATAGTTATACATTTCTAATTTTCTTCTATTTTCTTTTTTTAATGCCTGCTTAAGACTCTACTGAGTTTGTGCTTTTCCATTTAGCTTTCATTTGCTTATTATGAAACGAATGAACGTACCTCCATTTTATTTACTTTGTCATATGTGCATCAGCCTTCTCGGTGATGTCAACACAACTATGAGAATAGGGTTTGTGAATTACATATGCGCCCTCTGGAAACTCTGCTTCAGCAAGCACAAAACATTATAGGTCCTACATAAAAAATATTGTTACTTTTAAATTATCAGTGGGAGAGTGGTGGATTTAGAAATAAAAAATATGAAGAATATTTATTGGAAATTCAGAGAACATTGCTCAAGACATTGTTAAATGTTTAGGAGAATGTAGTTCCAATATTTGCCTAAGCTATTTGGGAGTATCCTTTTAACTAATATCTTTTTTTCCTATAATGCAAACTTTTTCTTTTTATGCAACCAAGCAGTATTTTGAATCTAAGTTGGATAGTTAAAATACATCCAGGGCTGTTTTCATTTCAGAAAATATTAGTTGACTCTCTTTTGTCTGAGTGAAATGCTTACAGACAGATTCCCAGCCCTTAGAATCAAACTCTGGTAATAGGATAGCAACGGTGAGATTTTAAATCCTGTTTAATATTGTGTTTTCTAACCATGCACTATGAAGACCCTCAGTTCCTTTCATTTGAATGAGCCTCGTATCAGCTTATTATTGCTGTAAGTTAGAGTACTGATTGAAATATGATTGTAAAGATGCTATCTACCCTGGTACTAGCCTAACTACATAAAAGAGAAGACAATATTTGGCTGAGACCCAACTTTTTTATGTCTTGCAAAAATCGACCTCCAATATCACTAGTGTTTATTGATCATATGGATTCCGTACTACAGTGTGTAGAGTTTAGCTTTGCTTTAAGGAATTTGCCTACTTTACTCTACAAATGAAACTGATCTGAGAGGTTTCTGAGCATTGGTTAAAAAAAGGATTTCTCATACGGGTGAGACAACTGTCTCCAGAAGGAGGGAAGGGAATTATCGTCATCAGGTTCCCTGATGCCCAGAAGCTAAGATTAGCAAGAATGCAGCTGCCAGACCATCAGCAGGTGAAAAGGACCACTTCTTCCAGAAAAAAGTCTCACTAAGAGAGGATCAGCTATCCCAAAGTCCCAGTTGCCAGTGAGAACATCGTGGAATTATTTTTTTCAATGTGTCTACACAATTACCAGCCTAACTGTAACCAGTTAGGAAAGCTACAAAATTACAACAGCCACTGTGCAGCCAATGAGCCTGATTCACTACTGCATTACTCCAGTGCAATCAATGGAGTTTTACCAGCACGCCATTGGAGTAATGACGTGGTGAATCAGGCCCACAAACTTCTGTTGACATTACAAATTCCTTTATTTCCCCTTTTACTTCCCCTTTATGTGACCCTTAATACAGCACCATTTATTTCCTTTTTAGAAGTTACTTTAAAAATGTGATTCCTTCAAGGGCATAAAAATAGTGTCATAGCTGTTATTTTAATTATTATTTAAAAGGTTAAAAAGCCCATGAAAACACATAGCTATGTGGAAACTAAAAATTGTTTCTTGTAAACCAGTACTGTCTATGTACCTTTCCACTCATAATGTTGTTAACATGTATAGCAGAGCACAGATGGTGATAACATATTTGATTTTATCTGGTATAAAGGGAAAATTTATGGAATTTAACAACATGGAGGTGAGGCAAAGGATGGCCCATGGATGGCAGAACCTTGTTCGTGCCCTCAACATTTGATGGCACTCAGAGCTATATAAAGGTCAGACAAATATCTCCATCTGTGCTCTCTGTATTGATAAAATCCATAGACTATTTCATCCATCAGAATATGCCTCTCAAAAGTTATTCATCTTAGCTCCATGATCAAAAAGTGCAAATATTTAAACTGGTTCAAAATTGGACTATTAATGAAAGTTATATATTAGGAGTTCAGAAATAGTTACATTTCCCATAGTGTTCCGTACATTTTTGCATGATACTATTGTCACATTCCATGGTGCAGTTCAGACCAGTGAGGAGTTGTGTCACCACCTCCCCTGAAGCCTTGGTTCTCAGGTCTGCTTGCCACTTTTGGTATTCATGCTCTTTGTTCTTTCTCCAACCTGGCCAGATCTAGCTTTATTGTTGCTTCACTGGCACTCATATTATGCCTTGCTATTTCTATTTTCCCTACCTGAAATAAGCAAACAGAAAACGAGCTGTAATCTTTCTTTGACTGTTCCCAGCCACCACACTTGAAACTCCCTTAACACTGTTACACTAGTGCTTAAACAATAAATCTCAGTTAAAATAGTAGGCTATGTATAAATCCTGTTTTGACTACACCCCTATCACATTCTGGGGTGCAATCCACACCAGTAAGGGTTTGTGTCATCACCTGCCCTGAAAACCTGGGTGCCTCACAGTGCTTTGCTGTTCTTGAATCCAAACTGGGCCACTCATAAACATCATGCAGGTCAGACCCTGAGTGTCTGTGTATAGCTGCAGTCCTAGTACAGCAGCCTGTTAGCAACACAAGAGTCACCCTCTGGCATCCAGCAGTCCTGGTTACTACTTGCAGAGTGACCCCAGTACACTCTCAGGCCTGAATTTTCCCCAAAATATGTGTTCTGCATTGTCCAGCCCTCTCCTGGACAGTTCAGATATTCGAGGTCTGTTGTCCCTATAAGGGGTCAATATCCACCAGCCTGCTACTTTAAAGTTATTCAGCAGTTCAGTTTAAACACAATAGTGGATTAATTTAGATTAAAAAGTGAAACAAGTTTATTTAACTACAAAGAGAGAGGTTTTAAATGAGTACAAGTATAAGATATTAAAGTCAGAAAAGTTTACAAGAAAAATAAAGATAAAAAGCTTTCTAGTAGCTAAAACTTACCAAATTAGACTTGGTTCAAGGTAAAATCCTTGCCACATGTTCCCAGCAACATTGTTAAAATTTTCATGTCAGGATCCCTCCCAAAGTCAAAAGTCTGGTTCCATTGTCTTCTTAGAGGAAAGAGAGTGAGATTGGAAGGGAGAAAGGGAGAGAGAAAAAGAGATAACCTGGGGTGTTTTTGTCCCCTCACTTTTATAGCCCAGTCACCATCTGAAAAGCATTTTCCTGAAGGTTACCTTTAGATGAAATTCCTTCCAGCTGTGAGGATAGAGATATGGAGTCTCGTGATGAAAGAGCTTCCATGTTGTTGTTTGCTAAAATACAGATCAATCCTGCCCTCCTTCATTGCCAATGAATGGCCACTTGACCAGTGATTGCCCATCAGTTTTGATGACACCTGTGTAGAGATAATATATCCATCTTACAGAAGGTTCAACTGAGGCACAGAGAGGTTAAGTAACTTATCCTAATTGATAAAGCAAGTAGTGGCAGGGCTGAAAATTGAAGATGAGAGGAGGCCTGTCTGCTTCAATCACTAGACAATACATTCAGTTTTGTCTGGAAATTTAATTGCACCATATGAGTCAGTTATGTAGCAGCAAATTGTGTTTTCACTGTGCCAGAGCTCTTCTGATAGGGATCCAATCACAACTCCCTGATTATACTCTGTCCAGCCCTATGGTAACTTCCATAGTAGCTGCAGGGGAGCAGCTTTAAGCTATGCTGCTTGCATAACTGGCTCAATGAGAGCTAGCATGAATATGTCTACTCAAGCTGGGAATAGCACCCACAGATCCACCTGTGAATGTAGCCTCACATTCTCTGATTGGGCGGGGGGGTCACTTCTTCCCTTTAAATCGCCCATTAAGAACCTTCCTATTCACTGCAGTTTATGGCTGACTATTTCTAAAGTGGTTTGTGCTGCTGTGTATGGATAATCCCCAGTATTGTATTGAGAACAAAATAATTAAAAACAGCTTGAGGCGGTTGTAGTTAGGCATACAAATCAATTACAGATAATCATGTAAACACAAACCAAAACAGCCATTTACATGGAAAACAATCATGGCCTTCAAGTTGCCCCCCATTCTTGCCGCAGAAAATCTTTGTATGGAATTGGCAGATTACCCTCTTCACTTCAGTGAAACTAAAAACTGATGCCAATACAGCAGTCACTCTAAAATGGCATTGATAAACCCATGGTATGTAATACGATAAACTAGCTGTACCTGAGAGTAGAAAGCCAGACTATCGTAATTCCACTAGATGAAATACATCTAGCATAAAAGATTGATCATGAGAGAACAGGGAAGTAGAAAGCCAGCAGGAGGCAAGTAAATAACGCTAAATGAAAAGACAGGTTTGGTGCATGAGTACTCAGCCCTGAATATGAAGCAGGAGGAGATGGCTAGCTGTCTATTGCACTGACTGGCCTACCCTTCTGACATTTCCCGTTTCTACTCCTCTGTTTGTGACTCTCATATATATGATTGAAAATCAGATCATACGATGTTTTGGTTAATTTAAAATCAAGATATTTTTATTGTTCTGTGGAAATAATTTTTTCAGAAAGGTTAGCCAGAAATGTAATCAAACTTTGTACAATGGAGTACAACAGCACTGCCTGCTGAGCT
Source organism: Chrysemys picta bellii (assembly GCF_011386835.1). Classification (NCBI taxonomy): domain Eukaryota; kingdom Metazoa; phylum Chordata; order Testudines; family Emydidae; genus Chrysemys; species Chrysemys picta. Next base: position 37,031,541 of record NC_088798.1, on the reverse strand, counting down.
GGAAGGGATATTAATAATTAGTACTGGTAGTCTGCTCAAGCATTTAACACCAGTGCAAAGTGGAGAAGTATTATGATGTTGCAGGCTGATCCCACTGTGGATAGTAGCATCTGATTGGTAAAGAAAACTTCACTGAGTGTACTATTGGGTTCCTGACTTTATGTACCTCATTTTCTCATAACACATATTTTTCCATCTGATTAAGAATATTTTATGAATTATTATATGAATGAAACAGTAGCCACTTACTGTAGCAGGTGTGTGTGGTGCTGATCTCTGGTCAATTTTGTCATTTCTTCAAAAAAGTTAATTTTTACAAAATATTGACTCTAATTGACCAACTGACTCTTGAGGCAGCCTCAAGAGAGTACCCCAAAACTGAATTGCGCTCTCACCACAAGAGCTGGCCCTAAGAAATGTAAGGCACGTGTATGGGTCAGTATTGGGAATCTTCCGTTCTCATTGTCCATTCTGCACCTCTTTGTTGTTAGAGGAGTTAATTTTCCAGTGCTGTTAATATGGCTTCCTTCACAGCCACCAAGGGTGAAAAAGTGCACACTTATGCATAGGACCTACAAAAGCCTGTGTATGAATTGAGCTGTTATCCTGGACATTCAGGTAGGCTGACAAGATACAAGGGATCTGGTTTAATTAGGCTGTAATTTTATTAACTCATCTGGGGACTATCCAGCAATAACTCATACAGTGCACATCATTGTTCCTTCCTTAATTGTTTCCACCTGATGCAGAGTTGCTGTCAGTCCCGCACCACCACAGCTGGTTCCCAACTCATTGCTGGGAACCCACCACAGTCCCTCCAGACAAGAGGAAAACTTTAAATTTTTCCAGTTATGATGCTAGTTGTTCCACCATCACCAATTTAACTTGCACTTGCCATGACACTAGTAAAAGGATATTATTTATATAATATATATATATATAAAATGGTCAAATATCAAAGACTACCTTGCATCAAACAGAATGATGATGCGATAACATCTTTTCTTGTTACAGCTGATATCAATAGCTGTGTGACAGCAAGCTGCATAGAAGGTTTTCCAGTCAATATCCCTGACACATGGCAATGTCTGAAATACAGCAGCCAACTACCATGTGCTTTGGGTGTGAAAGTGAAAAAAATGTGCTATAAATATATGACTGCATGATCCATATTGCCTAATGTGATCACTTGGGAGCACAACACATGCATGGGACCTTAACTCTGCCAGTGTATCATCATAAAAGAAGAAATAAATGCCTTTAAAAGAAATAGGGCTTGAGTTCAAATAACAGCAAGAGTGATGCAGTGTTGTGGTAGCCGTGTTGACCTGAAGAAGAGCTCTGTGTAAGCTCAAAAGCTTGTCTCTCTCACCAGTCCAATAAAAGATGTTACCTCACCCACCATGTCTCAGCAAGAGTGATGGCATTTTAGCAGCAATAAAAGAGTGTGGCAAAGACTACCTTATGATAATGCTGCCCCAGAGGCTCATAGATCATCTTCCTTTCATCAGGAAGGTATAGGAAGCCAAGTCTGCAGCCACGGGTATCCAATTCTAGCCAACATTGGGCTGTTGGGGATGTGAAGCCCTGACCCATCTGCACTATGAAATGAGAATTGCTCAGTCAGTGCTTGCTCTGCCAATGCAAGCATCCTGCAGCTGTCCAATATCTGCCTTGTGTTAGTTGTTCTTTCACAAGAACTCACAGTCATGGTCTTGTTTAATATAGAAGTCAATCGAGACCCTTTCCAACATAGCTATGAAGAAAGTAAGGATTCCTCCCTGCCTTCTTGTGCAGACCACATTAGGACTGTTAAGTATTACAGCTCCAACACTCAAGGAAGAGTAGAGACTGTGCCCCAGATGCTTGTAACTGGGCAGAGAATGGGCACGGAAAAGGCAGAGACATGATTCTGGGCACCCACCATAACAGCACCATCTTCCCTCACTGCACAACTGGAGAGCCCTGGGAAAAACTTTGTCTGTGAACTACCCCTTACCTTGGATGCTATGCCAAAAGCACAAGCTAGCCCTTGATGTTGTGATCATACTATTACAGTGTACAAGGTACATGGGTATGTATCTATCTTTAGCAGTAGCTCTTTTTGCAGTGATAATTGGTGTACAGTACTTTGTAGGGAAGCCAGTTATTCCATTCACATTAACATATCAATTTAGTAATATGCAGCTTCACTTAAAACATTCTTAGAATTGTTTCTCAGACATTTCAATCCAGAAATGAAGCCTTTTTCACACAGGGAAAGAGAGGAGAAAAGAAGAAACAAACCAAATGCATCAAAAGTCCTTTAAAAGTACAAAGATTCAATAGATTTAAAAACATTTTTGGTCTGCAGGAATCTCAAGCTTTTTGAATAGAAAACTGCACTGTTTTATATAAATTACCCCGACTGCAATTTTTCAATCTCCTTTTTCTCTGTGCTGTAATAGCCACACACTGTACTTGGCAGTCAGGTACAAAAATACTCTAAAAACTTGCAGAATTATTTGAGAAAGGGCATTCCTAATTCCTTATGCATCAAACACACATGCATATTCATATAAAACATTTAGAAAGATTTGTACCAGTTATAATTAGCATGTTTTGTGCATCTATTTTCTTTGCTGTTAAATAACAAATTTGTGGTAACCATGGCAACTGAAACATCACATGGCACTGGTGCTATTTTGGGGATAACATAAGTACCTTTCTTAAAGAAGCACTCATACCTCTGAGCTATGAATTTTAATAATTTTCAAGAAAAAATCTAGTACAATGAATTGTATTCATCCCTCATCACAATGTTGATTTAACATAGAATATACTGCTTTGTTTGCATTGCCTATGAACATTTTTTTAAACCTGATGTATCCTTTTTTGTTTTTGAAAAAGATAGAAAGCACATTTCAGTGGGGACAAAAGAGAAAGCAGAAAGTGAAGGACATATGATGTGAGCACGTTTCTTTTTTTTTTATGCTCTGGGAAAATACAAAGACAATGGTAGCTTTTGGTTATTGTTTTTTTCTGAAGAGCTAGCACATTGATTGTGCAACTCTTAGTGTTCAGAGCAAGTGAAAACAGATTCCTCTGTGTCTTCAATCTGGGCCCAATCCAACTCCCACTGATATCAATGGGCGTTTTCCCATAGACTTTAACAGACCCTGGATCAGACCCCTAATTCCTGCACAAACCTATACCTTCACTTACACTTGGCTTCAGGCGCCTACATGCTTCTGGATACACTTGTTCTTTATGATTCAACTGGAGAATCCATAGCTAGAGTTACATACAAAGAAACACTGGAAAGAACCGAACTTTGTGTTTATTTTCTTAAACTCATCTTACTCTGAGTAAGAGAGGGCTTTAAATAACTGAGATCTCTGGTCACTTGCTGAGATTTATCCTTACTCTGCACAGCTGCCCACCTTCCCAGTTTATTAGTTTTCATCTGCATCATTTGCTTTTATTCATATGGCCGAGTGATTTGGATAAAGACTTGTCTTGAACAGTAAAGGGTTATATCAAGTTATACTACTTCCAGTATTATTAGTAGTATTGTTATTGACAAGGGGGATTGACTTTTGATATACTGATTCTGTATCACTAGCCTGCTTAATACAATGGAGCCTGGAAGGCTGTTGTACAGGTAAACAAACTGTAACAATAATGGAGAGAATTTGGGACTGTGTCTACACATTACAGGGAAATTGAATATGTCTCAACATTGGCAAACCCAGACCACTGCTACAGCCAACTACATATTCAACATGCATCTGATATGACTGCAAAGAGTAAAAGCTAATGAGAAATTTTATTTCAAATTATTAGCAGTATTCTTAATAGCCGAGGGCCAAATTTTTCAATTCTCATTCAGGCAATGGGAGTTTACCAGAGTAATAACTACAAGATTTTGCCTCTAGTGTCTGCTTTAGAGGCATTGATAGCAATGCTGCTGGAACTAGGTGTGATGGGGCTATGGCAGCACCCCCCTAGCTTGAAGTGGTTTCATCATATACAGGGTTTACAGTTTGGTTCAATGGCTTTCAGCACCCCCACTATACTAATTGTTCCAACGCCACTGATCAATAGCACTTCATATTTTTAATGTTTGTGTTCATTGTTGAGGCTACCAGAGCACAGATGCTTCCTGTCACTGCTGTCTTCTCTCCAAACTCTGAATTGTCTATTGATTGGGACTTGTGTGCTTCACTGTTTCACATTCTAAACTGTCATGATGTCTTTTACAGCTGTAAGACAACACCTCTGACTACCACTTGTTTTGCTCAGTAGTTAGTATGGCTGGTGCCTGGGAGATCCTGCTCCAATATTCCTTACTCACTGAAGGCCAGTACAAAGTCTTCTCTTGCCTTTCAATTTCATTCCTTTCTTAAGAAAATTATTGGGAAAAGTTCTCACAAGGCAACTGCATCCTTATTTCAGCTGAATACACGTGCATCCACGAGGTCCTGAAGTCTGAAACTAACATTAACCCATTAGAGGCAAAAAGTGGAAGCTGTACAATATCCTTTTTATTTCCCCCTCTTGATCCTTGCCAGGAAAAGGGATCCTCCTGTGATGCTTGCTGGGGATACCCAGGGTTGTGAGGCACCTCGCTACCACCTGCTGTTAGCATGAGGAAGCCTTGTCTGTACCTGCCAGAGGTCAGCTCCTGACATCCACAGCCAGAGGCAGCACAATTATTTCCCTCTCAGGCTACACAGGCTCCGCTGGCTGCCTGCAGGTGAGCAATAGAGGACTCGAAGGTTGGTGTGTATCTAAGCATCCTCCTGCAGTGTCCAGCCTCTTCTCCACTGGATGCTCACTGAATTAACAGACCCAAATGGAGCCGTGTTGGTCCAGGATATTAGAGAGACACGAGACATGGTGGTTGAGGTAATATCTTTCATTGGACCCACTTCCTTTGGGAAAAGAGACAAACTTTCAAACTACACAGAGCTAGAGAAAGCAAGTATAAATGTATTAACAGAAAATGGAGATTCAGATCATATCAAGCAGAAATATTGGAAACAAAGGGTCATGTACAATAAAATCACACTAGAGTCTAAACTTAAGTAATCGGAGATTATGTCATAAAAGCAAAAACTCACCCAAAATCTTTCCAGTCGATTACTGCCAGGCTTGCCTGTGATTTTCTGTTCATGAAGCAAGCCCATTGTCAGTTTACTTCCTAGGCAGAATATTGGGTGTCTCCTTGCATTCTCCTGATATACCAGACTTTGATCATAGTCATAAACTGGTCTATGTGTGCTCCTCCCTATAGATTTTGTGATCTCTTGTTGACCTGGTAATCATGATTAGCTGGTGATGTCATATGCAAATAGATTTCCATTGCAAGACACACAATACACAATGGTCAGCCAGGGAGATAAGTGTCTCCTATCCCTTGTCTGAACAGAACCTGTTCATCACCTTCTGACGACTTGTCTGACATACCTTAAGAACACAATTTTCAGTATACTTATGTAGGTATGTGTATACACACACACACACCCCTCTTTACATATTATCTCTATACAAGGTTCACAATGATTATGAAGATCAGTTTGACACAAGCTTTCAGTAGAGACCTTACATGGCACTCTGGTCATGTAGCTACCAGCCCCAGAGAATTCTTGTCACCCTCATGCACCTCTGTGCCTTCTGCCAGTTGGTACCAAGAGGTTCCTGGTTCCCACCTTCCATTCCACCTTCCATTCCACCTTCCATTTGGAGGGGGAAAGAAGAAAAGAAGAGGAACTGGAAGAGGCCTGCCAAATAATAAAATACAAAGGAGCCCCTTTCCTTAGGAATTAAATGAATCACTTTCACTGCCTTTCCTTTTCTAGCCTTTCCAGCCTGGAAATGTACACCTTCCCTTTGGACAAAATGTTAGAAATAAGACCAACACTTCAGCTTTCAGTTGTGTTATAACATCTTTATTAGTATTTGAATTACAACATTGTTTAGAATGGGGCCTGTTGTGCTAAATGCTGTACAAACCTCTAGTCCCCACTCCAAAGAGTGTCTAGTCTGATAGACAAAGGATGGTAGAAAGGGAGTATAATTACCTCCCTTTTACAAATGTGGAACTGAAGCACAGACAAATTAAGTGAATGACACAAAGTCATGGTGAGTGGGTAGCAGAGCAGGGAACTGAACTAAAACAATCTAAGGGCTTGTGGACATTAACATTTAACTGGCAGAAAGCTGGGGTATGGATTAACTGTCTATGTAGACCCTGCTGACACACATTAACAGTTCATTAGAGTGCTTTGATCTAGTCCTCTTGGAAATGGGACTAGCTCAGAGCGCTCTAACAAACTGGTAATGTCCTCAGCACGTGAACAGTTAGACCACAGCAGTCTAGTGCGGGGTAACTTCACAAACCATCTTGCCACAAACTAACTGTTTGTGTAGACAAGCCCTAACTCCCGGGCTAGTGCTTTAACCACAAGACCATCCTTCTTTTATAAATGAACCATAATTTTTATAATAGCTGTGAGGGCTTGTCCAGGATATAGACTTGGGACCTCTTGATCCTAAGGAAAGAATCCTACCCTAGAACCACAACCCCTATTTAGCAATTATTTTCTAAGGAAAAGAGAAGATGCCTAATCCCACAGTTCTTGTGCAAGCAAAATTCCCAACACGCACATACCCCCATCTACTTTCTAGTTACTACATCTTCTGATAAATGTCAGAAGTTGTTGCTGGAAGCTGAGTAAGGAGGAAAGGTAATAGGAAACACTTGAGATTTATATAATTTTGTTTGCACTGCTTCTGAATACATTGAAATGATTCTGGGTTTTATTTTTTGCAAACCTGCTGAGAATGAGACACTAAGGAATCCCTGGCTTCCCAATTCTGCATGCATATAGAATGCTTAATGAGGTGTACTTGTCTCATATTTGTCTTCTATTCTTGAAATATACATTCTCATAGCTGATTTGGAAGTAATAGGATCAGAAAATAGAAGATATAAATCATATGTGGAGATAAATGGATACATAGTAGTGAACTCTCTCTTGCAGTATTGTAAATATTAGCGAGTACAATAAAAGTGAAATTCACCACTATGCAGGACAATCTTTAGGCACCCACGTTTGAAAAAAACTTGGCCATTGTGTACCCATGTCATGTCCTGTTTCTGACAGTGTACAAGCAGGTAAATCTTACAGGAGAGTAAATTGTGGAGCTGATTTAGACTGCAATTGGTGGCTGGCCTGTGACTCCCCATCTGATTGGTTGGGTAAGGGGGCTTATTCCAATCCGCGGAATGGCAGAACAAGGAGCAATGATCTCAAGTTGCAGTGGGGGAGGTCTAGGTTGGATATTAGGAAACACAATTTCACTAGGAGGGTGGTGAAGCACTGGAATGGGTTACCTAGGGAGGTGATGGAATCGCCATCCTTAGAGGTTTTTAAGGCCCGGCTTGACAAAGCCCTGGCTGGGCTGGTTCAGTTAGTATTGGTCCTGCTTTGAGCAGGGGATTGGACTAGATGACCTCCTGAGGGCTCTTCCAACCCTAATATTCTGTGATTCTATGATTCTATGAATGCTTGAGGTAACCCACCAGTGGAGAGTGGTGGGGAGACGGGGGTGAGGGGCAGGTAGTGGTTTTGGCACATGTTCTAGGTCACATGGCCAGGTCTAGCATATCAAAGGTTTAACAGAGTGGGACAATGCAGAGTACCTAGGTCGTCACCTGATTTTAATTTGCTTCAAGAATGTTTTCAGTTGATAGAAAAACAGCATGTTCCTATGGCTGTAAAGATTGTTCGCATTCATTGTTGTATTACCTGAACTCTTACGATAAAGTTGTAGCCATTTCCTTAACATTGTGTCATGTTTTCCTTTATGTGTAACCATGGCAATATACAGTTCTTCTCATGTTTTGGAAGAATTCCAACTAAAAAATTCAGGCACCGTGGAAAAAGTCTTGGAAATTCCCTTAGTTATTCTTGTAACCCTTCTGCCCATCTAAGTTGGCAGCAACAAGGGCCGGGTCCTGTATCTAGGGGTTCCGTTTCAATAGCACAATGCAAAACTGGCTCGAGCCCCCACCCAGTGACCTGGGACAATTACATACCACCCCCTGGGTGCCTCTAAGAGGCAATACTTCCCCTCTCGCAAGCACGGAGTCTGAGTGTAGCAGAAAATGTTTAATAACATGAAGTAAACGACATCAGCATTAAATTGGAAAAACACCACAAACAGGATTCATAACACAAACCATGAGCAAAAAACCCACCCCAGCACACTGGGCTGTGTCCTTTCCCTTGGGTTCTTGAATCCAGCAACCCAAAAATCACCCAGAGTCCCCAAAGTCCAACACCCCCAAAGTCTCTTGGGTCCTGCAACCACCCAAAGTCCCAAAAGTCCAACAAACCCCAAAGTCTCTGTCCCTGGTCAGTGCAGCCCCAGAATAAAAGGGGGGGCAACGCAGGGTGTTAAGGGGCACCTTACGTGATCCGAGGCCAGCCGGCCGTCTCTCCATGGGGTTCCGCCGCAGCCTTCACCACGAGCCAGTCCACTTCCAGCCATCCCACAAACTGCTCCACTCACTGACCTGTGAGCCGCTCCAGCCGTCCCCGCAAACAGCTCCGCTCACCATTCCTTGGGACGCTCCAACCAGCCCTGCAAGGCTCCGCGCCGCTCACTGCTCCTCCAGTAGTCCCCACAAATTGCTCCGCCAGCTGCTTAGCAATATAGCTTCAGGCTCCCCCACTAGTTAACACAGCACTCAGTGATCTCAGCTTTTAATAACTTTAGCTCTTTTGTGATTTCAGCTCTTAGCAATTTCAGCTCATAGTAGGGGAGCCCCAGTACTAGTGCACCATTGGCCCAAAGTGAATTCAGCTCAGCAGCCTGTAACTAGACTCCTAATGAAATCAAAGTTAGCTCTGACATTTAACAGTGGAGAGAAGAGATAGTGCAATTGGTGTTTCAAACCCGGGGGGGGAAGGGGGGGCATACCATCAGGTACAAATACCTGTCACCATCCTCTCTCCATTCACTGGCTTTTGTAACCCATGCCCCTTGTCAAGCAAGTGCTACTTAGGTAATGGTGAAGGACTCACTCAGTCATTCTGTCATACAACAGTTCCACTGGCCGTGATTCACAGAATCAGGGTAACAAAACTTTATTCTTCCTGCCCCAATAACAGAGAAAACTGGGGATCCCACACCAGCCAAAGTAACCACTTTGAGTTGCTGTTGTTTCATGCCAGGCGAGTGGGTGTGCCTATGCAAACAAGATCAGCCCCTGGAGTTCTTTTCCACACTCTCCATAATTCACCACCAGATGTCAGGGTAGAGCTCATCCTGACTCTGCTTACATCCTGTTTACAGAGATGCCCCTCACCAGGGGGGAAATTCAGAAATTCTTATTCAGTTTTTACTCACTTAAAACTCTCATTGACATCAACAGGAATTTTGCCTGAGTAAGACATTAATAGAAAATAAGGATTTCCGACTATGGCTCTTATGCATTAAAGAACATAAACAAAATATATTAACCATAAAATACAAAATATGTTCCCATACGTTATTTTGATTTTAAAATGAGTAATTAGTTGTCACTTGGCCTCTCTGCTATACATAAAAAGACTTACATGCTATTTGATTTTACTTATATTTTCAGAACACCTTTTTTTTTTTGTAATACCTACTGCCCCAAATATTTCTAGAATAAATTATGAAGCAATGAGAAAAACTAAACCAATGTGTGGCACAAAAATGTTGCACAGACTAGGCAGTTCTGAGAAAGAGTTAAGTGTCTTCATTTCCTGCATTACTCTTGAGTAAACCAAGTGGAACCTTGAGGATCAATAAAAAGACTATAAAAGAAAAAAAAACTGAAGAGAAATTCACCTCTGCAGCCCAGATACATTTTACACATCAGAGGAAGTAATGATCAATATTTGTTGGCTAATACAAATTTTCTTCACAATTGAAAATCCTATCCAGTTAAACTGTGAAACGTTTAAACAAGACAACGTGAGATATGGTTTTCTAAATGAGATAAAGAGGAAGCAAAAAGCTCCATTACCAGTCACAGCACACCAATCCTGGCTTCCAGAACCCAGCTCCAGAACTGTGAAGATAGGGTTAGTTGTCACAACACTTTCAGTGCTTGTATCTACCATCATGGGCAGTTGGGTAGACACCCAGGTTCATATTTTTTGTTCTTTTAGAAATAGTTATTAAATATTAAATATGCTCTTATTTTCTGTTTGCCTCATGTTTCTTTTAGCATATTGGTCTATGCTTTCTTCTCCAAGTAACTTGATGGTCTCAATCAAAAACTTAGGAAACATTGAAAATGGTTGCAGGTACCTTTATTAATTGACTTGTTTCTGATCAGCTGAAAATCAGGAATAGCCTCTTGCCCTCTTTTGAAGTAATTCTGAACGTACCTTTTTTAATAAAGGTGCTGTGGACAACTATCACTCTGCTGCATCAGCAACAATTGATTTGCCCTTTATTTACTGAATACAGTGATTCAATAGAAATAAAACCATTTCAATGTTTCCAACTTCAAAAATAAGTAAAACAATGGGGCCATAATGTTTCCAACAGCTCCAGTAAACAACTTATCTCATCTCAGCTTTCATTTAGCATCATGAGACCATTGTTTTAAGGTGCATCTTTTCAAAGCAGGAGGCATTTACCCTGTGACAACATTCCATTTGAAGGGTTTCATTTCAACTATATTAAATCTCAAATACATTCAACAACAAAATAGAATATCAGGCAATAGTGCACTAGCATGTCAGTTGCTCAAGTGCAACTGTGATAAAGTGGCTAGAGGTGAGAATTGGAATTGAGAGGGGCTAATCCAAACCATGAAATCTTTTCATTGGTTCCAATGAGCTTCAGATCAGGCCCAGGACTCCTGCATTCCAGTTGTAGCTATCTGACTGATTCACTATGTAACCTAAGCAAGTCTCTTATTTTATCTATGCTCAGTTATTCTAACTGTAAAATAGCTATAATAATACTTACTCAATTTATCAAGGTGTTATGAAGCAAAAATGTCTGTCAAGTATTTTAGTTCTTTGTGTGAAAGGCACTATATGCCTTGCATTGCATTGTATACAGTGTTATTATTTATTGATAAAAGTTTCTTTCTGTCTGATATTGCACCGGGATAGTTTCTTAATTATTTTAGTTTTGTTCTGTCATCAATTATTTTTTCCCCTGTATTTTCAAACAGAATTTATGGATGGAGTTTAAATAAGTAGATTCACAGCTAAGGGAGAGAAGACAGAAGAACATGCTTTGGACAGATATGCTTGAATTACATACATTTCACCAAAGGCACGGTTCATGTGGACCAGACAAAATGTATTACTACCTTATAAGGAAGGAGGGGAGAACTGAATGCTGGAGTTCAAATACATATAGTAATTAGAAAGGACATTTATTTCCAAATGTGGAGATCTTGACAGTAAAAAAATGACAGAGACTCAGTACTACAGTGAATTATAAATGTCAAATTACTACGATGCATGTAAAAATGTATGTAGCTATTAGGAACTAGACTCTACATTCACGCAAAACCTCGCTGTCTTTATCATCCTCTTAAAACCCTCTAAGGTGTTCTATCATTCACTGTCAAATTTCCTACATAAGATAATAAGACACATGTCAGACAATGTCCAAAACTGCTTCTTTGCCCTTTTAGGACACACCAATATACTTCCACATTTTAAGCAGAAAAGAATAGTAAGCAGGAGAGCTGCTTAATTATTAAAGGTAAATTACAGAATGTTTTCCTTCAATGTGAAAAAATCTAATATATAGTGCACAAAGTGCAGAGGAGGGGGGAACTAACAGTGTGTATTCATGTATTGGCTGTAGACTCAGTATTCTGCTAGGGTGCCATAGGATGCACAATAAAAAGAGATGCTAACTAAATTTTCATGTGCAAGAGCATGTGTTTAATTTGCAAGATGCTTTGTTTAATTAAAAGGTAAATACCATTTATAATTCTTCTCACAGACAGATTTAGAGCAGCAACAACACCTACAGAGTTCTCAAGCTGCCTGCAGAATTTCTTGGATGCATCTAATCCATACAAAGGAGGGCACATTTAAAAAATAATAATAATGCATTACTTTAGTTGGTGATTCATTTGTTTCCAAACACTATTGACTATAGGTTCTATAGACAGATGAAGGTTAGTTGTAAAATATTAGCTGCACAAAGCATGTAAGATAATAGATCATGGATATCAGTGCTGAAAAATTATTTCATAAAACTTAATTTACTAATAAGGGGTAACACTCACCTTGGGGCAGAAAGCCTGCAGCAGGCTTAGTTCTTAGGCTTATTCACAACTGTCTGCCTAAAGCATGTTCTTACCTCCTCTATACCTAACGGTGGGATTTGATGTTGCCTAGGCTCCTTGAAACAATTCACCCTTTTTTGAGAGAGAGGATTTTCATCCCATTGCTTTCCCTAGATGGAGTTATCTCCTTCTAAGCAATTCCAGAGGATAGCACCTCCCTTTCAGATAATTTAAGGCACTCACACTCAACTTGTAATATTCAATTTCGCAGTAAAGCTACATGCAGTTCTTTAGGGTGCAGTATATTTTTCTACTAGACACCAGGGTCTGATCAGAGAGCTCATCTTTATACCGGATCTCACACAAAGCATAACTCTATGAATCTGTGCTGATTATAGGAACACTCCCTAAGGTGGCATGCCACATGTGAGGCAAAGTGACCAAATGGACCGCAGCCATCAAGAGGCCAAGAAGACCAAGAAGTCTGGAGGGGAGCAGTTGTAACAAATGGATTGGCAGAAAAAAACAACAAATGTATTAACATTCTGCTATGATATTTTCATTGTTGTGTCATATCAAATTGTGAGGTCACATTACCCTGTTTACATGGTAATGCTATACTGTCGGAGTGTCATTTAGAGGCTGTTCAGTGGCCTGTCTGTCCACAACTGATAAGGAAGTGTCTCTCTAATTTTGGAAAGTGAATCACCGCTGCTCTGAGGGATGATTTTTTTCTATCACAGCAGCTTTAGGGGTAACACCTTAGCCCGTATGGTCATCTTCCACATTTTCCAATGGGAAAGTAGACACGCTCTCATTTTGTTAGTGCCACTTCAGAAAGCTGCCAACAAAGAAGGGTAGGATGTTGAACGCCCAGATATCTAATATGCTAGAGCTGGAGCCTGATCTGCTCAAAGGATCTGCTTATATCAGCCTCGCCTCTTGAGAATCACTGTCTGACACTCCCAGTCCAGTGTTCATTTAGGCTCAGTCTCAGCTGAGCTACTTCTAATGAAAACATATCTGAGAGAGTTACAATTTGCTGTACTCATATTTTTCCAGTTTTTCTCTGTAATAATTACTCCCATAAATATTGTCACTTTGCCTCAACTCCATTCTGTGCTCTCTATTTGTGTTTTTATTCTCAAACCCCAAAACTTGTATGGCAAAAGACAATGATAGCATTTATTAGAATAATAGCACCTACCAGTGCTGGCTGTAGCTAACGATCTGTCAGCATTTCCCTTTTTAGTCTAGTTACAGTAATTTTATTAGTTGGTCAAAAGACTGTCATTTGGAATGAAACTTGGCAAAGAAAATCTCAGAGTGAAAGTGATTTTTTTTAATATATGCAAAACACTCAGCAGAGAAGCTGGCTTCAACCAACCAAAAGCTGGAAAATCAGAGGTAAGACTGAAACTTTGTCTTTAAATATATTTGATTCTACCAATGACTGCAGAGATTATATGTTTCTATGCAAATGACCTCAGAACATTTTTTTTACATACTGCTTGAACCTCAAATCCTCAGCACACCAAGGTGAGTGAAGGCTGGAATTTCAGTTCCAACTGTGTTTACTGACTAATGTTTTTTAAGACAGACATCACCTTAACAGAGTTTTATATGACTAGCTGTTATATCTTAAATGTAGTGCCTAAAAATCACAAATGAGTTTGGTGCTTCTTTGTTCTGGGTGCTATATCTATACTTAATAAGAGACACTTTTTAGCCTGAAAACATATAATATGAACAAGCAAGGCAGAGAAAGGAGTATTATTATCCATATTTGGAATATGGGGAAAGGAGGAACAGAGAGATTCTATGACTTGGCATAGGGGGGATTCAAACCTAGATCTCTTCTTGGGCCAGTCCAGTGCCTTAAATACAAGATCCGCCTCGATATTTTGCAAAGTTACAAACCTCAAACATCACAGGCCCATCTGTCCAGCTGATTGCAAAGGACTCAAAGTTTGGAAAACTGTGGCCCATGTGACCTTATGCATCAGTCATATGCCTGAAAAGGAAGCAGGGTGTCTTTTTGGACACTTTGTTTTCAGAGTGAAGATCTGAACTGAGGTTTTATAAGTTACACACTGAACATGACCAAGCTTAGACATCGCTGTGAATTCGGCAGTATGGGTAAAGATACTGGAAGGATAAGTAGACAGTCAAAACCTTTCATCAATATACCATATATTTTTGCCATGCAAGGATCCCTGTTTTGACCTTTTTTTCACTGCTACCACATGGCAAGATATGAATCAAGATTAAACTTGTCAAACTAGGCTTGATTCTGGAATCCTTTATGACCAAGATCCCACAGAGAAGTGACTGCTGTTGATGGCAGGAGGCATCAGAGAGGTTCTGCTGAGGCAGTGTATTTTAGCCATCCCTGTACCTGCTTTTAGCTAAAACTGCTGATATCATTTCAGTCTTTTGTCAGGGTCGGTATGTCTTTAATTCACCAAAGAGAAAGGGCACCGGGCAGAGCTTCTCGATGCCAGCAGACAGGCCGGCCACTCCCACGACGGAAGACACTTGCTCCAATGATGTGTGGCATACGTGGCTTACAGACATCATGTCCTTCAGTGAAGCTTCGTGTTCTGTGGATCTCCTCAGTATAATGATTATTTCTTTGGCTGATGCTGTTTTATAATAAATCTAGATCGTATCTTTTTTTTTTTTTGTCCCAAAAGGCAGTGAAATGTAGATGAAAACAGTGCACATCCCAGTGTCAGGAGCCATAATGTATAGGATCGATCTCATAGACCCCTGTCCTGGTACTCAACTATAACTGGTCACTGTTGTTTGGTCTGCCTCTTTCAACCAGGTGGAGCTGATCCTTGTTCTCTCTGCAGTCTCATTTCCCAGGCTGTGCATAAGAGAGCGTCTCTTTCAGTAAACAACTACAGGCAATAGGCATAAACGCACATTAATGCATAACCACATGTCAAGGTTTGAGTGAAAAGTAAGGAACGGGGCTTCTAAGAACCTTTGCTGAACAATGAATGCAACCTGCCATTCGAAGCAAGTCGCCTAGCTCGGGGTTACACCAGCTTTCAAATGCAATCCACTCTGCTTCCCAAGACACTGAACTGGTTTGCTGCGGTATAATAGCCCCTTTGGGCTTCTGGAAACTTAAGGGGCAGCAGGACAGCGAGAGGTCTGAGACCTTGGGCAGCTGCTAGATGACTGGATTAAACTCCAGCCCACTGATAGCTTGTCTGAATCCAGCCTCTCTCCATCTAGGGCAGTGAGTATGAAATGTATCCCAGTCAGCGCGGTAAACTTTCCCCATTGCAATGATTAGAGCTTCCAGAAACAGGAGCATCATGCTAGTGGCGGTGGGCCATTGATTCGACCGCCAGAGCAGAGTCGCCCAGCCCAGCTCCGCACAAAGCGGAGGGGAAAGACTGTTTTCGGGTCTATACACACACACATACACACACACACGAGAGAGGGGAGCCCCGAGTCCCGCCAACCTGTTCGGCATTGGAAGGTTCGTCTCTGCGCTTCCTCCAGTCCGGCCAGCAGGGGGCTCCTTCGCTCTGCCTAAAGCATTCCGGCTTTGGCTCCGACCAGGCTGGGGTTGGGGGGAGGGGAAGGGAGGAAGGCCAAATGTAAGCGCTAACGATCGACAATGAGCAGGCGTCATTGCCAGCCGTGATCGGAGCCGCACTCGCAGGACTCAGCTCTGCAGGGCAGGCTGCCCCGCGCGTGCCGCTGCCACTTTCCCTCCTCCTTACCAAAGCTTTGCTCTGGCGTCCTGCTAATAATCCCTGCTCGGCCCCCAGGTTGGCAGCCTGGTCATGGCAGGTGCCCCTAAGGCAGAGTCCTCCGCATGGGAGGGCCCTTTACAAAGCGCGCCCCGCTGAGGTGTGTGTGCAAGGAACAGAAGGACGTGTGCGGGGGGGGGGGAGGCGCACAGGCGTAGGCGCGTCTCTGGAGCTGCAGCTGCAGCCACACAATGGTGGGGCACAGCTAGGCAGCGCTGATCCTCGACTTGCACTTTGCTGCTGCTGCCGCCAGCAGAACTCGATGTTACCCACGCAACGTTCCAGGCGTACATTTCCCCTCCACTGGGAGATGCAGGGGCCCCTTAGCGCCGCCCGGACGGCTTGTTCCAATGGAATATATGATCGGTCTTAAGCATTGCCCTTTATCTGCTCCGTGAGCTGCATCTCAATGAGCCAGTTCCTGCACCCTCCATCACTCTGATCTGTCTCTCAGTCCTGGATCTGAAGGGTACTTGGAGGAGAGGGGGGATCACAGAGCTTGGTGGTCTTTCCCCCCTCTGGGGACGCGCTGGGCTAATGGGCCGTGCACAGTTTGCATCTCGGAACAAGTGGCCTTCCTAGGGAGATGCACTAGGGCGATAGCCCCTCTCAAGAAGCGCTCCCCGTTTTAAGATCATTAGCTGGTATTGTGCCACACAACTTCTCACAGCAGCACAAACGAAGGCATTTATAGCGCTTTAATGAGCGTCTCTCCGCCGGTTTGTCTGAAACATCTGTGGAGATGGTGCATTTTTATAAAGCAGCTTCTTTCCCTTGCGTTTGAAAATAGAACTCTGAGCTGAAAAGCTGGTGATTAAAGCGCGCGCACACAGAAAAACACCCGTAAGGGCAGAAAGTTCATTAAACAAAATGATCCGTTTTGAATGTTAAACGTTACCAAATGGACATGGAGGCAAAACTGCAATGTACTTCTCCGCAGGCCAAAGGACTGTTTAACTTGGTGACTGTAAAAGTTCCTAACAAGGCAGCATTTTATTCCCCTTACATATTCTGCTCTCCTTGTAAAAATACCAAATAAGAAGGAAGCAGCATGTGCGAGCATTTTCTTGGAGTTCATTAGACTTAAATTGCTAGGAGGCTAGGGAAGATTGCCTGTGCGAACATAGGAACTAGCTTCACCAGATCTTTACATCAGAGAGCGCGGATTGTATGGCGGGAAAGCCGGGAATAATATTTGCATTTAATTAAAGTCAGAGGAAGAGCGGTCCGCCCAGTAGCAATGCATCTTTCCAATACTTAAGATAGAAAGCCATAGGAGACATCTTCCTTCCTGTGTAAGGTAAATAAAGATTTATCCAAAACAAGAGGCAAGGTAACATTAAAAACTCCCTAACATGGGGGAATTCTTCCCCTGGACGATCTGCGAATTGGCCACGATTATATTATTGTAGTCATAGCATAATTTCCCAGCTCCTTTGTGACATATAAGTTGATGCTTCTAAAGAGATCGGAATATAAAAGATAAGATGCAATTTGCTTTAGGGTTGAGGGGCACAGTTGGACTCTTTCCGGCAAGTGGCCTGCTGCGCTGTGGTGACATCATTATGCTCTGCTTCTCACTGAATGTTGTCAGTCAGTTTATGGGGGCAGTGGTACTTTCTTTAAAAAAAATTCACACTGAGTGTCAATATTTTTATTTGTTATTTCAGAATTTTATTATAGGCATTGGTTCAAACGTGACAACAAAGCGGGGAAAGGCTTGTTATCGTATCACTGATCTTTATAGAGAAGAGATGCTATTAAATTATCTTTAGCCTCGCAATTAATAATTAGACTGCTTTAGCATTTCCTATGACTCTGGCAAGGTACTTTGCATGCTATTGATTGAGTGTTCTGTTGTGATGGGGAATACAGGTCTGAAGTACAGCGAACCGTCACTGCGGAAATCATACCTGACAGAGAATCAAAATTTACTGAAATTTCCCTACAGAAATATGAAATGATCTCTTATCAAGAGGCAATGAACATTCTTCTTTGGGTGGCTGGGAGGCGAGCTCTGTTTTTTCTCCATAGGCAGTTCTAAGCTGTCCAGTCTAAAGACAGAATGGCTAATTTAGTGACTTGCCTCGTTTGCCAAGCGAATTCTCTGGGAGTGAGTCTGACAAACGTTAGTTTTAATAGGGAGAAAGTTCCCAGGTACACTCGGAAAGTCGGAAGAGCTCCTTGGCGCGAGGAGGAATCTCCCACTGTTTGTGTGTAATGTCCACCTTTTCCTGAGACACCCAGAGAAGATATACCTTTTCCTGAGATACCCAGTGGGAATTTGCCCAGGGAGCTTTCTTGTCCTATACTAATAAAACAAGGTTCAAAACTGGCACCTTGGCTCTTTCTGGTTCCTTGGCCAGAAGTGAAAGGAGGGCATAACATTGAAGGCACAGAGATGCTATATATTAACAAATCTCTCATCTAACGCAATCCACAAAGAGCACCTGCTTCTAAAACATGGGTTTCCTGATTTACAAGCTATAAAAGTCCAAATGGAAACAAATGTAATGCGAAAAAGTTGACTCTTTAAATATGGGGACAACGTCTAAAATAACGTGATTGCCATACGTTTCTTTCTGATGTGCAATAGCTTTGTCTAGGACTTGGAGCATGACCTGCAGAGGGCAATAGTTGGACGCAAATGATAATAAAGGCATTTTAGGCTCGGATCTGTGGCTCTGACCCAAGAATGCTGTGTAGCTAGGCAGTAGTGCTTAATTAACGTATACTGAAACAAAAGATCGGGTAAATTGTTTGATTTGTCTTTAGGCTACATTTTCAAGGCTAATCTAATTCATAACTGTTAGGTTTATTCTAAAGAGATTAACACAAACTTCCAGAAGACACATGCAGTTAACTCCAGAATTACCCTAAACACTAATTGTTTACTGGAACATTTACATTCAGACATTCGGATGATTATTTATTTACATATTTATTTATTATCTGCTGATTGTATGGTAAAGGTGGAAATGAACAGGAGCTTCCTGATGTTGCAGCGATGACAGGAGAAACGTGTAGACTCTATACAATGAGGATAAAATCACTAAGTGCCGTATTCAGTGCTAATAAGTCTGGGCACATGTGGCCATTTCAGCACTAAGCATGTGGACAGCAATCATCTTATTTGCATTATTTTTTATTTCCCCCTCTAAATTCTTCCTCAGAGAAATGCATGCCAGACTGTATTTGCTTTGTTTAAAATAATAAAAAAATCTGTTTTTTCTGGTCAGTGGGGACATTTTTTATTGTTAGTGATGTATTTATTAGAGACAAGAATAGAAAATAACGGTGGGGTGTATATTCTCTTCAGCTCGCTCTATCTATATATTTAAAAAAACGTCGGGAAAGACGAGAAACTGCAAGCAAATCGGAGTTTTGGCAGCAAGAGTGTCTGCAGATCTGAACACATTCACACACACCATCTCTCCGCCCTCCCTCAAAAATCATATTTAACTAAGATTATGTCAAATTTCAAGGATCGGAAATGTCTTGCCCAAAAGCCTTTCCCATAGGAAAAAGTCAAAAGGTTCCTGGCATTAAAACGACCTTGCGTCAATCCTGATGAAATTAGCATCGCTGCATTTTTAGATACTTGCTATGGATGTACTTTGATCACGGTAAGAAGAAGTAATAGATTTTTTTTATCCCCCAGTTGAACAGGAGTGTTCTACTTTTCTAGATGAGAATCCGGAGACAAACATGTTAAAGCCTTTTAGATTTACAGGCTGTGTTTTACTTTTCTTTAAATGCAAGCGATGGGAATTACTAACCCTGGTCAAGAAAATTTCATTTCCCCCATCCCGCTAAACGGCTCTGGTCGACATATGTTTGTTATCAGAGAGAGGTGCTATGAACACAGAGCCATTTTCTTAGCAGCTTTTTGACTGTATGTTACCATAGTCCCACGCGGCATTGGTCCTTTCCCATTGGGAAGTCATGAATAAGAGACTATGAAGCTTGCACGTCAGGTCTTCCTCAATTAATCCACCATTAGCATGTTTGGGATCCACTACTGGATGGTTAACAGCAGCTTTGGTAACTGTATGCTGTCCATAACCAATTATGCTCTGCTAAAAATGAACTCTGCAGACCAACCTTCTTGAGCTGTCAGTGTCTCCCGTTTTCCTATTTTAACGTTTGTATGTAGTGGCAGGCGACAGATGGTGTAGATCAGATCGATTTGATTGCATTAGGCGATTTTTTTCCTCCTCTCCCTCCGACTCCTTTTCTGGAAGCCCACATCATCTGAAAGGCGATCGCCGGGGACCCGGAAAGCACCAGCAGCCGCCGATGTGTGAAGGCAACTGGGCACGGCCAGCCAGAGGCGCCGGGCTTCGTTCCCAGGGCACAGTAATCCGGCACCAGGAGAGAAAGCCGCGTTCTGCTGCCCAGAGCCTATTCCCCGACACATATCAGATGACTCCCTGGTTTTACACACAGTTGGAGTTCTGCTTGAAACCTGGATTTAAAGGGTAAGCGCATCTCAATAGAGGTGGATTTGTGGCAGTTACTTGGGTATGTGGCGAGGAGCGAAATTTCAGAGATTTTTAACGGAGGCAGCATTTTTAACCAGGAGAAACCTTTCCTTTCTCCCCCTCCCCGCTGCCTGAGGACCCCCTAATTCACAATAATATTCCACACAGAGAGGCATCGCGTCTCCCCATTGATTGATATCCCCCCTCCCCTGAATTTCGCTCTGTTTGGCAAAACGGGGCAGCTCTCTAGCTCGGCTTAAACCTCTATTCCCGATTGCCTAATTGTTAAATCCCTCATTCCGCCCTCTCCCCCCCAGTCATCGCAATGATATTTGAAGCGGTGCCTTCCTGGTATATTTCAAGGGGGCATTGGCTGGGGGGCTCCGACACCTCCCGTTATTACAGCGGGGAAGCAGGGAGGGAGGTTCGAATAAACATGGCTTTCAAGAATCCAGGAACAAAGGTACTTAATAGCGACGCGAGCTTCGCTAAGGGCATCCACAATCTGCAGAGGCAAAGGTGTGAGTTGATCAGCAAAACGCCAGTGATGGCAGGGGATTTTTATTCCTGGTGTGTTGAGTGTGTGTGTGTGTGTGTGTGTGTGTGTGTGTGTGTGTGTGTACTGGCTTGGGGGGGTACGGGTGGGGTGGGGGAGATCCGACAGTTTAAGGAGGTTTGAATTGAATATGCACCCAGAGGCAGTGGTCTCGTAGGAAATGGTGTTCTCGTAAGTCAGGCTGCCCCAGTGAAGCAGCCACAAGCTTTGCTTAGTGCTCAGAGCTTTCACTTGCGTTGCTGGCGCTGCCGGGAGCCTCCAAGGAGTGAACTGTCCACCGGCTCCGGGTGCTGAATGCGTTCAACCATTTTGGTAGGTGCTGTATGGGAGGGAGGGGGCGCAGAACAAGGCAATCACTGCTCTGGAGTGTTAAACCGGGGGGCTGCATGATCAAGTTTAGGAGAGATCTTTATTCGTGGAGAGGGGTGCTAAGGCATAGGAAAGAGAGGGGGGCAATCTCATAAGGGAAACTATAACATTATTCCCATTGTACAGGTCTTCTCTTGTGCAAGAATTATATTCGAAAAAAGTTTGGACGTCTGTCTATTTATTGATGCATTTGTGGAGGCGAGGGTCTTTATTCGAGGGTCTTTATTGTGGAGTTGTGTCTTTATTCGAATTTCAAAGAGTATTGGTCCAGCTTTAACTCTATGAAATGTTTTCTTCATGAACCGGTGCATTTGACTTTCTCAAACGGCTTTTGTTCAAGTTGAAGGAAACCCGCTACATCAGTTATTTTAGCTCGAATGCCAGAACAATCTGTCAGGTAGCTTTAAATGTTACAGTAGGGAAAATGATCATTTGTTTATTATTTATTTTCTATCTGCCATTTAAAATGCAACCTCAGAGCCTCCTGTGTTCAAGGTATATTAGAAAGTCCACCGAAATGAGATTAAAATATAAACGAGTGAATGGAAATTGTGTTTTCATGTAGCTACCAAAGTCATGTTCATTTTTATTATTTATTTATTTATTCATTCATTCAGGAAACGGTCTGTGTAACAATACACAAAAAATGCTAGCCTCTTGCATGTGTTTGTAGGAAGCATCTGTCAGGAAAGCCAAGAAGTAATGTTAAAGAAGGAATCTGGAATAATTGGAAACATTTTATATTAATTTCATTTGCAATCGGATCAACAAGCTGGTCAGTTACAGAACACACGGGATAGTAAGAGCCATGCATGCTGCATAATTACTCATGACTGAAGAAGTGTATAGTACCCACACAATTTGCAGAATTTAACTGTATTGCCATGTTTCAGAGCCCCCACCTTTTCTAGAAGGACGCTGTTCTTAATATTAACAGCTTGGGTGAAACAAAATCGGGAACATCCTAATTGAAATGCAAAGTATATTGTGCAATGACGTTTCAGATATCCTTTCTATTTAGTAGGTGAACAATAAACCTTTATTATCACAGTATCCGCAGCAGGATCATGAAACAAAGCCCCCACCCCCACCTCCTGGTAAGAGTCATGTTGATAAGAGAACATTAACAGAACGACTGTCTCTGACCGTCAAAATCTCAGGCACAATTTGGGAATAACTTTTTTGCGATTCTCCTTTGAAAATGTTTGCAGGAATGTAGAGGTGATAAGGTCTCACTATGGAGGTGTTCTCGCCAGTTGCACAGTAGTGCAAGTAAAGTGTATATTAGAACGGCGACTGTGTTACCACACATTAGGATACTACAAAATGATGCCTAACCCATTCAAACGGAACCAGCTTGTCGATTCAATGGGTGCCAGATATTCTCCTCTTTCCAGGCACATGGGTGAAAGGAAGTTTAATGATTTCATACTGCGAAGTATTTTTCGCCTTAGATGTTAGCTCATCAGACAGGCCTGAAAGGAAGTGCCTAATCGTAGCGAGCTCTAATGCTTTTATTTAGTTAGCTAGTTTGTTTGTTTGTTTATTTATTTATTGGATGATGCAGTGGGGGAGTGTAAGTCAGGACTTGTAAGATGAATTTCCAAATGCACAGATGAAATTCTCTCAGGCAGCTGCTTCTTTATCTGAGTTCCCCCCAAAGCCACCTAAGCAAACAGATTTGTAATATTTGTTTGCTGAACTGTGCATCTCCTTCACAGGGATCTGTTGCTGTGAATGACATCTATTCCAAGCACCCAGAGAGAACTGATGGAGCACACAGATGGGAATAGGATGCCAGGCAAGCACAGAGGAAGAAATCAGGAAATCACCAGGTAAATTCAACCTTACTTTTATTTATTTAATTCCTTCTCACCTTGTCTACCAGAGTCTGTCTGCCCCAATAAGGCAGCAGTACCGCAGAGGGAATGCAGGCGTGTGTATTAAATGCTCGCTTCTACCTTTTGCCTTTACAGAACTGGAAGTACAGCAGCCATTGGATAATGGGACGGGATCACTCGGCAACTCTGTGGATTCTCCTTCTCCTTCCTCTGTAGGGGAAATATAGTTATGGATTTATTGCCCCGGTGCAGCAGTTCCAGCAGCAGCAGCAGCAGCAGCCTCAGCAGATTTCTGACTCTCTTCGGTGACGGGTATTCTTGGGTGGATAATACGGATTACGTTGTTATTGCTTAAGAATACGCGTAGTCGAGGAGAGTACCCGCGGCAGGCAGGCAGGCAGCGGCCGCCCCCAGCCCAGCAGCTGGCTCCTAATCTACTATAGTTGCCAAGGTAGCCCCTTTTTGATCTTTTCCTGCACTTTGCTATGTCTCTCTCTATGTCTGTGATTAGGTGATCCCAGGGGTTGCTATGTACACGGCAGGGGTAGGAGACTCTGGTGATGAGTCTAGTCTTCTGCATCCTAGGCTAGTTCCCCACGGCTTCTCTTTCCCCAAAGCGTGTGCGCGGGAGGGGCTGCCGAGCCAAAACCGTGTCCGGCTGGGACAGTGCCGAGCCGGTGGGGGGGGGGGGGGATGTGACTATGACCTTTGTCCTCATGTGTCCCCCACCCCCTCCCCATCAATGCTGTGAAATACTGAGAGACCTTTCTGGTTTGGGCACTTAGTAGAGCGTCAGGCGATGGCTCTGGAATAGGCAGAGAGGAGAGAAAACCTGCCGCGACCTAAACCCGGGGGAGAAAAGGGGAATCGCCTGAGATCGGCTTTGTAATCCGTTGCTTGAGCTGCATTGTTGCCAAGGGGTCTGTAGGGAGCTGCCTGGCTGGTCTCCTGATGATGGCGGGCAGGTGTCGAGGGCTGGGAACGGGGCTGAACGCGGTTAGACGCGCTCAGAGGGGGGCCCTATCCCGCGACTCCTGCGCAGGCATCCTGCCCATTGGCTTCCACTGGAGATTACATTGGTTTCCGTGGGAGGTTTGGGTGCGCAGGGGACGCAGGATGGAACTTACCTGGTCCTCTACCCCTGGAGCCCTCTTGCGCTGATTCCCTTCGAACACGATCCCTGGTGCAGTGCAGGACCCGGCATAGGGAGAGCGTGACAAAGCTGCGCCAGGACGGGCACAAGCAGTTGTTTGCTGATGATCGGTTACACGTAGGTACCTTTATTCCCAGTGTGGGTCTGGCACTAGCCACGGGCTAAGCAAGCAGCCTAGGCACTATTTGGCCTGTGCAAATTCAATTCGCAGGACATCAGTACCCAGAACACACAGTCCGCCCGCCCACGCTGCCAGTGCATTGTAACATTTCAAACATGGGTCCGAAGCAGGTTTTTTATTCTCCTTCATATGGCCTGATGCTGACAGTCGAGGGGGCTCACTCCTCCGTGGGATTGGCCCCTGGTGTAAAGAGACCCCACAATAGAGCTCACCCAGCTTGCCCCTATGCTGGACTCTCCCGGGGTCTGGGACCGCACAGCGCACCCATCTGCCTGCATTCCGCCGGGGACGATTCTCGCCCTAATCCTCCTCTACGGATTCAGGGAAACTCAGCTCAGTAGCTGGGCAAAGAGAAGACAAACCCCACCTTGCCTGCTAAAGACAGAGACATGGGAAACGCTGTCAAGTCCTGGACTTGGCAAGAAGCAACATGGGGCCAGAACTAGCACCCCAGCGAGTGCCCTAGAGCCCCAGTTTCTTTTTTTCTGTCAATGCTAATCGCTTCGCTGTGCTCAATGCAAGGGGTGCAGAGGAGCAACTAAACACTCCCAAGAGATCTACTGGCCTCCAGTAGAACGCTACAGGTCGCATGAATTCCTGGGGAACTCAAGTGACAGGAGTTAATCTAAAGGGCAGCTACCCAAAGACGTTACACCTGCTGGAGCATTCATATAGGTACAGCTAGACAGCGATGGACGGGGGATTTGCTGTTGAGTTAAAATTTCCCCATCTCAGAGTATTTTCTGATTTCTGCTCATTCCCTCACTTCATCTTTTCCCTTAATTAAGCAAATGAACCTCCACCCTAAATTGCCAGCTTTCGCTCAGAACTCTTTCCTGACAAGAACAGGGCAAACTTTTTTTTTTTTTAGCAAATCCGCCTCCAAGTCAAAGTATATCCCCATGGTCCCCTTTTTAACACTGCAAACTGCTGGTATGGTCTGTGGCCTTCTGCAACCGCCGCCCACAGCCAGAACAAGAGCCCTTTGGGGCAATGTAATATTAAGAAATAATACGCAGACGCAAGAAGGCAAAACAATGTTTTCCTTCCAGGGTTTTGGGAGGGGGGGGAGAGGGTGTTATTACACAGTTTGAATTTTGTTGAGCTCAAAAGGCGATAGTAGATTTTGTCCCGCCGACACGCTTCAGCGATCTCAACTTTCTTGCTACCCTGTCTCTGTTCTTGCCATGGTGCCTCTAGCCCAGTCGGCAGCGTTCGAGCTGTTCACAGCACCTTCTCTGAACTAAACCGAGAGTTTGATGCATGTCGCCCAGTGTAGGGAAACGGAGGCAGGTACCTTTTGGAAGGAGCCTTTTATGGCGACAGCACAGTAGGCACTGCCTAGCTTTGCTTTTTTTTTAAATAGAAAGCTGCCTCCCCTTTTCAGAGAGAACACCCGAAAGGAAAGAAAGGTGTTCTGTCCATCTTGATACTTCTGCGATCGGTGCTGAGGGAAGTCCATTGTCCATCGCACCCGGGCACTGTGGCCAGGCTAAAACCTGCAACAAGGGCTCATTAGAAGGGATTCTTGGGGGAATGTCAGAAAATTCCTAGGCGGGAGACCTAAATCTAAAGGAAATCACAGCAAACCCTATTTAACTGAGCCGCGCAATATGCTGGACCCTGTAGTAGTGATTGATCTAGAATGATTAATCAACATCAATAGCCTTTCTCCATACTCACACATAAGTTCCCAACAGGAGCAGCACTAGAACTGTGCAGATGTATTTGCCAGTTTACGAGCTTTTCTTTTTTTAACAAGAATATGTAACGGCAAAAAGCGAATAGCTTTAGAAAGAGAGGGAGGAAATTAAAATCTTAAATCACAATTGGCTGATTTATCTTGGGGATTAACTATTTTGCTTCAGGAAATAACCACTTTGCATAGGCTGCCATTCCCCACTGGTCAGTCCTGCTCAGGATTTACATCTGTAGAGTAACTACGTTGTATGTGCTATTCAGCTGGATACAGGTGCTGATACCGGCTGAGCCTGAATGTCCCGTCGTGTGTTACCGTGTTACAATAACACACAACAGTCTTTACTCAGCTGCAGCCGGGTGCTAAAATGCGCTTTCTTTACTACTAGCGCCGAACTAAATCCTGAAGTCCTCGTCTCCCAATACCATTTATGCTTTAGGTGACAGTAAAACAGATGGCCTGGCTGCTTAAGCTCACGTTTTCCTTCTTTTGTCAGTCAAGAATCCCAGCCCCTAACTTTGTGGTTTATAGTTTGTGGCCCTGATGTTCTCCCGAGTGTATCACAGCCACAGAGCTGGGGTTGCCAGTTTGATCTCTTCCTATCAAATCAAATGTAGGCAAAGAAATCCCTGTCGGCTACACAGAAGGGGAAGGTTCATGTAGGGGCCTTATCTCAGGAAGTGTATGGAATACAATAGACTGAAATGCTAGGGGCTGGCAGGCTGATGTGAAAAAAATAGGCTGCAGGGCTAAACTTCCCACTTTTATAAGGTAACAAAGGTGGGGCATAGTTTGGACAAAACACTCGGCCCACCTATTCCAGCCAACATAGCTTAGCAGCACAGCTAGAGTTCTGGCTGGAAGGTGGGTTAGCCTTTAAACTGCGGAGCTCAGATTGGAAATCAAAGCCATGGCATTCATACCCATCACCTTCCAGCTCACTCTCGCTCCGCCCCGCCCCACATACAGTAGACACAGAGACATTAGATAGGCACGCAGGCGCACTCATCCACAGGCTTTTTTTTTTCTTTTTCTTTTTAAACTGGTAATAGTGGGGAGCCTGGCATAATCTACGCAGACTTTTTCCCTTCCCCCTTCAAATACATAGATAATGCCACTTTTTTTTATGCTACCCATGTATAAATGTGAGCGCAGTGAATTAGATTAGAAGCCATTTTAAGGCAAACACAGAAGTGTGGTGTCGAAATAGAATATTTTAGGATGGAGCCTTACATATACTCAGTTATTAATATGATTATTTTTATGATAGTCAAGATTTTAGTGGTGATGAATTTGCGCATATAAGGTGGGGCTCCTCGAGAATTTCTCTCTCTTGCATAGCAGTGGAAAGACCATCTATGTTCTGCTTAATTATTTCAAACTGCTAAAGGACTCTTACCCTTCAATAGACACTGTAGCTCTCATTGTGACACAGACATATGTAGATCTGTTATTCTTTAGACATTTCTTTTGATAACAGCACTGTGATCATCTTGGTTCTCTAATACCACTTGAAAGCAGAGTTTTTATTTGTAGTTTCCTATGTTCAGCGGCTGCAGAAATAACGTGAAATTGCACTTTAAAAAGTCACGCAGAAAGCTAAGAAGATCAGTTGCTAAATGATAGTCAGTTTTAGCACCGTCACATACCTATGTTCTAATTGCTGCAAGAACAGCAATTGAAACGCCAGGTTTGTATTATAAACCTTCCTCTGATCTAAGCTCTTAGTTGACATTTTCCCTTGAGTCATGACTTAGAGTATTATCATGAGTTCCCCTTTCATCACACAAAGGATGTGGTTTTGTTTGCTTTTTTGTTTTGGTTGAGTATCTTGTGCAGTAAAGATTGGACTTAGTTTTATCCATAAATATAAGCTTAGCAAAACATCTTGTTGTACTTTGTTTCTTATAGCTACTTTCTCTTTAATACGATTAGCTGTTTCTGCTGAATAATACCTTAATGATAGGGCTGATGCATTTTTAATGCATGTACTCTTTGTCATTGTCTAAATTAACATTTTGATGATTGTAGATTTTTTTCCCTCTAAAATCTTTAGGGGATTGCTATGTTATGTGCTTACTAACAGCTGAAATATAAGGTCTGATCAGAGAAATATTAGGTGTGGTCATCAAAATTAGTTGGAAAATGTTGTTTAAATGCTCAATAGCATAAAGGCTGCTAGAATTACATTTCCCAACAGCCTTCTTAAAGAAACAACCTTTGAGTTTCAGTAGTAACTCTTGGGATCTGACACACACATTTACATCCAAACTCATAAAAATCAGCTAGGCTTGACTTCCAAGCAACACATCAATAAGAATAAGCTGTGCATTCAAAGGGCCTGATTCTGTGAACATTTGGCTTCAGTGGGACTTCTTGTGGGAACATGATTACTCATGTATACAGCTAAAGCATTCAGGGCCCAATTCTCCCATTCAAGTCAATGGCATAACACCAACTGACTTCATTGTGGGCAGGAGAGGGTCCTAGTTCCAAAGGTTTTTAACAAGATTTACAGCATTTATTTCACTAGTTTTACATGTGAATCCTGACCACTGAAAGTTTAATCTGTTCTGTAAATGTCTTAATCCTGTAAAGACTTGCCTATGAGTAACTTTACACATATGAGCAGTCAATAGGGCTATTGTGTGTCTAAAGTTACTGGTGTGTAATTCTTTGAAGGATTAGGGCTTCTTTTGTAAACATAACTGGCTTTAGGAGTAAGTCCATAAAAACAATCAAATGCTACCCTGATTTAGAAGTCTGATCCTGCAAAGTGCTGAGCCGTTATTGAGAAATGCTGAATCCTTTCAGCTCCCACTGATTTCAACAGGAAGTGAGACCGCTCAACCCTTTGTAGGAATGGGCCGTTAAGTCTGTGTAACCCCATTGGAATTGCCTGGGTGCAAATGAAAGCAGAAGATGTCCCAAGAGAAGATTTGCTTTATTAAATATAAGAGAATTCATTTCTATTTTCCACTGCAGTCAAAGAAACACCCTGCATAGGTCTACTCACAGTAGCTAGCACTGCCCTTGGTAGTAAGTGTTTGCAGGCTCAGGTCCTAAATTAATTGGTGTGCACTTCAATCTGATTTCATGTACTCTTTCCCATAACAAACACCTCTCTGATACAGGTAAATACAATTTGCAGAAGGGCAAATACATGAAAAATGGATCTTGCTGCTATAAGTCTGATACAAACAAAAAAAAGTCTAACTCTTGCAGTCCCGACACGGGCTAAAGTCCCACTGACCTCCTCAAGGACTGCAAGATTAGACTGTGATCTATGTTCAATAGCCTCCTCCCACATGCAAATTTGTCAAAAACAAGGGTCATACCACAAGGTACAGCACAATAACTGGATTGCATAAGGTTAGGTAGGTTTTATTTCTTTCTGACCAATCCTGCTTTCTGATGCATCCAAGAGCCTCACTGATTTCAAAGGACATTTGGGGTTCACATAAAATGTAGGAACGGGCACTAACCATTCTGATTTTATGCTCAAGTTATTTATATAATAATTAATTGCACTTCACCCACCTAGGTGACTGCCAAGATTCAGAGAATTTTCTTCAAGAAACACACATGATCTGTCATCTATCCCTCTGCACCTTTAATTGTGCTTCATGAGGACTAAACAAACTGGCCTTTTCCTTTAGATTTAAATCTCACATTATTGTATAGCTATACAGTTGGAATTTTATGTTTTATAAGCATTGTATATAATTATAAAATGAAGAACAGGAGTACTTGTGGCACCTTAGAGACTAACAAATTTATTAGAGCATAAGCTTTCGTGGACTACAGCCCACTTCTTCGGATGCATATTTATATTATAATTATAAAATGGGCTTTTGTATCACTTTTTAAAAATGTAACATTTTATTATAAAGCAAAAAGAAGAGATTTATTACATTTAGCTATTATATTATCCACTAACATTTTGTTGAAACCATAACCATAACACCAATTACAAATCATCACAAAATGTTACAGGATTCAACCTGTATCCCCTGAAACATTTAAATATGGAAACATTTATTAGAGAATCTCCCCAGAACCTTACATTCCTTAAATATTTATGATTTAGAAACTAAAGTTATTCAAAACTCAAATGTCTCATCGGTCTATTATGCATTTTATCATATAACTAGCATCCATAGATATGAAATGAAACAATATGAAACAGCGGGCCCTAGAGAAATTAGGGTAATAGGTGGAAAATAACAAAAGGACTCAGATAGGAAAAAAATCAGAGCTCATACCAACGCTGGAGAAATAGCCTGAAACACACGTATTCAAAGGGGCGAGAATCCTGGAGAAGTGTAAAGTTGTAAGAGGCCTAGAGGTGATAGTGGAGAGTAAATTAGACATTACTTTGCAAAATGATATGGCAGGAAAAACCACTAATGGCATTTGGGGCTGAATGTGCAGAGATATTGTGTCATAAAACAGAGAGGAAAAATCATGCAACAGCTGTGTGTGTGATCTCACTTGGATTATTACATTCAGTCTGGGGATTATATTTCCAAAAATATAGTGACCAGTTGGTGGCAGATGAGAGAACAGAAAAAAATAATCCAAGGGGTGGACGGATTGATTTATTAGTAAAAAGTAAGAGAGCCAAAGGTATAAATGGAAGTAATAAATAACCAAGATTTCAATTCTAGAAGGGAGAGAGCCTTTGTAGGGTGGTGCATGAGGGCATGTCTGGGACACATGGGATGAAATTAAGAAAGGTAAAATTCCAGCTGGATTTCAAGAAAAGCTTCCTTTAAGTGGGCCCAATACTGCTCCGATTTTAGCCAGTTGGAGACTATAGAAAGCAGTGAAATAGCCTCCAAGGGGAAGCCTCTTGACTTGGGAAATTTAAAACTAGATTGGCCAAACTACTAGAAAAGGTACTGCAGGGAACAATCATCCTGCATTGTCAGGGAGATTGAATTTTGGAGGTCTTTCCCATCTCTAAGTTCTGTGATATGATTCTATGAAATTGAAATGACCCTGGTATTTCTCTGATATTTTGTGCCATTAGAAAGAAGTAGGGCCATTACTGTCTTTTTAAAGTTTCCAAGTAACTCTCTCGAAGTGAATATATTTCAGATGCACTGTAGAAACTCGTGTCCACCTTAATCTCTTATCTGTTTCAAAGTCAGTTGTCACCATAATATTGTTCTGTATTAGTTTATTTGAATTTATATGTAATGTATATCCCTTTCAAATGATTAAACATTAGGTATGAAATCAATGCTGAAATACTCTAGCTGAATTTCCTTAAATATTAAAAATGCTGATTCATAACCTTTGTTTGTAATATTAACAGTTCTCTTGATAAGATAGGAAAATACCACAAAATTCATTAATCTCTGGAGTTCAAACCAGTCTTTTAAATAACTGAAAATCAATGGCAAAATGATTGCTGTGGGATTGGTCTTCTTTAATGGGAGATACAGTAATATCCTGAACTAGAACTGAACATTATTTAATTGTACAGTCTGTAACCAAAAAGAAGCATCTCGTTGCATCTTATATGAACATTTACATAGCAAATGTAGATCTCATATGACTCATATCACATTATCAAATGGCAATGTCTTTGTTAGGATTCACATTATCTTACCAAGAAGTTACTGGTTGATGGAAAATTCATATTTTAAAAGTGCACCACTGTCATTATTCATTATAGATTTTTTTGAAAAGACAAATGGCAACAGATATGAGCCATGAGACTTGATTCATTAATACATTACACTCTTTGGAAACAAAAATTTTAATAGTTATACTTTAAAAGGTAATTCATATGGTTGTTCTAAGCACATGACCTCTTCAGCCATGATGTAGAACAACCTTTCCTTAAAATCTATAATTATACAGTTCAGCAGCTGCCATTTTATTGAGATAACTGTTTTGTCTCCCTGCTATAGTAGTTAAAGGTGACCTGCAAAGGAAAAAAAATGTGCATGTGCCTTTTCTCCCCTCTTTTGTGATGTATACAAAAGGCCTATTATCAATTTGTATTTTGCTTTAGAAATGTCAGGAGCATTAAATTCCCTATTTTTCCTAGAGGACTTGGGGAAATACTAGGGAAATGTAGTGAGAGCTTTGTCAGACATCAATTGAAGAAGCAGAGATTTTTTTAATCATTAAGAACAAGAGCTTTTCTCCCACATTTGTCAAAATCTAAGTTAAATAGGGATTAATAAAACAAATGAAAAACAAAAGTTTTTTTACATAGATTGACTAAAAATCATTTTCCCTCTCAACTGCTCATGTTTCAATTTCTTGTCTCTCGTGATGTCATAAAACACTAGGTCTTCAGTCATTCATACAGTTCCTCTGTAAAACCTGGATATACAAACCCTGGTATTTCTAAGGTTGACACAAGAGAAAAACAACATTCAGGTCTCCTTTGTGCATCACAAAGAGTATGGGCAAAGGCCACAAACAAAACTTTGTTTTTTTGCCTCCCGGGCTATTCCAGATCAAATTCGATCCTGCTTCCTTTATATTTCCGTTAAACACACATTGAATCAAGAAGACTATAAGCATGAGTAAAGTGAGCAGCATGAGTGGCTAAATGTTTAGATAGACATGAAGATTAAATTGCTACTTTCAAGGAGACCTGTAAAAAATAAACAAAAAAAATTGCTTGAGCTTTTGGACTTTAACTATTACCACATTTAATTATATTTAGGATATTTCACATATTTATTTATTGCAAAACATAAATATTGGCTCAGCATAATAGCTTTGCTTTTTTCCTATTAAAAGCTCTCTTCTGAGATTAATTCCAGAGCTAGCGATTAGGTCAGAATTTTCTTTCATAGAAGTCAGCAGCTCATGCTGACAAGGCTTGGCCTTCTTAGTGATGGGCCGTTTGCTGCTCAGAAGTGTGAGGAATGGCTTTCTAAAATATTGACGGCTGGCTTTGTATTACACAATTCAGTATCAAACTTGTAGCTGACCAAATAGAACTTAACTTGCAAGTATCAATGTACTACAGCAACAGCAGTGAGGGGCCAAGAGGTTAGAACCATATTCCATCCTCTAGGAATTTTTATTTTTAAATAAGTGGCCAGACTATCTGTTAGTGTAAATCCGTGCAGCTCTCCTGAAGTCAAAGGAGCTATGCCATTTATACCAGGCTAGGATCTGGCCTAGAGACTTTAAAAGGCATTGAAAAATTAGAGCAAAAGCATTGGATTTCTATTATAATTTATTTAAAAAAATTATATGTGCTTTTTACTCCCATAGATCCTTGACATGTCAATGTAGCTGCAATGGCTGCATACCATTTAACAAGAAACTAGAGTGCAAAACATTCATTCCCCATGTGGTTTGACAGAAATGTGCACAGATTTCAAATAAAGGCCTGGATGCATCCTTTCAACCATAAAAGGAATGCAGGCAAAACTCCCATCCAACCCAATGCATTATGCATCAATAATGTGAGACAACATCTATCTACATACTGAACACTGGAAATGATTGAGTTCATACATAGCTATGTTAGGGAACCCTACCTGTACCTGTATCCATATCTTCTATTCTTAGAACTATGGCAAATATTCAGGCAATGGGGAAAAGGGACACACTATAAAGCTTAACATGCCAAGGAAAATCAGCTACAGTGCTCAAAAGACGGATCTATGATGAAGAACATCAATACATGCTACCTATTAGGACACTGATATTCTGAAGGGGGAATCCAACCAAATAAATATGGGTTTTCAGGAAAAAAATACTAGTACTCAATAAGTGACCTGCTGAACCTAAATAGGCGGTGAAATTTTCATTGCATTTGCCAAAAAAAAAAAAAATGTGTTCAAGAAGGATCATGGAATAAGAGGACATAAACAGTCTGATGTTCACCAAAATCTATTGTCTAATACACTGGAGACTTTGATCAGTAACATTTAATTTTTACCTATGATAAAGATTGCTGATGTAATAAAGCCAAGTCCAGTGTTTTAGTGGCTGCATAAGTCTCCGTCATGGACACTGAAATGAATGCAATCAGCTGCAGCTTTAACATGCACACTGGTGTGGCAACGAATAGTCACTCACCTATGAGAAGTTTGTCGTAAATTTGGCATTCAAAAATAATCCTAAAAACCAGTTCAACCTAAAAGGCACTTTTGTGCTATTTTCTTTTTCCTTCAGTGGGACTTGTCCATATACTCTAAAGCTTTTTTCTTGCCCAATCCAGTATGGACAATATAAATCTTATGTAAATAAGAAGAATCAGGATCCTCCATGTGTTATATTATAAATTGCATGGAAATTGGCCAAATCTCTTTAGAATATAACCATATATAATACAAAAAGTGAGAAATCAAACCTAGTATGCTTAGACAAAGGCATGGGGCAGGAGCATTATAGCAGTAATTTAGGACATATGACCTGTATGAATCCATCCATCCTTCCTTCTACCTATTTACTTTAGCTAGGATTTGTATCCTTTAGTATTTCTTTCCTCTAGAGTGTTGGTCCAATTCCTTTTGGAATATGTTCAGAGATGTAGTCTTTATTGGCTTTGATAGTTAGTTCCACACATTCATTATCCTTTGCGTAAAGGAACTGCTTTTAATGCTTTTTTGTGTTTTCTTATTTTAGAGACAAAATCTGCTCTCACATCAGAGTAAATCCAAACTAGCTCCATTGGTGAAAATGGATTAATTCTGGATTTTTTCTCCACTGTATGTGATGTGAGAGAATAATTTGGCTTTACTGTCAGTTTGTGTTCTGCTGTTTTCAGTCCATTACCTTCTTGGAGTTTCTTTGCATCCACCTTTCCTGTACCCCTCAAATTTTCATACACTTAAATTTCCTCCCATAATATTTTCTTCTGAACTGTACACTTTGCTTCACAGTAACCTATAGAGCCAGTTAAGAATGTGCTCCAAAGGTGCAGCCCTCCGGAGCTGGAGGTTCATGGTCATGCTAAGGAAATGTTGAAGGGCAAGTAAATCAGTAGGTATTTTTAGGACTCCCATGAGTAGAGGGAGGAGTCTCTACATGACAGAAAAGGTGTCAGATTTGATCTGATATTAGTCATTTAGGTCAAGATTTTAATAAACTGGGGCCTGAAGTTCAGCTCCTAAATTCATATCTAGGCATCTAAAAGTAGCCTGACTTTTGAGAGCTGCAGGGTGCTTGGGTGTTTATAAAACATACCAAATAACACATATAGGCACCTAAAAGATGATCTGAATTATGATCCTGACTTTATGACCCCATATTTAAAAATTGGATTTTAATCTCAGACATAGAGATGTGCATCAAGGTGTACCTTGGAAAAGTCATTATAGATTTTATGGAAATAGGCTCACTAGTGGGTATTTAAGAAAGGGGTTATGTGCTGATGCATATCTGAGTTTAGAATCAAGCCCAGTATAATATGTCATATGCAAACAAAATTGTCACATGAAGATAAAGGAAATGTTCGCAGATGAAAGGACACAATGCCAGTATTGTTTGTGATTCATCTTGGATACTTCCCACTGCTTTAATTGCATATCACCTGAAGCTACTGGTCAGTGACTCAGAGACTATAGTTGTATTCCTGAAGTCCTGCTGCAAGCGTCTGTGCATAAGTTTTGGGTCCTATAGAGAAAACAACATAGCTTATTTTTTCCAATATGATTGTTGCTAAATGAAGAGTAAAAAGGGGTTAAGGAAAAAACAAAACAGATTCCTGTGAGTCCCCTCCCCTTATTTTAAAATGAATATGATTAATTGACTTTCTCATAAGAATGGGAGACTGACAACGAACTCTGGGGGAACAAGGCATAGTATAGGTATGCACCATGCCAGCTTCTCACTCCATTCTGCCAAACAACCTGAAATCTTGATTTAAAGAAACTCTGCTGTGTCAGTTCTGGCAATTTCACATAAACAGAGTCTGCCATTTATAGCATATGGAGCCAAATTGTATGGTAGTGTTGTAAAGTGAACAAACATCCATTGGGAATTAGCCTAGCCTACAAAATGCATTTTCCTTATTTTAAATCGAATTTGAATACAGCTCCAGCAATCTCTATGACTTTTTTTCCTTTTTGTTTTAAGGTAATTTATTTCTTATGAAAGGGAACACTAACATATCTGGAATTTGGTAGCCTCTGTTTATACACAGAATAGGTCCAGAACAAGAAACTTCTCCACACTACCCCATGAATGAACTTCCCCTCTGGCTGGAAAGAACAAGCTTAGGGTGACAGGGTATTTCAGATTCCACATCCATGCAAATCCTAATCCTATGCATCTTTTTAAGATTGTCAAGGAAGATGCCAACATTGTGATTTCAGAGAATAATTCTGCTTAAAAACTGTCAGTCTATATGGCCCAATTTTGGTGTCATGGTACCAGCTCTGCAGAAATAGAAAAAGCAGAAAATACCCAAAATGTGACATTATAAATTGTGACAGTCTAATAAAATATACAAATATGATGGTTTTTTGGGGGGCCCTAAATCAGTAATTCATCCCTACTCAGCAAAACACTTAAACACATGCTTAACTTAGGCAAGTGCTTAAGTCCAATTGACTTCAATGAGACTTAAGTGCATGCTTAAAGTTAAGAGCATGTTGAAACATTCTGATGAAGTGGGGCTTAAAGTGATGTCCTGAAATACATTCACTTAAGCAGGTTGATGCATAGCCGTTAGAAATATAGGACCAAATCCCTCACTGATGTAAACTGGGGCATCTCCACTGAAGGTCTGGAGCATAGTTGTTTGGTGTCATACAATCTTTTATGTATTTTCTGAATAAATGCCATTTTTTCAAAGCCGTATTGTAAAACAAAGATGTATTATATAAAGCCTGAACAGGTTGATATAATGATACATTGCAAGAAGTTTTGTTTATTCTTTTTGTCTAATCAAGTGTTCAGTGAAAAGTGCTAAAAATGAGCATTACCATCTTGTTAGGTGATTTATTTTATTTCAATGGCAAGACATAGCCCTTCATTTTCTTGTGTGAATTTTATGAAATCTATCCTTATTATATTTGGCAGCTCACAAATAAACGTCCTACAGTTTGTGTTTCCAAACAAAGTATATTATAGAGATTTGTGACAGCATATAACTAAGGATGCTATGTCTTTAATGTCATAGAAGGATCATTTAAATCCTTAAAATAGCTAACTAAAGCTTCTACCCAATACACAAAAATTAACAGTAATTAATGTAGCCAGACTGGAACCTTGGCAAACTACTGCCAGCAAGTATCTCTTGGTGCACTCAAGAGGATGCAGTGAGACTGTTGGTGCCTGCAAACAGGTTGGGAATTGTAAACACCGCAATTAGCAGTAAGTTTCTGTATTTTAACTTGCCAGACTAGTGGTCTGATTCTTGGAGCAGTTGCCCCAAGGGAGGAGGGAATTAGCGCAACCTTGCATTGCCCCACCAATGTATGCCATGGATCAATGTTTTTCTTGGCAAAGATCTCTGATAAAGAATTTAAAAGCAAAATTGCAGCCTCACCACAAACTGTGAAACTCGCTGCAGACACCAACCAAGCAACTGTCTAGCTCTTCCTTCGGCAAGCATAAATGAAATGTACAGTTCTAGGGTGTCTCTACATACTCTATTGTGGAGTCCTGTGTTGATAAGGTTATCAACAATAATGGGATTAAAAGAGTTAAAATCCAGCTTTGCAGTAATCCTGAAATACTCTGTTGTTGAGCTACCAAAGATTAAGTTTATGGTAACCTTATTAACCTTTGGTGTTGTGTAAATAAAAAGGAAATGTCAACCTTAATTCCACCATGAAATTAAATCTTCACATCACTAAATGATAATTTAAACACAGCTTACTCCATCCAAATACATTTTATGAAAATACTGAACCTGGTTGATCTTGGGAAATTCCAGCAGGAGAGAGAAAGAGCTTATTTTTTTTGTTTAAAATTAAAAAAATGCTTACCAGGCTTGTATGTCTATGGAAAGTTTAATCATAGACAATGGAGAATTCAAAAAAATAATAATGGGGGAGAAAGTGGATAGGAGATATTTTAAGAGTACTTTACTTGGGGCCAGTTCTTCAGTCAATGCAGCTATGCCAATTGACACCAGCTGATGATCTGGCCCTAAATGTCGAAAGCAAGCCCAAGAAAGCCAGAGGAATCAACTTCTGGTCAGCTATAAACTAAGGGGTTGAATAAGTCAAGGACATGCACAACAATGTGCCAACATGAAATGAGTGGAGGTTCTGCTTGCCACCAGCTAATAGCGCAAC
This sequence comes from Chrysemys picta bellii, assembly GCF_011386835.1. Classification (NCBI taxonomy): domain Eukaryota; kingdom Metazoa; phylum Chordata; order Testudines; family Emydidae; genus Chrysemys; species Chrysemys picta. The sequence goes on along the minus strand of NC_088798.1, from coordinate 36,992,951 downwards.
AACACAACAGGGTAGGAATGGGGAATATATTACAGTGAGCAATTTTATTGTACTTACATGGAAGAAAGTTAGTTGTCATCTTCCAGTGGGAATCAGACCTGTTAAGTGTTGCTAAAGTGCAAAGTATTAATTTCCCCGAAATGAGTGCTTGAGTTTAGATCAAAGTATTGCCCCAGAAGCATTCTCAGTGCCAAACAGCAAAAGAGGTAACAAAGTGATAAAAAGAGAGCAGCGGTTATTAATATGGTTATTAATCATTCAGAAAACTTTGAGGCAGATCCTGAGCTGGTGTAAATTGGCATAGTTCTACTGGCGCCAATGGAGCTATGCCAATTTACATCGGGTGAGGATCTGTCCCTTTTTTTTATTAATGGACTCCTTTGTACACCCCTCACCATTTGTATTAAGTGAAGCAACCACCTTGTGGTATGTTCAGCAGCTGATCTAGCAGAGGCATAAAAATTGTGTGATGTATAAGGTATTTGTTATTATATCTGTTGGATTTTGGGGGCAAGAACGACTCACATTTCTTGTGGAGACAGAGTAGTAATCTTGCACTGATATGCCTTCTTCACAATGGGCTCAGTGCTTGAAGAAGCCAGAACCATTCTCATATAGCACGTTCCACCCCCACAAAGAAAACAGGAAAAAAAATACAGGGCCTCATTCAGAAATTAATGGGATTATACCCAGATTAAGATACTATTCATAGTATAGTAACAGTGGCACATTGAGCCTACATTTGAAAGAAATGTGTGAGCTGTGATAAGCCTGGAACCAGTCTTGGCACTCTTTATGCACAGGTACTATGGTCAGTGTAGCCACTGGATTACTCTCTTTTTGCTAGTCGGGGGACACAGATAATACTGAGCATCAAAGGGCTACCTTCCCTTCTTCCTTCTCCATTCTTCTCTCCATTGTCCAACCGTTGTAGAGATTACATCACTGAAAATCTCACTGCAGGTGTCATGCATGGAGGCACTAACTTTTCAGGTGCTACCTGAACCCAGGTAGAGAACTCTTCAGAGGGAAGAAGGTGCTGCAGGAGAATAGTAATGATTTCCGTGGGACTATTTGCAGAGTAAGGTATTATGCCACCTGTCTAAGGGTGGCAGAATAATGCCCATTGTAAATAGGTATCTGCTATGTGCCAACTTGGAAATAACACCTCTACTGTAGAATGAGAGGAAGTTTTCCAGTAGAAGAGTAGGAACAAATTCTTCTTCTACCTCCTTTCAAGAATTTCTTCTTTTATTTCCTCAACTTTATATGAGAGCTCAGCTCAGGGTTGCTGCTCTGAGGACACTGGGCCAGATTCTGTGCTGGTGAAAATTGCCACAAGCTGGAGAGATGCCAATTTATGCCAGCGGCAACAGCTGTGCCAGCAGAGAATTTGGCCCTCTGCATCTGGACTGTCACTAGGACTGCTGCTGCTATCATTGCCACATACAGCCATTGCAAATTCTTTAGCTCTAGCTTATTTGGGTTTCTAACAGTTCATCCCATGACACAGGAATAAGCAGCAGGCCCCTGGGGTTCCTTGGGGATATCACCAGTTTCCAATATTGATATAATGCTATTTTCCAGGTATATCCATTTTCTGGACAATATCTTAATAAAACCGTAAATTGCAGCAGCAAAAGAAATAGCAACAATGGCATATCTGTTTGAATGACATTATAGTAACTGCAGTATGTGTGCAGTTACTATCCACAGGGGGCTGGATTCTCCCTTAGTCATTTTCCTGCACTAGAAAAGCCACCTTTGTGCCTAATTCAGGCTTAGGCCAGGAGCCTGCTTACTTCCTGGTACAACTTAGCAGCTCCAGCATTGCTCCTCTGTGGCCTATTATGATGCTGCTAAATAGCCAAAGCATTGGCGCCTCTCACCCCATCTTCATCTCCAAGCTGTCCTTAACACACCCCCTGCAGTAGGGGTAAGGAAGGGGGCAGGCATAGACCCTTTAAACCTTCATGTTGAATCTAAGCTGGGGGGTGAACTCATAGTATGAAAGCGGGATTTTGCAGGGCAGTTTACATGGTCTGCTTGGTGCAGAAGGGTTCATAAGGCACCTTCATCCCCACAACATTTTCCTGCTGTTGTGGCTTTCACATCAGGTATTAGGGGAAGCTGAAAGGCAGATAGAGATCCTGAGAGGGTGAATAATGGCAGCACTTCTTTATAGCTACTGAAGGGACCATCTACTTTTGGAACTAATTATGTTTCTGGTTCTACAGGGCTCAGACCTTGACATGAGCTATTGTGGCTCTTTTGGAAATCTTTTGAAATGCCCAAGGCTGTGCACAAGAATGAGAAGAGTGATTTGTTTAGTCAGTGTACGTTTATTTCTTACTCAATAGAACTGATGCCATTATTGCCTTGCACCATCAAGGTCCACAAATCTAATTTGGCCCAAATTATTGTCAGCATTCGAGGAGTCTCGCCAGGTAAAACACAAACAAAGATTCAGGCTACCTTGCTCTCCACTGGGGCAGGAACAAAGGTTTCCTTTGATGGTATATACTATGAATAGCTGCATGGCTGGCATCAAAAAACAGCTGGAAAAAATGGGGTAACTGTTCAGAATTGTCAGAATAACTGAAACTAAATTATTAACAAATACCAAGCACTGCAGTTAATCACAGTGGAGCACTGTGGGCAACTCAACTGTGGGGAAAGACCGTTAGAAAAAAATTGCCCTCTACCTGGGGCAGACAGGGAAAGAGGGTCCATACATTTTGTTGGCAGGATTATCCCTACCTTACAGACTTTGACATCAACATCCACCTTCACAGACCAGTGTTGTAACCACTGAAAATAAAATCTGTAAGAACAGAGGTGCCCATGATGTAATAGCTGTATATTTTCATGGCAAAGATAAAATCCTGGCTCAGGATTGGAATAAACAAGACACTGCATTGGGCAACACATTGCCTTACCCATGCGCTCCATGAACCCCATCGGAGGGGGCTCATAAGAGCAAGCTGCTAAGGCAGAGTAAAATGGCAGCATGGTGCGGAGGTAGCTGTGCCATCTGGGAAGAGGAAGGTGGCCAGAAAAAACACAGAGCCAGGGAGTCCACGAGAGCAGCACAAAGCCCTAGAGATCCATCATACTTGAACCTGCTTCTCCCACAGATTCCTTGGCCTCTGTGTGTGTCTTTGGCCCCACATATTTCTTGGCATTTCTGAGCAGCTACAGATCCCATTCCAGTGGGATCATTCCTGAGATCCACATATGGAGGGGAAGTAGAATTCCCTCCTCCTATACAGCGTGTCTGTGGAAGTGGGAGGCTGTCTCTGCAACACCAGCCTTTCTTCACTAGATTCTTTAGCTCTGTGCTCTACTCTGTAGAGGTGCTGGAGACTGGTACTGGGGCCAGGCTTAGTGTGACAGATAGCAAGTGTGAAAAATCGGGACGGGGTGGGGGGTAAGAGGAGCCCATATAAAAAACACCCCAAATATCGGGACTGTCCCTATAAAATCGGGACATCTGGTCACCCTAGCCAAGCTGCATCATCCCCACTCTGCTCCCATGGAGATCCCCAGGGACGACAATGCAGACTGGGCCTGTAGAGTCTTTTTCACACACTCCTGGCAGCCACATCAAGGGGGAATCCTAATGAGGCCATGCTGGGCTGCGGAGTGCTGCCAGGAGTCAAAGCCAGTGTGGAACTATAGGACCTCCACACAGATAGACTGGCCTCCCATGGACCTCTGGGGATTCACCAGGGCTGGGGGCAGCCTTTTTCCAGAGGGAGGTCCCATAGCCAGTGCAAGGGTTTCCTCTCCCAGGCCCTGCCTCTCCTTCAGATTTTACCACAGGAGGGCATGCTATGGCTCCACCAAAGGGAGCATATGGCAGAATGTCCAAGCGAAACCATTAACATGTTTACGTCATCTCTCTCCTTGCACACGCTAAGGAAAGGAGCATACAGTCCTTAAATACTAGATTTGGCCAAAGAGAGAGTGGCAGCAACCGAAGCAAAGCAGCATAGAAAGAGCAGGCAGGCAGTCAAGCAGCTGAAACAAGGATTTTTACCTTTGAAAAATATTGTTAGTTAGAATAGATTAAACGTATCTTATGAATGTTATTATTGTACTAGATATATTTATCAAGCCAGGTTCTGATCTCAGGTGTGCTGCCGGAACTCAGGAGTAACTCCACTGACTTGAGTGGCACTCCTCTGGATTAACAATGATGTAAGTGAGCTGAGAATCTGGCCCAGCATGCGTAGAGTGATCTGATAGGTGAAGAGACTGTATATGCTTGATGATTGTGCTTATTTGGATATCATTACATGGGACAGCATCCTCTTCAATCTCTCGTATGGAGGGTTTTGGCCAAGCCGCTACAACTATAGTGGTGATACAGGGGGTGAAAATAATTATAAAAATGTAGCTCTATATCATACCAAATTGCATCTTCTCTTGCCTTGCACCATCAAGGTCCACAAATCTAATTTGGCCCGAATCATTGTCAGCATTCGAGGAGTCTCGCCAGGTAAAACACAAATTTTAGAGTAAAAATCCCTGTCTCCATCGGCAAATTCTCTATCACCCCTTCTCCTGGCAAATCCTGTGCTTCTGGCTCTAGCATCTTCACCAAGTGCCTCGGTGAACAAACAAGGAGTTGCATTGATATTTGCCATTCTGTATCTGTTCCCTCAGACTTACAGGAAAGACGTTAAATACATGCTTTGGTTCATGCCTCGTCTCTGATGCTTGCAACCTGGAGTGGCTTCTCCCCTCTCCTAACATGGGTTGGGTCCTAGGCTCTTTTTAGTGACACCTCATGCCTCTAACCAAGGTGACTCCTTACTGTTCCTTAGACATGGGGTGCTATCCCTTGGGGAAATGAATAATGCTACTACTGCTGGCAAGGTGTATAAAATACAATGCATGAACATAACCCTTGCAAAGATTTAGGACACCCAAAATATAACAGTATAACAAATCATGGACTTTATTCAGAGCAGAAAAATAGGATCTGAGAAAGGAAAGAGTTAGGAATAAATAATGAGTACTAGAATATAAACAAATGAACAAATTTCCCACCTCCATCACTCTCAACTCTTCCCAACCCCCAGCTCCTTCCCTGGCACCTTCCCAGCAGATGACACAGTGAGGATGAGTTGGAGATAAGTGCTGCAGTGCTGTGAACATTGGCTGACTTTAAAAAAGGGCATCCTTTACTCTGCCTTCGCCAGTTGGTGGGACAGGGCTCTCTCCTGGATCTGTGGTCTGGAGTTCTGTGAGGGGTCTAAGCTGGCTTTTAGTACCCAGCACTGAAACAGCTCTCTGCCACTCTGGAGGCTGGTTTCTGCAGGGCTGGAACCGCCTGGCCCCTGCACTAGCTCTCACAGCAGTTCAAAGACTCCCTTTGTGGTGAAGGGTCTCTGAGCCACTCTGCTTCCCTCTCAGCTCCCAAACTCAAGCAGCCAAAACTGAAACAAAACCCTAGTGCCTCTGAGTCAGCGTCTTCCCTTGCACTGAGGGGGCCGAGTAGCCCTGGCTCACAATTGGTCCAGCAAACTCTTTGATCATATCAACCCATGCAGAAGCCTCCCAATTGGTCTCAGCAGGAGTTTCTAGTCCATTCTGTCCCCACCCAAGCATGCTGGGAAATGGTGTCCAAGGGCTCTGGTAACTATTATTGTTGTAATCCAAAGGGTAGGACATCCTAACTGCTCAATCCAAAGTGCCAGGAGCTGGCAAATTCCAAGTGGGAGTTACATTGAGGGTGGAAAAAAAGTAAGAGGAAAGAAAAACTTTTAGAGGCTTGATCTTGATTTCAGGTAACCAGTGTAAATTAAGAGTAACTTCACTTAAGACAGTGGTGTTACACTGGTGCAAAACTAATGGCAGACTTGCCTGAAGAAGGACTCCAGGATTGGGGCCAGTCTGATTAGACTCAGGGCCCTGCTGCTTTATAAAATATTATTCAATGATTTAATGTAAATGATCACTTGTATTGGAATATAAGTGTGTTTAAGTCTAATGTTAAATACCCTAACTAACAATGATCAGAACCAAAGAGAGAATATATGTTATTTACAGTATTAAATATTTCATCACGAGGTCACATAGAAAACCAAGTCATATACTAGTCTTTCTTATTTGCTATTGTTTCTCCTGGACATCTTTTGGGGGTGATAAGTAATGCAGCCATTTATTTCCTCTCTGTATAAAATGAAAACACCAAATACTGCCCTTGTGGCCACAAATGTCATCAAATGCCTAATCCTGTAGTCTTTACTCAAGCAAAACTCTCATTCATTTCAATGGGAGTTTTGCCTGAGTAAGAACTACTAGATCTCCTCATGAAAATGAGCTACTGCCCACTGGAAAACACATTACAGTAATAATTATTCCTGTTTTTAACATGGCATTAGTTTGAACTATGACCCTAATTGTTTTCCTTTCACTGTCAGCATTAAGAAGATTCTACTTAAATGTAGAACTGACTGAAAATCACATTTATTAAACAATTTATGTTCTCCAAATTTAGATATCATGATTGACAAATTATATGAAATGAGTGAAGATTTTTCTCAAGCAGAAAAGGCATTTATTTATTATGACAAGTTAACATTTTAAAATTAAGCGCTTCTGTTTCACAAGAGATTGAAATACACACAAACACATATACACATTGCAGCAGGCCAGTAATTTGAAGGGGCTAGTTATTTAATCACACTAGCAGTATGAACTACATATATAGGACTAGGATATAGTATCTGTATGACAGAATGGAAAACACTATGATAAATTCTAAAATAGAATTTATTCTTTTGTTTTCTTAATTAAATTCCCTTGAGTTTGCACTTCATAATCCCACTCTTTCCAGTTTATGTCTGTGGGTGGGTGGGTGGTAGGGATTCTGGCTTCCCCAACCAGAGCGATATAGTATCTTGACTCCAGATAAAATGGTGCAGTCCTATACTGCATATATTGTATGTCAAATACAAAGAACCTGTACTGATGTGCCACATAGAATGCAGGTACAGGTGGAAGCTTTGTATGAGAGCATATGTAGAATTTTGGTGTTGAGATGGACAGGATCAGTGGACTATGCAGCTCAACCAACAAAACCCCATCCTTCATGACAATAACAATATGTAATTACGTGATTAAATACATGATCATGTGATTAAAGACAACCTCATAAGGATATGCACAAGTGGGGCAGAGTTTTTATTCTCATGTCTCGTAACCTCTGAGCACTATGCTTTGCAACCTGAATAATGTAGTTAACATACTTTTTGGTATGGAATTTTAATATTATCATCTCCTAGGGTCAGTCTGTGATGGCCCTGAGTAGGTGTGCCCAGGGGAGGGTACAAGAAATGCACAGGGATGGCCTTGCAGGCCTTGATCAAGGCTGGTGCCCCCATGGGATCTATACTCTCCAAAAGGGGCAAGGAGACAGCGTGGCCATACTCACACCTTCCCATTCACACTGGTGGCCAGACATAGAAAAGAGTGCCAATTGTGCTCTGAGAAAAGCACCTCTGGTTCCCAGGAACTTTGGAACAATGTCTTATAGGGGCAGTGAGGCTGACCCTTTCCCATACACAGGTCTATGTCCTAATAGCACAAACTGGCCCGTAGTGCATTTGGCCCCAGGATTTCTCTTGCATATGTGTAAAACATCCTGTGTAATCAAAGAGCATTTTAACGTAACATAGATGAGAGACTCAATGAATTATTTTCAATAATAAATGTTAACACTCCAAATCTAAGGATTTGGTGGTGTTTACAAAAAACAATTTGTCTTGGTTTAAAGGGGAAGAGCTGAAAGTAATTGAAAGGTATAAAAGAGAAGGCACCAAGTCAAAGCATCAGTAAATCAGCATCTTTCTTTTTATGCCTCTGGTTGTGGTCCTGTTATTTATTTTCCCAACTGCATTAAAAGCTATATGCAAGCTGAACATTATCTGAAAAAGAAAAACAGCCATACTCTTACATTGGCTCAATATTCATAAGCCCATTCTGCCAAAAAGTCTCCCTGATCCACTCCCATCCCTCCTTCAATTCAACCCATAGAAAAAATCTGAGCAACCAGATTGACATGTGGGTGGCGGAGGATAGGTGTCATTTGCTTGTTGAGCCAAGGAATTCATATTTGTCCTCTATCTTGATTTCTTTTTGATAACCCACTCCCCCTTCTCCATTTAGCACCAGGCTCACAAGCAGGATTCAGGCAACATAATTGTTTAATAATTTCTTCCAAATTCCATGGAAACAGAATAGGGAAAAAATGTACACTGCAGCAAGCTTTGTTTTTTTGGATTAAAATGGATTGCTGTACACTGTAAAGGCAACTCCCTAATGTTTTGGTAATGATTCATGAAACTATCTGACTGACAGCTCCGAGCAAAGTATTTTGTGCAATAATGTAAATCAATAAAAAGCAAATCTTCATTGCATAGCAGATTTGAATACTGATAAATTTGGGTGTTGCAAGATTTTTAAACCAAGACTATTACCTCCTTAAATGAAATATCAAGAAATACTTACAATAATAGTGGCCCCAAATACCTTGTAGACAGCTGAATGAGAACTAGGTACCTCAGGTCTGATTCTGGTCTCATTTATGCTGGTTTCACAATGGTATAATTCTACTTACTTAAGTGCCTTTACTTCTCATTTCCACGGGTGTAAGTGAGAGGAGAATCAGTCCCTTCAAATCTAACCAGAATAGTGATCATTGGCGATTATATATCAGGCACTGATAGAGGAAATTAAGCTACTTAAAATTCAGATGCTCCTCACAGGGAAAAAAAATGATTTCAGTGTGATTCAACATTCCAGTCCTGTGTAGAAACAATTATAAAACACAAAGGTTTATAAATTCCATCTGTATTTTGCAGTCCTGGATATTAATCTTCAAAATAAACTTTAGATTTATTAGCACCATGCCGCTTCCCAAACAAAGGAATTGGGTAACAAAGAGCATAATCTTCTAGGCTTTAAACAACACTTAAAAACCTGTCAGTGTGCTTGTAATTTCCTGATTCTGAATGTTGTTCTCCAGACATTATTGTACTTGGGACTGGGCTTCTTGCATTAAGTCTGAGATATAAATTACTACATCGTATTAAAGAGGTGATATAATGGGAATGGCTAGAGTGAATATTTTTGTGGGAGTTCTCACTACAGCTGCGGAGCTTTGCACTTTGCTGGACTGTGATTTAAAAGCAGAAATCTGAGACCTTATTGCATCGCAAAATGTACAGAAAGATGCGCCCTAATAAATAGATGAATTGATCTATTTCGGTGCCAATAGAGTGTGTTTGCACATGTGACTAGATAGCTCGATAGATCCATGTGATACAGAGCTAGACAAATAATATTCATAAAATAATGTCGTTAATTTTGCAGATGTCTTCAAAGAAATATTGTTTCCAGCATTTCACCAGCTTGTAGAGCCAGCTGAATCATTCATTTATATATTACTTGAGTAATACATTTGAGGCCTGATCCAAAGTACATGAAATCAATGGAAAGACTCCCACTGCTTTCAGAGGGCTTTGGATCAGGCGCCTCAAGCATCCTGTGACATTTTTAAATAAAATATTTGACAAATCGCTATTTTTTGTTATTTGCCCAGCTCCAGGTACATTACAGAGTGGTGAAATAAATTACACCATCGCCTGCCTCCCTTGCCATGGAGGGAGAGAGAGAGTGAGATGCAACATTAGGGAAAGGGATAGGGGACTTGAGGAAAGAAAAATGAGGTAGAGGAAGGGGAGAAGCACAGTTGAAGAGAACAGGAAATAACAAAGGGTGAAGAGAAAAGAGGCAAAAGAAAAAAAATGAGATAAATGAAAGTGTGAAATAGGAGATGAGAAAGAGAAGTTACTAGAGAAATTGAAAAAAACAAAGGAAAGGCAAGAATAGACAAACAGAATATTGAGATTAGTAAATTGTATTTTTATTTAATTCTTGGCTCTACACGTCAGCCTGGACTTTAGGGGTAAGTAGCAAGGAAGTGACTTTGAGAATTTGTAGAAAGAAGTATTTACAATCCTTCTCCCTACCCTGCTTTTGATTTGGGTATGGAGGAAGGGCTTGCAAAATTCCTTCATCTATGGTAGAAATACCTCTCAGGCTGATACTATAAGGCACTGGGGTTTTGCATGATCATATCTGTTCATGCACATTCGCCCAAACTCAAGTGCTGTTAGCTACATGAGTAAGCCCCATTTCCTTGTTAAATTTCAACATTTGTATAGTTTACAAAACCATCACAGAAGATGAAGCAAATGTGTTACCTGACCACTTTCTGACATGTTCTGTTGGATTTTATAAATGGATGTTCATCAGTATACACCAGTCAGTTATACTGAACTATCTGAGACTTACAGTCGTGAAATTTACAGGTTATTGTGATTTAGAGGAATGAGCTTTTAAAGGTACAATATGTGTCCAGTGCTTTAATACAAACTGCCAGCGGGATATGGCTGACTAAAATCAATACATCTCTACAAAAGCCTGCAGTTTCTGGATTCTTATTTTACAGTGTTTATAGAATATCTTTGCTTTCATTGTGCCACCTTAGAACAGCAGCTATAAATGATGGAAACTAATGTTTCTATACCACACCTTACCACTTTATAAAAGCTGAAGATTAAACAAAGCTCAATACAGAATAAGCTAATAAAGTGTCTTTGTGAAAAAGCAACCCAAAGAGCTTTACCATAAAACCAGAAAGTGCAAGGAGAGCTCAATCAATAAAAATAAGCCTGAGTTAAAAAGACAAGATTTAAGATCAGATTTGAATGAATATATTGACTCAGCATTTCCTAACCTGGCGGGAGTGAATTCCAGATTTCAGGTGAACAAGAACTAAAAACATGTGTTCCATCAATCTTTAACTTGTCTTTTGAAATAACCAAGAGGCTGTTTTCTGATCATCTCAAACATCAACTAAGCTCACACAAAGACAGTAGCTCTGATAAACACACTGATCCCAATTTGTGCATCGCTTTCCAAGTCATCAAAGCAATTTTAAAATCAATTTTATGTTTAACAGGGAACCAGCGTAATTCTCTAAGGACTCGAGTAACATACCAAGGTCCACTTTGTGAGCGTTAACATTTTAGAAGCCGCTTTTTTCACAAGCTTGAACCTATAAATAATTTTCTGGGAAGGCCATAAAAGAAGATATTGCAATAACCAAAGGTGGAGATGTTGAAAAAAAGCATGAGCTGCAGTGTGAGGTTGTGAAATCAGTGTCTGAATTTGGGCAATAATCTGTAGATTACAAAAGGAAGTGAGATCTATAGATGTTCAAAACACAAGGCAGAATCCAAGGTATCGCTTGCATTTTTAGCATATGCTGAGGCCAAAGAAAAGCTCATTTAAGTAATAATATTTTAATAACAAATACCAAGTGTGAAGACGTCGTCAGCCAACAGTACAGGCACAGCAATAGCATTTCTATGTTAGCAATATATTATCATGACCAGTCCTGGGAGTTTGCCCGGAGCAAGGATTGAGCCATTAGTTTTTAAAAGGGTTTGAGCCATTCTTAAATAACCTTCATTAGTTAGGATGGCACCGCTGAGTCTGCTTCTGCCTGAGCAGTAGGAACAGAGAAATAAAGTAGAGTGTCATCTACAACAGTGATAGTTTAACACAAATTGATTGAAAGCAGAAATAACAGGAAGCTAAGGCAGCTATGATGAGAAATGAAGGAGTTGGACAGACGGAGATGGAAACAAAGAGAAGAACAAATACCAGTTGGATGAGGACAAAGGAATATTTCTCTTTTCCATTTTAATCTGGGTAGGATAATGGTTCACATTAAAAAAAAGGAAGGATCCTGAATGATAACAACACATCTGAGGATCGTGTTCATGTGTTCAAAGAAGCCCTTTGATTTTTGTTTTTATGGCTTGTTATGGTATCACATGAATAGCCTATACTCAAACACCGACAAACAAATCTCTGATGCATTTATAGCATTTTATTTTACAACTAACATGCATGTGTGGAATGACAGCAGTATACTTCATGCTATATTTAGTTGAAGGGCCTTTTAAGTGTTTCCATCATAGCCACCTATTTTCAAGGATTTTTAATCTGAGCTACAAAACATTTACTTCAGGCTAAAATTTTGTATACAAGATCTCAGACCCAGGCTAATTCTCTTTTACCTAACTGGGAAAAAAAATTGGCTTTTAAAAATGATTCCTATATACAGATTTTTTAGCAATATTTTTAGCAGTTTGGATTGCTTTTATATAATCTATATGCATAATAAAATTAATAGCTCATTAAAATTTATTACTGAGTTACAGATAGATGGACGGATCACAGATATTTTTAATCTTCCATGATAGAATTAAAAATAAATACATATATAAAATTATAAGAAATATTTGCTGGGCTCCAGTGTCTGCTGTACTAGTGTGTATTTTAATTTCATTGTATTGAACGTTAGAATTCACTGAAAAGTACTGTGGGCCTGATTTTATTCTCACTGATACTGGTGTGAATCATCAGTAACTCCACTGAGGTCAATAGAACTAGAGCAGAATTAGGTCCTTTGCTTCCAAAGCACAGAAGTTTCCAAAAGACACAACATTAGGGTTTTGGAGCATTACACCGATCAGATTTAATCTGATGACCCACCAGCCTAGAGTTTGAGTAAACTGCACAGACACAGAAACTACATCCTACTTTATAACTGGAGATTTGGGACTATCAACCCTCTCAGTAATATTGTGATTGGCTCATCCAAAGCCAAGACATTAGGCCTGTGCAACCTATGCAGCTGCTAAGGGCTGCAGTGTTCCAGAGGCCTCATGCCACACACACCACCCTCGTTCCCAGTTTGTGGTCCCATTAGTCTCTGCCAACAATAAGCTGCAGCAGTGATTACATTCCTTTGCTTCTCTAGTGCCTTTCTCTACTCCCAGCTTGTTAACTTTTATTTTGATTTCATTTCCTTGCTTGATGCCTGGTTTGCACACTCCAGCAGCCTTTATATATTGCACATGAAAGACAGGCATGAACACAAAGGCTGCTAGGTCTTGCAAGCATATGAAGAGGCAGTGCATCTGCTTCACGGAACAGAACAAGCCACCTGCAGCCCAAAGAGTACTTGTTGTGCCCCAGTGGTGTCAGTGATGAGTATTGTACTGCCCATGTCAATTAATTCAACTCACATCAGACAGTCAAGCAGTTCCTGAAAAGGGAACTAGATGTGGCCTCACTTGTCTTATTTCATATGGGGCTATACAAAATTTAAGGTCACCCTGTTGAAAGCTTCATCAAAGGTATATCTGAAATAGGAGGTCATCAAACAGAGAACCAGTGACATCCAGTTGTCATAGCTCTCAGGTCAAGGGAATGCAAGAGAGTCTGCAGAGAATCACCCCTTCTTCCAGAATGCCACAGCCCAAGAAGTAGTTGAAGGTTTGTCTAAACAGTCTGGCAGTGCAGACTACAGGGGTGTGAACTGCAGCACCCACTAACATGTTATGCTGTAACTGTCCCATGTAGCTGTCCCCTGCTAGTGAAAACTAAAACTAGTTTGCATTACTGTAATCCTGTTTGAAATGGGAGTATGTTAATGGGAACTAGGCACCTTTTCATGCTAGCAGGGTCTACATGGGGCAATTACAGCACCACCCTTCAGTTCACTCTGCAATTCACACCTCCATAGTCCTCACTGCAGGGCTGTGGAGACAAGCCAAGACTGCTTTCATAAAAGTCAACTTACCTGAGATCTTTTTTTTAGGCAGGAAATTGATTCCTTGCTGAGAGAAGGTCGCCTAAGAGGCTGTAACTGATTTGGTACACTAGCCTGACCACTTTAACACCAATGGACTTTGCCCTCAACCCGCTTCCTTAAGCTGACCCAGAAGCTAAACATTTCCACTGTTGAGTAAATTCTGTCCCACAATAGGGTTGTCACCTCTGAAGGGCAAAAAACTAGGACATCTACCTGCCCCCCCCAACCAGGGTACTGTCTCCTCATCCCACTCCCAGGAGAGGGCACCAGCCCCCACAGGCTTCTGCTTCCCATGCTGCTCACGGCAGCAACCTCACTGAGCAGGATGCAGCACTGGCTGGATCCACCCCCTCTCCCCTGGTGGTGGCTGCCACGGTGGTGACTCCAAGCTCCCACTGTCGCACTTGCTATCCATAAGCCACCTCATCTTCATGTCTCCCAGACATTCCAGAGCCAGAGCACCCCCTGCACAAATGCCTCCACCCCATGGCTCCCCCCACTACAGCCACCAGGGGCTGGGAGAGCCAGTGCGGACATCAGTAGGGGTGTCACTGACAAAACCCAGGGCTTTTATTGTCCAGGGAAACTTAGAGATTTCTGGGAACAGCTACCTAAAAAATGGGACAATCCTAGGATAAGCGGGACAGGTGACAAGCCTATCCCTCAACAAGTCATGACCGAGTCATCAAGGTAACATTTTGGTGCCATGTAATTTGTTTGTTTGTTTTTTGCAGGTAGCAGCTTTATCCCTAGAGAGGTGATTCCAGTTAAGAGAGAGAGAGACACATAGGCAAAAACAGAATTTTTATTAGTGATACGCTTAACATCTTAACAGAAATGATGATAAGCATTCCCCCAAGAACTAACTGCTTATACATTCAGATAAACAGAATCTATAACACTCTGTAATAGCATCATCTGGTGGCTCCCAGGAATGTTATCAATGCAAAGGTGTGGCAGTGTACATCAATCAGTTCTAAAGAATAGGCAAACAAGTTAAAGAGGTGTGGTGCTCTGTTACAATGGATAATGACAGTACTAGCAACTTCATTATTGTAACAAAGACTGCATCCCACCCAGTTAGGGTACATGATTCAATGCTTCCAATGGGAGGTGTCAAGGAAATACAGAGCTGCTTGGGACTCAATGCCAATAACAATGGGGAAGGAGGGAGAAGGGAAGCAGGAGAAGACAGTGAGAAAAGGGGTAAGGAGAGATGGGAAAGCTAGAGGGAGATACTGTGTAGCAGTTTATTCATTTACTTTAATCTAGCCCTTGTGATATACTTTAGAGCAATTGGGGATAGAATAGCATCCACAGGAAGATCCCCTTAACAGAGACCACTGGAGCACTTAAAAGCTCTTCAGGAGAGAGTGATAGCTTTCTGTCTCTGAAGTGGAAAGCAAGGATCAAAGTAACAATAATCATGCTCATAGCTGCTTGACACTTTCTGAAGATGTCAGGTCTGAAGCTCTGTATTGTCTCAAGAACTAGAGCCCAAAAGGCTTGATAGTCCACAAACCCTAGAGAATTCCCCAGTTCAAACCACAACAGAGGTTTTGTAAGTAAATCAGTGAATCATGGTTCACTAATAGGCATAGAAATGTTTAAACCATCGAGTATCTTCCCCCCTGGGATGCCACACATAACTCCAGAGACATGAGATGATCAAAGCAAACGTCATGAGAAAAAAATAACGTTTTTAACCATTTATTTTACTCTAAAACCAATAAATTATCAGAATATGTGACTACTGGCAAACTCATCGTAATGCTGTCTGAATTGCCATATAGAAATCCAAGTTTATTTCCAAACATAAAAAACCATATTCCCCACGTGTTCTGGTCCTGTTACACTGCTTACACCAGTGGTTATCAACCTTTTTTCATTTGCATATCCCTAAAAAATTTCAAATGGAGGTGCAGACCTCTTTGGAAATTTTGGTCTGCAGACCACAGGTTGAAAACCACTGTTCTATGGTAATGACAAACTTTTGTGGACTCCTTAGACATTGTCTGTGGACCCCCAGGGTCTGCAGACCACAGGTGGAAAACCACTGGCATAGACAACACAACAGGGTCAGAATCTGGCTGCAGCTGCTCTGCTGAGAATTCCACTGGTGTGGATCAGGGGTTCAGCTGATGTAAAACTGGATCCTAAACCAGTCACCTCCCCAAGTCTGGTATCGGAGCATGCCAGCAAAGAGAAAGAGCGGACATGTTGGGAGAGGAGTGCAGCTGTGCTCCACCCTTTCTCAGCTGATATATGATCTCTTAGGACTCATAACCAGCTGGTATAAATTAAAGCATCCCCTAGGCTGTTCAAATGTATATTAGAGCTGGGGCCACAAGCAGCTGTGGCTTGAAAATCATAACTGGCTCCCTGATGGCCAGCACACACTTTTCCCCTGTGCCAAGACAATCTCAGTGCAGGAGATAATCGGGCCTACAGTTGCTCTTTTCCAGGTCTAGCAGGAGCTGTGTAAGTCAGTCCTTTTCGGGAGGGACTGCAAATCAGACATAAACTGTGTGGTTTGCTGTTTGCCTTTCTAATTAAACGAAGACTCACTGGTTCAAATTCTCCCTTAGTTTCATACAGACAGCTCCCATTGATCTTTGGTCAGTCTGGGGGCAGAAGTTGATCCACAGACTTTTCCTTTTACAACACACTGAAGATCTGGCTGTAGAGTTTGAGTCACTTCTCCACTCTAAGAGAATTTTCCAATTAACAGCAATTGCTCATGTGTTGAATGAGTGCAGGACTGGGACCCTCTCTACTAGATAGTAATTCAGCCACTGCACACTCCAAGCTATACTTCTCACTAGTGATGAAATTGCCTCAGACTCATTAAGATACATTTCATATCCTCAGTATATTGTACTTGTGACATATAGGATGCATATAGGAGGATATGTGTAAGCAATAGGGCACAACAGGACGTGTGCATTCACCAGTATAAACACAACCTGGATGTGCTAATGCACAAGTCAGGTCAACACACCCAAAGTGCACATGCATTGGCTGATGAAAACTCATTCTTGAGTGTGTAAGTGAACTCTTCTCAGGGTCATAATTTGTCCTACAGGGGGCAAAGATGCCCCATGGCTAACAGTATGGGGGGCGGGACAGCAGACTGTTTAGGCTGCGCAAGCGGATGAAGAGTGGGCAGTCAAAGGCATGGAGTAGTGAAGCCTTCACTCGACCCACCCTCAGCACCCCAGCCTGTGCAATTCAGTTGGCACAGAGGGGAAGCAATTTGATTCTGGTACTTGAGCAAGTGGGGAACCGTTACCTGAATCGTTATTCTGAGTCACAATTCCTTCCCTGGTCTGTTGTAGGGGCAGCACAGCTACCTGCTGCTACCTCTTACTCAGAGCATATTGTCAGGTCACAGTCTAGCCCAGAATGGCTTATTGAACAAAATAAATAAACTTGACACATTTAAATATAACATGCCAGATCCTCAGCGTGTGCAAATCGACATTGCTCCATTGGCATCAGTGGCTGCATGCCAATTAATTGACTCCAGCTGAGGATTTGGCCCCCTACATTTAGAAAATATTAATCTGCCTAAAAGAGGTTCCAAAACTAAATGGGGTGAACAATAGTGTTGTACAATAACAAAATGAAGTGCAAACTAAAGATAAAAATATTGAGAACAAGTTCCATTGTCTGTGGCTATTGCAGGGGATTTTTAGAAAGTGGAGACACAAGAAAAAAAATCTGCTTTTGTCTAGAGTGTCTATATTTCCACATTAAAACTCCTTTCCATCCATCTCTTCCCTTTGTCTCTTCTCCTTACACTCTCCCCTTTGCTTCGTTCTACTTTCCTTCCACCCTGGCAACGGCATGAGCAGGAACAGTTTTCAGCAGAGAAGCCGCCACAGGTCCTGCTTCCCTCAGCTGAGCAGCAGGAGCTGCTGCGTCTTTGAAGCCCGCTGAGGATGCTGCTGCTAAGGGGAGAATGGGGTGGGGGAATGAAAGCAGAAGGAGACAGTGCTGGAAGGAAGACAGAGAACGAGAGGAGGGGTAGAGAATAAAAGAGAAGCAACGAAAGGAGAAAAAGGGGAAGTAGAGGATGAAACTATTCCTCCAAGATTAGGGCCAAAACCAGCAATCATTTACTGGGCATAGTGCTCGAGGGCCTGATCCTGTAGTCTCTCTTTGGATCAGACCCTGAAGCACTACGCCAGCAGTAAGTGCTTTCAGGAGGACTGAGCCCTTAGGCATTTACTAGTCGCATTCCTCTGGTGCTTTGTGATTTACCTCACCTCTGTTATCACTCAGACAAACCCATGTTCCTGCCATCTTCTAGGAACTTAATCCAAATCAGAATCAATATATTTTCATTTCCTGGAAACCTATAACTACAAATCCCTTTGTCTCTTTTTCTTGATACTAGAATCCCTATATTATTCTATTTAGCGGGGTAATTTTTTAAAAAAAGAATAATAAATCTGACTGTAAGGTTACCACAAACAGTTGGATAGCATGACTGACACATTTCACTACCATGTTTGGTTCACATCCAATGTATATTTACTAATAACTTTCCTATGAATAATGTTAATTCGTGATGCAAAGCCAGTTTTCATTTTATTCAGTAGTGCACAATATATTTTATTTTATAGAAACTAAAACTCATAATTCAACCATCAATTTTGTTTCAGATGGGGAAGTGCAGGTTCGGCATTCTGCGAGCTCTGGTTTAAAGCTTGATGTCTCTAAAAGGACTGGAAATCAGAAACACAGTAACTTGTGGATTTTATGTTTTAGAAAATTAGCACATCCTTGCATTACATAGCAGGCAAACATTGAACAGTGCTTGATCAATAACAGGCATTGCCAGAGGTCTGATATAGTCTGCAACAGCTAACAGTAAGTGTTGCTGTAGGCTATGGAACTAGGAATATAAAATGTTGAATGACAGTAATAATTCATGCAACTTGGGACATAGAAAACCAACAGTATGTCAATAGCTATAGCAAGCACTGCAGAAAATGTGGAGGATTTTGATGCTTCAGGAGCTTGTGTTTTACTTTAAAATGTATTTTTCTTGGTGAAATATATACTTTCCCTAGTCATTAAAAACATTTATTTTTCAGTTGCATGTTGCTACTTCTCCATTAAGATTCTAAAAGATGCGCTGAGAGACTCAGAGATTCAAAAGGCAAAATATATATATTTATTGAAGAAAATCACATAAAACATTTATAAGGCAGGAGTTGCAGAGGATCAGGCTGGCCAAAGCTCATTGAAAATATCTGGGAATCATGGAGCATTTCAGCATTCAGTATAGTTATTGTGGTAATGTATATGGTCCTCTCATTGACTTGAATGGGAGCAAGACCTTGCTATATAGCAGGGGTTCTCAACCTTGTTCTTTCTGAGGCCCCCACAACATTCTATAAAAACTCCATGGTCTACCTGTGCCATAACAACTGGTTTTCTGCATATAAAAGGCAGGGCCGGCATTAAGAGGTAGCAAGCAGGGCAGTTCCCTGGGGTCCCATGCCACACCCCCCCTGCAAAGCTCCATTGCTCAGGCTTCAGCTTCAGCCCTAGGTGGCGGGGCTCAGGGCCCTGGGCTTCAAACCCAAGCGGTGAGGCATCAGCTCCCTGCCCTGGACCCCAACAAGTCTAATGCTGGCCCTGCTTAGCAGACTCCTGAAACCTGCTCGCAGCCTCCCAAGGGTCCCTGAATCCCTGGTTGAGAACCACTGCTATATAGGATACCCATGAGATATCTGGCACTTTCTTAAAACAAAACTCATTACATTCACATTTTATTTTGTTTTGGATCAAGCGAGCACATCATACATGTTTATTCCTTTGTAAAATACATTCTGCATAATTAATATTTCTCCTGTTGTCCATTGTAAAAAGATAACACAGCAGGTAATTTGTTACATCTGGCTGAAGGAAGAAAGAATGAGTCTCTCTGATGTGGTTTCCCCTCTGCACTTCCATTTTATTGCTACTTTGGGAATGAAAAAGTGACTAGTGCTACTTTACTGAATAAGGCTCCCAGAAAAATTCCTCAGATGAATGTTTAATGAGAAAAAAAAAGATGTTCAAACAGGTCCATTCTTATGCATGCAGCTATGTGTTCTAAAACACTTCATCAACAAGTTAGCCATCCTCGATTTTTCTGAATTTGTTGATAGCGACATCTGACTGAATAGGCAGATGAATTACATAACATTCATGATTTTTAAAATATGAATGTGGCCCTTAAAAATACAGGTAATACTTCTTTAACAAAATGTAAAATACTAACCAAAAAATGAAACACATCACAAAGAAACCCACCATACATTATTTAAATCTTCCCCTGTGAGAGACTGAAGACTAGAATGCATACTGAATCCTCTCTTCTTCAACATGAAATGGATCCTTCCATTGCAGGGCTTAAGGTCTTGACTCCCAACCATGCACTCTGGGATTTTTTTTTAAGGATGCATATTCAAATAATAATTAGAATTGCTTAAATATCATTTCTATTTTTACAAGACCATAAAGTGACTTTTATATGCATGGTACAGCACCTACTAAACCAGATATTTCAGTTACAGTGAGACAGAGATGATAAAAGAACAAAAAATTAAGCCCGCTGACTCTTTGAGATATATTAAAAGAATTCTCTCAGTTTTGAGCAGAATGTCTTTGCTCATTTGGTCTTTCAGCTTCGTTTAGGGAGAATACGTTTTACAGTTTTCCCATTGATATTCAGCAAATCTACAGCTTTCACTGCTGCTGATCCTGCTTATCTTTGAATTAAAAATGTCTATAGTATTTACACAGTGCTGAAAAATTACTATTTCAATTTATTGTATTTTCATTGTCTCTCTCCTTGTGACTGGTACAGCTTGCCTGCAACTGAGAGGGCACTTTGAGGCTTACTTTGATGCCATGATTTATTGTATTGCACAATGGAGCCTACTGTTTTCCTTTCTAATCAGAGATGGCATGTTGGGTGAAAAATAAAGCTTTTTATGCCTTTCTTTAATGATCACTATCTCATGTGCTTTGTATTTGTTACGGCTGGTTGGATGCTGAAAAACAGCATTCATAAACATCTATTTGAATTCCAAACTGTTCTTCATTTCCACTGTGGTTTTACCCCTTTGTTCTTCCTTATTCACAAATATACACACGAATGTTAGTGGAGTGGCTGTTCTTTGTATGGATACCAGCATTCATAAGTGAACATGGGGATACCTGCTCAATCAAGAGTACTCATCACTATTCACTCTGCATTAATCATTATTCCCTGGCTTAAAAAGTTTGTCATCCATTCAGGCAGCAGAAGCAAAATCATGTGATTTAGGAGACCACTCACACACCATGAATAGCAAATAGTAAATAGAGGACTCATCCTGCCAGGGAGGATGGGAGGATTCAGGGAGCAGCACAGAGGTTTAGTCCTCTGTGTGAATGCCCCAGCTCAGTGTTTATGCCCTGAACTATGAGATTTCACCATGGATCTTGGGACACTTGTGAGGTTGGAGACCACACTCCCTGTATCTATTCCACAGAAAGGCAAATCTCACTTCATGCCACAATCTCACTGATCATTGCCTGGAAACTTCATGAAAAGATATGTGCAGAATATTTATAATATTAACTAACATTTATATATATACACCCCTTTTCATCCATAGATCTCAAAGTCCTTTCCAAAAGTGGGCATTTTAATCCCCATTGTACTGTTGGGAAAACAAAGGTACTCGGAGGTTAAATGACTTACCCAGGGTTGACACAGCAAGTCAGCTTCAGAGCAAGAGATAGAACTCACATCTCCTGACTTTCAGACAAATGATGTATTGACTAGACCACACTGCCTCTGATTTAGGAGTTCCTGTAACTTCTCCATGGGTTTTTCTATGGGTTTTTTCTTGCTGTGGTCTCCAATGACATTGTTCCCATCGAAAAACTGTTCCTTCATTACTTCTCTCAGCATATTGCTAGGAACAGTGGAGAAAGGTAAAATGTATTATTCATCTCTCCAACTCCTAAAATCAATACCCATCAAAATACAAATACAATTCAAATCAGAGGGCACTTATTGAGCACAGATCCTCATAATTAGATATGATTTCTCAACAATGTCTTAAATTATTTATCCAAGAGATGGATACCAGGCACTCCATAGGCCCCAGAGTGAATATTTTAAGCCTCATGTCATGATGCAGCAAAAGTGAAATGCTGTGCACTGCAACATGATTTGCAATCTTGATAAACTGATGTAACATCGATTCACATCAATCAGTGCCAAAATTCTGTGTCATTATAACATCTAACGAGATATGTTGAAAGCCAATAACCTCATGAAATGAATGGGTGTCAATGAAGGATACAGATTCTGCTGCTAGAAATCAGTTAAAAATGCAATATTCACCTCTGATAGAAGTCACTAAACCACCATCACTAGAATTGAGGTTTATGTCATGCATGGACATTCATCATGAAAGCAGCTCCCCCTAGGGTGGCTGTGGTCTCTGTAAGCAATTCCATTATAAGTTTTTAAGTCTCATTTCTTATGGTGGATATTTCTTAGCCAGTTGCTCAGCCCCCAAACCGTTTCCCCTCCAAATCTTTTATTTACATTTGGCCTTTTTAAAAAATCTAGGCAAGAGAACCAAAGAGGTTTTGTGGTTTTGGAGACTTTAGGTGGTGTTAGAATGTGGAAGAGCTTGCCTATAAAATAAAACATTTATAACTGCCAGTCTATAATGTAGAGTAATGTCTTTCAATATTTAATAAGGATTTATCAAATGCAATTTTCCTTGAAAATATAGTACTCAATGTTAACTGAAAAGTGCAAACATTTGCCACAATAGACCTTAGCGATGTATCATGCCAACAATCCAGGGGTTAGGGATCCCTGCTGCCCGTATATTGACATGATACATAGACATCAATTTCTCTAATATCAGTGATCAAAGGTTCAAAAGAATAGTCTCAACCATTGTTTTATGTATAAACGTTCCTTTTTTGTAAACTATCAAATTTTTAATAAATACCTTACTTGAAATTTGAAAATGTCATGATTTTATCTTTTTTTTACTTTGTCTTCATCAGCTGATAACAATCAAAAGTTGTATCCAATTCAGGGCCTAAAAAACCTGATGCGGTCCTTCTAGGTACAGTAAAAGTGGACACTGAAGTACTGATCTATATCACTAGATAATGGCTTCCTGAAAGATCTCTGAAATTTTCAGCCTTAATGTTGTGGTTCCTAGATATAAACTTACAAAATAAATTTTAATGGGCTGCATCCATTCCACACACAACTCAATAACAATTCTGTATGGAGCAGCTATAACATCAAACCCAAAGCATGTAAGAGATTGACTTAAAGCCATTAGAGAAATTCAGAGCTAAGGTTTCTCAGACAGTGCCTCATCCTGAAGTCTTGATGGTGGTCAGACTCCCAGTGAAGCCAATTTGAGTTTGGCCTGAGTCAGTCCTGCAGGAATAGACTCTCTAATTTGATCATGTCAAAGTGTCTGCATATTTCAGTTGTTAAGGTCTGTCTGTGATCTTACTTACTATTCTTCTGGCAGTACTGAGGTAGGACTGTATGAACCGAGGATGCAAGGAGTGGCATTTAAAAGTTCAAGTCAGAATTTTAATGGTATTTTAACCTACTTTATTAGTAAGTAAGAATAGTGGCTGTTAAACTGTGGTCCACAGAATCCTCCTTGGTGGTCTGTACGATGAAACATTTTGAGAACCAAGTAGTGGGGGATTGGGTATGGAGTGTAGAGATAGTCCATAAGCAGATCCGTACATATTGGAGTGGTCAGTGAAATGAAAAAGTTTGAAGACGTAATGAGTTTAAAAAGTATGTACAATTAGGGACAGCATGGAGAATCAGATTGATATCTTAGTTATTTTGATTAACTATTAATTATTCATCAATTCCTATTCTATTATTACAGTTATATAGTACCAACCATGTGCTAGGTGTTTTTCAGGCATGTATGAAGACAAGGTCCCTGCCCCAAGTGTTTAGTGTCTAAACTCTACTACTGTACATCATACTAACCCAGTGGTTCCCAAACTGGGGTTCATTAACCCCCGGGGGTTCACAAAATGTTACAGGGGGTTCTCAGGAAAAAATCCCTGGAAATATTCATTTTTAGGAGGGGGTTCGCGAGACTTGACATTTTAGTGAAAGGGGTTCACAGGTTGTTAAAGTTTGGGAGCCACTGCACTAACCCCTTGTCTACATTGCACTGCAAGTCAGACTACAGGGCAGGGGCAGAGCCCCATGTGGATGCTGCAGGCGCAAACCAAAAGATTCCTAGTTCTCATCAGTGTGGTCTTGTTTGAAGAGGTCTACATGAATATAAACTAGGAATCTTTTAGTTCACTCCTGCAGGGACCACACAGGGGAGTTACACCCAGCACTTTGGTGCACACGGCTATTCATACCCCCATAGTCTGAACTGTAGTAGACAAGCCCTAGTATGCCTTCCTTGAATGAGACAACTTTAATCCCTTCTACATTTTCCTCATCTCCATTTTGTTGTTTTAAATCAAGCATAAATAGTTATAAAGAAAAATCAAACATTGTAACCATGTTTTGTTTTACTTTTGTATTATTGTTCTGCTAGATTTTTTTAAATGCTTTTAAAAGGTGTATAATAATATATTACTTAGTGCACAGGCTGCCTAAATAAACATTTTGGACCAATTTTTCAAATGGAGGGAGACTATGTGCAAATAGCTTTGTGCAAACATGCAACTGCTTTTGTGAGTTCAAATTGCATAGGTAATGGCTGCTTAAGTGATCAAACACATGCCCAGGTACTTGATTTGCGCACACAACAGTGTTAATTGCATTCTCTAATGTGTGTACCATTGCACTAATATTTTTGGTGCACACAAATGGACCTCCACCCTTTGACAATTTAGCCCTATCTGCGTGTTTAGTGTACACTATAGAGCAGCATTCTTCCAAGCTGCTGGCCTACTCACCGCAGATTTTCCATTCACTACAGAATTGTATAAACATTTTATATGTCAGAACCTCCCTTAGAGGTAAGCATGAGATTTTTTGTAATCCTAACTAATATATCTTTTCATCCAAACACTACTAGCTGCTTACATTATAGTTGATGTAACCGAACTAAAGTGAAAATACTAGTTTATAGCTGCAGGTTGGACTCAGAGGTTAAAAGTGAGTATTTAATCTCTATTGCTGTTTAGCATAAAATTTGCACATCAAGGACGTAGTCTGGAGGTGATCCAACGTGGAAGATCCAGACCAAGGGATCATATATGACCTTGAGAAAAAATGACTTATCTTCCATAAAATAAAGAAATGTACCTTTTTCACAGGTTTTCTTTCTACAAACAAGGGTTTATGCAGCCGGCAGACATTGGCTCAACAGATTTCAAAAGCAGGACTTGTGAACAAAAAGGGATTTATTTAGCTGACTACACTTCCAATACAAATTCTTTTGCCTCAACGTATGTATGAATCAAGAAAATGTCTTGCAGAAAAGATCCTGCACCTCAGAGAAAGGAAGGAGGAGGGTTTTAATGACACTTCATGGGTCCCATTAGTGTGGTAGCTCACAATCTTTAATGTTTATATCCTGTAATATGGAAAAGTACTATTATCCCAATTTTTCAGACAGAGAGCTGAGGCTCAGAGAAACTAAGTGACTAGTCCAAGGCCACAAAGAGTGTCTGTCACAGGGTAGAGAATTTAACCCAAATCTGCCAACTCCCAAATTAGCGCTCTCGCTACTTGACCATCTGTGACAGGGTGTATAAACCCCTTGTTGGACCGGAAGGGGTTAAGGAACAGCTGTGGACCAAGGAGGCCCCTTCCCTTTGCTCTTGCTGAGCATGTTTGGGTTGGAGGTGGTGTTTAAAAGCCAGCCAGGCAGCTCAGTTTAGGGTGGGCAAACCAGGGAGGAGGATGTGCCCTGGGAGCTCCTAGAGGAGGACTGGAGCTGAGCCTGTATTGAGCAGGGGAGCCACAGCACCCAACAACTGGGACAAGGACTGAAAGTCCAGAAGGTGACCTTCCACAGAGAAGGGAGGTGACCGGATGGGATATGGATTATGGTAGGAAGTGGCCCAGGGAAGCTGACTGGTGGCTGACACCATACAGAGACAGGTAAGCAGCTGAACCAGGTTGGGCCTGGATTGGAACCCAGTGGAGTGGGAGGTCCAGGTTTCCCTACCCTCTTGCCACTTCAACTGTAGCCACGGGGCAGGAGCCCCTGCAACCTCCAACTCCGATCACACCATCCTTGCCAAATCCATAACTATTAAAGTCTGGAAGCAAACAATTAGTGATCAAGAACATCATACTGATTGTCTCCAGGGGACATGTTCTCCAAGATCCCATGCTAGTAAAAGATAGAGTCCAGGTCCCATATGTCCCTTTTGATAGAACAAGAAAATATGCTCATATGCTTTACAGCAGCACTCAAAAAATGTCCAGCCACTTACCTTTTAGCTGTATACATTAGTCTCTCAGAAACAGAGATTAAACTGATTGTGTATCAGTATTCATAGTGAGAGGCTAAACTGCCACTGTGGCCTGTGAACCTGTTTTATACACCGTGTACAAATTAAGACAAAATTATTATCATTATGACATTTTTTGTGCCGCATTTGAAGTATGTGGCATTGATAGCAGTGAAGAGAAAAGAATACAGCACACCTGGAATGCAGTTGTTCCATCCCATCTTGTTACCTTTGCCAGGTCACAGCTAACCGTTGGCATATAATATTCTGGCAGAAATATCATAAACAACTATCATATGTGTCAATATATTTTCAATCGATAACATGCATGTTACATGCCCACTTCACATTCTTATCAAGAAATACAGGTACCATCCATTGTCTTGCTGGACTACAGGTGTGTCATTGTTGTGAGGCCTTGTAATCCTAATCAAACTTCCATGTGGGAAATGCACTATAGAAGGATTACAGGAAGCTGGGAGATATTCAACCTTCTGGGTCTCATTTTAAAGAGACTCGTTATATTTAAGTAATCTTTTTCAGGTGTGGACAATCACTTTTCTATATGCATTTCTATTAATGATTGATTTCCAGAGGCATTTGGAGTGACTCTAACCAATGGTGTGGCTCAAATGACTGTCTAATATTTATTTGTAACATTGACTGTCTCAGAATGTGTTTACTGTGAAGCTCATTCTTCTGTGTGTTCATGAGGAAGCTCAGTAAAAGACTTGTACACTGTCATGCAAATATTCCTATTGTTTGTTTTATGTGGTGTGTATGGAGTGAGATGTGTTCCTGTGCTACTGTGTATAAATACAGTGTTACTTGGCTCATGAGAGGTATAATAGGCTTTGCCCTAATCTTGCGATTTCCACTTTTGTTCTAATAAAGCTGACTGATTGCATTGTTACGGTGTGCACTGTTTTCTAGCATTGCACATAAACTACCAGTACCAATGATCTGCATTTGATAATAATAACACCTAGCTCACACATAGCACTTTTTATCACTAGATCTCAAAGTGCCTTACAAACGAGGGCAGTATCTTATCCCAATTTTACAGATGGGGAAACTGAGGCACAGAGCAGTGAATTGACTTTCCCAATGTCACCCAGCAAAATGGTAGTAGAGCTAAGAATAGAACCCAGGCTTTTCTGAGTCCACATGTGATGTTCTATCCATCAGCCCTGTCCTATGATTTTTGCCTCTTTGATGCACATGCTTAGGCTGGATCTTCCAATTAATGACATGATCCACTATCATCATTATTTTCAAGCTTGATATTTAACCCCTCCTCCCCCCACACACACCAACACTATGGAGTCTGCTTGTGCCAGACAGGATGGTAACTTTTGTACACTTAGGCGGTAGTGAGGGGTTTGCCAGCTAGCAGCCACAATAGCTGTGAATATAGCCCTGTGTATAGGGTAAGCTATTTGCTTACTGACCATGTTCTGGGGATAGTACAGGTATAGAACGTCTTCCCACAGGCTAGTGTACAAAAGCCAGGGCTACACAGTGGCTGAAAAGGATTCAAAATAACTTCTGCAGCTGTGGTTGTACAGTGACTTGCTGACTCCTGAGTAATCGACACATAAATTTCCTTAGTGAGATGACAGAGCCCACAGATTTGGCCACTCATTCCAGTTAATAAATCTGGTCCCAAATGTCTATTGTGCTACTGGGCCTGTCATGCTCCTTCAAATGCCACAATGTCACTACATAGTAATGGGGATGTTAATTTTTTTAATGCACAAAACACCAATACTCTGTGTTAATTGTTCAGTTTCTGGGATTAGAATGTATGTAGACTATGAAATTGCTGAGCTCTTGGTTTCATCTTCAATGCATGAAGCTACTGACCAAAACCTGTTTATCACTACTGAGTCATTGTGAAAGTGCATATTGGAAATAAAAACAAATTGTGCAAAAGATTTTTATCCCAAATGCTGAAGAAAATGTATCTGATTCTGTCCAGTCTGAAATTAAAGAGTAAAAACAAAATCAAGGTCACTATAATGAAACCAGCAATCACAGATTTTCCCAACATTTTTCAGATTTTTTAAGAGAAGAATGAAGTTTCTGAACTTCAATAACTTCCATATAAAAGGACACACAATTCTGACAGGATTCAGGAAATTATTTAAAGTCATAAAAGCAACCCCTTAAGCAGTCTGAGGGATCCAGTTAGAACCTGGATATTTTCCTGAAATTGGGCTTCAATTTCACTCAGGATTTTAATTGACAAAAAGATTAATAGATTCATAGATTCTAGGACTGGAAGGGACCTCGAGAGGTCATCGAGTCCAGTCCCCTGCCCGCATGGCAGGACCAAATACTGTCTAGACCATCCCTGATAGACATTTATCTAACCTACTCTTAAATATCTCCAGAGATGGAGATTCCACAACCTCCCTAGGCAATTTATTCCAGTGTTTAACCACCCTGACAGTTAGGAACTTTTTCCTAATGTCCAACCTAGACCTCCCTTGCTGCAGTTTAAACCCATTGCTTCTGGTTCTATCCTTAGAAGCTAAGGTGAACAAGTTTTCTCCCTCCTCCTTATGACACCCTTTTAAATACCTGAAAACTGCTATCATGTCCCCTCTCAGTCTTCTCTTTTCCAAACTAAACAAACCCAATTCTTTCAGCCTTCCTTCATAGGTCATGTTCTCAAGACCTTTAATCATTCTTGTTGCTCTTCTCTGGACCCTTTCCAATTTCTCCACATCTTTTTTAAAATGCGGTGCCCAGAACTGGACACAGTACTCCAGCTGAGGCCTAACCAGAGCAGAGTAGAGCGGAAGAATGACTTCTCGTGTCTTGCTCATAACACACCTGTTAATACATCCCAGAATCATGTTTGCTTTTTTTGCAACAGCATCACACTGTTGACTCATATTTAGCTTGTGGTCCACTATAACCCCTAGATCCCTTTCTGCCGTACTCCTTCCTAGACAGTCTCTTCCCATTCTGTATGTGTGAAACTGATTTTTCCTTCCTAGGTGGAGCACTTTGCATTTGTCTTTGTTAAACTTCATCCTGTTTACCTCAGCCCATTTCTCCAATTTGTCCAGATCATTTTGAATTATGACCCTGTCCTCCAAAGCAGTTGCAATCCCTCCCAGTTTGGTATCATCCGCAAACTTAATAAGGTACTTTCTATGCCAATATCTAAGTCGTTGATGAAGATATTGAACAGCGCCGGTCCCAAAACAGACCCCTGCGGTACCCCACTCGTTATGCCTTTCCAGCAGGATTGGGAACCATTATCAACAACTCTCTGAGTATGGTTATCCAGCCAGTTATGCACCCAGCTTATAGTAGCCCCATCTAAATTGTATTTGCCTAGTTTATCGATAAGAATATCATGCGAGACTGTATCAAATGCCTTACTAAAGTCTAGGTATACCACATCCACAGCTTCACCCTTATCCACAAGGCTTGTTATCCTATCAAAGAAAGCTATCAGATTGGTTTGACATGATTTGTTCTTCACAAATCCATGCTGGCTGTTCCCTATCACCTTACCACCTTCCAAGTGTTTGCAGATGATTTCCTTAATTACTTGCTCCATTATCTTCCCTGGCACAGAAGTTAAACTAACTGGTCTGTAGTTTCCTGGGTTGTTTTTATTTCCCTTTTTATAGATGGGCACTATATTTGCCCTTTTCCAGTCTTCTGGAATCTCTCCCGTCTCCCATGATTTTCCAAAGATAATAGCTAGAGGCTCAGATACCTCCTCTATTAGCTCCTTGAGTATTCTAGGATGCATTTCATCAGGCCCTGGTGACTTGCAGGCTTCTAACTTTTCTAAGTGATTTTTAACTTGTTCTTTTTTTATTTTATCTGCTAAACCTACCCCCTTCCCATTAGCATTCAAAAAGGATCAAAAGCTCAAAAGGATCTTCTGGAGCCACTCACCTCTGGATGAGATCAACCACTCTGAGTACATGTTGTGATGAGACAGTCTTGGAAACTGCACTGATTATCATGGAAGGACAAGGGTGTTATGTAGCATGTGTAATATATTAACAATTGTTAGTCAGACACACAACAAAAGGTCGTAGTTGTTTAAAGGCATTAACTGACATCAGGATGGTTCATTGTGGCTTCTTTAAAGAAGCTTGAGATATATATATGTTTGAGCATTAGAAAAAACGGCAATTCTTAATCTGCCTCAATAACAGAAAGACAATTTCATATCAGTTTTCTCTCAGAAAACAAAATAATTGCTTTGTTGTTATGAGGGGGGATAATTTCAACATTTTCAATATAATATAATTTTGTTCTTGGATTCATAGTCTTAAAACTACAAAAACAATTAGCTGAAGTGACACAGAGGAGAAAAATAATCTTGGAGTCCAGTGACTCCATACATCAGAAGAGGAAGGAGAAACCATCAGTAGAATTATTTCTGAATATATCACTGCACCCCATCTATAATTCTCTTTGTAGCTAAGCCCTTTCTCTCATAGAGGCAAATGGTGTTGGTTTGTGCAGGAGTGTTATACAAAGAAAAGCTAAACCACAGAGCCTGACATTATAGCTCTTTGAGTATTTTAATTGTGATACAGTTGTTTCTTCAAGGGCAAAATTTATCACACTTTAAAATTGTGACATAGACATGTTGTAAGAGTATTACGAATAAGCCCAGTTCACTAAAGCTATGCTACCTTATGCCTCTAAAACTCAGTTCTCATCAGTGGGCCCAGGTGATTTCCCATATGTCTGTGGGACAGGTGAGCTCCTCAGCTGGTATAAATCTACATAGTTCTATTAGCCTCAGTGGAGCTTTAGCACCCAAAGATCTGGCCCAAAGTTTATCTAAATAGAATGACAAATATAATACAGTTTTAGAGATTGACTTCTTACCTTTCCGAAGATTGGCCTTGCAAAGACACACAGGCTTAGGAATCATGTGGGCTGGATCATGTCCCACTAAACCTGATTCACAGGTTTATTTGACATGCCTGGCTTCTTATCTCACCCACAAGTGATGTTCCCAGTATTGTACATGCCATATTTATTGCCTGTATCCCAAACCATTCAGGATTCTATTCTATGTTTTAGACAGCTCCACTTCCTGCTTTTTCCTCTTCCATTTTTAGAATTTACCAAGGCATATCCACATAATTGTATTCCCTGTCCATCTTTGTGTTTTATCACCCCAAATTAGCATCTCCACATCACCCACAGTAGGGCCAGCTCTCCTTTGTTCTCTGTTAACCGTCATGCTTTTACATATTAATATCCCTGTCACCCTGAAGCTTCTCTATGTTGCACTGGGAGTTGTTTCAGCCTCTGACTGGCTCAGGATCAGGGGATCAGAAAGGAGGTTTAAAGCCACTTTCTCCCCATACGTCAGCTACCACAAATGAGGACTGAGCCCTTATATCAATTTTATAAGCCACTCACTCGACATTAATTTTCTCTGCATCAAATAATGAATAACAATGAATCTAGCACAGTGGTATGGGAAGGTGTAAATTACACCTTCCGGAGCCAGTTAAGCCCTTTGTGCTCCTGGAGTGATTCACCTCCACACAGGATAAGTGATATTAATTCTGCCCTCACACATCACTATCCCTACCAGAGATGTGGCAGCTTTAATTTCCACCAGGCTTCCACTGAAGTTTAATCAGTGGGAGTCACTAAGGAGAAGCTCTGAATAAGTGTGCTCTGCGGCTACCTAACTAGACCCTTTTTCCAGTGAGTGCCACCCACTTTTTGGATTCCACTGGCCCTTTATTACCTCCAGGGTATAAATGAGACTTTCCACCACTTCATCCTTTTCTTCTGGCAGACTGTCCCCCACCCCTTCACCTGAGACCTCCACCAGAGGCTATGCTGGGGTAAATCCTGAATAAAATCTAGTCCAACGTGTTGTATTATTTAATGCTTTTCATCCTGAAGGATCCCAAAGCACTTTCCAAACTCTGCACAGGAATCACATCATCAACCAGTGAAATGCAGACACATCTGGATGAAAGAAAGTAACAGCAACACCAGGCAACATTTTAGGGAGTGAAGAAAACAGTGCCATGGACAACTGAGATTGCCTAGGGTATTCAAGCAGCTAGAATGTAATTGTCCCAGTCAGAATGTAAAGAGAACCCGAGGGGTTAACATTTGTGAAAAGTGACATGGAATTTTTAATGACCTCATTAGATCAGAACCTTAGCTTATCTGAAGATCAGCACTTCCAGCAGATTAGCTCACTACAGTACAATGCTGATGCATTGGCCCAGTAGTACTGACTCAGACAGGGGAGTGTCACCTACTGAGTCACCACCAGAATTACTTCCGACAGAACCTAGGCGTTCATCAGAGATGTCCCATCCAATTACTGACCTATCCTACCTTGTGGAATCTGATGAGATCACAGAACAAAGTAACACAGCTGCACACCACACTATGTTTTTAACATGTATGTAAACATATATTGTGAAACCAATATAGGGAAAACATGAATAACATAAGATATTTCAAGTCATAACTTCAAGTGGGACCATAATGGCTGAAACCATTGTGATAGTAAAATATACTTACAGACTATCAAATTATCTTTGGATAACAGCATAATTAATGCTTTTCAGCACTGCCCTGTACATCCTGATAGCCGAATAAATAATATTGTGACTGAATAAAAAAGGATCAGAATTTCGGAGAAAAGATTTCATAAACAGGATGCTTTCATAAGAGTATCTGACTTTTTGTACTGTTCTGGAGAAGTTCTGGGGAATATTAAATAATGAAAAATAAAAAAATAGTTATTTTTTGTGGCTCACAACTACACACAGTGACATCCTATGGTAAACAAAGCCTTTAGAACATTCATTTATTACATGTTAACCTGAAAAGAATGTGTTTGTCAATATTAAATTGTTCATGTGGGGTTCTTCCTTTCCTTTCCTATGGGTCATGCATTCAAATATAGCATCTAAATTTGCAACCCCCAAAATCTGCAAATGTAAGCAGCACTAGCATGAGCAAATCAAATAGCTAAGCAACTAGTGCTGTTTGTGCATTAAAAAAATTACAGGTGTTTATTTAAAGGGAAGATTGAGGCACCTTTGAAATTTTGGGCCAAGGAATTATTCTACATTGCTGTAATGATCTCAGTGGAATATATGAAACACAACCCAAGGTGCCCTTAGGATTGTTCAAGATACATCAAAGGGCAATAAACCGCAGCATAGCTAGACCTATCCCCAGCATGCATTGGTAAATATACACTCCTTACTTCCTTAATGTTAAATACCATACATTTAAAGAATTCATGCTAGTTTCATTGCTTTGGTCATTGAGAATAACCCAGAGATTAAGCCTATTAGGTGAGGTTTAGCATCTATAATATCCTGCTAACATCTGTTTAGATGCCACAGTTTGCATAGTATTTTCATTAGAGAATAATTTAACATGATTGGTGTCTTCATCTCCATCACTGGATGTCTGAGAAATATTTCTTCTTGTCAGATTTCTTCATCAGTGCCCTTGGCAAGATGCTTTGCCATGTACTTTTTTAAGGGGTATATATGCAGACTTGGAAGTAAAGCAAGGATTCATCATCATTTACATTTTATGAAACAAGGGCACAGAAATGTTACATCAAAGACAATAAGCAATTAAAAGTGATGCTGTAATTCCTAAATTGGACTGTCTGGAACTTCACCTAAATGTCTTGCAGAAGCTCTGACATTAGCAGTATTTTAACAACAAGCATACAGCAATATTGCACTTACCTTTCTGAAGACTTATGCTTCCATAGTGTTTAAATTCTTTAAAAGCCTAACTGTAACCATTTTAGCCATTCCAGCAAGGCTTAGTCTAAGAGTTAAATTAAAATTAAGGAAAATGAGATCATTTTTAATGAGCTAGTTACAACCCTGAATAATGCTGGCTGTTGGTTCTGCTTAATAAAACTGCCATCCAATGCAAAATAGATATTAAGTTAAATTATTTTTATCAACTCATAAATTCAATGCAGAGCTTTCCCACAAGCCTTAGAGACAACAAAGCTTTATTAACTTCTTCCTTTTTCCAACTCCTCCAAAATATTTCAGCTTTTTAAAAGAACCCATAGTAAGGACTGATCCAAGCCTATTAAAGTTAATGGAAAGACTCACATTGACTTTAATAGGTTTTGGAGCCGGCTGTTACCAAATGGAGCAATATTGAAATACATTATGTATTACTTAATATCCCAATATTATTATTGTTAAATATGTATTTGTGGTCTCAGACTTCTGGAGCGGAATTCACTGTCATATGTATAGTACACATATCCAAGTTGAATATTTGATTTTGGGGTGGAAGGTGTATTCACTACAAGATTCTTTTTTCACATTATTTCAGTTTACTGCTGTGGACATTTTCAACATTTATCTTTACTAATCGTCTGGTATAGATTCAAAATCAGGAGCAAGTTTTATAGACTGAAGATGGAGCACTTAGGGGATAGAGCACTGGACTGGGATTCAGAAGACCTGGGTTCAATTTCTGGTTCTGTCCCTGCTTTGCTGGGTGACCTTGGGCAAGTCACCTCCCTCCCTGTGCCTCAGTTTACCCATATGTAAAATGGGGATAATAACATTGACCTCCTTTGGAAAGAGCTTTAAGGTCTATGGATGAAAAGCACTATATAAAAGCTAGGTATTATTATCCCTATCCCTATATATTTTGGGTGCAATTCACCCCAGACACAGGGCCCTTTATGTTGTAGATTTGGCACTGCACCAACCTCTCAAATAACAGTGTGGACAGCAGGTCAGGGATAGGAATAAGGAGGGTCCCAAGTTTCATGATTGTGTAAATACAGTGGCCTCAGCATGAGTAACATGAAAGATTGCAGCCATTATTCAAACCCATGGGACAGAGCAGTGATTGCTGTGGAGGGCTGTGCTACAGTGCCATGCCCTGGCCCCAGTTTGAAAGGGATTGGACTTCACATCCTCAGCCCTCATGGACTTCACTGCTTATGGCTTCACCTGCTGGCTCTGGCTTAAGTCCCATAATATTGGCTCTGTGGGGAATTATGAATTTTACCCTTTATTTCCAAGGTGAAAACAATGAGGAAAGGTTGCAGCATGTACATAAAAAAATGAAAGTTTTGCTGTGAGAAAAAAAAGAGAACAAAAATTGACAAGCGGTAACGATGGCCTGAAAAGGAAATTTCTATCCCCTTGGAAATTCCGAGTGTTCCACAGTTTGTTCCATTCCAAATCAAAATGAAACATTGACCTCGGAATTTCCTGCAGGAGGGACTATTCCCATTACCACCACCACTTTTCCTGGGTCCCTCACAGCTTCTCGCTGCTACTTTGTCCTGTGTCACACTCTGATGATAGGTAGAATGTGCATGAAGATAGGGGGTGAGAGGAGAGAGAAATAGGGATCACTGCTGCTGCCACCAACAAAACCTTTTTCAGTCAAAAATTTTGTCAGAATTGGCACATTTCGGCAAAATGTTTGGATTTTGACAAAATGACTTTTTTGATGCAAAAGCTTCTGTACAAAAAGTTTCAACCAACTCTACCCAGTGGTTATCATTATACATAAAGTGGTAAAATGCCAGATTAGTCTATTTTATAGATTTCTGTAATTGATTAAACAAGCAATTACAACATATGACAAAATTTGTGATTGCCAGAAGATCTTAATTCTTTATCTAATCTATCTATCTATAATTGATTTCCCCTCCAACCTCCCCCCCCCCCCACAAAAAAATAAGAGAGAAACAAAAAAGGAAAGGAAGGAAGGGAACAGGGAGGGGAAA
Source organism: Chrysemys picta bellii (assembly GCF_011386835.1). Lineage (NCBI taxonomy): Eukaryota > Metazoa > Chordata > Testudines > Emydidae > Chrysemys > Chrysemys picta. Next base: position 36,956,922 of record NC_088798.1, on the reverse strand, counting down.
GGAGAGCAACATCTCAGCTTCCATCTGGTAGGAATTAATCAACTCACAGAAAGCTTGGTTCTCTAGAGCAGTACTTGTAGCCAAATGACTCATATTACTTTATATGGAAGAGCAGACGGCCTCCAGGGATAAAAGCCTGGCACAGCGACTCAGCTGACCTGGCAGCTAACGAGTGGGTAACATTTTGGAAAAGCGTGACCACAGACAAATTTGAAGATTTCCTCTGACTTTTCAGAAACATTCATACTTCTTCTGGCAGTGGGACATGGATGGGCAGTCAATCCCTTCCTATCATCTGAATTTTAGCACAGAATTTAATCATACGATGCAAAGAATGTCTAGTTAGTGAGACCAGACCCAGCAATGACCAGAAACATGACAGAAGTTAGTAAACATCATACATGTCAAGATCTAATTCAAAAATTGGGATACTTAGCTGCACTGTTTGTTGTGGTATCTACATTTGCCATCATCAAAGCACATTCCTGTATTGTGACCATTGTATGTAATTCTGTAATAGTGACACAGTACAAAGCTGAAGTCTAGGTGCCATCAAGCACTTAAAAGAGCAGATTTTCCTGTATAATCTTACTTCTTATAGGGTGATGTTGCTCTTGCAAAAATAAATGTATTTAAAATTACTCTAACAAGTCACAATGCATGTGGTTATAATATTATTATCATGGTTTGAAATATTTGGTGACCAGTAAGATTCCTCCTTTTAGGCAGCCCATTTTATAAAGTTCCATAAACTGTCACAATTTCATTAACATTACATTGTTGCCATGGCAATGTGGTACTAAGTCAATTGATGGGTTTTTCATCATGGGCTTATTATAGAATTGCTCTTTCCATCAAAGGCACATCTATAGGAAAACTGCCAGGACTCCCTATCATCTGAATTTTAGCACAGAATTTCATCATGCGACGCAAAGAATGTCTAGTTAGTGAGACCAGACCCAGAAATGACCAGAGACATGACAAGTTGGTAAATATCATACATGATCTAACTCAAAAATTGGGATACTTAGCTGCACTGTTTGTTGTGGTATCTACATTTTCCATCATCAAAGCACATTCCCGTATTGTGACCATTGTATGTAATTCTGTTGCAGTAGCACATTGTGTGTGTTAATGTCAAAGGCAAAAAGCAGCAGCAGTAGGTAAAGCACGGAATGTGGAGTTGAAAAATCTCAGCTGTATTTCTGCACTGAAATGGACTTCTTGTGTGACCTTGGGCAACTCACTAAATTTCTGTATGCCTGAGTTTCCCTGTCTGTATAATGAGGATAATGACACCGGTCCATCTTTGTGAAGTACTTTGAGATTTCAAGTGCTTTGTAGGAGTTAAGTATTGTTATTCATCAAAACAGCAGTGTTTTTAACATCTCTGAGAAATATCCCATACAGCTCTACAATTTGGGAGATTACAGTGGTGGAATGTGATGTTTCCCACCAAAATCAAAAAGGCTGCTGGCATTACTGACCAGATTGTCTGGTAATAGAACATTTGAACATATCTTAAAAATATTCATATAATTAAAAGAAGTATGACAGCTTTCTAAAATTACGATATTGCTGGTTACAACGGCATTTGTTACAGTAGTATGAACAAGAGGAGCAACAATGTCATATAAGGCAGCAACAGGGTATCTTGTTTATTGTATATTCAGATATTTTTCTTCTGGATTTTCATTGTTTTGTTGATGATCATCTCCTAGTTAGATGCAAAATATCTTTTTACTATCCTGACACATACTATACAAGCTATCATTTCTTTGCTTAATCATGTTGGGTCCGTTACTGCAGAGAGGATAAATTGTAGACAAGGCAGTACTCAGTATAATCAAAGATGTGTGTTCCTATTTATATGATAAATTTTGTCTGATTTACAAAGCCAGCCTCTCAACTCCAGCAGAGAAAGCAAAGAGAGAACTTTGCTAAAGGATGAAGAGTCCTGAAAGGAAAGGCCTTTCCTCTATTAAGACCCTACTATAGAAACTGAACCATTATTAGTATTATTAATTCATTTGTTTTCATTATGATAGTAACTAGAGGCCCTAACTGAGACTGAGGCCGTACTGTGCAAGGAACTGCACAAACATACAGTCAGAGCCAATCTCTGCCCTGAGAATCTTATAATCTTAATAGATACAAGACAGACAAAAGGAAAGAGGGAAAATGGAGGCACAGAGAGATTAAGTGATTTGCCCAAGATCCCACAGTAGGTCAGTGGCAGAACTAGGAACTGCATCCATATCTCTTGATTCCCTGTCCAGTGCCCTTTCCATTGGACCTTTGTGCCTCCCCAGGTGACAAAATTTAAATATTCCATTGAATTCTCAGAGCCATATTCTGCTACACGTATTCACACTTAGTCATACCTTACTACACTGATTTGAGTATGAGGATACCCAGTATGAGTATAAGCAGCAGAATTTGGCCCTAAAAATGGTATAAATAGAATAACAGAATAGCCAATAAGGACTGTGGAGTCACAAGAAAAAAATACTTGCAAACTGTGATGTACTCAGAAATTGGCGGAGAAAGCATTGGTTCCACTGGTGTTTTTTTAAGATATATATTTAGAAAATCCATATACTATAAAATGATTAAAATAACTGGAAAGAAGCATTCATCTCTTGCTCAGTAAATACTTACTTTTGCTGCACTGGGCCTGCTGGCTTTACTGTTGTTACAACCTTCAAAAAATGCTTCCAGGAAATCTCATCAGATTTTAACTGTAATATTTTTTTATTAAGGAACCTGAAGAAAGAGTTTATGATAATCCCAATTTAACTTTTTAATAAAAACTGAAAATAATATGCCAGCATGGATTTGATCTCATTTACATATCTGATACAAATTTTGACCGGCAGTAAAATTTGTTAGCAATACATCTGTTGTCACATTGCTGAATATAAAGGCTGGCAACTTTACAATGGGAATTGTACAACTCCTATATAAAATCTATGCTTATTGTAACAATTTAATTCGGAGTTGGTGAAGATTAAGATTTAGTGTGCAGAAGTAATGCCCATTATGATGGGATTGTCCATAGTGAATTGTATAGGAAATTTACATAATTAAAAGTATTTATCTTGGATAATCTAAGTAATATGTCCTGCCACTGAACTGACTATGTAAATAAGTTTCCTGCAATAATATGAATACTGATGTCTCCCCATATGTTGCAGAGAAGATAGAAAAGGAAGAATAACAGAAATTAAGAGATAAAATGAAAGAGGGGAAAAGAAGTAAGCATATAGCTGTATCATTTTATCATTAATAGTGACAATCCTTTGCACACAAAATAACTCCTGTTTTCTGAGAATTTCCAGGAACTGTACAAACAATAATTAATTAAGACAGTAGCTGGAGCAGGAAATATGCATTATTGGATCCATATTACAGATGGCTAAACTGAGGCAGAAAATGGTTTCCTTACTTGCAAAAAGTCGCAAGAGCAAGGGACGCAAGACAAGAACCCTAGCTCTCAGTCCCAGGCATTTGCCATTTAGACCACTGATATTCAGCTTCTTTCCACCCAGGACACAAAAACCACCTGCAGGTTTCTTTTACTGTGCTATATTCAAATCACACAGTCCTTCTGAAGACCGAGACATTGGGTCACAGCAAGAAACGTGGGTTACTTTAGCTGCCAGGCGAGGATTCCTGTGGGCAGAATGGGTATAGAAGTGTGGATGGGGGCATGCACTCAGTGTGCAGGGTGGATCTAGTGGGATGGACAGCTATAAAAGGCTTCTCACTTATCCCCTGTATTCACACAGTGGTTCCTCCCCCTTAATTGATGGAGTGGGCCTTTATTTATGGGCTGGCCTAGACCTGCCTGCCCCAGCACTACAAATAGTAAACTCGCACAGGAGGAAGAGGGGGAGGTCTGAGGAGCTACTACCGGGTTAGCTAGGGAACAATAAGGGGAAGCAAAGGGGTGAGGCAGAAAGAAGAAAGGAAATGAGTTGCTCCTTGCTTTCCTGACTTGGCTTCTACGGGGCTAAGTCCAGTGTGATATTACTGATTTTTTTTTTTTGGAAGGGGGGAGATTCCCAACAAGTGGGGTGTGACTCAGCAATTGATCTCTGGGAATCCATTTCAGGGTCATGCTCCCACAAATTAAGATGCCCTGAACTAGACAATTAATAGGCAGCAGGTTTAAAATAAACAAAAGGAAGTCTTTTTTCACAGAATGCACAGTCAACCTGTGAAACTGTTTGCCAATGGATGTTATGAAGGCCAAGACTATAACAGGGTTAAAAAAAGAACTAGATAAATTCATGGAGGATAGGACCATCAATGGCTATTAGCCAGGATGGGCAGGGATGGTGTCCTAGCTGATGTTTGCCAGAAGCTGGGAATGGGTGACAGGGAATGGATCACTTAATGATTACTTGTTCTGATCATTCCCTCTGAAGTACCTGGCCTTGCCCACTGTGGGAAGACAGGATACTGGGCTATATGGACCTTTGGTCTGACTCAGTATGGCCGTTCTTATTTTGTCCCTCCCTCTGGTATTTTTTAGTGAGGGTTCAGATTCCAGTAGCATTGCTGCAGTACGTAGGGCCAAATACTTCCACAGAACCTAGCACCTCTCACTTTAAAGACCTATTTGCCTGCTTCATGGAGAAAATCACCTGCCCCTGTGACAGCATTTCAGGTCACAAGGATCATACCCTGGCCACATGAACAGATGTCACATGCTAATTAAGTTTGGTTGGGGCTGTGAAAAGGAACTCATAGAAAAAAAGTTGACAGTGCAGTTAAGAAATATTTCATTTCTTCACACCACTCCCATTTTACCACATCTATGGTCATTTGTCTTTCCACAGTAGCTAATAGGAAAAGCTACTTAGCCCTACTCTGGCCATTTAATTTGAGTAATTGCATTTGACTCTTATTAGGAATATTCAAATAACTGCCAATTACTTATATATGGTGTGTTTCTAAAATACTCTTAAAAAAACAGATGAACGGAGCAACTTGCTATTAGCTTTGTATTTAATAACCCTCACGGCAACAGAAACTATCCAGCAAATGGATCGGAATTACCCTATAAAGGGTTGATTGTATGTGACAAAGATATTCACAGATAGCGACACTTCACTTATCCTGCAATATGACATCATATGGTGTTATCACATCCTGAGTCCAGATTCTCTCTGACTGCTTCACTGCTTTATTTGGTTGTTGCCAGTACTGCATGCCTTGGCATGTCTTGCTCCATGGGCTACTAGGCCTTCTACAATACTGATTCAACCTGACTGCTATGCAGATACATTCAGTTGTTGCCAGTGGCTCCCCTCTGTTGTTGCCTGCCTGTCTCGTTCTTCTGAGTTATGCCACTGACTACTCCCATCCCATTGTGATGCTGCCTCAGGGCTGTGTTGACTTTTCAATTATCACAATATACAATGCAGATGCCATGTAAAATAACCAGCATAACTCTAGCAGACTGAGCGCAGTAGAAATACAGTTAAATAAAAGTACTACTATAATACCAGGAGGCTGATTGGAACCACAAGATACCAGTATCATATCCAGTAGTTTTTATGTTGAGTAGATATAGATTTTAGCCATTAGATTCTAGCTATCCAGCAGATAATAACCAGAGGAAATGTATCTGGATAGCTTCACTTGTGAATAACAGTTTTGCTTTTGCAAGTAAATTGAGGATCTGGTAGACTACCAGAAGTAGAAAGTTTTGTGTTACCCGGGCACATAAGCAGGCATTTTGTCTGCAGTAGATTTCCAATTATGTATAACTAAAGAATACTTCAGAATATATGATGACGTGTTTCAAAACTATGTAGCCAATTTTAGAGCATGGGACTTGGAGTCACAATTCCTGGGGTCTATTCCTGGCTCTAATACCAACTGTGACCTTGGACAATGTAAACACTGTCTGTGATTTAGTGTATGCATAGGCACAGTAAGTGTAATTCTACTGAGCTAGTCCACAGGATTATCTTGATTCATAGAATATAAGGCCAGAAGGGACCACTATGATCATCTAGTCTGACTTCCTACATAACACAGGCCATAGAACTTCCCTGAATTAATTCCCATTTGAACTACAGCATATCTCTTACTAAAACTTGTAATCTTGATTTCAAAATTGCCGTGGATAAAGAATCCACCACAACCCTGGGTTAATTGTTCTTATGGTTAATTACCCTCACTGTTAAAAGAACTGCAACTCTGCCAGGATGCAAAGCCAGTACTTCTGAATCCTTTCACCCTCCAGAAGGCCAAGGCACTCTCCATTACACCACTCAGCCACCTGAGACCTAATTATTTGTAAAACACTGTAAAAGTAGAAGTTTAAAGAAGACCTGGAAGTTAACCTGAACATAAACTACAAATAACGCAGTGTGCTTGTTACTGACTACTAGAAAAACTCAACAGCTAGAATTTTAGACTGTGGTATTCAGACAAATCAGAGAGAGCAATGCATTGCGTTCTCTGTTGCAAAACTAAATAGTCACAGAGAGTAAATTATAATAATACTTTGCACTTCTAGAGTACATTCCATCTGAGAATCAAAAAGTAATTTGCAAATGTTAATGAATTAGTCTCACAACCTGCTTTCAGGTAGGGGATTATTATTATTCCAGCTTCACAGAGGAGGAAATTGAGGCTCAGAGAGGTTAAGTAACAAGTCCAAGGTCTATGTTTTAACCACATAGCCATCTTTAATCTGGTATTATTACATCTTAAATTCATCCTTTTCAAATACAATATGTACTGTACTGTTACAAATAAAGTTGTATTGTAAAAAACTGTTGAAATTCTTTATTGAATTGTTGATACTAATCCAACTTCTCCATTTGCATTCTAGTACTTAAAAGAAACAGCTTTAAAAAAAATCTAAAAGAAAGGAAAACATGAAAATCAATATCAGCTCTGTCCAGGACTATTTTGTACCTGTCTATCAAAATGCTGCAAAGATGTTACAAGGTGCATGTTCACTTTAATTGCAGTGTGTGATTGCTTTTCCTATATGAGAATTAATTCTGTATTCATTATGGTGAAATCTTAAATTTTGGGCAGCTGATCAAATCCTGCAAATCACTTTGTTCCTCTGCTGGTGAACAGGAGAGGGCAGTGTCCCTGCTCATTTTGTGTGAGCTTTCATTTGGTGTTATGTGTTCATACGTACAGACAAAGGGCACTATCCTGGAAGATGCTGAGCACCTTCACCTCCCTTTGATTTCAATGGGAATCAGGGGTGCCTGCCAGATCACTGCAAACCCTCAGCACCTTGCAGGATCAGGACCTATAGCACATAGTTTTGTTGAAAATGGGAAGCTGGAGTATTTTGGAAGCAAATGGATATGCTCTATCCAAAGCTTAACAATACACATGACATGTGTTAGACCATCTATTTTTTTCTGAATGAAAACATATAAGAGATTGGAACACTTATTTGTAGGCTATTTATCTCTCCTTTTCAGTCTCTGAATTCCTAAGAGACCCAACATGTGCATTTTGCCCACATGCAATATTTTGAATTAACTACTGTAAATAGAAAAAATATAGAATTAGCATGATTTTAGCATTACATTTTCTCCTTCCCTTTTTAACCAATAGGGTATGCAAATGATCAGTTAACCGGGCCTCATGTTTTCTCTTCAATAAATTGCTTTTGTTATGGCAAATAAATATTCATAAAGAAATGTGGACAATAAATCATTTTAAATAGTTCAAAGCCATTTTCTTTGTAGACTGCATATATTTTCAGCTGTGACTCGTCTTTAATATTTAATTCAAAAAGGATACTTGTAGAAGGACAATAGAGATAATGTGTCAAGTAGTAATTAAAACAGGGGGTGATGATTAAAACAGTTTTGATCTACATTGTGCTCTGTCAAATCCATAATTTTCTGTATTGGTTAGGATGACTTTCTGCTCTGTTTTGTATACAAAGTCAAAATAAACTTTCACTTAAAGGGACCACACAGCAAAAACCCTGGGAGAGTCAGATCTCCACCAGGGATGCAGAGGAAAGCTGCAATATGGAGGCTAAGTATTGGTTTGGGAGATCTTGACTCAAATCTGAGTGACAATGAATTTGTGGACTTCATCATAATCTTCAGGCCACCTAAAAACATCAGATATTTGGCACAATTCATAGTCTCTGCTGACAAAAGACTAGTGTCAAATTAGCAGGGATGCTGCTGGTCACTGTGTCTAGACCCTGTTTCAGAAAAATATGTAAGTATGCTGTAAAAGGATAGTCTGTCTCTTTAAAGGCCAGTGAGCCTGGAGCCAGATAGACTTGTTCTGAAGTGGACCCCTTTAGAAACAGGTGTTTGGGCCTGGTATAGGGGATTAGCACACCCAGCTGGGAAGGGATCAGGTGATTTCCTGATGAGCACCTGATTCCCATAAAGGCTCAGTTGAAGTATAGTGCTACAGGAAATGGCATGGTTTCTGCAGTATGCTGTGTATTAGAGAGAGTCTCTATGTGAATAGCCTGTAGGAGGATTGAAGAAGAGTTGCTAGGCTCAGGAAGGTTCTGGTGTTTTGATGAAGGTTGTAAATGACAGTTTCTAGTAGTGGACTTCCTCTGCTTCATGTTCTAATTATACCTGTTGCAAAATGAGCTAAATCCTCAATTAGTATTGATTGCAACTGAGCTACACTCATTTACCACAGTTAAGAATCTGGCCTGTTAACTTTTGTCTCCTTTGTTTACTAATCATTTTAATGCATGGAGGACTATTTCACTGGGTCTCTGTGCATGCAGTAATGAGAAACATGTTAAACTGTAGATTAGACATCTCCATATCCTCCTAGTTTTTAGAGCATGTATGTTTTATCAGCAGTTTAGCAGTTACAGCTATATCTCCCCATGGTGCAAAGATGTTGTGTTCAGTGTGATGTTATGTTAACTTCACACCTTGTTGCAGCACATTTGGTAATGGGAGGTGACATACATTGTGAAATACAACATAAATAAAAGTAATTTGATATGCATGAAATATTTCTTAATGTTTTTCTGTTGTGGCAGACACAAAGCAAGGAAAAGCTATATTATCCCCCACTGGCATGTTTCTTCTTCTAAGTAGTTGAAAATTGAGAAGCTAACTAGTATGTAAAATCATCCTGACTGGAAGGAACCACTAATCCATCCTGCATTGTGGCTGGATTAATTCCATTATTTCCAAACCTCCTCTTTCAGAAAGGTATTTTTTCAAGGCCCACTTTGGTACCCTGGGCTATCTCCAAACAGAAGCCTGACTACCACTCATCACAGATGTTGTGCATCCCAAGAGAGACAGGACCCATCAGACAGAAGGTAATGGTTCTCGTCTTTAAATACAGTAGTCTTCCTTTATGCCCTGTGGACCTTTTAATTACTAGAATAAATACAGCAAGAGCATAAATAATAATTCCAAAAGAATTACACAACTAGATGAAGCTTATATATAAAAACACCCAGTTCATCTTAGGCACTACTTCAGCAAGGTATCCCTTCAAAAGGGGGGGGGGGGAAGGACTTGCTTATCTAATCTGGCACTGAGCTCACTCATTCTCTCTTGGACTGAGAAGAATGAATCTGAGACTAATAGGAGAGAAAGTAATGATGCTGAATACCAGGGTACGGTGTCTCAGGGAAAGAGCTCAAAGTCAGAACAAGCTGCAAGAGAGAATCACAAAAGATAAGAATAGAGGCAGGAAAGGAACAGAATATGGTGGCGGGGGGAATGTAAAGGGGAGACTGGGGAGAAGGGCACAGGCAGTAAGGGGGTGCTACTCCTGGCATTTAAAAGCATTGGCGTGGAGAAGAAGTAGGAAACCTAAACACAAAAAGCAAGAGGCTGGGGCAGGATGAAGAAAGACATGTCAGAACATACCAAGATCTTTCTTAAAAGAAAAAAGTTTGAGAGACAAACACACATAGGCATTTATCTGTATTTCGGAGAAACCTCCCACAGCTTTGTTCATTTGAGGTGGGCAGAGAGCAGGTAGAGGGTTATGGCTTAATGCTGCTGCTGAATCTTGAGACTATTTTATTCTGCTTTGGACATCAGTCTGAAAGCCAGGATGCAAGTCTCTTGTTTTAAAAAAACCTAAAATAAAAAGTTCTTAAAATCCTAAATCAGTAACAGAAGTGAAAGTGACTCCAATGGGAGCTGCAGCTGCTTAGTGCCTGTGAAAATGATGCTAATTACTTAGAGGCCTACACATTAATTGAGGTGCCTAATGTTAGGTTACTGTGTACAAAATCTGGCTCAGATACATTTGAATTCTGAACACTGTACTGCACTTCTGTGTTTAATAATGTCATTGTCAGTTGCAAAGGAAGCACAAAGCTTTGAACTTCTTAATATGGCCAATAAGCATTGGGGTGGATGGAATCTGAAATATTTTAAAATACATTTGCAGTCTTCAGTTCTCTATGTAAGGTTTGATTGGGCCTCTAGTGAAGTTAGCAGGAGTAGACTCAAGCCCATATTCTGTTGCTGATATTGTTTAGTCTTACACAAGGTTAGAAGTTCATTCTTAAGCATCTGATGTCCTATAAACAATGTTGGTAGTCTCAGTCCAGCTGTTAGTGGACATCCATCTACCTCACAATAGGAATCACTGTTGGCAGCCTTGTGAGGAAGATCAAATGGACATGAACCAGACTCCAGTTCTGGACTTAAGTAGCATTGGAAACTCCGCAGGTCTACTGTCTGTGCTGTACATGTTGGGTGATATCCTGGCCCCACTGAAGTCAATGGCAAAACTCCATTCACTTCAATTGGGCCTGCATTTCACTTCTTTCTGTGCATTGAGGACTGCCAGCACCCTTCAGTCATGAAAAAGTTAACTAAAAGTAAATCTGAAGTAAATCCACAATCCCTCTGTATTGTTCTTCTGTTAACAGAAAACTGAATGATGCTAGCATATCTCTAGAATTTCACAGTGCACATAAATCAGCTATGCTTTAAATGGGATATCCTACAGTGTACAGAAAACCCAGGTCTTGATCTGTGGCTGAGGAGCACTCAGGAGTGTGAGGTTGCAATGGAAGCTTTCACCCACCACATCGGTTTCTGATTCTGACCTGGCTGTGAGTCAGTCCAGTCCCACAGTGTAACTCAGGCTGCTCTAATGCCAGTTGCTGATGGACCCCAATGGGTGGTCATAGTCATAGGGGAATCTCTGGCACCAGCAGGAAGCCCGCTCACATACCCCAGTGTAAGGTGCATGGCAGCAAGGATAGGTTGGCAGAGTAGCTAATAAACCATTGTGATCTTCCTGTGGGTAGGGTTTCCAACTTTCTACTTGCACAAAACTGAGCACCCTTGCCCTGCCATCCCCCTCCCTCTGTTGTTTGCTCACCCCACCCTCTCTCACTTGCTCATTTTCACTGGGCAGGGAATTGGAGTGAGGGCTCTGGCTGGGGGTGCAGGCTCTGCGGTAGGACCAGAGATGAGGGATTTGGGGTACAGGAGAGGGCTCTGGGCTGAGGCTGAGGGGTTCAGAGGATGGGAGGGAGATCAGGGCTGGGGTGGGGGGTTGGGGCACAGGAGTGGATCAGGGGTGCAGGCTCCAGGCTGCGCTTACCTCAGGCAGCTCCCGGAAGCAGTGGCATGTCCCCACTCTGACTCCTATGTGGAGGCACAGCCAGGTGGTTCTGCGTGCTGCCCCATCCACAGGCATTGCTCCCAGTGGCTGGGTTCCCAGTTGGAACTGCAGAGCCGGCGCTTGGGGCAGGGGCAGCATGCAGAGCCCTCTGGCTGCCCCTAGTCATAGGAGCCAGAGAGGGGATATACCACTGCTTCTGGGAGTTGTGTGGAGCCAAGTCATGCAGCGATCCTGCCTTAGCCCTGCTGCTCCACCGAGCAGACTTTTAATGGCCCGGTCAGCAGTGCTGACCGGAACTGCCAGGGTCCCTTTTTGACTGGGTGTTCTGGTCGAAAACCAGACACCTAGCAACCCTAACAGTGGGCAGTTGCAATGGGGTAGCGTGAAGCAACCCTAATGGAGAAGAAATTCTGTCCTTTGATATGTTATGCATCCGAAGAAGTGGGCTGTAGTCCACGAAAGCTTATGCTCTAATAAATTTGTTAGTCTCTAAGGTGCCACAAGTACTCCTGTTCTTTTTGTGGATACAGACTAACACGGCTGCTACTCTGAAACCTGTCCTTTGATAGTCTCTTGTAATAGAAACATAAACAGTTCTGATTCCCCTATTTTAAAAACTTAACTGAGAGAGAGACTTCAATCAATACTTTGTCATTTAAACCTCAGGCAACCAAGTTGTCCATGTTTGCAAACACTCCATTGTAGAGTTTCTCAGTCTTTTCAGAACTCAGTGGTGTCTTGATGAATAACATTTCTCACTGGCTAATTTTATAGCAAGTTATCATCAAACACGTAGACAGATCTTCTGCAATATTAGATATGCTTTGAAAAGATCCCTTCAGCAATGTGCATGAGGGAATTACAAATTCATCAGTATACAAGTTTTTCAATTTTTAAATGTAATGGTTCACTATTACCTTAGTGATCAAATATAAACTTGATCAGTTGGTTAATAGTGTAAGTATCTACTAAATTAACATTTCAAAATTAAAAATCATAATCCATAGATACTACCCTATTTATAAAATATCTTAAATTCAATAAAAGCTATGAAATCTTCTAATTGCAAACCATATTTTCCTCTAACACATTAGACAAAGGCATTCTAGACATAGTCATCTTGTTCAAATCTCCTGTTTCCACCTTTTTAAAAGATGTATAACAAGTCAACAGTATATGTAGATCCTACAGTATTCATATATCCAATTTCTCTTCTGCATACAGCTCCAGTCTAGAATTACATTCTCAAATATTACTACTTCATTTTGTTGTCGAAGCAGCATGAACTGGAGATGCAGATTTAAAAGAAACTGTGTTGTAGAGAAAGCAAAACCAGTTAGGACTCAGCCTCGCAAGATATTGAGAATCCTCAAATCCCACTGACCCTGGGCAGTTTCAACTCCCACTGAGGGTACTCAGCTATATCTTGTATGATCACAGTGTGCATTCCTAATGAGTAGCACATATTAGGTGGCCCATTAATATATTCAACACAAGCAAGGGTTGCAGAATCAGGCCTAAAGCAAATTATATTATTTATTATGGAATCACCAAGGGGCCCCAGTCATATATCAAGTCCCTTTCTGTTATGTGTTAACACAGACCTTACAATATAAGAATAAGATGAGATAACTGATAAATGCAACAAACAGATCTGACAGTCACTCTTATAACATGGTTCAACCGCAGAAATGAGACTATATTCTCAGTTGGTATAAGTTGTCATAGCTCCATTGACTTCAATGGAACTCTGACAATTTACACTAGCTAAGAATCTGCCCAATGGTGCATTGCTTCATTTGTTTATAATAGCTTCAGTTATGTGACCATTATTGATTCCTTCTATGACTATGGAAAGATTCTCATACTGTGCTCTTTTTCTTTGATTATATTAAATATGCCCAGCAGCAATGATACGGACTCTAATTTGCAGTGAGTGTAATATCACATCACATGTTTTTGATCATGTCAGTTGCTGAATTTTTTTTTAATTAAATTGTTTTGGCAGTACATGGGTGCTTAAAACATGTCAAGGAATATGGAAGATATTCTAGTGATTTTTTTGAAGTATATTTATGCAGGACTGGGGCAGCCATTCCACAAACAAGGTTTCAGCTGTCATAACAGGAGATTATTATGCAATTTGGCAGGTTAAAATCTGGGAGGTTTAGGAGCTGTCATTGTGAGAGGTGATCATTCCTACAGATCTGGGAAAGGGAGTTTTTGGATATATTGGACATGGTATGTAAGAGCAAAAATCACATTATTTTGCTGGCACTTCTTTGTGAAATAAGCTTAACAGACAGCTTCAGCAACACCATGCAGTTGCTGCTTGGCTTAGATCCAGCACTGCCTGAGAGACAGTGCATGGTGCAAAAAGGAATGGTGTGGCAATAGTAGATTCTGATTTTGTTCATGCAAGTTGGGATCTTCTTGTGACCGCCTCTTTTAGATAGTATCTGGCTGAAACAACAATTGTGTAAAAGAGAGGGACTTGTTCTGTGTAAAAGTTCTATTTGCAAATGTTGTGGTTGGCTGGATTGATATTCTGCATAGGGTTTAATGGAAGATGAGACAGCACAGGGGAATTTGAGGAAATGGTGGAATAGTGAGAATAAAAAGATCGGAGGCATAGAACTGAAGTATGAGTGCTTTCTTGGAGGGGGGGGGGAGGAGAAGGGAAGGTGTCAAGGTGGTTTATCCACCTGACAGCAGGCTCATACCATTAAGTATGTTATGGGGGAAAAGCAACCTCAGCAAAGTAAGGGTTGATTGGCAGTATTTGTGATAATGGGTTACTTGCCATAGTGCAAATGAGCTTGGATAAGGAGAATTTTCTAATCACATTGACTCAGCTTGGCTTGATATAGTGATCTCTTGTTCAATTAATTAAATTGAAGGAGAAGTGATGATACAGGCTGGCTTATCCTAATGACTTTCACTAGGAAAAGCTGGAATGAAAGCTGTTCACTCTGGAAGCAGTAGTGAAAATTTCCCCCATTCATGTGTTGCAGGCACTTCCTGCAGGAGTTCATTCCTCCTACTTACTCCATGCTTAGTGTCTCTCTGCTGAGACTGCCAATGAGGTGGTAATTATTGCCAATTGTAATGGAGTCATGATGTGGTGCAATGTGCTTATTGAACTTTGCCAAAACAATCCTATAGATTAGATCAGCTGATTTTAGACTATTAGTACACCAAGGACATTCAAGTATTGCTATTATATATATGAGCATCAGTTATCCAATCTTCCCTTGGGAAAGCACCTCGTTGTCATTTTTCCATCTATATCCCCTAGTCCTTGGGTGGAGCTGAATGTAATTTATAGGTATATCTTCTAACAGCTTTCCTTCACTTCCCGCATGTTCTTCCTGAGCAGCTCTTGTAGAACTTGGATGAAAAGAGGTCAGCTGGCTTCCAGGCAGCCTACTAGAGAGCAGCTCTCTCCTGGGCAAGTAAGAGTCACCTGGCCAACAGCAAGCTAATCCGAAAACAACTCCTTTCCTAAAGCTGCTATTCTATGGAAAATCTCATTTAGGTTTGGTCTTCCTACTTTTCCCATTTGCTTTCTGGGCACCAAACCGTTAAGGGCCTATCTGCTGTGGAGGTGCTTCACTATCTATCCTCACAGGTAAATTCCAACTGTTAATTATTGGGAAAGGGTGAAATAACATAAGAATAGCTTGTTACTTATTGCTGCTTTCCCCTGTTCAGTGAAAGGGCAGGTTCCTATCTGGTGTGGATACTTACCCACTAGGGACTGGAGTGAAATACCAACTAGGGTATTTACCTATTTGATGGCTGGTCATCTCCACAGGACTAGATTTGAACTGGTGAGCCAGAAATGAAAAGCTACATGTCCCATTGCCAGCCCTTGGAGTGATCTGGTATTCCTACAATGCTCCTCTTCTTATGTCTTTAAAATCAGTCATAATTGTGGCATTGTAGAAGCATGAAGTTTTTCATTGAGACATGTACTATTTAGTCTTCTCAGGAGTAGAAACTAATGATAAACTGAGTAAATTAGGGGGCAGCTTTTCAAGTGATGGGACTTGCAAGAGTCAGTTGACTTCTGTGTCAAATACTCTAGGGTATGGGGATTCAATCACTTAATTCTTCACAGCAAATTAGAAATAGAACTCCAGCTGGTCCTGTCAAAAAGAGGCTGCTGTTTAGATTCTAATTCTTCAAGCTCCTCAAATGCTGGATTCAGATGAATGTATTAGAATTGCTGTTACTTGGTTGACAATTGCAGTGCATAAGAGAATTGTTTCAAAATGTGAATTTCTGTAAGGTATTAAAAAGATGTAGTTTAAGGTATAAGATATATTCTGCCCTTCATGGCAACTGTCTGTTAATATTAATAGGAGTTACATGTTCACATCAGAGCATAGCCTTATTCTTCTTGCACATCTTAACATTTGTCAGTGGGTCTGGTCACACAGATTTTCTTGAACAGTAATTAAACTCTGATTACTAAGCAAAATGTGAATTTCCAGCATACAGACAGCACAGAGGAATAAGTTTCCACTGTTATAATATTAACTCTTTTGTCCTAAGAAGAAAATATTTCCTGACAGCTGGGGAGAAGAGAAACTTCTTTTCTTTTTGATATAGAAAAACAAATAAAAAACTTTTTTTAAGAGGCTCAGCATTAAATTCTGCTCTTAGCTCCTATTGTCGTCAGCAGGAATTGTGTACCTGAGATCGCTAGTCAAATGCTGCCCTCTTTTATTATAGGTAAAGTCCCTAGGATAGCCTGTGGATAAGGCTGAGAGACCAATGGGCCTTTTCCAGATACTTCTAATTCTGTTTTTATTAGCACAAATATAAGCATTTTAAATGCTTTGTATGCATGCTGGTTTCTACTACACAATAGGTTTTGTGGTTTTATACTAATGACAATAGGCATTCCACTCATCATACATATGCACCTATGTATATGTAACTTCATTTTTAATGTCCAGTTCAGTTGTGCATGTTATGATCTTAGAGGCTCTGAATGCCAGGGGACTCTGAAGGAGACCCGCTCTAATATTCCTCCCATTGCCGCCAGCAGGAATGGAGAGCTAAGTTGATTCTAGCAACAGTAAATTTCCTAGGGAAGCATTCCATAGAGAGTGGCTATTCCTCAACCCTTCCTATCCCCACCCTATCTTTCTCCAAAATTCTTACAGGTTTCCAAATGGAATTCATATGCAGAGGCAGACATTGACTCTGGGGAGGAGGCAGGCCTGCAGTAGAAACATGATGGATCAGATTTTCAAAGGTAATTAGATTCCTAAAGATGCAGATAAATTCCCCTAGGTGCCCTCCAAAGTGCCTACCACGCAATAGGAGTTGGGCACCTAACCTGAAGTGCTTATCTGCATCTTTAGGTGCCTAAATACCTCTGTTTTTACCACTTCCACCTGTGTTGAACTTGCTTTGCTTTCCTTTGCTCATACATAGGGGAAGGCTGGCTTCTTCAATTTCCCTCCAACATTTTCCTCTCACCAGTCACTGGTTTTGCAGCCAGCAATAATTTATGTAGTCCTAAATTAAGGACCTTTGAGCACTTTCTTGTCCTAAAGGCTTTTTCCAACAGTGTCTCATTGCATGACCTACTAAATATTTTTATTGTACTTATTTGTATCTACTTGTTTTGATAGCATCCAGCACCACATTCAGGATCAGGGTCCTATTGTGCCGAGTACTGTACAGACTCACAGAAAGGCATGTTCCCAGGCCTGAAGAGAGATTTAATTTCACACTTTTAAACTATGTATTAACTGTTAAATTAGAAGCAGCACTTTGCATTGTGTATAGGGCTGTAAATGCCACATTCACAGCCCAACGTAAATATAATTGCAAGTTAATGGAAGTCTGCGTATGACAGTAATTCATAGACTCTTTTTATAGTACAAAGATTTCATTGCCACAAAACCCTCTCAAAATCCTGTTTATCCCATTTTCAAGGAGCAATGGTAAAGGCAGATATTGCATAGATATCATTTTAATGAAAAAACAGTATGTATTTGGCTTCCAAGAAAAATAAAACTAGCTATTGTGTACTGCAATAACTCCAAATTGGAAAATGTATTTTAATATATAGCTAATGTGCTCAGACACAACTAAAGAACTAAGATAACATTTAAATCATGTCACCTCTAATCCAAGGGAATAGGTCTATATTTTAAGCAAGGTCAGTGCAAACACAGTCCTGTGGGGATTAATATATCACACATGCTAATGCCAGGGAGAGTGAAGGAAAATGTTCTTCTTACAAGATCAGATGAGGTAACTTTGTCTTTATGATTAAAACTAAGGTGGGATGTTTTTCTTTTTGTTTTTTTTTTAGTAAATCCTGTCTACAAAACTACTTTGCCATATTAGTGGATACTACAGGCTAACATATGTTTTCTTTTGTAATGTACTTATTAACATATTAATATAAGAATCCCAAGCCATAGTTAATTTATTTGAAAACTTTTAGTGGTGGGGGGGAAAACTTTACCCTTGCCTCCTTTCTGAAGCTAAAACTGATCTGGTCATTATCTAAGTGTAAGGCTGAGGTCTCAATTCATGGAAAACCATATAGTGGCTTCTGGATGTAATGAAAAGACAAAGGGTGAACTGCAACTAAAAAAGGAATATTGTAAATTTAGGAACAATTGCATTTCTGTTATCTCTCAGATCTAGAAATTGCAAAAAGGGAGGAAAACTCTTTGAAAGCTAAGGACTTGTTAGTTAAGTGATGGCTGCCTGGTAATCCGAAATACACCTCTACCCCGATATAACACAAATTCGGATATAATGCGTAAAGCAGCGCTCGGGGGGCGGGGGAGGAGGCAGCGCGCTCTGGCAGATCAAAGCAAGTTCAATATAACGCAGTTTCACCTATAATGCGGTAAGATTTTTTGGTTCCCGAGGACAGCGTTATATTGGGGTAGAGGTGTAGTAGCCTATTGTAAATACTGTTTTTGTTGTTGTTCTTGTCGTCGTCAAAAGCTCATATCTTGTGAACTATTTGCAAGGCTGTCAAAGTCCAGTTCAATAGAACTCTGATTGCTGAGAGTACCAGCACTATTTTCTAAATGACATAAACAGCCAGTTCAGATCGTGGGTTTTTTTATTAGTCTGTGGAGCACAGTAAAACTACAAAATTTCCACCCAAAAAGCTTTGTCCCAGGGTGTACATATAGTGATCTGTTGTAGACGGTATATGAGGTGTCTGCCTCTTTCAGAGCCTGACCTCTTTGTGGCTTCCCTGTGTGCTTCCCTCTGGATTGGAAGAGACAGGTAGCGTATTCTGGGCAGCCATGAGCTAGGCATCACCTCTGAATATTTACCTGAATAAATGTTTCAGTTGTTACCTAATCAAAGATGTGTTGCATCTGCTTCTCTAATAAGACTAGAGCATAACTTAATGGAAGCCTGTTCTGCTGGCTGGGGCACCAGAGTTCTGGGAGTGGGTGGCTAGTCTTCACAGCTGCATGTCACTTGAAACCTGAAAGCCCCTTTACATATCTGATAAGGTCCCCATTCTCTAACATACTCTTATTTTGAACCCCCCCCCCACACACACACACACTGAAACCAGCTTCCAAAATGGAGCTCATGCAAGCCCTTGGTGGGGGGGAGGCATGTTGCCACAGGGGCTGTAGAAGTAGCACAGATGCACTCAGTCTTTGTGTGACTGGAACAGCCCTTCATGACTCTTCCAAAATCCATGAGACCTTTCCTATGGAGATCAGAAATTGGTCAGTTTGGAAGGTCACGCCTTCTGCTTGCTCCACAAGGTGTTGAGAGAAGAGGGCAAACTACTTCACCCCGATGGGATAACTCTGTGGAAACTCAGTGACTTGAAATGGCCCTTCCATGGAGAAAAATCCACAGAAGGGATTTGGCCCAACTAACTGGGTTATTCCTTAGCATCTCTAAAATGAGGCCCAATGTATTTTTCATACATATACAGTACGTTGGGGCTGACTTGCGAGGATGCTCAGCATCCTCAACTCCCATGTACATAGAAAGGATCTGCAGGTGCTCAGTACCTTTGAATAATCAGGCCTTATGAGGTAGGGCAGGGAGAAGGAAAGTGTCTAATTGCAGCTGGACAATTTGACAGAGGTGTGCATGGAGGACAGTCTCCTAGTTAGTCAATACATGCAGTATGACCCGGTACTTAGACTTAAACTCTCAAACTCAGCAACAAGATTTGCCTAAAATGTGTCATTACCATGGACAGAAAGAATTGAGTGCCAAATCTTTCCACCTACCACAATATCTTAGAAGAAACATTTGGTGGCATTTAAATAGAAAATATTACACTATGCCAGAAGAATGCTTTACTTTTTAATACCTCTGAGTTGTGTGATGACCACTGTCAAAGACGTTTGTGGTGTGAAAATATGTGGGTTCTCTTCCCTCGTGTTTTTTGTTCATGATGATTATATTGAAATTTTTAGACCATGCTACATCTAAAAAGTATGAAGCATTTTTGGAGAAAAGCTTTTGTTTACACTGCTACAGATGGCTGGAATAAATTAGTGGACTCACTAAACAGCAGTTCATTTTAGTTTAAAATTAATTTGGATACTTATCAAAGCTCACAGGGTGGCCATTTTATGTGACTTTACTTTTTTTTTTATTTGGGTATGGAATTGTAAAGCACAAAAGCCATGTCAAAGGAACGGTAAGGGTTTGAATTTACCATCTTGCCTCCTCCCCAAAAAAGGGAATTTATAGTTCCATCCACAACACACCCTATTGTGCTTATGTACTGCAGGATGTAGTGGGTTATTCTGCATAGCTACCTCCTCTGGAGACCACTGCAAAATCCCACTGTAAAGGGGCAGATTTGCAATGCAGATTTAGGCTGAACATTTAATTTCTTTGCTAATGGCAATTTAAATCACACACTTACTCCTAAATTTATGAAGAGATGCACAAGGATTTAGTTCAGTGGTTCCCAAACTTTAAGAACCTGTGAACCCCTTTCACTAAAATGTCAAGTCTCACGTACCCGCTCCTAAAAATGAGTATTTCCAGGTATTTTCTCCTTTACCTGAGTATAAATTATAAAAGCAGTGATCTTGGAAATATAAAATTTGTTTTTATGACATGCTTATTACACACTATTATTTATAATTACAGTATTTTTATTACATTATGAAAATGGCAACACTCTTCCAAGATCTCACTTCCGTAGCTTGTATCACTTTGAATAAGCCTGTTATAAGACAAGGCTCCTATGTTTCATCAAGGAGTATCAGATTTGAAACAGCATGAAGGTATTTAAGAAACCAACTCAAAGAGTTCCTCCTACATATGTATTCAGTTCTTGAGTAGTCCAGGCAAATAACACACGTTACAACAAAACTTAAACTTGTTCTTCATAATAATTTTAAAAACAATACTACCTGCCTATTTAATTTTAAAAACAACAAAAAATATCCACCTCCCTTTCCATTTCTTATAAGGAGTCTTGAACTTTAAATCTCCTCAGTATGATAGATACACTTGCTTTGATCTGCTTAGCTCTTGGAAGTCCAGGGGCTCCAGGCTGCTGGCCCCGTGCTGTCCGGGGTCCCTAGGGAAAGCTCTGTCTGCCATTAAGGAATTTTTCCCGAGAACCCCCTGTAACATTTCACGAACCCCAATTTGGGAACCACTGATTTAGTTACTTGTGTGACTCCTATCTCCCACTAATTCCAACAACTACTCGTACGCCACTGTGAGGCAATACTGACTGCTAGATTTTAGGGTTTTGTTTGTTTTTCCAAGAGTCACTATTGCCTGGACTACTTTGATAGCTTTCACTTTAAACTCAGGGGGAGATCTGTGAAGGGACCATGCACAGCTCCTTGATAAATTTTTTTTTTCTTCAACCCTTCAAGGACCTCATTCCACTAAAAATCAGGTATAACAGAGGCCCCGCACATTCCACTTCCCATCATGCCCTGTAGGGTAGAAAGGCTGTTGAATGCCAAATTTTATCCCAAAAATCAATGAAAATCTATAAACGTGGCCTAACATTTGTTTCTCTAATCTTAACTGTCTCTCAATGCCCTTTGAGGGATTTGACTCCTACTTAGTTGGAGATCTTTAAAAAGCAACAGAGGGTCCTGTGGCACCTTTAAGACTAACAGAAGTATTGGGAGCATAAGCTTTCGTGGGTAAGAACCTCACTTCTTCAGATGCAAGACCTTTTGCGTATGAAGAAGTGAGGTTCTTACCCACGAAAGCTTATGCTCCCAATACTTCTGTTAGTCTTAAAGGTGCCACAGGACCCTCTGTTGCTTTTTACAGATTCAGACTAACACGGCTACCCCTCTGATACTTGGAGATCTTTGCCATGCCTTAGATGCCACAGGTAAAATCATCACAACTAAATAGGACTATCTTCTTAAAGAAAGAAATTTAACAAAACACGTGTAATAAAACCTGGTTACTTCTGTTATAATCTCCTGTATGTCTCTCTGTAGAGAGCTTTTAACATAGATTACCCTTTTGATTGGGCCTACCTGTGATGGGGGCACTCCTTTCTAAATGAATCAAGGTCAAAGGTATTTTATTTTCAAAATTAGTAGTAAGTCCTAGTTTATTGTGTTATAGAGAATGCAAAAGGTTATGGATGGGTAAAGGAATCTTGTTTAATGGTTGGAAAGTCCTGTTTCAGGTAACATGGATAACTGGAACAGTTTATAAATAGTCAAAGGTGAGTGATCTTAACTAATCCTTATGAAACCAAAGAAAATATTTAAATTCAGTTTCTTGAAAGAAGCCATTCAAGGAGCTCAAATGAATATTTTTAAATTCAAATTAAATCTTTCTTTATCAAGGTTAGCGTATGTGTCCTTTCCAGGAATACATCATCTAAACCATTTTCCTGTTTAACAGGAGAAGCTGTTACTTATTTTAAAACTGTACTTTACTTATGTTTCCTTGTGATAATTTGAGTGGGATATTGAAACTTTAAATCTAATTCTGTAGTGTACTGACAATTCTTAAATTTTATAAGGTAACAATTTAAGTTTGTAAAGGAGTTTCCTGGCACAAGAAGAGCCACCCTGAAGCAAGATGTAGGGAGTTATGTGCCTCTGCCTTAGGAGCAGCCTGCTTTTCTCTCTCTTTGATTCATGTATGTTAAGGCTCCGGATCTTAAGAAATAACCTTTATGTTGTAACCTTCCAGAAATGGTATTTTATGTTTATCTAACATCTGTTTATATGCTGTGAATGTAACAACTAGTGAGAAGGATGGGCTATTTTAAGAGTACATATATAAAATGGCTACACGTGGCAATATGGACTCTCTCCAATTTAATGGAAGAGGGAGGGTTTTGCAACATACTTAGATTTAAGCGGTGCTTTCATAAAGATGTTAGAGACTAATAAATAAAGGGTTGTCTTCCTAACCCTGATGGCTAAAACCACATGTACTGTGCTTTTAAAAAAATAAACTTCTTTACCCCAAGAACCTGGTCGTCCTGTGCAGTAAACTAAACCAATTTGTCTTTTGAAGTAAATTGCCCTGAATTAAGTGGTGACTGAATGTTACATACAACAAGGAAGTGCCACTAGAGGGAACTGTTCACACTGCTCTTTAAATCCACAGAGAGGTGCCAAAATTTGAAAATAAACTGACCTCTCTCACTGTGGTGTGTCTGGGGAAAAAAGGCATCAGCAGGCAAGCGAAAAGGATGGTTACACAGATCAGTATGTCTCTTTGGATTATGAAGGGAGCTGTGTTTCTGCTGTTTAGGGACATCACACTATCGGGAGCAGTATTGCTTTAATATACGGGAGTAAAAGTGCAGTAAGAGGAGATGCCACGCCAGGCTTGCCACAGTGCACTGTAGTACACCAAAGGATATGCCAAGAGGAAGCTCTCAGTGCCTACACATAGAGCCACCAAACAAGTTACATGACTGGAGGAGTTGGGACAACCTGCTTCAGAGCTCTGGATGAAAGGATGTGTGAGATAGTACATGATGGAAAATGAACAGACATCTTGTCCTCTTGTCCCCTTCCCCCATGTTATCTTAATGTAAATGATGTAATATTGAAAATGGAAATAGATACAGGAGCGGCCAAGTCTGCGGTTTCTGAAGGGGTGTGCAAAAAATGCTTCCTGTGGTGATTCTTTTTATAGAATTATATAAAGATTCCCTGTCGCTGTAACTTATAAATGTATCTGTTAATTGTTAATTTAATTTGTAATTGAAGGAAATGGCCCCTCACTGATGGGCAGAAACTGACTATATGAGCTTAAATTGGATTGGAGTGTGGTACACCACATGACTGACAGTGGGGGGAAATAGAAAGAAAAATACAAATCTGTATTTACTACAGACGTGAGTTTGGTAATGGGCATAATAGTGAGGCTGGTTGTGTTGGGCAAGGCCATTCCCAAAGGCTAGACCTGTGCCATGGGCTCTGAAAGCCTGTGGAAAAGTAACACTGCAAAAGCAGGGCATAACTTCATCTGTGGAGGTCAATGAATGGCTACACACACCTGGTGCAGCCCATCCTAAAGGGTGATGGCAACCTAATTTGTGGCTGCTGATTAATACTTTATTGTGGCTTCTTTGTCTTGTCACTGTTTGCTTGCTTGAAAGAGATTAGATGAATAGGCTGAGATAAAAGTGAAAGGGGAATGCAGCTGGAAGTGAAGAGATGGGAGTAGTGTGCTGCTTGCTTAATTCAGAGATTTATACTCTACTCCTTCCATAGCTTGACTGGAGGGCAGTGAAAGACACACTCCTTCAGGCTTGGCTGGATTTAAATATTTGTTGCTGTCACGCTTTCATTGGTTTAAAACTGTCATGGAATAGTCCTGGTAATATCAGCTCATGAAAATGTAATCTCTTTGCACATGCAACGGTGGTATTTGTCAGTCTTCTTGTGGGTAGAACTGTCTCAACATCCCTTACAATTCTGAACTCTTATTTAGCCCATCATTTGAGAGATTCATTTATTTTTATTAGGGTTCAATAGGAGTTGAAATTCTGTTTTTAAATCCAACTATCCTTACTTTATATAAAGTCTTTTTTTAAATTTGTCTTTAGCTTAGATAGTCTTCAGATACTGTCTCAACCACATATGCTAGATATGCCTTCTAACGCTTCTGTTTGAAATCCTAGGAAAAACAATAGTCCCATAGTCCTTAACAATGGGGAGAAGGCTGCCTCTTTTGAGGGACTCTCTCTTGTTTGGATGTTTGCCTTTTTATCAATCAAAAGTAGCTTTACTCCCAAGTAAAAACTCATCCCAAACACTCGATACAATAACTAACATTACATGAAATAAGCTATGTGGAACAATATGGAAGTTATAAAACTGCATTTGAGTCTGCAATTGCACTTGAGGGTTATAAATAAAGATATCTCCTTGAAGCTTCTTGGGCTTGTCACATTAGGAAAAGGTGGAAATTTTTCTAAATTTCTTTAATTATGCTGAATGTTATTAAATAAGACCAACTGAAAACAAATATAAGCTGCTAATCTCCAAGCACGGTCTATCTACAAGTACAGAGAAATAGTTCTTAAACTTGTCTCCACTGTTATTAAATCTGAACACCTAATGCTATAAAGAGTAAATTAAAACAATGTTAATTTTGCATCAATATTGAGACTTCCCCTAGCACAATCCCATCATGTCCCCCGTGTTGACACCAGCAGAGGGAGGGATTCTAGCACAGGAAACAACAGAGTTGGTGTGGTGGCAGACAGTGGAGCTGCAGCCTCCACTTTGCTCCGGAGGAGACTTGTCCTACATAGTCGCAATTTAGATCTTATGGTCCATGCTCTTATGTGAACAAAGAAATCCCATTAACATATGATTAGTTCCAAGGAGCTTTCAGAACCGATAACCATTCCGGTAGACATTTCAGAGCAAGTCTCAGTTCTTGTTGCTATTTTCAACAATAATTCCATTTGTAGGTGACGTCCAATATTGGTCAGTGTTAGAATTTACATCGATCTGCACATGCCATTTGTAGCAGTGAGTATGGAGGCAGCCAGCAAAAGTTGCAGCGTAGCTTTACACCCCAGTTTGCTGTGCAGTAACTTTGTCTAGACAAATGCTGAGATGCTCAGGAACCAGAAAAATGTGTAAATTAAAGAGTAGGGTCGACAACACATTCTTTTATCCTTCAGTTAGCTGCTTTTCTTGCTACTCTCTTTTGGCCCCTCAGTAGATCAGTCACACTTCCTTGGACTCATTGATGTGGCACTCAATGGGCCAAATTTAGAGATAAGGAGTAGGAGGAACAAATAAATCTGTGGGAGAACAAATATTGAGGCACTCAGAAGAATGCGTAAATTTTACCAACTTGGAATCCCTCCAGACTCCTCTGGGACCCACCGCTGAATTTGGCCAATTCACTGTTAAGCCACCACCTTGAAAAACAAACAGAACAAAACCTACATTAAAATGTTATTTGAGTGCACAACTCGACAGTCTAAAATTACAAAATGCCAAATTTAAGGCTGTACATGTAACTTTAATTCCACTCCTTTTGTGCCCATCCTGAGCAATGAAGCAGGCAGGGGATCTATGCCAAAAAAACCAGGCAGCATATGGTTAAAGGCTATAGCATAATGTATAAGCACTAGGGAGATGAATTAAGATGGTACTGGCATCCTTAAATCTGGCATTTCTTAATCTTTTGAGTACTTTACTCCACATACAAAAACACAACATTCAGGTTGAAATTTCTTCAATCTTTTTAATAGAATTTGTGTTCATCTTTTTCCTCTGTGTAACAGTAAAAACCCCACAATCAGCAGGATTTGAACCCTGAAATTGTAGCACTTCTACAATTTGAACTAACTACATTGGCTTGGCAACAGGAAAAGCCTGTTAACAGAGGGTTGGGGATGGGTTGCTAGGGCCTACTTGCTGGATTGGGGGAAGCCAGGTGCAGCCCTGCCTTCCCCTCCGCTACAGCTGCTCGAACAGCTCCCAGGCATTCCCAGTAGTGTGGTGGTGCTGCTGCATTGGCAGTATGAGCCTGGTTCTTTAGACTGTTCATATGTCAAATTAGTAATTGCATGCTGCCAAATATTACCTGATCAGCATAAGCAATAGAAGGGGAATAGTAATTTTTTAAAAGTTCATAACTCAACTAAGCCTGACTTATGGGACAAGTGAAAGGCATTTCTAGTCCCAAGGCTTTATCCCTGCTTCAAACACCGCTGCAAATAACAGTGGTGTTAGTACTTAATTTTTTTTTAAGTTAGGCAACTTAAATATAGAGGTTGCTACCAGCTCCCTCAGAAGTGTATGAATCAAACAATTGTAAAACTTGTGCACAGACTAGCTACTCAATTCATAACTTCATAGGCATGAGAAGATTCTCTAGAAAAATTAGTTGCAGCGAGGATGTATGTCCACAGCCAAAATACTGATGCTGTCCAACCTCTTGTAGATCAGGCATAAACAAAACTGGAAAACATTGCAATAGGTGGAACAAGAGACAACTCAGCCAGTTATATGTCAGTATTAGTTATCTCCAACATTCAGAAGTATTTCATTAACTGCTGATTTTTGTGCCAACACAGTACCTGCTTTGCTGTAATTAGTTTGGATGATCGTAATCAGCAAGTGTTTTCATGTGATACTTCTGAAATGGAATAAAGAATCCAAGAAATGGAGCTTGCACATGTTGCCTGACCTATGGATTCTGTATTAATTATATTGATTTCCTAAGAATTCCCAGTTACCACTATGAGGTTTGATAGGTTCTTGTTGCAAGATCAGATCCTGTATTGGAATTACTGCTCAGTTGCAACCGGGCATGTCAGGGTTTCTATCACCCAGACTTAGGGAAAAAACCTTTTGTATTTGTAATAGTTTTATTAATATAGTCAGCAGTCACAAATACTGCAGTGCAGCAGGGTAGGTAGAAATAGTATTGACTGTACATCTGAATAGCCATATACTCTCACCCTCATGAAACGTTAGCCATTATCTTCCTCATCCTGGCACCACTCAGGAGCTACATCCCTTCCCCTCTCCTAAGCACACAGGCTGGAAGACAACTTTATAATGTGGTGTGCTGATGCCACTATACCAATGCATACTGCAATAGGGGTTTCTGCCCTTTTTTCTTATTTGTATTGCCTTACCCTACTAATGCTGGGGTGCCCTTCTCCCATAGGTTACTAAGCCTCTTTACCTCAGCATATTAGAATATATGTCTGTTACTATGGCACTGTTATGGTCAGACATCTGTGGTTGTCCCCAACTTAAAATATCCCAATCTGTTATAAACTAAAATGTTGTGGTTGCCTATTAGCAGTTTAGTCACTACAGCATTTTCTGATCCGGGGTTACTCCTGGTTAAGTGTGTATATGAAGGCTATTGAGCCTTATGCCTAGCTTAGCTAAACTATTGCCTTACAGGCCTCAGCCTGTAGGCACATTGCTTTGCTGCCTTAACTTATGCCTATGCCTATCCCTTACTTAGCAAATACCTATACGCTACAAGTCTTCCCCTTCTCTCCTCTGCTTGATAAGGTGATCGTTAATAAACCTTCTCACATAAATTTAGGGCCTTACCCTTTGTTTAAACTCCTGATTTTCACATAACACAACACAATGCAGATAACAGATACAGGGGGAATTGCCACATGCTCAGTCAATATGTGCTTTTGGGGTATAACAATTTTGAGTTTGCAACCTTACACTCAAATTTACCATAAAGTACCTATGATGGTAGGTCACTGCGCAATATTGGTAGTCTCCCTGTAGATCACCCTTTCCATAAGAGCCTCTTACTTAGCCTGATAGAACATGACAGCTGGTTCTGTTGGTACCCTTTTGGTCACACAATGGTGTCCATCTCAAACCTATTATACCTGAAAATGTACTGATGCCCCTTTTCAGAGCAATACGACACTGGTGGAATTTTCCATGTTTGGGTCATTTGGTGATCAACTACCAGAGGCAGAACGTTGAAGCATTCCTTGTAGATATTGTCTTCAAGGTGACCTACTATGTGGGCAACTGCCAACTGGTTGAACATATCCTTATCTGGATCAAATGCAGGCAGAGTCGCTGGATAAGACAAGGATTTTTCCACAATGCAACTTTAATTAAATGAGTCTTGATTAGGGCGGTGTCAAACCACATGTCTCCAATTGCTCCTAATGATGATTTTTGACAGGCATTTAAACAGATGTCTTTTCCTGTTCCATGTTCTCGAAAACAGTGTCAACAATACAAATTAGCAACTGCAAATCCTTAATGGGACCCTTCTTGATTTTAAAAATTAGAGGATATTAGTGATGGTGCTAACATATTTACCATATGCAGAACAAAGGATTCATGCCATACTGTACTCGTTGCTGACGAGCAATAATCCTATCCACAAGGTAGGATAAGTGAGAGGAAAAGAAGCCACCACGATGTATTTACAAGAATTGAATTAATCCAATATGCCAACTTAATCAATTACATTCAATTTATGCACATTCCTGTTATGTTAACACTCCGGGTATAGGTTTAGCCACCTCCCATCCCAGAGTTGTTGATTAGTGGAAAGACCTTTTCCCAGTTTACCAAAGGTGACATGGTTACATTCACTAGCTCATAGCCAAGGATCACTTCTGCCTATTATGTTTTTTATAACTTGATAGGGCTTATTAGGGGTTGGTTCCCTTGATTACACTACTGGAGCAGGGGAACTGATTTAACCATTGGGATTCCTTTTAAGTACATATCTTTTTCAAATATATAAACTGACACCACTAGTCTAGGTGATAACCAAAACATGGGACAGTATCAAGTTTACTAGTCTTCCCCAAATTTGATATACTGCCATCTGAGAATGAGATCATACTGATCCGGGGACAATATCCGTGCACAAAAACGTGTTCTTATAGCAGACTGGTGCCATTTGGAGTTCTGTAAAAGTCCATTTGTTTCCTCCACATGACAGTCAAATACTGGAAGTAGAGAGTCTGTATTTAGTTTGGAGTGGCCAGGTGCCTCACCAAACCAACTGTCAGAATATTAAGGCTGCTGCAGTGGAGGAAAAATGCTGCCAGTTACATTGTGCTGTGAGCCAGTTTTGGCTTGTCTCCTCTGAGGATCTTGAATTGTTGTTGGATACCTGCAAAGACATGTCCCTTTCCTGGTACAAACCTTGGGGAAATGATATCATGGGCATTTACCAGCTTTTAATTTGATTCTTTTCACTACCTCCCAAAAATGGTGGGTGATAAGGAAAGTGGAACTTTCCTTAAATTATATTATAAACAATTTTGAAATATATAACCAATAAAGTTGGTGTCTCTCTTTTTTAATCAAAGCCCTCAGCTAGAAAACATCGGTGTTAACTTGTCTCTGTTAAGCTTCTGGTGTGTTAACCTTTAAGGGAAATGCTATTACCCACTTTGAAAAATATAGGATTTTAAATTGGGAATTAAGTCATTTTTCCCTTCCCTGAATCAAAGAAGTTGAATAGGTGTGACAAGCTGGCTCATAAATGTATGAAAGCCTGTTTACATCATGGCCTGTAGATCTCCTTTTGGCAAACAACTTTGCTTAAAGGGTTCATTGTACATTTACAGTGATTGTTTACCTTGCAAACATAAAGGGGTTCACTAAGGCAAAGGGCTGCTAAGCGTGTTTACATACTGGAGGGGTAAGCCATCTGCGTGGTGAACCTTCAAATACCAGAGTGACACAATATTATAAGGGCACTGCATGCCCAAACAAAACATTAACAAAAATTAACAATTCTATTCCTGTCTATTGTACAGACCATACCCAGACCCCTGTCTTCCTTGGAGGGGTGATAATCTTTGATGATTACCCCACCACCATAGCTGGAACCAGATTTTTTTTCCTATTTATATCAGCATTGATTGTTTAACAATTTATTACACAGATAACTAAACAATATACACTGTTATATTATAAAACATTGTGTCTTTAATATGGTCACACCTACAACAATATTGCAGTGTTGTGCTTACTTCTGAATTTTAGTCTGGGTCCTGCCAAATTGGTCACACTTGTTGCCAAAACCTAAATCAAAACTCTTTACAATTTTTGTATAGATAATTAAATTATTAATTGAGGCAAATATACCTATATTTGACATTTGCCAAAAATTATACTTATTACTGCATTATAAAAATACAACAATGGTGGTCATAGCCTATAATATTGAAATAGTGTGGTACCACACATTGCTTTCTAATATTTTTATACCTTTATGTGTACACAGTGCTGCAACAAAATTAAAGTCATGACATAAAACATATAACCAAGTATGTGGTGATGCCAACATTGTATCAACATGTAAAATAAAAATATTAGAAAACAACTAATTACTAGTAAATACCCAAAACAAACCATAACCAATGGATTAAATATTGCTGTTTAGAGCAGGTCTGGGAAACCTAAGGTTTAAAATCATTATTTGTCCCTAGTTTGCCTATTAAAAATACGTTATAGTCTAGTTAGGAAGTAGAGATGTGTTTTCTTGTCATCACATCCTATATTAAAACATATGTGGGTTGTAAAATATTGACACATGGCTTATTTAGAAAAATGACCAAGAAATAAGTTGAGCATTTTACTTTGAATCAGGACCTAGAGTAATAACCATGACTTAAGCTTTGGGTAGCAGTTTTAGAGGCTTGAGTAATTCATTAAAAGAATAATTCCTGTGTAAAAAACAGATTATATGCTGCATGGCTTTTATCATGGCCATGTTAGTTGCAATTCTAAACATACTTAGCCTGATACTTCACTTTTGGGTTAATGATGCACAACAACTGATTAGTTAAATCAGAATAAGTTAATTAACTGAAAAATTGAACCCAGTAAGTTTTGTGGCTGCAATTTGGCCCATGCAGGCATCAGAACAATATAAATTGTACCTAAAGGGTTTTATCTTTTTTCTTCTTTTCCTGTTTCTCCCCAGGCCATACTTTAAGGTTAGAGGGGTAGTGAGCAGGGTTTACTTTTACCCTACTTCTATTTATGAAGTTACTTTTTAGATTTTTATATCAGGTATAGCCTTGTCTAAAAGGATGCTGAATCTTATATGTTAATATTTTTAGTTTTTAAAAAATATTTAATTAGATATTTTATGGGTCACCAATTCTAACTTCATTCAGCCAAACTTAGGTTAGAAGCAATTTGCTTCACTTGCTCCCCCCCTTCTCCCTCCCACCCACAAATAAGAAGCACTTTCTCTTTGGCAACATGTTGGCTACTGACCAAAGAGCCTCTGACCTTTTTCCTGTTAGCTTTTGTTGCTGAAGATTACTTAGGAATTACAAATTAAAAGCACAGAGTCTGTTGGCCTGCCTGACTACAGGAAATTTTCCATGGATTACAAAATACACAGTTACAAGGTCTCTAAGACCTACAGGGAACTAAGCTTTCTATTTTTTCTGGTAATTGGAGATTTCTTTTTCTTTGGTCTTCCAATACTTACCATCTTTGATTTCGTCTCCTGGAATTTGCCACAGGCAGCTAATGCACTTCCAAAGCAATGTGACACAGCTTCCTGGGCTGCAACACATGAAACCCTCTGGATAAGGGTGATAAAAATAGCTTGGCTATGTTCCATTCATATGAAACCTCTTCCATGATCCTTATTTTGTATTAGTCCCTCCCAAAATGGTAACACCCTTGCCTAGTTAACTGGCTTCAATAATTTCTCAACTCTGAATACTACCAAAGGCTAAGCTGGCTCCGTCTCTATTAGACGGGGGCATATATCCTGAGTTAAACGGCAGAGGGTTTGGGGATTGCTTCCTCTCTTCCCTTGTCAGCTAGCATGCGGTCTAGTAGCACAGGGGCTATTTACCTTGTTGGGACCTACCAGGTGCTGTGACACTTTGCATGGTTTCTTCATGATGGATGGCTCAGGGTTACAATCTGGAAGAGCTCTGGGACTTTTGCTAAACTGTGCCAGTCTACTCACAGATCTGGACAGATTCTAAATTACTGGGGCCTAAAATAAAATCGGCTTCCCACCACTGCAAACTTTGGGTTACTGGGTCCTGATGCTACTGGTTATTCAATTTTAGGTACCGTTTACTTATTCTCAATCAGTTCAATTTATTAGGCCCCCCTTTATGTGTGTGTATATACCCCCAAACTGCATGGAATCCCCTTCTTGTGAGATGCTGAAGTCAAATGACTAGTCAGTAACAACAAATGAGAATGTAACTAGAGTGCAGAGAGGCTGATGTCCCATATCATCTCATGTGCAGGCTCTCACATTAACAATTCCTATTGAGACCTAGAGGTGGGAAGACAGGTGGTGAGCCAAAAGGGTCCTATCCTGTCTCTGGCATGCCAAGCAAGTCCAAAGCTGAAGATCTTGAGCGCTCCTCCATGGGGGGAGGGAGGGAAGAGTGTGTGACCACAGACTATTCCTTCCAGGAGACTATAGCCCTCCATCTATTACAAAGGTGGGCTGTGTGGTTTGGTTTTTTGTTTGTTTTTTCTTTTTAAAAACCCAGAAGTAATATACTAGAAGCAAAGGAAAGAGAAACGGGGAACAGCAGAATAGAAAAAGAAGTCCCATACTCTGGAGTATTAGTGTTTGTGACAATCACCAAACTGTAGAGAGAGATGTGGATTTTAACTTAGATTTTTACCAAAGGTAAGCTAAATCTGTCCTGGGCTTAAGCCACAGGTTGGGGGGTCACCCCTTCGGGGTCCCAGTTCAAACATGATACTTGTTGCCTGATCCATAGATTGTGCATTAGTTACTTAAGAATTCTAAGTTAACACTGAGGTTTGATAGCTCCAGGGTTTTGGCTGCCCCAAGCAGCCAAAAAAAAAAAAAAAAAAAGCCGCAATCGTGATCTGCAGCGGCAATTCGGCGGAAGATCCTTTGCTCCGAGTGGGAGTGAGGGACCGTCCGCCGAATTGCCGGACCTGCCGCCCCTCTCCAGAGTGGCCGCCCCAAGCACCTGCTTGCCAAGCTGGTGCCTGGAGCCGGCCCTGCCTGTGCCTTATCTAGCATATACCTGTAAGCTACACAGAGGAACTAAAAAGCAACAGAAGCTTGTTGCTGCAGCTGGCAGGCAAGAAACTAAATCTACATGGGAAATCTCAAACTCTTCATATGCAAGGGGTTGGAGGAAATAAAGTAACAGTGTAGTGAGAAATCCTTTTTGCCCTCTAAAAGGCAAACCCTCAGCCCTTCAAGGGAGAGAAATGGGGAGAAGGGGGTAAATAAGTGACCCAGAGGTGCTATCAATGTCCAGAAACTGTTTTTACTTGCTTTTTACAAAGGGAGAAGAGTTCATCCTCTTTAACTTTTGTCCTGAAAGAGCCAAAGATAAAATCAAGAGCAGTTCTGATGAATACAGGGTGCCTAGTTATCAGCATGGATATAAAACTTGCTCATATACCAAGGGGCAGATTGCTTCACTCAAACACCAATCACAGAGTTGCAAGGAGCCTCCACCCCACTGCATGCCCAATGCAAAGACTGGTCACGCTGCCCATCTTTCTGCTCTCATGAAATGCAGAAAAAAAATCTTGACAATATTAGTGGGTCATTTTGTGCTTATTGGGAAGGTTTGCTTAAAGGCTGGTGCCAGGATTGGCTCTCCTTTGGCTGCTAGGGAACTTTCTAATGGGTGCTCACTTTCATGTTTCCATGCAATGGTGGTGTGGCCCTGTGGGTCTCCAGGATAGTGAGAGAGGGTGAGTGAGGTAATACCACTGACGATGGGCCACTACCTCGCCCACCTTGTGCGCTCATTTCAAGACACAGCACCTATCCGCAAGTTTCTCTTGCTCTTTCGCAGGGAAAACTGCCCTCATTCGGCCTGAATAAGCCCGGGCGAAGGTTGTTTACATAAACCCACGTGTAGCTGCGGGACTAGAGGCCCAGGGAACTCCTAGCGAGCAAACCTAGCTCGTTAGAGGCAGGTGTAGGACCCTGCGGGAGCGGACACCACCGCGATTGCAAGAAGGGGATTCTGTGCCCCGCGTCCCCTGCCCTGGCTTGGGCCGCTTGTGCGGCGCTCTTCGTTTCCGTTAAAGAGCTGACTGCTCAATACGGAAGAGGGGCTGCTTCCCCCATGCTCTCCCGCAGCTACGGGCTCACCCCTCCGGCTCGCCCCGTTAGCCCGCGACCCGGCTGGGAAACCCGCCCAGGAGCCCGCCGCCGGGGCGAGGGAGAGGCAGCGGCTGCAGCCAGCGGAGGTAGGTGCCCGCCCCCGGGGCGGTGCTGGGCTCGCCCGCCGCTAGTCCTGCCCCGCTCTGCTCCGCTCTGCCCAGTCGGGAGCCCTGCGGCCGAGGGTAACACCATGGCTCGCAT
Source organism: Chrysemys picta bellii (assembly GCF_011386835.1). Lineage (NCBI taxonomy): Eukaryota > Metazoa > Chordata > Testudines > Emydidae > Chrysemys > Chrysemys picta. The sequence goes on along the minus strand of NC_088798.1, from coordinate 36,922,020 downwards.
GCTCAGCCGGGACCCGGTGGACATTGAGGTACCCGCGTGGGGTGGGGCTGTGCGCAGCCGGGGCCGCCCCCCAAAGTTTGATCCAGGAAGCGGGTGGCTCCTGCTGCACTGAAGGGGTAGCGCAAAGTCCAGGGCCCCCGCTCAGTGCATTGCTCTCGGCGGCCATCTCGGTATACTACACACCCCGCTCGCCCGGGGATAGTGGAGCCGGGGGTGGGGGTAATCAGCGCTGACAAGGGACGAGCCCCGTTTGTTGCTGGCGGAGACCGCACCCAGTTGCAAAACGGGAGGGTTTCTGTACGTGTCGTCACCGGGCTCAAGCAATGGAAATAGACCCGTTCTCGGAGCCTGAGCCGCTGCTGTCTAGTAATTAAGGGTCCCGCCCTTTTCCCCCTCCTCATCCTGGGGAAGGGCTGGTCTAGGGTGGTGCGGCTGGCCCGGCAGCTCTCAAGTTGTGGAGAGTTCACGAGTAACACTCGCAAAAGTAGAGTGTGGGAATGTCAACTCCTCCTGGCGAAGCCTGCCTGGCAGTGGCCAGTGATTGGTGCAGTGAACACCTCAGCCCTCTTCCCTAGTGAGTGAGTCTCTTGTAGGGTGACCAGACAGCAAGTGTGAAAAATTGTGTGTGGGAGTGGGAGGGGAGGTGTAATAGGCGCCTATATAAGACAAAACCCCAAATATCCGGACTGTCCCTATAAAATCGGGACATCTGTCCACCTCCTCTTTTGCCAGATGTGAGGGGTGACAGAGCTGGGCATCTCAGCTGTGGCGCATGGTGAATGAAGCAAGACATTTGGGGGAAGAAGTTGGAAATTCAGAAGGGCATTTTCACAGATCCTACTTCCCCCCCTTCCTTTCTTCTCTCCCCTCCCCCATCCTAGCCCCATTTCAATTCTCTCCTTTGGAGACTAGAACTGCAGGAACACCTTCCCTTTCCTTCTCAGTCTCCTCTTTTGCACTGAAGACTTTAAAGAAGTTCCCAATCTTTCCTTTCTGTCTTTATGTACAGGAGCCCAGGGTCTGAGGGTCTGTAGGAAGCTCTTCAGTAGGACTGGATTATTTTGGATCACTCGCTGCACTCTCCGGAAGGTCCTGCTATGCTGCATCCAGGCATCCCAATGGACCCAAAATACTCATGAAGCTGTGAGAGCTTGGCAGGGAGACATGGACTCTCAAGCTTCTCTTCCTTCCTCTCTCCCTCCCTCCCTCCCTTTAGAAGACTGAACTGATCCATAGATCTCACTGGCAGTCCAGTTAGTAGAAATATTTCATGAGGTACTGAGTGGGGCTATAAGTGTGGCTCCCATTCTGTAAATCTTCTTCCAGGACCTACTCCCAAGCAAAAAGGGCTCTCTTTAGCTGTTGCTCAAAGTTCAATATGATTTGCTGTGCTATGGATTGGTCTGGGAGCTTTTGATCTGGCCCTGAGGTTGACCCTCTCTCTCAACTCATAAACCTTGATTCTGGGGTAAATTGAGTATAGTGGAACATGATCTGTCTCTAGTTACATTTGTGCAATACTACAGACTTCAGCAGGGGTTGCATGGGTGCAACCAAAGCATTTTTTTTTGGCCCAATGCACATTGAAACTGGCATTATTTGTAGATTCCAAGGCCAGAAGAACCCTTGTGATCATCTAGTTTGGCCTTCTATATTAACACTGACTATAGAACCTTCCCCAAATAATTCTTATAAAAACATCCAATCTTGATTTTAAAAATTGTCAGTGATGGAGAACCCACCACAACCCTTGGTGAATTGTTCCCATGGTTAATTGCCCTCCCTGTTTTTGTTATGTCCTTATTTCCAGTCTGAATTTGTCCAACTTCAGTTTCCAGCCATTGCATCTTGTTACAAGCTTCTCTGCTAGCCATGAGGGCAGGGGACTGGACTCGATGACCTCTCGAGGTTCCTTCCAGTCCTAGAGTCTATGAAGAGACCACCCTTTAAATATTTGTTCCCTGTGTAGGTACTTATAGACTATGATCAAATAGCCCCTTAACCTTCTCTTTGTTAAGCTAAATAGATTGAGCTCCTTGAGTCTATCACTATAAGGTATGTTTTCTTATCCTTTAATTATTCTTATGGCTCTTCTCTCTCCAATTTATCAATATTCTTCTTGAATTGTGGACACCAGAACTGCTTCAACTGCTTGGAGGATTTACTAAAGTATTCAGTTGATCCCATTCAGGTTTTAAAATCTCACCTTTTCCAGCTTGACATGCCGATTCACAGGATCATATTTTAGGATTGAAAATATTGGTTATAGAAGGAATGACTTCATGGCTCATCAGGGGATCAATAATATAGAGATCTCCACCTCCAGGTCATTGGTGGAGATCCGCTGTCAGATCAATAGTGACTAGATGTTCTCAAACAGCAATTCACAGACCTTTTTGGAGTGTGGCGTTTATGTTCAACCCGTTTCCTAGCTCAATTGGTATTTGGATCATAGTCCCTACCACAGTCCACAAGGGCTGTCAACAGTCTCAGTAGAGGTGAAACACTCAGCTGGCTTGGAAAATGAACTGTTAGAAGCAGTCCTTCTAGAATATCATGGAAGCATATTATCATGCAATTAGAACTACCCATGCCAGAGCAGTCAATACACTGTTCTTCAAAAGCACCAACGTTTGCTTTTATATTATAACAACAAAAAAGAAGAAGTTGGACATTGTAGCAGTATAGGCGTTGCAATACTCTTTCTTTAATCACTCTCCTGATCCAAAAACTTCCCACATCTTGCATTTTGTTTCACATTGTTTTGAGAAATGTGACTCAGAAGTCAACTTCAAGGTCATTGAATGGTCATGTGTTGATAATTCAACACCATACTCAATAATTGTGCTGGTGCATTTGGGAAGCTACTTTGAAAGAGACTTGTATCTATCTCACTTTCAAGTAGAAAGTATAAACTTTTGTTTTTTGTTTTGTTTTTTTAAGTATTCATTCAGATCAGTCAAGCAAGAAAGGTAATCTCTTTAACAAAATGAATTGTTCTTTGAGTGTCTTGAGTGCAGGGCTGGCTCCAGGCACTAGCTTGCCAAGCAGGTGCTTGGGGCGGCCGCTCCGGAGAGGGGCGGCAGGTCCAGCTATTCGGCGGCAATTTGGCGGACGGTCCCTCACTCCCACTCGGAGCGAAGGACCTCCCGCCGAATTGCTGCCGCAGATCACGATTGCGGCTTTTTTTTTTTTTGTGCCGCTTGGGGCAGCAAAAACCCTGGAGCCGGCCCTGCTTGAGTGGTTGAAATCCTATAAGACCTTGATGTCACAGGTCAAATGTGGCCTCTCTTCACCCCATTCCCTGTATTAAGTGGTCCATAAAAGATGCATGTACCAAATTTTAGGTTTCAGACTCAACGGAAACAAAGAAATTTATGGTCAGTAACCTCATTAAAAGAGTCTATTATCAGGGCCGACCCTGGACCAAATGGTGCCCCAGGCAAGGAGCATCTTAGGTGACCTCCCATTTGTTAAACTTTGAATAACTTGTTTTCTGTTGCATTTGTAGCTCATTTCACAACTTCGATGCATAATTTGCATGCATGATTTATCCCTGTCATATAAGACAATAAATTTGCATGCTAGGATCTGTAAATCTGTATTTTATTCAAGCCATATATAAGCAAATAAAAATAATTTGTTTCCTCTAAGGTTATAGACACTTTTTAATTTTAAAAATAACTGAAATGTACTAATATCAAGATATTGAACTGTCCTCAAACATTATTTGTTAAGTATGGCAAAAGAAGTACACCTCTACCTCGATATAACGCTGTCCTCCGGAGCCAAAAAATCTTACCGCGTTATAGGTGAAACCGTGTTATATTGAACTTGCTTTGATCCACTGGAGTGCGCAGCCCCCCCCTCCCCCACGAGCACTGCTTTACTGCGTTATATCCGAATTTGTGTTATATCGGGTTGCGTTATATCGGGGTAGAGGTGTAACAGTATTTCTTTCTTTTTGTTCGATAGATATCTCTGGCGTCTCATTAAATATGTACTTTATTAGTTGCTACTTACACTCTTCAGGCCTTAAAACACAAGTACGCTTTCACAGTTACACAATGAAGCAAGGTTCACCGATGGGCTCTTACTTCACAGCAGTTCGTTCTTATATCTCACTGACTGACTGGTACGCCCTGCCCCTTATACACCCGCGAGGCCCTGGCTGACAACATTCTAGGAGGTTTAAGGAAAATGTAGTTCTCAGAAGTCTGGAAGGTTCCACAACATTCTACAAAGGTCGAGAACATTCTAGGAGGTTTGTGAAAAATGAATCCACATACGGGAATACCTGAAACATGTTACTTCAACCATTCTATTTTCCCTTTTGTTGCTGACAACAAAAACAGCACCCCGAGCCCGGCACCCCCCAAGTCCAGCACCTCAGGCAGTTGCCTGGGTCACCTGCCTCTAAATCCAACCCTGTCTATTATATTACAATTTTGTGAGTCGTGCTAGGAACAATACAGTCAAAATGAAATGATAGGCTGAAATGTGTAGGAGCTCTTCTCTATAGGTTCTTTGAGCTCAAGGTTAGAGATTCTTCAAGGATAAATTGGTTGAATCCCTGCTGAAAGAATCCCATTCCTCTCCTGCCCAATTCCCATACTATCTTTGCATGTCTAACTCAACTTCAGTGGGTCTCCCAGCTTCACAAAATTATGTAATTAACGTTCCAGTCTTCCTCTGACTAACCAGTGATCCCCAGAGGCATATTACTGCCACAGAATTGTGAGACTGCTATCTCCCTCATTTCAGTCCCTGACATTGGGACTAGTGTTTGTAGAGGTGTGTGTGGGTGTGTATATGGAAAACTATGTTTATAATACAGGGGATAAACACTGCCCTCTGTCAAAGCAGACATGTTTACCCAAGTTAATAACATAATGCTAAATCATAACAGCACCCGCCCCCCACGACACACACAATAAAAAGCCCACCCACAAGAGTTCTGAAGGAACTCAAATGTTAAATTGCAGAACTACTAACTGTAGTCTGTAACCTATCATTTTAACCAGCTTCTGTACCAAATGACTGGAGGATAGCTAATGTGACGCCAATTTTTAAGAAGAGCTCCAGCGGTGATCCCGGCAATTACAGGCCGGTAAGCCTGACTTCAGTACCAGGCAAACTGGTTGAAACTATAGTCAAGAACAAAATTGTCAGACACAGATGAACATAATTTGTTGGGGAAGAGTCAGCATGGTTTTTGTAAAGGGAAAACATACCTCACCAATCTGCTAGAATTCTTTGAGGGGTTCAACAAGCACGTGGACAAGAGGGATCCAGTGGATATAGTGTACTTAGTTTTTCAGAAAGCCTTTGACAAGGTCCCTCACCAAAGGCTCTTAAGCAAAGTAATCAGTAATGGGATAAGAGGGAAGGTCCTCTGGATTGGTAACAAAGGTTAGGAATAAATGGTCACTTTTCAGAATGGCGAGAGGTAAATAGTGGTACTCCCCATGAGATGTGATGAGGCCTCCAGGGATTTGTACTGGGACCAGTCCTAGTCAACATATTCATAAATGATCTGGAAAGAGGGGTAAACAGTGAGGTGGCAAGATTTGCAGATGATACTAAACTACTCAAGATAGTTACATCCCAGGCAGACTGTGAAGAGCTACAAAAGGATCTCTCAAAACTGGGTGACTGGGCAACAAAATGGCAGATGAAATTCAATGCTGATAAATGCAAAGTAATGCACATTGGAAAATATAATCCCAACTATACATATAAAATGATGGGGTTTAAATTAGCTGTTATCACTCAAGAAAGAGATCTTGAAGTCATTGTGGACAGTTCTCTGAAAATATCCACTCAATGTGCAGCAGCAGTCAAAAAAGCAAACAGAATTTTGGGAATTATTAAGAAAGGGATAGATAATAAGACAGAAAATATCATATTGCCTCTATAAAAATCCATGGTATACCCACATATTGAATAGTACATGCAGATTTGGTCCCCTCATCTGAAAAAAGATATATTGGAATTGGAAAAGGTTCAGAAAAGGGCAACAAAAATGATTAGGGGTATGGAATGGTTTCCATATAAGGAGAGATTAATAAGACTGTGACTTTTCAGCTTGGCAAAGAGATGATGTGGGGGGGGGGGGGGGATATGATTGAGGTCTATAAAATCATGACTGCTGTGGAGAAAGTAAATAAGGAAGTGTTATTTACTCCTTCTCATAAGAACTAGGGGCCACCAAATGAAATTAATAGCAGCAGGTTTAAAACAAACAAAAGAAAGTATTTTTTCACACAATGCACCGTGGAACCTGTGGAACTCTTTGCCAGAGGATGTTGTGAAGGCCAAGACTATAACAGGGTTCAAAAAAGACCTAGATAAATTCATGGAGGATAGGTCCATCAATGGCTATTAGCCAAGATGGGCAGGGAGGTGTCTCTAGCCTCCGTTTGCCAGAAGCTAGGAATGAGCGACAGGGAATGGATCGCTTGATGATTATCTATTCTGTTCATTCCCTCTGGGGCACCTGGCATTGGCCACAGTTGGAAGACAGGATACTGGGCTAGATGGACCTTTGATCTGACCCAGCATGGCTGTTCTTATGTTCTTAAAACACAGCTTGCTCCTCAGAATCAAATTTGTGTGTGTGTGTGTGAGAGTGAGTGTGAGTGAAATAAGGGCATTTCACAGGGCTTTCCTTCCTAGTGGGTAGTCTGCTGTCTACATGTTGGAGCCAGGCTTTGCAGTGGTGATTCCTGGCTGGAGGATGAGATGAATGCCTAGAATACTCTCATAGCAATTTCCTAATATCCATGCTGATGTCTGACTTCTGGAAATGAGCTGAAAGGTCTGAAGGACTAAAACTCTGATTTGATCATGCTTTAAAGTGGCTACCTGGGAATTATCTGCTCATGTAAGCGTGTAAATTTTTGGTATTTGCATATATAATGTACTGTGCATTAATAGCACTGAAACTATCTGTTGTAAACTTTCCTTTTATTTAGTTTCATCAGCCAGAGATGGTAAGTATGTGATACATTTCTTTCCCTCATAACTCTTTTTTTCATTCAGTATACATGTAACCCATCCTTGGCTTCATTTGTCTTACTGTTAATACTAATAAGATGTCTGTGTTTATTACATCATCATGTTGTATTTCTTGCTGCACTTTGATTTTTTGATTTATGTCCCTGTCTCTGGTTTAGCCCATATATATGATAAAATGAATAACCTGTCAGTTCCAAGGTACTTTTGAAAGATGCCCCAGACTGTCAAATTTTTTGGCATTTTTCCTCTTGTCACAGATAGTTTGCCTTCCTCCATGTTGACACATTTAATTAAGTCCTTGATCCAGGCTGACCTGTGGAGAGCCTTCTCATCCATAGTAATGCAATCCATTTTGGCCAGCAGTACTGTGTGTATGTAGTACATGTGCAAAGTGCAACTTGCAAAGGGCCAGCTTTTGCCTAATATGCACAGGCCAGTAGTAAGGGCAATGTGGAGTTTCCCAGAGCTACTTGGTTCACAGCGGACATGTTCCTCCTGGAGCTGTGCTCATTCAGGGCTGCAGCCTACGCTGTTTTTTTTTTTTTTTTTGAAGGCTGGTGTGAAGGGAGAATGGGTCTGGATCAGCACAGGGAACAATTAATGCACTCAGAACTCAACGACTACAGTTGTGGCTAGCTCCAGTATAGAGGGAAGGAGGGGTGCTTCTTGTGCCATGCTCCTGGTTGTGTGTGCACACTACAGAGTGCCCTGTGCCCCTCACCGCTTAGTTGCATTTTACAGCCTGGTGTATGCATTACAAAGCAGCAGAGCAGCTGAGCTGGCAGAAGTTGTGTTCTTCTCTGGTGCGGTGTGTGTATTGGGCACTGCAAAGTGCAGTTTATGAAAGAGTGCAGCAAATTTCACTTTGTAGGTCCATAGCTCCCAGAGCACAATGGACTGGAGCAGTGAGAAGGGGCATTAAAGAAAAGGGGTTGCTAAAAAACAAAGCACTGTAATACAGCATCCTTTAAGGGAGAAGTAGGCCAAATGTTGGGAGATGGAGGCATAGTGTGAAAACATAGGAAAACTGGATTAAGATAATACAAAAAGGTTGCCCTGTTGTCCTGAATGTCCTTTTCTTGCTCTTAAAAACATGGCAAAGATTATGTAAATAAATTTATGCAATTGGCTACCTTTGATCCAGATTGATTGATTTTTTTCTTAATTCCAAAAAGCTTGTATTGTTGCAATGTCTGTGAATGATTGAAATACCTGCTATTTGCTTGAAGTGGTAAAATACCACTTTAATTTGTAGTATTGTTTCGAAGTTATGGCTTCAAATTACTTGTAGTTCTGAGCAGTGAACAGACAGGGAACACTGGTCCCATATAATTAACCATACCTATCTAAGATCATGTGATGAATGATCAGTAAGGATATGAAATTTCCTGTTTATCCATTTTGCTTTATGGGTTTCCATTTAGAGGTGTTTTGTTTTGTTTTTTAGTGTAGTAAACTCTTAGCTGAACAGAACAATAATTATAGTGTGATTAGTAAAAGATCAGGCAAGATTATAGTCCACATTTGTCGTTCCTATTTTGAAAGAGTTCTTTAAAAAACTTATTGGGGGACTGAAAGGGGTAATTTAAAATTGTTGGATGCCAAGGAATTTTATTTAAAAAATGACTAAAAATATTTAGTCCAGAGAAACAAGAAATGGGAGGCCAGCTCTTGCTAATTGTTTCTCTTATTGCCAATTCAGGAGGATGACTCCCACTATTTTAGTCACAGGGGTTCTTTTACATACCTTGGGGGACACCCTTGGTTGAGACCCAGCAAAATAATCACAAATTATTAACCATGGGTATTTTATTATTAAAGAAAGGAAAAGAAAACTTTAAACAAAACAACACTAATGACAGAACACAATGATAAACTGTGACTTCTGTTACAATTGCTGCTATATGTCTCTGTGAGGAGCTTTTAAGAGTGATTACACACTTGAGAGTAGAACTGCCTTTTGGGGCGGGGGCACTTTTCTCTTGGTCAGTTCAGACCAAGGTCTTCTTTCCCCAAATGATTGTGAATGCAGCTGTAACACTGTTGGGGGTGCCCAGAACTGTGAGCCATTGTTACCTCTGTACCTCAACAAGTGAGCCTTGCTAGAGATTAGTGTGTGTGTGTGTGTGTGTGTGTGTGAGTGCCACACCACACTAGTCTGTCACAGACAGGTGCAGCGGCACAAGAGGCAGCAAACAGAGCTGTAAACAGAGGAGTCTGAGTGGGAGTTTGCAAGGGGAGTTTGGGGGGAAGACTAGGAGAACCAGGCAGAGGAACAGGCAGGCTAGTGAAGGGAGTGTGTGGTGTTCTGGCAGTGTTGTGGTGCTCGCTGGGGGTTTGTTTTGCTGTGGGTGGTGGTGTTTTGTTTTGGTTTGTGTTTCCCGGACTAACAGGACTTAGGTGGGAAGGCTATGACAGATACAGAGGCAGCAGTGGTAGTGACCCAAGCAGTGGAAGACACAATGAAGATGACTGGAAGCTGCGGTATGTACATTATCCTGGAGGGGGTACCTGAAAAGAGTTTCGTTTGCATGAAGTGTCGCCTAATAGAGCTGATGGAAGAAAAGACCTGAGGCTTGGAGATGCAGGTGGAAACTCTGGTTGAGTTTAGAAGGGGGTTCGAGCAGATGATGGAGCAAAGACATGAGGAGGCTGAAGGGAAAAGCTCAGACTTGCAGATGGAAGCAGGACCAAAGAACTCTGAGGGGAGACTGCTGGGTGAGGAAAGTGGACAGTGGAAACATGTGACTAAGAGAACCAGGCAGAGGAAAAGACGGGCTAGTGAAGGAGAAATATAGTTCAGGAACAGGTTTGCGGAGTTGGAAAATGAAGAAGGGGCACAGCAGGTGGTCACTGAAGGAGAGAGGGCAAGGAAGAAGAGAAGAACAGCTAGTTCTATAGAAAGAGGGGAGGCGTCAATGGAGATAACACCACCAAATATGAGTCCCAGGAGGATACGGGATGGGTTGCAGAGGATTACAAGGGAGAATAGGAATCGAGAGGAGTTGTAGCCAGAGGGAACAGGAGATAGACCAGAAAATTGCACCATCACCAGGAAAAGGCAGGTCTACATGATTGGGGACTCCTTGCTGAGAAGAATAGACAGGACTGTAACCAGAGCTGATCCAGAGAACAGAAGGGTGTGCTGTCTGCTGGGTGCCAAAACCAATAACAAAAGGTTCCATAACCATATAAATGAGAAGAAAAAAAAGAAAGAAAGAGAGAAAGAAAGAAAGAAATGGGACTGCTAATCACTGAGGATGGAGTGGAGGTTAAGGATAATCTAGTCATGACCCAATATCTAAACAAATACTTTCCCTCAGTATTTATTGAGGCTAATGAGGAGCTTAGGGATAATGGCAGGATGACAAATGGGAATGAGGATATGGAGGTAGATATTACCACATCCAAGGTAGAAGTGAAACTCGAACATCTTAATGGGACTAAATCAGGGGGCCCAGATAATCTTCATCCAAGAATATTAAAGAAATTGGCACATGAAATTGCAAGCCCATTAGCAAGAATTTTTAATGAATCTGTAAACTCAGGGGTTGTACCGTATGACTGGAGAATTGCTAACATAGTTCCTATTTTTCAAAAAGGAAAAAAAGGTGATGCGGGTAACTACAGGCCTCTCAGTTTGACATCTGTAGTATGCAAGGTCTTGGAAAATTTTTTGAAGGAGACAGTAGTTAAGGACATTGAGGTCAATGGTAATTGGGACAAAATACAACATGGTATTACAAAAGGTAGATCATGCCAAACCAACCTGATCTCCTTCTTTGAGAAGGTAACATATTTTTTTAGATAAAGGAAACGCAGTGGATCTAATTTACCTCGATTTCAATAAGGCATTTGATACGGTTCCACATGGGGAATTATTAGTTAAATTGGAAAAGATGGGGATCGATATGAAAACTGAAAGGTGGATAAGGAACTGGTTAAAGGGGAGACTACAACGGGTCATACTGAAAGGTAAACTGTCAGGCTGGAGGAAGGTTACTAGTGGTGTTCCTCAGGGATCGGTTTTGGGACCAATCTTATTTAATCTTTTTATTACTGACCTTGGCACAAAAAGTGGGAATGTGTTAATAAAGTTTGCGGATGACACAAAGCTGGGAGGTATTGTCAATACAGAGAAGGACCGGGATATCATACAGGAAGCTCTGGATGACCTTGTACACTGGAGTAATAGTAATAGATGAAATTTAATAGTGAAAAGTTCAAGGTCATGCATTTAGGGATTAATAACAAGAATTTTTGTTATAAGCTAGGGACTCATCAGAAGTAACAGAGGAGGAGAAGGACCTCAGAGTATTGGTTTATCACAGGATGACTATGAGCTGCCAATGTGATATGGCTGTGAAAAAAGCTAATGTGATCTTGGGACACATTAGGTGAGGTATTTACAGTAGAGATAAGGAGGTATTAGTACCGTTATACAAGTCACTGGTGAGACTTCATCTGGAATACTGTGTGCAGTTCTGGTCTCCCGTGTTTAAGAAGGATGAATTCAAACTGGAACAGGTACAGAAAAGGGCTACTAGGATGATCCGAGGAATGGAAAACCTGTCGTATGAAAGGGGACTCAAAGATCTTGGCTTGTTTAGCCTAACCAAAAGAAGGCTGAGGGGAGATATGAATGCTCTCTATAAATATATCAGAGGGATAAATACCAGGGAGGGAGAGGAATTATTTAAGCTCAGTACCAATGTGGACACAAAAACAAATGGATATAAATTGGCCATCAGGAAGTTTAGACTTGAAATTAGACGAAGGTTTCTAACTATCAGAGGAGTGAAGTTCTGGAACAGTCTTCCAAGGGGAGCAGTGGGGGCAAAAGACATATCTGGCTTCAAGACTAAGCTTGATAAGTTTATGGAGGGGATGGTATGATGGGATAGCTTAATTTTGGCAATTAATTGATCTTTGACTATTAGCGGTAAATATGCCCAATGGCCTGTGATGGGATGTTAGATGGGGTGGGATCTGAGTTACTACAGAGAATTCTTTCCTGGGTGTCTGGCTGGTGAGTCTTGCCCACATGCTCAGGGTTTAGCTGATCACCATATTTGGGGTCCAGAAGGAATTTTCCTCCAGGGCAGAGGCCCTGGGTGTTTTTCACCTTCCTCTGTAGCATGGGGCATGGGTCACTTGCTGAAGGATTTTCTGCGCCTTGAAGAATTTAAACCATGATTTGAGGACTTCAATGGCTCCGACATAGGTTAGGGGTTTGTTGCGGGAGTGGGTGGGTGAGATTCTGTGCCCTGCGTTGTGCAGGAGGTCAGACTAGACGATCATATTGGTCCCTTCTGACCTTAAAGTCTATGAGTCTTTCTCACCAGCAAACAGGCTCTGCTGGCCAAAACCTCACTTAGCAGGTAACAATCTGTGAACTCCAGCCCTGGAGCTCCCCAGATATGTTTCTTTGCAATTCACGGCCCCATCACTGATCATTCATAGAAGATACTAAGTTTGCTGTTCTTCTAAAGAGTTACATCAGCTTATCACCATAACAGAGGCATAGGCGCCGACTCTGTGCGTGCTCCAGAGCTGGAGCACTCACGGAAAAAAATTGGTGGGTGCTCAGCACCCACCGGCAGCTCCCTGCGGCCCCGCCCCGCCCCCCTGCTCCAGCTCACCTCCGCCTCCTCCGTGAGCGCACCGCCGCGTCCTGCTTCTCCCCTCTCCCTCCCAGTGCTTGCGCTGCGAAACAGCTGATTTGCGGGGCAGGGAGGGAGGGAGGAGGAGGGGGAATACGGTGCGCTGGGGGAAGAGGCAGGGCCGGGGTGGGGATTTGGGGAAGGGATCCAATTGGAGCAGGGAGGGGGCGGAGTTAGGGCAGGAACTTTGGGGATGGGGTTGGAATGGGGGTGGGGATGGTGTGGAGTCGGGGCGGGGAAAGGGGTGAGGGGACGGGCACTCACTGGCGCCGGAGAAAGTTGGCGCCTATGAACAGAGGTAAATACACCTTGCCCTTGAAGCACAGTACTGAGTTGATTTATAGTAAAAATAAAACAAGTTTATTAACAAGAGGACATAGGTTAAGTGATACCAAGTATCAGTGATCAAAGTAGAAATGGTTAGAATCAAATAAAAGTGAAACACATCTAAAAAAGTAAAACTTAATCTATCAAGATACAGTTTCTGTTCAAGATGGTTTTCTCTTGCTTATCGTCCCCTTTCCAGCTTTTACTGTCTAGTCTGGCTGGGACCCATCACAAAGATCAAATCATTTGATTCCTTTGTCTCCTAAGCTGAAGGATAAGAACATAAGAATGGCCATACTGGGTCAGACCAAAGGTCCATCTAGCCCAGTATCCTGTCTTCCAACAGTGACCAATGCCAGGTGCCCCAGAGGGAATGAACAGAACAGGTAATCATCAAGTGATCCATGCCCTGTCGCCCATTCCCAGCTTCTGGCTTTTCTGAACCTTTTCCAACTCCAAAATATCTTTCTTGAGATGGGGCGACCACATCTGCATGCAGTATTCAAGATGTGGGCGTACCTTGGGTTTATATAGAAACAATATGATATTTTCTATCTTATTATCTATCCCTTTCTTAATTATTCCCAAAATTCGGTTTGCTTTTTTGACTGCCGCTGCACATTAAGTGGATGTTTTCAATGACTCCAGGATCTCTTTCTTGAGTGGTAATTTAGGTAATTTAGACCCCATCATTTTATATGTATAGTTGGGATTATGTTTTCCAATGTGCATTACTTTGCATTTATGAACATTAAATTTCATCTGCCATTTTGTTGCCGTCACCCAGTTTTGAGAGATCCTTTTGGAACTATTTTCAATCTGCCTGGGACTTAACTATCTTGAGTAGTTTTGTATCATCTGCAAATTTTGCCACCTTACTGTTTTCCCCTTTTTCCAGATCATTTATGAATATGTTGAATAGGACTGGTCCCAGTACAGACTCCTGTGGGACACCACTATTTACCTCTTTCCATTCTGAAAACTGACCATTTATTCCTACCCTTTGTTTCCTATCTTTTAACCAGTTACCAGTCAATGAGAGAACCTTCCCTCTTATCTCATGACTGCTTACTTTGCTTAAGAGTCTTTGGTGAGGGACCTTGTCAAAGGCTTCTGAAAATCTAAATACTCTATATCCATTGGATCCCCCTTGTCCACATGCTTGTTGACCCCCTCAAAGAATTGTAGTAGATTGGTGAGGCATGATTTCCCTCTACAAAAACGATCTTGATTCTTCCCCAACAAATTATGTTCATCTATGTGTCTGACAATTTTGTTCTTGACTATAGTTTCAACCAGTTTGCCCGGTACTGAAGTCAGGCTTACCGGCCTGTAATTGCCGGGGTCATCTCTGGAGCCCTTTTTAAAAATCGGTGTCACATTAGCTCTCTTCCAGTCATTTGGTACAGAAGCTGATTTAAATGATAGGTTACAGACAACAGTTAGTAGTCCTGTGATTTCACATCTGAGCTCCTTCAAAACTCTTGCATGAATACCATCTGGTCCTGGTGACTTATTACTGTTTAGTTTATCAGTTTGTTTCAAAACCTCCTCTAGTGAAACCTCAATCTGTGACCAGTTCCTCAGATTTGTCACCTAAAAAGAATGGCTCATGTTTGGGAATCTCTCTCACATCCTCAACTGTGAAGACCGATGCAAAGAATTCATTTAGTTTCTCCGCAATGGCCTTATCATCCTTGAGTGCTCCTTTAGCAACTCAATCGTCCAGTGGCCCCACCGGTTGTTTAGCAGGCTTCCTGCTTCTGGTGTACTTAAAAAAACATTGCTATTACTTTTTCAGTCTTTGGCTAGCTGTTCTTCAAATTTTTTTTGGCCTTCCTAATTATATTTTTACACTTTATTTGCCAGAGTTTATGCTCCTTTGTATTTTCCTTACTAGGATTTAACTTCCACTTTTTAAAGGATGACTTTTTGCCTCTGACTGCTTCTCTTACTTCGTTGTTTAGCCACAGTGACTCTTTTTTTGTTCTCTTACTATGTTTTTTAATTTGGGTTGAGCCTAATTTAAGTTGAGCCTCTATTATGGTATCTTTATGCAGCTTGCAGGGATTTTAATTTTGGTGCTGTACCTTTTAATTTCTGTTTAACTAACCTTGTTTTTGTGTAGTTCCCCTTTCTAAAATTAAATGCTACAGTGTTGGGCCACTGTGGTGTTTTCCCCGCCACAGGGATGTTAAATTTAATTAAATTATGGTCACTATTACCAAGTGGTCCAGCTATATTCACCTCTTGGACCTGATCCTGTGCTCCACTTAGGACTAAATCAGAATTGCCTCTCCTCTGGTGGGTTCCAGGACTAGCTGCTCCAAGAAGCAGTCATTTACGGTGTCAAGAAACTTTATCTTTGCATCCCATCCTGAGGTGACATGTACCCAGTCAATATGGGGATAGTTGAAATTCCCCATTGTTATTGAGTTTTTTATTTTAATAGCCTTTCTAATCTCCCTGAGCATTTCACAGTCACTATCACCATCCTGGTCAAGTGGTCACTAATATATCCCTACTGCTATATTCTTATTATTTGAGCATGGCATTACTATACGTAAGATTTTTACTTCATTTGATTCTACGCTTTCTTTCACATATAGTGCCACTCTCCCACCAGCATGACCTGTTCTGTCCTTCCAATATATTTTGTACCCTGGTATTACTATGTCCCATTGATTATCCTCATTCCACCAAGTTTCTGTGATGCCCTATTATATCAATATCCTCATTTAATATGAGGCACTCTAGTTCACCCATCTTATTATTTAGACTTCTAGCATTGGTATATAAGCTGTCATAACTATAAAGGGAAGGGTAATAGCTGTCCTGTGTACAGTACTATAAATCCCTCCTGGCCAGAGACTCCAAAATCCTTTTCCCTGTAAAGGGTTAAGAAGCTCAGGTAACCTGGCTGGCATCTGACCTAAAGGACCAATAAGGGGACAAGATACTTTCAAATCTTGGGGGGGGGAAGGCTTTTGTTTGTGTTCTTTGCTTGGGATGGTGTTCGTTCTCCGGGAATGAGAGGGACCAGACATCAATCCAGGTTCTCCACATCTTTCTAAACAAGCCTCTCCTATTTCAAACTTGTAAGTAAATAGCCAGGCAAGGCGTGTTAGTTTTCCTTTGTTTTTCTCAACTTGTAAATGTACCTTTTACTAGAGTGTTTATCTTTGTTTGCTGTACTTTGAACCTGAGACTAGAGGGGAGTCCTCTGAGCTCTTTAAGTTTGATTACCCTGTAAGGTTAATTTCCATACTGATTTTACAGAGATGATTTTTACCTTTTTCTTTAATTAAAAACCTTCTTTTTAAGAACCTGATTGATTTTTCCTTGTTTTAGATCCAAAGGGGTTTTCACGGATCTTGATTCACCAGGAGTTGGTGGGAGGAAGGAGGGGGGATGGTTAATTTCTCCCTGTTGTAGATCCCAGGGGGGGGTTGGAACTGATTCACCAGGAGTTGGTGGGAGGAAGGAGGGGAATGGTTCATTTCTCCTTGTTTTAAGATCCAAGGGGTTTTGGATTTGTTTTCACCAGGGATTTGGTGAGGGTTTTTCAAGGCTTCCCAGGGAGGGAATCCATTGATGGTGGCAGCCGAACCAGAGCTAAGCTGGTAGTTAAGCTTAGAAGTTTTTCACGCAGGCCCCTACATTTGTACCCTAAAGTTCAAAGTGGGGATCTCAGTCATCTCAGTCCTGACATAAGCACTTTAAAAACTTGTCTCTTTTTAGCTGTCTCCCATTACATGATGTAATTGAATGAGACTTTTGTTCATTTGACTGTTTCTCATCAGATCCCACCTGTAATTTATCTTCCATACTTTCCTCCTTACTAGGACATCGAGAATCTCCATTAGTAGATCCTCCCCTAAGGGATGTCTCTGACCGAA
The DNA here is from genome assembly GCF_011386835.1 of Chrysemys picta bellii. Taxonomy (NCBI): domain Eukaryota; kingdom Metazoa; phylum Chordata; order Testudines; family Emydidae; genus Chrysemys; species Chrysemys picta. The sequence goes on along the minus strand of NC_088798.1, from coordinate 36,905,111 downwards.
CGACGTGCTCCTCCTCACCTATCGGCTTTCCCCCCAGCTCTTAGCTTAAAAAATGCTCTACGACCTTTTTAATTTTAAGTGCCAGCAATGTGGTTCCATTTTGGTTTAGTTGGAGCCCATCCTTCCTATATAGGCTCCCCCTTTTCCAAAAGTTTCCCCAGTTCCTAATAAATCTGAACCCCTCCTCCCTACACCATTGTCTCATCCACGCATTGAGACCCTGCAGTTCTGCCTGTCTAACTGGACCTGCATGTGGAACTGGAAGCATTTCAGAGAATCCTACTATGGAGGTCCTGGACTTCAATCTCTTACCTAGCAGCCTACATGTGGCCTCCAGGACCTCTTTCCTGTCCTTCCCTATGTCATTGGTACCTACATTTATCACGACCACCGGCTCAGCACTACACATAAGTCTCTCTAGATGTCTCGAGAGATCCGCAACCTTTGCACCAGGCAGGCAAGTCATCATGCGGTTCTCCCGGTCGTCGCCAACTCAGCTATCTATGTTTCTAAAGATCGAATTGCCCATTACTAATACCTGTCTCTCCCTAATAACTGGATTTCCCTCCCCTGGAGATGTATCCTGAGTGTGAGAGGATACCACATCATCATCTGGAAGGAGGGTCCCAACTATGGGATCGTTTCCCTCTGCTCCAGCTGGATGTTCTCCTCAACAGCACAAAGGCTGTTAGACTGGGGGTGGGACCGATCTACTGTGTCCTGAAAATTCTCATCTATGTACCTCTCTGTTTCCCTTAGCTCCTCCAGCTCAGCCACCCTGTTCTCCAAAGGTGTCCACAGTCTCTGAGGATCAGGAGCTCCATGCATCCAATGCACACATATGCCACCTGCCCATAGGGAAGGTAATCATACATTCTGCATTGGGTGCAATAAACTGGGTAGCAGGGCCGGCTTTAGGAAGTGCGGGGCCCAATTCGAACAGTTTCGACGGGGCCCCAGCAGGGATGACTAAAAAAAAAAAGCCACTTAAAAAGAACCCTTTCATTTCTTCCATGTATTATTTACTTTCCATGACTATATACATAATAACAAAATTATATATTACAAACATTGCGTCATATATTAATTAGCTGATTTTCACTTTCATATTAGGAAAATAATTCATGTTTTGATAGTTGTACAACTGATTTTCTTCAATAATGTTTATTTTATTAAAATTTATAAAATATTTCCTTATTAATATAAAATTGTGCCCTCCTCCTCCCCCCCCCCCGTGCCTCCCGGCCCACGGAAACAAACCCTGCTTCCCCAGCGCCGCCCCGCCGAAACAGCTGTGGGCCGAAAAGGAAGGTTTGGGGAGGGGGGTGACATAGGGTGACCAGATCACAGCAGTAAAATAGGACCCGACCCCTCCCCGCTCGGCCCCACCATCACATCCCTCTTCACCCCCTAGCCTCCCGCTGGCTTGCTGTGTCCCTCCCAGTCAGTCCCCCACCCACCACTTGCCTCCTTTCACCTTCTCCCTCCCCTGCCAGAAACCCCCATGCCCGCCCCTAGAACCCCTGCTGGCTCACTGCTTGCCTCTTTGCCCACCCGCCGCTTGCCCACTCGCTCGCCGCTCGCCCCCCCCCCAAGTATAAAGCCTCATTCAAAGACACAGGGGTCACTATATTACTGCACACAGCAGTCAATCAGTGCAGTTGTAGATAAATCTCTGCATTATGCATTTTTGTATAACTTTTATATGACTTTGTATTGAACCTTGGTAATGTTATAGCTGGCCCCTAAGGTAGTATAATTAAGGTAAAAGAAAAATGTCTTTTTGCTAGAAGTAGAATAAGATCTTCCCCCCACTTTGTAATCAATTGTCCTGTTGAATGAATGAGGTGTGAATGAGGAAGGTGTGGAAGGCGGGCACTTCCAGACAGCTGCAACCCTTGGAGAGGGGCTGGGAGCCAGCCAAGGAGAGCTTTGCCCAGGGCTGAGTGGGACAGAGTTTGGGTGCAGGCTCCGGGCTGGGGCATGGTGTGGGGTGCAGGATGGGTGGAGGGGTGCAGGCTCTGGGAGGGAGTGCAGAGGGGTGGGTGCAGGCTCTGGGACAGAGTTTGGGGGCTGGAGAGGGGGTGGTGGGTGCTGGGGGGGGAGGGGACTGCCATCACATGTGGCTTCCTTCCTCCCCTGCTGCCCCTCACCATAGCCTCGGTGGGGGATGGGGCTGCCCCTTTCCCAGTGTTTGCAGGAGTGGTGGCTGGGGGGAAACCCAGTCAAACTCTGGTTTTACTCTTTCATTGATGGGTCACTTTAACCCCTTACAAACCCCTTCCCGCCTCTCTCACCCCCCTTTTCTACTGGGCTTGTTTGATCTTTTTGGTGGAGCCAGATGAAAACCACAAACCCTAGCGAGAGCAACAGGCTGGAAGACTAGACTGAACCCACCACCCACCCAGTCTAGTCCATCCCAGAGCCCAGGACTGAGGGCAAATGTCCCCCCACCCCCGGGCCACCTGCTTCCACTCCTGGCCTCTCCTAGCACCGCCAGCGATTCTGTGTGGCTGCATCGGGTGGGATTTCAACCGGATCCCCCCCCGGTAAATTCACCCCTGTTTTGCGACCACTCTGCACCAAGAATACCCTCCTTCCCTGCCCTAGAGCTGCTGGATGGCTAGAAAGCTGAGCTGGGTGTTTGATCGATCCGGAATATTATCGTGCCCCCCCCCCCCCCCCCAAAAAAAAAAAAACTTAATGTCCACACAGCTTTGGGAGGGGGGAATATTCCTCCCCCCCCAAGCCGGTCTATTTTATTGTTGCAGGGCAAATGAAGGAACCAGAGTTTAATGGAAATATTCAGCCCCTACAGTGGTCTTGCAGCAGGGGAAGCAAAGTTGATGGAAAGGGAACTGGTTTGGATAGGAGCCCCCCGTCCCCCTCCTTTGCAAAATAATTTGGGGAGGGGAATCAGATCACTCCGTGCCTCAGTTTCCCCTCTCTCGGGGGAGAAGGGAGAGATAAAAGTCTCAGCCTGCTATGTTGCAGACCTTTCGCATTCTCCCCTCTTGATGTATTTGATTTCCTCCTCCAAACCTCCCTCTCTCTCTCACCTGGAATTCACAACACTAAGTACTGGCTCGGGGCTTTCTTCCTGGGTTACATGATCCCGAGTTTAGTTTTGAAACAGACACAGGCAGGCACAAACTCACCCTCAAACAGCAACACCACCAAAAACCACAAAACCAACCCAATATTACACACCTAGGGGGAATCGCAGGGTCAAACACTCACCGACCGAAGCCCCAGCAGCTGCTAAGGTGAGTGAGGTCCACTGCAGAGATTCCTGTCTCCCACCAGACCGGAAGCCCCCTAGGTGTCTCCTCCAGGTGAGTGCCGGGGGGAGGGGAGGGGAAGGCTGCAAAGCACATGTGCCTTCTCCCCCCTCCTGACCTGCAACAGCCGCTGCTGCCTCTGCCTCAGGCCCCTGCCGGCCAGCGTCTCTCCTTTCCTAGCAGCAACAGCTGCTGCTTCCGGGAGAGCCATGGAGCTTTGCTTCAGGCAGGGACACTGCTCGATCTGCGCGGGGCCCTCTTAGGGGCAGGGCCCAATTCAGGGGAATCGGTGGAATCAGCCTAAAGCAGGCCCTGCTGGGTAGCCCCTACTCTGTTGCTGGACTTCTGCCTGCATTCTCTTTTTACTCTTGCAGCTTATTCCTTTGTTGTTGTTTTATTTTTATCAGGGGGTGGTTTGGGGCTTAAGTTTAAGGAATGTTAAATGTATGTAGTCCCCCCTCACGCTCACCCTGTAAACTCCCTCGCAAAACTCCCCTGTTAGCCGCTCCTGTTTGCTAGCTCCTCTGGTCATTTAGGAGCGGGCTTTTTAAAGCCCTGGTCTTCCTGAGTAGCCCTGCCCCCTGGTTAAGGGTTGATGGGTGCTAAAGGGCTTAGGGATCATTAAGAAGCTCTCAGCTGAGATGGAGTCTCTCTCTTTCTTATATCCACAAGGGGTTGTCTTTGTCTTACAAGTCAGGAAGGCCTCCTGGTGACTCAGTCTCCTGTGTCTCTCTGGGGTGCAGGAACAATGTTAATTTTCTGTTTCATGTGTTCAGGATTAGAATAAACCCTGCTGGTTTAGCTAGATGGCTTTGTTTATTGTTAATCTGTAAACTGAGATAAACTCACATTCCTTTGTCTAGAACAGGCCTGGTTATCACCTTGACCTAGACTGGGCTGTCTGGTCTTAAACATGTTCTAGTAATGTCATATATAGGGGATTCATAACTTCACATATAAGCTTGACACATGCATTTTACAATGAGATTAATAACCAGTGTGGTGGTAGTTTTCAAATGATACCTCAGAAGGCTAATTTTGTGCCACTATTATTGTAGTAGTGTGTAGGGTGACAGGGTGCCTGGATGACTCAGTCTTAGTATATCCTTACATAGCTAAGAAGGCTTATAAATGGGCAAGAGAGTTTTGTTTAATGAAAGGAGAGTTTTATTTGTTTGTTAGTAATCAGCCAGTTTGTAATTGTGCAAAGTAAGCAATCTTCACTAAATCCTATGAAATAAAAAAATTAAATCTTCTGCATAGAAGAAGCCATGAGCTGTATTAGACAGACACATTATGAATATCAAGAATCTTAAATCCAATTAAATCCCACTATTTCTCTGTTCACCAAAGGTTAGCCCTTGTTTCCTTTCTGGGAATGCATGGTTTAACCATTTGGTGATTAACAGAAGAAACTATTAATAGTTTAAGTTACAATTGCATTTCAATAGTCCAATAAAATAATTACAAGAGTTTTGAAATCTAATCCCTTGACAATGTTTTGTTAACTTTCTCTCACTAATCCATCTTGAAATCTTGGGGAGGTTTTCTTTGGGTTGGTTTCTTCTTGAGTCTTTTTCTGTTTCTCTGAGCTGTCATGGCAGCGTGCTTGTAGAGATGGACAGAATAAGTTGGTGAGTACTTGCTGTATTACAAGGGCAGCACAGAGTATTTGTGTGAGGGGTGCTTACTCTCAGAGATTTTATATCCTCCTGTGTCCTATTTTCTTGAAATTATAAGGGGAAAACACAGCTTTTTCAGGCTTTAAATTTAAAGTTGGTTGCTGCCGCCCTTTCATTGGCTCAGTACCCTCCTGGATTGTCATTGGGAGCATCTTCATCTTATGAATATGTAGTTTGGTAATGCATATATGCATTGGGATTCTAATTCTTTCTTGACAGTTATATTCCTCTGTCTTTGTAGTGGGAGACTTTTTAAGTTTAGTCCATTTTCAGAGATTTCTTTTTTTTTTTTTTTGTTAGAGTTAAACTGGAATTGAAATTCTGTTTTTGAAAAATCCAGTGCTTCTGTTTTTTTATATAAACAGTTCTCAAAGCAGTTATTTTTAAAGTTTTTTTAACTATTTAAGCTAAAGAAGCTGTGGATTCTTTTTAACCGTTTTTGGAGGGATGAGTGTTGTCTTCCTGAGTTTGGGTAAGGGGTTGCTTTGAGCACTGCTAGTAATTAATTAATCAATTCCCCATTATTATAAATATTCTGTATTTAAATTGCATCGTACATTAGCAATTAGTTTATTAAGGTCATTAGATTCCATTTTGATACATAAAGCATTTACATAGCAATGATATTAGGAGCTTTGTATTTATCTAACATTTGCGAGTGCTTTTCACAAAGGTGTTTCAAAACCATTTCAAAACTTTGGAAATAAAAAAGAGGCTTAAAACATTTCCAACTACATGGTTTTTCTCAGGGGTTCTAAGACAGATGCAAAGGCTTTTATTGGAAAAGAAGATGAGGTTGATACAGGCCCTCTTTACCCCAAGTTTTATGGTTTGATAAGGATCTTCAGTATTCCATCTCTTTGAAGTCCTCTTGACCAAACTGTTTACCAGTTGCAGTCTTTACAGTTAAAACTCCTATAAAATATTCTTTACAAAGCAACAGTCACAACAACTAAGTTTAAATCCATTTTTCAAAACATAGTATAAAATAAATTGGCATAGAAAGTTAAAGCAAAATAAAGTTTAAAATGCAGCTTTTCTGAATTTGTATAGCATTATTAGGGGTAATAGACATGATTTTATGACCAAGGAGAGGTTATCTTCCTGACATTTATATGTCCTTGGGCATTAAAAAGCAAATACCTACTGGGATTTCTTTAATTTGAACATTTGTAATATAACTAACTAGCTAAATATATTATTCTATTATATTTTTAAGCATCCTGGCTATAACATATTTGTAGCTGTATCAAAATATTCAGTAAAGATGCAGAGAAGTTTGTAATGATCTATCATTAAAAAAGTTAATATTTTATTAATATAATTTTTTGAATTGATATTGAGGTCTCACATTTTTGAACAACTGATTCTACTGTACATCATCTAGATCTTATACCAAATTTGTTTTTACCTTAAAATAAAAGACAATCACCATGTTGAGCAAATAACTCATTTTATTAACTATTCCAGAATATGGCCTTGATCCCGCAAACATGCCCATGTTTAAAATTAAGCATGTATGTGAGTATTTTCAGGATCAGGTCCTTTATTTCCCAGAAACATGTCATCAGAATGGTGTCTCAGACACTTGGCTGAAGCCTTGAATGATTGGTAGGATGGGAAAGTCCTTCATTTGGGGCATATTCTGTTCGTTCTCTCTCTCTCTCTCTCTCTCTCTCTCATTATTTTGTGTATGCAACTTCTGTTGACAGCCTGTAGCACCAAGTCCCTGAGCCTGGGTCACACTCGCAGGGTCTCAGAGTCCGAGGTCTACACTCAACTTTTATGGCCCCACAGCCTGTGAGCCTGGGCCAGCAGCGGCCATGCTGTACATCTTTTATCTCCGTGTAGATGTATCCCCAGAAAGTTGTATGCAGTTTAGGATTTTATCTGCACTGCAAATATAGCATTGCTAACCCAAATATTCAAAAATTGAGTTAGGCACCACAAAATCACGAGATTTAAAAAAAATACCTTTTGGGTGCTTTTCATTTTCCTTCTGGTTTCTGAGCCTTTAAAATACACTTGTCACATTTTCAAGCTTTTCTCTGCAACCAGTGAGGTCTAGAAACTACTTAAAAAAAATGATTCTCACCCAATTGCATGCCTTCAGGAGCTGGGGCTTTAAAACTGAGAATATCATGAGACTTGTGAAAACATCACAAGGGCTGGCAACACTGACAACAGGGAACCTAGTTAAGGGACAACCATGTTTTAACTTTATAACCAGATTCCTCAACACAGATGTATGTATAGACAGGGCCTTAAATCGTAAAGTACCATATTTATACAGCTGGTAGAGATCCATAAGAATGGTGAAAATCTGCACCCTGGTAGCATCTAGGCAGACCATCTGCACAGCCTTCAATAAAGCATAAAGAAAGGGGACTATGGTCTGCCTGGACCCAAGGGTGCATGGCCATCTCCCTCCTCCCCCACAAACTAGTTTACATGCATGGTGCAGTGTGCAGTATGTGCTAGCCAGAGGCACATGCTGCTCTTCAAACAGGCAGCATTTTTTATTCTCCACCCACCTGTCCTGTGCCATCTTGCCCTGTGACATGGGGCACTCAAACACAGCTGACACTTCTCTGCTTGTAACGTACCTCTGCTTAAAATGTTCATGAAGTCAGAGCTGAATTAATGATGACTGCAGACAAGCTGGATTAAATGTGCCCTGTTTGTTCTGACTATACTAACCCTTTGACAGCACAGAGTTCAAATCAAAAACTGCTTTCTCTTCCTCTCTGGTTGCCTAGCAACCTCCCTCCCCTTATTAGCATACAATTTCTATTCCTTTTTATTACATCACTGCAGTGTTATAGGCTTTGTTGCCAACCCAGCACTGCTCCCTATAAGAAATGCAGGATTTGGCCCTTTGTATGAGGTTTAGGGGAGTATGTGCTTTGGTGAAGAAATCAAACATGTAGGACTAGGAAACCTTTGGCTATGAATGTCTTGTCATAAGCTCAGCAGGTGGACTTTGTGTGGATATGCTATTCAAAGTCATTTCATTTTCAGTTGAGATCATTTGTAAACCAAGGGCACAATTCTCTTCCCATCTGCAAGGCACAGCTCTCTGCTGGTACTCTCCTGTCATTACATATGCAGAACTTCCACTTATGAAATATCTCTGGAAATCTGCTGTGCAGATCTGTGAGGAGATTTTTGCCACACATACTTATATCCAGGACAAACATGATGTTCTGACTCAGTAGGGGAAAACCAAGAAACTACCCATATCCACAAATATACAGCATCCATAGGCGGTAGTGGTGAAATAAATAAGACCCTCTGGCTCTTTCTACAAAGTAATTGGCAGTGGAAACAAAAAATAGTCACTTTTGCCTTCAGAATAGACAGATGTATATTATAACCTGGCATAAGAGGCAATTTCAGGCCTGAGTGGCAATTTTAACCTTTAATTCTTTTCTATTTTGTCAGTTTGTGTCATAACTAAAAACATGGCCTTAAACCTTTTTGTTGTTGTTGTTGACTTAAAATAGTGAATCACGTAGGAAATTCTCTCCACGGAGATATATAAACAATTCTAGATAAGCAAGCTGGGGTTAAATATCAAAGCAAGTAACTTGGGGCCTCTCTGCACTAGGGTAGAAAGTGTTTTGAAAACTTGTTACTTAATGTCTTTTAAAACATATTAGTTAAAAATGTGTTGTTAGGGCAAATTGTATTCTAATGTGTTAGCTGTTCCAGCCCTGTTCTAATCCTGTCTAAATAAACCTACTATAATTTGAGTTAATTGATAGGCTACAGATAATTCATAGATGTATTTGGTTTACCTTAGGGTTTAGCCTAGGATAAACTACAAACATTCAGCTCTCTTCTGTCCAGGTTCCATAACCAGGGCCGGCTCCAGGCACCAGCCGAGCAAGCTGGTGCTTGGGGCGGCAGCTTGTAGGAGGCGGCATTCCGCCCAATCCTAGGGCGGCACAGCCACTTTTGTTGTTGTTGTTGTTTGTTGTTGTTGTTCCACTCCAGTCGCCCTGTAGGGGGCAGCGGCGTGGAGGATGGGAGCGCCCTGCAGCAAGCCCGGCAGGGCAGTCCGCGTCCTTCCCTCCCAGCCGACCAGAGCGGTGTGGAGCCCTCCCGGCAGGGGGCACGGTGGGAGGGGCCGCGTGGCAGCGCCCCGCTGAAGCCCTGGCCACCCCCCTACTCTCTCTTCCCCCACTCCCTCCCCCTCTGGCCACTGCGATTTTTTTTTTTGCTTGGGGCGGCCAGAAAGCCAGAGACGGCCCTGTCCATAACTAGAGGACAGCCTGTGTATCAAGGGAGGTAAGGCATTGTAAATGACGTTTCAGATGTCAGGTTGGGCACTCTTCCACCACATGAGTTATTGGTTGCAACACTGCCCCACTGTCATAGCATGGAAGGAAACCACGCCAAGCTGGCACATAGTTGCGGAAACTTGGACAAGCCAGAGAGTAGATGGTAGGTCCTGATCAGGATCTACAATCAACTGGACAAGGAGGCAGGTGTAGCAACAGACTCCTGAATTTACTTATTCTGTTAGACTCTTTCCCACCACTGCTTCTACTCTGAAAGGAAAGAGTTTTCAGTTCCCTGGCATAGTAAAAGGCCAGTATTGCTCTTGTCCAAGAATGCGTGAGCTGTCATAGCAAAAGGGTGTTGAGAGATCAGCCATAGTGTCACACTCCTGATCCGCAGGAATGGGATTCCTTTCCTTTTCAGTTTCTCCATCAACTTGTATATAACACACAGCAGGGAAATTAGTCAGTAGCTTTTGGTCTGTCAATGGTTTCTTTGGCTTAGGAGCAGCTAAAAACGTTGATGGAGTGTCTAGATCAGTGGTCTCCAAACTTTTTTGATTGCGCACCCCTATCAGTAAAAAAATTTTGAGCACGCACCCCCTGCCGCGCAGGCTCTACCATTTTTGCCAAAGCAAAAAAAAAAAAAAGCTGCTTGGGGGAAGAAGAAAAAAAACAAACCTCCTCCTGCTGCACCCCCAAGGATCCTCTTGCACACTCCCTGGGGTGCACACACCCCACTTTGGAGACCACTGGTCTAGATTATCATTTACAAAGGTGTTAGGTTACTAGAATTAACTGGCAGTTAATCAGGGGCTTTTATACTGCAAACTTGAACTGAATTTTAATGTCTGTTGCCCTTTTGAGTCTCGTCCATACACAAAACTCAGTCAAGTGTGGTGGTGCTTCTGACTGGAATTGGCTAGCCCAAGAAGGGTTATACGCTAGAACTCAAGCAAGTATGACTCATCAGCTACTAACCACTTGACTGCTGCTAGTCCTCAAATGCCTTCTCACACTTCCCACCGTGTACCCAGGAAGGACAGACAGGTTCTGCCACAATTCATTCAGAAAAAAAATTCATAGAGGGCTCAGCTTACTGCAGCATTAAGGACCATGTTGCTCAACAGCAATCCCTTTGTCTGTTTAAGGAACGGTTATGTTGTGCTCTGCGGGGGAAGCCTTTCCAGTCTCCAAATAAAAGGATGAAAGCCAGAACATGACCTTGAGGATGAGGGGAAATGGACTGATAAAGACATGGAGGACTCTGGAGGGAAGAGGGAATATATTAGACATTTTCCTGTATAGTCACTGCAATTCTAGTGTCTATATTAGCATCTAGCTCATTATAAACTGCTTGGCATTGCCTTGATTATGAAGGGTATTATCCAAAACCAGATTCTATTCTGTTCTAACAATAGAAGCCAAATATGCCCTAGCCAGTCGTGCATAGCATCCATGGAAAACTCCAGAATTCATGTGCAAAAGTAGGTGGAAACATTAGACTAGATTATTAAAAGTGTTGATCTGTAATATGAGTAAAAGGAAAGTACAAAAAGAGGTTTTACACCTGAAAGTTATTATCGTTATTTAAATTGAGAAAGAATAATAACCAATTGTTTTCTAAGATGTATGCCGCATTTATGAAAAACCTTGAAGGATAAATGGATCTTTATAGCATGCTCCTTCCTCAAAGGGTTCTGTGAATAAAATAATAGTGAGAGAACTCTCAGTGGATGCTGAATGCTGCTAATTGATGAAATTATGACTTATTACACTGCAACTGAACTCTGCTTAGAAACACCATTTTCAGTATGATTTTTTAAAAATGACAGCTGAAATGTAAGAGGCTTTGTATCGAAAATGAATAGTGATAATTTCCTGATATCTTTTGAAATGAAAGATATTTCAATGACAGTAAAATTGGGAAATGCATGACTTTAAATACTGAGCTCATGGAATGTTGCCTTGGAAATAAAACAAGCCTTTGCTTTAATCCATAAGCTAATCTTGAATTGCTGAATTTATGAAGCATTTTTGTCATTTTAAGCAGTATTATTTATAATAAAACAGACAGTGTCAGCACTTCTAATGTAATATCAAATGAAATGCCAAAAGGAGGGTGTTACAGCTTTGTGTGATGGGGTGAAGCAGTCCCATTTATTGTTTAAGGTTAAAGGAAAACCCTCCTTAGAGGCAACCAATATCTGTGTCAAAGCAACTCACCTGCAGCTATTGGTTTGGTGAGAAGAGGGAAGAGTACAAAAGTTGGCATTAAATGTTTGATTTAGCACAGAGGAAATGGATCTCAGGTTTGCTGCTCTATCCTAACTCACCATTTTGAGCCTAAGTATTAACTCTTAAGATATGTTACCACTAACTGATATGAGGATCTTGGCAGAGGATCATAGGTACTGTTATTTGCATATATAGCTGTAGGTAACCTCAAGGTCTAATTTCAGCCTTAACAAATCTTTTTATTAATGGCTATGGTACAAGTACCTAAATCTTCAGTATTTTGGAGGGAGGGAGGAAGGTAATCTGCTAGCCTTAATTTAGGCACAAATGGTGGGCTCCCAGCAAAGATTCACTGGAGAGCTTTAACACTGCTATTGCTTAAATCAGGAAGAATGTGCTTCCTTTCTACAGTCCCAGAGTTTACACACGATGTGGACAAGTCTATAACAACAGCTTTTAAACTGCCACTGAAACTGGTAAGTGGTGACTTTGTTCTAGAAATTCTGACCAGCAAAATAATTCGAAAGAGAAGAAAAAGGACAGGCAACCTCTTCCAAGATGAAAAAGGTTGTTGAGACCAATCCTAAAATTCAAAGGAGAAAAGGGACTGGTCTAATCTCAATCACAAAGAAAAAGGTTAAGCCTAGAATTGCAGAGCAAGAAGAAAAAGGTGAAGCTTAGAGTTGAAGAGAAGAAAATAAGACTCAGAAGAGAAAGAAGCAGAATGTATTAGTAGAGATCCAGCTGAATATTAGGATTTTTTTTTTAAATTAATGGAGATATCCTATCTTCTAGAACTGGAAGGGACCTTGAAAGATTATTGAGTCGAGTCCAGCCCCCTGCCTTCACTAGCAGGACCAAGTACTGATTTTGCCCCAGATTCCTAAGTGGCTCCCTTAAGGATTGAACTCATAACCCTGGGTTTAGCAGGCCAATGCTCAAACCACTGAGCTATCCCTCCCCCCTCCCCGGGGGGAGAATAACCCTTTCATCAGGCTAGGAAGCTCAGATAGTCCAACAGTCCAGATTGTACCCTGGGTAATGTCACATTGGCATTTGTTTAGGATGACTTGCCTGTAATATGGCTATCCCCATTTTTGCCAGTAAATCCATTATATACCAAACTGCATCACTTCTGTCCCTCACACACACAGTCATTTATATTCATAAGGTTTATATTTTGTAATTGCTGAATATGGGGAAAATGGGAAATACCTTTTATTCCCCACATAGGCCGACTCTCTGCTCCACTGCTGATCTGTGGATGACCTCTTATGCAGAGTGTATGCTGGGATGTCACAATTTGAAGTAAAGAAATGTAGAGATTACCACTTCATGACTCTGACAAAGAGACAATGAAACAGTAAATGTAAAACTTGGCTGCGGTCCCCTGTAGTTCGGTTGTCACATTTAGCCCTTTAAAGCTGGCCTGTTCTTCTTTTTTTTAATACTCAACTAGTTGAGAATAATTTGATACATAATTACAAAGTTCAAACCCTTACTTCTTATAATGTGTTATGATTAACCAATCCCTCTCTCCGTATTTGTTTTCCTTTCCCCTCCTACCTGTGGACTCTTATTTATTTTATGATCAGGGTCTGCTGAATGCAGTATATCTTCTACAAGACATAATTGATAATGAATTATTTGTTTGGTTTGCATCATATTAAATAGATACTATTGTCATTTTTATGTTTGCACTTCAATCATAACATAAGAAAGTTTTTTCCCCAGTTTAGTCTGGGACTTTTTCATGGAACATCTGGGAGTTAGAAATTCTATGCTGATGGACATTTGACATGTTCTTGGAACAGAGTCCAAATGATTATGCAATCTGTTTTTCGAGCACTTCATGTTCAAGACCCACAGTATGCATTTTGTCACTGTGGATGGTTTGTGGATGAGGTTTATTTATTAGACGCTGGAAATCACCTTTAACAAGTTTTCAGAATGTTGCTTTGCTTGGCCAAAGTTCCACTAATTTTGCTGATGATTAAACTTAATACAGCAATAACGTCAATGCTAATTCCTCTCATGAACAAAGTCAATAGAACATTCACTTTTTGTTAACTGACTCATCTCCAAGGCAAGTTTGCTTTTGTGTTAAGCAAGCACCTGTACTTTTTTATAGAATGGGCACTTTAATTAGTGCAGTTTGGCTGTTGGGGAGGTGGGGGTCCAGGACTTACTCCCAGTGTAAAGAAAAGCAGTGCACACTGATGGTATTGGTTGAAAAATGTAATTGCCAAAACAACAGCATTTGGTTTCTGTTTAGATCTGTATTTCCTCTTGAAATACTTTTATTTTTCAGCAGTATATTATAAGATGTAAATGCACACACAAGAAAATCCTTTTTTATTGGCAGTGAACCATTCAATTAAATAACTTTACCTACGAGTTAGCGAGCAGTTACAAAGCTCTTGTGAGTTCCTTGTGCAACAGAGAAGTCATACAACTCGATGACAAGGGATTCTTGTATAGAAAAATGTGAGGGAATGGAGACAAGAAGTTTAAGTCCCATTACACAAGTATATGCTGTCAACATAGTTTCTGAGGGTTTAAATTGGTTCTTTGATTAAAAATTAAGATTACAATGTTTCACAACAGTCAAGGAATTTGGAGTTAAGGCTGCCACCTCTTTTATTCTTTTTGTGCATCATGATCTTTTTCATGATCAGAGAACAGTTGTCAATAGTTTTTTGGTAACAAGGGTGCATAGTATAAAGGGAAGATTAAATATATTTAAATGTTAAAATTACTGTGTTTTTTAAATGTATAGTTGTCAGTTCTTTAGAAATGTGAGTTAAATTGTAAATGTATTTGTAGTAGTATGAATGCACTGAAATTTAAACATTTCTTCTATTTTTAATAGATAAGTTAAATTGAATTTTTGGCAAATAGAATGAATACATAATGCCAGAATCATCTCTGGTCTATGAGAATTTTGGTTGCTTATTCCTTGGCTGAATTTGGTATATTAACCTGAATTGAATTTCCCTGTGATTTTGAATGTACAGTGAAAGCTGACATATACCATGTGAAAGCAGTTATTCAAAATGTGGTCTGGTGGCAGGGCATGGTGTCCTCAGAGGAGGGTCAGACTTTGGAACTCCGCTCTGAGGTAGAATGGGATTGAATTTGTTTAAGCAGTTTAGACTCCTGTCCTGCAAACATGCATGTGCTTAATGTTAACATGTGAATAGTCCCATTGAATTCAAAGGGAGAACTTGCATATTCAAAATAAAGCATGTGTAAGTGTTTGCTTGATACAGGCCTTATTTTGCATAGGCTCAGGTCAAAGAAGCCTTTGCTAGGATCAGCTACCTTTTTAGGTGATGTCCTACTAAATACCTCTGTTTCAAGGAATTTATCAGTACACACTCCATTGTCTTTGCCAGTAGTCTGTGTAATAGCTGCAAGACAAATATCATATTTTGTTGTTTTTCAACTCTCTTCTCTTCACTTTGCATTTATAAATCTGAGAGAATTTAAATGCAAAAAACCCAGCATTAATGCAATGTTAAGGTTGAGAAATCAAGCACTCAGTTAAGAGATTCCAAAAGTTTGTTAGGCTAACAACACTAATCAGGCCATGTTGCACATATGCTTGAATATCAGAGGGGTAGCCGTGTTAGTCTGAATCTGTAAAAAGCCACAGAGGGTCCTGTGGCACCTTTAAGACTAACAGAAGTATTGGGAGCATAAACTTTCGTGGGTAAGAACCTCACTTCTTCAGATGCAAGTAATGGAAATTTCCAGAGGCAGGTATAAATCAGTATGGAGATAACGAGGTTAGTTCAATCAGGGAGGGTGAGGTGCTGTTCAACTTACCCTCCCTGATTGAACTAACCTCGTTATCTCCATACTGATTTATACCTGCCTCTGGAAATTTCCATTACTTGCATCTGAAGAAGTGAGGTTCTTACCCACGAAAGCTTATGCTCCCAATACTTCTGTTAGTCTTAAATGTGCCACAGGATCCTCTGTTGCTATATGCTTGAATAGTAACCATCCATCTTAAATATGCTGTAAGTGGCAAAGCAGTTCAGTTACTATGTGTTATGCAACAGCATTGCAAGTTGCTGAAAAGTCCAATTCTTGAGCAACGGTCCTTATCACAGATAATGCAGATGTAAGCACAGGGCCAGAAGATGAAGCTGACGCACTATTAGTGCTTCAGGCCTGCTGCGCTTTGTTCTCTCTCAACCACCTCTCGGACTAGGGGAAGGAGGGAGGGCGGGAGGGAGGGTGGGCCGAGTGACGACATGGTGTACAGGTACAGGTACAGGGAATTAAAATCAAGAAAGGTGGCTGTGCATCAGGGAGAAACACAAACAACTGTCACACAGAATGGTCCCCCCAAAGATTAAACTGAAAACCCTGGGCTTAGCAGGCCGTTGATTTCACGGAGGAAGGGGAAGCAAATGAATACAGAACAAATCTATTTTTTATATCTTAAGCTGGCAGCCGACGGTGCAGCATGACTGATAGCCTCTGCAGTACGATGACGACAGATACCAATCGTAATATACCATCTTCTACCAAAAGGCAAGGGGCTGCTGCTGTGTAGCAATGCAGCCCCACGTCTGCCAGCCCCACGTCTGCCAGCACCCAGATCGCCCTCGGCCTCTTCTGGGTGCTTAGCAGACAATACTGGGCAATTGGCAGAAAATAGTATACTACGACTGATAGCCATCATCATCGAGACAGTAGCATGTCTGCCCAGGTGCCCATGATTGACAGCCACTGCAGTATGACGACGACGGATACCAGTCGTAATATACCATCTTCTACCAAAGGGCAAGGGGCTGGTGCAATGCAGCCCTACGGCTGCCAGCCCCACTGCTATTAGTCATGCTACACCGTCTACCGCCAAAAGGCAGTTAGCAGCTGCTGCTGTGTAGCAATGCAGTCCCACGTCTGCCGGCACCCAGAGGACATATGGTGACGGTGAGCTCAGCTGAGCTGAGCGGGCTCCATGCTTGCCATGGTATGTTGTCTGCACAGGTAACCCAGGTAAAAAGGCGTGAATCTATTGTCTGCCGTTGCTGTGACGGAGGGAGAGGGGCCTGACGACATGTACCCAGAACCTCCCGCGACACTGTTTTGCATCATCCGGGCATTGGGATCTCAACCCAGAATTCCAATGGGCGGCGGACGCTGCGGGAACTGTGGGATAGCTGTGGGATAGCTACCCATAGTGCAATGCTCCAGAAGTCGACGCTAGCCTCGGTACTGTGGACGCGGTCCGCCGACTAGAGCACTTAGAGCATTTTATGTGGGGACACACACAATCGGCTGTATACAACCGGTTTCTATAAAACCGGCTTCTATAAATTCGAACTAATTTCGTAGTGTAGACATACCCTTAGACTCTCTTTCACTCACTGGTGCGGCGTAGTGCAGCCCTCCATTATAGCCTTGCTAGCTGCATCTTCTGAGCTTCCAATGTCAATTGTTGAAAGTTTTCAAGTCCCTCCTGCAAACTCCTTGAATCTGAGCCTAGATTGGCCCAGTGGCCATCCTCAAGTTCTCCATACAGGAGATCCTTTGGAATGTGCCATTGTCCAGTCAATGCAGATGACAAGCCAACAGAGACATCTGTTTGAAAATAGTGATTAGGCTTGGCAATTTTGCAAGTACATTGGTATCAGGAACTTTGCTTTCCCACTTGATATTTAGAACATGGCAAAGACAGTGGGTGTGGAAGGTGTTTAGCTTTTTCTCATGCCTGCTGTAAGTGATCCAGGTCTTGCTACCATATGCATATATGCTGGTATTATAGTATCATGTAACCTTATTTTCTTTGTGAAAAAAAAATATATATATACACGCACACGCACAGAAACACACCAATGTATTAACTTTTAATCTACATCTTATGTTACACAACATCTTTGGTTAATGTTGTTGGGACATTCATAATTTCTGGAATTTTCCGAGTTTTGAGGACTTGATTTCAGAAGTCTGACATTAAGACGTATTTGCAGAGTATTTGGGGATCCTTCAGAATAAAAATCTCTGTATTGTTATAAGACAGTAGTATTGCCATGCAGAAGAAATCCAGTTACTTTCTAAACGTCTGGCACTATTCATAAGAATAAACCTTTTAGCATGTCAAGGGATTGGCTCTATACTGTGATAAACTATAGAGGGCTTAATGACTGAAATGTGTATAGTGTCTTTCTCTCAAGTATTCTAAATCATTATTTGCTGGGTGAAGGAGTGGCCTCACCCATCACTTCTCGGATAAAAAGTGCCAGCTCTTAAGGAATGCATAGGAAGTGAAGATTACAATATATGAATGAAATTGTAGGTAAGCAGAATGCAATTACATACCTGGAATTGTGCCCGAATATCGTAGGGCTAACACTACCTATTCTTGTGAAAAATATCATAGGCTTTTTAATGGCCACAAGTGTCCAATTTTTTAAATTTTTTTAATTTAAGATTTGGTTTCAATCAAGTGATCACAACCGCAGCATCCTCATACGTGGGAGAGGTGACCTGTCAGATGGGAAAATTCCAAAGCATTATGGCTTTCAGGGAAAAAATATAATACCTCAATGCTTTTTTAATACCAACAGGCAGGCAGTACACACACTGGAGCACTGCTATAATGTACTTACTACAAGCTACCCCATCAACAATGGGGTTCCTTGTTCTTTTTTTGGGTTTTAAAACACCACAGTCCAAATTTAGGTAGCTGCAGATGAAAAGATGTCATCTCTTCATATGTTTGGCCTTCATTAGCTAAATATATATTCGAAGTAAGGAGTGATCCTCCAAAAAGTAACCATCAGATATTCCATTAGAGGAATATTTTTTTCCTGGGCAGAAAATCTGTTTCTTAGTATAGAAATATGCAAAGCCACTACATGGACTTACCCACATTTCCTGAATTATGAAACAGTCACTGGCAAAGCAGAGCATACTGATATTTGCATGGTTTCACAGGTTGTATTTTTGAAATCCTAACTTTTCTTCCTGGATTATGACTTCTCATGGGATCAGACAGTTTCCTCATTCATCTCATAGTGAAACTTTCATTTTTATATCCATGAGAATCATGCATGGGGACTGAGGGTTGTATGTGGCTCATGGTTTCTATGTATGCTTTATTCTAGATCTGTAAATCAGTTGAGTGGTTTAGCGGATGTGTATGGTAAAATGCTATTTTAAATCTTGCAATTTTTTAAATTTGACGTTGACTAATGAAGAAGGTCTCTCTTTCCTCTCTCTCCTACAGGCATTGTAACTTCTTTTTTTATTTGTGGGGGGATGGAAGGATGGTGGAAGGGCTAAGCTGTTGAAGAGCTCTTTTCCTGCAGGGTTTTTGGGAAATTTGGGTAATTCGTACCCAGTATTGTGTGTCTTCTGATCTCCCCAAAACAAATATTCCTAATCTGAGTTCTTATTTTTTTCATTTGGGTGACTAGTACTTGATTATGAAATTAACTTCAAGTTCAAATGAAGTAGAAAATGTCAGTTTGGGGGGGAACCTCAGGTACTCGTTTCTCAGAGTATATCAATACTCATACAGTACTGAAATTAACTGTTCAGAATGCTCACTAGTTTTAGGGAAACAGTAAAATTATTCCAATTATGCTAATTGGTAAAGATATATACCTGGTAATACATTTATGTTTCTTGTTGTGAGAGATATTATAACTCTTTTTTTTAAGGAAATTGGGTAGATTAATGGAATGGGCTGGGTTAAATTGCTCTTCACATGCATTCCTTACCCTACTAGCAAATCTTATTTGATACATTTAAAGCAGTTTAGCTAAGGATGTTCGGTCAGGCAATAAGAGTAAGATGCAGTATACCATATTTGTAGGGACTAATCTAGTTAAGTATGTTTTTGTATTTATAAATAAACAAAATAACCCATAAAACCGAGTTTACTGCTTATATAAATCGTTGCGTCTCCAGTGACTTCAGTGGAGTTGTACCTTCTTAGGCCTATGATGAATTTGTCCAGTGACATTCTAGTTGTCTATAGGGTCTGAACTAGAGAGGACGCTAAAAACAATTTATTCACATTATGGATTCTTCTGTGTGCTCCACTTATACTGCTTCAGTATTGCACCATGTGATAGAAACATTACTGTCTTTGACAGCAAGTTTTTACACTCTGAGTACTCAATCTATCTTTAGTCGTTAATCTATTTATAGTAAGAGGAGTTACTGAATATTAAGGCACAATTTCTACTGTTAGACCAGTGTAACTCTCACTGATTTCAGTGAGAGTTGTGGTTTTTTTGTAGCTGTGTGTGTAACACAGAGAACTAGGCAGAGGGACCAAAGGATTAACTTTTTCCTGCTGATTACTATGTCTGGACATTGCTGTCATTCTAAAAGGGCTTTCATTCTGTAATGAGCAAACCCCTCTAGGTTTTGTTTGATTTTTTTTCAAATTTTAATTGGGGATACCTGCTGCTAGTTTTCATAGACCAAGCTTGACTGTCAGGATGGGTTTTCTAAGATTACCTTGCTAATGATATTCTGTAGTACAGTACTATTTGTGGTGCCATGTATAGAAGTTGCTGCATATCAAAACATCTTAAAATATAAAGAGAATCAGTCAAAAGCTTATAGTCAAAAGGAAAGATAGGTTTTTAGGAGAGAATTGCATCAGCCATGGCAGAAAGATGGGACACACTGAACCAGAACAGATACTGATCAACAAACAGGCCTAATTCTAAGTCTAGAGGTCATAAAAACTAAAACTGGAAGCTGAGTAGAGTTGATGGGATTGTGCCTGTTTACACTGTGGTTGACATTTGGTCCATAGAGAAAGAAAAGCATATGGGTTTTAGAAGAGATCATAGAAGAACATTGGTGTATCAATGATGTTAGATGCAACAGTTACTGTGCTACAGATACACAGTGACATGGTCGAAAAGTCTCTGCCACTTAATATAAACACAATCTGAAACCAACAAAAATCACAGCAGTAACTGGCCCAGTGTGGTATATGGCATTCTTCAAAGCCCAATACAAAGGGGGTAGGCTACCCTTAGCCTCAGTCTAGCCATACACAAAGGACTTGGCCATGCCAGAATCTGCTGCGATGTCCTCTCCTTTGGTTGAGGAATTGATATTTCAATAAAGGGGCACCTGCCTTTGTCCATGAAATTGAGGCAGGGTCGAGCCTCCATTTCCCCCATCCTATGGCTTGAGGTCTCCCACTGCTGTCCAGATAGAGGTGAAAAGACACCCAGGACATTCAAACACTGCCAGCAAAGAAGGAGCTCAAGAGTGTCTCTCTCCTCTCAGTCCCATCAAATACTCACACCGGCCATCCTATTGCTATTAGAACATATATGATAACCCTTATTACTTCAGCAGCTTTACATTTTACAGTGCTGAATAGACATTTAAGTAGATAATTAATTGCCACAGCACCCTGTGACCTTGTTGGATGGTGACTGGTTGATGAGACTGGAGTTAGTTGCAGTTTCGTGTAATACCCATTTCACAGATGGGGGAAATTGAGATACAGAATGACTAAGTGACTTACCTAAGATCAAAAGCCTGTACTGGAGCTCTGCAATTCCTGAGAGTCCTGTGGCACCTTTAAGACTAACAGATGTATTGGAGCATAAGCTTTTGTGGGTGAATGCATCCGATGAAGTGGGCATTCGCCCACAAAAGCTTATGCTCCAATACATCTGTTAGTCTTAAAGGTGCCACACGACTCTCTGTTGCTTTTTACAGATCCAGACTAACACGGCTACCCCTCTGATACCTGCAATTCCTGATTTATCAAGTCTTCTGTTCAATTTACTTGAAAATCCTGCATCTCTGAGTATGGTTGACTAGGAGACTGGGAGCCAGGAATTCCTGTCCAGA
Source organism: Chrysemys picta bellii (assembly GCF_011386835.1). Classification (NCBI taxonomy): domain Eukaryota; kingdom Metazoa; phylum Chordata; order Testudines; family Emydidae; genus Chrysemys; species Chrysemys picta. The sequence goes on along the minus strand of NC_088798.1, from coordinate 36,883,766 downwards.
ATGACTACATTTAAATAATTTTAAATTTTGGGTTATTATATCAAATTACTGAAATATTGTTCACCATAATGTATCTTGTTATTTCATTATCCTCACATTTTCATTAAATTGTATAGAAGATTAGTTCAACACTTTACACTGTGTGTACTTTTAAATGTGTGTAGCAATAAACATTTAATGAATAGCTTCCAGCTTATTTATTCTCAGAAGTAATGTTACTGTCCCTACATAGATCAACATAACCATTTATCACAGTTGTCAAAAAAATTTAAAAAATCAGTCATCATTATATGTCACTCATTCTCTTGTACATGAGCAGTTTATAACATTTTAGAACTTTGCAACCTAAATCAATATACGTGATTCATAATAAGTATATTCCCATCTAGAAAGCAATGCATGATAAAATGAAAGTGTGTTTTAATAGTGTAGGCCTGGCTTGACATGAATAATTGGACATAGATGAGACCTCATTTCTTGGGTGACAGGATTAGGGTGGTAACTGGATCAGCAGATTGGAAATAGAATATCCATATGAGCTAAGATAAGGGGGAATGATTTACAATGGACAAGATAAGTCAGAACATAAAGCGGAGGTAAAGAGTAAGTCATACATGGACAGTACGTGGACAGAGCATGCTGTACAAGAATTGGTTCCTACAAACTAACCAAGCCAGTCCTAAAACATGTAATGCAATGTATAGTAAATGCAATGTAATATGTTAATGTATATAAAGGAAGAGGTTTGCTATGCAACCTTGGCTATGTGGTGTGCCCTATACCCACCCCCTATGTTTGAGTCTTTTCAATTCAGTGTAGCTTTGCTGTATGCCAAATAAAGGAACCTGAGTGATGAGACTGGAGTTGAACTGAGTTCTTGGGGAACCATATGGAAGAGGTCTTGGGGGAACCCCAACGTAGTGGTGCCATGACTTTGATCCGCTTGTCTGGGGCAGGAAACATATACATCCCTTAGTATAAGGGTCGCAACCTAACATTAAGGGAAATGGCATTGGAAAGGTTTTAAAGGATTTAAATATGAGAAAATTAGTACCATGCTGAAGAAGTGGTTTAAATCTAAGGGCGGACCGTACAGACTCCCCAGAGAAGTGCTAGAGGGAGATTGGGACTGGGTGAAAAAGGAACTCCAAGAATGTATTTAAAATTTTTAAAGAATTTATTTAAAAAAAAATTCTTGACAGAGAATGTTGGAGGTTTCCTCTTAAAAATTGGCAGAGTACAGCAAAAATCAGTTGAATACCACTGAAACTTTCAAAAAAATAGAGCCAATTGGTAGTCATGAAAAAAATATCAAGTTTTTTGTTTGTTTATTCTACAGTAAAGAAAGCAAATCAAAGCAGCAGTCTTACAAGGATTATTTCTGGTGGCTAAAACGTTACCATGTACCATGTTAGGAAATGAATGCAAAAAGCGTAAAAAGCAAATCAAAGTTGTAAAAAACAAAAACAAAAAATACCTAAATAAAATACCTAAATATCTAAAAGGTCAGGGAAAACATAATGTCCATTGCCTATTTCCATATAGCCAAAGTAAAAAGTAGCTGTCCTTTAAGAACTGAATTTAGTTTGTACAGCTTAGCTAGTGGATTCTATATGTCCAGTCTGCTGATCCAGTTACCTCCCTAATCCTGTCACCCAAGAAATGAGCTCTCACCTATGTTCAATTATTCATGTCAAGCCAGGCCTACACTATTAAAACACACTTTCATTTTATCATGCATTGCTTTCTAGATGGAAATATACTCATTATGAATCACGTATATTGATTTAGGTACTAAGTTAAAAAATGCAAAAGACATAAAAGATAAGCTTAAAGCTACAAAGAAAAAGTCAGTTAAAAATGTGATGCTCTAACAAATCAGAGTTACAATCCGAAAATTTAGTAGCTAGCAAGGTCTTGAAAAGTCTTTTATTAAACATTAAAAAATTAAAGTATTTTTTAAAAATTAATGTACAATTAAAAGAAGCTTATATAAATTAACACGATAGAGCTTGGAGGACTAAATAGCGGTAGTAAAAGTAATAAAGTATTAAAAAGAACAGTGAAAGGTTTAAAAAAATGCTGAGTTGAAGAATAAAACCTAGTTATGGTAGTAAAATTCAGTGTAGCCATGCTCATGAAATCCTTAGTAATCAAACAAATTATGCAAGAGGGAGGTCAAATGGTGACAAATACCACCACTGTCTTTTTCCTCTGAAAGCATTCACAGCCATTCAGAAAAATGGGCCCTTCCCAAATAATGTGTCTATAATCAGTTGTGTTAGCTGTTCTCATATTTGGAGCAATCTAATTTACATTGTTTAACTATGAACAGTTTAGTTAAAATCACTTTAAAAATTAGAGATTTCTACATGGCTTAACTGCTTCCATATGTACTAGTAGGGATATAACCTAGGCGCACGTGTGTACACAAACATTAATAAATAAATTATAGTGCTAAGTTTAAAAATAAATAAATAACACAGCAGTTAAAACTGCCTGTCAAAAAAAGTTATGTGTAACAGTAAGTTTACTAAAATCTCAAATAACTAAAATACAAAAATAAAATAAAAACAGCAGTAGAACAAAACATTGTGAAAATACAGCAATTATTAGAGCCCAGGCAAAAAATGTTATCTTGCCTGTATAAAAAACGAACACACACAAAACCAAAACTTACTTAAAATCTAAATAAAAAATAAAAAATTGCAATTTAAAAATGTAAGTGTCTCAGATGTGTCATCTGCTCAAACTTGCAATTTACAAAAGGAAAATTTCAGAAATATAAAACCATATTAAAAAAATCAAAGGCTCAGCTGGCAAGGCTAAGCCAAGCAAGTTTAAAATATTTATTTGGTCTCTTGTATAAACTGTTTACAACATAGCAAAACCCAGCTAAATTAAAAACAAACATTTTTTTAAAATGTAAAAAGTACAGTATATGTAAAATAAATGTTTTTTTTTAAATTCTACTAAAAATCCATCCAAATCTTTCATTCAAAATTGCAAAGCTAAGACAGGCATTCTTTCAGGCAATGTCTCCTTTCAGTCTTAACTTTGTTAGTTAACCCTTCTGGTGTCTCAATACTTTTAACAAAGTTTAACTTTTTTTTTTAGGTTTGCTGTGTAACTTTAAATGTGTGATATGCCCTATACTCACCCCCCATACTCTTGAGTCTCCTCAACTCAGCATAGTTTTGCTGTATGCCAGATTAAAAAAATCAAAGTGATAAGACTGGAGCTGAACTGAGTTCTTGGGGAACCAAGTAGAAAAGATCTCAGGGAACCCAACCAATATCCTTCACATAGTATAATAATCTAGCCTTTGTAAAGCACTGATCTTGCACAAGCAAGACACTAACAAGCAAGTCACTGACATGGATTATTGTTAGTGGTCGCCTCTCCTCCTGCCATCCCCCCCATAAGTGAATTTTAAAGGAAGTCAGAAATGGTACCATGGAGCTGTTCTGCTCATTAATCTGCCACCATCATCGGCAGTCCCTCAATTCGAGGATAATCTCTACCACAGATATACATATGGGTTCTGAGATGACTCAGGAGTCCAATCCTGGAACCGCAAATCTGCCCACAGTAGGTACAGACATTTCCTGGCAGGTCAGATGCCTGCTGGGAGAAAGTTCTTTCTTTTTCCTTCCTTCTCTCTCTCTTTTTGGCTTCAAGGGCAAGGCACAGCTTCTCCTCAAAGTGGATCACTGCCTGATGGAGGATGTGGTGCCATTGAGATTGGTTGGTAGTTTGTTCTTTCCAGCTTGTGATGTCCACATCGGTTTTCTTGAGATACGTTTTCAGTGTGTCTTTGTAGCATTTCCTCTGACCACCACGGGATCTCTGACCATGTAGAGGACTTGTTTTGGAAGGCAAAAGTCTGGCATCTGCACACAATGTCCAGCCCAGGGGAGCTGGTGCATGATGATCATTGCTTCAATGCTGGTGACATTGGCTTCAGTGAGGATGCTGGTGTTAGTGCAGCAATCTTCCCACTTGATGCAAAGGATCTTCTGGAGGCATCGTTGGTGGAACGTCTCCAGACTCTTGAAGTGCTGTTGATAGGTCACCCAGATTTTGCATCCATAAAGGAATGTAGGAATAACATTTGTTTCATAGACCTGGATTTGGTGTCCTGCTGTAGGCCATAGTCTGTGAAAACATCTGGGAAAGCAATTTTCCAAAGGAAGCACTTGTGCACTGGATCCTGTGCTGGATCTCACTGTCAATTTTTGCGTTTTGAGAGAGTTGGCTACTGAGGTAACCGAAGTGCTCGATTGTCTCCATAGTCTGTCCCTCGTTGGTGATTTATTGTGGGTCATGTGGAATGCCTGAAGCAGGCTGATGGAGCACTTTAGTCTTCTCAATGCTGAGTGAGAGTCCTAGACTTCATTAAGTTTGTGCAAAAAAATCCAGTGTGGACTGAAGGTCATTCTCAGTGTGCGCGAGGATGGCACAGTCATCAGCATACTGAAGATCAGTAATGGACGCCCTAAGGACTTCGAGCAGAGACGTCGAAGATTAAAAAGCTTCCCACCCATTCTGAATTGGATGTCAACTCCATTGGTCTTTAACGAGGACCAAAATGACTGCTAAATAGATGGAGAAGAGGGTTGGGGCAATAACGCATCCTTGCTTAACCCCAAAAGGGGTCCATCTGCAGGCCATTACAGAGAACGGTGACAGTCATCTGATCATGAAGAAGCCTTTGGAAATTAATAAATTTTGGAGGGCAGCCAAATCTGGCCAGCACCTTCCACAGGGCTTCACAATTGACAGAGTCAAAGGCCTTTGTCAAATCGATGAAGGCGACGTACAGGTCCTGATTTTGCTTCTGAGAGTTTTCCTGTATTTGGCGGGCAATGAAGATCATGTACATATGTGTATTCTTCCTTTGTTGGTTTACCCCAACATTTATTCCAAGTTTTAAACCAAATGGATCCATACCCAAAGGAGTACATCTGTTACAGTATATTACTAGAAATGTGTAACTCATTTCAGAGCCTGCTGAGATAATTGTAATATTCGTAACTAAGAATACTGTGTTACACAACTGTAAAAGATATGAGGTAACATTTTTAAAAGTATCTGAGTGATTTAGGCTCTTAGAGTGACTTATTGAAAGTCAATGGGATTTAGGTTTCGGTGACACATTTGAAAATTGGGTTTCGGCTCCCAGGTCGCTTAGATACTTTACCTCTCTGTAATTTTTTTAAAAAAGAAAGAAATTACTATAATTGCTTGTGTATATCTGTTTGCAGCAAGGCTTTTGAATTAGGTAACAATCTTACATTTTATTGAGTAAATTAGTAGTCAGATTCTAGATTAAACATACAATATTCATTTAATTAGTATATGAGATTTTCATATTAAGAACACCTTGATTGATCAGTCCATCAGCCCTCACTGAGAGAGTGCCAATCACAACACATCATTTGTGGTGTTCTAGCCAGTCCTTCAGCCACTTGCTGGTCAGGCTGTCAGTGGCACTGGACAACCGATCGGCAGTGCCATAACAAGGGTGAGGTGAGTGAGACACTTGCCTCGGGCGCACAAAGCCGAGGGGCGTAGAAAGCGGCGGAGAAAAAAAAAAAGCCACGATTGGTGGTGCTTCGGCGGCAGCTCTACTGCCGCCGCTTCATTCATTCTTCGGGGCGCAGAAAGCAGCGGAGAATTCCACAGCGGGGGGAGCCCCAGATCCGTCTGCAGTGAGGGGAGGGGACAATAAAAGAGAGGGGGAATTTCTGATGGCTGGGGCAGTCTGTGGGGTTGGGGGAGGAGGTCCCAATCAGTATGAGAAGGGAAAGAAGGAGGAGGTCATGGGGTGGGGAAGTGAGGGAGGTCTGTCTGTGGAGTCGGTTTCAGTGAGATCACTTCAGAATAAGAGCTCTGGTATCCCAGCCAGAGGGGAGGGGACGGGTGGAGTCACTGCTTGGCTGAATTCCAGATGGAAGGGGGAACCTGGGCCCGAATGGGAAGTGAATCTCCCTCACCCCCAGGGTCAGGGCTGTGCAGCAGCTGGTGCGGAACGAGGCCTAGGGCTTGCCTTGCCTGAGCGATCCCGTGGCTACCTTCACCTTGTGGGTCCCTCTGGGATCTCTTCAGATTGGGGGGAAGAGATAGGGCAGGGGCTAGACCTCTCATGGTCAGAAGGAAGTTAGGGTTCCATGGTCAGCACATCTCTGCCCCATTCACCAGAAGGAGAGTAATTGTGCCCTGCAAACCTGAACTCCCAGCATTCTCAGGACACATGCTGATCCCTAGTGGCCACTGCTGATATCCAACACCTCTCTCCTCTCTTAACCTGTTAGTCCCTCTCTGGATTGGAACTGGACTGAAACCAAAGACCATCTTCGAAGCAACATTACCAGCCCAAGCAGTCAAAAATCATGAGTTATACCCCCCAAAATTACAGGCTCTACCGCCATCATGTCATTCATTCTTCGGGGCACAGAAAGCGGTGGAGAAAAAAAAAAGCTGCGATCAGCACTGTAAAAATGATAAACAAAATAAATAGTATTTTTCAATTCACCTCATACAATACCTTAATGCAATCTCTGTATTGTGAAAGTGCAACTTATAAATGTAGTTATTCTTGCTACCTAACTGCACTCAAAAACAAAACAATGTACAACTGAAGAGCCTACAAGTCCACTCAGTCCTACTTCTTGTTCAGCCAATCAGTAAGACAACCAAGTTTTTTTACATTTTATGGAAGATAATGCTGCCAGCTTCTTATTTACAATGTCACCTGAAAGTGAGAATAGGAATTTGCATGGCACTTTTGTAGCCAGCGTTGCAAGGTATTTATGTGCCAGATATGCTAAACATTCGTATGCACCTTCATGCTTCGGCCACCATTCCAGAGGACATGCTTCCATGCTGATGACGCTCGTTAAGAAAATAATGCGTTAATTAAATTTGTGACTGAACTCCTTGGGGGAGAATAGTATGTCTTCTGCTCTGTTTACCCGCATTCGGCTATGTATTTCATGTTATAGCAGTCTCAGATGATGATCCAGCATGTTGTTTGTTTTAAGAACACTTTCATTGCAAATTTGACAAAGTGCAAATAAGGTACCAGTGTGAGATTTCTAAAGATAGCTACAGCACTCAACCTAAGGTTTAAGAATCTGAAGTGCCTTCCAAAATCTGAGAGGGATGAGGTGTGGAGCATGCTTTCAGAAATCTTAAAAGAGCAACTTTCCGATGTGGAAACTACAGAACCCAAACCACCAAAAAAGAAAATCAACCTTGTGTTGGTGGCTACTGACTCAGATGATGAACGTGAACATGTGTCAGTCGGCACTGCTTTGGATCATTATTGAGCAGAACTCATTATCAGCATGGATGCATGTCCTTTGGAATGGTGGTTGAAGCATGAAGGGACATATGAATCTTTAACGCTTCCGGCACATAAATATCTTGTGACGCTGGCTACAACGGTGCCATGTGAACACCTGTTCTCACTTTCAGGTGACATGGTAAACAAGAAGCAGGAAGCATTATTTCCTGCAAATGTAAACACACTTGTTTGTCTGAGTGACTAACTGAACAAGAAGTAGGACTGAGTGGACTTGTAGGCTTTAACATTTTACATTGTTTTATTTGTGCATGCAGTTATGTTTTGTACATAATTCTACATTGTAAATTCAACTTTCATAATAAAGAGATTGCACTACATACTTGTATGAGGTGAATTGAAAAATACTATTTCTTTTGTTTTTATAGCACAAATATTTGTAATAAAAAATAAATATAAAGTGAGCACTGTACACTTAGTGTTCTGTGTTGTAACTGAAACCAATATATTTGAAAATGTAGAAAACATCCAAAAATATTTAAATAAATGGAATTCTATTATTGTTTAACAGTGCGATTAATCGTGATTAATTTTTTTATCGCTTGAGAGCCCTAATATTAACCCTTGTCACTGGAAGAACTGGGATTAAATTAATTGTCTGTCTTTGTCTGATTTTGAGCGCAGTCTTGAAGTGATCAATGAAGACTTTTATTTCTATGTTCCAAACATTTATTTGTGCTATACCACAGGAAAACCTATTGAGAGAGAAGGAATTAATTTACATTGTATAGCTTCTCAGTAGGACATACAAGCATGTTCCTAGGGATTAGAAACGATGAAGCAACACTGTGCGGTCTTTATTCTCAAAATGTAGGGTTTTACCTAGAGCAATATAATGAAAAAGAATTACATGTTGTATGTATATACGGTAGGTAAGAAGCATACAACAATAGAATTTATTACAAATTCAGATTGGAGCTGCCACTAGATGTCATACTGTTTTATTTTTTTTAAATGTAGCAGTACCTCAAATACTCAAAATCTAGAACGTATAAACTGGAACAGGAAAGATTCTAAACAAATTCATTTGAAGTTGATCTATTGTTGAGTCCTGCTTTTTGTCTGTTTTTTAACATTGTAAAACATTCATTTGTGCTTTGGTGAGGTGGGATCAGTTGAGCACTGTTTATTTTTTTAAAAATTTTATTAGCTTTTTGAGCTTTTTATCTGAATTTTAAAATATTCTTTTCTCTTTCTACAGAACCTTCTGGGTTTAAATCCCCGTATGAAAACTCATGCAACTCTATGTTCAAGTGCAGTAAAGAAACAAGACAAGAAACAGTGGAAAAGGAATGCTGATAAGAGCGGTTCAGTAAGTACTGTACTTATGATAGATCTGGAAAATATTAATTCATTGTTAAGGTTGGAAAAAAGTCAGAAAATGCAGAGTTACATTTCCCACATAGTTAAGCATCCATATAATTATGCCTCTGGAAATTGAGAGTAACTGCACTGACTTCAGTGATTTACTCCAGTGTAAATGAGATCAGAATCTGGCCCCAGATTTTAAATTATGCCCCTTTTTCTCTTTGCATGAAATAGAATTTTTCATTATAAACTTTCTGAATGCTTGGATGTCCCTGCTATTTTAGACACTGCCTTTATTGATCTAGGTATGTTCTTTGTTCCAATATGATATTTGACCGGTTTTATATGATAGTAGTTGTTAAGTCTTACATTTTATTTTATTAATGGTTGCCTCTTTGATTTCCCACCTGATCAAGGATGCCTGTCATGTATTTGTACTGTCTCCGTCCAGATTGTGCAGGATAGTCCTCTCAACTCAGATGACTTATCTCATTAGGTTTTATGGAATTTTTTAGGTAGAGTATTACACTTCCACCCCTATGAACTAATATTTATCCTTGCTATATATTCTGTTGAGTGTAGTCTCTATTATGATATCCAATTGTATGGGGGTTTTTCCGCATTTCACCATGTTTTAGAAATACCTGCTATATTTATGTCCTCTTTCATTGATAGGAGTGAAATATCTAAAGCAAATGCCCCACTTTCCTGCTTCTGCCTCCTCCCCTTGGCAAGTGTACCTCTAGTACGCACTCAAAGTTCCTGATGCTCTTAAACTTATAGGGATGTGTAAACATTTTCAACCCCAGGATGCATTTGTGGACCTTGGTGGGTGATTGAAGTTGAAACAGAATCTTAGACATCATGTAACTTTTCATTTTTTCAGGGTTCTAGCTGAACCTTTTACATAATCCCTGAATTCTGGGGTTGGGGAAGGTGCTGCTCCTGTGTGAAGATCCTTTGTGTTCAATGGGACTCTGTACAGGTACAGGTGTCTGCCCACAAGTTGCTCATTGTGTGATCAAAGCCTTAGTTATAAACAGTTATAACTCATATTTTAAAAATGGACTTGCATGGTAATATGCGGTAGTTATACTGTGTGGCTATCGGCTAAAAATTCCTATTTTTAGTTCATAAATTGGGCAAAATTTTAAAATGCCAGTACAAAATTTGAAGGGAGTTTTGCATTTCTATCCAGAAAATAGTCCCTATTTTAAAACTTTGTTAAACATTTTTCCCTGTCACAGCCTTGCGTAATTATATTAAAAACAAACAACCCCCCCATACATTCCCTCTTGCTTCAAAAAGCCCCCCACACAAGCAAGAAAACAAAACTTTATCTGGTATCCAGTTAAATGGGTGGAGTTAGTAAGGTGCAAAAACTCAATGAAAATGTCTCTGCCTTTCTGGACTCTCCAGATCACCATCTATAGCTCTTTTTAATATAAATCAAAGAGTAGAGAATTGTTTAATCCTCCTTTAGCCTTCTTAATGTAAGGAAGCTATTGTAAACAAACATTGGGAGGGATGGGAATTGATTGTATAGGAAGCTGTTTGCAGGTAAATTTCTCAATCAAAGGCCAGAAGGAACCACTAGATCATCTAGTCTGAACTCCCGTGTATTACAGGCCCGGCACTCACATGCTAAACCCAACAATCAAAATGTAATAGAACCCACAGGAGACTAGACTATTATGTGCCACAGGCAAAGAATAGGAGGGACCAAAGTGCCCCAGTGCTCGAGCCCTCCCCAGTGACAGGGAAATGATTAAGTGAGATTAACAAGATAATCCAGGCAAGTGACCCAAATGTGTAAAAAATACAATTAGGAAGGCCAAAAAAGAATTTGAAGAACAGCTAGCCAAAGACTCAAAAAGTAATAGCAACATTTTTTTAAGTACATCAGAAGCAGGAAGCTTGCTAAACAACCAGTGGGGCCACTGGAAGATCAAGATGCTAAAGGAGCACTCAAGGATGATAAGGCCATTGCGGAGAAACGAAATACATTCTTTGCATTGGTCTTCACGGTTGAGGATGTGAGGGAGATTCCCAAACATGAGCCATTCTTTTTAGGTGACAGATCTGAGGAACTGTCCCAGATTGAGGTGTCATTAGAGAATGTGTTGGAACAAATTGATAAACTAAACAGTAATAAGTCACCAGGACCAGATAGTATTCACCCAAGGAACTCAAATGTGAAACTACAGGACTACTAACTGTTATCTGTAACCTATCATTTAAATCAGCTTCTGTACCAAATGACTGGAGGATAGCTAATGTGACGCCAATTTTTAAAAAGGGCTCTAGAGGTGACCCCAGCAATTATAGGCTGGTAAGCCTAACTTCAGTACTGGGAAAACTGGTTGAAACTATAGTTAAGAACAAAATTGTCAGACACATAGATGAACATAATTTGTTGGGGAAGAGTCAACATGGTTTTTGTAAAGGGAAATCATGCCTCACCAATCTATTACAATTCTTTGAGGGGGTCAACAAGCATGTGGACAAGGGGGATCCAATGGATATAGTGTATTTAGATTTTCAGAAGCCTTTGACAAGGTCCCTCACCAAAGGCTCTTAAGCAAAGTAAGCAGTTATGAGATAAGAGGGAAGGTTCCTCATGGATTGGTAAGTGGTTAAAAGATAGGAAACAAAGGTTAGGAATAAATGGTCAGTTTTCAGAATGGAAAGAGGTAAATAGTGATGTCCCACAGGGGTCTGTACTGGGACCAGTCCTATTCAATGTATTCATAAATGATCTGGAAAGAGGGATAAACAGTGAGGTGGCAAGATTTGCAGATGATACAAAACTACTCAAGATAGTTAAGTCCCATGCAGACTGCGAAGAGCTACAAAATGATCTCTCAAAACTGGATGACTAGGCAACAAAATGGCAGATGAAATTAAATGTTGATAAATGCAAAGTAATGCACATTGGAAAATATAATCCCAAGTATACATATAAAATGATGGGGTCTAAATTAGCTATTACCACTCAAGAAAGAGATCTTGGAGTCATTGTGGACAGTTTTCTGAAAACATCCACTCAATGTGCAGCGACAGTCAAAAAAGCAAACAGAATGTTGGGAATCATTAAGAAAGGGATAGATACTAAGACAGAAAATATCATATTACCTCTATATAAATCCATGGTATGCCCACTTCTTGAATGCTGCCTGCAGATATGGTCGCGCCATCTCAAAAAAGATATATTGGACTTGGAAAAGGCTTAGAAAAGGGCAACAAAATTTATTAGGGGTATGGAATGGCTGCCGTATGGGGAGAGATTAATAAGACTGGAACTTTTCAGCTTGGGAAAGAGATGAGTAAGGGGGGATATGATAGAGGTCTATAAAGTCATGACTGCTGTGGAGAAAGTAAATAAGGAAGTGTTATTTACTCCTTCTCATAACACAAGAACTAGTGGCCACCAAATGAAATTAATAGGCAGTAGGTTTAAAACAAACAAAAGGAAGTATTTTTTCACACAATGCACGGTCAACCTGTGGAACTCCTTGCCAGAGGACGTTATGAAGGCCAAGACTATAACAGGGATCAAAAAAGAACTAGATAAATTAATGGAGGATAGGTCCATCAATAGCTATTACGCAGGATGATGTCCCTAGCCTCTGTTTGCCAGAAGCTGGGAATGGGCGATGGGATGGATTACTTGATGATTACCAGTTCTGTTCATTCCCTCTTGGGTATCTGGCATTGGCCACTGTTGGAAGACAGGATACTGAGCTAAATAGGCCTTTGGTCTGACCCAGTAGGGTTGTTCTTATTTTCTTATGCAGAGGAAGGTAATAAAACTCCAAGGTCACTGCCAATCTGACCTGGGGAAAAATGTTTGGTGCCATCTCAGACCAGGCCCACGCTGCCCAATGCCGCATCTCTAGCCAGGGCCATCCCTGACCCTTCAGAGGAAGGAGATTTAAAAAAAACCCAAACCATCCCAGGATACAATGGGAAGGGATAAAAAATCCCTTCCTCGCCCCAGCCAGCGGCTCGCTGACAACCTGAAATATGAGTTTTAGGCATATATGACAGAAACTGAGAGTGAGCCTTAGGGCTGTTGAATGCTGCCCCCCACTACCACAAGCAACCCCATTGTACAATTGCACTCATAAAATTGTCTAGCTTACTCTTAAAACTAATTAAATTGTTTGCACCTACTACACCTTTTGGGAGACTGTTCCAGAACCCCTCTGATGGTTAGAGACCCTCTTCTAGTTTCCAGCCTGAATTTGTTTGTGGCAAGCTTATATCCATTTGTTCATGTGGTAACATTATCCTTTAGTGTAAATAGCTCTTCATCCTCCTTGGTATTTAGCCCCTGATGTATTTATAGATAGCAATCGTATCTCCTTTCAGCCTTCTTTTTTTGCTGGACTAATCAAGCCAAGCTCTTTCACTTTCCTCTCTGAAGATAGGCCTTCCATTGCTCTGATCATCCTAATAGCTCTTCTCTGCACCTGTTCCAGTTTAAATTAATCTTTTGTGAGCATGGGTGACCAGAATTTTACACAGCATTCCAGATGAGGTCTTCCCAGTGCCTTGTACAACAGTATTAATACTTCTCTATCTCTAGAGGAAATGGCTCACCTAATACATCGTAGGATCCGATTTGTCTTTTTCATAGCAACATCACATTGGTAGCTCATAGTCATCCTGTGATTGATCCAATTCTGACCTGTTTATAAGCAGATTTAATTCTATTTGAAGACCATTGGTAATTGCTGTTGTTTGTATTTACATTAGGTCAGAATTTGGCCCTTAGCATCAGTTTTTCATCAAGCTATACTGATGCGGATTGGGTAGAATTACCACTGGGGGAAGGATGGGTGTATGAAAATACAGAACTAATTAAATTAACAGCCCTCAAAACTCTGTGAACAAAAGCTGCATCTGCTGAGGCATGCACACAGTGACTTTGTAATGTCTAAAATCCTTCCAGATGGCAGACTTACATATTTTCTCAGAATAATCACACAAACAAAATTTTAACTCCTAGTCTGCTCTGAGACATTTTTGGTTGCCCTGAAAGTAGAAACTAAATGTTAATATCCTTCCAAGCACCGAAAAAGCTAAAATGTATTCTCCTTAAAGAAGGTTCCTTGTGCTTTAAGTGAATATTGTGACTTGTTTATTGTGTCAGACAACTAGGCTGTTGTTTAAAATTGGTTTCTATGAGTAGATGGAAGGCAGTCAACGTCCCCTATAATACATTGGTATTTATAAAACAGCTTTCAGACTGCAGGGCTCTTTTGCTTAGTCACCTGAGATTTAGGTGATTAACACCTGTATTAAAGATTCAGATAGTTACACTGAGTCTTGCTGGCAGGTGGAACCGATAATTTCCAACCAGGATGTACAAGGGAAGTGTTTCTTTGAGCCAGAGGGAGGACAGAGGCAGTCCTGGTAGTCATCCTAAAAAAAGCCATGCTTGAGGAAGAAATTTAGGCTGAGGTTTTGGTTGTGTTACTGTCTTTGAATTACCAGTAGACAAAAACCTAGGAAGGAGATGAGTTATGACACTAATTTGAGATCTGTGGGCCCTATTGAGGGACTATTTCTGTTCACAGGATTGCTCAGGGTATCTCACATTTTCCTGCCAAAGGCTTCTTAGCTGAGTAAACACTGCACCAGAAGTGCATACTTTATTCTGTTGGGTGTATATTAGGAGACATTTCAATATCTATGAACCAAATTTTGTCCTCATTTAGACCTATTGGACCCCATTGGGTTGAGAGAGGTGCACAGGTGTAAACAAAAACTTTTTTTGACCCTACATATTTTTTTTATGATTTATTACTCACTGGAGAAATCTGAGTTCAGTGGGACAGGACATTCTGTGCCCCAGGCTGAAGGAGGCTTGTGAATATTGAGGAGAGGTTTTGATGAGGAAGAGGATATAATCAAAACCATCAATTCAGGATTTATTCTCAAACACTGCTTGAAACTGCTTATACATTTTATTGCTGTACGTATAGAACAATATTAGGAATTGCTTCAGATGGAAAAGTTGGACGTAATTCAACAAAAGAAAAAGGCAAGAAGGGGGAAATTGGATTGTTGTTAATTGCCATAGCCTTTGCCTGTATTGAACTTCTGGCAGTAGTAGCACTGTTCTTTGTGCTTGCATTTACTAAACCTGATCAACATCTTCCAATAGCCAAACCATTTTTAAGTGCAGCTGTTTATTGCCAGGGTATCACTTTGGGTCAAAGCAATTTGATTTAATTTTTCTGTAGCTCCTCCCAAGTATCGGAAATATAAACAGATTGATTGTTTCTTATTCTGTGACATGTTAAAGTACAAACTAAGTCTGTTTGTACAGTGTGTTGTAGGCCAAGACATGCAATACGCTACATGATGTATCTGGTGATGTCTATTTGAGTACTAATAAATACTTGTTCAAATGACAAACAGCTTTTCACTTTGTCTCTGTGTAATTGTTTGTGAAAATTTGCACAAATGAGTTTTTATTAATACAAATGTTTGAGGAATGACTGCTGTTTGTACAAATTTCCATATACACATGGAAGTAAGGGTAGAAAAGACTATCCATTTGCAGCTATCTGCTGTTTCTCTCCTCTTTTAAATATTTGTTGTCCAGTAAGGGAGCTGGAAAAATATGCTACTTTGGTGACCAGTTGTACACCAAAGTTAGAGAATAATCTAAATAAACTGTTCACAGATAACTGGTGGCCTGAAAGATAAATTGTTCAAATTACAAATAAATAAATATCAGTCAGTTTACCCGTAACTTGTGAACAGGAAACTTATTGAATAAATTATTTGCATTGAATAATTTGACCAGCTCCAAAGCTGTATTAATGAAACATATAGTATATTTATAAAAATATTCCTAAATATTGTAAAATAGAGAGCACTTATTAAAGGAAATCAATTCAATTATCTTTATAACTTAAATCTATTGTTTACCTTTGCTAAATATTTATTTGTTCGTGTGTGTGTGTGTGTGTGTGTGTACATATGCAAGTTTAGCTCTTTTCTGAAAAGGTAACAATAGCAGATGTTTGTCTAATCGCTACCCTATTCAAATACTAATCGGCGGAACATACGTAGAATGCTAGTAGTATGAATAGGTATACGATGGCAATAGTGTTTTTAATCACATCACTATTCAGCCACTAATCGGTGTGATGATTAAGGGACATTAGAGGGAGCACTTTGACATCTGATTCTTGGAACTGATGTCTGCTCAGGCTGTGCTTTGTGGTATCATGGCCAGACTGATTTCCTTAAATAAAACACTCTGATTCCCAAATGTGGAAAATGTTACATTAGGATCTGTTGACATGATTAGGGAATTTGAGAATGTTTTTTTCTACTAGTGATTGACTGTATGTACGAACTATTTACATGAATAAAAGATGGATTACTTTGAGTATCAGTAAGAGTTGAAAAGTAACATCAAGAGATTGTATCTTTTACTCATAGTATCAATAATTAAGTATTTATAGGGACTTTAAAATGTACCAGTTTAATCATTTAGCAAATTCCAACTCATGCATTTTTCAGACACACTAATTACTTTGCATTTGTACCATACACTGTGTTTTCTAGACATTTTATTCAAGTGTGACTGTGGCTTATATTATATCTGTACATGAAAATGATTTACCCCAGCTGTTTCTGTAAGATACATGTTACAGCACTTGTCTTCTGTTTATCTTAGTTGGAATTTGTCCTTAAGACATAATCATCAAAATTTGTCAGCTGTTATGAAATCTGCCTGCCTGCTACAGATTAGCCCTTTCCCTAATGTAACTCTTCTGTTATAGAGTCTTAAGTACATTATGTCCTAATGGTGACATTGTGTCTGGTTCTTTTAATGAGTGTGCTAAGGGTGTGAGGGTGTAAAGAGCTTTTTCCTTCCCTTGTGAGCCCCTCTTCATGCAGAGCACACACACAGTTGCAGGGCACTGGAATAGTGGCAGTGTCTGCCCTACCCTAAGCAATAGTGAGGGATTAGTAAGGCTGGCTACTGGCAGTTCCAACCAGTCTCCCTGAGAATTAGGAGAGCTGCATAGGCTGGGGAATGTAATCTGCCATGAGTGCCATATTAATAGTCCTAGCTTCTGGCAAGCCATGCTGGGAAATAGGGCATAGATTATATATTCCCCTTTCCCCACAAGACAGAGAGAGACTCTGAGAGACTGAGGCAGGTCTGCCAGCAGCTTCTGAAAGGTACAGGTGAATAAACCCCCCTTGCTTTATCTTTTTAGTTTTCCAGTCCTTTGCTTCATATTGATTCAGTGATGAATACCTCCCAAGGGAGTCTGAAACAGTCTGAGACTTTGGATACTTTTTTGCTGACTGTTGGCACAGGATGAAATACAAAGTTATTTTGGATAGGTGTTTGGCTTGTTTATATTTTAAATAATCAAAGTTAATTTATGGCCCACTATGACCCTGACCTGGATTTTGAAACTATCACCAACCTCCTATGAAAATATTCAGGAGTCTTCAGATTTGACATTGGGTTTCTCCTATTTTAGAGTGTGGGGTGAGCCACAAAATTCAGAGGCAGGCCTATATTTCCTACTTTCTACCAAAGTTGGTGTCATCCCAATCTGGGATTTTGTTTTGGGTCAAATGTTCCCATATGTCTATTCACAAAAGAGATAATGAAAAATCAAATGAAGACAATGTACATCTGACATATGAACAAATCCCATATCTTTAAAAAGCATGATTAATATTTATCCCTTTATTAGAGTTGATCAGATCAGAGTACAGAGAGAACCAAAGGTTAAACCATTCTTCACACCTAACATATAGCTGCCTCAGTGTATCTGCTGAAGTCTTAATACTCTTCAGAAGTGTGTGTGTACAGTAGTGCTTGCTTGTGGTCACTGGCTGGAGGTAAGAAATGGTGACTGCTTCTTGTGCAAGTGGCATTGCCTATTAAGACCCAGTTGTCAGTTTGGCAGGAGTGGCAACTGGAGGCTGGGGTTGAGGAGGAGGAGAAGAAGGAAATATTGGATGAGAAGCCAGGAGGGTGGGAACTGAAACTGGTGGGGTAAGGAGACTGGGGCTAAGGTGAGAAGTCTGTGGAATGGGGACTGGGGCTGGCTAGGTGGGGAGAATGGGAGTGGGACAAGGAGGCAGGGAAGAGACAGCTTGGTAGGGATGAAGCAGAATGGGTCAAACTTCTTGGCCACTTACATAACATCTACCACTTTTCAGCATTTTCCACCACACCCAGACTCTTGGTCAGTCCTTCTCTGTCCTTCTATCAGGGCAGCCACCCGAACCCTTCCTTCTGCAGGGGCAGAAGGTTCTGAGTCTACTAGAGCATGCTCTCCTTCAGAGCCTGGAATGGAACCCAAGATTCCTAAGTTTCACCATTCCTTTGCTATCAGCAAATATCTGTGATGCCTGATGGCAAAATGTCCCATTTCTCTCATGTTGGTCAACGTAGAGGATGATCACCTGCTATTGCTATTGGTTACTCCGTTAAGTTAAGTAGCAGAGGTGGTGGATCTAAAGGTTCCGATCCTGCTGATAATACATGTGGCAATGTGATGCCACATGAGGAATTTTCCATTTTTTTCAGTTTGCTTTTTTAAAAGACTAGAAAATTACACACACACAAACTGACTTAAGAGAACATTATGAAAGTTACAAAGTCAAACACTGAAAAGTTAGGAAATGATAGAATTAAGGTTGCCTGTGCACACCATCCTCACAGCCAGGCATTCACCTCCAGGATGCATCTGTCTCCACCTAAGCTCCTACCCTTGACTGGAAAGATCAAAGAGAATACCACCTGTGCCCCCAACGCTTTCATCCTTACTCCCAGAGCCCTGTAGTAAGTTCTGATCTGCTCAGGGTCATACCTCATAGAATCATTAGTGCTCCCATGGATGAGTAGCATGGGGTAGTAGTCAGAGGGCCCGATAATCCTCAACAATCCCTCTGTAATGTCTTGGATACAGGCCCCTGGCAGGCAGCATACCTCCTAGGATACCATGTCAGGCTGACAGATGGGTGCCTCTGTCCTCCTCAGAAGAGAGTCCCCAATCACCACCTGGAAGAGATGGTTGTGATACTCCCAGCCTTAAGGGTAAATGGCTTCTCCTTCTCCACCTTTGGGGGCAATTCCTCCTGGCTTTTTCCCAGGGCAGCATAACAGTTCTTCATCACTGTGGTGGGTCCTCCCTGTGACAGAGCCATATCATCCTCCTCCAGTCTTTTCTAGCTAGATAGCTTCCTCAGCCTTGGACATCTCCATATGAATACTCGAAATGAATTCCTCATGTGCATGGACGCTCCTCAGCATAGCCACCTCCTCCTGCTGCTTTCTCTCCTGCTTCCTAAGAGTTTCCACCAGGAGACACCTTTCACACTGGCCTGTCCTTCTGAGAGTCAGAAATGCAGAACAGAGTCTTTTCAAATCCACACCAGGATCTGGGTAGAGGCATCCATGGTCAGGTTCTCTGTCTGGATACAGATGCAGGTGGAGGGGACGGGAGCAGTAGTGGCACTAGTGATGCAGCCATGTAATCACGTAATTAGAGACTATATTATAATGCATGTGCACAAGAAGGCCAGAATATGGTTGCAAAGGCAATCTTAATTCTGGCATTTCCTAAATTTTGAGTGCTTGGCTTTACAACCTGAATGTTGCTTCTTTATTGTGTTGTGCCATCTAATAAACAATATTCCAGTGTGCTCTACTATCAGCAGCATCTACCTCTGCTTCAGTGTATAATTCCTGAAAGAAATCTTTCTTGAAATCCTCTCTTCTGGCTTTCAAACAACCCCCCAACCTCACCAAACTCAGCAGGAGTAAGCTCTCCACAAACCATGATCCACCAACTCAAAGCAGCACCAACAATAACAGATGCAAAATCTGCAGACATATCTCCAGTGCTATGATGATCAGTTCCCCCACAAAATGCCTTTCAAGATCCATGGGTTCTACACAGGCCTATCGCATGTGATTTGCCTCATTCAATGCAGTAAATGCCCCAAAAACAACGATGTTGGTGAAACTAGACAATCACTATGTTCTAAAATGAACGCATATAGAAAAATGATAAAAGACAAAAACACCCTATCACCCATGGGCAAATGCTTTTCACGAAACAATCACTCCATATCTGACTTCTCAATCCTCATCCTCAAGGAAGCCTGTACAACCCCTTCAAAAGATGAGCTTGGGATCTTAAATTTATAGCTTTGCAAGACATTAAAAATTGTGGTCTTAAACTGGGGGTTCTCAAACTGGGGGTCAGGACCCCTCAGGGGGTCAGGAGGTTATTACATGGGGGGGGGGGTCAAGAGCTGTCAGCCTCCACCCCAAACCCCGCTTTGCCTCCAGCATTTATAATGGTGTTAAATATATAAAAAAGTGTTTTTAATGTATAAGTGGGGGTCGCTATCAGAGGTTTGCTGTGTGAAAGGGGTCACCAGTACAAAAGTCTGAGAACCCCTGTTTTAAACCATAAATTCAGTGCCTTTATTATTACAACAATCAGTAACCCACTAACCTCCCTTTTTTGTCCTATGACTGGAGCAGTGTTAATTAGCCACTTCACCTAGAATGGTTGCAGAATATGTGTTAATGACTTATACTAAACAGTCTGTTGCACCTTGTGTTTAGTTGTGACACTCCTGAGTACCTTTCCCAGCAGGGCCGGCTCTAACTTTTTTGATGCCCCAAGCGGGAAAAAAAACAAAAAACCCAGGGTGCAGGGCGGCTGGACCCAGAGGCAAAGCAAAAAAAAAACAAAAAAACCCAGGGTGCAGGGCAGCTGGACCCGGAGGCAAACCAAAAAAACCCAACAAAACCCTGGGCGCAGGGCAGCTGGACCCAGAAGCAAAGCAAAAAACCCCCCAAAACCCTGGGTGCAGGGCGGCTGGACCCGGAGGCAAAGCAAAAAAAACCAACTAAACCCCAGGGCGCAGAGCGGCCAGACCCGGAGGCAAAGCAAAAAAACAACAAAAAACCTGGGTGCAAGGCGGCTGGACCCGGAGGCAAAGCAAAAATAAATAAATAAATAAAATAAAATAAACCCCAGGGCGCAGGGCGACCGGACCCGGAGGCAAAGCAAAAAATAAATAAATAAATAAATAAAAAAGGGCAGCCGTGCTGCCCTCAGATTGGACGGAATGCCGCCCCTTAGAATCTGCCGCCCCAAGCACAAACTTGCTTGGCTGGAGCCTGGAGCCGGCCCAGTTTCCCAGACCTGAAGAAGAGCTCAGTGCAGCTCAAAATCTTGTCTATTTCACCAACAGAATTTGGTCCGGTAAAAGATATTCCTCGTTTAGTAATATGTTACTCTTGTCAAGTGATCTCTTAAAGATTATGTTGCACATACTTTTCTCCTTCCACTGTGAGAGAAACATCACATTCCTTTGCTGCTGACTTAGCTCTGCACTCCCCACCCTCAAATAAAAATATCCAAAGCAATAATGCTATTTTCAGGGCACTTGAGATTGGTGCATATAGGTGAGCACCTTTCCCTCTCTGCAGGAGTTCCTTACAAAAGTTTTCTTTAGATTAATTATATAGTTCTCCTTTTTTTCAGTGATTCTTATAGCTAGTCTATGCTTGAAATGCTACAGCGGCACAGCTGCACCGTTGTAGCGCTTCAGTGTCGACACTACCTATGCCGATGTCAGAGGCAGTCCCATCGGCATAGGTAATCCACCTCCCCAAGCGACAGTAGCTAGATTGATGGAAGAATTCTTCTGTCAACCCAGTGCTGTCTGTGCAGGGGATTTTTCACACCCTGGGTGACGTAATTAAACTGACATAATTTTCTAGTGTAGGCCAGGCCTTACCCTTGTTATATTATTTTCCTTAATTCCTGATTTCTTAAAAGCATTTGCCTCCTATGGCCCTACAGGCACATCCATTCCCATCCAAAGAGCATGAAAATTCCAAAGGCTGCCATTGTCTTCTTCAAGGATTCCATCATTGCTGCCAGAGAGGGGAGCAAGTCTGATGTGAGTTTAGCATCTGTTCTCTTGAGCTAGAATCAAATGCTTTATATTGTTTGAAAAATATGAGGTCAAGCATAAATTTCTAACTCTCTAGCGGATCATGATAAATCAACTTCTAAAATCAGATATTCGTCCATTGCAGAGCTGCATAAGTGCTGTTGGTACCAATGAACTTTTCTAAGGGCATGTCTACGTGTACAGCGCTTCAGCGGCACAGTGCGTCCGGTGATAATAACACCACCTCCAGGAATGGCAGAAGCTATGTTGGTGGGAGAAGCTCTCTTGTTGATGTAGTGCTGCGCACACAAGTGCTTGTGTTGGTGTAATTTATGTCACTCTGGGTCATTCACACCCCTGAGTGACATAAATTATACTGACATAGGCTGTAGTGTAAACATAACATAAGCAAACTGGTCTATTTTTTAAATTGGGGGTTTACTGAATCTTCTACTTGTATGATGCGATTGGAATAACAGAGACTTGGTGGGATAACTCACATGACTGGAGTACTATCATGGATGGATATAAACTGTTCAGGAAGGACAGGCAGGGCAGAAAAGGTGGGGGAGTTGCGTTGTATGTAAGAGAGGAGTATGACTGCTCAGAGCTCCGATATGAAACTGCAGAAAAACCTGAGAGTCTCTGGATAAAGTTGAGAAGTGTGAGCAACAAGGGTGATGTCGTGGTTGGAGTCTGCTATAGACCACCAGACCAGGGGGATGAGGTGGACGAGGCTTTCTTCTGGCCACTAGCAGAAATTGCTAGATCGCAGGCCCTGGTTCTCATGGGAGACTTTAATCACCCTGATATCTGCTGGGAGAGCAATACAGCGGTGCACAGAAAATCCAGGAAGTTTTTGGAAAGTGTAGAGGACAATTTCCTGGTGCAAGTGCTGGAGGAACCAACTAGGGGCAGAGCTTTTCTTGACCTGCTGCTCACAAACAGGGAAGAATTAGTAGGGGAAGCAAAAGTGGATGGGAACCTGGGAGGCAATGACCATGAGATGGTCGAGTTCAGGATCCTGACACAAGGAAGAAAGGAGAGCAGCAGAATACAGACCCTGGACTTCAGAAAAGCAGACTTTGACTCCCTCAGGGAACAGATGGGCAGGATTCCCTGGGAGAATAACATGAAGGGCAAAGGGGTCCAGGAGAGCTGGCTGTATTTTAAAGAATCCTTATTGCGATTGCAGGAAAAAACCATCCCGATGTGTAGAAAGAATAGTAAATATGGCAGGCGACCAGCTTGGCTAAACAGTGAAATCCTTGCTGATCTTAAACACAAAAAAGAAGCTTACAAGAAGTGGAAGATTGGACAAATGACCAGGGAGGAGTATAAAAATATTGCTCAGGCATGCAGGAGTGAAATCAGGAAGGCCAAATCACACTTGGAGTTGCAGCTAGCAAGAGATGTTAAGTGTAACAAGAAGGGTTTCTTCAGGTATGTTAGCAACAAGAAGAAAGTCAAGGAAAGTGTGGGCCCCTTACTCAATGAGGGAGGCAACCTAGTGACTGAAGATGTGGAAAAAGCTAATGTACTCAATGCTTTTTTTGCCTCTGTCTTCACGCACAAGGTCAGCTCCCAGACTGCTGCACTGGGCAGCACAATATGGGGAGAAGGTGACCAGCCCTCTGTGGAGAAAGAAGTGGTTCGGGACTATTTAGAAAAACTGGACGTGCACAAGTCCATGGGGCCAGATGCGCTGCATCCGAGGGTGCTAAAGGAGTTGGCGGATGAGATTGCAGAGCCATTAGCCATTATTTTTGAAAACTCATGGCAATCGGGGGAGGTCCCAGATGACTGGAAAAAGGCTAATGTAGTGCCCATCTTTGAAAAAGGGAAGAAGTAGGATCCGGGGAACTACAGGCCAGTCAGCCTCACCTCAGTCCCTGGAAAAATCAGGTCCTCAAGGAATCAATTCTGACTCACTTAGAGGAGAGGAAAGTGATCAGGAACAGTCAGCATGGATTCACCAAGGGGAAGTCGTGCCTGACTAACCTAATTGCCTTCTATGATAAGATAACTGGCTCTGTGGATGAGGGGAAAGCAGTGGACATGTTATTCCTTGACTTTAGCAAAGCTTTTGATACGGTCTGCCACAGTATTCTTGCCGCCAAGTTAAAGAAGTATGGGCTGGATGAATGGACTGTAAGGTGGATAGAAAGCTGGCTAGATGGTCGGGCTCAACGGGTAGTGATCAATGGCTCCATGTCTAGTTGGCAGCCGGTTTCAAGCGGAGTGCCCCAAGGGTCGGTCCTGGGACCGGTTTTGTTTAATATCTTTATTAATGATCTGGAGGATGGTGTGGATTGCACTCTCAGCAAGTTTGCAGATGACACTAAACTAGGAGGCGTGGTAGATACACTAGAGAATAGGGATCGGATACAGAGGGACCTAGACAAATTAGAGGATTGGGACAAAAAAAACCTGATGATGTTCAACAAGGACAAGTGCAGAGTCCTGCACTTAGGACGGAAGAATCCCATGCACTGCTACAGACTAGGGACCGAATGGCTAGGTAGCAGTTCTGCAGAAAAGGACCTAGTGGTCACAGTGGATGAGAAGCTGGATATGAGTCAACAATGTGCTCTTGTTGCCAAGAAGGCTAACGGCATTTTGGGCTGTATAAGTAGGGGCATTGCCAGCAGATCGAGGAACGTTATCGTCCCCCTTTATTCGACATTGGTGAGGCCTCATCTGGAATACTGTGTCCAGTTTTGGGCCCCACACTACAAGAAGGATGTGGAAAAATTGGGAAGAGTCCAGCGGAGGGCAACAAAAATGATCAGGGGTCTGGAGCACATGGCTTAGGAGGAGAGGCTGAGGGAACTGGGATTGTTTAGTCTCCAGAAGAGAAGAATGAGGGGGGATTTGATAGCAGCCTTCAACTACCTGAAGGGGGGTTCCAAAGAGTATGGAGCTCAGCTGTTCTCAGTGGTGGCAGATGACAGAACAAGGAGCAATGGTCTCAAGTTGCAGTGGGGGAGGTCCAGGTTGAATATTAGGAAACACTATTTCACTAGGAGGGTGTTGAAGCACTGGAATGCGTTACCTAGGGAGGTGGTGGAGTCTCCTTGCTTGGAGGTTTTTAAGGCCCGGCTTGACAGAGCCCTGGCTGGGATGATTTAGTTGGGAATTGGTCCTGCTTTGAGCAGGGGGTTGGACTAGATGACCTCTTGAGGTCCCTTCCAACCCTGATATTCTATGATTACATCAGTGGGAATTGCAGATGATAAGCATCTCTCAGGATTTCATTCAAATGCTTTAGGAACAAACACAATTTCTTTGATAATCCCATTATGTTTTCAAGGCTTCACAAAGCTGCTTTGTACTTTTTTCCATTTTATAGAAATTGGAGAGTGCTTTTTGCCTTTATGTAGATTAAAGCTTTTTAGAAAGTTTGGAAGAAAAGGAAAGCTTATTTTGAATGTTTAATTGACTATATGTAAACCCAGTTGTCTGTGGAGATTTTTTTTAGTAACTCATAAGTGCTTGAATTGCAAAAGAAAAAATATTTTAATTTTATTTAAATAAGTTGGTTACCTTGTGCTTTATAGACCATGTGACAAGCCAGGGGATCCTGCGCCAAAGAGCTTATTATGATCTATTATGCTAGTAGGGAAGCCTAGTTCCTGATGCTTACTTTGTAGAGTTTACCATTTTGTCATTTATATCTTCCTGTGCATTTGTCAGTGAACAGCCAAACAATGCGAATAAAATCTTGCATACGTTTGTAGCAATAAGTCTGAAAAGCATCCTTACCACCAGGGCTCTAGAAAAGATGTGGAGTGGCTCACACTGTTGCTAGGCAACACAACACTATCAC
Organism: Chrysemys picta bellii; assembly: GCF_011386835.1. Lineage (NCBI taxonomy): Eukaryota > Metazoa > Chordata > Testudines > Emydidae > Chrysemys > Chrysemys picta. The sequence goes on along the minus strand of NC_088798.1, from coordinate 36,858,276 downwards.
AGATAGTATTTTTCTTTTAATTTATTTATTCTTCAATTTGAGAATGTCCTGCTTGGAGCCATTTGGGTAATAGTTAGGCAGCACACAGAAAGCAGAAAACTGCAGAAGCAGAATAAAGGAATGCAATAACTAACTAACTAAAAAGTCACGACACATTTATAAAATGGAAAGAACCAGGAGACATGAAATAATTAGTGAAGAATAAAGGAGAAAGAGAGAACGAAAAACAAACAAGGGGAAAGAGAACAAGAGAAAAAACCCCAAGCAATAAAATGAAAAAAGAAAAGATAGGGCACTACTGAAAAAAAATTTGAAATGGAAAACACAAATGAAGTAAACACAAGGGAAATGGGGGACACTGTTATATAAGAAAAGGAATTAGAAACTTACAGATGAAAAGGGCTTGAAGAGGAAAAAGCAGAAATTGTCTTAAGTGAATGATTGCTATCTCTAATTGCTCCACTTTTTCCTCCTTCTCTGCTTAGGCCTTGGCAACAATGGTAACACCTTTTGGGAGTTGGGGAATGGCTAATGGTTCCAATGTTTGCTACAAAAGGATAGAATAAGAGTTTCGGGTTTGTTCAGAACTATTCAGTGTTAGAGATTTGAGGATAAAATTCGAAACTACAGGAGTGATTTAGGAGCATAAGACTATGGGACGAGGGCACCTAAGTCAATGGGACATAAATCTAAACATTAATATACATTGTACTATTTAAATAATATTGGATTTAAGTACAAAAAGTACATGAATGTATTAAGTTAAGGGTACAAATTTAGGCACAGATACTACAAACATACTAATGATCCGATTGAAGAGAATGGGACTGCTCTTCTACTTACACTTAAGCACATATGTAAGTGTTTGCAAGATCAGATCTTTCAACTCTTCAGTTTGGGAAAATGTTACAAGTTAAGATTTAATATGCGACCTTAAGTCAGATCCTTGTGCATACCCATTAGGGTCCTTTCATTACAAGATCGTATCCTATTTCTCAGATAATACATTCCGATACCATACAAATCTATTTTGGAACTTCAGAGGCACATCCCATTCAGCATTTTGTTAAACAGGAAATTTGACAGAAAAAAACAGATTAGAGACTGGTCTGGATTTCAAAATGCTGAGCACCCAGTGGCTCCCTTTGGGGTCCATCGGAACGGCTGGGTTCTCAGCACTTCTGAAGATCTGGCTGTAAGATCTTACTGACTAGCAGGCTGGTTTCAAGATAGACCATTTGTTACGAACAGAAGCTATATACAGAAATGAGGTACACAAAAGTTCCTACTGCTCCCTGTAGCTGCACCCTGCTGCTACCCTGTCCTGGGCTTCTTTCTTTCTGTTCCCCCCGCAGAAAGTGTCACAGGAAACCAAGTCTGCATGGAGAGTGTACAGGCAATATGGCATCTGTACCCTTCCTGGAGGACTTGCTCTACAGCACACTGGCCACTTATTTAGATGCCTAAATTCATATTTAGGAGCCACACTTCAGGCCTCTCTTTTTGAAAATATGAACCTTAGATTTCCTTGCTTGCCTGGCAATTGCTATGGAGTCACTGCCCTGGGAGTAGCTGGAGTGCCTCCTATTGCTCAATAGCACCCCCTTCTGGTCTTTTATACAGCAGTTTTAAAAGGTGTCAAAGGCAGTGCATTCATGGGGAAGGCAACATTCCTGGGGCTCCAAAGCATGATTGTGTTGGAGAGGAAGGATCTTCAGGACAAGACCATGGATGCTACCAGTGGGAGCGGAGACCATGCCAGTAAGGCAGTAAATAGGAAAACAAAGCTAGCAAGCAATCATGATTGTCAAAATCAAGGTATTACATCGTTAGATGTCCTTGTCCATCAGCCGTCACACTAAACTGAGGTCTTTTGTGGTGATTTCTAATGCTCAAGGCTGTGTAAGGAGAAAGCATTGTCACATCTGTGTTCACCTACTACTATTACTGGCAGTGTCATGTAACGCAGGGGTGGGCAAACTTTTTGGCCCGAAGGCCACATCTGGGTATGGAAATTGTATGGTGGGCCATGAATGCTCACAAAATTGGGGATTGGGGGGTGGAGGGGGTGAGGGCTTTGGCTGGGGGTGCAGGCTCTGGGGCGGGGCTATAAATGAGTTCAGGGTGCGTGAGGGGGCTCCGGACTGGGGCAGGTGGTTGCAGTGTGTGTGGGAGATGAGGACTCTGATGGGGGGTGAGGGCTCTGGGGTGGGGCTGGGGATGAGGGGTTGGAGGTGCAGGCTTCGGGTGGCGCTTACCTCAAACAGCTCCCAGAAGCAGCAACATGTCCCCCCTCTGGGTCCTACGTGGAGGCATGGCAAGGGGGCTCTGCACGCTGCCCTGTCTGCAGGCGCCGCCCTACAGATCCCATTGGATGCGGTTCCTGGCCAATGGGAGCTATGGGGGCAGCACTTGGGGCAGGGTGCAGAGCCCCCTGGCTGCCCCTCTGCTTAGGAGCTGGAGGGGGGACATGCTGCTGCTTCCGGGAGCTGCATGCTTCCTGCCTGGAGCTTGAGGACTGGATTAAAATGTCTGGAGGGCCGGATGTGTCCCCCGGGCCGTAGTTTGCCCACCCCGATGTAATGTGTTAAGAGCTTTGGATACCTTGATTATGATAGTCACTATATAAAATCTTGTTTTTTGCTGTGTGTGTGTATCCCATGACCATTTTGGTCGGAGGAGCATCATTTCATGACGTTTTAGTGACTGTCGTTTTATCCCAGTGATACCAAGTCTCCTTTTGGACTATTGTGAGGTATTATCACCATGCATTATTATCCCTGTTTTACAAAAGGGGAACCGAGGCACAAAGAGGCTAAATGACTTGCCCAAGATCATGTGGGAAGTCCATGGTGATGCAGGCAATTGAACCTGGGTCTCCCACATCCCAGGCCAATGCCCCACCACCTTTCCTCTCTGTTCTTTGTGCTACATAGTAAAATTCTTATTTTTAACTTGCTTCTCATGAAAAAAAGAGAAATAAGTGAGATTCTTTTTCTCTGGATTTGTGCTGGAAATATCCTAAGGTTTATTAGAGAGCCATAGTATCTTATACAAAGAACATTATGCTTATTGAAAATGATGTTATTTTTTCTCATTTAATTTTGTCTGAAATACATTCTTTATTATTTATAATTAGATGACAGATCAGATGGTGAAGATTTTATAAGTAGCACAGCCATAAAAATAACCTGTCTCTGATCTTCTGAAAAAAGATACACAGGAGCAAAATATATTTAGTAAGAGAAAAAAGTATATTGTATATCATGGATGTTGTCCTGAGCATGTGATTTTCTTTTCTCCCTTTGCCAGCTTTTTTTATTTTTTCTTGTAGCTGCATTCTAATTTCATGTTCTTTCTGGTCTTTTCCTGATACCATAGGGACAATGAGGTTCTTAATTTACTGACATTTGCTGTGGTGTGCTACAACAAGATCTCAGATACTACGAACATGGTATAAGAACGTATATAGCTATAGTCCTCTTATATTGATATGTGCAGTTTATTTTCAAGGTGCTTCTGCAAAAATAGCAGCAACTTGTTCCTAGACTAGCTGTTTTGGAGAGAAATTAATGGAAGAGCTATCTAAATCCCCTAGAATGCTTTGAAAATCCCAAAGGGACTGTTTCCTCATCTCATGGAAGGGGAAATAGGAGTCTAGATTCTTATCCAAAGTATGTGAATTGTGGACTCACTCCAACATATGTTGTAATGTTTCTGGCTGATGTCAGAGTGAGCACAGGGAAAGCCTAAACTACATAAAAGGATTGAGGCATGGTGACACTGAAAAACACCATTTGCGTTTTACATCTGTGACACTCTTCTGTCTCATCTGGTGTTATTGAATGAGACACTGAAGTCTTCTGTCATTCAGTAATATGTAAACACTTCATTACAGCAAAAAGTATGGGTTCTAATGTAAATGTCTTTTTCATCTTCCTCAAGTATGAGAGGTGCAGTACACAGAAATAAATTATATTATTTGTATGGTGATCTTGTCATATTTATTTTTAAGTCTGTCTATTTGAGTAGATCGTGGGAGATGCAATCTGCTGGATTCTCTTCCCAGATAGTACAGTAGTTTGTAATCCAAAATTACATCAGTTCAAATGTGGAAAAATACTGGAACAAATTATTTAAAAAATCAATTTGTAAGCACCTTGAGAATGATAGGATTATAAGGAATAGCCAGCATGGATTTGTTGAGAACACATCATGCCAGGCTAACCTAATTTCCTTTTTGGATGAGGTTACTGACTTAGTGGGTAAGGAGGAAGCAGTAGACATGATATATCTTGATTTTAATAAGGCTTTTGACACAGTCCCACATGACGTTCTCATAAGCAAACTAGGGAAATGTGGTCTAGATGAAATAACTATTAGGGAGTACACAGTTGGTTGAAATACTGTACTTTAAAAATAGTTATCAGTGGTTTGCTGATAAACTGAGTGAGCATATTTAGTTGTGTCGCGCAGGGGTCTGTCCTGATCAGGTACTATTCGATATTTTCATTAATAACGTGGATAATAGAATGGAGAGTTTGCTTATAAAATTTGCAGATGACACCAAACTGGGAAAAGTTGCAGGCCCTTTGGAGGACAGGATTAAAATTCAAAATAACCTTGAAAAATGAGAGAACTGGTCTAAAATCAACAAGAAGAAATTCAACAAAGACAGGTGCAAATGCTCAACTACAAAAGAGGGAATAACTGGCTACGTAGTGGTATAGCTCAGAAAGATCTGAGGATTATAGTGGATCACAAATTGAATGAGTCAGCAATGAGACACATTTGCCAAAAAAGGCTAATATCATTAGTGTATTAACAGGAGTGTCGTATATGAGACCTGGGAGGTAATTATCCTGCTCTAGTTGGCACTGGTGAGGCCTCTGCACTGGAGTAGTGTGTCCAGTTCTGGGCACCACACTTTATGAAAGATGTGGATAAATTGGAGAGAGTCCAGAGGAGAGCAACAAAAATGATGATAGGTTTAGAAAATCCAACATATGAGGAAAGATTAAAAAATCTGGGCATGTTTAGTTTTGAGAAATGCAGACGGAGTGGGGGAACCTGGTAAGTCTTCTTATATGTGTTAAGGTCTGTTATAAAGAGGATGGTGGTCAGTTGTTCTCCATGTCCACTGAAGGTAGGATAAGAAGTAATGGGATTAATCTTCAGCAAGGGAGATTTAGGTTAGATATTAGGAAAAACTTTCTAACTATAAGGACATTTAAGCTCTGGAATAGGCTTCCAAGGGAGGTTGTGGAATCCCCATCATTGGAGGTTGGACAAACACCTGTCAGGGATGGTCTAGCTTTACTTGGTCCTGCCTTCAGTACTGCGGGCACTTGTAGAGCCAGAAGGGACCTTATTTCTATGATTCTATAATATGAATCAAAATATGAGAGCTGGGTAGCATTTTGCTGATGTCTGTTTATGGAGCCTATAGCTTTTTCACATGCTTCAGAGCACTGACAGTCACAATCTTCCTCCTTCAGTTTCCTGGGAGGAATGGCACTGGTGGCAAAATCTGGTATAAAATGCAAGTGGTAGTTTACCAGAGCCTACAGCATCCTCACATAGGGAGTGGCCTTCATTGACTACAGTCTTTTTCAGTTGGTCCAAGTTACTCTTACAGCCAGTAGGGGCAAATTGCATGGTAGTTTTGTTTTTCTGTCTGTTTGAGTCTATCCTGTGTGATAGAGGGTCACTGTCATTGAGCAAAAGCTGACTTCATCTGATTTTGGGGGCAGAGAAGCTGCATTTCAGTTGCACTGGAAAAATCTGTAGAAAAATATTTTCTCATAGTCATAGTGCTTGTGCCTTTGACTCTGGCAGGCAGTTTCCAAGTTCACTTATTACTTTTAAGTAATTCCTTTGAGAACAGTCTTATTTTTATTTTATATTTGTCCTGACCTGTGGTAAGTGTCATTAGTTGTTGGCGGCATGTGTGTTCTCTCTATGTGCTGCAGTGGCTCTGGCCAGATAGCCCGTACAGGAGGCTCCAATCATACTGCCCCAAAGACCACCAACTCAGTTTCTGTAGCGAAGGCATTCTGTCAGGTTTATTGTCAATGAAGCATGGTAATAGCACCCTGGCAGACTCTGAGGATACTAAGACATGTATGTCCATTGCAATGGACTCAGCTTAGTGAATGGCGGGACTTTCCATTCCCCCCAGCTGGACAAAGACACCTCCTCTGAAGCCCCTCTTTTATACACTGATTAAAAACAAGTTACGTATTGCTCCTATGACATGGTTAGTTACCACCCTTTACCTTCTACCTGTTGGTTTGATCAAAACCTCTCTATTCATCACCCTGTCATTCTGACCTTATCTTTAAGAGGGGTCAGTGTGTCTTTGTATCATCTTTGAGGAGTGCGTTTACACCATAACTCTGTATTGGGGTCTTCTGGCACTACTCTTCTGGAATGGGTTTATGTGAATACTTAGTCCCTAGGAGTGCTTGTGTTTGTACAGCACCAGCCCTCTTCTTTCCAAATTCTGTGAACTTGCAAGTAGGTATGTTTTGTAAAAGGGCCTGACTTTTACCCATAGCTTGACTCTTGATAACTTTGCTTTATATCAACATGGCCTGACTTTAGTTCAGGCCTAAGGCCTTACACCAGGCCTCATATCTGAGGCTTGGTCTACACTAGTCTGTTATTTCAGAATTAGCCAAGTTAATCTGAAAAAAAAAATGATCCCGTCCACACGACCAAACCAGTTTTTTCGATTTAAAGGGCTCTTTAATCTGATTTCTGTACTCCACCTCGGAAAGTGGAGAATCGCTTAAATCGAGATCGCAATCCCAGGTTAAAGGTATTGTGGACGCAATTCAACGTTATTGGCCTCCGGGAGCTATCCCAGAATGCTTCTACCGTGAGCTGCATGCAATTATGGGGGGTGATGCCACCACTACCCCACCACTGTCCATGGACACCTGCAAGGGGGGAAGTTGCATGGAGCGAGGAGGAAGAGTCATTGGAGGACGAAGAGGAGGAGGAGGAGGACAGTGCACAGGCGGCAAGTGGGGAATCCGTTTTCTCCCCTAGCCAGGAACTATTCTTAACGCTGGAGCCAATAGCCTCCCTCCACTCCCAAGGCGGGCTCCCAGACCATGACCCTGGAGAAGGTACTTCTGGTGAGTGAGAGCTGGGCTTTTCGTGTTTAGTTTAAAGGGCTCATCCCTGCTCAGAGCCTCATCGGAGCCACGTGATGGGTGCAGGGTGTGTGTGTGTGTTGAAATGAATGTAGAAGAAGCAGAAACCCCGTGTGCCCCTAGGCTGCCTGCCTGAATTCTATTGCCCGGCCGTGTGTGATGGCTTACTCACACCAAAATGTCCCCTTTGTTCTCTGAAATGTATCTTTTAAAATACTACCCTCCCTTTTTCTTCTCCTGCAGGTGCAAATGTTTCAATGCAGCCCCTATCTACTCCATCCCAGAGACTGGTCCAGATTAGAAGGTGGAAAAAATGAACTCAGGTTGACATGTTCGCCGAGCTCATGCAGTCCTCCCGCACTGCTAGGGCCCAGCTGAATTCGTGGAGGAAAACAATTGCAGAGTCCCGTAAAGCATTACAGGAACTCGAAGAGAGGAGGGACGCGCGATGAGAGCAGGCAGGACGCTATGGTCAAGCTCATGGGGGAGCAAACTGACATGCTCCACTGTATGGTGGATCTAATGAGGGAAAGGCAGCAAGACCACAGACTGCTGCTGCAGCCCCTGTATAACCACCCTCCCTCCTCCCCAAGTTCCATAGCCTCCTCACCCAGACGCCCAGAACACGGGGGGGGGGGGCATGGGGACCCACACACTCAACCCCAGAGGATCGCCCAAGCAGCAGAAAGCTGGCATATGCAAACTTTTGATTTGGTTTCTGGATTTGTCCTTCCCTCCTCCTTCCCTAACCTAATACCCCTCCTCCCCCGGTCTACCTTCTGATTTCTCTCAATGTGTTGTGCAACAGATAATAAAGAACAGATTTCAAACAATTTTGACTTTATTTCCTTTCATATATATAGGAGGTGGATAACTTCAAGAGAAACAAACACAACTGTCACACCATACCCTGGCCAGTCGTGAAACTGGCTTTCAAAGCTTCTCTGATGCACAGCACGCCCTGCTGCGCTCTTAATTGCCCTGTCGTCTGGCTGTGCGAAATTGGCCGCCAGGCGAGTTGCCTCAACCTCCCACCCCGCCATAAACGTCTCCCCTTCACTCTCACAGATATTGTGGAGCACACAACAAGCAGCAATTACAATTGGAATATTGATTGTGCTGAGATCTAACCGAGTCAGTAAACTGCACCAGTGCGCTTTCAAATGTCCAAAAGCACATTCTACCACCATTCTGCACTTGCTCAGCCTATAGTTGAACTGCTCCTTACTACTGTCCAGGGTGCCTGTGTACGGCTTCATGAGCCATGGCATTAAGGGGTAGGCTGGGTCCCCGAGGATAACTATAGGCATTTCAACATCCCCAACAGTAATTTTCTGGTCTGGGAAGAAAGTCCCTTCCTGCAGCTGTTCAAATAGACCAGAGTTCCTGAAGATGTGAGCGTCATGCACCTTTCCCGGCCATCCCACGTTGATGTCGGTGAAACGTCCCTTGTGATCCACCAGTGCTTGCAGCACCATGGAAAAGTACCTCTTGCGGTTTATGTACTGGCCACCCCGGTGTGCCAGGGCCAAGACAGGGATATGCGTTCCGTCTATCGCCCCGCCGCAGTTAGGGAACCCCAGTGCATTAAAGCCATCCACAATGGTCTGCACATTTCCCAAAGTCACTACCCTTGATAGCAGCTGGTCAATGATTGCATTGGCTACTTGCAGCACAGCAGCCCCATCAGTAGATTTGCCTACTCCAAGCTGATTCCCGACTGACGTTGCAAGCTTCCACAGTGCTATGGCCATTCGCTTCTCAACTGTGAGGACTGCTCTCATTTTGGTGTCTTTGCGCTTCAGGGCAGGGGACAGCAAGTCACAAAGTTCCATGAAAGTGGCCCTATGCATATGAAAGTTTTGCAGCCACTGGGAATCATCCCAGACCTGCAAAACTATGCGGTCCCACCAATCTGTGCTTGTTTCCCAGGTCCAGAATCGGCGTTCCATGGCATGAACCTGGCCCAATGCCACCATGATCTCCCAATCGCCACATGCCGTGCTTCTAGGAACATCTATGTCAATGTCCTCATCAGTATAGTAATCGCACTGTCGTCACTTCCTCGCCCGGTTTTGCAGGTACTGCACATACTGCTGGATAATGTGCAAGATATTTACAGTAGTCAAAACTGCAGCGGAGATCTGAGCGGGCTCCATGATTGCCGCGCTATGGCACCTGCAAAGGTAATCCTGGAAAAAGGGCTCGAAACGTAGGAGAGGTGTTCTGTTCAAGATGGCCGATAAAAGGCGGTAAATGGTTGTCTTCTGTAGCTTTCACAGGGTCGGGAAGCTCGCTAGAGCTGCAAGAGCGGGAGAGCAAAGTTTGCGGGGGAAGCTTGAGCAGAGTTTGCGGCGGAAGCTATGCAGCTCAGTTCACGATGACCGAAAAACAGCGGGGAATTGTTGCCTTCTGTAGCTTCCACGGGAGCCCAGGACAGACAACATGGAAAATTAGCTAGCGGTGCAAGAGCGGGAGAGCAGAGTTTATGGCGGAAGCTGTGCTGCTCGGTTCACGGTAGCCGAAAAAAGGCGGGAAACGGTTAGATAAAAGAGTAGATAGAAAGATGAGAGGACATGCGAGGTGGATTCATAGTACCAGGAGACAGGCAGTGCACCGTACTGCACCGTCTGCTGGCAGTATGGCGTCTGCCGTAGCTTTCACGGAGGGAGGAGCGAGTGATGGCACACACCGAGAAACACCCGCGAGAATGTTTTTGCCCCATCATGCACTGGGAGCTTAACCCACAATTCCAATGGGTGGCGGGGACTGCGGGAACTGTGCGATAGCTTCCCACAATGCACTGCTCCGACATTCGATGCTAGCCTTGGTACTGTGGACGCACTCCGCCGAATTCATGCACTTTAGTGGGGACACACAACACCGAATGTATAAAATTGCTTCCGAAATTTCGAATAGAATAAGTTCGAATTAATTTCGTACTGTAGACGTACCCTCAGGCTCTCTCTTTCTACTACAGTAAGGAACTTCAAATATCACAGGGGGAAATTTGTTGCATTGCTCTCTAAGTTTTCTGTTGTGCCACAAGACTGCACTCAGCTTGTGTAGTAGTCCAGGATAGAAGTCAATCCACAGTCTGCTTTCTCTGCCCTTCACCCAGTTAGTGGGAAGTGCCTTAGTATTATAATTTCATATGTTGCCTCACATGATTGATTGTTTTCATTTGTACAAGCAGAATCTTCCAGATATCTGAATTTTCTTTGAGTATCGGACTGAAGTGTGTAGTGCCCTGTTCCCACAGGAGGGGCACCCTGCCTTCTTTACCAGTTACTGCATCATATATTCCAGGGAGGGGAGCAGTTCTTGCAGAGTTCTCCCTTAATTGTTCCATTGGGGTAAAGGGGAGGCAAGATTTGCTCTCCCCTCCTGCACAATGGGAAGGGTATTCAGAACTCAGAATTCATGGATCCTACAAAACCATCTGTGCAGAGGGCCTGTCCCTCTGCGTTTTCACCTGTTTTCCAAGCTGTTCTCAACTCAACTCCAGCTGCTGTCCTTGGAGGCCCCTCTTTAAAGCAGCCTATTGTAATTCTGCCTCTATAGTTGTCTCGGTAGGCTTGCTTCATCGTATGCAGCACCCTGACCACTTGCTGATTTGAACTATCACAGTCATAATATTCCAGTCATGTGTTCGTTGCATTGGCTTGTTACGAAGGGGCAGATTGACTTTAAATTAGCACTTCTGTGTTTTAAAGACCTTAAGAGTGTTGGTCAGAGCTTCCTCCTTGAACTGTGTTCTGACAAGTATTTGGGCTCACCCACTATTTAAGGATTCCATTGATGTACCTGAAGTCAGCGGGTGATCTTGCTTTTGTTGTGTTGAGTTCTGTGGTGTGGACCTAGCATCTGAATAAACTCTATCTAATTTCATCCCTCCTCGCTTTTCAAAAGCCCTCTAAAGCTTTGTTGTTGCCCTTTCACATGTGTGTGTAGACCAACGATTGTTGGCCCTCTATTAACTTCCCTTCCAGACCCTTTTCCAAATTGGACCCCCTCATTTGTTTTTGTGCAGTAATTCATTCATTTGCAGTCATTTGTTTGTTTCCAAGGGATGATTACGGGAGAGTATACAAGTGAGTTAGCTGTTAGGTGCACAAATTATAGCTGAGTTTATACAGGGTGATATTTTATGTTACACAGTGTGAGTTTGCTTTTCTTCTCCTGCACTTGAGTGGGTGGGTGCTGTAAAATAATTCTATTTAATCTTTGATTTCCACAGTGAGTCTGTGCAGTCACATTAAATAAAGCTTTGGCTGCACATCAACAACGGTGGGATCTTTCATTCACATGCAGTGGTTAGGAGATTGCACTCAAATGAGTGGAGTTAAACTCCTAGAGTTCTGAGTCTTTCAGTACCTAACGGGTGCTTGGATGTTTTGTATGGAGGATTTAATAAATCAAGGGACTTCTTGGAGGGAGATCTTGCTCTTGCTCTTGGTTGAAGCGTGTAACTGTCCGTTCTGTTGAGGATAATATCCCCTAAGGGTATGGCATCATCAGAAGTGCTCCCCAGCTGCATTGCTTCCACTGTGCTTGGTGACCTGCATGTTACTGTCCCAGACACCACAGGAAGAAAGACAAGACATCAGGAAAATGGTTTAACTAGGCAACAACATTAACTTAATAGATCTGGTAAACTATCTGGCAAAAACTCATCTGGTGGGGGTAAATCTTCCACCAGTAATTTGTACCATCTGGGAGAGGGCTGTTCTCAACCCTACCCCTTATAAAGCTTTAAACTGGTTCTAGCACCGTTGCTGGGACCCACTGTCCTCCCCTCATTTGAGAGTTTGGGGAGTATGGGGAAAAGGGTTTGGCCACCCTGCTGCAGCAGACATTTGAGAGCCCCAACCTCATTCACCACCTTGTTTAGGAGATGCCGCCTCCTAATTCACTTCTGATTCTGGTTCATCTGAGAACTGGACCGTTGCTGAATAATTAATTCAACTGGGCACCTGCCAAATTGCAACATTATGCATTTTACAACCTAACCTACCCACTGGGTCTCTGGCTGCTGAGAGGGAGGGAAAACCCTCTCCATGCCCAGGCCAATCTTACAGTGAGGATAACATTCTAGAATAAAAGCATTGATTAGCAAAAGTCAATGACTTGTAAAATGCTCACAGCAAGGCCTAAAAATCTGGTTGTATTTTAATCCCCAAAGAAGGAAGGTTGAGCTTTTGTTCCCAGTTGTAAATTGGCACCTTGGACAGGGGAAAGGGATTAAAACTTCTCTTCACTAGCACAGGAGATATTGTACTAATGCTGCATCCTTCTATCTGGTGAACTGTCCAAGGACTCCCCTCCCCAAGCCCAGAAAGAAGTTGAATGCCACGAGGAAAGGAGGAAAATCAGGGGGATTCAGTCCTTGAGGGGGGCTAACGGGTTTTCTTTCCCCTGTTTGCTCAGACAAAGCTTCTCCACCTCAGAGGCTGCAGGCCAGTAGGCATTCTATTTAGTGGCATCTCTTGTCTTGTCTGCTTCTTTTGCTGGATATTGTTTTCAGCAATGGCTTTGCTGTCTTGCTTCATTTTCTACAGGTTTTTGTTCTTCCCTCTTGGGTTCTTTGGTTTACTACTCTGTGTTTGTTATGCTGTGTGCTTTGTTCCAATGCTTCTTTCAGACATGTCTTTCTCCTCTTCACTGTATCAATATTATCAGATATGTTGTTCCCCAGCTGAAGCACATGGTGTCTGCATTTGCCCTGGCAACAGTTTGAATGGAAGCACAATACTCTGCATTTGTGTGAATGTGAACAGTTTTATGAATTTACCATTTGAAATTTGCACATGGACTACACTCACAGAAAAGTTAGCAGAATGCTGTCTCAACTGAAATTGGAAGGGTTTTTGCAGCTTTAGTTACACTGTAAATTATAGTGTGGTGCTTTATTTTTTTTAAATTTGTAATTGATTTACCTTGTGATTTAATTACTTGCCTTTTAGGTTTAAGGTATTCTTTTTTTTTTAATTGAGAAAGTAAAATCTGAAGTGCTTTTCCACCAGTTAGAAATTTCCAGTTACATTGGTAGCACTGATGACAGTTAACATATTATTAAAAACATTTCTAAAATTTCTGTAGAGTTCCAAAACAGCTTTCTCAGTAAAGCATTCTCATATCAGTACCACTCTTACGCTAAACCATCCACTTTCAGGGACCACATATTTATGTGGAAGACATTAAGGGTGAGTTATATGGCGCATTTTCATATATATACAATGCCACAGTACATCAAAGAAAATATTTTTCTGGAATACTGAGTGAACAAACTAATGCTATTAGGCTAATGAGGCATTGATTACCACCCAGGATCCTAGTTAACACATTTTCTTGTATTGACTTTTATTGATTACAAAACTTAAGGCCCCTTTACTATTGGAAGAGTATCTGCTATTGTTGAGGTATTGATAAACATAGTTTTATATAGATGGCTCTTGTAGAATGTTCAAAATCATTTAAAGAACCTTTTGGCCAGAGTGAATGTATAAAGTAATGTAAAGATTGCTTTATAACAAATGTTCATAAATTATGAATGATGTAGTGTCAAATGTTATATAAACACCCTAGGGCTCAAGATAGTCTTTCTCAAGATAATAGGAATATGTACATTTAAAAAAATAAAAATTAGATTTCTTTTCTTAGCGAACAGCTGGTCATGTATCGTTTTAAGCTGCCTCTACTCCCTGTTTTGGAATAAGAACCCCTTGAGAACATACCAGAAGGAGTCATAGCAAATAGGGAGGAATTTAGTAGATCTTTATTATGCAGAACGTACAGTTTTACAATATGTATCAAACACATTTTTTTAAAAAAGAGCATATTCCATGGATGAATCACATGGATGCTAGGTTACCCTTTAGCAAATGGCATCTATGTGATCTAATTTATGTTACTATAGCAAAGTTTCTAGGGGTTTTCCTATATACGAATATAACAACTGTATAATTGTAATGAATCATAGCAGCAACACTACAATAAATGAAAAATGTATGTTTTAATCATTTTATCCAATAGCAGATGGGTGCTTAATCTGTGAAAGGAGATCAATGGCACCATTTAGCTTTTTGTGGTGTTTCAGTGTAGAAAGGCAATCTGTTCCAAGTCCAAAAAAAAAAAAAAGAAAAAAAAAAAGTAAGCTAAGAGTGTCTAGGTTTTATAGGAACAAAGCTTTTGCTTTAACAGTTACATAAGTTCATATTGAAAGAAGTTGGCATAGATGTCTAAATTCATAACAATTGTCTATTAGTCTGTTTTTAATAATTTTTGTTTGGCATGTAATCCTGTTTAATTAGATTCCACTCTCTGTTGTTTCAAGATTCCATAAACTGGAGTCTTATATACCAGCTGCTAAAGCAGGAGTTACTGTCTAAATGATATTCACAATGAGTATTTGGAAGGTTTACAATTATACCCTTGCTAATAAATTGTGCTATTTTCCCCAACAATTTTAAGTGCTAATCTTCAGAAGGCATTTTAAAATTAGCTAAAATTCTGTCAAGAGATTTACAAAAATTGTTAGCATGAAGATAATTATGTCACAGTCCTTGGACTCCATCTCTGATTGTGTGCATAAATCAGAAAATGTCAGCTGTGTTTTCCCTTAATAATTATCCTTGCAGCAATATATTACAGTTTAAATTCCTTTTATAAATTTGCTTCGGGTTTATAAAACACAAGGCAGTTATTTCTAAAGTTTTCTACTGATTAAATAATTCAGAGATTTTCCAGAATAACAAGTGATTATCAGTGCTAACATTTTATATATCAGTAAGCAGATCAATAGGGAAATATACACTCCATATTCATTATAAAATCATCCTTAGAAGCCCACTGTCTGAGTGTAATAAATGTTTTTAAGGCGGCTGATAATACAGTATGTCTCACATTTTCATGTCCACATGGGTTGGTTTTTTTCGTCCTTTTTTGTTTGTTTGTTTTTTTGGAGCCCAAGTTGAGACATCTTTTGCCTGATTTGCAAAGATGTTAATAAATCTACAGTGGAAGCTGCAGGTCTTGAAAATCAGGCATAAGCTGTCTCAAATTGAGCATTCAAAAATCTAGGTGCATATGCATTCAGTGTGCACTACTGAATACTCAGCTGCGGGTCACTTTAGAAAATTCAGAGCAAACATACCACATGTCTTTATGTTCTTGATTGTTATACTAGAGTGTGTCTGAAAAGAAACTCTAATAGGGCCTGATCCAAATTTCATTGAAGTTAATAGAAAAAGTCCCCTTGACTTCTGTGGGCTTTGGATCATGTCTATTTTGTATAGTGAGAAACCCCATTCTCTATGACTAATATCAATCATTTGTATTTAGACAAGACTAGAACCTAAACACAGACATCCATATATTCCTATGATCTGCAAGTGGTAGAGGGGAAATGAAAATAGCTTTTGTTGGAAAGAGCTCTAAAAAATCACTGCCCTGGATAAAGGTAGCTAAGAAGTATGGTGAGACACCACATTGAATTACAAGAAGGTGCCCCATGTGCCATATTATCTGCGATGTTTCCTTACATAGAGGAAAAGGGGATGTGGCCTGTGATCAAGTGGGAGGGGTCAAATGCCCCCGCCCAACCAGTAAACTTCAGTAACTTATGCAGAAAACAATGTTAGCAAGTTACTTATGATGGGTAGCCTAAATACCAGTATGGATGGAGCTCAGCATGCCATTACACAACCATTGACAGCATGGGTAACAGACTCAAGATTGTGAAAGTTCTGGAGGAAACTGCAGAATAGCACCAAGGGTGTGATGGGGGTAGAGGGGACGCATGTTGGTTTTCCAATGCTGTTTATCACTTTATTGACACACCTGATTCACTTTGTAATGTTAGGCCTGGCATGCAGACTCAGAACCATGTTGTTGAGCAAGGTTCTCTCATTTTGTGCAGCAGATCTTTTCATGCCACTCCTGTTTTTCCACACACATTGCTACAGAAGTGGGCATGTGGCTCAGAAAATGTAAAGTTGCTCTACCAATACTGTCAAGTATCAGAGGGGTAGCCGTGTTAGTCTGGATCTGTAAAAAGCAACAGAGAGTCGTGTGGCACCTTTAAGACTAACAGATGTATTGGAGCATAAGCTTTCGTGGGTGAATGCCCACTTTGTCGGACATGCATCCGACGAAGTGGGCATTCACCCACAAAAGCTTATGCTCCAATACATCTGTTAGTCTTAAAGGTGCCACAGGACTCTCTGTTGCTTTCTACCAATACTAACATTTTAGAAGTAGTAATCCTAAATACTGAGTATTCTCTGGCATCTCTGGGCAGATCGGCACTCCAGGAGAGAGGAATTTTGGCACCAGTTTAGTTTCCTCAGTGGAATTGTAATCATATCTATTCTGCTTTAACGGTGTGCAATTTCAGCTGTCAGCTTCTTTTGGCAGTGATCATTCTGAGCTAAGCATAGGACTGGGAATTGGAAAACTTCTAACCTTGGCTCTGCCACTGTCATGCTGGGTAGCCTTGGGCAAGTCATGTAGTCTGTCTCTCTCTGCTTTAGTTTCCCTCACTATATAATTGGGATGATACTTATCTACTTCAAGGGTGATGTGAGGATTAATTAGTTAATGTTTGTACTGCGATTTTGAGGTTTGAGAGCCAAATATATTACAAGGCAAAAAATGAAAACACTTCTAAAGTGACTAAAATTCAGAGTGCCTTGCTAAGCCTATCAAGTGTGGGTATTATACTAATAGTAATTAGGTGACTCAGTCAGTAACTTCTTGAAACAAGGGGTTTGGCAATGTAAAGACAGATTTTGAAACAAGTTCAAGGCCAAATTTCCAAGTGCTCAACACCCACATGTAGGGCTGATTTCCCAAAGAGCTCAGGTTCCATTTAGCCACTTAAATAAGGGCCAGGTTTTTAAAAGTGATCAGCACCCAGCAGCTGTCATTAGAACATCAATGGGCATCCAACCTACTCAGTGCCTAACCTACTCAGTTTGTCTGAAAATCTGGTCACTTATTTTGTTGCCTACATGGGATCTGAGTCATTTTGAAAATCTGGCCTTGAGTGATTTCCTTCTAAAAATTTTGGCCAGAAAGTTTCTGAAAGTGCTTAATAGTTTTTATGTAGAAGTCTAAATCAGTGTTTCTGGGATCCTGAAGCCGTGTCCTATTCAAAACTGACATAAGCAGGTGAACCTCAAACTAAGGCCCCTAATTTTTGAAAGTAAGGGTAGGATGTTGAGATCCAGTGGTTGAAATCTAAATTGCAGTTCAGTCTCTTGGTCCCTTTTCTGTTATTGGTTCTGTCTGATATGACACAGGAATAGAAAACTCGGTGTTCCCTATGATAACAAACAGAGCAGAAGAGAGATACAAGTGCTGATTTGTAACTTAGCATCCAGAGTTCTTTACTTTAAAGGGGGGGTCTCAAGTGGCAAAATTGTTTATGCTCTTCCTCTGTTGTGGAACAGACAGGCACAGTTAGACTTTGCTGCTGAGGTTTCTTCTGATTTAAGAAAAGGAAATGTTTGATTATCATCCTGTGAATTGGTGGAAGAAAAAAAATGCTAAAATGAAAACAATCACTATTGGATCCAAACTTGTTGTTTAATGATAGATTTTTTTCCCCACAGAAATGTTCTTTGAGATGTACCTGTTGGAGTAAAGTGGGCAAAGAAAAAAATTAATAAAACAGCACGAACACTTGGAACATTTTTATTATCGTTGCAAAGAAATAAACCTCCAGAGCACAGCAATTAACCCCACTTATGCAATGAGGATGTAACTGCTAAAGGAATACCTACACTTGGAACAAATCTCATATCGCTTCCCTAGGAAGCAAGGCAACTTTTGAAAACAAATGACCCCATATACTCAGTACTTCTAAACTCAGAATATTGAAAATTATTCACCATTTGCTACTGAAGCAGGCTTTTGGATTTTAAAATAAGCAATAGTTTATGTATAGGTCTTGTTTGAGGCTTTACACCGATGTCATTTATCAGATGTAATGCCAGTCGAAATGAATGGAAAGATTCCCATTCACTTCTGTGGTCTTGAGATCTGGCCATTAATGAAAAAAAATTAGATATCCTCATATGTCAAATATCTGAAGAATATTATATTTTTAACTGAAACCATGTTTATGTACTTCTTTTTTTAAGGTAGGAGTTGGGGCATGAAAGTTCACCCTTTAAAGCATCATGCTCTAGCATCAGCAGCAACAGAAAATTCAAGCCCCAAAGGTTAGAGCTGCTAATTTTTTAGAGACAGGAATCATTGTACATTTCTTGCAGTCTTTACTAAAGTAACATTCATATTGATATTATGGGAGGTTTTCCTCAGTAAACATTGTAAAATTTGTCTCCATAAATATTTGGAGGAAGCTTGATCTTCCTAAGCAAAGTGGTTAATATTTCTTAAAATAATGTTGTACCTCTTAACTTCAAGAATTCAGTAGTCCCACTGGACAATAGTATTTCCACCTAAAGACCCTCTCCACAAAAAGGTAGAGGGTATTTAAAAAAATACTTTTGATTTGCAGCATGTCAAGTAGGATAAGATATCTACTCAACTTCAGTGATACAGGCAGCTTTAGAATAGGTCTTACAGCTATTGTCAGATCAAAAGATTTTTTCCCCCAACTACCTAGAAATGTGTGTAAGACCTTATCTGTAATACTGATATCTTTGAAATTCTTATGTAAAGTATTTCAAGATACAGTTAAACTACCAGAAAATGGCTTAGAGCATGATCCTGCCCTCATCTGAGTCAATGAGAGATTTGCAATTGATTTCAGTGGGAGTGGGATCAGTTCCTTGATCAGTAGTAGCTCTCAGGATGGTTTAGCTTGGGTTATGGGATAATGATCTTGTCAAAACTCAGACTCCTAAGCCCTCCATGATGTAGTGTAGTAACAGTGCCTGCTGTGACTTAGGGAGACTCTGTATGATGACACTAGGCAGCACGAGTGTGTTTTAGATACTCTGTGAGTTTCAGAGCCAGAAGGTACTTCAGGATCTGACTTTGAGCTAGGAGCTTGAATAAAGAATCACTTTTGTAACAGTAACTGAAGAAAAGGCAGGGCACAGCCAGGAAGTACAGACCACTTTACAAAAGCATGAGGCTGTTGAAGGGTTAGAAGGATGTTTTTGAAAGTAAGACTTCACTTCTGTCACAACCCTAACACACAGGTAACACTGCTCTACAGCCAAAATGCTTCTGAAATAAATGTAGTCAAACTTTACTAATTCTGGGTCACTGAGAACGAAAATGATGCTTAAAATTGTTGATTGGCTCTAGTTTTCAAGATATGCTATTGGGTCAGTATATACGACCCTTGACTTGGGAATGGCGGAGGATAAGTGAGTTATAAAGGGAAGGGATCTCAATTTAAACCAGAAATGACTAAAATACATCTTTGACTGGATCTATGAATAAATCTATGACTGGGTTTGGACAGTACTTGCTTTCTAGGCAAAACAATGAATGATGCAATCTGAAGCTGGTATTGCGTCATACACGATATGACTTGCATCATGTTATTCCTAGAAGTCATGGATGATGCAATCATAACGAAGCTTACATCACTCTGCTGAATAAATTGCGCTATATCAGCTCTAGAAATCATACAGTGTCGTGCTCTCTTATTTGTCAGTGTTTGATTTTGCAAAGGGACACATTTCTGTTTAGCCAAAGTGAGCAGAGATGCCTTGTACTTGTGCGAACAGTGCAGATAACTTCTGCTCTGTTTGTGGTGAAGTGACTTTTGCATCACAAAAGCGCAGTATAACCACTATGGTTAAGAAAGCCTATCACCTTTATTTTAGCTGCAAAATTGGAGATCAGGACAAGAGGTGGGCCCCACACATATGCTGCACCACTTGTGCAACAAATCTTCGCCAGTGGTTGAACAGGAAAAGGAAATCTATGCCTTTTGCAGTGCCAATGATTTGGAGAGAGCCAACAAATCATACCAGCAATTGTTACTTCTGCATGGTGCCTCCAGTTGGGAAAGGTGTACCCCACGGAGAAGGACTGCCGGTTCCTGATGCACCAGAATCATTCTCACTTGAGTCAGACGAGGAAGAGGATGAAACTTCTGGTCCAACCATCAATGTCACAGGATCCACATTTTCTCCCATCCTCCTCCTCTGAACCACACCTCATAACACAAGGTGAACTGAATAACCTTGTCAGGGATTTGGAACTACCCAAGAGTAAGGCAGAGCTGTTGGGCTCCAGACTACAGCAGTGGAATCGCCTGGCAGGTGATGTTAGGGTTTCCATGTTCCGTGACCGTCAAAAGGATCTTGTCCCATTCTTCTTCATGGAAGGTGATCTTGTAACCTGCAACAACATTGACGGTGTGATGGCAGCCCTCAACATCGTTCACGATCCAGATGTGTGGAGACTGTTCATTGATTCATCAAAGACGAGTCTTAAAGCTGTTTTACTGCATAATGGCAATCTTTTGCCATCAATTCCAGTTGGTCATGCAGTCCATATGAAGGAAACCTATGACAACATGAAACAACTTTTGAGGTGCATAAACTATGACCAACATCAGTGGCAGCTTTGTGGCGATTTGAAGGTTGTTGCTCTCTTGCTTGGTCTGCAGACTGGATACACAAAATACTGCTGTTTTCTCTGCGAATGGGATAGTCGTGCAAGAGATTCCCACTACATCAAGAAAGATTGGCCACTCCAACAGTCATTGGAGCCTGGGAGGAAAAGTGTTCAGCATCCACCACTTGTTGAATCAAGGAAGATTTTGTTACCACCCTTACACATCAAGCTGGGTCTGATGAAGAACTTTGTCAAGGCCATTGACAAAACACAAGCAGCTTTCAAATACCTCCATGGAAAATTTCCAAGGTTAAGTGAAGCTAAGATAAAGGAAGGTGTCTTTGTTGGTCCTCAGATTCGTGAACTTCTTCGAGATGATGCATTTGACCATGCACTGCATGGCAAGGAAAAGACGACATGGAAAGCCTTCCAGTTAGTGGCAATACATTTTCTCTGAAACAACAAGGCAGACAACTACAGGTTGTTGGTGGAAAACCTCCTCAAGGCATACAAGAGACAAGCCAAGAAGCGCCGAGTAGACACTGAATAGGACTAAACTATGTACATAATAGTTTTTTGCCTTTTGTTTCATAATAAATTTTATTTATATAACGCTTTTGCTGATTTTTAAAGTGTTACATAAACAGGACAGGTGAAATATTATCATGTAAAGCAACCATAAACACATGAAAAGACCTAGGTTTACAATTTATGATTAAAACTCTACTATCTACACAATATACATAGATATAAAATGTAAAAATTTAAATATCTTAGAAACAGTAGCCAATCAGTTGTTTTAATTGTCATATTTGAATTCAGCACATCAAAATACATAATAAATAGCACATTGTATCTCTGAAGCAGACGACTTCTCAAAAATTGTAGACCAGTGTAATTCTTACACCTGGTGTAAGCCTTCTCATTAGTTCAACCCTTATTAACAGTCAAGGGCCTGATTTGGGAAATTCTGAATTTCCTCCATGTTTGAAGGTGTTTTGGAGTCCTTGGCCTTGCTCAGCCTGTTAGAGGCAGAGTCCCGCATTGTGAAGTTTGTGTTCAGATCTCAAGTTGCTATTGTTATTTATTAGTTAAAAATGTGCTAGGTATGGTGCAAACATAGTTCAGGGAGACACAGTCACTGCCCAAAAGATCTTACAATCTATATAGATAAGGCAGACAAATTGCAATAGACAAATGATAGCAAAATTTTCCTGGTTATGTTAGGTGCAGGTCATGTTAGTGTTAGGGTTTTTTAATTCATCTCCCTTCTTTCCCGAGATCCACCCTTCCTCTTCATCCCTCACTGTACAGGTGCCCCATCAATTTTCTTTGCTTTGCTCCCATAACGTGCCTTCCTTCCTGTGTTCCCTGTGGCAGAGATTCAAGCTCCATTAGTGGGCTGGGGAGGCCATCAGATGATGCCAATGTTCAGTGAATCTGAAGGATGGGGATTTTCTGGGTTGTGACCAGGACAATTACCCACCTCCTGCAGTCATTGGCAGCTCTTGGGTGGGGACTGGGGGAAGGTGAGAAGGACTGTTACTTTTTTTCAGTGGTATTATTGTAATATTCTCTTTGTATTCAATGTTCTTATATTTAGTCTTTCTGTAGTAACCTGTATAGTCATAAAGAACTAGTATAGAATGGTGAACTTTTGTATTTTTTCATATGTGATGGGTTTATTTAAATGTGGTAATTATTATTATTTTGTAGAGAGACAGGATGAAATTTAATCGGTTCAATTTATTCCCTGTGGAAATGGAGCCTTGAGTCTGCAAGAATTTTTTTCCATTTTGATACAGTAGTACGCTTTAGTTCAGGTCTAATATCTATTAAATAAACCACTTATTTATGTATCTGAACTTCTTTCCAATCCCTCTCACTTCCAGTTCATTTCAGAACCTGAAACCTGACCTTTTATTTGAAGTGATTTATGTTAGAATTTTTTTTAAATAGACTTTAGGCTTTCATTTCCTTTTGGTTTTATGAATAATAGCACGACGTCTAATGACCTTGTTTCATTTAGTTTTGACTTTAATCATGTCTCCTTGTATTTGCTTTCTATCATAAACCTCTTTGGGGTGTTGTTTGATTTGGTATCATATAGCACTATATGAATGTTAACAGAACTAAGATATAAAATACTATATAATTATTCCATCGCACATGAAACTTTTAGACCTTATCTAGACCCATGGGGAAAAACTTGGCAGAAAGCCACCAAAGACAATTTTTTTTCATTGCTTGTGGTTACATTTTCTACTATAATTGCTGCTGAAACCTGAACACCTGGGAGTTTAATTGCTCATTATAGTTAAGTCTTTGCAGTGTCATGGACCAAAAAAATACAACTGTCCTATGCAATATATTTATGATATTAATCTAGCCTTTATTGATATATACAGTACAGTGAGTTTTATCCTTTTTTTCCCTTTTAGACTTCTGAATTTACAATTCATCCTGATCATGGTTTGTCAAAGTTGTGGCATTTGCCAGTGCTGTAGTGAAGAGCATGATTAGACTTGCATTAGAACTTCCTGTTTTCATATGTTCATAACTTTTTGAAAAACTCTTTTTTGTTGGCTGAAATTTTTTACGCTTGGTCTCAGCCAAAAGCTGACTTTAATTTTTATTTACTTATATCTTTGGAATCATTGGTAACGAGTGACCATTGGGCAGGTGTTCGTTTTCCATTTTTGTGGGGAAGCAACAGCCTGCTGCTGCTACTTCTGCCCATATACTGCAGTAGTGGCCTTGCAGCAGTTTCACCCCAGCTATTGCAGACCGAGGATTCCGTTTCTGATCCCCACATACAAGTGGATAAGATTCCTTGGGTTGAGTGTCCTTTTCCTTTTCCGAGTACTTCACGGATATCCAGAAAATTCAAGGCCTTGAACAAAATTACTTTGATTATTGAATCCCACTAATTAGGAATGATAGTTGCAAACCATACACAATTGCCATTCTCCCCTGAAAAGGTATTTTTAAATAGCTGTGAGAGCTGGTGGTGAAAGTCATATCTGAGCTTGACTGATCAACAAGGTCTTATGCTTTTATGTGTTTGCAAGGGGTGCTGAAAGGCTTTATGTATGATCACAATAAAAGACTGTACTTGTCTTGTGGGACAGTGATATCCTTTCAGAAATGGTTAAAGAAATCAAGTGTCCATGCTGATTCTTGTATACACCATAAAGGTGCACCTGAATACCTTGATAGGTGTGGATGGAGTGGGTCCATTCTGTTTTCTCTCAGAGGATTGGATGATTGCTCTGCTGACCCTAGGGCTCACTCCTGAGGTGTACTGCTGTGTCCACTCACATGTGTGAAAAACCACGGGCGGGATAATTAAGTGGTATGGGATGCTTGTCCTAGTTCACACATGTGTCTCTAGTTCATCTGCTTTGCATGATGAAGTTGATGGCTCTTCCAGTGTCTAGCCAAGATTGGGCCTTGGATGAGAGCTAGTTGGCTGCAGTTCAAACTGGGAAAGGCAAAGGTAATGTTGGTTGAAAGCAATTGATGGAAATGACAGGAGTAAGATCTTCTGTCTCAAAAAAAGGAGATTGCATTTATTGGTCTAGCTTTGTAAATTGGGTGCCTTGTTGATTCCTTGGCTACTCTTGCATGTCAAGGGGGATTATTCGTTAGCCCGTTCCTAGGCTAGAAGATTGCAGACTTTTCTTTGAATGTGGATTTACCACCTTTGTTACTCTCCAACTAAATAAACGTAATGTGCTCTACATAGACCATGAGGAAAAGTTGGCTAGAGCAGACTCTGGTGGTACTTAGCAGTGCTTTCCACTTGGAATCTATGGAGCACTGTTGGTAATGTATTCCAGTTTGTTTACAGGTGCAATTGAAAGGGGGCTGATTTTGCTCTGTAAAATCCTGTATGATTTTCCTGTGTCTCTCTCCTCATATTTTATACCCACAATATTCCAGCTCATGGTTCCTAGATGGTGTCCAACTATGGCTGGAAGTACGGTGTTCTCAATGAAGGGCCCTGTGCTCTTGAACTTATCTTCCTCCTTCACTTTTGAGCAACAGAGCTTTGGCTGTTGAGTTTGGCATGCCCCAAATCCCGTCTCTTACCCCAGTTTTTTTGGAGGAGTAGAAAGTCTGATTTCATTTGGTTGTGAAGAAGCATTTAGTGTTGAGTAGACCTGGAGAAAATGTGTTGCCCAAAACTTTGGTTGGCAAATAATGCAGATTTGGGTCACATGAAAAATGTCATGAATTTGTGTACATATAGCAAAAATGTTTAATTAAAAACAAACAAACAAAAGTTTAAAAAAAAATTAAAAATGAAAAGATTGTGTTTTGTCATTTTTGAAATAGCATTTAGATTCTTTGATTTGAAATAGCTTTTTGTGTTGAAATTTCCTTTAGGTTTTTTAAAAATAAATATAAATGTCAAAATCAGAACAAAACATTTTGGTTCAGGTCAAAATAAATGTTTTATTTGACCCAAAATAAATTGCGTTTACTACTTGGTTTTCTGAAAAGTGTATTTGTGTGTGTGTATGTGTGTTTCAGAATTGCCAGCAAACCAAAAAAAAAAAAAAAATCAGTTATTCACACAGCTTTGTTTGGGGGTTATGGTGGATCAGGAGCGCTTATATGGAATCACCATCATTGAAGGTTTTTAAGTACAGGTTGCACGAACATCTGACAGGGATAGTCTGGGATTCTTAATCTTGCCACAGCCCTGGGGGATAGACTAGAAGACCTCTTGAGGTTCCTTCAGCCTTACATTTCTATGAAATACTGGCATTGCCAAATTGAATTTCTCAGATGTATTTTATAGAATTGACCTGTCCGTATATGAGTTTACAGCCCAAAGAACAATGCACACAAATCTAAATAAATAAATATTTTCTTGTAGGGCTAAATTCTGCTTGCCTTACTGACTTAAACTGAGAGTACTGACTTGAGTACTCTCGTTGACCAACTGAGTGTGGTGAGAAGGATTTTACCATACAAAGGAGTACTGATTGTACTGCATGTGAGGAAAAAACTTAATCCAATGGCCATCTTGGTAGTATGGTAGCATGTAGTGGTTTTTAAATGGCATTTAAAAAAAGAGATGACATGGAGAAAGTTCCTTACTCATGTAAGTTTATTTCGAATTATTTTTACTGATTTGAATTTTTTTATTGCATGTACAGTAAGTTGTTTAATAGTATGTATTAATTTCTGTAGCATTAGTTCAAAGTAAAAGACTAATTTTGATATTAGCTGGACAAGCTGATAAGACCTTTTAATAAAGTTACATACAGAAGCCTGAATAGTATTTTTTTTCTTTCATGCAAGATATATATAATAATTGTGATAGCCATAGATTGGATATAATTATGAAAATGTAAAATGTGTTGACAGAAGAGAAGGGTATATTACATTCATATGTTCCATTTGTCCTTTTTTATCTTTTAAGATGTGCACTGTAAAATTCATCTATATATTATAAATAATGATAAACTACATGTAAAATAAGAATAAAATGTAAATAATTAAATTCAAAATGTGAATTATTTTGTGTAAGCTGAATTTTGATTCTGATAAACATTGTTACTTTAGCAATTATAAGTGTGGAATGAAAATAGTAATTGAATAATAGTAATAATATTTGTGTTGTATTTCTCTAAAACTCAATATTATGCCTCCCAAAAGGTACTCACTTTGCAAAGTTAAAAATGACTTCAGAAGGTACATAGCAATAGAGAATCAGGCCTGTTGTTTCAATAGGAATTTGTAGAGGAAAAAAGGGGCAGCACTCTGAATAGTGGAGCTTGCTATATGTTTGCTAAGAATTAACAGATTACATAAGGAGAAGCCTATTTTGGTATAATTTAAAAAAAAATATTTTCACAAAAATGCTAATTTCATTTTAATGAAATGGAAATACTACAGTCTTTTCATTTGGAAATACTAGAGCCTTCGCTTCTTCAGTTTGGAAAAAAAAACTTAATCAGCTGTTGTGATATCTTTGTAAACAGATTATCTTAAAGTTTGCTACAACATTTTGAAACTCATAGTATTTAGGTTGATTAGTCTTTTCATGTAATATGGAATGTTTCATTTGTACAGAATTTAATGTATAGATTATGATGTCTAAATTCAGCCTATTGTAATTCTACTTTGGCACATTTGTAAGTTTGTCTGTTAGATATAACAGTAGTTTTGTAGCATTTTTTACTGCAAAAGAACACATCTGTTATTCCTTCAAAAAAATTGATATAGAAGAAAATTCTATATACCACTCTATAGAACACTGATAAAAGGATTTCCATGACAACCATATCATAAGCTTTTGTTCTTACTTTGTTACTGAATTCACAGTGTCGCTTTTAATGACTTCTATGCAATTAAAACAGAATGCATAATTTGCGTGAATATATAAACAATATAAATCAGTTATGTTTGCTCTACAGTGAATATAATTTATGATGCTAGAATGCTGCTTAAGAATCTAATGTGGATTTTTCCATTTATTGCAGAACTGTGAGATGCTAGAAAATAATTTTGATGACATCAAGCATACGACTCTTAGTGAACGTGGGGCACTTCGAGAAGCAATGAGGTAAGTCTGGGTCACCATAGCAACAGTCACAGATGTGGTAAAGAAAGAGTCATTCTTCATTATTGGGGGAACAAATGAGTTCATTGCCACCATTCAGCTCTATTCTCTAAGGTATTAATTTGTCAGTGGAGAGGCGTCCCTTGAGGCTGTACTTTGGTTTTGAAGCTGCATAAATGTTAAGCCTCACTGCACAGTAAAAAACGTAAATGTTTAATTTGTTACTTAAAATGCTTAAGGGGTACCTTGTTTTATATTTATACTGAACTGTGTGAATGAATGAAAATATTGTTCATCTAAATTGTGTAAGTGTTAAAGAAATTTGTGGTGCTTTGACTGAGCCAGTATTTGCTCCTAATTTGTATTTAACTTTCTATATATAGTGGCCCATGTACTTTCTTTTTCTATTAGACTTTAACAGGATTACATTACTGTATTTTATAAAAAAAATCAATGGTTTCCATCTTGCAAATTAAGAATAATATTTTTAACACAATACTTTATACTGTAGCTCCCTTTGTTTTATACATTCAGTATCTAGCATTATGCTTAAAACTTTTAAAAATAAATTAGAATTGCTCAATGAATGGATCTAATTCTGCCATCCTTACTCACGGATGAGTAGTGCCTTGCTCCAGGAGTAGTCCAATTAAAGCCATTTGCACTTGGCCCAAAGCAAGGTACTGCTCAGAGTGACTAAAGGTGGCAGATTTGGGTCCATGGTTTCTGAAGTATCTTTTATTTTTTGAAAACTAATTTGGCCAATTTCAGAGGTGATGTAAATGATAATGGAAGTTATGTGCCAGTAAGTGACCCTGAAAGCAGGGGCAGTAAAAGGAAAATCTTAACAGGGGCAAAAATGTGTAGCAGAGCAGACCCCACTTTATTTAACTTCTCTTTGGTATCAAACAGTGTAATTTTAAGATTGGACAACAACAACAAGTCTGAGTCTGCTTGCAAACATATGCCACCAATTCATTTGGTTAGTATTCATAATCCCTTTAAATTTACAGATATTCAGATGAGCAAGTTTTTTATCTACAGGCTTGGTCACCGTGCTCTTGCTTCCCATGAACAACAGTGTAAATAACTGTTCACAAGAGTGTTCACACATGAAATGTAATCTTGGCTGTTTTGAAAGCTCTTAATACTTGAACAACAAATCCACTTCTATCTGAATATTTTCACTTACTATTGTTCACATAACAATTGAAGTTGAAAGATTAGATAAATTATTTTTGGTTTTTCATTTTCTTTACTTCATGCATTTGAGAGCAGTCTGTGTGTAGTAATGTTTGGTCTTGCTTCTGTATATCCAGTCTGTTTCCTCTGTTTGTGTGAGTCTTCCACACTGCAACAGGAGAGAGAAAACAATAGTAAACATAGAAAAGTGATTTGGGGGCAGATGTGGCATGTGAAACTACTTTTAAACACTTTCTTTTAAACAGACTAGATTTTAAGAAGACGGTCTGTTTCTAACAGTCGGTGTTACAACATTTCACAGTTACAGTGGCAGCATTTTGTGCCATGTGGCTCACCAAAGTTTACTGTTAGATTTTGCTACATGCTTTCTCTGGTGGTCAAAATTCTATGGCTAATGGAATGACAGAATTTCAAAGGCTGTATTCCTGATACAAGGGGCTGTTTTGGAGGTGTATGTTGTTCTATATGCTAGGTTCGCTTAGAAGCACCAAAGTGGTTTAAGACTTGTCACAAACTTCCTTTTCAGCTATCTCATCTCTTAGTGGACAAATGCCTTTTGTTCCACTGAGAGGTGTGACACACATCATATAATATTGCAATCCTCTTTTTCATCTGATAAGCAGCTTTCATTCAGCTGAATTTTCTTGTGTTAATTAATTAAATAAACCAGTTCTAACTTGTATTAGCAAGTTTCACTTGATTATACTTTAATAACTTCATATAACACAGAGGTAAGTCCTCATATCTGTTTGCACAAGTGAATAAACTGTATATATGGATGAACATTCATTGTTCTAGGGCATCACAGTTTTCAGAAGTGCCACAAAGCCACACATGTCCCTGAATGCTTAATTTTCTTTTCCGATAAACCTGAGAAGTGTGTAAAATGACAAGTAGAGAGTTCTGTATTGACAATCCTCTTGCACACCGTTTATTCCAGCAAGTACTTTGGAGGAAAAAATCTTGTGCCTGGAAATGTGGCACAGTCGCATGTTGTTTTTGATGGGAGTATCCAAATAACTTGCTCCATAGGGCTAAAACTTCTCATGGTTTTGAGAACCACCCCTGTTTTGGGGTAATTGAGTATCTTGCCTGATCACACACCAAGTGAAGCCAATGGCAAAGCTTCTATTGACTTCAGTGGTACAGGATCAAACTCCATGAGCAAATTAGTCATGTATAATTATGCTTCCAAGTACATAAAAGGTCATTACAAGAAGGAGGGAGGAAAATTGTTCTTCTTAACCCCTGAGGATAGGACAAGAAGCAAATGGCTTAAGTTGCAGCAAGGATGGTTTAGGTTGGACATTCCTAACTGTCAGGGTGGTTAACCACTGGAATAAATTGCCTAGGGAGGTTGGGAATCTCCGTCATTGGAGATTTTTAAGAGCAGGTTAGATAAACACCTATCAGGGCTAAATATTATCTAGACCATTTCGGCCATGAGTGCAGGGGACTGGACTAGATAACCTCTTGAGGTCCCTTCCAGTCCTATGATTCTATGCTAATACATCTTTGAAGGTCAGATCAGTGGAAAGACTCCTATTGACATCTAAGGACTTAAAATCAGGCCCTGAGAGAACAAAGATATATTCTGGCAAAGCTATTGTATATTTCTGAGTGGCTGCTGAGTGGATGATACAACTCAGATCCTCAAATACATGTGTGATTGCATGTTTGGGAAAAGTGTGTAGAGAGGGGTTACACAGAGAGACTCAAATTGTGTAGTCATGGTAAAACCAACCAATTGATAAACCTAGTCAGATAGTTAGGTAGATCTCAGATGAGCCCTAAGTTTAGTGGGAAGGCTGCTCAAATTTATTCTGATTTGCCAGAGTGTCACTGCTGCTGTACCAGATAAGAGCCACAAATGAACGTTTCTCTCCAGTGACCTAGTTTGGAACAAGACTTCCCATTTTATCTTTCTTTTGTGGGGGAAAAAACCACTCAATTTAACATAGGTTTAAACATGCTCCTAGAATATGAATATCACTGTACTTCTGTATAAAAAGGGTCTTCTGTCTTCTTCTCTTTGATTCCTGTCCGTCAGCTCAGAAGAGACGATGGGACTGAATGAAGTGTTTCCCGTATTTCTGTCTTGTACCAGCTCTGTGGCTTAGTTAATCCTTAAACCTTTTTATTCTATGTCATTCTCTACCATGTCAATCCAATACATCATTGGTCTTCCTGTCTTCTAGGTCCTTGCATTTTGATATGTATTGTCAGGTATGGTATCTTTTCCAGGTCCATTCTTGACACAAATCCAAGCTATCACAATCATCTGTTTTGGATTGTCTGTAACAGCTATCTTCTCATTTCCTTTTTTATGTTTTGCTTTCTTGAAACTCAGTATTTCCCTCAGCCACTTCATTTTGCAGCCAATATAGTTCGTTCATCAGCTTTCTTCATAGTCCAACATTCCGACCTGTCTGAGCAGCAGACAGTTGTCTCAGATATGCTGATTTTCATTTTTATTGAAATGTCTTGAGTCTTCCAGACCTTGCATAGTTTTTCAAATGCAATACCAGCAAGTCTGGTAGTTCTTTTATGTCATCTTCACAATTCCCATTCTTCTGTATACAGTCCTCCAATGTACGCAAATGTTTCCACTTGTTCTAGTTCTTTGTCTCCAAGTTGGATCTTTACGTCTTCCTCTTATCTTGCAGTTGCAATAATTATTGTCTTCTCTGTAGTGATCTTCATTCCAAATTTTCCACTTTCCTGATCTACTTTGTCAGTTATTCTCTGTAAATCCTCCTTGGTCAATGCTGTGAGCTCAGTATCATCTGTGAATCTAAGTTTATCCACTCTCCGCCCACATAACATGACTCTTCCTGTTTCATCGATCAGTGCTACAGCCATTATGGCTTCCAATACCAAGTTGAACAAATCTGGCAATAACATGCATCCTTGTCTTCAATGGTCATTGTGAACCATTCTTTTAGCTTCTTGAATATTCTCACCACCCTCATCAACTTGCTATAGATGTTTTCTAACAGCGTGGTCAATTTCTCCAGGTTGCCAAAACCCTTTTCTGTCAAATGCTATTAAAAGCCTGTTTGAAACCTGTGAAGTAGTAACAGGTTTAGTTGTGTTCCATGTACTTTTCCAATATCTGTCTTATCACAAATAATTGATGTATTGTATTTCATCCTGATTCAAGCCTGTTCCTCTGCAAGCACCACTTCCATGTACCTCATCATTCTCCTCTGGAACATCTTAGTGAATGCTTTTTCTGACATGCTCAATAAGCTGATTCATCTGTAGTTTTTCTTATCTCCTTTTTTGTAGATCGGTACTATTATTGCTTTCCCCCATTCGCTCAGCACTTGCTCTTGTTTGTAAATCTTGTTAAATAGCTTGCGGATCTGTGTGTTTCTGGCAGCTCTGCAGTTATGTTGTCACTTCCCTTTTTCTTTTTAAAACTTTCTGTTGAGATCTTTACTACTTAGAATTCTAATATCTGTTCTCCCACATTTGTACTGGGAAGCTTTTCCAGAACTGTTTATTTAATGTGTTCTGCACATTGTACAGCTCTTCAAAATGTTTTTTGATCACTTATTCTTTGGTTGTTCATCCTCAATTATTTGCCCCTGTTTTTCACTGCCAACATTTTCAACTCATATGCCCCACTTAGTTCTCTTATCTTGCGATAAAACACCCGTGTTGCATTTTTCTTCACATATTCTTCCTCTTCTTTTACATTGTTTGCTTGTTCAATTGTTTCTGTCACTCTTTTGATTTGATCTCTCTGGTCCCTACACTGGGACAGGACAGACATTGTGACATACTGACTTGCAAGCCTTCTTCAGTTCTAAGTCTAATTGTTTGCACTGGAGAAGCTGACTGAATAGAGGATCATTCCTAACAACAGTTGCTGCATGTAATGGGGTCCTTCCTTTGCAGTCTTGCATGTTTGGATTGGCTCCAGCCTGTAAGAGGGACTCTGTAATCTGTGTCATCTCTGACATCACAGATGGCAAGTGCTTCTTGGAACTGCATGATGCCACAAGGTGCAGAGCAATTTCCTGTTTTCCCAGTGTAGCAACATTCACATGGGCACTATTTTTAATGAGAAAATTGGCAGCAAACTTATCTCCTCTTTGGATGGCTTTGTGTAACAGACTCCAACCTTTCTTGTTCACCATATCCGCATCAGCTTTGTAATTGACCAGTGTGGTTGCAATGCTTTCCAATCTTTGAGAGAGAGGGATAGATCTAAAGGAAGGTCTCCAGTGTGATCCAGTTCATTGAGCTTCCCAGACAGCTGTGAATTTACTCCAGGAAGATACAGAAAAACTGTGTCTTCCTCTTCACTTTAATAGCTTTATGCAAAGGATATTCAGTCTTGGATTTGAACATTTTGTACAACTGCTGAGCACTCATACAGCTGAAGTCTTCTTTCCACAAGTCATCCCAGTAACTAGCAATTATTTCAGCACAGTATTTCATTTAAAATACTAGTATTCAGCACCTCTGCAATCTGATAGAAACAAATGCAGTTCATGATGTTTACTGCTGATGTGACTCCTTTTTCACACCTTTCCCTAAGGAGCTGTAGTTGAAATAGATTAGCTAATTTCATCAGTTTTGTCAAGAATATGTCATCTTCTCTCAGCTCTAGCTCATCTATGTAGATCCAGTACAACAGTGCTATGGTCACCTTGGGGTCAGCGTCTGACAGATCCAACTCTTCAGATTTCAGAGTAGCAGCCGTGTTAGTCTGTATCCGCAAAAAGAAGAACAGGAGGACTTGTGGCACCTTAGAGACTAACAAATTTATTAGAGCATAAGCTTTCGTGGACTACAGCCGAAGAAGTGGGCTGTAGTCCACGAAAGCTTATGCTCTAATAAATTTGTTAGTCTCTAAGGTGCCACAAGTCCTCCAACTCTTCAGATGACACTAGGTTGGCTAGACTCGAAGTCTCACTGTGGGCTGTGAGCACTGATACATTTGTCCCCAACCTTTATCTTCAGATCACTATATATTGCTTCTGCTCATAGAGTTCAGCTACAATGGTGAGAAGTCAACTGATGAAGGAGTCACTGGCATTCTTTTGGTTACATTCTGCAGCCAACAGAGTACATCTCTTCTCTTTATCAGCTAGTTCCTTTTGCAGCTTTATTTATTCCTGGCAGAGAAGCATTAGGTACTCCTCCACCTTCGCCACCTCCTCTTCCACCATCTTGGGTCCAATCACCTATTCCTCTCACAAGAATCACCCCCCATTTCCAGGACCCTCTTGGTCAAGTGCTCTCACAAGATCAGAAGACCTGAGTCCACCCCTTCCAGCCCTGGCTGGCAGGGCTGCCCAGAGGATTCAGGGGGCCTAGGGCAAAGCAATTTTGGGGGTCCCTTCCATAAAAAAAAGTTGCAACTATAGATTACTATATTCTTGTGGGGACCCCTGCGGGGCTTGGGGCCTGGAGCAAATTGCCCCACTTGTGCCCTCCCTCCCCCCCCACCCCCCCCCGGCGGCCCTGCTGGCTGGGACTCTGCATCTCTTTCTAGAATCAACCTGGTTTCTTCTTTTTGTCCTTGTAAACGAGCACTAGTTCAACTGCTGTCGTCGTAATCCTGTTTTTTACACGGCTCCATGTCTCGTCAACATTCATTTTTTTTCTTTCACCAGAGATGTGGTGTTTTTGTCCATGTCATAGATATTAATTCTTGACACTTTTTGATCGCTCTCATGCTCAACCTCATTGATGCTAGGACTAATTTAAGATCCACTATTGGCTGCAAATGATCTGCACAATAACATATTTAATTTCCATCTGTGATTCACAAGGTTGAAGTCTGTCATGTTCTTCGTTTGCTGATCAAGTGATATCCAAGTCCACTTCCTCCACAGCTTTCTTTGGTGCAATACCGTATTCATTAGCACCAGGTTGTTACTGAGGTTTTAGTAGCCCTTTTCCTCTTTGTTTTGTTCACTGAGGCCAAATGTACCTTTTGTTGCAGCCCAAGAATTCCAATTCGATCACACTTTTGCAGTAAAATTTCCCATCACCCCTAATGTTTTTAGTCTTGCTTGTACTGCTTTCTGTAGATGGTTATGAAATTTCTTGGGAGCTGCTGAGGTCAAAGCATATACTTGTACTATTGTGACTGCACCAGGCGTGAGTCTAAATCCCATCTTCAATGTACGAGGAGATAGTGAGTTAAAAGCCATCAGAGCTTGGTTTGCCTTCGGATTTAGCACTAATGTCACTCTGTCCTGGCATCCACTGTCTTCTTTTCCCAGGGTCAGTAGCTTGTGTTCATCATGGTAGAATTCTCCTGTGCCTTCCCATCTCATTTCACATAGACAGATTATATTGCGCTCATATCTTTTCTATTCACGCATCATTACTGCAAGTGCACCAGCCTGGTATAGCGCTCTTATAGTCCATGTTCCAATAAATGTCTTATCCTTCCAATTCATCATATAATTCCCTGTTTTGTGCATTATAGTGTGTATTTGTTCTGATTTCATACTTCTTGCCCACCCTCGGTTTCCAAGCAGCGAGCGTGTCACTTGTTTGTCTGGGTGATCACTGAGCTGGTATGCTTTAGTTTAGTTTAGCTTCTGCAACCCTACAGAAAATCGACTCAAATTTTAAGTATATTTAAATTCTGAATTTAAATATTTAAATTAAGAATGAAATGAAAACCACATTTCTTAGGATTGTGTGTGTGTGTGTGTACGTACAATTATATAAGATATTATATATAATTTTAAATGTGTAAAATATTTTTAAAAAATCAGAGAATATCTATCATACTAAAGCCTAAGGAATGCTCCTAGTTCTAATTTGCATATTATTTTACACCTAGATCATGAAGTAGATAACAAGCTGCAAATAGTTAACATTATTCAGGGTATAATGATTGGTATTGTGAGAATTTGGTTTAATTTTAAGTACACATAATTGAAGTGCTGGTATGATTATAATGTTTTGTTAATATTGTTAATAAATACACCATTGTGGATATACTATCATATTTTAATGTAATTGCAAAGCTTAAGTAAACCATAAAAGGAAATTAATTTTTGAATCCATGTTTTACAAGTGGAAAAACTGGTGATTTACATATTCAAAATATCTATTACTCTCATCTTGTTTGGTATTTTATACAGTAACTTGTCAGAAACAATAGCATAGAAGTCTATGTATAATGTCTATGTATAAGAATATTAAACTTATCCTAAATAGGGCTCAATTTGATCTTAACATAGATCCACTAAAGAAGAGACAAATCCTGGTCCTCTGTAAAGCTTCTTTCTGCTATTCTGCAAGAGCAAAAGATGCGTGCAAGAAACTAAAGTGCTGCATCAAAATTCCTGTTTACTTTATGCTGTCCCCTGCAGCCTTGTCACAGGTGGCATGTGGAGGGGCATGAGCCGGGGAAGGCGGGGAGTGCTGGTGTGTCTTCAGGTGTACAGTCCTGAGGGTGATTATTATTAGAAATGTAAATTGGGTTTTATGAGAAATAATTTTAGTTTTCGTTCTCAATCAGGCTAAGGTTAGAAGAAAAATAGTAAACAGAGGCTTGGGGGCAAGAATCTATAATAAAGTCAAAGATAAAATTCAGAAGGAAAATTTTTTTTGGCAGGGGAATGGGAAATGACAGAAGGTCCTGTGTTACTTCCTTTCATTCCCTCTAAGCGTATGTTACTATTTTTAATATAAGCACTTAATGGCAGAAGCCTGAATTATTATATATCTTAAAAGGTTGTAACAAATTTTTGGGCACTACATAAGTAATATTCAGTTTACATCTCATGTAAATTTTCTCTGTCCAAAAGTAAAGAACATTAGACAAACAGTGCTTTTATCAGTATCCCATGAGATCTCTCTGATGGTCTGCATGTGTTTGTTTACCTTACCAACAAGGACAAAATGGTTTATGTCAGCAATCAGTGTGGTATCAAGAGTGGCTAAGTGGACATACATTTATGTATCCTAATTTTAGATGACTCTATCTCCTACTTTTGTGAATGGTATCCTTATATGGGTAGGTTGTTTCTTGGGGAGATTGGCTGAGTATGATTACAAGTTCATGAGTAGAAAATAAAAACATTAATTTTTGGATACCTGGTGTAGATGTCACTAAATCCCTCCTTAGTTTAGACCTTTCTGCAGTTCCGTACAAAGATATTCAAATTTGAATTATATATACATTCCTGAGCAAGAGAGGACAGATATATTTTTACCCCCATCTGTAAGAGCTAGAGGAGGAAAATTGGACAGGACGGAATGGAATTAATTATGTAATGCATTTTTGACAAATGTGTCCCTTATTCTCTTATAAGAAGAGCGTGGATATGAGACTACACCTCTCTACTACCTCACTTTGCTAGGACCATAATCAACAGGGACTGATTCTGTTCTTGCTGTTGTCTTGACACCTGTTTGTCCAGGGGCTAGTAATAATTAATTTCCTCTTAATGTAGTCTAAAATCTGGGATACATTTGAAAAGTGATGTTACTCTAAAAGGTCTTGGTCTTGCCTTCTCCAGCAGATGATTGTTTTCCTTTTAGATGTTTCTACAAGGTCTGAATCAATAAAAATTCCCCAGAGACAAACATTCCCATCCTGCCCTGATATCTTGCCAGTGTTTAGTCTTAATTTCCCCAACAGGAATGGTATATGACAATTAGCAATTACTTGCTAACATGATATTTATCATTGTTTTCATCCACCTTAATTCATCCATTTTTATCCATGCACATTGCTTATAATTTTGTCTGCTTGGGACATTTCTTGATTTGGGAGAGATAAGTGGTATTACCTATGGATTTACTGAAAGTTGCTTAGTTTCCTCTTTCCTTCTAAGTGTAACTATGCTTTACCTCCCTATATGATTATAGCAACTCAAGAAGAAAAAAATCAGGGTCCTTTAAAATGTTTCAAGTTAAGCACCCAAAAAACATTGGGACCCAAAAATCACTGGTGACTTTT
The DNA here is from genome assembly GCF_011386835.1 of Chrysemys picta bellii. Classification (NCBI taxonomy): domain Eukaryota; kingdom Metazoa; phylum Chordata; order Testudines; family Emydidae; genus Chrysemys; species Chrysemys picta. Next base: position 36,820,829 of record NC_088798.1, on the reverse strand, counting down.
TAAAATCTTGGCCTTGATAAAGGAAATTGATCATTTGGACACTACTTTCAATTTGGAGATCATGCTGTGTTTTTGTTTTCAGCTGTATTGAAATGTTCTTAAGTTCTAAATGTTACTCACTGTACATTTCTGATAGTTAATTTCCAGGAAGAAACAGAATATACTTAAAATAAGAGGTCATACTTTCCTTAGAATTTCCAATGTTTATAGACATCACGTGATGAGGATCATTTTATGTAACTTTTACTCATAGTAATTAATAATGTGGCAATGTATAGATGGTGCTAAACATGCCCGTGTAGCCAATTATATTTTGTATGTTTTTTTATATGCCCAGTATAGAAATAACTAGAGAACATTTGAAGCACTTTGCAACTTTTGGTAGTACTATACCTAAGTGTATTACAAAATAAGGAGGAAGATCTATACTGTGTCTGACAGATAGGGGTTAAGTTGTCTGGGTCAAATTGTGAACTCCATATTGTTTTGAGAACACCATTTTGTGATTGTAACCTTCTCTGTGAGGTGGAACCTTGATGTTGGGTTGAGACATCTGGTGCTGAAAATCAGTCTAATCTTTACAAGGTCAGTCTATTCTAGACATTGTGTATTCATGCTAGATTGTGGGACGCCTCAAAGGGGGCTAACAATGAGACAGCCATCAACGTTGAATGACTCTTCCCTACTGGAACAATAGGTTTTATACCATGAGGCCCAACTTTGAACGACATGCAAATTTGTGAAGCGTTCCATATTTTTATGCCCAAATACATTTGTTAGTCTCTAAGGTGCCAAAAGGACTCCTCGTTGTTTTTGCTGATACAGACTAACACAGCTACCACTCTGAAACTTTGAATGACTGTCAGTAGCCAGTGCAAACCCTTGGACCACCAACACAAATCAATGGGGTAAGGGGCTGGGTCAGAAATGGGACAGACTGTTGTAAAATGTGGCCGCATTTTTAAGCAAGGAGGCCATTCCATCATTCCTGGAAAGCAGAACTTGCTAGAGAGTAAAGACAGGAGAGACTGCCTTGCCTAAGGATACTGACCAGGACACCCACGATGAGATCAGACCAGGGAATTGTGTTCAGGACTGTGGGTTGTTTTCCAAAGATCTAAAACTTTCATGTGCTTTTTAAACTTTCATGTGCTTTAATAGTAAAGTCTTGGTGGCTATGAAATTTCTTTGCTGATCCTGTGTCCGTTGCTTTACTCCCATGTTTAACTATAAAACCAGGTCTCCCACAGCCAAATGGACTCTAGGAGAACATGTCTAAGCTACTAGTGGTTCAGAAGGGCTGAGGCACTGGTTCCAGGGTCTAGGTGGCTAGACTGCAGGATACCACTGCCCAAGAAGGGTGTCAGACATGGGGGTCTGCACCTGGGAGTGCACCTGAGAGACCCACAGCTAGGAACAGTGACCAGTCACTATCCAAACGCAGGGGTCTTACAAGCACATGCAATTCAGAGGTTGGAGCATATCACAACACAATGGTGTCTCTCTGTCCAGAAAGCAGAGCTGGGTCAGATTATGACACTGTACATTTGCTAAAAGCATCCTAGAACATAGAGTGGACCTATAGCATTACATTGTTTGACTTCTAGTAATCTGCAATCTTCAATAGATATTAGACCTTGTGTTGCATCTTTATATACCGCTTAAACTGCTAGTTGTTATAAGAATAAATTAGAGTACTTAATATTTGATTTGCAATTTCAAAAAACAATCAGCACAGTTTTGAAATATGGGGAGCACATGGTTCTAGTTGTATTATAACTCACAGTGAGTTTCTTGTCATTGTATTCCCACAGTGTTTATCTCCAGTGCTTTAGAAAGTGATTGCACTGCCTTATATATAATTAAAATATAAATCAAGAAACCATAAACTGTCTTGTTTTGAGCTTGATTGTGAGATTGATCTTCAACAAAGTAGTCTACTTTATAATACCTTGACAGGAAATTTTGATGTTGAATTGTTTTTCCAAGTTTATATGGTCTTAGAAGCTTATATAGGTTTATATGCTGTTGCACCCATGTTGTCCGAGATATAGTATATAATTTCTGATTTTTCATTTGGGAATTTTAATTTACTTTGAGCTGGTGAGGTAAATCGGAGAATAAGCCTGACTCCTTAGGGAATACCATAGTGAGGGGGATCAGGGGAGTTTAGAGAGATTGTGATTTCCCTTGAACATTCCTTCAATCACCTGTCTAGAATAAACTGAAGTTCTGTAATTTTAACTGACCTAAGGTGATGTACAGTACATGATCAGGACTCGTGGTTATAAATTTCTATTGAGTTCTGTAGAAAATCACAGTGAAGTGCATCTTGCTTTGCAATCCAGACTTATAATTGCTTTGTATCAAAGAACTGAGCTGCCCTTATAGGGTAACTAAGGAATAAAAGCACCTAGGAGGAAAACGTAATCTAAATACTAAGTTTTATTAATTTAAAAATATTCAATTGTTTAAAAATGTACATGTAAATCCCATATTACCATTACCAATCATGTGGTTATGTACAGTAACATTTTGCTTGTTTAAAAGATGTTTCATATAAACTATTTCAGGAAGACCTAGTAAGATTTCTAATAAGAAAAGCAATTTCTTCATCACTGTTGTGATTTACAGGAAAAACTAGATTATATTTTGTCTATTGTGTCATTGATATTATTGAGACAAGATGGGCGAGGTAATATCATTTATTGGACCAACTTCTCTTGGTGAAAAAGACAAGCTGTGTAGTTCGAAAGCTTGTCTCTCTCTCACCAGCAGAAGTTTCTCCAATAAAATATATTACCTCACCCCCTTGTCCTGATATCCTGGGACTGATACGGCTACAACAACACTGCATATTGATATTATTGTAATCAGTAATGAAATGTAATATTTGTGCTGTTGGCAGGTGGAAATGTGACAGCTTTAGCAAATTGTAGAAATGTTTACTAAGGTCTCTTCAAAGTTCTTAAGAAAAAATCAGCTTAGCTCACTAGACATCTTTCAGGACCTGACAAATTCCTGTAAATGCCAGCTTGTGATGGCATTTTATATACACCTCTACCTCGATATAACGCTGTCCTCGGGAGCCAAAAAATCTTACCGCGTTATAGGTGAAACCGGGTTATATTGAACTTGCTTTGATCCACCGGAGTGCGCAGCCCCGCCCCCCCCAGAGCACTGCTTTACCGCGTTATATCCAAATTTGTGTTATATCGGGTGGCGTTATATCGAGGTAGCGGTGTATATGTGAATGTAATTAATACTGTGTGTTTTAGGGTGGAATCCAGGATATGGGCCTATGTAGGTTATTAGAATTTTCTATGACTATTAGAAGCACCAATGCTTTTATTTTTGCTGAAAGCACAATCTAACACCATATTTCTATTTAAACTCTGTATTATGTTGAAGGCACTGAAAACAGAAGTTTAGCAAGAACAGAACTGCAGTTTTCAGCCTATATTAAGTAAGTTTCTTTAGGTCTGAGAAGCTGTATCATGGAAATCTATTAAATGCTTTATTAATTTCCATTCATGGCTCTTAGGGGCATGATCCAAATCTTATTTTTTTAAGTCTTCAGTTGAGCTTGTATCACATATATACTTTTTTAAAAATGAGGCATGGTGACTAGGAGTAAATATGCATAATACCTGCACTCAAGCTGAAGATGGCAAAAACAGGATGGTCAAAAGCTGATGGGGGGATGTGTTCCTCTCATTTCCTGTGGTTGTGCCTATTATAATGACAGAGTAAAATCTTCAGGATCTTGTCCATATATTGTAAGCACATCATTGACTTATGTGTGCATGTGTCATTAATAACAATATCTTGGAGTGGAGAGAGAAGAACTTGTCTTGCAATTTGTGAGGGGGAGGAAGAGAATCTTTTTCTGCTTTTTGAGCCCATTAGTGTTGATTTAAGTGAAAAATCATATTGGATAAGAGTCAAATTTTTTGCTTTTTAGTATACCACAGGAGACCATGTCTGACATTGGTAGCGAAAGAAAGTTTTGAAAACCACTGTGGCAGATGGCTTATCACAAAGACTCCAAAGAAGACATACATTGGTGCAGTGTCATACTTTCAGTAGCAGGATTGTTAGATATGCAAATTGTTAGAGTAGAAAAAAAACACAGTAAAGCAAGTTGAGAGCCGTCCATCTATCTCCCTTTATTATTTTCTAAAATGAAGTTAGGCACTTTAAGTATTTCTTTAGATTTATTTTCAGATAGAATTAATGGCCAGGGATCAGTGATCTAGAAAACTCAAGCAATTCCATGCAATATGGACTGGCAACATTTTAGCTCCTTTAGTTACACAGACCATTTCTTTTGAAAACATTTGTGCTACATTTGTAGAGTTCACAGTTGCTTTTAAAATGTGTATTTCCCTCCCCACACAACCTACTCGTGGCTTTTTAGGTTTTACAATCTGATTTCATGTTTTGGAGGTGTGAACAGTGTGAACCAATAGATTCTCACCAGCCCCAGGGAGTTTGACAGACAATCACGAAGGTGACTTGCTTCTCTGACAAAGTCCCAAATCCCACAGCTCCAAATGTGACCCAGCCATTGCCTGGTGGGCCAGGGTGACCTGATCACCACAGAAAGGTTGGGGGGAGGTAAAGGATGCCAGAAGACTGTAGGAGAACTTATTAAAAGGATGTATCAGTATTTTGCTTATCATCATCTACACACACAGTCTTTTCCCCATAAGTTCCTTTACGTCTAGGGCAAGTCCACAGTTCACTAGGGGGGGCAGGCTCCAGCCCATGCCCAACTCTTCCCAAACTCTGTTTCTTTTTCTCAGGGTGATTGCCGCTTCTCATGCCCCTCTTTGGATCTGTTTTTCCCATTGGCACTCCTTCAGCCTGCAGTCTTCTTGCGTGTTGCCTCTGCTGCTGCTCCTCTTTTTCTGAGATGACTGTGTCTGGCTTATATAGACTCCTGACCTCTCCCACTCCCAGCATCCTCTGGAAGAATTGTTCAATTGGAATCAAGTGGTTCCTCCTGCCCCACCCTGTAACAGTTCACACTGTCACAGATAGTTTGACAGTGAATCTACCGTACACATAACCCCCCACTCCACACACACACACACACACACACACACACACACACACACACACACACACACACACACAGTGTTCTGTACTCTAATGGTGGTGAGTCATATACAGAGGTTGATGAGCCTGCTGCAGCTTTGGCTAACACAGCTGGGCATTTTAGTTCCGCAGTTAGAGGCTCATTCTTTTACACACAGGTCCTGGGTTCAGTCTTCGCTACCACCAACCCACCTGCGGTGTGATGTTATATTTCATAAAGCTCATTACTTACAGCCCTCTTCTTCTTTTAATATCTCCTCTGTGTGTGGTTAGAGACCAGTTCTTTATAACTACAGTAACTCCTCACTTAAAGTCCTCCTGGTTAACGTTGTTACGTTTCTGATCAATTAGGGAACATGCTCGTTTAAAGTTGTGCAATGCTCCCTTATAACGTTGTTTTGCAGCCGCCTGCTTTGTCCACTACTTGCAGGAAGAGCAGCCCATTGCAGCTAGCTGGTGGGGGCTTGGAACCAGGGTGGACCGGCAGCCCCCCTATCAGTTACCTGCTCCCCTAAGTTCCCTGTGCAGCAGCCACCCAGCAGGCTACCAATTGCCAGAAGTTCAGCTGTCCCGCCCTGCACTGCCATGTGCTGCTCCTACCCTCTGCCTTGGAGCTGCTCCCGGGAGCCTCCTGCTTGCTGTGCAGGGGAAGGGGGAAGAAGGGGGCTAGTGTCAGGGTTTCCCCCTCCCCCCTACTCCTGCCCCCTGCTTACCCCTTCTCCATATAGAACAGGGTGGGGACAGGACAGGGCTCAGGACGGAGAGAGCTTGCTGGCCGCAGCTGCTGTCTCAACTTCCTGATTTTTTTAAAGGCAATGTATGTAGAGTGGGGTAAGCATTCTTAAAGAGGAAATGCACATCTCTCTCTCTCTCTCCCACACATAGGGTGTGTGTCTCTGTCTGCTATGCTGTCTCCCCACCCTCCATTTGTGCTGCCTTGTAGAGTGTGAAGCTACATTAACAACCATGTGTTAACCCTTGAGGGCTCAGCCGAGTGCTAGTTCATCATTTATCTGTAAGGCATTTCCCTGGGAAATACCCTCCCTCTTCCACCCTCTAACTTCACCACCTCAACCAAGCTTCACAATCATCATTGCTGTGTACATTATTAAATTGTTTGTTTAAAACTTATACTCTCTCTCTCTCTCTGTGTATATATATATATATAGTGACAAAGTTCCTCCTCTATCTTGGTTGGTCCTGTGCTTATTGGCAGATTTTCTTGCCTCAGAGATTCACCATGTGGGTTGGGGAATAGCCCAGAGACCTTCCCCTCTGGAAGAACCCACAGTCCAGGTCAATTGGGAGGTTTGGGGGGAACCCGGGCCCACCCTCTACTCCGGGTTCCAGCCCAGGGCCCTGTGGACTGCACCCTCCATACAATTTCAGAAACCTGATGTGGCCCTCAGGCCAAAATGTTTGCCCACCCCTGCTCTAGAGTCTATTGGTAGATATATTTATGCATATGGTTTAAGCAGTGGTAGTTTTCTCCATTCCTCGAGAGAGTCTTTACTACTTAGTATGCTGCATGGCATAGTTACTTATGTTGTCATATAAATCTCCACAATTTAGAAGTAATTTGTTTATAGGTGTGGTTTACTCATAGATGTTGCCTATTGGCTTGTGAATAAGCTGAGAAGATTTTACTGAATTTGGTCTTTTCTTTTTTTTTTGGTTTGCTGTATTATGTCACCATATTCTGATTGTTCAGATTGTGAACCTGGGTCCAATTATGCCCTGGCATATTTAACTTTCATCAATATTAATCAGCCACTCCCCAGAAGACTTCTGAATTTATATCCTGTTTATTTGTCTTGAAGGTATTTGGGAAAGTCAAAAAGGATTATTGAAATGAAATGTGCCATTTAAATCAACACCATTTCATTGAAAACAAGTTTTTATTGTCAGTCTTTTTCACAAGAAAGTAATTGAATGGGAAGCAAATTTGACATTAAAATATACATCTTAGCTGGAGCTGGTTGAAAATTATCCAATAGAACAATTTTCTTGCAGAAGATGTTGATTCTTTTCAAACTTTAGTTGGAAACTAGGCTAGCAGGCATGTTTTCTGTCAGCTCTTCCTCTGGCGAGATGAATGGTGGGGCCAGCAAACTGCCCAGCTCCCTGGCTGCTTCCCTCATGGACTGCCAGGTTGCTTAGCTTCTTGGGTGGCCCAGTTCTTCTTCGAGAGATGTCCCTGTGGGTGCTCCACTTCAGGTCAAGGTGCATCCCAACGTCTTTGATCGGAGATTTCTACAGCAGTACCCCTACGGGCTGCGCACACACTGTGCCTGCCTCTCGAGCTGTCAGTGCTTGAATAGCACGTGCACAGCCCGGATGCCTTAGTTCCTTTTCTATCGTCCCCGGCTAGTGACAGAGTTCAGCAGTGGTCTTTGAGATTAGATAGTTAGTTTGTGTCTCAGTTTAGTTAGATAGTTTTTAGTCATTAGAGTTACCATGCTACAAAGGTGTTGGACTATCCAATCCAAGGAGGGGGAGTGCTCTCTCAGAGGAAAGAATGTTTTTCCTTCTCCTTAGAGGTTGAAGGCTAGCTAAGCTTGAGGGGGTACCTATGTCTGCCTGCCTAGCTAGTGGGATGGCTTAAAGTTAATGGCTAAAACAACACAAGTAAATGGGTCTTAGTTCCCTGCGTGTCATCAAACTGTTCTTCGGTGGTGGAGTGGAAATTGAGTGATGAAAGGTTGTTAAAAATGTCAAGTGCTAGGCCAGCATGGAAAAGGACAAGCTTCGCTGTGTGTACTTACAATTGTAGGTCGCTGGCGAGGGAGGAAACGTTAAACCATCTGATGGAGGAGAAGAAAAGGATAACATGCGATATCCTCGGTATCTGTGAAACCCGACAAAAGAAGGAGTTGGAAGTCAACTGGAAGGATGGAAGCGCTGTGAGACTCGGAAAGGGAGATGGTGCTAGAAACGTTCAAGGAGTCAGATTTATCGTCAGTAAGGATTGGGTTTCGAAAGTCATATCATGCCAGCTAATATCATTACGTATTGGTATGCTGCATCTTGAGATGGAGTCAAAAGCTATCCTCAGGGTCATCCAGGCCTATGCTCCCACAAGTGCAAGTGAGGACGAAGAAGTGGAAGAATTCTACCAAGAGCTCGAAAGAGCCTTCACGCAAAAGTCTACTTACACTGTCACGATGGGAGATTTCAACGCTAAGGTCAGGCGAGGGAAAGCTGGCGAAAAGTTCATAGGGAGATACGGCAGCAGCGAAAGAAATGAAAGAGGAGAAAGGCTGGTAATGATGGCAGAAATGAAAGAACTGTATGTGGCAAACACCTGGTACAAAAAGACGATTGCAAACGCGAACAGTAAGAATGAAATCGACTATAGTTTAGTCAATAAAAGGTGCATCGTTCAAGACATCTCTGTAGTGCAGCCCTTCAACACTGGCAGTGACCATCGCCTGCTTAGAGCGAAGTTGATTTTCGACAAAGTAGTGGAAAAGAAAGCTTTACAGCTGGCACACAGGAAACAGCGCCCAAAGACATTTGATGAAGCAAAGCTGAAGAAAGCGATTTCTGGGTTTGACTGGAGCCAGATGGAAAAGTGTGATGAGGACTATAGTATCTTTGCTGACAAGCTGAGACATTGCATAAAAGCAGCTGAAATTGAAAAGATGATGAAGGCAAAGGGAAGAATCTCGAACAAAATGAAAAGCTTGTTAAAGAAGTGGAGAAATATGAAAAGGAGCTCGGATAACAACCTCGAGTACTCCATTCTGTTCAAGCTTATACGGCAAAAACTGAAGGACGACTTTGAGAACTTCTGGAAAGAAAAGCTCCTTAAAACAGCTGAATCACACAAGAGCCTCAGGACATGTAAGCAGAAATTGGAGCAGTATAGATTGAGCGTAACAGCATTGAAGAACAAGGATGGAGAGAGTAATTGAAAGAGCAGGGATGGAGAAGGTCTGCAAGGACTTCTATATAGAATGGTTCAAATCAAGAATCAGCGTCCCTCTCCCAAGGCTCCAAGAGTCAGAAGAACGCGTCCCCCCAGTAATAGTCAGTGAAGTCTGAAGCGCACTACACCAGATGAAGAAGGGAAAAGCTCCAGGCAAAGATGGAATAACATCAGAAATGATTTCCTCAGGAGGTGAAAAACTTTGGAAGGCCCTCACTTTAAGAGTCAGTTGATATCTCGAAGCAGGAAAAATACCATCAAGCTGGAAGGAGTCGAATACCATCTTGCTGTACAAGAAGGGGGATTGAGAAAATCTTAAGAACTATCACCCTATATGCCTGCTCTCTCATATCTATAAACTCTTACAAAGGTGATAACGAACTGACTCTCGGAGTCAGGATGAACAACAGCTGAGAGAGCAGGCAGGGTTTGGAAGAAATTTCAGCATGATCGACCATATATTTACCCTTAGCCAGCACCTAGAAAGAGCGAGGGAATACAAATTCCCGCTGTGCATTACTTTCATCGACTATGAAAAGGCCTTCGATAGCGTCGAGTTCAACGCAATATTAAAGGTACTCGCAGAACAGGGCATTAACACGCAGTACATCAGTTTGTTGAAGGAAGTGAATACTGGATGTACAACAGACATTACTCTCCTCGAAACTCCCCTCCGCATCCCAATCGAGAAAGGTGTAAAGCAAGGAGATACGATTTCACTGAAACTATTTACTGCCAGCCTTGAAATGGTTATGAACAAGATCAATTGGAGGAATGGTGTTAATATAAATGGAGAACGATTATCTCATCTCAGATTCGTGGACGACATCGTACTAATTGCTGAAAGCACCAACCAACTGCACAGTATGCTACAAAGACTCTACAAGAAAACAGTCAGGTTGGTCTGAAAATGAACCATTGCAAAATGAAATACACGTGATCAGACGTCTTATGAAAAGCCCGAATAATGGTAACAGGAGAAGAAATTGAAGAAGTGGAAAAATACATATATTTGGGCCAAGAAGTTTATATGCGCCAAGACATGAACGGAGAACTCTCAGAAAGGATTCGGGCAGAATGGTGTGCGTTTAATTCCACGAAGGACATCCTCAAAGGAAAAATCAACAAGACCACACGTACAAATATCTTCAATTCAGTAGTGCTGCCAGCCATTCTGCATGGCAGTGAAACGTGGGCACTGACGAAGAGAGAAGAACAGTGGCTGTCGGTAGCTGAAAGGGCAATGGAACGAGCTATGTTGGGAATTTCCCTTCTGGATCGTATCCCAAATGAAATTATTAGAGAATGCAGTGGTGTGAAAGATATTGTCGTGGAAAGCAGATAATAAGATACGATGGGCGGGCCACATAGCATGGTTCACGGACAATAGGTGGACCTCAATCATTACTGAGTGGTATCTGCGAGAACAAAAAAGACCACCTGGTCGGCCTCCAAGAAGATGGGAAGATGACATTTTTAAACATTTCGGATGAACGTGGAGAAGAAAGGCAAGAATGCAAGAAGAATGGTGGACGTGTTATGATTGGCGCAGTCTTAACGACAGTTGAAGATCGATCCAGGTGAGGTGAGTTACTATTTAGATAAGTTACATTAACTGTTACATTTATTTCTTAAAAAAACAAAAACCCTCTGCGGTTATGGACATGCCTGGATCCCCAGGCTTCAAGTGATGTGCCTCCTGTAATGATGCCATCCCCATCTCGGACAGGCATTCACAGTGTGTATGCTGTTTGGGGGAGTATCATGTATCCCAAAAATGTGTCCTCTGTACCAAATGAAAGCGTGGTCCCACAAGGACAGGGAGCTCAGACTTAAAATGCTGCTCCTGGAAAACTATCTCAGACCTGCATCTGACCCTGGCCAGCAAACCTCTGTGACACCCTCCAGAGGCAAAGCAAATGCAAAAAAATGGCCAGCTTCCTCCCCCCTCAGGAGCCATTCCTTGGGAAAAAGTTAAAACCGGCTCTCCTGTCTCCGGTAACTCCTCCTCCACGTCATAGCACCTTTCACACGGCAGGCACCGACCGTGAGTCGGCTGCTCCACTACACGGTGCTGAGGCTCAGGGCTTTCAGTTGCCCGCCTCTTTCAGCTCTCCCTTGGCCACCTCTGTCAATATGGTGCCGAGAGCTGCTACGGTGCCAAGAATACAAGCGGCAGCTGCAGCACTGTCCTTTGATCTTGCGGCGCCGCTTTTGCAGCAGCTGCTCTCGGCACAGAGCCTCCTGAGGTCTCCATCCTCTCGTGCAGTGCCTACCTCAGGGGCACCTACTCTGCGGAGCCAGCTTGCATCCCAGGACACCCTTCGGTGCATCATCAGATGCCCCAGCAGACTTTGCCTCCACCAGCTACACCAGCACCAACTCCTGGTCAGTCAGCTCCACCGCAGTTTTTACAGCCAGAGGAATTAAGGGTGTCCCATGCTCCTGAGTCTCCTCTTCTTGGCACCAGTCTATCACCAAGACCTTTAGCACCCTAACTTCAGTACTCTCCTACCACTTCAAGCCCCTCCAATGAAGTGTGAGAGGAGGAAGAGGAATACGATGACCAGATGTTTTCCTCTCAATACCCTCCCCAGATTCAGTTACCTACAACTGGGAGACGCATTACAGTATGATGTCCGTATCCTCAAGGCTATCCACACTGGTATGGTAATCCCTGAATGGGACCACCTATGCCCCCCTAGGGCAATGGTCACACTGGGGTCCATGGACCTACACCACACCACACTCAGGTGTTCCGTGGGCTGCCCAGAGGAAACCTGTCAGACCCTCCCCACTGCCAGTTTACACTGAAACCCAGATAAGACCTGAAGTGGCCGCCACCCCTACAGAGGACACTGCCCCACACACCTCCTCTACAGTGATAACACCACAAGACGCCATGGTACCCCCACCACCTCCCAATACTGATGAGCTCTCTCACTTTCAAGAGTTGTTTCAGAGAATAGCAGAAGAGTTCAAGGTTACCCTGGAGGAGGTACCTGAAACACACCACGAGCTTACTGACATCCTGCAAGCTACGACTGCCTCTAAAATAGCCCTACCAATTAATGGGGCCATTGTGGAACCTGCTAAAACTATTTGGCAGACCCCAGCCACAATAACACCCACTCTCAAGAGACCGGACCGCAAATATTTTATCCCATCTAAGGGTTCTGAGTTTCTATTTACGCACCCCTCACCTAATTCACTAGCGGTCGACGCGGCCCATCAGAAAAACAAATACCAACACTTCCGATCCACTCCTTCGGACAAAGATAAAAAGATACTGGACTCCTTCGGCCGCAAAGTGTATTCTTCTTTCACTTTGCAATTTAGAGTAGCGAACTATGCGGCGCTCTTAGCAAAATATGACCACAAAAATTATGCTAAGGTAATGCAATTTATTGATGATATGTCAGAGGATAAATGACAACAATTTAAAGCAGTGATGTTTGAGGGCCAATTGATCTCCCGCACAGCTCTTCAAGCCACCCTCGATACTGCAGACACAGCGGCCAGATCCACAGCCATGGCTGTCATCATGCAGCGGGCCTCATGGTTTGCTTCTTCCTCCTTTCCGAAGGAGATACAGAATACGGTCCCCTTCGATGGAGCTAAGTTCGTCGCCTCTACGACCAATGAGGTCCTTCACTCCACGAAGGACTCACGTGCCACACTCCAATCCTTACGCATCCAAACACCTGCCTCAAAGAAGAGACAATATAGATATCAGCCATACCAACGACTGCTTTACCATACCTTTGCTCAACATCCACCTTTAAGGCAATATGATATGCAACAACAACGACATAGGCCCAGGAACCAACGACGTTGCCCTCTGCAAACAACGGCGACCCACCCACTTAACCCAAATAAACAAATTTGAAGTCTTGGTCAAAGGTATAGACAACCTCACCAGCGCCAACTCCAACCAACCATTTCTTTGGACACCGTTTGTGTCCGTTCCTGGAAAACCATCACTATGGACAGATGGGTCCTGGAAATTATCTGATTGGGTTATGCCATCCCCTTCCTCTTCTTACCTCTCACCCACCCTGTCCCTCTTCAGGGACCCTTCTCACGAACAATTGCTCTGTCAGGAGGTACAACACGTCATACATCTCGACGCAATAGAGGAGGTACCCCCTCAACACAGAGGGAAAAGGTTTTACTCCCACTACTTCTTGATGGAAAAGAAAAATGGCGGTTGGCACCCTATCACCGATCTTCGACGTTTGAACAAGTTCGTCAAGAAACAGAAATTCCGGGTGGTTACTCTCCCAATGATAATTCCGACGCTGGAGCAAGAAGATTGGTTTTCAACCCTCGACCTCCAAGACGCATATTTCCATGTCTCTATCTACCTTGCCCATTGACATTTTCTCAGGTTTGTTGTGGGAGCGCAACACTACCAATACAGAATCCTCTCATTTGGTCTCTCCACCGCACCACGTGTCTTCTCCAAGGTGCTAGCAGTTGTAATAGCACATCTCAGGAACAAAGGAATCCTCATATTTCCTTACCTGGACGATTGTCTCCTCAAGTCTCCCACTCAGTTAGAAGCGAACCACACAACTCTTGCAACCCTTCACTGCTTCCACACGTTGGGCCTGCAAATGAACAAACAAATTTATCTTAGAACCTACCCAACAAATCGACTTCATCGGTGCCCACCTCGATTCCACCACCGGTCTTGCATCTCTCCCCCAGGACAGATTCCAGACAATGGGCAACCTTATTACCCATATATATGCCAGCCCACAGACTACAGTCCGAAACTCCCTAGAGATCTTAGGACATATGGCCGCTTGCACATTTGTGGTTGCAAATGCTCGCCTGTACATGCGATGCCTTCAGGGTTGATTTGTATACTAGCCACAGTATACAAATCAAATAAGCACAGGCTAAACAAGTTACTAACTATGCCCCAGAAAGTCAAGGACTCACTTCTGTGGTGGACCTCTCCCATCAACCTCTGCACCAGGATTCCCTTCCGACAAGATCCTTCAATTACCATCACCACAGATGCATCCCTCACAGGATGGGGAGCACACATCGGCCACCTCACTACTCAGGGTCTCTGGGCTGCTTTAGAAACCAAGCTTCATACATTTGCTAGAGCATCGGGCCGTACACAATGCCTGCCTCCATTTCCTTCCCATCATCCAAAACCGCTGAATTTGAATCATGACTGACAACATCGCATACATGTTTTATGTCAACAGATGGGGGGAGCCCGGTCACACTCCCTCCGCACAGAAGCGGTAACACTTTGGAACTGGTGCCTTCAACACAGTATCCATAACTCCACCTCATACCTGCCAGGTTCTCAAAATACCACCGCAGACAAGCTCAGCCGATCGTTCCCCATAGAGCATGAGTGGGAACTCAATGACACCATTCTTTCTAACATTTTCCAGACCTGGAGTTTTCCCCAACTGGATCTATTTGCCACAGCAATAAACAAAAAATGCCTGACATTCTTCTCCAGAGCAGGCCTGGGGAAACACTCACGGGGAGATGCCTTTATGCTCCTATGGACCGAGACCCTCATGTATGCGTTCCCACCAATGCCTCTATTGCACAGAGTAATTTAGAAGATATGAACAGACAGAGCCAACAACATTCTCCCCCAGCATGGTCCAGACAACCCTGGTACCCCTTCTGCCTGCGCATGATGGTCAAGCCACCCATTCCCCTTCTCCCACTCAGCAACCTCCTATTACAACACCAGGGACAACTATTTCACCCTGACATACAACATCTCCACCAGAGGGCTTGGCTGATCAATGGTTCTCTAATGCAGAGTTAACATGTTCGGACTAAGTGCGCACTGTCTTGCTACACAGCAGAACACACAACATGCACACTACCTACCTGCATAAATGGAAACGGTTCACATCTTGGTGCTCTGACAAACAGACCTCTCCAGTTTCTGCTTCATTCCCACTGATACTGGATTACCTGTTACACCTTAAAACATCTGGCCTCTCTACGAGCTCACACAAGGTCCACCTCGCGGCAATCACTGCCTTCCACCATAAGATGGACTATGTTACGGTCTTTGCCCATCCAATCAGTTCCTGAAGGGTATCCAGACATTATACCCAGACGTGAAACTGCCTGCTGCACCTTGGGATTTACACCTAGTCCTCAAAACTCTGATGGATAAACCCTCTGAAGCGATGGCTGCCTGCTACCTTCTCCACCTATCCAGGAAGACCGCCTTCCTCATAGCAATCACGTCTGCCAGACGAGTAGAAGAAATGGGGGCACTTATGGCGGACCCTCCGTATACCACGTTCTTCCACAATAAGGTCACACACCGCATGCATCCAAAGTTCTTACCTAAGATACACTCTGCCTTTCACCTCAATGAACCTATATACCTCCCAACATTTTCCCCCAAACCTCATGCTAATGCCTTTGAAACAACATTGCACACTCTTGATGCTCACAGAGCATTATACTTTTACCTGAATAGAACAAAACAGTTTAGCAACCCCCCCAGACTTTTTGTCTCTACTACTCAGCGCTCACAGGGGAATGCTATCTCTACACAGAGACTTTCCAAATGGATTGCTGACTGTATACACCTTTGTTACCAACTCAGGCAAATACAACCTCCTACATCAATTAGGACACACTCTATCTGTCTCCACCTCCACAGCCTTTCTCCATAATGTCCCACTGTCTGACATATGCAAGGCAGCTACCTGGGCATCAAACCTTACCTTCGCTAATCAGTACGCTCTCATCCACACTGCAGTGTTGACAGAAAATTGGGCAGAGCTGTCTTGTCAACAGCCTTCTTACCTCATCCGAAATCCCAACCATCCAAAGGGATACTGCTTTTCAGTCACCTGGAGTGGAGCACCCACAGGGACATTTCTCGAAGAAGAAGAGGAGGTTACTCACCCTGTGCAGTAACTGACGTTCTTCGAGATGAGTGTCCCTGTGGGTGCTCCACTACCCGCCCTCTTCCCCTCTACTTCGGAATTCGTAATGCACTCCATTGTAGAGAAGGAACTGAGGAGCCCGGGCTGTGCATGTGCAATTCAAAGACTGACAGCTCGAGAGGCAGGCACAGCCCTGTAGTGGGGCGGCTGCCCCGCTCCTTGGGGGGGGGGCGCTGCAGCAGGCTAGTGCGCCTGTGCAGACAGGCAGCCAATTAAAGAAGGGCTTGTTGGGAGCCAATCAGGGCCCAGATTGGAGACAGCCAATCAGGACCAGGCTCAGCCCTATAAAAAGGCTGCTCAGGGAGCGGAGAGGGAGTCTGTCCCAGGCCTTCGAGAGGGGATGGCATGTCTCCAGAGCTTGGAGACTAGCACCTGGACAGCGCAGTGCTGGCCAGGCTCGGGGAGCAAAAGGGAGCTCTAGCCTGTAGCCTGCCAGGCTGCAGGCCCTGAAGAGAAGGGCCTAGCAGGTGCAAGAGGCCGTAGGGAAAGCGGCCCAGGGAAGTGGACAGACGAGGGGAGAGAAGGAGGACAGCGAGGCTGCCGCCAGAGGGTTCCTGGATCGGGACCCAGAGTAGAGGGCGGGCCTGGGTCCCCCCCTTCTCCCCTCGGCCGTAGGGAGCGGCAGTCATAGAGTACGCCAGATCCCTGACAAAAGGGATTAGACTTTAGGGTGTGTGGTTGGACATGGTGGCTGGGGTGCAGAGAGACTGCTGATCACCCCCCCCCCACCCCGGAAGGGGGTGTGGATGGACTGAGGGGCACTGCCAGAGGGCAGTGGTCCAGAAGAGGACACTGCGAGCTGGTGAGCGACACGGGCTCAGACGCCAACCAAGGGCGAGACAACGGGTGGGACACCACCAGGAGAGGGCGCTCCACCAGACTGAGCTAATTCCCGGAGACAACCAGCAGGAGGCGCTGGGTGGTGAGTCCCAACCCTGTCACAAGCGCTTGCGCAGCCTGTAGGAGTACTGCTGTAGAAATCTCCGATCGAAAGCACTGTGACGCACCTTGACCTGAAGTGGAGCACCCACGGGGACACTCATCTTGAAGAACGTCAGTTACTGCACAGGGTGAGTAACCTCCTCTTCCCCAGGAGGAATTTTTCAAAAAATTCTATTTTCAGTTCTCCTGAAAAGGAATCTTTACAAAATTTTCATGCCATGGAAACTTTCTGCTAAACAGAAATTCTGATTCCTGCATAGCTCTAATTTTAGCAGAGACTTTCAAATCTGTCTATTCAGTTCAGATGCAGAACTGCTATTGAAATTACTCGGAGCTGGGTGGCTAAATCCCCAAGTGGCTGTGAAAATCCTAGCCTTTTAGTTGTCTGAAGAGAGAAAAATAAAGTATGTCCTGTCTTGAAAATGTTTTTACCATTGCCTGACTATGGACTTTGGGATCTAATCTGCTTTAAAAGTCAGTGGTTTCTGTCAGGAAACCACTCATTGCTTGAATAACAGGGCTCAGCCTGACTCTTTTCAAAGCCATTGAAAACTTATTATAAGTGTTTTGACGGCTGGTGAGTACCCTTTTGAAATACCATGGTTGGACTGCAAAAACTAAGGGTAAACAATGAGATTTTTCAGTTAGGCTCCCAACTTCTTTAGGTGCCTTTGAAAATCCAACCCAAAGATTTTAAATGTTGGTGTCTAAAAGTAGGCTCCTAAATCCATATTTTGGCGCTTAAATAAATGTAGCCCTATTTTTGGAAATGTTAAGTATAAGTGCTAGTGTAGAGAGTTGTACAAAGGAAGCCATTGCAAT
The DNA here is from genome assembly GCF_011386835.1 of Chrysemys picta bellii. Lineage (NCBI taxonomy): Eukaryota > Metazoa > Chordata > Testudines > Emydidae > Chrysemys > Chrysemys picta. The sequence goes on along the minus strand of NC_088798.1, from coordinate 36,803,069 downwards.
GTACAACAAATTTTACTGGTCCTGCAAAACCTAGGAACTGTGTTACATGTTCTTGAGCACTGTCGACTCAGTGATGGGATCTTAACCATTAACTAACAGAGCTGGTTGAAAAACAGAATTTCTATCATTCTGATATGTTTTCATCCCAAATCAGGACAATGTATCAACTTATTATTTTTATGGAATAAAAAGTTCTGAAAAAAATTCTATTTGGAAATGTCAAAACATTTACAGTAGTTTGTCATACCAAAATGAAATGTTTAATTTTGGCTCAGTTCAAAATTGAATTGTCTGCTTGACCTGTCATGGTGCCTCCTAAAGGGAGTTGTAGTTTGGGTGCTTCATGCTCCTACTCTCCTCTCAGATGGGGTCCCCAACTGGACTACAGTTTCCATGATGCATTGCAGTGATGGGACTCTTATGGGGTACCCATAAGATGCAGTGCATCATGGGAGATGTCCAGTCAGGGAGCCTGACCCGTTGAGAAAAATAGGAGCATGAGGCACCCAACCTACAATTCCTATGAGACACTGTGGCAGTTCATATGGACACAGATTAATGTTGACTTGACTTGAACCTAAATGTTTAGATTTGGTTTGAAAACTGAAATGTTGCAATTCAGGACCACCCAATCTGAAACTGTGTATTTTGTTTAGACTTTATGAACAGAAAATCCAAAAATTTTGGCAAAACTGAAAGTTTTTAGTAGCTGCATTTTCCATCAAAAACATTTTGCTGAAAAATTCCTGGCCAGCTATGCTAACTATTTACATCTTGTGACAAAGTTCTATCTTGGTGGGTCCTGCGCTTATTGGCGGATTTTCTTGCCTCAAAGATTCACCATGTGGGTTGGGGAACAGCCCAGAGACCTTCCCCTTTGGGAGAACCACAGTCCAGGTCAATTGGGAGGTTTGGGGGGAACCCGGGCCTGCCCTCTACTCTGGGTTCCAGCCCAGGGCCCTGTGGACTGCAGCTGTCTATAGTGCCTCCTGTAACAGCTGCATGACAGCTACAACTCCCTGGGCTACTTCCCTCCTCCTCCAAACACCTTCCTTATTCTCACCACGGGACCTTCCTCCTGGTGTCTGATAACGCTTGTGCTCCTCAGTCCTCCAGCAGCACACCCTCTCACTCTCAGCTCCTTGCGCCTCTTGCTCCCAGCTCCTCACACTCCCGCCACAAACTGGGGTGAGCTCCTTTTTTAAAACCCAGGTGCCCTGATTAGCCTGCCTTAATTGATTCTAGAAGCTTCTTCTTAATTGGTTCCAGGTGTCCTAATTAGCCTGCCTGCCTTAACTGGTTCAAGCAGGTTCCTGATTACTCTAGTGCAGCCCCTGCTCTGGTCACTCAGGGAACAGAAAACTACTCATCCAGTGACCAGTATATTTGCCCTCTACCAGACTCCTGTACCCCACTTGTCTGAGTCTGTCACAATCTGTAGACCTAGAATACTCTCTCGGTTTTGTACACACACGAATGCCATTTCAGTCAATGGCAGGAACAGATGCAGCTGTTCAGCAACTTTGAAAATTAGGCCACTTTTATTTCTGTGCCTAAATTTAGGAGCCTAACTTTAAACAGTGGGTTTAAAAAACATTTTGGCCTCTGCTTTTTTTTTTTTTTAAAAAGGTACCTTGTAGCTAATGAATTCTGACCTAATCAAGTAAAATGTAGTAAGATATCTGCATAGATCAAATATAATTCAATTGAAATATAATGCAGATCAACCTATTTTATGGATAGAACTCTGATAGGATTTACAATATTGAAAATCACTGATTTCTTGATTTTAAAGTTATTATGGGTCTTGTTGTTTTAATAATATGGAATGACAGTTATTTTGTTCTCTCTTTTTTTGAGACCTGCTATAGAACCTAAAAATGTTTATAGCTAGTAACTGAGTGCTGAGGAGTGCTTGGCAGTGCATAAAAAGTTGAGAGGTGGTCCTTGTCCCAAAGAGTTTTCAATATAACACTATTAACACCAAGTGAAAAGCCTGCAAATATTTATATGAATGAGTTTTATTTTAGAAGCATTACAATTTATAAAATAATATTTCACAGTTATCTAGGACCACTCAGAAAAAAATGGGTTTATTTCTTTCCTATTGAGCGTATAAAGCCATGAAGTAATCTGATTTTTCTCGTGAAGAGCAAGCAGGTTTAACAGCGTATATCCAATGCACTGATCTCCCCAGAAACACATGACTCATTACTTCACTGGTGGTTGGCTTTGATCTCTGAGTTATTGTGGGGGGAACCCCACCTGACCCCTCCAGCTGCAAATCTTCTTAGGTAGCAGCTGCTGCTGTTTTTTAGCCTCTCTTCCATCTTTAAATAAGTGCTGCCTCCTGTGGCCTCCCCTCTGACATAATTAATTGAGATGGGAATTGCCCTCTTTTCTAGGATTAGGGAATTAGCAGGGAAACATTAAAAATTAAATATATAATATAAAATTTTAAAAGATATTGCACTCAGTCTGGTCCCTATGGGATATTATCTCTTACTGAAGACTATATTGTGGCTATTAAGTCACAGCCTGCTTCTGGGAGAATTGTACAGAGAGCTCCTGTACCAGTGGCTGTTCTTGAAGGCATTCTCACTGACTCTGCAAACATTCCTCAAGGGCTGTTGGGGAAGCACATGCCAGAACACAGGCAAACACATTTTAACTGGGTGCAATATACACTCTTCCTGTCCTCGTGCTATCCCAGAGTGGGAACAGTTGTGGTGCAGGAAGGAGAGGGAGAGCCCCTGACTGACATCACAGTAAACCTCTCTGCTTCTGTTGGGCAAAAATGTGTAGGGAACTCAGGGGTGAAAGTAGAAATAGGCACTTACCGGTACGGGGCTGGGTTGGGGCCAGCTCTGGCTCCCGGAAGGGGTGGAGCCTCGGGCAGAAGGGGCGGGGATGGGGGGGTCAGAGCCAGCCCTGGCCCGCCCTGTACAGGTAAGTGCCCTCTCCCTCCCCTGCCAGGGTAGCAGCGGCCGCTCGGCTGCCGCTACCGCCCCGGGCCCTTTAAACTGCTGCTGGAGCTCCCGGCTTCCACTGCTACCCCAGGGCTCTGGCAGCAGGGCTCCGGGGGCTATTTAAAGGGCCCAGGACTCCCTTCCTTCTACCAACCCGGCCCTTTAAATAACCCCCGGAGCCCCACTGCCGCTACCCCAGACCTCCAGTGGCAGGGCTCTGGCAGCAATTTAAAGGGCCTGGGGCTCCAGCCACTGCTGGGAGCCCCAGGCCCTTTAAATTTCCACCTGGGGAAGCCGGGCCACCCCGGTATGGCGCACCGGCTCTTGCCGGTACACCGTACTGGGGCCTACCGGCTTACTTTCACCTCTGAGGGAACTCCACAAGAAGACTTTATCCTCTACTCAAATGGTATGTTTCATTATTTTTATTTTGTTTACATTGTCTGCAGTTGTTCTTATTCCATCCCAAAACATACATTACAAACTATCAAGGCATTCTTAACTCTGCCCCCTTGTGAGTATGCATTATAATAGTCCTTTATCACATGATCATATACTAATTTTTCTGCAGGACCCGTCCCTCAGTTCGTGTGCATGTTACACAATGAATGAGGCAGGGTTGTGTAATGAATTGATTTGGGATCCAGAACACACTGCATCACTCAGTGCACAAACATATATGTTGTGTAGTGTATGAGGCAGGCACAGGAGAGGGGAGGGCAATTTAGCTAACCTGTGTTAGTTAACTCAGGTTAAAATATCCTGTAAAGACACTACAACTTGGCTTTTAACTCTGGTTAGCAGCTCAGTTTCAGCCCCCCAGCTGCCCTTAAGGGTATGTTGACAGAGCAGCTGGGAGCGAGCCTTCTAGCTCGGGTAGATGACTTCTGCTAGTGGGCCTCGCGCTAGTGCACTAAAAATAGCTGTGTAGATGTTGCTGCACTGGCTGAGGCTTGGGCTAGCTACCCAAGCTCAGACCTACCCTACCCCTTGGATGGCCAGCATTGTCAGCGCTGCAGTGTCCACACCGCTATTTTTAGTGCTCTAGCATGAGCCCTGCAGTGAGGCTCACTTCCAGCTGCAGTATAGACATACCTATATAGGTTTTAACTTAAGCTGCTAACCCAAGTTAAAAGCCAAGTCGCCATATCTTCATTGCAATTTTAACCTGAGTTAGCTTAATTTGGGTTAGCTCACCTGAGTTAAGAATGTATCTTCTTTTTCAGTGTAGACTATCAGTTACAATCTGGTCCCTGTTTTCCCTCTCTTTGCTTCAGGAAACCAGTAAACGTTGCCAGCTCTTTACCTGGCATAGATTTTGCCTTCTATGACAACTGTGTTGTGCTGGTTCATGCATATGGGGTGGGGGAACAGACATGTTTCTACCTGTTCCCTGTTTCTTCCTGTCCAATCCCTGCCCAGATTCGCAGAAGGGAGAGTAGTTGCCTCACTGAGGCTATTCTCTCCTCTAACCTGCTAACCACCTTATGTCCTCTTATTCTTCTGCCGGGGCACCATAGGACAAGTGAGAATTTTGCTGTTAGAATGAAAAGGCATAGGCAATCTCTATGGTAAGTGCTGCTACATACTTCACCTATCATAAATGCAACAGTGTAAAGAAATGTGAATTTTCCTTTTTATTAAAAAAAACAACTATAATCACGAAGAAAGCTTTGAAATCAGACTTCCGATCAATGCTTTTCATTCTGTCATACTCTTTTTATCCTTGATATAAAACAGTAATTCCAGATGCCTTTATGCTGAGAGCATGAAACCATAAGATTATCATGGTAACTCAATGTTATGTTACAAAGAAGCATCATTCCTGTAGTGTGGTCCAATTACAAAGTAGTAAAGCAGGGAAATCACACAGCAATGCTGTTTTTCTATATGTTTCAGTAAGTTTAGCACAGCAGGAAATGTGGCCTTCTTCCTAGATAATGCATCAAATCTGCAGTTAGAATTTAAGTGCAAATGGAAGTTATTTTAAAGACTTCATATATAGGCTAATAACCTCAGTTGCATAAATGAGATAATTATATCTTATGTAATATGCTTGATTTCATTTTATGGCAAGGATTTCATACCTTAATTTTAAGTAAGTAATGGTTTTCTGTAGAAACTTTAACAAACCTGCATGTAAATGATATGCTACAGCATCACAAAAGATTTGGTTATTAAGTACTATTTCTAGCTGGATAGAACTTCAGTGTATGCTTTCTTCCCCCCCCCCTACACCTTATTTTTGTGAAACTGGTCCAGTCTGGAAGCAATAATCTTATGGGGCAATACAGGTATTCATCAATTTTTGAAAGAAGATCCTGCAGATACTAGAAATAAAAGAGGAATTAAAATATGAAGAGGATATAATGCTTTTTCCTTGGGTTCTGAGGATGCTTGATTCCAGCACTTTAGCAGCATAATCAGTCAACTATTGGCCAGGTAGCACAGGTCCAGGGGAGACAGGGTAATGAAGCAGCTTTTTCACTTGTGACTAACTTGCCTTCCAGAATTACCCTGCTGGGTCAAACTGGAGAATCTTAGTCCACTCTTCATTTTTAACTGATTTGCCTATAGATACACAGCCTTTCCCTGAAAAGTTTTAAAATTAAAATAGGCACATCTCCTCCTCCTTTTTTAATTTATTCTTTTTCTGTTTGATTTTGCGCTGGCCAGAAAGTAAAATCATCTCTCAACAAAAGAAATAAAGTATAGGGAGTGGCTTTATAAACTTTGCACACTGTCTGCCTGTGTGCTTCACATTTGACTTGGAAGACCCACACCCTAGGGAATATTAAGAATAATTCAGGGTCTATATGAAATTAATACTTCACCTCTTTACTGAGATTGCCATGAGGATATCTATTAATGCTAATATCTATGGTGGATCTTTTTATGCAAACATTTATCTACCTCAAATAGTACTGACACCATCAGTTTCAAGTAGTTCACTAAACCACCATCATATGTTAAGTATCCAGTCATGCTTAATGTGGTCTGGGTGAATTAACCTATTAAAAATATGTAACGCCCCATAGCCACAAAAATGTTGCCAGTGAATGCAAGTTTGGGCTTACAATAGGAGTAGCAATTGCTATGATATTTCATAGCCTTCCATGGATCTAAAGTAATACACTTATATCTTTTTTTAAAGAAAACATTTCTAGACGCCTTTAACATCATTGATCCAATGCAGGAAAGGTTGCTTGTCACCTGCAGCACTCATGTTTCTGAGAAGTAAGTTCTAGCTGATTTATGCGTTGTTTCAGCACTGACACTTGAAGAGCATACAAAAGAAAATAAAGAAGAGTCGGGTGCATATACAGGGGTTAAGATGCCAGCTAAATAAGCTTGGCCCATACTCTCTGAGCCAAAAGCAAGGTCATGTAGGTAGAAGAAAATAACCACTGATTGCAAACTGAGAATAAAAAGTGTATAAGAGACTAGCACAGCAGGAAACTTGCAGACAAAATATTAATGGGTGATAATTCCCATGGGGAAAACTTAACAGCACTGAGACCAACAGCTATCTAACCAGATAGGCTCAGGTAGCCCATCTAGTTAATGAAAAGTTTGCTACAGATGTTATGTAGAGTTCATATGTGGATTTAAGGACCCTGAGGAGCTTTGCAAAAATATAGGTCACATGATTGCAAATGGGTAAAGAAGAAATACTTGTGAATGTTGGGAGAATGGGGACAGGTGTAGATTTGGCAGGGGGGTGCAATTGCAGTTCCTGGGTGTAGGAGACAATGATCTTATTGCCTTGTGGATATATAATTCATTATGGCATGGTCAAAGTTTTCCTCTGAGCAATGATATAATTTTAGTATGGCATGTGCCTGTGTTTAATGAAGAACACTAGATTATCCCCTTTGGGGACTCTGAAAGCTGGCTTAAGATCACCAGGGCTGCTTTTAAAGCTCTGAAAGCTTTGTTTTGGATTGAAAAAGCATATTTGAACATTGTCTGTCGGGGTTCTTGGGGCAATATCTTGTGGTAACAATCACAAAAGGAATATCAGTCAGAGATAAAGATCAAAACCGCAGAGTGACAAAACATGCTCATCCCTGGATATAGTGGATCAGAGTGTCTGCTCACCACCTTGCTTTGCTTTGATGACTAGCACTGACATTGAGATGTTGCTTTTTCTCAGGAACAAAATCCCACTGAATCTCTGTGTATAAGAAGTGCTGCTGTTGTTTCAACAGTTTTCTCATGGACAGATACAAACATAGTCTTAGCTACATGGGCTTCAGAAAGGCAAGCTTTAGGTTAAAGAAGAATAAAATGTGTCCTAACTTGACATGAATAATAGTACCTACCCAGGGCTGGCGCAACCCATTAGGTGACCTAGGGGGTCGCCTAGGGCGCTAAAATTTGGGGGGGGGGGGGCGGCGACCGCGGTGGCCGGATCTTTGGCTGCCCTGGTCGTTGGCGGTATTTCGGGGGCAAGACCTTCTGCCGCCTCTGTCAGGGGCGGCATTTCGGGGGCGGGACTTTCCACTCCCTAGGGTGGCAAAAAAGCTGGCAGCGCTCCTGTACCTACCTTCTCTTTATCACACTGCCTCACAGCTGTATGATACCCAACAGAATGATAGAAAAGTTTATTTTGATTCGGTATTCCTAAAGTCAGGGATGTCGTCTTTTATGCCAATAACCCATTCTGCATATATATAGTTGAATATAAACAATAAGATGGCAGCAGGTGGGATCCAGTTCAATTGTGGGACCAGCCAAGGACAAAGAAAGTGACCTGACCATGATTCTGAAGAGAAACCATGAGGTGCAGGGGAAGTATCCTGGACACCTCAGATAGCTCTTTCTAAGCTCAAAGGACTTTCCAGAGTAGTGAGGAACCTAAGGCAGGGGAATGCATGTAGGTGTGTTCGGTATTTTGTGTAGGTCAGTGTATATCTCGTGCTACCTAAGTAAAGAGCAAGGGTGTTTTAGAATCCTAATGTCTGTGTGTTGGCTTTCACCGTCATGTGCACCTGAGGAGACAAATAGTAAACCAGAAGGCTCTCACATTTCCCAGAATCCCACTGCAGGTGTAGGAGCTGCTGGGATTGGGGTGGGGGCTTGGGAGAGACAGCACTAGTTTGAAGGCTAGGGAAATTGGGCTGTGTGGGGTCCTCACTGCGAAGAGGGGTGTCAGATATCAGGCCCAAAGCCAGAGAGGGCCTAAACTCTGCCTGACCCAAGCAAGCTAAAGGAATGGGGTTCAGTGTTTGGATCCTGTGTGCAGCTGTCTGGTGAGCGTCCAGTGAGGGGGAGGGAGGCAGGCTCCACCAGGTCTGTGACACCTGTATTTTTATCACTTTAAAATGTGACTTTTATTCTACTAAATATCAGAATTTGCTTTTATACTCAAAACAGTCATTTAACAGTTAATTTGGAAAATGACTAGATGGAAAAAAAAGATTTTTTGTATTGTTTCCTGGCTGCATTTTAAAACAATGGGGCTTTGACACTAAATACAATATGGTAATTTGCTCACTTTGTTTTACATTTGAATTATTCCAGTCAATGGATAATGGTCAGTTAATAGCATAAACACCCTTCTTAGAAAGCAATAGAGTCCTTTTCCTCATCTTCACTGATTGCCAGGTTATTTGTATATAGAGAGAAGCTTTCTTCTTGTATAATCAGTTTGCTGCTGCCCATTTTACTGCCAAACATTCCTTCTCAATAGTAGCATAATGTTACCTAGGGAACAGCTTATGGCTGACACATACAGTGGTGCCACAAATTAATTTCACAGTTATCAGGATATAGGGTGATAACAGCAACATGAGCTACTGTGAAATTACCATTGTTCCCATGGTGTATCAGTGTAATTATTACTTTTGTGACAACTATGCAAATAACTCATACCATCCCTTTAGGATGGGATGTGCTTTCTCTTTTCTAGCTTAGTACTTCGTTCTTCAGAGAAATCGCTGAATGAATTTGAGTCTAAAGATGAACACACCTTTAAAAAACCTACTTCCACAATTTTTTTATGAAACAAATGTCTGGCCTGAATCATATCTGGATCTGAATATGAAGCAAATCAGAGGCTAATTTATCAGAAAAAAACAAGTATCTGCTGTTTTTCAGTTATTTCCAGTGTGAACATGCTGGTAGAAACCAAAGGAATCGTTGTGCTATTTCCTGCAAAAAAACCCACTCAAATAGCAGCAGAAAGAAAAGCCTTGAAAAAGTTGTTCTTATTAAAGGACTCTTTCGAGCTTGTTCAATGCCATTGCATTGAGGCTGCTGTTTGTGCCACAGCCTTCTAGCAACAAAGAATGAGAAATTCAACAACTTTAAACTTTTTTACATAGAGATAGGAAGACATATTACTAGGGCTGGATTGAGTTGTTGCTCCTGGCCCTGTGCATGAGGCATTGTATAACTGCATTACAAAATCACACGGATACAACAGTATGAAAACAATGGGCAATGATGACTGTGACCTCTGATTAAATAATTGGTTGATTAACAACCCAGGCATAAGCACATATGTGCTGGGTAGCTCATCTCTGTCAGGGGATACATGGAGAAAGCAGAGGATACGTGATTGCCACCGGTATCGGAGTTTCAACCTTTCTGGTACAGAAGATTTTGATTTTTTTTTCCATTTCAAAATGACATTTCATTTCCATTTTAAATGTTTGTATTATGTAACATAATCTAAAATAAAAACAATGAAATCCAAACAAAACATTTCAGTTCTATTGAAACTAAACATTTTCATCAATCCCAAACAATATCTTTTCTGGAATAGGAAACTTCAAAAATTTTGGTTCAGTTTCAGAATGAAAACATTTTTGAAATTTCAGAATTTCCCATGAAATGGAAAATCCCTTCCTGACTGGCTCTGTTTATTTATGTTGCTTAGACTGAGATAAATAGAAAGCTAGATAAGTTTATTTCTGTGAGAATTGATTTGTGGAGGAATAAATGCAAACAGCATTTTGAAGTGCACACACACTGAGCATTTCTAAAAGTGCCTATCATTGTAGCATCACCTGGATTTGAGCTTCACAGATTTATTGTCATGTCTGAAAATATAATAATTGTATTTTTTCTAGCATGAATAAATTGCATGACTATTGTCTACTTGAGATTACTAAGAATGTGGTAGAACCATTGAAAGAGTGGAAATAACATCCTAATGATGGGTGAACATAGAGAAAATAACCATGCTGGCGTACTGTTCCAACACATGTTATTATTCATGTTTTTCAGCCTAATAGAATTTATTCGGGCAATTTCTCCAAAACAAACGTCAAAAAAGAAAGACCCCATATAATCACATTGTTACAGAGTGATGTTTTGTGTCCTTAGTGGAAATACTACAGTTTAGTGCATAAATCCAGAAGAAAATAATCACTTCTCCTCCATGAAGATGTCTCCTCAGATTCTCTTTTGGACTTGTGTGCTACATTTAAAGATAAATGATTAAAAGCAGTAGCTGTCTTTGCATTTTTGAGCAGTCTACCTGTGAGATTGTCTCTAGCAGAGAGACATTATGGTTCCCTCCCAACCTTGTATCTTATGTTTTGGGTGAGTAGATCCTTCCACAGTTTGGGCTGAAGAAGTGTATCAATACCACATGTATCTGGATTCTGAAACTCAGTGGCAACATATAGTGCAAATAATAGTAATAAAAATATTGGCTCACTCGGTGTCCAGATAATAAATAATAAATGATTTTAAAACATGGACAGTCTGATAGGAGAACTTTGTAGAATGGGGCCTGTTGGCCATATATTTGCCATTTTTTATTGGTTTTGCTACAAGTATAGTAGTTCCAATGTGAGAGGAGCTATTAAAATATATATATATATAAGCAACGAGGAGTCCGCTGACACCTTAAAGAATAACAGATTTATTTGGGCATTTAAGGTGTCACTGGACTCCTCGTTGTTTTTGTGGATACAGACTAACATGGCTACCCCCTGATAATTAATATGTATGGCTGTTAATAAAAACTTTGTGGAGCACAGCTTCAAAAATCTACCAATTTTTTATTTTTTATTTTTTTTACCTACCTACTAGATGTTGGAAATCTGAGGCAAGATTTACTGCCCTGATACTATGTTTAACCCAGATAGGGTTCATTTGTGAGAAATTTCTTTAACTGATTAGCAAGTTCTGTAATACCAGCTGCAGTCATTGGGTGATATGGAGGATATTCAAACAAGTGCTAATCAATCAGCCTTGTGACAGGTTGGGAGCTGCTGGAATTGCTGATCATTTTGCAACTGGTAGAAAAGAGGGGGCTTGCATGAGTCATTGCAGTACTCCTAGGACCTTTTCTGCTTTCCATGTCCAGCAAGGCTCTCAAGTGGCGCATAGGCCTACATTTTGTTTGATGCTATCACAAGCCTGAATGGTCCCTTTTTAGGTCCCAGCAAAGTGTTTTTACTCGGAGAGGCCTCAGAGTAAGGATGTGTGTTTTATTTGATGACCCTCTTGTATATGAATAGCTACAAGAAGGGTTTCTTAAGGAATTGAAGTTGAAATGTTTTATGGATTGTGTTTTATTAATATAAAACTGTAGCTTATTAGGCCAAAAATTGATTGCCTAAATAATTGGTGGTTTGCTGTGGAGCAACATTTAAGTTGAAGAAAATATCTTTAAAAATAAAGGTTTTGGTTGAATTACTGTATCTATGTTGTATGAATATTACTTTAAAAGTTTGTTAGCATTTACCAAAGTTGGCACTATTGTTGTGTTGGTTGTGCATTGCTCGTGATGTGTGATGGACTGTTTTTAAAATGGCACGGCTTTAATTTCATTTTAATCTGAGTGAGGGTGAAAGTAGGGGAATCTCTCCCTATCTTTTAAAATGGGGAATATTTAAGTTTTTTCTGTTTTGGGGGTTTTTTTTGTTTGTTTGTGGACGGGAGAATGGGATGGGAAGTTGCATTTCTGTATTTTTTAGCTACAACACCAATTAACAGTGCTAGATACTGGATTCTGAAGTGTAAAGAAACTCAGACACAATCCCTACAGTTCTAGTCTTAAAATGAAGCATTTTGCAACATTTCTCCCCTTCCCCCCCTGGATTCCACTCCCCAAGTTGCTTATCCCACGCTTACCTCCTCCTATAACTTCTCTTCTAATTCCTTGGGGTTTTCTTTTCCTTTCATCTTCCTCCCGTCTTTTTTTTTTTCCTTCTCTCTTCCTTCTGCTGCCTACTATTCCTGCACACTCTGCTTCCCCCTCCAGTATGTCTTTCTGCCTTTTCCTGTGCCTGCACTCCATATTTCTGCTTTCCTTTGCTTCACTCAGCTGCTAAATCAGCTTTGCTGTAGCAGTGCTGTGTAAGGTGTGGTCTCTGAAACTGCTCCCTCTCTTATCTGGCCTTACTGAATGAGGTTTAGCTGAGGAAGAGAAGAGGCCTCTTTTGAGTAGGCTGGAGTCGTAGGCCATATAGAGTCAGACCAATAGTCCATCTAGCCCACTAGCCTCTCTTCTGATAGTGGCAGGTGCCATATGCTTCAGAGGGATTGAATTTAACAAGGCAATTTAAACAGTGATCCATCCTCTGTCGTCCAGTCCTGCCTTCTGGCAGTCAGAGATTTATGGACACCCAGAGCATGTTGATGGTCTTATCCACCCTGAATTTATCTCTTTTTTTTGTACCCCCAATAATACTTTTGACCGTTACAAATCCCCTGGCAGTTGACCCTGCCAGCAGGTAGGGGATCTTGGGGGACAACTACTGCACTGGTGGGGTGTAAAATAAACTTTATTAAGAAAATGCAAAAACAGGGAAAATTTAATAGTGAGGGGTATGGGATTTGTTAAGATAGACAATTGGGGAGGGGTTTCTTTTAGTAAATAGGATAGGGGGTTTCAATAGTGGGGTACAATACAGTGGGGTACAATACAGTTGGTAACCAATCAACACTGAAGTATAAATGTAACAGGTAGCTAACAGTTTCTATGTAAAGGGTGTGTTATAGCAGCATATAACCAACTAACAGTTATGGGTAAAATGTGTTAAATAACCAACAACTCTAGGTAAAAATGTGTCACAGTGGTGTAAATGTAAAATGTGAGGGGTGTTAGAGAGAAAAAGGGTAACAAATGGGGTTTTATGCTAGATTTCAGTAATACAATTGAGGTCTGGCAGCAATAGGAGCAGGGTGAGCACATGGGGGAAGGGATTAAGAGAGAGAGAGCAGACAAGCTGCAAGTTTAAACAGCAGAGAGACAATTATACAGAACACAGCAAAATCTTATCTATGATTTAACTTAACCAAGACTACATAAATTAGCAAGTAACAAAACACAATGCAAGCAATTTTTTAAACCTAACTTAACCACAACTATGCAAAATGAAATTACAATTTATCTAGACTAAAGGCTAAATCTAACCTAATGGGTGCACCTTATACTAGGGGTAGTTCCAGAGGGCAGAGTGGTGTGTGCCCAGGATACAGCTTCAAGGGGGGGGGGTTGTTTTACTAGTGGTGGCTGCAAGCAGGCTTATTTCTAGCAGCAAAGGCGTTGCGGAGCTAGAAGCAGATTACAGATACAGACCAAGGAGTTAGCTTGGGTCTGCCTGCAGGGGAAAGAAAGCCAGCAGCCAGAACAAGGGAGTGTGCAAGAGGTTTTTCCTTACCAATCCCCAAAGCAGCAGCAGGAACAGCAGTTTCAGCATCAGAGGACGCAGAGAGGACTTGATTCGCTTACAATAATCAGGAGATCTCCCGGCACAAATTCGTTGTTCGTGGGAGAGGAGTTTAAAAATGGGGGTACGCTCAAAAACAAACGAGAGGGGGGCCCTCTCCCCGCAAAGACCCCTAGCTGATCAGACCAGGTGGCAAAGCAAGGACCTTCTCCGGGGGTCTGATCAGAAAATGTCTGGTTTTAAGGGCAAACTCAGTCAGTTTCCCGCCAGTAACTTTGATTGGTTCCCCTTAATCCAGGGGAGGAGAGAAGGCAGGGGAAACTGAAGTTGAACTTCTGGCTTCCAACTGCCAGGATTGTCTTTAATGTCTTTTTAAAAAATCCACATAATATTAGCAGTGGTTCCATATCTGAATTCCTTCAGAACTCTTGGGTGAATATCATCTGGCCCTGGTGATTCAATTTGTTCCAAACCTATCTCTAATGATACCTCAGTTCCTCTGATTTGTCACATAAAAACAATTCCTTGGGTGTGGGAATCTCCCCCATAGCCTTTGCAGTGAAGTCTGATGCAAAGAATTCATTCAGCTTCTTTTCAATGGTGTTGTCTTTCTTAAGTGCTCCTTTATCACCTCACTGGTCCAGTGGCCCCATTGATTGTTTGGCAGGCTTCTTGCTTCTGATGTACTTACAAAAAGTAACAGCATATTTTTCATCTTTAGCTAGTTGCTCCGCAAATTCTTTTTTGGCCAGTCATATTATACTTTTACAGTTGACTTGCCAGAGTTTATTTCTATTTTCCTCAGTAGGAGCTGACTCCCAATTTTTAAAGGATGCCTTTTTGCCTTTCTCTGCTGTTTGGCCTTGGGGCACTTTTTTGGTTCTTGTCCTGCTTTTTGGATTTGAGGTATACATTTAGTCTGAGCCAGTACAGAAACGCCTCACTTAATGTTGTTAAGTTATGTTCCTGAAAAATGCGACTTTAAGCGAAATGATGTTAAGCGAATCCAATTTCCCCATAAGAATTAATGTAAATGAGGGGGGTTAGGTTCCAGGGAATTTATATAGTATTTTGTCTGGTGAAAAAAAATTCCCTGGTACCTAACATATATATACACAAATACACAGTATAAGTTTTAAACAAACAATTTAATACTGGTACACAATGATGATGATTGTGAAGCTTGGTTGAGGTGGAGGAGTCAGAGGGTGGGATATTTCCCAGGGAATACCTTACTGCTAAATGATGAACTAACAATTGGGTGAGCCCTCAAGGCTTAACTCTCACACTCTACAAGGCAGCAGGAAAGAAGGGTGTGTGTGTGTGAGAGAGAGAGAGAGAGATGCGCATTTCCCCTTTAATTATGAAGAGTGGGGTCAGAAGTACACTGCCTTGTTAATTAGATCAGCAAGATGAGACCGGACTGCAGCTGCTGCTGCCTGGAAGCTCCCTCTGTTGTGTGTCCCCCCTGCTCTATGGAAGATGGGGTAAGCTGGGTGCAGGAGCAGGGGGGAGGGGGACACCCTGACATTAGCCCCCCCCCCTTTCTCCCTTCCCCCCACACAGCAAGCAGGAGTCTCTGGGAGTAGCTCCAAGGCAGAGGGCAGGAGCAGCACATGGCAGTGGGGGGAGGGACAGCTGCAATTGCTAGCCTGCTGGGCAACTGCAGCACAAGAAACTTAGGGGAGCGGGGAGCTGATAGGAAGAGTTGATAGGGGGGCTGTCAGTCCACCCTGGTTCCATTCATTCACCAGTTAGCTCCACCGGGCTGCTCTTCCTGCAAGCAGTGGACAAAGTAGGCGACTGCCAAACGACGTTTGAAGGGAGCATTGCACAACTTTAAACAAGCATGTTCCCTAATTGATCAGCAACGTAACAACAAAACAACGTTAACCGGGACAACTTTAAGTGAGGAGTTACTCTATGGAGTTTTTAAATAGTCTCCATTCACTTTGTATGCCTTTCACCCTTGTGACCAATGTTCCCTCTAATTTTTTCCATCCATGTGCGGAATAAATTTTGTTATGTGCACCGAGGTATGTGCGGATGTGCGCCACCAGAAGAAACAAAAATATATATATAAAGCTACCATAGGGATAATTACTCCAGAGCCAGGACAAGTTAGGCATTTTAGAACTCACTACTCAAAGAATTAAATATAAGTGTAAGAGAGAAATAAAAATTATGAAATGCATAGACCAGTCAAAAAACTTAGAATAACACACTTTGAAAGAATAAAATTACAGAGAATATATGTGCACTGCAGGAAGTACCAAGAAGTAACAATAACCAGGGCCGGCGCCAGAATGCCGCCCCTAAAAATGTGCCCCGGCCGCCCTAGCTCACCTCCGCTGCTGCTGCCAGGGCGCGGGAAACAGCTGATTCGCGCGCCGCTACTCGCCCTCCCTCCTAGGCTTGAGAGCCTGGGGGGAGGAGGCAGGGCTGGGGATTTGGGGAAGGGGCGGAGTTGAGGCGGGGCCGGGGGTGGGGTAATTAAAGAACGGGCGGGGGGGCGGCCAAAATTGTTTTTGCTTTGGGCGGCAAAAATCCTAGAGCCGGCCCTGACAATAACAATAATACAAGTATGTGTTGGGAGGTGAGCGTGAAAGACTGTTTGTGTCTGACAGAGAAAGTGTGTGTGCTGGCTGATGGGGAAGTTTCTGAGAAACGGTATGTTCTTCTTCGAGTGCTTGCTCATATCCATTCCATTAGGTGTGTGCGCGCCGCGTGCACGATCGTCGGAAGATTTTTACCCTAGCAACACCGGCGGGTCGGCTGTGGAGCCCCCTAGAGTGGCGCCTTCATGGCGCTGAATATATACCCCAGCCGACCCGGCGCCCCCTCAGTTTCTTCTTACCGCCCCTGACGGTCGTTGGAACTGTGGAGCGCTGCTTAGCTGTTCTCCACTCTCCCTAGCTTAGTTCGTTATTCGCAGTTATAGTTATAGTTATAGTCCTAGTGTTTATAGTTAAATAGTTCAATAGTTTTAAAAGTTGTCTAGTTGTTATAATAGTTCAGGGGATTAAGGGGGTCGTCTCCCCCTTTCTCCCCCGGCCGCGGGGCCGGGCTCATGCCCAACGCTCCCGGCTTCAAGCTGTGCGCCTCCTGCGCTAAGCCTATGCCCACGAGCGACCCGCACGACTCCTGTCTGAAGTGCCTGGGAGAGTCCCATCAAACAGATAAGTGCAAGATCTGTAAGGCCTTCAGACCAAGGACCAAGAAGGAGCGGGACTTTCGGCTCCGGCAACTCCTGATGGAGGCGGCACTTAGTCCGGACGCTCCATCTACAAGTCAGGCCCCGGCACCTAGCGCCTCGGTGCGCAGTGCCCCGGCGGCACCGGCCATGACGACCACGCGAGTGGCGTCAGATGAGCCTTTCCGGCACCGGACCTCGTCGGCACCGCAAGCACAGCAAGTGCCTCGGCGCCGGTCATTATCCCCAGGGCATAAGAAAGCCCATAAGACGGGGACCTCCGTGCCGAAGACGCTGGCTCCCCCAGTGCCGGGGGTAGAGCCGCGTACGCCGGTGGAGCACCGGAAACAGGTGCCTCCAGCACCGTCGACTCCGGCGCCGAGGCCGTTGAGTCCGGTGCAGACGGCGTCTCCACCGAGGCCGGCGGTGATACAGTGCCTCCCGTCGACGCCAGAGACCTTCGCGACGGCGAGAGACTTAATAGCTCTCACGGAGCCGGCACCGCCTCAACCACCGGCACCGACGGCACCGTTGCCTCGCCCGGTCCAGTTGAAGGGGAAACCTGCCTTGATGCGCCCTCCATCGCAAGGGCTGGAACCTCGGCACCGATCCAGGTCCCGAAGCAGGTCCCCACGCCGCTCGCAGTCCCGGCACCGAATATCACCTCGGCACCGGTCGTACTCGCGGCCAAGATCTTCTTCGCGGCACCGCTCTACGTCTCGGCACCGCTATGATCGTCGGCACCGATCAACGTCGAGACGTAGTTCTCGGCACCGCTACGGTCGCCGCTCGACGTCGAGAGGCCGCTCCCGGTACCGGGCATACTCCAGGTCCTCGTCGAGGTCCAGATCCGACTCCCGGCACCGACGAGGTCATCGGCACCGGTCGCGGTCCCGGCACCGATCGCCGGCACCGCGTGGAGATAGATCATCTCCAGACCGGCACCGTGCGGCACCGCAGCCCACGGGAATCGTCTCGACGCTCTCGGCACCGCCATGGCCATCGAGATCGGGGTCTCGCTCCTCGGAGGACCTCTCGAGATCGGCATACCCCCCGCAGGGGCAAGCCGAGGAACAGGACTTGGGCCATTGGCAGAATATAACAGAGGACCATTCTCATGGCCCATCTCACTGGTCGTTTTGGACCCCGTGGGCGTACCATCAGGCGCAAGGGGCTCCAGTTGCTTCGACCTCTCGCTCCGGTCACTCTGTTAGAAGGGCCCCGGAGTCCACCACCTCTCGGCCTCCGCCAGGGGGCATGGAGGCTTCCGTGTCCGCACCACCTGACGTCCTGGACCCAAGCGCAGGTGATGCTCCAGCCCAGGAGCAGGGAGACCAGGACCCTCCCTTGGATCCTGTTCCACCGGAGGCATCTTCCTCTTCCTCTCCGGATGAGGCAGGGGCGGGCACATCGTGCACAGGTCCACCTCCAATAGACCTTCGGGTTCACCAAGATCTTCTGCGTAGGATGGCCCGTAATATGGACCTGCAGGCGGAGGAGATAGTGGAGGTGCACGACCCCATCGTGAATATCCTCGGAGCGGATGCCCCATCGAGGGTGGCGTTACCCCTGATCCGCACGATACAAGCCAATGTATCTACGATATGGCAGACTCCTGCCTCTATCCCACCCACAGCGAGAGGGGTGGAAAGGAAATACTTTGTCCCGTCTAAAGACTACGGGTACTTGTATACCCACCCCCAGCCGTGTTCACTGGTGGTGGCATCAGTGAACGCAAGGGAGCGCCACGGTCAGCAGGCCGCAGCGCCCAAATCGAAGGAGGCTAAACGCCTCGATTTATTCGGCCGTAAAGTTTACTCAGCCGGAGGGCTGCAACTTAGAGCGGCTAATCAACAGGCGCTCTTGAGCCGCTATAGCTTTAACTCCTGGAACTCTATGGGGAAGTTCAAGGAGTTGGTTCCCCTAGAGTCCAGGGAGGAGTTTGGAGCCCTGGTGGAGGAGGGTAAGAAGGTGGCTCGGACCTCCTTACAGGCCTCCTTAGACATAGCGGACTCTGCGGCGAGAACCCTGGCCTCAGGTATCGCTATGCGGAGGATCTCCTGGCTCCAGGTTTCGGGTCTGCCTCAGGAACTGCAGCAAACCCTGCAGGATCTGCCCTTTGAAGGACAAGGGTTGTTTTCAGAAAAGACGGACTCTCGCCTGCAGAGCCTCAAGGACTCCAGGACGATCATGCGTTCCTTGGGGATGCATGTTGTGGGCCCTCAGCGCAGGCCATTTAGACCGCAGCCTCAGCGCTTCTACCCCCCCCCGCCTCGTCAGAGACAGGACTCGACCCGGAGGCGAGGGCGAGGTGGTAGAAGAAGGTGGACCGGCCCTCAACCTGGTCAGAACCAGGGGCCACCTAGACCACCTTCAGGCCCCAGGCAGAATTTTTGAAGGTGCGGTCGAGGACGGCGCCCCAGTCATCCCACAGGATCCAGCCCCATCCTTTCGGGATCGCCTTTCCCATTTCCACCATGCCTGGTCCCTTATAACTTCGGACCGTTGGGTCCTTCGCACTGTGGACAGGGGATATGCTATCCAGTTTTCCTCAATTCCCCCCTCCTCCCCCCCTTCCCCGTCCCTCTTCAGGGACCCTTCTCACGAGCAACTTCTTATACAGGAAGTTTCCACGCTCCTTACTATCGGGGCCATAGAGGAGGTTCCAGTGGAGTTAAGGGGCAGGGGATTCTATTCCCGTTACTTCCTCATTCCCAAGTCCAAAGGAGGTCTGCGACCCATCTTGGACTTGCGCGGACTCAACAAATTCGTAGTAAAGTTGAAGTTCCGCATGGTCCCTTTGGGGACCATTATCCCTTCCCTCGATCCTGGAGACTGGTTCGCCGCCCTCGACATGAAAGATGCATACTTTCACATAGCAATTTACCCGCCTCACAGACGCTTCCTGCGGTTCGTGGTAAGCAAGGTGCACTACCAATTTGCAGTCCTTCCCTTCGGCCTATCCTCGGCCCCAAGGGTGTTCACGAAATGTATGGCTGTCGTGGCAGCGTACCTTCGTCGGCAAGGGAAACAGGTGTTCCCGTACCTAGACGACTGGCTGGTACGCGGTCGCACCAAAGAACAAGTTCGAGATCACGTCCACATAATAGTGCACACATTCAACAAGTTGGGTATCCTACTCAACAAGGACAAATCCACTCTAGAACCTACCCAGAGAAAAGAATTCATCGGCGCGGTTCTAGACTCCAGACGTGCACAAGCCATCCTGCCAGACAATCGCTTTTGCACCATCACGAGCCTCATTCAAGGACTCAAGGCCTTCCCAACTACCACGGTGAGGTCGTGCCTTACCCTGCTGGGTCACATAGCTTCCTGCACGTACGTAACCAGGCATGCCAGACTTCGGCTTCGCCCACTCCAGACCTGGGTGTCATCAATATACCGCCCACATCGGGACAGCCTGAACATGGTGGTCACTGTCCCGAACTCGGTCCTGACCTCCCTCACATGGTGGCTAGACCACAAGGTGGTTTGCGAGGGGATGCCTTTTCACGCCCCACAACCCTCTCTGCACCTGGTCACAGACGCTTCATCCCTGGGTTGGGGCGCCCATCTCAACGAACACCATACCCAGGGCCTGTGGACTGCAACCCAGATAGCCCGGCACATCAATGTTCGGGAACTGATGGCGGTGCGCCTGGCGTGCCAGGCATTTCTCAATCTCCTACGTGGCCGCTGTGTGTTAGTTCTCATCGACAACACCACTGCCATGTTTTACATCAACAAGCAAGGAGGAGCACATTCGTCAATTCTATGCCAAGAGGCCATTCGCCTGTGGGACTTCTGCATCGCCCACTCAATCCATCTCACGGCATCGTTCCTCCCTGGAGTCCAGAACACTCTGGCGGACCGACTCAGCAGGTCCTTTCAAACGCACGAGTGGTCTATCCGTCCGGACATCATACATTCCGTTTTCCAGAAGTGGGGGTTTCCCCAGATAGACCTGTTTGCATCTCGAGACAACAGGAAGTGCCACGTGTTCTGCTCCCTGCAAGGTCGAGCTCCGGGCTCCCTCTCGGATGCGTTTCTCCTTTCCTGGAAAGACCACCTGTTTTATGCCTTCCCTCCGTTTCCTCTGGTCCACAAGTTACTGCTCAAATTGCGCAGAGACCAGGCACAGGTGATTCTGATCGCCCCAGCGTGGCCGAGACAACATTGGTACACCACGCTGTTGGAGCTCTCGCTTCAGACACCGATCCCGCTTCCATTATGCCCGGATCTCATCTCTCAGGACCACGGCCGCCTGCGTCACCCCGGCCTGCAATCACTCCACCTCACGGCGTGGCTGCTCCATGGTTCACCCAGGCAGAGCAGCAGTGCTCGCACTCTGTCCAACAGATTCTGCTGAGCAGTAGGAAGCCCTCAACACGGACCACATACTTGGCCAAGTGGAAGCGGTTCTCCTGTTGGTGCGAACAACGAGCCACGTCCCCGTTACAGGCGCCTATTCCTCTCATATTGGAATATCTCCTCTCCCTAAAACAGCAAGGGTTGGCGATATCTTCAATTAGAGTTCACCTGGCCGCTATATCGGCCTTGCATCCAGGGGAACTCGCGTCTTCGGTATTCTCTAACCCGATGGTCGTTAGATTCCTCAAGGGCTTAGACCGGATGTACCCACAACAACGTCAGCCCGTTCCGACGTGGGACCTCAACCTGGTTCTCTCCAAGCTCACAGGTCCTCCATTCGAGCCACTGGCCACCTGTTCACTTCTGTACCTATCCTGGAAGACAGCCTTCCTCGTAGCCATCACCTCAGCAAGGCGCGTTTCTGAACTCAGGGCGCTTACATCTGAGCCCCCTTACACAGTTTTCCATAAGGATAAAGTGCAGCTCCGCCCACATCCTGCCTTTCTTCCTAAGGTGGTTTCTCCATTTCATATCAACCAGGATATATTTCTCCCGGTCTTTCATCCTAAACCACATGCTACTCGCCAGGATCAACGTTTGCATTCTCTGGACGTACGCAGAGCCCTGGCCTTCTATATTGACCGCACAAGGCACTTTAGAAAGACGACGCAACTCTTCGTTGCAGTGGCCGACCGAATGAAAGGCTCACCGGTCTCCTCACAACGCCTATCCTCCTGGATTACGTCTTGCATCCGGACTTGCTATGACCTGGCGGGTGTCTCAGCACCGCACCTCACCGCTCACTCCACGAGGGCCCAAGCTTCCTCGACGGCTTTCCTGGCGCAAGTTCCCATCCAGGACATTTGTAGAGCGGCGGTTTGGTCATCAGTCCACACGTTTATGGCTCACTATGCACTAGTGCAGCAGTCCAGGGACGATGCTGCCTTCGGATCAGCGGTTTTGCACACAGCAATGTCTCACTCCGACCCCACCACCTAAGTTGGGCTTGGGAGTCACCTAATGGAATGGATATGAGCAAGCACTCGAAGAAGAAAAGACGGTTACTCACCGTTGTAACTGTTGTTCTTCGAGATGTGTTGCTCATATCCATTCCAAACCCGCCCCCCGTCCCCACTATCGGAGTAGCCGGCAAGAAGGAACTGAGGGGGCGCCGGGTCGGCTGGGGTATATATTCAGCGCCATGAAGGCGCCACTCTAGGGGGCTCCACAGCCGACCCGCCGGTGTTGCTAGGGTAAAAATCTTCCGACGATCGTGCACGCGGCGCGCACACACCTAATGGAATGGATATGAGCAACACATCTCGAAGAACAACAGTTACAACGGTGAGTAACCGTCTTTTGTCTCTTTAAGACACTCACTCACTCACCTGAAAGGCTGATTCAGACGTCAGACCACAGCAGCTCTCTCCTGCTCGAGTCCTGAGCTCCCTGTCCCTTCTCCCCTGCTCTGTGAAGATGGGGTACAGGGGCTGGGGGATGGGAACACCCTGACATCAGCACCCTCCTCCACCCCTGCTCTGCACAGCCAGCAGGAGGGTCCCAGGAGTAGCTACAGGAGCAATATGGCTGCAAAGCAGCGGGGGGAGGGGCACCTGATACATGCTGCTGTTTGTGCACGGCTCTGCTAATCAAGTGTGTGGCACTTGAATTACTCCTGGGCAGCCGCCTGACTATGCAACTTAGAGGGAACACAGCTTGTGACTGTTCCCTTTAATTTCTGTTTAACTAGCTTCCTTATGCTTGTGTAGTTCACTTTTTGAAGTCAAATTCTACTCTGTTGGGTTTCTTTGACATTCTCCTTCCCTACAAGGGTGTTAAATTTAATTACATTATGGTTGCTATTATTGCCTGGTTCAGCAGAATTTACCTCTTGGACAAGATCCTGTACTGCAGTTAGAACTAAATCAAGAATTGCATCTTGCTTTGTGCGTTCCAGGACAAGCTGCTCCAAGACGCAGTCATTAATGGTGTCTGGTAATTTTATCTCTGCATCCCATCCTGAGGTGACATGTACCACAGGCGCTGGCTTCCTCTAAGGCTCCAGAGGTGCTCAATCACCCCGCTCCATCCCTGGTCCCAATCCCACGGGCCCCCTTCCCCAAGCCGCCACCCACCTCTTCGTGCCCCCACTCTGCCCAAGCCCTGCCGCCACCCCCACTCCACCACTTCCTGCCCTCACTCTGCTCACGCCCTGCCTCTTCCCCCAAGTTCCACCCCTTCCTCTGAGTGTGCCTTCTCCCCGCTCCTCCCCCCCTCCCTCAGCACATCCTGCATACTGCAAAGCAGCTGATCACAGTGGGTAGGAGGCACTGGGAGGGAGGGGGAGGAGTTGATCGGCAGGGCCGCTGGTGGGCGGGAGGCGCTGGGAGGGGGCAGACGGAGCTGGCTGCGGATGGGTGCTGAGCACCCACTAATTTTTTTCCATGGGTGCTCCAGCCCTGGAGTACCCATGGAGTCGGCATCTACGACATATACCCAGTCAATATGAGAACTAGCATTTCTGTAGAAGCACTTGTATGTTTTATCAATAGTCAGTCGCTTGTGTTCACATTTTCTCCGTCAGTGTGTTACTGAAGAAGCTGCTGATGAGTGTTTGCCACTATGACTACTTCTTTCCTTGAATCCAGAGACTGAGAGAGCGTGGAGGTGATGGGTCCAGTGTATTCAGTTTCTTTCCTTCCATTGCTGTAGAGAAACTGCTGGAAATGTTGTGCAGTGATAGACAAGCCAGATTTGCTGCTCCCTCCCATAACTTACATCTGGCTAGTGAATGGTCATAGTGCTTAGCACAGCTGACACAGCTCTGATTCCTTCCAGTGGATGCAGAATGTGATCTTCCTGTCTACAAGTAGCCCAGTATGCAGAAACTGGTTCAAGGCTAAACGATTCAACTACTGCACAATCAATTTAAAACCCTGAATTGGGGATTATGGATAGGGCCACAGGAGAAATAGGGATTGGGATAGCTCTGCATCCCGTGCTCTTGTGCCAATATTTAAAAAGGAGGCTCATAGGCTGCTGTTCCTCCTTTTCCTACAATAAATGCTGGGCCCCCAGGGTGCATGCACTTGCTGACAAGGAGGGCTGGGGAATATATTAATTTGTTTTCCCATTTGAACAAAAGCACTTTTTCATAACTGTAGCCAAGGAGGGAGGCAACCTAATTTGGCAAGCAAACCCATGTTACATGTACTTGCTGCAAATGTGTGCAATTGGTACCTGAGTATATGTACAAGTGCTTATACAGAAATGCTAGAAGTCTAAATGTTGAGTATATTGATAATATAATTGTGTTAGAGGAGGCAAAAAATAATTTTTAGGAGTGTTGAGAGATCATAGAATTTCTTCTTTTAGGATTTTTTAAATATCTTTGGCACTTGGTACAATCTGGTGCTTAATACAGACCAAATGTTGCTCTTCAGAAATATTTCCTGAGTCTGTGGATAAAGTTCTCTGTCAGGGAATGTTTAGCTGTATCCAGAGAAAGGGCGAGCTGCATGAGAATTAGGGAAATCATTACAACAACTCTTCATGCTGACTGATGACAAATTTTTAACATGGGAGTCTGACAAGCGTCCTCCAATATATCACAATCCACATTCCCTGGAAACAAATGGATATCAAGGCAAATGGAAAAATGGTATTATTTAATGTTCTACCCATGGGAAAAGAGTCACAAAAGACTTTAGGGCTTTATGCACAACTATCTCTATTTACCATATTAGAAACCATGGCCCTCTAGCTTCTAGACAGTAAACCTATGGTCTCTCTTTATGCAAAGCACTGAAAATAAATAAATATGTTTCTTTGCTCCAAAGAATATAAATAGTTCCTCTTATCCAGCGGACAGTGTATAGGGTTGGTACCAAATCAGATTAAATTAAAACAAACAAATATCAATTAAAACAAATTAAATTTATATAACTATAAATTAAAACAAACATCTCCTTTCTGGCAGAGTTGGCTTCAGAGCTAATATATTTTTACAGGTCAGTGTAGAAAGATGTTCATGTCACTTCTGTCCCCACAGTAAATTACTAGCTGGATCCCCTTCTCTATATGTTTCCTTAATGAGTTCCAACGGCGTGCCATCCCTCCATGCTTGGCAGCTCAGAGAGATTTTCTAGGGTTGGCAGGGCAGACATTCTCTACTTTTCTCAGTGAAGGATTTTAACCCCTTCCGTGCCCTGTTAGATGTTGGGTACATACATCCTATCACAGGGAAACATATGCGAAAGCAGTGGATAGAACATAGTTTTGGGATCTCTGTACCTGACTAGTCCTTGCATTTTTCAAGGATGGTTTCATGGAGTGTTGGCCGCTGTTACTTTACCTTTCCTTGGGAATCCTGTAAAATTTTGATTTTGCTCTTCACAAAGTGCAAGACAGGAGCTTTTTCCACAGATGGATGTCATTGTGCCAAATTCAGTCTAGGAATCTGTGCTGCAGTCTTAAATTACCAATCCCTAAGACATAGGACTTTTTTGTGAGGCATTTGCTAAGTAGTCTTTCTCTACAATTTTTCCCACAGAGATGTTAAACAGTGGAATACAGCAAGGAAATTTAACTTTAGCCCATGATGACAAGCTTAGAACTAATTGTGTTGAACCAAAGGCAGCAGGGCAGATAAAAATGGAAGATTTTTTTTTTAAATCTGATTTTTTTAAAAATTTAAATTCAGGTTAATTTTCTTAAAATAAATCTCTTTAAATTAAATTTGAAATTGACAAACTGTTAAGGCTTAAACTGATGAGCTATTATAATAATTTATATTAAATGCAAAAAACTAATATTAAACAGTAAATGTTTGCTGCAAGTTATAAAGAAAATCAAACGACTGAAGTAGTGTGAGTTACTGGCTAAGTATTTGGAACCAGAGAAGAGCTAAACTAGCTTTGGACAGTAGTAGCCTCTTGTGCAGGTTCAGGAGGAATATTTTTTCCTTGTTTATGTTTATTCAACTAGTTCTGTTCAATGACTAGTTTATTCAAAGTTAAGAAATCAATTGGGAGTTGAAAAAACAGGAAAGCGTATTTTCTTCTTCCAGTCTGTGAATAAAAACTAGATTTAGGGATGAGCTCTTTAGGAAGAAAACAAAATGTCACTGATAAAGTTTGCAGGTGACAATAGTTGGGGGAGTGGTAAATAATGGAGAACAGGTCACTGATAGTGATGTGAATTGTTTAGTAAGCAGAGTGCAAGCAAACAATATGTGTTTTTAATATGGCTAAATCTAAATGTACACATAATTGAAAACAGAATGTACCCCATATTGTGAGGATGGCGGACTCTATCCCGTGAAGCAATGAGTCTGAAAAAGATTCGGGAGGTATGGTGGATAATCATGTGAACATGAATTCCCAGGTTGATGCTGTGGCCAAAAGGGCTAATGTAATAGTTGGATGTATAAACAGGGGAATCTCAAGAAGGAGTAGAGATGTTATTTTATTTCTGGTTTTGGCACTGGTGTGACCACAGCTGGAGTATAATTCAGGTGTCTACAATTCAAGATGTTTATAAATTGAAGAGGGTTCAGAGAAGAGCCACAAGAATGATTAAAGGGTTAAAAACATGCCTTATTGTGAGACTCAAGGAGCACGATCTAATTAGTTTAACTAAGAGAAGGCTATGGGGTGACTTAATTGCACTAAGTACCTTAATTGCACTTAGCCCAACTTAGTTGGGCTCTTCAGCCTAGCAGAGAAAGGTATAACATGATTCAATGGCTGGAAGTTGAAGCTAAACAAATTCAGACTAGAAATCAGGAGTGATTTTTTTTTTTTTTTTTTTTTTTTTTTTTACAGTGAAGGTAATTAACTACTGGAACAATTTACATATGATTGTGATGGATTCTCCATTGCTGGCAACTTTTAAATCAATATTGGATGTTTTATAAAATATATGCTTTAGTAATTATTTTGGGGAAGTTCTATGGTCTCTATACAGCAAGTTAGCCTGCATGATCACAATGGTTCCTTCCAGCTTTGGAAATCTATGAATCTATTAATTTAGTTCTAAAATCTTGAAGGACATGGTAAACAAAACAAACAATTCGATTCACTAACCACAGATAATACTACTTTTGTTTAATAAATCAGTTTTAAATACAAAGCATGCTTTGATTAAAAAAAAAGAAACTTTTTATATATCTAGAACATTTAATGTAGTTTTACTTAATAAAAAATAAAATGCAATTCTATTTTTCGTAAATTTTTAATTGAATTTGAATTTCCATCCAAATAGAGCTTGATACAAATTGCAATTAAAAAAATTATCTAGTAAATAAGAAATGCACGATTCACCGTTTTCTAACATTATAAATTATGAAAATTAAGAATCTTAATATGTTTAAATTAAGCTATATAATTGCTTAAATAAATATATATAACTATACTGTACTGTTTTGGTTAGCAAAAAGAAGCACAAAATGTAATGCAAAAGTAATATTTAGTCTAATGCCAGATCTACACTACAAACTTACATAGGTATACCTATGTCAGTCAGGGATGTAAAAAATCCACACTCCTGAGCGATGCATTGTAGACAGCGCTATGTCGATCGGAGGGCTTCTCCTGTTGACATAGCTCCCGCCTCTTGGAGAGATGGATTAACTACACTGATGGGAGAAGCCCTCCCATCAGCGTAGTAGTGTCACCACTGACGTCCTAATGCTCACAGCTGTACCAGTGCAGACCTGCCCTATGTCTGTACTACACAGGGCGGTGTGTGGATTACATGTAGCTACATGCTGCAGTGAAAAGCAGGCTGCATCCATCCTGCTGTATGTTGCCTATCGTGTCAGTGAAAGGCTCTAGAGGGGGAAGACTCAACTTTTCCCCACTGCCTCCCCCCCGCTTGAACCTTTTCCTTCTACCACAGTTTTTCCCTGCAGCGGGGAAGGACTCAAACAGTAGCGAGCTAGTAAAACCTTTCCCCATTGCCTCCCCACTTCTGGAGTCCTTATCTGCAGCAGGAAAGGCTCCAGCAACGGGGAGCTGGTAGACCCTTTCCAGGCTCCAGAGCCTTTCCCTGCTGCCAAAGTCTTTTTCTGAAGCAGGAAAGACTCCAGCAGCTGGGAGGCAGCGGGACACCACATCGCTAAAAATAGCAGTGTAGATGGGAAGGCTTGGCATGGGCGAGTAGAGAACAGTGTGTAGGGTATGTATTCAGGTACATACCCATACATTTCAGGCGTGTCTGTGTGCCATGTCTCAACAATTGCACTTCTCCTTAAACTCCTGCTGGGGAGCTACCCAAGTACATATACTACATGCAGGGCCGGCTCCAGGGTTTTGGCTGCCCCAAGCAGCCAAAAAAAAAAAAAAAAAAAAAAAAAAAAGCTGCAATTCAGCAGGAGGTCCTTCGCTCCGAGCGGGAGTGAGGGACAGTCTGCCGAATTGCCGCCGAATAGCTGGACGTGTCGCCCCTCTCCGGAGCGGCAACCCCAAGCACCTGCTTGCCAGGCTTTAATAGCTACCAGCCAATGAGAATCATCCTTTCTTTAGGAAAATAACTGAAGTGCATGATTAAAATTGGTGATTTAAATCGCGTTGGTTTAAATCAATCCACCCTGGAAGGTGAAAGGCAGAGTCATGCAATGTAAACTCAAGGAACATGAGAACAAAGCAAGAATCAGGAACTGCATGATACTAATGTTATGTGGAAAATGAATTGTGACTAAGAAACATTCTTTGAAAAATGGCCCCTTTTACATAGCCCATTGTAGAGCACTGAAGGCCCCGTTATTTATCTCTACTTAACACATCCGTTCTCAAGGTCTTGTTACAAAGGACAGATCTGCCAACCAAGTCCGAGTGGATAGCAATGTGTTCCCTCTAACACCAGCCATGAAGGTTGTGATCCTGCATTTTGCCCCAATCCAAGAAAACAATCACAAATTTAATTTAAATTTTAATCTGAAAAGTCCCACTGAAGTCAACATAGCGACATAAACACACGTGTAAGTACTCTGCTGGATCGGGCCAGAGCTCAGCCCCTTGCAGGGGCAAGCCCCTACGTGTACAGCTTCTACAGTACACCTTATTTGTGATGTCTCACAGAATCAGACTCTGCTCCTGGGGATTCAACCTTTGTTTCCTGTGTGACAGTACAGAGCCCTACCATACGGCCAGCAAGCTGGCCCTGAAACAGCTCATTTGTTGAGAGCACTCCAGGGATCCATTCCAAGTTCCATCCAAAGGCTACCTGCTAAGAACACTAATACTTCTGTCATGCCGAGGATGGTCCTGATCTTGTGTGAGTACATTTCTATGAGGAATAAGATTAATAATTAATGCATGTTCCCTCTGTGTAAAATAGGATAATCTCTGACAGATGGTGGTTTTTAACAGGAACAGTACAGTAATTCAGATCAGACTAAGCATGTTTTATCTCTGTGCCTCATTGAAATAAAAAGACACTTACATGGATGGGATGTAAATTTGCACAGATTTCGTGCATTGTAACTTCTAATTATAGATTGTGGAACCCCTGATATTCAGAGATCATGTGAGATTTTTGTTGTTGTTTTAACATCAAATTTCACATGATTATGACCTTCCATTAACTGTCAAGTGAGTGTAATCAAAAGTTGCCAATTGAGAGGAAAAAATGAAGTTGGGCAGGAACTTAGCAGAAATATTAGCAATAAATAATTTAAAACATTGCAAGTATCTGGAAAAATGCTTTTGCTGTAAATTTATTATTATTAATTTATTATAAACATAAAATTAAAAAAAATCTTTAAAAATGCCTAGAAAAATGCTTCTTATGGAAGCAGATACTTTTTTTTACTGAGGGCATGATAACCTAAGATTTAAAGGACACACTGGGTACCCATCATTGTACTCTGGCTGCATTGGCCTCCAAGGAAAGGTCATCTCTTTCTCTGGGAGTTGCAGAAATCTATTAATGAATACCAGTGTATGTCTGATGTGCTGTAAACACATTGCATATTTAGGTTCTCTCATTATATCTAAAGAACTGCTATAAAAAAGCATGCAGCAAGGGATATTGGTGATGGATGGGTGTCATTGCTTAAATGAAGGTTTTGAATCACAGCTGTATCTGCAAGTAGTTATTTCTTTCCATTTTGTAAAATACCATTCTAAGTGATTCCCCAGAATGAATCATGTACCATACATAGCATCAAAACAATGGGTAAAAGTGCTTCATATCATACTAAATAGATATAGATATGTCTGCAGCATCTAGATTGCATCCTTGGAAATGTCCATTTTGACCTTTTTCTCCAAAAGTGCTTTTTAAATACTATCAATCTGTTGAACAGAATATAGGTATTGTTCAAATCAATAGATTTGAAAAATGAAAGATTTTTGCTCTGTGAAGGCTACTTGAAAAGCAGAGGGTATTTTTTTAAAGAAAAACTTAAAAGAAAGTTGAGCAAATTACAGAAAGATGGTTAATCTTAAAATAGTGTTCCCACATATTATAAGATCAAAGTGAAATATATTTACACAATTAACCATTAATTAGATGATATTTTTGTTATCAATTTCTATTACATATTTGCATTGGTGTAAAGCCCAAATCAGTATTAGAGCTCCATTTTAAGTCTCTACCCCCAAAAGCTTCCAGTCTAATTTGAAACACAATGCAACGAGTGTAACAAATCATGGGTAAGATTGTGGATTGTTTACACACACTGGTGGGCAGTTAATTGTATGAGGAGTCCCATTGACTTCAGTGTGGCTACATGGGTGAGTAGTTACTCCTAAGTAACTCAGTGTGAGTAAGGGGTTCACAATCTGACACAAAAGGAATAGAATGCAGAGAGGGGAAGGATAATATAATAAGATCAGTTACAATTCGTAAGTAATATGTAGTAACAGTATAATAGCTATGCCCACAAGTGGGCATTTGTGGCTGGCATCATTGGAGGGGGCAGAGGGTGGCACAACAGACATTAGCAGATAAGTAAATAGGTACAAAATTCTGAAGGGCCTTTGAAGGTGAGGACCAGATACTTGAATTTCACACATTGGAAAACGAGGAGCCAATGGAGGGATTCAAACGGAATGGTAATAACATAGTCAGAAAAACAATCCTAGTTGCTGCATTTTGAATGGATTGTAAGGGGAAGATGTGGATGTCAGGATGGTCAACAAAAATGAGGTTACAGCAGTGATAATGAAGATCTGATCAAGGAAAATGTTATGGAATTAAATGGATTTAGAGCTAAGATCCTCTAAGGGTCCTTCAAATCAATTAGAGTTGGACTAGTCTGTCCTGATAAGTAAGTGTGGGAATTGTGAACTCTATAGAGAAGTTTCCCACTCTGCTTAACTCTGATACTGGTGGTACCACCACTGTTAAACCTTTTCATACAGTCCAGCTGTTCTGAAATTCTCAAGATACGTGGGTCTAAAGGTACAGGCAGGCTGGAAGAAGATGTAAATCATTCTGGTCTGGATTGCTAGATTCCCTTGTACTCAGACTCCATTAGACTCCTAGCCACATGCAACTTGCATTTCCTTGCATAGTTCCTTAAATACTGAATGTCCTCAAGAGAGGAGTGCAGAAGACAAAGCAATTTCGAGGAGGGTGCTAGCTTCTTTTTTCAAAAAGTGGGTGAGAGTCTGTAGCGAAGCGATGACTCATCGGTGCGGCGCCTCCTGCTGGCATCTTGGGAATTAGCTCTCCAGCATATGGAGTGCCCCCTGCAGGCCGGTGTCTCGCCTGCTGCTGGTCCTGTGTCCCTCCCGGACCCCGGTGCCCTTTACCTTGGGGTTCTGCCCCAGCAGTAACCACCACTCTCTGGGTCTCCCCTCCAGGGGAACCGCCAACCCTCTAAATCCACCTTGCCTCAGTGGCTACTGCCAGTCATCATCTAGCCCCCGCTCACTGGGGCAGACTGCAGTCCGTAATGGCCACTCATCATTGGCAAGGGGTTAGGACCAGCTGCCTCTGCCTATCACCAGGCTGTACCCCTGCAGCCCCAGTACCTTCTTAGGCCCTCACCAAGGCCTGCAGCCTGAGGTTTGATGAGGCTGGAGCTCCCCAGCTTCCTTGCCCTATTCCCCAGCACTGCTCCAGTTCAGGTACCTTCCTCTCAGGCAGCTAGCTCTTCTCCCTCCAGGGCTGGAGAGAGACTTCTCCAGCTCCTGGCCCATGGCCCTCTTATTAGGGCCAGCTGGGCCCTTATTGAGCTGGCCACAGCTGTGGCTCCTTCCCCAGTCAGCCTAGCTTGGCTGCTTTTAACCCCTGCCTATCGGAGTGGGGCAGCTGCCCCACCACAGAGTCTAACAGTCTAAGAAGTGTTCTAACTTGCAGCTTCCTTAGCATATAAATTAGACCAGCGTTGATTCAATCTCACTTCTGAATTTGGCCCAAAGAATCCAAATTAGCACTTACCTCACTGACTTAACATTTCAAGATGGAGTCTTATTCTCTCTAATAATACTAAATCAGACTGAAGCCTTATTATTGTGTACTCTTGATCTTTGAGACATACACCCATGTCCCAATTAATTTTTCATTTAACAATTTCAGTTTTGGTCTGCCTTGTAGACTGTAACCCTACTAACTCTTTGTGCTTTAAAAAAGTTTGTTCTAGATAAAGACATCTCTATGCTGAACTACCAGAGAGAGAATATTTTGAGATAGGGCAGCACAGAACATAGAGTGGATGTCGCTTTGCTGAGTGGGCCTCAAAGAATAGGGTCATTAAGCAACTGGTGGAAACTGACCTAGATCAACAGTGGGACAAGAGTGACAAGAATTGAACAATTGATACTCACAGTAGGAAGGTCTAGCAGATGAGGTTGTAAACTCAGCATGACCTTGCCTGTTGACAAAGGATTGAGACATGACAGGCATGGGATGAAGTGTGGGCTTCTGGAAGAGGTTTGGACTTTCTAAGGGGTCAGAGAGACAGAGTCTAAAATGGAATCCACTATAAGTTGGCCGGTGGATGATGCTCGCTTGACCAGAATGGGCTAAGCTTTAGCCTTCATTTCTCTTTGCTAACCTAAGGACTTCCGATGCTGCATTCCAGTTGACTAATCAAAGCAGAGTAGAATTTAAAATGCAGCTTGGGGTCCTGCAAATACTTGCTGAGATGCATTAGTCTCTGCAGAGTGTACAAATCTCTAACTGTCTCAATTGAATTCACTGAGCGGAGCTCACTGTTTGAAGCAGGACTGTTTGATAGCGGGTGCATAGCACCGTTCCTGTGGATCTGTGACAGCCTCTTTTAAGTAAGAAGAAAAAAAAAGCCACTGACCACAGCAAAGTTAATCATTTCTGGTCTGTAGTTTGGAGAGCTGTAAAGGGTCACCTTACACTAGGAATATCAGTTATCTGGCCCACAAGCTAGAACCAACCTGTGTGATAAATTTATGTGACCTATGTGACACATCCAGATTCTGAAGATTCTAATCTTTAATTTAAAAAAAAGGCGGGGGGCGGGATTTGTTCAGCCTTCATGGCTGGCACGGTAACATTTAAAATAGGAACCAATGTTGTTTTCCCATTTCTTCAGACATCCTGAAACAATGTCTCTGAGAGGTGTGAACTCCCCTGCCCCCATTAATCTCATTTGGATTTTAACTTTCAAGTTTGATGATGACACTTTCATGTAAGCATGATTATCTATTTAATTGCTAATCATTCCAGCAGATATTATGGGGCCAGAGGTGAAATCTACAGAGGGTCAGGGACTGGGAGCTGCTTCCAGAAAGGAAATGCGGAAAAAAGAACATAGGTCATATACAAAGCCGAATGACAGGGCGGGAAAAACAAAGTGAAGAAATATGTTCCTAGGGGAGCATATTTCCCCATTGAGTTATGCTGAGTGTAATAATAAGACACTGAACAAATAATGAACAATGATAACTAATGTCATGAATACATAAACCATATTCTATTCCTAATTTTTGTGCAAACTTCCCATTGACGTCAGCGGGGATCCACTGTGGATTGAAGGTAGTAAGTTGTCATAAATTTAAACCTTCCGACTAGTGTTAAAATCGACATTTGAACCTCTCCATAGAATGAGTGTGACACCTGTGCCTTACATGTGAAAGTTTCTCTCCCTAGGATAAAACTATCCCTGAAACTCTGATGCCCATTGGAACTATTTGCTGCAAAACAGCAGTTTGGAATTTTCTTTTTCCTCCTTTTTTTTTTCTTTTTCATTGCAGCAACCCAAGGTTGAGTTAAGAACATAAAAAAAAAATCTAATTGGCAAAAAATATCATGTTTACTAATGCTAATACTCTTAATGTTTATATTGCTCTCTTATCCATAGTTCTCGGAGCATTTACAGTAACACAAGGGAAATAAGGGAAATGCTGACACAGTGTTTGCAGTAGTAATAAATAGGGCTACAATAGTATATTATGAAAAACAGAGCCAGTTCTCTCTCTTCTTGTGGTAGTATGTTCCAACCAGATTGCATCATTAACTCTTATAGGATATGATAGCTTATATTGGAATTGGAGTGGATTTGAGATGCATCTGTGAAGCTTTCAGTGTTGCAGTATGTGATTTATTTCGTAGCATTCCAGTATTATTTTACATTAAAATATTCTCAGGCACAGGACTGACTCTCATATCTTGTATGCAGCTCATTGCTGGATTGGGGCCTTAAAAAGGGTCTGAGTAACTATAATTTAAAAAAGAAAACACCAACAGTAAGACAGCTCCTTGCACCTGCACTTCTCTGCCACTTCATTTCAAGACTTATTTCAGTCATTTGGGGCTATATTTACTTGCTAAAAAATCTGGCAGGATCCTGACCTGGAGGAAGTAGGTTGGCTGTCTCAGCTATGCCTGTCATTAAGCTGTTTAATGACATTCTCACAAAATTATGTACTACTTAGGAACAGTCTGAGTAATTGCACTATTCTGGTTTCTTGTACTGTTCATGATATGCTCTGTAGGTTGGCAAGAGAGCCAAAGGCTTGTCTATGTGGGGATTTTTGCACTAGTCTAGCTACACAGAAATAGCTGCAGATGCACAAACACCTTGTGTGGACATGCTCTACATTCATGTAAACTGTGGGTTGCACTGGTGTGGTTTACTTTGGGTTCAAACTGGGATAAGCTGCACCAGTACAAGCCACTTTTTACATCAGCATATCTTCACCAGGGCTTGCGCCAATGTAGTTACAGCAAAGCACTTAAGCCTATGCTTGAGTCCATTCCTATTCAGTAAAGTCGTTAGGCACATGCTTAACTTTAAGCATTTGAATAGGTCTCATGGAAGTCAATGGCACATAAGTGCATACTTCACTTTAGGCACATGGAATATAGGTGAACTGCTGTATAGGGGCTCGATCCTGTACCACTAAAGTTAATGGAAGTGTTGCTATTGCCTTCAATGGGAGGAAAATCAGACCCTGGAGTCTATATCTAGAAAACAGACACATATCTGATGGTAGGGTGACCAGATGTCCCGATTTTATCGGGACAGTCCCGATATTTCCTTCTTTGTCCCGCGTCCCGACCGATGTTCGGTCGGGACGCGGGACAAAGAAGGAAATTTGCCCTCTGCTCCGGCGCTCACGCCCCCCCAACCCCGATTCCGCCCCCTCCTTCCCCCATTGGATCTCTCAATGGAGGGAGGAGGTTAGGAGGAGGGTCGGGCAACTACCAGGAGCCTGGGAGGGGAAGGGAAAGTTGCCGCGGCCCCGCCGGGAAGGAGCCGCTGGAGCGCAGCCGAGTGGGAGAGGCGCGGGGCTCCCATGCCGGCAGCGGGACGCGCCGCATGTGCCCACGGCGGGCTGGGGAGCGGGAGGCTCTGCAGGGCTGGGAAAAGCCCTGGCTCCTGCCCGTTGCCCAGCCTGGAGCCCCGGGGAGCCCCTCAGGAGACCGGCCGCTGCTGTGGAGGCAGCAGCCGGGGCTGGCTCTGGCCCGGGTGGGCAGCGTGGGCCGCCGGAGACATGCGGCGAAGAGAGGCTGCGGGGGCGAGACTTGTCCCAGGCAGGGAGGCCGGCGGACAGGGGCGAGGGGCCAGCCGGGGTCCCCATAAACTTCCCCGCTGCTGACAGGGAGCCCCGCGCCTCTCTTGCTTGGCTGCGCTCCAGCGGCTCGCCCCGCCTGGAAGGAGCCGCTGGAGCGCAGCTGAGCGGGAGAGGCGCGGGGCTCCCTGCCGGCGGCGGGACGCGCTGCATGTGCCCACGGCAGGCTGGGGGGCAGGAGGCTCTGCAGGGCTGGGAAAAGGCCTGGCTCCTGCCCGTTGCCCAGCCTGGAGCCCCACAGGTGACCGGCCGCTGCTGTGGCTCGGCTGTGCCAGCCCTGGCCCCTTGCACGCCCGCGCCGTGGCCAGCCCCGGACTTTGTTTCTTGTCCCCCCCCCTGCCCTCTTTATCCCTAGCCCCTTCTGCATCGGGGCCAGCTTTTGCCCTGGGGTGGGCAGCACGTGCGCCCGGCGCGGCTGGGGCCTGCTAATGCCCCCCCCGCCCCTGCGAAACTGCTTTTTTTTTTTTTTTTTTTTGGCTCCGCCGCCATTTTTTTTTGCTCCGCCCCCCCGCGTCCCGATATTTCATCCCTGTGGTCTGGTCACCCTATCTGATGGGCAGGATAAAGAGAGAGAGAACACTCACAAACTACGAAGCAAAGTGAGTTAGCGAGATTGTTAAAGCTGACAGTGTTTTCAAGCATATGTGCTGGAGGTGCTGCCACACACCCTGTCTTGAAGTGGTTTCCATCATATACAGGGTTTACAGTTTGGTTCAATGGCTCTCAGCACCCCACTATGCAAATTATTCCAGCACCCCTGTCTGCAATGTGGGGTTGGAGAAGGAAAAATGGCTTTTACTGCACGTTGAAGTGAAAAATAATAAACTATTTTGATCACTAAGTAGTTGCACTTCCAGGGAAAAGAAAAACAAACTGCTATACAAAAATTATTTTTGATCTTTTTCCAGATATGATTTATGCTAACATATTGGAGGTGCTATCAAAGTCCAGATAGTTAAGCTGACACAGGAATATCAAAAACAATGAATGTAATAAGCACAAAGACTAAGTTTTTATGGCCTCAGGTATTATATTGGTCTACGTTTCATTAACAGAGAAATGCTGTCGAAATATTTAAAATCAGTGAGAATGGGAGTGGGAAGGAGAAGAGACTAAAAAAGCTAAAAATGAGAAAACTAGGGCACCAATCCTGCAAAGATTATGCATACACTTAACTGCTGAGTGGTCTTGTTGAAGTCAATGGACTACCCACAATGTGTTAACTTAAGCAAATACATTTTTTTCAGGTCCTCCCTCTTTACAGCTGATCATTTGGTAAGCCTTAGAACAAGGGTAGTTAATAGGTGGATTGTGGGCCAAATGCAGACTGCCAGATGTTTTTGAATGGACCCCGAAATCTTTATTATTATTGTTGTTGGGGTTTTTTATTATTTTCTCTGAAGTCTGGATCTTGACTATATCTTGACCAAGAATTTTGGACCTTGACAAAAAATAGACTGCCCCTGTCTTATAAGCTTTGAGCTGTGTCAGTCCAATGCATAATGATATTCTTTTACCATGTGACAAGTTGTATGGTTGTCACAGATTTCCTAGTGCTTTTGGTAGAATTTACTTGAGAGGACAGAATGAAAGTCTGTAGAATGCTGGTTGCTGGTATAAGTCAGTATATACTTCCTTCTGAGTTGACAGCTGCAGCAGTAATTTTAAGAAGGATCCATGATTCCTTCCCTGTGGCTTCTCCAGGTGCTGCAGTGCCTGGAGGAGTTAAAAACAGCACTAACTTTTACAGATGTCACCATTGTAATCTGCAGAGGAGTAGAATTCTGTTGATTTAAAACCTGAGTAGTCTAACAACAAAACAGTAATTAATCCTAACTGCATGTACTGAAGCACACGTGATGTTTTGTTTTTGTGTGGATTTTTTTTCCCTCTTGAGTTTTAAAAGAAACAGAAACTGTTTGATTTTTCTAGTGGGTAGCCTGTAGGAGTCCAAAAGCTCTAAAGTGAAATATTTCCATTGATATTTTTGTAGCATTTGCTCACTTTCCTAATTATATTAACTTTTAATACCAGCCTGGTTTTTGAACTTGGTGTTACGTATAAAAATAGAGACCCTGGAGAATGTTGTGCACTTCCTTTACCTCAGCGGCTAACTGTTGCAGAAAGATGACTTTGACAAGAAAATTCAACACCGCCTTCAATGCACTAGTGCAGCTTTCGGACACTTGAGAAAATGTATCTTTGAAGATCATGACATCAAGAATCAAACCAAGCTTCTTGTGTACCAGGCCATTGTTAGCCTTGCTCTCTTGTACGGTGCTAAAACTTGGGTCATGTACAGTAGACACGTCAAGGTTCTTGAGCGATACCATCAACGGTGCCTCTGCAAGATCTTCTGAATCAAGTGGGATGACTGACACACCAGCCCAGTGTTCTGTCCCCAGCCTAAACCTCCAGCATTGAAACTATGATCATCCACTGCCAACTTAGTTGGGCTAGTCATGTTCTTTGAATGACAGAAAATTGATTCTCAAAGCAGGTCATGTTCTCACAACTGAGCCCTGGCCAACGGATGAGGAGTGGGCAAAAAAAGCATTTCAAAGACATCTTCAAAGCCAACATGAAGAAGTGTAATAGTCACATTAATTCATTTGAAACCCAAACCCTCAACCAATCAAAATGGAAAAGGACCTTGTGGCAAGGGTCCCAGTATTTCGAGACCCAATGGAGACAACAGGAAATGGAGAAACAGGAAAGGAGGAAAGAACGTGCTGAAGCTCGACTCAACAATCAAGATCTGCCCCTTTCATTGGGAAATATTTCCAATTGTGACAAGATCTATGGATCCCAAATTTGTTTAATTAGCCACCTGCAGATTCCCCAGCTATAACTGGCTATCATTTTCTGGAAGACAGTCATGCTCAAATTCCAAGGAATTGTTGACTTCTACTGTTACTTATAAATATAAACATATTGTGGCTAAACAGATAAAACATATTAAATTAACACATAGTTGAATAAGAAAATTCTCATGTAAAGTCATTTTACTATCCAACCAGTATATCTGAATTTGTTCGATAGTGG
Organism: Chrysemys picta bellii; assembly: GCF_011386835.1. Lineage (NCBI taxonomy): Eukaryota > Metazoa > Chordata > Testudines > Emydidae > Chrysemys > Chrysemys picta. The sequence goes on along the minus strand of NC_088798.1, from coordinate 36,763,849 downwards.
GTGGGATTTTCAAAAGGTGCCCGACTTTCAATGAGAATTAAGAACCTCCCTTTGGTGCTTTTGAAAAGGCTTACCCTCTGTCTTCTTCCTCATCATTCTGAGCTAGGTCTATTTTTATACCTGTGGTAATGAAAGTTCATAAGCTCCTTTTGTGTAGCACAACACTACTGCTGGAAAGGATGGTCAGTGGAATTGCAAGTCCAAAAACTGTTTCCGTGGAACTGACATAGAATGATTAGAGCATGAAAGTGGCAAGGACTAATTAGAGGGACACAGATAAGGGCTGTGGGATCCAGCTGGATGAGCTCGCATCAGCTGCTTCAGAAATGCCAAAGGACTCCACTTAGATGCTTCAAATATTATCCGCCTCAGTGGCATAAACAAACTATCTGAGGGTGTGGAGGGAGGCTGTCATTTTTTTTATTGGCGCACACAGCTGAAGGGAAAAAGCATTTGTCCCACATAGCTTCACCATGCAGAAAGTACAAATATTTTTTCTTGGAATATTCAGTATTTCAAACTATCTGTTCCTAAAAACATTTAAGATATTTTGGTATGAATTAACTCAGAAAACAGCTGGAGGGGGCCAGGAGAAGAAGAGAAACTGTTTGCTGTTGAATTCAACAGAGCCAAACCTATTTTTTTTCTTTTTATATGACAGTAAAATAATTGTCATCCCCTGCATTTTGTACTACATGTAGATGGGCCAGTTCCTCATCTGGTATAAATCAGCATAGTTCCATTGATAAGCTGATTTACGCAAGCTGAGGATCTAGTCCATATATCTTGAATTCGTTGACTAAAAATTCGTTTTTCCTTTTGTCAATTTTCTTTAATGAAAAAAAAGTTAAAGATTCTGTGTTTCTTTGCTATTCTGTATTGCCTGGCTGAAACATGACAGTTTTATTTTGTGCACAGTTAGCTCTGATTCTCATTCTATTTTGCTTCATTATTGCTTACTCTTCCAGATAAAGTCAATTTATGTTTATCAAAAAGGTGTGGAATTAATGCTGCAAAAGGAGAACTAACGTGAACCTGCATTTTGGCCAACTGTGACCCCACATTCCTTCTTTCATGCAGACAATTTCTGCTCAGTGCAAGAAGTGTTATGCTTGGGCAAGTGTATGTGGGGCAGTGGCTAACTGGCTGCCTAGCCCCCAGGGCTCTGCCACACAACCTTTCTCAGGGGGTCCATTTGCAGACCACCTGCAGAGCAGCCTGGCCACAGATTTTGTTAGAAACAAAACTGGGATAAAATGCCATCACCCCATTACTCCCCCCTGCTGGCCCTGGATTCTGTGGATTATACAGAGATGTAAATGATAGACTTTGGCTCATACTAAATGCATTGATAAAACTACTCAGTGAAGTGTCGGAGAGCAAAATACATTTTATTCACTGGGCAATAATCATTCAGTTCTAACCTTATGACCAGTTTATTTTTGTCTGTTAGCAGCATTTACAGATTTGATTTTATATTGCATTTATGGAATTGTGATGAGGTGTATTCTTCTCCTTTGACAGCTTTAGATAGGGTTACTGCATGGGATTCTGCTTTAAGACCACTTGGAAACTGAAGCTTGTGTAGAATATGATTGAATGCTTATTAATCAGTTTTCCTTGCACACTACGCCTGTGCTCTGTGATCTGAATAGGCTGCCTGTTGGTTTCTGGGTGGTATGTAAGGTGTTTTCATCCTTCCATGAAAACATGTACGACATAATCCAATATGACGGCTCAGTGTCTGAGGCTTTCCAGATTCGTAGCGGAGCTAAGCAAGCCTGTATACTTGCCCCAACTCTGTTTGGGATCTTCTTCTCCCTGCTACTGAAACAAGCTTTTGGTTTCTCAACTGAGGGAATTTACTTGCACACAAGAGCTGATGGAAAGCTGTTCAATCTTGCAAGACTTAGATCTAAAACCAAGACTCAGGAGGCCCTTATCCAACACCTTCTCTTTGCTAATGACGCAGCAGTGACAGCCCATACAGAAGTTTATCTTCAAAGCCTAATGGACAGTTTTTCCAAAGCCTGCCAAGACTTCGGGCTTACTATAAGCCTAACAAGACTAACATAATGTGCCAAGGAGTTGAGGAAGCACCTTCCATCAAGATCAACAACTATGAACTTGAAGTGGTGCATGAGTTTCATATACCTGGGGTCTCCTGTCGCAGGCAACCTTTCACTTGAAATGGAACTCAACATCCGCATTGGAAAAGCCGCCACAATAATGTCTAGACTGAACAAGAGGGTATGGAAAAACAACAAACAGATCTGTGTGTATCGTGCATGTGTTATCAGCACACTTTTGTATGGGAACAAGACATGGACCTTATGCTCTCATTAGGAAAAGAGGCTCAACAGCTTTCATATGCATTGCCTTCATCGAATCTTTGGGAAAATCTCCTGGAGAGACAGAGTCACCCAACACTGAGGTGCTCAAGTGGGTCAGCATACCCAGCATGCAAACACTCCTCAAATAGACATGTTGTGCCAAATGAATGATGGGCGAATTCCAAAGGACATCCTCTACGGAGAACTAGCATCTGGAAAAAGACCCAAAGGACTCCCAAAATTGTGTTTCAAGGATGTGTGCAAGCAAGACCTCAAAGAAATGGACATGGATGTGGACAGAAGGGAGATCACACTCAAAACCACAGCCTTTGAAAACAAGAGCTTAACAAAGGTCTCCGGAGTTACGAGCGGAAGCAGTCCAGCTTAGCAGAGGAGAAAAGAGCTCGCAGAAGGCAGAGCCCAAAGGGTCAAAACATCACCTTTAAATGTGACAGATGTGGCAGAGATTGTCTTTCTTGCGTGGGTTTCTTCAGCCACGTTCATGGCTGCCATAAAATCAAGTAAATTCGTTACCTCTCAGGGGTACATACCCATGGTCTCTCAAGACTGAAGGATGCCTACTACTTCTATGTAAGCGTTTTACTTGCAAATCACCAAATAGTTGGGGGCTACTTTTCAAAACCACTTCTTTCCTTGTGTGATACAGGAGCTGATGATGCACCAACTGCCATCATTTTAGGGACTAATGCCATAGACCTTGCTTTAAGTGGAAGGGGGCTGTGCTCTTATTGCACCTTGGTAAGCCAACATCTGGGTCTGATTACCTTCAGAGCATGCTGAAAACACCCTCTGTTTTCCTAGGCTTATTCTAGAGAAAAGCCTTTGTTTTTTGCTCTCTCCTAATAGTTGTTTTAGAATTTTCTACATGTGCTTAGAGATTTCATCAGCATCAACGAAATTAGAATACACAATACAAAAATAAGCTATATGTGCTTGTTGACTTTCTGTTGTGTAGTGTTTAGGATAAATGAGCTATTTAGCCACAGAAAAAATGAGACCATTCAATCCTGAGAAAATATACTATTATTTTGGATCTTAAATGAACAGGTTCACCAACTCTGAAATTCATAATTACATATTGATTTAATTCAGCAATTAGTTGAACACATTTGTGCAAGGAACTAAGATGATAGCCTATTAGTAATATAAAGACAATTATTCTGATTTTAAAAGATTTTTATAAATCATCTGCAAAGTTAGTCTAATTATTAAAAGAATTAGGAAAACTAAATTATCTATTTTGTAAATTTTCCTAAAGATGAATGGAAAACTTAGTTTAGTTTTTATCTATGATCTCAATTCAGAATCACTTAAATTTCAAATATATTATAAAGCAAAATGGCTGAATTTAATTTGTTGTTTACTTACCAACCAGGGCTTTAAATTTAGAGTTCTGTGTTTCTCTGGCAACATGTGAAGTTATGGAAACCTAAAAGTATTATCAATTCAGCCCTCTGTGCTGCTTTTAGATTCAGAATTCTGAACTTTGGTATGTCTTGGTCTAAGCAAGTAACGTGTTTTTCAGTTCACTTTTAAGGACGTGGAAACATTTTTAGTCTCAAATTTAAATATGTATTTGACCAGCTGTTGTTCTTGCATGAATGTTAATGTCTTTACCTCAGTTACATTAATAAAACTGAATGATATATTTAAGAAAGAGTAATGATAGCTAAACTATTTTATAATTGCATAATTTATAAAAGAAAATATAATGGATTGCAGAAAAGCAAAATAATCCTTTATTAGTGGCCATAAGGTGGTAATGGTATAATTAATAAATGTATCACAGACATGACCTCAACAGTATTTTTCACTGGTGCTTTAGTGATACTTTTGGAAACAGATTTTTCAGATGCAATATAAAAGTGAGGTCCTTATAATTTGTTGTCCTTTAAATATAAATGTAAATAAAATGGGCAATGTTTAATTGTGGGAAAGATGTTTAGTAGTGTGTTAGGTCTGATCTCGTTTGATATCTACACAGATGACTTGGAGAAGGCAGGGAAAAAGCATGTTTATGATATTTGCAGTTGATCTTAAATTGAAGGAGTTGTGAACAGTGTTGAGGACAAGGAAATAGAAAAGGAACCTACAGAGAATGGAAACGGATAGAACCTAAAATGTGATTCAACCTGGAAAATTGCCTACTAATATATCTGGAGAAACAGTACTATGAAATATGAATATTCAGTGGGGGAGAAACCTGGAAAGTAGTAATATTTTAGGGATTATAGTGAATAGACAATTAGTCAAGAATCGATGAAATTTGATGGGGGGAAAAAAACCAAGGAAATTTTTGTGTGACATCTGGAATACTGTGTTAATTTTGAGTGGGTCTTATCAAGGCAGATATTGACAAATTGGAGGGAATAATTAGATCAAGGTCACACAGGCAGTAGGTGGCAGAACCAGAAATTGGAACCCAGACTTCTTGATTTCCAGTTTTGTGCCTACCTCAAGATCATCCTTTACTGGATTAAAAACTAGAAAATGTAGGAAGCAATCCTGAACTAAAGGAGATGGGACAGAGGAACTGACAGTTTGTTTCCAGCTCCAATGACTTCAGTGGAGCAATGCCCATTTACACCAGTTGAGGCTGTAGACCAGGGGTCTCAAACTCAAATGACCACAAGGGCCACATGAGGACCAGTACATTGGCCTGAGGGCCGCATTACTGACACCTCCCCTCCACTGCCCTCGGCCCCGCCCCCACTCCACCCCTTCTATGAGGCCCTGCCCCCATTCCAACCCCTTCCCCAAAATCCCCACCCCAACTCTGCCCCTTCCTGTTCCCAGGGGGTGCAGGAGGGGTGTGGGGCATGGCAGGGGCTCAGGGCAGGGGGTTTGGCTGCAGGAGAGGTTCGGGGGGCGGGTTCTAGCCCGACGCGCACCGGGGGACAGGGCAGGCTCCCTGCCTGCCTGTCCCCACGCTGCTCCAGGAAGTGGCCGGAACTTGGGGGAGGTGGGGCACAGGGGTCTGTGTGTTGCTGTTGCTTCAGGCACCACCCCCAGCAGCTCCCATTGGCCGCGGTTCCCCATTCCCGGCCAATGGGAGCTGCTGGGGGTGGTGCTTGAAGCAACAGCAACACACAGACCCCTGTGCCCCCCTTCCCCACATTCCGGCTGCTTCCCGGAGCAGCGCGGGGCCAGGGCAGGCAGGGAGCCTGCTCTGCCCCCAGTGCACATCGGGCTGGAGCCGCTCTAGGTAAACACTGGGAGGGGCGGGGGGGCCACAAGGAGCTGGCGGGCTGCAGAAAACAACCCCGCGGGCCGCATGCGGCCCCCGGGCCGCGTGTTTGAGACCCCTGCTGTAGACCATGGTAACTAAGCCATCTAAGATTGCAGCAGCAGGCATACAGCCCTAAAAAAATGTTTAAAAACTTTCAAGAATTTTGAAAATAGCTTTCTTTAATGTGTGACAGATATAGAATACGTTATATGGTTGTGGGATATAAATTTTGTTGGCATTCCTGGGTAATGCAGCCATTCAAAACTCATGCCAATAAAAATCTTTCTTACTTCATCACCATGGATTTTTTCCTCACATATATTGTACTTTTATTTTTAATATATCTATTCATATAGGTAGTGGATTGCATGTATATTACTCTGTACCTTCCACTTTCATTTTGTGGAAATCTCTTGCTAATACTTAGTCTTTTATAAAGAAATTCTTGGAGATTTTGTTTTGGGTTCCCCAGTCCCCCTGCCCCCATTTGAGGTGTAGGAATTGATTAAAGTGCTTACCTGTAATTTGTGTTTTCAATTGGCACAGTATGTTATAAAATTTCCCCTCACCCATCTACTTTCTCCACAAATCTGGAAATACTTTTACTGGAAATACTTGAACTGCTACTCAAAAATGGGACTGATGGCTGGAGGCATGAGGGTCTGCTGTGCAAGGAATACAGTACCTTCCAGTCCCACTCTGAGAGTATGGACCCAGGTATGAAGATCTGTTTACTAACATACTTTCCGAGAACAGGAATTTTTATTAGCTCCACCAGTCTGGTACCCCTCACAGTATAAGTAGCCCACTTTTGTTTATTCATGTTATGTTTAGGATTTTCTTAAAAGAATATTATGAACATAATTAGCCTTAAAGTGCTTTAGAAGAATTTAAATTACACTTGTACTTCAGAAAAAATATTGCCCCTCTACCCCCATTTGGAGGGCATCCAGAAGTATTCAATGGAATTATTAGATACCATGGTCAAGCCTTTCTGTGTTGTGTGCTATAGGGATACACAAAACAGATGGATCCCTGGGAGGACAAGTGGAATTGTAAAGTTTCTTTCTGCATAGTGCTTTTTCAGTGTTGTTTATTTGCAGGCCATAGCTCCAAGATAGCATTGCTACTTCTATTAACACTCATTGTGCCAGCCCCAATAAAAATAAAACATTTGATTTGTGTATCTTACTGTAAACAAATGTGTACATGCTTGCTAACTTCTATCATAACATTTTGTCAACACAAAATATCCTTTTAATTTTTTTGCAGCACACAATGAATACCAAAGAAATCACTGTAGTAATTTGTAATAAAGTGTTGGCATTAAACAATTCAGTTTATTTATAATGAGAATATTTGCAGCTTTATTAATCAGGATTGTAAATCAGGTAAAGAAGTTACCTAACTTTAAATCAAACTGGAAGTGAGATTATACCTCTGAGTAATATTGTGTACAATTGGAAAATTGGAGTGTTGTTTTACTCTATTGCTGATGGATTCATTTAGATGCCCAGTGAATTCCCTGTTTAGACTTCTATATAAAAAACCCATTAAAATGCATTCTAGTATTCTCTCATCTGATTCATTTTGATAAAATATTTACAATTAAAATTTATCATCGTGTACTAATCACAGTATACAAAGCACTACATTTTACTCAGGATATTCTGAAGGCAGTAGATTAATAATAGTTTAATCTTCTTTAGTTCTGTCTAGTCCTTTGGAATCTTTAGAACGATAAAGGAAGCAGCTGTAAAAGATAATGGCTATGTAATGCTATGAACAAACATGTATGCCTACCATATTGCACCTTAATGCTTTCCTTATCAATTTGACAGGGCATCTATTAGATACGAAGACCAGGGAGATCGTGAATTGGGTACTTAGATCTAATGGGACTGCCTATCAAATTGATAAGGAAAATCATTAAGGAAGAGATACCTTTAAAACACAACTGTAGGATCTGTCATCAGTTTAAAAAATGACTCATGTTTACTGAAAAAAATTGGTGTATTACTTAGATGCAGTGGAGTAGGATGTCCTGTGAACTGATATTTTTTTTAAAAAAAAGCCAAACTATGAACTTTTCTCTTTGTAACCAATAATTTCAAACATGAGCTGCTTTTCCTGGAATGTAGTCTTGTCTCACTGGGGCTAGAGGATCAGAAAAATATATATTTAAAAAAAATGCTGAATACCAAGATTGTTAGTCTCTTTGAACACTAGGAATTATCCAAGATATGTTCTGTAGAAGATTTAGAAGAGAATCTTAGCACTAGTGTCCAATATAAATTTGCCACCAAGTGTTAGAGAATGTAAGATACATAGAGATTATTTGAAGCACTCTAATAAATTGTACCAGCATAATTTTAAATAGGAAAATTATTTGATTACCTAATATCACTATAACTGTACAGTTTGGACGACATCTGTCTCTAGTAGAGCTTGAAACATGGTGTATTGGTTCCATATTGTAAGCTCCAGTTCTAGAAAACAACTTTTTTGACATGCACATAAATATAGCTGATTTTCTAGCTGCTTTATGCAATTTGTTCTCACGAAGGTGTTAAAGTCAATACAATTACTATGGTATTCTAGTCAATGTTCATTCACAACAATGCACAATATCACAAATGTAAAAAGTGATGTTACTTCAAATTATTAAAACATCACCTTACAGATTACAATCATTTTAAAAATTGCATCATGGGATTCCATATTTGTCTCACTGGCGTCCATATTTATTTTGTTCCCTTTATAAGTTGGTTTTCCTTTTCTAAAAAAAGTCTACTAAAAGGTAGCTTTCTAAACTTCACTAGGGGTGTGAAAGACAAGTTGTACTTTTTTCTTGCTTTTGCATCTTTAGTTGAAAGGTAATAACTTTGTTGATGATGATGTGTGTCAGAATAGAATCCAGCTCTCTGAGTTGTATGTATTCTGAAGCTCTAACTTAAGTAAAAACTAGGACTGTCAATTAATTGCAGTTAACTCATGCAATTAACTCAAAAAAATTAATATTAATCACACTTTCAATCGCACTGTTAAACAATAGAATACCAATTGAAATGTATTAAATATTTTTGGATGTTTTTCTACATTTTCAAATATATTGATTTCAATTACAACACAGAATACAAAGTGTACAGTGCTCACTTTATATTATTATTTTTATTACAAGTATTTGCATTGTAAAAATGATAAACAAAAGAAATAGTATGAGGTGAATTGAAAAATACAAGTACTGTAGTGCAATATCTTTATCATGAAAGTGCAACTTACAAATGTCGATATTTTTGTTACATAATTGTACTCAAAAACAAAACAATGTAAAACTTTAGAACCTACAAGTCCACTCAGTCCTCCTACTTCTTCAGCCAATCACTCAGAAAAACAAGTTTGTTTACATTTGCAGGAGATAATGCTGCTGGCTTCTTGTTTACAATGTCACCTGAAAGTCAGAACAGGCATTCATATAGCACGTTTGTAGCTGGCATTGCAAGGTATTTATGTGCCAGATGTGCTAAACATTCATATGCTCCTTCATGCTTCGGCTACCATTTCAGAGGACATGCTTCCATGCTGATGATGCTCGTTAAAAAAAAGTGTTAATTAAATTTGTGATTGAACTCCTTGGGGGAGAATTGCATGTCCCCTGCTCTGTTTTACCCTCATTCTGCCATATATTTCATGTTATAGCAGTCTCAGATGATGACCCAGCACGTTATTCGTTTTAAGAACACTTTCACTACAGATCTGACAAAACACAAGGAAGGCAGCAACGTGAGATTTCTAAAGATAGCTATATCACTCGACCCAAGATTTAAGAATCTGAAGTGCCTTCCAAAATCTGAGAGGGAAGAGGTGTGGCACATGCTTTCAAAAGAGTTAAAAGGGCAACACTCTGATGCGGAAACTTCAGAAAAAGAAAATCAACCTTCTGCTGGTGGCATCTGACTCAGATAATGAAAATGAACGTGCGTCGGTCCGCACAGCTTTGGATCGTTATCGAGCAGAACCCATCATCGGCATGGATGCATGTCCTCTGGAATGGTGGTTGAAGCATGAAGGGACATATGAATCTTTAGTGCATCTGGCATATACATATCTTGTGACGCTGGCTACAACAGTGCCATGCGAGCGTCTGTTCTCACTTTCAAGTGACCATGTAAAGAAAAAGCGGGCAGCATTATCTCCTGCAAATGTAAACAAACTTTTTTGAGCAATTGGCTAACAAGAAGTAGAACTGAGTGGACTTGTAGGCTCTAAAGTTTTACATTGTTCTATTTTTGAATGCAGTTATTTTTTTGTACATAATTCTACATTTGTAAGTTCAACTTTCATGATAAAGATAATGCACTAAAGTACTTGTATTAGGTGAATTGAAAAATACTATTACTTTTGATTTTGACAGTGCAAATACTTGCAATCAAAAATAGTAATATAAAGTGAACACTGTACACTTTGTATTCTGTGTTGTAAATGAAATCAATATATTTGAAAAAGTGAAAAACATCCAAAATCTTTAAATAAATGGTATTCTATTGTTGTTTAAAAGTGTGATTAATCGTTTGATTAATCACGATTAATTTTTTTAATTGCTTTACAGCCCTAGTAAAAACTAAGAAAAATGTACCCTTGGATGAAATCCTGGCTTCTCTGAAGTCAATGTCAGACATCCCACTGGCTTCAGTGGGGCCAGGATTTCACCCCTGGTTTCTGCAGCAAGCTTGATATTCTGCATCAGATTCAGGCGAATTATTTATTTTTAAAATAGTTTTTCAGAAAGTTTTTATTGAATTAAATATGAAAATAGATAAGATAACAGGATGGTTCAGAGACGAAGGATGGTTCATAGCTAGCCAGATAGCTAGCCAGGAGACCTTGGGTCAGTTCCTTGCTCTGCCACAAACTCACTGTTTGACTTGGCAAACTCACTTAGCCTCTCTCTGCCTCCGTTCCCCTACATCACGGGGGATGATGTGAAGATATATTCATTAAAAGATTGTAAGGCACTGTGATAATATGGTAATGGGGAAGCTGTATAAGTACCTAAGATAAATATATACAGTATTTCAGTTGATCTCAAGTCATTTAACATTTAGAAGCAACATGTATTGCAGAATTTTGCATTCCATGACGGGTACCTCTTTTGGAGCCTTTGTTTCAGATTAGAGATTATTCTATTGGTCTACACTTGAGCCTTGGGTATAAATACCTTGCTATGGTATGAATCCTAAATATAGGCAATATTGTGGTGATGTCAAGTCTGTGGTACAGTATTCTACCACGTCTAGTTATGAGTCTCGGTGGGAGGGGGAAAATGGTTTAAATCTGATATATATTTTTAATAGATTATAGTATAACTACATTTTGCTTAGTTCTACCATATGTAAAGATCCTTCACAATAAATGATTTTGGTCTCCAGAAAAGGAATGGAAATTTCCAAGTCATCAAGAAAAATTAGGTAGAGCATTATTACAGAGGTTCTAGTTCTGAAGTTGCTGAAGACATAGCAGTTTGAAAAAACCCCACACACTATGCAGTTACTATGCAGAACACAGAGCAATGCTATTGAAATAGTTCATATACTTTCATAAAACATAATGTGAAATATTATTCTTTTGGAAATATCACTCCAGGGATTACCTAGGGGTTCCATAAAATATATTGTTGCAACTCTGGAGAAGACTTAGCAATTGGGGGGTGGGGAGGGGAATCAGCAAATTAACCTAATTAACATTGCTGTGGCATTGAGGGGCTGCAGAATTTGAGTCCATTGTCCCTCAGAGTGCCCTGCAAGTAGGCCGTGGGGCCTACGTTCCTAGACTGGCTGATGCTCTGAGCTCTTCCTGTTTCTTTTTCTCTCTGTATCTCCCCTGCTCAACATTTTCTCCTTCTCCTCATCTTTCTTCCCCCTTCAGACACACACTGTCAGTAATTTAATCTCTTATTTCTCCATGAGTATGATGATAATGTCATACTTTATATTCATGGTAAATTAATAAAATATTTAGTAGATATTAGCATGAGCTATTATGAACTGACTATGCAAAAAGGTGGAGTACTTGAGGGCATTTGTCACATATAGTTGATTGATGTCGGCTAAACTGATTCCATATCTTTTGGTTCATACAGAGAGAAACTCCATGCTGTGTAATAGGATGAACACTGAAAATTCTAGAACCTTATGAGAACTTTATTTTAGTTTTATAATGGTAAGTTAGAGTTAAATAATATAATAATTGATAGTCGTTCAAATGACTTTAGTGATGTAACAGGACAAATACATTGGACCTTGCACTTTACAAATAATCAGTCACAATAAAGGCATTGTGGTAGCACCTAGAAGTCCCAGTCATGGACCAGGACCCCATTGTGCTATGCACTGTACAAAACTGGGGGCGGGGGGAACAGTCACTCCCTCAAAAAGCTTACAGAGAATTAGCAGCGTCACTACTACAAACTAGTATTGCAGACTAGTCTGGGACAATGATTTGATTGAGGAAATTTTTTTTTCTTTAATCCAGTTAGAAATCTTTAAAACAGCTCCATTTAGAGGTTTACCTGCAAGTAGTGACTTACGAGGACTATAGTATGTAACAGATGTAAAGGCTAGAGAAGGATTAAAAGATGTATAGCAATGCTGGAATAAGGGTAATATGAGTCATCTAATGAAGGCATTTCATAAAAATGATCTCAATTTAAGTAATATTTGGAAAGGAAACTATTTAGATGGTACCAACAGCACTAATTCATGGAAACCATAATTCCCAAATCTTTTGCATTAGAAATATAGGTGACGGGAATAGTGAAGTCATCAGTCTGACCCAGAGAAAAATGGATATGAGCTAATCTAGAATTATTTCCAGATTCCAAGTGAGAATCCCAATCTCATTTTACCATGCAAAAATCTTTTTTTCTTCTTCACACAAAAGCAAACATTCAATATAAATATACAAATTTCATCCACATATTAATTATGCAGTAGAAGATTCCTAATTTGCACTAATGACAAGGAGACCCTGTTATGAAGTGCTGAATTGTGCAAATTAGCAAGTAAGCGAACAAACACAATAAAACTCCGAGAATAATGCATCACATAATGTACTTAATCTATTTGGACAATGGTGGTTCAATGTTAACTATTTACGCTAATAACTTCATAATGCACTGTATTAGTAAATGTACTCAAGTGTATTTTATAAGGATAATGAAGTGTTAATAATAGGACAACTCACTACAACCGTATCCTCACCTCTTTGCTGGGAAGCAGAAAAAGACCACCGCATAGTGTGCAACTTTTTAACATTAGCAAACCACTTATGTATTTGTGTTCTCTGTAAGAACTACTGAACATGTCTCTTGGGTTTCAGCAGGCTAAGCACACCAGCAGGGGCTTGGGGAGAGAATTTCAAAGGCACAAATGGGAATTAGACTCCCAAATTATGTTGATTTCTTTTTTCCAATGGGAGTTGGGTACCTGATTCCCACTTGTGCCTTTGAAAATTTCCCCCTGAGCTTACAAGGGTTAAGCCATGGACAAGAAACTGAAGGAGAGGAAGACAGAGGAGATTTTACCACCCAGCTTCCACTAATGACTGCTGTAGCAAGAGAGAGAACTTTGTGACTACTGGCAGAATAGTCACTCACTCAATTTTCTGGATTGAGTGAGAACTCGCTATTTCAGTCAAGTGGTTATTAAAAATTGTGAGCAGAGTCTGTTTCCTGGAATTCCTGGCAAAAGATCCATATGTGAACGCAGTATGTTTCAAACCATCCAACTGTATTTTCCACTTGGAGCAGTGGAACCACTACTGTAAAGTGAAGTGTTTCTTTGGATATACTTTAATTTTTTTTCCGTAGAGTATGTCTGCTCTGCAATTCAACATTGTGGCTTGCCCGTGCCAGCTGACTTGGGCTCATGGGACTCAGGCTAACTGGCTGTTTAATTGCAGTACAGATGCTTTGGCTGGAGCCCGGGCTCTGGGACCCTATACTGGGGGAGGTTCCCAGAGCCCAGGCTCCGGCCCAAGCCCAAGCATCTACATTGTCGTTAAACAACCCAATAGTCTGAGCCCCATGAGCCCAAGTCAGAGGCATGGGGCAGTGTTTAATTGCAGAGCAGATGTACCCTAAGACTCAAGATGGAAACCCTGTGTTTTCTGGTAACTTCTATATTGGTCATCTTGTTTGGGGAATTCTTAATATCATTCAACCTGCCACAAGCATTTTGAAACATGCCAGGAAACATGGTCACAGAAAATAGTGGTGATTTTGCCACAGTTGGACTCCAAAATAAAACAATATTTTTCTGCATCAAGACATTTGTGGCAAGAGCTGGTTGGGAATTTTTCAATGAAATGGTGGTTTTTTTCATTGAGAAATGCTGATTCACCAAAACTTCTTAGGGGTAAGCATCAGTTTGGACAATTTTTTTTTACAGTAACTGCTCACTTAAAGTCATCCTGGTTAATGTTGTTTTATTGTTACATTGCTGATCAATTAGGGAACATGCTCATTTAAAGTTGTGTAATGCTCCCTTATAACATTGTTCGGCAGCTGCCTGCTTTGTTCACTGCTTGCAGGAAGAGCAGCCCATTGCAGCTAGCTGGTGAGGGTTTGGAACCAGGATGGACTGGCAGCCCCCCTATCAGCTCCCCACTCCCCTAAATTCCCTGTGCAGCAGCCACCGAGCAGGCTATCAATTGCCGGGCAGGTCAGCTGTCCCTCCCCTCAATGTCATGTGCTGCTCCTGCCCTCTGCCTTGGAGCTGCTCCTGGGAGCCTCATGCTTGTTGTGCAGGGGAGGGGGGAAGAAGGGGGCTAATGTCAGGGTGTTCCCCTCCCCCCTGCTCCTGCCCCCCTCTTACTCTTTCTCCATATAGAACAGGGTGAGGACAGGACAGGGCTCAGGACAGAGAGAGCTTGCTGGCCGCAGCTGCTATCTCAACTTCCTGAGTTTTTTAAAGGCAGTGTACTTAGAGTGGGGCAATGCGCATCTCTTTCTCTCTCCCACACACAGGGTGTGTGTCTCTGTCTGCCATGCTGTCTCCCCTCCCTCCATTCATGCTGCCTTGTAGAGTGTGAGGCTACATAAACAACGTGTTAACCCTTGAGGGCTCAGCTGAATGCTAGTTCGTCATTTAGCAGTAAGGCATTCCCTGGGAAATATCCCACCCTCTTCCACCCTCTAACTTCACCACCTCAACCAAGCTTCGCAATCATCACTGCTGTGTACAGTATTAAATTGTTTGTTTAAAACTTATACTGTGTGTGTGTGTGTATGTATATGTGTGTGTATATATATCTAGTTTTTTGTCTGGTGAAAACAATTTCCCTGGAACCTAACCCCCCATTTACATTAATTCTTATGGGGAAATTGGATTCGCTTAACATTGTTTCACTTAAAGTCGCATTTTTCAGGAACATAAATACAATGTTAAGTGAGGAGTTACTGTATTCTAATTTTGAAGTTGTCAAAATATATTGACATTTTCTAATGGAAAATTCTGGTTTTCTGGTTCAAAATTATTTTTAATGTGGAAATGTAAGCTAATTAAACATGTTTAAAAATAAAATGGGTCAAAATGTTTCAATTGAACCAAACTGTTTTTTTTTTAATTCCCTTTTTTTTTGAGAGAGAGAGAGAGAGAGAGAGAGAGAGAGAGATTTCGACTTTTTGGTACGACACAGGAAAAATTGTCAAAATCTTGAAAATTTTTACCATTTCCTACCCACCTTTATTCATGATGTTACCTGTACATTTTGGGATCCTGAGTTCCTACAGCAAATAACTATAAAAGGGAATATAAACTTGACAATGTCTGTATCAAGAGTGTGATCTAATCCATCATGTCTAAACTTCAATGAGCTCCATGAATCTTCATTATCTGGAGATGGTAGTTCCAGAAGATGGGGGCAGATGCATGAGAGAAAATTGGGACTCAACACAGAGGCATATGTTGAGCAACCAATCCCTTTCCCTCCCACCCGTGATAACAAGGGCGCATCTCCCAATACCATTTAGAGAAACAATCACCTCATATGCAAGGCTAACTGGGTGGGACCAGCCTTTCTAAGCCTAGCTCCCTACAGAACACATGTTGTCTGATGTCACAACAACACAGCTGTCCCTAAGGTGAGCAGACAAGTGGCATAGGTGCCAGAAGCAGATCTTTCATGAAAGGATTATTAGTTCTTCTTCGAGTGATTGCTCATGTGTATTCCACAATAGGTGTGCATGCTCGCCACGTGCACTGGTGGCGGAAGTTTTTCCCCTAGCAGTACATGTAGGGAAGCTCCCCCCCCACCCCCGAATGGTGCCTCCATGGCGCAGTATAAGAGGCACTGCGCACTCCCCCCCACCCTCAGTTCCTTCTTGCTGCCAGTGAAGGTGCTTCAGAACTGCTCTGCTCCAGCTTGTCTGCAGCTTTCCTCCAGAACTCTTGTTCATTCAGTGTAGTAGTACTGTAGTTGAAGTAGTTAGTGTAACTTAGTTTAGTTTAGTGTGCTCGGGCCAGGGCATGTCCCGTGCCCTGGGTTTTAAGTTGTGTGACACTTGTAGGTGACCGATGGCAGTGAGTGACCGCACATGGACTGTTTACGCTGTCTGGGGGAAACCTATCTCGGCAATCGCTGCCAGATTTGCAGGTCATTTAAGCCTCGGACCAAGCGAGAAAGAGACATTTGGGTCCAGGCTTTCTTGATGGAGTCGGCGTTGACCCTGACTCCAGTGGGCCGCCCCGAGTCAGCACCGGGTACCGCGGTGTTGGTGCATGGCAACCCCTCAGTGTCATCTACCAGTCAACACCGCTCCGCATGCAAAGAAGGCTAAGAAGGGGCCTTCTCCGCCATGACACCAGAGCAAGACAGGGGGAGAGGCTAGACCCATGTTGGGCAGTCCTTGGTCCCCATTGGCCTCCAGGCCTCCGACTCAGGTTGAGCGGAGTAGCCCAGCCCATTCAGAGCAGGCTTCCCCAGATGCCCTTCACACCAGAGGCCCTGGAAAAGGCCCGGGATGTTACATCCATGCCGGTACCAGAGGCACCACCAACGCTGGCTCCACGGTCCAGAGGCAAGCCACCGCTGCGATCTCTGCAGTCGCCCCCGGCTCGGTACCATTCGCGGTCGAGGAATGTTCCTGACGCTGTTCGCTGCTTAGTGACCGTCCCATGCATAGTCCATGCTGGTCACCGTCAACCTCCACCACGTTGTCTGGCTGGGTTCCGACTGACAGGAGCCGGTCCCGTCGAGACCGAGACAGACAACACTGAAGGTCTTTGTCTCTGAGGGGCAACCGTAGCAGGTTGTGACATGAACGTTGACGCTGTTCCCATTCGTCGTCTTGCTCCAGGACACCGCCACAGCACCAGGACCTATTGAAAAGGGTGGCTTCAAGCTTCGGGCCGAGGAGGTGGAGGAGCCCTCGGACTCCCTCAGACGGATGGGTCCTCAATGCCATCTCCCAAGGCTACACCCTTCAATTTACATCTATCCCGCCCAACCACCCTCCTCCCCCGTCCCTCCTGGGGGACCCCTCTCACGAGGCCCTGCTCGAGCAGGAGGTGGGGGTTAGGAGCGGTGGAAGTGGTGCCAGCGGAATTCAAATGCCAGGGCTACTACTCCCACTATTTCCTTATCCTGAAGGCCAAAGGGGGGCTCAGACCCATCCTGGATGTGCAAGGCCTGAACCAGTACATGGTAAAGCTCAAGTTCTGCATGGTTTCTTTGGCCTCCATCGGCCCCTTCCTGGATCCGGGGGACTGGTACGCCACCCTCAATCTGTAGGACACGTACTTCCACATCCATATATTCGAGGGGCAAAGCTGCTTCCTCCGTTTCACGGTTGGGCAGGAACACTATCAATTTACAGTCCTCCCATTTGGCCTGTCCACTGCTCCCAGGGTATTCACAAATTGCATGTCTATGGTGGCAGCCTACCTCAGACGTCGTGGGGTCCAGATCTTCCCCTATCTGGATGACTGGCTGGTCAAGGGCATCTCCCGGTCGCAGGTGCGGGATCACATGGTGCTCCTCCTGTCCACGTGTGCCACTCTGGGCCTGTTGGTGAACGAGACCAAGTCCACATTAGTCCCGATACAGCGCATAGAGTTTATTGGGGCAGTCCTGGACTCCATGTCGGCCAGAGCCTCCCTCCACTGGACAGATTCGAGACCCCGAAAGGGCTCATCAACACACTCACAAGGTTTCCCATGACGACAGCCAGAGCATGTCTCCAGCTTCTGGGTCACATGTCAGCGTGCACATATGTGGTTCGCCACGCCAGACTCAGGATGAGGCCCCTCCAGCTCTGGTTGACCTTGGTGTTCTCCCAGACAGGAGGGACAAGGTCCTCCCTGTGCCCGAGCCGGTGATCGCCTCCCTACAATGGTGGTCCTCCCTGGGGAACATGCTCCACGGAGTCCCATTCAGGGGCAGGTCCCCATCGGAGGAGCTGGTTACCGATGCTTTGAACCTTGTTGGGGAGCCCATGTAGGGGATGTTCAGACCCAAGATCTGTGGTTTCCGCAGGACCTTGCCCTGCATATAAACGTCAAGGAGCTCAGGGTGGTCTGGCTGTCATGTGTGGCCTTCCGCTCACACCTACCCACCTCCAACAAATATAGCTTGGAATCACCTACTGTGAAATACACATGAGCAATCATTCAAAGAAGAAAAGACCGTTACCTTTTCCATAACTGGTGTTCTTCGAGATGTGTTGCTCATGTCCATTCCACATCCCGCCCGCCTTCCCCTCTGTCGGAGTTGTCTGGCAAGAAGGAACTGAGGGTGGGGGAAGCGCTCAATGCCCCTTATACCGCGCCATGGAGGCGTCACTCCAGGGGTCACTAAAGGCGCTCTCCTATGGATACTGCTAGGGGAAAAACTTCCAGCACCGGTGCACGTGGCAAGCATGCACAACTATTGTGGAACAGACATGAGCAACACATCTCGAAGAACACCAGTTACGGAAAAGGTAACTGTCTTTTCCTGTTCAAGTAGTTATGTAAAAGCCTATCCTCATTAAAAGCAGCCCACATAAGGGAATCGCTCAGTGAAAGAGTGGAATGGTTTAGAAGCAGGTAAAGGATGCATCAAGACAGCTGGAGATGTAGGGCATGCACAACTGGCCTGTTCACTTCCTGAAATAACCCCAAGATACAGATGTACCACTCTAAAATAAAGTGCCACAAAACCACTGGTGGGAACACAGTCCTCTCTGACTGGCCATAACTCTTCTTTCTAAGGGGGTACAAAAGATCAAATCGCAAAATGCATCTGTGATTCTGATTGTAGCCGACTTCACAAGAAGGCTTATCTTTACAGAAATAGTAAAGAGGAAGACACACTAACTGATCAAACCCTTAGCATGATCAGACATTCTCAAACAAGGCTCAAACATACACCCAGATCTATCAAAACTGAACTTAGCAGCCTGGCTGCTGAGAGAGAAATAAGGGTCAAGAGTGATGTCTATCAGGAAAAAGTACAGCTCCATCCCTCTAAAATGATGTTTACAGCCATGGTATTCGCCAGAATATATTTTGAGATTTAAACATTGGGGTTTAGAGTAAAAGGTAAACCTCAAGGAAACACCAATTGCTCAAGTTCTGCAGTTTCTGCCAAATGCCATGTCCACACACTGCTCAAAGGTACAAGTGATATATTGTATTGCAGAGTATGACTTCAAAAGAAAAATCTCCAAACACCTTTGCCTCTCTAGGTTTCTACATATGTTGATGGTTGCCAATCAACATCCCACTTACTATAACCCAACCTGGAACCTGAGTCTCATCTTAAACACCCCCAAATGAGCCAATGGGTTAGATTTCCTCATTTCCTGAGATTTAAGAGAATATTCCTAATAGCAAGAATCATCTGGGAACTAAGCATCTTGTCCACTGAAAAACAATGCTGAATTGTATGTGTGGACTTCCTAAAACTACAAAAACACTTTCACTCCAAATCATCCTTTGTATTGCATAAGTTGCAAGCAATCATCTTCTCCTTTTGGCATGCAGGCGGTATATCAGCATTGGCACTCTCTAGACATCCCTAAAGGGCACTGAAATAGTATCTAGAGAGAATAATGTTGTACCACAAGTCTCAAACTTGTTTCATAGCCTATCACCTGCACTATTAAGGAATAAAGGGGGCTAAGGACACTATCTCAGGTGGATCACAAGCTGCTTCACAGCAGCCTACAAAGCCTAAGGCTTGAAACTGCTAGAAGTCATCAAGGCACATTGATCAAACTCTAGTGCCTCCTGTCTAGAAAAGAGCAAAGATAACCCCAGGTTATAGGCCTGGGAAACAGGGAGGATTGTGATATTATCAACCATCAATGGTAAACAGAAGTAGTGGAGTGGATTATATACTAATGACCTTGTCCCTCATGCCTTTCTCCAACTTCCATTGATGTCTCTGGGAATTCAGCCTGAGCTGGGAGTACAGAATCTGGCCTGTAATATTGTACATGCTATATAATCAACTATAACTTTTTTCTTTAATTGTTTTCAAATAACTACATAAAAGAAAGAATAGCCAAAAGGCAGACATCTGCTCATTTGTAGCAAAAGTGACTGAACTACTGAAAAGAAACATTTAAATCCTCCCAACATGATTTTAAAAATGCCATGCCTTTGGGAAATAGGAACAGTATAATTTTGAGCTGCACTAAATTTACAATTGTTGGATTGCTATATGCAGTATAAGTCTAACAATATGAGTATATAAAAAGTAGTATAATGCCACATATTCAATAGAGTGATTTATCAACAAACCATGGAAGATGGAAAAGATTAATGTTTTTATTACTCAGTCCTAAAATTCCTCTGAGCTGCATTGTTCTGAAAAACTGTCCCTTTTAACATTTTCAAGACAATACTTGACAGTTGAGACATCTCAGAAAATCTTTTGTCTTTGTTATACCAGAAGCTTCAATGGGTAAAGTTGTGAGATACATTGCTTTTTATATTGATTTTTTAAAAACCATTTAAAAATCCTTTCCCTTCTGCTTGAGTTGTCGGACTGAAAACCAAAAATATTTGCGTTTTTTAGACTTCCTTATAGCAAATATTTACTATCACTAATCATAGTTCAGCTCAACATGTTCCGGTTACCAACTGTATACCCACTGGACATTGACAGTCCCTGTCTGCCAGACATTTCCCGCCCTCATTTGTTCAGATAAAATTATTCTCTTCTCTTGAATCTTCATCCATTTTTAAGTCCATGGGAAGTGCTAAGTGGTCAGCACTTTTGGACATCAGATCCTTTATTTAGGTACCTGAATATGGATTTAGCAGTGTAACTTTAGGCAACCATATCTGAAAATCTAGTTTTCTCTCATACGGTAACCAATTGTACTGGTTATTAGGTGGTGTTCTTTAATCTATAATATATGTCAGAGGTGTCTCTTTACATTAGCTTTTTTTTCTCTTAATGGAATCTTCATTGGGGAAAAAGAATGGGTTTATATTACAGGGAAAACAGTACTTAACTAGTTCTGTAATTCTATAAATATTAAACTCTGTAGAGTTTGCTCATCTCTGTGGTAAACCTCAACTGAAGGTGGATAAGCAGACATACATTTGCCATTCTTGAAGGTCATGTTTGAGCAGAATAGTGGAAATTAGAGGTCAAATATATCTATTGGGTCATTTAGACCATCCTCCTGTCAGTGAAACTTTAAAATAATTTCTAGTTATTTTGACTATTAAACGTTTTACAAGTATGACGTTTATTTCTACTTTGGATAATTTAAACAATGGTAAAGAAGGAATAGGTGCTGCACTTGCTTCATTCTACTAGCCATATTCTCAAAAGCCCCAGGTTCTAATTCTGATTGAATCATTCTGATCTGTGACCAAATTTGTAGCGTGAGCCTTGATATCCTCCATATTAATTGCATGTTTTGCTTTTTGATTTTAAAATGAAGTTTAAATTATGTATTGGTTTCATTTAAAAACCCCATATCTGGGTAGCTCCCTGGGGAGATATACTTCACTGAAGATGTTTGTAGCAAAATTTTGATCATGAGAATGTATAGTGATCATTCAGCTTTTTGGGGGGTTGGGGGAGGCGGGACTGCATGGAGATTATTAACTTTACTGAGGTTTGTAAACAGGTAACTAAAACTTTCATGTATTATCAGGAAAAAGTTATTTATTATGGAATTCATAGGAGGTTCCTGATTCTCTGTGCTGACCTCTGCAGTTTGCCTGTGTTATTTCTATTGCTGTATCATAATGCCTTTTTTATTTGTACAGGGGGAAACCTATTTTGAATTGTGGCTTTTTGAATACATTCAGGGCAGAAAAGCAAGGCCAAATTTAGGGCAGAAAAGCAAGGCCACTTTAACATTAGCACAAATGTTGAAGCATATATGGAAATGCCATCTATTTCTGACTCTCATCTATTGTAAGGGGAGATGTATTCCTTTGCTATGATTAAAAAGAATGTGTAAGTTGTGTGCAATTTACAGAGTTAGAAATGTAGAAAAAAATATAGCACTCGTATTTTCTTTTATGTCTAGATCTTTCTAGCTCTGTAAATGAAATGTTACCTTAGTGTCTTACTGTGCATTAATGACATAGGCAACATCCTTTCTTTGCAAAAGAAAATGGAACAAGTTGCTGTTACACATCTTATTATCTAGAGGAAATTAATTTAGAAATGGAATATATGCCATTTTATTATAACAAGGCCATTTTTGGATCTTCTCCGGTGGAAGATGCTCAAGATTAGCATATCATCCTAAAATATTTAATGGCCTTAATTTAAAATGGGGAGGTGTAATGGACTTCAGAATCTATACTATTAATTTGGGTCCTTGGAACTCCGTCCTGCAAGGTTTTCAGCAGTTTGGGTTGGTCCAGCAATTCTCTCAAGCATAGACTTAGCTTCAAACATGTGCACAGTCCAGCTGAAGTCAATGGGACAACATATGTGTTAAAGCATGGTTAAGTGATTTGCCGGTGTGGTCCAGAGTGCTGGGAACCTTGCAGGATTTATCATTGGATGAGTTGACACTGGCTGAGACATAGCACAACTAACACCCAGATAATGCTGGTTGATCGGGAATAACAATCAGAAGAAGAGGCAAAGATATGTACTCTCTTGATTGGAAGGATATGAACCTGGCTGTTATTACTCAGGTTCATGATCTGAAAGTCTGATTGGACCCCTGGATCCTTTTGGAGGCTCAGGTGGCAGCCACAAATGCTTTTCTTCCTCCAAATCTGACCAGGAGATTGTGACCTTTCCTTTCAGATCTCACTGTAGTAATTTGTGCTTTTGTCCCCTCCAAAATGTGTTACTGCAGTACACTCTACATAGGGCTACACCTTTAAACCACATGAATTCATCCTCTGGATTGCTTAGTGCCACTCATGATGGAGAAGTACTCCATGGTCTGTATTGGCTTCCAGCTTGATTTTGTGTCCAATTTTAAGATTTTGTTTTTAACTTGTAAAGGCCCAAATGGCTTACATTCTGGGTTCTTCAGAGGCCTTTCCCTCACCATATATCACATCACAACAGATAAAACAAGGTGAAGAGCTCAAACTAGCCAACCTTGTTCTAATCAAAAGGCAGCTGGGCATTTTCACTAAAGGTTCCTCAGATGTTTGAAAAATACCATATAAATGCAAAGTACTCTTCAGGACAGCAAGTGAGAAGGGTGGGATTAGGACTCAAGATTGCCTGACTCCCAGCTCTCTGCCTAGCCTACTAGATAATGTGTTTTTAGGAACATTATTACCATCACCTCAATTTACAACTGTGAATTTGAATGAGTCCTTTTCACTCCAGGTGATAAATATTTTTATCCAATTATTCCTATCATTCCTCAAGTTTCACAAAATCCCTCCAATTTCACGTACTGAAAAAGGTTAACTTTGTCTAGGGGGGTAATTGCTGTACATATTTCCTCTTGCTCTAGCCCTTTAGCTGTTTGAGTTGAGGCATATAATCAATGTGGCAGTGGTTAAGGAGAGCATCTGCACTGATAGTATGAGAGCATAGCAGGGCATTTAATAGATACATGGATTTTAAGGCCAGAAGGGACTGTTGTGATCTACTCTGACCTCCTGCATAACACAGGATATTCCAATAGTGGTGGCTGAACTACAGCAAATTTTTAAAAAAAATATCCAAATCTCTATTTTAAAATGTCTAGTGATGGAAAATGAACCCACAACCCTTGTTAAGTTGTTCCAATAGGTGATTACCTTAATGTAAAATTGTATGCCTTACGTTTAGTGTGCATTTGTCTAGCTTCAACTTCTAGCCACTGGATCTTGTTATACCTTTTTTTGCTAGAATGAAGAGTCTTATATTATCAAATTTCTGTTCCCCATGTGAGTCACCCCTTAATCTTCTCTTCCTTTTGATTAGTTAAATAGCGTGAGTTCCTTGAGTGTCTCAAAAATGATATCAAGTTAGTTTGACAAGTTTTTTCCATAAACCCATGCTGATTGACATTAATTATCTTACTCGCCTTTAAATTTGTATTAAGGAAGTATTGTGTCAAACATTTCATTGTTTTTACCTGGGATTGATGTCAGACTGATAATTAGCTGGGTTGTCCTGTCTACCCTTTTAAAATATTGGTACAATGTTACTTTACTTCTGGTTCCTCTGGAACTCCCCCAGAGCACAAGACTTTTTGAAAATCAACATTAACCATCCAGAGAACTGTTTCACCAGTTCTTTTAAAACTCTTGGATGCACATTTTCCAGACCTACTGATTTTAAAATGTCTGACTTTAGTAGCTGCTGTTTAACATCCTCCTGAGTTACTTTGGATTGGAAACTATATCATAATTATCATATGGTGGTCTAATATAGCATTCCACCTATTCAGTGGAACATTTTTTTGAATTATGGCATTGTCATAGGTTTTAGAAATTCCAAGGAAGTTTTAATACTGAGACCTCCAGCACACATCACTTAGATTGAAATCTTCCATAATGATGCAGCTTTTTTCTTACATGTAATAGAGAGGCACTTAAGAAGCCAGTCATCTTGTTCTCTAGTGCGATTTGGTGGTCTGTAGCAGACACCAGCTGGTAAGCCATGTTTTGCTTTATTTCTTAAGATATTGATACATAGGTATTTTAGATCAATTGCTTTCAGGTTGTCAATGACTCAGAAACAGATAATGCCATTTTTAACATTCAGTGCCACTTTCCGTACAGTTTTTCTGGCCACATGCTTCCTAAAAAGATTAGTTATTTCAACATTCCAATCATGCAAATCACCCTACCAGGTTTCAGTAATACCAACGAGATCAAATTTATGCACATATGAGCAAGTCTGATGCCTTTCTTTTATTACTCAGGCTCCAAACATTGGTATATAGCAATTAATAGATCTCTTCCAGTCCATTAATTTTTCTCAACATCTTAATTTTTGTGTTAAATGCTTGTTCATGCCCCTTCTTTTGTTGTTAAACACTCTCCTGACTAGTCTTACCTGCCTGTCCCCTAAAAGACTGGATTCCCTTCTACTGAGGCCATCCTAATTGTACAACCCCATTTCCCCATAGGAGAAGGACCATTTGCCTTGTCTTCATGGCATACATCCTAATGTACACAGAACCATTCAAAATGTTCAGCAGAACAAACAGAAAATGTGAACAGGTGTGCATACATGTTAAATACTGTAGACATTGTGCACTGTCATAGAGCAGTCTCTTGGTACTAAGAGAAGAGAACTCAACCCACCTTGCACTTTGGAATCTAGGACTTGGAATCTAAGAACGTAGGGACAAAATTAGAAGATGAACAAAAAATTCTACAAATACATTAGAAGCAAGAGGAAGACCAAGGACAGGGTAGCTTGTTATGAAGTATGGGGGGGGGGGGGGGAAATAATAACATAAAATGTGGAAATGGCAGAAGTGCTAAATGATGTTTTTGTTTGTTTTCACCAAAAAGGCTTGTAGCGATTAGACATCTAATATAGTGAACTCCAGTGAAAGTGAAGTAGCATCTGAGGCTAAAATAGGGAAAGAACAACTAAAAATTACTTATACATGTTAGATGTCTTCAAGTCACTAGGGCTTGATGAAATACATCTTAGAATACTTACGGAGCTGACTGAGGAGATATCTGAGCCATTAGCGATTATCTTTAAAAAGTCATTGAAGATGGGAGTTTTCCAGAGGACTGGAAAATGGCAATTATAATGCTAGTCTATAAAAATGGAAATAAGAACAACCCAGGGAATTACAGACCAGTCAGCTTAACTTCAGTACTCAGAAAGATAATGGAGCACATAATTAAGCAATCAATTTGTAAACCCCCAGAAGATAATAAGGAGATAAGTAACAGTCACCATGGATTTGTCAAGAACAAATTGTGTCAAACCAACCTAATTGCTTTCTTTGACAGGATAACAAGCCTCATGGCTGGGGGGAAGTGGTAGATGTGGTATATCTTGACCTTAGTGAGGTGTTTGATACTGTCTTGCATGACCTTCTCCTAAACAAACTAGGGAAATACAACCTAGATAGGGCTACTATAAGGTGGGTTCATAACTGGTCAGAAAACCATTCCCAATGAGTATTTATAAGTGGTTCACAGTCAAGCTGGCTGGGGATATTGAGTGGGGTCCCACAGGGATCGGTCCTGGTTATGGTTCTGTTCAACATCTTCATAAATGAGTTAGATAATGGCATAGAGAGTACACAAGTTTGTGGATGATGCCAAGCTGGGAGAAGTTGCAAGTGCTTTGGAAGATAGGATTAAAATTCAAAATGACCTGGACAACCTGGAGAAAAGGTCTGAAGTAAGTAGGATGAAATTCAATAAGGACAATGCAAAGTACTCCATTTTGGAAGGACCAATCAGTTGCACATGTACAAAATGGGAAAGGACTGCCTAGGAAGGAGTACTGCGGAAAGAGATGTGGGGGTTATAGTACATCACAAGCTAAATATGAGTCAACAATGTTGCAAAAAACAACAACAACCCATCATTCTGCGATGAATTAGCAGGAGTGCTGTAAGAAAGACACAAGAAGTAATTATTTTGCTCTATTCCATGCTGATAAGGTCTCAGCTGGAATATTGTGTCCGTGTGTTGGGGCGGCTGCCCCACACAGGCAGAAGAAGGATTAAAGCAGCCTTGTGGAAGCTGCGCAGAATCCAGCCAATTAGAAGAGGGCTTATTGAGCCAGCCAACAGGGAGAAAGCTTAGTGGAGCAGCCAATCAGGGCCAGGCTGGCCCATATAAGAAGAGCTTCTGAGCAGAACGGAGGTCTCTCCCTGGAAGCCAAGGGAGGAGGACTGGCTGCCCTGTAGGAGGGTTCAGAGAGACAGCACCATGGACAGAGCAGTGCTGGGCAGGGTCAGGAGAGCAAGAGAAAGCTCCAGCCTGACAGCTGCCAGACTGAGGTCCTGATCCAAGAGCGGAGAAGGTGCCAAGACTGTGGGGAAGTGTCCAGGGAAACAGACAGCGGAGTAGGAGGAGGGGCAGTACATGATTGCTGGCTATAGGGTTGCTGGGCTGGGACCCAGAGTAGCGGGCAGGCCTGGACCCCCCCACACACCTTTTGCCTACCACTTGCCACTGAGGGGAGTGGCCAGTGCATGGACTACCGTTTGCCACTGAGGCGAGTGGCTAGATCAGAGACCGCAATTTGCCTCCGAGACAAATGGCTGGACTGAGGACTCTTGGGTCCCCTGGAAGGGGGAAGAGAACCGAGGGGGGCACAGCTGGAAGGCTGTGTCCAGACGAGGATGCTGTGGTCTGGAGAGGGACATGGGTCCTAGAGGTGGAGGCAAGAGTGATGACGGTCAGGATGCTACTAGATGAGAGCACTCTGGTGAAATGAGAGCTAACTCCCAGGACAGTCAGCAGGTGGTGCCGCGGTGGTGAGTCCTGCCCTGTTACAGTCTAGTTCTGGGTGCCACATTTCATGGAAAAATGTGGAAAAATTGGAGAAAGTCCAGAGAGAGCAACAAAAATGATTTAAGGTCTAGAAAACATGATGTATGAGGAAAGGTTGAAAAAAATGGGTTTGTTTAGTCTGGAGATGAGAAGATTGAGAAGCATGGGCAGTGGGTGGAGCCCCCCTTTGGGGAGGCTAGCTCCTGGTTCCGCCCCTTCTGCCCATAGCCCCCCCACAGCCGGAGGAGCCCTGGACTGGCCAGAGGCCCGAGCGCCCGCCCCAACTCCCCTTCCCAATAGGAGCCCCAAGCCAGCCGCACAGTGCCTCCCCAGACCCAAAGCTGCCATGAGGAAAATCATCTCGTACTCTCCTCTGGAAGAAGCTTTTGCTATGCCCCATGCAGGTTCCCGGGCAGCTGAGGAGGCGGTATTTGCTACTCAGCTTCCTGGGTTCATCAGTAATTTCTCTGGAGTCCAGGGAGATAACTGATGAACCCAAGAAGCTGAATAGCACATACCACCTCCTCAGTCACCACGGAACCTGCATGGGGCATAATAAAACAAAAACTTCCCCGCAAAACCCCACAATCGGGAGTCCAGTGGCTGCAGCAGCCACTGGGGGAAGCTCGGCCTATTATACCCACCGCCCCTGCTGAGAGGGGACATGATAACAGTAATAAAAGCGTTATTACAAGGAGGATGACAAAAAATAGTCTTGTTAACCTCTGAAGAGAGGACAAGAAGCAATGGGCTTAAAGGAAGGCTTAAGTTGGATATTAGGAAAAACTTCCTAATTGTCAGAGTGGTTAAGCAATGGAACAAATAGTGGAATCTCTGTCACCGGAGGTTTTTAAGAACAGGTTAGACGAACACCAGTCAGGAATGATCTAGTTATTACATAGCCCTGCATTGAGTTCAGGGGACTGAACTAGATGACCTGTTGAGGTCCCTCCCAGTCCTACAGTTCTATGATTCCATGACTTGAGGCAACAGTCTGGGTTTGCTCCTTCCTTCCCTGTACTCCTTCCTCTCTCTCCGGTAAAGCAAATCCTCTACTTCTCTAACCATCTTTGGAGCACAGCAAGAG
Organism: Chrysemys picta bellii; assembly: GCF_011386835.1. Taxonomy (NCBI): domain Eukaryota; kingdom Metazoa; phylum Chordata; order Testudines; family Emydidae; genus Chrysemys; species Chrysemys picta. The sequence continues at coordinate 36,735,277 of NC_088798.1, read as the reverse complement.
CAAAATCTTCAGATAGGATTTAAAATGTTTATAAACGTCTTTTCTCTTCCTAGGGACAGTGGCGGATTAATAATTTTGCCGTCCCTAGGCCGGGAAATAATTGCCGCCCTGGCCCCGCCCTTTTCCTGCCCCCCATTCCAACCCCCTTCCCAAAGTCCCCGCCCCAACTCCATCTCCTCCCTTCCCCTATTGGATCCCTTCCCCAAATCCTCGCCCCCGGCCCCACTTCTTCCCCCAGTGCAGGGCGTTCCCCCTTCTCCCCCCCCCCGCCCCGCGAAACAGCTGTTTCGCGGCACAAGTGCTAGGAGGGGAGAGAAACAGGACACGGCAGCATGCTTGCAGAGGAGGCAGAGGTGAGCTGGAGCAGGGGGGCGGGACGCGGAGGGGAGCTTCCGCCCTTGCAAATTTGCCGCCCTAGGCCTAGGCCTTGTCGGCCTTGGCAATAATACAGCGCTGCCTAGGGAGTGTTTTGTGTTGATCTCAAGGGCCAAAAGAGTTAAAGGTGTTATAAACTCTTTTTCTGTGCAATGTTAAAACATAGATACATAGCTTTGGGGCGGGAAGGTTCTACATAGGTTCTGGTTTACTCAATTTTTTGACAAACACTCAAAAACATTCATTCTAAAGTTGAAAGTATATTGATTAAAAATACACATAAAAATCCAAGAAATTAAGACAAGCATTTATATTGAAACTGAAATGGAGTAATTATGCAAAACCATTGTAATCAAAATCTATTAAAGTCTTCCATTTGGAGGCAAAATAGCATAGTCTCTTATTTTCATTGACACTCTTTGTTAGATGAAAAGGAAAAGTTTAATTTTACTTTGTTCTGATGTGTGAAGCATATTCATTTCTCCTGTTTTCAACAAACAAGCAGACATAAGGTGGAGGAGAGACAGGATAGAAAAGGTGGGGGAAATACGGCTTTTGTTGATGCTCTTGAAACACTGGCAGCTGGTCAGTTATGAATGGATGCTTTAGGTGGGCAGGTCAGGCAGGACACCTGTTGCTTGGAGCCAGGCTCACATTCCAGTCAGGGATGTCCTCAGTTTGGGTCCTTTCTCCTTAGACAGGGCAGGCCATTTCATCTCGCTATGCTGATTCAGTGCAGTTGATTTTAGGATTCCCATGAAAAGAGAGTGAGCGATGGGATAGGAGGAAAGAAGCAGGGCAGAAAGTAACACAAAAGGGAAGGAAGACAGAATAAGATCTTACATGCCACTGCGGTGCTGGCAGTTAGGTTTCCCCATTGATGGACTAAGGACTGGATGTCATGATAATATGGTGACTTTCAGGATTCCTAGGTGAAAACCAAAGTTGTTTAAACAAGAGCAAGGCCTGTTGGCATTCCTCATGGGAAGAAAATCCTTTGATCTGCTGTGCTCCCTCTCCCTTGAGGTCGGGGAGAATTAGATTAATCAAGATGAGCTGGGATGAGACAAGCTGGGAAACTGAGATGAAAGTGATGAGCTGCGTTGCGATGAGATTTTTTTCTAAGTCTCTTTTTAAGAACTCCAAAAGGGGGAAAGTGGGCAGCATAGTACATCCCCCTGTTATTTTGTCCATTATTTTAGGCCTAATATTCATCAAATTAATTTTGGTCCATTAATTTCTGGACCCATTTCTTCTTTATTAAATCCAATCTCAACCTGGTCTTTGAATAATATCAGTAGGCTTTTTGCTTTTGTTTGTTTGTGTGGGCTAATTCAGTCTCTCTCTTTTCTTGCACTTGTTCATAACATTCATTACTGAAAACAACTTGACCTATTTTCCATGGGTAATTCCCAAGCAGGCAAAAAGTTACAGGTTATTGTGACATCTTATGAATTTTCATATATGTTTTACAGTTGAGCTTATAATTAAGAAATGTTTAGACCCAATAATCACAACAGAAGGCAAAATTCAAACCTTTTAACCATATTGCAAACAGTCTTTTACTTTTTGCTCTGAAGGGGAAAGGCTTTACATAGATTGCAGACAAAGCAGGTATATGTTGAAGGTTAGGAGTGTACTTCTGTGAGAAGCACACCTTCTTTATTCTAAACCCCCGCTGTTAGCTTGCATTTTCTTTTATGTGCTCCAGATTGGCTTCCTGAGAGGCTAATGGACTCCAGCTGTTTTATGGTTCTGCTCGCTAACCTTTACCTCTCCACATAGAATCTTGGCCAGAAACCTTGAAGTTTTGTAAGCTAATCACTCTCTTATCCCTTCTAAGACCCCAGACAAATAGTGAACATGCATCTCTGTGTTTTGTATAGTGCCATGGTAGTGTCTATGTGCTTTCCCAAAAAATTGAATCAACATGCTGAGGTCTCTAGTGATATTCAGAAAAGATTCCTGTCCTTCTGTTTTACCTGCCTTTTTTCTCTCTAATGCCATCATCATGCTGGTAGTGATAGGAATGCTTTAGCAAAGAAGAGGGGTTTGTAGTATTTCGTGAAAGTGGTTATATTCTGGATTAGCATAATCTCCTATAGAAAATTGGGCCACACCTGAATCAGTTGCTGAAAGACTTTGCAAGTGGGGCATACAAGATGCAGGTTCTCCAATATAGAAAAATGTTTATGACTTAAGTTGCAGAAGAATAATTCTTTTTTTTTTCTGAATTGAGTCCTTAAGGAGTTCCACTGTCATTGAGATAGACAACAGGTGTTTCAAAATTTGAAAATATAATTTATGCAACATATGGATAATGCCACATAATTCTTCTTTCCTAAGAATACTAGAAATGATCCTTGATATAAATCAAAAAGAAAAAAGATTATTGTGTATTAGCAAAGGTATAATAAAAACTGTCATTTCTGTCAACTTATTCTGTCTGTCTGTAGAGAATTAAAAAGGAATTTGAACATCATGTAACAGTTGTCTCCTATGTGAAGGGGACTGCTATTATGGTGATCACCAGTATACTGGTTTAAAAACTCTGTAAAGCTTGGTGTGGTTGAACCACAAATGCTTGGTATGGGAGATGGAAAGAGCTGTATGTCAAGGAATTTAGAAGAGTACATCTTGATTTATAACTAAATAACACATTTTAGTTACCAATAGGTTATATAGTGTGTGTGAGAGAGAGAGAGAGAGAGTGTGTGTGTGTGTATGTATTATAAGTATACATACAAGTTAGGTATAACACTCAATAAAATATTCATAGACAGTGTTCTCAGAGTGGCTAGAAATATTAGTTGTTTTACAGAGTTTAGACTTAATTACTATTTCCAGCTCAGTAACAGATTAAAAAATGTTAACAACTTTTGAAGGTTAATCATGTCTAAATCAAAATGAGATGAGTTGTATTGTTGTTAGTACCAGTATATTCTTTAAAAATTTATATTACGAACATAAGAATGGCCATACTTAGACAAAACAATGGTCTGTCTTGCCCAGTACCTTCTCTTTTGGCAGGGGCTAGTCACAGATGCTTCAAAAGAGAGAGAGCAGAACAGGGCAATTATTGTATCATCCGTTCCCTGTTGTCCAGGCCCAGTTTCTGGCAATCAAAGGTTTAGGGACACACAAAGCATGGGGTTGCATCTCTGACCATCTTGGCTATTAGTCATCGGTGGACCTACCCTCTATGAATTTACCTAATTCTTTTTTTGAATCCAGTTATACTTTTGGCCTTCACAACATCCCCTGGACAAGTTCCACAGGTTGACTATGCATTATATGAAGAAGTACTTCCTTATGTTTGTTTTAACCGTACTGCCTTTTAATTTCATTGGGTAACCCCTGGTTCTTGGGCTAGGTGAAGGCATAACTAACACTTCCTTATTCACTTTCGACACACCATTCAGGATTTTATAGACCTCTGTCACTTCCCCCCTGAGTTGTCTCTTGTCTAAGCTGAACAGTCCCAGTCTTTTTCATCTCTCCTCATGTGGAAGCTGTTCCACACCTTTAATCATCTTTGTTGCCCTTCTCTGTACTTTTTTCCAATTCTAATCTTTTTTTGCGAAGGGGTGTAGTGTAGCATGGATTTTGCGAAGGTGTGGGTGTATATGGTGGCATTATGATATTTTCTGTCTTATTTATCCCTTTCCTAATGATTCCCAACATTGTTAGCTTTTTTCAACTGCAGCTGCACATTGAGCAAATGTTTTCAGAGAACGATCCATAATGACTCAAAGATCTCTTCCTTGAATTGCAACAGCGCATTTAGACCCTGTCATTTTGTATGTATAGGTTGAATTACGTTTTCTAATATGCATCACTTTGCATTCATCAACATTGAATTTCATTCCCCTTTTTGTTGCCCAGGCACCTAGTTTTGTGAGTTCCCTTTGTAGCTCTTCACAGTCAGCTTTGGATTTAACTATCTTGAGTAATTTTGTATCATTTGCAAACTTTGCCACCTCACTGTTCACCCTTTTTCCAGACTATTTAGGAATATGTCGGGCAGCACTAGTTACAGTATAGACCCCAGGGGGACCCCACTGTTTACCTCTCTCCACTCTGAAAATTGACCATTTAGTCCTAGTCTTTGTTTCCAGTGTTTTATTCCCTTATGTCTTTCTTATCTCATGACTCTTATTTTGCTGAAGAGCCTTTGTTGTGGGACCCTGTAAAAGACTTTCTGAAAGACCAAGTCCACTATATCAATTGATCACACTTATCTATATTCTTGTTGACTCCGTCAAAGAATTCTAATAGGTTGGTGAGGCATGGTTTCCTTTTACAAAAGCAGTTTTGATTCTTCCTCAAGATATCATGATCATCTATGTGTCTGATAATTCTGTTCTTTGCTATAGTTTCAACCAGTTTGCCTGGTACAGAGCTAAGCTTCTGGCCTTCAACTGCGAGGATTGTCTTTAATGCCTTTTTAAAAAATCTACATAATATTAATTTTCCTGCACTCCTGTACAGATCTCTCCTGCAGTTCCTGGTACAGAAACTGATATAAGCGATGGCCTACATACCACAGTTTGTAATTCTATGGTTTCGTATTTGAATTCCTTCAGAGCTCTTGGGTGAATACCATCTGGTCCTGGTGACTTATTACTGTTTAAAATATCAATTTGTTTCAAAACCTCCTCTATTGACACCTCAGTTTGTGACAGTTCCTCAGATCTGTCACATAAAAACAGTGTCTTCAGTGTGGTGATTTCCCTCATATCCCCTGCAGTGAAGAGTGATTCATAGAATCATAGACTATAAAGTCAGAAGGGACCATTATGATCATCTAGGCTGACCTCCTGCACAACGCAGGCCACAGAATCTCACCCATTCACTCCTGTATCAAGCCTATGTCTGAGCCATTGAACTCCTCAAATCATGGTTTAAAGACTTCAGGGTGCAGAGAATCTTCCAGCAAGTGACCTGTGCCCCATGCTACAGAGGAAGGCGAAAACCCCCAGGGCCTCTGCCAATCTGCCATGGAGGAAAATTCCTTCCCGACCCCAAATATGGCGATCAGCTAAATCCTGAGCATGTGGGCAAGACACACCAGCCAGACACCCAGGAAAGAATTCTCTGTAGTAACTCAGATCCCACCCCATCTAACATCCCATCACAAGCCATTGGGCATATTTACTGCTAATAGTCAAAGACCAATTCATTGCCAAAATTAGGCTATCCCATCATGCCATCCCCTCCATAAACTTATCAAGCTTAGACTTGAAGCCAGATCTGTCTTTTGCCCCCACTGCTCCCCTAGGAAGGCTGTTCCAGAACTTCACTCTTCTGATGGTTAGAAACCTTCATCTAATTTCAAGCCTAAACTTCCTGATGGCCAGTTTATATCCATGTGTTCTTGTGTCCACATTGGTACTGAATTTAAATAATTCCTCTCCCTCCCTGGTATTTATTCCTCTGATACATTTATGGAGAGCCATCATATCTCCCCTCAGCCTTCTTTTCAAAGAATTCATTTAGATTCTTGGCAGTGGCCTTTTCTTTCTTGAGTGCTTTCATAGCACCACTGATTGTTTGACAGGCTTCCTACTTCTGGTGTACTTAAAAAATGTTTCTGTTAGTTTTTATGCCTTTTGCTAGTTATTCTTCAAACTCTTTTTTTGGCCTGCCTAATTATACTTTTACATTTGACTTGCCAAAGTTTATGTTTGTTGGTACTTTCTATTTTCCTCAGTAGGGTTTTTACTTCCAATTTTTAAAGGATTTATTTCCCCTTTCTAGTTGCCTGTTTTATTATGTTTAACCATGGTGGCATTATTTTTTTGTTCCTCTTTTTTTTTAATTAGGGGTGTACTTTTAGTTTGAGCCTCTATTATGGTGTTTTTCAAAAGTTTCTATGCAGTTTGCAGGCATTCACTCTTCTTACTGCTCCTTTGAGTTTCATTTATCTAGCATCCTCATTTTTGTGTAGTTCCCCTTTTGATGTTAAGTACTACTGTGGTGCATTTCTTTGGTATCCCTCCCCCCCCCCCCCAAGAATGTTCAATGTAATTACATTATTGTCATTATTACTGAGTGATTCAGCTATATGCACCTCTTGGACCAGATCCTGTACTCCACTTAGGACTAAATCAAGAATTACCTCCCCTCTTGTGAGTTTCAGTTCCAAGAAGCAGTCACTAGTGGTATGTAGAAATTTTATTTCCGAATCCCTTCCCAATCCTGAGGTGACATGTATCCAGTCAATATAGGGATAGTTGAAATCCTCCATTATTTTGGGGTTTTCTGTTTTTATAGCCTCCCTAATCTGCCTGATCATTTTACAACCAGCATCACCATCCTGGTCAGCTGGTTGGTAGTATATTTCTACTGATATACTCCTCATTATTCAAGCATGGAATTTCTATCCATAGAGATTCTGTGGTATAGTTTGATTCATTTAAGTGTTTTACTACATGTGACGCTATGCTCTGGAAATGTGTATGGAAGTATTAACATACAGTTTAATAAAAATTAGGGTATGATCTATCTTCCTAGAAAAGTACAATTACATTCTTAATATTAAACAGGAAAAATAGTAATGTTTAAAATTAACGATGTTGTGGTATAATTTAAAGCATTTAGACTTTCACAGACATTCTGGTTCTCATCTCTTTTACAACCTTTCATGTTACAAATAATGGAAGAGTTCTTTCTGTTTTTAGACTAATGGAAAGAAGTCATCTAGCTAATTTATCTTCCTCCCATAAAGTGCAGGTCCATTCAGTCAGAATAGACTATAACTGGTATAATATCAGCCAAGTTTAGGCCTGGAGACCCTGTTTATGAATGTAATTGGCACCCTCAAAATGAGCTACAGGCACAAACATCAATATCTGCATCTTTTACTACTCATGTAATGCACAGCTGGGGATGCAACTAGCCAGGACTTAGGGTGTAAAAAGGAAAATGTGAATAAAGCTTGAGAAAGGTATGTCATTTTTCTGAAAATTTACCCCATATTTTTTTTACTCTATTAAATTCAATTGTTTTCCCCGCTTAAATCATTTTTAATATTGTAAAAAATATTTGTCTTGACATGTAAATCAGGTATAACTCCACTGAAAACAATTATGTAAGTTTCTTGATGTAAAATTAGTATAAGATCAGAATTGGTCCCCTGGTCTTTGTTGGTGCGAGGGAGGGAGGGAGGACGAGAGAGCAAGTGAACAAACAAACCCACAATAGCTAACAGCATGGTGGTTAGGGTAGTCATCTGGGATCTGGGAGACCCAGATTCAAGTCCTTGCTCTGCCTGATTCATATCCACATCCCATGTGGGTCTCCTACACTGGTCTATAGAATCTGACTCTTAGTGTCTTCTGTTGGAGCAGTTTCACTTTGTATAAGTGCTCATTGAACCAGAGAGAGAGACCCAGATCCTGTAGGTAGTGGTTAGGGGCAGTAACCTAGGCTTGGGACACAGGTTCAATACTTGGTTTGAAGTAGGCAGAGCAAGTACTTGAAACTGGATCTCCCCTATCCTAGATGACTACCCAAACCACTAGTCTATTCTGGGATGGGTGCCGCTCTTCTCCTCCCCCGCTCCAGAAATTCCCTCCCTTTCCCAACAAGAGTTTCGTTGAAACTAGTATTTTTCCATAAAAGTTTTTGTTTCACTGAATCTGCATTTCTGACTAAAAAAGATTTAGTTGAAAAATTCCCAGCCAACAGTGCTGGAGAGAACAATAGATTTTTCCAGCAGTTTTAACAATAAAGAAAATGTGAGACTGGCAACCAAAGCACTATCTTTTTCAGAGCATCTTTGATTTCCAGCCCTTGGATATACATGAGTTTTTCTGTAATTGTAATTCAATGCAGTTATGGCATTTTCAGCTACTCTAAGCAAACTGCATTGCAATTCAGTTAAACTTGTAGCATATCAATCTGGTAGTGAATCTGTGTTGTTATTTGAGCATGCCCTCAGCAATAGAAAAATGTACCACCTGAAGTAGAAGATCTCAAACTCACTTTTTGACTTGAAGTTATAGAGCCCTGAGGTGGAATCATCACTGCACATAAGAGGGCATAGACAGGTTGGCAAAAGGTTTGTGAGTACATGAGTTTGTACATACTTGTCAGGAACTGTATACCTTAGCTATTCAAATGCAAAATCTTAACACTCAAGGGGAGTAGCATGTAGGTTTGTGACATTTACTGGAAGACACAGATACATAAACTGAGTGGATTATATTCCTTCACATAGGTAGCATTTTTTGTGAGACATATTACCATAATAATTTTATTTATAAAGCCAAGGAGCTCAGGGTGCTGTAGAGCAATATACAATAAATAGATTACAAAAACAAAATCTAGATTAAAAACAACACTAATAAAATCACCCTCCTAAAACTTCAAAAAAGGGAATCAGATGCAGGGGAAGAGGAGAGAGAGGGAGAAAGGTACTAAACATGGATTTCAGCTGTGATCATACTAAAAACATTATTATAACAATATTATTGATTTGCTTATTAGGCCACACATAATATATTTGCTAATAGAAATTTAAACTGTTTATGTAACTTACCTGTTTACAAGCACTATCTGTGAGAAACCATAACACAATGGATATGACTTGCATTATATTTGAGAAAAGTAGTTGCAGTGATTTCTGATACATCTGAAGGATACTGGTTCTCTTCTGAATTGGCATGATATCCATGCTGCTTGCTACAAAATGCCTTAATCCATTCTGATTTTCTTTAATTAATTCATTTATAGAATATTCCTCATTCTGAAGCATTGCAAACTACTTTACAGAAGTAAAAGGAAAGAATTGATATACATGAAATATAAAGTGAAGAGGGTGAAACATGTTACTCACACCTCCTTGTCAACTGTCTGTAACACTGGTCTACAATTTTTGAGAAGTCGTCTGCTTCAGAGATAAAATGTGCTATTTATTATGTATTTTGATGTGCTGAATTCAAATATGACAATTAAAACAACTGATTGGCTACTGTTTCTAAGATATTTAAGTTTTTACATTTTATGTCTATGTATATTGTGTAGATAGTAGAGTTTTAATCATAAATTGTAAACCTAGGTCTTGTCATGTGTTTATGGTTGCTTTACATGATAATATTTCACCTGTCCTGTTTATGTAACCCTTTAAAAATCAGCAAAAGGGTTATATAAATAAAATTTTATTATGAAACAAAAGGCAAAAAACTATTATGTACATAGTTTAGTCCTATTCAGTGTCTACTCGGCGCTTCTTGGCTTGTCTCTTGTATTCATTAAATGGAGCATCTCTTGTCACTGTCCAGCAATAGTCTGCAAGCATTGATGGGCTCCATTTGCCCTGATAGCGTTTCTCCATTGTTGCAATGTCCTGGTGAAATCGCTTGCCGTGCTCGTCGCTCACTGCTCCGCAGTTCGGTGGAAAAAAATCTAGATGAGAGTGCAAAAAATGTATCTTTAGTGACATGTTGCAACCAAGGCTTTTGTATGCCTTGAGGAGGTTTTCCACCAACAACCTGTAGTTGTCTGCCTTGTTGTTTCCGAGAAAATGTATTGCCACTAACTGGAAGGCTTTCCAAGCCGTCTTTTCCTTGCCACGCAGTGCATGGTCAAATGCATCATCTCGAAGAAGTTCACGAATCTGAGGACCAACAAAGACACCTTCCTTTATCTTAGCTTCACTTAATCTTGGAAATTTTCCACGGAGGTACTTGAAAGCTGCTTGTGTTTTGTCAATGGCCTTGACAAAGTTCTTCATCAGACCCAGCTTGATGTGTAAGGGTAGTAACAAAATCTTCCTTGATTCAACAAGTGGTGGATGCTGAACACTTTTCTTCCCAGGCTCCAATGACTGTTGGAGTGGCCAATCTTTCTTGATGTAGTGGGAATCTCTTGCATGACTATCCCATTCACAGAGAAAACAGCAGTACTTTGTGTATCCAGTCTGCAGACCAAGCAAGAGAGCAACAACCTTCAAATCGCCACAAAGCTGCCACTGATGTTGGTCATAGTTTATGCACCTCAAAAGTTGTTTCATGTTGTCATAGGTTTCCTTCATATGGACTGCATGACCAACTGGAATTGATGGCAAAACATTGCCATTATGCAGTAAAACAGCTTTAAGACTCGTCTTCGATGAATCAATGAACAGTCTCCACTCATCTGGATCGTGAACGATGTTGAGGGCTGCCATCACACCATCGATGTTGTTGCAGGCTACAAGATCACCTTCCATGAAGAAGAATGGGACAAGATCCTTTTGACGGTCACGGAACATGGAAACCCTAACATCACCTGCTGTAGTCTGGAGCCCAACAGCTCTGCCTTACTCTTGGGTAGTTCCAAATCCCTGACAAGGTCATTCACCTTGTGTTATGAGGTGTGGTTCAGAGGAGGAGGATGGGAGAAAATGTGGGTCCTGTGACATTGATGGTTCAGGACCAGAAGTTTCATCCTCTTCCTCTTCCTCGTCTGACTCAAGTGAGAATGATTCTGGTGCATCAGGAACCGTCAGTCCTTCTCCATGGGGTACTGGGCGTATAGCTGATGGAATGTTTGGATAATGCACAGTCCACTTTTTCTTCTTTGACACACCTTTCCCAACTGGAGGCACCATGCAGAAGTAACAATTGCTGGTAATTCTCAATTTCCCTGTAGAAAGGGCTTGTCTACACGAACATTTAATTTGGGGTGTGTATCTAGCCTTCATTAGACTGCTGTGGTCTAACTGTTTGAGTGCACCCTGCTGATGCGTATTAACAGTTTGTTTTAAAGAGGACTTGGCTAGAGTGCTCTAATGAACTCTTAATATGCAGCAGCAGGTTGTGCCTGAACAGTTAGCCCACAGCAGACTATTGCCAGCTAGAGTCATACCCCAGCTTTCCATGATCTGATTGTTTGTGGAGTCAACCCCTGAACCTCATTCCCTACTATACACACCCTCTGTCTCAGTCCTATCCTTATTTCATTACAGGCCCCAACGTAATCTTCTGCCATAAGCAAAAGCAGCGGATCTTCTCCATGAGTCGGGCTGGGGAGTTGCAGCAGTAGATCCCTGTCTTCTCCCTTTTCAAGGTTTCAGCAGTGTATCTTGCTATCTCTCTATTTAGGCCTCTGTGTGTATGGATGTGTGGGAAAGGATTGCAACAGCAGATCCTCTTCTCCTTCCACAGGTACCTGATTACGATCACCCCAGTTGCTATTGGAGGAACAGTAAGAGGGGAGGAAGACAGCTGACCTCCAAAAGCCACAAGAGAGCTCTTAAAAGCCAAAGGATAAAACTGCAGAGGGAAGACATGTTAGGAAACTCCGTGGTGGCCTGTTTCTCTTAGGAAAGAGGGCAGTGAAGCTCTCTCTCCTCACTAAGACTGTCCCTTTGAAAGAGGTATCTCATATTTTTCACCATGTTACTCCTCTCCTGTTCAAAGTTCAGGGAACTCATTCAGAGTTCTTAGGAAGAATGCTGACATATAAAGTGGTCATGATTAGGCTTCAAAGTCAACATTCTTTTGAGATGAATGAGTAGCTTCTCTTAAAGCTAGTGGACCAGATCCTGAGTTGGTGCAAATTCAGAATAGCTACATTGATCAATGTGAACGTACGTGTGTGTGTGTGTGTGTGTACACACAAATACATGACCCTTCTAAATAAGAAATTTAAAGTCCACGTTTTTGCATGTGTATTATGTTGTAACATGTGGGCATCTGTCATTACACAATTATATGATGTGGTCCCCTTGTGGTGGGCTGTCTGTCTGGAGCCCATGCTCAAGATGTTACAGAAAGTCCCTCTGACCACTACCCCATGCTGCTCATCCATGTGGGCACTAATGACTATGGCTCTGAGCAGATCACCAGTGACTGCAGAGCTCTAGGAGCAAGGGTGAAGGGATTGGGAGTGTAAGTTGTGTTCTTGTTTATTGTACCGGTTGAGGGTAAGGGCCCTCACACATCCTGGAGATGGTTGTGCAGATGGTGTGGATGGGAGGGCTTAGGCTTCCTTGACCATGGGATGTTGTTACCAGAAGAAGGTCTCCGGGGCAGGTGACAAAAGCCCACAGGAAAGCATAAAACGTGTTCCCTTAACAGAGGGTTAGATGTTGTCGGGGACATGGCAAATTACTAAAGGGTTATAGAAGCAACAAGAGGGATGAGGCATTTCTAGAACAAATAACAGAAATCTCCAAAACACAAGACCTGGTGGTAATGGGAGACTTTAATTACCCACATATCTGTTGGAAAAGTAATACTGCAAAACACAAAATTTCCAATAAGTTCTTGGAATGTATTGGGAACAACTTTTTGTTTCAGAAATTAGACTAAGTAACCAGAGGGACAGCCATTTTAGATTTGATTCTGACCACCAGGGAGGAAATGGTTGTGAATGTGAAGGTGGAAGGTGATTTTGGTGAAAGTGATCATGAACTGATAGATTTAATGATTCTAAGGAAAGGAACATGTGAGAGCAGGAGAATAAGGATGATGGACTTTAAAAAAGCAGATTTAACAAACTCAGAACTGATAAGTAAAGTCCCATGGGAAGAAAATCTCAGGGAAACAATAGTTCAGGAAGGCTGGCACATTCCCAAGCAGATAATATTAAAGGCACAATTGCAAACTATCCCAGTGTGAAGGAAAGATAGGAAGAATTGTAAGAGGCCAATATGGCTTCATCAAGAGCTCTTTAATGACCTGATAATCCAAAAGGAAACCTACAAAAACGTGGAAGGACTAGTTGGACTAATTGCTAAGGAGGAGTACAATAGAATAGCACAAATGTGTAGAGAGAAAATCAGAAATGCTAAGACACAAAATGAGTTATACGCAACAAGGTACATAAAAGGCAATAAGAAGAGGTTCTTTAAAGAAATTAGGAGCAACAGAAAGACAAAGGAAAGCACAGGTCTTCTACTTAGCAGGGGAGGAGAGCTAATAACTCATGACACCAAGAAAGCTGAGGTGTTTAATGCCTATTTTGCTTCAGTCTTCACTAAAAAGGTTAATAGTGACCAGATACTCATCACAATTAATATTAACAAAATGAAGAAGGAACACAAGCCAAAATAGGGATAGAACAGATTAAAGAATATTTGGATAAGTTAGAGGTATTCAAGTAGGCAGGGCCTGATGAAATTCATTCTAGGTAATTTAAGGAACTAGCTAAAGGAATTTCAGAACCATTAGCAATTATCCTGGAGAACTCATGGAGGATGGGTGAAATCCCAGAGGACTGGAGAAGGGCAAACATAGTACCTGTCTGTAAAAAGAGAAACAAAGGAAAATCTGGGAACTATCGACCAGTCAGCCTAATGTTGATACCTGGAAAGATACTGGAACAAATTATTAAACAATCAGTTTGTAAGAACCTAGAAGATAATAGGAGTATAAGAAATAACCAGCATGGATTTGTCAAGAACAAATCATGCCAAACCAACCTAATTTTTTTTTTGGCAGGGTTACTGGATTAGTAGATGGAAGGAAGCAGTACACATGATATATCTTGATTTTAGTAAAGCTTTTGACATCTCATTGGCAAACTAAGGAAATATGGTCTAGATGAATTTACTGTGGGGTGGGTGCACAATTTGTTGAAAGACCTTACTCAAATAGTAGTTAACAATGGTTTGCTGACAAACTGAGAATGCATAACTAGTTTGGTCCCACGGGGATCAGTCCTGGGTCTGGTATTATTCAATATTTTCATTAATGACTGGGATAATGGAATGAAGAATATGCTTATAAAATTTGCAGATGACACCAAGTTGGGAGGAGTTCCAAGCATTTTGGAGGACAGAATTAGAATTCAAAAGATCCTTGACTAACTGGAGAATTGCTCTGAATTGAACAAGATGAAGTTCCAAGTACAAAATACTTCACTTGGGAAGGAAAAATCAAATGCTGGGCACAACACTTTAGGAAAGATGTGCACAAATTTGAGAGAGTCCAGATGAGAGCAACAAAAATGATAAAAGATTTAGAAAACCTGCCTATAAGGAAACATTAAAAACTGGGCATGTTTAGTCTTGAGAAATGAAGACTAAAGGGGCACCTGATAAGTCTTCACAAATGTCAAGGAGTGTTATAAATAGGATGGTGATTGATTGATCTCCATATACATTGAAGGTAAGACAAGGAGTTATGGATTTAATCTTGCAAGGGAAATGTAGGTTAGATATTAGGAAAAACTTTCTAACTATAAGGGCAGTTATTCTCTGAAATAGGCTTCCAAGGGAAGTAGTTGAATCCCCATCCTCAAAGATTTTTAAGAACAGGTTGGATGAACACCTGTCAGGGATAATCTAGGTTTACTTGATCCTGGCTCATCTCAGGGGGCTGGACTTGATGTCTTCTCAATGTTCCTTCTAGTCCTACATTTCTATGACCTTATAACATTAAATAAAGCTACACAACAGAGCATTCTCTTGTGTAAATACTTTGCAAAAATGGTTAATTGGTATAGATGTTTTATACCTAGCTTTATTCACACAGGGCAATTAGTATACCTGTGCCTACTTCAAAAGTGAGAATGCAAATGGAATCTTATCTAAGGTGGGATTAATGATTGGGGTTTTGGAGTACATTTTTCAAATGTGTAATTTTCTCTCTATATAATATCTATGGTATCAATACAATACATTCTCTTCTCTCTGAGTTAGTTGCTTCACTTTCTTTTGGACTGCAACTTTTCAAATGACTATTTTCATGTCTTCTGCCTTGGCCAGTGGCGGATTTAGAGTTAGTGGGGCCCTGTGTGCAGCTTCTTTTCGGGGCCCTCCCTCCGGACCCAGCCAAAAAAAAGAACATTCTCTCTTATCTCCCCTCCTGTTTTTATTATTTTTTTCTTCATCCTCCTCCTATATTACAGTAATGGGAAGTAAGTGAAAATAAAGTGAGGTACCTTGATTAGGGCAGGGGGTTGGGGTGCAGGAGGGGGTGCGGGATTCGGGCTCTGGGAGGGAGTTTGAATGCTGGGTGCGGGCTCTGGGCTGGGGTAGGGGGTTGGGGTGTGGGGGGGTGAGGAGTGCGAGCTCTGGGAGGAAGTTGGGGCTCGGGGATGGGGTGCGGGAGAGGGGCAGGGGGTCGGCACTTACCTCGGGCAGCGTGGCTCCAAAGCAACTGGCGCACACACCTCCTCCAGCAGTGGCTTCTAGGTGGGGGGAGGGGCAGGGGGTCTCCGCCTGCCGCTGCCTGCAGGCACCATCGCCGCAGTTTCCGGCCAATGGGAGCTGCAGAGTCAGCACTTGGAGTGGGGGCAGCATGCGGAGACACGCCCCCCCCAGGGGTTGCAAGGACATGCCGGCCACTTCCGGGAGCGGCATGGCATGGAGGGAGGGAGGCAGAGCAGGTAGGGAGCCACCTTAGTGTGCTGGCACATCTCTGCATGCCCCTTGGGAGGGAGAGGGGCAGCGGGTCTCCATGCACTGCCTAGGGTGGGGGCAGCGCACGGTGCCACCTCCCGCCCCCCGCTGGCCGGGACTCAGAGGCAGGTTGTCAGATGAGATTTGTCCTGCATTTTGCGGGAGCCCTGTCATTGGAGGCTCCGTGCCACCGCACGGTTTGTTTCATGGTAAATCCGCTCCTGGCCTTGTCCCTTCTTATGAAATGTTTTAAATATAGGTTACCATGGGTAAAACTCACTCCAGTGTGGAACGCCACATAAGGTTTCAAAATAAGGTTTTAGTGGTGCTTAAGCACTGCATAGGTCTTGAGCTGGCTCTCAGAATAGTGAATAGCCCCCATCTTTTAAAACTATACAATATCATAGAACTTTTATATCTTTCTCAATGATTTAATTGTCATTCCAAGGACAGATGGGGGAGAAAGTGTTTAACATGTATTGATAACTGGAAGAGTATGTTGTATTTCATTGTTACAAAGATGTAAGTATGTTAATTTACATGTGTGATTAGATATGCCTAAATATAAATATGTATATGGGTTTAAATTTTTGTTTTCTCTAGGACAGATATTACCACTGATAAATAAATAAATAAATCCCATTTTGGTTTATTTTAAAATGTGAATGTATTGTTATACATTTAAACGCATTAGTTGTGACAAGTGGATTGGAGAATTTTTATTTACTGAGTTTGTTGCTTATAGTCCATTTTAAACCAAATACATAATAACAGAGTACCTTTGAAAAGTAAAAGGGGCTTTCACTATTCTGAGAGCCAGAAAGGGGAATTTCAAAAGGGGCAAGGTAAAACAAAAGTGTAATCTTTGCCATTAATTTATAAGGGAAAATATATGTAGTATTGAGGTTTACAGCAAATGTTGGCATAGTCCCCTAAGTACAGTACTGTCTCTGATTTTTCACAGAATCAGTCACTTAAAGCAATTTAGGTAATGATATTCTGGCATGCATTTCTACTATTTTATTTATGCCATTTGCCTAGCTCATTGGAATGCAGTACCTTTGCTGTTTGGTACAGTAAAAACACTCTATAATATCTATTATGGCATGGTCAAAGGATAATTTATTGTCAAATAGAAAAATAGGTCAACACTAATGTCACTTGATGATCAACCCCCCAAGTTTAATAAAACATCTCACCAGCATGCATTCTGTGCAGTGGCTGATATTTTATTAGGACTACAGTACCTGACTATAGCAGTAGTGTAATTACTGAGCTGTCAGTGTGATAAGTGGGATTAATGGCAGCCTGATGCACTTTAGTCTGCAGAGCACTCAGAGAACTGGAAGATGGTATTATTATCAGAGTGAGCCTACTGGCATATTCATGGCACCCCCTACCCCCCCCAAAAAGCTATAATTCAGGTTTGCTTTGCCCTGCCTCATTAACACCTGATGTTTTCAACAGCTGTTGTTTGTGAACCATCTCAATAATAATAATAAAAGAAATTATTTGGTAAAGATACTTAATAAACACAACCATTAATCTATACATTGGCTATCCTGTCATGGGGCCTTTCTATTCATTTTTAATATAATATACTTTGTCTTAAGGGTAGTCCACGCATACTTGCCTAAAGAGTTATTGCATTTTAAAAACTGTCTTGAGTTGGGGCAGTGGTGGAGAAAAGATATAAAAGAACGGCTGCTTTTTTCTTACATATGATTCTGAAGTTTGTTCTCACCTCTCTGTCTACACAACCAAAATTGTCAGACAAGCCCTCATCATGTCACATCTCGATACTACAACTTCTTCTTTTCTGGTCTTGTATACTGCAGCCTTGCTCCCATCAAGTTTGCTTAGAGTACTAAGATCACTTGTTCTTTCGTGCTTCCTCAAATGCATGGGAAAAAAACTCTGTTATAAAATCCAAACAACTATTACCACATCCTTCTCCAAATTCCCAGTTAACTCGTCTCTGAAATGATGTCCACAAAATACTGACTGCTAATCATGGTGAGATAGGTGACAAGCTGTGACTGTTTCCTTTTCTTACTCGCTTGCTTTACGACCAGTTGGAACAAACCAATGAACGAACAAACAAACAAACAAAATGCATAAACACCCCCAATACATGAACAAACAAGTCTTTACCAATTATTCATTATATGCATTTGCTTATATGTTTTATCCCTATCCTGGACTCTGCAACTCATTGTGTTTTTAGACTGTAAGCCCCTTACGACTAGGATGATCTCTTTCTATGTTTGTACAACACCCAACATAATGGGACCCTAATCCTTGTGGTTGTACTATAATGGTAATATTTATTACTAAATAATAATGGGAGATTTGGGAATGCTGTACGAGTAGCCATGTTAGACCTGAAAAATGTTTATTTTTTTGCTATTTTCTGTAAGTTGATGTAGACATCTTTTATAACTATGCTGAAAAGTATCCAGAATAATTAAATGAATTCTGAGATTATGAGTAGTGTGGCATTTGGTCTATGATATTTCACTAAAGTGTAAAGCCAAAAAAAAAACCCTCATAAAAATCTTTTAACAGGGTATCATTTTAACTCTTTACCTGATGCTTGCTTTTTTAAAAAATCATGCATCAATTAGATTATTCTTTAGGGTCCAATCCTGTAAAAGGACTTGTGGAGGTGAACTTAGACCTCTATGCCCACATGGATGCCTTTGCAAGAATGGGTCATTAATCACTACTACTTAAGTCTGTGTATTTTATTATACAATATAATTTGTCATGGGGGGGAAAAAAGTTCCCGTTCTGCCCTCAGATATGCGTTCAAAACTCCAGGCAACTTCAGTGCAAGTTGCCATAGGAGTGCTGATTTGTACTCCCGAAGTCACAGATTGTAAACCCACAGTTTAGAAGTAAAAATTCGTCCTTTTATCTAAATCTTAAACTAACTCATTAAAGTAATTGTATTGCACAAAATAAGAGACCCAATATTTAGCAGCCATTCTTCCTTGGGACTGAAACGGGGTAAACCATATAAATCATTAATTATTTTTATCATCTTTCCTATAAAATATCATAAAACTCTACATATCTGATTATTCAGTTGTCAAAATTATACTCGCAATTATACCTATAGAACTTCATTAATGAATTTCATCTGTTTTACAGTTGGAAAAACTAAGGCACACAGACCTTGCCTAAGATCACAGAAGAATTTGTTATAGAGCCAGGTCTAGAAAAAAAAAATGTAGATTGTGAAGATATATTAACTGTTTGTGAAGCAGATACTACAGTGATGAATACTATTGAAAGTCCTAAGATGAAATTAATAATTCTCTTCAGAGCAGGGTTTGAATGGTATTTAGGAAATAAGGCCTGTGCCCATGCATTGAATAAGGAAGAATAAAATAATAATGAATACAAATAAAGAGAAAAATCAAATAGCTACTCATTCAGTGAGCATCATCCATCCTGTGCACTGAACAAGGCAGAGGTCCAATGGAAAAAATAGTATGATTTTATAAGAAGACTGTGTATGGCACAAGGGCTCCCAAATAATGTTCAATGGATAATTAAAATGGTGGCATTTCCTACCTTTTGAGTGCTTAACTTTTCAGTCTTAACATTCTTTTAACATATTTGTATATGTAATATAGCGATAGATTGCACATTCAGAATAGTGGATTTTAAGGATCTGCTTGTTATAGAAGAAGGTTGCTCTTCTGGCTAAAACACCCAACCAAAGAGATCAGAGTTCTTGTGTGGCTTTAGGCTATTTGTTTAACATATCTGTGCTTCAATATCCCCATCTTTAAAATGGGGATGATAAAACTTACCTCACTATATTGTTGTGAGAGTTAATTCAATAATGTTTACAAAGCACTTTGAAATACTTATATGGAAGTCTCTATAGAAATGTAAAGCATTATTATTTTATAGACTTATCAATTTGTACATGAAAAAACGTATGCTATTGGCAGTATTTGTACTGTATGTCTTCTTAACTCATTATTTTTTTCCCTAGGTGCTTAAAGTGTGCAGATGCCCCCTGTCAGAAGAGCTGCCCAACTAATCTAGACATCAAGTCATTTATCACAAGTATTGCAAACAAGGTAAAAGCAGACTCACAGTAGTAAATGAAAAGCAAGAACAGCAGTTGCTTGCATTTCTCTTTGGGTAATTGAATTACAATCCTTATCTTTGTAGACTCTAATAAAATAATGTTTAGAACAGGTATGATCAAATTTAACAGATTCTTCTTAATTTTTAATTATTCTTACTGATATTGTTCTTTGGCAATATTGTAAATGCACAGACTGTACGGTAAATCTGTTTCTTCAGCAGATTTATTTTTCTTTC
The DNA here is from genome assembly GCF_011386835.1 of Chrysemys picta bellii. NCBI lineage: Eukaryota > Metazoa > Chordata > Testudines > Emydidae > Chrysemys > Chrysemys picta. The sequence continues at coordinate 36,715,218 of NC_088798.1, read as the reverse complement.
AGGTATTTGTTTTGTATGGATTTAATCAATTAATAGTATTGACAAAACAAAACACTTCAGTGTAACAAATTCATTGTATTGTTACCTGACTGAGCCATTATAGTTACAAGACATTATTTTTTTTCCATTAGAGAATAAATATTTTCAGGAAATGATTATAATTTTCTTAATAAAATTTGTTTTGGGCTGACACATGGCATGCAGGTGCTCATCTCAGGGATGAATGTTTTTCATTACTATGGTTCAAGTAAATAAGCTTTATCATTTTTTATTCACAAAACCCAATAATATTAATAAATTATTACAACAATAAATATAATCAACTTTAATAAGGTGGAGTGTTTCCAGATGCTATCCTGTTAATGGAGAAAAAATACTTTCTGTTGCCTTCAGATCTGTAAGTACCTTTTAACAGTCAAAAATACAAACGTTGAAGCTGACTGCACAGCTAATATGAAAATATCTGTCTGTATTAATCAGGCTGTGAGGGACATTCTAATCCTGAAAAGATATTAGTTACCACTTACCTTTTAAAAATTCATTTAAGTCTTTTAGTGAAGCTTGATTTGCTGTTACTCCATCCAAGTTTGGGGACTACTGGGAGGGCTTGAGTCTGTTTTGGGTGAGAGGTTTACGGAAGCAGCTGGCCTTATCTCCTGCTACCTGTTTCTCACACACATCCTGCCGGTGCTGGAGTCCACATAGTTAAAATGAGAGAAAAGTGGATCTTGTATACACATTGAGGGTAAGGTAGCAGCCACATTGTGGGTGAGTTAACAGCCAAGTTGTTTTTATTACACATTGCGTATTATATGAGCTGAAACCCTCACAGTAAATTCTATATATTGACAATAAACATTGGGACAAAAGGAGTTATTAAGACATATGTCGTTTATAATATAATTACATGTTAACATGGTTAACAATTATTGTGGCATTGTGTCCGGCATCTGCATATAGACTGCTCTGTTATATAATCTGTTATGTCAATGCTGCATTTATTTTTATGAATGCCAGGTATCTGTTTCCACTGATACTGTTCTACTTTGAGGCATATCACTTCTTAATGGATCCTTGAAATATAGTGAAACAGAGAAGCCCTCAACAGAGAAGATACAAAGCAGTAATGAATCTGCTGGTCTTCCCCTTTCCACTGCATTATAGTACCCTAAAACCCTAGAGCAAATTTCAATATGGAAGCATTGTAGTACGGTGGTTTCTCCCCTTCAAGGACAACAGCCCTTTTAAGAATTGGTGTTCAGGAAGAATTAGCAGAACCTAACTGGGAATGGGGACCAGGTGTGAGTCAGAGACCTGCTCTGAGCTCAGTCAAAGGGAGAGCTATTAGAGACATGCAGGGAAGGGCTGAGAGGTAAAATGGATATCCCAGGCTTGAGGAAGTCTGTCTGAAGTGAAACACAGCTTCAGGAATGGGGGCTCGGTTATCCTGTTCCAAGGGAAAGCTGGGGGCTGAGAGAAGCCTGCTAGGATTACAGTACAGCCCAAGGAAGGAGGGTTGTGGTCACTCTGTCCCAAGGGAGAGGATGTTTAAGCCCAGGATTGGGACTAGGAAAGATCTGAGAGAAAACACTCTCCAGAGAGAGTACATAGACACATAAGAAGAGGTGCTGGGAGGGAAAGAGAGTGAATAAGGCTTTGAGTTACAGGGCAGATAGCCCAGTTGTCTAGGGTTCCAGTGGCAGGGAACCCATTGTAAAGGGTTGGGTGCGATTACCCTGGGAGAATGTACAGAGACCCCTGCTGTTAAGGGGAGGAAGAAGTGATTGAGTAGAACCCTGAAGGGCTGGAAGATGAAAAGTTGAAGGTTGTGGTGTGCTACAGGACAACCCCTCAGAAGAAGGGCTTTGCTCAGCATGGGTCTGAGGTTAAAGCGAGTGGTGTTTTTCTTTGGACTTTCATTATCTCGGTCACTTCAGCAACTGAACTATGCTGAAGTCCCAGAGAACCATCACCGATGAGGGGAAACTGAGGCAGGGTGACTGCAATGCCATGTGGAGGGGATATGTTCTGGGATCGCATCCTGCTACAGGTATGTGGAGGTAATATTAAAGGTCTGATTTTAATGGTTTTTGGGTAAAATCCTGACACAGTTGAAATCAGTGGGAAGACTCCTACTGATCTAAATAGAGCCAGGATTACACCAGTTGTGTATGGGCTATATAGATAGGGTACTTTCCTTAACACATAGTTCTGTGTGATTGTTTTATGTCACATCTCCCAAAGCTGTCATGTGACCTGTAGGCACTTAGTCAGTCAGTGGTTGGCCCAGCGTGAATAACTTCACACCAGTTGCTCCTTCATCAGGAAGTTCTGCTTTAGAAAAAAAAAATGGCATATCACAGCCATTCTCTAAAGAGCTTCAGTGTTTCTTAGGGGAAAATCTAAAACCTCAAATTACTCAGCAATTACTAACCTGCAATCATAGCATGACTTGCCTGGCTCTTAGGGACCCTCCATGCCTATAACTACAGTCTCCTTTTTCATGCAACAAACCTCGATGCCAACTCTGCCTACATATCTTCACCAGCAGCACCATCACAGGACCTAACCAGATCAGCTACAACATCACCGGCTCATTCACCTGCACGTCCACCAATGTTATATATGGCATCATATACCAGCAATGCCCCTCTGCTGTGTACATTGGCCAAACTGGACAGTCACTACACAAGAGGATAAATGGACACAAGTCAGATATCAGGAATGGTAATATACAAAAACCTGTAGGAGAACACTAAAACCTCCCTGGCCACACAATAGCAGATGTAAAGGTAGCCATCTTACAGCAAAAAAACTTCAGGACCAGACTCCAAAGAGAAACTGCTGAGCTCCAGTTCATTTGCAAATTTGACACCATCAGATCAGGATTAAACAAAGACTAGGCATGCAGTTTCTCCTCCCTTGGTGTTCACACCTCAACTGCTAGCAGAGCACCTCACCCTCCCTGATTAAACTAACCTCATTATCTCCATACTGATTTATACCTGCCTCTGGAGATTTCCATTACTTACATCTGAAGAAGTGAGGTTCTTACCCACGAAAGCTTATGCTCCCAATACTTCTGTTAGTCTTAAAAGTGCCAGAGGACGCTCAGTCTCTTTTCAGAAGCAGTAACTTTTGCAGAGAAGGGCTCAACAATATTTTTTGCCTGGTGCTGGTGCCTGAAAAATGTGACAAGACTGACAGTATTGTTGAACACAGCACAATGATGACTTAAAAAAATATCAAGTGGTTACACTTTTCTCATTGTGCTGGCCAGAATGTTAGGACAAAGATATATAGTCATTTACTGCATCTGTAAAATCAGCTCTGCACCTCAGTGTTCTCAGTTCCCAGAATAAGCTACATGCAGCCTTATGTTGCACTCTCTTACCCTAGCCTCTGTGGAGGAAATATAAAGTTGCCCAGTTGCGTGAGTATCTCAGTGTTACAGGTGTACTGTAAATTAAAATGAACATTAGTTTTTTTTTTTTTTAAAAAAAAGCCCCCAAAATGAAACAAACTGATATGTGATGTTTAGCGATGGTTGCTGTGCAGAAGAGACCAGAGAGATTCTCCCTTCTCCGTCCTGCTCCCAAGTCACCACCAATGCCTATACCTCCCCCCGTTCATGCTCCTACCAGCTTCCTAAGGACACACATCACTCTACAATCTCTACTCCTCAAGAACCGTTAGATGCAATTCTCCACATCTCCTATCATTTTCTAGCCCATATTACATTACTAACAGGCCCCAATTTATATCAGGACCCCAATGTGCTAGGAACTGTACAGACACACAGAGAGACATTGTCCCTGCCTCAAAGAGTTTACAGCTTAAGTAAACAAGATAGGCAAAGGGTGGGAGATAAACAGAGGCACACAAAGGTGAAATGACTTGCTCAAGATCACATAGAAGGACAGAGGTACAGCTGAGGTTAGAATCCATCTCTCCACCCTTCTAGTCCTAGGCCATTTCCTCTAGGTCAGGGGTGAATAACGTTCGGCATGCGGCCCACCAGGGTAATCCACTGGCAGGCCGCCAGTTTGCTTACGTTGACTGTCCGCAGGCATGGCCCCCCGTAGGTCCCAGTGGCTGCGGTTCACGATTCCTGGCCAATGGGAGCTGTGGCAAGTGGTGCGGGCCACAAAGATGTGCTGGCTGCCACTTCCCACAGCTCCCATTGGCTGGGAATGGCGAACCATGGCCACTGCGAACTGCGGGCGGTCAGCGTAAACAAAATGTCTCACGGCCCGCCAGTGGATTGCCCTGACGGGCCACGTGCCAAAAGTTGCCAACCCCTGCTCTAAGTCACTACTGTCTATGTGGATTTGTGCATAATTACAAGTATGTATATGACATTTTTAGAACTGATTAAAAAGCAGAAAATCTAGTTTTAGTGAATACATTTGAAATTTGTTTTCATTTTGAAAAATTTGAAATAGACTAAATTTTTGGTTTCTCAAATTGTTTTGCGGAATTTTCAATTGATTTTTTTCTTTGATTAAAATCATCACTGAAAGTGCCATCAAAACTTTTTGTTGACTGAAAAAAATTGATACAAGATTTTAAAGAAAAACACATTTTGACAAACGTGAATTGACAATATAAGTGCTTTGTTAAAAAATCATTTTTTAAAGAGACCATTTTGATTAAAAATATTTTACTTTGAAATATCTTCTGTCATTTGCATCTTGTAAATAAACAACTATTAATAATTTTAATCTGATTACCCATGAAGACTCCTGTTGGTGTCTAGACAAAATATTCTCTTGACCAGTGAAAGGTTGAAGCTTGGAAGATTCGGGTGTTTAGTAAGAAATCCAGAATCTGGATGCTTAGCTGGACCTGTTGAGGTCCCCCTTCTCCTTCTCAATCTACTCCTGTCCTTATCAAATCCCTCTCTCACCCCTCAACAAACTCCTGTTCTCCCCCCAATAGGTTCCTGCACCATTTCACCTTCCTAAGGCCCTTAAGCACTTCTAGCGCAGCAACTTCCTCGCCCTCACCCAATGGACAGTCTTCCTCCCTCACCTGGGGGAAGCTCCAGAGCAGGTTATATTTGCAGACAATACTGTAGCTAAGAGAATTTCCAGACTGGCTTAAATATCAAAATGATGATGTGCAGGGAGAAGGAATGTTTCATGGATTCCAAGACCAGAAGGGACTGTTTTAATCATCTAGTTTGACATCCTCTGTAGCGCAGGCCACAGAACTTCCTCAAAATAATTTCTAGAGCACATATTGTAGAAAAACATCCAACCTCAATTTAAAAAATTGTTAGTGATGGAGAATTCACCATGACTCTTGGTAAATTGTTCCAGTGATTAATTACCCTCCCTGCTAAAAATGTATGCCTTATTTTCAGACTGAATTTGTCTAGCTTCATTCAGCCATTGGATCTTGTAATACCTATTTCGATCTTGTAATACCTTTCTCTGCTAGATCGAAGTGCCCATTTTTAAATATTTGTTCCCCATGTAGATACTTGTGAATTGTAATCGTCACCCCTTAACCATCTTTTTGTTAAGTTAAAATGTAACATACTTAAAGGCCTGGTCTACACTTAAAAATTAGATTGACCTAGTTATGTCACTCAGGGCTGTGAAAAATTTCATGCCCTGAGCACTGAAGTTAGGCCAATCTAACCCCTAGTTTAGACACAGCTAGGTTGATGGAAGGATTCTTGTATTGACCTAGCTACCACCTCTCAGAGAGGTAGACTGATTGCATTGATGGGAAACCTCTTTCATTGATACAGGCAGCATCCACACTACGGCGGCACAGCTGGAGCTCTGTACCTCTGCTGCTGTAGCAGCTGTAGTGTAGACATGCCCTAAATCATACTATACAAACCAGTTTGCCTATCCTTCGTTGGATCCATATTCTTTCACTAAGTAGTTGGTAGTATGACACTCAGGTATTCATTTAAACTGGTTTTATTATAAACATACACTGTTTAAACAGTGGCTTACTGAAAATGTATTCTTTTGTCAGCTATTTAAGGACTCCATTCTATGTAGTATGTTTTGTTGGGAAAAAAAACGATTGTAGCAATCATAAAAGGTCAGGGATTCTTGTTCTCTAAAGCCTGAGGCTTTTTAGATATTTACAGGCCACGTACAATGTAGGCTGTTCCAAGTTGCTCTGCCAGTAGACCTCAACTCAGGAGGGGGGGTTCTTTCTGGGTTGAGAGGGTAATTGAATTGCTAGACTCAATGAGCCTTGGGCCTCTTTGAGAAAAGGATGTCACTTGTGCTGTATTGTGTCAGGCTTCTGTGATTCAGTAGAGTTTATACCAAAACTTCCATTCTTCCTTTTCATACAAACTGGATTACAGCTCTACTTTCCAAAGGTACAATCTATTCTATTGTGTCTTCCCAGTCAGCATTACTCAGTAGCCTTCCTACAGACTGTTGTTTGCAATTGAATCTCTCAATAGGTGAGATGCAACTTTAGATTCACCATACTGTGAATATTAGTTTATTTTTTTAAACTTTAATGTAAAAAAAAAAGATAACAAGTATTCTTTCTAAGCTGCTTTTTGGAAGCCATTTATATTTAACTCTGGTGTTTAAAATCTAGCTGTTGCAATAAAAAAAACTTGTTCTGAAGCTTAAGGGTGTCATGTTTTATTAATCTGCAAAGATACAAGTACTTACAAGCTATAGGAGAAGGATTTTTTTTTCTTGTGTCTTACCCACTTGCTAGAGTGGTGTTAGGATTTTAGAGCCAGCCAGCAGGCTTGTGCCCTGAGTCTCTGCCCCATCGCCCCTGTCCCAGTTTGTTGAGGCAGGGAAGAGGGCATGGCAAAATGGAGCTCCACAACAGCAGTCCTCCAAGGGGTAGGATTCATTAAAGGACCCTATAGCAGTGGTGGATCTTATTGCTGCCCAGAAGCAACTTTAGGCATTGTTGGGGCCTCAGGAATCAGAGTCACAATCAACTCGTTGATGTGTCCCAACCCTGCTTCCCATCCTGTCCTACAATTGTGTAGTCTACCTGCCTGTGCAGTGAGACAGTCTCTGTGTGTCTCATTGTCTGGCACCTTCAGTATCTACCAGTTGTTCTGATAAGACTGTGCTGGTGCTATAGATTCCTGTGAGCGGCATTAGCCATAGGAGTCAGTGGATACTGACTTGACTGGATCCTATCAATGGAGTCCTTTGGAAGCCAGCACCCTGGTGAGTGAGAACCCAGTAAAAGGACACAGGGTGTAGTTAGAGTAGAAGGGACTTAGGTAGTTTGTATTTTGGGAAGGTACAAGGGATTACTTGCACCTGTAGGGAGCGTGATGTGCTAATGAGATCATTAGCTTACCAGCTAAGTAGCTCTTAGAAGAAAGCAAGCAGTATAAAAGTCTGAGCCAGGGAGCAGGTATGGGCTCCACATAACTGTTGCTATGTTAACATATACCTGGAGTAGAGGGCGGTATCCCTTTCTCAGTGATACTTACAGGAGTGACTGGGTCAGGCATCATAGATCAGTGATGCAGAAATATAATTGTTAATGTTATAAAAAGTTCCTTGAATGGGCACAGTTGCTTGAAGTCACACTTGTCTGTCACTACAACACCCAGTTTGGCTAACTCTCATTATTTTATCTCAAGTCTAACGATATTTGGTAGTTTTTATTAGTTTCCCAGGATTTTGTGATTCCTGCTGTCAAACTTGCAATTTTCCCCTTATTCAAAAGAGCCTCCATCTTCCATTAATTTGAATGGGGCGGAAGCCAAACTGCCCTGATTCAACATGGCTATCATTTCCCAACAGTGTTTCCATGTAGAAGTAAGTCTTCCCTTAGCAAAGATGGTTATCAGCTCCCATTATTTTTAGCAAAACTGAAGCCTGGCTTCCCTCAGGAATGATGTATTCTGTGGATAAGAGGCTGGACAGGAAACTATGAAGAGGTAAGGGAATGTGGTGAGCATGAGGGAGCCCAATGAAGTGCTGGAGGAGCCAGAGAGGGTGCAGAAGGAAGTAGTGTGCAAGTGAGAGGTTCAGGGAAATGTATGGGGTAAGAAGAGACTAGAGGGCATGAGGGAAATGTAGATTGCATAGGAGAGACAGAGAGATTGGGTAATATGGGGTGTAGGGAGGAAGACTGAGGGTTAATGGGGGAATGTATACGGCAGGAGGCTGATGGGGGTTAAAAGAGAGGGGAAATGTTAGGGATAGGATCTTATAAATGGAAAGTGTGGGAAAATAAGTGTGCAAATATAATAAGGGCAAATGGGAGACAGAAAACAGTGGGGGAACAAGGAGAGAGAATGTGAATGGGAGAGAGGCTATGTGAGGTTGGAAGGGAGATTGGGAAGAGAAAGAAACAGGATTGAGAGAAGTGAGAGGAAGGGAGAGAATAGAATAATTCTTCCCCCACTCCAGAGGTACTTTGGATAACACAATAAGGGACATCTACATCTCATTGGGAATGTCTTATAAAATCATGAATCAGAATTCAGATGCAAAATAGTATAATTGTGATACTGTTATTACAATTACTAGATTGTAAAAGGCTGTAAGATTGGTAAGAATTGCAAACAAATAAAAATTACAGTTTTTAAAAAACATTCATGAGGCTCCATGTTTTTGAAAGTACAGTTTTATTCAGTTTTCTTTCTTAATCTCTACATATTTCAAGTCACTAAGTACAAAAAACATTTAAAAGAAAAATAGTAATGGTGTTAAATTGATGTACTTGAAACAGTGACTTTTCTTGAGATGTCTATTTGTAGTTAGTGTAATGGAATGGCTGACAGCTGGTTTCAGTTGCCATAGTATAATTATGTGGAATAGACTTGTTGCAATGACACTATGTCAATTAAGGAATCTCTCACATTCTAGACTACAAAGAACAAAATGACAGTACAAGATATTCCTTTCCCTCTTTTTTATAAAAAGATAGTGACACTGTGTGAAATTACAGTCCTGTTATGATGACATAAGTCAAATGATGTGAAAGTTTTCTGGATTGATTAAATATCAGCAGCATTGTAATATAGAATATATGTGATATTTGATAACTCACTCTTCTGTTTTGTTCATTATGCTTTGAAATAATGGGGGGGTGAGTTTATTCAAATTTGAACTGATGTGCATAGATATAAATGCGTTGGGTTGTTGATACCTATTTTCTGTATCAATATACGTTTTTCAGTTGTTGTTCCTTATGTCATTTTAAACAACAAATTTGACCCAACACATTTTGATTTTTGTAAAAACTTAAGAAAACATAGATAACAGTGGATGGGAGGTGAAAGTAATTTTCTTGGAAAATTTGTTTTGTAATTGTGTCCATTTTTAAACATTTCACCAAGAGTCAAAAAAAGAAGTGAACACTGTTTTATTCTCTGCCTTCCCCTCCTACTCCTCTTCCTACCTTTCTGCTTTCACTCCATCCCATCTCCACCTCCTGGCTAAGCCAGCGCTTTCATTCTTTTTATACAGAACACAGTCCTGCAGTCACTTTGTTGTATTTGAGAAAACTACAATATCAGAAAGTCATGATCTATGTGAAGTTTATATGAAGTGTGCTTAAATTAGATGAATGAATAGATGCTGTAAGCATTTCCTGATAATAAATGTAATTTCTTTTCATCGCACAGTATTGATCCTACATGTTTTAATAGGTTTTCTCAAGTAAAAAAAAAGGTCTCATTTGCATGCAAATTATGTAATACTTCTAAGTGATACATGTGGAGATCCTCCTCTGCCTGCTTTCCACTGATTATTGATGTCTGTTTAAGGCTTGTTTCTGTTCTCTCCCTTACCAATGTGTATTTATTGGCATTTTGATGAAGGAAACCAAAAAACATCCTATCCAGTTAGATTAATTTCTTTCTGTGGAAGTGCCTAGGAAAAAAAGATATTTTATGCATCAAGGCATGAGGGTGCATTTATTCCATTTAAATAAAACAATCTCCAAAGCATTCTAGTTCTCAATCTGCTTCCTCCTTGACGTCTACAAGAATTAGCCAACTGAGTCATTTGCTTATTTATTTATATGTATTTAAAAATATCCCAAACTATTTTAATTCTAAATTATTGTTGTTTTAGGTTGTGCAATAGCCTTTGCTGAGTCATCCTCCCTCCAGTTGCACTGTCTAGCTACCCCTTGGTGCATCATGTCTGATATTAGTTCATAAACTCCTCTGGGTAGGGGTCAGATCACCTTACCTCTTCTGTGAGGGATCCAGCACATCCTTGGGCTCTGTAAAATAACTGTTATGGTTGTGTTATATGAATATGATTAAGAAGCCCATTAACTTAATTGAGAATTGGAATAAGTGCGAAATAAGTGTTTGAATTATATAATGTCAGTATTTTCAATATTAGAAGTACTTTCCTTACATAAGAAGTATCAGAGAAGACTAAGATACTGAGGTAACTATCTGAGTTAAAACTGGCAAGTGTTTAAGGATCCCCAAGGATGGATGGTGTCATATAAGTGCAAAGTATTCTTATTTATTATTTGTTAATTTGTCTCTTCCATATGCAGAATGACTTATTGTTGTAGTACAACATTACTTTAATTTTCAGCGGCATAATAAAACTAGATTATACTTCCTGTCCTTATTAGTTTTTGTAAAAGTTTAGAAAAATGCATTCTTTCTAATGATGTCTGGCATGTGTTACATGAGAAATCAGTATAGTAAAAGAAGGGATTAATACACAGAAACAAACCATCACAGAGTTGCAAAGTATTTTAGCTGTTGTAGTAAGGACTTCCCACTCTTTTCCACAGTAAGTGTTTGTAGTTGATAATTAGTAACTTGAGTGCCTATAAAGTAGCATAGTTGGTCTTCAACAAGCAAGCAGTAATATAACTAGTAAGTCAAGTGCAAAGGTGTGTGGAAAACTCCAAATCACCTACCTCCGATCTATAATTCTAAATTCTTCATATTTCTAAAAGGTATTTTACTAATACTATATGCTTCCTTAGGACAACCTGCCTTGTGTTGTCCTAAAATTTCCTTTCTGGAATAAAGTTGCTGTTTCAGCAAATGACAGTTATGCACAATTATGAGAAACGTCATAGGTCTCCTGAACACATAGCTTATAGCAGCAGGATCTGTATAACATCGCAATAAACTTCTCCCAAATAGGCTAGTTCGCTGCTCATGATGGGTGAATTTGGACAGGATCAGAAATTGAGGATTTGGTTCAGTGGCTGATTGAAAACTATGTTAGCTTATCTGAAACATAGTAATTATTTTAGAAAAATATTGTTAAAAGAAATATTGTTCCATATTATACTTAAATACAACACAGAAAACATCTAAATATGTTATTGTACTACAAAACTGGGGTAATAGAACATGAGAGCTTTTCACTAAGATTACCAGTTCAAATCAAGTACAGTTCAGAACAGACTGAGGGCAAATCCTAAGTTTGAAGTTGCTTGGGCAACTCACTTGGGAAGGTGACAAGGATTTCATCTTGAAAGTTACCATCTGATACCTGTTAAGTAGACCCTGTAAAATGACTTATACTAATAAAAGAATAGCTAGCTTCCATTATAGTGGAGGCCCTTATCATCCCTGTTTCAAACATGAGGAAACCTGAGGCATAGAGAAGTGGTTTGCCCATGGTCACCCAGTAGCTAGTTACAGAGCTGAGAATAGCATACGGGTCTAGGGCTATATCCACTAAGCTGTACTGCCCATGATGTTGATACTATGTTGTTTCTGAATAGACATATGTCCACATTACAGAATTGCCACCAGTAGAATTGACACTAATTGGCTTCTTTTTGGCAGCCTAAGTAGAGAGGCTGAGTGAGCATTGAACCTAAATTCCCCTTTCACTTCTAGAGGTGATCCCTTTAGCACCAGGTTGAGGCATGTTGTTGAATTTGTGTGGAAAGCTTGCAATGCTGCTGCTTTTGATATGCTTGTTCTCTCAATAAGTAGCACACTTTGAGCTCTAGCTTTGTCAGTTTGGTGCCTTTTTATTGATCACTACATTCACTTAAAAATGTTAACACTACAAAACATTTTATACATTCAGTGCATATTGTTTTACTACTTGGCACTGTGATGTGTGTTGCATATCTCACAGTACTTGTATTGTAAAAGTCTATATATAAAGGTATGTAATGGCTGCATATCAAATCAATAAGTAATGTTCCTCAGCTTAAATTTAATCAAGATCATAATTCAATAACACAGCAAACAATCAACATGATTGAAATTACATAATGGAGATTTCTAAGGAGGGTGTCACTGAAACAATGTGAAAATGTTTTAACTTTTTCATATATTTTATATATATATATTCTGTCTTAAAAGAAAATATTGTGAAAATTGTACCAGCCTATGATAAAAATGATTCTTAAAGAGGAATAGTTAGTTAATATGATAAACTGAGGATGTTAATTATCTGTATGCACCAATTTTAATTATGAAGCTTCAAAGATTTATGAATCCTTAATTATCTTTCTTAGATGAAATTACATTTGGTTTTAATTCTTTCTCTTGTACTAAACTTGAAATCAACGAAGATAACTGTCCTGGGCACAACAGTCCCCCCTCCCCCCCATATGAAGAAACACAGCAGAATGTGAAGCAAAACCAAAATGTGAAAGTAATGAAACTAGCTTGTTTGAATTCTGAAGACAAATGCCCAACAATTTAGCTCTGGGTGGTCCTTTTTCAGAGAAAAAAGGAAACAGTCCCTTTAGCCAATATTGAATATTGAACTTAATGTGCTGGATTCTCACTTACATTGAAGATCAGTTACACTGCTCTGGCAGAATAAAGGAGCCATAAAGTGGGTGTAAATTACATTTTTAATCAGGTTAATTAACAGCCACTTCTAGGCCCCTTTACATTGCCAGAGCAGTGAAAAGTGGACAACATAAATGGGAGTCAGGCCCAATATCTCACTTACCTGTCACCACAGACAAAACCGCTGAAGGAAGTCCCTTCACAAATGACTTGCTTAATTAACCAATTTTTTCCTGTTTGCCCAAGACTAGAGCTTCCAATTGATGTAGTAATTTGGGAGCAAACCCCTTGACAATGTATGCATGGCTTTGTGATCTATGTAATCATGGAATGGCCAGTGGAATAGGCACTGCAATATGTAGAAGAAAGGCCCAGCTACTTCTACAAAATTGTTTCTTCAACATTGGAGCCCTAGGGGAACTCACTGTTCCTGACTGCATCATCTGGTTGAGCCTCTGAACATTATGCCCAGTCCTTTAATGTGCCTCTTGGTCAATTAGAACATTTCAAATCATATATGACTTTTAACCCATATTTTGTTACATAATCAAATCTTGAAAATGTTCTGCATATTCACTACTTGAGTCTCACACTGTGTGGGATATTGTTCCCTTTGAAGATGCACAATGCATGTGTATTACCCTGCTAAACGTGAATGTTGGAAATAAAACTCTCCAGCTCTGCACTGGGAAGGGGCACCTGTCAATGGCCTCTTCACCTCCCACTGGCTCTACAGCTTCTGATTCTTCTGAGCCAGCTATCGTCCTGGTTGGGAAAATGACTCCCTGGCACAGACCAGTGTAGTGATAGACCAGCTCTGAAAACAATGTTCATTAAAAAGTTACTGGAGAATGAGATGTGGAAGAGGTGGCTAGAGGGAATGGAAAACAAGACCTTTCTTCTTGCAGTTGTTCGTAGTTTGGGAGAGGGTTGGAATGGCGCTCACTTCCATCTGCATTTGCTAGCACAAGCCCTCCAGACCTCTTAATTAGTGCATGAGCCTGATGCTGGTCCCCTGCATAGGTGTGACTTTTATCTTCCCATGATCAGTGGTGGTCTTTAGGGAAACCTCTGGCACCCAAATGTTTCCTGGGCTCTTCTTGATAGTTGTTGTTGTTGTTTTTTATTAGGAAGTGAGTGAATGGAGAAAGAACTTGGGGCTACAGTTACATAGTGTCTGTTCACCAGCTGCATAATTGACTTAGGAATGGAGAGAGCACTTCCTGGAGTGTAATACACACAACATGTTATGTTTAAAATAAAACTGTAAATCCACTACACAACCCTACAAAAATAACTGAAAATCAACATAAAACAAATTAGAATATTTTGATAATAAAAAAAGAAATAATTGAAAGATTCTTGGCCTGCCATACAGTGAGATACATTCTGAATTTGTCCCCAATGCCTTTTCAGCCATGCTTGGTAATACACATATGTGACAAATTTGTGTCTTTAAATTTTATCAAAGGTACAGTGTTATTCTACTAGCCACATAAAAGGAACAACATTTTGGATTTCCTCTCTTGAATCTCTGCTTCCCTGTTATGTGGCATTATTGTTGATTTTGTTTTCTTCATGCAGAACTATTATGGAGCTGCCAAAATGATTCTTTCTGACAACCCACTGGGTCTGACATGTGGAATGGTTTGTCCAACCTCAGATCTTTGTGTAGGTGGATGCAATTTATATGCTACAGAGGAGGGACCAATTAATATTGGTGGATTGCAGCAGTTTGCTACTGAGGTATGTAAGACATACAGATGGCTGGTATTTTTACATATGAACCAAAGAATTTTTTAATGATTAAATTTCTTATTGGTGATTTCATTAAATCAAACATGTTGGAATATGCTGTATTGCTAAAGTAAAAATATAATGGATTAAAATAACTAGTACTTTCCTTGAAGCACATTCAGTAATTTAGCTATTGAAAATAGCTTTTCACAATAAATTATTTCATAAGAACATAGAGAGAACTAGTTGTAATCAAGAAGACAATTTAAAATTAGAGCTTGTCTATGCAGCAGGTTACTGTGCGGCAAACCAGCTTGCCACCCTGTAACATCCCATGTGGACACTGCTATAGCACAGTGAAAGTCCTGGAGTGTGGTTTGACTCATTACACCACCACACTCTTAGATTTTTAATAGAGAGAGGGAATTGGATTTAACAAACTTTTCATTTTTAAATTATTTAAAGTGCTGTTAGAAGCTAGGTTAAGACATTTTTTTATTTATTTATGTTTTTAAGTTCAGTATCCTATGTGTATGTACGTACATGTATTTATTTGTTTTATTTATGTATTGGAATGACTTTACATTGCATATATATGAACTTATTAAGGGCCAAATCCTATTTCCTTATGCCACTCCCTAACTCTTTCACATGGGGCATATAGAGCCCAACAGGCAGCAAAAGTAGTGCACTTCTACTTTGCAGTGGGGAGAGGTGTTTAGTTTCAGAGAGCCTCCATAAGGGACCCAGGGGAGGGGCACAGCTAGTGGATTTGTGATTGCATGGATCCACTATCCAGATTTTCCCTTGAAAGGGAGGGAAAGGGTGGCAGATGCTACTCTAACTTATGAGCTGCTGTAGCGGCCATGGAGAAGCTGTGTCAAATTCATGGTCTCAGGTGATAAGGAGGAGTCCATCTCTTCTGATCATTTGTACAAGACCTGCATACCTGGGCTCTGCAAAAAGAAGGGTGTGGCTCTATGTGAATAAAATGTGTGCTTATATAATGTTTACACCCTGTATATTTTATAATTAACCCCATGATTACAGAATCAGTCAATCTTTTATATATGATGACCCATTTAATGGACCATATTATAAATAGAGGGTGTAATTTTGGTTCCCTCCACAAAGCCTGGGAAAAAGGCTGACCCACAGGTCAAAGGATAGAATCTTTATTCCCCCTCCCTGGGAGCATCTGATTGTGTATCTGCATGGACAGGCTTGGCCTTTAGTACAGCTCATAGGCTTCATGTCCCCTTTGCACTGTTTATGGCCAAAGGATCTATATGCACATCTCCTTTCATGCTCCTGCTAAGATATGTCATGGAATTTCTGGAATCCCTCTGTGACCCCTCTGTATTCTGTTTTGAACCTCTTTTCTCCTCTGCTCCCAAAGCAACAGACACACTTTGACCCAATCAAAGTTTGGCCCTGCTAGAGTGGTATCAGAGAGGACTTGGATCAGAATGCTAATCTAGGCCAGGGGACTAGAGGAATGACAGCCAGTGACAGTCTGTAACTTTTTGTCTTACCTTTATATTGAATGACTGGATCATCACAGTCAAGGGACAATATAATCAGCTCTTTAATGACCCTGGCCCATATGCATAAAACTATAACATTTGCTGCAAGACATAAGGCTTACATAAAATAAATAGATTAAACACTTGTCAGGTATATGATAGATATAATAGTGAAATATTACTGTTTAGAAACCAAATGCAAGTATATCTGTTAAAAATTGATTTGTCTTTCCCTTTAGTCTTAATGCCATGATTAATAGGAGGGAATTATGGCTTGATAGATTTTGCTAAATATCTGCCATTCTTCTTCAAAAATCTTTAGAAATCTATTAAAAAAAGCTCAGTGCTGGCACAATGATTGATGCTAAAACTGCAGGACAGAATGAATAGCTCAGAATGGCTTTCACCACAGTGTTTTAAGTTTTGTTTAAAGTGATGTATTAGTATCTAAAGTCCTAACACAATAAAGTGATGCTGTGCAATTCTGCATAGTAATTTTAAAATTTACTGAAATGCACTTTTTTGTTTGTCTTTTCTACATACAATTTCTTTATTTTTAGTATTCTGAAAATATATCTATTGTTGATATTTTACAACTTAATAAGATTTTAGATTTATCGCAGTTTGACTTTGTATACGCTATAGCAATCATAACTAGCAATAGTATGCAGTCCTATTTGTAATAAATATTGACTTTAGCATTGACAGTTTAATTTCTACCAGGTAAGACAGAAGATCTCTTTAGTATTTGAGTTGTAGAAATCTTGGAAGATAGTCAGCTTATTCAACAGAAAGAAATATCAGTACTAACAATTCTGTGTAACTGAAATTAAAAAGAAAATCAGTACATGCAACAGCACAAGTACTGAAGGAATCATAAGTCATTACCAGTAACACAAATGGGCCCTGATTCTGCAAACATTTAAGTGTGTGCATAGATTTATTTCCATGAATGCTTACAAATTGTGTATTTTAGACAAGCAACGTGAGGATATTAATATGAGCTGCACATCAATGGTGCTTCTCATGCACGGTGTAAAAGTTTTTTTTTCTCCCTAGTGTCTTATTTACTAAAAACTACATTGTGCCTAAAACCAAATTTAACAATTTTTTTGCATAGAATTAATCTGAGGATAATATATGTGATTCATTGCACGATAAAGTAATAATAAAAGGCACACTATTCAGTTTGCTGAGATGAAGACAAATTTGTAGTATAGCAGGAATGCAAATTAAAATGGGAAAATACATGGGTATGACATATGTCCCTTTTGTATGTTCCTTTTCTGTACAGTGCCTAATCTGTTCATATGTCAGATAAAACTCACTAACTGTAAAATATTTGTCTTGCATATTTTAAAACACAAAATATTGAACCTCCCACCTATTACACTTTTCTTATTCCCCTCCCAATTTTTTTAACTATTTGCCTCATCTTAAAAAAGATATTGTAATCAAATAAAAAAAGAGAAATGCATTTAAATAAAAGGAATCTAGATCCTGACAGTTAAATGTGAAACTGGACAACATTTTATGTTATACACTCTGTGTTTGTGATATAGAATGTGTATATTGTGTGCCGTTACCAAGGTAACAATTGCAGCTAGAGAATATTGTGGAGTAAAAACTCACTGTGATAAATTAAGGGAGTGTCAAGAACTCAGCGTAGACCTTCTGCTGCACAGGTCAAAATTATATTAATATCTTTCTTTCCCTTCATTCTCCCCCTCCTCCCCATTACCTAGTTGCTTTTAAAATCATGAAATATTTCTATTTCTTGGAATGCAAGTTATGTGGAACTCTGCACTGTAGAGCAGTGCTTCTCAAAGCCAGTCCGCCGCTTGTTCAGGGAAAGCCCCTGGCGGTCCGGGCCGGTTTGTTTGCCTGCCGCGTCCACAGGTTCGGCCGATCGCGGCTCCCACTGGCTGCGGTTCACCGCTCCAGGCCAATGGGGGCTGCGGGAAGGGCTGCCAGCACATCCCTTGGCCCGCGTCACTTCCCGCAGCCCCCATTGGCCTGGAGCGGCGAACTGTGGCCAGTGGGAGCCGCGATCGGCTGAACCTGCGGACAGGTCAGGTAAACAAACTGGCCCGGACCGCTAGGGGCTTTCCCTGAACAAGCGGCGGTCCAGCTTTGAGAAGCACTGCTGTAGAGTATAGTGACAATAAATATAGGTAGAGCTGTATGAATATGAAATCCACAGAATGTACTAACATTTACTTCTTTCTCAATGTTTAGTTACATTTTGTAGGCTTGGAGCAAAAGTGAAGTGCAATTTATTTGACTGTTATTTATTGATGTATTAGTAAGAAGTCTAACAAATAATATATTTCTGATTAATATTATTGACTTTAAAATTAATTTTTCACTGTTTGCAATGAATTATTCTGAATGGAACAGCAGAAGCTAAATAAAAACTGGATTATTTCAATACTTAAATATGGTCTGGACCATGTTCTTCCCTGACTCTCCTCTCCTTACCCCATGGAGGCTTTGTCTCTCTTTAAGGATATCTTCTGGTTGTTGTTACAGCAGGAAGCAATTGGGAAAGGAGATTTAATAGAACATTTTCCTAGAGGCAAGTTATTTGCGGGTAGTTGCTATTAGATAAATTTGATAGTGGCTTCTCTGACTTTAAGTGTTCACAGGGAAACTGGATTGCTATTCTGATACGTCACCTCCTGAGGTTACCCATCAAAATGAGAACTGAGCATTACTCTCTGTTAATTTTTTGTATTCGTCTTGATGAAACCATTTGTCTTAAGGATTGCTTTCATTCTTAATTTGAAATCAAGTTGAAGTCTAAAAAGACTGAGTAAAATATAAAATCGTGCAGCTTGTTTGAGGTGATAGGCAGGAATTAGTGCCCCGGCACAGGATGTGGATCCAGGGACTTCAGATTTCTCAATCTGGTATTGACACAGACTTTCTCTGAGTTCTTGGACAAGTCACTTCAACTATCTGGATGAAATTCTGGCTCTATTGAAGTCAATGGGAGTTGTGATATTGACAGGGCCAGGATTTCACCTTCTGTCTCATTTAACCAGCTTGTAAAACAGGGTATAACAATATTCACTTAACTGCTTGACAGAGCTGAGGATTGTTCTTTGAAGATAAGCAATATATATTTTCTAAATATTATTTAGGCTTACAGAATTTGAGTAGTCTTTGTGTGAGGACTTGGGCCTCAATTTTGTCGGCACTTACTGATGTTCACAAATGTGTGCAGAATTAGTGATTTAATTTCTGCTGGTGAAAAGAAATGGTCAGTTTTAAGTACCTGCTCATAGATATGGCCTATGGAAAAGGCTTTATTTCCTGGACCATACATTGCTAGTAAATAAAACTACTTGAGTGAAAATAAAATTTTACAACTTCAGGAAGCCTACAGATATCTGTACTTTGCTTAATATTTTATTTAATTAAAATTAATCCACATGCTTATTTTTACTTTAATAATATGTTCAAATGTACCTTAATAATGCATTCCTGCCTACAGCATTCATTCAGACAAGCGCCATTGGGAATTTATTGGAATGTATGAGGATAGTACAATCAGCTCTTAAAATTTACTGGCTTTATTACTTGGAAAATATATTTATTTTCAGTTGGTGAGCTACTAACAAAACAATATTAGAATAATTCAATAATATGAAATGTGCTAAAATGTTTCAAGCTAAATTAGTTGAAGTCTGCTCTAATAGCTGCTTGGCATCACATTATTCTTAATGAAGTGTTAAAAAAGCAGTTTTAAAAACTTTTTAATCAAGGTATCTTCACCTCTTGTTAAGTATGGGGCTCCAGAAATGTACACTACACAATGGTGAAGTTGAAGCTTAGGTTACTTACTAACAACTGAGTCCTTTCAAGTGCCTCCTTACTTTTCACAGATTTTTGGAATCAGTTATTTTGTTTCTAAAGAGGTGGTCATTACATTGAGGGTGGGTCATTAAATAGGACTGCTAATCATCCCAGAAGGTGTATTGCTGTGTAGGTGTACTGGGACTCCCAATTCTGAATCCAATCTATTATATACTTCAGTTTATATCAGGGGTTATCAGAGCCGCAGTTCTAGTTTAATGTTGAAATCCATCTTCCATTCTATTCCCACTTTTCCATAACTTTCCCAAACAAATTATTGGTCTCAGTCCAAAGATAAATTAGAGCAAAATTGTCTAGCCATCTTTGAATTATGCACACACGGGGAGAAAGAAAATCTTCTATACTTTCCACTAAGGAATATGATGTTCAGACAACTCAGAAGTGGTTGAAATGAGAATTGGTAAATATGACTTATTCTGTAGATTTCATTAAGACTTGAACCATAGGGTCCCCTAAACTGCTCTAAGGGCTTATAGTAGCTTTAGCTTTTTAAATCACACTGAGAACTTAGTGTGATATAAACAGTTTATTAAGCTTCTAGCGATTCAGTTAAGGACAACACGTCATTCAGGAGGCCTCACATAAGGAAAACAGCTGGTTTCAGGAGGTATCAAACTAATTAACTCCAGAACAAGAGACTTACAAGCTTGGCTTGGTAAAGCCAATAGAATTTATAAACTCTGAAAACTGAATGGTCTGACTTTAATTTCCCCATTCCACACTTGTATAGATTTTGTTGTTGAAGGATTTTGTCATTCTTAAGGTGCCTTAAGAAAGTTTACCAGCTTTCAAATTCAAGAAAATGAACTGTGCATATCTTGTTTTCTTTTGTAATACAATAGAGTGTAAAATCTTTGTTAGAATGTATGGGTTCCATTTTTAAAAAAAAAAATAGCTGGGTATTTTATTTATGTGCAATGCTGGGGAGGAGCCAGTGGTTGTGGTACATGACGGTACCAGTGACATAGGAAAAGATAGGATAGAGGTCCTGGAAGCCAAATTTAGGCTGCTAGGTAAAAGATTAAAGTCCAGGGCCTTTATGGTAACATTCTCTCAGATGCTTCCAGTTCCACATGCAGGGCCAGTTAGGCAGAACTGCAGGGTCTCAATGTGTGGATAATATGATGGTGTTCAGAGGAGGAATTTAGCTTTATTAGGAACTGGGGAACTTTTTAGAAAAGGAATAGCCGGTACAAGACGGGTGGGCTCCACCTAGGGTGACCAGATAGCAAATGTGAAAAATCGAGATGGGGGTGAGGGCTAATAGGAGCCCATATATAAAAAAGCCCCAAATATTGGGACTGTCCCTATAAAATCAGGACATCTGGGCACCCTAGCTCCACCAAACCAAAAGGGAACCAGATTGCTGGCATGTAAAACTAAAAAAATTGTAGAGGAGTTTTTAAAGTAAGGGTTGGGGAAAACTGACAGGTGGAAATGAGCACATGATTTGGACAGAGACATCCCTCAGGAGGATTTATTAAAGGGGATGTCATATATCCTAGTAAAGAGGAAAGGATAGAAGTTGGTAAAGTACAGGTAGAAGCTGAAGAGGAACAGCCAAATGAAAGATGAATAGTCACATGAATGCAGCCAACTAAATATTGATGAATTTTATAAGTGCTTGCAAGCAACTGCAAGAAGTCTAAATATTAAGATGGGTGAATTTGAGTGCCTGGTGGAATGATGATAATCAATGGGCCATGGTAACACCTGCATACAAAATATATAGGATGACAGAGTAGGTTGTTCTGGTGGTGGAGTGGCACTATATGTGAAAGAAAACATAAAGTCAAAAAAAGTTAGCAGTAGGAGTATTCTACCAACCATTTCACCAAGATGGTGATGGTAACTGTGAAATTCTCAGGGAGATTAGAGAGGCTACAAAAACAGAAAAAAACAAAAATAATGGGGGATTTCAATTATCCCCTATTGACTGGGAACATGTCACCTCATGATGGGATGCAGAGATAAAACGTCTAGACACCATTAATGATTGCTTCTAAGAGCAGCTAGTCCTGGAACCCACAAGAGGGGAGGCAATTCTTGATTTAGTATTAAGTGGCATACAGGATCTTGTCCAAGAGATAGATATAGCTGAACTGCCTGGTAATAGTGACCATAATGTAATTAAATTTGACATCCTTGGGGGCATTTAATTTCAAAAAGGGTAACTACAAAAATGTGGAAGCTATTTAAATGGAAATTAAAAGGAACAGTAGCGAGTGACATGCCTGCAAGCAACATGGAAACTTTAAAAAAAAAAACACCATCATGGAGGCTCAAACTATATGTTATACCCCAAATTAAAAAACATCAGCAAAAAAACAGGACGAGGACCAGAAAAAGAAATACCATGGCTAAGTAAAGTAAAAGAGGCGGTTAAAGACAACAAGACATCTTTTAAAAATTGGAAGTCAAATCCTGCTGAGGAAAACAGAAAGGAACATAAACTCTGGCATGTCAAGTGTAAAAGTATAATTAGGCAGGCAAAAAAGAAATTTGAAGAGCAACTAGCAGAAGGCACAAAAACTAACAGCAACAATTTTCTTAAGTACATCAGAAGTAGGAAGCCTGCCTAACAGTTTGAGGGGCCACTGGACAATCAAGGTGTTAAAGGAGCATTCAAGGAAGAAAAGGCCATTGTGGAGAAGCTAAATTAATTCTTTGCATCGATCTTCACTGGAGAGGATGTGAGGAAGATTCTCACATCTCAGCCATTCCTTTCAGGTGACAAATTTGAGGAACTCTCGCAGATTGAAATGT
Organism: Chrysemys picta bellii; assembly: GCF_011386835.1. Taxonomy (NCBI): domain Eukaryota; kingdom Metazoa; phylum Chordata; order Testudines; family Emydidae; genus Chrysemys; species Chrysemys picta. The sequence goes on along the minus strand of NC_088798.1, from coordinate 36,692,580 downwards.
CTGTAGAGGAGACTTTGGAACAAAATGATGAATTAAACAGTAGTAAGTCACTAGGGCCAGATGGTATTCACCCAAGAGTTCTGAAGGAGCACAAATATGAAACTGCAGAACTGCTAACTGTGGTATGTGACCTGTTGCTTAAATCAGCTTCTGTACCAGATGACTAGAAATTAGCTAAAATGATGACAATTTTTTTTTAAAAACAGACTTCAACTGTGATCCTAGTAATGACAGACCATTTAACTTCAGTACTAGGCAAATTAGATGAAGCTATAGTAAAGAACAGAATTGTCATACACACACACACACACAAACAGGATACCTTGGGGAAGAGTCAACACAGCTTTTTTTAAAGGGGAATCATGCCTCACCAATCTATTAGAATTCTTTGTGGTCATCAGCAAACTTGGACATGGGGATCCAGTGGATATAGTGTACTTGGACTTTCAGAAAGCCTCTGACAAGGTTCCTCACCAATGACTTTTAAGCAAAGTAGGCGGTCATGGGATGAGAAGGAAGGTCCTCTCATGGATCAGTAACTGGTTAAAAGATAGGAAACAAAGCATAGGACTACATGGTCAGGTTTCACAGTGGAGAGAGATAAATAGCAGTGTTCCCCAAAGATCTATACTGAAACTAGTGCTGTTCAACATATTCCTAAGTGATCTGGAAAAAGGGGTGAACAGTGAGGTGGCAAAATTTGCAAATGATACAAAATTACTCAAGATAGTTAAGTCCAAAGCTGACTACAAAGAGTTATAAATGAATCTCACAAAACTGAGTCACTGGGGAAGAAATTCAGTGTTGATAAATGCAAACTAACGCACATGGAAAACATAATTCCACATATACAGACAAAATTAAAGGGTCTAAATGGGCTGTTACCACTCAAGAAAAAGATATTGGAGTCATTGTGGATTGTTCTCTGGAAACATTTGTTCAGTGTACAGTGGCAATCAAAAAAGCTAACTGAGTGTTAGGAACCATTAGGAAAGGGATAGGTAATAAGACAGAAAGTATCATAATGCCACTAAATAAATCCATGGTACACCCACATCTTGCATGCTGTGTGTCATTCTGGTCACCCCATTCCAAAAAAAGATATATTAGAATTGGAAAAAGTACAGAGAAGGGCAACAAAAATGATTGTGTATGTAACAGCTTCCATATGAGGGGAGATTAAAAAGACTGGAAGTGTTCAGCCTAGAAAAGAGGCAACTAAGGGGGGGGGGATATGATAGAGGTCTGTAAAATCATGAATGGTGTGGCAAAAGGTGAATATAGAAGTGTTATTTACCCCTTCACATAACACAGGAACCAAGGGTCACTCAATGACATTGATAGGCAGTAGGTATAAAACAATCACAAGTACTTCTTTACACAATGCATTGCCAGAGGATGTTGTGAAGGCCAAAAGTATAATTCAAAAAAAGAATTAGATACGTTCATGGAGGATAGGTCCATCAATGACTATTAGCCAAGATGGTCAGAGATGTAACCCCATGATCTTCATGTCCCTAAACTTCTGACTGCCAGAATCTGGGACTGGACGACATGGGCTATGATAACTTGCCCTGTTGTGTTCATTCCCTCTGAATCATCTGGCACCTGCCCCTGTTGGAAGACAGGATATTGGGCTAGATGTGCCATTGGTCTGGCCCAGTGTGGCCATTCTCATGTTCTTATGATTCTTACAGTTTGGAATAGGTTTTCTCATTTTAGATTTTTAACTAAAAACAATAAAACTACCCAAAACAATTTTTCACTTTAATTCAGTTTTGTTCATTTTTAAAATAAATTAATTTTAGCTATTCTGGAATTATAGTAGTTTATCGGAAGCATTGTTGGTGTGATTTTCCCCAACGTTTTATGTTGGTTTATGTCTCAGATGTGCTGCTAAGAAGCTAAATAGTAGATCTAGAGATGAAATGAGCTACCTAATCCAGATTTGCAATTTGCAACATTGCTGTTGTTAATACAACGAGCATTCTGTGAATTGAAAATAGTGACCAAAGGAAAAATTGGTAGTAAAATACAATTAGAAATTAATTAAATTTTTAAACTGATAAAATGTAATAGACAACTAGAAAATTATCATAGTTTGCATAAAATAAACAGTTTGAGGTATAAATTAACACTGAATTGTACATTAGAGTCTACAGTTGTATAATGTATGTGCGCTATTAGGACTGTTGTATATGAAGAATATTCACTTTATATTATAGCACACACACAAACCTACATTAAAATTTTTATTAAGGTTGCAAAGTCAAGTACTCCAAAGTTAAGAAATGCCAAAATTTAAGTTGGCTATGCAACCTTAATTCAGCCCCCTTGTATGTAGGCATTATAATATAATCTTTACTTACATGATTACATACTATTTCCCCCCAGAAACTGTGCCTCATTCAGAGACCAGTATGACAGTGCTCACTTAGTGAGTTTTATTCAATGTTTTGTTTTATCCTCAGTGTTCAGTCTGTGACCCCTCACTGCACACTATTCAAACTCTGCTCTCAAGATGGAACAGGGTGAAACAGGACAGTGAGAGCACAGGAAAAGGCTTCTTGTTCTCAATTCAGGGCTTAGGCCCAGACCCGGCATGGCATGAAGAAGTCAGAAATTGCGATTGCAGGGAAAATCCTGCTCAGCCCTCCTACAGCCTTGGGCTGGAAAATGCCCAGTGAAGATGGAAACTTTGTGGAAAGTCTAGTAAATCGCTACTGAGCATGTGCAAATGGATAGCAAAAGCTACATCCCTTACACCAAGGCAACCTCTCTGGCAAATTTAAAGTCCCACCTCCAAAGCATGGTGGCACTAGATATGACAAGATCATGGGCAGGAATGGATAGAGCCCTTGAGGTGAGGCTGTAATGGAGATTTTGAAAGGGAAAATATGTGGATGATTTCACCCTTTCTCTAGGGCGGGGGAGAAAATGGTGAAAAGGAGAAAAAAGAAAAGGACAATTGGACTCAGAAAACTCAAACTGAAAAGTATCAGAGGGGTAGCCGTGTTAGTCTGAATCTGTAAAAAGCAACAGAGGGTCCTGTGGCACCTCTGAGACTAACAGTAGTACTGGGAGCATAAGCTTTCGTGGGTCAGAACCTCACTTCTTCAGATGCAAGTAATGGAAATCTCCAGAGGCAGGAGATACCTGCCTCTGAAGATTTCCATTACTTGCATCTGAAGAAGTGAGGTTCTGACCCACGAAAGCTTATGCTCCCAGTACTACTGTTAGTCTCAGAGGTGCCACAGGACCCTCTGTTGCTTCAAACTGAAAAGCACATTGGAAAATTGGTTCACAACCTTTTGTATATACACAAAAGTAATGCATGAAGAGAACCTGGGGTTGAAGTGTGGCCCTTTAAAAATATATGGTAAGGAGGCAATATGGTATAGTGGTTAGGATGTTGGACTGGGAATCAGGACCTGAATTCTTACCCTGGCCTTGCAACAGACCTACTGTGTAACCTTGGGTAGGTGGTTTTTCTCATTTGGGGCAGTGGAGGATCAGAGTTTGCTGTAGGAACAGAAGACCAAGACCTATGGCTGAAATGCATTGAAGAAGGGGGTGGGGGAAGTGTTTTAATTCTTCATGCAAATACAAACATGGATAAGGAGTGTGGAGAGCAGGATGGCATTTGTTAGAGGTTACAAGGGAAAGAGAAAATCCCTGACTGGTAAAAGTCCTACTAAGGATTGCACTTTACCTCTCTTCACCAAGGTATCATAAAATTTCTTTATAACTTGCCCACAGTCAGGGCAGAGGAAGAAGGGAAGATGGTATTCACATGTAAGGTGGTATTTTACACTTACTTGGTATGCGGAAATAATTACCTTCCAATAGGATTTGTACAGTGGAACCCAGTGAAATTTAATCTCTTGAATTATAATGTAGTGAAACTTCACTGTAAAATGAGTGAAAGTCTTTTGAAATGCACTGAAGCAATTTGCAATTTTCACACTATGGGTCTTGACAGGCTTAAAATGCAAAACTCCCATTGAACTCCAGATGGCAAGATATAGCAGGCTCCACTGTATCAAGACAGTTTTAGCCTATGCACGAGAAGACAGAATTAAGGTTGAGCATTCAGACTTAACTTTTAGAATTTCCTGCACGATTGCTTGATTTCTCAACCTTAACATTGCAGTAATACCTGATTTCCCCCCACCCCATTTATTTTAACAATTGGTTAAATTTTGAGTCTGACGTAGGTCTGTACCATTTCAGTTAGTGCTCCTATTTGCTGAACAATGTATTTAAAAATAAAGAAAATGTACGAATAATATTTGTATATATGTACTGCATAATTTATGCATTAAAATATGCTAGGTACCTAATTTATATTACTGACTAGCATTCTAATACATGAGCACGTGCCTTTAATATATAAAAACTAATGGAAATGTAAAAAATGGAAAAGCTGCTACCTCCTTCTATATGAATTTAACAAAGGACACGTTTTAAAAAAAATCCTATTCCATTTTAGTTATCACAGTCTAGTTTCACAGTACAATGTAAGCTTTTCAGCCTGTGAAATCCATTAATAACCACATTAAACCCTCTCATATTGTATGAGTTGTCAGATATAAATGATTCTTTTAAAAACAATTATCTATCTCTTGCTTCGTGCAGTTAGTTAAAATGCAATGCCAATTTACAACGGCTGGTAAACATTTTTGTTTTTTAATCATTGGTTTACCTAGCTGAGAGTTTTCAAGGCAGTGTGAAGAAAATGAACATTTGTTCAAGCCATAAATGAAAATTTCAGTTCATAAGTTTGTTGTGCCAAAGTTTAACTTGAAAAGAATATGCACTTCCTATTTCTGGGGAGAGTGTGCTAGATGTCACCCACAATTATGGTAATGTGTTTATTAACAGTATACATTTAAAAAGGGCTAGATGGTGCCTGTAGGGCGCAGCCTTGCATTGGGAGTTACATAGCGCTGTACTGCCCCTGGGAAATACTGAAAGGTGCTCTCCCTTAGAGAGGCAGAGTGATTCCCAGGGCTCTCTCTAGTGTGATATATTGAGATTTTTCATTGGCAGCACAAACTGTTGACCCCTTTTAAATGTACTGGACTGCAGTGCTATTACCAAGATACACTACTGGGATCTACAATGCCCCAAAAGTGCCAGAGATTAAATGGAGCCATAACTCCCTTCCCCATATGCACTAGCTAGCAAGGGCAGGATTCTACATGGAAAATGCTTAGAGGCTGCAGTTCTGTCCTGTCCTTACACAGTCCATAGAAGGCAGAGAGGGTCCTTCTTCCTGCTGTTACACTCTGTGGTCATAAGGGCCAGGCAGAATCTGGTCCAATGAATCTGGAATCTGTCATTGTATATGATTTAAACTGTTGTTTAAAAATGCAAAGCGTGAACAAACTTTGTGATGTTTTTCATTGTAAAGAAATAACTGCCTAAGTTATATTTTCAGTTATAACAGCTAGTGGCTTTGTCATAGACCCCAGAATCAGAGCTATGCCCCAGCTTTTAAACAGGAACCCCATCAGTCTGCCAGACCCACAAGGGACTCCAGTCTTCCTTCAAGATAGGCCACACTGCCTCCTGACCTCAGAGACAGAGGCTCTGGGCTCAAGCACTCCTGCTTCACACTGAGCTCTGCCCAGTGAGTCCAAGTGAGATAGGCTCCTCCTCATAGGCTTGTACACTCTTCAGGGACTAATGCACCTTAGCATATTTGCAGTGACACCAGGCAGTGTTTTCAAAACAATAGGGTTTATTAGTCAAATGGAACACAGCATTGGAAAGTCCTTAGATTAGCATACGGAAATGAAGGTTAAGACCTTCTGTCTGGCCAAGCCAGAGCCATCCACCAACTGAGCTGTAATGGACTCCAATATCGTTTCTGAGTAGCAGCCGTATTAGTCTGTATCCGCAAAAAGAACAGGAGTACTTGTGGCACCTTAGAGACTAACACATTTATTTGACCATAAGCTTTCGTGGGCTACAGCCCACTTCATCAGATGCATAGAATGGAATGTATAGTAAGAAGTTATATATACATACAGAGAACATATATATCTTCTTACCATATGTTCCATTCTATGCATTCTATGAAACATGTTCTCTGTATGTATATATAACTTCTTACTATATGTTCCATTCTATGCATCTGATGAAGTGGGCTGTAGCCCACAAAAGCTTATGCTCAAATAAATTTGTTAGTCTCTAAGGTGCCACAAGTACTCCTGTTCTAATATCGTTTCTGTCTCTCTCAACTTGTAATGGGCTCCATTACCACTTCAGTCTCTCTCTGACCCTTTTGTCAGTCCCAGGTGAAAGCAGCGAGCCTCTTCCAGAAGTCCACTCCTTTCCCATTGCCAATCATCTCTCCACCCTTTGTTCTCAACCTGATTTCTGCTCTGCTTCCCTGTTGAGAGGTGTGAGGGGGGGGTGGGGAGGGATAACCTCCTTCCTCTTGGTCATTGATTGCTAGGTGTGAATGATCTAGTCATTGGTGCTTCCCATTGTCTCTTTTGGATTCTGCATTGATATGGGTCTCTTTCAGCAAGTTCCAGACAGTTCCTTAACAACCATTTGTTGCTCCCCAGACAGCAAGGCAACATACACCCTCATGTCTCCTGTGCTGCCCCAACAGCAGACTTAATGTCCCCCCCCCCTCCCCCCCCCCACTGGGTAGCAATACAAAGTACGGAGAGAAACCGAAGTAGACATAGGATTAATACAAATATTAGAGAAAATTCTCACCTGACCTCTGAAAATCAGGCCCATTTAAGTTGTCCCAAATTAGAGACCCCAAATTGGGGCACCCAAAATCACTGAACATCTTTGAAAATCTGGCTCTGAAGGCTACATTTTCAGAGTTCTTTAGGTACCTAAAGAAGCAGATAAGAACCATATGGGATTTTCAAAAGCACCTAACTCCCAATAAAATCAATAGAAGTCAAGTGCTTAGGAGCTTTTGAAAACATCTAGATGCCTGTCTACTTCTTTAGACATCTAAATACCTTTGAAATGTGGGCCTATGTGACTTGCCCAAGAGACTATTGCATTATCACAAAAACATTTTTCTTTAACAATAAGGCTAATCTGGACCCTATTTTGATGGAGGCACCCAGTAAGGGACTCCACATCTTTTTTTTTTTTTTTTTTTGCAGTGTTCTCCTTCTCAGATGGGGGTTTTCTCCATCCCTGAACTTTGTTTCCCAGAAATCTCAATCCTAAAGTAACTTTGGGACTCTGTGCAGGCTTTTCATCAATGCAGGCTGTATTTAATTGTGCACACTATATTACTACTTTGGGTTCCCCTACTTTCTATTTACTTGTGCAAGCAGAGTAATTCCAAGTGTTTTAGTTTCTATTGTTGTATGATTTTGGTGGAAGTATAAAGCATCACGTTGAAGGTCAAGTGATTTGATCCCCTGAGAAATGAAATAAAGAAATATTCCATGCATGGTATCTTATTACTAGGAATCCTAGTTTTCCATGATCAAAAAAACAAAATTCTCCACTAAAATCCATAAAAATCCATGTTTTTCTGCTATTAAAATGAAATCTGATCACGAGAGTCCCTCTGCCCAGGGCTGAAGCATCCCCATATTCCTGTGTGTGCACCAGTGGCATGGGGTTCGACTGTATGTTTTGTTTTTACATTTTGTGAAAAAATAAAAAAAGATTTTCTGTAAAATTGCAAATTCTGCATTTCTTCCATGGCAAATGGATTTCTAGGATCACTACTTATTACTCTTATAAGTTTGATATTATGAAGGGAAAAATAAGTGGTGATACTTGAGCATGTTTGACATATTGCTAATTTCTCCAATAATGTCTCCTTTTATGGTTATGTGCTTTGGTCCTTTTAAGGTGCTAATGGAGCTATGACGGTTTATACCATCTGAGAATCTCACCCCAGAATAGTAGCTTTGTAAAGACCAAAAAGAACCTCTAAAGAAACTAAAACTGAGAACACAGTGCTGCTGTAACATGAAAGGATACATGGGATAGGGAGTCATGGGAGATTATTATAAAACATTTTGCAATTGTGTTTGCCATATTGATATAGTCTTTGATAACTAAATCCTGCTCTGAGCTGTACTAGTGCACAAAGAGTGAAGGGAGCTAGGGGAGTAACTTTTCAGCCAGGCAGGATTGACTGGCAAATTGGGGATGGGAGGAGGAGTCTATTTGCTGTGCAAGCGAAGATTTTCCATAAGAAATCCCTTTCCCTGGACCCAAATGAATATTTGTATGCATTTATATAATGGTAGTCTATTTTAATGGATTGAAATAAAAAAAATTGTAATAATACTAGCAGAAAATTACATTGTGATCAGTATTTTAAAGCCATTTGTAGTAAAGTTTGAATACTGGGATTGTCATTGTACAGTATTTATCTTCTTAAATGTATTTCTTTTCAGGTATTCAAAGCTATGAATATTCCTCAGATTAGAAGCCCTTCCTTACCTCCCCCAGCAGAGATACCTGAAGCCTACCATGCAAAGATAGCTCTCTTTGGTGCTGGGCCTGCAAGTATAAGTTGTGCTTCTTTTTTGGCTCGATTAGGTTACTCAAACATCACCATATTTGAAAAACAGGAATACATTGGCGGCTTAAGGTAAAAACTGGGAAAATGGGTGTTTCCTGTGGTTGTGGGACGCATATGAAATACAGTTTGTTCAATTCTGGTCAAACCAGAAACTTAGGGGAGATAATGACAAATTTTAAAGATTCACTTAAAAAAACAACCAACATTCCTCATCCATGTTAAATATTGTCCTTAGTTGCACATATGTTTGAAAATTCCCATTCAAATTCAGTGACTGTAAAGAACCAAATTATGTTAAAAAGTAGACTAATATATAACTGCTATGAAGGGAAACATAGTTTTCACATCTGCAGCTTTTTCATTTAGCCATGGAGATATGAAAAGAATTGGAACTGAGATCTGCCTTCTCAAAAGGGCATACACACTTTTTCCAGTTCAGGTTGGACAATCACATCAGTATCTGTGTATGCAAATCCTTGCGCTGTACATTTATATGAGGCTTTGCTCAGGTTCTAGAGAACCTTTCCCCAAAAGTGTCTATACATTTTTTTTTTAATTTTGGTTCTAAATGACCGAACATTAACTATTTTAATGGCTCATTTATTGCATTAATAAACAACAATGTACAGTGTTTCAGACTTTTAATAAATTGGAATGTCACATGCTAAATGGGCTGATTCTTCACTCCATTACACCAGTTGAAAGAGCAAAGAATCAGGCCCACTATGTCTACATATTTTAAAAAGACTAATGTCACATCTCTTTTCATTTAAGTGGTAATCCAGGACACAAATTATCTTTTGTTTACTTGTGACAGCCATGAGTAGCCCCTTCTGTGTGGTGATTCTGAGAAATACGGAACGGGTGTTCTCTACCCACTTTTAGTTTGCTCTATAAAATACAAAGCTGCAGTACTCACAGGTATTACCAGATGAATCCTTTAGAAAATTTAGTAATGAATGCCTTCCCCTAAATCCAAAAGTTATATTTAAAGGATCATGAATTGCTGTGATTCTAGCTCTACCATGTGCAATAATGAATAGATTTGTTTAACATAATTTAAAAGCATTTTTAATGTGGTGGAAATGTCTAAATTTAGAATGGTTTTATGAAGTTCCCTATGCAAGTATACATGGAAATAAACATAAAGCAATCATCACATACAGTTGGAGTGAAACCTGTGTTTACAACTTCGATAAATCATTCTGTAAGGGTGAAATTCATACCTGATTTCCACAGCCATTTACAAAGCCTGAGTAAATGGGATTTTTGCAGGTAACTATACAATAAAAGAATAGAATCCATTTCTTCAGTCAGGGTGCAGGGCAGCACTGCAATCTTTCTGAACACTAGAACATCACTTACACCATCACCACACAGAAAGTATGGTAACAGGTCCTCTGCATTGAGGGATGAATTTCTCCCACTATGGCTGTAATTGTGATTATGTCTTCCAAGACTGGTGGCACCTCTAAATGTGTGTTAATATATTTTAGAATTTGAATACTGGGTAAATGTAATGTCAACACACAAATAAAATATCACACATTTAAAAAAATCACAGTGAAGTGTAAAAAAGGAGGACCAAGTCTGTCCCTGGTGCAACACCACTGAAGTTAATGGAGTTGACACCAAAAATGAATTTGATCCTCAATGTCAAATACTTAATCCCTGGAGGTTACAGAGAGTTAAGCAATGCTAGAAAAGTAGAGCTGATGACTTCCATTTAGGTTCAAAACTGTTCTGCCTAATTACCAAAAGTGTTAATTTAGCTGATTGTGTTATAGACACTTCACCACACAGACCCATTTTACTAACATTGACTGCCATAGGGGATTGCAGATTTTGTGCAAGACGTATCTATCCACTTAATGAAGAAGCATGTATTGGTTTTTAAAAATATTTTATTGAAAGTCAATTTAGTCACTTTTTAAAAAATGCTGTTTCTTACACTATCATTTTATCCTGTTGACAATTCACATCTACTTTGTGCTCAATGCTGTAACTTTGTTATTAATTTAAAGAAACACTTTCTTCAGTTACATGAAATGTATATCAATGCATATGTAATCTGAGCAGTGTGAACTTTACTATGTGCACGTTCATTAAATTTCTAACTGAATTAAATTTAAATTTCATTCAGTCACCTTGCCCCCTTCCAAAAGGCCTTACTTCAGGAGTCACCCATTCCCACGCGGTCTGTGATCTTCTTTCCTACTTTCCATTCTGGAAGATCACAAGGTTAGCAGCAGCCCTAAATAATGACAATGCTTTACTCTCATTCTTTGTGCAAAACACCCATTGACATTTAATGGGAGTTCCACATCTGGAATAAAGACAGAACATGGCCTTAACTACTTTTGCTCTCACTTTGACATTGGTTTAGAAGGGAAGTTAATCTCAGAGCTGTCATCCGTAACTGCTCAAATTAGGCCTGAATAAAGACTAGGAGTTGATGGGTCAAAAAGTAATTTTCCCTCTGCTGATACTCACACCTTCTTGTCAACTGTTGGGAATGGGCGATGTCCACCTTGATTGCATTGGCCTCATTAGCACTACAAAGGTAATTTTCCCTCTGTTAATATTCACCCCCTCTTGTCAACTGTTGAGAATAGGCCACTTCCATCTTAATTGAATTGGCCTCATTAGTACTAACCCCCCACTTGGTAAGGCAACTCCCATCTTTTCATGTGCTGTAATATATATATATATATATATATATATATATATATATATATATATATATATATATACACACTGCTTACTGTATTTTTCACTCCATGCATCTGATGAAGTGATTTTTATCCCACGAAAGCTTATGCCCAAATACATTTGTTAGTCTCTAAGGTGCCACAAGGACTCCTCATTGTTTTTGCTAGTACCTTGCTAATATTTTTTTAAGAAGTTCAGCTGCCCCTGATTCTTTTTTAAGTGACTTTGTAAATAATTCAAAATGGCTAAAAAGGCCAAATTAGATTTGTATTTGGAATCAATTGCCTTATAGATGCAGTGTTGGTGCTTTTTTAGGCTCTTTTTTTCTGAGCATGTTGTTCTTCCCATGTATATGAGGATTATACCTAGTTTGAAGAATATTTACCTTGGAGAAAGACAGCAGATTATTCCAATTTCTATAACATCAAAGTGCAACAATATTGATCTCTCTCTCTCTTTCTCACACACGCTCTCACACACACGCATGCTCCTTTTTAAAGGAATTAAAAAATTAAGGAAAATATTCTTGGGAATAGGGACAGCTACTGAATACTACCAGTGATAGACTGGGCCCATCTCATATTTGAGAAAATGAAAGGCCTTCAACAAATATATTTATGGGTTGAGAAATAATGGATTTCTTTATTGAATCTCTATTTCATTATCCTTTGTCTTGGCTCACTCTTTTCTTATTGTGACATGAAAGTTGCATTGTCATGACACATACATTATGTTTGAAATATAGAATGCTTTTAGTTACATGCTGAGCAGAAGAGCATCAAGATGGTCAGCATTTGAAACTACGTATAAAAGAAAGTAGTAAAGTCAACTTTTTTGCTATGTATTTATGGTTGACAAGCCTTAAAATAAATGAAACCTGCCAATGTGTCAGAGTTAGATGTAAAGGGGTTGGAGTGGTCAATAATAACATGTAAAATGGAGCTAGTACAAATCTCTCTGTCACAGGGCTTTGTTACAGAAATTATAACTATATTAATTTTGGCAAGAGATTAGGTTTCCAGAAGATTTTGGAGTGTCTTTCACCTTCTGGATGTTGTATCATTTTATCTTTATTGAATGAGGACATTTAAAACGGCCTTCACTAGACTTAATGGGCCAGACTGTTCTGATTATAAATTGGGATAGTCCCATCGAAGTCAGCGCTGATTTATACTAGCTGAGGATCTGGCCCTATATATTAATACCCCTGGAGCAGTAAATCTGGTATTGGGACATTGAAGAAGACTTCAATACCCTCATTGCCCCGCACCTCCAAGAAAAAAAAGAACAAAGTAAGAACATACATTAATTTAAACAGTAATCGTGAGTCTGGAATAAGACCATATTTCAAATTACTGACTTCGTATATTGTAGTAAAATGTAAGGGAACTTGTAGAATATAACTAGAGGGTGAAATGTGCCCAGCATTGACTAGAAAATAATTTAGACATCCAACTTAAAAAAAAATGGAAGTTTGACTATTAATTATAGGGTAACTTCATCATTTGTGGCTAGAATCTCTCTCTGTTAGGTGGGCACATTCAGTATAGAACGTGTGTATAAATATAGAGAAGGATTAGACATTGATGGTTACAACCTGTTGTGACAGTGATGTTTTTAACCTTTATAAAAAGCAGAAGTAGTTCTTTTTAGATATTGTTACTGTAGAAGGTGTAGGAATGTAGTTGTGATTCTCTGAGAAACTGATCAACCTCTTAGTTTCTTTATCAAACTGGTTGTAGTTCCTGGTTAACAGAGATATGCAATAAACTGCACTGGACAAAGTTAAACAGTATTTAGAATCCTTGTAACAAGTAAAAGGGCTTATGTAAAAAAGGATACAAAATAAAATAATTTTTTGTTTCCTATTTTGAGGTGGATGATTTTGGTTTGTCAATACTAAATCTCTTTAACTAAATGAGTCATGTTCCTTCACAGTTCTGTTAAATACTTGAAAGTCATCTTTTTACAGACACAAAATTCACAAGATTTGCACTGTATGTGTTTAATGTTTAGTAACTGAAAAGTGCTGGCTCTTTAATAGCTGTCAATTGTTTCACAGTCTCTTTTGTTTTTTCTAGTACGTCTGAAATCCCTCAATTCCGGTTGCCATATGATGTAGTGAATTTTGAAGCTGAGCTTATGAAGGACCTTGGAGTGAAGGTAATGAAAACTATAATCTGCCTATGTATAGCTCAAAGAAAAAGGAGCAAGAGCTCTGTCAAAGATTAACAGCAAAATGTCATGCACATTAGTGAAGAACAATTAAAACTAATACTAGGCAGAGGCAGGAAGATGCTTCCTCTTGCTCAGGGCATTTGTCTGTCTGCTGTCTGAATGCCACTAGTTTGGAAAAGGGCAATCAATAGTTCTCATCTGGCATGCCTGCATGTGATTAATTGTCTGTAAGAAACAAATTCCTAAATTGCTTTAGGGGTTCAATGTAGCTATTGGAATGATTTGATTTCTTTAATCAAGTTGTTTTCATGCATGTTTGGTACTACTTAATACATTCGTATTTGACACTTCTCCCTCCACCCCAGTTTTCTTTTAATAGCTTGTAATGCAATCCCACATTGATGTTTATTTTACTTATTACATGCATTAAATTAACAAAGTAGTGACATGATCTGTTATAAAAAATAACAGTAATTCAACTTCTTGGAAAGCAATAGTTTTGCATTGGCCGTATTTTATTAAACAAACACTTCTTGATTATTTTTAGATAATGGGAATGTTGTTTTATTGTTCATTCAGTGCTTGCTGTAGAGATGTATTTAGTGTGTATAACTCCCGCTCATTTTAATAGAAGTTATGTGTGTGGAACATATCTCAGGATCAAACCCTTACACAGAAGACTAGATAATAACTTTTTAACTGATTAAGGTCATATAAGAATCATATAAGTAATCCTTACTCACAGTCTTTTATCTTGGTCCAGTGGATAGAGAAGCAGACTGGGAATCATGAGACCTAGGGTGAGATCCTCACCCCCCTTCAACACTCTATGCTCAGTAAAAGGCCTGGAGCAGTATAAAGGTTAATCTACACTGTGGCTGAGAGCATGCCTCCCAGCTTGTGTAGACAGACCCATGCTAGCTCCATTTAGAGTAGCACAGTAAAAATAGCTGGGGGTCAGATGGATTGTACTCAGGTGGCTAGTCCATGCTGTTATCTTTGCAGCAATGTTCATGCTGCTATTTTTAGTGTGTTAGGTCAAGGAGAGCTAGCACGTCTGTCTATCTGGGTTATGAGGCATGCCTCCAGCTGCAGTGTAGACATAGCATAAAAGCCCCAGATCTTGTCAAGCGAAGATTACTCTGGTTCAGGACTGTGGAAGATAGCCATAAGGCTGCCTTCTGAGCATTCCCTCACAAGCTGTGACGTAGAGGGCATGCTACAGGCAAATCTGAAGGCATCAGGCATGTGCGGGAGGAGTCACAGAATGTAGCATTACAGAGATTTTAGACAGTTCTGTGGCTCATAAGCAGCTGACGACAGGCTGCAAAATTTAGACCAGCCCCCAAGGCTGTCTGCTACTCCAGAAGTTTTGGAGCAGTACACAATTGAGAGCTTAAAATTAACATGGCCACTCCCTTCTCCTGAGGTGTGAGTTCTGTGCTGTGCCACTTAGATTTGCAGCACAGAATTTTACCCTAGAGTCTATTCTCAACTAGGCCATTGATTAGCTATGTGACATTTGGCAAACCACTTAACTAAGTACCTCAGCTTTGTGCCTCTGTAAAATGGGAGTATCTTACCTACCTTTGTGTAAGCTATTTTGAGATCTTTGATGAGAAGTGCTATAATGTATAAATGCTAAGTATTATTGATTTATGTTAGTAATTCTCTTGAGTTCAATAGGAATTACTCAGATAGATAAAGGTTACAGGACTGGGCCTTAAGGGATTGTAAATCCTCACATAAAATTAGTAGTGACGTTTAAATTGAATTATTAAGTTTTCATAATATATGTACATATTAGAATAAAAATGTATAATAATTCATAGGTGGTATTTTGTACCCATTGAATGTGCAGTCTATAGTCAAAAGGATCACAACTACACACAGCTTTAGCATTTGATAATATAATCTATAAAAGGAGAAAATAAGAAAGGGCCAGTCCTTAAATAAAATATATTACATTTTCCATCCTCCATTTTTTCAGGGATGGGGAAAACACATCTTCATACATTTCTAAAAGGGAATACAGATAAATTCAATAAGAGTGAGAGAGGCCCCATTATAAGAAGCATTTATACAGTGGAGCATCACAAGTATAGGAGTAACAATGAAAATGAACAAACAAAAACCAGAAACAATCATGCATGTATTTACAATTGTTCCTTTCCTTTTTAAGCTAAATTCACCTTGGAGGGCCAAGTTGACTGTTTTAACCTGAAAGGCCACATGGAAATATTTAAATCTTAAATGAAGACAATATAATAGACAGACACTAGAGACTCTAGCCATTAGATTCAATGTAAGTTTTGTTGCACTGATGAAGGCCATGAAAAGTGGGCAAAAACATGAGAATAGGGAAATACAGTTTGACACACAACAAACTAAAATTATGGATTGTCCTGAATGAAGGACTGTGAAAATTTGAGCGAGCTAGAATAAAAAATACTAACTACCAAAAGGAAGTAAGGTCTAGGGCAGCCGCTCATTTGAGCCTGCTGCTCTCCTCTTAGATCTGATTGTCCTTTGCGTGTTCATGCTCTGTGCAGATCCTCTGGCTGCTGCCCTGATATGCCCATTTTTGACCTGTGTTGAATGCATTTCCTTGTGAGCTCTGACACACAGTTATCTTCCGCAGCATACATGGAGATGCAGTCCCCCTCAGAGGTTCTCTACTGAAGTGCTCACTAGCACAGCACAATGAAGGCTGCGTGAGCCCTATTATGCCATTTAAGATGGAGACCTAAACACTCTAGCATTTTTTTAATAACAAAAGGGCCAAATTTTGCCCTTATTTCTGCTGGTATAAATCCAAAGTAATTCTGCTGATTTCAATGGATTTATACCAGTATAACTGACAAATCAATCCCTCAGTCCGCTGTCTTCTCCAGAAACAAGCTTAGGATTCTCTTGAGCTCATTTATTCTCTTTGCTTCAAAACCCTTTTGTTTTGTTTTAAGATAAGTTTTAGATCATGCTCCTCAGACAGCATGGTCGATTGTACAGAGCACAGGAACAGGAATAAGGAGGCTTGGTTGCTAATCATGGTTTTGCTAAAGACGTGGTGTGTGACCTTGAACAAATTATTTCCCCATTTTGAGCCTCAGTTTCCTCAGCTGGAAAATGGGAAACATGATTCTTATCCTTTGTAAAGTTCTTTGAGATCTAACAATGAGCAGTGCTTTGTAAGTGCTTGTTGTTTTTATTTATTACTCTTTGTGAACTTACCAGTGAAATAAATTCATCTGCATTTATTCCTATTTTTTACATATTTTGATTAATTCCAGCCAATGAAATGAATGGCTCTGAGCACCATTGATCATGTAGAAGAAATACGATTAAATAAATGCAATTACAAACCCAAATTATTAATTCCATTCTTAACTGGTTAAAAGATACGAAACAAAGGGTAGGAATGGAGAGAAGTAAATAGTGGTGACCCCAGAGGTCTGTACTGGGACTAGTCCTATTCAAAATTTGCAGAAAATACAAAACTATTCAAGATAGTTAAGTCCAAAGCAGACTGCAAAGAGCTACAAAGGGATCTCACAAAATTGGGTGACTGGGGAACAAAGTGGCAGATGAAGTTCAGTGTTGATAAATGCAAAGTAATGCACATTGGAAAACATAATCCCAACTATACATATAAAATGATGGGGTCTAAATTAGCCATTACCACTCGAGAGAGATCTTGGAGTCATTGTGGTTAGTTCTCTGAAAACATCCACTCAATGTGCAGCGGCAGTCAAAAAAACGAACAGAATGTTGGGAATCATTAAGAAAGGGATAGATAATAAAACAGAAAATATCATATTGCCTCTATATAAATCCATGGTATGCCCACATCTTGAATACTGCGTGCAGATATGGTCACCCCATCTCAAAAAAGATATACTGGACTTGGAAAAGGTTCGGAAAAGGGCAACAAAAATGATTAGGAGTATGGAACAGCTTCCGTATGAGAAGATATTAATAAGACTGGGACTTTCCAACTTGGAAAAGAGATGACTAAGGGGGGATATGATAGAGGTCTATAAAATCATAACTGGTGTGGAGAAAATAAATAAGGAAGTGTTATTTACTCCTTCTCATAATACAAGAACTAGGGGTCACCAAATGAAATTAACAGGCAGCAGGTTTAAAACAAACAAAAGGAAGTATTTTTTCACACAACACACAGTCAACCTGTGGAACTCTTTGCCAGAGGATGTTGTGAAGGCCAAGGCCTGGTCAACACTAGGACGGGAGATCAATCTAAGATAAGCAAATTCAGCTACGAGAATAGTGTAGCTGAAGTCGACGTATCTTAGATCGACTTAGAATTTCTTACTTCATGTCCTCGCGGCGCAGGATCGACGGCCACGGCTCTCCCGTTGACTTTGCTTCTGCCTCTTGCCAAGCTGAAGTTCAGCAGTCGATGGGAGAGCGATCGGGGATCGATTTATCGCATCTACACTACACGCAATAAATTGATCCCCGATAGATCGATCGCTACCCGCCGATCCGGTGCAAAATGTAGACATACCCCAAGACTATAACAGCATTCAAAAAAAGAGCTAGATAAATTCATGGAGGATAGGTCCATCAATGGCTATGAGCCAGGATGAGCAGGAATGGTGACCCCAGCCTCTGTTTGCCAGAAGCTGGGAATAGGCAACAGGGGATGGATCACATGATGATTGACTGTTCTGTTCATTCCCTCTGAAGCACTTGACATTGGCCACTGTTGGAAGACAGGATACTGGGCTAGCTGGACCTTTCGTCTGACTCAGTATGGCCGTTTTTATGTTAAATAATTTTGAAAATCTGTATTAGGTTCCCTTGAATTGTTATCTTTTTCCTTGAGAGTAAGTACCAGTCCCCTTAATCTTTCCACAGAATAAAGATTTGTCAAACCTAATGTTGTTTTAAGCCCCGAGCCTGTGGTTGAATCTGTATAGGTGGGCCCTTATGCCCACAAAGAGTACCACTGATTTGAGGTGGGGCTCCTTGGTGTAAGAGGTCCAGTTGCAGAATCTTAAATTAGTTTAATTTTTGCTGCATCCTCAGTGAGGCTATATTACCCTTCATTTGGTGCAATGACTAGTATTGCACGTAGGATCACCTTATTTGTTTGATGCTCTGACATGCTGTTAATCCTATCTAGTATCTTGTTTGCCTCTTTTTTCTTCACTTCTATGCAATAGACTGGTGGCATCAATGATTTTTTTCACAGTAACCCCCAAGACTTTTTCCTGATTAATGTGCTAGATGATTGTTCCATTTACCACACATTCCCTAGACTGGTGCCTTGCTCCCAAATTAGGTTTCTTAAATCCTGAGTTTCATGTGGGGATATTTCATTACCAAACCAGTATCAAATACAACCATTTAAAACTGCTGTTTTGCTGTGCTGTTGTGTTCCATGCACAGGTTTTTTCTATCTTTTTCTGTTTGCTTGTTGCTGGCTGCTGTTATGCCAGGAACAAAATAGACCCTCGGCTGTCCCCCACCATCAGGGGAATACAAAGGTGGCTTTAAGCCATTTTATGCCCCCTCCTGACTTTGATCAGACCTGAAGATCTGGCCCTGTAAGTCTAGCTCGAAAAAATATTTTATTTATTTGATTAATTGACCATTATGAAACTTTTTGAGATGCCAGTAAGAGGAACATGACAGAAATTAACCCAATTTTTAATTATCAATTTCAAATTACTTAATACATCTTTATAATGTTTTATTTTAGATCGTTTGTAGTAAAGGCCTTGGAATAGAAGGAATGACCATCAACACCTTGAAGGAAGATGGCTACAAAGCAGTCTTCATTGGAATAGGTAGGAATGTCTTATTCTCCTTTATTTCATTTTATTTTGTTTTGTTGAAAATGAGAATGATTTTTGCCAATAAATGGGCTGTATTTCAGTATCTTAGTCAGACAAGTTTAAATGTCTTCAGTGTAAACCAAATGATGTGGTAAGAAAAAAAATTCTCTTGTCTGTTTGATTGGTTTGAATCTGGATTTCCCTGGCAGTTACTGCAAGCTGTTCCTGCCTGATGGCAATTCAGTGGTTAATGTGAATTAATTTGGACAGTTCTTAGTGGACAGGTGAGCATATAATAAAAAAACTCCATAACAATTGGCACTAAATGGCACTGTGTCTGGAAGTCTCAACAGAGACCAAAGATTAAATTGTGTTATGCACAGACCTAACCTATTGCACCTTGGGCTCCCTGTAGATCAGGGTTGAAAGACATAGGTATGATAGAATCAAGAAGCTTGCACTGCTGCAGCTCGTACTATATCTGTGGCTAACAGATCCAATTTCCAACACTTTTCATGAACTTTGAAAGTACTGAAATTCTTTTCCAATTACTTATCTGAACACTCTATGCACCTTACTGTATATATGTGTGTAATAAATTATAAAACTAGGAACAAAACAGCTTACAGGTTTTCTCAGTTTGATATCATGTACCCTTTTGAAAAATAGATATACTTTATGAGAGGTTACTAAGAGAATTCAGTTGCTTCCCATGAGATGGCTTTCAAACCACAAAGTTAAATAACCAGAAGCAATGCTTTCCACTGTCACTTCCATTTTCCTTACTGAGGGAGGAGGAACTTTGCATTTACCTATATTCTTTCACTCTGAAAGTTGGAAAGAGAGTCAGCGTACCATTGCAGTGGTTTTTTTTTGTTAGTTTAATTTTTTGGGGTGGGGAGGGGTTATTTGTTTTAACTGAAATTTGTTCAAACATAAACTTAAATGATTCATATGATAGTTCAGCAAGCCCTTCAGAAACGTAGTTTGATTGGCTTTACTTATTGTTTAGTGAAAAGTTTCAAAAGTGGATGTACTGAAAGTTACTAGCAATAATTGCCATTCTGGCCTGAGGGATATGCAAGCACAATTTTCAATTTTTGTGAGCAGCTTACTATACCCACATAATTAACTAGTGAATATGTAAGCCAGTGACACTGGGCTTTATTGCTTTTTCTTTCCCCTATAAGAAGAATCGACCATCCTTCAGAGGTAGATTCCAGAGCTAAATTGAATTATGGTGGGAGTTGGCTTTAACAAAATAAATTGGCTTTGAATTCTACTTAAAATAATAATTTAATCTCCACTCCCATTATAAAAATACCCATCTGATATTTAAACCATTCCTGCTAGCTTAATTAGATTAGGTTATGTGTTAAAAATATTTTGGAATACAGCAGTACCCATCCCTAACATATAATAGCCATGTTGAACATATACTGTCTACAGTAGGCATGAGGCTTAATGCTCTTTATTGATCTAGACATTGCCTAAGTGAACATAACAGGAAATAAGTTGTCCAACTGTTCCTTCCTATTATTGATTAGAGAGATGTAATACTTAGTACAGCGACAACTGTTGTTTACCATCTGGGTATTCAGTATAATAAGCTTTGCAGGTTCATTCTCTCATGTGAATATACTACCAACCATTGTGATTTATATAATCCTAAATCCTCTCATTGTTAGGCCTGGTCTACACTAGGCGTTTATGTCGAAGTTAGCGCCGTTAAATCGAATTAACCCTGCACCCGTCCACACTGCGATGCTATTTAGTTCGACATAGAGGTCTCTTTAATTCGACTTCTGTACTCCTCCCCGACGAGGGGAGTAGCGCTAAATTCGACATGGCCATGTCGAATTAGGCTAGGTGTGGATGGAAATCGACGCTAATAGCTCCGGGAGCTATCCCACAGTGCACCACTCTGTTGACGCTCTGGACAGCAGTGCGAGCTCGGATGCTCTGACCAGCCACACAGGAAAAGCCCCGGGAAAATTTGAATTTGAATTCCTTTTCCTGTCTGGCCAGTTTGAATCTCATTTCCTGTCTGGACATCGTGGCGAGCACAGCAGCACTGGCAACGATGCAGAGCTCTCCAGCAGTGATGGCCGTGCAGTCTGGGAATAGAAAGAGAGCCCCAGCATGGACTGATCGTGAAGTCTTGGATCTCATCGCTGTGTGGGGCGATGAGTCCGTGCTTTCCGAGCTGCGATCCAAAAGAAGGAATGCAAAGATCTACGAGAAGATCTCTAAAGACATGGCAGAGAGAGGATACAGCCGGGATGCAACGCAGTGCCGCGTGAAAATCAAGGAGCTGAGACAAGGCTACCAGAAGACCAAAGAGGCAAACGGACGCTCCGGATCCCATCCCCAGACATCCCGTTTCTACGAGGCACTGCATTCCATCCTCGGTGCTGCCGCCACCACTACCCCACCAGTGACCGTGGACTCTGAGGATGGGATACTGTCCACGGCCGGTTCCTCAGACATGTTAGGGGACGGGGAAGATGAGGAAGGAGATGAGGAGGGCGAGGCAGTTGGCAGCTCTCACAACGCTGATTTCCCCGACAGCCAGGATCTCTTCATCACCCTTACAGAGATCCCCTACGAAGCGTCCCCAGCCATTACCCCGGACACAGAATCTGGTGAAGGATCAGCCAGTAAGTGTTGTAAACATCTAAACATTTATTTTTAACAAAACAGGAATATTAACAATTAAAAGAATGGGTTGTTCATGATTAGTGTGCCCTAGGCGCTTAACGGTTTAGTAAGGGGCAGTGCAAGTTTTGAAAAGAAATCTAGCAATGTCCGGTTTTCAGTGATTGTCCTGCACAAGCCGCTCTACTGTGTATTCCCTGCTACTGCAGCTACAGTAAAATGCGGTCTATATGTGCGGGGATAGAGCAGTAATCCTCCTGGGACATCTCGATGAAGCTCTCCTGGAGGTAACTTGAAAGCCGTTGCATGAGGTTCTTGGGGAGAGCGGCCTTATTGGGTCCTCCGAAGTACGACACGTTGCCGCGCCACGAGATTATCAGGTACTCGGGGATCATTGCTCTGCACAGCAGGGCGGCATACGGCCCTGGTCTTTGGAGGCTTTCCCGGAGCATTCTCTCTTTGTCGCTCTCGGAGATCCTCATCAGGGTGATGTCGGCCATGGTGACCTGCTTTTAATTAGGTAGGGGAATGTTAGTGTTGGGACTGCTTTCCCGTTCCTTTACAGAACTGTCACCGCTGGTTTGCAGCCACGCGGTGGAGGCGGGAGAGGGGCAGCCGAAAGGGATCATTCCCGGGGACAGCCGCGAGGGGGTGGGACAGGGGCAGAGTTCCCGCTTGCCGGATTGCTGGCAGCAGGGACTGACATTGATTTAAATGTGAAATGAGGCCAGTGGTAATATAAAAGTTTTAAACTGCCACAAGTGTACGGCTTACCATGTCTGCCTGCAACAGAAATTCCGTTGTGCTGCCTCGCTTCTCAAATGTGCTGTTCAAGACCCCAGGCACAGAATGCGAAGGCCGAGAATTCGACCTTGTGCTGAGTGCGCATGTGAAAGGTGCTGTGCATGGTCTTGTTCACAGAGAAAGACTATGTTCTTTGTTCACAACTACATTTATCTTTCAGAGGAATTCACTCCCTTTTTCCCATTTCCACAGCCCCGTCTGCGACTGTCTCACAACCTAGCCTGGAATCACACTCCCAGAGGCTAGCGCGGATTAGGCGTAGGAAGAAGAGGACACGGGAGGACATGTTCTCTGAGCTTATGGCCTCTTCCCAAGCCCAGGCAGCACAGCAGACCCAGTGGCGGGAGAACTTGACCCGAATGCACCAAGCCAACATGGATCGGGAGGAGAGGTGGCGGCAGGAAGACCAGCAGGCGACTCAAACGCTGCTTGGACTACTGAGGGAGCAAACGGACACGCTCCGGCGCCTTGTGGATGTTCTGCAGGAACGGAGGCAGGAGGACAGAGCCCCGCTGCAGTCCATCTCTAACCGCCCTCCCCCGCCACCAAGTCCCATACCCACCTCACCCAAAGTGCAAAGAAGGAGAGGCGGCAGAGTCCCTGCTAACTCTCACTCCACCCCTGCAGAGAGCTCTAGTAGCAGAAGGCTCTCATTTCCCAAAATTTGAAAAGTTCTTTCCTTCCCGCCTGACACAAGCCCACGTCCAAGTTTCACCTCCCAATGCCATGTGTAGTTGATAATAAAAAATTCGTTTCTGTTAACTACTGTTTCAATCATGTTCTTTTGGAGGAGGAGGGGAAAGGGGGTTGGAAATTGGACAGGACAGTCTCCTTTGGCAGGGTACATAGTCGGGGGCAGGCACAGCAGCAGGGCACATACACAGTGCAGTGATGCAGTGACTAGTTGCCCCGGTTAGTCTGGGAGGTTGTTTTGATGTAATGTTGGGGGGGGTGGGTTGCTCTGTGACTTTGTGGCGGGGGAGGGCAGTTACAGATCTTAAGCGCCGGTCCTTAGACAGGATCACAGAGCCACACAGCATGGGATCTGTAACCGTCCTCCCCCTGCCACAAAGTCAAATAGACCTCCCATACACACAGTCCCGATCAGGAGGGGTGACAGGCTCCGTTGAAACAAGCATCCCACCGCAGCGGAGCCTGTCAATCCTTGAGTTTAGAAGCTGCATTCGCATCACAACACTAGACCCGCCCCGCACCACAGTCTGCGTCCCAGTTTTAAAAAATTCCCGCTAAAACAGTATTAAAGAAAACGGTGTGCTTTAACAAAGTAGAACTATTTTTATTTCGACACGTGTGTTGGAGGGGGGGTGAAGGGGGTATGTAACTGGATAGGATAGTCAACATTACCTGGGTAAAGAAACGGGGGCAGGTTTAGCTTCTCAGTACACAAACTATAAAATCACAGGTTACCCTGCTCACTCAGGAACTTTGCTTTCAAAGCCTCCCGGATGCACAGCGCTTCCCGCTGGTCTCTTCTAATCGCCCGGCTGTCTGGCTGTGAGTAATCACCAGCCAGGCTATTTTCCTCAACCTCCCACCCCGCCATAAAGGTCTCCCCCTTGCTCTCACAGAGATTGTGGAGCACACAGCAAGCTGCTATAACAATGGGGATATTGGTTTCGCTGAGATCACAGCGAGTCAGTAAGCTTCTCCATCTCCCCTTGAGACGGCCAAAAGCACACTCCACCACCATTCTGCACTTGCTCAGCCGGTAGTTGAAGAGTTCTTTTTCAGTGTCCAGGGCGCCAGTATAGGGCTTCATGAGCCAGGGCATTAGCGGGTAGGCTGGGTCCCCGAGGATGACTATAGGCATCTCCACATCCCCAACAGTTATTTTGTGGTCCGGGAAGTAAATACCTTGTTGCAGCCGTCTAAACAGACCAGAGTTCCTGAAAACACGAGCGTCATGAACCTTGCCCGGCCATCCCACGTAGATGTTGGTAAAACGTCCCCTGTGGTCCACCAGTGCTTGCAGCACCATGGAAAAGTATCCCTTTCGGTTAATGTACTGGGTGGCCTGGTGGTCCGGTGCCAGGATAGGGATGTGAGTTCCATCTATGGCCCCACCGCAGTTTGGGAATCCCATCGCTGCGAAGCCATCTATGATCGCCTCCACGTTTCCCAGGGTCACTACCTTTGGCAGCAGTACATCAACGATTGCCTTCGCTACTTGCATCACAACAACCCCCACGGTAGATTTGCCCACCCCAAACTGGTTCGCGACTGACCGGTAGCTGTCTGGCGTTGCAAGCTTCCACAGGGCTATGGCCACTCGCTTCTGTACACTCAGTGCAGCTCGCAACCGGGTGTCACTGCGCTTCAGGGCAGGGGACAGCAACTCACAAAGTTCCAGGAAAGTTCCCTTCCGCATGCGAAAGTTTCGCAGCCACTGGGATTCATCCCAGACCTGCAGCACTATGCGGTCCCACCACTCAGTGCTTGTCTCCCGTGCCCAGAATCGCCGTTCCACGGCATCAACATGACCCATTGCCACTGTGATGTCCTCGGCGCTGGGTCGCCTGCTTTCTGACAGGTCTGTGCTACTCTCAGACTTCAGGACATCACCGCGGTGCCGTAGCCTCCTTGCCTGACTTTTCTGCATCTGCCTCAGGGAAACCTTTATGATAAGCTGCGAGACGTTCAGAGCGGCCACAACTGCAGCGATGGTCGCAGCGGGCTCCATGCTCGGAGTACAGTGGCGTCCGCGCTGTCAATGACTGGAAAAGCGCGCGAACTGTTTTCCCGCCGGCGCTTTCAGGGAGGGAGGGCGGGAGTGATGGACGGATGACGACAGTTTCCCAAAAGCACCCTCGACTCATTTTGTTACCCAGAAGGCATTGCCGGCTACACCCAGAATTCCAATGGGCAGAGGGGACTGCGGGAACTGTGGGATAGCTGACCACAGTGCACCGCTTCGAATGTCGACGCTATCACCGTTAGTGTGGACGCACAAAGTCGAATTACTGTCCTTAGTGTGGACACACACGTTCGACTTTGCAATATCGATTACAAAAATTCGATGCAAGTAAAATCGAACTACTCTCGTAGTGTAGACAAGGCCTTAGAGACATTCACGCGTAGGAATTTCCATGAGGTCATATTTCTGTATAATTGTACACAGGGCAATATGCCAGGTTATCTTCTTTCCTGTTTTAATCAACCTGACTATCCCTCTTCTAATTCTTTTGTTTTATAAAATCGTGGAAGTTAGGAGGGAAATGCATAAATGAGCATTTGTTTTCTCAACATCTAATAGCTAGAACAATCATCCTTACAGCATCAGCATTGTTAGCTATTACAACATACATTTATTCAAACATTTGAAAACTTCTTTGTTATTACTGATTAATTGTCAATTTACCACAGTGTATTTGACACCTCTACCTCGATATAATGCAACCTGATATAACACGAATTCGGATACAACGCGGTAAAGCAGTGCTTCGGGGGAGGGGGGGGCAGGGCTGCGCACTCCTGTAGATCAAAGCAAGTTCAATATAACGCGGTTTCACCTATAACGCGTTAAGATTTTTTGGCTCCCGAGGACAGCGTTACATCGAGGTACAGGTGTACCTGTAGAATGGTTGGATCTTATATAGAGAGAGACTGTCTGTTTCCTTGCTTACACTCAATAAGGTTAACCTGGCATACAACATGTTTTAAATAAAGGCATTTAATTTTATGTAAATATAGACATAATTGTGTCTCACAAATAAATATATGGAGCCAAATAGTGGTTTTACTTTTGTGAGAAGTGCTGGGTAAGTGAGCAAGTGCAGAGTTCTAGTAGACAAGCAGAGGTGCTGTGCACCACTTGCTTTGACCACATGTAAAGAGAATGCATTAGGAAACAGAAGGGGAACAGAGTGTATAACACTCCATACATGGGCTGGTGAAAGGTACTGTGAACTCGCAACAACCCTTGCTGCCAGAGGCTGGCAGACGTGCAAGAAAGATAGAGTCCTTGACTATGCCCCCAAGCCAACTTGTTATGCCCCCTTGTGGAGTGCTGCCTGGAGCTCTAGCCAGCACTTTCTTTTTGTGGACAGTGATCACTAGTGACCTCATTCCACTTAGATCCTGAGCATGGGTGGAGGAAGATGGAGGGGCAAGTGCAAACTGAGCCCACAGTGTGTCTGGATCTGCTGTGTGTATAGCATAACAGAATATTTATTATGCGCTCTACTAAAGACCTTTACATATGTTGATTCTGAGAACTGGTTTCTCTGTTTGTGTTCTTAGTCTACTAAACTTTTATTGGGGGTGGTGGACATAACCTAATGAGGAGGGCTTTAAACTAGGTTCACCAGGGGAAGGAGACCAAAGCCCTGAGGTAAGTGGGGAAGCATGAGCAGGATAGCGCAAGAGGGGAGAACTCCTGCCTCATACTGAGAAAGCAGGATGATCAGCGAATTATCTTAAGTGCCTATACACAAATGCAAGAAGCCTGGGAAACAAGCAGGGGGAACTGGAAGTCCTGGCACCGTCAAGGAATTATGATGTGATTGGAATAACAGAGACCAGGTGGGATAAATCACATGACTGGAGTACTGTCATGGATGGATATAAACTGTTCAGGAAGGACGGGCAGGGCAGAAAAGGTGGAGAAGTTGCATTGTATGTAAGAGAGCAGTATGACTTCTCAGAGCTCCAGTATGAAACTGCAGGAAAACTGGAGAGTCTCTGGATTAAGTTTAGAAGTGTGAGCAACGAGGGTGATATCGTGGTGGGAGTCTGCTATAGACCACCAGACCAGGGGGATGAGGTGGATGAGGCTTTCTTCCAGCAACTAACAGAAGTTACTAGATTGCAGGCTTTGGTTCTCATGGGGGGACTTCAATCACCCTGATATCTGCTGGGAGAGCAATACAGCGGTGCACAGACAATCCAGGAAGTTTTTGGAAAGTGTAGGGGACAATTTCCTGGTGCAAGTGCTGGAGGAACCAACTAGGGGCAGAGCTCTTCTTAACCTGCTGCTCACAAACAGGGAAGAATTAGTAGGGAAAGCAAAAGTGGATGGAAACCTGGGAGGCAGTGACCATGAGATGGTCAAGTTCAGGATCCTGACACAAGAAAGAAAGGGGAGCAGCAGAATACGGACCCTGGACTTCAGAAAAGCAGACTTTGACTCCCTCAGGGAACTGATGGGCAGGATCCCCTGGGAGAATAATATGAGGGGGAAAGGAATCCAGGAGAGCTGGCTGTATTTTAAAGAATCCTTATTGAGGTTGCAGGAACAAACCATCCCAACGTGTAGAAAGAATAGTAAATATGGCAGGCGACCAGCTTGGCTTAACAGTGAAATCCTTGCTGATCTTAAACACAAATAAGAAGCTTACAAGAAGTGGAAGATTGGACAAATGACCAGGGAGGAGTATAAAAATATTGCTCAGGCATGCAGGAGTGAAATCAGGAAGGCCAAATCACACTTGGAGTTGCAGTTAGCAAGAGATGTTAAGAGTAACAAGAAGTGTTTCTTCAGGTATGTTAGCAACAAGGAAAGTGTGGGCCCCTTACTGAATGAGGGAGGCAACCTAGTGACTGAGGATGTGGAAAAAGCTAATGTACTCAATGCTTTTTGCCTGCCTTCACGAACATGGTCAGCTCCCAGACTACTGCACTGGGCAGCACAGCATGGGGAGGAGGTGACCAGCCCTCTGTGGAGAAAGAAGTGGTTCGGGACTATTTAGAAAAGCTGGACGAGCACAAGTCCATGGGTGCTAAAGGAGTTGGCGGATGTGAACGCAGAGCCATTGGCCATTATCTTTGAAAACTCATGGCGCTCGGGGGGAGGTCCCGGATGACTGGAAAAAGGCTAATGTAGTGCCCATCTTTAAAAAAGGGAAGAAGGAGGATCCGGGGAACTACAGGCCAGTCAGCATCATCTCAGTCCCTGGAAAAATCATGGAGCAGGTCCTCAAGGAATCAATTTTGACTCACTTAGAGGAGAGGAAAGTGATCAGGAACAGTCAGCATGGATTCACCAAGGGCAAGTCATGCCTGACTAACCTAATTGCCTTCTATAACAAGATAACTGGCTCTGTGGATGAGGGGAAAGCAGTGGATGTGTTATTCCTTGACTTTAGCAAAGCTTTTGATACGGTCTCCCACAGTATTCTTGCCGGCAAGTTAAAGAAGTATGGGCTAGATGAATGGACTATAAGGTGGATAGAAAGCTGGCTAGATGGTCGGGCTCAACAGGTAGTGATCAATGGCTCCATGTCTAGTTGGCAGCTGGTATCAAGCGGAGTGCCCCAAGGGTCAGTCCTGGGGCCGATTTTGTTCAATATCTTCATTAATGATCTGGAGGATGGCGTGGACTGTACCCTCAGCAAGTTTGCAGATGACACTAAACTGGGAGGAGGGGTAGATACGCTGTAGGGTAGGGATAGGTTACAGAGGGACCTAGATAAATTAGAGGTTTGGGCCAAAAGAAACCTGATGAGGTTCAACAAGGACAAGTGCAGAGTCCTGCACTTAGGATGGAAGAATCCTATGCACTGCTACAAACTAGGGACCAAGTGAATAGACAGTGGTTCTGCAGAAAAGGACCTAGGGGTTACAGTAGACAAGAACCTGGATATGAGTTGACAGTGTGCCCTTGTTGCCAAGAAGACTAATGACATTTTGGCTGTATAAGTAGGGGCATTGCCAGCAAATCGAGGAACGTGATCATTCCCCTCTATTCAACATTTGTGAGGACATCTGTGAGGGCTCATCTGAAGTACTGTGTCCAGTTTTGGGCCCCACACTACAAGAAGGATGTGGAAAAATTGGAAAGAGAGGAGGACAACAAAAATGATTAGGGGGCTGGAGCACATGACTTATCAGGAGAGGCTGAGGGAACTGGGATTGTTTAGTCTGCAGAAGAGAAGAATGAGGGGGATTTGATAGCTGATTTCAACTACCTAAAAGGGGGTTCCAAAGAGGATGGATCTAGACTGTTCTCAGTGGTAGCAGATGACAGAACAAGGAGTAATGGTCTCAAGTTGCAGTGGGGGAGCTTTAGTTTGGATATTAGGAAAAACTTTTTCACTAGGTGAAGCACTGGAATGGGTTACCTAGGGAATTGGTGGAATCTCCTTCCTTAGAGGTTTTTAAGGTCAGGCTTGACAAAGTACTGGCTGGGATGATTTAGTTGGGGATTGGTCCTTCTTTGAGCAGGGGGTTGGGCTAAATGACCTCCTGAGGTCCCTTCCAACCCTGATAGTCTATGATTCTATAATTCTATTAACTTGAATGTTGGAAGCAAAATTTTTAAAAAACGTTGCTTGCATCAAATATAGTTTTGTAAGTTTGTAATAATTCAATTCAAAGATCAATTACTTAGTAGAATAAGACCAGGCTGTTCTCAATTTTCTCTACCAGAGGAAGTGGAAGTAAAAGGGCATGGATGATTGAAAGAAGATGGGTGTCAAGGTAGGAAGAGGAGTTCATGAGACTAAGTTTTTCACAGAGTAGTGGAACCTTTGAAGGGATGCCTCTTGGAAGTGAGGAAGTACTTGGAGATATGGGAGTGAACAAGTGTCCAGACGTTTTATGGGGTGAGTGAGCATCCATGTGGAGACACATGTCTTGGAAGCAGGTGGAGGCTGAAATTGCCTGGAGAACCCTGAACATCACATGGCTGGAATTTCGCATCAGGAAGAGGAATGTATCATGGAATGGGGGTGAAATGGGTCTAAGTGAGGAGGAGAGAGCACATGTGGAAAGTAGGCATCATAGGAGGCATATTTAAGGTTCTCTCCCTAATATTAGCAAGCATATGGAAGAAAAGCATGTAGTGAGGCTTCTGTATGGGGGCAGAGATCACACCTCTCCATTTATTTCTTTAATAACTTTAGAATCGGGTCTTGTGCTAACTCCATGCAAAAGGGAACCCAACCAAAAGCTCTGGGAACCCTTTGCATAGATTTAAAAGCAAAAGAACCATTGGAGCCACAAAGTAGAATTCAACCAGATCAGGAAGCACTTCTTCCTCTGAATCCTGTCACGCATCATCTGATCATTAACTATGTGGCCAGTACACATTAAAACCTGCACCATGTTTTTCAACCAAACAAATCTTGTCCTCAGCTGTGACAGCCCTTCACCAATTGACACTCAAACAGACACGCTTTGCAGTGTGCTCTGGCAAGAAATTTGAGCGATTTCAGATCTTGGGAAAGGAACCCTTATAGAGAATGTTTTATCAGCAGCTCCCTTTCTTTTTATAATGAAACAAATCAAGCTTGAAGTCCTCTATGGATCGCAGCTGTGACATACTGCCATAAGAAAAGGTAGTCTCTCAAGTAGGCAGATCCTATAGCATTTAGATGTTTATAGGGTAAAACAAACACCATAAACTCTACCTAGAAACAAATTGACAGCCAATATATGTCATGGAGCACTGATAATATATGCTGTCTCCAAGAGTTATCACTTAATGTACGAGCTGCTGCATTCTGCACCTGCTTAATTTTCTAGATAAGATGTAGCCCACATAGAGTGCAGTGTAATAATTCATAGGGAGCGTGAGGCGACAAATGCATGCATTACCATAGCATGGTCTGTATCCAAGAGAAAGCAAATTAGCAAAAAGCATGCCTGGACATTGCAGCAATGTGATCGTCCAACAGCAGATGGGGATCCAACACAACCTCCAGACTGCATACCCAAGTAACACATGGCAAGCACGCACTATCAATCAAAGGGGATGATATTAGCCTTTCTGTGTATTCCAGTTGCTTCCTTCAACCTACCATTATCACATTATGTGGACTGAGTTAACACCATGTTCCTGTTGTTTCTGTAGGATTCAGTGAGTTGCTTGCTTCGTCCCTGCCCCTTATGTGGTCCTGTAAGCCTACTTTCAGTTTTCTTTCCACAGAGATCTCTGCTTAGCAGAGTCTTGTGGCACACATCACCTCATGTGTTTTACTGAAAGTTATAATTCAGAAGGGCAAAGTGATAGTGAATTACAGCTTTTTACCCTTGGACAGCTGAATTCACATCACTCCTCAAGTCAATAATAAAAGTTAATTTTGGGGTCACATCAGATTTCCCGTTTGTGTAGAACAAAAAAATGATCATAGAAATTAGTACAATTGACAATTTCTACACAGGACTGGAATGCTGCAGCAGGGGGAGGAGAGGAGGAGCAATTTAAATCAATATGGCAGGTTTCCATCGCGCTTACTCACCCTCAATGGTTGTTGCTTTTCACTTCCATTTAGCTAAATGCTCCATTTCTAAAGCTTTTGGCATTGTAGTTTAATAAGTGTTTTTAAAAAATGGCAATTAAGCATAGAAACACATGGCTGGTAGTGAACGCTAAAAATGTCAGTTTGAGACTCAAACTGTCTGCTAGCCATGGGTTTTAACTTGTCACATTTCCTCTACTGTTTTTAAAACCTAACCAAGATGAATTAAATCTTTCAGTTAAACTTTTATGGCTAAGTTTGCAAGTGGGCCTCTGAATTTATGGACCGAAAACTCTTATTTTACCCATCAGAATGTGATAGTAAGACTCAGTTACCTGCATAGTGCAGGCTCTGCTTATGCAGAGAGATGCACAAGTGGAATTTGTGGGACCAAGTTTACAAATCAATTTGAAAACTTGGCCTTTACAAGAAAAATGTCAAATCAGTAGCTGCCAGGTGTAAGTATTGTGTAGACCCATGGTCAGCAGAGAATTGGCATTTGTGTGAGAGAGATCATGGGGTGATGAATTAGACAGAGTATGTAGCCCTTCAAGGCTGCAGTATAGGGCAGCAAGAGGTAGGTGTGACCCAGGGACCTCTCAGCACTAACTGGCAGAGGTCACGGGGTGCATAAGGTTTACAGGGATCCTCTGGACCTGGTATTTTCATTCTAGTTCACCCAAGTGTGTCACATAAGATTTCTACTGAAAGCCTGTGTCATACTGGTCATCATAAACTTTGTGAAAGACACTTATGTCCCAGGTTGACTATTGTATATTGTGGATCTTTTATAATGAAAGTCTATTTACATACTGAGTCAAGTGCTAATGAAGAGATTGTGGGGACTTCAGAAAAATAAATTAACAGGAAAAAGTGAATGGGTGGAGGGGACCCTATTTACAAGTTAGGAACAAAGGACTGGTCTGATATATCTAGGGATGCAGAGATACACCCTGACATCCTTCATCTAGAGAGACAAACTGCCAGCAGCTTGATTTTCTGAAAGGAGGGTCTCAGCCATCCTCATTGCAAAATGCTGTGAAAAGGACTTTGGATAAGCAGTAGATTATTAAATAAGAGAGCATCTTGGTACTTAAGTTTAAGCTCTAGAATGTGTGTTTATGATTTTATTTTGTATGTAACCCTTTGTTTCCTTAATCCTACTCGCTTCTTATTGACTCACTATTCTTCGCTAAATAAGCTTATTCTTGTTTTCACTATAAACATATCTAAGTGCTATTCCTTTGTGAGTAGTGAACCTGTGGATTCCATGAGTGTTCAGAGGATCAGGGGCTGGACATTCCAGGGGAATGATTGGAGGACTCGGAGGTTGGAGTGTGCCTATAGCTAACCTGCATGAGGGACAGCAGGGTCTTTGTGGGCAGAGAGGGTTGTCTGTGGCTGGGGTTCTCAGGGAGCTGACCCCTGGCAAGCACAGACAAGGCTTCCTGCTAAGGGCAGATGGTAGCAAGGTGCTTCACAATCCTGGGTACTCTTGGGAAGTATCACAGTAGGTCCTAAGGAGACAGAACAGCTTGAGTACTCAGTGTTACTGTATCTTTTGGTTGAATTTTAGGACTGAATACTTCTTTTTTAATTACATTTTCTCTTGAAGGTCAGCTAAATTATTTGCAGGCCAGGATTCTTTGAAGCAGGGCTTTGGAGCTGCGCTCCAGCTCCAGACAAAAACCTGCAGCTCCACTGCTCCGGAACTGCTCTGCGCTCCAGCTTCGGACTCCGCTCCAAAGCTCTGCTTTCAAGACCTCAGAAAGCATTAAACAGTCACTTTTGAAGAGAGAATACAACACAGTTACTTTGTATACAAATATTTATTTGAATAAAAATGAAAAAGGGCATAAATATTTTAACAGCAGTTAAAATACTGTTAAATAACTTTTAAAACATGCAAACAGTAAAGATACGAGCATATCCTTCCTCTGCAGACTTTTACAGAGACTAGTCTTATTTCAGAGATGGACTTTAACATGTGCATTAGAGTTTAGGGTTTCTAAATAACATTTACACTCCGCTCTTTTAGTTCACAAGAATATATCTATTATTTACATCTGATCATCAGAAGTGACTCTTTAGGCTAAAATTTTGAAAAGTGCCAAATTCCCATTTTCAAAAGTGACTTGGAATGAGACTGCGAGTGTCTACAGTGGATCTGGAGGTGTAATTTCCTGTTCAGGTGAAAACACCTACACTAGCATTGACCAAGCTAGTGGGCTAAAAATAGTAGTGTAGCCACAACTGCACCAGCACCGGGACAGCCCTGAGTATAATGCTGTCTGAAACCCTAGGTATGTATGTGGAATGGCTAGCCCATCCCACTTCCCATGCAGCTGTGGCTACTGCAGGTATATCTGCTTGAGCTGGAAATCACACTGCCGACTCCAGGGTAGACATACCTTAAGGCTATGTCTACACTATGCACCACTGGCACATGTGCTCCACAGTGGGGAGGCAGTGGGACACTATACTGCTAAAAATGGCAGCGTGGATGGGGAGGTGCAGCTTGGACGAGTAGAAAGTGTGTACGGTATGCACTCGCATACATATCCATATCTTTATTCTACTTGCTTAAACCGTGCCTCTGCCTATCTTCTCTTTATACCCATGCTAGGGGGGCTAGGCGCGTATGTATTCTACACGCTGACGAGAGGAGCATTCAGTGTAGACATACCTTTAGAGTCCTAAATCCCTAAGTAACTTTTGATAATGGCATTTAAGCTTGTTAGGTGCTTTTGAAAATTTTACCCTTATTCTATATCATTACCTAAAAGGTAACATGCTTCTTCAACTGACAAAGCAGAACTAGAATGAACATTCATATGTTTTTCAGTCCATATGCAAACATGTTGGCTCTATCAGCAAACAGCAAAAATTTGGTTGGTGAATCCTTTTAGCTAATAGCATTTATTTGTCAGCTAATTGGTGATTTGGTTTCCTTAGAACATCTAGTTTGATAGGAAACCATTTCTATAAAAATATTGCATGTTTGAAACATCAGCATATAAAAAAAGCCACCGCATGAATTTCAGTAGGGCATTAATTTGTATATAGACCTCATTTGTGCAATCTTTACTAACATGAGTGAAGCTTTGCTCAGATGAACAGTCACATTGACTTCAGTTGGACTACTTCATTGATTAAGGATGCACCCATATGAGAATGGGTTACGCAGTTGGCACTAAATATTTATAGCTTGGGCCAAAAAACTTAGTAAAAATTTCAGAAGAATGTGAACACTAAGGAGGAACATCATCGTTTAGGGTGGTCCAAGGAGATGGAGTATAAAGCAAAAACAGTGAGATCAAAATGAGCAGATGAAAATGTTGCTCAAATTTCAGGAATTAAATCTGCCAAAGGAAGTGGTGTAAGTTCCATTTTGCTTGAGTCTTTTACAATTTGACTGGAGAAAATATTATAAAATAAGCAGTAGCAAACAATCACTCCTGTAGTTGCAGGGTGGTGGATAATTCATTATCTAACGGGGTATTTTCCCTCTCTAATTTCATATTAGTTTTGTTAGTTTTACATACTGTATGATATTGTGTTGCACTTGGAAACACTTAACATTTGGTTTGTAAAAAAGCACTATTTCTTTCTCTATAGTGTGATATTGGATTGCTATAGCACCTGTTATACCATTCTAGATTCCCCTGAGGCTATATCATTTAATGCAAATTTAGTTAGTTTTACATGAGCACAAAATAAATCCAAGAGAGTCCTGTATACTGTATAGTTTGTCCTACTTGCAAGGGCTAAATCAATATATCAAAGGGAATAAATCAAAGACCTCATGTACAGAACCTCTTCAATAATTGCAGTCATTCATTGTTAATTAACATAGCATTAAAACAATGTTGTCTTCAAATAATCTCATTGATTGTAACAAAATTACACACCAAAAATAAATTAAAAATCCAAGCACTGATGCACCTCATTTTTTAAAAGTTGTGAGATTGATTTACTATCTTATCCCCAAAAAGTAAGTAATCTCCTCATGCCTGTTATTATCTTCTGATTAACTATGCAGTGCCACCTGGTGTGCAGATGGGAAGAATATTACACATCAAGAGCTCTGTTCACACCCACCCACACAGCTACAAACCTACGTGGCAAAAAGTGAACAGATGTTCATTTTGCTGGTGCTACAGAAAGAAATTGTGCGTCTTACTCCTGATCCATAAACTAAATTTGGAGGACATGATATCTGCATATGAAGTGCATAGGCCCATGGCCAGCACACAGATTTAACTGCAGACAGTTTTTCTGTCTCACTGCAGACAGTTTTTCTGTCTCACTTAATTCTGATTTTTTTCCTTTTCCTTTGCTATTTGCAATTTTTCCTTTTCCCTTCACTTGCTACTAAACTTGTCACCTCCAAAGAGAAGAGTGGGGAAGCCAGTTCCATTTGAAATTGCTTCCAGACTTTTCCCATTGGTTGCTGTATTTCAAAAGTGATAGATGCTGCTATTTGGAGCCTCAGTGTATCATCACTTAGGGTTCTGCTCTCTGAGCACTCTGGTGCTGATCCAGTAAAGTGCATAATACATATGCTTGAAGTTAAGCACACACTTAGGTGCTTTGCTGGATTCAAGGACAAAAATACTGGGTACCTTGCAGGATTAAGCCATTAGACTCTGCTGGCTAAAGAAATGTTCTTGTTTCTATGTCTTTATTTTGGTGTTGTGCAGTGTTATTTTATAGCACCCAACAGTATTCACAGAAGACGGACTGCCCCCCAAAGAACTTACAGTCTACATTTCAGATATGACACAGTGAATGACAGAGAAATGGGCCAGCTCATGGGCCAGCTCAGATCTGCATATAGGAGGCAACATGAAAAAAGAGATACCTGTGGCAGAAGCAGATCAATTGGGTATTAAGGGTGGCGTCGCTGGTGCAGCAGAAGGGGCATGGGGCAATCGACTGGGAGACAAGACCAGACAAGTAAAGAGGGCCTGAAATGACCAGTGCATGGAAAGAAAAGACAGGAAAGGCCATTTTCCCCACTACTCAGTGGTGTAAATGACAGCACAAGTTGCAGAGCCGTGGAGAATCAGGCTTGGAGTTTCAATGTTATGGGATGCAGAATGAGGAGCCAATGAGAGTTTAAAATCCAGGAGGATCATTTTAGTTGTGGAGGATTTAGGAGGCTTCAGGGAGGCCAAAGATGCTGCTGCTGAAATAATCAAGAGTGAACCTGAAGGTATAGATGAGTTTTAGCTGTCTGAATAAAGACGGATGTTGTGAAGGAAACAATGGCAGAACTTAGACAT
The DNA here is from genome assembly GCF_011386835.1 of Chrysemys picta bellii. Taxonomy (NCBI): domain Eukaryota; kingdom Metazoa; phylum Chordata; order Testudines; family Emydidae; genus Chrysemys; species Chrysemys picta. The sequence continues at coordinate 36,655,400 of NC_088798.1, read as the reverse complement.
AGCCTGGATGTGAATGGAGAATATACTGCTAGATTGTTATCAGAGAGCAGCTAGAAACAAACTGACCATTAACATTCCCATCAGTACACATGGAAGCACAGTGATTTATGTATTAAATACTATTTAAATTTAAAGTAATCTCTCCATCGTGGGCTGTGTCAAAAAAGAGCTGCAGTTGCATCTACGCATTAATGGAGGAATTCCCCTGCAGTAGATTGTGTACTTAAATCTAGAAGGACCAATGCAGAAGTTCAAACAATCCTTTGTGCACCACTCAGCCCCATACTAACAACTCAAGGAATGCACAGATCACCTGTCGAAGTGAGTAGAATTTCACCTTAGTGTGATCTAAGTCATAGTCTATTATCAAATTCCTTCCATATTGAGTTAATGTTTATTTTCACTACTATGATGTGAAGGGCATTGCAATATTATGGTTGTGCATCTGTAAACAAAACGGACCATAAATCAGTTCTAATACAATAAACTGTAGTTCTTCGACATACTTGATATTCTGTCCTTGTACATTACTTGAATCAAAACATTTTTTAGTCTCCTCAAAACAAAGGAAACAAAATTGCATTAGAAGAAGAGCTCTGTACAAAAACCTATTTATATTGGGTGCTTTCACTTCTTTATCTATGCAATGTGAGTTTATTTGCAGAGAACAGCAATTTTTGTCCCTTTTCACAGAAAAAAAGATTTTCTTATTTTCAAGGAATCTTTCTGCTAATGGCATTCATTGTAATCTGCTCTTCTGATTCTACACTGCTCCTCTTGATATTAGTGGAACCTCCTTAATACATATCAGCAATGCTAGACAGTGGAAGCTTTTTGGGCTCAGATGCACAAAACAGCTTATTTATTATTAATAATCTTAAGACACTTTCAGAAAATACTAAAAATCTGCCCTTGGGCATCCTTAACCTATTCACTTGCAAATTACACAGATTTTCATTCTCTTATTTACTTATCTTTCCTACCAAGAAACTATTTAGCATAACAATCTCTATTGCAGATGTTTCACAAAACTCTCTCCTATCTGTTTCTAAGATGCTGGACTGCTTTCTGAAAGAACATGCCCATCTAAATGCAATGTGAAAATCAATTTTGTGTTTACATTTGGTTCATATTATTTGAAGCAGTTAAATGTATGAATACCTTAGAAAATTCATAGTGGCAAGATGGGTGACAGAAGTTGGTCCAATCTAAGATATTACCTCACCCACTATGACTCTCTCATATCTTGGGAGCAAAATGGTTACAGCATTAGAAAATTCATTTTGTTTAATACATGTTAACCATATTGTTTAGAATTTAATCAAGAAATGTATTACAATATTTTTACATTTGAAAAATTATGTAAAGAAAAGATAAATATTGAGTAAAGTGGAAGTGTTAGATGTAAGGTAATTGTGTGTCTGTGACACTTTTTTTTAAAGCTCTACTGTGCATGTGGAGAAGCGTGCTTTGTGTCCATTATTTAACTAAGTTTAGCTGTGACTGTCTGATTGTCATACAGAGAAAACATGGCTGTGTGTGCTTGCGTGATGCTTTCAAATGTTTCTTCCCCATGGGTGATAAAGCTACATACCAGTTTTTTTAAATAAATTGGGCATTAGTTATAATGTCATTTTTTAACTTCCCTGTTAAGAATCAGATACAGAATTAATAAACATCCATAAAGTGGACAAAAGTCAATGCTGATACAAGTTGGTGCAACTCCATTGACTTTCACTGAGTTTTACTTTCTTAAAGCAGTGCTGCATTTGCCCCAGTATAGGTTTAATGCATCCACATACTTTTTGAAATGTTGTGCCACCTTATACCATATGAGGACTGACACAATACAAAGTTTAAACAATGGATCCAGAAATGCCTATTCTTTTCTCCCCTTCATTTTACTTTAACCCTGAGGCTAGTTAGAAAACTAGGTTTGTTGGATTTTTTGAGACTGTACAGAAATGGAAAATGTACCAAAATCTCACTTGACATTTAGTGCCAATTATTGGTGAGAAAATGGCAGGTCTTTTTCATGTTAATGAATAAAGTTCCAAGAAGTCTTCCTGTATACATTTGTGTCTTATAAATGTAATCATTCAGACTTCAGATTCCTTTCACTGCCCACTCAATAAGGGAGTAGCCACTTCTTGGGCTGAATTGACAGGTTAGACAAAACTCAGATTTGTGAGATGGATTTTTCGTAGATCTCCAAGGACTTTTAGGAATTGCTGTAGGAAACCTATTTTGGCTGTCTTTTCCCCTCGCTTTATTATATCATTTGAAGCAGCAAGGCTCCTGTGGCCAGTGTAGCCAGGGCTAGGGTAAGGGGCTGTGACAGTGTACCCCATAAGGCTTTATGGGAGGGTGCTTATAAATGTATGTATGATATAACTGGAATAGGGTTTTGCTACATATGCCATGTAACATATCTATGTAAAGGTTATGATCTACTGGTTATGTTCATCTTAGTTGTATGCAGGCACCATTTGTGTGTTCAAAGTTACGATCATTGACTGTATAATTGCTTGATTTCTAAGTAGCCTTAGTTAGAACATTTGGTCACTTCTTGGAAAAGGAATGTGCAAATTAAGTGCTCAATCAGGAAGCACTTAACAGACAAAAGAGCTTGGAAGACTCCAATCCACATAAGAAGTCTACCTGAGGACGTTCAAGGTAGCATGTGGGTAATGGCTGCTACCTGCAAGTCCTGAGTCATGCATGGGCATGTGACCTGCCCATGTGATTCCAAATCTCCATTTTGTGACTGGATTCTACACAGGGTGAGGAGGGGGTCTCCACCCACAGGAGAAAGTCTATTTAACCCCCCCTGGGAAACCCCTCCATTTTGTCTTCAGCTGACTAAAGGAGGAGCTTCTCCATCCCACCAGTATACTTGAAGGAAATTGGAACAAAGGACAGTAACTACAGGGGGTGTGAGTGATTGCTGGACCTAGGGTAGAAGGAGATTAGTCTATAAAGGGCAGCATTCTGGAACTGGTGAGGATCTTATCTGTATTTAGTTTGATTAGACATAGATTTGCGCATTTTATTTTATTTTGCTTGGTGACTTACTTTGTTCTGTCTGTTACTACTTGGAACCACTTAAATCCTACTTTCTGTATTTAATAAAATCACTTTATACTTAGTAATTAACTCAGAGTTTGTAGTAATACCTGGGGGAGCAAACAACTGTGCATGTCTCTCTATCAGTGTTATAGAGGGCGAACAATTTATGAGTTTACCCTGCATAAGCTTTATACAGGGTAAAACGGATTTATTTGGGTTTAGACCCCATTGGGAGTTGGGCATCTGAGTGCTAAAGACAAGCACACTTTTGTGAGCTGTTTTCAGGTAAACCTGCAGCTTTGGGGCAGGTAATTCAGACCCTGGGTCTGTGTTGGAGCAGACGGGAGTGTTTGGCTCAGCAAAACAGGGTGCTGGAGTCCTGAGCTGGCAGGGAAAACAGGGATAGAAATAATCTTGGCACATCAGTTGGCAGCTCTCGGGGGGGGGGGAGAGGGTTCTGTAATCCAACCCGTCACAGGAGCATCAGCAGAACGATGTGCAGTGCTAGCTGTCCCTGCAGGATGGCTGCTTCCCTGCAAACTCTAAGGTCTGTGAGCTTGAGAGACTTCAGACTCCATGGGCCCCCAAGCTCCTCTCTGGAAGAGAAGCTTCTTAGGTGAACTTTGATGAGTTTTCTTAACTAAGTTTTCTGCTCCTTCTGACAAGTTATTTTGCAGGAGAAGGGGAATCTCCTGATCCCTGGAAATGCTGGGGAGGGGAGTAGCTTTGGCCCTTTATGTAACTTGGAGCAGCCTCTGGTAGTTAGAGTGGCCTGGGATGGCCAGAGCACAACATGCACTGATTTACACCTTCTCCTATCTACAGCATGTTTCCTACACCAGAGGAAATCCCTGCTGCATGGTTCAGGCACAAGTCAATTACAAAGCTTTTCAAGTCCATTAGTATTTCTAATTTTCATATCAGATACTTTTTCAGTGTTGATACAGTGCAACAGTTTTTTTTTTAATCAACAAAACTCTATGGGAAACACATGCCAGTGTAGCCAGGGCACAGTGCGTCAACAATCTATTGTAGTTTTAATGAGATTGGCAACGAATACATGCGAAGAAACATTCATGTACTAAAACAATATGGTAAATGTTCTTATTAAGCTATGTAAATATGTTTGCTGCTATAGCTGGCACTTTAGTTTAATAGAGACTATCCAAGCCTCTGAATCAGTTGTCACTTTGTCACGTTAGATCTTACTTTAATGTCTTTCTTTACATTTTAGCATGATTGACTGTCTCTTTCTACCATGGTTGGTTTTTTTGGTGTGTGTGTTTTTCTAAAACACTGTGAAGGTAATGGGAATCTGGTAAATACACATATTAATCAAACTGCTATATATCAATTTTTAAAAATATGTATAAAGGGAAAAATACTGCATGGTAAATTCTTCAGGAGAAAATTTAACATGCACACACAAATATTTCTATGGTCATGGGTGGCACAGCAATTTGCTGTATTAACCTATTGGCTTTGGACCAAGTTTGGCATTCCTCATAAATAAAGTCATTTTGGTTATCCTCCATGCACATCTTACCAAATTACAAACCCATCTCATAATTTAACACAATTTACTTTTTCTGATCAGTGGCCCATTCCTGGAATAGCAGGGATGTTGCAAGTGAGAGTTGGGGTGTCTTGACTGATGTGTGTATAGTAACTATAGATCAGTGTACACAGTGTTGTCTACATTTTTTCTGAATCTACAAAGTGATGTTAGTGTTTTCATGGTGTTAGATCTAAAATTCAAAAACATTATTTTAAATTTTATTTTTAAAAACACTGAAAAAGATTGTTAGACAAAAATAAGAATATTAAATAATCAAAGTGTTCAAATAATCATGAACAAATTACATGGTTATCTAACAAATATTTCCCAAATCTTTTGTCTTTGGCAATGTTTTCTTTTACAGGAAATCCTTTGGCTATTGTTTATTTATTATGCAGAACAGAAATGAACAAAGTCTAGTTGATAAATAAGTCCATTTTCACTGTTCAAATTTTTACACATACTGCTTATTTCTTTATGTACAATGATTTTTATGCAATAGATTTGTGCTACAAATGTGGCCTCTTAAACATGTACCATTATGGAAAGCGCAAATAGGTATCAGCAGTTCAGTATGACAGTTGTTCAAAATTCCCTCTAATTAATGGTCTTTGGTGATTAGTTTCAAAGAACAAAATTCAGTGTGATAAAAATATAAGGGTCAGCAAGATTCAGTAGATTAGTCTTTATTGCTGCTTTTATAATTGTGCTGAAGCTTATTAGTTACAAAAAGCCTCCTATTTTCTAAGTAACTTAGATAATAAATGTTTGATTTTTTTCAAATGTAGTAAAAAAGTTGCTTTTTGTTCACTCATGTCTCAATCATGTAAGAAAAACCAGTATAAGTGATTATTAATGTACATTTGTGGTTTCTTAGAAAGAAATAATTTATTGTTGTATCTGTGAATATAATGAAGACAGATGGTTGTTTATTTACATATGGTGTCTATTTTTAAATAGATTCTAACAGTTTAGTGAGTACTGGAATTGAAGTACCTTGTCATTATTTTGGAAAGGACATCTTTAGCCTTTGTCACAGATCGTGTCTCAGTAATTCAAAATGTATAGCTTTTTTCTCCAGTAACTTGGGGGTTTTGTGGGTGAAGAACATATACTGTGTAAAATAAATAAATACATACAAATCATAATTAGTATAGCATTTAGCTCTTGTGTATTGAAAAATGTGCCACAATCCCATCCATTATTTGAATGTACAATTGACTCAAGCATGACTATTTTGTACCTTTATTAAGAAGCAGAGGATTTATATTGTGGTCATGGCTGAGAGCAAATATCATTTTTGGTGAGGAAAAATAAAAGTAGAGCTCTGAGAGGAGATTATCTGAATCTCCAAAAAAACAAGGTAAGGAGGTTTGAGAAAGCAAAACAGAGTTTCTTGCAAAAGGTTTCCACATTCGGTTGTCTACCAGACCCAAAACAGCTATTGTATACATGTTTCATGTTGTTTGAGGCTTATCAGTGTGATATGCTTTAACTTGGTTTTTCTAAGGGAAAAGAGATAAATTTTGTACTGGATGAGCTGGCAAAACATATTTAAGGCAAAAGTGCATTGTGAGAGCATGATCTGGATTAGTTTTCTTTCTAAGTGTTTCAACATACTAAATTAGGACTGAATCCAGTAATCATGTTATGCCCCCATTGGGTGAGATTCTCCACATACCAGGCCCTTTATGCTGAGCAGAGGGGCTATAAAAGGGGGCATAGACTTCCCCTGGTGCAGAAACTGAGGAAGACAGCCACATGCTGATTTCTGAGAACCCCTTCTACAGCCTTATAGGGTGTGGGAGAGGTGTGCTGGGATAGGAGTAGGGTGACCCGATAGCAAGTGTGAAAAATCAGCACAGGGGGTGGAGGGTAATTGGAACCTATATAAGAAAAAGCCCCAAATATTGGGACTGTCCATATAAAATCGGCACAGCTGGTCACCCTAGATAGGAGAGAGGTAGTGCTGTCTAAATTAAACACAGGGGTACTCCAACCCCTGGAGCAGCCAAAAATCATGAGGGCGCAAAGGTATTTTAAAGCCACCTTAGCCTTATTCCCCTAGTCTGAGAGTTCTCACTTATTTATGGCAGTGGGAGTTTTGTGTAAGTATGGAAGATTGGGACCTTAACTGGCAACTTTTATGTGCCAGGGAGTATGAGACAGTCAAATGTAGAATTTAATGTATACATTCTGCAGGTGTTCAGAAAAGCTCCTGTTGGGTGCATTGTTCTAAAGTAGGGGTTGCGCTATAGAAGCAGTTCTGAAACTATGGGGTGGGCCTCCCAAGGGAGGGATGAGCTGTGTGCATTTTTTCTTAAAAGAGCTCCTGCTGTCAGCCCTGGGTGGCTGGGGCTCATGTATAAGGGCTGTGCACACCCAGGAGGTGGGGGGATGGGATAAAGGGGACAGCTGGAGCGCCACTGCCCTGGGGCTGTCAGCCAGAGCCCCACTGCCCAGGCTCCCTTCTCCTCCCCCTTCCATCCCCCAAATCCCTCACCGGGAGGTGGCAGCAGGGCTCCACCTGTCAGCCCCGGGGTGGCAACAGCATCACAGAAGTCAGGGTGGCAATGGGACACTAAGTCTGCTGTGAAAAGTGATATTGACAAATATCACTTTTCACATTACCACCCTGACTTCTGAACTGCAGCTTGCGCAGCACTGCCTCAGAGCTGGGCACCTGGCCAGTAGCCGCTGCTATCCGCTCTGCCTTCAGAGCAGGGCAGCGGTATCTTTACTTGGGGATGGCGCAAGTGACTACAGACACAAAGAAGGGGGGCATGATCAAATAAGTTTGAGAACCACTGCTCTATAGTTAAGGTTGAAGTTGGCCTCACAGAACAAATCTGATTTTTTTAGCCTCTACTTCTAAAAACTCCAGAAAAATCATCCCAAAATTCCACATGCCAAATCTTCTTAAAATAGATTTTTTTCTGGGAGGTCTGATAAAAACTTTAACACATTTTTTTTTATAATTATCAGATGAAATCATGACTCCAGTGAAGTCACAAGATTCAGTAGAGCCAGGATTTCACCCACAGTGTTCTGAAAATTTACCTAAAAGGGCTCCACACAGGTGTAAGAGTCTGTCCATATCCAATGCATTGAAGGATTGGACCCTTAGTTTTCAATAAATAAGTAAATAAAAGTATTTCCATGCATTGACCTTGTCCCTAATCCTACTAAAGTACAGAGACACTCCCCACCCCAGCCACTTCTGGATACTTTCTACAGTCTGCAGGAATGAGGCCCCGTTTGATGGGCCTTGTAAGATCTGTATGGACAGAGGTCTCTAACCACATTTAAAACTTTTGGTGCTCATTTAGGGTTACCATTCATCCGGATTCCCCCGGACATGTCCGGATTTTTGAACTAAAAATAGCGTCCGGGGGGAATTGGTTAATGTCCGGACTTCCCCCCCCCCCCATGCAGAGCGCGCGCGGCTAACAGGGCAGCCGGATGGTGCCACTTACATGGGGCTCCGACAGCGAGAGGGAATCCCTCCTCCCCCAGCAGCAGAGCTCACTCACTCCCTCCCTCCCTCCCTGCATCGCAGATCGGCTCCGGCAGTCTGGAGCTCCTCCCCCGCTGCTGCCCAGCGCCTCAGGCAGTTCCTGAGCAAGTTCACCAAGCCGTTAGGTGAAGAAAGGCCAACAACAAGGGGGCCAGGGGGTCGGAGAAGGGGCAGGGAGGTTCTGGAGGGGCAGTCAAGAGACGGGGGGGGTCGGGAGTTCGGGGGGGGGCTTTCTGGGGGTGTGGATAAGGTTTTGGGCAGTCAGGGTACAGGTAGGGGGTAGGGTCCTGGGGGGCATTTGGGGGGGGGGGTCTTAGGAGGGGGCAGTTAGGGGATAAGTTAGAGGGAGGCTTAGGTAGGGGGTAAAGTCCTGGGGGGCAGTTAGGAGCAGGGGTCCCAGGAGAGGGCAGTCAGGGAACAAGGAGCGGGGGGGAGAGTTGGGTGTTCTGAGGGGGGTGGGAAGTTGGTGGGGCAGGGGCATGGCCAGGACAGGGGCGGGGCTAGGGCGGGGCTCCTCCCGTCCTCTTTTTTGCTTGCTGAAATATGGTAACCCTATGCTCATTCCAAAAACTGGGAAATATGCAAATGGAACTCTTAGTTTAAAAAGAAGTAAGGAAAGAAATTTTCTGCTTTGTTGTTCAGAAATCATATTACTTAGTTTAAAAAAATTCATTTGTTTATAGAAATATAAAATATTAGTATACCTGAAAATTGCCATTAAGGTGAAGCTGTGTGTCCTAATGCAGTGGTTCTCAACAAAGGGTATGTATACCCCTGGGAATACGCAGAGGTCTTCCAGGGGGTACATCAACTCATCTAGATATTTGCCTAGTTTTACAACAGGCATAAAGCACTACATAAAAAGCACTATTGAAGTCAGTGCAAGCTAAAATTTCATACAGACCATGACTTGTTTATACTGCTCTATATACTATACACTGAAATGTAACTATAATATTTATATTCCAATTCATATTTTTTGTAATAATATGGTAAAAATGAGAAAGTAAGCAATTTTTCAGCAATAGTGTGCTGTGACACTTTTGTATCTTTGTCTGATTTTGTAAGCAAGTAGTTTTAAGTGAAGTGAAACTTCAGGTATGCAAGAGAAATCAGACTCCTGAAGGGAGTAAAGTCATCTGAAAAGGTTGAGAGCCATTGTTCTAGTGGACAGAGCAGTAGACTGGGACTTTGGAGATGTGGATTCTAGTCCCAGTTCTGCCACTGGCCTGCTGTGTGACTTCGAGAAAGTCATTTCACTTTTCTGTGCCCCAGTTTCCCCATGTGTAAAACGGGAACAGTAGTACTTACCATATATTGATAAAGCACTATGGAAGCGCTAAGTGGTATTATTATTAGGGATCAGCCTGTTTCTTGATTGTGTATAATCCTTCATCCTTCACTTCAACCAAATTATGGTGTCCACCCAAACTTAACTTTTAGCCCTAAATTTGCAAAATGATGTGCTAAGGTCAAAATGACAAATTGACAGGAAAATCATGCAAAATGGGATTTTATAAAGGGGAACAATTGCCAGTAATCTAATAATTTCTAACTGCTAGCAATCATAATGATGATAATAAATCTGATATCTTGTTGCTTCCATTGTTCCATTTTCTTTGTATTGTCAAAGAGTTATGTTCATAAGGGTATAGGGTTTCTGTTTTCAGAAATGAAGTTTTAATAATTTAAAATGGAAAAAGATATATCTTCCATAGTGGCTAATATAAAATTATTACAGCATTTCAAATATGACAGAATATATCTTTGCTTACATGTTTATATATTACTTATGGGATGGAGAAGAGAGTTTTGAAATGGATCTTACTGTATTTTAGAAGACAAGTCTGATTTTCTTCCCTTTAATTCTAGGAGAAAAAATATTTTTCTCCTTTTATAACACACTTCAGAATTCCTTGTAGTAAAATCTGCTGCACAGTAGGGGTTTCCATATTTCTAACAAGCATCCAGTAGTAGTAAGGGTCGGGGACTAACCAGTGAATAAAAGTCAAAACTCAAACCGAAGTGCCTTTCCTGTTTAGCACTGGCCACTTATAGAAACTGATAATGTTTGATTAATGAGCGGCAGCCTTGCAGCGGGTGAAAACATCTGTAAGAAATGATTTATTATTTCACAGGTATTGGAAGCTTGCCATATCTTGCAGATTTAACTATGTGTGCCTGAATAAAATAAATGAGATGCAACATGTGAAAAATGAAAACACATTACTTGTAAAGGATGTGTCACAAGCAGAATATTTTTGTTCAAGTACACTTTGTCATGGGGATTTTTAATGTTGTTCTGAATACAAATCATTTAACTGGTTCATAAAATCAACTCAGTTGGAATTCTTGCATCTATCATCCAAGACAGAAATGAGGGTTAAACTTAATGTGGTGTAACTTCCCTTAAATGTTCATATTTTGCATTATATACAACTATTGAAATTACACATATGGTCAAAAAAGCTTCTCTTTTAAAAATATATTAGAAGTGAGAAACTGCACTGATGTAATGTTAAGGTTGAAGTCAGGAAAACTCAGACTTAGGGTTCCACAGCAACCTTTGTTCTATGCTTTTGTGGCTATGTGTTACAGCACACTATCCTTGCCACATGATGGGGCCTGAGTGTCCTCTAAGACTCAGATAAATCAAAGGTTCACTGAAGGCAATAAAGTTATACTGATGTTAAATTGGTGCAAGTCCGAAGGGAGAATCAGACCCATTATTGCGTTGTGCATGCTATCTTATTTCATGACAAAATAATATACTGTACTATGGTATAATTCAAGTGATACACCTGTTCCTGCAGGAAGACTATGCTAATAGGTTTAATTTTGTACTGATTTATATTTATGTGGCACCTTTTGTTTTAACTTTAAATGTCTACAGTGCTTTCCTGTGGATAAGTTGGGAGATCAACTAATGAGATTTCCTACTGCAGTGTATGCATACAAGAGAAGAGATTAAAGGAACCTTAACTCCGGTTGTCCTGACTTTTGTGTAATTTAACTCCTACTGTTTCATTAATGTAGTTGCTTATTCTCAATTTATTTTAAGAAAACAAGTAATTAAAAATGGGAAAAAATACTGTGTGTTTCAATAAGGGTGAAATCCTGCTCTCCCTGCACAAAGCTATACTAAATGGACTGCATGTGTGGAATTGAGCAGGGGCTGGGAGATGTGGGTTTCACTTCCCTTAACACTAGAACTAGTCTCTTCCACTGATGATGTTTCAGGCTATGGGCTGGAATCCTGATCCTTTCCACACTCTCCCTGTTGTGCAAGCACAGATGCAGTGTCCCTTCCTTGCTCTGTCCCTACTGGGCTTCTTCCACATTGGCCTATTAAAAGCTGTCATGGAGCAGTCTTCCATAAAGCACAGGATGGTTCAGATCTCCCACCTCCACGAGGCTGGCCTGCACCTCCAAAAATGGCAATGCACTGGGCAGCTGCACCGGGGTGAACTTCATCCTGCACCTCTAAAAATGGCAATGCACTGGGCAGCTGCACGGGGATGAACTTCATCCTTTGGGTTTAGTTATTTTAGTCATTCAGCCTTTGTTTGGGGGAGAGATTTTGGCAGTGATGAAAAGAAACATCTTCCTGTAGCCCAACCACAGTGTTCAGCAGTGCTATAGAACTGAGTGAACCACTTTAAATTACACCCAAAGTTTTTTTTTGTAAACTATATTAATGCTTCTCATTCAGTTTCGTGACCAAAGAGGCCAGATTTAGAACAAACATTTAGGTTCAACAGTGGGGTAGGCTTTCTCAGCCTTGTGCTTCATCATTCAGCCAATGTGTGCATTTTTACCCACTAATGCAAACCCTGTTGTGTCTCATTGCTATATACGAGTTTATTTTGCCCATACAGTAACTTTTAATATGTTTCTCTTGGGGGCGGAGGTGTCCAAAGCTATGTTTTTATTATCTAGTTCAGTCAGCCCTTATGGGTAGACCGTGCCTAGACTGAGCACTGGGCAATGGATGGTGGATAAACCGTACCGTCTCACAAGTTGTTTGGAAGGCAATATGCTTCAGAGATGCTCCTGCCAAGGCATAAATACTTCTTCCTTTCCCATGGGAGGAAAGTTACTCCAGTCCTTGAAACGGTGGAGCGTACTTCTGCTCCTCATGCCTGGCTAGTGACTGGGAGTAGACCAAGGCTCTGACTTCTTGCTCAGAACAGGAAGTATTCAGAGACCATGGTCTGCACTCCACAGCAAACCCAGACCCAGTATTTGGATAGGTCTCACTCAGTTGAGCAGTGGACTTAATTCCCCTTGCTCTTCTGTTCAGACAAATAAAACATGGGCGTCATCTAACTCTATGTCAAAAGTGAGTGTTTGAAATATTTTTTCTGAGGGCAGGATGAATTGGTAGCTGGACAGTGGGCTGAACAGTTGCAGAGACAGATCTTCATGGAAAAGGACAAAATGGTTGGGGGTTGCCCCCCAGAGGACACCACCTGGTGTGCTGAGATACCGCTGAGCCTGCCTGTTATGCCAGCCTGGGCACCTGTCTTGCTGAACCAGGCTATTAAACCTCCTCCAGCACACACACAGGCAGGGCCACACCCAACTGCAGAACGATAGAGACACTGAGATCAGCTCTGGGAAGACTCAGCTTAAGGGACTTGCCGCAGCACTCAGGTGTCCACCTCCCTTGGAGTGCAGACCCAAAGATAACATTATGAAATCCACCTCCTCCCTCAATGTGAAGGAAGATATTCACAGCCTCTTACTCCCCACCCAATTATGAATTGTACTCACAGGGTTATGTTATAAACAAGAAATAAGTTTGACTACAAAAGGTGAATATAAGCGATAACAGAACAAAGCAGATTACTGAGCAAATAAAATGAAATATGCAAGCTAAGCTCAATATACTTAAGAAACAGGTGACAAAATATAGTTTCTTACCCTAAAAGTTATTTTAGGCAGATTGCAAAGTTTCTGTGGTTTAGGGTTCCAGTTATATTTCTTTTCAGACTGGACCCCTGTTTCAGTCTGGACTCCCTCCTTGCCTTCCCTTCCCTTCAGGTGTCTTTAGCAGTTTTTCTTCTTGGGCAGAAAGCCATGGAGAGGAGGAGTCCTGTTTGCCTTCCTCGCCACCCTTAAATAAGATTTACATAAGGCAGGAATCCTTTGTTTCTCAAACTTGACCCCCTTCCCTTTCAGTGGAAAGTTACAAGAATTCCCAGATAATGTTTAGTATTAGGTGACAAGACCACCTGACCTAGTAGTGTCACAGTTACATCCCCGGACTCCTCCCAGGAGGGAGAGACATTATTATCTTCATGGTCTTGTTGTTCCTTCCTGATGGCCCATCAAATCTAATGGCCTGTCGTCCGGTGGGTGTCTTCCCAATACACACCCAGTTGTAATTGTTACATAGTCCGTATTTCTAACTTTAGATACAGAAATGATACATGCATACAAATTAGATAATCACATTCAGTAAATCATAACCTTTTCAATGATACCTTACAAGACCCATCTTGCATAAAGTATATCTCAGTTATGTCATATCCATAGTATAACCATATTTCCATAAAGAATATGGATTGTAATGTCACACATACTCTCTCTATATTGACCTGTTAAAGGGCCATAGGATTTGGAGTTTTGTTAGCAGAATGACCTACCCGTGAATATTGATTGCAGTATGTTTGGATATTTAGGGAGAATTCTGTTTAGGAAAATTTTGTTTGTGATCCTGTTAGATTTATAATTCCAAGTCCTTATTTTCTCCAAACAGACTTATAGCTGCTTTTCTCTTCACGTTGTTCTAATCTTACAGGTTCCTCCACAGTGGGAGCCAAACAGGGTAGGGGAAAAAAAAGGCCTTTTCATCTTCGATTCTCCTTCTGTGACATCTGTAGTATACTGACTATTTATAAATATAAAAATAAAAGAGGAACTTCATCTTTCCTCAGTCCATGCCTTCAGCCAGTCCTTTGGATTCCATGAGTTATACCTCTCAGCTTTGAGGTATAAACATAAGTTCATATCAAAGTTGGTTTCTCTTCTCCCTGGGCATCAGAAGTCATTTTTCTAAGATGTTTTACGTAGTTTAAGCAATTATGATAGCAGTGGACATCTGGTTTTACTGTCCCAGGTTTTGATAAAGTAGCACTCCATCAGTGATAACAATATCTTTCATTCAAAATGGAAGCCACAACCTGAGTATGCTGAAGTAGTGACCTTTCAACCTACAAGTTGAGTGCAATTATAGTATTATGCCAACTATGAGGTTTTGGGAGTATTTCTGCAGCAGGTGTTCGCCCACAGAACATATGGAATAACTGCTGTACACTAATGTCTTCTGAATTCTAGCAGTGTCCTAACCCTTGTAAATTTTGGACAGAGATGAATTAGGTAGTTATAGTTTACAGCAGTGCCGTGCAGTTGTTCCTATAATTTAATTTAAGAACCAAGTTGAAGACATCAGAAGCAAAGACTAGGAAAAGGGCAGGGGAGGTCGCGGTTCAGCACAGAAGGACATTGGAAGCCTGTTCCAGTGCTTAACTATCCTTATAGTTAGCAAAGTATTTTTTTTTCTAATATCTAACTGTGGGGATGTATCATCCCTACACCAACCTAATGGAAAGTTCCATGAGGAGGTAAGGGTCACGATGGGACACTTGCCAGGCAACAGCCCATGGCCTTATGTAAGGCCCCCTGGTGGTCTAGGATTATATAAGATGATCATGGCCTTATGTAAGGCCCCCTGGTGGTCTAGGAATTATATAAGATGAGGTAAACAAGGTAATAAATCATGGCCTTATGTAAGGAACGGTTGAACCAATCGGTGTGGGGCTATACATGTGATAAACACATGATTCTCCTTCTTGTCCAATCCGTAGATGTGTTATTATAGCCTAATTGTGTTATGTAATGTAGAGAAAAACTATAAAAGAAAGCTTGCAATAAACAGAATTCGGATTCAGCCTGCAACCACATTGGTCGTGTGCTTTATCCGCTCCGCATGGAACCCCACAAATGGTGACCCCGACGTGATTTGGCTTGGACATCAAGGCAGCCAGGACTTTGCCCAGAGTGAGCTAGCAGAGATCATACTAGACACAGCCGCCAGTGGAGCAGGGATCAATGTTCTCAAACAGTAGACCCAACAGGTGTTGTCTCAAAAGCTGAGCAAAGAGAAAGCAGATCCAACCAGAAAAAGGATCTGAGTGGTCAGACTCTATGTCATCTCTCATGAAGAAACTGGAACAATTGAATTTAGATATTGAAGAGGCTCTCAGTGCTGGCTCTTCTCCTTCCAGCACTCCTTCTACCAAAAAGCACAAACAGCCATGCCCTGTTAAGGTGGAGACAGGCCCTCTTCACAGAGATCATCAGAGAAAGGGAATCTGTGGGAATAAGAGGGCAGGCTACCAAGATTTAGATGGTTTGCCAAGCTCAGTGTCAACTGGAGCACGACCAAAAACTAAACATGGTTTGAGAAAAGGTAGAGGTGGCAGCCGCTCAGGAGGTACCGGAGGATACCGGCTCCTGGTCGTCCAAGAGAGACGTTCATGAGCTCACAGCCGACTGAAGCGTTCGGTGAGAAAAAGCGGAGGTGGCAGCCGCGGCAGGAGGTACCGGAGGATACCGGCTCCTGGTCGTCCGAGAGAGACGTTCGTGAGCTCACAGCCGACTGAAGCGTTCGATGAGAAAAGGCGGACGTGGCAGCCGCAGCAGGAGGTACCGGAGGATACCGGCTCCTGGTCGTCCGAGAGAGACGTTCGTGAGCTCACAGCCGACTGAAGCGTTCGGTGAGAAAATGCGGAGGTGGCAGCCGCGGCAGGAGGTACCGGAGGATACCGGCTCCTGGTCGTCCGAGAGAGACGTTCGTGAGCTCACAGGTGAGCGGCTGCATTTAATAAAATGGGCTCTGCTTTGTCTGCAGAGGAGGAGACGGTGCATGATTTTTTATTACGCATCGCTAAAAAGCGGGGAGAAAAGCTTCCCTCTGACGCGTTGTCCCGTTTGTTGAAATGGGGGCAGAAACGCGGGAATGTACAAACAGGGCCTTCAGCTACAGGACATGCTAAATCAGTTGTCCCATTTGGCCGGTGAGAGCCATCCCCCGCAGTCCCACACATTGCGAGCCCTGAACCAGCCCGGCTTTCCTGTCACCAATAATGTTTGTACCCCAGAGTTCCAGGCGGAGTTCCTGGGGCAGGGTGAGCAGTTGTGGAATAGGTTGAAAAGAATGGCGGAGCTAGGCTTATCTAACTTTGAAAGGACATATAGGAAAAAACCACCGGATAAGATCCCTCTGGCCGTGGCTCAAGACACAAATTGCTAAAAAGCCCGACGCCACCACACAGAAGCCGAACAATGGCCCCGCAACACCAGACCTGCACTTGTTGTTTGTCACAGCCTAAACACCTAATAATGCTGTGCTTCTGTTTGTTCGGACTCCTTATTATAGAAGCAGGGGTCTTTGTATGTCCAAACTCTGTACCTTTTGTTAACCCACGACAAAATGTTTGGGTCACCTGGGCAAACCAGACTGGCCAAGAAGCCCTTTTTGCTTGTCCATGGCCACCCCATCGAATCCCTTTAGAACATGTCTTATTGGCTATCCTTATTTACATCCCAATGGTTTTCGTGGGCATTTATGTAATATTACGTTTCTTAAAAAGTTCCTTATTTAAGAAAAAGGGGGGAGGTGTGGGGATGTATCATCCCTACACCAACCTAATGGAAAGTTCCATGAGGAGGTAAGGGTCACGATGGGACACTTGCCAGGCAACAGCCCATGGCCTTATGTAAGGCCCCCTGGTGGTCTAGGATTATATAAGATGATCATGGCCTTATGTAAGGCCCCCTGGTGGTCTAGGAATTATATAAGATGAGGTAAACAAGGTAATAAATCATGGCCTTATGTAAGGAACGGTTGAACCAATCGGTGTGGGGCTATACATGTGATAAACACATGATTCTCCTTCTTGTCCAATCCGTAGATGTGTTATTATAGCCTAATTGTGTTATGTAATGTAGAGAAAAACTATAAAAGAAAGCTTGCAATAAACAGAATTCGGATTCAGCTTGCAACCACATTGGTCGTGTGCTTTATCTGCTCCGCATGGAACCCCACAATCTAACCTAAATCTTCCTTGCTGCAGATTGAGCCTGTTTTCCTACCTCCAGTGGACATGAAGAACAATTGATCACAGTCCTCTTTATAAGTAATGTGTTTAAAATGCTTTGCGTACCTTACATTCAAGAACTGACTGGCTTCCAGTTTTTTTTCCCAATGCAATTTAAAATTCTAGATGTAACCTATAAAGGCCTAACAGACTGGGGTTTCTATACCTGCAAAACCACCTCTTGACTTTTCTGATTCTGCATCAGCTGTCATTAGCAGATGTGCTTGTGCTAATAGGGCCTTTGTTTAAATATAAAGGGTCTGAAGGCATGGTTCTTCAGTAAGGGGTCCTTGACTTTCGATCTTGCTTCTACTGCTAGATCTCCAGAGTCCAAATCCTTCACCTTCAGACTGGGAGTCAATGTGCAGGAGAAGAAGGGAAGTGCATGGGTGGGCCCCATTAAAGTCAGTGGGGCTTCATGGAATTTAAGGGTCACCTCATGTGGTTTAGTGACAGGTTTAGGGCCTAAATGGAGAAGAGGAGATGTTTCGATTATTTTAAGTGGGCCTCTTGTGAGGCAAAGTAATCTCTGCTTTATCTCTGTGATAGGCACAGCTCAGCACAACCTGGATGCACATGGTACACATGAGGTAGCAATTTTGTTTTTCTTTAACAAAAAAGAAAACCACCTTGTTGCACTGGATAGCTGAAAGAAATCACCTTTCATGAGACAATTATGACGTTTATTCATTCAATGGAGTAAAAACATCTCTATAGTAAATAATCTTGGGGGCTTAATAAAACACTGACAGCCTTTCTACCATCAATTCAATAATGTTTCAATTTCAAACACTTAAGAAAAAACTCTAGACCTATTTTATTCAATTGGCAGGGCCTTAAATGTCTGTTTTTATTGGTCTTAATGATTATACCTTCCCAGTGAACTCAGGCTTGTTAATTTTTTGCAACAACTACTTATGCTAGGATCAGCTTGGGAAGGTTAGGCATAGAAATGTTGAATGCTGTGGCCCTATGAAAAGAAGATCTTGATTTTGTGAGGATCTAATGAGACTTGCAAATATGGCGTTGATTTTTTTAGCAGGCTTGTCTTTGAGCACCTTTTTGAAAGAAATCTATGCAATGCCATCACATTTCAAATCACTATAAAGAATATAAATTAAAGCTATACAGAGTTTAAAATCTGTATTATTATAGCACTGTTAGGAGCAAGATTGTGCCTATCGTATGTAAGCAGAAATAGGAGGGAACAAGGAGTCTCTCTCATACTTGCACTCATATACAGGGGTGAAGCTGACCCCAGCACCAGAGGTGTTGACTGGGTGCAGAGGGGAATGGGTCCTGTACATTCCTGAAGAGTGGGGTAGCAGCTGTGCTTCCCAGACCTCCAAGGGTTTTTGGCTGCTTTGAGCTCAGTGTCTCATGGAACTCTTGATGGATCCATGTGCTACCTCATCCACCCCCATGTAGACTGTGCCTTAAAGGCATTGTGAAGCCTGAAGATTGTGATACAGACTAGCAGAAAACAGGTAATTCAAAGTTAAAAGGCCAAATTCAGCCTTCACATGTGTGTGCAGAGCTCCCAGCCTTGAATGTTGCACCTGCATCCACATTTAGCCCAAGGCTCAACTCGAGTTGTAGTGGATAAAAGGCAGAATAGTCGGCAGGGGTGGACTGGAGGATGCAAACAGCATACCATAACCTCTGTAAAACCACAAAACTCTTCACCATTTTTTCCCTTTAGTTTATCATAATTACAGTTATGCTTCTTTATTTCCTCTCTTCACCCATACCTTGCTCTAGGTGTGGGAGAGACATCCAGCCAGCAGCAAAATTCATCCTGGGAATGTGGAAGGTATGCCCCAGCAGGAATCCCTTTCATTTTCATTTCTATAGAATGAGACAGTTCTGATGCCATCAGATTCTTATCCTGTGATCCTTGCAAATATTGTGCAGATTCTTCTCTCTCCCTCCCCATAAGCCAGGGAGATCTTTTCTGGTGTGTGTGTGTGTGTTTTCCTCCTCCTTCCCCATAAATCAGGGGAGGAGTCTGACAGGATCAAATTTCTTCCTCCACCCCACCCCCTTCAGGGGAGATTGCAGCTGGTGCAGTATTCATCCCCATAGGCAAAGGAAGGGAGCTGATGGCAGGGGTGGAGAGGATTCTAAGCAGTAGCTCAAGCCAATGTGTCTTTAGCAGAAAAAGCTGAGCCTACTGATCAGCATTCAGCTCAGTCTGTCTGCTGTATGTTTAAAATAATTTGGAAAAACTCTGACTGAACACGTGTTGGAGCCACTTTTCACATTTTAATTATACAACATTATGGCCTAAACACATGCCAAATAGAATATTTTAAATCAAAGTTGTGGCTGTTTTAAATTATAAGAGTGCAAAAAAGCTTCCTGAACTGCTTTTCACATTAGAATATTTTTACAATAGCCAAAATGATTTACTCTTTCTACATTGGGGTGGGGTGGGGGTGAACACATTTTTTTCTGAAACTTTTGTCATGTTTCAATCTGGATGCATTTTTAACCTGACAATAAAACAGACGTAGGACTTAAGTGCATATATGCTTGTAGGATTAAGTAACCTCACTTCTGTGAGTATTCTCATTGAAGTCAATGGAATTACTCACAAAAGTAAGGACTATGCCAGCAGTAAGTAATTGCAAGTCTTTTCACCTTGTATCAGAAATGCTGACACAGCCTCAGTTACTGTGTTACAGTCCCACAACTGTACAATAGGCCAATATTTTTGAAAGACTGATGATATTTGGTGCTACTTTACTATCATCACAATTTTCTGGCAAAGCAAAAACATAAATCCTGGGTAATAAATTATAATATGCATGCATTACAAACAAACATTTCAGGATAAACTTTATTATGTTGTGTGCTTTAAAATACTGTGCTAGTTTTGTTCACATTTTTTTTCTTCAGCAGGGATGAAAGCATATCTATAACATTATGACTAATTATCTATACATGCATTTTCACTAAATAAACTTAACACAAGACAGCAAGATTGTTTACTTAAGCAGTATAATATTGGGAATGGTAGATACCTCTAGAACATAGGATTACATTGCCAGAATGGCACTATTTATTAAGCTATGATAACACTAATGTTCCTCTTTGATGTATAGCATGTGCGACTTCAGCTGAACTTGTAGAGAGCCTTAAGGATGTTTCATTGAACATTTAGTATGGCAGCAAGCCAGAATACATTTAGCCTAAGCCCAGATGACAGGTTGGTAATGAGGTAGTGATTGATGACCATTGCTTCCTTATGAAAACCTGCTTGATATGCTGGGGGGGAAATGCATTGCCAGCTCTTTTCATTTCACTCCCTCATATATTAGTTATTCTTACTGTAGAAGAGTTACATGGGCTTGTGGTTATTCACTCTTGGCTTCACTGTTAGATGAAAATTGAGCATGAGTGTGAGATTTTTGAAGCATAGCCTTATGACTATATTTATGTGTAATTCAGATCTTAATTTCAAGGGTTTTTATTATCCAAAATATCAGCAATTATGTTACCTATAAAATACATTATAATATTCTTATTACCTCCCTTCTGAATTTTACAAGTTCTATGATTCTCCATCTGTGCCATTTCAAAACGTTGTTTTTCTTTTTAATATAACGTGAGAAATTCGGTCCAAACGTTGTAAAACAGCTCACAAACAAACAAACCTGAAAGAAAGTCTGTTCTTTATTTTCCTTTAGTCCTCTTGATGTTTCTTTTTAATAGCTTTTCATGGTACTTATTCAGCGGGTAGGCCATTGGCATCTGTACACCTGGAGGAGGTTATATAAACCCAGTCCTTCTGGCTGGAGCCTCCCCACCCCCCATGCCTGGAGTAGCAGGAGGGGGAAAAAAAAGCTGTGAGAAGGCAACAGAGCAGCCTGCTGCAGTTACATGGGCGTGAATTTGGTATCTCTACTCACTGTTTGTAAACTGGCAGGCTTGTGGAATTTGGCTAGGAGGGCTGAGACATCTAAAAAGATAATTTGCATGAATACAAGCATGACCATCTTAATTTTCACACCCTGGGTGGTATCCTTACTTTTGGCAATTTACTGTCTTCTCAGTCATGGCCAGAGCAAATGTATTATTAAGGACATACTAAAAGATGGAGGATTTATTGAGTTTTGGACCATATCTGAAGCAGTGCAATAGCTTTTCTTTAAAGGAGGATTGGATGAGAGTTGGGCCCGAAAGCTGAAATGGTCCATGTTGGTAACTGTCTGTTTTTCAAGTCACTCAGAGTATGAAGTAGGAAGAATTTGAGAGTTGGTGCAGGAAACCAGCAAGGAGACTTTTTAGGTGTGGCTTAGACCTCTGGAACCTCACTTCTTGACAAGTTCTGTCTTAATGCAATGCTAAAAGCACTTTGAAAGGAATTCATTTCAACTCCACTTGAGGACATGAGTGAGCCTTCTCCGAATTTGACACTATGGTCCTTGGTATCATGGGTACATTGACATAGGCTAATTTGGGTTGTTTACTGAGCTGTACACTTTACAGGAGGATACTGGATTAACAGAACCTTGGTATCAGGTTTTAGTAAGGCTGTTGGAAAGGTGGTCTTGATCAGGATAAACAAAGCTAAGTCACTAAACAAATTTAACCTCTTTTGGGGTAACAAAAGTCCAAATAAATGTCCAGACATATGATTCCTCTGTCCCTCTTGGGCTACCCTTCAGCCCACCTGCTAGACTCAGTTCTCAGCCCATTCTAGACCAGTGCTTCTCAAAGCCAGTCCACAGCTTGTTCAGGGAAAGCCCCTGGCGGTCCGGGCCGGTTTGTTTACCTGCCCCGTTCGCAGGTTCGGCCGATTGTGGCTCCCACTGGCTGCGGTTCGCCACTCCAGACCAATGGGGGCTGCGGGAAGCGGTGCGGGCCGAGGGATGTGGTGGCCGCTCTTCCCTCAGCCCCCATTGGCCTGGAGCGGCGAACCACGGCCAGTAGGAGCCGCGATCGGCTGAACCTGTGGATGGGGCAGGTAAACAAACCGGCTCGGTCCGCCAGGGGCTTTTCCTGAACAAGCGGCAGACCGGCTTTGAGAAACACTGTTCTAGACTACATTTAAGGCTTTTCCTGCTCTGTTATAGAATGTAGACCCCCCCCCCAGGCTGCTTTCCCTGGAGTCCTTTTCACAGTCTACCACTCATTGGTGTTCCCTCTTCCTGCAGACCCTACCCCCAAAGCCTTCCAAAGGAGCCCAACCTACTCCCTCTAGTTCCTCTCACTGAGTCCTCTCAGCACTTTCCATGAGGGCCTTTAATCAGTCTAATTCCTGATCCCATTAGTCTCGCCACCTCAATCTGGGAGGCACCTAATTATGGAACAGGCAGGGCTATTTAACCAGGCCTGGCTGGCCCAAGGCTTCCTGTTACACAGCACATCCAGTCACCAGGTCCAGTGTCCTAAGGAGGGGATAAACAGGAAAAGTTAGCACATATATACTTCCTGACAGAGACCTCCATACCCTTTGGATGCTGGAATTGATAGGTATAACTTGTTGGGTTTTTCTTCCAAGCTGTGTAGTATATGCAAACAATCAAATTCTCAACAAATTGGATCCCACTTCATCAAAGGAACCTCAGCAATACGTGCTCTTTGACAGTGCCAGCAGTCCCCACATTGTTTGTAGTTCTTTGATTGGGCCAAATTCCAGCCTTCACCCACTCTTGTAGTACTATGACTCGCCTTTCCAGCCCTTAGTTGTGTTTTTTTTTTAAATTTTGGACACTGAGAAGGTGTCAGATCTTCACTCCACCCCAGTGCAGATATATAAATTCAAAAGCCCTATCTAAATAAATTGGGGGAGGCAGACAAGCTAATTGCTGGCATCTCTAGGTGGCAGGTGTCCAGTGCAGGTACTTGATCCATAGCAGATCTGGATCCCTGATAAACTAAAATTGGAAGTTGACTTAGTGGAAGGCATCCTCTAAAGAAGCTGAGGAATAGGGTTAGAGTTGCTAATGTCAGGTACAGCGAGGAGACAACCTCTTCTCCCCAGCCCATTTACCCTCGTACGGGGGGAGGGCAGTGGGATCCCAGCAATGGACTGGGAGTGGGGAACTGATAGCTCTTACAGTGGAGGGCTGCCACTGTATGTAGGTCCCAGATGAGATCTACCAATGAAGTTGCAGCCTAATTAAGCTACATCCCTTGTATCTTTTTCTCTCTCTTTCTGCATGTCTGTGATAATCATCTTTCATTCTTCATTTCATGCTCAGCCTCTTTGAATATATATGTGCCTACATGGTAAGCTCCTCCAGGAATGTTGTCCTCCTGTTTGTCTGTAAAGTGCCCATGTAGCACACATTAAGTGCCAGTAAATTAATAAATCTTTATAGCTAAATACCTCCTGCAGCTCATGTGAAATAATTGTTCACAAACTCTCATTTTGTGCTTGTAGCGTCCTCAGGCCAGATGTGTTGTCTGAGTGAGAACTGCAGGATTTGTCCCCTCATGTTTAAATCAAACACTTATTTGCTTATGAACACTTTGTTGATTCAGTTAATCAGATGTTTATGGTTCTAAAATGCTACTAATTGAGATGGCTTTCTTTTGTTGCCCACTGACCAGTGACAGGAGTGCACTATGTCTTTTTGATTTTTTTTTTTACTCTACCCCTGAAAAACCAGTGACATTGAAGGATATGGTGTGGGGAAGGTGCTAATGACCATGTGCTGTTATAGCTTAGCTTGTACACTGAAAAGCATACCTATTTCCTTCAAAATCTGCCTCAAAATTCTGTGTGAAAGGCAAAGCCTCCTCCTTGGTTTGCTGCCATACCAACATACAGGACAAAATCAGCTTCTCATAGTAGATCTCCACACTCCATAATTAGGGATGAAGACTTAAGAAATGTATGAGGAGTTGTAGGAACCGAGACCTATGCATGTAAAAACAAGCCACCCAAACCAAACCCCACCACCTTAGGCCCCAATCACACAAAAACTTTTATGCACATGCTTAACTTTATACACTGTGAGTAGTCCCATTGATTTTAATGGGACTTATAGTGCATAAAGTTAAACATGAGCATAATTTTTTGTGGGGTCAGTTCCTATTTTGTTATAGAAAAGTGATCGTTAGTTAACACTGCTTAGAATCTTCACTTCCTATGCCCAGAGGACCCCGATGTGGCAAGCAGAGGCAACTGCAAACAATGCGTGAGATCTTCTCTGATGGCATCAGGCTTGAAAAAGCTCACTGCACACTTCCCTACTATTTGGCAACCCATTGCAGACATTGCCATGTGGTGGTGTAGAGCATTTTTACATTTAGCCATTTACTACAGAGATTTTTTTTTTCATGAATGGATGGCATGATACAAAATTCTGTGGCTCATTTTTATCTTTATAATAAACTTTTTTGGAGATCTTAGCCCATTTCACACATTTTTACTACAAAGGGAAGCTGGTAAGCATTAGTCCCATCTTTAATACAGTGTGAATGGTTGGACTTTTGATGGCCAACAAATGAAAAGGCTGTTTTCCTTCCGTTTGTGCCAGTGTAATGTCAACTTCCTACTGTGGTGTTACAACACAAGGGAACAAACAAAGCACTTTCCAATTCCAGTGGTAATTAGGGGCTGCTCTCTAACATGTGGGGGTACTATGACTGTTCCCAGAAAATGAGAATCTTTGCTCCCCAGTGAGAATATATCGACATCCATCCTATAATGTTACATCTTTGAGACTTGTTGCATGAAGGTTGAACCAAAGTATAATATCAACACTGCTCTTTCCCACTGAAGTTTGCCTCATCCACTCTGGCTTTTAGTAATGCAGCTAGTTTCCAGGCCTTGAGAAGGTCATGAGGTTGTGGTGTTTTCTAATATATTGTGGCTAGTTTCAAAAATTAGACCTATATCAAAATACAAAGCTTATTCCCATCCAATCTGAAGCTTGACTTTTATTAATAAATTGTCTACCAATTTTGCCACTGTGCTTTGTTTTCTTACTGGAGATATAAACTTACAGTTTACTTCACTGGCAAAGTTTTGATAAGTCTGAAAACAGACTTAACCTGTAGTGCTTTATTTAAGTTTTACTAGGGCAATGATAAAGCTGAGAAATAACAAAATACTTACATAAGAACATAAGAAAGGCCGTACCGGGTCAGACCAAAGGTCCATCTAGCCCAGTATCCTGTCTACCGACAGTGGCCAATGTCAGGTGCCCCAGAGGGAGTGAACCTAGCAGGCAATGATCAAGTGATCTCTCTCCTGTCATCCATCTCCACCCTCTGACAGACAGAGGCTAGGGACACCATTCCTTACCCGTCCTGGCTAATAGCCATTAATGGACTTAACCACCATGAATTTATCCAGTTCTCTTTTAAACTCTGTTATAGTCCTAGTGTTCACAACCTCCTCAGGTAAGGAGTTCCGCAAGTTGACTGTGCGCTGCGTGAAGAAGAACTTCCTTTTATTTGTTTTAAACCTGCTGCCTATTAATTTCATTTGATGACCCCTAGTTCTCGTATTATGGGAATAAGTAAATAACTTTTCCTTATCCACTTTCTCCACATCACTCATGATTTTATATACTTCTATCATATCCCCCCTTAGTCTCCTCTTTTCCAAGCTGAAGAGTCCAAGCCTCTTCAATCTCTCCTCATATGGGACCCGTTCCAAATCCTTAATCATTTTAGTTGCCCTTTTCTGAACCTTTTCTAGTGCCAGTATATCTTTTTTGAGATGAGGAGACCACATCTGTACACAGTATTCGAGATGAGGGCATACCACTGATTTATATAAGGGCAATAATATATTTTCCATCTTATTCTCTATCCCCTTTTTAATGATTCCTAACATCCTGTTTGCTTTTTTGACCGCCTCTGCACACTGCGTGGACGTTTTCAGAGAACTATCCACGATGACTCCAAGATCTTTTTCCTGACTTCTTGTAGCTAAATTAGCCCCCATCATATTGTATGTATAGTTGGGGTTATTTTTTCCAATGTGCGTTACTTTACATTTATCCACATTAAATTTCATTTGCCATTTTGTTGCCCAATCACTTAGTTTTGTGAGATCTTTTTGAAGTTCTTCACAGTCTGCTTTGGTCTTAACAATCTTTAGCAGTTTAGTATCATCTGCAAATGTTGCCACCTCACTGTTTACCCCTTTCTCCAGATCATTTATGAATAAGTTGAATAGGATCGGTCCGAGGACTGACACTTGGGGAACACCACTAGTTACCCCTCTCCATTCTGAGAATTTACCATTAATTCCTACCCTTTGTTCTGTCTCTTTTAACCAGTTCTCAATCCATGAAAGGACCTTCCCTTTTATCCTATGGCAGCTTAATTTACATAAGAGCCTTTGGTGAGGAACCTTGTCAAAGGCTTTCTGGAAATCTAAGTACATTATGTCCACTGGATCCCCCTTGTCCACATGTTTGTTGACCCCTTCAAAGAATTCTAATAGATTAGTAAGACACAATTTCCCTTTACAGAAACCATGTTGACTATTGCTCAACAGTTTATGTTTTTCTATGTGTCGGACAATTTTATTCTTAACTATTGTTTCGACTAATTTGCCTGGTACAGACATTAGACTTACCGGTCTGTAATTGCCGGGATCACCTCTAGAGCCCTTTTTAAATATTGGCGTTACACTAGTTAGCTTCCAGTCATTGGGTACAGAAGCTGATTTAAAGGACAGGTTACAAACCTTAGTTAACAGTTCCGCAACTTCACATTTGAGTTCTTTCAGAACTCTTGGGTGAATGCCATCTGGTCCCGGTGACTTGTTAATGTTAAGTTTATCAATTAATTCCAAAACCTCCTCATGTGACACTTCAATCCGTGACAGTTCCTCAGATTTGTCACCTACAAAAGCCAGCTCAGGTTTGGGAATCTCCCTAACATCCTCAGCCGTGAAGACTGAAGCAAAGAATCCATTTAGTTTCTCCGCAATGACTTTATCGTCTTTATGCGCTCCTTTTGTATCTCGATCATCAAGGGGCCCCACTGGTTGTTTAGCAGGCTTCCTGCTTCTGATGTACTTAAAAACATTTTGTTATTACCTTTGGAGTTTTTGGCTAGCCGTTCTTCAAACTCCTCTTTGGCTTTTCTTATTACATTCTTGCACTTAATTTGGCAGTATTTATGCTCCTTTCTATTTGCCTTACTAGGATTTGACTTCCACTTTTTAAAGGAAGTCTTTTTATCTCTCACTGCTTCTTTTACATGGTGGCTCTTTTTTAGTTCTTTTACTGTGTTTCTTTAATTTGGGGTATACATTGAAGTTGGGCCTCTATTATGGTATCTTTAAAAAGCGCCCACGCAGCTTGCAGGGATTTCACTTTAGTCACTGTACTTTTTAACTTCTGTTTAACTAACCCCCTCATTTTTGCATAGTTCCCCCTTTTGAAATTAAATGCCATAGTGTTGGGCTGTTGAGATGTTCTTCCCACCACAGGGATGTTGAATGCTATTGTATTATGGTCACTATTTCAGAGCGGTCCTGCTATAGTTACCTCTTGGACCAGCTCCTGCGCTCCACTCAGGACTAAATCTAGAGTTGCCTCTCCCCTTGTGGGTTCCCGTACCAGCTGCTCCATGAAGCAGTCATTTAAAGTATCGAGAAATTTTATCTCTGCATTTCATCCTGAAGTGAAATGTTCCCAGTCAATATGGGGATAATTGAAATCCCCCACTATTATTGAGTTCTTAATTTTGATAGCCTCTCTAATTTTCCTTAGCATTTCAACATCACTATCACCGTCCTGGTCAGGTGGTCGATAATAGATCCCTAATGTTATATTCTTATTAGAGCATGAAATTTCTGTCCATAGAGATTCTATGGAACATGTGGATTTGCTTAAGATTTTTACTTCATTTGATTGTACATTTTCATTCACATATAGTGCCACTCCCCCCTCCCCCGCATGACCTGTTCTGTCCTTCCGATAAATTTTGTACTTTCTCCAAAGCAGCTTGAAGCAGACAAAACTCTGAGCTCTAAGCCCCAAGACAAGCAGCCGTTGAGAGTCTTGTTAGTTTCAAGCTGCTGCTGAAACAATGTTGGTAGTATGTGCACAGAAAGAGAAGAGAAACAGAAAGGGAAGACGTGGAGAGAGAGAGAATTGGAAAGCGAGAAAAGAGATAAATAAGCGGGATACACAAAGGAGGTATATGAAAAAAATCAGGACCACAAGGAAATGAAGCTCAAGAAATCGAAGTAAAAAGAAAGAAAAGTTGGATGCAGTAGAATGCAGCAAGAGAAAAAACAGAATTATGTGCATGCAGAAAATTAACACTGAAAAACATAAGTAATACTTAGCAACAAACAAAAATGGAAGTAATGAAAATGTAATGCAGAAAGCTCATATAACTATTTTGACTACATTTTTCAAGATTTTCTTCCCTGGAAAGTGAGTAAAACATGTTATATGAATGAAATGTGTGCAGATCTTTTAATACTGAAAGTAAACCTATCTACTTAATTTGGTGTATAAAATAGGTGTATAATATTTATAACATAGGTAAAATAATTGTTTTAATAAAGTTTAAGTATCTCCTGAATCTCTCTCCTGGCCAATATGCTATTATTACAACTGGTTAAAAATGGAAACAAAAATCTGTGCAAAATTGGTCAATTTTTATTTTTTGTAAAAATTCCTACCAGCTCTACTTGCATAGAGTCATTGTTTTGATTCTTTTCTCCTAAGTGTAGTATTGAATATTTATTTTCATTGAGCTGCTGGTGCCATTTACCAGTCAATATAGTACTTACTGTGGTTTGCTTGCTATGATTTGTTTATTTTTGTCCTTAAAAAATGAAATCATCCCTCTCTATATCCAGTAGGTACTTGTTTCCATATTAATTAGTGAGGATTATTTTGGAATGAGTTTTCATATTAAAGTCGGTACAATTGTATGTTGATATATTTTTATATCATCAGAAATGAATATTTCAGATATCAGTGAGGTACTTATTCTAGATTGAATTCATAGGCCCTACACTTTTAAAAAGTTCAAGCACATAGAGCCCTAAACCCCGGTGATGTCCCTAGTGAAATCAATAGAACTCTGTAAGAGAGTGTTTGCATGAGTGGATCCTTTTGCAAGATCAAGGTTATAGATTACTTGGCATGAAGAACTACTGTGGAAAACTATTGCACTGTTTTTGTTTGTTTGTTTGTTTGTTTTCTGGTACTGGTGAAATAATCTGATTTTTTTATGAAAGCTTCTTTCAGAGTTTATAGACCTAGTATATTCAGAAAGGTACTATTCATTTGCATTTTTCCTCCAATCTTGCTTATTTTTGTCAGAGATAGTGTCCTCCATTTCTTACCTCTTCTCTTCTATCTCTTGTATAGCATTTTCATTATATTTATTTATTTTATCATTATATCTTTAAATAATCCATAAAAGCCACAAGCTGAGAGAATTGTTCTTCGGGATACACACTTTGTCAACCCAAAGAACAAAAATTTCCATATGAACTATCCATGCCAGTCAATATCTTTTGAAATTTTGTGAAAATTTGAAATAAAAGTCACAATTAAGGTTGTTAAGTGAAATTCAAGAAAAGACCTACCATTAAACATATAATTAAAAAC
The DNA here is from genome assembly GCF_011386835.1 of Chrysemys picta bellii. Classification (NCBI taxonomy): domain Eukaryota; kingdom Metazoa; phylum Chordata; order Testudines; family Emydidae; genus Chrysemys; species Chrysemys picta. The sequence continues at coordinate 36,625,529 of NC_088798.1, read as the reverse complement.
CCCAAATATTAAAAACTATGTAAATCACAAGCAAAGGTTATAATTAACAATGATAATACCAACATTAATATCAAATTCACATACAGAGATCATTAAACAGAAGTCTCAATGCCCAGCACCCAAACAATTTTATCTCTGCCTCTTTAATTGAACACTTCAAACTACAAAGTGTAACTGCCACAGATTTGGGAATGCAGGTGCAACAGTAATACTACTACTAGTAGTAAAAATAATGTGCCGGTGACATGGGAAAGCAGACGCATTACATTTCTATATGCACGAATAGCATGTCCTGAAGAGTAGATCTCCCAGATCTATGGGGCTACAGTGCAGGACATTCAATCTATTCCAGTAAGAGGTACTCAAACTCTTCCCTCTTCCTGCCCAATGAAACGATTTGGGAGAAAATTCCATATGGGTAAACCTCACATTCTGTTCCCGTAGTCCTCTCCTGAGGTAAGGGGTGATCTTTCCCTCAATTAATTTCCCCTTAAAAAAAAAACTGTTTAAAACTAACTAAATTCAACCCTTGATTACACCTGTACAATAGTACTGAACATAATAGAAGTGCAGTGGTATCAATGAAGGATGAATTTAGAATGAGTGTAAAGGCAAAAATCTTTCAAGAGACAACATACCAAATTTGAACAACTTGAAATGATCAGACCTGGAAAAGCTTGTCTTTCAGATTATATATAAATAAATAGCTTGGTGAGTAATAAAAAGTATAATAAAATAAAAAGAAGAGTCCATGTTTGCTATAGGTTATTAAATATATAGGTTACAAAAGTTCACTAAACATATTCATAGAGTGGTACATGCTGTTGCTTGGACTTGTGGAAAAGGGAGATTAATCAAGGGTCACTGTTGGATTTTCTGTATTGATAAACTCAGGTTGGAAAGAAACAACGAGTGGGCTCCTGGCCTCATCACATGGGGTGGCCCTTTAGCTTTTGAAAGAAAGAGCTAATCAGGCCTCTTTTATATGCCCCTTTGAGCCCCGCCCCTGCAGAGTCATTGCACTCAGCGCCCCCTTGGGTTCTTTCAATTAATTACTCAGACTAAATTGATTCAATACATAAAACAGCAGGGCACAGATTATCCAACAAGTTCTTTGAATGTATTGGAGACAATTTTTTTATTTGAGCAGGTGGAGAAAGCTCCTAGTGGAGAGGCTGTTCTAGATTTTATTTTGACAAATGGGGAGGAACTGGTTGAGAATTTGAAAGCGGAAGGCAGCTTGGGTGCAAGTGATCATGAAATGGTAGAGTTCATGATTCTAAGGAATGGTAGGAGGGAGAACAGCACAATAAAGACAATGGATTTCAAGAGAGAAGACTTTAGCAAATTCAGGTAGTTGGTAGGTGAAATCCCACGGTAAGCAAGTCTAAGGGGAAAAACAATTGAAGACAGTTGGCAGTTTTTCAAAGAGACATTATTAAGGGCACAAGAGCAAACTATCCCACTGCATAGGAAAGATAGGAAGTATGGCAAGAGACCACCCGGACTTAACCAGGAGACCTTCAATGATCCAAAAATAAAAAAAAGTCCTACAAAAAGTGAAAACTAGGTCAAATTACAAACGATGACTATAAACAAATAACAAGTATATAGGGACAAATTAGAAAGGCCAAGGCACAAAAGAAGATCAAACTAGCTAGAGAAATAAAGGGTAACAAGAAAACATTCTACAAATACATTAGAAGCAACAGGAGGACTAAGGACAGGGTAGGCCCATTACTCAATGAGGGGCATAGGGAAACAATAACAGAAAATTTGGAAATGGCAGAGGTGCTTAATGACTTCTTTATTTCGGTTTTCACCAAGAAGGTTGGTGGTGATTGGACGTCTGACATAGTGAATGCCAGTGAAAATGAGGTAGGGTCAGAGGCTAAAATAGGAAAAGAACAAGTTAAAAATTACTTAGACAAATGAATGTCTTCTAGTCACCAGGGCCTGATGAAATGCATCCTGGAATACTCAAGGAGCTGACTGAGGAGATATCTGAGCCATTAGCGATTATCTTTGAAAAGTCATGGAAGACAGGAGAGATTCCAGAAGACTGGCAAAGGGGAAATATAGTGCCAATCTATATTTATATAGAGAGATTCCAGAAGACTGGCAAAGGGGAAATATAGTGCCAATCTATAGTGCCAATCTATAAAAAGGGAAATAAGGACAACCTGGGGAATTACAGACCAGTCAGCTTAACTTCTGTACCCGGAAAGATAATAGAGCAAATAATTAAGCAATTTGCAAACATCTAGAAGATAATAAGGTGATAAGTAACAGCATGGATTTGTCAAGAACAAATCATGTCAAACCAGCCTGATAGCTTTCTTTGACAGGGTAACAAACCTTGTGGATGGGGGGAAGCAGTAGATGTGGTATATCTTGACTTTAGTAAAGCTTTTGATAGTGTCTCGCATGACTGTCTCATAAACAAACTAGGGAAATGCAACCTAGATGGAGCTACTGTAAGGTGGGTGCAAAACTGGTTGGAAAACCATTCCCAGAGAGTAGTTATCAGTGGTTCACAGTCATGCTCAAAGGGCATGATGAGTGGGGTCCCACAGGAATCAGTTCTGGGTCCAGTTCTGTTCAATATCTTCATCAATGATTTAGATAATGGCCTAGACAGTACATTTATAAAATTTGCGGATGATACCAAGCTGGGAGGGGTTGCAAGTGCTTTGGAGGATAAGATTAAAATTCAAAATCATCTGGACAAACTGGAGAAATGGTCTGACGTAAATAGGATGAAAGTCAATAAGGACAAATGCAAAGTATTCCACTTAGGAAGGACCAATCACACATACAAAATGCACACATACAAAATGGGAAATGACTGCCTAGGAAGGAGTACTGTGGAAAGGGAGCTGGGGGTCATAGTGGACCACAAGCTAAATATGAGTCAACAGTGTAACACTGTTGCAAAAAAAAAAGCAAACATCCTCTGGGATGTATTAGCAGGAGTGTTGTAAGCAAGACACGAGAAGTAATTCTTCGTCTCTACTTTGCGCTGATTAGGCCTCAACTGGAGTATTGTGTCCAATTCTGGGTGCCACATTTCAGGAAAGATGTGACAAATTGGAGAAAGTCCAGAGAAGAGCAACAAAAATGATTAAAGGTCTAGAAATCATGAACTATGAGGGAAGATTGAAAAAATTGGGTTTGTTTGGGAAAAGAGGAGACTGAGAGGACACATGATACCAGTTTTCAAGTACATAAAAGGTTGTTACAAGGAAGAGGGAGAAGAATTGTTCTTTTTAACCTCTGCAGATAGGACAAGAAACAATGGGTTTAAATTGCAGCAAGGGAGATTAGGTTGGGCAAAAAAAAAAAAAAAAACCTTCCTAACTGTCAGGGTGGTTAAGCACTGGAATAAATTGCCTAGGGAAGTTGTGGAATCTCCATCATTGTCGATTTTTCAGAGCAGGTTAGACAAATACGGGTCAGTAATGATTGAGATAATACTTAGTCCTGCCATGAGTGTGGGGGACTGGATTAGATGACCTCTCGAGGTCCCTTCCAGTCCTATGATTCTATGTACCCCTTCATGGGGTCTGATTTATTAAATCTTTCTGCCAAGTGTAGCCCACTTTGGTTAGTTGCTCCAGATCACCCCACTTCAGGTCAAAATAAGAGTTTTGGTCTGCTCTCTGAAAAGCAGAGTCCCCAGCTTTCCTCCATGGAGCTGGTCTGTATTTTAACCAGTCCCTCTGCCCCTCCTTCCATGGGTGTCCTCACCTCTTGGAGCTGGACTATAAATTGTCCAGTTGTAGGCCTGTAGCCAGCTTCTCTCCCACTGAAGCCTTTTCTCCAATTAATCCTCAGGCCCGGAGCACTCAGCAGGCCAGCCTCCTCCAGCTGTTTCTGCCCTGTCCTGAGGGAGGAGGCAGCCTTTATGCTGGGTCCCATCCTGCAGCTCATCCCCAATTGTTTGGGTGAGCAAGGAGCCTCGCCCTGCTCTCTGTGCAAGTCTCTTGCCCCCAGGCCTTTAAAGACACAGTGACAGGATAAAGAATGAGGAGTACTTGTGGCACAGACTAACATGGCTACCACTCTGAGTGATAGAATAGCCTACCAAGAACCACTTATTTCCATGATCACTTCCTCTCTGTCAGTGTCTCCAAGTCCTTGTGTGTATATATACATAGGATCTTTTCAAAATCTGAAAGCAGGCAGATTACCCTGTCGCAATGCCCTTGTTTGCTGCAGACCTCATTCTCTGTTTATCTGTCTCCGTGATCTGTTAATCCAGGTATTTAGGTAATCTGAGTTTGATGTATGATTGCATGTTTTATTATTAGTTAATGTGCCTCTCGATTTTGTAACATCTGCATACTGGGGAATCTGGGTTTCAGCACAATAATCTCGGCTGTTTGTGTAAATGATTGAATGAATAAATAATAAATAGCCAGGGTCCCAAAACTATCCCTATGTGCCTCAATACTAATCTTGTTTTATCTTGGAAGGATTGCATTTAGAAATGCATTCATTCATTTCATGCTTTTGAACAGTTGTGCATTCCAATATACTACAATTTGACTTATTTCATGACATTGCTCTCAGCTGTCAACCTCTGCAAATGACTTTATTTTTGTTTTTGAATTTATCACATTGGTTACCATTAACACAAGTCAACATTTGATATTTTAATTTGCACATTATACAGGTCACTACTAATTCCACCATTTGCCTACAGATTTGTGAGGGTGCTGCATGTTTTTTCCATAAAATAAATATGAGGGGGAAAACTGTGGTATCTTGGTATCATGATATTTAAAGGTAGCTACTGTATGTTGGCATATGGCTCTTGATGTTCATTTTCTATATGGTACTATATGATTGGTGTATTTCTTTGTATTATACTTGTCACACACATTCTATCAATGTTTGGGCCTGGTGTGATTTTTGCATTTGAATATATAAATGAATATCACAACTCTATGTACATATGTACTATAATTACTAATAAAGAAACAGTCTCCAGAATGCAGTAGGCAGGAATAAGTTTTCTTAGTACAGAACAGGAGAACCACTTTATCCCAATCTAGTCATTCTCGAACTACTGATGACTGTTAACTAAAGGTCTCTTGTGTCAATTTTTTGACTGTTGTTGCCTCTTTTCCCTGCAAAGCAGACATTCAAAGTGGGCACAGTCTGGAACTTCACATGCAAAGTCAAATCCGTTTGCTTTTTCCTGCTTAGAATTACTGTTGTGGAGGGTCACTATAAGATGCTAAATTCCTGAAGGACGGTTTTATAAATGTGGCAGTGGGTATGCAAAGTGTGCTTTCCCATCTGCATCATGGGATATTTGCATAGAACATAGGCATAAAGCACGTCAGAGTTTCATAGTAGAAAAATAGGGGAGAACTATCCACAATCAGATATGAGGAATGGTACTTAATATGCTGATGAAAAGAAATTTTTTCATAGGAATGGTAATTATATTACAACACCCATGACTATAAATGATAATATTTGGGAAAGACACTTTTGAAATATTGTCTAATAGTTTAAATCATCTGAGAAGGAAAGACAAATGTATGAAGGTTTCATTTTGCATCTTTAAAGTCTTTAGCTCAATTCTGTCTCCTTATATGGCTGGTAACTCAGCAAGAGTTATGTGACTGTATAAGGCAAATAGAACTCAGCCTCTCATATACAAAGGGGCCGTGAGGTGGCAAGTGAATGTGGGCATTGTTAATTGGCGGCATAGAATACTTGTAAGGTGCTTAGTGTCCTCAGCTGTCATTGGCTTCACTGGGACTTGAGCACATTCTGCATCTTGCAGGATCATACATATGAGGAACTATTCATTGGTTTAAAGTTAAGCCTCACTTCCAGGACTTTCCAGGAATGTTATCTTATGAGAGTTTAAAAAAATTACCAAATACCCATTAGCTGGAAAATCTATCAGGCAGACATGTTAATCAAAGACTATGGTGTCAGGACCAGGTGCAGTGCCCTGGTGAGAGAAAATCTGAACTCCCTTGTACCGAGGGCCGGCTCCAGGCACCAGCAGAGCAAGCACGTGCCTGAGGCAGCACATGCTAAGGGGCAGCATTCCGTCCATTCTTGGGGCGGCAGAGTCCAGGCACCTTTTTTTTTTTTTTGCGCTTTGACAGTTCGGGCGGCAGCAGTCCGAGCGGTTTTTTTTTTAGCTTGGGGCGGCAAAAATGGTAGAGCCGGCCCTGCTTGTATCTCTAGCTACTAGAAAGAGGGCTGATGATTTGGCTTCTGCTAGGTTGCTGCCTCTAGATTCTGACTGGAGGGAGCTTTTATATGAACTTCTGGTCAATAGGTGTCTGATGCATTTGAATCTTTACCATCTTCTGGCTCTCTCTTCTCCCCGTATATAGCCTTATGGCTGCTACGTAGGGAAGTCTTATTTAGGGTAAACTGTCCCAAACCTTCTGGCTGCTATGTGTGGTGTATTTGAGGACTGTGTTGGAATTGCAAGTGTGTGTGTGTGTGTGTGTGTGTGTTTGTGGGGGGATGTGCGTTTGCTGGTCTTTCTTGCAGACTATAAGGGCTAGATTTTTTAAAAAATGAGAGATTAAAGAAAACCTTTCCATTTACTACTGGTAAGTGGGTCAGTGTTTTTTTTGTTTTTTTTTTCAAGCCCTGGGGAATTTTTTTTTCAAAAGTATCTAAGTGAATTAGGAACCTAAGTCCCCTTTTCAAACGTGGCATAGCACTTAGACACTTGAAAGTCAATGGAGCTTAAACTCAAGAAGTCATTTCAGCCCTTTAAAATGGGACTTAGTCTCCTAATTCACTTAGATAGTTTTGAAAATGTTACCCTTTACTCTTGATTTCTACAAGAAAGCTTTTTTGTTTGGTTGGTTTGGAATTGCTTTTGCAGATATACCTTATCCCCACTAGATGTATCAACTTCCCTAATGAAACCATCTCAGTTCGAGCCAAGTTCTACTTGACTTATGCACAAGTATTCCCAATGAAGGGAGAATAGGGAGCAGGATATGGATCTCCATGGAAAGATTTTTCCAAGCATAAAAACATTTTGTACAAATTCGGAATAACAATGTCTGTGTAAGCTCTATCGACATGAAATGATTTCCTGTTTTATGTCAGGTGAAAATCACTGATTTCCTGCTATAAACACCATTTTATCAATTATTAAACACTGCTGAGGTGGCGCAAGCAATTTTTTACTTTTTCAATTACAATATCTACATTGAATAATTGTCTCTGCTCAGCTTATGTTAAACAAGAGTACTGATAGACTTTAACAAAGCTAAAACAAATCGGAAATAATTCCTCTGCTTTACTGAGTTTTTGGTTAGCAGGAAGGTCTGATAGCTAATTGAAGATTGCAGATAATGTCAAAATATGCAGTGGCAAATTGATGTTGGCATTAGCAAATTTGACTGTATTTGTGTTTGTTTAATGCCTACCACAAGGGGGGCAGTCTTGGTCCATGACTGGGGCTCCTAGGTGCTGTGGGTAATGCAATACATAAATAAATAAATAAATAATATATAAATAATACCCTTATGACTAAATCCTTGTCTTGCTGAAGTCAATGAGAGTTTTACCATTGACTTCAGTAGCACCTGGATTTGACCCTGAATATGCATTCTTTTGTGCAGGACCTGATCCTGTGAATTGCTCATCATGCTTACCACTGCACTAAGTTCACTGTGCATTAGACTCTTTCAGCACCTCAAAGGTTTGAGTCCCAATATTGAGCAATTTGGATTATCACAGGGTATATTAACAGTACACAGAGATTTTTGTTTTTGGTGTACCTTGTTTATCCACCACAGAATCTTTAGGATTAGCTCGATACATTTTTATAGACTTTAAACTATATCATAAAAACCCTTGATAATTCTGAGCAATTTTATCCCTCAGCTAAAAAGAAGCCAAGGCTATAAAAAATTACAGTTCACCCAAAATCTCTTCTTCATTCTAATAAAACTGATTTTTAGACACCAATGAAAAATGAATTCTTACCCCCCGTGGATTAATAAAAAGGCTGCATTTGCTAGAACTACCAATTACTTGCATTTCATGAAAGCTAAATTTGTTTAAAAAAGAAACAAAGAAAAGAAAAGAAGAAAAACGAGAAGCTGTTTTTTAAATTTATTCTAAAGGCTTTTGACTTGGATACTAAAAAGTAATTTGAGGAGCACATTTACATACAATAGAAACCTGTAAGCAAATTAAAAGTGCTGTATAGAATCCATAGAGGAGCAAAATGTATATTCTATATCTGACATATTTGTCTTGAGATTTATGACATTTTTCATTAGATATAACATTTTAAGTTAATTAAAGATATAATTCGCTATTTAATAAACAATACATTTTGTAACTTCATTAAGGATGCTGCCTTTCTTAATTGTAATGGTCCAAAAGGTTGTCAGAGAACTGTACATTAACTGCAGCAATAATAATGATTTTATATGCTAATAATTTTTAAATGAATAACTGGTGTAGTTTTTCTGCCACCTGGGGAAAATAATTTATATTCCTTAAGCTTACTTTGGGGGGAGTGGATATCCTGGTGTAAAATGTTCATTTGTTTTACATTAGTGCTAATGGCAAGGACGTTAGACCCACTGGTGTGAAAGGATTAAAAGCATAAGCATTAGACAAGCGTGAACATTTCAGAGAGAAATCCTTGTTAGGGGGACCTATTGGGACCTTGTAACTTGATTTTCTATTTATTGATTTGATGCTTCTTGTTTTTGTTATGTGAATCTTATTGCTGTACAATACTGAATACAAAAATATGCATTAAGTTAACATCCAGGGGTCTGTTCTCCCCTGGATGGTTGCATGTAATTTCCATTAACATTAATGTGGGTTACATATGTGCATCAAGGGAAGAATAAATACTCTGATATTTGACTTAGCCAACAAAAAGAATGGACTCTTAAGGAGATCTGTCTGTGGATCTCCCAGAAGATTTCTACATACCTGCAAGTGCCAGTTTTAAATGTTCAATGTTCCCCTAAATTATGGGTGCTGAATATTTGGCTGAGGGGGAATTTGGAAGATCTGCATCCTCTTACACCTGGTTAATGTTCAACCAGTAGTTATGCCCATGTTGGAGATTCATTTGGTTTGGAGTGCGGTGTTCTAGATCCCTGTCTGAGGCCAACATTGTATGAAGAACCAGAGGGATAATACAGGAGACAGATGCCATACAACAATATTGTAATCAACAAACAATCCTAGAACATTTATTCTTTAAGAGAAAATAACATTTTCTTCATTATGCACAATATGTTGCAATAAACACAAGGCACACTAGTGTTAACACTAGGGTTGCCTGTGTCCGGGAACTGTGGCCAGTGGGAGCTGGGGGAGCGGTGCATGTGGGGAAGAGCATCATGCGGAGCCTCCTGGCCCCCCTGCCTAGGAGCTGGACCTCCTACTAGATGCTTCCGGGATGCAGCGTGGAGCCAGGACAGGCAGGGAGTCTGCCTTAGACCTGCAACACCGCCAACTAGGAACCGCCCGAGATAAGCCCGCACCCCGACCCCCTGCCCCAGCCCTGAGCCCCCACCCCAAACTCCTCATCCCTGGCCCCACCCTAGAGCTTGCACCCCCAGCCAGAGCCCTCACCCCCCAGCACCTGAACCCTATACACCATCCCAGAGCCCCTTCCCACACCCTGAACCTCTCATCCCCAGCTCAGACCCTGTACCCCATCCTGCACCCAACCCCCTGCCTCAACCTGCAGCCCTCTGCCACGTTCCAAATCCTTTGGCTGCACCCCTCATCCTGGAGCCCCCTCCTGCACCCCAAACCCCTCATCCCCAGCTGCACACCAGAGCCCTCACCCCCTCCTGCACCCCAGTTCCCTGCCCTAGCCTGGAGCACCCTCCCATACCCCTCATTTCTGGCCCCACCCTGGAGCCCTCACCCTCTCCCACACCCCAGCCCGCTGCCCCAGCCCAGTGAAAGTGAGTGAGGGTGTGGGAGAGCGAGCAACCAAGGAAGGGGGAATGTAGTGAACGGGGGGCAGGGCCTCGGGGCAGGGGACGGGACCTCGAGGAAGGGCCAGGGATAGGGTGTTTGGTTTTGTGCAGTTAGAAAGTTGACAACCCTAGTTGAGACAGGGAATAAGGACTTAGTGTTCACCTTCAAACAATGGAAAAAGGAAAGACTTAAGAAAAACTCCATAACTGGGGTTTTTGTGATTGACTTCAGTCAGAAGAGGATTAGCTACAAAATATGATGATGTACTCTCATGTCATATATATGAAAGTACATAGATATATATGCTACCTCTGTTAGATATCTGTTCTGTGTTTGACAACTTCTCACTCTGTGTAGTATGTCGTGTAGAGAGAATACTTACATAATACTCCTACCTCAGCCCCCAATTAAAAAAAAGCATGTAAACATGCTCTAAGGATGCTTTTCTGAGTAAGGATGCTTTCTTGAACTGGGGCCTCACTGACCCCCACCAGATTGTTACAAGAATTTCATTTTTGTGATAGTGTTACCCATACTGATACATGGCATGTGGGAAAATAAAACCTGTGCTAATGCAGGCTTATTACTCCACAGCCATATATATAGATTCTGAATGCAATTTCTCTAAATTGATAGAAGATGTTAGAGACTAAACATGATGAAAGTGTCCTTGTAATGTTACTTTAAAAAGGTGAACAACAAAGTAAATTCACATGCAAAGTTTTGATAGGTGATGCAAGGGTTTGTAACTGTTAATGAGCCATTAGAGCACATCCTATAAATATATAGTTCTATATACACTGATAATGTGTAAAGCAGGGGTCGGCAACGTTCGGCACGCGGCTCGCCAGGGAAAGCGGGCCGGGCCAGTTTTATTTACCTGCTGACGTGGCAAGTTCGGCCGATCGTGGCCCCCACTGGCCGCGGTTCACCATCCCGGGCCAATGGGGGCGGCGAGAAGCCACGGCCAGCACATCGCTCGCCCGCGCCGCTTCTCGCCGCCCCCATTGGCCCAGGACGGTGAACCGCGGCCAGTGGGGGCCGCGATCGGCCAAACTTGCCACGTCAGCAGGTAAATAAAACTGGCCCGGCCCGCCAGGGTGCTTACCCTGGCGAGCTGCGTGCTGAATGTTGCCGACCCCTGGTGTAAAGTATTTCCTTGACAGATCCAAACGGGGCCTTCAGTGTAATAGTAATTTTCCAAAGTCACTTGTCTGATGTCCTGCATTCAGACACAGTTGTCCATGTTTTGGACTAATTGGTTGACAAATTTATTTTCTTTTAAACAAAACCATTTTAGGGTTATGAGTGCCAACAACATCTGAAACCAGATTTTTTCACAATAATTGTTTAATTTAAAAATGAAAGACTAACTTTTATAATTTGTGGGGTTGGTTTATTTATTTACTGTATATTCCAATTTTCCACACAAAATGAATGCTAGCAGTCAATTTATAAAATTTGTAAACAAAGTGATTATAATAGAAATACTGACACAAACTTACCTATAGTGGCATCGATGGATACCACTCTCATGAATAACTGTTACCTGATTGTATTTTAACAAAGAGCTTTTTTTTTAACCCATTGCGTGTGTATTTTTCTGTGTTTAGTATTGTCAACTGAAGACCCAAACAGCACTAAGGGTAATGAGAAGGAATGATAGTTTAGATATATTCTTTCCTTGAACTGCTGGTTGAATTAAATCTTTCATTCTCTCTGTAGACATACAATCTATAACATCCTTTTGAGATGAATTTAGAAACAGGGGTCTGCATTCTTTTATTCTTGGTCCAAAGATTAAAATTGATCACAAGAGACACAAGGGAGCAGGCTGTAGTATCACAGCTCAATGTGGTTAACGAGCATAGTGCATGGCTTCTGTTCTACTTAACTGCTCTTACAGGTTACAAATATTATTGATTGCAGAGGTCATTGGAGGCTGAAGAGGTTATGTTGCTTGATGCTATTTGGCAATTTTTGAGGGATGAGAGCTATGAGCCCTCATAGCAGTTGGGACAGGTATAGTTTAAACCTGACAAAAGGAGATATATTTTTGTGTGAGCTGGCAAAGTCCTTCAGGTAGAAATAATGAATCGAAAATTGATAGGTTGTTTTATCATAGGTCAAATGCTGTGCTGTAGAAGAAGCGGGGGAGGGGGAGACTTTAATTATTATCCTTTCATCAGAATGCACTGATGATAGGTTTTCAGTCCTAGATCTGAGCTGTAGACAAATTAATAGTGCTTAGAAATCTTTTTACAAGGCATCATTTTTAGTATATGTAGAGATGGTTTACCTAAATTTGGAAATACAGCATAGATGGAACAATATGTGAATATTACCTTCCAGTCTTTAGAGCAGGGGTTGGCAACGTTTGGCACGCGGCTCGCCAGGGTAAGCACCCTGGCGGGCCGGGCCAGTTTATTTACCTGCTGACGTGGCAGGTTCGGCTGATCGTGGCCATCACTGGCCGCGGTTCGCCGTCCTGAGCCAATGGAGGCGGCGGGAAGCGGCGCGGGTGAGCGATGTGCTGGCCATGGCTTCTCGCTGCCCCCATTGGCCCAGGACGGCGAACCACGGCCAGTGGGGGCCGTGATCGGCCGAACCTGCCGCGTCAGCAGGTAAATAAACTGACCCAGCCCGCCAGGGTACTTACCTTGGCGAGCCGCGTGCCAAACGTTGCCGACCCCTGCTTTAGAGTATGCTTTTTGTTCTTTCATGTGGACAAAATGGCTATATTAATATTCTCAAGATTTAAGTTAAACAGCAGTATTGTATGTTTTACTAAGTTACCAAAGAACTAGGGGAAAAAAACTATTTGCTTCCTGTATTTAAATTTCAGATATAAGATTCTAGTGCTATGTGGTAGCACTTAAAAAAAATTGCCCTTTTATAGCTCAAGTTTAACATACATTTGGATATTGCTGTCCCATCTGAGAAATTAGGTCCAGAACAGGCCCCATATTTCAGTAAGATGAATGCCTATTCAAACGTAAAAATAGGAATAAGCTGGGAGTGAAGCAAGGGCCCATACCATCTACAATTAATATTTAGAAGGCCTGATTCTCTTATCAGGTTGTTAGCATTTTACAAATATTTTACACAAATGTAATTGACCATACAAGGTGCAAAGCCATAGATAATCTGGCCCACTGCTTATATGGTCTTCCTGTGTATATAGTTTTTAGGACACTACGTAAATTATACCAAATAACAAATCATAATCCAAGTGGAGCTAAATTGAATATTAAAAAAATTAGATTTTTTTTGCAATTCTCAGTTATTTTACTCAGTGACTTTTAGAAAAGAAATGCAGAATTAAAAAACATTATAAATATCAATACATTTTATACTTGGTATGCTTTAAATATTAATCAGGTGGTATATCAATACTGTATTACATGTATAAGGTCAGACCTTCAGCTGTATAAATTGGTGTCGTTCCATTTACTTCAGGGGAGCTTTGTCAATTTACACCTGCTGAGGACCTGATCCATAATATTATTCCAAAATACTACCATTCATAATAAATGTCACCAATATAGAGTTGCCACTATTGACTTTCAACCTTTGCTTCTCAGTACAATGAAGAACATTGATGTTAATAGCTTTTCTTTCTGATGCCAACTGAATACATGTGACTTTTTGTCTAAAACTTCTTTCTGTGTGAATGTGTTTTCCAGAGGCTTGCATTGATTTTACTCACTTCCCAGTACATTTACTGTATGTGAATTATATTGATTCAGCTTTTAAAGATTTTGTTCAAATGTTGCCATATCAATACTTCACATGAAGGGTATATTTCTATTCCCACATTTGATTGTTCCCGATGCAGATTCCCATTCACTTAGATCACTTCCATGTGCCAGTATGGATCCCTATAAATTGGGAAAGGTGCATTGGTATGCTGTTTTTGAAGTAGATCAGCCAGCAATAAAAAGAAGTTGGATTTCTTTCCAGTATTTCCCCTTCCTGATTTCCACTCCACTGCTTTTGGATGGAATGCTACTCCTGAATCCCCATCCCCACCCTCATTTTATATACACCTCTACCTCGATATAACGCTGTCCTCGCGAGCCAAAAAATCTTACCGCGTTATAGGTGAAACCGCATTATATCGAACTTCCTTTGATCCGACGGAGTGCGCAGCCCCGCTCCCCAGAGCACTGCTTTACCGCCTTATATCCTAATTCGTGTTATATCGGGTTACATTATATCGACGTACTTTAATTTCACCCATACATGTTCAGACTTGCTATATCACATCAAATGTCCTTCCTGCCAAAGAGACCTGGATGTGGTTTCTCCAGAGCATCTGGTGCATGGTCTTGGGATGTCTCTCTAGACTGCTGAAAGACAGTCGCCAGGGGACTGATTTTACTGCCTTTGTGCTTTCTTCACCTATGCACAATTTACTGAATAACAGGAGGAACTGTGGCCAGTAGAGGCTCCTCCAGTGTGGTGTAGCACATCCCACAGATAAATAACATCTGGCAGGTGTCTCTAGGAAATGCAGCTCCCCCCCCACACACACACACACTGTCTTTCCTTTGGTGTACTTAGTGGGGAGAGAGAAAGGGACCTGACAGCTTTGGTGTCTCAGATCTTTAACTGAAGCACTCATGCTATGCCAACATGCTCATCAGTGGTGACCGCTTGTGTGAAGTGACCAACTATCCAATAGGGACTAAAAGTGAAATTAAACCCTAGAATAATCCGTGTGAAGCTAGCGCTGTTTCCTTCAGTCGAGATGAACGTGCTTACACTAGGGCTGACCTTGGCCCCAAGCTGAGATCACTAAACTCATTTTCCTTTGTGACCTTTTCAGATTTGTACCTGGTATAACAGTGGTTCTCAAACTTTTATATTGGTGACCCCTTTCACACAGCAAGCCTCTGAGTGCGACCTCCCTAATAAATTAAAAATATTTTTTAATATATTTAACACCATTATAAATGCTGGAGGCAAAGCGGAGTTTGGGGTGCAGGCTGACAGCTCGGGACCCCCCATCTAATAACCCCTGAGGGGTCCCGACCCCCAGTTTGAGTAACCCTGCAGTATAACAAACTTTAAGATGACATAAGAAAGGTTTGCAGCAATCTTCCACTTTACTTTTTAGAGCAGATGTTTCTTCAGTTACTCTGTATTACAACTTGTAGAAGTCTCAGATTCAGCAAATCAAGAAACATAGCAAATTGTTTCAGCTCTTTTAGTCCTGCTATAAACAATACTAGGCAGAATTCCCACATACATCATTCAATGCGAATGAGGCTTACTTATAGAAACCTTTCTGTTCCAGCAAGCCCTTTTTCAGAGCCTACTGTTTAATTTACTAGCATCCTTGGCTTGATCCTTACTTCAAATACATGTGTGATGGGGTGTACTCCCCACACTAGCCCTGCAAGAGCTGAATTAGGTCAGGTGGGCCCAATCAGCTAATTAGGCTACAAGAAGGGGTCAGCTAATAAAGGACAGGCTCCCCTGTGCAGGTACAGGCAGGGCCTATATAAAGCCAAGTAGCTGGATGTCCCTACTGAAAAAGGGTAGTTACTCTCCAGGAAAAGGGAGGAGTATTTGGGGGCTCCTGTGGAAGGCTGCAGAAAAGCAGGTAGCAATCACTTGCTGGGCGGAGGGTTTGGAGCTGATACATCCAAAGTAAGAAGGGGAACCAGGTGTGGTATGAACCCCCCAGTCCAGGGAAGGCGCAGTGAAGGCTAAGAGAGGAAAGCCCAGAATTGCTTAGCTGAGGGTCCCTGGGCTGGAATCCGGAGTAGACGGGGGCCTAGCTTCCCCTATTCACAACTGGGAAAGTGGCAAGAGCATTGGAGGCACTAACCAGACAGTAGGTCTGGAAAGACAGTCAATTACCCAGAACGGGAGGACTTTAGTGACCTGGCCAGAGGGTCAAGCCCCAGAGAGCAAGCTGCAGACTCAGGAGTGAGTGGGGCAGCAGAGCAAGAGAAGACACACTGGAGGGAGAGCACATGCTGGCAGACCTAATCCCCAGGATGGCCAGAAGGAGGCACTACTTGCAGTGAGTGGACCCTGTGACACATGTAATATTAAACATCAGCATTTCACTCAAGAAGAAGCACTTATTTTAGGGAGACTGCATCTGTGACTATCTCAGGCCCGATATCCTTTCTTCAGGTTGTTCTTTTAAAGATTGAAGAACAATATTTTCAAAATGTCTAGTGATTTTGAGTGCTTCCGTTTTTTGGAAGGTCAAGCTTAAGACACCTTGAAAGGGACCTGATTTTTAGAGGGCATGTGCTCAGCACTTCCTGAAAATCAGGGCCTTTTTAAAGTGCCAGCACCCAAAAATGAAAGTATTCAAAATTATCTAGTCACTTTTGAAAATTTTGGCTGATCTTGTTGCCCTACAATGTTATTTTAAAAGGTTCCATATAGTTTCCTTAATTCACACACTGTTGTTATTCAGGCGAAGTTTCGACTGCAGGACCAAGTCAAATATGTTGACAGCAGTGGCATTAACAGCCCCCACCCCCCCCAAAACAAGAGATGGGCTGTGGAGGCCATGTTAGATTTATGTAAGGATATATTTGAAGCCAAATTAGGACTGGGGTGGGGGTAGTTTTAGATTTCATGATGCTGAAATGTTATGAGCTGTCCTTGTGACATTTCAGCCCACAACTGAGGAAGTCTTGTGACAGCAAGGTTTTCTTAGAAGATTTCCAACATTGTGTGCCACATTTCCATGACAGCTCATGAGAATTCAGTGTTTAATCCAAACCTAAACTTGTGCACTGATTTGTTTTAACTCCAAACTGTAACAGAAACCTAGTTTACATCTAAACGTTGCCTGCTCTACTCATCTCTAGTTTCTGATGAGTCTGCTCCTGTGAACTTTTGGCCACATCTGAACTGAAACTGAACAAGAAGCTCCTTTGGGATTTTGATCCAGTCCATGGTTTGGGGATTCAGATTTGTTGCCACTTCTGTCCTGCTCCTGCAGTGAAATTCAAAGGGGTCCAGATGCAAGTTTCTGGTTCAAGGTGAATAATAGTTTCTGTATGAGGCCTGTAAATTGCACAATTTAAAAATTAGATTACAGTACTTATGCAGACTTTGAGAGAGCCCTCAACCCATATATTGTTGTTCAACTTGCTACTTAGTGTTTGCTTTAACACTAAGTCTACACTAATTCTGATTAATAAACATATGACATCTTCCTTCACATACTCTACAGCACATGCATTCTGATTTGAGTGTAAGAAAATGCTAACCCAACAGTGGTGCTGTTTCAGATTTCAATGGGGGGTTGGGAGGGGAGCACTTTCAGAAGGGGCCATGTAGACTCTGGATGCTCTTCAATTTTTGAAGGATAAAATGTAAAAATTAGTCTATTTCAGGAGCATTTTTTGTGATTATTTTGTATATTTTAATAACAATTCATATGGGTTTACTACAACAAAATTGCCAAACAGGCAACTGTTGATGGAGGAACATGCTTGGTTATTCAGGGAAACCTGTATCAACTTTAAATATTTTTTCTAAATGGAAATTAAGTTCTAGTTCTGTACTTCTGCAACCTTTCTGATGAAAATTGACCAAGGTACAGAACACTCCCATCCTGCATAGTTACCTGATTTGGTCATCCTCACAATTATAGTTTATATATGCCAATCCCTCATGACCAGGCTGAGAAGGGAACTGATTCAAGAAAGCACCTAAGAATATGCTTGACTTTACACATGTGCTTGGGTCCTGTTGAATTGACTGGGGTTTGAGCATGTGCCTAAGCACCCTCCCTAAATAGGGATGGAGAGCATCCACAATTGGAAGAGGGACAAAGCAGAGGTCAGTGACTTTTCCTCTGCTCCCCAGTGCTTAAGAAGGAGGGGGATGCTCCACAACCAAAATTTTAAATGACATTCACCTGCACAAATACTGTCTCTGCTTTTGTTTTGTTTTTTTTTAAACAGGTCAGGGGAAAATTTAGGACTGCTGTTTGTGAATGGCAGCAGAGTGGGAAAAGAAAGTTTGGGGGTCAAGATGCCTCTAAGCTATCTGCCTTTTGCTGTGAAGTTAAGGAGAATGATAATCAAGGATATAAAACAAAGACTAGTTTTCCCAGAAGGACTTGACTCTGATGTACTAAATAGCAGGAAGCTCTTTTTTCACCAGCCAGTTTGTTTAGTCAAGACAGGCAGGTAAAGGGAGAACAATAAGTTGACAAAGTGCATCGTCGTCTGTTTGGAAGTGATGTCCATGGTTGATGATAGCAATGTGATGGCCAAAACTAATTAGGAATCAAAAAACAAATTCTCTCTATACACCCCACAGCCTGGGGGGCACCGTCCCTGTGCACACACATCTGTACGCATGTGTGGGTGCATACACACATCCCAGGGCACCTCCCTCTGCCTTACACACTCCTAAGAGGCCCCATTGCTCTCTACATTTCCATCGACCTCCTCCCCTGGGCCTCCATCCATCTGTGCATCCCCCCTGAGTTTGTTGGGCTCAGGCAGCAGCTGCCACACAGCAGGCTTCAGTGCAGCCAACGCACGCATGCTACAGTTCAGCGCTTGTGCATTAATGTGACGAGCCCAGGAGGCAGATTATGAGGTAGGGTCCCATTCCCCCACACACTGTGAGGTGCTCAGCTTCACTTGGTATGAGGGACTTCTTTCAGGCTCCTCCTGCACTGCTCTCCCACCTGGAATGAAGCGGGGGAGAGGGGAGGGAAGAACTCCCCACCACAACCCTATCTAAGTAGTTCCTCTGTAACCCAGGTGCCTTGTAGTTATTTCCTTCCCCTCCCCCCACTTTTCTATTTTTTCTTTTAAATTAACAAAGCCCTCAGCTATCATTAGGGAATTACTCTTTAGGACTGGGCAAGTATACCCTATCCCAGAGTAAAGAAATCATTAATAAAAAACAGTAAAAAGAAGCAGTTATATTACAAAATAAATCTACCAGGCTTACAAAGAAAACAAATTTGAAAGAGCCACCTGCTGTGGAGATGAGGCAGTAATCTCAACAGCAGGAAATAGAAGTGGGAGAGGAGAAAAATACAAAAGCATAGACATTAAAAAAGTAATTAAAACACTTATCTCCATCAACATACATAACAAACAAAAAAAATCAGGCACCTAAAAACATACTCTATTGAACTGCACAACAGGAAGTAACAAAGCTGCCACCATAAAAAAGCCTTCTCCAGGAGAAAAGAGAAAGATCCTTTAAAAATATAAGCCTCAAAAGTATTTACTAATGTGCTAATCACTAATGGCCTGACCTTGAGAGATGTGGAGCACCTGCAGAGCACCCGCAACTTTATTGGGAATTGCATCTCTTAGGATTAAGCCTTTAAAAATATACAGTGAGTAACTCTTTAGATACCAATGACTTTCTGTTTAATATTATTCCGGTGGTTGTGTTAGAATGAATTTTAATAGAGCATTAGTATAATAAGTAGTGTTCTACAGTTGGAATAAGCAGTAGCATAATGTTGCATTTTAGAACAGTTCAAACCTAAATCATTGTTTAACATCGATGGATTAACAGCAAAATTATCAGTACTTAATCCTGTTCATCATAAACTGATGTAAACAAATACATTGAGCATGTAAAACTGAATACAGATATGTCTAGGGAAAACTAAGTTTTGGACAGTTATGAAAAGCTACTGTTTTAATATTATCTTTTAAGGTAGTACTTTAATGTACTTAAAACTTGTAATACAGTTTGCACGGCGACATAGAATAAAACATATTTTTGTGCATAGATTTTTGATCTCCTTTCCCCCTGATCAGAACCCAGACATGTTGAAGAGGAATAGAGCATTCAAAAATAATAAAGGATACTTATAGGAACAACATTTTAAATATATGTATCTGTCATGCATCTTTGCTGTTTGGTGATCATACAGTACCGGTGTCTGTTAATTTCCTGGCAAACTGAGAACTTTATCAAGCAGAGGTAGGGTGACCAGAGCGCAAGTGTGAAAAATCGGGACGGGGGTGGGGAGTAATAGGAGCCTATATAAGAAAAAGCCCCAAATATCAGGACTGTCCATATAAAATTGGGACATCTGGTCATCCTAAGCAGAGGTGTATATCTGAAATATTTGATATAGAAGTATGAGAGATCAATGAGAGAGCTGAGTGCATAAAAAGTTAGGGACAGAGTGGAAACATAGGTGTCTTCAGTTAATTCAAAAAGGCTCTTTGCAGCAGAAAAAATAGGTATATGGATGCTTCCTATGGGAGGTATGTCATTTATTCATCTAGCCTAATAAATCATTTTAAGAAGGGAAGAACAGTGATAGTGAGGATGGAATCTTTGGAGATTTAACTGCTAAAATCAAAGATTTCTCTACTGACTATATACAAGCTGCAATTTTTCAGAGGTTTATAATGTGGCCAAATCTGGGTTGATTTTCCTGACACAAAGGCCGCACTCTGCCAGATTTCAAGTCTTGCTCCAGGGAATGAGGTGCTAACACATTTCAACAAAAAGGTGGTCAGAATTTTTTAACATGAGCAAAACAAGGTGTTTTTTCCTAGCCTCATTCTCAGAAATGGCTAAATTTTGACTGACATTTTCCAAAAGTAATTCATTCTGAGGCAAACACCCACCATGGAAAATTTTAGCCCAAAAGGTCAATGTTTGACAGAGTTATAAGCAACGGAAAACGGACTTATAATAGAAGGTATTGGGCAACCTCACTAATAGCAGTATTACCAACCCTGTCTATAATTATGGCGGTGCTGGTCCATAGCTGAGTTCCATTTTGTTCTTAAATAATTGATTCAACTTTTTAATAAAAAAAAGTAGCCTTTAGTTTGAGGCTTCTATGTGATAATAGCTCTGTATCCCTACCTTTTGACAGCAACAACTCCATCTGAAGTGAGGAAGCAGAAATGCAAGGGCATAGTTCAGCTTGTCTGAGGCTTTTTAACTCTACATTTACTTACTTACCAGTGTTTAAAATGTTTTAAAATATAACCTTAATTCTGAATTTTCTGACTTTTCCATGTTTGGATTTAAAAAAAAAACCCTCCCCTTAGGCTACTGATATATATTTAAAACTTTAACTCCAGTTTTTGTTTATATTTGACCCTTACCATGAGATAACGGTTATTTTGTGTGTCAGTTATTAGAACTGGTTGAGAAGTTCATTCACACATCTAAATCTGGCCAAACAGACCAGATTTAAGTAACCCAAACAATGAATGCAGGCTTAGAAGGGGAGAGGGAATTTAATCCGAGTGGGAGAGAGATGTATGCTGTACCTCTTCGCCCCAGCCTCCTCTCCCTTTTAGTTTTCCTCACAGGGTTGGGCAGTAATTGCAGCAGTAACAGCAGCATTTTCTTTTTTGAAAGACCTGGCTGAGGGTGTGTCTATACTTGTGAGTGTACAAGATTACATGTGCGTTGTTGTACCATAATCCCCCTATTTTCCGCATCTAAATTCCTAGAACAAGTTCCAGAAGGACAGCCTAGTGTGTGAAAGCTAGCATGCATGAGGGGTATGGGTACGTACATGCCTCTGCCCTGAACCCAGTGCAGTGTGGATGGCAGCAAGTAGCATGTACCAGGTCACATATATCAATAGTCTTCCGGCATCAGTTCCACAATGCATTGATCCCTTTGTTGTCTGTCCTTTACCCAAAGATCTCTGATCCTCCATTCCCAGCAGTACTGGCAACAAGTGCTGAGCACTTTCAGTTCTCCTTTGAACTGTATTGATCAGCCCCAGCAATCATGGATTATGCTTAAAGAACTGCTGCCTGATCTCCGGAGCACATCTGGGTGCTAATCAGTGCATGGTCAGAATACGCTGTTCTTCCGACTTTGTCCGTACCAGCAGAAACCGTCTCCGGTACCCGGAGATTTTACAGAGGGCTGTAGGAGACAGACATTCACCAGACTCCATCCTAGTGCTGGGACCACATGGAGCACCTCAGGCACCTGTACCAGAGAGTGAAGGACTCAGTCGCTCCCGGTGGGGATCTAGCATATGCCCTTACTCCAATGACCTGGACTGGGTGCTCTCGATGGCCACGAGTACTGAACCTGAATTCAGACACAACCCCCTCCTCCACCCCACCAGCCTCATCATATGACAGGACACAGCTGAGGGGCAGGGAGGCAACAGGAACTTTAGAGGAAGCCGGGGAGACCTGGAGGAAGAGGAGCATGTTACTCAATAGCTCTACCTGGCAGACCCGGTTCAGGAATCCCCCCCCCGAGGAGTCATTTTAGAAGGACCCTAAGCCATGGCAGGAACCGGAATCCGAGGTTGGTAAGTTACAGTGCACCCCCACACTCCCGTCTGGCTCTAGTAATACATGCCTGAAGCCGGCCCCCTCACCACATCCACCCACACTCCACCTCAACTTGGTCCCTGAGCAAGATACGGCTGCAAATCAATGATTTTATTGAAATCCCATGAACCATTATAAAACATTTAGTGAAAGCTATAACAGAGTATTAACGAGTAGTCACTGTGCCCCTGTATCTGGGCTTTTCTCAGCCCATTCTGACAGTGGCAGTCCCTGGGCCAAACAAAATGGGCGAGAGGGAGGAAGAGAGCGGAGGGTAGGCTTTTAAAGGGCTCAGGTAGAGGAAAAACAGTTTAATGACATTTATGGTTGTGCAAAGCCCCAACCCCAATCTTTTCCTTCCCCTTATGAATGGGAGCTACATAGAAAGGCAGTGGGTGTGGTTGGTGTGCAGGCTCACCTACTTCTAGTAAGGGAAAGGGAACCGTTTGTCTATGAAAAGTCAGAGTAGTCCATTCACCCTGTGACCATTTCAAATGTTTCGTATCATTTCCAGTCCTTGGTGGCTGTCCTCTTCCCTGTGCTGAGCCACTCTGCAGAAGCCAGGAGAAGTGGGGGTGGGTGAAGCATCCACTCCGCCAGTTCTGCAAACACAATGCCTTGTCCCTTAGCCATGGAGAGGCAACTGGCTTGCAGCGTTAATCCAAAATGCAAACCATTTCATTCCTCCTAAAAGCCTCCCCTCCATGAATTTGCTAATTTTTAATTTAAAAAAGGGTTCTTGACAATTAAGTAAACTGTTGCTGTCCAAAGCTCCACAATGAAAAACAGAGGAGAATTTAACTAAAATGTCTTTAACAATTTATGTGACGATTCAAAGGAAATAAAAGTAAAATAATATTCAAGATATCTGACACTGAACAGTGCTTTTGTGCCCCCTAATCTCCCATCTCCACCCAACTTTACCACTGGCAACCATGAGAGTACACAGCAGTTCCCTCCCGAAACTCCCCTCGAAGGAGTGTTCCTCAGTGCAGCAATGGGAAATGGCTAAGTTATTGTTAGGCTTTGGTATATGTTACAGGCAGGAGATTTGGAGTTGAATGATTGTTTATGATCAGGGAATACCAAGTACTGAACAAAAGGGTCTCTTTGATGGCTTACTTGGTGGATTTTGAGAGGCGAGAATATACTCACTAGAGCCTCTGTTGTTTATGTAGTTCTGTAGTGTGTACTTCTTGGTTGGCTGCTGGCTATTGTGCATCAGTATCAGTAAAATATGAGTGATAGTCAGACTGAGGCTTGGGAGCCACACGATATTAAAACACTGTGTGATTTAAGTATGTCAGTCTAAGTTATTAACCAATCAGGATGATTTTACTATGTTATTAACCAATTGTAGTTGATAAAATAATACTTCATCAGTCATTTTGCTGTGAGAATAATATATAGCCAATGAATTCACACTACTCTAGCTCTTTTGGTTAATGTTGATTGTTAATTTGGCTTCTGAACCATTAAGGTCTGAGTATCATGGCTCTAAAGCAGTGGTTCTCAAAGCTGGTCTGCCGCTTGTTCAGGGAAAGCCCCAGGCAGTCCAGGCCGGTTTGTTTATCTGCCGCGTCTGCAGGTTTGGCCGATTGCGGCTCCCACTGGCCGTGGTTCGCCGCTCCAGGCCAATGGGGGCTGCAGGAAGCGGCGCGGGCCAAGAGAGATGCTGGCCGCCCTTCCCGCAGCCCCCATTGGCCTGGAGCGGTGAACCGCGGCCAGTGGGAGCTGCGATCGGCCAAACCTGCAGACGGGGCAGGTAAACAAACCGGCCCGGACCGCCAGGGGCTTTCCCTGAACAAGTGGTGGACCGGCTTTGAGAAGCACTGCTCTAAAGGATCTCTTTAATGCATCTTCAAAGGGTATTTCTCTTGGGTGGATAGTGTCTCCAAATCCTCTCTCTCCTGGATAGTTCTTTACCCTGAATTGTATCTGTCATTGGTGACTGTTTTTTTCCCAAATTGTATCTTTCCTATGTGACTCTTTTGCTCTAAACTATATTTCTTCCATGTAACTGTGTTTCTCCAAATTGTCTCTCCTGAGTGGCTACTGGCTATTTATCAATATTTGATCTCTCTCTAAAGTGTATTTCTGTTAGGTGGCAGTTTATTACTGAAGGGTATCTCTGCAGGGTGGGTATTGGTTCTTGTATTTCTCTCTCTGTCTCCATATAAAGTCTCTCTCATGGGTGGCTACTGGCTGTGTGAAGTACTTGATGGTACTTGATCTTGTTTAATTGAAGTATCTGCAATCGTTACCATGGCAAACACCAATGAGAAAGTTTATATATTAGAATCCAGTACAGCCAGTGTGAAAGCATAGGAAAGGACTTGTAACTGTGCCAGACATATATGATCATGTGAGGGGAAATCCCTTAGCATTTCCTTCAAATGTAAATATTAGAAATGTGGTTTTCTTAGATTTTTCTGTGAAAAGAAAATGCATCTCATGCAAATAACAATAAAATTGATACTAAGCAGTAGATCCCTAGTATTCTATTTTGTTATCACAGTAGTCAGCATAAAAGATCTTGGACCAAATTCATCCTTGATCCAGTTCCATTGGTTTCAGTGGTATTGGACCAGCAGTGAATCTGGCCCATTAGCATTAGACTCTTGGCCTGATTCTGATCCTCTTAAGATTAGTGGGAGTTATGTCACTGACTTTAATAGGAGTAGAATCAAGTTCAGTTAGAGAAAGAGACTGCACTGGTAAAAAGGGATGAGAGTTCTTTTGGTTTGGGGGGAGTATTGTTTTCATTTTTGAAGGTGCGGGGTCGGGTGGGAGATTAGGGCCACATATTAATTTAATTCACACTGGAACGCATGCTAATGTCAATGAGTTTTGCACACAGATTGAGGATGGAATGTCACCTCTGGCAGTGTAAAACCCAGTAGCAGCGGTGGGTCAACTCTCTCTCTCAGCTCTATCCTCAGTCTTTTGGGCAGAAGCTTAAGCACTGAGAGTTAGAGAGAGGAAAGCACAGTGCTGTAAGGCTGCTTATTGTGGTACCCAATTTAGAATGATAAAACATATGAATAGCAGGGGAGAAAGAGCAATCACGATCTGTACAATTTTTGGACCATTTCATATACATATTTTACATACTCTTAATAAATACACACCAATTAACTGGCAGCACCTCCGCCTATCCCTTATTCATTGTTCATTAGTGAATGTTCTTACTTTCAGAGAAAGTATGATGTTCAGGGGTTCTAATCTGCTATACACTGAATTTGCACAAGTATTTCCTTTCCTGATTTTTCTCAACATCTAGCTATAGACATGTAGTATTTCCAGCCACAAGTGTTCAAAAATCATGAATCATGCCAAAAAAGAAATTGAAGAGTAAGTACATTGGAAGCAAGAAGCCTGCCAAACAATCCACCACTGGATGATTGAGGTGCTAAAGGAGCACTAAAGGAAGACAAGGCTGTTGCAGAAAAACTAAATTAATTCTTTGCATCGGTCTTCACTGAAGAGGATGTGAGGGAGGTTTCCACACTTCAGCCATTCTTTTTAGGTGACATCTGATGAACTGTCCCAGATTGAGGTGTGAGTAAAGGAGGTTTTGGAACAAATTGATAAATTAAACAGTAATAAGTCACCAGGACTAAATCTGAAGGAACTCAGATACGAAATTACAGAACTGCAAACTATGGTGTGTTACCTATCACTTAAATCATCCTCTGTACCAGATGACTGGAGGATAGCTATTTTAACGCCTATTTTTAAAAAGGGATCCAGAGGTGATCCTGGCAATTACAGGCCATTAAACCGTAACTCCAGTACCAGGCAAATTGGTTGAAACTATAGTTAAGAACAGAATGAATAGAAACACAAATGATCACAATATCTTGGGGAAGAGTCAACACTGCTTTTGTAAAGGGAAATCATGCCTCACCAATCTGTTAGAGTTCTCTGAGGGTGTCAAGAAACATGTGGACAAGGGTGATATAGTGGATATAATGTACTTGTGTGACAGACTGTACCCCTGTGTTGACCACTTTTACAAGACTATGATAAAGTATGTACAAAGTATGTCTTGTGAGGTATTGTTTGAAAATTCATAGTTTGCTGATGATTATTGTCCTGGTAAAATATGTGTGGCAACCTTGTTTGTAAAGTTATAAGATTCTATTGTATGATATTATTAAGGCATATTCCAAATCTGGGGAAGCAGCACAAATCCGTTCCTCAGAGACAAAAAGGCAAACTGATGACTCAGCCAAGTGTCAACAAAATCAAATGGACTATCACTTGATTAAGTGGCCATTCTTTGGCAGAAAGAAGGGTGTGAGTGAATAATTTACATCTTGGCAAAGAAACAGACTGGCTGTAACCTGAACCCCAGGTGGAGAGGATCCTCAAAGAGGAGGAAAAGTAATTTAAAAAATGAGGAATCGATGTCTTGGGACCAATCTTATTTAACATTTTTATTATTGACCTTCTCATAAAAAGTGAGTGTGTGCTAATAAAATTTGCGGATGACACAAAGAAGGGAGGTATAACCAATACAGAGGAGGACTGGAATATCATACAAGAAGATCTGGATGACATTGTAAACTGGAGTAATAGAAATGGGATGAAATGTAATAGTGCAAAGTTCAAGGTCATGCATTTTGGGACTAACAACAAACTATAAGCTGGGGACTTGTCAGTTGGAAGCGATAGAGGAGGAGAAAGACCTGGATGTATTGTCACAGAATGACTATGAGCCATCAATGTGATGTGGCCATGAAAAGGGCTAATGAAGTCCTAGGATGCATCAGACAAGGTATTCCCAGTAGAGACAAGGAAGTGTTAGTACCATTATACAAGGTACTAACAGCTGTTCACTAGTCCAGATTGTACCCTGGGTAATGTTGCAACTTGGACTTTGAGTAAACATTTGACAAGGCCCCTCACCAAAGGCTCTTAAGCAAAGTAAGCAGTCATGAGATAATAAGCAATCTTGGGAGGTCATCTCATGGATCAGTAACTGGTTAAAAGATAGGAAACAAAGGATACGACTAAATGGTCAGTTTTCTTACTGGAGAGAGGTAAATAGCAGGGTCCCCCAAAAATCTGTACTGGGACCAGTGCTATTCAGCATATTCATAAATGATTTGGAAAAAGGCATGAACAGTAAAGAGGCAACTCCCGTTCCCCCCCCCCCAGCCCACCCCCGCTCATTCCCCAGTTCTTTTTTCAAATTGGGAAATTAATCAAAATCAACTTTTTCCCACGAACAGTTTCCATTTTTATGAGTCAGTACTTTCCAATGAAAAAATGTTTTGTTCAGTTTTTTATACTATATAATTACTAATTATTTTACAATTACATACCTCAGTTATCTAATTATTTTAAAAGTTAATGTATTAGAGAGTATTTTGTTAACTTGTTTCCTGTTTAGATATAGAAGTCCAGACTTTTGTTGAAAATGTCATGTTATTTCATTCAATTTGGATGAAAAATAACTTCCTAACTCCCATGCCAGCTAATCCATTTTCTCTGCTACCCAGCTGCACAGAAATAGAAAGACATCCTTTGCAATGTTTTGGTTTAATTGTGAAGTCTCTCTACCTTATCGCATACTGTTGCTGTACAACTATGTTATTAATAACCATAAATATATAAAGACCAATAAGAACTTGCAGGTTCCTGAAAATAAATCAAGAACAGCCACTGATGATGATGTACAAATGTGCTCAGGGCAGATATGCAATTCTGGTACTTATGCCCCTTCCTAATTGATTAAACTGACTGGTTAGCACCGTGATGTTATTTTTGGATGCAAGGTGGTTTGGTAAGGCCCCTGGTTTGGTAAAACTGTTGGTATTTTGGAGGGTTTTAAGACTGTTTGTCCTGCTTACCTCTTGTTTTTTGATCTTTGAAGTTTTCTAAATGATCTGCTTAAAATTATATGTATTAGGTTTACCAGAACCAAACAAAGATGGTATATTCCAAGGACTGAGAATGGACCAAGGTTTCTACACATCTAAAGATTTTCTACCACTGGTAGCAATGGCAAGTAAACCAGGTGTGTGTATATAAAATATATCGTTTAAAACATGTTCAGTAGAGGGTTAGCAATTATATTAGTACTTAGTGGAGTTCCACACTACACAGAAACTTGTACAGTGGAACATCCAATAAAGGCGCATGTGTAGATGCAGAAGTATGTATGGTTTAGATCGTTGTGTCACAGCCCTCTTAGGGATGATAAAAGACAATCAGGGAGGCTGCGACACAACGATCTAAAGCATAAGTCATTCTGTGATTTGAAAATTTGGTTACAATTCTACAACAAAGAAAATGAAATAAATTTAGAGAGCAAGAGAGAGAGAGATTATAAATTGCTATACATAATTATATACTAAATTATAAATATTAACATCAAATTATATTTGGATAAATTACATAGGCTTATCATGATTATCACTGATACATTTTATGCACTTTTCTAATAAATGTAAGGTGGTCATGAAAACTTTTGAGGTTAAAAAAGGGGTTGCCAGCTTGAAAACTTGAGAAACAGTAGTCTATATAGGTTATGGGTTGTATTATGCCTTTTTAAACATTAAAAATTGTCCTCTTAAAAAATAAAATCACACACTGTCTGACTGGGCATTACAGTATATGACCATGTGTTAGTCAAATGATTATTTCTATATTCAGTTATCCAAGCTTATATACAGTACAATCTGTATACAATAGTTATGCCATTATCACCTACAGAACGGATCAGTTCAATGTGCTCTCCATGGAACCGCACCTGAAGACCATTCAGAAAGTTCACAGTGTGTTGAATGTGGCTGCCTGTTTACTTAACAAATTGATAAATTAAACAATAATAAATCTCCAGGACCTGATGGTATTTCACCCAAGAGTTTTGAAGGAACTCAAAGGTGAAATTGAAGGACTACTAATTGTCACCTATCATTTAAATCAGCTTCTGTACCAAATGACTGAAGGATAGCTAATGTGACAGCAATTTTTAAAAAGGGCTCCAGAGGTGACCCTGGCAACTACAGGCCAGTAAGCCTCACTTCAGTACTGGGCAGATTGATTGAAACTATCATAAAGAACAAAATTGTCAGACACATAGATGAACATAATTTGTTGGGAAATAGTCAACATGGTGTTGTAAAGGGAAATCATGCCTCACCACTCTACTAGAATTCTTTGAGGGGATCAACAAGCATGCGGACAAAGGAGATCCAGTGGATATAGTGTATTTAGATTTTCAGAAAGCCTTTGGCAAGGTCCCTCACCAAAAGCTCTTAAGCAAAATAGGCAGTCATGGGATAAGAGGGAAGGTTCTCTTATGGATTGGTAACTGGTTAAAAGTTAGGAAACAAAGGGTAGGAATAAATGGTTAGTTTTCAGAATGGAGAGATGTAAATAGTGGTTCTCCCAGGGATCTGTACTGGGCCCAGTCCTATTTAACATATTCATAAACGATCTGGAAAAAGGGATAAACACTGAGGTTGCAAAATTTGCAGCTGATACAAAACTACTCAAGATAGCTAAGTCCCAGGCAGACTGCGAAGAGCTACAAAAGAATCTCACAAAACTGGGTGCCTGGGCAACAAAATGGCGAAGAAATGTAATGTTGATAAATGCAAAGTAATGCACATTGGAAAACATAATCGTAACTATACATATAAAATGATGGGGTCTAAATTAGCTGTTACCACTCAAGAAAGAGATCTTGGAGTCATTGTGGATAGTTCTCTGAAATCATCCACTCAATGTGCAGCTGCACATTTTTTTGCAAAAAAGCAAACAGAATGTTGGGACTCATCAAGAAAGGGATAGATAATAAGACAGAAAATATCATATTGCCTGTATATAAATCCATGGTTCGCCCACACCTTGAATACTGCATGCAGATGTGGTCATCCCATCTCAAAAAAGATTAGAATTGGAAAAGGTTCAGAAAAGAGCAACAAAAATGAGTAGGGGTATAGAACGGCTTCCATATGAGGAGAGATTAATAAGACTGAGACTTTTCAGCTTGGAAAAGAGGTGACCAAGGAGGAATATGATAGAGGTCTATAAAATCATGTGGTGTATAGAGAAAGTAAATCAGGAAGTGTTAGTTATTCCTCCTCATAATACAAGAACAAGGGGCCACCAAATGAAATTAATTGGTAGCAGGTTTAAAACAAACACAAAAAAGTATTTTTTTCACACAACGCACTGTCAACCTCTGGAACTCCTTGCCAGAGGGGTTGTGAAGGCCAATACTATAATGGGGTTCAAAAGGGAGCTAGATAAATTCGTGGAAGATAGGTCCATCAGTGGTTATTAGCCAGGATGGGCAGGAATGGTGTCCCTAACCTCTGTTTGCCAGAAACTGGGATTGGGTGACAGGGCATGGATCACTTTATGATAACCTGTCTGTTCATTCCCTTCGGGGCACCTGCCATTGGCCACTGTCAGAGGACAGGATACTGGGCTAGATGGACCTTTGGTCTGACCCAGTATGGCTGTTCTTATGTTCTTAACACAGTTTCCCACAAACAACAGCTTGCACAAATGGTCTGTTGCAGGAACTTTATTTTCTGCTTATAAAAGTGAAATTTTATGTTAACCCTTTTTAGTACAAAGTGGAAGTGTTGCAGAAAGAAAGATTTATCCCTTCTCTATTCCATCCCTCATCTTCTATGTTAAATAGGTTACTTTTGTCCATTTTCGTATGCTGAAAATAAATGTAGAAACAAAAATGGGGAGGGGGGAGGAAGGAAATCATTGAGAAAGACTTGGTTAAAATAGATGTGATGAAGAACTATAAAGCTATAAAACATTTGTTGATTTAATAAAAATAAAACCATATAAAATAAAAACCACTACCTTGAAACAGTTATAAAATACTGAGATTTATATTCTAAAATACAATACAGAACTCAGTGGGATGACATGTATACTTAGTTACTCACATACATACGTGTTTGCAAGATCGGGATGCATGTTCATTAAAAATGCCATCTCTCACTGAGGGAGCATATTGTATTTGCTAGAAGATAAAATGAATTTTATTTAATTTATTCTAAAAAGACTAAGTATAAATTTTGAGGAAACAGACCAATTTCTTAAATCACTATAAAATAATTTCATCAATACTCTGTAGGTATTTGGAATCCTACATTAATAAATTTATCTATTTTACATACATTGCTTTTTCTGGTGCCTGTCCAAGGCTCTAAGCACTTCATGCTATTTAAAACACAGAATTTGAAAATAATATTTAGTCACCTAACACAATATTTTTCTTCTTATTTCCAAGATGACAATTCTCCAGAGATTAGACTCCCCCACGATATATATATTTTCTCCCTATTTGCAACACTCCACCTAAACTCTTTCAATTTTCAGCTCCATTGCTTATGAATTTATATTCCCTCAAATTGGTTCCAAGAAATAGGCCTCCACATTAAAATAAATGTGTGTGAAATACAAATATCTATACATGCCCCCCATTTAAGCCTCCAATCCTGCAAAGATTTATACATGTGAGTATCCCCATTAACTTTTAGGCCCCAATCCTACAAGTCATTATGTATGGGCAGATCTCTGCACCCATGTGGAGTCATTTGCCGGATTGGGACCTTATCTGGGAGAGAAACCAAGATCTGAATGGTATTGTGACTAGACTTCTTGTTCATCTGAAGTGGTATTTCTAGGCATGTTGGAATGTTGTCATAGGCATGCCTTGCACTGTCATCTCCCATATTGTGCTTGTTCTTTGATAAAATAAAGGAGTTCATTTTCCATTGCTGTCAATCTACCACCTTTCATTGGATTGAATTCATTTTGGAGATAAATTATTCTAGACAGAAATATATATAGTAAAGTAATCAAAGCCCCATGCCATAGGCACATGGAAAAATGACCGAGTCTTGCAGTCTATGGAACCTTTTCCAAGTGGAGAGGGTTTTGGGGATCAGGATATCTTTGTTCTTCTGTTGTGAATTTAAATTTAAAGTATTATTTTCTTGAAAGAAATTGATATTTGTGCTTCTGAATCCTTGCTGTGAAAATTCACAACTGTTATAGCACAAAGTTAAGACTTACAGAGCACTGATTATATGGTCAACACAAACTCTTCTGAATGAAACTATCACCAACTCATTGAGATTATAGCTTTATATTATTTATGCTATAATTTTTTAAATTACTGTAATTTGTCTAATCATCAGTTAGTTACATTTAAATTGATGCTGAAGTGCAATCCAATATATGGAGTACATGCATTTTGGTTTTACTTAAGAATCTCTTATAAGCGAATTATCAAATAGAGCGCCCTGGATAATGAACACTTAGAAAGTCCTAATTCTCTCTGTTTCTTTTTGCAAATAAAGTCTGTAGAAAACCAATATAGATTAAGCACTTAGTTCAGAACAAGGTCCCCTAGAAATTATTGTAAGAATAATAATCTTACTGCATCATGTTCAGCTGCCATAGGGAATGGTTTATGAGAACCATGCCATAATCATGATATATTCAGAGTCTTTTATAAAAGTTACTTAATTTATATGGCTGAGACCAATATTATTAAATTATCAGATGGGGCAATAAACAAATCAAAAGCTGTTAGAAAAATACAGAGTGCCACTCTTTATAAACTATAAAAATGGTTTTTACTTAGGAGAATAATGAATCTGATGAAAGTAGTCAAAATTTAATTTTTGAATGATGATCTCAAATTGATTGAATACAGTATGACAGAGCCTACATTCTTAAAAATGTATTGTAGTTTATAACCCTCCATGATGGGCAGGCACTGCTGCTAAGGGTACTGGCTATGAAATTACGTATATGAGCATATCTTAAAAGTGGGAATAAAACTGTCTTTCAATGAAGCAGAATAATTTGATAGTGACACTCCATGCTTGGAAACTGCAAGATGCAATTTTACACTGCTTTGAGTACAAGTATCTTTTGAGTTGTCATGCAGAAATGGTTCTCTACTTGAAAATGGGGTTTTCTTTTCATCATTCAGGAATGTGTGCCTGTCACTCTCCATTGCCATTGATACAGGGAACTGTAATTGTACTTGGAGCAGGAGACACTGCTTTTGATTGTGCAACATCTGCTTTACGCTGTGGAGCTCGCCGTGTATTTGTGGTCTTCAGAAAGGGATTCACTAATATCAGGGCTGTCCCTGAGGAGGTAAAACTGAACAATCAGAATGTTTTTGTAGTAGTAACATGACTGATTTTATGAGATGGAACACTGATTATCATTGTTATTTATACAGGCCCAACTTGTGCAAAGCACTTAAAACACTGTTACATAAGGTTTAATTCATCAAAATGAAATTGAAATTTGTAAATGTTTATTCAAAGTCTGAGGCTCATTTTATGTTGTGCCTGTGTCAAATTATACCCTCAGTTATGCTTGTGCAAGTCTCCGTGAAGTCAATAAAAGTTGCGCTTGCGTATCTGAGGGCAAATTTTGGTCCTTTGTTTATAAACTCTAAAATATTTAGAAATGTTTAAACACACATATGCACCCTAGATATCAAATGATGAGGCATACCTGAATCATTATGGGCCATTCTAGTATTACTGGTGACTTTTCAGGAATCTGATTTCCCAAAAAAGGTGCAATTCTGGGACATACTTAATGTATCACAGTGATCCAATCAAAGGAAGGTATAAAGACATGTAAAAAGGTTAGTTAAAATTCTTTGTGTTTTTTATTCCTATCAAAGGCTGGGGAGTGATGGCATTGAGCATATATTTCTATGCTTAACTTGATTTTGATAAACATTTTTTATTATGAAATCTTTTTTATTTGTCTTTAATTATTAGATTTTGGTGGTCTTATTTGGTTATAATTTATGTGGCGCATACTTTGGATTGCTGCATAATTTATACTAATGAGACATGTAATGTACCTCAGTCATGGAATTTATGTGAAAATGGTCCTGTCTTTTCAAGAGAAAGTGTACATCTTTGGAGACCTAATAGTTACACAAATGGGATGATGGTACACAATAAGCAATGTAATTTTTCAATGTGCATAATTTACTTCTATTTTCCTTGCCATAAAGCAAACACTCAAATTGGGGTGGGGCATTCTTAAAAAAAAAGAAAGCTTATTGAGATAAAATGTAATTAACTGATCTGTTTTTCAATTCATCAGTATTCAGACTCCCATGATCTCTTTGTGAGTGTATGTGCAAATCTTTGTATTTTCTTAAAGTTGTCATTCATAAAGTCTGTAATTATACCTATTAACTAAATCATATTACAGATTAGAAATTAATAAAGTAAAAATTGCCCCTAATCAAGCATAGCCATTATTGACGTTTCAAACACTGCCAGATGCTGAAATGCTGTAGAATATCATAGGTATGGAAGAGGTTATTTGTCATACAATCATGTAGGGCCAAATCCTGGCTGGAGAATTTCAAATATAGTACCTATATTTAAGAAGGGGGTGGGGGGAGAGGAAGTCATACGGGAAACTACAGGCTCATTAATTGACCTCAATTGTATGCAAGTACTTAGAACAAATTTTGAAAGAGAGAGTAATTAAAGACAAAGGTAAATGGTAATTGGTATAACATACAACAAGGTTTTACAAAAGGTAGATTGTGCCAGACCAACCTAATCAATTTTCTAGACATAGCAAATGCAGTAGTTCTAAACTACCTGGATTTCAGGAAAGCATTTGCTACAGTTCCACATGGGAAATTATTAGTTAAATTAGAGAAGTTGGTGATTAATATGAGAATCCAAAGATGATGGGTAAGGAACTGGTTAAAGGGGAGACTACTGCTGGTAAACCTGAAAAGACTGGAGGGAGGTTCCAGCAGAGTTCCGTAGGGATCAGTCTTGGGACCAATCTTATTTAATATTTTTGTTTATGATCTTGGCACAAAAAGTGGGAATGTGCTAATACAATTCGCTGATGACACAAAGCACTGGAATAGCATACAAGAAGATTTGGATGACCTTGAAAACTGGAATAATAGAAAGGGGATGAAGTTTAATTGTGCGAAGTGCAGCATCATACACTTAGCAAAAATTCCTGTGGATGATATCTATAAGCTGGGGACTTATCGTGTGGAAGTGATAGAGGAGGAGAAAGACCTGGGTATGTTGGTGGATCACAGGATGACTGTAAGATGCCAATGTGATGCAGCCATAAAAAAGGCTAATACAATCCAAGGATGCATCTATCAAGGTATTTTCAGTAGAGATAGAGAAGTGTTATTACCATTGTACAAGGCACTGGTGAGACCTCATCTGGATTACTGTGTGCAGTTCTGGTCTCCCATGTTTAAGAAAGATTCATTCAAACTGGAACAGGTACAGAAAAGGGATACTAGGATGATCAGAGGAATGGAAAAACTACCTAATGGAGATTTATGGAGCTTGGCTTGTTTAGCCTTACAAAAGGAAGGCTGAGGGGAGATAAAATTGCTGTCCATTAATACATCAGAGGGATAAATACCAGGGAGGGAAATGAATTACCTAAGGGTCAGTGTTGGCACAAGAACAAATGGATATAAACTGGTCATCAAAAAGCTTAGGCTTGAAATTAGAGAAAGGTATCTAACCATCAGAGGAGTATAGTTTTGGAACAGTCTTTCAAGGGGAGTAGTGGGGACACACAATCTAACTTGTTTCAAGACTGAGATTGATAAATTTAGGAGGGGCATGGTATTATGAGATTGTCTATAAAGGCATATGGCCCATCTGCAACTGCTATTAGCAAATATCTTCAGCAGCCAGATAGATGGGGCACTAGATAGGGAGGGCTCTGAGTTACTATAGAGAATTCTTTGCCAGGATCTGGTTGATGGGTCTTGCCCACATGCTCAGGGTCTAACTGCTTGTCATATTTGTGGTTGGGAAGGAATCTTTCCCCAAGTCAAATTGGCAAAGGTCCTGTTTTGGGGTTTTTTTTCACCCTTTCTCTGCAGTATAGTGGGGCGTAGGTCATTTCTGGCTTGAGCTAGAGTAAATGGTGGATTCTCTGTAACTTGAAATCTTTAAATCAAGATTTGAGGACTTCAGTAATTCAGACAGAGGATGAGCATATTGCAGGAGTGGGTAGGTGAGGTTCTGAGGCCTGCAATGTGCAGGAAGTCGTATCAGGATGGTCCCTTCTGGTCTTAAAGTATATGGATCTATGAGTCTTCATTCCTGTGGTATTTTAAAACAACAAATTATTTTTAAAAAATTTTAGGGAGGAGAAACTAAAGAAGTTGGAAGAGATCTTATTTTTCATGCCTTTTACTGTTTAAAATAGGTGTTTACTATTTTAAACAGTATAAAGGTGGTATAAAAAGTAGGTTTTCCCACATTTTCTTACTCTTTCTCAACTTTTCCTACTTTCAGAAGGAAAACAATGTTTCAGCATCTGACATTACTTGGTTGTGCACTTTGAGACACTTTGAAGGGGCCAGATTTTTAGAAAGTGTTGAGCACCTTCTGATAATAATCCAACAACTTTTGGAAAAAGTAAGAAAGTGGGGAAAATTTCAGAATGATTTTTCTTTAACCAAAATCTTTTGTTTATAAGAAATGGAGGTGTTTTCCCATAACTCTTTGTTTCAAAAATATGTTGGAACATTGACAAATTTTGTCAAATTATTTTTTCAGAGGAAAATTTAGTTTATTTTTGATAAAACCCTGCTCCCGCCCCCAATTTACTACCACTTCTACCTAGCATTCAGTGCAGGCCTACCCTCCATCTAGGCTGCAGTCAGTACTGAGTCTGTGCTCACCTAGACCTGTCCTTAAAGACCAACATACCTTTTTACATAGGGTAAGTCCACTGACATCAAAGTGACCACGCCAGTCTAAATCCAGAGTAACAGAGGAGAAAATATGAAAAATTAATACTCTTCTCCATAAGTGGATATGCTGATCCACTCAATATCATTGGAGACTTTGGAGTAAGTAGACTGTAGCCCTACACAGCAATATTTTTTGCTAGATATGGAATATATGCAAACTTCATGAATCAAAATTTTTTTATGAAGACATCATAATCTTTGTATGACTTTCCTTTTTCTACAGATGGAACTTGCAAAAGAAGAAAAGTGTGAATTTCTGCCTTTCCTCTCACCTCGGAAGGTTGTAGTGAAAGGTGGACGAATTGTTGCTATGGAATTTGTTCGAACTGAGCAAGCTGAAACTGGACACTGGATTGAAGATGAGGATCAGATTGTCCGTTTGAAGACAGATGTGGTGATCAGTGCCTTTGGTTCAGTTTTAGGTGACCCTAAAGGTAATGCTCAGCTGTAATATGCTATATTAAAGCCTGTTATTATTTTAATATTATTACTATTTACAGTTTGGGAACTTTGGCTTTCTTCTCCTAAATTTTGTCCTCAATTACAACTGGATAAACGGGTTGTGGGAGGGTGGAATTGGGTTCTTAAGTCTAAATGTTCAAAACTGAGAAGTAATTTGGGCTGGATGCCCCTGCCTTTGATTGTGCAACTTGCAACATTTTAAAGAGACTCAGTTTTTAGGAAGTGTTGAGCACTTGCCTTGTGATCTGCCCCTTTTTATGATATCTCAAGTTGAATACTCAAAATAACTAATCACTTGAAGGCACCTTTGTGTATAAATTATGGAGTGGTGTGTTAGAATGTGTGAGAATATTACTGTGCAACTTAGTCCCTAAATTATAACAGAATAAAAGAGATTGATCCAAAATCCAATCTTTGGTATTTCTAAGGCACCACTCAGTGTGGTATCTAACCATGAGATATTTGCAGATCATCAACCTTTCCAAATGCAGTTAATTTTGGAAGAGTGATCCTTTAGTGAATGACATTATAGCATTCCATTTTAAGGCTTAATCTTAAATGGTTCTTAGCCATTGCAACTCCATCTTTCCTTCCCCCCCCCCAACATTTTACAGATTTAGGTACTTATTCCATATAAGTAACGTCCTTGTCAAATTAATTCAGTCTGCAAGAGAATATTTAAAGTACACTAGGTGCCATAATTGCAAATTCAAGGGGTTGTCTGAAAATCAAGCTGCGTTCGGACTGCTTCATATATCACTGAAAAAGAAGGAATGTGGAAGCAGAACGTAAATGGGCAATTCTGTTCTTAATGCAAGAATAAATTAATACAGCTTGCCTATCCACAGCTGTATAGGCTCTATAGTCTTCATCTTGACATTAGCAAACTAAGCACATATAACTCTAAAGATGGGTCTGACCCAAAACTCAAGATCCAAACACCCCTCACAAATGAGATGTAGATGCAAACGTTGCAGTGCATACCCATCTATAATTGGAAGACATTTGCAGTAGTATGGTGCCATTTTCTCTTTTTCTGACCGTAATCATAAGAAGAACTAGGGGCTGCTGTGATGGGATGGATGGGTGGATGCCCTCTGTATTGCTCAGGACTGGGCAGGGATCCAGGCTGTCTCACACATGCACTCCTCATGGACTGGAGGCTGAAAAATCAGGAGCTAAAAACTAATGGAGAAGCTTGGCTTCTCTTTGAACAGATTGGATTCTAAGCTCCTTAAAAGCCTCGTACATCAAAGGCATATTAAATAACAAAACCAGCTGACTGAGTGGAAGAGAGATGGACCACATTGATTGAGCCTGAACTGGGAGGTA
The DNA here is from genome assembly GCF_011386835.1 of Chrysemys picta bellii. Lineage (NCBI taxonomy): Eukaryota > Metazoa > Chordata > Testudines > Emydidae > Chrysemys > Chrysemys picta. The sequence continues at coordinate 36,586,652 of NC_088798.1, read as the reverse complement.
TTCATAAAGGTGATTGAGATGTTGGGAGTCCCAGAGATGGACCAGTACACCTCCTCCATGTATAGTAATAACAGGAAATTACTCCATGACATGTCATCCTGAAATTTTGGGCATGGATGCTCTGATTCAGAAATGGACCAGATTCATACTATGTACTCCTTCCCATTTGCTATTTTAAAGTGCTTCAGAGGATAAGGCCACAAAATTTTTTTGGAAATCCTAGTAGCATTACACTGGCCACCAACACTTTGGTTCTCTTAGTGCAAAATACAGTTCAAAACCTCATAACAGGGCAAAGACTTCTGTACCTTCTTAATTACAGACAAGTAGTAAATCCAAAACCATCCAAGTCTAGCAATATATGTGGTTGTCTTGCAGCTTCATACAAGGACATTTTTACCTCTGCTTTTTCTGTAAATATTCTATATGGACATTCTTTGGAAGAGAAATAAAGACATGCTTTTGAGTTTTCTGGAACAATTGATGGAATAAGAAGATTTTACTGACCTTCACAAGGAAGACAAAACATTAAGTAATGGAGAACATTACTTATATATGAATATATGAACATTTTAAGAATTCCAGAATGTTGCTGGCAGATGTCAATACAGCTGTCTGTAACACAAATCAGATATCCAGTCCTTCCCATTCAATCAGAGTGAAACTAAGGAACAATGTTTACAATTTTTAATCCAGCATGTTATCACAGGGAGATTTTAGATTCTCTACTACAATAAAAGCAAGGGGGCAAAGCCATTCCTTTGGTATCTGTAAATTTAATTTACAGGTATTCGCTTATTGGGTAGTAACAAATGATTTTTGATAATTTAATTCAAGCTGTGCTGTTCTCTACAAGGAAATTGCATCCATAGTACTCACAGTGATACTCATTCTGTGCAACCTCCTGTTGTGCAGTTATCTAATGGAGTAAATAAGAAGCAGGTGGGACTCTGACGACTCTTTGTGAGTGGGGACAATCCTTCCACTTGGTGATATGTTGTCATATAAAGAATTTAATATCTGTGTTGCTTATGGTCTAGTGATCAATCTCACCAAGGAAGTACAAAGGAAAGCTAGGGTTTGAATTTTTAATGGAGTCATGAGCCAGTGTCTTCATGGAGTTAACTTTAATTAGAGAATATTTTCAAAAAGCCATTTCAAATCCCTCATCAATTCTTGCTATTTAGAAGGTTTTTGGGAAGGTTTTCTCAAACCTCTTGGGTTAATAAAACATATTGCCTGTATCAGTGGCAAATTGTGTTGGTTCTTGGGTTCCAGGCTAAAAGGTTGCTCTACCTTGTGTATAGGTATTCCCACACTCAATCTTGCTTCAGCTTTAACTTGATGGGCTGGTGGAGCCTAATGTGACAGTTGACATTTTGGCTGACACTGAGGTTTTGAACAAGGAACATCCAAAACTAAAAAAGAAGCTGCTACAGCTTGAACCAAAACTCTGTACCTGAGGGGTATAACAAATCATATCTTTTGTGGATTTGCACAGAGGGGGACCAATAACACATGCTTACCAGTGAAATAAACTACCACTAACTATAACCCTTTCTAAAGATGGGGAACCTAATGCCCATTTGCCTGTTAAATTATCCATTTATGAGTTCTGTGTAGCAACATGCTGTAGTCTGAGAGGAACAAAGTCATAATTCAGGCAGATCATGGAATGAGTCCTTTTCCTTGGGATGGGCAACATACCTCACTTTCACATGTTGTGTCTGTGGATACTGCTACTGGTATAGCAAGCTGAGTGCAGAAATTTCTCTCACATACTGGAAAAGTTAAAAATAAATAAAAAAAACTGTGAAAATAAATTACTATTTTTGTGGCTATGTCATCTTCAGTTCTTTACACCTCTTCATTAACCAGCAGTCTTGAAGCAAATCAAATAAACTCGTAACATAAGAACGTCCATTCTGGGTCAGACCAAAGGTCCATCAAGTACATTATCCTGTCCTCTGACAGTGGCCAATGGCAGGTGCCCCAAAGGGAATGAACAGACAGGTTATTATCAAGTGATTCATGCCCTGTCACCCAATCCCAGCTTCTGGCAAACAAAGGCTAGGGACTCCATTCCTGCCCATCCTGGCTAATAGCCATTGATGGACCTATCTTCCATGAATCTATCTAGCTCCCTTTTGAACCCCGTTATGGTATTGGCCTTCACAAAACCCTCTGGCAATGAGTTCCAGAGGTTGACAGTGTGTTGCGTGAAAAAATACTTTCTTGTGTTTGTTTTAAACCTGCTACCTATTAATTTCATTTGGTGACCCCTTCTTCTTGTATTATGAGAAGGGATATTATTTACTTTCTCTATACCACTTATGATTTTATAGACCTCTGTCATATCCCCCTTAGTCACCTCTTTTCCAAGCTGAAAAGTCCCAGTCTTATTAATCTCTCCTCATAAGGAAGCCGTTCTATACCCCTAATCATTCTGGTTGCTCTTTTCTGAACCTTTTCCAATTCCAATATATCTTTTTTGAGATGGGGCAACCACATCTGCATGCAGATGTGGGCTTACATTGGATGAATATAGAGGCAATATGATATTTTCTGTCTTATTATCTATCCCTTTCTTGATGATCCCAACATTCTGTTCGTTTTTTTGACTGCCGCTGCACATTGAATGGATGATTTCAGAGATTATCCACAATGACTCCAAGGTCTCTTTCTTGAGTGCTAACAGCTAATTTAGACCCAATCATTGTATATGTATAGTTAGGATTATGTTTTCTAGTGTGCATTACTTTGCATTTATCAACATTAAATTTCATCTGCCATTTTGTTGCCCTGTCACCCAGTTTTGTGAGATCGTTTTGTAGCTCTTCGCAGTCTGCCTGGGACTTAACTATCTTAAGTAGTTTTGTATCAGCTGCAAATTTTGCCACCTCAGTGTTTACCCCTTTTTCCAGATCGTTTATGAATATGTTAAATAGGACTGGGCCCAGTACAGATCCCTGGGGGAACCACTATTTACATCTCTCCATTCTGAAAACTGACCATTTATTCCTACCCTTTGTTTCCTAACTTTTAACCAGTTAACAATCCATGAGAGAATCTTCCCTTTTATCCCATGACTGCTTATTTTGCTTACGAGCCTTTGGTGAGGGACCTTGCCAAAGGCTTTTTGAAAATCTAAATACACTATATCCACTGGATCTCCTTTGTCCACATGCTTGTTGATTCCCTCAAAGAATTCTAGTAGATTGGTGAGGCATGATTTCCCTTTACAAAAACCATATTGACTATTTCCCAACAAATTATGTTCAACCAATTTGCCCGATACTGAAGTGAGGCTTCCTGGGCTGTAGTTGCCAGGGTCACCTCTGGAGACCTTTTTAAAAATTGGCATCACGTTAGCTATCCTCCAGTTATTTGGTACAGAAGCTGATTTAAATGATAGGTTACAGATGACAGTTAATAGTCCTGCAATTTCACCTTTGAGTTCCTTTGGAACTCTTGGGTGAATACCATAGGTCCTGGAGACTTATTACTGTTTAGTTTATCAATTTGTTCCAAAACCTCCTCTAATGACACCTCAATTTGGGGCAGTTCCTCAGATCTTTCACCCAAAAATAATGGCTCAGGTTTGGGAATCTCCCTTACATCCTCAACAGTGAAGACTGATGCAAAGAATTCCTTTAGTTTCTCCACAATGGCCTTATCATCTTTGAGTGCTCCATTAGCATCTCGATTGTCCAGTGGCCCCACTGGTGGTTTAACAGGCTTTCTGCTTCTGATGTATTTAAAAAACAATTTTTTTTCGCTATTAGTTTTGGAGTCTTTGGCTAGCTGTTCTTCAAATTCTTTTTTGGTCTTTCTAATTATATTTTTACACTTCATTTGCCAGAGTTTATGCTCTTTTATATTTTCCTCATTTGAATTTATCTTCCACTTTCTAAAGGATGCCTTTTTGCCTCTCACTGTTTCTTTTACTTTGTTGTTTAATGATGGTGGCTCTTTCTTGGTTCTCTTACTATGTTTTTTAAATCGGGTATACATTTAAATTGAGCCTTTATTATGGTGTCTTTAAAAAGTTTCCACGCAGCTTGTAGGGATTTTCCTTTTGGTACTATACCTTTTAATTTCTGTTTCACTAACTTCCTCATTTTTGTGTAGTTCCCCTTTCTGAAATTAAATGCTACAGTATTGGGCCACTGTGGAGTTTTTCCCGCCTCAGGGATGTTAAATTTAATTATATTATGGTCACTATTACCAAGCGGTCCAGCTATATTCACCTCTTGGACCAGATCCTGTGCTTCACTTAGGACTAAATCAAGAATTGCCTCTCCTCTTGTGGGTTCCAGGACTAGCTTGTCCAAGAAGCAGTCATTTAAGGTGTCAAGAAACTTTATCTCATCATCCCTCCCTGAGGTGATATGGGGATAGGTGAAATCCCCCATTATTATTATTGAGGGTTTTTTTTTATTTTAATAGCCTCTCTAATCTCCCTGAGCATTTGAGAGCAACTAACACCGTCCTAGTCAGGTGGTCTGTAATATAGCCCTACTGCTATATTCTTATTTTTCAAGCATGGAATTACTATCTCTAGAGATTCTATAGTACAATTTAGTTCATTTAGGATTTTTACTTCATTTGATTCTATGCTTTCTTTCACATATAGTGCCACTCCCCCACCAGCACGACCTGTTCTGTCCTTCCGATATATTTTGTACCCTGGTATTACTGTGTCTCATTCCACCAGGTTTCTGTGATGCCTATTATATCAACATACTCATTTAATACTAGGCACTCTAGTTCACCCTTCTTGTTATTTAGACTTCTAGCATTGGTATATAAGCATTTTAAAAACTTGTCATTTTTGCTGTCCCCTATTGCATGATGTAATTGAATGGGACTTTTTTCATTTGACTGTATCTCATCAGATCCTCCCTGTATTTTATCATTTTCCATCCTCTCCTCCTGATTGGGACATAGGGAATCTCCATTTATAGATCCTCCCCTAAGGGATGTCCGAACCACGTGCTCCTTCACACCTGTCAGATTTCCCGCAGCCCTTAGTTTAAAAACTGTTCTACAACCTTTTTAATTTTAAGCACCAACAATCTGGTTCCATTTTGATTTGGGGGGAGCCTTTACAGGAAGGAAGGGCCTTTACAGGAAGCTTTCCCAAAAGCTTCCCCAGTTCCTAATAAATCTAAACCCCTCCTCCCTGCACCATCGTCTCATCCACGCATTGAGACCCTACAGTTCTGCCTAACTGGCCCTGCGCTTGGAACTGGAAGCATTTCAGAGAATGCTACCATGGAGGTCCTGGACTTCAATCTCTTACCTAGCAGCCTACATTTGGCCTCCAGGACCTCTCTCTTATCCTTCCCCATATCGTTGGTACCTGCATGTACCATGACCACCGGCTCCTCTCCAGCACTACACATAAGCCTATCTAGATGCCTTGAGAGATCTGCAACCTTCGCTCCAGGCAGGCATATCACCATGCGGTTCTCCCAATCATTGAGAACTTAAATGTTTGTCACGTCAGAAGTTTAAAAATAAATGAAAACAGGATTTAAGCCCTGATTCAGAAAGTCATTCTCTCAAGACAGGACTGAAGCACATGCTTAAAGTTTAGCTCACTGGGACTTAAGCATAGGTTATCTGCTCCCGTGAATAGGAATGGAACTTAGGATGGAAAGGCTCTGTCAGTCTATTATTGTCGTCATGATGTTTCTTGCTCTTGCAGAGGAACTAGTAATTTTACAGCTCAGTTTCCTCATGCTCATAGGGAGGTATTTGCTGTTTGAAGTTTTGTTAGAATACAATGCTATTACATTTTCAAGCATTCTGGTATGTACTTTATTTGCCCTTTGGGCTCAGAGAAATATATTTTTAATTTTTTCACAAAACCTTAGGAGAACTGCAAAGTTCATTATATGCTTGGGAACTGAGATAGCTGGTCAGTTGCCATATAGATCTGTATTAAAAAAAACTAAGCACCACTGGTGAAAACAGTTAAAAATCAGGTTGTTATTTATACTAGATTCTTGAAGAGGAAAAATATTGGCATGTGATGTTTTCTTGCTTGTTTGTTTTGGTGAAAGGAAGTTTTTTGCAGGCACAGACTGCATTTCCACTTAGCAGCACATTGGGGCCAGGAAACAATTTTATGATTGGGCCTGAATAAAATAAACAGCCTCAGGGAGCTTTGCACTTTCACTGACTCTTCCTGCTTTCCTGTTTAGCCATTTTGGAGCCTAAAATGTGCGAGTGAGTTACAGGAGTATTCCCTGGAACCATTCCAAATTGCAGTTTACCCAATAAATAAGAACATAATCCCTTGTATTAAACTGTATCTCTTAACAGTTTCTGGTGCTGCATATAATTCTCCGTATGCTACTAAACAGAAGACCAGTTGATTTTAAGGCCCAGGCCTTACACAACCATTTTTTTTCTTGAAAGGGAAGGGACAGCACCAGTTTGGGGCTACAAATTTCCCCCTCATTTCGGGGAGGAGAGGGAGGAAACAGGATGTTTTTTCCATGAAAAAATTGTGAAGCGAAAATAGTACTTTTGCCACAAAGTAGTAATCCAGAGCTAATGCAGGAGATGCCATTGACAATGCTCGTTTCATTCAAAATTCTGTTTAGCAGGCCGGAGTAGAAAGGAGCCACTCCCACAATTTCTTGGTAAGAAATATATATTCTTTATCTTCTTTAACAAATTAAAAGAAATACTACAAAGGTCCAAACATAAATGCAGAAAAGCAAGTATTCTAGTATATACAGCTGTGATAAATGAAGGGGCAGGGGGAGGGTAGCTTCCTTTTATGGACAGCCAGACAGCCAGTTAGCTATAAAGTCCCTCTTGGTAGCTGTTCTCTACTTGCTTTACCTGTAAAAGGTTAAAAAGTCTGACTGCTATGCACAGGTAAAAGAAATTGAGTGGGCACCTGGCCAAAAGAGCCAATGGAAAGGCTAGAACTTTTTAAAATTGAAACAAGACTCCCCTTTTTCTGTCTGTGGTTCTCCTGGAGAGCAGGGACAGGGCTGGGACTATGCTGTAAGAAGCTTTAAGCCAGGTATGAAAAACCATCAGATCATACCTAGAAACCACTTATTTGAAATCCCCAGATATGTAAGTAGATCAGGAAATATCTAGGAAGACGTGATTAGGTTTATCTCTTTTATTTCTTTATGGCTTGTGGACTTCTCTGGGCTAACCCCAGGTACTTTTGTTTTGCTTTAACCTTTAAGCTGGACCTCAAGAAAGCTTAATTTTGTAATTTTTTTTTAATCTAGCAAAAAGCCTAAATTCCAGATGTATTTCCTTTCTTTTTCTTTTTAATAAAAATTTCCTTTTTTAAGAACAGGGTTGGATTTTTGTGTTCTAAAAGGTTTGTGCATGTTGATTAATTAGCTGGTGGCAACAGCTGATTTCCTTTGTTTTCTTTCTCAGCTCTTCCCCAGAGGTGGGGGTGAAAGGGCTTGAGGGTACCCCACAGGGAGGAATTCCCAAGTGCTCCTTCCTGGTCAAAAGGGTTTTTTTGCACTTGGGTGGTGGCAGCATCTACCCATCCCAGGTCAGAGAGAAGCTGTAACCTTGGGAGTTTAATACAAGCCTGGAGTGGCTAGTATTAATTTTTAGAATCCTTGTGGGCCCCCACTTTCTGCACTTGGAGAGCCAGAGTGGGGAATCAGCCTTGACAATAGCACACACACAAAAAAATCCTTTGTTATAATTAGTTATTAGCTATCAAAATCTTGTGTTGCATATTTCCTGGAATTGTATACCTTGGTACAATGATGCAAATTAGGAGATAATCATAACTTTCAGTTGTCTTGCTTTTACTATTTACTTTTGTGTAAGCATCGTGTTTCAGAACTTCAGTAGACAAAGCGTATTTACCTAAGCACAGTGAGCCAACTTAAGCCCGTCATCACTCCACTGACTTCAATGGTATACATTTGCCTCAATTTTATGCAGTGGATTTGTATTTGCCCTACAGGCACGTTGCTTTTCTTTCCAGTGAAACAATGATGAGGGACATGGAGAATTTTCATACAGATTTTGCCCCCTGTTTCTTTGGGATTGTTTAAAAGAGAGTAGGACAGATAGCAGTTACTAAACTATTTTGAGTCCAGCATAGCATCACTAAAGTTTGCCACAGACAACGTCTAAAGCACAACATGTTTGTTTTATAATTGTTTTTTTCTTTTCCCCAAAAACTGACCCAAGAACAAGTTTTTCTCCCTTATGAGTAACTGTTCTGAGCTTTTACTTATTATTATAAGAACATAAGAATGGCCCTACTGGGTCAAACCAAAGGTCCATCTAGCCCAGTATCCTTTCTTCCAACAGTGGCCAATGCCAGGTGCCTCAGAGGGAATGAACAAAACAGGTAATCAGCAAGTGATCCATCCCCTGTCACTCATTCCCAGCTTCTGGCAACCAGAGGCTAGGGACACCATCCCTGCCCATCCTGGTTAATAGCCATTGATGGACCTATCCTCCATGAATTTATCTAGTTCTTTTTTGAACCCTGTTATGGTCTTAGTCTTCACAACATCCTCTGGCAATGAGTTCCAGAGGTTGACAGTACTTGCGTGAAAAAATACTTTCTTGTGTTTGTTTTAAACCTGCTACCTATTAATTTCATTTGGTGACCCCATGTTTTTGTATTATGAGGAGTAAATAACACTTCTGCACATAGTATTCAAGATGTGAGTGTACCATGGATTTATTTAGAGGCAACATGATATTTTCTGTCCTATTATCTATCCCATTTTTAATCATTCCCAGCATTCTGTTCACTTTTTTGACTGCAGCTGCACATTGAGTGGACATTTTCAGAGAACTATCTACAATGACTCCAAGGTCTCTTTCTTGAGTACTAACAGCTAATTTACACTCCATCATTTTATATGTATAGTTGGGATAATGCCTTCCAATGTGCATTACTTTGCATTTATCATTTATCAACATTAAACTTCATCTGCCATTTTGTTGCCCAATTACCCAGTTTTGAGAGATCCTTCTGTAGCTCTTCGCAGTCTGTCTGGGTTTTAACTATCTTTAGTAATTTTGTATCATCTGTAAATTTTGCCACCTAACTGTTTACCCCTTTTTCCAGATCATTTATGAACATGTTGAATAGGACTGGTCCCAGAACAGACCCCTGGGGGGGGGACCACTATTTACCTCTCTCCATTCTGAAAACTGACCATTTATACTTTGTCCGCATGCTTGTTGACCCCCTCAAAGAATTCTAGTAGATTTCCCTTTACAAAAACCATGTTGACTATTTCCCAACAAATTATGCTCATCCATATGTCAGACAATATTGTTTTTATTATAGTTTCAACCAGTTTGCCTGGTACTGAAGTCAGGCTTACTGGCCTGTAGTTGCCAGGATCACCTCTGGAGCCCTTTTTAAAAATTGCCGTCACATTAGCTATCCTCCATTCATCTGGTACGGAAGGTGATTTAAATGATAGGTTACAGACTACAGTTAGTTGTTCTGCAATTTCACATTTGAGTTCCTTCACAACTCTTGGGTGAATACCATCTGGTCCTGGTGACTTATTGCTGTTTAATTTATCAATTTGTTCCAAAACCTCCTCTAATGATACCTCGATCTGGGACAGTTCCTCAGATCTGTCATCTAAAAAGAATGGCTCAGGTTTGGGAATCTTCCTCCCATCCTCAGTCGTGAAGACCGATGCAAAGAATCCATTTAGTTTCTCTGCAATGGCCTTATCGTCCTTGAGTGCTCCTTTAGCACCTCAATTGTCCAGTGGCCCCCCTGGTTGTTTAGCAGGCTTCCTGCTTCTGATGCACTTAAAACATTTTTTGCTGTTACTTTTAATCTTTGGCTAACTGTTCCTCAAATTCTTTTTTGGACTTTCTAATTATATTTTTACACTTCATTTGCCAGTGTTTATGCTCCTTTCTATTTTCCTCAGTAGGATTTAACTTCCACTTTTTAAAGGATGCCTTTTTGTTCTCACTGCTTCTTTTACTTTGTTGTTTAGCCACGGTGGCTCTTTATTGGTTCTCTTACTATGTTTTTTAATTTAGGGTTTACATTTAAGTTGAGCCTCTATTATGGTGTCCTTAAAAAGTTTCCATGCAGCTTGCAGAGATTTCACATTTGGCACTGTACCCTTTAATTTCTGTTTAACTAACCTCCTTCATTTTTGTGAGTTTCCCTTTCTGAAATTAAATGCTACAGTGTTGGGCCACTGTGGTGTTTTTCCTGCCACAGGAATATTAAATTTAATTATATTATGGTCACTATTACCAAGCGGTCCAGCTATTTTCATATTCACCTCATGACTATTACCAAGCGGTCCAGTTATATTCACCTTAGGACTAAATCAAGAATTGTCTCTCCTCTGGTGGGTTCCAGGACTAGCTGCTTCAAGAAGCAGTCATTTAAGGTGTTGAGAAACTTTATCTCAGCATCCCTTCCTGAGGTGACATGTACCCAGTCAATATGGGGATAGTTGAAATTCCCCATTATTATTATTATTGAGTTTTTTTATTTTACTAGCCTCTCTAAGCTCCCTGAGCATTTCACAGTCACTATCACCATCCTGGTCGGGTGGTCGGTAGTATATCCCTACCACTAAATTCTTCTTATTAGAGCATGGAATTTCTATCCATAGAGATTCTATGGCACAGTTTGATTCATTTATGAGTTTTACTTCTTTTGTTTCTACACTTTCTTTCACATATAATGCCACTCCCCCACCAGCATGACCTGTTCTAACCTTCCGATATATTTTGTACCCTGGTATTACTGTATCCCATTGATTATCCTCATTCCACCAAGTTTCTGTGATGCCTATTGTATAAATATCCTAATTTAATACGAGGTACTCTAGTTCACACATTTTATTATTTAGACTTCTAACATTGGTATATAAACACTTTAAACACTTGTCTCCTTTTAGCTGTCTACCATTACACGTTTTAGTTGAATGGGACTCTTTTTTATTTGACTGTCTTGATCAGACCCTGCGTTTATTTTATCATTTTCCATCCTCTCGTCCTCACTAGGACATAGAGATGCTCTATTAATAGATACTCCCCTAAGGGATGTCTGAACCATGTGCTCCTCCACACCTGTTGGCTTTCCCCCAGCCCTTAATTTAAAAACTGTTCTACTACCTTTTTAATGTTAAGTGCCAACAATCTGTTTCCATTTTGGTTTGGGGGGAGCCCATCCATCCTGTATAGGCTCCCCCATTCCCAAAAGTTTTCCCAGTTCCTAATAAATCTAAACCCCTCCTCCCTACATCATCGTCTCATCCACACATTGAGACTCTGCAGTTCTGCCTGTCTAACTGGCCCTGCGCATGGAACTGGGAGCATCTCAGAGAATGCTACTATCGAGGTCCTGGACTTCCATCTCTTACCTAGCAGCCTACATTTGGCCTCCAAGACCTCTCTCGTATCCTTCCTTATGTTATTGTTACCTACATGTACCATGACCACCGGCTCCTTCCCAGCAATACACACAAGTCTATCTAGATGTCTCGAGGGATCCCCAACCTTCGCACCAGGCAGGCAAGTCACCATGCGGTTCTCCCAGTCATCGCAAACCCGGCTATCTAATGATCGAATCGCCCATTACCTGTCTCTTCCTAATAGCTGGAATTCCCTCCCACGGAGAGGTATCCTCAGTGCAAGAGGATATCACAACATCATTTGGAAGGAGGGTCCCAACTATGGGATTGTTTCCCTCTGCTCCAGTTTGATGCTCTCCTTCCCTGGGATTTTTATCCTCCTCAACAGCACAGAGGCTGTCAGACCGGGGGTGGGACCGTTCTGCTGTGTCCAGCTGTATATGCCAGCTTTCACTAGTAGTTGGTATCATATATGTTCTTATTCTGGGATAATGTTATAAACTTTAAGTTCGACATCAGTCCCTAAGATTGCACATATTATGTTCTTCATTTATATAGAATATAGGACGACATGTGGGAAATGATATTTCCCTCTTGTTTTTGTTTTTTAATTTAGAAATGCAAAAATATCCAATTTTGTTTTTCATTTTTTCCTAAACAAACATAAATTCCATAAACTTTATTGGCAGGATATAGGGTCTGCACCTGATTTTGGTTTTTTTGTTTTGTTTTGTTTTGTTTTTATAAAGTGGTAACTTGTATGGGTGGGGATGTAGCATGCAAATTATTTTTAAAAGGGAAAAGAAATAGTTTATCTTCAATTCCATGCCATTTTAAAAGGGTGCATTAAGCAATGAGGGTGACAGACAGAACAGCATGTGATATAATAGCATGTGATAGAACATTTGCAAAATACAGTTCACATATTGGTTTGTGATAACCCCATATTTATAGTTTTACAATTTCTAAATGATTGGTATTGCGAGGCCTTTGTCCTGTTTCCTAACTGATGTTTTATATTTCAGAGGCAGAAAAGTTGCCCATTTTTGGAGTGTATTTTTTTTAAATAATTCAGCGCTCAGGAAAAATGTCAGAGTTGCAGTCTTGGAGAGTGAAGTCCTCTGTCTACAGAAAAGTATACTGTGGGCAGAGTAAAATCACAATTTACAAAGGGTTCAAATCCTAATTCCATTTAAATCAGTAAGAGTTCGGCTATTGATATTGTTTGTGTAATGGCAAGTTGTACACCCTTTCACCTGCAGAACATCTGCACTGGTGGAGGGACAATAGCAGAATTGCTGCCATTAATTTTCCATAGGAACTTTGCTGGTGGGGGCTGCTTAGAGAACAAATAGGCACATTTCCCAGCATGTATGGACCTATCCTTACCAGCCTTGCCTGCTTTGGGAAGCGGATGCAGGTCAGTGCAGCTCACAATTGGCTAGGGATGGTAGGTGGAATGTGCGTGTACCATTGCTTCTGGCAGATTTATTGCTTCTGAAACCTACAATGTGGATTGTATTGTCAGTGAATCAGACTTTTTACATGTAAGATAGCTATATTTTTACACATATGATTAAGTGAGTTACTGTATTTTCAGATTGTACTGAAATACTCGATGCCCTTTCACAGTAAAGAAGTCTGTAAGATGGATATCAAAAATAACATTAATGAGCTTCTAAAGCCAAAATCACAGGAACTTATGAAAATGGTTAAACATAAAAACCATTAAACTGTTTACTGAAGCTTCACAGATATACTGCAGCTAATGAGCATTTCTGCTATTTAAATAAGCTCAAATTGAACACACATTACATGGCAACATAATTAGTCATGGCAGTCAAACACACACAGACTCACTTTTAAAGCTTTATTTGAGGAATCTTTTCCATTCGATTTGTTTTGTTAATTAAAATATTTTTTCAGTATTCTTTTTTTAATAATATTGTTTTTGCAAGTGATGAAGTTTGCTGCTGCCTTTCCATTTATGTTTATTTGCACCGTGAATACAGCAAGTGTGGAATACGCATTAGATGACAATAGAATAATTCAGTTGTATGCTGTCTTTCACCCAGAAGGATCCCTTTAAATTATATACATATATTTGATTAGAATATGCAGAAGAATGAAACAAAGACACAGGGATGGATTTTAAAGTGAAAGGCCAAACTTTTTAAACTTTAATGGGAGAGGGTAAACCACAAACAAAAACCGAAGCATTTAATTTGGGTCCAGTTCAGTGTTAAGTGGCCTCTATGGCAAATAGCCTGGATTGGGTAATTCAGCCTGCCTCCAAGTATTCAGCCTGCCTCTGAATCCGCTCACCCTCCCTCTCTGAGGGGGAATGAGGATCCTCATGAAGGATACCTCAGTCTGTGAAGACTTAAGTTCTTTGTGAGGTTTTGGGGATCACACAGATCAGGGTGTTCTGTCACCCCCTGCCCTGTAACCTTGGGATGCCTTAATATTGTGTTGCTATGGCTCGGATCCCTGATACACAGTAGCCTGTCCACAAGCACAAAGACTTACTGGCTTCCACCAGCCTAATTACTCCTTTCAGAATGACACCACCAGCCTTTCCAGTCCCAAGTTTCCCAAAAAATGTCCTCCCTGAATTCTCAAGTACTAGACTTTTCCTCTCTGGTTCATCACCCTCCAAAAGGTGAAACCATTCCCCTAGACACCAGTTTACTTTGGTGCACACACTCCACACAGTTTGCACACTGGAGACCTGCTTGGGATAAAAATGAAAAAAAGGTTTATTTAATAGAAAAACCACAGATTCAAAGATGAAAAAGTAAGAGAGCGCCAACAGATACAAGTTACACAGAAAACAAACATAAAGATGCAACCTCGGGCTTTACACTTCTATATTAGATAAAACTCCTTGTCTAATAATAGGTCACCTATTGTCTGAACAAATTCTAAGTGTACCCACTAACTGTAGGTGGGATCCAATATTTCATAGCCAGATTCCCACTTGGCTGCTGGTCCTCAGTTTCTGAATGGATTCCACTTCAAATCTCATCCATTTTGAAAAGGTTAGCAGGTTTTTTTCTTCAGTAAAAAGAGGGACAGATGATAATTAGATGTTGGGATTCAAAAGATTACAGCTTTTTATCCATTAAAACACAAATTGTCAATATCACATGTCAAAATATGCAAAGATGTAGGACAGGGAAAGAACATTGATAACATCCAGATGAACCCAGGGAGCAGAATTTAGATAGGCAGGATAGAATTACTTAAAATAAGCACACAGGCTCTTATATTAGGGTTACCATACGTCCTCTTTTTCCCGGACATGTCCGGCTTTTCGGCAGTCAAACCCCCGTCCGGGGGGAATTGCCAAAAAGCCGAACATGTCCGGGAAAATGGCGGCTCTGCTCCTCCCCGAATCTTCGGCTCTGTTTAAGAGCCGGGCTGCCCAAACGCTACCGGCTTCGGGCAGCCCCGTGCCTCCAGACCCTGCGCCGCCGGAGCCCGGGAGGGGAAGTGCCCGGCTGGGGGCGCAGGGTCTGGAGGCAGGGGGGCTGCCCGAAGCCGGTAGCGCTCGGGCAGCCCGGCTCTTAAACAGAGCCGAAGAGTCGGGGAGGAGCAGAGCCGCGGGGGCTGGAACCTCCAGCCGCCGGGGCTCTGTGTAACTGACATAGTGTCAGTTACACAGAGCCAAAGAGGAGCAAAGCCTCCAGCCCCCGGGGCTCTGTGTAACTGACACAGTGTCAGTTACACAGAGCCCCAGCTGCTGGAGGCTCTGTTTAAGAGCCGGGCTGCCCGAACGCTACCGGCTTCGGGCAGCCCCGTGCCTCGAGACCCTGCGCCCCCAGAGCCCGGGAGGGGAAGTGCCCGGCTGGGGGTGCAGGGTCTGGAGGCATAGGGGCTGCCCGAAGCCGGTAGCGTTCGGGCAGCCCGGCTCTTAAACAGAGCCTCCAGCAGCTGATGGTCTGGCTTCGGGCAATACCTCAGGTACTGTAAGCAGGGCCGGCTTCAGGCACCAGCCTGGCAAGCAGGTGCTTGGGGCGGCCGCTCCGGAGATGGGCGGCACGTCCAGCTATTCGGCAGCAATTCGGCGGATGGTCCCTCACTCCCACTCGTAGCAAAGGACCTTCCGCCGAATTGCCACCGCAGATCGCGATTGCGGCTTTGGGTTTTTTTGTTTTTTTTTTTTGGCTGCTTGGGGCAGCCAAAACCCTGAGCCGGCCCTGACTGTGAAGCCAGAAGGGAACATTATGATCATCTAGTCTGCAGGCCTCTGAACCTCACCCACTCACTCCTGTACTAGGCCCATAAACTTTTGCTGAATTACTGAAGTCCTCAAATCTTGATTTAAGACTTCAAGTTGCAGAAAATCCACCATATACTCTAGCTCAAACTGGCAATTGACCTGTGCCTCAGACAGCAGAGGAGGGTGAAACCCCCAAGGATCTCTGCCAATCTGACTGGGGGCAGGGAGGAATTCCTTCCCAACCCTAACTACGACAAGCAGTTAGACCCTGAGCATGTGGGTGAGACCTATCAGCCAAACCCCTGGGAAAGAATTCTCTGTAGTGACTCAGGGCCCTTCCCATCTAGTGTCACATCTCTGGGTGTTGGAGATAGTTGTGAATATGAGTCACAGCCAGGACATATGCCATTATAGGCAACCTCATCATATCCTCACGCCCATACATTTATCAAGGTCAGTCTTGAAACAAGTTAGAATTTTCCCCTCACTTCTCCCCTTGGAAAGCTGTTCCAGAACTTCATTCCTCTGATAGTTAGAAATGTCTAATTTCAAGCCTAAACTTGTTGATGACCAGTTTATGTTCTTTTGTTCTTGGGCCAGCAACGACCTTTAATTTAAGTAATTCTTCTCCATCCCTGGTGGTTATCCCTCTGATGTATTTATAGAGAGCAATAATATCTCCCCTCAGCCTTTGTTTTGTTAAGCTAAACAAGCCAAGCTCCTAAAGTTTCCCCTCGTAAGGTAGATTCTCCGTTTCTCTTATCATTCTACTAGCCCTTCTCTGCACCTGTTCCAGTTTGAATTCATCTTTCTTAAACATGAGAGTTGTTATGGGGTGGACTAGGTCCAGAGGCCTCTGATGGATGCCTCATGGCCCTGCCTCACCTTGCCCCAGAAAAGAGCAGAGGAGAAGTCCTCCAGGTGGCCTAGAGTGGCTGCAGGGGAAGCAGCTAATCAGAGGAACTGCTGGAACAGCCAATTGGGCCATATAAAAAAGGAGAATCAGAGACAGTCAGTCAGTTGTTGCCAGGAGCTGGAAGAGGGAGGACTGGATGCCTGGCTGGCTGGAAGAGCAGCAGGACCACTGACAGCTCAGTGTGGGCAAGACTGAGCCCAGGGAGGGCTGCTGAAGATGCGGGGAGTTAAAAAGGAGCTCCTGGCTAGCTGAAGGAACTGAGCAACGTAAGAGCCCAGAACCTAGCCAGACCAGGCGAGGGTACTGTGATGGGCCCCGCTGGTCTGGTTAAAGACTGAGCCCAGGGAGGGCTGCTGAAAAGGACATACCAACTGAGGGAACCATGATGGATTGTTATAGGAGGGCAGTGTCTCTAGGGAGAAAACCTTTGCAGGAAGTAAAGACTGTATACCCCAGAAGGGTTTTGTTTATTTGTTCCGCCCACAGACAGTGTGACTCAGCCAGAGGACTGAGTCACTGAAGACCTGCTGAAGAAATCATCGGCTGGGGTGGGGGCAGAGGGCACTTGTGAGAGGTGAGTGCCACCCCGTTCCAACCAAAAACTAAGAAACAGCAGGCTCACACCTGAACAGAAGCGGGTGCTTGTGAGAAGCAGGTGCGACCCTATTCCAAACCGAGAGATTGCAAAGATGCAATTAGCCAAGGGGGGGCACTTGTGAGAGGTGTGTGCCGACCCTGTTACAAGAGACCAGAACTGTACACAGTATTCTAGATGGGGGGGTCTCACCAGTACCTTGTACAATGGTAATAATACTTCTCTGTCTCTACTGGAAATACTTTGCCTGATGCATCCTCTGATTGTGTTAGCCTTTTTCATGGCCGCATCATGTTGGCAGCTTAGTCATACTGTGATTGACCAATGCACCCAGGTCTTTCTCCTCCTCTGTTGTTTCCAACTGATAAATCCCTAGCTTATAGCAAAAATTCTTGTTGTAAACTTCATCCCATTTCCACTATTCCAGTTTTCAAGATCATCCAAATAATCTCGTATGATAGTCCAGTGCTCCACCATATAGGCAATACCTCCCAACTTTGTGTCATCCAGAAATTTAATCAGCACACTCCTACTTTTTGTGCCAATATCATTAATGAAAATGTTAAATAAGACTGGACTCAAGACTGATCCCTGAGGAGCTCCACTAGTAACTTCTTTCTAGCCTGACAGTTCATCTTTCAGTATGACCCATTGTCTCTTGTTGTATTTTATCCCAATTACCATTTACCAATGTCTTTAATTCCTCACCAGATTAGTAATTTTACTGCCAGTATTGACTGTTACTGTAATTATACTTGACTGTTACTGTAATTAGTTTTGGCACTATATTTCCTCCTGTTGTCCATTCTCCTACCCTCTGTTGTTCTTTTTGCCTTTCCTGTATTCTCTTCTACTTGACTTTCCTCCCACTCAATATTGGAATCAGGCATGGAGATTGCATGAGCATCTCCCAACTGTCTCCCCCAAATTCCAAGTTTAAAATTATTTTAAGTAGTTGTGCCAACCTCCATCCCAGAAGCCTATTACCCTCCCTACTCAGATGGAGCCCATCCCATAAAAACAGTCCTTTGTCTGTGAATGTCTCCCAGTGGTTGAACATCCCAAAGCCTCCTTATAGCACCATTGCCTCAGCCATCTGTTGATCATCATAATCTTGTCTTGCCTTCACTCTCCTCTTCTAGAGACGTGTAGAATCCCACTGAAGATCACCTGAGCCTCCATTTCTTTAAGTATATTCCCCAGCCTGATGTAGTCTTTCTTGGTGTGTCCCAGTGAGACTCTAATAGTATTATTTGTTCCCACATAAAGGATAATTAGTGGATTCTTTCCTGCTCCCATTAGGATCTTCAGTCCCAGGGCCACATCCCATATCTTAGCTCCCGGTACACAACACACCCTTCTGTTCTCCAGAACAGCTCCGGTCACAGGCCTAATGATCAAATGCTTCCCTGAACTACAGTCAGTTTGAGATATTAAATTAAAGCTAATGTATTGCTTTATAAATATTACTGAAGTAATCCCAGTAACACCACTATAGTTAAGGATCTATTTCCTTTTCAGAGTTGAAGAAAATGCCTCAGTCTGAAGGTTATGTTTGGTGTGATATTGTGATTGTTTAAATATTTTTAAATAAAACCTTCTCAGATATTTTTATATTCAGCTAGTAGGAGTGTCCAGGCTTTAGTTTAGGTGTTTTTTTTGTTTTTTGTTTTTTTTTCCAAATTCAACCACAGATGTATTTCTTGCAATCAGTAAGTCTTTAAACTTTGAATGATAAGCTAGGACATTGATGTTTACAAAGAATACTGTGAAAAGCAATTATTTTGCATGTTTAACAGCTATTTTTCAAAGTGAAATACTGTGTCAAGTTTCAGCACCAGAAGCAGTTATTCTATTTTAAATGTTTTATACTTCGATAGAGGCCCAAACCTGTACCATTTTCATTTAGTTTTGAGAGTGTGTTACAGTGTGGGATACTGAATCCAAACTGCTGCCTGTGATTTTGGATCTAACTTTGTTGCACAAAGCACTTTGGATCTGAGTCCTAGGTGTGTGAAGAGTAAAAAGAAATATGTGACAGAGTATATTGTGCTTGTATCTTTCTTTCCCAGTATAGTATTTTGCCTCTGAATGTACTCAACTCTCACACAAAGAGATACTCTCCACCTGTTTTCCCATCCATCAGAAATCCCACCTGCTCCCAGTTACCTCCACATCCCCAGAGAGTGTTTGATTCTGAAGGGGAGGGCATGGTATGGGACCTGGAAAGGAAGTTGGGAGGGGTTATGCAAGAAGGGCTGTAGGCTTGCTGTGTGCTTGAACATATATTTGGGCAATACTAAGAGCTTGCTCTCACATATGAGTGCTGGTGGCAGACTCCCATATGTCTATGTCTTAGCAGTGTTAGAAGATGGCTAACAGCATGCTTCTATATGTTCTTTGGTAATGTCTGGGTTTGGTTTACTGCATGGACCTATGCATGTTTTGGCAATGCAGGCAGTTAACAGCATACAGTATGTGATCCAACTGCTCCTCTACACTAGGTAGATTCATAATGTTCAGCCTGTGAGGTTGCATGCTTTTTTATTTTACCCCATTATAGTTCTAGGTGGAGGGTAAGAATTTTTTAAGTGAGGAAGGGGATTATGTAAATTGGCAATATTGCAAATGAGCAGAGCAAAATGTAGAATCCAACATATTGCTAAATCTCTAAATCCAAACCTAAAACTACAGGTGGTTTTGGTTTTGACTTTGGAAAGATAAAACCTGACTGAGGTTTTGCCAATCCAAAATACACCCACTTAGGCCCATCTCAAGTAAAAACACAACACATATTTGACATTTTGCTATAAATACTGAGAAATATTCTTGTCATATGCTAGCAGGTTTCTCTTTTACATATATGACAGCACAGCTACATCAGTTTAATTGACCTTGGCAATCTGCATCTGCTAGTGATATGTCCCTGAGGAACACTGCAGTTTTAAACTGCATTTTATTGCAGAAACTTGGGTGTCACAATATAGTTAAAGCTATATAAAAATAACTCATTTTGATACATGGCTTCAAGATTTGCTACAAGTATTTATCTGAAAATATTTCTTCATTATAAATCTACATTAAAATGTCTTTCTATTTATAAAGAAGCTAATTCAAAAGTTAAAGTAGGAAAATAATACACAGTTTAAAATGTATTGTATTGAGAACGATGACTTTTAATAGATGGTGGTGAGATGATCTTAGGTTTTGTTATTTGTATTCATGTCCCATTTGTACTGTTCCATGCAGTACAAAAAGTAGTGTGTTGTTCTGTGCATTTCACCTCCTGTTTTATGTACAATCTATCCATCTGCTGTGTGTGTGTGTGTATATATGTTTATATTCTATTTTGTAACAAATAAGAGAACTGACGATCTCTTTTCTGCAATAATGTTCCATAAGATAAGAGGAGAAAATAGTTGCTTTGTGTTTTAACAGCATATATTTTCCCCATGTAATTTACACTTTGGGGGGGAGAGGGTGTCTGATTCACTCTTGCATTACTCCAGATATCCATCAGTGTAAATCCACTGAAATTGCGATGGCATAAAACTGGACTAACATAGTGGTGAATCAGGCACTTGGGCTTTCCATTCTGTAGTTAACATTGTAACACTCCTATTTTAAATTTTTATTTTTCAGTCATCTCCAGGCACACTTTCCTGACCTCTTCTCCCAAAGCAGGCGGTCAGTCATTGATACCATTTTGTGGGTGTTTTAAGAAGTTTTTTTGTGATAGTATTCCTGCTTTTTCTAAACTAAAAAGAGGAGCGGATGGAGATTTATAGTCTGAGAAGGAAGGATAGTGCAGTGGTGAGAGTTCTAGCCAGAATCTTGGGAGACCAGGGTTCAATTTGCTCCTCCACCACGAACTTCCAGTGTGTTCTAGGCCAACTCTCTTTATTCCTCATTCCCCATTTGTACAATGGGTATAATTGTACCTCAAAGGGGTATTGTGAGAATAAATACATTAAAGATTATGGAAAAAAGATTGGGAGGTTTCAGGTGACACTTTGATAATGGGGGCCTGTAGACGTCCCGGGGAGGGGCTCGTCCCTCACGGGGGCGGCTGGGAGCCAGGCCGAGGCGGGGAGCAGTTCAGTCTTGCGTGCCCAGGCCTAGGTCGGGCGGGCAGCCAACCGTAGTACAGGGCTCAGGCCCTCAGGCAGGGGCTGAGCAACAAACAGTAAGTTCAGG
The DNA here is from genome assembly GCF_011386835.1 of Chrysemys picta bellii. Taxonomy (NCBI): domain Eukaryota; kingdom Metazoa; phylum Chordata; order Testudines; family Emydidae; genus Chrysemys; species Chrysemys picta. Next base: position 36,565,338 of record NC_088798.1, on the reverse strand, counting down.
GGCTCAGGCCCTCAGGCAGGGAGTGAGCAAACAGACAATAAGTTCAGGGGCTCAGGCCCTCAGGCAGGGAGTGAGCAAACAGACAATAAGTTCAGGGGCTCAGGCCCTCAGGCAGGGAGGAGGAGAGACTGCCACCCGGCGTGGGGTGGCAGGGGGGAACACAGGCCCACCCACTCCACTGTGTTCCAGCCCGGGGCCCTATCAGCAGCAGTCCGCTGCTTCTGGGTCAGTGGGGATCCTGACCGCAACACACTGACATGGGTTCAGGGTCGGCTATCCCCAGGCCACTTCCCATCTCCTCCTCCATGGGTACCTGTGCGTCCTGAGCTTCGTCCGCCGTGTCCCAGGTCATGGCTCCTCAGGGCAGCGAGCGCTGGGTAGGTCGGGCGGCTCCTCCGGATCCTCGGTGAGGGGAAGTTCAGTCCGCTCCTCAGGATACCGGGCTCGGGGCAGGCGCGGCCAGTCCTCCTCAGGACACCGGGCTCGGGGCAGGCGCGGCCAGTCTTCCTCAGGATACCGGGCTCGGGGCAGGCACGGTGCAGCAGGAGCTTGGGCACCAGCGTCTGCCCTCTCCCGCGGTTGGGCCGCAACTGAGTGCTGGGGCCGGGCCTTTATACTTCCTGTCCCCCCCCTTGACTTCTGGGGGGCGGTGACAAGCGGTGACTCCGCCCACTCTGGTGGCTGTTCTGGCTCGTCCCTCATGGGGGCGGCTGGGAGCCAGGCCGCCTCACTACAGGGCCATATAGGTGTCTAAAATAGACAGAGTAAACAAAACAGCATGCTAAAAATTCCTAGAGTAATGTGGGAAATTCTGCAGTTTTGAAATCTAGTTTGCTTGGAATGGAAATGAAAACAAAGAATTTCAAAAGTTCCCACACAACAAAATTCCTGAAAAAATTGTTTGGAGTCAATGAAAAATTTCATTTTGATTTTGACTTGCTATTTTTAAAAATTTTATATTTATAAAAATAAAAAAATTCAATCCAAAAACTCATTCTGAAATGAAAAATTGAAACATTTTATTCTGAAAATGTTGAGTGAGGGTTTCTTAAAAAAAATACAGAAGCAAAATTTTGTCAAAATCATCATATTCCCCAGGGAAGTTTCAGTTTAAATGAAACAGTTTTTTCAGGTGGAAAAACATTTTGTCTCAAAATTTTCTACAATAATTGACTAATAATTAACTTTCTAAAAGTGGCAGAGGGTCATTTCTGTTGTGAGGGAAAACTCTCTTGATCTTTGGTGTGTATAAATATTGAAGATCTGAAGAAACTGTTACAAGGACAAATGTGGAAAATCATTCTTTTTCAGTTCTAAACTTCAAAAATGCCACCCATCTGCCTCAACAGGTGGGGGAACATGAGGGGGCTGATGGTGAAAGGGGACAGTCTCAGCAGCAAGGAAGGGAGACACTTGCTGAGAGATACCAGGTAGCTCCTCCCCACCCTTGGAATCTCTAGCATTGATTGGACAGTAGGGGAGAGGGGTGCTGATTCTCCAGCATTCCCTAGCTCCCAGAATTTAACCTGGGGTGAGAGCCCTGTGGATCCTCTTTCAGCTTCATTTCAGCAGCCCACACTACTCACATCCTGACAAATGCCGTGATCACCAGGAGCGCCGCCAGCTTTTTTGCCACTTTAGGCGGCGGAAGATCCCATCCCCGAAATGCCGCCCCTGACAGAGGCAGCGGAAGATCCCGCCCCCGAAATACCAACGACGACCGGGGCGGCCAAAGATCTGGCCGCCGCGGTCGCCGCCCCCCAAATGTTAGCGCCTGACGGTCGCCTAATGGGTTGCGCTGGCCCTGGTGATCACCTGTTTCGGGGTCAGGAACTATTTTTTTCTCCTATGGGCCAATTGGCAGAGAACCAGGGTGTTTTTTCACCATCCTTGAAGTACCTTCAAGACATGGTGGGTTAAGCAGGTTTGCACTTAGTACCTAACTGAGGTACTTGGTTGAGTTGTTAATGTTTTGCTACTTGAGGCTGGTTTCCCATGCAGTTAAAAGGATAAAATTAATGGTTCCCAGAAGTAAAATACTGGGATATTGGTGATGGGCTTTGGGCTCATGAGAGCTTGTGGGCCAAGGTCAGGTCAGACCTTTTGGCCCTCATGGGCTGAAGTCCCCACCCTTCTGCACGCTCTGTCTCTCATGGGGCGGGGGGGAGAGAGGATAGTAGGACTCAGAGCAAGCTGAGTCCTGGAGGGTAGGCTGAGGAGAGTCTACCCCAAGTTATGGGTTATGTGGTAAGAGCCCGGTAACCTCCACACTGGAACCAATTAAATGTCTGGTATAGGAAGCTCTGGGTAATGGGCGGGTAGTACCCCTCCCCTGTGTTTAAGCTTAATAAAAGTTGCAGCCTGCCACTTAAAATTCATCCATATGTCTGTCGTCATTTCATTGCATGCCTGGATCGAGGAGACATGACTCAAAGGCTGGGAGGGCAACAACTTTGAAAACTACCAAGTGTATATGTTTGTTGTCCTGGGAAGTAGAAAAGTATTTTGGATATGATATGGATGAGTGGGTAGACAAATGAGAATGAGATGAATGGATGATGCTAGGATAAAAGAAGGTGAGAATGCCCCTTGTTCACCAATGGTGACTAGGGCAGGATTTTCAAAAGTTCAGAACATTAGCCTAACTTTGCACCCATTGATATTAATGGTAAAACTCCCAATGACGTCAATGGTAGGTGAGGAAAGCTGGTGCTGAGTATTCTTGTAAATCTCAATATTAAGTCTGTGCAGGATTTGTAGTTCGTGCTCAGGAAGTGATCAATAGAGTGGCAGAGTCAGTTTGTTCCTTCTGGTTTGGGCACAATCGACACCACCTCTTTCTTCACTTCATGATACTCCTGTACAATTACCTCTTGCATATACCTAGCTTAGCAGACACATGAGAAATGGTTTCTATTGTGACACTTGTTGCATATTCATTCCATGTGCTAAACATTGGACCTTTGCATGTGAATCCCCATAGTAAATACACTTCTGGATTAACTCTACTGGAAATCAAGGTAGAAACACAGTCATACAGACTGTAAGAATGGTTCCCATTTCTGGCATAAGTGGCCAACATTTGAAAACAATGTTTTATTTCTTACTTTTATCATTGTCTATATAAAGTGGATTGTAGCAACAATTGCTTAGTAAATCTGTTAAACTATCTCCAGATCATCTACTTAGTATCTTTTTATCTTTCACTTAAATACAGTAAAAGAAGCCATGAATCCTATCCAGTTTAATAGATGGGGTCTTCCTGAAGTGGATCCAGAGACCATGCAAACCAGTGAACTGTGGGTTTTTGCCGGTGGTGACATTGGAGGTTTAGCTAACACTACAGTGGAAGCAGTGAACGATGGAAAACAAGCTTCCTGGTATATGCACAGATACATACAGGTGGGTCTTTAAAAGTAGTTTTCCTTTCCAGCTGCAACTTTATATCCGTTTTCACACACACATTTATTGGCTTGCTTTTTTTCTGGTTATTGAAATAATTGCCATGGATTTCTAGAATTAAATATGTAGGTTTTGAATAATGGTCAGCTAGATACTCTGGAGATTGGTGCATTACAAATCTGTTAGATCAGTGATTCTCAAACTTATTTGATCGAGCCCCCCTTCTTTGTGGCTGTAATAGTTTACACCTTCCCCTCCCGCCACACAAGTAAATATACTGACAAAAAAAAGAATCAACATTCAACACTCACTAAATATTAAAAACAGTAAAGCATTGATTCAAACAGAGCCAGTGATCCATTGTAATAAGAGCAAATGCAAAACTGCGATCATGGTCAATTCTTACAATTAAATGTGCACACCATGTCGTAGCAAATGGATTAATGTACAGGTGGCAACGACTTTGTATAATGCTATGTAAGCTTAACAGAAATCTGTCAAAATGCACAGCGCCATCTGAGGACCTGACATGTCTGGAGGAGTCAGCTTTGATAGTAATTCATTGCTGTGGGTAAAATGTATGCAGTAATTTTTTTCCCCTAAAGCGTCTCCTCCCCCCCCCCCCCAAGAATACATTGTGTGCCCCCAGAGGGGCCTGCTTCTCAGTTTGATAGCCTCTGGATTAGATAATTAAAATTATAAATGTATAATAACAAAAATGGCTTTGGTACATTGAAACTAGATTTTTTTTTTAAATGTGTAAATCTTAACAACATTCTTCTCTCCAACTCAGAGTTCCACCAAGGTCTCTGGTCTGTTATGGCTTCTTCCACAATATTCAGTATATGCAGAAATATGATTTAGGTAATGGGGGGCGGGAAGCCCATCAATATTAAATAGAACCTCTGAACAGCACAGAAAGTATAAATTAAATATGGTCCCTGTTGTTACCTGGGAAAGATACTATTATTTATAGAGTGCAAGTGTATCAATGCTTGACAAAACATGCGCACATGCACACACAGAAACAATGGATTGCAGTCCAGCTCCGACAAATCTGATAATGGGGCCACATGAGCAAGGCAAATACAAAACCTAATTCATGGAGAAAAACAGTGCAAAGAAGTGGGGTTTAATGGGTTTAAACTTGAGCAACCAGGTGACTAAGCATTTCCCCTTTGCGTGCTGTAGAGCTGATACGGAGTGAGAGCTGTGAACTGCTCTTCTCTCCCCCCTGGTTTAATGTAAAAACAGGCATAATGAGCAAGCTATCGTCTTAGATCAGGTGCAGAGGGACCATAGGAGACCAGAGTCCTTGGCCTTTGTGTGGAAAGGCAGCTGATAAAAACATGTTTGTAGTATGAAGAATTCTTTGGAACAAACAGAAGAAAATGTTTCCCAAGAAAAATGGATTTGAACAACTGAAGTAGTAGTAGGGTGACCAGACAGCAAGTGTGAAAAATCAGGACAGGTGGTGTGTGTGTGGGGGGGGGTAATAGAAACCTATATAAGAAAAAGACCCAAAAATCGGGACTGTCCCTATAAAATCGGGACATCTGGTCACCCTAAGTAGTAGCAGTGCATTCCTTTGTCCCCCACCCCTTATGAGATACTGTGTGTGCGCAGAATCATATTGTTTTAGTCTGATGTGGCTTCATAAAAATACTGTGTGGCTCAAAACTTGTTTTCACTATCAGTACATATTTTTCTCACTTATTCTGAAGCAGTGTTTGTAATCTGTATTTTTAAACCCCATCCAAATACTTAGTGTTAAACATTCTAAGCTTTGATGTGTGAGTACATTTGTTTTGGCATCTCTGTGACCCTAGTGGGAGTATCTCCTCTCTCTCTATCCAAATTCCCTCTCCAACTTCTCATGAAAACATGCATCACTCAAAGCATCTCTTATAATTGCATTTCCGTCAATGGACATTTTTTCTTCCTCTAAAACATTCAGTATATTGAAATATACTGAGCATTTTAAAGGCAGTCTGAAAAGTTGTGGCCTGAGAATTTAGAATTTTAAATCAAACAGACTTGATATTAGAGGGCTTCAGTTACCCTTTGCAGGTTTTGAGGCAGCTTATTCGACCTTACAGTCTCACCAGGAAGCTAATGGGAAAGCCTCACAGCAATCTTCACAGGAAAGTTTCCAAATGTCAAGTGTCATCTTTCCAGCTGCTAGATGAATGGGTAGCCAAGAGGCATTTATTTGGATGTACGGTCCCTGTAAAATCTGGCTGCTGTGGTGGGGAAGACTATAATTTGGCAGTTACTTTACCAATATTTGCATCAGTTGCAATCTTAGTAACAGGATGAGGGACTTCATTTTTAGGGGAGTTGTGATTTAGAGCCAGATCACAATGCTTTAGCATTTATACGCCTAACACATGGCTCTGTGTGTGGGTACACATATATACATATGTAAAGTGTTCCTCAATTTTGAACTAACTGTTGAATCCTCCCCTGCTTTAGATAAAAATACCCTCATGAAATAGATTGACTTTCTCTCACCTACAGGATTGTAAAGCTGACAATTTCTTCACAGTCTTAGTGTTTGATTTAATAAAAAGGCTCATTTTAGGTTTCAGCTGTTCTGTGTATCTATTTGTATTTATAAAAAATAATTGCCCGTTTCCCAAGCCACTGACTGTACTAGCACCAGTAAAAATATAACTAGCATGCAGTCCACGCTTGGCAGCATCAAAAGACCAATCCAAACAATTTTAGACCACAATAAAAAGTGAAATTAAAAAACAGCATCCCAGTTAATTGCTTGTCGTTTCCTTTAAACAGCACACTCCTCACATCTCAGCCTAGTTCAGGCAAAAGGCTGAGCAAACAGATGGGCTTTACATGTGCCCTGAAGCTCAAATCATTCAAACTCTGGCATGCATTCAAGAGAAGTGTGAGTTCCAGAGTCAAGGGCTTTCTAAAGGGAATGCCTTATGTTCAAAACTAGGAATTATTTACAGAAGCATTTTGGCTGATCTCACACTGGACGTTCTCCATCAGTAACAGACCAAACATTCCTTGCTTCTCAGCATTCTTCCACCAGCTTGAAAAGCACAGGCTTGGCTGAACTCTGTATCTTTATGGCCTCTGTAAACAAGACCAGCCAAAACCTAACTGAGGATGGAAGTACTTTTGTCCCTTCCTGGTCTGACGGTTCCATTAGAACTTTCCTATACATTCTAAATAGAATCAATGTAATTCAAAGATAGAGGAAGATAAAGATCCACGTAGAAGCAACCCAATTCACCGGCTGCCCACTACTCAGACTATTTCCTGAGGTCTACATTTTGTTTGTTATGCCGTGACTATGTAATGGTTTCCGTGCTTAATTTTGCTAATTTATTTAGGGCTTGTCTATACTTAAAGCACTGCAGCGGGTTAGTGAAAACACTACCTCCACCGACAGGAGAGCTGCTCCTGTCAGCATAGGTACTCCACCTCCCAGGAGGCGGTAGCTCTGTCAATGGAAGAAGCCCTCACGTCAACATAGCGCTGTCTAGGAACTAGGTTGGTATGACTGCGTTGTTCAGGGGGGTGGATTTTCCACATCCCTGAGTGATGTAGTTATACTGATATAAGTTTGTATTGTAGACCAGGGTAATGTAATAGTTCAGCCCTTTGCCCAACTTAAAGACTAGCAGCATTGGGTGCTATTCCCTATATAACCTCTGTTCCTATCCTTGAGGCAGAAGAAGTAGTCTCTCTGCAAGGCACATGGAGCAGGAGTGGTTTGTTGTTTTGCATTACCTAGTGCCTCAGTATTTTAATGTCTCAGTCTTGCCCTCAGTGCCCTGTGCAGGTCGCAATTCTTACGGTGTTCTCCCCTCCCACTTTGCTTGGCCAATTGCACCAGCCTTGAAGCTGCATTTGTCATCTGCTCACTCTCCCATTTCTCTGTCTCTTTCCACGCCACCCCTTACACATGGAATGCCTTTCCTGCATCTGTCTGCCAAGTCACCATCCTCTCCTTATTCAAATCCCCCCTAAAGATTCACTCTTCTGGCATTGTTTACAATTAGTCTGTAGTTACTAATAAGTATTTTTAAAATCTGTTTTCCTTCCTCTGAGCCACTCAGTGTGTCCTGTGTCCTCTGTCTACCTGTTAGAGCAGACTGTAAGCTATTTTGTGCACTTAATACATAATAGTGGGCCAGATCTTCAGCTGATGTAAATTGCAGTTCCTTGAGGATCTGGCCCAATATCATTTTAAGGGCACTGATATTGTACTACTTAAAGCAGATGCCCCCCCCCCCCCTACACACACACACACTTTCCCATGCGATAAATAAATAATGTGAATTTTATATCTAGTGAGCCTGGACTGTATTTCTTTTATGAAGACTGGCCATTTCCTCAGGCTTGTCTTTGAAGCTGTTGGCCATGCTGGCTGCCTTCTATTCAGGCTAAATGAGGGAACAATTAAATGCCCCCTTTGTTTAATGTTAGCCGAAACATTGGAAAACACTGCCCTAGGGACTAAAATGTCACCTCCCAAAGACTAGACAGTATGCAAAAAGAAGGTAGCCGGTGAGTTATTTGATTTTAGCTGCATGTATGCGAGAGTCAGAAACAACCAGGAAGCAGGTAGAAAGAAGCAGAAAGGCAAGGAGATAGTTAGAAAAGCACTGGAAGTGTGGCCCTGAGAGAGAGCTTTTTCAGTGGTGCTGGCTCAAAAGAGGCTTAGACTGTGAGCGAAAAACCTCCTGTTATTAATTTCTGGGGTGTTTAGGAAAATAAGACTTTGTACGTACTTTGTAAATAAATAAGATTGCAATGAAGAAATACCTGACTCCATCATCAATTTCTCCTTCTAAACCAGGGGTTCTCAAACTGGGGGTCGCGACCCATCAGGGGGTTGCAAAGTTATTACATGGGGGGTCGCGAGCTGTCAGCCTCCACCCTCAAACCACACTTTTCCTCCAGCATTTATAATGGTGTTAAATATATAAAAATGTGTTTTTAATTTATAAGGGGGGTCGCACTCAGAGGCTTCCTATGTGAAAGGGGTCAGCAGTACAAAAGTTTGAGAACTACTGTTCTAAAGTAAACAATCCCCAACACCTCAAATATTGGGTAACCGGTTGAGTCAAAAGGGGTAACAGTATGGTGTTAATTCATATCTCTGAGATATAGGACTTCTCCTATTGTGCTTCAACAAATATGTAATTTTAGAATGAATAAGTGCATATTTACAAAGCCTATTCAAGTTCCTTAAAGGATCCACAGGCAGGGGATAATACACTGCAATTCAGTACAATTTTTTAATTTGAATAGTGCCTTTCATACAAAATGCTTTGGTGACTGATTGTAAATAATAGAATTACACAGCTAAATAATAGAAAAGAGAGTGAGTACGGGCAAGGAAGAATAGACAGGTTTTCAGATGAGATTTTAAATGAGCGAGTCAATGAAGTGGAAAGATGCAGGAAAATCATTCAAGGCTGCAGAGGAGAAGGCTCTCAGTAAAAGAATGATGTTGATGAAACTTAGCATTTTTTAGTGCTCTGTGTGTTGAAGGCATTGCATAGACATTGATTATATACGATAATACCATGAGGTAGGTGGTCAAGTAGTTATCTACAGTTAGGGAAACAGACAGAGACAGATGAAATTACTTGCTCAAGGCCACACAGCGAATCAGTGTGCAAGTTTTAAAATGCAGGATCTCCCTGTCTCCCAGTCCTGTGCTCTTCACTACAGAGCACACTGTCTCTGCAGGAGTATCCAGATCAGAAGAAAGAAGACCACTGCATGCAAAATGTTTGTGGATTTTGGCATGCTTTTCAAAGAACTATGGAGACATGGTAACCAGGAATCTGAATTCCCACAATTATAGACTCAACTGGTTGACAACAAATTAGAGAAGAATCTGGCAAGAATTTTTTATCATCTTTTTCTAAAATCGGGGAAAGAATGATTATAAATAAACTTTGCCTACATGTTTTCTTTTACTGTGTGTCAGGTCAATCATCATTATAAAGCTTATTTTTTCCTATTAGGAACCTATATAGCATTTTAATTGGACTTAGTAAATTTAGTTCCTTTATGAGCATTGTGCTGAACAGAGAGGTTGTGAAAAGCAAAACAAACATAAAAAAAGGGAAAAAGGAAGTGTGACAAGAGGAGGGGAAGATAAATCTGCAAGGAAGCATTGCTACCGACTGTTTAACCCTCGGCCTCATCTTACAGCAGTGCATATTTTGTCATTTTGATTTACTCCCCTGGATTCCCTAATTCTTGTCACCACCTATGCCAGCCTCTTGGGATGAAAGACCCATTTTGGACACCTCGTTGGGCCAGCGATCATCAGAGATGTGGAAGTGTAGTATCAGGCTGTTGGAGATATTCAGGCTGTAAAAGTGGTTTCCAAACCACTATGACAAAACAGACAGCAGTGACCCTCATTAACAGGGAGTGGGGCACCAGGAGTAGGCAGCTTCTGGTGGAGTCAATGCATTTTTGCATCTAGGTGGAGTCACATCTTTTTTCTCTCTCAAGGCAGTTTACCAAGGGTGTAGAGAGAGTGCAGACTCCTAATGTCAGGGGAAAAGGTCTATGCCTGGAGGTGTTTCAGTGGATGTCTGGAAACCCTGGTGATCAACTAGTTTGCAGGCCAGCATGCAGCAAAGCTTTCATGTTCTTACATGGGCACATTCAATCTGCGTGTCCCAAATTCCTTTCAATAGAAGTTTTTTTTATCTTGCACAAGCCAAGTTTTATTTATACAAAATCACAGAAAGCACATTTGCCGCCTTTAGCTAAGATTCATTTGAAACAAAATTCATTTCATGTGGCAGTGGAAGTAGCTTTTGAAGATTAGGTCATCGAGCCAGGAAACAGACACAGGATGACATGGCTTAAGCAACTAATCAAATACTGAATTTTGAATACCGAATATTTTCAGGCATACCAGGATTGAGCAGTTTATGAGCAGTCCACAGGCTGAAATGTATTTACATACCACAATTGAACAATTTTGAATAATCAAAAAATTAATAAATAACTGCAGTCTGCTTGCAGAAAGGAAAAGAAGCATAAGTTTACTATGCACCACCCTTTACTCAGAGCAGATAGTTACATCACAGTCTAGGCTTGAATACAGTGCTTGTTTTCAACTGTTTGCCTGACTCTTCCAATACCACCACTTCCCATTAACTCCTTTGTTTTCTTTCCACACTGTACTATGTATGGTTTATATTCTAAGCTCCTGTCCTTCACTTTGCACCAGAAATGGTGCCAGTTGAGAATGAACATCTTGTCCAGTAAAAACTACACTGAGAACACAGGCCACCTAACATCTAGACAACGGTAATAAATTTCTGTCACTCCTGACCTACACCAGATTTCAGCCTGTGACTTTGGGGTGAAAGGTTTTGTATCCTAATACCAAATTTCTGAGCTGTCCATTATTTTTTTAAATTAATAACAGAAAGGAAAAATAGCAGCTGGTTACTCAGATATTGAAATATTAGGTCACAATAGTACCTTGAAGTCACGGCCCTGAGTTTGGGGCAGTGGAACTCTGGAGTTCCCCAGCAGGTGCTCTGCTAAGCATTATGACTCAGGTAGACATGTTGCCTCTCAGGGTATGTCTACACTGCAATTAAAAACCCATGGCTAGCCCATGCCAGCTGAATCAGCTATGTGCGGCTCAGGCTATGGGGATGTTTAATTGCAGTATAGATGTTTGGGCTCTGTTTGGCACCCGGGCTCTAGGACTCTATAGGGAATGGTGTCCCTAGCCTCTGTTCGCCAGAAGCTGGGAATGGACAGGGAATGGATCACTTGATGATTACCTGTTCTGTTCATTCCCTCTGAGGCACCTGGCATTGGCCACTATCGGAAGACAGGATACTGGGCTAGATAGACCTTTGGCCTGACCCAGTATGGCCGTTCTTATGTTCTTATGTAGGGTGGGAGGGTCCCAGAGATTGAGCTGCAGCCCAAGCTTGAAAGCCTTCACTGCAATTAAACAGCCCCTTATCCTGAGCCCTGCAAGACCAAGTCAGCTGGGACAGGCCAGCCACAGGCTTCTTATTGCGGTGTAGACATATCCCAGAACTCTGGGGAGCATTATATCTAGAATGCACTGAGTGGCTTGTATGGAAGGGAATGGTTCAGTAATTACATTTTCCTCCATACTCTTGCTGTCTTTGGTATGGCTAGCAATGTAAAGGTCACTACCCAGAAAACAGTCATTGCATCAGGGAAATTTGGTCCCAAATGGCTGGAATCTGATGAAATCAACTTTTCTCAAGCAAATTTTGCCATTTTGGATAATATCCACAGCTCCAAATTTTCTGTTGGCATAGCTCCATTAACTTCAGTTGCATTACACCAGCCAGGAGTCTGGCCCAACATGCCATTTCTGGATTTGGACCTCGGAAGAAAATACGAAGAGTCAGATGATTTGATTCCTGCTTCTTAAATTTGGGAGGAAGGGAGTAGATTTTGAGATTCTGCATCAAGACTTTCTTTAATTAAAGCCCCTGAAAAACCTATAGTAGTTCTCATGCCCTCCTCAGCCCTTTAATAACATGCATAAGAGAAAAATGGAGTAAATAAGCTCTTTAAAAACAAAACAAAGGGCAGCAACACAAGGGTTGGAAGATTTTACAGAGTATTTAGAGTATCATCTCCATCCTTACATAAGAGAGGTGTTGTTTTTTTGTTTGGTTGGGTTTTTTTTGTGCTTCTCAGGAGTTGAAAACCCCTCCACATCCCTCCCCCGACTTTACTGACTCAAGTTCAAGGTTTTTAGGGTATATCTGCACTGCAATTAGACACCTGCAGCTGCCCCATGCCAGCTGACTCAGGCTTTCCGGACTCAGGATAAGGGGCTGTTTAATTGCAGTGTAGACATTCAGTCTCAGGCTGCAGCCTGAGTTCTGGGACTCTCCCACCTCAGGTCCTAGAGCCTGGGCTGCAGCCTGAGCCCAAACATCTACACCACAATTAAACAACCCCTTAGCCTCAGCCTCATGAGCCCAAGTTAGCTGACATAAGCCAGTCACCGGTTTTTAATTGCAGTGTAGATATACCCTCAGTGACACAGATCTTAATTCCATCCATCATGAACTAGATAGGATTCTGCTCAGTGTCCATTCATGCAACTCCTTCACTTGCCAGTTATTTAGGGTGTTTCTTCTCCAAAGGCAGAGGCCAATGCCTGCTCAGTACATTTGCCATGCTTAAGAGCAAGAGAACACACCTGTAATGATCTAGGCATTGTGAAGCAAAGCCACTGATCTGGTCAGTTCTTAATGATTGCTGTACTGTAACAACACCTTCCAAGTGATTATGGATAATCAAATACTTCCATTATTTGTAAATGAACATTATTTACTTGATAGTCAAAAGCCAGCTATGTTAGGGTTGATTGAATCAGTTCTGGGGAATCAAATGTGCAATGAATCCATGTGCAAAAATGCCTTATAATTTTTTATTGATGCATTCATATGTATATTTCCTCTTTTTTTAAAAAAAATCAAGTGGCTAAGATATCTTTAAAACTGTTAGGAAACATAACTACAATATTTATATTGTTTGCTCTTCTTTGGTCCAGTTCCTAGCTACCAATCCAGAATTAGGGGCTTATTCTGACACCCTTACAATACTCACATCGAGTAGTACTTTACTACAGTACTCCTGTCAGATATGCCTCATACACACCATAAAAAAGAATGTGTAGGAGCTTGGATGAACACTGAGCCAGTGATGGCAGGTTGCTAAGTGATACTGCACGTGGAGCACTTTCACTCTATGATTACTGGAGTCTTCCCTCTTTAGTGTATCTAAGCAACCGTTGTATCTTATGATACAGTTAATCCCAATATTGAAGCACTTGTTCGTGTGAATAGTCCTAGTGGTTCTAAAGAAGACCTCTTTCCATGAGTATAGGTTGCAGCATTGAGTCCCAGATACCCTAACCACCTCAGAGGTTGATGGGGTATCAACTGATGTTGGTTGTCATTTTTGAAATGGTATATTAACTCTTCTACCCCAGGGTGTTTAAAAATATGAGAACATTAATAATTAAAATGCAAATAATGTGTAGCTGCTAGAAACAAGATTTACACCAGTTTTTTTTAAATAGAGATCTACCGTATATACTTGTTCATAAGCCGAATTGTTTTAGTAAAAAAGGGAAGTACCAGAGAAGGGGGTCGGCTTATGAATGGGTATAGAGAGGGAGAGGTGGGACACAGCCCCTCCCCCCAACAGAGAGAGCAAGGAGAGGCAGCACAGCCAGAAGGGAAGAGGCAGGGCCAGAGTCTCTCCGCTTCTGGCCACGCTGCTCTCCCCCCAGCCTCTGAAGCAGCTGCAGCTCTGGGGCTGGCAGGCTGCAGCCACGCCACTCGGCCCAGCCCCCCAGAGCAGGCTGTGGCCACGCCACCGGAGCATGCTGCGGCCATCCTGCCCAGCCTGCCAGAGCAGCTCCAGCCAGGTCAGAGACATCCTCCCCTGGCCCTCCCAAGCTAAAGTGGGAAGGGATGGGATGGGGAGAGTGTGGGGGTCCAGGGCTGGGATGGGGTCATGTGGGGCTTCTCCCCCCCAAAAAAAATTTCCCCACCAGTTGCTGTCCCGGTCCATCAGGGTAAGCCGTTGGTGCGCCGGGACACTTTGTTTACTTAGGTTTACCTCCGTGCCTGTGGATGCTCGAGGTAAACAAACCATCTCGGCCCGCCAGCGGCTTATCCTGATGGCCCGGGTGCGGTAGTTTGCTGACCCCTGAATTATAGGGTCGGCTTATGAATGGGTTATAAAAAATTTCCATTTTTACTTATCCATCTTGGGGGGGTAGGCTTATAAACGAACCCGCTTATGATTGAGTATATGGTATTTTAAAATTGCTGGGAAGCAAAGATTTTACTTATGAAAGAAAATAAATGTAGGTGTAAGACTGAGGCCTCAATTCTGCAAAGACTTGCTCACATTTAATTCATAGACTGTGAATTGTTACACTGACTTCAATTAAACTTTAAGGGGCATAAATCTTTGAAGCATTGTGATCTATAGTAGAATACTCACTTGCTCAGTCCCATTGCATACCTTTGGAGTTCCTTTAGTCAATACTACAATGTCTAGGCTTCACAAGGCTTAGTTAACCATGGCCTTGGAACATTAACTCAGAGTGTCTTTGATAAAACTGTATGTATGCTTGTTTCATTGTAACTGTTGTTTTAACAAAGTTATTTTATTTAATTGGTTGTATTTCAGAGTAATACACTGAAATAATATTTCAGCATCAACACCATGTTCCCTTTTAAAATGAAGATGTTTGATGTATGACTTTTTGCCCATGGCCAGCTAAATGTTTTAGTCAGTTTTCATCAGTTTGCAAGCATAAAATATTAGAATATTTTAAGTGTCTGAGTGATTTTTTCCCTCATGCTAACAAGAAATTATATAAAATTCAGATGACAAAAATATTTGTATATTTGTTTTTACAGTCTTTATACGGTGCTGCAGTTTCTACTACTCCAGAATTACCTCTCTTCTATACTCCTATTGATTTGGTAGACATCAGTGTAGAAGTGGCTGGACTGAAGTTTCCAAATCCCTTTGGTCTTGCCAGTGCAACTCCAACTACTAGTTCCTCAATGATTCGAAGAGCATTTGAAGCAGGATGGGGATTTGCTCTGACCAAAACATTCTCCCTCGATAAGGTAAGGAAATATTTTAAGGCGTATGTAATTTCATGGTATGTTCTAGTCATGATCAAAATGTTTTGAGAATATAAATAAGTATTAGATCCAGTCAACTAAAAAGCTTTTAGGAGTCTATTAATATTCTACCTACTTTTCTACTATTACTACTCAGTTATTTGCTTCTGGTAGTACCCATTGAGTGCTAGGTGCTGTAGAGCAGTGCTTCTCAAAACCGGTTCGCCGCTTGTTCAGGGAAAGCCCCTGGTGATCCGGGCTGGTTTGTTTACCTGCCCTGTTCACAAGTTCGGCTGATCGTGGCTCCCACTGGCCGCGGTTTGCCGCTTCAGGCCAATGGGGGCTGCGGGAAGGGCGGCCAGCACATCCCTTGGCCCGCGCCGCTTCCCGCAGCCCCCATTGGCCTGGAGCCACGATCGGCCGAACCTGTGGACGGGGCAGGTAAACAAACCGGCCCAGACCGGCAGGGCTTTCCCTGAACAAGCGGCGGACCGGCTTTGAGAAGCACTGCTGTAGAATCCAAACAAGGTACAGCCTTCATTCCAAAGCATTCTCAGTCTAAAAGAGACAAAATGAACAGATAGACCAAGTATAGCAGGAGAGTGTTCTGATTGCTTAATAAAGGGGGAGGTTGGCCTCCTTTTGATAAAACAATGTTTGATAACTATTTGTTTCCATTTTGCTGATAATACATAGACTATCTCCATTTAACCCTCAGCCTTACCATTACTAATCAGCTAGTTTCTTTTAGGAATCATAATGGAAATGGGTCTTCAGGCAGGATTTGAATTGAACAGCTCACAAAGACCTTTCCACATGTAAGGGCTATCAGGATGAAGTCAAAGAAATGATTGTGTGAGCAATGGATTTATGTATCTATGTAGCTGTTGGAATCATAGGGGAGTTTAGGAATGGTAGCAATATAAGATAAGACAGAAAGATAGGGAAGAGCAGGGCTTTACTGAAGGCCTGGAATGCAAGGACAAGAAGCTTGAATATGAAGCAGTAGGAGAGCAGAAGCTAGTGTAAGACAAGGTCAGAGTAATGGCCAAGGAAGATGATCTTAATGGCAGTATTTTGTACATATTGGGAGTGGGTACCATGTGTGTTAGGCCAAGAGAAGGAGGAGGTTGTAGCAATCAAGATGGGAAACTGAGGGACTGAGCAAGAATTTTAACTGTAAACACTGAAAGAAAAATACAAATCTTAGAAATGTTTTGGAGGAAGAGGCAACACATTTTGGACATGGCTTGACTGTGTGGGAAAAGGAAGAGGGAGGAGTCAAATATGAGCCCCAAGTTGCAGGTCTCAGTAGTATGGAGCATGGGTGTGGTATTGAAAAACAACAGAGAATAGGATGGACTTGAAAAGAGCTTGGAGGAAAGATAAGGAGCTCAGCTTTGGCCATGTTAAGTTTCCTGTGGCAGTGAGATGATGTCAGTGAGGCAGCTGAGATGCAGAATTGGATGGATGGGGACATATCAAGAGGAAAGAGTCAAATTTGTGAGGCATCTCTGTAGAGATGGTAGTTGAAGTCATATGAGTGAATGAGTTTATCCAGAGAGAGTGTAAAGTGAGAAGAGAAAGGGAGCAGTGAGAGTGTCCTACCATGCTTCATTACAAAATATGTGTAGCCAAAATTTGATCTCAGTCATACAACCAGTATGAAGTAACTCCATAGAAGTCATTGCTACTTTGGATTTATACCTAAGTAATGGAAATCCAGAACTGGCTCATAGAGTACAACACATGTAGAATTTTTTCTTATTGAAACATTTTAAGGGAAGAGGTTTAATTGAAGCATACCTTGTCATCAGTGTTTGCACAGAACTCCCTGTTAATTTCAGTTAATTCAGTGCCTAAGTTGATGGGAGGATCCAGCCAATACTGAGAATTGTTTATTAATCAGATACACCTACAGCCATGTTACCTTGCACTATATCAGATCTCATAAGTTAAGCAGGTGTGAGCTAGGTTAGTATTTGGGTAGGCTTCTTTGGAGGAACACACGTTACAGGAAGTAGTGTTGGCCTTTCACTGGCACTTTTGTCAGATTCAGTACTGAACCAGTGATTTATCATGGGGCTCCTGTAGTCGTTGTGCTGCTAGAGGTGAGGCTTTTGCTTGATGTCTTTCAGATCAGATGTTCAGTAAAACCAAGGTTCTGAAGTAGTCATTGAAGATCCCATGGTATTATTTTAATATAAGAGAAAAGGAGGTTGAGCAAAGTGCCCTTGACTTATTCAAACTTGGATTATTAGAATCTGCCTAGGTAAATTTCCCTGGAAGTCTTAGTTTGATATAGTATTATTCATTTCTGGCCCTAAGCTCTGGAGTAGCATTGCTGTGTGCTATAGAACAATTGTCATGTCCCACCCAAGAGCTGGCTGAAGTGATTTTTATACCATTATATCTTTTACAATACCTCCCAGAGGTGTTGAGCCTTAATGTTTGTGATGTGCTTTGAGATACAGAGATGTTAGGTGCAAAAAGAAATGCAATTGTTTCTATTTATGTAAACAACAAAATGTTAATGCTGTTAAACTACTAAAATATTTCAAATAGGAAGACAAGTTCAACAGTTCTTATTTCAACAATGAGTAGTACACAGAGATTCAGTCTGTTTAACACTTGAACAAATAATCAGAGTTTAGTCTGGAATAATATAGGTCAGTATAATGTACAATTGTCTTTGATCTGTTTGTTTAGTTAGCTTCTGATTACACTGATATAAATCCTGTGCAATGTTCAGAAGGGAACTGGAGACTCTTGGCCTGTAGAACAAGTGTAAGTGGAGGTTATGTGTGGGCACAAGTAAAACTGTGTGTCACTCCTCTGCATGGAGTAGAAGACTCAGACTTGACTTTGTGCACCAATTTACTTACGCTCATACATGTTGGGTAATAGGGGGTTTGCTGGTGGGAGAGTGTTGGCATGTCCAAGAAGACATGAGCTTAAGCATTATCTTCAAAAAACAAATGAAATCAGCTTTACCTGGCATTTACATACAATGCTGTGCACCTGCCCTATGCAAGCTCAACCCTCTAATGTTCATTTTTATATCCAGTAAAGGTAAGTCAACACTGGAATAAAAAACCCGTGGCACAGCCACAACTGGCCCTGCTCAATTGACTCAGGCTTGAGGGGCTCAGGCTGCAAGGCGTCACACTTAGACATTCAGGTTCGGGCTGGAGCACAGGCTCTGGGACCCTCCCGTCTTGCACAGTTCCACGGCTTGGGCTCCAGCCTGAGCACGAACATTTACGTCGCAATTTTACAGCCCCACAGCCGGAGCCTCATGAGCCTGAGTCAGCTGATCCAGGCCAGCCATGGGTGTTCAATTGTTGTTTGGACACAAACTCAAGAGCCAAGCATAAAATAACTTCTGGGGCTACGGAGAGTTCTGCAGCAGCAGAAATGGTTCCCTCTTGCAAAATCTATGTACCTCTTAGTAGTGACTATATAATGCAATTCCAGCATCACGTGGCTGCCAGTGACTTCCCCTGTATCAGAGATATAGTCTGTGTGCCAGCACCTGGGAATGACAATGGTGTCCTTTGGTACTTTATTAAAAATGGGTGAGGTGAGGCAGATTCCCAAGTTGGCAACTGTTATGGAGTGCAATCAGAGAGAAGAGCAGGGTGACAGTGAGAGAGATGGAAAAAGAGTACAGTTGCATCTGAAGCCGTAGCCCCAGAAGGAGGGAAAAGGCAGGAGCCAAGATGAAGATTTGTGGCACTTGGAAGGCAAGGGCCTCAATTTACGTAAGCTTTACTTCCTCTGCAAGCAGCTCATCGACTCACCAGCATGGAGTGCTGCTTCTTTTTTTCCTTTTGGTTTGACTTTGTGCAGAAGGCCAGTATGTCTCTAGACAGGTTGCACCAATGAATGTGGCCCTCCAAGCCTTGGGCAGTCCAGAAGAATGGGTGTAAATTTTTTTTGGCCAGAATTCCATTCTAGAACACCAGGGCAGCCACTCCTACAACCAGTGGGAGCCATCCAAGGTTTCTGTATCCCCTCTTACCCAAGGATTTTTGGACAGCAGATCTGCAGACATGGTGCCACAGATAACATAAGAACATAAGAAAGGCCATACTGGGTCAGACCAAAGGTCCATCTAGCCCAGTATCCTGTCTACCGACAGTGGCCAATGCCAGGTGCCCCAGAGGGAGTGAACCTAACAGGTAATGATCAAGTGGTCTCTCTCCTGCCATCCATCTCCACCCTCTGACAAACAGAGTCTAGGGACACCATTCCTTACCCATCGTGGCTAATAGCCATTAATAGACTTAACCTCCATGAATTTATCCAGTTCTCTTTTAAACACTGTTATAGTCCTAGCCTTCACAACCTCCTCAGATAAAGAGTTCCACAAGTTGACTGTGCGCTGTGTGAAGAAGAACTTCCTTTTATTTGTTTTAAACCTGCTGCCTATGAATTTCCTTTGGTGACCCCTAGTTCTTATATTATGGGAATAAGTAAATAACTTTTCCTTATCTACTTTCTCCACATGCGTCTGTTCCTCAAAACCAAGAGCTGCTCTTGCCTCTCCCCTACAGTACCCCATGTGCCACAGAAAGCAGCAGCACTACTCCGTGTCATGTAGTATTAGGTCTCTCCCCAAACATTGCCCCACCCCCCGTACAGCAGAGCCATCGTAGTTCCACTGTGCCTAGGGCCTTCTGTTTGTGGTGTATAGGATTCAGTCCTATGTGCATCATGACATGTGTTCTTGTGCAGTATTGCATTATAATTGTAACATACAGGCAATCTAATGTAAGTCATATCTGAAATTCTCTCAGAACATTTATATGCTTAAATAGATGCTACGGTAAATATTTTAGGAGGTACATGTTATTACAGTGTAAAACAGGTGTTAATTATAAACTATTGGATTGTGATATATACATATATGTATATAAATGTAAAATTCATTGATGTTTACAAAATCAAAGTACGGTATATCTGTGAATATCTGTACTAATGAATATCAAGTAGCTCTGATCTTTTAAAGAAACAGGGATCACTAATTCTAAAGCAGATTCTCACTGGGCAAGGAAAACAACAGAGAACAAATATGCCCTATTAATCACACTCTCTTCCTTGTCCAGCTATACTGAAAGAAGGACAGGAGACACTTGATATGGATTTAATCAGGCCTCAACTTTATTATTACATGTCTGAGACTGCTTGGCAGATAAAAGTGTACAGTGCAGGTAAACCCTGTTTATCTTGTAATTACCCTAGCTGGGGGTGGGCTTCCACCAGCTCCCCCTCTTTTTTCCATCCAGGTCCCTCCAGCTAATCCATTGCCGGGACCTTACCATCCATCCCCCCTCATAGGAGGGGTAAGGTGGGCTATAAGATGGGAGGGGGTTCAACCATAGGAGCTCCCAACCCCACACCATTCCATTCCTTTAACCAGCACCTCCTTTTTAAGTCCTTTACCTGGCTATTTATCTGGTCACTGGATGCCTTCCCTATGGAGTACCTGCACTGGACATCCGCCCCACACTTACCAAATAAGTTGCGACATATGTCCTACCACCTTTTGTGCTCACCATAATAAGTGTTCCCTAACACCCCCTGTGGGGAAGGCGAAAGAACCCCACTCCACCAAAGCCAATATGGTGGTGAGGGAAAAATTCCTTCCCAGCCCCGCTAAAAAGGAGCGACTAGCACAGTGCCCCCAGCAGGTTCAAACCAGTAGTGCAAGTAAAACCCATGTCTTACCGGCACAGGAGGAGAAGGAGGGCACCAACTAAGGGGTGTACATGACCTCCCCACGTGACCCTCCATATGACTCTTCACTACCCCACCCCCAGTCAGGGGCCCCCACGCTCTTCCCGTCCCCTCTCTGCATCCATCCCATGTTACCCAGGGCGGAGGTGAGGGACTCTGTCCTCCTCCTGCTGCACTGGAGACAGGGCTGGGGGGGGGGGGGCAGTACAGCTGCCAGAGGAGCTGCCAGCATTCTGCTCCTTTCCCTGCTGCCCCTCCCAATGGGGAAAGGAGCAGAACCCCCAGCCCTCTCCTCCGGCCGGGCTGTTGCTGTTTCTTTCTGGCCTACTTGCACTGCTGGTTCAAACTCACCTGATAATCACACCTCAAGGGGAAGGAGGGTGAGTGCTGCCTTGACTGCACTACTGTCTTCCTCCGGGAAGCCTGCACAACGCCCCCTCGTGCTTTCAGTATAGCGTGGTCGTTCTCTTCTCTTTCCCCTAAATTTCCTTTCCTCCCTAAGGTCTGGCTGAAATACTATTTTTGTCTTATTCAGAGCTTCTGTGCTTCAAAGTTACTGTGTATAAATTCTGTTGGTAAAAAGTTAGAGGAAAAAGGTGGAGGGAAGAAGATAAAATAAAGTCCACATAAAGAATTCAGTTACTAATAAACCTATTTAAAATACATTTACCTATATTCATATACCAATCATTACTACTTTCAGAACCATTTCTGAAAAGCAGATAGCTACCTGCAATGGGAGAAATCTCTTAGCTTAATTAAAAAGAGTATCATCTGGTGATAATTCTTAATAAGTCTTGATATACTGGAGGGCTTTTTTTTCTATCTGGATATTGCACCATACATAGAAATGGAATTTCTCTTAAATCAAAATCTATAGTCAGAAAATTTATAGAAGACTATTCTTTAATTATTTTTTTTAATGAAAAGTTGAGACATCTACTGTTCTGTCTACATTAGAGTTCATTTTTAATATATTCTGTTGAAGAGTTTGTATCAAAATTTGTAATTTTTTTAAACTATGGATTCAGTTGTTGGGGTGGTTTCCTCACTTCACTGTATAACTAAAGGAGCAAGAGAAAAAAACAGAAGTGGAATGGCAGAATGTTCGCTTTGATTTTTAGATGCTTCCTTCACTTGTAAAAATTTAATTCTGATTAATCAGAGACATCTGTCTTTACTCTGTTGTGACATGCATTGATTTGTGATGCTGTCACTTTCAATAACCTAGAAGCAGTTGCCTTTATTAGGAGTACCAGCAGAAATAAATGTGTAGACTGACTTCATTCTAAACCTCCAATATTTTTTCACTTTGTATGCTGCAAGTTGCATTGCCAGTTTTAAAAACAGACTAATGATTAAAAGTGAATTAAATTTCAACTAAAACATTATATTGCAAGAAAATTTTTATTCATCAATTTATATCTGTACAATACATAGTAATAGATTCTACAATATATTTTCACAAACCATATCTAAATGAAGGATATTGTATATTGTGCATTAATTTGACCCAAAAGTACTATATTTCTGCATGCTGTTATTACACACACTGATTCATGCTTCAGCTAGCTGAGTATGTGTACATTTGTACTCCATGTACCTCTCTTTATAATTATAGGTGGTAAAATTGTATTAGAGTGACATATTGTTTTCCATAACATTAGTATTTCACTGAAGTGAACCTGTGTTAAAAACATATATATATTTTTGAATGATATTACAACACAGTAATTTAGATTAAAGTAGTTATATGTAAGGTGCCAAGCCAAAAAACTATTTAAGGTGTATTAAAATGCAGAACCTTGACATTTGAAATTCTGATGTTCTTAATATGACAAAGGTTATTCTGTGGAGTTTTGCTATAATATGAAATATTAATATTTCACAATACAGTTTTGATGAAGTACAATTTACCTAGCTTGCATATGATAAAGAAATTAAATGCTTACCAAGGGAGTTCAGCGAGAATTAGAGCCCTGCCTGAACATCTGCTTGAAATTTTATTATCCTGTCCTACTGACAGCATCCCTCCCTCATTGTTTTTCTAGATTGACAGCTGAATATTGCATTGATTTCTACAGCAAATATGTTTAGGTGAACTATGTTTCTTTTTTTAGGAATTTAGAACATGCTTTTGATTTTCATCCTATAATTTTTTTATATGCTCTTGACATTTGTAGATGCCAGATTGAGGTCTAGTATGCTGTAGCGAAGATAGACCATTGACTTGCTGCGAAATGCCAGTTGATATCTCAGTAAACAGAAATATTACTATTCTTTATTGTGTGGCCTGTATGGGCTTTCTTTGGGGAGACAAATGATCAGATTGTTAATGTCAAATATAAAAAAGATGGTTTGGCTTTCTACTAAATAACATCAAGGACAACTTTTATTAACTACATTCTTGAACAAAAAACCCCCAGCATTTTACTGGATTTCTTAGCACACATAGCTTGCCTCTGACTTGAATTATTTATTGTTTTACAAATGCTCAAATGATTCTGAAAATATAAACTGTGAATTTGAGAATAGTTGCAATGAGGAATATTGCATTCTATGGCCGACTGATTTTTAGATTTAGATTTTTAAAGTATAGCAAAGATTAACAAATGAAATAAAAATTATCCTGGGGACATAAAATAATATGCAATTATTATTAAACAACTCACTGTGTCTAAAAGATTCTATTTAACTTGTATATTTAAATAGAGAAATGTTACTCAGTTACAAAGAGAAGACGTTCATGCTGAAAATCTGAGCAAAAGGCAGGAAAAAATGTCTTTCGCATAATCTTTCAGTAGCTCATTTCCCTGGTAGGATAGTTTAAGGGTCAAATTCTCTGCTGTGCCTGGCAGAGTTTACAGTAACATAGAGGCTTGCTTTTTAAGGCATGTTAGATGCAGTTCTCAACTCTGACAACTTTAACTGCCCCAAAGATCATAGTGCCAGCTAAGGAATGCCAGAGTGCTCTGCATTCTGGCTAGTGCCACACCCTCTCCCCCCTACCCCTCTTACATCAGGGGTTGCTGGGCATGGCAGAAAGGCCAGCTATGTCACTTCTAGGCCCATTGGGATGTAGCCTATCTCTTGCATACCTGTAGCAGCACAATGGAAGTAGAGGGACCAGGGAATCTATCTGTGAATATTTAGTGTATTGGGTATTTAAAAAGGAGGAGGACCTAAATTCATCCCTGGTGTAACTCAACTGAAGGCTTCCTCCTACTGAGGTGCAAGTATTGATCCTACTCCTTGAAGTCAATGGAAGGGGGGTGACTAGAGCCCCATGTTTTTAAGGATAATTTTTACCTTTAATGAGTCAGATTATATTGTCTACCATTTTGAAGCGCTGAAGATAGTGGAATATGTTTGTAAAAAATCAGAATTCAGAAGTCCTTTAAAGAAAAGAAAAATCCCCATTTGTAGAATGGATTTCTCATGGTGGCATTTACAGTTTTATGAACCCAAATAGCCACATCCTGGTGATTTTGAAATATTTTGCAATTGCTGGACAATGGGATGCACACAGCACAAAACCCACAGAGAGGAACTCTGCTATTCCCATAGGAAGATGCACAACTCCATGACAACTCTGCAATGGAACACAAAGTGGGATGTGGCATGTCAGGGCTGAGGTCAGTAAATCTGCACACATCATAGCTCCACAAGGTCAGATTCCTACAAGGAGTGGGATGCCAGGCTGCATACCATATTTACCTTCCCACACACCCCCCACCAACCTACTGAACCTGAAGTAGCTGCCTAAGCCGGTATGCTGGTTACTGTAAACTGGGGACTGAAGATTCAGTCCCTCTGCCCTGTGCATTTTGAGCACATTTTTCTTTTTCCTAAGTTTTGACTCAAAAAGCCCAAATGCCTGGCATGAAGAGGACCTCCTCAAGGCTGCAAGCAAAACTGACTATCAGTGGCAAGTTGTGTATATTTTTAAAAGTAGTGAACAGTTTCCTGGATTATTTAGTTTTGAATAATGCTTTTTAGGTTATGTATTTTCTTTCATTTAATCAGTGGTTAAGGCCAATGGGCCAAATTCAACAGACTGAGTTTTATTCACTCACACAAAGTCTAAATTTGGCCCTTAAACTTTAATCTTGAAAGCCTTTGGCAGCTTATAAATCATACTACATTCTAATAGAAGAGTTCATACATTTGAATGAGACTGATTCTGCTCTCACTTACACTGGTGTGAATCAAGAGCTATTCTAGTGAAGTCCATGGAAGTACATCTCTGTAAAACCATTGTTATGAGAATCTAGTATTGAATGTTCTGCTAAACACCTCATCAATGCACAGGGTCCAATCCTGCCAGATACCTACACTAAATACTCCCAATGACTTCAGTAGGAGTTTCATGTGAGTAACAATGCTGCACTCTGTCCTACATAATATGTGACATGCCCGAAATGGAAAATGTTCAATAAAGATGCAATTTAATAATTTAGTAGCATTAGCAACACAAGTAAATCTTTACAATTAGCTAAATCTTGGTTAAAAGTCCCAAGCATTTCCCCACAACTTCCTTTTTTACAAATCATCTCAAACTAAACAAGCTGGATATTCTTGTATTACCTTTGTAGAAAATAACTGATTCTTCCTAAAGTGTATGCCAAGTTTTTTTTCTAAAATGGTTACAGTGGGTCTGATTTACTGAAGTCTCTTCTGCAAACTCAACTACCCAAGTTTTCCATGTTTCATCCAGCCACTTTCAGACTACCATACCCATGGGCAGTCTGAGAACTTCCTTGCCCATCCCATCAGGTGTGTTATGGAGAGAAAACATGTGCCCCCTAATTGAATGCACAATACATTCTACACAATGGAGCAGATCATGTCTGTTGAAATATTGTGCCAGTTTAAACTGTGATTTTAAACTGATTTATTCACAGTGGTTCAAAACCCTGTGTGGGTACACTTAACTCAAAGTAAACCTGGTGTAAATTGATTCAATTTGCACTGGTAAATTTACAGGCATAAGCTAAACTGCTGTAACTAGTTTTAAAATGATATGTGTTTCCACACAGTGGTTTGCAGTGATTTAACTAAATCAGTTTTCATACCGATTTTATTGAAGTCAGTGCAGTTTCTGTGTGTAGACTAGATGCTTTTCTGCAAATTTATGTCATTCCTCTTAACTCTTGAGTAATTTCCCAAATGAATTAGGCTAAACCAAATTAAGACCACTTTAATTCTGACTGAGTGTGTCCATGTAGGGGTTTAATGCTGTTTAACTAATTCACTTTTAATTCATATCTTTAGCTAATTTGGGTTAATTTTCCTGAATGTCCTCATGGAGACAAGCTTGCACTGACTTCAATAACATCAGTGTGAAAACTGATTTAGTTCAAGTCAGTGAAATCATATCAGTGTAAAAGCAATGTAAGACATAGGAAAATTAAGCCCTTGCTCTTCTACATTCTTTGCTGGCACACCTGATACTGACATTGGTGATTTTACTCCGGGTTGTCATTAGTGGGAGAGCAAAATGAAGTCCCATATTTTTTTTAAGACCTGAAGCACTGCATATGTTAAAATAACTATACTAAAGTAATGTATTGTGTTAGTTCATTCTAAACAATACTTCCCACCAATTTTCAATTCTGATTTGCAACTTTCATTATTTTTTATCAAAATATTAATATAATGTGGTCATGGATTTTGGAGTCTGTCACACAGTCAATGTGTGTGGGATTTGCATGTGTAAATCCCACTGTTAATGGTAACAGGAGGTAAATATGTACATCCCTTACACCAGGTTCAGAGCACTCATCCAAAATACTACAGTCGTAGCAAAATACAATTTATAATCCATAGAAGAAGGAAAAAAAACAATCTTAATGTTGCCTTAGCATGTGCATTTTAATTGTGTTTAATTACACTATCACATAAATTTTTTCAAATGATACAATATAAGGACATATAACCTTAGATTCATATGTGTAACACCTTGTCATTTTTGTTCCATTTACATACATTTTACTTATACTGATATCATTGTGTTATGCCCCAGTATATATCTATTGTCTCACTTTTTATATCACAAAGGTAATTAACTACAAAGTACAGACTTGGAATTCAGAGTATAAATATAAACATAAGTAAACATAAACATAAAACAGTAGCTACAAAACTAACTTAGCTATATATTTAGATACCATCTACCAGGAAATTTTCACTGTAACTCTATATTGTATATTTAATACGTAGTAAATACATTTTACTTTGTATTTTTTCTATAAATTACTGCCAATGCCTCTGTTTGTCTGGCGTCTGCTATAATTTAATGCACTATAAAGGGTTTTACATGAAATTGTCACACTAAAACATGCTATAAGTAAAAAAGACATAATAATGTTTCCCTAGTTTCTTATTTCAGCAGGTGGCCTTCTAGTACTAAAAAATTCAAGCTGGTAAACAGTTCAATAAATGGACAAGCTACATATTGATTTTTCTCTAGTTATGTAATATTATTCACTTCTTTTTGTCCAGAACTCTGTTGTACAGGGTTTTGAGAGTGCTAGAAACATGGTGGTGGTTGTGTATTGGAATGTGCAGAGTAGGGAAGGCTGTCACAGCAGTCAATAAGATCTGAGAGGTGTTGACTAATTGCCTGCTAATTACACAGTAAATTGTCTAATTAAGCTGATGGTTAATTAGGGTACGCTTGCACAGCAGTCTTGTGGAATTTTTGTCTGATGTCTGGGAAGCAGCTTGTGTAATTGGCAAACTGGTAACGACTGGCAGAGAACATGACTAGAAAGCACACTGCCAGTAGATGACAGAATAAGGATGCATTTGAACAAGGGTTGTCAACAAGAGTTGTCATGTGAACACTGAGGATTTTGTTAGCCTTCTACAGCTTTATGGCAGTGGGCAAATTAAGAAATGTATCTAAAAGCTCTGAATAAAATAAGGCTTAAGTTTTTAATTTTAAGAAATATTAGTGTTTTGCTGTTTTCATGTTTTATCCAGCATACGAGTTTATATATAAAAATATCCAGTGTGCACTTTTATTGGACTTTCCTTAAAACAATGTTTAAGAATCAAAATAGATGCAAAAATATATCACAATTACAGTTACACAAGTGTATTCACATTGTGTGAAATGTATTATAATAAAATGTTGTGGGGGGTGTGACAAAGTTCCTCCTCTATCTTGGTGGGTCCTGCACTTATTGGCAGATTTTCTTGCCTCAGAGATTCACCATGTGGGTTGGGGAACAGCCCAGAGACCTTCCCCTCTGGAAGAACCCACAGTCCAGGTCAATTGGGAGGTCTGGGGGGAACCCGGGTCCACCCTCTATTCTGGGTTCCAGCCCAGGGCCCTGTGCACTGCAGCTGTCTATAGTGCCTCCTGTAACAGCTGCATGACAGCTACAACTCCCTGGGCTACTTCCCCATGGCCTCCTCCAAACACCTTCCTTAGTCTCACCACAGGACCTTCCTCCTGGTGTCTAATAACACTTGTGCTCCTCAGTCCTCCACCACCACACCCTCTCACTTTCAGCTCCTCACACTCACACCACAAACTGAAGTGAGCTCCTTTTTAAAGCCCAGGTGCCCTGATTAGCCTGCCTTAATTGATTCTAGCAGCTTCTTCTTAATTGACTCCAGGTGTCCTAATTAGCCTGCCTACCTTAACTGGTTCTAGCAGGTTCCTGATTACTCTAGTGCAGCCCCTGCTCTGGTCACTCAGGGAACAGAAAACTACTCATCCAGCGACCAGTATATTTGCCCTCTACCGGACTTCTATACCCCACTGGTCTGGGTCTGTCACAGGGGTCAACCACTAGAGTAAAGCTAAATAATTTAAATAGACATTTGAACATTGTTATTGCACTGTTATAATATGAATATGTCATACTACTGTTTTTTCAAAATGATGTGATTCTCAAGCTTATATCTCATGTGTATGAGCTATGCATAAATATAGTATGGTTACTGAAACAGTCCAGATTCCATCCTAACAGCCTTCTGTTGAGATTTTAGTATTATGGATACACAATATTCTTTATTTTAGAAAAAACTCCTTTTCAAAATTCTAGTTAAAGTGCTATGGCAAACCTGCCTGATTTTGCTTATACAGTGCTTTATTAGGGCTGATTCAAAGCCCATGGAAATTAATAGGAAACTTCTTCAGGGCTGAAACATACATGCTGAGTTGAGGCCTCCAATTCAGAAAATCATTTAAGCCCATGTTTATTTTAAGCCTGTGAGTCCCAGTAAAATAAATGGGCGTACTGACATACTTAAAGTTAAGCACATGCTTAAGTGCTTTGCTAAATCAGGGTTTTGGCATCATGCAAGATTGAGCCCTAATGCAGTGCACCGATTTAATTTAGTCTTCTGTATTAGCAAAAAATCAACAAACAAAACCCTTCAAAAGCATCATGGGACTGAATGCAGAAAACCCAAACATTCTAAATTAAATTTTCAAAAGATATATAATTTCTTCAGAATAATTATTTGTATTTAGTAAAATTTAGTATGCCTGGTAATTGCTTCATAGTCACAGTATGCAATATGACCTTGAGGGTCCTCATCTATTCATTTTTGCATATACACAGTATATAATAATTCATATGAATAATTCCCCTTTCTGGAGGAGTGGAGTAGTTTATCTTCACTACGTATCATAGAGTAATAGAACAAATTCAGAAATTAACATGGCTGGTGAGACTATTGAATTTTCTTCAGTCAAAACTATGAGTTATATGTTACCTATCACCTGGCAAAACAGGTAGTAACCAGGTAATAAAGTGTAATAATCAGGCTGGAGAAGACCCTAACATTTTTATGGTAAGGGATTGTGTCATTGAAACTCCTTCCATTCTGAGACTGTTACTTCTCTCTCCCTGAATATGCACAGCTAGTGCTGTGGCTCTGTATTGCAAGCTTCCCTTGCAAAACTGTGGAATACTGTATACTTTTTTCCTTAGAAAAATATTTGAGCAAACTCATAGAATAATGGCAGAATTCCCATAAAGCCATCCATCCATCCTCAGGGCTCTACACAGCTATTTCATGAGGTCAGCAACTCATTTCCTTTGAGGAGATGACACATGTAGTTTTCCTCTTTTGTCAATATGTGCACAATAGAGGATGATAGTTGAATTAGATTCTGATTCTTTGCATAAAATCAAAGAGAGGATCAATTCTTTGATAAATCCGAAGGGTCCTGATAAGGGCACACCAGCAGGCAATAAAAGTTGATAACTCCTTTAAAACAAAAAGCCTTTAAAATATTATATATTTTATTTCTTCTCAAAATTGTGAACTGTATATTTTAAACAAAATTTAGTGTAGTGCTTGTTGAGGGCTGGTTTCAAGACATGGTTCATTGGCAAATCCAAAATATAAATTTAATTCTGGGTTGAACTGAAAATTATATTTTTGAATATTTGTCAAATTATTATTTTGGATTGAACAAAACATTTCATTTGAGCCAAACAAACAAAATGTTTCATTTCAACTTTGAGCAATTATTTTTATATTTTTTAAAAAATAAAAGGAAATTTCCAAACAAAAATTTGTTTCAAATTGAAAAATCAAAATGTTTTGTTTTGAAAATGTCAAAACAAACACTTTCATTTTGGGGGGATTTTTTGTAAGTTTTTTTTTTCCCCCACAACCAAAACAATTAAGCAAAATCAACACAAATTCATAACATTTTTCAGTGTATTTGAATATGAATCCCCCCTCTGCCCAAAATCTTCACTCATTTCTACTGGTTTCTTTACTGTTTGAGAAGCCCTTCACCTTGGAAGGTCTGTTAATAGTGGTAAGTCAAATTTTATCCCATCCCTAGTTTAAAATGCATTTTTCCTTATTTTGTCACGGGAAGTGTTCCTTCATGTGTATAAGAAACTGGTTTTTAAATCTTTGATAGTAGAATGCCGGAGCTCACTCTGCCAGTTTGCCATCAGACTACAGAAACTGAAAGCACACATTGCAATCATCATATTTACTTTCATTTTCTCTAGTGTGGCACCAAATGGAGGTGTTGCTCATGCATTTCACTTTCTGAAGCCAGAATAAGTGTTCAGAGGATAATTGTTCCCTTTTTGCATCTGTCAAAAGGAACTTTTGGCATATTCTAAAATGAACCATGGTTTAATAATTCATGGGAAGACTGAGAAAGATGAAGCTGGTAATTCATGTAATATAGTTAATGTATTATTTTTCATTCTAAGATACAAAACCCAACTGCAACATCAGTGTCTTGGAATAACAACAAAAAGTTATTTTGTAGCTGAATTGCTGCTCCTACAAAGTGTGAAGTAACTCCTAATTTCTCTAGAAACCATTGCTAAAATTATTCATATTTTTACAAGCAGTTATAAAGTGCTCATCATTATATTGTCTATGCACTTAAGTTGTTTAGATTGAAAGCAAAAACATTTCCCAAGTACCAATTAACAAATTTTCCCCCAGTGCAAAGCGCTTCACCTGTCCCCTTTCTTAACTATACCTCATCTTAAAATATCATAGACAGAGAAATTCATGTCAGCAAACTGGCATTCTCAGATGTGTATTGGGTAAGTGCTTGTTCTCTTTGGGTGTGCCCTGTTGTGGCGTTCTGTAGGGTTCATAGAATCATAGAATATCAGAGTTGGAAGGGACTTCAAGAGGTCATCTAGTCCAACCCCCTGCTCAAAGCAGGACCAATTCCCAGCTAAATCATCCCAGCCAGGGCTTTGTCAAGCCGGGCCTTAAAAACCTCCAAGGAGGTTCCATCTTGTCACACCTCTTAAGGAATGTATGTGGGTATTAGAAGGAATAAGTAAAGAGACATGGGTTGAAATGTGTTCAGTGTGCCAAAACTCATCTTCATACCTCTCAGCTGATTCAGCTGGAACAGTCCTTGCATTATTCAGTGTTTGGGGAAGACACAGGCATAGAAGACAGCAAGCTGGGTGAAATGCCAATCCAAACATGACAGAGGTGATGCTGGTTAGTTGAGAGAAACATCTAGAGGATATGTCAGGAGAAATATCAGCCCCTTTGACTGAGGGTGTGTGTCAACCAATTGTGAATGAGGGTCACAATCTAAGGATGTGATTAGACTCCCCGCTGCTGTTAGTTGAGGCTGCTGCCTGATCTTCTAGGATGGATTTTTCAGCTTCTCACAGCCAGAAGACTGCATCTATTTCTTTTGGATGCGGACCTGACAACAGTCCTCTATACATTTGTTATTTCAAGATTAGACTACTAATGGGGGTGACTTCTTAAATCTATCCAGGAACTGCAGCTGCTGCAGAATCTGGTGGCCTACTTATTAAGTAGTGTGTCAGTTTGTGAGCATATTGAAGCAGTGTTCTCTGATCTGCACTGGCCTCCTACTGGTTTCCAGGTTGATTTTGTGGGTTTATTCTAGTTGTACCTAGAAAGCCCTAAATAGCCTGCTTTCTCCTTTCCACCACAGTTGTGGTCAGTGGATGCACAGTGCTAAAGTTCCACTGGTGCAAAAGAGAAGGGAGCTGCTGGAGGGAATTTACCAGATGGCCCCAGATCTTTAGAGCTCGTATACCTTCACTTTGGTCTATAACGACCTGAGTATGTTAACCTTCAGAACATGCTGCAAGGTTCATCTTTTTTCCTTATTTCTCATGGGGTTTGGAAAAGTGTGAAGTTGGGATTCTGGTGGGGGTTTTGCTGATAGGATTTATTATTATATTTAGTTGCTGCAAGGGGTAGTGCTTTTGGTAGTCAATTGATGACTCTATTATGTATGAATTGTACTTTTAAGAGTTTGTCATTGGTGCCCAGAATCTGAAATGGGCATTCTTGTATGCAGTTAATACAAATCTCTGATTCTCTTGGCATATTTTAACTGTGATGAACTGTTCTACATTCATAGATCTCTCACTGATGTCCACAGGAGTTCTGGACATCAGGGAGAGCAGAATATTGGAGTCCACATCTGAATTTTCTACATGCATTTCATATTTCATAAAGGACATAAATATTACATTACTTATTCCCAGGGGGGAAATGCATGTACCCGGAGCTAAGATTAAACAAATCTATCAATTATTTTAACCAAAATATCTTTTAGAATTTTATTGATTTCTCAGGAAAAACAAGGACTGAAATAATTTAGTCTAACCCAAGTTATCGGTCTGAACATAGAGGTAATTGAGTGGAATTTAATGGAGGTCACACTCGGTGATCTAGATTGTCTCCTGGTCCCTTCTGGCTATAAATTCTATGAAACTATAAAGCAACTATAACCTGCAAATTCCAAGTAAAGCTTAACTTTAAAAATCCCTAAACAATTACAGTCATGCAAATACAAAGCTATGTTTATACAAGCACCCTTAACTCTGCCTTTGTAACGTCAATAACTTTTCATTCAATTGTATAACTGTTTTCCTAGTCACAAGTTTTCAATACTCAATGTGATGCTCTGTCATCATGGTAAAATTTGTTCTTTCTATAGAGGTGTCGAGATCTCTGCCAAGGAGATTTGTGTATATACTCCAGCTCTGTGTCTTACGACTTGTACATGGAGACTTTGGGACCAGAGGTAATGACTGCCCTCAATACGTTTTTTGTTCGTAAAAATACATCTTTTTCTTGGGCATGTCTGGCTATGATGAAGGCTGGAGTCTACACAACCACTCTGATTTAAGAATACGATATTCAGTAGAGCTGGTCAGGAATCTTTTGGCAGAACATTTTTTTCACTTGGAAATGCTGATTTGTCAAAACCAAAAGTGTTGGTGGGAAAGAAGTAGTTTTGATCAATTTCCCATTTCAGTATTTTTCCAAAGAAAATTTCAAAATAGTTGTTCTGAAATTTTCTAAATGAAAAGTTCTGGGTTTTTTTCTAGTTTGAAGCAGTTTATCGTTCTGAGATTTAAATTAATTATTGGTTATGGTCATGGGGTAAATTAATTTGTGTGTAAGGTTATCAATGGAGTTTATGAACGTTCAAGATGGCAGCGCTAAAGGAAAAAGTTACGTTGTTTAGCTGACTGTAGCTGGTTATCTGTATGCTGTTAAATGTGTCATGAGTTCTCCAAAATGAACTTTGGAATTTCCAGACTAACCCTTGAATATATTAATAACATAGCTTTCTCTTGGAGATGTTTTTGGTTGAGAAAGTAATAGATTATTTCTCTAATCCAACAAACAAAGTTCGTCCCTTGGAATTTCCTTAGGTGTCTAATAATGTTGAAGAATTGCCCGATAGCAGCAGTCACTTTTCAGGCTATGTGCAGACTATATCTGCCCTTGGAATCCATACATGGGATGGACCTCCTTTATTATCAGACAATCTCTACAAGTGGCTTTGCTCCCTCCTATTCTAGACCCCTTATCCCCAATATGGCTCTCTCTTTCAGTTCTTCCTGGTCTGAACATACCTGATTAATTTACCCACTCAATCTGATTTTTGCTTGTAATTTCTTCCATAGTGGCCATACTCATCTTGGTCATGCAGATTTCATATAATGTGTATTGGGTCACACACACTTTGCAAAGCAACCATCATAGGTCATGTGTATTTATGCAGCATATATTGGATTGTTGTGTATTTATAATGCATACTTTCAACTGCTTCATGTGCATAACATATGGAGACTTTACTCTACATGGGAAAAGTGTTCACAAGTGGTCTAGCCAATGTTTTCAGATGTTAACATTAGAGATCAGGCATAAATAATGCAACTTAATAATATGACTTCAAATGTATTACTCACATTCAGTATTCATGTTTACTATGAACTGTCTTTATATATTTAACTGGTCATAGACAAAAATATCAAGTACAACAAAGAAGCACATTTCTTAGAAGTGCTAAAATGAAAGTTGTTGATTTTAAGATGTTTTGTCCTAGATGGGTGATTGGGGGGATGGGAAGAGACCAAACCAGCATTTTTAGCCAATCCATGCTCGCATTCATGCATCTCTTCTGACTGGAGCTTTCCCCTTTGGTGCCATTAGCATTTTCATTTCGAAAAATGACAGTCTGCAGTGGAAGCAGTAAAAATGTTCAACCTGTGGTTTAAATTATTGATTTTTTTGAATATTGAAGCTGTATTTCAAATGGATTGTGCAAGAGTTACTCTGGTTGGGGGGTTTCAGAGGTAATTTGATATACAAATGCCTGTGTATTTCAAAGACATTTCAGTCTTTTGAGTTTCTTCAGATGATAAAATATTTTATTGTCTTCTGAATCACATAAGCAATAGATACAAGTGCTGCTTGAGGTTAGCACATTGACTAGCATATAAAACTCCTGGTGATTTATTATGTGTACTCAATGTCCAATCAGCTGACAAAAAATAGCTCATTTATTTTTAATGTGGTAACTTATCTTTGCTTAAAAAAGAAAGCAAGTCTTGGTATGCTAGGATTGATGATTTATAACAGAAAAATGCTCTGTTACCCATATAGTTGGTTAAATATACAAGGAGATTTGTTATTGTTGTTGTTGTTTTTTAATGCAGATGTGCATGTGTACTCTCAAACAATTTGTGTTATATTAGCATAGAGTAGAATGGCAGCAGAGAGATATAAAAGTCCTTTTTTTAAGTGTCTCAAACAGTCAGCACTTGCATTTGTATAGGAAATATTTTGACAAGGAGTAAGATTACTGATAGCAGTGTGTGTACTGTGAAGGTAGTTTGCTATTCTCAGCATGCTTCTACTTCTGGGGGAAAAAGCTACTTTAAAAAAAGTATTATTACTTCACAAGGGGTCTGATCTTGCAATCATTCCATATATGAAATGCATATGGAAGTTAAGGGGAGTTTTCAATATGGATTGATTGCAGGACTGGGCCCAATTAGGTACATGTGGCATCATCTTTGTAATACAAATTATCACAAAGTAACAGGACGACACACATTTAAAATAAAAAGTGTGGGGTTTTTTTCTTCTCAAAGGTGGTAGTGGGTTGTATAAGTGCAGTACAAAAAGTGGTTATTATAGTAAAGGAATTTCCAAACAAGTTCCGAAATTAAGAATCTCATTTTCAGCATATATGAACTTTGAATACACAAAGATGATTCACAGAAGGATGTGACCTAAAGCTGCCCATTGAACACCTGACTGGCTTACAGACCCAGTGATAACTCCAGATTGCTGGCTAAAGAATTTGCCAAGTGTTGTTCTTGGGGAAAATATACTTCACTACTTTGCACAACAATCTACAAAAATCATTTTTAGTTTAAAGTAAACTATGACTCAAATGGCAGCGTAAGCCCTCGTGTGGCTCAGGGAAATACGGCTTAGGTAGGTAGAGATTGGCTGCATCTGGCAGCTAAGTTTATTGCTCCTTCAAAAAAGGAGAAGAATGCAACTTCTCTTGTGTGCTCTTGACCACAATAAATGTAGATGGGACAGGAGCCAGACCTTGCTCCCAAGGTAGCAGACCAAGGTAGGTATCCACTTCCTTGACCAGTGCTGTATGGAGACCTATGCTTGGAATCCCGCTCTCTTGCTTATATCCTGTTCTAATATGCATGCATGAGGATCAAAATTGGCCTCATTGTTTTCAAAATCGTGGTGACATCATAGTCTTAGAATAATTCAATTTTCAGTAAATTTATATAGGTAGATATTTTTAAAGAGTACATAGGAGTAAAAGACATGTTTTGTTTGTATAACTCTCATCTAAGCTTTTAAAATCAGTCTCATGGAATATAAGCCATATATGCAGTAAAGCAACTAAAGAAATGTTCACTAAAATGATAATGATATGTGGAAAACCTTAGCAAGAGCACATTGCAAATGTTTCTTTATAAAGAACTGAATATTGAGCTGGGCATCATCTTTTTTCACCAAATACGTAATGGTCCAGATTAAAGCCCTTTGTGCTGGACTGAAACAAAAGAGCTGTAAACCTGGCTGATCTGGAGATTCTGCAGGCATAAGGTTAGTGAAATCTTGGCCTCATTAAAATCAATAGGAGTTTTACCATTGACTACAATAGAGGTAAGATTTCATCTGAGGAATTCTCTGCTGATGTAGTAGTTTCCTGTACCCTTGGTATAGGGGAGTGAATTGGGGGTGTGACCTGAGTGGCCCTTGATGGGTTACCAGCAGCTCAGGGGAACAGCCAGTTGGCATAGTCTTCAAAAGTCTTAAGAATACCCTAAGATACCCTGTGGGCTGAGTTAGAAGAAAACCGTCTGGGATTAGGATTAGGGAACCCTAGCACCTCCTTTGTGACCAGTGGATGTTAGATGAAGCTGAGAATCTGGGCTCACATTTAGCATGGAAATTCCTGTGTGTATATATTCCAGTATCTTTCAACACCTATGTATATAGATTCCCAACTTATACTTGCATTAAAAATGTGCAAACAAGATTGATTTATGTATTAGCCAAATCTGGGGATCCAGTTTCAGCCCAGCATGCAGGATATATCTGCACTGAGACTGAGAAAAGGAATCCTGCACCCCAGACTGCAGAGCCTTCCTGAGTCCTAACGTTCCTTAGGCACCGGGAGAGAGGAGGGGAGGGAAGCCGGCTAGCCAGGCACCGCCCTTCCCTGGTGAACCCATCCACCCCTAGCCATCTTCCACAGAGCTGGACTCTAAGCACTGCAGGTGGTACACACATCCTGTGCAGCCACCACACACCCTGCCCCTGCTTTGTGCAGCAGCGCTGCGCTGGTTCCACTGCCTTGTGTCCCTCTAGCCATAAAGGTGAGGGCTGATTTTTGCCCCCATAATCCTGTTTTCAAGCCGATGAGTGATTAAGAGTCCATGTTACGGTTATTAACAATGATTACAGTTAGAACATTCATTTATTTCAAAGTGTGTGAAATATGATTTAAAAGCTTTTACAAATTGCTTCATAGAAAAATAACTACAAAAGAGTCTTTATCTTTCAGTCATATAAACTGTGTCTTAATTTTATCTCTTCTGGTAACTAATTATTGATATATTATGTTAGATTAGATCTACTGTGATTGTTATGTCAACTGTTTTCATCTTTACATCATTATTAAAACAAAATAAAAACAGGCCATTTTGTGGGCAGTACTGGTTTTTGACTGTGCATATTGCAATAGCCAATACATAAGGGAAAACATTGCTTTATTTAATGGACTTTTAAGTAGATGAAGCCTCTAGCCAAGATCAAAATCTATAATAAAGATCCTCTGTAACAGCAAGTATTGAATTAAAATGGTTTGAATCTCTTACAGAATGTAGAAGGTGCTGGATTAGGATCAAAAATCAAATTAGTTGGGATTGACATTTTCATGGTTTATATTTTCCACAATTATGTTAAATATGCAGCACTGTAGGTAATCAGATTCAAAGAACAGTACTGGTAAATGGCCCAGTCTTGCAGTCCTTTCCCAGGCAAAACTCCCTTTGGCTTCAATAGGAATTTTGCCTAAGGAGAGAAGAAATGTGTTTAAAACAAATAAAGATAATTGAAAATATTGTGATATCAAATTGGAAGTTTAGTGAATAGCACTTATACAAACGTATCATGGGAACATGGAAATATATTTCTTCTACTGCACCAGGCCCTCCTACCTTTCCAAAAGTCAAATCAAGACCTTGTTCTCTGTAACTGGATCTGGTTAAGTACTGAAATTAAACACATGCCAATTTAAGTCATTCCCAACTGAATTTATATATTTTACTCAGGTTTCTCACCCTAAATATGTAATGATGCTAATCTATGTTTATAGAATGTAAACATTCTTAATCCTTGGTGGAAAGAGAAAATGCTGCAGGTACCTATGAAATATGCTTTGATATTTGCAAGTCATCCCCTGCAGAAAATTTAAATAAATATATGCTCAGAAGGTAATGCTGATTCTCTGTTTAATTGCTTCATCCAGCAATAAAAATATTTTGGATTATTCACATATTTTAAAAAAATAATTGGTCATGTTTTAGTGTCTGTAAATCCCCAACATTGGTTCTTTATGTGCTAGGATTTTAACAAGGGTTGTGCTTTTTTTTCAAGATTTCT
This sequence comes from Chrysemys picta bellii, assembly GCF_011386835.1. Classification (NCBI taxonomy): domain Eukaryota; kingdom Metazoa; phylum Chordata; order Testudines; family Emydidae; genus Chrysemys; species Chrysemys picta. Next base: position 36,526,549 of record NC_088798.1, on the reverse strand, counting down.
AATTTAGATTATTAAAGAAACAAAGTTTTCCTTCTCTTAAAATAGAAAGTCTCGCTCTCTCCCCTCCCCCTCTCCCAGAGTAATGGAATAGACTTGATTTACTAATAGCAATCTGGAGGAAAATATTTTAGTGATGGATCACAATTTACTAATGGGGTTTTACAAAACAGCCTCTAGGAACAGCTATAAAAACATTGATTATATGGCTTTCCTAAGAGAAAACAGTAATTAAAATTATGCCACAGATTGGATCAAGATGTGTTAATATTTAATTAGGCAATAAATGAGCCTGGTACAGGTGTCCAGAGTTGATGACAGGAGCTTTGCTAATACCTGAAGTATTTTTTTTAAATAAATAGTTGCCTCTGTTGTTTTTTTTTAAGTATGAATTTTGATGTTTAATTTTAGGATATTATAGCTCTTCGGTTAGTTTTTCCCCCCTAATTTTCACATCTATATGTTAACCATTAAATTTTGGATGCTTGGAACTTATCCTTTAAAGAACGCCGTTTCTCATTGCTAATCAGTTACCATTCCAATTATCTGCTTATCACGGTTAGAGAGCTAGCTGCTTCTCTGTCCTCTTTCTGGTCTATCAAGAGTTAGTCTTATCTTTAACTGTCTCCAGGTGGAATCTCATGACTATCCTAACTTAGACCAGAGTCCTACTCTGCCCTGTTTGTAGCAATTGTTTATCTCCCACAGATCCAGCTAGGTTTCGGACACCTGTGTTTCATCCCTCCAACAACCTGTGGCCAGTGCTATTCACCAGCAGCCTTATTAAAACAAAGCAATTGGAATAGAATATTAGAGAAAAAAGTTTTTAAAATAACAAACATCCTCCACTCACAGTGAGTCTCATCTAATCTTACTCTTAACTATAAGCTACATTAGATAGAGTTTCCTTTTAAATTATAGGAAAGGAACAGAACCAACTTACATTCTGATTGAGACAAGATGGGTAAGGTAATATTTTTTATTGGACCAACTTCTGTTGGTGAGAGAGAGAGAGAAGCTTTTGAGTCACATAGAGCTCTTCTTCAGGATCAACATGGCTACAACTATACTGCATTACATTCTGCCTAGCAAGCCCATATCCTCCTCTGACTCCCTCCCCAACCCCTTGGTTATGACAGCATGTTCTATTGTTCTTCCCCACTTGCCTGCAGGGCCAGCCTTTGGGGGGATGGGCGTATGGGCCCCAGCCCAGGGCGACCCGGCCAAGGGGGTGCCATGCGCAGGGTTTGGATTCCCACCTGATCTGCTGCCGAGAGCCGGCTGAGCTGACAGAGGCGGTACGGCAGGCAGGCAGGTGAGCAGCAGCGTGGGGGAGGGGGAGAGACCCGAGCTGCAGTGGGCAGTTGGATGACCAGCTGTCCGAGCCAGGTGATTCCTCTGGAGTAGGGGTGCCTCCCCTCCAACCTGCTCCATGTGTGCAGCCGCCGCTGTTCCTGATGTGCCCCTCCCCCCAAACCTGTTCATCCATGGAGTCGCCCCTGGTCACTCTGACTGGGAGCGTCGTCCTGTCTGCTCTCGGGAAGTGGGAGGGGGAAGGATGGCGGGGTGTCCCCCTCCCCATGTACCCGATTTCCACTAAGCTGGGGTGACGGGACAGGGGGAATCTGTGTGTGCTGCTCAGGGGTGAAAGTAAGTTAAGCCGGGGGAGGTGGGCTCTGGCCCCCGGAAGGGACGAGGCCTCGGGCGGAAGGGGCATGGGGGTCAGCATCCCCCAACCAGCCCTTTCAGGCCACCTGGCCCGTGCTTTCTGGGGCTCCCGTGTTGATTTAAAGGGCCCTGGGCTAGCGGCAGCAGCGTCCAGAGTCCCAGGCCCTTTTAAATCACCGGCCCAAGGGCAATTGCTACCTTTGCCCCTCCCCTGCCCGTCGGAGGCTGCAGGGGAGGGGGAACAATGGGGAAGGGACATTAAAGTGCTGCAGGGCCCTTTGTCGCGGCAGCGCTTGAACGTTGCTGCTCCCCCCTCCGACTGGGGGGGGGGCAGGAACGTTAAAGCGCTGCCGTGGCAAAGGATCATCCTTAAAGTGCTGCCCATCCCGCTCCCCTCCCCCCCCCGCCATCGGTGGCCCTGCCAGTACAAGGGTTACCATGCGTCCGGATTTTCCCAGATATGTCCGGCTTTTTGGGCCTCAAATCCCCGTCCGGGAGGAAATCCCAAAAAGCCGGACATGTCCAGGAAAATAGGGAGGGAAGGGTCATGGGGCTTGGGTCCGGGCCGGAGCCGCTGGGGCCGGCGGTGCTCGGCCCGGGCGCCAGCGGTGCTCTTACCGGCTCACTTTCACCCCTGGAGCTGCTGCCTCTCTGGGTCCTAAGCTGCTGGCAGCTGCTTCTGTCTGGACAAGCCTAGTTCAGGCTTCTGACCCTGAGTTCTTTCTTAAAGAGACAGCGCACTCATACACTCTCTCAGGCACACACACTCCCCTCAACACACCCACACACAAACACACACACTCCTTCACACAATCCCCCCAACACACACACCAGGGCTCCCTGCATCCAGGTCACTTCCCCACCTGGGCTGTGTTGAGGCATCAGGAGTTGCTGCTCTTCTGCCCTCCCCTTACACAGCCAGCAGGGAAAGTGACCTGGATGCAGGAAGCCTGACATCGCTCTTTGCTCCCCCCTTACAGCCCCCTGTAGGGTGGAGGAGCAGCAGTCCAGTGGAGGAGTGAGCAGCTCTCAAGGCTGATTCCCCACTCTGGCACTTCAAGTGCAGAAAGTGGGGGCCAGCAAGGATTTTAAAAAATAATACTTGCCACTCCAGGCTTGTATTACACTCCCAAGGTTTCAGCTTTTCTCTGACCTTGGCTTGGTAAACATTGCCACCACCCAAATGCAAAAACCCCATTGAACCCAGGAAGAAGCACTTGGGAATTCCTCCCTGTGGGGTACACTCAAGCCCTTCCACCCCCCTCCGAGGAAGTGCTGAGAAAGAAAAAACAAAGGAAATCAGCTGTTGCTACCAGCTAATTAAACAACATGCACAAAGCGCTTAGGACACCAAAAATCCAATCCTGTTCTTCAAAAAGGTAAATTTTATTAAAAACAAAAAGAAAGAAAATACATCTGGAACTTAAGGCTTTTGCTAGATTTTAAAAGAGCAATTCCAAAAATTAAGCACCCAAAATAGCTTTTTTGGGGCTTCAGTTTAAAGGTTACAAGCAAACAAAAGTATCTGGGGTTAGCACGGAGGAGCCCACAAGATAATAAGAAATAAAAGAAATAACTCTAATTGCGTCTTTGTAAACATTTCTGATCTACTTACACATTTGGAGTTTCAGATAAATAGGGTTAAGGTATGATTTGATGTTTTTTCATACTTGGTTTTAAAGCTGTTTACAGCATTGCTGCTCTGTGTCTCTGCTCTTTCCCAGAGAACCACAACACACAGACAAAGGGAAGTTTCTTTCCCATTTTAAAAAGTTCTAGCTCTCCCATTGACTTTTTTGGTCAAGTGCCCACTCCTTTTCCTTTATTTGGGGAACTTTGTTAACCCTTTACAGGTAAAGCAAGCAGAGAACATCCCAGGGCTGCCTGGGGGGGAAGGGGGGGCAAGTGGGACAATTTGCCCTGGGCCCTGCAGGGGCCTCCATGAGAATATAGTATTCTATAGTATTGCAACTTTTTTTTATGGAAGGGGCCCCCAAAATTGCTTTGCCCCTGGCCCCCTGAATCCTCTGGGGGGTCCTGGAACATCCACCAAGAGGGACTTTATTGCTAAGTGACTGGCTAGGTGTCCATAAAAGGTAGCTACCCCCTCCCCTTCATTTGTCACAGCAGCAATGCCAGCTGCTTTGTGCATTCAGGTCAAGTTCCCCATGTGGGTGCAGGAGGAGGATGCAAAGGTTGGGGCAAAGGGGGCACAGTGCAGGGGTTAGGATGTGGGGGGCAGGGGTTGGGGTGAAAGGGGTATGCACAGTGCAGGATTATGAAGCAGGAGGGGGAAGGGTTGGGATGGAGGGGGGACTGCAGGGGTTAGGGATGAAGGAGGGAGGTGTAGGGGGCAGGAGTGAAGGGGGTGCAGGGATTCGGGCACAGGAGGAGAGTGCATGGGTTGGGTGAAGGGGGCACAGTGCAGGAGTTAGGAGCAGAGGAGGGGGCAGGTGTTGGGGTGCAGGAGGAGGGCAGGGATTGGGGTGAGGGGGCATACACAGTGCAGGAGTTAGGGGCACAGGAGGGAGGTGCAGGGATTAAGGGTGAAGGTAGCAGTGTAGGGATTAGGGGTGCAGGAGTGGGAGCAGGTGGGATGAAGGGGGCACAGTGCAGGAGTTAGTGGGGAAGGGAGGGTGGGGAGCCCATGGAGCCAGGGGCAATGGGGGAGTGCCACGCTCACAGGGGTCAGGGGCACCAAAATGCAAGTTCGTCCAGGGTGCCATTTTCCACAATCCTGCTTGCCTGTGTGAGTTTTGTTTATCCACATTAAGTAGGGTTACCATATTTCAACAATCAAAAAAGAGGACGGGAGGAGCCCCGCCCTAGCCCCGCCCCTGTCCTGCCCTAGCCCCGCCCCTGCCCCTTCCACTCCCTCCCACTTCCTGCCCCCTCAGAACCCCCAACCCTCCCCCCCACGCCTTGTCCCCTGACTGCCCCCTCCTGGGACCCCTGCCCCTAACTGCCCCCCAGGACTCCACCCCCTACCTCAGCCTCCCTGCTCCTTGTCCCCTGACTGCCCCCTCCTGAGACCTTCCCCACATCCTAACTGGCCCCCTAGGACTCTACCCCCTACCTGTCCCCTGACTGCCCGAACCCTTATCCACCCCCCCACCCCCAGACAGACCCCTGGGACTCCCACGCCCCATCCAACCACTCCCCACCCCCTGACAGCCCCCCCCCAAAACTCCCGACCCATCTAAACCTCTCTGCTCCCTGTCCCCTGACTGCTCCGATCCCTCTCCCCACTCCTGCCCCCTGACAGCCCCCCCCCAGAACTCCCAAACACCCCCTCGCTCCTTGTCCCCTGACTGCCCCCTCCTGGGACCCCTGCTCCTAACTGCCCTCCAGCACCCCACCCCCTACCTAAGCCTCCCTGTGCCTTGTCCCCTAACTGCCCCCTCCTGAGACCCGCCCCACCTGCACTCTGACTGCCCAAAACCTTACACCCCCAACCCCCAGACAGCCCCCCCCGAACTCTGACCCATCCAACCCTGCTCCCTGTCTCTTGACTACCCCCCCCCCCGAACCTCCCTGCCGCTTCTCTGACCCCCGGCCCCCTTACTGTGCTGCAGAGCAGCGCGCTCGGCAGCGGGGGAGGGGAGCAGGGTCGGAGCTCCAGACTGCCGGAGGCCGAGTGCTGATACACCGGCTGGCGGGCCGGGCCGGCGATCTGTGAATGCAGGGCGGGGGGAGGGAGGGAGAGGAGGGGAGTGGTCTCAAGTTGCAGGGGAGAGGAGCGGGGAAGTGAAGGAAGGGCTCTGGCTGCCGGAGCCCCATGCGAGTGGCACCATCCGGCTGGCTGCCCTGTAAGCCCCGCACGCTCTGCATGGGGGGCGGGGGAAGTCCGGACATTGACAAATTCCCCCTGGACGCTATTTTTAACTGAAAAAAGCCGGACATGTCCGGGGGAATCCGGACGAATGGTAACCCTACATTAAGTGATTTGCAACAACTGTTGCACAAGCCAGTGTACACACCTCTTTGTTATTCTGTGATCAAGTAAATGTTGCCTCATATTTTAGCTGCCACACACCACAGTGCTGTTTTGCAATTAATGCTTAGCATTCTGGTCAGATATCCCATGGTGTGTTTTCTCAGCTGCTGTTCTGAATGAATTCTGGGATTTTGCATGCTGTGCATTGTGGGAGTCTGATGGGAATGTGATGGGATTGTGGGATTTTGGGACAAGATAATAATTCCCATGATTCTTCTTCATCCTATCAGCCTTCTCGTGTCTGCAAGCCAGCGCTGTTTTCAAAGCAAGTGCTGTCAGGCAGGCAGCATGAAGTAGTTTGGCTAATGCTGTGATCCCCATGGTGATGAATATAAACAGGATGTTGCAACTGTGTCTGTGCAAAGGGGGGTACAGAACAAGGGCTATAAGCGCACTATATAAAGATGTGGCTGACACTGAGCAGGCCCACCGCGTAGATCTTTTCCTAGAAAAGCCCCATTCAGTGCTTTTGGTTTCTGACAACTATCAGTGACTTGTGGGACAGGAGAGTGCTGGAGACCTGAGAAGACCCGCAGTGGCACCAGAACTTTAGGATGCCCAAAGTCTGGTTCTCTTCAACCCACATTATTCACACTGTATTTTTCCAGTCAGCAGGAGTATCCATCAGGGGCTATCTAGGAGAATGTTCCCATGATGGCTGTTTTATTGTTGGGTGGTTGGACCCATTCAGTCTCAATGAGTTGTGATCACTGGTCTGATGAGTCTCCCCACTGTAGGGGCAGAGGTTGAAACTGACAGACCCCATTGACAGGACAAGCAGGTGAACAATTGACAGATGTGCATGGGTTTGAATGCGGGCCGCAAGTTTATTCAAGATACTAGCCTCTGTTTGCCAGAAGCTGGGAATGAGCCACAGGGGATGGATCACTTGATGATTATCTGTTCTGTTCATTCCCTCTGGCCACTGTTGGAAGACAGGACACTGGGCTAGATGGACCTTTGGTCTGACCCAATAGGGCCATTCTTATGTTCTTACTGTGGGGAGGGGCATTAAATTGGACCCCAGCCACAAGTTTCGACAAATCAGAAATTGTAACAGCATGATATAAACCTAAATTCTATTGCTTCTAACCCACTTCTGCTATTGAAAGGCTGTGGGAAGGGTGAAAAACCCCACCAGGCTACATGCCAGTATGGCCCAATAGGAAAAATTCCTTCCTGACCCCTAAAAACAGGCCATCAGTCAGACCTGCATCATCTCAAGTGGCACGGCTCCTAATCTACAGCTATAAGGGGAGGGACGGCAGCATTTACAAAAAGCCCAGGCTTAGCTCAGATAGGCAAGGGGGGCACACAATAGCCAGTCAGCTGGCCCCATCCCCTTTAGCCAGCCAATGGCTAAGCAGAGGACTGAAGGGGACTGGGAGCTAGCCTCCCACCCTGCCACATATGCATTTAGGCTTCTCTCATTCCTTGCTGTCCAGTCGAAAGTCTTCCCCGGTAAAGGCAATATGAAGGTATTGCTTATTTGGTTGTCGTGGTAATAGAATCCTGTTGTTGCTATGGCAATTGAGTTAGATTATTAGGGGATAGCCCAACCAATTTTGGCTGGTTTTTGGTTAGTTAAGTGTGTGGCAATAAATGGCTTTATAAATAATAAGGTTTACAGTTCTCTGTGTCTCCAGTGATTTCTTCCTAAAACTGTTGCCCCCAAGGATATAACAACATGGTGACGAGGATGGGATGTCTGTGCTGCCCCAGCAACAGAAGGAAGTAGAAGTTCAGGTACAAAAAAAACAAAAAGTTTTTGCTGCTGGAAGAGGGTGAGAACTGGCTTGTTTGCACTGACTGTGTAAACTGAAACCAAAACCATGGCTACACTTACAGGGCCACTGGAACCTTTTGAGGAGACTATAGTGCAATGGCATGTATATACTGAGCGTTTTGAGCTTTTTTCTTATTGCAAATGACATTACAGAAGAGAAGGTGCCAATATTCTTAAGTGTTGTAGGGGCTAAGACTTACTCCCTGCTATGAAGCTTACTACATCCTGTTAAGCCAGAGACCAAATCTTACAGTGATATTGTGGAAATCCTGGGGTCCCATTTTTCTCCAAAAACATTGGTAATTGCTGAAAGACATAGGTTCCACAAAAGAGACCAGAAAGAAGATGAAACAGTTGTACAATTTGTAGCAACCTTGAGAAAGCTTGCAGAACACTGAATTTAAGGAGATACTAAATGTGGCCTGCACAGTGAAGCTATATGGAGGCTCAGCTTACCTTACAGAAGGCTGTTGACATTGCGGTCTCTATGGAACTGGCAACAAAGGAGGCGCAATTCATCGGTGCATCCCCTAGGGTGCATAAATGGCACAAGAACCTACCCACAAAACTGTGGGGAGTCAGGAATGTTACCACTGTGGTAAGCCGGGTCACCATGCATCAGAATGCTAGTGTAAGGACCTAGTGTGTCGACACTGTGGCAAAAAGGGAAACATTGAGTGTGCCTGTAAACAAAACAAAAAGAGGCTTGTGGTCTGGCCGACCAAAAAGGGAAATCTGTGTACCCTAGAGCAGACCCAGGATGACCAAGGAGACACCTCATCACGAGAAGAAGTGCCGCTCCACGTTTTGTCTTTGGCAGTGGGCTCACATGAATACTGGGTAACCCCGTGGTTGGACAGCAAACCTATATGCATGAAACTGGACACCGGTGCAGCTGTCTCGCTGGCCTCTGAGACTGTGTATAAAGAAAAGCTGCAGCATCTTCCGCTTAAAGAAACAAAAACGTTGCTGAAGAGATATACGGGAGAAGCTGTGCCCATGTTGAACATTACTGATGTTAAGGTGGAGCTCAATGGACAGGCTGCTAAATTGCCACTGTTTGTGATGTAAGGTAATTACCCAGCCTTAATGGGTAGGTCTTGGCTTAGGAAGATCCAGCTGATCTGGGCAGAAGTGCACCGAATGACTAAAGAAGAAACCAGTCTGCCCGCTATACTAAGGAAACATGCTGGTTTTGGAGAGGATCTGGGAAGTATGAAGGGAATCACTGTGACATTGAACATTAAACCTGACAGTCAACCAAAATATCTGAAAGCCAGAATTGTGCCATATGCCATCAGGACGAAGGTTGAAGCGGACTTGGAGCGCCTGGTCACAAATGGAGTCCTAATACCAGTTACCCATAGCCCATGGGCACCTCCTATTTTTCCAGTTGTGAAGAAAGATGGCTCCCTCCAGATTTGCGGTGATTTTAAAGTCACTGTCAACCCAGTGTTGTGTGCAGAGCAATACCCACTTCCCCGCATCTATGACCTCTTTGTAGGCTTGGCTGGGGGACAAAAGTTGAGTAAGATTGATCTGAGTCAAGAATATTTACAGATGCACGTCGATGAAAAGTCCCAAGAGCTGTTGACTATTGTGACGCATAAGAGGCTTTATCGATACTGTCTCCTACCCTTCGGAATAACATCTGCTCCTGCCCTGTTCCAGAGGGCTATGGACCAGATCTTGTGTGGCTTGCCAGGAGTCCAGTGCTATCTGGACGACATCCTGGTCACTGGAAGGAATCTGGAGGATCACCTAAAGAATTTAGAGGCTACTCTACAAAGACTGGAAGAGTATGGCCTACGAGTCCACAAAGACAAGTGTGAATTCTTCCAGCCCTCTGTTGAATATTTGGGACACATCATTGATGCTACAGGTCTTCGTAAGATCCCTGTAAAAGTTAAGGCTATTGTGGAGGCTCCCCCTCCTCAAAATGTTAGCCAGCTTCGCTCGTTTCTAGGATTATTGAACTATTATGGAAAGTTCATCTCACAGTTAGCCACACTGCTAAAACCACTTCATGAACTCCTTGGGCAGAACAAGATCTGGAAGTGGACTGAAGCCTGTGATAGTGCATTTAACAAAGCTAAGGATGCATTGCTAAATTCTGAAGTTCTGACGCACTTTGATCCATCCTTACCCCTACAGTTGGCCTGCGATGCATCCCCTTATGGAGTGGGAACAGTCGTGTCACATGTTATGCCTTTGGGAGAAGAGAGACCTATTGCTTTTGCGTCACGCACTCTAAGCAAAGCAGAAACTAACTATGCCCAAATCGAACATGAGGCATTGGGAATCGTTTTCGGAATTTGGAAGTTTCATCAGTACCTGTTTGGACGGAAGTTTAATCTTCTCACAGACCATCGACCCCTGACTTCAGTTTTTGGACCCCACACAGGCATTCCCCCATTAGCTGCTAGTCGTATGCAACATTGGGAATTGTTGCTTTCCGCGCACACATATGAAATCAAATATCGGAAATCCACTCTGCATGGTAATGCGGATGGTCTCTCAAGGCTGCCTTTGTCAGTCAAATGTCAAAATATTGGCCAGAAGGAAATCTTTTACTTTGAACAGGTAGAGAATACACCCATCACCGCTACTCAGGTAAAGAAGGCAACTCGAATTGACCCAGTATTGTCCCAAGTTATGGACCTGGTGATGCATGGAACATCTCGACGAATCTCTCTGGTCTCACCCGACCTTACCTACATGTCCAGGAGGGCAGAGTTATCGATCCAATCTAGTTGTTTGTTGTGGGGGAGACGTGTCAATATCCCAGCACCACTGAGATGCACAAAGCTATTTTTGGTGGCCTGGATTGGGCAGTGCTATTGAAAAGAAGGCAAGAGCTTGTATGTCATGTCAGGGTGTGAGGAATGCACTCCAGTGGGCACCCCTATACCCATGGGACTGGCCTGAAAACCCATGGCAATGTATTCACGTTGACTTCGCTGGCCCCCTTGAAGGAAGCATGTTTTTGGTGGTGGTAGATGCCCATTTTAAATGACCATAAGTCTCTAAAATGCAGTCCACTGCTGCAGAGAGTACTATCCAAAAACTATGAGGACTCTTTAGTCGTTTAAGTCTGCCAGAACAACTTGTGAGCGACAATAGACTGCAGTTCGTCTCTCAGGAGTTTCAAAATTTTATGAAGGCAAATGGGATACACCACATCACTTCAGCACCATATCATCCATCCACCAATGGATTAGCTGAAAGATTTGTGCAGATAATGAAACAAGCTTTGAAATCGGCAAGGGGACAACTATCCATTCAAAAGCGTCTGGACACCTTCTTACTATCCTACAGAATCACACCTCATGTTACGACCAAGGCATCCCCGGCCTTTCTAATGATGGGACGACAACTGCGCACTTGCTTTGATCTGCTGAAACCTTCTGAAACCTGACAAATTGTGCAACGTCAGCAGCAAGATCAAGTCATCAGGCTTGCACCCAGAGCAAAAGACCGGGACAGCTGGTTTTGGCTCAGAATTATACTTCTGGAGCTAAATGGATCCCTGCCACTGTCATCGCTCAAACAGGGCCTGTTTCCTACATAGTCCAGACTGCAGAGGATCTCACCTGGCAGTGACATGTAGATCAGCTGCTGACAGGTCATACCAGTCCTCAGGACACATCTTCAGTTGAGTTGCCTGACTTCACCACTTCCAGCAAGACACCGAATCAAGAGTCACCTGTTCGTGACTTTTCCCCTCCATTACTGCCGGCGGCAGAGATACCCCTCTGCCCGGAACAAGCTGATACCACATCCTCACCCATTCACCCTACAAACCCTGAGCCCATTGTCGGGCCCTCACCCAAGACACTTTCGGGTGCAACAACACCAGAAGTCCGCCGTAATCCACCTAAAGACGGAAGGCCTCCTCAATGGCTGGATCTTTAGCTAGTCAAACCCACGGTTAAGGGGCAAAATAATCCCTGGGGTTTAGCCGGGAACAGAGGCAGTCTATCCTCCTTCTCTAGTTTAGTGTTTGTTTTATTTAGAGGACGTTCTTATTAAGGGGGGAGGAATATGTTGTGTATTTGGTTGTCGTGGTAATAGAATCTTGTTGTTGCTATGGCAACTGAGTTAGATTCTTAGGGGATAGCCCAGCCAGTTTTGGTTGGGTTTTGGTTAGTTCTGTGTGTGGCAATAAATGGCTACTTTTAAGGTTTACAGCTCTCTGTGTCTCCAGTGATTTCTTCCTAAAACTGTTGCCCCCAAGGGTACAACAGAAGATATTTTAGAATTCAAGCGCAGAAATCATATTTTGGGATATAGATAAAAATATGCAATTAATATCAATATTTATGGTCCTCTTTCATCACATTCCTCCACCACACTAAATACTAACACTGCAACCTCTTTCTGTGCATCAAGATAGTAGAATCCAATCTCATATTGATGTCCCCGTTTGAGCATCTGTTCATTGTTATTATCATGAAATATTCACTTTTCTTCTATTGCTTATCCATATTTTAGGTAATGAGTTACAGGTATGGGTTTTTTTTTAGAAAGCTAATCAAGTACTTTAATACAAGCTATACAAATATATTTTTAGGGGTAATACCAAAGCCACAACTTGTAATTGATTAAGTCTGAGTTGTTACTTAGTTTTAAGACATTAGAAAATACTACAACAGTCACTGTTTGTTTTATTGTAGTATAGGATTTAGATTTATTATAGACACAAGCTTGTTAATTTGCTGATGACTGATTTTCAGAGTTCTGTATTTTCTGTGGCTGACAGTGTCAGTAAGAACAATTAGCTGGCTATCTTTGATTTTCAGTGAAATTGAATACTGAATTTAAGTAGCTGCCAAAAATATTAAAACAATTAACTTTTCAGCTTTTTGTTATGTCATGATTTTTGGATAATTGTTAATAATGGTTATGATAATAAGTTAAGAAGTCATCTTAAGAAGTCAGAACAATTTATATTTCAATAAATTTCCCAAAGGTAAAAGTAAAATAAATCCCTACACTTATATCTCACTTTGTTTGATGCACATCAAGGCTATATATCTCACAGGCTTGGGGTTTTTTTCTTAGTCTCCATTTCTTTTTATGTATCTGATTTTTCTTTTCTGGTATTGTTTCTGGGTCATCTTTTTACAGACAATAGGGGAAGTAACCGGGGAGATGCAAGCACTGCCCAGAGCATGATCAGATGACATCTCCCACTGATAGTTACATTCAATATTTGTGGAGTCTCAGGGGTACCGAGACTTCTCTGAAAGCAAGATCTGCCAGAAAATGCCTCAAGCAATCAGCTCAAAGTGAAAATACACCAGGCTAGTCTATACTAAAACAGCTCATAAGTCCTGTTCAGAGTGAGCATGGGAAATCTGGAGGTTGAAGTCTTCAAAAGTTTCAGAAATGAGTGATGTTCCCCTTACCCAGTCAAAACTGCATTGTTCATTATCCACTTTAGCACAAATCTCACTTAGAAGACCTAAGCAGCACTTTGATATTTTTGAAGCAATCTGCTAGCTCATTTTTCAGAGCTCAAGAACCAAGCCAAAGCTGCTGTACTGTTAAGGTCTCAACAGAAATCTGTCTCAGGCTAAACTCTAAATCAGAGGCTGAGGTGGAATCTGTCCCTTTACAAACAACTGATGAAGGCAAGCAGAAGTGCTCAAATAGCTCTAATCTCTGATCACATTGATACTTGAAATAGAATCCTGAAATTATTTGCTCAACCGTGCTTCTCAGGTGTGTCCCTATATTAGATGTCTAGGTTCAGAGCAAATGTTGAAAAATTATTGAATCCAAACAGTTCATTCAATTGTAAAGCTGTGTCCATGTTGACATGATGTGTGCCATGTATATCAATAGGTTAGAGCATGCTACTACAACTGAGATCACTTGAAGTCCCATGTACCTTGGATTTATTGTACATGTTGGAGCCAATTGACTTTGTGGCATGGCATAAATAGGTATGGCACTGCTGATCATATCCTTAGTCATCTTTCTCAGCACTGGCTATCTTGTCATTTTGGCTGCATAGATGCATTGTTTTACCCTCATGATAAAGGAGTCATTTAGGAGATTTAAATATCTCTAGTTTTTTTCTGATAAGTTGTTGAGGGAGAACTTATTGCACTTTGCATTAAATTAGACCTGATCAAACAACGGCATTTCCATCTTGTAGGAAATTCCTATATTTTAACATTTGTTTTTGGCATGAATCAGGACCCCAAAAAGGCAAGCTATTTAAATATTTTGAGGAAATACAATTTCCAAAAAATGCAATTAGGAAATGTTGAAATGAAATGTTTCTTCATTTCAGAATCTAAATGTTTCATTTCAGTTTGTTGACCCAAAGGTAAACAAAATGTTTTGGGTTAGGTCAGTGTTCATCTACGTCCACTTGAACCACCACAGTGCCTCATGGGAGTTGGGGACATGATACGCTTGCACTACATTCTCTCCTGTGGGCCAGGCTCCCGGCCAAACTGTATTTTCCATGATGTGCCACAGTGCCCTCATGAGTCCTGTTACTGTGGTATATCCTGGGAGATGAAGAACCCAGCCTAAAGGGGAGAATGGGGCATTACAGCAGCTTGGTGAAATTATCATTCAACCAACCTGAAACAAAGTGAAAAATCAAACACATTTCTCATGGAAAATTTAAATTTTGCAAAAATTGCATTTTCCATTAAAAACATTTTGACAGAGAATTCCCAACCAGCTCTATATTGAATGTTTGTCTTGTGTGTCATATTATATGGCAGTTGCTCTTGAATGATAGTACAGTACTATTTTTTTATTTCATTGATCATTGGAGATCTCACTGGGACATTTTTGGAAACCATTTCAAAGATACTAGTCCCCAAGTATGGGAATCCATCATAACAGGACTTACATTTGGAGTAAAGAATCAATCTGTAAGCTTTGTTTATAAAATGCATAACAATAGATTGTCAATTAACCACACACTTCCCTTGTAGATTTTGGGATGTTTTATTGTGTTTTTTTTTCTTTTTTGTGTGTGTGTGGTGTTCTGTCTTTTTACTCAAAAAATGATTATTTGAAACAATTAGTGACCATTATATCTCATCAGTGGTTTAACCAACTGATTGATGGTCATGCGGTTTATCAACTCAGAACTTTAAGCTATAGGAAATCTGTCTATAATGCAATGCAAGACCAGACACAAAAGTGAGTGCCATAATACACTTATTACCTTTTAAGTTTAAAGAATTATAGGTCTTTTTCCTCTTTTCTTCCGTGGGTGAAATTTTGGACTAAACTGCAGTTTAATAGCAAAAGTAAAGTTCTGTCACAGATTTTATAAAATATATGACTATGTAGAAAATAGACAATAAGTTTTTCAATTATCCGTTGTTGTTTTTTTCCTTTTACCTCTTTCCTCACACACACACACACCGCCCCTCGCCCATCAGAAGAAACTGATATAAAGCAGTTTAGAGTTCGGAATTGCTTTGAAAGCATCTATTGTTCTAAGACTAATTTTAACCTTGTGATGGATTGCTTTTCGTATTCTATTGAATGTGATATCTAGTAATTGTTTGTCAAGGCTAAGTGCTATAGGACATAATACGTTTTAAAAATGATGTTTAGTAATTACCGTACAAGCATCTTTACATCCTAATGTCTAGAAGAATATAACTGAATAAGCATATCAGGCATAGAGAAAATATTATAAATTTGTGTTTTAGTTTTTAAATTTTGCTACTATTTAACTTTCATTTTTTAATTTTTCTTTAGTTTTTTCCCTACATCTGCTCAAGAGAATGTAATTTTGTATGACAATGAAAAAAGAATCCTCCAGATTCAATGTAACTTTTTCTTTTAAGTATACCACTTAGCTAGAAACTAAAAAAAAATCAAAATGCACACACATTTTTCTCCTTCTTGATTTATCTTACTTTTATTGTTGATTTAAAAAAAAATCTCCCAATTTAGAGCCATTAAAGACTTTTAGGTAATCAGATTGTACAGTTCCTCCTCTAATTAATGGGTTTAAGTTTCTCAAGGGCTTTGTTCAGTTTTGGTTTTATTGTATATTTTTTAGCACAGGCACTAGAGTATTTTCTTTTACAAATCAAGGAAGCCAAGGATATGGATTTTTCTGGTTTTTGTATGATTTTATTTTATTTTGAACTTTCTTTCTACAGAACACACATTCTTCACCGCACATTTTAAAGAAGTTTGTTTTCTTGTTTACT
This sequence comes from Chrysemys picta bellii, assembly GCF_011386835.1. Lineage (NCBI taxonomy): Eukaryota > Metazoa > Chordata > Testudines > Emydidae > Chrysemys > Chrysemys picta. The sequence continues at coordinate 36,510,894 of NC_088798.1, read as the reverse complement.
AAGTCCCTAATGGCCAGCAGTGATTCAGTTTTTTTAATCTCTTTTCTTTACTGGCTTTGATTTTTTTTTTCTACATTGGCACACCTCTGCATTGTGCTAGGTGGTGTAATAACACAAAGGTTCTGCCCTGAAGAACATGAGGTTATGAAGAACCAAGAAAAAATACAAAACACAACAAAATGTTTAATGTTCAGTAGTCCACTCTACCAGCTTGTATTACATGTCCCCCTGTAGTGGCTGGCCTGGATAAGAACCTAGTGCTGCAACCTGCTGAAGGGTTACTCTTTTAGTAGAAGTTCTGAATTCAAGGATCTGTAATAGCCTGTGGCGAGTAATTGTTACATTTCTCTACAAATTTGTTTGGGTTACGAAATACAATTTAAATACCTCCTTAGTTAAACATTATTTTATTAATTTATTTAAAGACACATTAATGGCACCCACCACTTCAATGCCTGGGAGCAGCTGAATTTTTTTTTAAAAACAACTATAATTTCACGTATGGTCATGTCACATACTATTTAGTAGCATATAAGTCCATTTAATAGATTTTTTTAAATCAACTTGGTGACCTCCCCATGGGGAATCTTTTTTTAACATACAAAATAAAAAATAATACAAAGCAAACAGAAGTCAGTGGAATTACGTGATTCTCTTGTATCCTCACCAGGAGATACAAATTGTAGATAGTCTCGTTATCCAGCACTGCCCTGTTCAAACTCTCTGCCCAGTGCCAAGGCATGTGTTTGGAACTGTAGTCCCAGAGCTGCTAAGAATTGTAGGCTACCATAGCAAGGCATGCTGGGAGAGGGAGCCAAGGTATATAAATAGCTTTCTTCCCTCATAACAGTGAGATATTAGGAAGGAGCAAGAGTTGTTGGCATTCTGTCCATTTGGGGCCTTGGAAGGAGTCTGGAGGGAACTAGATGACTGGAGAAGGAACCCCTGGAAAGGCAAGTTGAAATCTATTATGAATCTTAGAAATCTAGGTCTGGAAGGGACCTTGATAAATTATCTAGTCCATCCCTGCATGCTGAGGCAGGACCAATTGTACCTAGACCATCCCTGATAGGAGTTTGTCTAATCTTTTCTTAAAAGCCAGTAATGACTGGGATTCCACAACCTCCCTTGGTAACCTGTTCCAGTACTAAACTATACTTGCAGTTAGAAATTTTTTCCTAATATCTAACCTAAATCTCCTTGCTGCAGATTAAGCCCATTGCTTTTTGCCTTACCTTCCATTGGCATGGAGAACAATTGATCACCATCCTCTTTATAAAAGCCTTTAATATATTTGAAAATCATGAGGTTCCCCTCAGTCTTCTTTTCTGAAAACCTAACAATCACATTTTTTAACCTTTCCTCATGGATCAGGTTTTCTAAACCTGTTATCATTTTGTTGCTGTCCTGTGGGCCAAACTGCATTGACTTCATCCCAAGTCAGTGACATTTGAATGGGGATGCAATTGTCCCAGGAGCTTGTCTAATATGGCTACAGTTCAAAACACTTTTCCCATATTCTAATCTCACATGATTCTCTAATGATTTTGACCTTGTGCTATCTTAATCATAAGTTGCCAGTTGTGATTTCCTGTTATCTAAAAATTACAGTAGACATTGAAGTGGTATTCTAAGCAAGTAACAATGATAGGTGCTTTCCTGGGAATGAAGCTAGATGGCCGCAGAATAAATATTGCATTTTTTTTTCTCTCTTGTTCTGGTTAAATCTTCAAAGAATAATGACACTGTGAAGAAAATTTTCCAAATATAGGCTAACGAGACCTCTCACCTTTATCATAATCAATCCTGTTTACAATATGAATGCTTCAGCACTTTTTCTCCAAGATCCAGATACATCCCCGCTTACACCCCCCCCCCCCCCCACACACACACACACACATACCCTGAGCTTCAGCCTCTCACACTACCTATTGATTTGGAAAGCTTGATCTTTCTTATCGGAGATATATCTTGGTTAAATGACAACGAACAAGATAGACTAATCCTCTACATATATTGAAAAAATAATGTTTTTGATTTTTTAAATAGTAATAGTTACTGAGTGCTGCTAGGAACAGCTTGGGGGGTTGCTCTGCAAGACATGCAAGCTGTCATAAATATAAAGGGAAGGGTAACAACCTTTATGTATACAGTAGCATAAAATCCCTCCTGGCCAGAAGTACTAAGGGGGTTAAGAAGCTCAAATAACCTGGTTGACACCTGACCAAAAGGACCAATAAGGAAAGAAGATACTTTCAAAACTGGTCGGGGGGGGGGGAGGTTTTGTTTGTGCTCTCTTTGTTTGTTCCCTCTCTGGACAGAAAGAGAGACCAGGCAGGTAAAACATCTCCTGAATACATACCTGAAGTGATACATCTAAAATTACAGAAATTGTAAGTAAGGGCAAAGAAATGTGTTAGATTATCTTTTGTTTTAGATGGTGAATTTTCCCTATGCTAAGAGGGAGTTTTATTCCTGTTTTTTGTAACTTTGAAATTGAGCCTAGAGGGGAATCCTCTGTGTTTAAATCTTTTTATTACCCTGTAAAATTACCTTCCAACCTGATTTTGTATGTGTGATTCTTTTACCTTTTCTTTAAATAAAGTTCTTCCTTTAAAAACCTGTTTGATTTTCAGTGTCCTAGAGACAAAGGGTCTGGTCGGTACTCACATTATTCTCAAGCCTCCCCAGGAAAGGGGGTGAAGGAGTTTGGGGGGATATTTTGGGGGAACAGGGACTCCAAGTGACCCATTTCCTGAATTTTTGTGTTAATCACTTGGTGGTGGCAGCAATACCATCCAAGGACAAGGAAAGGAATTGTACCTTGGGAAAGTTTTAACCTAAGCTGGTAGAATATAAGCTTGGGAGGTCTTTCATGCGGGTCAATCTGTACCCCAGAGTTCAGAGTGGGGAGGGAACCCTGACACAAGCACTGCTCATACTGAATTCAGAGATTCTGATTATTTAGAGATGCTCAAATTTACTATATTCTGTCAAGTTAGAAAATGTGAAAAATTCATGTATCAAGCCGATGCCTAGAGACACTTTATTTTTTATTTTTGTGTGTTTGTATGTATGTATGTATTATCGTAGCACCAAGGATCCCTGACCATGGACCAGGACCCCATGGTGCTAGGCATTGTACAAACACAGAACAACAACCAAAAAAAGACCTTCCCTACTCCAAAATAGTTGTAGTCTAAGGCAAGAGACAACAGATATACACAGATGGGGGAGTACAAGGAAAGAATGAGTCAATATTGCTTGGCATGATGGTCTGTGGACTCAGCACTCTGGCAGCTTAATTGTTAAGTTTTGTGTAAGCAAAGGATAGTTTTTTTAGAAAAATGTTTAAGGTGGATCATGAGGTAGCCTTACAGATGGGAGCACCTTGGTTTTTTTGGGAGCATCTTCTAGCGTGACGGGCAGCATGGGAGAAAGCACAAAGATGCTTGTTTGAAAATCTAACAAGTGGGCGATGGAGGCTGGCATCAAAAGACATCAAAATATTGTTTCATTATGCACATACTTGATTCCGCTTCAAGTGAAGCGTGAATGTTAGAGTTGTTTCGAGCTTTTTATCATTCAGCTATAACAGGGATCACTTTGGCACTCCCAATCCATATGAAATGGTCGAGAGTTCACTATTTATATAATCATCCACTTTTAGAAGTGAATGAGTTTCAAGTTTTCCAAATATTTGACAAAAATATCTGTGTTCCAAACTTCCTTGCCCTGTAACTGAAAGTCTGAAAAATACATTTTTTTTTAATAATGGCAAAAGTGCATAGTTATAATAATGGAAAAAGTATAGGGTCATTGCAACTAAGGCTGGTTTTATAACTTTAAAAAAAACTGCCCGATGCTATTGGAAAGATCAAGACCCTCCTGCTTTAAGCAAATGAAATGCTTTCCCCATAGAATTTGTTTTCCTATAGACTTTATAAAACCTGGGGAAGGGGAATTCAGCATAATTTGCCTAAATTCATGTAGATTATCTGAGACCCTACTTCTGATATTTAAATAATAAGGATGGCACTGTAGTCAATGTAATATTCTGGGAATAGGAAGTCTGTTCTTTTATACCGCAATTGATTTTCTGTACTAACTTTGCCTACAAGTACATTGTACTTCAATAGTTTTACATACGGTAGCTTAACAAGATATTCATGTAGATTTATCCTCCTGTTCACAATGAGGCCATTGTGGCTATCTTAGTTCCTGCATTGACATTTAGTAAGTAGGAACCACAGTAATGTTCTGAAACCTATCCACTTAGTGAACATAAAATCATAGCTCCCTGGATGAAAGAAAGGTCAAATAAATTAACTTTTTAAAAGGTAGTAATATGATCATTTGGTTAAATCTTTTTCTCTTACCAATGAAAAGAAACTGGTAAAGGTCACATAGTTCACTAAACACAATTTTGTTTGTTTCATGTTCTAAACTTGAGAAAAGCTTAGTTCTGAGCACTTAAATACTTCCCTTGGCTTGGGGGCCCAATGCTGCAATGTACTGAATTCCTTCAACATCCCTTGTAACCAGTGAGAGCTTTGAGTTCTCAGTACCTTTCAAAAGCAACCCAGAGTGAGAAAAGAATATATTATAGCACTTTTTATAATGTGATTCAATTTCTTTAGCAAAACCAAGATTCTTATCTAAGACCTGTGAACATTTGTAAAGCAAAACATCTGTTTTTCAGTGACAAATACATGCATAACAAGCTGAAGTTAATTTATTTGTAAAAGGGTACAGTGAATTCTTACCTTTTTACTTCCAGATCCTGAATATATTTGTTTATTATTGGTTCCCTTAAGCATTTTTTAAAATTCTTTTAGCTGTTTATTAAAACTCTTTAGCTAAGATATCTGTTTACAAAATAGTGCCTAAAAGCAAAGTGTGTCAAAGTCAGTACCTTCAGCAAATTAATACAAAGGTATCAGAGGTCTGATTTAAACTTGCCAAATAAGCAAAATTCATATACGTTTCTTTTCTAATATGTTTGCACAATATAATTACATGCACTGAAGAGGCATGACATTTGGCTATGTACCCATGTATTCTGCAGCTACATAATTCACTCCAACTAGCCTCTTGCCACAAAATTTTGCTCCAGCTTTTATTTTAAAAAAGTTTCTAGGACACATGGTTGTGAAGATAAAACTGTGAACTCTGTAGATGAAGTGTTGTCTTCCTGAGTCCACAGAAAGCCTAAAACAAAAACTACATAATGCAGTTTTGACTTGATACAAAAATCTAGCGCAATCATTTAACTGAAAATGTGAAACAGTGTAGAATAAGTTATTCATATAATAAAATAAGACATGTGCTGATATAGTGGTTGTATGCTTTGTTATTTAATTTGTTGAAAACTTCCAAGTTTTTTAGTTTCATGAATTTGTCTCAGAACTCATGGACAGCTACATCATAGTACTTCAGAATTCAGGAACCTACGTGGAAAATGTTTCCTCCGGTGTGGCTGGAGCATGGCCTGGAGCACATGGAGCTCGGTCAGGGCTCTGGAATCAGCTCCATTTACTGTTCTCATTAAAAAATGAAAATGAATAGGTACAAATAGGAATCCCCAAATGTAGCATGGTGTCACGTTCCCAGCATGCACCCAGTGCTCACAAGCAGCTAGAGGGTGAGGAAAGATGTTAAGCAATGATGGTGTTTTCATCTATGAAATGCTGCTTTCTTTGGCAATATGATAAACTTCATTTGAGGAGACGTGGGGTCTGTTTGGTGTCCTTTCTGAGAGGTAAAGAGCCGCTTCCCCTTTGTGTAGCCCTGGTGGTTCAGTGGCTGAGAAATTGCTGCCACACAGGCTGATACCATGTGCAGCCAGTCCCTTGTCTGTCTTTCTCTTGGCTTGTTTTAGCTCCCCTGCATAATGTCTGTCTGGTTGGAGTCCACTGAGGAAGATAGTTTTTTCTAAGCCTGAAATCTGTAGTCGTTTGAAAGACTTCCACTGGAAACAAACAAATGTCCTGTGGGCCATTGTATTTATTTGCCTTTGTCGCTCTGATTTCCCAGCCATGTTTTTTTCCATGGCTTTGTCTTTAATTAAGCTTGGGGCAAAAACAAGCATTGAACTGTCTGGGTGGCTCTTAATTAAGAGTCTTCTGTCCTTGCTTTTTAAGGGCTATGAAGGTTTCATGCTGTTTAACTGTAGTTTGGCTGGTTATTATTTCCATAGCATGTGGAGATAAGAGGAACTGGTGTCACCTTGGGTAATGTTTCTGAGGTTTTTGGGATGAGTATTCAGCACCCTTCCAACTCCCCACTTCCCCATAGTCGTCTAAAATTACAGCTGCATCCAAGGACCAGGGAAACTCCATTTATCTAGGTTACCCATTTATCATAACAAGCCTTTTTAGAATCAGGATCAGGGCACGATGTGCCACCTTTCAAGCTTCTCTGTTTAGATTCCATTTTCGTGTACTTCTTTAAATACAGTAGCAGCAAACAGAGATTTATATGATGATAAATTCTCTCCTTGAAGATTAAGAGATGAGCAGTAATCACAGGTAGCGTTATTTGCCCACACCATAGTCATAAGAAGAAAACCACGGGTTGAAACAAAGTGGCAAAAAAAAAAAAACTCCTTTAACACTTTCTTGGGGATGTAGCAGTGAGGATACCTGAACTATCCTGATCTGAACTTCTAGTTTTGGAAGAGACTATTTAAAAGCTCTGATAACATAATTTTCCATGTAATTAGGGCCTGAGCAAGTGTTGATGAGAAGCTGTGCTGTTGTTAGAAACACATTTCTGTCATTGAAAAAGAGAAGAGGTTGGCTGAAACCCAGCTCTGAACCAGTGATCTCTAGATCATCTGTCTAATGGACTCCCTACTGTGCTTTTTTAGTTGTGATGAGAGATTGGGAGGAGGAAGGTGATGGCAAAGGAGGTTCTGGATAGATACTCCATGCTAATTCTACTGGGAAGATTTTGTTTTCTTTTGGTTGTTTGATTTTATTTTACATGCCATTCTTGCAACTCTGTCTATTGGTGAAAATGAAAAGGATTCTGGAAGAAAGAGAGAACAAAAATATTCATATAAGGTGGTAGACTGCAGGAGCTGTTATCATGGCCTAAGCCTGTGTGGGTATGTCTGTACTGCAGTAAAAGCCCCGCAGCACTGAGTCTCAGAGCCCGGGCTCCAGCCTGAGCCTCAATGGTCTACACTGCAATTTTATAGTCCCGCAGCTTGAGCCCCACAAGGTCAAGCCATCTGACCCGGGCCAGCCACGGTCAGGCCGTGGGTCTTTTATTGCAGTGTAGAAATACCCTGAGGTTACTGGCTAACACCTTTGGCTTGCTGGGCTGGCACCTTTTTCCATCTGGATGATGTGAAACAGGCTTGATGTGGGCACAGCGGTGAAAAGAGGACAGACACATGAATGGATTTTAATCAGCAAGCCACAACTTTTATTAAATGTAAACACAGGGGAGGGGTGTCACCTGACCAGCATCCATACCCTCCTATACCAGGTATTTAATTGGTTCCAGTGCAGGAGTTACAGGGCTCCTACCATATAATCCATAACTTGGGGTAGACTGTCCTCAGCCTACCCCAGACTCAGCTCAACCTACTCCCCCCCCCATCTTCCTCAAGGGGGACAGAGGTTGCAGAAGGGTCATGACCTCGGCCTGCAAGGGCTACAAGGTCTCTCCCTATTTCATGAGCCCAAAAGCCATCACCAACATTCCAGGTCTTTTATCTCTTGGAACCATTCATTTTATCCTTTTCATTGCACTGGAAACTGTCCACCAGTTGCAACAAATTAACAACTCAACCAGATATCTCAGTTGAGTACCAAGCACATTCCTGCCTAACCTGCTGTGACTTCAAGGTGCTGCAAGGCAGGCAAAAAACTCCCCAGTCATCCACACTCCTCCCCCACCCCCAACTGGCCAATGGCTGCCACAGACTCCAAAGGGGAAGGAGGAGCTATTGTATATCCCTCAGCAAGTGTCTCATACCCTTGCCACTGAGGCTGTCCCCTTTTCATCTCTGGTCCCATCAAGTTTCCCCACCCACTGAAGTAGGTGGGTGGCATTTCTGTTATGAGTAGCATCTGGGCTGAGATCAAAGCACAGGCATTTGTGAAATAATTTAATAGGAAGACAATGGAAATTATTTACTAATGCTCAAGGGATGGTGGAAGGGAGAGGAAAATATAATGCATACCCGCTCTAAACTATCATGATATCTGCATTAACCACAATATTTGCAATCCTGTTTTTCTCTCAGTCGTGTTCAGAGGATTGACTGGACAATATTTAGTGAAAGTGAAGCTGAGGTGTTGAGTGAAATATATGTTTGCAATATAAAAGAGAATATTATAATAGTAGGGAGACCGAATGGGTTTTCTTCTGAGATTACAGAATGATTATGGGAATGGTAATAGATTAACTCATGCGAATTACTTGGTATGATTTCTGTGTATGTGAATGTACATATTTACCCAAAATATTTCAATGTACACAGAGAGAGAGAAAGAAAAAGAGAAAACGATTCAAATGTGAAAACAAATGAAAATTACCAGAAATTTACATACAATGTGAAGAAAAGTCCTTTTATCCTCTGTAACTCTAGCATTTGGCAGATTCAGGAATAAATAATCTTTTGTGGCAAGGGTATACCTTATCAAACATATGCAGATAAGTGCTAATTAATGCTAATTAAGGTTTCCTGTCTATCTAGTTGGAAAAATGTCCAAATGTTATGAAATCCAGTTAGTATGCCTATTACCCTAATTGTTTTATAGGGGATGGTTCTTAATTAAAATATGTAAATTGACCTTAATTGCTATATACTAATGGGGGTTCATGTTATCTCACTAAAAGTGACAAGATGGTGAGGAGGGGTACTTAAACAAATAATTCTGATGAAACCTTAACTAGCTGACCTTTATTCAAAATTATTTTTAATTAGAAATTGGCAAAAGAAGCATTTTTCCATCTATGTTTCTCTTTAAATTTAAATAATGTCAGAATATTACCGATCTTTAATATAGATATAAGGCATTTGTGAATTATAGCTTAATTATTCCTAACAAACAAGTTAATTTTGTATTTGTTTACTGTTTGTTATGAAATGATGTGATGATCTTAGATTAATCTGAGGGGGGAAATTATGTTTTACAACACTGGATTTGAATTTGTAGCTACTATTTATTTATTTATGTATTTATTTATTTATCTATCTTTCTTACTCCATCATTATGATGTTGAAGTCTGATGTACTGGTACTGCTAATACCCAGGTCCTTTTCTTTTGACAGCTGAAGCTCCAATACTGCTATTACATGCCTGGACCACTTTTTCTCATATAGACCCCCCTTTGACTTTACTGTAGTATAAAACTCAGGGTTTGCCTTTACTGGGATGCAGGGCTGTGCCTGGGTATATGCAGTTGAAGGATTGGGATCTACATGAAAGTTTTTTTGTACAATCATACATAGAGTCTACTTTAAATCAAAAACAAATTGTTTAAATTATACTTTGTATGTGGATTTTCTTATATAGTTTAAATAGCTTGTAGTGGTATGTTTACACTTAAAGAGCAAAATGTGTACTTCCAGTCTAAACTAAGGAAAAACAACAATAGAGAACATAAATAAAGTTGTCATGAGAGAGAGAGCTCTGTGTTTGTGTGTGCATATCCTCTTTCACAGGCTGTAGTAACTCTGAGAACAAAATGGCTGCTGAACTTGCGACACAGAAATTTAAAGATATAGGAGATAGAAAACAAAAGGCATTACAGTCTCATATCTTCATATACCACAATGAACTGGCATAAATATAATGAACGTACATTTTCTACAAAATTCATTGGCTCACAAAAACCTATGTAGGCCCCTCTGCATACCAGGGTGTCTGCACCCCCTGCCTGCTGCAGAGGGGACATAGCTGGGATACAGAGGGGCTCTTTAAAGAATTTTGTATTCCAGTTACTCTCAAACTATACCTCTTGATACCTAAAAACATTTAAAAGTAACGCTGTTACCTAACACTTCAGCATAAACTGACCAAAAAAAGCGAGTAAATATAAATCTACATACAGAAAAGATGCATCTATTTTATATAGCTCTTGCCCATTTTTGGTGTATTTGCTATATTATAGTCCAAAATACATTCATTTGTGGCCCTTGATCCATAATTACAGAGATGCAATAACCCACTACACCTAGATGGGGGGGGCAGAAAGTAACCAATCACTATAGCAGTCTGTTCACTAGACAGTGCTTCTCAAAGCTGGTCCACCGCTTGTTCAGAGAAAGCCCCTGGCGGTCCGGGCCAGTTTGTTTACCTGCCGCGTCCACAGGTTCGGCCGATCGCGGCTCCCACTGGCCGTGGTTCATCGCTCCAGGCCAATGGGGACTGCGGGAAGCCGCAGCCAGCACATCCCTTGGCCCGTGCCACTTCCCGCAGCCCCCATTGGCCTGGAGCGGCGAACCGCGGCCAGTGGGAGCCGCGATGAGCCGAACCTGCGGACGTGGCAGGTAAACAAACTGGCCCAGACCACCAGGGGCTTTCCCTGAACAAGCAGCGGACCGGTTTTGAGAAGCACTGCGCTAGAATAGTGTTTACACTGCACCTGTGTTTGGGGAATGGATTCCATTCCCACTCCCACAACTGGCACTCTCAATAATAGTTTAGTCAGTTTCATCCTTAGGACCAGATTCTGCAATTTTGTGCATGTAAGTAACTCCCAGATAACAGGGGCAACCAGCTAATACAGAGGAAACAGTGAAACCCACTAATGAATGTGTGTTACTGGTCCCCGTCTCTGCCAATTTGGAGAGGATGAGTTGACAGCCCCTAGCTACAGAACCTTGGCCGTTAGCTCAGGCAGCTCATGCTTTTAGCTCTGGAGATCCCCTGTTCAGTCCCCAGTGTGTTAGGCAAGATAACAGCCATCGTGTAAGTGTGGGCTCATCTAGGATTTATGTGACAGCCACCATCTTGACTGACACACCAGGGATTGAATCAGGGACTTCCAAAGCTAAAAGCATGAGCTGCTACAGCTTGAGCTTGGTAGCTGGGATCTGTAACGACTCATATCTTCTGTGATCAACATGGGCAGGAGGGGACTTGCAACTCACCAGTGGATTACGTTGGCACAGAGTGCTCTGGAATGCATAAAGCAATCAAACTGGGGGGAAAAAACAACATTGTTTTACTTCAGTCTCTAATCTTAGATGTTACTTGCAACAAAAGTGCATATAGAATTTTGGATGGAAGTGTGTTTTAAATGGATGGTTTCCCTTTCATTAATACATTGTAGTATATACACCATTTATAGACTCTATAGGAATGTGATTTTTGTTTTTTTACTTTGTAAATCAATCTGAAAGTTTTTTACTGTGTTTTAACAGGACATTGTAACTAATGTTTCTCCAAGAATTATACGTGGAATTACATCAGGCCCCATATATGGCCCAGGTCAAGGCTCTTTCCTAAATATTGAGCTTATCAGTGAGAAAACTGCAGAATATTGGTGTAAAAGTGTCACTGAACTGAAGGCTGACTTTCCCAACCGAGTAAGTACAACTCAAACATAAGAATGCTGTATGTATATTGAAAGCATTCAGTTTATAGATTCATAAATATTGATGTATGTAATATATTTTATTAAAGAATCTGCCAATCGCTTTGCTGTTGTAAAAACAGACTACAAAAAACAAAAAAATAAAAAACACCCACTTAAAAATTCATCAGAACAATCTCCACGATAGGGTAAAAGGATGCTACACTGACACCACACAAACAGATGAAAAAAGAGATGCATTAATACTTGTTTTGTTTCGCTGATTTTGCACTCATGTGGAAAGTCTCCCAGCTGGGTGATGGTGTTGGGTGTCTGTGCACCAAAGTGTCTCCAACACCAGCCCTGCCCAGAATGCCATTTTGGGGGCAGACAAGGACAGATCCAGTGGCCCCAATACCCTGTGCAGCTGGCATAGATGGGGTACAGCCACTACTCTAGCCCATTAGAGTAGTATTTTTGAGATGGCTGTGCATCAGCCAAGCACCCTTGTGCTAGGTTCGGAGTGGAAATCACTTCCCCGAGCAATCTGCCCCCAAACTTTACAGAGCTTGAAAACTCAAGATTTACATGGCTGGAATGGATTTCTCCCTTCACAAGCATTTAGCTTAGTCTGATTCTGCTCAGTCTTCTGGGTACTTCTAATTCCAATTAAGCGTGATTAGAGGCTTAAAACAATTAACAGCACAGTGACTCCCATACTAACAGTACTTCATCTTATTTTCATTGTCATTCACTCATCACTTGGTACAAATCCTTACAAGTATTCAGTCCAGTCAAGAATGAGTTTTAAGTATCAGCAGAGAGTACATCATCTGTGACATACTGACTATGGATTGTAAATAAATCAATATTACGTGACCAACAGAGGTAAGGGAGTTGAGTTTGGGTTAAGAAAACTCCATTCAACCAGACAGAACTACTCATCCCTGAGAATAACCAATCATCATGATAGGCCAGATACATAATCAGCATGACCTGTGAAATGCCTAGACCCTTTAATCAAGACTGAGCAGGTGATTTAGGTCCCATAAACATAGGCCTGGTCTACGCACAGATAATGTACCAGAATAACATTTTCTGTTAGGGGTAAGATTTTTTTTAGCAAATTTTTAGCAAAATAGTTATATCAGTACAACCCCTAGTTATACTCCAAATAAGCTATACCACTAGGACTTCCCAAGTAAACAAAATTTCCATTTTGCAAGGACTTCAGAGACCTTTCAGAATTTTTCATTAAAGAGAGAGAGACCTCAGAACAGCCAATAGTCTGGTAGCTAAGGCACTCACTTGGGATGTGTGAGACTTAGGTTCCAGTCCTTGCTCAGATTCCGGCAGAGCAGGGACTTCAAACTGGGTCTCCCATATCCTAGGTGAGCACCCAACCACAGGGCTATAGAGTCAGTCAGTCTTCCTCTGGCGTAGTGAATATTTTATTATTTATAGATACTGGAACAGTTCCAACCAGGGGCAGGGAGAAATCACCAGTGAAAGATTGACTCTGTCGTGTGTAGGGCACTCCCCTGGGATGTCAGAGACTCAGGGTCAAGGTCCTGCTTTGCCTGGTTCAGAGCACGAACACATTTAACTTATGAGAGGAACTTCAGAATTTTAGGTAATGGCATTCAATGCATTGGAACCATTTTTAGGATACACTCTCTTTTCTCTTGTTTATCAATCTCCTCTGCCAGCTGCTACCAGGAAAGGAGTCATTGAAGCCAGGATTAATGAATCCATGTGCTGGCAGAAACAAATGCCTTGTCCATTGAGTACTAGTTATTTGCCTCAGATGAAACTTCATTGTTATGTGTGGAATTAAGGAATTGCAAGAAAGAGAACACCAGCAAGTGGGAGAATAAACTATAATGTAATCGATTTCCTCTATCTAGAGTGTACAAGAACAGAGAGAGAAGAAATATTTGTCTACAAATATATTTAACCTTCCATGAAACCAGAACTATAATAACAAGTTTTTACATATTTAAATATACTTTTTAAACAGGCTAACACTTTTTTCTTGTTTGTACTACCTCCCATTTACTGTATTTCTATGTTTCTTCTATTTCTTCAAAGCAAACAATATATAGTTTTCCTGTTATCTGGCCCTCATTCCTTGCTTTTATTATGCTTTCTTCCCATTTTCAGTTTTCATTCCTGAAGTGTGAATACAGGTAACTGTCAGGAAAAAAGTGTGAGAATGTCATGAATCAAGTAGTTGTAGTTAAATGCAGAGCAAATGTCCCATTTGACCTAGATATTGCTGCATGTGGAAGATTTGCTACTGTGCTGTAATTCTTGCATTACCAAGGCCCAGTGGGGTGAATAAAAGGTGGGAGTGTGAATATGAAAATAATTTTCTTAATTTTATCATTTTGATTTTAATGAACATCCTTAATTTGAGTCCTTGACCATTCTGAGTACTGTACACAATGGTTTGTCCAAGCAGAATTTATAACTCTACCTCTGGGAAAGACATTGTTCTGCAGCTTTCACGGAATATATATTACAGCATTTTGTGGATGAGACCAATTCAGAATTAGTAGTAAATGCAACGGTTTAGTTTAAGAAAATTGTAGAGCTTCTGAGAGCCAGGAGCTATATTAAAATGAGTCCAAGTAGTCACCGTTCTGAGGATTAACTTTTTCTGATCCAATCCCTACTGTATGAGTTATTACTTTTAGAATATGAATTTTGCTTTAGCATTCTAACCCTGCCTGACTTTTATAGAATCTTAGAGGTTGTTTACATTACATCTGGATATGCAAAAAGTAGCTTCTAGCAGCATAATTTTGGTTTGCTCACAGGCATTTTTTTTTTTCAAATTTGTCCATGAATTAAACTAAGAACCATAATCATTATAATGGTAAATTCATTGCTAACTGAGAACAGATTTTTGTTCACTGAGTAGAAATCTCTTGATGCTTATTATGAAATGCTCTGTATAATTACAACTTGCAGAAATTGTTTTTCTACAATCCTGTTCATTCCTCTAGAAAAGCGTTTTAAACCAGACATTTATTGTTTTGTTAAGTTTTTAAAAAGGGGGAAAAAACACTTTTTGAGCATTGTGTGAGTGAACTTAATTAACAAGCAAAAAATGACATTATCAGCTCAAATGAAAGCAAAGCAGAGATGAGGACACAAAAGTGGTTTACAATAAAGAAAATTATCTTGCTATAGTAAATAGTAAAATCAAACCAGAATTGATATTTAATTACTTTTGCTTTGTAATACAAATAGTTTTAGGCAAAACCTCTTTTTAGACAAAGGGAATATGAACTAAACTGCTTGCATACAGGGTTAAGCATTAACTCCCTAGAAAGTAAACCCTCATTAGCATCCTTTCAGTTGCCATTAGGGTGATAGTCATCTATAGTGCAAAGGAAATTCTGAAAATTATCCCAGCTTTGGCTCGGGCTAGTACTAGATTTCCCATGGCCTTGTACGAAATAAGACCTGTGGGCAGAGCTTAGTGATGAAGTCACAGCTAATAATATATTTGACTCTAGGCGGAGTTTGCAGATACCTTGTACAGTCACTTCCCTCTCACCCCAGGAGGGGAAGGGCCATTTGAAGGGAAGGAAGGAGTGCCATTGCCCTTGGCTCTCTCACACTTGCTTCCCACTGTCTTAGATACGTGATCTCTAGGCACTTCCTCTGTCCCCCATTCCAGGTGGCTGCTTCTCTTGCCCCTGAGTTCAGCAGAGCCCGCTGCACTATTGGAAGCCTCCTTTAAGGTGCTGCTGCAAATGCATCAATTGTTATAGTAGATAACACTGGTCTTTGGCTGATCTGCAGGCATTTGGGGAAGGCCCCACAACTTATTTCTGGGGGAGGCAAACCCAATCACTCTGCTGGAATAATGGAGGAGGAACACTCTGAGGGGCTTCCTCTCTCTGAACTACATCCAGTGGGTTTTAATATCTGAGAAGATTGTTATGAAACATTCAGAGTCAGTTACATGGTGGGATAACACAAGAATGGATTGTTTTGATTTAGCGGAAGGGGTTTGTGTCATAACGCAGAGGTTCTCAATGCGGCACCAGCAAAACTGTGGCTATATGGGGTTTGTTTTCTCCTGAATTTGTTCAATATCCATACTGTTTGTTCTTTGAAAGGCAGAAATGAAAGAATGGGCACATTTACCAAGAAATTTGATTTCATACGAACTTCAGGCTTCAGTTAATTTTATCCTAAGTAACCTTTTAAAATGTAAATCAGTGCTTTGGTCCTCTGTTAACATAGGGTATGTCCACAGAACAGTTAAACACCTGTGGCTGGCCTGTGTTATTTGACTTGGGCTCGTGGGACTCTGGCTGTGGGGCCGCAAAACTACACTGTAGACATTCGGGCTCAGTCTTGAGCCGCGGTCTGGGATCCTGTGAGGGGGGAGGGTCCCAGACCCCGGGCTCTAGCCTGAGCCCAAACATCTACACTGAAATTTTACAGTTTGGCAGCATGAGTGTCACGAGCCCGAGTCAGCTGACATGGACCAGCCATGAGTGTTTAATTGTTCTGTAGACGTACCCTATGTTAACAGAGGACCAAAGCACTGATTTACATTGTGAAAGGTTACTTAGGATAAAATTAACTGAAGCCTGAAGCGTTGCGGAATACTGTTGCCAGTCACTCAACAGGAACAATTCTGTAAATGCTGTCCCACTGGCACCTCATTCATATCAGTGAGGTGTTAATTGAAAACTTAGTTGTGGCCATTTAAAGAAAATATTATGTAGCATTAGAACCTCATCTGAGGTAGCTTTTAAAAACACAGGGCCCAAGACACCCAAGACAGTGTCACTTCAATCACTGGGGTTCTATGTGTGACAGTGCATTAGGCCTATCTGTATTTATGGCCTCCCTCTCATTTCATAAGATGTCACTTTTTTCACTGGTTTGAATGGGCCACCTGCCTGTCTTGTCACATTACTTGAATTGAAAGATTAAGAGGCTTTTTGACATCAAAATGTCTTCACTGCAGTGTTGCCTACGGATTTTGGTCATGAACCTGTTTAGGTTTTTAATATTGTTTTTCATTTTTGTCCATATGTGGTATCTAGCACTTAAGGATTTATCACAATGCACACTTATTAATGGGGAGAGTACACTCTAAACAGATAAATGCTATTCCTTAGTACTAAGGAGAGACCACTTAACAGTTGGCAAAGATGGAACAATTTGTTTTTGTTTTTCAAACAGTATTGAGTACCAAAGGAGTGAGTCTGAATTAATACAATTCGGAAACCTTATCAATGCATGGGTCTCAGAGACAAAATGATGACCAGACAGAGACTGTATAAATCTTAGCATTGGTCAGAGAAAAGTGAAGGAAGAGAGAAATGAAAACCAAAATTATCAGATGGGAGCTTCAAATAAATATGTTTGAGAGGAGATGAGAGTATTAATAATGTAAATAAATGAAAGTGAAGAAAAAGAGGCTCCATGTGAAGTGACCATTAGGACAGAGGCCAAATAAAGTCTCTGTTCCAACACTACATGGAGTCCTAGCATTGTAATGAAGAACTGAAAGAACTGACCCCCCTGAAAGTTGAATAAATCACTTATCTGATAAAACATGAGGTATTTGATGGACAATATTGGGATTTTGAGGATTAAAATGAGCCCCATCCGTACTGAGACTTATGACTCCATTGCCTCAGCACAAGTATTCAGAATTTAATATATCAGTAGAATGACTGATTTGTTGAGGAATGTCGAAAAAGATTTTAAACCATGCAAGAGAGTTTTGTGCAAAAATGTTATGCTCACATTCTGGAGATTAGCTGCATGGGCCCATCAGTTTTGCTTGAGATTGCTGAACTTTTATGGCAGCAGTGCATCTTTGGTGTGCTGCTCATGTGTCAGTAAAACAGGTAAATCTCTTCACAGTCCTTCTGCAAGAATGCAATTGTGAGATTGCCTTCAGTGACTGCAGAGAGCCAGGATCTGATGGTGTTAAAATGAATGGACATCAGTGAAGGTGTATGGACAGCTTATTCTCATCATCAAAACATTTAATGTAGCTCTGAGTTGCCATAGCTTAAACCTTCTGTTTGTGTTGCTAAATCATCAGCTTACATTAAATTATTTTTGGACTCTTCCAGCATGTGTATGTGTTTACATCATCCCGTAACTGATGGGAGTTTTTAGAGTCTCTCATTAAAATCAACCTCTCTTTTACAGCTCTAAATGGCATGTCCTGGAGTAAGATGGTAAGAACAGTAAGCAAAGTTATGCAAAATCTCAATGTGTGAACTGATGTAGCAAACAGTTTGGTCCAGAATACACACTAGTGCAGTGCAGAAGAGGACTTGGAAGGGGCCCTAATTGATGGAAAAGAGCTTGCAGAAAAATTTGTCAGTCACTGCAGCACTGACAGAAATCCATGTGAAATGAGCAAAATGTCTGGAAAATGGATGTGAGCGTAAGCCTAGAATAGTTGCAGAAGGAGAATTCAGGATTAAATATTTGCAGTATTACAGCAGGTTGAGTATTGAAAGTTTATGGGGAACTTTTTGGGGTCCTAGGAGAATACAAATACATTTTGGGTTCTTGTATTAGTCTAAGTACAAAAGTACCAGATGGTCGGCTGAGGTATGGATTAAGTAACTCTGATATAGATGTCAAGGATGTTAGTGAGTTGATAAAACTCATCCTTGCTCATACCATGCTCTTGGACCCCAGAAGTAAATTTAATAATCTGGTCTTCCCATTGCTGCTTCTAATGTGTGTACTGCCCTCAGAATATTTCTGACAGTCCCTGTGACGGTTGCCTCATCAAAAAGCAGCTTTTCAAAACTGAAGCATATAAAGAAATATTTTTGTTTAACTATAGTATGTCCCAGGAACACTTGTCAGAACTAGCCGTGTTATCAATAGAAAGAGAGATCAGCAAATCACTGGATTTCAGACAAATGATTGACTTCTTTGTAGCATGGATTTTTAAAAAATCGCATTGTATTTTGGTTTCAGAGTAGCAGCCATGTTAGTCTATATTCGCAAAAAGAACGGGAGTACTTGTGGCACCTTAGAGACTAACAAATTTATTTGAGCATAAGCTTTCGTGGGCTACAGCCCACTTCATCAGATGCATAGAAAGGAACATATAGTAACGTGTATATATACACATACAAAGAACTTGAAAAGATGGGAGTTGCCCTACCAACTCTAAGAGGCTAATTAATTAAGATGAGCAATTATCAGCAGGAGAAAAAAAACTTTTGTAGTGATAATCAAGATGGTCCATTTCAGACAGTTTGACAAGAAGGTCTGAGGATACCTAACATGGGGAAATAGATTCAATGTGTGTAATGGCTCAGCCATTCCCAGTCTCTGTTCAAGCCTAAATTGATGGTATCTAGTTTGCATATTAATTCAAGTTCAGCAGTTTCTCCTTGGAGTCTGTTTTTGAAGCTTTTCTGTTGCAAGATTGCCACGTTTAAGTCTATTACTGAGTGACCAGAGAGGTTGAAGTGTTCTCCTACTGGTTTTTGAATGTTATGATTCCTGATGTCAGCTTTGTGTCCATTTATTCTTTTGCGTAGAGACTGTCCAGATTGGCCAATGTACATGGCAGAGGGGCATTGCTGGCACATGATGGCATATATCACATTGGTAGATGTGCAGGTGAACGAGTCCCTGATGGCATGGCTGATGTGATTAGGTTCTATGATGATGTCACTTGTATAGATATGTGGACAGAGTTGGCATCTGGCTTTGTTGCAAGGATAGGTTCCTGGGTTAGTGTTTTTGTTCTGTGGTGTGTGATTGCTGGTGAGTATTTGCTTCAGGTTGGGGGGCTGTCCGTAAGAGAGGACAGGTCTGTCTCCCAAGATCTATGAGAGTGAGGGATCATCTTTCAGGATAGGTTGTAGGTGATGGCTAGTGGCGTTCTGTTATTTTCTTTGTTGGGCCTGACCTATAGTAGGTGACTTCTGGGTACTCTTCTGGTTTGTCAATCTGTTTTTTCACTTCAGCAGGTGAGTATTGTAGTTTTAAGAATGCTTGATAGAGATCCTGTAGGTGCTTGTCTCTGTCTGAGGGATTAGAGCAAATGCAGTTGTCTCTTAGAGCTTGGCTGTAGACAATGGATCGTGTGGTGTGTCCTGGATGGAAGCTGGAGGCATGTAGGTAAGTATAGTGGTCAGTAGGTTTCCAGTATAGGGTGGTATTTATGTGACCATCGCTTATTAGCACAGTAGTGTCCAGGAAATGGACTGCTTATGTGGATTTGTCTAGGTATTTTGGAATAGTGCCATTAGCCTTGTATGATATACAGATCGTTGTGGTTTAGGGTTGCAAACATTGAGATAGCCACAAAAAGTGTTAGCTATGTTTGAGTTTTATTCTGTGAGGTAAGACTTTGCTTTTTTATTAAGAGACTTTAAAATATGTAGATACTGTCTCTATGATTACAGAAGATGAGGGAACATTTGTGGCAGCCATGGTTCAATCTAGCCTTTTAAGAGCCATAAAGGCCGAAGTAGGTTGTATTTTGAAAGCATCACAAAGGCTTTTGCCCTTGATGGGAGCCACGCAGTGTGCGGGTTGCTTATATATTATATCCAATAAATATAGTAGCCAGGTGATCACCACGGTTGGGCAGGTGGTACTGGAGAGTTAAGAAGTTCATTTTCCCTTGTTGGGTTGATTTGAAACTATTTGGAACACATTTAGCTCCACAGGGCCAAATTTACAGCACCTTCCTTTTTGCTGGGTGCACATGCATAAAAAATGAAGGCCAAACTATCAGCTCAGCCCCAGCTTCCCTCTATTTATGTTGGCTCTCTGTTTGCATATGCAACGGATTGCACTTTCAGGAGTGGGCACTTGTGTTTCGTACTCCAAAACACTTGTTGATGTGGACACAGAAACAGAGACACAGAAACCATAATATGGTTAAATGAAGAGACCACAAACTTATACCAAGCTGACGTTGTCACCTCAAACTACATGAGATGGTTTTTCCAGTGCAGATCTGTAGCAGCACCAATGTCTCTGAGCTTGAGTGAGGTCAGGCTGCCTCGACACTCAGGCTTCCAATGGATCTTGACAGCAAGCAAGAATCCTGACCCGCACCCCCCCCCTTCCTAACTCAACTAGGAGAGATTAGATGAGGGGAGCCACAACCTGCACCAGTCAGAGGCACACCTATTCATGTCTTGTGAGTGCCCAAGACCAAGCAGCACAGTGGATTTTAGGGTTCTCAGTTGTATCCTTCCAGACCAACGAACAGGAGTCATTTTAGAAAAATTCAGGGATGGGGGAAAATTGTATCACCATCCCCACTGAGGCCATGGCTGCTTGTGGGAGGTTAATGGGCCAGTCCCATCCTGGAGAGGGACAGGGAGATGGTGGGCCGTCCTATCCAGAGAAGTTGGGGGAGCGACAGGGGAGGCTGGTGTCTCACTGATGGCTGGTCCAGGCTATTGCTGCTGCTTTGTGTCCAGCCAGCAGGAAGAGGAAGGGTCAGTGCCAGAAGCCACTCATGATTGTCTGTTGCCTCCTCCTTATAGGCCTAAGGTGGCAGATTTGGCCCAGTTGCCCTGCCATCATGACAAAGGGGCCCTGGGCCAAATTTGAGTAAGTGGCATTGTGACCTGGTGCCTGGGGTCACAACACCACTTAAATTTGACCTGGCTGCCCCTCTGTAATGATGGAGAGCGGCCAGAACAAATCTGCTACTTTGCAGTTGTCTAAAAGTTGTATGGGGGGGAACTAAGCTTGGGATGCAACTGCCCCATAGCAAATAACACACCTGCCCAGAAACAGTACCAAAACAATCCCAATATTGTAACAATTTTAATATAAACTCTCCAAAACCAGACCCCAGGATGGTAGTTGATGGTAGATGTCCCCAGTAATTTGTCAGTTTCGTCATACGGGAGCAATCCCTTCCAGGCCTAGCCCCTAGTATCATATGAGATCCAGCATATATTAGTTTAAGAGTGGGAAGGGTAGGGCTGAAATAAGAAGCCCCAAATGGCTGCCCCTTAGGGGCAGAAAACTTTACTACCCACCAAATGGGAGCTGAGATTTCACCCTCCTGCCACACAATTACTCCTAGACACACCAAAGCCCTATCCAAACTAGTGGGGTGACTAAGGAGCTGTACAACTAGAAATCTGATTTACACAAACATCTGCAGGTGGTGCCTGTACACTTTTGCAGGCATAACTAGTATGTTCAAAAATGGGTGCATAACAACAGAGGCTGGTTTAAGATTGGCAGAAAGGTACCATATTATGCATTTGAGTTATCATTCTTCTGCCTAAGGAGAGAAGCTCTGTGTCTCATCTTTTCTTCCTTGAGGCACAAAAAAATAAGTATTCAGGCCTCTTGTGATCTAAATATTAATAGAGATGGGATTGGGAGATACAAAATTTGGGTTTAGATTTTAAACTAGTTGAAGTTTAGATATTTAGAGTTGAAGCTTCAGTTGGGACCCATGGAAATGTTTTTGAATGTATTTTATTTTAACATTTCATGTTGATAGTATTACTTTGAACAGGGAGTGGTCTGTCGATTTTGTTGTTCAACTGACATTTTCATTTTAAGCATCCAGCAAACACAGAACTATTTTTAGAATAGCCAGTACACACAATACACTTTTGCTGTAGCTGTTTTGGCTAAATGTTTTCATTTACAAGCAAGAAAATCATCCTTCCTCCCCTCCCCTTCAGCCTCACAGTTGTTGCTGCTGTTAGTTTTTGCATTACAGTTGCACTTAAGTGGGCCCCAACTGAGATCAAGGACCCATTGTTTTAGGCACAGTACAAACATATCATAAGATACAATCTCTGCTCCAAAGAGCTTACTGTCTAAATATGTGCGACAGTCAAATGGTTGGCGGGGAAAAGTGGTACAGTGTTTCTGGTGACAAATAAGGACCTTGAGGAGAAATGTGATGAGATGTTTCATGATTTGGGTTTGAAAACTATTGCTTTGTTGAACAACCAGTCAAACTGTGTTAGTGCCAAGTTAGATTATTTTCATGCATTTTATAAAGGCATGGCTTATTTTGTTTGTTTTACTTTTACAGCCATGTTTGACATGGTACAGTAAGGCAGATGGGAAATTTGTACTTACACAAAGAAGAATTCTTTTGGTTTAGAGTGTAAGTTATTGATCCTGTTAGAAAAGGACAATTTTCACAGTTTTATGAAGACTGCAAGAGGGTCTTTAAAACTTTTGCCTCAGGGTGAGAGCTAGGAAAAAATTTAAGCAGTTTCTGGAATACTCCACCAGACACCTCCTAGAAAATGTGCAGAGAGCTGTACTTGATTATTGGAAGAGACAAACCCCTTAATGGCCAGAGTCAGCTGAAGCTGGTTTAATGCTCGCATTACTTTTAGCTAGTGCCAGTGCTAAAAATTCCTTTTTGAAGAAACAAATGAACAGCCTTTTAGAATGAGTGCTGAGAAGGGAAATGCTCTAAAAATATACACACTAATGTACTAAAAATATTGTTCCTGAATCTGATGATCAATTATTGATGATCACATGATGAATTGCATATTTTTATTCATGTTATTAAGGTAGAGCTCTCCTTTTAAGGTCATTTTTCTTTAGAGGCTGTATGTCTTAGCAAGAACACATAGGCACTTTTTAAAATATAACCATCTTCTGAATTTTGTAAGTCGTTATATGTCCAATGGAATGTTGAGAAATAATTCCAGCAATCTGATTGGCTAACAAACAGAGCATTCATTCTTTCTAGAAATACCCTGTATAAACTGGCTGGGGTCAACGGCTCTCAGCAATGCCTCAGGCCATCACCTCCTCCCAGTCAGTCATTAATCTCTAAGAAATGCCCTGCTCCTGGATCATTATTGTTTTAATGTTAGGTTGTGGATATTGCCATATGAGGTAAAAATGACCTTGTGGCAATGTTAAGAAGTAAAAAAACAAAGTGGTTAAATTTTATAGTTTTTAAAACCATTAATAGCCAACGATCCATCAAAAACTAAAGTCTTAAAACAACCCATTGAACCGTTCTTAAAAATGATGACATTCTGCCAGCCTTATTACCTGTGCAAAGCATTTATCCACCAAATATTTCTTCCCCATTTCCATTCTGTATTTGTTACAGTCAATTAAGTAAATTTCAAAATTAGACCTTTTAAAATGTACAATAGCTTTAAAATAGTGTATCAGAACTGACTGCTAATCTTTTAGAAGACACTGAGTGCATGAGATTTACATAATTCATTTTTCTCTAAGCAGAATTCATATTATCATAATAAAAAAGCAAATTTACACTCAAATGGCAAAAAGTATATGTTACTCCCATAGTCCATATTCTGTACTTAATTTTAGTAGTGATATTATGTGCCCCTCATTAAGAAAAATACTTAGGCCTAATCTAGACTTACATTTTGCTGTCATAGCTATGTTGGTTAGGAATGTGAAAAAAATCACACTTAATTAGACATAGCTGTGCCAGCAAAAGCCCTAGTGTAGACATAATTATTTATTCCAGCAAAAGTATCCTTTTACTGGCATAGTTTATTTCATTCAGGGAATGAGTATAAGATGTACTGGCAAAAGAACTCTATTAGATGTGTTTACGTTAGGAGTGTTTGCTGGAAAACCCTTTCTCGTGTAGACAAGGCCTTAAACTCATATTTTAATCTATCATTTTGAAAAGCACTTCAGTCTGTGATCCAGGAGTGGGAGGTTCTGAGACAATTACTTTTAAAAATATATTTCTACCTTTTCCACTGAGCAGAGTATGCATAAACAGGTACAATTCCCACTGTGCTCTGAATAGATCATACCCCTACTGTATATATTACTAATACACCCATAATTTGGCTTTATTGGTAAATCAGATTTAACAATTGCCACCATAAAACCCTGCCTAGCCTTTTTCTCCAACTTTGGCTGTACCTCAGGTGTTCCCAGATTTTAGTTAGCATTTTACATAGTTACTCTAAGTCTTTGTATATTCAGACTGGAGTTAAAAAAATATACCTTTTCAGCATTAATTACCAAGCACCCTCATGCCGGATTCAAGTGCCCAATATTAGCTTGACCCAATAGAGGAGCCCCTCATTTCTACACAGGGTCTTGGTGTCTGCTATTCTGGTACTGTAGGTATATCCAGAGGGAAGGAGGAGTGTCTGTTTTAATGTTTAAAAGAAAAATCTCACTTTTATTTCCTGGAGGCTTACATTCAAGAGACTACTTGAAAAGCTCCTTTTCACATCAGCTGCAAGTAGACATTTATTCAGTCTTTGTTTAATTTAAAACTGTGTTGTTGATAACATTAGCAAGTTCTCTTTTGCCTTGTCCTCTGCCACTTACATTGTTCCCTACAGGGAAATTGCTTCAGAGATTTGTGTTTTACACCCAACTATTTCACATTTTTATCCCTATGTCTCATTTTAAAGTATTCTCTGTATTCTTAGTGATTGTGGTAAAACTAGCACTTTACATTGATTTGTGTTAATTTGTACAATAGCGGTTAAGTAGGGTCACAGTTTTGAAATCTGGGTGCCTAAAGTTCAGTTCCTAAATCCATATTTAAGCACCTAAATAGGATTAGACTCATTTGCAAGGGGGTGAGTATCTACAGTTGATTTCAGTGAGAGCTGGATTGCTCAACACCTCTGAAAATCAGACCACATTTTTCTAGGTGCGCAAGGGTATAAGAGCTTTACTCTGAGCCAAATCTTGTCTTCTCCATGGGTCATAGCACCATATTAAAGGCTGAATACACCTGCAAGTCCTGGACTCCTAGAAAGTACATGAGACAGTTGAACAATATGTGGGAAGTCCTGGTCTACCAGAATGGCCCAGATCTCAATCTGTGGCCAAGTAGCAGTTGGTGCAGTGCAGAAGGAGATTGCAAAGATGGCTTAAAACCACCCCCAGTGCTAGGGTGATTTTCACTGTTCTGGTCCCCTGGCAGAATTTAGAGCAGCCTAATGACTATTATAAGTTTTGTCAGTTGCCAACAAGTTCACAGGGCTACTATTGTTGCTGGAGATCACTGGACCATAGGGACATCCCAGCCGCAGCCTCTGTGTTAGCCTCATGAAAGGGAGTGGTGTGGGAGAAGCAGACTGTGGGGCACTGGATGTTCCCCATATGCTTTGATGGAATCCTTCTGTGCCTGGTTACACCATCTTTTGGACAGCTTTGGTCTTGGAAGGAAGGGCTCAAAGTTGCTCTAAAGTAGCCCAGGATCTGATCTTGTGTATATTCTCAGCTTACTTACCTTTTTGGCTGAATGTCTGTCAATAACTAGGTTCGTGCTAAAACCTCTCCTATACTGGATGGTGATTAGGCTCACATATTTTTTCATTCTAACTAAAATATAGCCCCATAAACTATTGAATTTTCACTGAGGAAAATGTCTGATAACACATCAGTAGTTCTGAACAAGTTAGATTACAGTTAAATGGATCTCTATTTAGTGAAAATTGTTATCGGTTTCTCAGCATTCACTGGTTTGCTTCCTTAAAAGTTTAACAAGAAGTGGGTAGAACTAGCAGTCAAGGAGAAGAGATTTGTCTGAAGAGAATTGCCAGCTCCTTGCCCTTAATTTTGTGTCTTATTTGCTTCTGGAGTGCAGCCAAAAGACTGCTTGGGTCATCAAACATAACAGCTAGCTACTTAAGTAAATTAGAATGTCTGTTTGCAAAGATAAAACTACCCACTCACGAGATTCTCAGATCGTATGTCTCAGAAGGGACTGTTGAAGTCCTACCATCTTGGGATTTGAACATGATGCTACATGACTCACTGGGTTTTCGTCCCACTTAGGAGAGACTGTGGAAGAGGAAATTCAGAGAGAAAAAGTTCAATGATGAAATAGAGAACCAGTGTGTATCCGATGCAGTTCACCCATTTGAGCCAGCCTATCTTTTTGAGGATGTAGTTCTTCTCTCCCTAGTAGAAAGCACAGGGGTCTCTTTAATTTGGAAACTATTTTTAATTTAATTGCTCTTGAAGAAAATCCTGAGTTACAGGAAGAAAAGCTTTTGCAAAACTTGAGCTTGGGTTTGGTTTGGTTTGGTTTTTGAATGCTATGAATCCAAAAAAGCTTGCAAGGTTCACAGAACCTTAGACACCACCACATTCACCCATCAATAGTTTATATCCTCTTTCATGTTTAATTTTCTTCAGTATTGTCTCCACTTTTGAAACCTAATAAAATGGGTCTGATATTGCTGTGTGGCCATTTGATCAAGACTTAGAGGAAACCATTAAGTATTAAGTGCTAAAATTATTTAAAAAGAACATTACAAAAATGATTTCTTGAGAGCAAAAAACTGATGCCTGATACAGGCAGGCAGTCAATTAATAGACACTAAAAAGTCACAAATACCAGTATATGCCAGGATCTAAAGCAGGCCTGCCTGCTTCAGACTTGAGAAAATTCATCATCATCTTTGTACAGCGATGTCTTTCTGGTAATGGCACATTAGATACCTTGAGGCAGTGGGACATAGCTAGTAGTTGCAACAACAGAGAAAATCTGAATTTGAACTTCTTTTTTAGGGCTGGGTATTAATTCTGCTGTCCACAAATGATTGGATCTGTAATTCCCTGTAATTCTCATTACTTAAAAGTTGTGGGGAATCATAGTAAGAATCATTTTGTTTGTGAGGTAGGGCAGTGGGGGATTGCAGTATAGCTTATGGCATGGTATTAGTATAGCTAAAGTGACCACTCTCCCATATTATCACTGGACTGTCATTCAGTGAAGTCAAAGTGGTAGAGTTTGTAATATCAGACCCTTTTGTGAAAGGATAAGAACATACTGACTTCACAGAATGATGATCATATCAAAAGTAAGTGTGTCCATTTTAGCTGCTATTATTTCTGTACATACAGTTAGCATTCAATTAGCTATGGCCATACCTGCTCTATGTATGTTCTGTCTTGACTCATATTGCTTACTTTCACCTGTGCTTTTATAGCTCAATTCAGCAAAGCAATTTAGCCCGTGCTTAGCTTTAAGTACATGATTACTCCCATCACAGTGCATGCTTTCCTGAATTGTGACTTAAAAGCACGGATGTTGAAGGTAGGGAAATGTGTGGCATTGGGAGGTAAAGAATTGTAGTTTTTAAATTGAATAAAGCCATCCCAGAGCCTTAAAATTCCATGTGATCTGCAGTGGATTTCCTATTTTGCAGGATGGATTTCACTGAATAATAGTTTCTTTAAAGAGACAAGGTGGGTGAGGTAGTAACTTTTATTGGGCCAGCTTCTGTTGTGAAAGAGACAAGCTTTCGAGCCACACAGAGCTTTAAAACGAACATGCCTATCAGACGGTCATTTAAGGTTCTCGGGACTGTTTGCAGAAGTCTGTCTTGTGTGCTAGGTTAAAGACTAAAAGTTCTCTTCATCCTCTGCAGTTTGGGCCACAGATCAGTAGAACCAGCTATTCTGCCTTATCGTCAGGCAGACAAGGTGGAAGAGGTAATATATTTATTGGACCAACTTTAGCTGGTGAGAAAGACAAGCTTTCAAGCCACACAGAGCTCTTCTTCAGGACCGGGAAAGGTGCTCCCAGCATCACAGCAAAATGCAGGGTGGAACATAAGGCGCAAGGTGTTTAGCATAAGTAATTAGCACACATTTTAAGTAAGGCTAAGATTTTGTCTCAGATATTTTAGTAAAAGTCACAGACAGGTCAAGGGCAATAAAGAAAAATTCATGGAAGCTGTGACCTGTCTGTGACTTTTACTAAAAATATCTGTGACAAAATTGTGATCTAGGGGTCCCCACACTGCTTGATGAGCTTGGAGAGGTTGGGGGACTGTTTGAAAGCCAGAAGTGGGGTTTCAGGAAAGATTTCTTTCAGGATGGGTTCCCCATTTAGTATAGGTTGTAGTTGTTTGATACCCCCTATGGGTTCCAGTGTGGGATAGTAGGTGATAACTAGAGGTGTGCAATAAGAGGGGATTTATTTCTATATTGAAGAAGGTTCTCTTGGGGTATTTGGGTGGCTGATTACAAGATGTGATCTACTTCTCTGGTGGAGTGCCCTTATTTGGTGAAGGCGGTTTTAAGTGTGTTAAGGTGTATTTTCTTCAGGCAGGCAGAACAGCCTTTCCTCCCGTCTCTGACTTCACTCCTCACCCAATGGTGCTTCCCTTCCCTTCATTGCATCACAGGGAGGAGAGTGGTGCAAGGAGCAGGGCATGGAGACAGAGAGAGTGGCTGGGTAGAGGAGGAAGCAACCCTGCATTCACTAACTCACGCATCCCTTCCAATCCCTGCTGTAACATTCCAGTGATGTGTAATGGGAGAAGATGAAGAATAAAAGATAAGTAGGGCATAAAGACATGTTTCTCCTTTCTCCCTCTCCTCTAAAATACCCCTTTAACCTCTGTCTGCTATGTGGCTTCAGGGGAGGTGAAGACAAGCAGAGGATAAAAGGGAGAAGGGTAGAGTAGGATAGACTTCTTTGGGATGGAAAGAGGAAGAAGAGAGGGAATACACTGGGGAATAGCATGTGTAGAGCTGACTCAATAACCGGGTTAGGAGGAGAATCCCCAAAGGATTATTCAGTGAAAAAAGGATTATTCATTTGCAAAATTTGATTGCCAAAAAGAGATTTGACCAGCTGTGCTCAAGGGCAGTGGGGAAAGTAGATGAGACCTTTGTGTGTGGAGGAGGCAGCAAAAGGAACACTGGGGCAAGATAAACACAGAGAAAGAATGAGAGAGAGAGAGATGGGAACCTGGGAAGGGGATGGGGGGAAGAGAGAGAAATGGTAGAGAGAAAAGAAGGAAAAAAGAACATATGAAGAGGGAGACAGAGAGCAATGGAGAGATCAGTGCTCAGGTCCTGTGGCAAGGGGGCCAGAATGAGTAAGAGATACAGTGGTATAAAGAAATGTATCTAGTGCACTCCATGTAAAAGTGTTTGGCCACTGTGTTGCTCCTTCCATGGCTATGGCTAGCAGGCAGCATAGTGCCAGATCCTCTGTGGGGTAAATCACTGTTGCACCATTAGCTACGCACTATATTTAAATGGCAAAATAAGTGAATTAATTCATTCTGTCCCCAAGTGCCCATGCCTCTGGGTCCTACCACTGAAAACACCTCTCTCATTTCAAAATGACTTGTGTAAATTTCCTGTGCAACCTTGGCATGCCATTGTGGCTTTCTGCACCGCAGTTCCCCATCTGTAAAATGAAGATTAGCTTAAAATGGAGAGGAGTTAAGGCTGTGAGGCCCTCAGATACTAATGGGAGCTGTATAAGTACCATAGATCAATTGATTGATAGATGTTAAAAAATCCGTACTGGGGAAAAAACCAACTAATTTGTGCTGCCTCTTCCCCTGCTTTGTCTTTCCATATGTGTCTTAAGAATCAATGAAGTGTCAGCATCCTGTTGGTAACTTTTAGCTGCAGGTTATAGTTTGTGTCTGAAATATTGTAAAACCAGATATAATCTCTTTCCATTAGCTCCTTTGATCATACACTGGCCTCCCTTGCTTCCTCTTGAAAGTGTCGCTGCCCAAAAGGTACTCCTGCATGTGTGTTACAAACTTAGCGGCATCCTGCAGGAACTGTAAATTCCAAGCAGTGATTCACTAGTTATCTAAAAATGGAGTCGGACCCAAACCTTCACACCTCTCCCAGATTCAATCTTGTTTAGATTGTGTATTTTCCCCTTCATTAATATTCATGTAATTACACATATGTACTTTGTTTTTGTTGCGTACCAAAAAGGCTGATTGACTGAGGGAAAAGTTATTCCTTTGTCATTTTCATCCTTACCCTAAATATAAAATACCAAAGATCATTATGAATTTCCCGGCCAGTTTGCAGCCATCAGATAATTTTTGAGAAGATTTATATGAGCTTCTAGACTTTGAGGAGTTTATCTGAACTGATGAACCTCTTGATCCTCCCCCCATATAATGACCCTGGGTTTTCTGATCACCTACAGCTTTCCTGTCTCCCTAAAGTGTGCTCTCCAGGTACTGATTTTGCCTTCGTTGGACATCTTTCATGGACAGTGTCTTCTTTCCTCTAAAATATTTGATATTTTTAATCAAAAAACTGAAATTTTTTGGCTCAACACTTACAATTTTTCAGTCTATGGTCAATTTTTTTTTCATTTTTTAATTGAAAATGTTATGGGTTTTAAACTATTTTTTCCAGTGTTTCAGCCAACAACTTTTTCCACAGGAAAAAAGTATAATTTTCCAGCCAGTTCTCCATGTAAATTCACTGGATTCCTGTGTTGCTGTGGCTGCCAGATTTATTCACTGATATTGTTCTATCACTTGCACCTATCACTATCGTGTCTACAATAAGCACTACATGGAACTTGTGTTTTGGGCCTTCCTCATTTGTGCAGTGCTCCCACAACTCTGACTGATTTCAAGGGGAATTGTGGGTGGAGAATATCTCTAGAAATCAAGCTACTGGTCTATTATATCAGGTGACAGCTCATCAGATGTGGTCTGTTTAGCATCCTGTTGCAGAGAAAGCAACAACATTTTATTATTTTCTTGAGAAATTGGCTTGTCTCCAACTCCCAGTTTTCATTTGCCTGAGGATTTACATTGGATCTTAGCGACTATGTGCCTTAATTTGGAGTTATATCCCAGTCTACCTCACCGACATCCATCAGTAATCTGATTAAATCTACATCTGTCATTTGATGTAATAGAACTGGAGTCATCATAAGTGAACATTGTCACAGGATCAATTTTTTCCTGCTTTGAAAATAAACATTTCAGTTTAGCCTCAGATGTGGCCCTTTTTGTTCTTTGAAATATCCCCCTCCCCGCCTGTGTGTGTGTTTTTGTTTGTTTGTTTGTTTGTTTTTAGATATACTGTATATTATTTCCACTTTAGTTTGAAAAAACAGTGGAGAAGATATAAAGCAAAGATAGGAATGTAAGCAGCTAGCTTTCTAAACAAAGTAAGCTGGATAATAAATACAGCATTAGTCGCTATTTGCATCTTCATGTAATTATTCAGTCTTTATTGACATAAAATCTCTTGAAGATATTTTAAATACAAGATATGAGGAAAAACAAGGGAAAGTTAGAGATTGTTAAATTATTTAATATCCACTCTCTGGAAGATTTTTTTTTAAATAGGAGGAGTGTAGGTCAGTAATGTCAAGACATTCTGCATTGCTTGTCTTTATCACCATGCAGAATCTTTTTATTAAGGCAGCATAGAAAGAATAGATTTATGGACTGAAGGTACAATGTTTAATATGTCCATATCCATCTAGATTGACAGTTCCTACAGACATGAATTTCCCAGGAGAGAGAGTGTTACTGGTGTCAGTGGATGGCATCATTTACTTCAATGTTCCATTATTAAATTGATAACAAGATAATTCCTCTGCTTCTCAGAGACATGACAGGGTTTACAATTGTTAACTCTCTTATTGCATGGGATTTGCTATTCTAGGTAGTTTTTAATAAGAAGCTTATTTTTATTTCAGTTCTGCAACAAATCAAAAACTGCAATGAAAAAGCAAAGTAAAATAAAAACCTGGGCAGGTCTACAAGGCAACACATTTTAACTGGCTCCTAAAAGTTTTTAACAAGAACACATTTTTTGGATGCTGATTATTTTTCACTACTGTACATTTAAGTGTGTGTGTGTGTGTGTGTGTGTGTGTGTGTGTGTAATATTTATTATAAACAGAATATTATTTCTGGTGAGATGGATTTTAGAATTTTTTCATTGTATAAACTAGCAATTCGGAGTGTAAGATTCCATGCAGCTGTGCACAAAAGAATTGTGTACACCAGATGGAAACAGGTGGGATTCCAAGAGCCTGATGAAGAGGCAAGGTGGAGAGTAAAAATAATTATCCAAATCAATGATTTGGGAGTAGGAAACTGCAATTATTTATTTACTGTCTCATTGTTTCATTTTGTGCTCCCACTTATCTGTCTGTATTTATTTGTTGTCTCTTGCCATATGCTTTAATAGTAAGCACCTTAGGGCAGGGACTGTCTTTTTCTTCTATGTTTGTACAGCACGTAGCACAATGGGATTCTGGTCTCTGAGTGGTGTTCTTAGATGCTTCCTCAGAGCAAATAAGACATCATAATAGGAAGCAGCATAATAGTCTGACAAATCTTTGCCAAATTGCTAACATATGATAGTGATGAGCTATACCTGAACAGTTCACTGCAGCTTGGGGGAAAAAAACTTGAGTTTAATGGGCCAAATTCATAGGGGGAAAATGGTTTTAAGGCACCTATAATGGGGCAGAGAGGCCCCACACCAGCAGAGAAGGTGTTAAGGAGGGCCTATGGGCCTAGCTAGCCCCACCACTGGTATACCTGCAGCCAGTGCCAAACCTGGAGTGGGGAATAAAAGGAGAGAGCCTGGCTAAGTTCAGGGCTGATCCAGGAAGGAAGCTAGAGCTCTGCATCTTTGCCTAAAGGGAGCTTTGCTCGCCAAGTTGTGGAGATATGGGCCTGCTAGCTGGAGCATCCACTGGGGAGGAGCAGTTAGACCCCAAGGAGCAAGTGACACACAAGTTAGAGACTGTTTGGGACCTGAGCCCAAAGGAAAGGGCAGGGATGCCTCACAGGAAGACTGGTGGGAGGCCCAGTATTGAGTTGGGTTTGCTTTTTGTTTTAGAGCATTTCAGCCCTGCAGAAAAGAATAGGACTGAAAGGACAATTAGCTAGTGGACCAGGGCCCACCGCAATGGACACTGGAGATAGAGACTTCTTCTTTCCCCTCCTCCCCCCATGATCTCATCAGGGCATCTGGAAGGTCCACAAGGGGGCGCTGCTCTAGCCACATCTCTACAGCACCTTTTCACTGCCACAATTCTGACACTGGTACTTGGTGAAACTTAGAGCAACTACGGAATGTTCTGAGTTGCACTAGCTTGTAGTGGCCCTTCATGAGTTATTACTCTGGCAAAGAATGGCTCCTGACATGCTTCCTAGACTTGAGGGTACAGAGGTAGGCTAGCATAAAGTCATTACATCAGTTCTATACAACCAAAGGAACCTACCCCTTTTGCAACCACTTTATGCCACTGGAGTGCCACAAAATAGGGCAGAATATGGCCTACGGCCTGCAGTGTGCATTCATTCTTTTATCTGATACAAAGTTACAGCAAACTTTGGTTGGCCTTTTTTGTTTTTAAGTAAGGACTGAGGCATTTGCTTGTAATAACTGAAAAATATAGCATGTGGTAAACTATTTTCATTGAACAGCCATCATCCTGCTGCATTTGTAAGTGCTTTCATGAAATGTGCTAGATGGGAATGGGAATGCTTACTGTGTCTGGGTGAAACAGGACGAAGGTTAGATTTGAGTGCCACGTAGCCCTTGTTCTGGCCTCTGTATAGTGGTGAATTTCGCTCTGAGATTAAGATCCAGTTGATAACTGTTTGCCCTGTTTTACCAAGCCTTCATGGGTGATGAACACCACCCCATTTTCTCACTGCTTTCTGAAAGATCACCCCAACCTGTGATTTTTGTTAATAATTTACAAAGCCTATTCCTGCAGTTTGTCTGTTCCTTTTCTTACAGGGTAAATTCTTTGAAATTAAGGAGTTCTCTTTGGGAGCAGTTGGGCTCAATTTCTCCAGACCAAACCAGTCTAGGGTCTAAGCTATGTTTTATTGGTTTAGGATGGGCAAAATGATTTGGAACTAATCGCGACTTTCCAGGATTGTGCTCTTCCTATTTATCCAAACCAAATGCAATTCATTTCTGAAGTTTAGATAAACTCAGAATAACCTCATATATACATTACATACTTTTTCTATCTACCAATCTCTGTTCTCTCTGCCCATCAAGCCATTCTTCCTCTTCCATATCTTAGTCAAGTTAGTGAACTCTCCTTTTCAAATAGGCAACTATTACAAACCTAATCCTTCTACCTCCCTGCAGCTCCTTCCTAGTTTTACAGCCTTCAGCAGAAATTTCTCAAAGTGAAAATACCCAGTTTCTTTCTGTTCATGGAGATTTTCAAAAGTACTTCAGAATGCATTGTTTGGTGTAGAGTATGGAGTGATAGCACAGGTTAAAGCCAGCAGTAGTTTTTAAATGGAACTTGGTGCAGAACTTTCATAACACTCAGGTTAATCGAGGATAATCCTAGGGATAAAGAGGGAAGGAAATAAAGAAAAAACAATTATGGGTAGGGTGGCTGTTGTTTCTTGAGTATGGGGAGAATGTCTATAGGATTGGGAGAATAGTCTAGGAAGAGAAAAGGGATAGGGCTAGTGGAGGGAGAATCATAAGTATGATCATTGAAGATAGATAGGACTGAGATCTGTCTGAGATAGCTACTGTATTGAATATAGGAATGTTCATCTTAAAATCCAACTATCTAGAGACCTGTCAGAACCTTTGAATCTACTGAGGCTTCCCCTCTTCCCTCCAGAGCAGTAACTGGAGAAATTGTGTGAACTAATCTATACCTTTTGAATACTCCAGATAAAGCTTTAAAATGGCCTGTTTTTAAATAGAAATGGTCAAGATGGGTAGACCCAAAATAGGTCCAATCTTTTTTCTTTTTGTTTAGAAAGTCTTTATAATGAATTCTGTGTGTTAGGGGGTAAAAGGCCACAAATATTTCCATGTTCCTTTTACTTAAAAATTAAAAACCAAAATCACAAAATTCATGATGCAGTCATATACGCATAGGGAAGGGAAGAAATATTTATGAAGGAAAGAGGTTTCTGTATCAAGCTTTTAGAGGGTTATTATGAACAGTAAGGAAAAATATGTTAAAGGTTAGGAGAAGTACCTTGACAGTGTCCTTTTAAGTAAAACAACTACTAATGCATTAGTTACAGAACTGTGCAAAATGGAGCTTTTTGTACTGTAGTTAAAGAACCTAGTATTCATCTTACAATTCCTGATCCGAATGGCAGATTATAGTGCAAAAAAAAAAAGTTTTCTTTCGGGGCTTTTTTTGCTGCATGAATTCTATTGCTGCATGAATAATCAAGAAAATCCCGTCCCTAATGCAGCCTGTTCTGAACGTGCAGTCTGACTTAAGTTCACAAACTTTTTCTTAGTAAAATTGTTCATCCTTGTAAGCACAGGGAGAGATTGTCACTCGCCCGTGTGCCCGCTCAGGGAGTAAGGAATCCATTTACTCCTCTCCCTGGACTACTCATATCACGGGGAGTAGTGTGAGGGAAAGCAGTGTCTATGGGGCCACTCCTCCCCCCTCCAGCATGGGTGGGAGGGGAGTAGGCTATGCTACACCTCACCTCCCACACACGCACATATACACGCTGGCCAACGTAGTTAGCTGGTGCAAAGAGGAAAGTAATCTGTGCCCAATACAGAGTTGGCACTTCTGTTCTGGACCAAGGGGTGAACTGGGCATCAGATTGTGATACAGTCATGACTGGTTCTCTAGACTGCTTCTAAGTCAGCACAACCACATGCTGCCCCTTATTCAGGGTTTATGGTAAAGCCACAATTTAGCCCACATTCATTTACGAGATGTTACATTTTAGCGGTAGCTTTATTGCATGCTCTATTGGTCAGTCAATAGACTACTTATGTAAGTAAGGTGAGCAAGATTTGGCCTAAGATTTATCTCAAAACCATTGTTCAAATAATCAGAATTAAAGTTTTCTCTGTATTTCTATTATAAATTATCTTTTCTGGACTCCTGACAGGAGTCAAATATAAAAATTCATTCTGAGTTGGTCCTTGGGAGACAAGGTCTAGGCTGCGCATCACTCTACCTTTACAAATTTTTTGAAAATTGTCATTAAATGCTTAAATTCTAAGGATATGTTTGTGGGAAATTGCTCTGTAGGTTCATATACTTTTTCAAACTGGCATTTTAGAGGCCAGTAGTCTATAGAGTGCTATAACGGGGGAGAGGATCCAGAAATTTTCAATTAATGGATATATTATTTTACACTAAAAAATGAAGGGAATGATTTTTACCCTTTGTCCTTTTTGCTTCCCTTATTTTCCATCCATTGTATATAATAAGTATATGGGTTTTACTCTGCATTTTCTTGATAAATTCCCAGCCCTGTGTTTTTAGGCATTAATACATGCCTCCGACATCACCAAAGTGCCCTACCTGGCTATTAAAACATGATTTTGTTATTGATATCAAGTGAAATTTGCCTAACGACAGAGGCTTTTTTGTAAAAAAGCTAGTAGAAGGAACACAAGTTAAGTAATGAACCCTGTTCCCAGAGCTGCACTAGTATCATTGATGCTGTTGAATGAAAGAAAGATGTAAACAAAACTGAGCTCCGTTAGAAATGCAGAAAAAGCAATATTTATCAAATGAAAAAGGATAGATCATTACCTACAAGAGTAGCTCTCATATTATTTGTCCCAGTCTCATCTGAGGGAGTAGTCCCTTGAGTAAGGACTGTTTACAAAAGTGGAGGATTGGGTTTGAAATAGGAAAATCAGTTTTAATTTCAAGTTGTAAGAGAACATTGGGAAAGAGAGAGAATAAAACAAAAATATTATTTTTCAAACTTTCTCATCATATTTTTCACATGAACATTTACAGTGGAAATGCAATTTCTGCTTTCAACTATATTATTGTTACCATGATCCACTACGTTAGACACAGGTACATACATAATTTTAAATGTGAATACTAACATTAATCAATATTTAATAAACATGTTCCCTCTATTCGGCACTGGTGAGGCCACATCTGGAATACTGCGTCCAGTTTTGGGCCCTCCCCCACTAAAGAAAGGATGTGGACAAATTGGAGAGAGTCCAGCGGAGGGCAATGAAAATGATTAGGGGGCTGGGGCACATGACTTACGAGGAGAGGCTGAGGGAACTGGGCTTATTTAGTCTGCAGAAGAGAAGAGTGAGGGGGGATTTAATAGCAGCCTTCAACTACCTGAAGGGGGGTTCCAAAGAGGATGGAGCTAGGCTGTTCTCAGTGGTGTCAGATGACAGAACAAGGAGCAATGGTCTCAAGTTGAAGTGGGGGAGGTCTAGCTTGGATATTAAGAAAAACTATTTCACTAGGAGGGTGGTGAAGCACTGAAATGGGTTACCTAGGGAGGTGGTGGAATCTCCATTCTTAGAGGTTTTTAAGGCCCAGCTTGACAAAGCCCTGGCTGGGATGATTTAGTTGGGGTTGGTCCTGCTTTGAGCAGGGGGTTGGACTAGGTGACCTCCAGAGGTCTCTTCCAACCCTAGGCTTCTATGATTCCATGTTTTCTTAATTAACAGCGCCTTGAAACACCACATATCTTGTTCCTCCTCCTTCGTATACTCCCAGTAGAATTTTCAAACTTCATTAATAACACTTGAGGAAATCTAACTCATCTACTTATAATTATACTTATTCACCTTTGTTGCTCTATAGCTTTTTCCTGCTTAAAAAAAAATAATGGTTTAAGTTGAACTTGAATTGTTTCGTAGATTTCCAATGTACTTCAGATTGTGACTCCAGAATGTTTTCAGGGTATCTTTCTGTCTTAGTCATGGGTTCTTGGGCAGCATCCAGCCAGTGCAGCATTTTATATAGTTCTTTACCCTTCAATTTCTGAATATATACATACTTTCCTAAACTTAGTTTTGATAATGAAGTATGAAACACAATGAGCTTCAACTTTTGATGCTCTTGGATATTTAATACAAAAAACTGCCTTGTTAAAAAGTATTTATTATTGTTGATGTTTGTTTTATAAGCACTTAAGTCATCTTGAGTATTCCAAGATAACTTAAATGCTTATGAAATAGAGTTCATAGATTTCAGTACCAGAAAGGACAATTGTGATCATCTAGTCTAATCTCCGGAATAATACAGGCCACAGAACTTCCTGTCCTGTAACTATAAAAAGATTTTTGTTTTTTTTTAAATGTGTTATAAAGGAATGTCATTAACAGAATTGACATATTATTCCTCTCATATACTTTAAGGGGTGCAATAAAACACACCAACAGTGACTGCACATGTTTAATCAATAATTTGTTTGTTTTTATATTTATGCTAGTAGGTATACAACTAAAGATATATACATTTAATATATTAATAGGAGAAATATAGTACTTCAAAATCTTTTATTTTGCCAAGAAAAAAACAAAAACAACTCTTTAGAACAATGCAATTTTTCATTTTTATTGAAGAAAAAGAGAGATTTATATTTCACATTTCTTTTTATAAAAGCATGAAACTGCTTTTGGCAGTTAAATTGTTCTTTGGGCAACTCCTTTTATTTTCCCTGGAACCATGTTCATCATTTCTCCTGCCCCTTTCACCCACTTCCCTGGAGAGTTTAAATAGCTCATCTTCCACATATTTTCCAACCATAAAATTTGCACAGAGGGAACTAGATACATTCATGGAGGATAGGTCCATCAATGACTATTTGCCAGGATGGGCAGGGATGGTGTCCCTAGCCTCTGTTTGCCAGAAGGCTAGGGACATCCCTTCAATTCTATTTTTTTTCTTCTAACCTCTTCCTTTATTTCTGCCCTCTGTAGGATCTCTTGGGCTAAATTCTCTGCTGGTGTAAGGGCTATAAGAGAGGCTACTGGAGAGAGACAGAATGTCCATTGACTTCAGTTATTTATGCCAGCAGAAAATATGACACTCTCATTCTTCTGATGTCCCTCAAAGTATATGATGGAGTCTCCTAAGGTCTGGCAGTCCAGGCCAGATGCTGTCTTCTAGTCTCAGTTCACTGGGTACTGTCACATAAATTGGAAATTGGCTGAAGGCCCATATCAACAATGTATTGAGTTGGAGAGCGGTATCTAGCCGGAGTATCAGAGATGACATATTAGATCCAGTTTTATTTAAAACCTTTAATGATCTGGAAGCTGAGATAATCAGCACTTAATTACATTCACAGATACAAAAACTGAGAGGTGTAGAGAACAACAGGCAGGTAAGAGAAATAACAGACAAAGACATTGAGAGACTGCAACAATGGCCAGAAAATAACAAATGAAATTCACCTTGGAAAAATGAAAGCTAAATCATCTTCAGGGAAAAGAATGCGAATAATCTTAGAGGGAGAAACCTGGAAACAATAGCACTGAAAATTGCCAGGAGGTGCACGTGAACAATAAATTAGACCTCAATCTTGCAAAGATTTAACCCTTTTTGTAACTTTATGCATGAGTAACACTCTTCCCTACTGCCATTCCCTCATTAAAACAAACTTACTCCGAATGGCCTGCAATCCCATCTCTTCCCCTAATGGGGGCATTAAACTAGAGATTAGAAGACATTAGATATTTGGTGGAGCTACTCAGATGTATAGTGAATGTCAGTGTTACATCCCTCCCACCCCCCCGGGTCAAATCCTAGCGTCATTAACATCAATGGGAGTTTTGTATTTCTGTGCTGCCAATCTAGATTGTTAACTCTTTGGAGCAGCGACATGTCTTCTTACCTATCTGTAAAGAGTCTATAATACTGTTGATATAGTAAGTAGTAATAAACTATTAAAATTACAGTTTTGTCTCCAGTAAACAGCTAGGTTCAGTAATGCACCTGTTAGATACAGTGCCTAAGCTTGCTTCTGTTCTCATCGACTGTTTGGGAGCAGAATTGGGCTCTATATGTTGATGACAATGTAAACTACTGTAAAATTAGGGTTGTGTAGTATTGCCAGCTTTGCTGAATAATTGTTTTTTAATACTGAAAACATTGATAATCTGTGGATCTTTTTTGCCTTCAATGTGCAGATACAGTGCTATAATAGTTACTGGTTGGAAGTACAACAGGATTCTGTGTCACTATACATAGTAGGTATAATTCACGTATACAGCAGCTTACAAATTATTGGATGTATTTTCTTTTCAGATTGTAATTGCCAGTATCATGTGCAGCTACAACAAGGATGACTGGACTGAACTTTCAAAAATGGCTGAGGTAATTGTTCCTTAACATGTTTCCTCATCTTTTATGTCTTGTTTTTATTTTTCTTAAATAAAGAGCTGCAATAAGAAACTCTACAGAAGAAATAGATTCAAAGTAAAAAATGAACATTTAAAGCATGTCCATCATAATTTGTTTATTCTGTGTTTTCATTAAAATGAAGGAAATGTAAATTTAAAGAACATCTATTCCATAAAAGCCTGTCCCTTGGATTTTTACACACTACCTGAAAAGCCTTTAGTCTCTGAATCCACATACTTTTTATTTGCATTTTAAGCAAACTGTATATTATGATGAATGCCCTGATAAAATTTAATTCTACCTTTGAGAGCCTAACTTGATCTTACCTTGCCTACAGGCACACTAGTTTGACAGCACCAGAAGAAATTTTGAATATAAAACTCTTGAATATTTAAAGTATAAAAGGCTCATTTAATGCTATTCTAGTTTTAATACAGACTTGCAAAAATGATAGCAAAGAAAGCCATTTTATATAATAGCAGTCAGCAGGTTTTCTGTAATATAAATCCAATCTTGCATAAATGCAAACAACCAACCATACGCCTGAAATTTGTATTTCAATTTGAAGGAAAAAAAGCTATTAAAAATATTTATGTCCATGGTGAATATCATAAGAAATACTTGATTAAGACAGCATATTTTTTAAATATGAAACAGATTTTGTTCCTCAAAGGTTTACAATGTCCACAGGAAATAGAGAGGTGTATATCCAAATCAATGTTAGAAGCTTTAATGCCCTTTGTGAAGAAAAAACAATCAGCTAGTCCTTATTCTTAGCTTTAGTTCAGAATTAATTACATTATAAATACCACACACATAAATAATTGGGGGTGTGCATATATTTATGAGTGTATATATATATGTGTGTGTGTGTGTGTGTGCATATATGTATATATGTATGTATATAATTGATTTTTCTTCACAAAGCCTTCTAAAGCCTCTTAGAGTGATCTGGAATGATGCTTCTCTATTTCCTTTGGTCATTTTAAACCTATGAGGAAAAAAAATCACTTTGGGGATTTAGGGAAGTGAAATTAAACATTATCAGTAATTGGCTTTGTGATCTTCAACACTAGGTCCATTTTATACCTGTATTTACTTAATTGACCATGAAATCTTTTGCGGAATCCATGCTTGACATGAGCTTTACCACTTTTAAACTGACTATGATGAATGGCTTTATCATGCCGCTTACTCCTCTTCTTTCTTTTCTATAAGGCAAAATGTTTAGTGTTCTTTTATCTGTAATTGCTATCAATTTGAAAAAAAAAGACACATTTTGAATCTGCAGTTGTATTAGCAGTAGCACTTTGGAAACGATGGAGTTGTTGGATAAATATATTTTGTAAAGTGTGATGTAACTTACATACTCAAAGT
Source organism: Chrysemys picta bellii (assembly GCF_011386835.1). Lineage (NCBI taxonomy): Eukaryota > Metazoa > Chordata > Testudines > Emydidae > Chrysemys > Chrysemys picta. The sequence goes on along the minus strand of NC_088798.1, from coordinate 36,469,100 downwards.
AATTCTTAATGTCCGCAGCTTGGAAAGCACCTAGCATAATTAATAATAAAATGCAGTAATATTTCTGTACCATATTTAAGGCCCTATCCAGAAGATAATAAATGTGGCCTTCCAGAGTGCATAAGCCCCAGAAGGTTGTGAATTCTGTCTCCACAGGAGACCGACCTATTCATGTTAAAGGTCAGCTTGTCATGGAAGCCAATAACAAAAGTAACAACAGCTTCATAGTCACAAGTTGCAGAGCTGACTAGGAAGTGGAAGGCTCATGAAAATGATGGATAGCTTTTCCCATGATCACATTCATTCAAAGCTGCTGAAACTTGTCACACAGCAGGCAAAAGTTACTCCAGTTCAATAAGAAAAAATGTAAATACAGAACAGAATTCTAGTTTTGGGGCAAGTACAAGACAAAATGAATGGATGCTGTGTCTCGAGCTCTCTGCCAGAGTAACTTGGTGAGGAGAAAATGAAATCTTTTCATTTGCTGACATTGGATCTGTCAGTATTATTTTTATTTTTAATTTCTGCTAATTACCTTAGAGAAAAGGTATTTTGGGAAATATTATTTATTCTTAATTGGGTCTTCCATGGGCTTTTTCTTGTTCTCTACTTTTTAATTATTTTTATTTTCTGAGGTCAACAACAAACACTATGCCCTGATGCAAGCAATTATACAGAGTATACAGTTATGGAATCCACTTCTGCAGTTGGGAAACTTTTACCACTAACTTTCGTGATTAGTCTTCGAAGCACAGGAGTTATCTGTGTGTACCAGCAACTACTGAACTTCTTTCTGACTTCTTGTCTAAATGTGCAGTGGCTAGTGTCTCCTTTTGGAGCATTTCACAGTATCAACTCAAAGAGGGAATTTGGTTGATTTATTTTGAAGAAGAACATTTTTTAAATAGTGTCTGACCTTTTAATTTCCTTTTAGCTTATTATAAATGTCACTTTGTGATTTTTCACATTTTCATCTTTCTATTATATATTTCTTCTAAAAATCTTTAAGTAACTTCCCTTCTTCCTACTCATCAATGGAAGCAGACATCAGCTTTTTCTGATGAACAAATGATGCATGAATTTAGTTTAACTGCCATTTCCATGTTTATAGAGGGTTGATTCTAACAAAGTTTTCAAAATTACCAGGTCTGAGGCATAGAGAAGAGGTTGCAAACTGAACTACTAAACACCTCTCCATGCCAACACAAAACATGAGCCGGGTATAATCTTTATAAATAGATCATTTTAGTGATTGGGACATTTTGGGGTTGATCCAGGCTACTAAGGGGTTCGGTCAATGTCTGCTTTGTAATCCTGGGTGTCTTGTGATTGTGCAACTTTGGTTCAGAAATGTGACCCAAACAGCCAGCCAGCAGCCCACAAGCTTCACCCTGGCTTTGTCCACTTGGATGCTTCTTGCAGGCTGACCTTAGAACCTTTCGAGCCCCAAACTTGCCCCACATCATCTTCCTGCAGGGTCCAGATCCTCTCACTGGATTCTTACAGAAAAAGTATTAGGTTCACTACCTATACAGAGACTGTATAACAGGGGTGGGCAAACTTTTTGGCCCGAGGACCACATCAGGGAAAAGAAATTGTATGGCGGGACATGAATGCTCACAAAATTGCGGTGGGGGTGAGGGCTCTAGTTGGGGGTGCAGGCCCCAGGCTGGGGCCAGAAATCAGGAGTTCAGGGTACAGGAGGGTGCTCTGGGCTGGGATTGAGGAGTTCAGAGGGTGGGAGGGGGATCAGGGCTGGGGCAGGAGATTGGGGCATGGGGAGAGGCTTAGGGGTACAGGCAGCGCTTACTTCAAGCAGCTCCCAGAAGCAGCGGAACGTCCCTTCTCCAGCTCCTACACAGAGATGTGGACGGGCGGCTCTGCACTCTGCCCCGTCCACAGGTGCCGACCCTGCAGCTCCCATTGGAGCGCCAGAGCGGGGCCATTGGAGCGTGTAAAAGGCAGAGGGGGGCCATGCTGCTGCTTCCGGGAGCTGTATGGAGGAGCCCCCGACCCTGCTCCCCAGCTGGAGCACCAGAGCAGGGCAAGCCCCAGATCCCACTCCCCAGCAGGAGCTCAAGGGCCAGATTAAAATGGCTGGTGGGCCGGATCCGGCCTGTGGGATGTTGTTTGCCTATCCCTGCTGTATAACATTCCAATCTATCAGTTTACTAAAATCACACACTTTACTGAGTTTAGCCAGCACTGATGACTTACAATGGAAGCAAAACAAGTTTGTTAACAACAGATCATGGATTAAGAGATACAAAGTAAAAGAAATAAAGGAAGAGCAAATAAAAGTGAAAAAAGCATCTAGAAGTATAAAATGTAATCTAGCAAATTCAAGATGGTTTTTCTCTCAATCAAAGTTTCTTTCTAGCTTTTTACTGGCTGGTCTGGCCAGGACCCATCACAGAGATCAAATGTCTTTGTTTCTTTGTCTCCTTAAAGTGATGGAACCTAGGGGTTCACTCCCCTCTGTTTATAGTTCAGTGAACCTTTGAAATTTATTCTTCTGAAGGGTAGCCACAGATAAAGTTCGTTAGCTCATGCTGAGTAAAGGAGCCATGAGCTCCATGCTGGTTCCTCCCCCATTGGTAGATGCTACTATGCGAACTCTCTCTTCCTCCAATACAAATTGGCCTCTTTCCTTTGTCTGCAGAAACCCTGATTATCAACTCCCCATGATGTGCCTGGTTTAAACACCTTTTAGTCATAGACTTTAAACCATAATATTAGTGAGTATACATAATTTCATATGCAACATTGTTACACATACTTTACAATGATATTATTGACCAGTGTAGTGTTAATTTTCAAGTGATACCTCACAACACATATTTTGTGCAAAACTCATTGCAATTGTGTGTAGCGTGTGAACACCAGGTTGCCTAAGGTCATAGTGATGTTATTCACAATTTGTTTGTTGCACATATAACTTCAAATAGCTCAGGCTAAGAGGCTTATTTAAGGCTTTTCTACACTAATTGTAGGTTCTCTTTCAACAAATCCAAAAGACCAAGGGACTATCCTCCATCTCCTACCCCTCCCAGAGTCCCTACCTATTCTTCAGCTGTCACAAGGCCCCAACACCTACATTTTTATTTTTAAAGGGTTGGGATGACCACTTTAAATCTTATACTGCTATCTGAATAGGTTCATTCCCTTAGGATTTTGGTTGGTTCTGCATGGCCTCTCACCATATACTTTTACCTTGAGGAGGAAACAGGTATTCAGAACTGCTCCTCCCAAAATTTAAGGGGCTTCTGTGTCGGAGATGCAAGCCAGGAAGCTGAATGTATGTCACATATACAGGTGCATACATGACAGTGGAAAAGGTACATTGCATCTCTCACAATAGCAATGTATCAGTAGTGCACAATAGGGCTCAGTATGGTTGTTGTGGGGGATTCCCTAACAACCACACAGTAGGAAGTGAAGCACAGGAATTTAATGGTATGTTTTTGTTTTGATTTACCAGATGCTGCTCCAGGGCTAAAGTATCCCTGTGACATAAAATCAGAGTTAAAAGCTATTAATCTCCCTGTTAATCTCAAACAGACACATGGTGGCAAATACGAAGAACCAATTTAGCAATGATGTTCTGCCTGTAGACAAAAGTTCAAAACTCTTTTGCAAAGAGGCTGTACAGTAGTGGAATTGAACAAGAGAAAATGAAGTTTTCCTGATGGTCTTCCTGCAGTTATCAGCACCTGAGCAGAGGTTCTGAGTTGCTGAGACCGAGAACTGCATAAATAGTTTCTTCAGCTGAAAATAATGGATTTCATTTTTCAGAATTGTGACTTCCCTACACTCTTGCTGAATTTTCAATAAAGTTCTTCTGGGCATGGCTCATTTAATCATGATGGATCCTTTAGTCGCTCTTCAGTTTTAGTAAGTTATACAGATGGGCAAACTGGTTACGATAAAATAAGAGCTCCGTCCTGAATTTCAGCATATCTCAAACTTAAACACAGTGTTTTTTAACATTTGAAGTTTGGTTAACTTCACTTTCATTATTATGCATCCTCTCATTCCACTTCATGTCCAGGTTCCAGCTGGGAACAGCAGCAGAAGTATTGAAATGCCACAAGGAAACCTGTTATCATACAGTTTCCCAACTAATTTTGCAGACCCAAGAGGCTTCAGTAGAATTCAGACAAGCATCCAAATGTTAGAGTGTTTGTTATCTGAGCCAAGCCAAACCCTTTGAGGTGTAAGCTTTCTATGCTGATACACTTGTATAAGTAAAAATTTCTTTGAACTTGATTTAAAAGGCCACCCTATAAAGTACTCTATTAGCTATCATCTTTGTATATATGCATCTTCAGTCCGATTCAAATGTAAAAATCTCGTTTATTGAGTCTTATTTCTTATAGCTGTTGTGGTTTTCATAATACCAGAGTGTGACAGGGTTGGTAGCTCACCGCTGCGGCGCCTCCTCCTGCTAGTCTCGGGGAATTAGTTTGAGCCAGTAGAGCGCCCTCTTTGGGTGGCGTCCTGCCTGTCGTCTCGCCTTCGTTGGGTGCGCGGGCTTGCGCTGCCCTCAACGCGCGGGCTTGCACTGCCCTCCTCCGACAGTGTCCCTTTGTCCATTCACACCCCCTTCTGGGGGGCGGGGGGGGGGTAAACAGCAGCCCCACACCTTCGAGTCTGATCCTTACAGTCTAGGACCTGGAGTGGTTCAGGCCGGCCGCTCCCTGTGGCCTGTGGCTGTGCGTAGGGTACCACAGCAAACAAAGGGGGAAAAGGGGGGGGGGTACTCAGGCCCACCCACTACTCTGAGTCCCGGTCCAGAGGCCCTCGGGTGACAGTCTCGCTGTCTTCCTTCTCCTTCCTCCTCTGTCTATCCCTCTGGACCGCTTCCCCAACAGCCCTTCTCTATGCTAGGCCTCCTCCTCCCAGGCCTGCCGCCTGGCAGGCTATGGAGTAGGGCCTTCTCCCACTCTCCCAAGCTGGCCTGCACTGCACTGTCCGTGGTGCTGGCCTCCCAGCTCTGGAGACAGACCTTCCCCTCTGAAGGCCTGGGACAGACTGATTGCTCCTGGTCTGGGCAGTCTTTTATATGGCTAAGCCGGGCCCTGATTGGCTCTCTGTAAGCCCTTCCCTGATTGGTTGTGCGTCTGCGCAGGCGCCTAGGCCTGCTGCAGCCCACCCTCTCTGGGCGTGGGGCAATCGCCCCACCACACACCCTCCCCCTTAAGAACCTTCCCGGGGTGGGGGTATCCTAACCAGCCTACTGGTCTAGAGCCCGGAAAGAAGCCTTTGTCTCACAGTGGCTCAGCTTACCGGCACAAAGTCTAGGAACTTAGCCTTTGTCACCGGGCCCTATGGCCTACTGGCCCAAAGTCCCGGAAATTAGTCTTTGCCACCGGGCAACCCGGCTTATTCACCGTCTCAGTGGGGGGGGTCCCACCGAAACACGCTGAGGCTTACTGGGTCCGACGTACCAGTCCGTCGATTCCCTTAAACTGCCTCCTATCCGTTCAGCTGCTGGAGTGTCCCACGGGTCTCCTGATTCTCCACGGGTCTCGTGGTCCACCGCCTCTGCTGGTCCCTCCCACAGTGAGGCTCCCTCTCGACCTGGAGAAGTCACAGTCCTCAGCGGTTCCAGGAGTGCGGGCTGGTCCTCCACCGGGGCTTCCCGCAAGGGTTCTTCTCCCACGGCCGCCTGCCTAGGCTGGGGTATGCTCCCTCCTCTCGCACTCTCTGTGCATTTGGGACACACCCCGTACGAGCGTGACGGATCCTCTGCCGTCAGGGCTTACTGTCTAGGGCCTCGGCAGTTGGATTGGGGCTTGGCTGCCCCCTCGCAGACCACCCCCTGCGCTAAGGATCCCCCTCCTTGTTCCGTTCCTTCGCCCTCCTCCCCTAGTCTGGAGAAGAAATCGGCGTTAGTATGGGCCTTACCCGGGCGGTGGAGCACCTGGAAGTCGTAAGGCTGGAGGGCGAGATACCACCGCATAATTCTAGCGTTCGTGTCTTTCATGCTGTGGGTCCATCGCAAAGGGGCGTGATCTGTGATTAATTTAAAACTATTCCCGAGCAGATAGTAGCGTAGGGCGTCGATAGCCCACCGTACCGCCAGGGCCTCTTTCTCTATCGTTGAGAAATGTCTTTCTCAGGGGAACAGCTTCCGACTTAGATACAGTACTGGATGTTCCTCCCCGTCTACTTCCTGGGAGAGTACTGCGCCTAGGCCGACTTCAGAAGCGTCTGTTTGTAGTATAAACTCCTTCGTGAAGTCGGGGTGTCGTAGTACCGGTTCTTGAGTGAGCCGTTCCTTGAGGGTGTTAAAGGCTCGCTCGCATTGTGTAGTCCACTGTACCTGTCGAGGTTGGGAGTTCTTCGTCAGGTCTGACAAGGGGGCGGCTATAGATGCGAAATCTGGCACAAAACGACGATAGTACCCAGCTAGTCCTAAAAACTGACGTACTTGTTTCTTCGTCGTGGGGGTGGGTACGTCTCTGAGGGCTTGTACCTTGCTAATCAGAGGTGTTAGCTTCCCCTCTCCTACCGTGTACCCCAGATAGGTCACTTCTTCTTGGCCTAAATGACATTTCGCCGGGTTAGCTGTTAGGCTGGCCGTCCTGAGGGCCTGTAACACCGCTGCCAGGTGGTGTAAATGGCCCTCCCAGTCGAGGCTGTAAACCACAATATCATCTATGTACGCCGCCGCGTATTGGTCATGGGGTTGGAGGACTTTGTTCATCAAGCGTTGGAACGTGGCCGCCGCTCCGTGTAACCCGAACGGCATGGTTATGAACTGAAAGAGGCCGAAAGGCGTGGGGGAGGCCGTCTTCTCCCGGGAGTTGGGCGTAAGTGGGATCTGCCAGTATCCTTTAGTTAGGTCTATGGTCGACAGATACCTGGCTCCCCCGAGGCGCTCCAACAGTTCATCCACTCTTGGCATTGGATAGGCATCGAAACGAGAGATAGCGTTGACCTTTCTGAAGTCGATGCAAAACCGGGTCGTCCCATCTGGTTTCAGTACTAAGACGATAGGGCTTCGCCACTCGCTCGTCGATTCCTCTACCACTCCCATCTCCAACATCGTCTCCACCTCCCGCCGGACGGTGTCCCACATTTTCTTGGGTAACAGTCGATGGTTGTCCGTCACCCTCTTCCCGGGGTCTGTGGCAATATGATGACTCATTAGAGTCGTCCGGCCCGGGCGGGCCGATAAAACATCTAAAAACTCCTCCACCATCTGTTGCAGTTGTCCTCTCTGTCTGGGGTTGAGGCCTGAGCCCAACACAGCCGGTCCGGGGTCGGGAAGATCTCCTGCTAGGGGTCCAAGTTCCGACTCTGGGGTGGACGGGCCGATGAACAGGGCTTCCCGGGTCTTCCAGGCCTTTAGGAGATTAACATGGTAAATACGGGTCTCTTTACGTCGCCCAGGTAGTCGGACCTCATAATCAACCGGTCCCACCCGTCGTATTACCTCATAGGGGCCCTGCCATTTGGCTAGGAGTTTCGACTCTGCAGAGGGCAGTAAGAGTAGCACCCGATCGCCCGGGCTGAATTTCCTCCCTCTAGTCCCGCGATTATAGAGGCGCTCCTGGCATGCCTGGGCCCGTTCCAGGTTTTCCCGGGCGAAGGCCCCTAATGTTTGGAGTCACTCCCGGAGTTGTAGCACATATTGTGTGGTTCCAAGGACCCACGTTTCCTGTGCTTCCCACTCCTCCTTCAGGAGGTCCAGTATTCCCCTGGGCTGCCTGCCGTATAAGAGCTCGAAAGGCGAGAACCCCGTTGAGGCCTGCGGTACCTCTCTTATTGCAAATAGCAGGGCCGGCAACAAGGCGTCCCAATGCGAGGGGTCCTCCTCCACAAACTTCCGCAACATGGCTTTTAGCGTACCATTGAACCGCTCTACCAGACCATCGGTCTGCGGGTGGTACACTGATGTCCGGAGGGTCCGGATATGGAGGAGGCGACATAGCTCAGCTATTAACTTGGAGGACACATTGGTGCCCTGATCCGTCAATATTTCCCTGGGTATCCCAACCCGGGCGAAAATCTTTACCAGTTCGCTTGCGATGGTCGGTGCCATCGCTGTTTTTAGGGGAACGGCTTCGGGATAGCGCGTTGCGTAGTCCACAACTACTAGTATAAAGCGGTTCCCTGTCTTACTTCGCTCAAGGGGACCGACGAGGTCCATCCCTATCCGCTCGAAGGGTACCCCCACGACTGGCATGGGTACCAGGGGTGCACGGGCTACCCCTTTCGGTCCAGCTCGCTGGCATTCTGGGCACGAGGCGCAAAAGTCTGCCACTTCCCGGTGGATGCCTGGCCAGAAGAACCGGCGAGCCACCCTCTGTAGGGTCTTCTCGCGCCCCAGCTGTCCAGCCCAAGGGTTCGCGTGGGCTAAGTGGAGGAGGCCGGCTCGCAGTCTCCGGGGGACCAACAGCTGGCGGAACGTCTTCCGGGTCTGGGGTTCCTGCGCTATTCGGTACAGGCGGTCCTGCCATACCTCAAAGCGGGGACCCTGCGGAGTCCTTAGCGTCACGTCCCCCTCAATAGCAGGGTTGGTGGCTTGGTCCCAGGCTCGGCTTAGGGTTGGGTCTTCCCGTTGCTCCCGTAAGAAGTCCCCGTCACGCTCTAACTCTACCCGGGCGTCCTCCACCGAACGGGGCCGGTCTCCAGGACAATTCACAGGGGTCTCAGTCATCGAGGAGGTCCCCTCGCCGGGGTCACCCCTTGGCCTGCGCCCGAGCAGCCCCGTTCCCGGTGCTATAGTCCTGTCTGGTCGGGGCTTGGGCGGCTGATATCTCAGGAGCACCTCTCCGAAGCCGGGCCAATCCCGTCCCAACACCACCGGGTAGGCCAGCCTGGGGGCCACTCCTACCCGGAGAGCCTCCTCTTGGCAGCCTACTCCCATCTTAACCCAGGCTATGGGATACTGGCGGATGTCTCCATGCACACACTGTAGGTAGATCGGGGGCCCCGAAAGATTGAGATTCGGGATCAGCCCCTCTCGTATGAGGGTCTGACTACACCCCGAGTCTACGAGGGCATTTGTGGGGTTCCCTTCAACCTGGACAGGGACTATCAACTTCCCTGCCCCTCTCGTCCGTGGCCTTTGTCCGGCCATCCAGGCTTGCCCGTAGTTGCAGTCCCTAAAAGGGCAATCTCGCCGGAAATGTCCTTCTTGACCGCAGCCCCAGCACCTCTCTCGGGTCTCGGCCACGCTTGGGCCTCCTCCGGGGGGGCCTGTTCGCTCCGGGGGTTGTCGCTCCCTCCGTGTCATCATCGGTAGTAACTTGGGTCGGGGTTCAGGGTTGTGAGGCCTCAGATGCCCGGGGCTGTTGCCTGCCAATGGTTCGGAGGCTCCCGCCCCACGAGAGCTCCCCTTCTCTGCTCCGCCCTTGCGGCCAAGGATCCCGGCCGCTCGGGGTGGCACCTCCGCCCCCTCGGCCAATAAGTAATCCTCCATTAAGGCCACTGCCGTGGAGAGGGTGGCCGGTCGATGCCGTCGCACCCAAGCCCTCCCTCCCGGGGGTAGGATCTGGGTGAACTGCTCCAAGGCTACCATCTCCGCCACCTGGGGTCCCGTCAGGCCCTCTGGGTTCAACCACCTCCAGCAGTGGTCCCGGATGCGTTGGGCCACGGCGCGGGGTCGGGCCCCCGGAGGATATTGTTCCTTGCGGAGACGTTGTCGGTAGGTCTCCGGGCTAATGCCGGTATGGTCTAGGATGGCCGCCTTCACTCAGGCGTACTCGAGCGCTTCCCGGGGGTCGAGGCTCCGATATGTGGCCTGAGCCTGCCCCGTCAAATAAGGGGCTAGTAATGTGGCCCAATGTTCTGATGGCCACCGGGCAGCAGTCACCACCCATTCAAACGTCACCAGATAGGCCTCTGGGTCGTCCTCGGGCCCCATCTTGGTGAGGCGTATCGGTAGTGCCCCCGGGGTATCCCCCAATCCGGTTCCCATGGGGGCGGCAGGGGTGCCTCCTGCCGGCCGTAATAGCGCGGCCATCTGTTGCACCAAATGTTCCTGCTGCACCCGCTGCTGGGTGGCCAGCTCCCGAAGGAGCTGCTGCTGCTCTTCTTGGTGCTGCGTCATCAGCAGTTGCTGTTGAGTAGTCATTTGCTGCAGCATTTGCACCTGCTGCTGGTGCTGCTGGGCCGACTGCTCCTGCTGCTTTTCTAGCATCCATTTTAACAGCTTCTCAGCCTCCATATTGGGGCTCAGGGGGTTACTCCTGATTCAACCCCCCACACTCTGGACCCCTTCGGCGGGTCCGGGTCTGCACCCACAATCTGGGTCGACCGTATGTCTGCGCAAGGCACTGCTCTGGGCAATAGTCCGCAGTCTTGGCGCTGGCCCCTCGTATCAGGGGCGGACCACTATGCCCGCATTCTCCACCACGTGTGACAGGGTCGGTAGCTCACCGCTGCGGCGCCTCCTCCTGCTCGTCTCGGGGAATTAGTTTGAGCCAGTAGAGCGCCCTCTTTGGGTGGCGTCCCGCCTGTCGTCTCGCCTTCGTTGGGTGCGCGGGCTTGCGCTGCCCTCAACGTACGGCATCCTCTTCCGGAGCACTGTCCTCTGACAGTGTCCCTTTGTCCATTCACACCCCCTTCTGGGGGGAGGGGGGTAAACAGCAGCCCCACACCTTCGAGTCTGATCCTTACAGTCTAGGACCTGGCGTGGTTCGGGCCGGCCGCTCCCTGCGGCCTGTGGCTGTGCGTAGGGTACCACAGCAAACAAAGGGGGAAAAAGAGGGGGTGGACTCAGGCCCACCCACTACTCTGAGTCCCGGTCCAGAGGCCCTTGGGTGACAGTCTCGCTGTCTTCCTTCTCCTTCCTCCTCTGTCTATCCCTCTGGACCGCTTCCCCAACAGCCCTTCTCTACGCTAGGCCTCCTCCTCCCAGGCCTGCCGCCTGGCAGGCTATGGAGTAGGGCCTTCTCCCACTCTCCCAAGCTGGCCTGCACTGCACTGTCCGTGGTGCTGGCCTCCCAGCTCTGGAGACAGACCTTCCCCTCTGAAGGCCTGGGACAGACTGACTGCTCCTGGTCTGGGCAGTCTTTTATATGGCTAAGCCGGGCCCTGATTGGCTGGCCCCAATCTGTCCCCTGATTGGCTCTCTGTAAGCCCTTCCCTGATTTGTTGTGCGTCTGCGCAGGCGCCTAGGCCTGCTGCAGCCCACCCTCTCTGGGCGTGGGGCAATCGCCCCACCACACAGAGCTACTCCTGATTTTTGTCCCACCCTCATAAAGAAAAATTCTAATATCCCACCCATTTTTCTAAGGCCAGCAATCTGAAAATTTGAAAGATAAAAATCACATTTCAACATGAGTAAACAATCTAAAAAATGGGTTTTGAAGTGTCCTTAAATATTTATATTTAAGTAAAATATTTGCTTTATTTTTCCTTTATAAATTTAGTCTTTACTTTGAATTTCTGATTTTTCCTCAGAAAACGACAATACCCTCTCATAATGGTCTCTCCCCTTAAGTGACTGATAGATATTTCCAAACAACTCTAGCTCAACTCTAGCTTATATTTATTTATTATTAAACACCAAAAGAAAAAAGGTTGACAGAAAAAAAAATCTTACATTTAACATGAGTGATCTGTGTCAAGTTCCAAAAGTACCTGAATGTAAGAGTATAATATTTATGATTAACTTTGTGTATGTGTATGTGCATGTCTTACAGGCTTCCGGTGCAGATGCCCTGGAGTTAAATTTATCATGTCCTCATGGCATGGGGGAGAGAGGCATGGGCCTGGCCTGTGGGCAGGTAGGACTTTAATAGCTATCTCTTTCATGTCAATGCGGTGCTAGTGCATTAATAGTTATACCTCAGGGGCAAAGACATACGGAGAAGATTACTGACTTGAGATTTTCAGGTCTACCTTGTTTAAATATTTAGAGTGCTTAAAAAGGAGAAAGTGACAGAAGCTGAGATTACACAGAGTGTTTAGTTTTATCGAGGACAAAAATATGTTTGTGTTTGACAGAAAACAATATTAAAACAAATAGTTTGTAGAAGTCAGAGAATTTGCTGATTTTTCAGTGCAATGTCTTTACTTATTAATTAATGTTGATCCATATCTTCTGGAACTACTCAGTGCAAACGATTTAAATTCATAGTGGTTTTATGGTACAGGGAACATAACCCAAATAGTATTATACAATTTTTAGCATATGATCCTAATTCCTTAATTGTGTTTTGGAAATTGCAAAAGAATTTGAACTATATTTATTATTGGTGGGGTTGGTGGTACCACCTAGAGCTAAGGTTGTCCAACACTTCATTATAAAACCCTCTTTCAGTACTTAATTAGGTTTGGAAGGATTAAATTTTTATCATTAAATGTTGGTAAATGTCAAAATGTTGGTAAGTGTCACCATACACATAAAAAAATGTTTCCATCAATAATTGAAATGTAAAGATAGACAAAATAAGAAAAATGCTGCTTGAGAACTTATTAGAGTTTGATTTAAGGATATTTACTTGGTATATTTTGACACGTGATGTTAACAATTTGTGTCTTAATAGTTATAAAGCTTTAACTTTTTGAATCTCAACATCTGTTATTAAATAACTATTGTCTGATTCCTGCATAATTTCTTGCAACTGAACATTTAAATGGATAAAAATAATAATAAAAAAAAATTGATATTATCCATCAAAATTATTTTAAAAAAATCTGCCAGGGCTACTTATAACTTTGCAAAAATTTTACCATTTGGGCTGAAATTTTCCTTGTCAGGAGTTTGTGTCAGGCTGAATTATTTTAGAAATTTTCAGCAAAAATGATTCAGTAGTTGTTGAAAGTGAGATTAAGGGAAAATGTTGTTTTGCCCTTGTTTAAAAAAATTCTTATATCCATTTCATTGAGAAGCTCTACCACCTCCATGCATTGGAGTAAGGGCCTGAAATGTGGTGGAGGTGGGGGAAGGAGGATTGTTTTGTGTTAGAAATGTGCCTATGCTGTTTTCTGGGAAAACTGCTCAAATTTGGCCAAGTTATAAGCCTTTGAAAAATCTCAGTTTGCACATGCACAGTAGGGGCTTTTTAGAGTTTCGCAAATAAATTCTCCAAAGATTCCCTCTGAACAGAGTGCACTCCAGCCAAGGACTACAGATGCTGAGCCAGACTTTACCTGCAGGCTGCTCTGGCACTGGCCACCAGAACTAAGAGCAAAGAGACAGTCTCTCCTGTGCTCTCAGTTCTTCCCCTGCTGGTTGTCTGGCTATGCTGACAGGAGACATTAGATATGGGTTTAATCAGGCCGCAACTTTATTATTAGATGTCTGGGACTAACCCGGCGGATAAAATGTGCAGTACAGGTGAAAACCCCCACAATTCACTGGGAGGGAGTGCTTTTTCCAGCCCCCCCACCCCCTACACACACCTTTCTGTCCTTCCAGTAGATCCACTACTGACTGCTTTTCCAGCAGTTTTACGTCTCCCCTCCTCCCCCCAAGCCAGAAAGCATTGCCCTCTTCTCTTGGCCAGCCAGACAAACCCCACCCTTGCTTAAAGTGCAGGGTGGTGACTCTCAGGCAGTGTGGAGGAGGAAGCTGCCTGACTTGAATGCAGGCAGTAATCCTGTGAAAAAACAATATAGGATCATGTCATTAAAGACTATCACAGTCCATATGCACAAGGGGTCTGAACAAAGCTTGGCACTTCCACCTTTAACTCTAGCATTTCCTAACTTTTTTGAGTGCTTGACTTTGCCACTTCAATGTAGTTTTTATCTATCTATCTATCTATCTATCTATCTATCTATCTATCTATCTATCTATCTATCTATCTATATTCGGGGGATGGTGCAAATCCAATAGATGCCCCATAGATTACCTCTGCATCTTCAGATGAACCTAAAATAATCCAGAATCTAAAGTACAATGAGGCAAGTTAACTATAAAGGTTTATTTTTAAACCCTTGACCTGGTATACTAAAGGAGTCATAACAATTTCAATGGGACTATGTACACACTTTAGTTGATTCTCAGGATTACAGTTCCACCAAATATAGTATATACAAAAGATTATTTCTTGGAACATGGTATCAATCTCCTTCATTGCCTATATTACACACCATACTTGTTATTAAAAAGTATGTACAGTGGTCAGTTCTCAAAGTTATGATTAAAAAAAGAGAGATTTAAATTTATAAAAGGTTCCAAGTCTATCACAGCAAAACAGTAACAGCTGTTATAGGTTTTTTTACAATGTGCATTTGGTCAAAAGCAACAACAAACATCTGCAATAACCATATCTGACTTGTTGATTAGCCAAATTCTGTCCGAAAATCTGCACTGCATATCTCATTATGGAACAAGTTATGTATTTGTGGATTATCTCAATGTGTCATTCCACAGTCTCATAAGGGGTGTCATTTGGTCAGAGAGAACCCTGAAGGGCTTCCCATGGAAACAGAAATAGACAGATTTCAAGCTCATTTTTGAGCATAAGTTACTTCCAACCTTAGCTGGCTGGAATAATGTATGCATGTGAAGCTGCTTAGAAGTGTAGTCAGTAGGGAGCTGTCTGCCTACATGAGTTTTTACATATCTTTCAACTAGTGTAAAATCAGAGAACCAAATGCAAAATTTGAGCACACATGGCTATCTTGTGGATTTGTGACACTCCTCAGAGGAGTTTGGCTCTGTAAACCAATAAGATTACATTACATATACATATATGTTTGCATATTAATAGCATTTCTCTGTTGTCCATACAATATGGATTTTTTTAAATGTTTAATCTTACTACTCTCATTTAAATAGATATTTGTCTTTATTTAACTGCCTCAGAGCAGCAGCTGTGAGAGACCAGAACACAATTTAAGTTCTTTAGACAAACTATATATATACACAAAGCAAAAATTTGAAGTTCTTCCTCAGTGTTTTGGACCTAGTTCAGGCAAATTTTTATTGACTTCTGATGAGGTTTGCTGAAGTAAGGACTGACTAAGGGGGTACTATTGTGATAAGACTCACAGGTCTTTCAGTGGTACACCAAAGGGGTCCCTTATCCAAAATGTAACATTCCCATGTGGTACTCCACGGGGGACACCTTATTAAGCCAGACAGTGCCATGGAGTATTCTGAGTTAAATCCCAATAGGTGTTTTCAGAGGCACCCCCAGGTGGGAAGTAAGTAGATGCAGTTGAGCCAAGTGAGACTATGAATCTTAAAAAGGAGCTGGGATGCTCTCAGGGAAAACAACAAGGTGGGGCTTGAGACTGTAGAGCTATCCTATTCATTCCGTCGATCAGAAGTTCTTAAACTTTCTTCATAGCACAGACCGCAGCTTAACAGAGAGATTGTCCTATGGGCTTCCTCCCTTCTCATTCATGATTGCATAATATCTTTGGGATAACTACAGCAGTTGCTTGCTTACATGGAAAGATAATGCTAGGAAAGTATATATGTATTTTATCTGTCTTAAATGTGATATAGTTGGTGTGTTTTTCTTCTTAAATGTTAATCACACTGTCTACATTTGCTCCTCGTTTCACTCTGTACAATTTGTGGGAATTGGGCCATGTCTAGAAACCAGGAAACTATTTCCATTTTTCTCTGCCCTATTTATTGCCCACCCTCTGCCACCTCTATTGTTTTACACCTCAGTAAATTTTAAGAATTATTTCCAGGTTTATTTAGAGAACAAGGAGGCGAGTTTGGCCTAAAAATGGCCATTTGTTTATACTGCATTATGACACTCAGCTTTTTATGTGAGGTTAATTCCAAGCCATTAATGAAGACATTCTGACACCTTAATAGTTTACTTTGCCAGAGAGTAATTTTAAGAGGCATCAGTATTGCTGCCAATATGTTACTTAAAGCATGTATTAAATTTCAATTTCATTTATTAACACTGGTTAATGGTAATAAAGTTTTAGTTTGTATTTCTTTTATAACAATTTACAAATATATCGGAGTCTGTTTATACTTAAGGCCCTACCAAATTCACAGTCCATTTTGGTCAATTTTATGGCTATAGGGTTTTAAAAATCGTAAATTTCATAATTTCAGCTATTTAAATCTGAAATGTCACCGTGTTGTAATTGTAGGGGTACAGACCCCAAATGGAATTGTGGGGTGGTCACAAACCTATTGTAGGGAGGGTTGCAGTACTGCTACCCTTACTTTTGCACTGCTGCTGGCAGCAGCACTGCCTTCAGAACTGGGCAGCTGCACAGTGGTGGCTGCTGGCCAGGAGCCCAGCTCTGAAGGCAGCACTGCCACCAGCAGCAGTGCAGAAGTAAGGATGGTATGGTATGGTATTGCCACCCTTAATTCTGCACTGCTGCCTGAAGAGCTGGGCCCTCAGTCAGCTGCCACCACTCTCCAGCCACCCAGCTCTGAAGGAAGCAGCACAGAAGTAAGGGTGGCATGGCATGGTATTGCCACACGTACTTCTGCTCTGCTTCTGTCAGGGCACCGCCTTCAGAGCTGGACATCCGGCCAACAGCTGCCGCTCTCTGGCCACCCAGAGCTCCGAAGTCAGTGCAGAAGTAAGGATGGTAATACTGCAACCCCCCTAAAATAACCATGCAACCCCCTGCAACTCTCTTTTGGGTCAGGACCCCTAATTTGAGAAACTCTGGTCTCCCCCATGAAATCTGTATAGCATAGGATAAAAGCACAGAAAAGACCAGATTTCACAGTCCATGATGTATTTTTCATGGCTGTGAATTTGGTAAGGCCTATTGATACTGTTAAGAATGTCAACAGAAACTTCATCATTCATTATGTAGTGCTACTGTGCTGACTTCCTCAGAACAGTAGTAATGTAGCACTTCAATGTTTATATAATAGTAAATATATAGACCACCAGGTACAGTGTGTCATTTTTAAAACTACAGTATTTTTCCCATGTTCATCATTCATCTTAGCTCAGTCCTGTAGTAATTATAGTTTGACAACAGTTAATACAAATGATAAACCCACCTCAGCACTGAAAGTGATAGTGCTCACATTTCAATCCAGAAGACCTTGTTAAAGTTAGACATTGTTTTTCCCATATTATCACTGATTGCTGATAAGATTTCACTACAGATTTTTTCTCTTCATAAAAAAAAGTCTTTATATTGGGAGCTATGCCAAAATTCTTTCAGATTCTTTGTTAAATCATCTTCCCAAAAAGAACACTACAGGTGTGCTACCATTATTGTGATTGAAAAAACATATATTTCACAGCTTTGAGCTCTACATGTTTATTCCAGAAAAGTCTTGCATTATCTTCAGTTATTCTCAGATGGAGAAGCAAACCGCTACATTAGGTGATTGATCTGATAAGCTAGGTTTGATGTTCTCTCCCTTAGAAGGTTTTGTTGTTCAGATGGAACCTCAGATCCAACATGTTTAATGTCACATCTACTAAGAAACTTAACAACAAGATGGTCTGTGACAATTCACATCCAAGGTCTTCAAAAGTTTTGATGTTTCTCACTAGCCTAATGAGGAGGGGGAAAAGAGCAGAAGAGTTTGCTTTACTAAATTTCTAGCCAAGATTTTTTGCAATGTTCATACTAGAGATATGGAAGGACTAAGAGACAAAAAGAAGCACAAATATTTTCCTTGTAACTCGGGAAGAGATAGTCATTATGGTGAGGAGATCTAAGTGAGCTTTTTCAAGAGTTCAGAGAAAACAGATACATTTGGTCAAGCTCTGTGAGTATTCATTATGCTTCTAAATTTTATTTTTAAAGAGACGATTCATTTATTGTATGCAGGAGCAAAAATAGTGTGCTATAAACAGACATTTTAAAGTTAATGACACTCTTGTTTACGAATATTTCCTAGCAACTAATCCTTACTATCTGCCAATATATGACATGCATATCTTGCAAATTCAGCTATAGGGTTTTATTTTGGGGGGAAGGGAGTTAATTTCCATTGGCATAAACGTACATTTGTATTGTGAGCACCAAAATCCAGATCACAACAATTTAAATGGTAATTTAACTATTCAGTTCATATCTAAAAGAAGCTTGTTTTTGTAAAACTTTTCTTATATTTATTTTCATTTTATGTAAACTCCATTTGGCTGTGTTTATGGTATATTGCCTACAATTAGGAGGGCAGTTGAGCAGCTTAAAGCCTGCATTGCCTTATGCAAAAGTGCAGAAATCTTCAAAAAAAAGCAACTGGTTACTCTACAGAGATGAAAACTAGCTATGTGACACCCTTAGATTTACACCACACTCCCTTGGAAATAGAACTGATGAGTCTGCTTCTTAATTGAGGTGCACAGCATCACAACATAATTTACTGCTGCAATGTCAGCCAGAAGTTGTGACTATTTTAAATAGTTGATCCCCCAAACAAAATGTGATTATATGTCTGCTTATGTAGCACTCTTTCACCCTACAATGATATGTTGGTTTAGCATAGTTCATTGAGTCCTCCATGCAGCATTAGTTCTCTCTCTTCACTTTTGTATCAGTTACTGCAAAAAATTACGCAAAGAACCATAGGAGTGCACCACAGCAGTAGTGGGAATATTTTCTCTTATTGTTTCAGAAGTTCTGTGTCTCATTTTTCACTTGTATTACCCATTTTATCTTTGTTTAGTGTAGGGGAGGAGTCAGGCAGGGTTTTGTGTGCTCTCTTTCTTCCTTACCCCATTTGATTTCCTTTAATCAGTGAATTAAAGGAAGAAACACACTAGACCAAATATTCTCCTGAGGAAAATCAGTGCACCTCCACCCAAGTCAATGGAGCAGTGCCAGTTTACACCAGCAGAGAATTTGTATACTCAGCAGCAGTGTTTTGTAGTCAGTATTTAGAATACATGAGGAGAATGGCTGCTAACCATATCATGTTCAAAACACCTCTCTCACACAAACAAATCTAAAAAGTAAACTCATCAAAGTCATTTCTCTTACAGAAGGAAGGACGAGAGAGAGAGAGAGAGAGAGAGAGAGAGATTACACTGCTCTACAGACAAACTGCTTCTGAAATAAGTGTAGTCAAACGTTACTAATTTTGGGTCACTGAGAATGAAAATGATGCTTAAAATTGTTGATTGGCTCTAGTTTTCAAGATATGCTATTGGGTCAGTATATACGACCCTTGACTTGGGAATGGCGGAGGATAAGTGAGTTATAAAGGGAAGGGATCTCAATTTAAACCAGAAATGACTAAAATACATCTTTGACTGGATCTATGAATAAATCTATGACTGGGTTTGGACAGTACTTGCTTTTTAGGCAAAACAATGAATGATGCAATCTGAAGCTGGTATTGCGTCATACATGATGTGAATTACATCATGTTATTCCTAGAAGTCATGGATGATGCAATCATAACAAAGCTTACATCACTCTGCTGAACAAATTGCCCTATATCAGCTCTAGAAATCATACAGTGTCGTGCTCTCTTATTTGTCAGTGTTTGATTTTGCAAAGGGACACATTTCTGTTTAGCCAAAGTGAGCAGAGATGCCTCGTACTTGTGTGAACAGTGCAGATAACTTCTGCTCTGTTTGTGGTGAAGTGACTTTTGCATCACAAAAGCACAGTATAACCACTATGGTTAAGAAAGCCTATCACCTTTATTTTGGCTGCAAAATTGGAGATCAGGACAAGAGGTGGGCCCCACACATATGCTGCAACACTTGTGCAACAAATCTTCGCCAGTGGTTGAACAGGAAAAGGAAATCTATGCCTTTTGCAGTGCCAATGATTTGGAGAGAGCCAACAAATCATACCAGCAATTGTTACTTCTGCATGGTGCCTCCAGTTGGGAAAGGTGTGTCAAAGAAGAAAAAGTGGACTATGCATTATCCAAACATTCCATCAGCTATACGCCCAGTACCCCACGGAGAAGGACTGCGGTTCCTGATGCACCAAAATCATTCTCACTTGAGTCAGATGAGGAAGAGGAAGAGGATGAAACTTCTGGTCCTGAACCATCAATGTCACAGGACCAACATTTTCTCCCATCCTCCTCCTCTGAACCACACCTCATAATGAACTGAATGACCTTGTCAGGGATTTGGAACTACCCAAGAGTAAGGCAGAGCTGTTGGGCTCCAGACTACAGCAGTGGAATCTCCTGGCAGGTGATGTTAGGGTTTCCATGTTCCGTGACCGTCAAAAGGATCTTGTCCCATTCTTCTTCATGGAAGGTGATCTTGTAGCCTGTAACAACATCGATGGTGTGATGGCAGCCCTCAACATCGTTCACGAGCCAGATGAGTGGAGACTGTTCATCGATTCATCGAAGACGAGTCTTAAAGCTGTTTTACTGCATAATGGCAATGTTTTGCCATCAATTCCAGTTGGTCATGCAGTCCATATGAAGGAAACCTATGACAACATGAAACAACTTTTGAGGTGCATAAACTATGACCAACATCAGTGGCAGCTTTGTGGCGATTTGAAGGTTGTTGCTCTCTTGCTTGGTCTGCAGACTGGATACACAAAGTACTGCTGTTTTCTCTGCAAATGGGATAGTCGTGCAAGAGATTCCCACTATATCAAGAAAGATTGGCCACTCCGACAGTCATTGGAGCCTGGGAGGAAAAGTGTTCAGCATCCACCACTTGTTAAATCATGGAAGATTTTGTTACCACCCTTACACATCAAGCTGGGTCTGATGAAGAACTTTGTCAAGGCCATTGACAAAACACAAGCAGCTTTCAAGTACCTCCATGGAAAATTTCCAAGGTTAAGTGAAGCTAAGATAAAGGAAGGTGTCTTTATTGGTCCTCAGATTTATGAACTTCTTCGAGATGATGCATTTGACCATGCACTGCGTGGCAAGGAAAAGACGACATGGAAAGCCTTCCAGTTAGTGGCAATAAATTTTCTCGGAAACAACAAGGCAGACAACTACAGGTTGTTGGTGGAAAACCTCCTCAAGGCATACAAAAGCCTTGGTTGCAACATGTCACTAAAGATACATTTTTTGCACTCTCATCTAGATTTTTTTCCACCGAACTGCGGAGCAGTGAGCGACGAGCACGGCGAGCGATTTCACCAGGACATTGCAACAATGGAGAAACGCTGTCAGGGCAAATTGAGCCCATCAATGCTTGCAGACTATTGCTGGACAGTGACAAGAGATGCTCCATTTAATGAATACAAGAGACAAGCCAAGAAGCGCCGAGTAGACACTGAATAGGACTAAACTATGTACATAATAGTTTTTTGCCTTTTGTTTCATAATACATTTTATTTATATAACCCTTTTGCTGATTTTTAAAGTGTTACATAAACAGGACAGGTGAAATATTATCATGTAAAGCAATCATAAACACATGAAAAGACCTAGGTTCACAATTTTTGATTAAAATGCTACTATCTACACAATATACATAGACGTAAAATGTAAAAACTTAAATATCTTAGAAACAGTAGCCAATCAGTTGTTTTAATTGTCATATTTGAATTCAGCACATCAAAATACATAATAAATAGCACATTTTATCTCTGAAGCAGACGACTTCTCAAAAATTGTAGACCAGTGTTATTGTTGTTTTCAACTGTATGGTGCTTGGTACCCAAGCACTCCAGCAATGGAGATTGTATAAGTACTTAGAGAGAAGTAATTTCTTAAGTATTAGGCACTGTATAAAGGATTAGAACTGATGGTTCCTTGTTAAAACACTAGTATTCTCAACTGAAGTGTCTTAGCAATGAAAAGTGAACGTTTATTCTGCAAGTTCCCCCATTTCAGGTACTGTCTGAGAATCTCCGTTACATTTTGTTACTATGTGCAATAGGAATCTGCGTTCATCACTGCATCCACCAGTGATGATCTTAGTGCTGTATTTGTGCCACATGCCTTTCTATGTGACTGCTCCAAAGTGTAGGCAAAAGTTAGATTGGCACCTAAAATGACTAGCCAACAAGTAGGTACTCTAGCTTGATCGTGTCAGTTCTACTGCATGAGAGGAGAAGCAACCATGGATGTGCAATTTGCTTTTGGCACAATCATCTAGATTGCAGCTGCTGAATGCTGACTCATGGATTTACTTCCCCCTGTAAAGCAGCTGTTGTATTGCTACTCAGTTTACTTGGTCAAATAAAGCAAAAAAATCTCCTGGTAAGCCAGCACAGCCATTCAGAAGACATTCATCTTCATCAAGACAACAGTTTTAGACTCCGTATAGACTAATGCCAAAGGCTGTCCAAACAATAGGGCAACTGGTACAAAATCCAATTTCTGAAATAACAGGGTTTTTGCAATGCTAGTATTTTCACTAAAGCCAAAAATTGTTTGTTTTGCTAAACAAATGATTCCACTCTCTCTTATCTGACCTCTCCCAACATTCCTCCTTCTCTGACAGTTCCCAACAACTTCCGCGCTCCTTTTCCCACTTTTCTCTAATAGAATACCACTCCACCCTCATACCCACATCATTCACCTCTTCCCTGTGAAACCTATGAAGCATTGCAGGATCATGTCTGGGTGAGCCCAGCCAGCCCTGGGCTGCTTTTCTGCTTTGGCATAGTGTTTAGAAGTGTATGTGCTCTGAAACTGTGTACTTTAGAGCAAGTTGCATTCCTGTCCACCCCCTTGTGGGGGCACCATGTGGGCTGAGATTTTCGGAGCTGTCTAGGGGATTTGGACACCCAATTCCCATAAATTTTATGTTTATCAATGTAATTGGGCATGCAAAAAATCTCCTGTGCACCTTCAAAAACCTCGTTTTTGATCTTCATTTTCTTCTTATATTCTGTATGTATCTTACTTTTTCTCCTATTCCATTATTTCTTTATCTACTTCTCTTACTCTGTTTTCTCAGTTTCTATTTTTACTACTTTGCCTCCTCCTACTTTCCATGCTTTTGTGCATATATGTCATCTTGGTCTTTTTTGCCTGCTATGCTTCAATTTCCATTTACTCTGATTTTTTTTCTCTTGCTTTCTCTGATCTCTCTTTCTTTCTAGGAACACAAGAATTACTACAGTAGCTACAATATACCAGTGGTCCATTTAATCCAATGTCTTGATCTGGTTGTGGATTCTTACCAGATATATTCCATTTTCCGCTATTACTATGTCTTTTCTCTTCACCTGTTTGTTTTCTCTTTGCTAGTTTCTCCTCCTCCTTGTGTTCCTTTAATGACTGTTCTCATTATGATTCCCTTCCCTCCTCTTTTGAATCCCGTTTTTAAGCTGCTTTTAAAATAATACCCATAACAACTGATTCCTGATATATTTCACTGAAAATCCCATGAGACCAAGCAAACTCACTGTATTTTCACTACTAGACAGACCTTGACCACCAACTGTAATGCTTGGATTATTATAGTGCTACAATTATTCTTGTAGGATTTGGGAGTAGT
This sequence comes from Chrysemys picta bellii, assembly GCF_011386835.1. Taxonomy (NCBI): domain Eukaryota; kingdom Metazoa; phylum Chordata; order Testudines; family Emydidae; genus Chrysemys; species Chrysemys picta. The sequence continues at coordinate 36,445,827 of NC_088798.1, read as the reverse complement.
GAGATGTTGTTTTTAAAAGTGTATCATTTCCCCCCCTTCCCTGAATAGAATGTCATTTGTATGAAACAGAGTGGTCATAAAGTATACATTTCATATCATGTAGGAGGAGACAATACTTAATAACGAGTTAAGGCAGTTAGTTGTTAATTTGTCTTAAGAATTTCACACACACTAGAAGAAATGTGAAGCTTAATAAATTCATTATCAAAGCATAATTGTGTAATTTTAAATTGAAGTTTGACAACATTGTCATTGTTATTGGTTTGTAGGATTTTTAATTGAATTATTCAAAACACAAAACAGAACATAGAAGTGGAGTATAGATAGCATACTAACATTAACAGTATTACCAGTATGTTGAAAATTTTAAAATTATGTTATATTTGGTAATAGGGCATTTACCTATTGTCTGTGTAGTAACATTTTGTTTGTCTATGGAAAACATTACCTATGAATGGATTTTCTTAGAAACCTTAATTGTGACCCTGTCTTCAAGTTCATGCATATGTGAAAGAACGCTGGTGATAGAGAGTCCTTTATTTTCCTTTTTATTTGTATCATGATTACAGACATTTCAGCAGAATTGCACATATGAATCATAGAAGGTATAGTGAAGGTCAGTCTGGCCAAAACATCAGTCATATTAGCCCACTTGGAAAGGACATGAGAAGAGTTTGGGCGTTTTTTTTTAATGAGAATGTTGTTGTCTTAGGAACCATCACAGAGGGTACAGGAAGTGAGTGCTTCACAAAGCAGAAGGGAAAGCACAGTTCTCTTAAAAGCTTCTGACAATTTGCTCTTACTCTTGTAGTCACCCTCTAATACTCTGAAAGTCGTAATAATAATGAAATGTAGAACATTCAGGAGACATTTAAGTAGACTACATAATTACAACGGTTTTTAATGATCACAACATACTAATTACACATGCCTTGCTCCTAGCTTTGTGCAAAACATTGGAGTTGTTAATACCTATGGTATCCTGTAGACAAGATTTCTTAGAAAGTATGTGATCAACAACAAGCAGGAGGGTATGAAAAGTTCAACAATTTAAAATCTTTCATCCTGACACATGGTAGAAGTTATCTAACAAAGGTTACACTCAGTACACATCATCTTAATATCAGTTACTTACTACAGATTTTATTTGTATGCCAACACTAGGTATTGTAAGTATGAATGAACAGTGTACTCACTAGTCTCTTCACTGCCCATGTCTGAATTTTCTAGAATAGGATCCAGATTTATCTTTGCATTTTGCCTTAACTCATGCTATGGTTAGTGAAATTAATTTGAAAACAGACCATTTATAGTGTATCCAAACTGAATAAAGATGCAAATGACGACTATTTTTAAAAGTAGTGGGAAAGTCTAGCCAATACATAGACTTTAAATTCTTTAATTTGCCACTGGAGCATGAAAGATTTATGATTTCCTGAAGTACCTGTTATATTCTACCTATTTATTTATAGTAAAGGGACTAAGAGATTGCCTACCTGACTACAAGAAAAAGCTATTTGTAGCTACAGTGCTCATATATTTAAAGGAGTGTTGTATTCTTTCCTTTAAGATTTCTCATGTACGACATAAACCTAATCAAACCTTTATGCCCTCTAGCAGGTAACCTCTGCATGAACTAAAGAGTTGAAATATTGTTTAATCATGCTGTATACCACTTTTTTTACAGTGATATGAGAAGCATTATTTTGGTCATATAGAAACAACCAAGATAAAATATGTTGTTCTGTAAGGGGAGAAATGTCTTTTTTATTAGCCATCACCTTAAATGTTCTGATATTGTCGATGAATAATTCTTTCCACTCACACCTCATAGTTTATAAACATTTTAATGCACTATTTCAATTTTTGAACTTGGAATATTTAGATCTGAGTATTGACTCAATCTCTGAATGAAACAGTTTGCTAATTTCAGCTGTCAATCCTTGCTTCACTCTTACAGTCCAAAATTCAACTATTATTAACCTTTGTTGTGACAACTGACGAGAATAATGGTTGAATTTTGGTCCTTTAATGTTGAGTGAAATCAATAGCTGTAAATGGTAGTTACCAGTCTTACCTGATCTATCACAGTCAAACAAAAGGAAGCCTTTCTGAATGCATGGAAGATGGCTGTGGAAATTAAAAAAACTCTATTTAAGATTAAGGGAATGCAGTGCATTTTAAATTAGTTTGTTTTATAAACATTGGTATGTTTGGGGTTTTTCACATTTTTAAATTTAAAAAGCCAAATCTGGGCTAACGAAAAGCAGCATGGTTCCACTATCTATGTAGAAGCAAGGCTCTGTCATCAAAATAAATGGAATTGTCTCTTTCTTCATGGTGGGGAAGAAAAAAAACCCAAAACAAGAAAGCCTTTACGTGTGCTGAAAAGGGGAATAATTGCAAAGGCTACTCAATAAAGACAACTTAAAACATTTTGAGATACCCCTGTTTTTACTACTGACAATCCTCTTATCATTGCTTCAACTCTAAACACGAATCTATATTTTAGACTTTTATGTATTTGGTCAGTCAAAACTTTTGTGCTGATTTTTGACCTTGTCTTCAAGTTCGTTAATTTCCAGTCTGTATATCATACATTTTCGGAGCTTTGTGCACAAATCCTGCTAACAAGGAATTCAAAGTGGAGCTCCCATGCATCACTTTGATAAATCTGTTCTTGAGTTTGGATACTGACCTGTGTTAATATTGGCAGCTATTAGATGAGCTACGTTAAAATGTGAAGCATAGTCTGATGTGTTTTTTTTTAACTGCTAACAGTGTTCTATTGTGCAGCTGCAATATTGAGCGCAAATAAAAAATGCTGTAGTATTTTTTCTCTAGTTTAAATTGTTCAAATTGTAATGGGGAAAGATGGTAAACAAAGTATTTATCACATATTTATGAAACCCTACAAAAAAGCTGTTTGAAAACCTAGAGAAGGGAGGAGATCAAAAAAATGTTTTTCAAGATGACCTATATCAAAATTGTTAATTGTAAGATGAAACATTGTAGTGAAACAGACTTTATTTCTGGCACCTCCCCAAAATTAAATTAGTTGTTCAGGAGAGAGGGCAAACTAGACGGAGTTACAAGATTGAATAAAATTATGAGGATAGAAGATGGGCTTGTGCTTGAACTGAAGCTTATTCAGAAATCCTGTTTTCTGTCATAATCTTTTATGAATTTAGAGAACTGTATTTTTTTAATGCTCCACTGGATTTTGAGCCGAGGCTTTGTACTGGAGCTGAGTATTGTTATAAAGTCTCTAAATTATGCAGGATTTGTTTCTGAACACCAGTAGGGTCCCTGTCCAGTTCTGGCAACGTCTTAGAAGCTGCTGTTGTTACTTCTAATGATAGAATGGGACTCAGAGCTTTTATGTCTCAACTCAGCCATGACAAAAAGCATGGCCCTAATCCAAAGTGACTTGATTCTGTCCAACGACAGTTGGTATGATTGGGAAAAGGAGAGAATCTATCTCCATTAGGCTCCACAGAGTGGAACTTAAAAGTGACTGATCTGAACAACACCTGCTCAAGTCATGACACCCTGCTTACAGTTTACCTATATGTTGGCGCTTTATTTCTTTTAAGACTGAGAACAAAGCTAGAATCTGGTCTTTTCCTTGGTTTTTATAGGGTAATTAAGAGAATAAGAATTATAGGGCTAAATCCTGATGCTCTTCTTCAGTTTTTACTCTTTCCTTACTCAGGCAAGCCTCTGTTGTTTTAATGTGAGTTTATATGAGCATGATCTTTAAATGGTATTGTCTTTGTGTGAGTAAGAAAGGTGATTTTTTTTTTTAAATTGAGAATAGCCATGTTATACAGGAGGTTGTATTAACAGGAGTGTCACATGTAAGACACCTGAGGTAATTGTTCTGCTCTCCTCTGTGCTGGTGAGGCCCCAGTTGGAGTATTGTATCCAGTTTTGGGCACCATACTTTAAGAAAGATGTGAACAAATTGGAGAGAGTTCAGAGGAGAGCAGCAAATATGATAAGAATTCTAGGAAACGTGACCTATGAGGAAAGATTGAAAGAATAAGGCCTGTTTAGTCTAAAGAAGAGAAGGCTGAGAGGGGATATAAGTCTTCAAATATAAAGTGCACATTTTCAAAATCTCCTTCTAAATTTGAGGCTGTAATTTTCTGCATGCAGAAAGGTATTTTGTCACCTAACTCCTATTGATTTCCCTGGGTTTTAGGCACCTAACTACCTTTTTAGGAGCTAGGCCTTAGGCACTTTAGAAAATTTTACCCAACATTCATAAATAACTACATGTATAACTGTGAGTACCATCACTCCTGCATTCGGTTAAGCTCCCCCTTTGCTGTCTCTTTTGACAGCTGTGGCTGGTGGAGTTGTTGACTGAATTCTCTCTGTCAAATTTCCTGAGAAATGAGGAAATATTTTACTCAGACTATAAGGAGAGGGTTATTTGTCTCCCACCCTGGGAAATTTCCCCCCTAATTTGACAGGCTTTAAATAAATTGTTTGTTTTAATTAAGTTTGAAATGGGACAAGTGCATAAACTAAAAAGCCCCTTGCTAGGATAAGAGGATACAATAAGATTAGCTGTGAAATTCACAAATGATGTCTCTTTTGCTGTAGTGATTAATTGCAACTCTGTAATTAGGTACTATGAAATTTAGGCGGATTCAGTTTTATGAAGGTAATTTTGGACATCCCAGAGGTGGGAGGAGAAGAGATTACTTCTTTGTATATCACATGGAACAGAGGAATAGTAATCTGAAAAGCAGAACTTGGATACTGGAAAGAGACCCTGAAGACATCAATTTGCAAAGCTTTAAAGTGAACCCCTTTGCTTTTCTTATGAAATGTTGGAAGCAAGGGCAAGAGAGTGAATCATCAAACACAGATACCATTAAAATCCCAGTCTTCTAAAGGCTAGATCCTAACCCTGGTTTATCTGAAGGGAAGAAGTGTGGTAGCCACATACATTATGTAAACTGGGTACACACTGGGCCAACAAATCCTGTCGGCTTGGTGCACTGTGGAAGAGGGATCAAAGAAAACCCAGATCTTCTCCGTGAGCAGCTGTCTTGGAGCTGTTTGAATGAAGGGGAAGTCTAGGGAAATGAGTATGCCTCCATCTCCCAAGCTTCCCTATATGGATCCTAATCCTGTCTCCCCCACCCAACAAAGGTATGGCAGTTACTGCAATACCCACTAGTCACCTCTAACAGGCACAACAAAGCAAGGCCAAAAACAGAGTCTCTTTATTGTGTGGTGCTTAGTGGAAGTCACTAAAAGAGAGGGAGCGTCTTAGATGTGATGGGCCCACTCTGAGCTTCCTTGCTGACACTCTCCATGGTAGATTGTTGAATTTGTAGAGTTAGGTGAATAAATTTCTAAAATTAAAATGTAATGGCCCAGTCTTGCAAGCACTCCATCCCTGGAGCTCTAGAGGGGGGAGAGGGGTCCTGGTTATATTAAGTCTCACTTTCACTAGCTCCCTCTTGCTGTTTCCCTATGTTGCACTATACAAGCCATTCTTCCTTGTCCTAAAGGTACTCACACTACTTAGTGAAACTTATTTACTATCCAGATTGAGGGAGTTATGTGCATTATTTTTTATAAATATCACATGCGCCTTAGTTTACCTGTGTGATATTATCCCGCCTGGCTGCATAAAGTTAAATCAAAGGAGGCAGCAAGTGATAGAAATGAAGAAATGGCAAAGATAAGTACTATTATAGAGAATGCCTTTGTGGGGAACAATGGGGAAGCTATTAGTTGGGGAATACTCCTGGCCCGGCTCCAACTAGGCTGGCAAAGTTTACTCTTCCTAGGCAAAATGAAGGAATATAAAATCTTAAATATGCTAAGCCTAGGGAAGAAGAGAGGGTTGAGTGGGCTGTCAGCAGCTGCCCTGAAGGGAAACAATGAGGAGGGAAAGAATTCAGAGTGCAAGTCTGTTTCTCTCAACCTAGAGATGGAGATAACGGGGCTGAATGGAATTTACAAAGCCCTCAAGGAAAGATTAAGATTTAGAGGAGGGGAAATATGCATACAAACCTTTATTGTTTTTACCCTGTGCTCTGAGTGCTATTGACTTTTGGGGTGAATAGATAATGCTGTGGTTTTTGAAGGAGCTGGTTTTCAGTCACTTTAATCAGCCACTGTCACCAAGTCCTCCTGGAGGAGAAGTGTTAACAGGTGCCAAGCACAGTTGGTCTTGTTGTGCATCAGGGTTGGTAAGTGCGGGTTGCGGCCCAGAGACCCAGTCCTGGAGTGGTAAGACTGTGTGGTTCAAACTGAGAAGGTTGAAGATAACAAGACCTGTGTAATACGCAGCTCGCCCTGTAACCATGATAAGTGCTCATTCCAAAACCATCTTAACTTGTCCGTAATAAGAATAATATAAGGAGAAGGGACACAATGAAATTGAAAGACAAAATGTAAAACTGTTAAAAGGACTTTTATTTTTTTTTACAAACTGCAGGATTAACCTGTAAAACTCATTGCCATAATATATCCTTAATGGAAGAGTTTTGTGGTATTCAAAAAAGAATTAGAGATTAATATAGATGATATTGACAGACTTTAAAATGTTTTTATCTTACCTAATGTAACTAACAGCTTGCACTACAGGGCATAAGACAGCTTGTAATTGATAAGAGTTGGGAAGAAAGGTCCTCGTAAGCAGATCTCCTACATGGTGTCTTGAATCTTTCTCTGAAGCATCTGCAATTGACCGTTATCAGAGACAGGATTATGCATTTAGATGAATCACTGGCATGATCCAGTGTGGCAGTTTCTGTATTTCTAAATAAGTATGCATTACTGAGTAACCACATTCAGGATTTTGGCTGGCAGAAGAGTCATACTCTGCATTTTCTGTAACTGCAGTGGCCCAAATCCTTCAGTCCTTACCCTGTCTTTATACAGGCAAAACTGCTTCCATTAAAATAATTAAGGACTGAGTGAAGACTGTAGTTTGGTCCATTTTATGTAATTGTAATTAGGCAAGATTAGCTAATGTACTGTATTGAACAGTTTCTTTCTGAAATTCCTGGGAAATTTTCTGTTGTGGCTTCTAGTTTTCTGACAAATATCATCTCATTTTAAAATGGCAAATGTATATGAATTGTCTTCCAGATGTTCCCAAAATGCATTTGTCTGGTTGTAATAAGAACCTGCGGTCATAAAATATTTTTTCTTTTGATCCTATTCCTGTTACTCAAGCCACATCTCTCCACTCCCTTGATTAAACATCCTTACTGTGAGGACTACCACTATATCTCCACTTTGTTCCTCTTCTTTGGCCATCTTTCTTTCTCTTATTTCTTCCTCTTCTCTGTTTTTTGACGACTCCTCTTTTCTCCCATCTGTATTTCCTTCCCCGAAGTAACTCCCAGTTCCTGGTCTTCATGGGCTTTGCTGCTACCCCCTTCCATTTTCCATTAATAAAATTATTAATGCTAACACCAAAGTGTCATTACTGGAATTTAGGTTCAACATCCTCACCCCATACCAAGGGATGGGGAGTATACAGAACTAATGTTTCAAGCTATCAGCAGACTCGGAAAGACAAGAGGGTATCAATTTACGCACAGTTCATTTGGAAGGCTATCTTTACAACAACAGGCAAAAATCTGTGTTGGTTTTTTTTTTTAATGAAAATTTAGATTCTGGAATCTGAGTATTTGATGCATTTTAGTGGCATTTATTAATCAGGCCATGTAGGGTGGATGTTTGATGCTGCAGGTCTAATAGTAATAATTCAAATTCCAACCTCTAAATCTAGACATTGGGGTAGCATGTAACTATTCTTATTTTGCACCTTATGAAAAGCCCGGGTTAACTAAAAGAAGGTGACATGAATATTTATTACAAAAAACACACTAGCAAATTTTAATGGCTAGGATGAGGATGAGGTAAACATGGATGTAACGATCTGTTCAAGGTGAATTAAAAGGACTGATATACATTTAAAAGCTTAAGTGTGTTGGAGTGAGATAGTACTTTTATGGTAGCATGGCAAGCGCTAATAGGCCATGATTATGAGTTATATAGTGCAAACATCTTTTACATTATTGTCAGAATGTCTATGGGAAAAAATTAACATCAACCTTCTAGAGGTTCTCTTTCTTCACTGGGCCCAAGGAAATTTATAACTGAGAAATGAAACTCACAAAAATGCAACTGCTTTCATAATCCAATGCAGATGTTATAAATATTGCATGAAAGTTGCATGTGCAGGGTAAATCACCATTTTTATTAGTTGGAATTTGCAGAGCTAAGTCTCATCATTTTTCTGTTCATGAAAAGTCATTGTATGCTGTGTAGATGCACTGTATATATTGTTCTAATGTTTATTTTTAATTGTTCAAGGTCAAATGAAAAAAGCAATGGCAAATTTTTCCTATGCAGGAGGCCAAGATTTGTTAAACTGGCATCTTCAAAATCAACTGAACTTTATAATGTAGTCTCGTCTTAAGCACATCATATTTTCATAGCAATGACAATGTTGGATATCTGTTGCAATTAATATCCACATGAGAAGCATCTTTTTATATATGGCAGATTTCAGGATCTGTGCCGAAGATAAAGAATTAATATATGTAAACAATAGCCAGGGTTGCAATTAAACTATCCACAGGTAACAAGTTTATACTGCATCTTGTAATAGCACCTTTTAGTTTTTCTGAAAACATTTTAACACACCTGAATCAGATTAGCAAAGTCAATAATGAGTTCCAAATTTTAGGGTAACTTATTAAAAAGCATTATCAGTAAATGTCAGTGGAAAAAGCTTGTACTAAATGTTATATTTAAAAATGAAACACCCACCTGCACTTATTGCATAGGCCAGAATCAAAGAACACTAGTGCCACTGAAGTGAGCCTGGCAAGCATAACAAGCCAAAGCATGAAGATTTCTATATCTAGCTTTAAAAGAAAAGATTCAGATTTTTCATTAAACTTTTTGCCATCCTGATCTATATTCTGAGTTAATGGAGTGTGTAGAAACCTGAAATGCATAAGGGCAGGAAGGTTCAGGGTGGTGTTATTTCATAGAACAGTGATTATTTACATGGAATGAGACACAATATAGCAAAAAGATAATTTTTATAAAAATGGGTTAAATAAATTCCTTGTTGCCTGAAGTTTTATTTTATCCCATTGGCAAGTGAACATTCAATGGTATCTTTGTCTCTTGGTAAAGATTTCTTTTTCTTTGTTTTATGTGATCTAACTCCTTTGTAATGGATTTTCAGTTCACTTCTACTGTGTTAACTAATGAGACAAGATGCAATTGTGAAGTATAATTTCAGAAAACCACAGTACAGCAGATTGTCAGAAAGTTTTGCTATTGCATATCTATACATTTAAATCATACTACTTTTATTAAATATGTCCTATATTTATCTTCCCTATTTGAACAGAATCCAGAGCTAGTCCGAAACATCTGTCGCTGGGTTAGACAAGCTGTTCAGATTCCTTTCTTTGCAAAGCTGACCCCAAATGTCACTGATATTGTGAATATTGCAGTGGCTGCCCAGGAAGGTAACAAACTCAAATGCATGTACTATACAATTATATTGATTTGCAACTTTATTGCTCAAAGCAGTAACAAATATTAATAAAAGCTAGTATGAAACAGATTGTTTAAAATATGTAGAGTAAGCATAGTGCTTGCTATTAAAGGTTGTCTATACAATTTTGCTCTATTATGTTTATTAACATATAAAGTGAATACTGTAAACATCTATCTATCTAGAAAGAGTAGTGGGTGATATAGATATAGAGATATAAAATCATGATTTTATATGTATAATATGGCCAACCTTTATTTACCATGATGTAGCAGTTTGGAGTAAGACCAAATTTTATCGGGGTTTTATATCCATTTTTTCAGTTTTCAGAATGCTACATCCTGGTAAATACTATTTGTCCAAACAGATAACAGACTCAGTCAGTTAGGCTCACTTAATAGTTTCACTGCATTTCTCTTCATGTAACCGTAATTTCTTCATTGAGTCCCTATGTGTATTCCACACATAAGTGTGTGCATGCATGCCATGCACCCAAGTCCAGAATTTCTAGCAAGCGGTGTCCTTTGGCCTGCATATACGCAGTAGTTCACCTCATGCTTTAAATCGAGGTCATAAGAGGCAGTGCAAACCAATACCTCTCTAGTTCCTTCTTATTGCCACGTGGTCTGAGTCAGAATCCCTGCGTCCATGGGTTTCTCCAGCTTTTACTATTATTACTCTGCAAATAAATTTGTAAATAGCTTATAGTTCATATTAGCATAGTTAGAGTTCTTAGTATAATTAGTATAGATAGTGTTTGTTCTAAGAGTCTGGGATGTGCCTAGAGTCCCAAGGTTCAAGAACTGTGTCTCCTCCCTCTGCTCCTTTTCTGTGAACGACAAGCACCAACATTGTCTCTACTGTCTGGGGAGATGAATATTGCTGCAAAGTGCAGCATATGTCACTCTTTTCCATTGTAAACTCATGACCGTAGATTAAGAAAATACCTTATGGAGAAGGCTCTGAGGCCTCACTGTGTTTCGAGCCAGGGAGATTCCCCCCTGTACATCCACATTTCCAAAGACCTCCACATACCATTGGAGGAGGTTCAGGACGTCCAACATTGGCTCTTAGATATTCTGCAGCCTATAAGTCAGAGCAAGGTGGTGCTCCTGTTTAACAAGGCTATTGTAAGGTCTGGCACACCTCAGCCTCATGTGCCAATATGCCTAAGAGGGCCAACAGGCACTATTTCATCTCCATCAAAGACGCTGAATTTCCCTTCTCCCACCTAGCACCCAACTCCTTGGTGGTAAATGCTGCCAGCGGAGAGCAAAGTTACAGGATCCAAAGACAACTCCAGCTGATAAGGCCTTAAAGAGGTGGGGCTTTTTAGGGAGAAAGATCTTTTCCATATCACTGACTATCAAGTCTTGTAGGAACATCTCAACTAGAACCTGCTACCTAACTACAAGGAAACATGGACTCATAGTAGGCAGCCAGGCAGCCATCTCAAAAGTCTTCAGGTATCCCACTCATTTAGGATAACCTTCAGTTTTCAAAGATCTCAGGTCTTTCCATTAGCTCACTGCAGGGCCATCTCATGGTAAACCCATATACAGTTTTTCACAAGAAAAAAATCTTTCTTCAATTGCATGCTAAATTCCTACCCGATGTTATTTCAGAATTTCATGTCAACTAAGCTGTTCACTTACCCATTTTCTTCTGAAACCCCATGCCTTTGTTAAGGGGAAGAAGCTCCATTCTCTCCGCATCAGACACACCTTATTAATTTATCTGCAGAAGACCAAATCTCTCAGAAAGTTTCCTAGTCTATTTCTCACCATAGCAAAGAGGTTGTGAGGACAAGCTGTATCCTCATAGAGGATCTCCAAATGGATTTCTGGGTGCATCATCATGTGCTACAATTAGCTCAGATCCCTCCACCTGGCAGAGTAAAGGCACATTCCACTAGCTGCCTCTATAGCATCACTGCAGGAATTACCATTGCTGGACATATGCAGGGCGGCTAACTGGAGTTCCATTCAGACTTTCACTAAACATTAGGTGCTAGTTCAAGCTTCCACCATGGATGCAGCTGTGGGAACTGCAGTACTTCAAGCATCTTTCTCGCCAGCATCCTCGCACCCCCCTCAAATCTGAATACTGCTTGTCTATCGCTCATATGTGGAATACAGATAGGGACCAGCACCCAAAGAAGAAATGGATCTTACTTACCTGTAACTAGAAGTTCTTCAAGTTGTGTGGTCCATATCTGTATTCCACTACCTGCCCTCCATCCCCTCTGTTTCAAATCCTTCTGGATTTGCGGTAAGAGGAGAAACTATAGGGGCACTGGCCCATGTTTCCTCTTATGCCCTTAATCTAGAGCATGAGATGAATTACTGCACATGTCTGGGCCAACAGACACTGCTTGTTAGAAGTTCCAGACTCGGGCACATAGACCACATATCTCTAAGAAAATCCAGTTACAGGTGAGTAACCTCCATATTCACAATGTGTAATAAGAGTAAGGTCCAGATCCACTAGCACAATACGGTCCATTAGCCAGTATAACCAAACATGAGAATGCAGGGGGATCTCCAGAGCTGTAGAGCTAGTGTGGCAAATCCGATGTCTCACCCAGCGAAAGGAGCATGGCCAAGGACAAAAGAGATCTGTCTTAGGAGCCCCTATGCTCAGCTGCCGTATCAGCCCCTTAGGGCCCTTGCAACTGATGCAAGTTTCCTTCAGGCTGGTCTTACTTTTTCTAGGGGACTAGCTAGCCAACCCAGGATTGGTTTTTTAAAGCCCCTTTTCACACCTCCTCCTGATTTGCACTGTGCTCTTTGGCCTCAGAGTCTCTGGGTCTAAATATCTAACATTTAGACATTTAGATAGATAATATCTAACATCTAACTGTTTCTATATTTATTTTCCTCTGTTGTACTTGTACAGGGTGTTTAACAAAAAGTGAATGTTATTTCTTTCACAGGTGGTGCAGATGGTGTTACAGCCATGAACACTGTGTCAGGACTGATGGGGCTAAACGCAGACTGCACACCTTGGCCTGCAGTTGGTGGAGAAAAGAAGACCACGTATGGTGGCGTGTCTGGTAAGTGATGTCTTTTTGATCCATAATGCTTCCTTGGAGGCTGACAAAACATCGGGAGGTCCTTGTAGTGGGCTAGAATATCATGTCGGCAGTAGTGCTGAGTTCTTAAAGCTCACTGATGGTCAATGTTTCTAATAGTCATGACAGATGGAACAGATTGAGTGTGAAGACTCTTGTGTTGCCCTTTCCTTAATGGTAAAACACTGCAACAGAACACTGTGATAGGGTCACTAGAGAAGGAGGAAAATCTCTTCTCTTGTGACCCACAGTTTTCCTAGAATTTTTCATTCTGTCACAATTGTCAGGCCACATGTTAGACAGAGGCTAATGAAAGGGCATTGTAAGGGGAAAATATAAACATTCCAAGTGCAGTATGTGTATTGTAGGCTGAACCTTTCTCCTACCACATGGAAATCCACGTACGATAAATCCTTTTATTTTCTTTCCACCATGATAAAAACAATGTATCACCTTTAGTAAATATATGCATATTATATATCCTTTTCCTTTGTAATATTTATACTTGTATATATGGTATTTCAGTGTGATGATTGAGGATATGATTTTAAAACCAGCAACAAAAAGTTTTATACTCTAATTCATTGTCTATTCTCACTAATGTATTAATCTGTTGACCCTGTGCACGCTGTCACTGTGACAAAGTCCTGCAAAGACAATGCTGTGAGCTTCTTGACTGTACTGGTATGAAGATTAGTCTCCATGGTGATAGAGAAAGTGGTAAATATACATAACATAATAGCATCCCACTGTTCAAGTAAAGCACTGCTGAATTGGTCCAAAAAAATTATTTGGAGGAAATTGGACAGACAAAAAATGCTTTATTTTATGTAGTTATGTTATACTTCGAGAACATAGAGGGGCAAATACACTGGGTTGGGTATTTTTAATTGACTTTAATGTATACAAATCATATACAGTGGTAAATTGCCTGTTGCCTTGGATAACTAAATAACATCCAGAAGTTTTTAAGGGCACCTCTATACTACAGTGCAAGGATAAAAAAAAATCTGCTTATTGTATAATGATTATTTCATAGTGACTGTCAAACAAGGCATTAAAATATTATTGATATGCAGAATGGAGGATGCAGAGAGAGAGAGAGAGCAGTTACACAGTGTCAGGGTTGTAGTACTCACTAGGCTTTCTGTCAGCCCATTTCAATTTTTCCAGACTGCCATGTTGACAGCAAAAGAAAAAAGGAGGTCACAGTGGGTGCTGTGCATTAAAAATTAATAAAATAACTATTACAGTAGTATTTTATATAACTAACACTATTCCCATTTTCTCATTTAAGCTGCAATTTCTGAATATTCCTTCCTACCATAAGTCAATCTAATAAAACCATAAAATTACAGCATTATGAAAAGTGTGTCCTTTGTGTCACAAATTTAAAACATGTACATTGTGTAAATTATAGCAGCAGCTGAATGCTCAGCTGTACCTAAGAGTTTCTCAGCATTTCTATATTTTCTTGATTTATAATTTTGCTATAAAAATTCACTTTTGGTATCATAATAGATCCCAGCCTGGGAGAGGTTTGGGTTTTTAGTTTTAAAACATACATGTAAAAAGGGTTTTTTTCATTTCTCAAGCTATACATATATCAAAAGAAATAGAAGATGGTGGTTTGGGATGCAATCTTACACTCATAACACCAACCTAAATGTCTTTAAAAAAAAATTTAAAAAATGGAAAGGGGAAAAAAGCACCCAGCCCATTGAGTTTGGGTATATTTTGAGAGTGCATTTCTGTAGACAATTAAATAAATTGGACTATAAATAACATCACTAAGGTCCCAATCCTCCAACTCACTGTATGCAGGAATGCCATAGAGCGCCAATAAAGTCAAGCGTGCTATGTACAGACATAGTGATACATCTGAGAATTGCAGAACCATGGCCTAATAATGTACAAATGTATAAAAGTGCTAAAATAATTCAGAAAAGAGCTAGCCTACTCCCTTAATAGGAACATAAAGAACAGAGAGAGTATGTCTAGTTGTTAGATCAAGAAACTAGGAGTCAGAAGTCTTGGGTTCTATTCCTAGCAGCTTCACCAAGGTCCTGTTTTGTGTGTCCCTGAACCAGACACTTGACCTTTCCATGCTTTAGTTTCCCTGTCTGTTAAATGGAGATAAGACCATTTACATGCCTATAGGCTTGCTTTATATTATTTTCTTTTACATTCTATGCAGCCGTATAGATTTTTGTTGCTCTTTCAAAAGTAGAAAAAAACATCAGATCATCTTTTTGGGCTAAAATTTATCTTTGATGTAAGTCAAAGGTAGTGGTGAATATGGCCCATTTTCTTTACAAGATTTACAAAAGCAAAATACTTGAGTGGCTACTGTCTTTATAAAAGATCCCCATTGTACTGGAATGTACACACTAGTTATGGAGAAGCTGTCTGGATCATAGATATTAGAGATGGAAAGGTCCTACCTTGTGGTCATCTAGATCATCTCCCTGCCAATACATGCTTGTTCCTTGCAATAGACTATGTGGTGCTTTGTTTCATCTAGTTTGAAATGGACTTGTGGTACTTCTTATCAAGGGTTTCCCCTCAGGAGGGATGTACAGTGCAAGGTAATATGTCCAGTTGCTCTGTTTTCTATGCTAGCACTGAAGTTGTCCTAAGGGTGGGTAGCATGCCATTTTCTGCTATTTTACTATTCTTGTATTACTGAATGAAATACATTATTCTAATAAAAACGTACATTACAGAGTGAATGGTAAAGTCTGTCAATGTCCTTATCCAGATGTGGCCTGACTTTTCCACTTCAAACCTTTCCCAAGAAATGGACTTCCTATATAGAGGATTATGGATGTGCCCTCACCATGGTATAAACTACAGAAACTTCTTTTATGAACTGTTCCCATTGGGCTATCTCTCCCTTTCTCTGCTTTGTACAGAAGTGACTGCATCTGGAAGGGCTGTAATTACCCACCCTTTCATGGGAAAGATCTCATTTGAAAGAAGTTATATTTTTAAATTCCTATTAAAGAATTAGGGTGTGGAAAATATTTTCCTTTGATTTATTTAAAAGGAATAAAAAGGCCAATCAAAACAGCTGTTTAGAGAATTCACTGCCTGGAATTACAGGGTAGTCTCAGAGATGTGCTTCTGTCATCTTTTTAAATCTCTTTCCAGAGACAGCAGTTTAATAATGTTCTTCTGAAAGTACAATTCAAATTGGAGTTGTTATATTCAGTGTTAACTTCCCAGGTGCTGAATGGGAAAATAGATTCCTGTTTTAAGTGTTATTTAACCTGTTTTAAATTGCTGAACATCAATAAGCATTGTTGTTTCTCTCATTGTACTGTATTGTTGATGTGATTACTTTGACACTGGAAACTACTCCTTGGCGGTCAAATCCTAAACCCAGCTCACAGATGAAATAGAATAACTGGGCTGTATGCTGGAGAGGTCTATGGAGTTCAAGAGGAAAGAATCCTTCCCCCACAGGTTGCAGTGAAGCACCATTGCTGCTATGCACTCACAACACAGCTCTAAGGCCACAGTATACCCATAGTCTCCTGTGCCAGCTCTTTAGGGAGGGAATAATATTATATTCATCCTAGGGTTGCCAGGCATCTGGTTTTCGACTGGAAGCGCCTGGTTGAAAAGGGACCAGGCGACTCCGGTCAGCACCACTGACCAGGTCGTTAAAAGTCCAGTTGGTGGCGCAGTGGGGCTAAGGCTGGCTCCCTGCCTACTCTGGCTTCACGGGGCTCCTGGAAGCAGCCGGCATTTCCCTCTGGCTCCTAGGCAGAGGCGTGGCCACAGGGGCTCCGTGCGCAGCCCCCGCCCCAAGTGCCAGCTGCGCAGCTCATATTGGCTGGGAGCCGCATCCAATGAGAGCTGTGGGGGCAGCACCTGTGGGTGAGGGCAGTGCGCAGAGCCACTTGGCTGCGCCTCCGCCTAGGAGCTGGACCTTCCGGCCGCTTCTGGGTGCTGCCTAAGGTAAGCGCCACCCGGACCCTGCACCCTAACTCCCTGCCCCAGGTTGGAACTCCCTCTCGCACCCAAACTCCCTCCCAAGGCCTGCACCCCTTACCCCAACCCCCTGCCCCAGCCTTGAGCCCCCTCCCACACCCAAACTCCCTCCCAGAACCTGCAACCCCACACACTCCGAACTCCTCAGCCCCATCCTCACACCAGAGCCTGCACCCCCAGTCAGAACCCGCACTCTAACCCCCTCTCCCAGACCAGAGTCCCCTGCAGAAATGAATCCCTCATTTCTGGCCCCACCCCAGAGCCCTCACTCCCTCCTGTACCCCAACCCACTGCCTAGCCTGGGGAAAATGAGCAAGGATGGAGGAGAGTGAGCGACTGAGGGACGGGGGATGGAGTGAGCGGAGGTGGGTGCCTCGGAGTAGGGGTGGGGCATGGGCAGGGACTTGGGAAGAGGCAGCGTAGGGGCGGGGCAGGGATGTTCGGTTTTCTGCAATTGGAAAGTTGGCAACCCTAATTCATCCACTTCCTTAAATGAGATCCCAGTAGCTGTCCACTCCCTCACACAGGGCAACTGTATGGGTCAGAGCCTCCCATTTAGTTTCTCCTAACTGTTAAGGGAACAATACTGAGATCTGGAACTACTCACATGCATTAAGCTGATCATGTGTGCTTGCAGGACTATAGTTTGCTTTTATAAGACATTCAATAAGCATTTTACTATTAGTACTTCCTGTATATGTGCAATATTAAATATTTTTTTTAAGTTAATTCTCATTACATGTATTTGCACAAAAAATAGTTATGGCTGGCTCTGAGAGAGATGTTACAGTCTACTATGTAAATAGTAAATAATTTGAAAATTGTGTGTTTTATAGGTACTAGAGGTGTTAGGTACTTAACTTTAAACAGAAAAAAAAATCTGAAATTTTGCCATAAGTTTTCACATGGTATTTACATATTCCAGATGTGTTTTGTTTTTATAAAAATACAGAGTACCTGTTATAGGCAAAATGGAGTGGGTTAAGAATTAACTTTTGAGTTCTCTGGCTTCCTGTCTCTTCCCCTCCCCCACTCCCCATGCCAGATCCTTAACAATACATTTGTAACACCATGTGCTGGACTTCAGCAAAATACTTCTGTTAAAAGTAGTTAAAAAGCTAAATCCCTACACAATGTGCTAAATATGTTCCCCTTAATGTTACTGTGATAAACATTCTGGCAGTGTTCTACAGTAATGCCATGAACCCATTTTACAATAGTGATATTGCCATTACTATTGAACACTGTCATATTTTTATAAGGTTAGTGTAATGTTGTTTTATGTAACTATAATATAATGTACTAAAATGTATGTTTGTGTGTGTGTGTCTGTATAAGGGAGAATGACAAAGTTACAGCTTTGTTGAACCTTTACAGTACATTTTTTCTCATAAGAACTGTGGCTGACCATCAGGAAATCTTGGAAGGAACATATCTATAGTAGGTTCAGTTAGCAGATGTGAGAACATATAATTGTTACAATTCAGTATTGATACTTAATTTTAGTTACCTTTCAAGTAATTTAGTGGAGCTGTCTCTTTTTATGAAAATCACTGTGATACACCAATTGTGTCTTTTAACAGGGTGTTACATATTCTGTGAAATAATTGGCATTATTAATAGGAACATATATTCTAATCTATTTAAATGTATAAATTCAATTGAAGGGGAGAAAGTTGTATGTATAATAAGTGCTGTTTTTTATTTTAAGTCAATGACACACCATTAAAAGAAAATCTGAAAAAAATAAGAGCTTTCACTTTCATAATCACGTCTTTCTCAGTGACTGCTTGGTGCTGATTTTGATCACTAGACATTAATGGAAATCTCTCTATCACTGGAAATAAATAATATATGTATATACACTTATGTTAGCATAAATATACATTGAGAAACATGTTAAAGAGTATATATTAAAATGTATTTAGAGAACAGTGTAGAACAGGAGTACAGAATAAATATATATTAGAGCTTTAATTTGGGGTTATTATTTCTGTTAAGTGTAGCTCAGCCATTAAAGACTCATTTACATATATTATGTACAGATTCACAAAGAATTCTCTTTTTTCTGTTATGTCTTTGCTGCAGCCTGATTTCTCTCAGTGTACTGCCGTCACTGGTCTGTTGCAAAAGAGATCAGAGCCCTAATAATAGATTTTTGACAGTGAGCTCGCCTGCTACCTGCCCTACACAAATCCTCACTGTTCATGTTTGCTTCATGGCAACAAAGCAGACAGAAGGAAAATGCCAAGTGCTGAGTTTGAGGTACAGACCTGCCGTAGCTTGACATTTCAGCAGAATAGCAGTTTATGAGATGCATAATTTTTCATCTGGGACTCAGCTGCCATTTTCATAGAAGCTTGCAGCTCATCGACTGACTGGAACTAGGGCAAAGGTTTACAACGTAGATCAAGGTCTACATCCTTTCCATAGCCATTTTAAAAATAAGTATTATTCTGCAGATAAGGTCACATAACTGAGCATCTTTTTCTTTCCACTTTTAATATTTTCTAGTATACTTACAGAAACTGAAACATTTAATAAATATAACACATTTTTTTAAAACTAATTAAATTTATCCATTGAAGAACTAAACTAATCATCTATTAAGAGTGAAGCACAGGTCTTTGGATAAAGCGTTTAAATATGGCAATATTTCTTCCTTCTGTTGGTTTCAAAGAGTTCATACCAAACTTGAAATTAATAACAAAAGCTTTACTCTAAAAGCAAAGTTAGTTTGGCTTATATCATTGGAAAAAATGCGGTGAGTTTCAGCAGCAGTTCACCATGTCACAGTCTCATATAGAACAATGGTACTGTACACTGGATTAATTAAAGAAGCCTTACAGAGAACTGATTTCTCAGTATGTCAAGATTTCAGTTTTATGTTAAATATTTTCTAAAGGCCAGACCCTTAAATCTCAGGGGCTGTACCAAGCAGTGAGCTGTGAATTTAACCATAGGCTAACTGCTAATGATAAGGAAAAGAGTCCAAGTTGAGGCAGCTGTAATACAGTCATTGGATTAGGCTATCAATCACTCAGTTCCCTGAGGAACAGGCAAAGAAGACAAAACAGTGAAAAGGGAAATTAGGAGAGGAGGGCATGACTAGAATGAGATTCTTCACCAAATTTATCTGTTAGTTGCTTTGAATCCTCCAACTATCACCCAGTGTTGTTTTCAGATTAAAAGCAATTTATTTGTTCCAAACCCCTAGAAAACTATCCAGTCAGCATTAACTATTGCTATTCCTTTCAGGATAGTTTTTTAAAGTTGCAGCAAACAACAGTAGTTGGTCATACACTGCTGTTTTAATAACACATGATTAGATTAATGTGTATGTTACTGTTGTTGAACACCATGTAGTTTTCATTGTTTACATCAAAATTTATATAAAATGTCTCCAGTGAAAATATTTCATTTTCAAATGATTTTTTTTAATGAACAGTTATCCATTGAGGTACCACCTTATATTGATTATGGTAGTATCCCCTACTAGAGGTGAAGACTAGCGTTAAAGGGTCATTTGGCTGAAATGATACATTTTATTCAGACACTTTCATATATGGTATGAAAAGAGAATGACTAAGAACTACTCTATCCAGCAATGCAGTGCAATAATGCATT
This sequence comes from Chrysemys picta bellii, assembly GCF_011386835.1. Lineage (NCBI taxonomy): Eukaryota > Metazoa > Chordata > Testudines > Emydidae > Chrysemys > Chrysemys picta. The sequence goes on along the minus strand of NC_088798.1, from coordinate 36,425,563 downwards.
TAGTTTTAATCTGGGTCAAAATGGCATCAATGAAATGGGAGTCAATGCATGCAGTTAAAATAGTGGAATATGTTGCACCAGGTTTCCTCATAAAACAGAACGTAGCATTTGATGTGATTAGCATAGACAGTTATAACATTTTACACTCTGCAGTTAGCAAGAACAATTTATGGATATAACTAGACTATTGAAGAAAATTATTATCATTTTATTATTATTAGATGTTTTCATGCCTTGTGAACGATGAGGCAACCCAGTGTTTCCACCTCCATCTGTCTAGTGCCACATTTCTTGCTCCATTGAAGTCTGCTTCCATGAGAGCGACATCTTTCTTAATGGTTTTCTGATATATCATCTGTTCTCCTCCTCTTTTCAGTCTTCCACAATGTAGTATCCAATATAGAGGGCTTGGCTAGGAAAATATAATTTTTTTACATCTATACCACATGCCAAAAGCACATCAGCTTTCTTTTTCTATAGTCTATTGGCCAGTCTTTTGTAATAGCATTTGCCAAGTTTCAGAAGCAGAGAACAATGTGGGCATCACAATGACATTGTACAACTTTATCCTGGTTCTTGCGTGAATCTCCTTATCTTTCCAAATATTTGCCAGTCTCGTCTGTTGAAATAAAGGGAGGGGGAAATGAATGGATAAAGAAAATATGATTGGGTTTATTATTTTTTTTCAATACTGCTTACAGTGGTTAATAGACATGAATGTACAAGATATGTGAACTTTGTTGTCAGCTATGCATGAAACTAATTCTACTCCCAGTACCAGGAACAGGATTGGGACTATTGCTATTGGTTATGGCAGCAGGGTTAACATTCTGAGAAAGCATGACAGATCCAGTGAAGAATTAACCTCTCTTACATTTTTGATTATGAGGCACTTTTAATTTTAAACAAGCACATGCAAAAAATCCTTCAAAATATTTTGGATCAATTCTTTTACTAGTAAAAATGCTGAAAGCTATCTGTAAGTAGGGTCTGAATGAGCTCGCTAGTGATGAGCTGGGGGAGAAGATTTCAGGAACTGACCTTGTTTGCATAGACACACCCACGCTGCCTAGGTGTGCAGCATGATGGAGCTGCCTTGCCCAAATGATCGCTTTTGGTTGGTGTTGGATTGCAAAACACTTTGTTATTGGGTGCAGGGGTAATAAAGTGTTGTGTAAATCAAGGGGAGCAGAACTAGGGGTTCACCCTCAACTGAACTGTGCTTGCAAAGCAGGGTGTATGGGTGCCAAAGCCCAGTGAAGATGAGGGAGGGTGGGGACAGGTGTTTCTATCTGGTGGTGTGGGCCCTGCCTCAGGACCCTAAACCATTTGACTCTCCCCTTCTCCACTGTGTAATGACAGAGCTGATTAAAACTTAATTGAGAGTCTTTTGTTGTGGCTTACTAGAGCTGAAATCATTAATAACCAGGTCTAAGCATTAGGCCTTCTATGGAATAGTGTCTCTGGTAAAAGAGACTGCCCAACCTGCATTAGCAGTGAGGCTCCCCCCCTAACAGCTGAAATCACTGAGAGCTGTGTTAAGCGATGGGAACTCAAGACATCCCTGTAGAAATGGCAATGGCGGAGTGAATGATGATGGAGCAGCTGGCAGTGGAATGAATGAAGGCGGAGCGGCTAATGACAGAGCAGCCCATGGCACAGTGAATGATGGTTGAGTGGCCAGTGGCGGAAGGCCGGTGGTGTAATGAATGATGGTGGAGCAGCCGGTGATGAAGTGAACGACCACTGAGCTTCTGGCGAAGTGGCCAGAGTGAGAATGAGTGACCATGGAGTGGTGGCAGTGGGTAGTGATGCAGAGTAAATGACACAGCAACAGCAGCTGAAGGGTTGCTTGATGCCGCCTGCCCATGGTGGGAGGTGAACTCATGCAAACGCACCTCTGAACTCTGGGTCGATGCTGACGAAAGACAACTGTGAGTCACGTGCAGTGAAGGGAGAGGGACTAGCATGTTAAAAGGACATTTGTTGTTGGACTTTCACACCACAAGGTGAGAGACTGAGCAAAAGAACACTGCCCAATATACTCGGGGGCAGGGGGTTGCTAATGGTCATGTGTTTTCAAGCCATGCTTGTGGTATTTTCCCCATTTAATGCCAGGTTCCTTTCCTCTTTTATTAAAAGTTTTCTTTTCCATACACAGACTCTGTGCTTGTGAGGGGGAAGTATTGCCTCTTAGTGGCACCCAAGGGTCGTGTGTAATTTTTCCAGATTACTGGTTGGGAGCTCAGGCCAGTTCAGTGTTGCACTGTCAAAAGGAACCCCTAGTTATTGAACCCAGCCCTTGTTGCTGGCAGGAAGGTTACAAATCAAATAAAGCTTCTATTGCAGTTCACATGTCATAGCTGTTTTAAGTGTCTTATGCACAATTATTATTTTTGGAAAATCCTTGATATTTACCAGTAAGTATTTTTCCATTCACTCTAATATGGCAGTGAACGTAAAATATAAAAAATTTCAAATAGTAAAAAGCTTTGGTAAAGCCTGTTGCAAAGTTTTTGTTTTGCAGCAAGTCTCAGCACCTCATAAGATACATAGTATGTATATGCCAGTCTTCAGGCCAAATCTTTCACACCTTACTCCCCCTGGTATCCCACTTAAGTCAATGGGAATTGTGTCCAAATACAGAGTGAGGACTGGAGGATTTAGATTGAATACAGACTGGTCAGATTGCCTGGGGCAACAGTGAGGGAGAAAAATAAAGGAGGAGGCGTGAAGGACTGCTGTACAATTGGAGAATCGGGGGGTTAGCCTCTATGGGGTGGATTTTCACTACTGGGAAATGGGCCTAAGCTTTGGGGACAGGGAGCAGTTAAACAGATGCACAGTATGTGTAGGCAGTTGGAAGTGAGGTACATTGCATTTGGAAGTAAGGAGGAGTCACTCTTGCAGATTAAAAAAAAACAACAAACCGCAGCCATGCAGATATTTCAATGCAGGAGGATCCAAGCTTTTGGTACAAGAGCAGGGACTGCTTATGAATCAGTATGTGTAAGTGGCTGGGACTGGTGTGTTAGTGCTATGATGTGGTGACCCAGATGAGCATTTTGGGTGGTCGTTTCGGCTTAATCAGGTGGCCAGCAAGTATTCGCTGTCCATGCACTGTTGCAAGCCTTTGTCAGGTGATGATGAAACCATGCTAGGAGACAGGGTTTGAGAATTCAATGAACCTTGATGTAAGAAGGAGAGGGAGGAGCTGGCCCAGGAGATAGGTCTAGGTGTGGTTGAATTCAGATGTAGATATTACAAGATCCTTTGCTGCTGACTTTATCAGACCTGCAGGTGACCTTGCTGCTGACTTTGAGTTCCACATGAAACCTTGTGGTAGAATTAATGAGAATGGTTTATTGTCTCCAATAGAGCTTATACACTTTACTTGTTCACAGCACAAATGTTTTCTAACTTTAGCTCCAACAAGGTCAAGGATGTGGCAGAGTTTGTAAACAACTCTGGTGTACAGCTGTGCTAGCAGATTTAAAAACTCTGAGTGCTGACCTGCTGTGGGTCAATTAGGTCCCAGTCTTTTCCAGGGCATTACTTAATTTTTAATACTGATTTCTAGTATTTCACTGAATATCATATGTTTGTTTTAATCACCTTTGTATTCAGAGTAATAATCTCTTTTCATCAGAAAGATCTACAGCAAGTGCTTACATTTCTTCAAAGAAAACCATTTAAAGGACATTCTCTGATAGAGATACTTTAGGATGGAGTTAAGATTGTAAAGTTGTATCTGTTACTTTGGCAAAAAAAGAACAACAACACATGCACCACATATGTTCAGTAAGTGAAGAACTGAAAAATGAAGAAGATCCAGGAAAGTCAGAGTTAAGGATAAAGAATTAGACATTTTATAATTCAGAGGTGCCTCTTCTCCTTCTTTCCCATCCACACTGACTCACAGACAGCAGCTGCACTTCTGAGAGATGTGGAAAGCTGGGCCACCAGATACTGTCTTTTCTCTCCATTGTCACTGTTGAGAATGTGTCCCATCGTCTTCTGTAACCAATGTCAGCTGCTCAGCTGGCTCCTCCACTGAGCTAGCCTCTTCACTTTGGATTGAGGATGAATTAACAACACAGTGAACACCACCCTATACCGGAAACCTACTGACCGCTATACGTACCTACATGCCTCCAGCTTCCATCCAAGACACATCACACGATCCATTGTCTACAACCGAATTTGCTCCAGTCCCTCAGACAGAGACAAACACCTACAAGATCTTTATCAAGCATTCTTAAAACTACAATACCCACCTGGGGAAGTGAGGAAACAGACTGACAGAGCAAGACGGGTACCCAGAAATCACCTACTACAGGACAGGCCCAACAAGGACAATAACAGAACACCACTGGCCATCACATACAGCCCCCAGCTAAAAACTCTCCAGCGCATTATCCACGATCTACAACCTATCCTGGAAAATGATCCTTCGCTCTCACAGACCTTGCAAGGCAGGCCAGTCCTCGCTTACAGACAACCCCCCAACCTGAAGCAAATACTCACCAGCAACTACACACCACACCACAGAAACACCAACCCAGGAACCAATCCCTGTAGCAAACCTCGTTGCCTACTCTGTCCCCATATCTACTCTGGCGACACCATCAGAGGACCCAGCCACATCAGCCACACAATCAAGGGCTCATTCACCTGCACATCCACTAATGTTATATGTGCCAGCAATGCCCCTCTGCCATGTACATTGGCCAAACCAGACAGTCCCTCCGCAAAAGAATAAATGGACACAAATCGGACATCAGGAATGGTAACATACATAAGCCAGTAAGTGAACACTTCAATCTCCCTGGTCATTCTATTACAGATTTAAAAGTCACTATCATTGAACAAAAAAACTTCAGAAACAGACTTCAAAGAGAAACAGCAGAACTAAAATTCATTTGCAAATTTAACACCATTAATCTGGGCTTGAATAGGGACTGGGAGTGGCTGGCTCATTACAGAAGCAGCTTTTCCTCTCCTGGAATTGACACCTCCTCATCCATTATTGGGAGTGGACTACATCCGCCCTGATTGAGTTGGCCCTGTCAACACTGGTTCTCCACTTGCGAAGTAACTCCCTGCTCTCCATGTGTCAATATATAATGCCTGTGTCTGTAACTTTCACTCTATGCATCCGAAGAAGGTGAGGTTTTTACCCACGAAAGCTTATGCCCAAAAAAATCTGTTAGTTTTAAAGGTGCCACCAGACTCCTTGTTGTTTTTACAGTGGTGAAACCGGCTCATCTGCAGGCAGCTAGACAGCTGTGCTAGCTCTAGCAGTTTAGGCACTGAGTCAGCTTGTGCTCCCTTCCTTGGGTTCCTGCATGCAAACCAGGGCCCAGGAATTTCACAGTTAAAAAAAAAAATCCTCCAACAAACCCAGCATTGGGGATTTATGATGGGGATTGTGAATCATGTATGTATTCTAGGAAAAACCATCTGGACAAGCTTTTGACTGGAGCTTGGCAAATTATGGATTTTTCAGTTCACTGGCAATTCTAAAAAATTGAGAGAAAAATCTCTCTTCGGGTTGAGAAAACAACTGAAAACAAATGTAAAAAAGGTTGGCTAAGTGAAAAGTTTTTTTTTTAAAAAAGGTCCTTTTTGGGTTGAATAAAACATTTTGTTTGACCCAGAATAAAATGTTCTTTTTTATTTTAAGAATTTTGTAACTTTTAACCAGTATTACAGGAAATTTTGAGACAAAAAGTAATTTTGAATCAAAAGATTTAAGTCTCATTTCAAAAAGTCAAAATGAAATATAAATTGAAATATTTCTTTTTTAAAAAAAGTTGTTTTGTTGTCACCTGAAAACATTTGATTAAATCAACACCAACACCAGTGTTGCTAAATCTGCATTTTTCACTTCAGTAAATGTTTTGGTGAAAAATTTTTGCTGAACTTTACTTTCAAAGTGAGGCTTCATTTTACATCTTTTCACTGTGAAAAGGGTTTGAGGCTGTAATGGGATGTGTAAACTCAATACCAGTGAACAAAAGATTCACAGGAATCTGAGAGCTCAGTTAGTCCACCTTGTGTCAGACTTAATTTGTTATAAGACACAGCTGGGGAACAGTTGGGTCTTCTTCATTAAGGAAGGAAGGGAAAGGTACAGGGAAAGGTCTAGGACAGGGCCCCAGAATAGAGACGCCCAGGAAAAAAAGAGTGAGATTTCCCTCACTCCCAGACAGAAACTGTAGGGAGGCGGTAGGAGAGGAGCTAGCCACGATGGTAGGCCCTGAGCAAGGGGCAAGACTCCAAGGAAACACCCCTGTGTGTTTGTTTCTCCACCAGGAATAGGGAGCTGGGGAAACCAAGCAGGATTGAAAACTCAGCCTCGTATGGGCAATGGTTGTTGGAGCTAGGTTTGGTTTATTTGGGGTTTTCTACATTCTATTGGGAGATTCTGGAGGCGAAGCCTGGGAAACTGAGAGGAGAGTGGGACTGCAGCAGAGCCTAGGATGGGTAGAAGACATTGTGTTGATGACTAGAGTTGTATGGCACTTTGGAAAGGGTGAGACTGAATGTGCCCTGGCTGGAGAGCTGAGTTCGAAGAAGGAGCCAGGGCCAGAACAGCTGTCAGCAAGGGGCTTCAAAGAAAAGGAGCCTGCTACCCAACACCCACCAACATGAGGGTGCACCAGCGAGTGAGCAAGTTCTACAGAGGCTTAGTAAAAAAAGAAAGAGTGTGTTGAGATTTTTGGAGGGGTATAAAGTTAACTACTCAGGGGGAAGTGTTTCTGTTATCACCCTCCATCCCAGCACTCTTGTGAATCACCTTTGTAATTTCCCGAGCCTTAGTTAGCTCTGATTTGTTGTGATTTCACCCTAGTGATCACATTTTTATTTGGCTAAATCCTGTGAGCATTCTGTGTTTTTTAATATCCTACTTTAATAGTGAGCAAATCCTAACACTGCAGCATAAAATAGAGAAGGGGAAAGATAGGCAGATTTGTTCTATGAAAGTTAGATCTTGGATTTGTATTTCATTGCACGTTACCTCATCTCCGATGAGTTATCACCAAATGTGTTTACTACAGTATTTCACAACCACAGGGACTTTTTTTTTGGCCTTGCAAGTTTTCAAATAAATGCAACCTATATAATAGTCAACCAAGGCATCTGCATTTTAATATGTGTATATTCTTGCAAGAAACAGTATTGTACAAAATGAGCTGCATAAGCATCCTCTTAAAAGCAATAAATACATACAAAAATCCTACAGGAAAACTACTGTAGTAATTCTGTTTGCCAGTTAATCACCCATTTGCAATATCTATATTCCCAGATAATTGCCGGAGTCTTTCCGATTAACATACACTGTATAAAGCTCATTGTTAAAAGACCTGGCTTTAAATCCACAAGGGAGCTGACAGTTAAGGATTAAACCACCATTATTGAGTCACAGAGGAAGCAGATGAACAACATTAAGGTTGGTGCCCTGTTGTAACTAGATACTTCAGAGTTTGAATCAGGCTCCCAAGTGACTGTGGTATGTACAGAAGGCAAATGTGGAAAGGTGTCTGAAAAAGGTGTGTTTAGTGTCAAGAGATCAGGAAATACAATGACTTGGTTTCTACAGTACCATACCAATCTCAGCAAAGTTAAGACATTCTACGGATGCAGTGGAGCTTTTTGCCACCTAACAAACCCAAAAGGGAGATTACCAAAAGGAGAGGCAGCCTTAACTTACATTTGACAATCATATGCATTGGTGAAAACACAACATGATGTTCAGTTGTGAACAGCCATGCCTACGTGCTTCAAGGTCCTGTAGACATTACTGACTGGATTGGGGAAAAAATGGCTGATTATCAGTCCATGATCTGTTTGTGGTGAGCTTAGGGTGACCGATTTTATAGGGACAGTCCTGATATTTGGGGCTTTGTCTTATATAGGTTCCTATTACCCCATCCCCTGTCCTGATTTTTCACACTTGCTGGCTGATCACCCTAGGTGAGCTCATCCCAGCAACTCTCATGCCTAAATATTGACTGCCACCCTTAGCTATAGCTGCCACATCAGATGCATGACTGTTGATTCTGCCAGCCCTGGCAATATGTCCACTGATTTGTGGACAGTTGCCCAGTGCTGTGCTGCCTGTATTTTAACAAGGGGTACTCCTTTTGCAGCCTTTGAGAAACTTTGTGTGTCAGGAGTGTACGTTCTTGGGGAAAGATATTGTGGAATCTGCATAGTTGCTTTCTCTATTAAACTAAATGGCTTTCTCAAATCCTACCAAAGAGGTGATTTTGAAAGTGGGAATACGAAGGGACCATGTTCACTGGTGGTTATTCTAGGCTGTTTCTTTGCACTTCTGAGAGTATACTGTGCAGCAGCTTGCTTATTGATTTGCCTGGTAGTTTTAGCGTCTAAGAAAGTCATCAGGGAGGGTGTCTTCCCCCTTTTCTTCTCCCCCATCTCCCTGAGAAGCTTGTGAAAACCTCTGGAAGTCCTCAGTGGATCACATCAGTGGGACTCCTCTCTGACAAATCACAAGAGGTCTGTCAGGTGGGGAAGGCATGGAAGCACTAGTGCTTTCCCACTGCTTTCACCTTCTGCATTGCTGAGCTGCTCCTGGGTGCCACCCTCCCCACCAGGACACCTTTGATCTTGGCAGATCCTCCAAGTCTGCTCCCAGCTGCCCCAACAGAAATTGGTGACATTTTCTTGGTGTTTGGGCAGCCTTACATGCAGGAATCCTAAAGGAAAAAGTGACATGCTGAAAATCTGATGTATTGGCAAACAGAGCTTTGTCATGCAGGTCTCCTCATAGGCTGATAGGCATGAAACTTGATCATTTTAGAAAATTTTGGGGGCTTATTTGACTTGTCTGCATTACAAACTTTTTCTGAAGGCATCAAAGCAGCCGATTCTAACTTTGCCTGTTTTCTAATCTCATGTCAGAGAGAAAAAAGTCAAAGTGGAATTTACATGCCTGATGTAAAAATATCTTGCAATAGGTTCATGTAAAATAGCTGATATTTTTCTATATTTTAGTAAACTCTAATAAGAGCATTTGCAATCCCTTAAGGCTATTTCTCATATTCTTGTTACAGTAGGTGTATGGAAAACACGTTTCCTGGTTTTAAAAGCTCAAAACAAATTTCAGCAGTTTAATCTCAGTGTTAGAAAAAGGATCACAGCAGCTGCTGTAGTATTTTGTATTTAAGCTAGTTTTCGTAAAGACTCGTGACATGCTCCCTGGGAGCTAAATATTGACAGGCATGCTCTGGCAAGCAAGATCAAGCTTGCTGAATTAACAGAGCTCAAGTCTCTACGTTGACACTGTAACCCAAGTCTGAAAACTATTATCCTACTCCATTTATTTTGGTTTTATAGGTGATATTGCCACTTGAATTAGGGATTTCCAATGTATCTTAAATGCTGTAACCATGAATTAATTTGATTTAAAATACTTTCAAGGCTGCTTGTATACTGAGGGTAGATAACATCTTTAGTATCCATACAGTGTGTGAAATGGCAAATGGTGCTATAAAACATGCATGATTTCAAACTTCCCAACATAAAAAGTAACTATTAAAAGTAAAAGGGCTTATAGATATTATTCATCTTTTGTACAATTATAACAACCACATCCCAAACTATCAATCCCTGAAAGGCAGGGGTCAAAAGCTAAGCTTAGACATAAATTCATTACAGGATATAATTAATAAGATTAATTTGTATTATGTAGCTAAAAATACCACAAATGGTTATTTTTTTCTAATTGTAAATGCATCCTGTTTATAAAGCTTACTGTTTACTTGTTAAATTTCTGAGTAAAGAATTTAAGCCTCTTTGGGCTCCTAAGAAATTTGGCGGATAAACTTAATTGATTACCAGATGTATTGTGCAACATATGGTATTGTTCAGCCTTTGTGCGTGTTTCATAGTATTTTCTTAAATTACCATTATTTGTTTTGATTCCAAAAATGCATTTGTCTAGGCTCTGTGGTGTATTGGATTTAAATGCTGACTTTACTATGCTGGACAGATGTGTTAGAATTTTGCATTAAACATCTATATTTTTGTGAGTTTTCCTCATTGAACATTCCATACAAAATATGTCAATGATAGTTCATACAAATGTTGCCTGTTATAAAAATTTCTTTAATAATAATAATCAGAATTCCTTCTCAATACTGTATGTCCAACAAGAAAAAGGAAGCAACTTTTGCTTTTGTCCAAAGATATTTTCCTTAGGCTAAAACAAAGAAATGCTTTCAGTATGAAGGTCTTTCCTCTTAGACTGACAGACAGAAAGAAACGGAAAATGTCCATGAGTGAGCACAGTACTGCTCCGATTCTTCAAGTTGTTGTGTCCAGGAAGACTCTATATTTGTGTGGAACCCACTGACTTCAGTGGGTTGTGAGTGGACATAAGCATCCCTTCATGAGGATCAGTTTACAGGATCGGACCCTTAGTGTGTAATTTACTTGGTAGCAGTAGCCACCTGAGCTAACTCACCAGGAGTGTCCTGCTGGCATGTGAAGCGGATCGTTGTGCTCTTAAAGCACATTGAATACAAAATAGCTACAAGTGCCACAAAGTAGAGTTGGACTTGACTACTGAACTGAACCATCAGATCAGAGAACACTCACAAATTTGGGAGCAGAAAGGTTGCAATCCAAATCCAGGTTCAGATCAGGATCTGATTTTTCTATGTATCTTTATAATGGGCTGAATCAAAATCCTAGATCCAAGCATAACTGAGCTTTTGGGGGCTCAAAATCTACCCCCAGCTTTTATAGCTCAGTCCATCTCTAGTGCTGGGAATATTAAGGAGATAAATGAAGTCACCTAAAGAAATGGAAATAAAAATTATATGGCTGGTATCTGGTGGGTGTTAACTGCACTGCTTTGGCAGCAGTTTACCAGCTTGCATGGATTTACTGCTTTCCACAGTAACAAGCATTATTTATTTCACTATTAATTAAATACTGGCCCCTTTGGGGGGAGATGGCAGTGTGATTTCTTGGCAAGAGCAAGGGAGATCTGGGCTTTATGCACCCGACTCTTCCCCTCTGAACCTCAGTCTCCTCTTCTGTAATATGAGATTCTAGTACCTTTGTAAAATGTTTTGATATTGTCTGATATCAAAAGGTGTTATGTAAACAGCAAATATTCCTGGTCTTATTACAGTAGCAGTGAGAAATGTTCTAAAGTCTATTTTCAGATCAAATGGCTGTTTTCTTGGTGGACCCATGGATTTAAGTTAATTCAGCTCAGTTTTCATCAGTGAACAGTGTTTCAAAGAAAACATCCACTCAGCACTCTTAGGGGCTGTTTTGTATTTTGTCAGGTATTTTTTCAGTGGAGGCCAGGAGACTGAATATATACGAAAATTAAATTCCTTGCTCATCCTTTGAGATGTCTTCATTGGATAACGATTAAAATCAGCTGGAGCAGTGCACTGGTATTTCCCTCTATCCCTTAGTGTTGCTTCTTAATAAATTGAACAATTGAGTCCTTAGATCTATTAATCCTGTTATAACTGTCATGAACGCAAAAGCCAGAATTAAAATAAGGTATAAGGTTCCATCTTGAAGTCAGTAGTGTCATGTTCACCATTGTTATGAAGGTTAGTCATAAGTGGGACTGATATAAACTTACATTATTGATTATCGTCTATTACATATCCAGAGATTTTATAGTTCAGAAAAAATGAAGACTAAGGTTCTTTTACACTACTGACCAATAAAAGATATTACCTCACCCACCTTGACTCTCTAATAGATTATGTAGCTCAGACATGCTACTATTCCATTTTCCATTAGGGTATTACCCAATACCCTTCTGCTAACTAAACATTCTCAGCTAAAATAATGGCACGAGTCTTTCAACATGTTTCTTTTTTTATTGATTTAGGCTATATGTTGTACTCTTATCTCTTTAGAGAAACAAGTCATTCTGGGAAATTGCCATCCTTACATATAATGCCCAAGTTTAATTAAAGGCAGAGTTACCAGCTGTCTCTTGGTTTAGTTTAAAAAAAAAAAAACCTTAATGCTGTCATGTAAATTTCATTACAAAAATACAGAAATGTAAGGAACTAAATATTTAGGAACTGATGTATCTAGTTATAAAACCATAATTATACAAGAACACTTCACATCTGTCATCCAGTGTTTTAATGTCTGTGGTAGTTATTAGCTGAATATTTCTATTATTACTATTCTGCAAGCAACTGCCATTCTTGAAACTGATTGATGTTTAGGAATAAAGCACATTTATTATATGTTGCCAACTTCTGAGGACCAATCTTATATCCTACAATGCCTTCAGAGGAATGATGATACCTCATCTTTCTGGAACTAATCACTGCTGAAGAAAGTAAAAGGGTGAAAACATAGTATTTTTTCCATGAAGAACTTTCATTGCATTGTACACCATTCAGCTATAAAATGATTATAGTATTTTATCTGCCAAAGGTGACACTGGTGGAAGATAACTTTATACTATACGTACTGAGAGAGAGATGTATGTATAGAGTCTGTAACTGTACAGTGGCTTGGTTTGAGATAGTGAATTTGTTTGTAGGTTGCTGAGGCAGGGTCTCATCTGTCATTCCTCAGGGGCAGCCACTGATCAACACCAGTCCTCCTCATTGTCAAGATATGTTGCTGCCAGAGTCTCTCCTTGCTTTCTGTAGCTTAATTTAGGTTAGCCCTCCAGCCACACCAATAAACAGCTCTTCCCTCCCAGGTAAACAAAAGTCCAGCAAAATAAACAGTCCTCAAAATGAGTTATTTGCCCTCCTAGGGCCACATCCCTCTTGCTAGAATCTGTGCAGCCTTCTCCCCTTGATTGTTAGAGGTTTCCAAAGGCCTGTCCTTTTGCCAGTTGTACAGGTTTACAAGCTATCAATAAATATCCTGGGATGGCCCTGAGGTTTTTGAATATTTTCTTGCTATCTAGTTGCCTGTGCTGTTGACACAGATTGTTCTCAAAAGACACTAGGCAAAAGTGGGGGCTTGCTGCACTCCCATTGTCCGGCTGTGGTAGAAGAAGAACAGGAGACAAGGGATGTGGTTTAATTAGGCCACAACAGGTTCCTAAATGCTTGGGAATACCCTGCAGATAAAAGCATATGGTGCAGGTAATTCCATAATCATTTACATATACCAGCGGTAGGAGGGGCTGCTGTCAGCCTTCCCCCTTTACCTATCCTGGTCACCAGCCCATCCACTCCGGGGACTCTGCCATCCCCACCCTCCAAATGAGGGTTAAGGGGGGCTGTAAAGGGAAGGGATACAGAGCCAACCCCACGACCGTACCAGTCATAGGAACCCCAAAGCACCCCCTCCACCATTTCCACTCCTTTAAAGAATACCTCTCTTAATTCCTTTAGCAGTCCATTTTATCTGATCACCGTATCCCTTCCCTGCAGCATACCTGCACTGGACATCTGCCTCTCGCTTACATAATGAGTTGTGACATCATAGCCTAATTCCCACTTCATGTTCACCCCAACTAAGCTCCCAACCTGCTGTGAGGACAGCAAAAAACCCACCTAACCTTGGCTAATCTGGTGCTGCAGGAAAAAATTCCTTCCCATCTCCCCAAGAAAGGAGCGGTTAGAGTAGTACCCACAGCAGGTAAAGAGAAAACCTGGTATTTACCACTTCCATGGATGGGAGGGTGGGTACTGCTCCAACTGGTCCAGGTAAAAGAGTGCTTTTCCTGCGTCAGCTTGGACGCAGCTAGTCTCCCATCTCCTCCGGTCACTTGGGGTGAGGTGTGGGGAAATAGGCCAGTGTCCCCATGCTGACCCAGGGTGAAGCTGCTGCAGCCAGCCACTCTGGCGTTCTAACCCTTAAAGCGGCCATATGCCTTTTCCTACAATCCAGACCACGGCCCTCACCACTTAAAGTGCGGAGAAGTCTTTGTCTCAGGCTGTTTGGATTGAAACTACCAGGAACTGTTTTCTGCATCTCGGGGGAAAAAAATCTAGATGAGAGTGCAAAAAATGTATCTTTAGTGACATGTTGCAACCAAGGCTTTTGTATGCCTTGAGGAGGTTTTCCACCAACAACCTGTAGTTGTCTGCCTTGTTGTTTCCGAGAAAATTTATTGCCACAAACTGGAAGGCTTTCCATGCCGTCTTTTCCTTGCCACGCAGTGCATGGTCAAATGCATCATCTCGAAGAAGTTCACGAATCTAAGGACCAACAAAGACACCTTCCTTTATCTTAGCTTGACTTAACCTTGGAAATTTTCCACGGAGGTACTTGAAAGCTGCTTGTGTTTTGTCAATGGCCTTGACAAAGTTCTTCATCAGACGCAGCTTGATGTGTAAGGGTGGTAACAAAATCTTCCTTGATTCAACAAGTGGTGGATGCTGAACACTTTTCCTCCCAGGCTCCAATAACTGTCGGAGTGGCCAGTCTTTCTTGATATAGTGGGAATCTCTTGCACGACTATCCCATTTGCAGAGAAAACAGCAGTACTTTGTGTATCCAGTCTGCAGACCAAGCAAGAGAGCAACAACTTTCAAATCCCACAAACCTGCCACTGATGTTGGTCATAGTTTATGCACCTCAAAAGTTGTTTCATGTTGTCATAGTTTTCCTTCATATGGACTGCATGATCAACTGTAATTGATGGCAAAACATTGCCATTATGCAGTAAAATAGCTTTAAGACTCGTCTTCGATGAATCAATGAACAGTCTCCACTCATCTGGATCGTGAACGATGTTGAGGGCTGCCATCACACCATCGATGTTGTTGCAGGCTACAAGATCACCTTCCATGAAGAAGAATGGGACAAGATCCTTTTGGCGGTCACGGAACATGGAAACCCTAACATCACCTGCCAGGAGATTCCACTGCTATAGTCTGGAGCCCAACAGCTCTGCCTTACTCTTGGGTAGTTCCAAATCCCTGACAAGGTCATTCAGTTCACCTTGTGTTATGAGGTGTGGTTCAGAGGAGGAGGATGGGAGAAAATGTGGGTCCTGTGACATTGATGGTTCAGGACCAGAAGTTTCATCCTCTTCCTCTTCCTCTTCTGACTCAAGTGAGAATGATTCTGGTGCATCAGGAACCGGCAGTCCTTCTCCGTGGGGTACTGGGCGTATAGCTGATGGAATGTTTGGATAATGCACAGTCCACTTTCTCTTCTTTGACACACCTTTCCCAACTGGAGGCACCATGCAGAAGTAACAATTGCTGGTATGATTTGTTGGCTCTCTCCAAATCATTGGCACTGCAAAAGGCATAGATTTCCTTTTCCTGTTCAACCACTGGCAAAGATTTGTTGCACAAGTGTTGCAGCATATGTGTGGGGCCCACCTCTTGTCCTGATCTCCAATTTTGCAGCCAAAATAAAGGTGATAGGCTTTCTTAACCATAGTGGTTATAGTGCGCTTTTGTGATGCAAAAGTCACTTCACCACAAACATAGCAGAAGTTATCTGCACTGTTCACACAAGTACGAGGCATCTCTGCTCACTTTGGCGAAACAGAAATGTGTCCCTTTGCAAAATCAAACACTGACAAATAAGAGAGCACGACACTGTATGATTTCTAGAGCTGATATAGGGCAATTTGTTCATCAGAGTGATGTAAGCTTCGTTATGATTGCATCATCCATGACTTCTAGGAATAACATGATGCAATTCATATCATGTATGACGCAATACCAGCTTCAGATTGCATCATTCATTGTTTTGCCTAAAAAGCAAGTACTGTCCAAACCCAGTCATAGATTTATTCATAGATCCAGTCAAAGATGTATTTTAGTCATTTCTGGTTTAAATTGAGATCCCTTCCCTTTATAACTCACTTATCCTCCGCCATTCCCAAGTCAAGGGTCGTATATACTGACCCAAAAGCATATCTTGAAAACTAGAGCCAATCAACAATTTAAAGCATCATTTTCTTTCTCAGTGACCCAGAATTAGTAAAGTTTGACTACATTTATTTCAGAAGCATTTTGGCTGTAGAGCAGTGTTACCATCCACCTTTGACAGAAGTCTGACCAATTTGGGGGAACAACTCTCCAGGGCAACCCAGCAGCGTGATGTGGGATCTGGGCACAAACCCAGCGTTAGAGAGGTTAAACTCTTGGGCAAAGCAAACCTTCAGGGCCTCATACGTATTTGTTTCTAAGTTGATAGGGATTCCTCTTCATCCCGCATGTGCCTGGGGGGGAACGGGAGTCAATGAGAGGAGTGCCCTTATGGCAAAGAGTAACACAGTGGCAGACACTGGACCTGATTCCATTTTGGGCAGGTGACCATGGGGTCTAAGAATTACAATTCCCCAAATACCCACAAAATAACAATTACCAATAGCGGGCAGATTAAAACAAAAGGGACCAGGCCACCAGGTTAGGCCGGCCCTGTGAAAATAAACACAACCAATGCTCAGAGTTCTCGCAGAGAGTGTGCTGCGACTGTCCAAAGGGAGCACAAGACATTCCCAGCAAACCTTATTGTCGCTTAAATAACAGTTTAAGTCCCAGATCGTCGCTTGAAGTTTTTTCAGCAGTCTCGACAGTCCACTGTTCAGGAGCGGGCACTGCTTTCAGACGGGAGTGATGGATCCAGTTTTTTGTGTCCTTCAACCTTTGCTGCTGTATGGGAAACCAACAGGACAGTGTGGGGTCCCTTCCACCGCTCTTGGAGAGTCTCGTCCTTTCAGGTCCGAACGAGTACGGAATCGCCTGGCAGCAAGGAGTGGATCGGGGCATCCAGCGGAAGAGGCTGTGAATCTTTGGTGTACCTGTGGAGAGAAGAAAGAACAGCAGACAGAGAGCACATGTACTGAGATAAGAAACCGTACCCCATTTCCCATTCCCCTGCCAGAACCAGTGTACCGTTCAGAGGCCATGCCCTTCCAAACATAATCTCGAAGGGATTGAGCCCTAACCTGCCCTTAGGGAGAGCGCAGACGCGAAGCAAAACGAGGGGCAAAGCATCAGGCCATCGAAGAGAAGCCTCCTGACAGACCTTTGAGAGGTGTCGCTTAAGAGTCTGATTTGTACGCTCCACTACCCCACTGGCCTGCGGTCGCCATGGCGTGTGGAGCTTCCAGGGGATATGTAGGGCATCCGATATCTTTTGAACGACTTGTGACGTGAAGTGTGTTCCGTTGTCAGATTTCATCCACTGGGGGAGCCCGAAGCGGGGAATGATCTCCTTGGCAAATTTGAGGGCCACCGTTTTGGCAGTGTTGTTACGGCATGGGAAGGCTTCGGGCCATCCACTGAATCAATCCACCAAGACGAGGAGGTATCTGAACCCTTGGGTTCGGGGGAACTCAGTAAAATCTATTTGCCAAACCAATTCTTGGCCTGGGGTAGGTTTCAGAGTGGCTGGTGGCACTGACACTCCCAGTCAAGGGTTATTCTTTTGGCAGAGCAGACATTCAGCCTGTACCTGGGATGCTATGAGTCTAAGTCCAGAGGTTAGAAAATATTTACTCATAAGCTGGGTAAGAGCCTCCCTGCCAGTGTATAATTCTTTGTTTCTTCACCAGGGTCAGTTCTTAATGTCTTTTGTAGTCAGGAATTCCTGGACTTTGTGGTTTCAATGAAGCAAGTGTTCCTTATTTTCTTTTCTTTTCCTGAAACAGTGTGGTTCAGCATCATACAAGGAGAGGTTACTAGCCCATCACCCTGTAATGGTTTTGCTTCTTTTAGAAAAATCCAAAGGCACAGTAGGTCTGTCAGTGGACAAGGGAGAGGTTACTAGCACTTCACCTTGTCCTTTTTTTTTTTCCTGCTGTCCAGAAGGCACAGCAGAGCTAGAAGGAGAAATAGGCTTATCATCAGTCGGAGAGTTCTCCCAAGGTGGAGGGGTCTTTTTACAGTGAGAAGCATGGGTCCAGGTAGGCAGTCCTTGGCACTTCACAGCGGTGTTGGTGGTTAACAGGACTTAGAAAGGGCCTTTCCAGTGTGGAGCCAAAGCAGTCTTTCGTTGATGGACTTTACGTAGACTCAGTCTCCTTGTTTCAATGAATGGCAGGGCTGCTAGGGTCTTTGGTTAGCACTTCTTTTATCTGTGAGAAAAGAAACTTAACACGTTTCATTAATGCCTGGCAGTATTTTGCAGATCTCATAGTTGCTTGGGCCCATTCAGGCCCCCCTTTTCTTGGTTGTCAGCCAAGTCTTAGCTGTGAACAATGTCCTTGGATGGGGCCAGCATCTTATCTTTGGACTGAGCTTGCTAGCTATATTTTCCAGTTAACTCATTCTGTTCTTTTTCCTTCTCCCCTTCTTGGCTTCTTTTAACCTACAAAGGAAACTTCCACTCTTCACTCATACACCTTTTCCCAACAATGAACACATACACATTGCCATTATACACCCTTCCAGTAAAATAACTTCTATACAGAGCTTTGGAGCAACAAACTAGGACGAACACACCTACTTTTGAGGATTCCACTTGGTACAACCTCTGGTGTCCAATAGCTTTCCTTTTTAAAACCTTAAATGCCTTGTCGGCTTCTGAGGACCAGTGAAAGAGGTCGTGATCCGCTCCCTTAACGCATTCATACAAGGGTTTAGCCCACAGTCCAAACTATGGGATCCATATTTTGCAGAAGCCCGCCATACCCAGAAACGCCCTAAGCCATTTACGATTGCTTGGGATAGGAACTTGGCAGATAGCTTCCTTCCTTTCGTTTGAAAGCTGACGCTCCCCCTGCCTTATGTGAAACCCTAAGTATTGTTCTTCTGGGAGGCCAATTTGAGCCTTACTCCGTGCTACTCGATATCCTCGGAGTCCAGCAAAGTTCAGGAGGCTCAGAGTGGCTTTAAGGCAAGGGGTTAGACCCACAGCGGCAATTAACAAGTCATCTACATATTGCAGGAGGAGGACCTTGTTCTCATTGTCCCACTCCTCCAAATCTCTGGCCAGGGCCTGGCCAAAAAGGGTGGGGGGAATTTTTAAATCCCTGGGCCAACACTGTCCAGCAAAGCTGCTTTTTAACCCTCCTTTTGTCCTTCCACTAGCTCCACTCTGGGGCTTGCATGGCTGAGGGCTCAATTGCAAGGGTCATTATCCAGGCATTCTCGGGGGGCAAGGTAAGGGTTACTTCATCTTCTTTGACCTCCTTAGATGGTCTCTGCCAAATTGATATCGTTCATAAGCTCCCAATCCCAGACAGTTTTTTTAACCTTTTTAGTTTTTGGCTTTTTCTCCTCTTCCTCCTCCTCAACAGCAGGGTCCTCATGAGGATATTATAGTCATCCCAGTCAGGTTTGTGGCTGGCCAGACACCCTTCAAAAACTGAGATAAACTTGCCTGGGTTCATGGAGAATTCCCCTGCCTGTGCCTTAAAGGCTGCTAGGTCGACTGGATTAAAAGGCACATGGGTGTAAACCTGCATAGTAGTGGCCTGATTCCTATCCAAGCCATGTCTGGACACCACGGTCTCGGTGATCAATGGATAAAATCCCACTGAGGGGGCGATTTCTGGAACCCGAGACACCCTTTCTTTATATGGTGGGGGTGTGATAGCTGAAGGGGACACCGGACCTGCCATTACAGCTGTGGGGGGGGGGTTTCTGGGGACTAACTGTAGCTACTACCGAACCTGTCGGAGTCAAATTACACTTTTGCAAAATATCTGTTCTATTTCATAAAGCCATAAACCATTGCACATGCATATGTTCGTTCCATTTACCCGTTCGCTGACAAAACAGGAGTAATTGAAGCATCGTGTTATAATTAAGTGATCCTTCCGGTGGCCACCTTTCCTGGTCCTCTAGCTGATATTGAGGCCAGTCTACTGTACAGAACCTTTTAAATCTACTTTTAGTTATTGGATTTGCGTCAAACACTTTCCAATTTGCTAGAATGCATTCTAAGGGCGTACACCGTGCCCTGCCTGTCGTACTCTGTCCCTGCCCCATGGCCTAGGGTCCTAACAGGCAAAAGTCCACACCACTGGACTGTTCCTACCTTATCCAAGGGACTGGTTTCTCACCATCGCCCGCAACTGCTTCTCCACTATCCGAGCGCGTTGCACCGTTGTGCCCTCCGGGGTCGATCAAACCGCGTCTCCGCAGAGGCCCCCGATGAAGTCACCAGTGTACGCTGGGCGTCGGTAGCTATCTGCAGATGCAGCTTCAGACTTCAGATTGAGTAGTGTCTGTGTACTTTGTGTTCTAAAGAAGTAATTGCACGCTTTGGTTGAGTGAATGAGGCACAGAACCTATCTAATTAGAAACCAACCTATCCACTGGGAGACTATCTTGTAAGGCATCTGTGAATGATGTTTCTCTAATGAACAAAGTATTCCTCAGATGTTCCCTCCCTTAGTGCTATTTTGGGAGTTTATCTCAGTGATGATTGCCATTTTTATTTGTATTATTTTACAATCAGGATCAGGGCCTCATTCTGGTAGGTGCTGCAAAAGACAGAGTAAAAGAAGGTCCCTACCCCCAAAGACTTGCCTGCCTTTCTGGATAAAATTTTTTCCCTTTACCTGAGTTTGACTTCTCTAATTCAGGGCCGGCTCCAGGCACCAGCATAGTTAGCAGGTGCCTGGGGCGGCCAATGAAGAGGGGGGCGGCACGTCTGGCAGTTTGGTGGCAATTCGTCACTCCCTCTGGGAGCAAAGGACCTCCCGCCGAATTGCCGCTATAGAATGAAGCAGCCCTAGAGCTGTCGCTGAATTGCCACCGAACGCGTCTTTTTTTTTTTTTTCCTCCCTGCTTGCGGCGGCAAAAACGCTAGAGCCGGCCCTGCTCTAATCAGTTTTATTCTCACTGGGTCATCACATTTCCCAGATTGTAAGTATGCGTGATAGTAAATACTGTAACTTTCTTGGCTGGGTATATTAGGAGCACCCTCCAAAGTCCTTGTATGAGCACCCCAAAATCCTGCAGCCCTGTTGTTTCCTCCTCTCTTTTCAAGTGTGATGTAAGTGAAAAAGTTAGAAACTGATCTTGTCCACTGGGGAAATAACATTTACAGGTAAGAAAAAATTTCCTTTTCTCTCTGCGCCCCAAATCTAACATTTATTAATTTAAAGAAATCTCCTATGACAACTAAACATTTATTGAATAAGAACTCTGGTGATTTTATGAACTTTACAATGGAAGGTTCATAAATAATCATCACTAGTAATTCAAGAAGGGGGGGAAACTGAAAAGGCCACTTTTTTCTTTCTGTTTTTGATTATAATTGATGCCATCATTTCCCACATTTTCATTTTTTTGTTTTGAGGGAGAAAGTGGGGCAAAATAATTATTGGTGTTCACAGACATACACAGAATGGACTCAAAAACATTAAAATCCTGAAGGACAGCCTTTTGACACAAGGCAAAGGAAAAGACAAACCATTAGCAAAGAAAATGTAGACTCCTTCATTTCCATCTCCTCTGGAGGACATAACTGGCTGAGAATATCATTAGCTGAGAATAAAAATGAGTGGCAGACTGCAGTGACCCAGACACTGTCCTAAATGTGGCAGGGTTGTAGACCTAGTTCTGAAGTCTTGGGGTAAAATCCTGCCCCCATTGAAGTCAATGGGAATTTTGCCATTAACTTCATGGAACTGGGATTTCACCATTGAAATATAATTAAAACTAAATACCAGTCAGAGTCAGTCCTTGCTTTAA
The DNA here is from genome assembly GCF_011386835.1 of Chrysemys picta bellii. Lineage (NCBI taxonomy): Eukaryota > Metazoa > Chordata > Testudines > Emydidae > Chrysemys > Chrysemys picta. The sequence continues at coordinate 36,403,958 of NC_088798.1, read as the reverse complement.
AGATGATGGCTAATTATCTAAGATATTGTAGGCACCAATCTGATGTGGCCTATAAAGCAAATATTCCCTTAATGATTCTTTTTGAGAAATGAACATGTAATTAAAAGTTTTGAATGCAAATACTTCAGAGCCCTTCTCTATTTTGGAAAACCCCGGGGTTTACTAAAATGCCATATGCTGGACTATACTGAAAAATCAAAAACTTTGTTACTTGTTATCAAGCTCTAGAATCAGTAATAAATTTGGCAATAGCTGTTATTATATAAATTAGTGATGAACCAAACTGATTCTGGAAGAGATAGGTTCCACTAATAGAAGTGTTATAAAGGTTCCTTGATAAATCAGATTCTGAATTGTATGCCTAAACTATAGGCTGCATCCATCTTGAACATGACATTTTGGTGCATCATCTGTTTACTAGTACTTTGAGCATTATGTGGTACTAATAGCTTTCATTCTGGGGTTTTATACTAGCTGTATATCATATTTCTCTCCAGACATGTCTGTTCACTGAATTTTCTTCTGCATATAAATGCATTCACTGGCCATTTTGAAGGATGTGCTTGCTGCACTATTTCATTAAACTGCTGCATTATCGGGTAATTGTTTAAACATAATGCCATAGCACTATCAAAAGGAAAGGTGAACTAATGGCATTTGCAAATGTCAGGGATTATTTTAACACTTTTATTATAGTTCATAAAAAGTAGGTTCAGGGCATTCCATGGCAATTATTTCCACAGAAATTGGTTATTTAAATAAATTGCTAATTATCTGGATATGACAGTATTGAAAACCCTGCTAATGAGTTATTTGATAAGTGTAGTTTATGGTGGCCACCTACAGGAGGGAGAGAGACAGAATATATAGAATAATTATGACAAATAATGAATTAGATGCAAATGTCTTGTCTTGTACATTTGTCTGAGTTATTTAAAATATGAATTATCTATATGAAGTTTCTTTTAAATATCAGGATTATACAATACAAGCATGTGCAGAATGTTCCTTTTAGATCAGATTAGATTGCCTTTATTTGTTTTCGTCTAATCTTCAAACTTTCTTATTCTGTTACTATTTACAGGAACTGATTATTTACAGTAACTGAATGGTGAACTTTCCCAGATCTATTTCCATTCTACCTTTTTTCCCTAACTCTGATATTTGCTCTCTTGCATGCATTCTCTATCTCATTCTTTTTTTTTCCATTCCCTGGTTTTATGAACTTAGCTTCTGGGAAGATAGTGTCAACTACCTTGCTAGAATATATATGTATATATGCAGAGAGAGGAAGGTGGTGGGTAGATTTTTGTTTTTCTTTTCATAGCAGTACAATCGTCAAAAATATTTGTTATTCATTACAAATAATTTGAATACTTAGTATCAGCTTCTTTTTTCTTTGTAAAGTTTAGTCTACTGTAGTACAAATCTGAATTTACATTTGTAAAGAAGATCCACAGTGTAATTACTGTAACATAAATAAATTAAAACTAAATTTTACATTGCTATAGAAAGAACACTACTAAGAATTATGACCTAATTTCAGTATTATGCCAGCTACTGTTTGATAGATATTAGGAGTTTTCTAGTTTGTCTGTTTCTTTGGTTAGTGCCTATAGCTGAATTTAAAAGGCCAAATACACAAATTCAAGATTCAAACAATGTGGTAGAAAAAATAAATGTATGGAAAAATACAAATAATTATATTACTTTTCCATTATTGTCACACGAGTTAGGACTTCCCACATTGACCTGGGTTTTTTTTAAAGGAGGGAGGGCTTGATTCTTGTTTATCCTAAGGCCCCTTTACATCTGCTCTGGCAGTGTAAAGTGCCCTTAATGTGGATGTAGTTTAAGGCCTTTTAGGCCGCCAGAGTTGTGAAAAGTGGCCTTAGTGTAAATGTGTATCAAGCCTAATTTCCATTACTTCTGAGATAGAGGGATATGTTTTCACATTGGTGGGTAGATGTGATGGTGAATAGCTGGACCAATTTGACCGAAAGCTATCAGCTTCCAGGTGAAACTAGATCGCTTGGGAAGTCCTTGACATCAATGGGAGTCTTTTTATTGAACTCAAAGTGCATTGGGTCTGGCCTTGCACGCTTGATTCTGCAATTTTTGGCTGTTCCAAGTGCCTTCAGCTCCCCATAACTTCAGAGCTGAAGGAGCTCAACACTTTGCAAGACTGAACACTAACAATGAAAAGGAGCTCCATTGACACCAAGAACAAAACCAGTAAATTCTTGGCAACAGAGATGAAGTCTCCCTCCTCCCAGGAGAGAACAGCATTTTTTTTTTAAACAAATATAATCTCTGGTGTAGCAACTACTACCACTATGTTAGTATCTGTTCACTGTTATCACAGCAGAAGCACAGTTCTAGTTATTTGCACTAAATAGGCCGAGGAGATTATTTGATGTACAAAATAACACCTGTGACACTTGATATATTTTATTATGCTGCATTTCTGTGACTTCTCTCCATTTTAATCATGAACACTGACTGTTCTTTAAAATAAAAAACAAAGCATAAGCCCTAATTATACAGCAGAAAAATTAAGTTTTTTGAATTTTAGGATTTTTTTTCATTGTTTAGCTTTAAATAATAGCAGGTGTATTGCATTTTAATTAGATACTATAAAAGAGGGGTTTTCAACATGAAGTAGAATGTCATCTCCTCCACATACATCTATTTCTGTTTCTTACATTCAAATCCTGGTCCTGTGCTCGAGGCCTGGATAAATGGGCTTTGCATATCAGACCTAGTAGTTCTTTATTTTACAGTAAGCTATATGGCATACCCCATCCAGCCCTTGATAACCACTGTCATGTTGCTATCAAAGGAGAATTGTGCTAGCAGCTCTCTTAGCTACTGACACTGACCTACTGGAATTATAAACCCCAATACATCAAATCACTTTGTCAATTATGGTGCACTGTGTTCTAGACCAGACACTTTTTCTGCAACACAAGAAGGCTTCCATGTGTTTTGAGTAAGATGATAAAGTGTGAAGGAAAATGTTTACAGCTCCTTGTATGTTCCTTTTGTGCCCTCCAGAATACTAAGAAAAAATTGTTGAAATAACAGTGACACACATGTCAATCAACCCTTTGAATGTCATAAGAGCCAGTTACTTACTGTCATTAGAAGCAGTGTTGACATGATTTTGTTATTCTTTTAGCTGTGTTATTGATTAATATTGTTCCTTTGAAATTGTACCCAAACATTTATCACTAGATTTACTGATTACCAAATTTAAACAACGACTTGCACAGTGGAAATAGAGACAACTGGTAACTCACTGGAAATGAGTGTCTGAGCTCCAGAAAAATATAAATTCATTACACTAGCTCCATCAAAGCCTCAGCCTATAAATCCAATGAGATCCACACAGCTTGCAACTCAGTCACTATCTTCTCTGCTGTGCTGCTGCAGTCACACCACTGATTTTGTTAAGCTGAAGGAAGTCCTTTCCGATTACTTTATTGTGCAAGCACTTAATAAATGGTCACTTGTTTCTTTCTCCCCAGTATCCATTGTTCAAGGGGACATTCATTTAAATAGGCAGCAAATTAAAACACATGAAAAGGACATTTCTTCACATAAAGTAGAATTCTTCTGTGGAACTCATTGCCACAAGATATCATTGATGTCAAGTGTTTGACATGATTTAAAAAGGGATAGGATATTTATATGAAAAATGAGAACATCCAGAGTAGCATCAATATTTTTAAAAATGGAAGGGGAATAAACCTTCATGCCTCCTGGCATAAACCAGCCTTTAACTGATGTGGATTACAAAAAATTTCCCCCATGGTCATTCATATATATATATATATATATATATATATATATATATATATATATAATAGCTTATTTCTGGATTATTTGTACCCCACTCTGAAGCATCTGTTTCTGGAAACTGTCAGAGACTGGATTTAGAACTATATGGATCAATATTTAAAACTGGTATGGCATTTCTTATGTTCATTTTCAGTCTTGCTCACAAAGATGTTGAAGCATTTTGTGTGCTTATTTCATGATCAGCTCACTTCTGAATGGTTTTGCTTGTGTAATGTATATTTTTGGTCCACTTTTTAGATGACTTAATAAACAAATGCATGAAAAATTTCTTGTGTGATGCCATCATTCTGAGCTTAGTCATTCTGTAAGACTTGACCATCATCTCTGCAATGGTGCTGTGCAATGCCTAAGAGCAAGTACCCATTGTATCTTTTACAGATAATCTTTCAATCTTATTATGATTGATCTGGCTAAATGGACTGTAAATATCACACCATTTGTGCCCACTAGAAAGTTCGGTGCCAGCTGTCTGCTCTGTTTGTGATTCTGTTTTGCTGTGACCTTTACTTAGGTTCTATTATGGATTTTCATTAAAACTTTTCTGAACAATCATTCAGCTGCCCCCAAAGCACATCAGTACTGGCAGAAAAATCTCTTCTGCACATTGAGCTAAGTTGTCCATTCATATTTCTAAAAATGTTCATGGTGAAGATATCATTTGTAACCTCTCTAACGTTGTTGATCGAGCAAGGCATAACTTCAGTGCAAAAAATGGTACCTATGCATGGAGCAGAACACCTCATATTCTCGATCAGTAATCTAGATATTCAGGAACATCCAGCATACCTTGAAGACACACATTAATGAGGCAGACTTATCAGGCAGTGCGAAGGCTTCTTTCACCCATGTGTATGTGATGTAAAAAACAGAGTTTAGTTGTTGGAGTGGGGAGGAGATGTCAGGTTGGTAAATAATGAGGTGGGATCAGTGCAGAAGCAGCTGGAGATGGCATAACTCAAGAAGATAATTCACGTGCTGAGTCAGGAGCAGATGTCAGTAGAGACAACTTATCTAGGCATTTGGATGCTGATTTTGTAACATGTGTTGACGGAACAGACTTGTCAGACAGCCTGTTTGTGAAGCCCAGTATTGCCTGTATCAGTGGTTTGTTAGGAGGAGGTGACATTTTGCTGGAGGCAACCTGAGCTGAAGAAAGAGGGGTTTTGAAATGGTTAAAGCAAACCAAATTTTCAATTTTCTGTTGGGAAAATTACATTGGCAAACAATGTCCTTTTGAAAATGAAAAATTCTGCTGGAAAACTACAGCTTCCCTGTTTAAAACAAGCTGACAGGCCCTAGACCCTGTGCTGATATGCAGAGCTGTACTGCTCATTCACTCTGTCTTCCATAGCCGGTGTGCTGTGATAGCAGTGAACAGATACCAACACATTGGTGGTGGTTGCCACACTAGAGCTGACGATTGTTTAAAAAAATAAAAAAGTGTGATGCATGAAAAAGGGTGGACAACTCTCTAGATAGCAGACTGCTAGATTGACTTTAGGTCCTTTGAAGATCCCCAGCAGGGCAGCTACCAATGGCTGTAGTATGCATGTGTTATGATTTTTACTCTCAGATGGGATAGTAGAGGGAGAGGAGAGTGTGTATGTTGCGTTCAGTGTTATAGGGCCTCTGCTTTTCCCCTGGTAACACAAATAAATATGTTATCTGTTGAAAATTAAAAATTGTCAAAGACTGTTCCTTTAGCAGATTAAAAATCCAGCTAGCAGACTACAAAGTTTCTCTTTTAGAAACATAATCACACATAAGGGTAAAAGACAACAATAATCAAACCACTCTGGTGAAAGAGAAAGCAGTTCCTTTCTGAAATGAGGACAATGTTATAAACAGAGGCGGGCATAAGGAGGAACTGGAAACATCATGCTCTTCTCATGCCTCTTTCCCTCCTTGTTTTTCTTCATCCTCATACAATTCCTTGGTCCTTCCTCCCTCTTCTTTCCTCACTGGTCGTTATTACTGACTGCCTCCATTGGTCCTTTGCCCCAAGAGCGGATCAAATGGGGACTCTGGGGTTCACCCTGACCAGCTAATACAGTGGTAAAAGTGTTACATTGTGTCTGCACAAAATGTTTGGGGTGTTTCATATGTTACTTACCTCAAGTTACCTACTCAATATAAAAACCACCTTTTTTCCTCTAATCTAGACAGACCCCTAGTCAATCTCCTTGTCAGGGCCGGCTCCTGGCACCAGCTTAGCAACCAGGTGCCTGGGGTGGCCAATGAAGAGGGGGGCGGCACGTCCGGCCATTTGGCAGCGGGGCTGTCACTCCGTCTCGGAGCGAAGGACCTGCGAATGAAGTGGTGGTAGAGCTGCCGCCGCTTGCGATTGCAGCTTTTTTTTTTTTCCCCTCTCTGCTTGGGGTGGCAAAAACGCTAGAGCCGGCCCTGCTCCTTATTAGTGAAGTACTCTTCCCTATACTGCTTGCCAGTGCAATATACAGTACCTGCACTACTGCAAGACACCACTGTAACACACTGTATTTTTATTCTAAATTAACTGGATATTTTAATATAAAAAGCTTTTAGTAGTTTAAATACATCCCAAATAGTCTAAAAATATAGATACCTGAATATATGCCAGCAACCAAGATCATTTACTGTCTGGTATATGCTGTATTCTTATGTTTTTGCTAATACTCATGTATCATAGAATCATAGAATATCAGGATTGGAAGGGACCCCAGGAAGTCCTGCTCAAACCAGGACCAATTCCCAACTAAATCATCCCAGCCAGGGCTTTGTCAAACCGGGCCTTAAAAACCTCCAAAAAAGGAGATTCCACCATCTCCCTAGGTAACGCATTCCAGTGCTTCACCACCCTCCTAGTGAAATAGTGTTTCCTAATATCCAACCTAGACCTCCCCCACTGCAACTTGAGGCCATTGCTCCTTGTTCTGTCATCTGCCACCACTGAGAACAGCCGAGCTCCATCCTCTTTGGAACCCCCCTTCAGGTAGTTGAAAGCAGCTATCAAATCCCCCCTCATTCTTCTCTTCTGGAGACTAAACAATCCCAGTTCCCTCAGCCTCTCCTCATAAGTCATGTGCTCCAGCCCCCTAATCATTTTTGTTCCCCTCCACTGGACTCTTTCCAATTTTTCCACATCCTTCTTGTAGTGTGGGGCCCAAAACTGGACACAGTACTCCAGATGAGGCCTCACCAATGTTGAATAAAGGGGAACGATCACGTTCCTCGATCTGCTGGCAATGCCCCTACTTATACAGCGCAAAATGCCATTAGCCTTCTTGGCAACAAGCGCACACTGTTGACTCATATCCAGCTTCTCGTCCACTGTGACCCCTAGGTCCTTTTCTGTAGAACTGCTACTTAGCCATTCGGTCCCTAGTCTAGCAGTGCATAGGATTCTTCCATCCTAAGTGCAGGACTCTGCACTTGTCTTTGTTGAACCTCATCAGGTTTTTTTTTGGCCCAATCCTCTACTTTGTCTAGGTCCCTCTGAATCCGATCCCTACCCTCCAGTGTATCTACCACGCCTCCTAGTTTAGTGTCATCTGCAAACTTGCTGAGAGTGCAGTCCACACCATCCTCCAGATCATTAATAAAGATATTAAACAAAACCGGCCCCAGGACCGACCCTTGGGGCACTCCGCTTGAAACCGACTGCCAACTAGACATGGAGCCATTGATCACTACCCGTTGAGCCCGACGATCTAGCCAGCTTTCTATCCACCTTACAGTCCATTCATCCAGCCCATACTTCTTTAACTTGGCGGCAAGAATACTATGGGAGACCGTGTCAAAAGCTTTGCTAAAGTCAAGAAATAACACATCCACTGCTTTCCCCTCATCCACAGAGCCAGTTATCTCATCATAGAAGGCAATTAGATTAGTCAGGCATGACTTCCCCTTGGTGAATTCATGCTGACTGTTCCTGATCACTTTCCTTTCCTATAAGTGTTTCATAATTGATTCCTTGAGGACCTGCTCCATGATTTTTCCAGGGACTGAGGTGAGGCTGACTGGCCTGTTATTCCCCGGATCCTCCTTCTTCCCTTTTTTAAAGATGGGCACTACATTAGCCTTTTTCCAGTCATCCGGGACCTCCCCCGATCGCCATGAGTTTTCAAAGATGATGGCCAATGGCTCCGCAATCACATCTGCCAACTCCTTTAGCACCCTCGGATGCAGCGCATCCGGCCCCATGGATTTGTGCTCATCTGGTTTTTCTAAATAGTCCCGAACCACTTCTTTCTCCACGGAGGGCTGGTCACCTCCTCCCCATACAGTGCTTCCCAGTCCAGCAGTCTGGGAGCTGACCTTGTTTGTGAAGACAGAGGCAAAAAAAGCATTGAGTACATTAGCTTTTTCCACATCCTCTGTCACTAGGTTGCCTCCCTCATTCAGTAAGGGGCCCACACTTTCCTTGACTTTCTTCTTGTTGCTAACATACCTGAGGAAACCCTTCTTGTTACTCTTAACATCTCTTGCTAGCTGCAACTCTAAGTGCGATTTGGCCTTCCTGATTTCACTCTTGCATGCCTGAGCAATATTTTTATACTCCTCCCTGGTCATTTGTCCAATCTTCCACTTCTGGTAGGCTTCTTTTTTGCGTTTAAGGTCAGCAAGGAATTCACTGTTAAGCCAAGCTGGTCGCCTGCCATATTTACTATTCTTTCTACACATCGGGATGATTTGTTCCTGCAACCGCAATAAGGATTCTTTAAAATACAGCCAGCTCTCCTGGACCCCTTTGACCTTCATGTTATTCTCCCAGGGGATCCTGCCCATCAGTTCCCTGAGGGAGTCAAAGTCTGCTTTTCTGAAGTCCAGGGTCCGTATTCTGCTGCTCTCCTTTCTTCCTTGTGTCAGGATCCTGAACTCGACCATCTCATGGTCACTGCCCCCCAGGTTCCCATCCACTTTTGCTTCCCCTACTAATTCTTCCCTGTTTGTGAGCAGCAGGTCAAGAAAAGCTCTGCTCCTAGTTCGTTCCTCCAGCACTTGCACCAGGAAATTGTCCCCTATACTTTCCGAAAACTTCCTGGATTGTCTGTGCACCGCTGTATTGCTCTCCCAGCAGATATCAGGGTGTTTAAAGTCTCCCATGAGAACCAGGGCCTGCGATCTAGCAACTTCTGTTAGTTGCCAGAAGAAAGCCTCGTCCACCTCATCCCCCTGGTCTGGTGGTCTATAGCAGACTCCGACCACGACATCACCCTGGTTGCTCACACTTCTCAACTTTATCCAGAGACTCTCAGGTTTTTCTGCAGTTTCATACCAGAGCTCTGAGCAGTCATACTGCTCTCTTACATACAATGCAACTCCCCCACCTTTTCTGCCCTGCCTGTCCTTCCTGAACAGTTTATATCCAACCATGATAGTACTCCAGTCATGTGAGTTATCCCACCAAGTCTCTGTTATTCCAATTGCATCATAGTTCCCTGACTGTGCCAGGACTTCCAGTTCTCCCTGCTTGTTTCCCAGGCTTCTTGCATTTGTGTGTAGGCACTTAAGATAACTCATCTATCGTCCCTCTTTCTCAATATGAGACAGGAGTCCTCCCCTCTTATGCTCTCCTGCTCGTGCTTCCTCGCAGGATCCCATTTCCCCACTTACCTCGGGGCTTTGGTCTCCTTCCCCCGGTGAACCTAGTTTAAAGCCCTCCTCACTAGGTTAGCCAGCCTGCTCTTCCCTCTCTTTGTTAGGTGGAGCCCGTCTTTGCCTAGCACTCCTCCTTCTTGGAACACCATCCCATGGCTGAAGAATCCAAAGCCTTCTCTGCGACACCACCTGCGTAGCCATTCGTTGACTTCCAAGATTTGATGGTCTCTACCCAGGCTTTTTCCTTCTACAGGGAGGATGGACGAGAACACCACTTGCGCCTCAAACTCCTTTATCCTTCTTCCCAGAGCCACGTAGTCTGCAGTGATCCGCTCAAGGTCATTCTTGGCAGTATTATTGGTTCCCACGTGGAGAAGCAGGAAGGGGTAGCGATCCGAGGGCTTGATGAGTCTCGGCAGTCTCTCTGTCACATCGTGTATCCTAGCTCCTGGCAAGCAGCAGACCTCTCGGTTTTCCCGGTCGGGGCGGCAGATAGATGACTCAGTCCCCCTGAGGAGGTAGTCCCTGACCACCACCACCCTCCTCCTCCTCTTGGGATCCCTAGGACAGAGCATCTTTTGCCTTCCAATCGGTGGAGTCTCCTTCTGCTCCCTTCCCTCAGATGTGTCATCTAGTCCACTCTCCGCATTAGTACCTGTAGAGAGAACATGGAAACGATTGCTCACCTGTATCTCCATTGCTGGTACATGGACGCTTCTCTTTCTCCTTCTGGAGGTCACATGCTGCCAAGCTTCTTCACCATCCTTCTGTCCCTGCTGCGACTGCTCTGAATTTTCAGAACGTTGTGGACATAGAATAATCTCCTGACGTCTGTCCAAGAAATCTTCATTTTCCCTTATGCAACGCAGAGTCGATACTTGTTTCTCCAGACCTCGAACCTTCTCTTCCAATATGGAGACCAGCTTGCACTTTGTAGAGACAAAGTTGCTTCTGTCCTGTGGAAGAAAGACAAACATGGCACAACCTGTGCAGGTTACAACAGCTGATCGCTCACCTTCCATATCACCTTCCTCTTAAGAGCTTCCTTAGCTGTTGCAGTAACTACTCAGAGAAACCCACAGATGAAAGCCTCAGTGAGCTCTCCCCAGGCGAACTCCCTCTGTTAGCCTCTGCTGTTCACCGCTCAGCTGGTTTGCTACTGACTGCCCTTATATACCAGTCAGGCCCACTCAAGGCCCACCTGGAACAAAGCATTCCCAATTCACACTTTTCAAACAAACAAGCAAGCAATCAAGCACACGGTCAAACTGACAAACTGTCCCAGCAACAGACACTCAGATACTCACCAACACAGCCCCCATAATGCAGCACTTAGCGTACCTCCTCTTGGACAGATCCCAGGCAAACTCCCTCTGTTAGCCTCTGCTGTTCGCCGCTCCAACATTAATGTACTTTAAACAAAATGGAGTAAATTCTCTAAGCAGTGCACTAGAGTTTTATCATAATTCCCATAAATGGCTCAAGAAATTGAGAGGCCAAATCCCCATGTACCATTTTGAAAATTTAGGCCCCAATCCTACAAACATGTATGCACATGAGTAACTTTGCTCATGTGAAAAGTACCATGCAATTTTAGGGGCTAATCTGATCAAAGCTGGGCTTCTTAAAGAGATACCAACATTCTTGAATGTATCCACAGGGTACATGTATTAAATAATATCCGAAATGTCAAAGTGCATTTGGAATGGTAGTTTTAAACAAAATGTTTGATTCAGATTACGTAAAACAAATTCAAAAGCTTCCCTTTATTTGCACAATATCTGTGTTCATAAAAGCAGCCTTATCCCTTATGTGGAAATTTAGAGCTGTATATCTATAATGTACTGTATGGAATTGTTTTCCATTTCTAATTATATTGTTCCTTGTTCTTTTAAAACAGATGCTTAAATGTTTGAGCCAAGTTTTATGTTTTATCCAGTTAAATATGCAAGTGTTTCTGTCTGCAATTTTAGGGTTATTACACCCACGTTCCTAACACTTTTACATGTAATAATACTATTCAAAACCTGATACATGTCGATTTACAAATTAATATATTTTTAGATATTATAATTAGATATTAGTTCTTGATATTAATGGTTTGTCTAGTACAACACTGCCATCCCATGATGGGCATGCACACATCATATCTAAGTACTGAGTATTCCAATATGCTAACACTGTATTTTGATTTTCTTTAGGAAGTGCTATTAGGCCCATAGCCCTGCGAGCAGTATCTGCTATAGCTCATGCTCTTCCAGGATTTCCCATCTTAGCAACTGGAGGAATTGATTCAGCTGAGAGTGGGCTGCAGTTTCTCCACAGTGGTGCTTCTGTTCTACAGGTATTTGGTTTTTTCCTTTAAAAATTATAATTCGTAATTTATCACAGAACTGTAATTTATCTTAAAACTAAAGATTTCACCTCAAAGAAGGAAAAAGGACACATTAACATCATTGATCCATTGGGACAAATGTTTATATTGTTCTCTCCATGCTCGTTGCTAGGAGCCATTCACTTAAGATGTTCAGTGATGGAGTGGATGCCCCATAACCTATTGTGCTGACCCGGGAAAAGGCTAGCTTTTTAAGAGTGAAGTAGCACCTTTTCCTCTAACCTAGAAAGTTTCCAAATTAAATCACTTTCCCTTGTTAAGCAAATGAAGTTAATACATTTGTGCTTCCCAATACATCCTGTGTTTTCAGTTTCTGTCTTGCCCAGCATAAGCTATTTGGAACAGGGACTTTTCATCCTGTGTCTTATTGAGCACTGAAGGGAATTCCAAATGGCTTTATTTTTGGTCCCATGTGCATTCAGTTTGAAATAGCTGTTCTTCATCCAGGCACCAGTCTCCCTCAAGCACTTGTTTTGAGTGATGAAAAATGCAGAGCTGTGCATCCTTTACATGTTGTTGGCATCACAGTCATGGCTAAGGAATGGGATGTTAGATAGTTTGCAGTAGTTGGTTGCATTGGCTGATGTTTTCTTAAGCACTAGGCAGACTTTAGTATGAGTAATAGATTTTCTCATTAACAGGGGGTGTTGGTAGTATGGGTCCTAGAAGATCCATTGGCACTTCAGCCTTTTGCCTGCACTGAGCAGCTGTCTGTGGATAGTAGGTGATCATAGCATTTCTTTCACCAGGACATAAACCCCATGGTGTTAGGGTGGAGACTAATCTTCTATGCTGTGTATCTTTGGAAGCCTGCAGGATCGATAAGTAATCAGGGAAGGAACACATAATGTACGTTGCATCTAAATGAAGGGGGAAACTTATGTTTGGAGGAGGTGATAGTCAGTCTACAGCAGGGGTGGGCAAACTTTTTGGCCCGAGGGCCACATCGGGAATAGAAATTGTATGGCAGGCCATGAATGCTCACAAAATTGAGGTTGGGGTGCAGGATGGGGTTTGGGCTCTGGGGTGGGACTGTGGATAAGAGGTTTGGGGTGCAGGAGGGTGCTCCAGGCTGGGATCGAGGGGTTTGGAGAGCGGGAGGGGGATCAGGGATGGGGCAGGGGTGTGGGGAGAGGCTCAGGGGATGCAGGCTCCGAGCAGTGCTTACCTCAAGCGGCTCCCAGAAGCAGGGGCAAGTCCCTTCTCTGGCTCCTATGCGGAGGCGCAGCCAGGCGGCTCTGCACACTGTCCCATCCGCAGGCACCGCCCCTGCAGCTCCCATTAGAGCAAGTAGGAGCCAGAGCGGGGTCAAGCTGCAGCTTCTGGGAGCCACTTGGTGCAGCCCCTGACCCAGAGCCTCGGACGGAGCGCTGGAGCACCAGAGCAGGGCCGAGCCGCGTGGTCTGCCCCGCAACCCAGCACCCGGCCGGAGCACTGCAGCGGGACCGAGCCGCATGGTGCAGCTTGCAGGCCGTAGTTTGTCCACCCCTGGTCTACAACATGACAATGGTGCCTTCATTCCCAATAAAAAGAACAGTACTTGTGGCACCTTAGAGACTAACAAATTTATTAGAGCATAAGCTTTCGTGGACTACAGCCCACTTCTTCGGATGCATATAGAATGGAACATATATTGAGGAGATATATATACACACATACAAATATATATCTCCTCAATATATGTTCCATTCTGTATGCATCCGAAGAAGTGGGCTGTAGTCCACGAAAGCTTATGCTCTAATAAATTTGTTAGTCTCTAAGGTGCCACAAGTACTTCTGTTCTTTTTGCGGATACAGACTAACACGGCTGCTACTCTGAAACCTTTCATTCCCAATACTTCCTTTGGCACTGAAAATTAGATCCAGTGTGTGGCTGGCCTTACTGGATAGCTGCAATGATGGCAAAGGCCAGTCCCAGGTTTGCTGTGGTGAAGAAAAAATCCTGGGCAGATTTATTGGTGAGGTTATTTGCATAAGCCCTGAAGAGTCACGCAGTACTAGGAGTTTGTGGGATCTCTAATAGCAGGTCTGACACTACAGTTACTATTGAAAGCTATCAGGGTAGTTGGCAAATTGAATACCCCTGGGATCCCAAACTACTGTTTGTCTGCTAGCCCCAGAAACAAGTAAGTGCAGTGAAACGTTCTGGATTTAAGGGGAGATAGTGGTGAAACCTGTAACCTTTTGGGGGAAGAAGCAGCAATAGGAGGCTCACATGCCCTGACAGCCAGTCCTGAACTCTCTGTATTGGTATCAAACAGGCAGAAGAGTACATGAGGTTATCCTGTAAGTTGTTTTGTTTATCTGCTTTACTAATAGTGCTTATTAATTTTTAAAACTTCTATTAGGTTATTTCAATATCTCCTTTTATGGTAAAGGGATCATGGAGCTACTTTGTCTGGGTAACAGTCTCAGTGCTACTTCAGTTCTGTGTCTCTTAAACACACACACACACACACCAATCGTATGATGCTACTTCTAGTACAATATTTGTCTACAACAAAAGTATGATCAACAAGGGAGTGTTTTCAGAACTACACATTCATTTAATTTATGGCCGCTAATTAGAACTGAACCTAGACCAAAATGTAGAGCTATGCACTTTTCCTTAATACAGATTGTGTATGTGTGGGGGGGGGGGGGGGGGGGTTTCTCGTGTGTAGACATGTCCCTGAAGATAATGGTGAATTCTAAAATGTAACTAAATACAGAGAGAGTGGAATGGGTATTGTTTCTGGAGTGGCTAATTAAATAATCACTTGCTGAACCTAGAAAACTCAGAATAATTTTTCAATACTAATTAAGTATTGGCTGATTAAAGTGGTTCATGTTCAGTGTGGAGCTCTGTGCATGGAACACTGGGCTGGACACCTCCTTTAGAGAACATTGAAAGGCTCATCTATTTCCAGCATCATTTCCTCAACAGAGAAAATGACAAGCCCTGTTTTCCCCTCTTAGGGTTTCTTTATACCAGCAAGTTGTGCTGGTTTAACTTAAATCATTTTTAAAACTGATTTAGATAAATGGGTGCAAAACCCTGTGTAGACACTTATTTTGGTTTAAGAGTGACTTATTTCAGCCTAGCTGAAGTCAGTGAGGAATAGATATAAGATAAATGGGTATAATCTGTTCTTAAACCAAAATGATATTGACCGTAGATCTTTCCCTTGTCTAAGGGAAGAAGTAGAAGAGGGTGGGAAAAACATAAAACCTTCAGCAGAGGATGGTGCAGAAAATATCTGATCAGAACAACAGTGACGCTCATATTTGATATCTAGATGGAATGAGATATAACCAAAACTGCAACTCCAGACCACATCCAGCCCTGCTTCCCCCACACCCAGAAGGGAATTGCCAGCACAGTCCAGAATTGGCAGGAACACGCAGACCAGGCACCTTTGCTCCAATGGCAGTGGCATAAGCTTCCCCTGCGCCACAACTCCCTGTAAGGTGGGCTGTCAGGACCTCATCTCAGCATGGTCAGCCCTTGGATGCTGGCACCTACAGCAGGGACCAGCCTCTCTGCAGTCAGACCTATGTGCCTCTGCTCCCCACCAACATGGAGAACAGCCTAGAAAATGAAAATGGCACCCCTGCGTGGCTAGTTCCAATGGCACTCATTGAAATTTGGCCCAGTCATCTCTTCATCATGGATGCTCTTTCAGTGTTTAGAAGTGCATTTGATCTAGCCTCTCTTTTGGGAGGAGGAGCACAAAATTTTCATATGTATAATTTCAAGATTGCTTATACAATAAAGGAAGTTTATAATGGATCCAGATCAATTTAACTATTTGTAACTTTAGCACCCATGTGGCCAAGATGGAGTTTACTCTTCAGGCAGCTCTGGCCAAGAAAAGGGGTGCTCAGTAATGCAGCAGGGAAAAACCTGTTCCAAGCCCCCTGGAGTGATCACACATGCACACCAGGACAGTACAATGAATACAGGGAAGGGAAATATTTATTTACAGAAGATGAATGGAGAAAAAACAACAAGGTGGCAGAGTGGGGGAATGGTAAAATGGGATCACACTCAACATGAGGCCCCCAGGCCCAGTGGTACCACCGTATGAAAGGGCAGACTCTGAGCAGTGCGTCTCCACTCAGGCTATGTCTACACTGCAGCTGGGATCGACGCTCTGAGATCAATCCACTGGCGGTTGATTTAGTATGTCTAGTGAAGACCCACCAAATCGACAGCAGATCGCTCTCCAGTCAACCCCTGTACTCTAACCCTGACAAGAAGAGTTTCTCCCATCGACGCCCCACGGTAACTTGACCTAAGATACGTCGACTCCAGCTACGTTATTCACATAGCTGGAGTTGCGTAGCATAGGTTGACTTACTGCGGTAGTGTGGACATAACTTCAGTATTCAGGAGTCCCGGGCAGAGTTCCAGTCTGGCAGTGAGACTTGGGTGCTCCTGGTCATCTTCAGCACCCCAGTAAACTTTCAACAACAAACCCCTCCGGTGCCCAATTCTGTCACTCTCTGCAAACCCGCACAGAGCGACAACCTCCCCACTTACCTAGCTACAGCCTCTCTCCTTATTCCCAATTCAAGTTCACAAGCTACTCATGGCCCCATACATCCCTGGGCAACAGTGATACTGTGTCCAGCTCCGGTTTCTCCTTCTTGGGTGATTCCTCCCTAACACAATGCTCCTCCTGGTTCCTGTCCTGGGGTGTCCCCGGTCAGCTGCTCTGTCCCTCCCAGGCTTCCGGCAGATTCTCGGCTACTTCACTGGGTGAGGGCCTGCTTGTGTAACGCGGACAGACCCCGGTGGACGGGATTGAACCGGGGACCTCTGGAGCTTAGTGCATGAGTCTCTATAGCATGAGCTAAAAGCCAACTGGCTGTTAGCTAGGGCTGTAGAGCAGACTCATTTTATCTCTCTGTCTCTCTCTCTCTCTAAGTGGTCTCAGTGCCACTAGATGGGACCGAACACTACACCCAGGAGGTGTGTGGGTTATACTTGCTGTAGCCCTTTCGTCTCAAGCTACAGACACACACACCCTTCCACTCTCCCTCTCTCCATGCCCCTGGAACAACCAACATTTCCTCCTCCTCAGGAAAAGGTTTCAAAGGGGCCATGATTTCTAAACCCCGAGGGGGTTACACATTATCTGGAAGTGAAAATATTTAAAACAAACAGATAGCTCTTCCAATTTGTGTAGTTTCAGGAATGGTTGGAAAGAGCATTCATTTTTTATCTTTTCAATCAGATCTTGGATGCATTTAAATGCTTCCACCACCAATCTCTTAGTACTGTGCTTTGTCATAGCATATCTCCGTCTACGTATTTCTTTTCAACATAAAATGAAATAAACGTAAGTAACCATGTTATCCACATGTGCCCAATCCTGCATTTCATGCATACCCAAAGCTCTCACTGATTTTTGACTGCATCATTTTGAGGTTTGGTCTCTTACTCTAGGTTTGTTAGAGAGTGCAGTGTCATTGAAGTAACTTCTTTTTCTTTTTAAGTGAGCTTTTTCCTGGAGTTTTGATTTATAAAAATAAGATTTTCCATCTGTTTTTATGTGTCACTTGCATCACGTGTACTTTACCATGTCACATCGATGGTTTGGTAGATTGTTTGAAAGGCCTTTGAGGAACAGACATGAATTTGCAGAAGTCATTACACTGTAGGAAACTAAAAATGGAGACAATTATAGAAAATTCCAGTGGAAAGAGAAAATGTATTGTGGGAAAAGTAATAAAAGCACAAAAATACTAAAGTAAAACTCACTTCACAGTAGCCTGTATGATTCAATTGTAGATCAATATTATGTAGTTAATGCATTAGCAGTAGAGCATTAATTTGCAATTACCGCAGGCGATCTGATCCTCTGTGTTTCGTCCATTGACATAAATGACCTTTTGTTGAAAGAGATTCTGCAGTCATTATTTCTAGCGGATGTAACAAAAAGGGATAGAACAAAGAGGTTGCTTTCTGCAGTATGCATTTTTCATGGTAAAGGCTCATGAATTTATACCCTGGCATGGCATATTTTTAGTACATCTTTACTATTTAGTTGCTAAACTTGAAAAGAACAATAGGTCTTTTCAAACAGCTTTTTAGACTGTTATAAAATGTGTAGGTCATGGTCATGCATGTCTCCATCACCTCCAGGCTGGATTTCTGAAGTATACTCTAGGGGTGTTTCTGTAAGCCACCTGGAATGCTGCTGCTTCTGTTGCCTACCTCCTAAGAATTAGATTGTAGCTTTGCCACAAAGCCCTGGCTAAGAGGCACCACATAACTGTTCTGCTCTTGAAACAGACCATAGGCTAGATTGTGACTCAGAAAGTCACAATCTAGTCCCTGGCTCCTCTCTTGCTCCAGGAAGGAAGTAAACTGTGTCAGACCCATACCTGACTTGTTGCTTTCCCTTCCGTACCAGCTCAGATGCACTCATCAGCACACTGTTGAGACTGACTCAAGATTCTACCCGCTCCCCTACCTTGCTTGTCAACTCCTCATCCATCTGTCCCAGAGGGGGGGTTATCGCCTCCCTGAGAGGCTTCTGTCCTCACACTGTGACCCATGATATGATTAGCCCACACATGGGAAAACAATACCCTTGAACTCCCTTCCTGCTATATGCAGAAATATACAATGAAAAAAGCAATCTGCTGGTAAGTGAGGCTGGCCATAGTGATCTAACTTCCCCACATTCTGCACGGCCTACTTATGTCAAATTCAAGGTGCTGATTCAATGTATAAAGCCCCAAATGGTCAGGGATTTGATTAGTGAAAAAAGCTGCCTCCTCCCTTATATTCTGTCTTGACACTGAAGACCATTAAGGACACTTCTGCTGTTGGTTCCTGAGATAAACTCTCTCAAACAAGGAACAGTTGGCTTTCCGGTAAGGGCCTGTTCCTGCGCACTTACTTCCTCTGGTAACTGGTAACCAGAGGCTGTTCGGCTCTAAGACTCAGATTGACAGGATTTTTTCCCCCAGGAAGTGTATTACTGAGGTATTTAACTGAGGGATTTTTATAACAGCAGGACAGTTCTTTATGTGTGAATAAACAAGCTTTTGCACAGCAAAATAGGGGGGTTTCAACTGTTTGCAATTTTTGGACTTGTATTCACAACAGTATGTCATAAAACAAATAACCACCCAGAGACGTGAGAATGCAGAAATCTGCACCTCTCTGAGAGACTCTAGAGAGACCAGGGAATGGAAGATTCATGGAGATGCCAGTCATGGAAAGGAAATGTGCATGTAAAAAAACTTTCCATTCAGCACCATGGCAGCTCCACTGATCCTTTGCTGCTGGGAAATAGCAAGCAATGAAAAGAAGAAAAGGAGAGTAAGGCACAGAAGCGTGTGTATAATCATGAAGCATAGCACCTGCACCATACATAGACTTACATTGGGGACCACTCTGAAGAGCACCTTCTAGTTGAGTGATAACTCTGTATAGTGTTGATCAGTTTGACTACATGATCAAGTGGCTGGTCTGCAAATTTTCTCAGTTTTAGCAAAATCTTCTTCTCACAAAGAAGTAAATAATCTGGAATAACGATCCTTGATGCCTTAATTTTCTTGTAACATCATAGTCCTCCCTAATACAGCACTTGATCCATGTTGAGAGAGGTTCTTTTATCCATGCAATTAGAATGAAGGAATTGGAATGAGAAGGAAACAGAGAAACAGATTATCTGAAACTCACAGTACATTTAGGAAAGGTTTTAACTTCTCTCAACATCCAGGTTATGCCATTTCTTTTCCTTCTGATATTCACTATTTGAGCAGCGAAAGGGGAAAGAAAAATCTCTTGGGAAGTGTGAAAGTGAGTTTTTATCATAGGCCTTAGAGGGTCAGAACTGTTTTATTCACATGAATGTCATTCTTCAACGGGAATAGTAGCTAGTTCACAAATTCCTACAGCCAAGCTGATAAAGGATGAAAGCAATTGTAGCTGAAATAAAATAAAACAGTACTGAAGGGAGAGACTCACAGGAATGAGAGGTTAATCATTGCCAGACTAAACTGAGGTCCGAAGATGGGAAAATTGGTTTGCTGGTTGGTTTTGATAGACGTGCAGCTTTCAAAAATCAGGATGTGCATCAAGAGAAGATGCTCATTAGAGCTGGTTGGAAATGTTTAGATGAAACTTTTTTCCATAGAAAAATGCCAGTTTGTTGAAACCAAAATGTTTCACGGAAACTTATCGATGTCAATGAATATTTCATCAGGTTCTTGGGTTGTTTGTGTGTGTGTGTGAGAGAGAGATTTTCTCTGTAGCCCTGTGGTTAGAGCACTGGCCTGGGATGTAGGTTCTGATTCTTTCATTGCCTGTTCAGAATGGTCTGGGATGAAAACCTTTTTTCTGAGTCAGGCAGAGGAGCTACTTGAACCTGCCTGTCCATGAGTTAATGATGCTGTTCATTACCGACCTGTGTCCTTTTATGTTGCTGACTCTTAGGCCAAGGAAAGTCCATCCAGAGAGAAGTCAAGAAGTGATGGAATTCCTGACTTTCTAGCATTATTTTTTGTTTCATTGCACCAATAATAATAATTTCTCCCTATGTTTGAATATGATTTTTGAGGTAGAAAGTAAACTGGATTTTAGAAGGGTTACTGACTCTTTCAGAATAACCTGGATCTGCCTTTCAAGATTAAGCTGCCAGGTTTAGGGAGCTTGATGAAGAGGACATCTATCTTTGGAGGACTTGAGAAGGCAGGGCAGGAGAATAGTGCCAATGGCCCTGTAACTGCATGACACAGCAACTGATCTGATGCTGCACTAGCTGCTGAAATGCATTTCCCTCCACAATATTTTCCTACTTCTTGGCACAGGATAGAGCTTTGTGCCTTTGATATTCCACAAGTACATGATGAAGTTAAAGACAGGTGTAGAATCTAAACATGTGCCTGGCCTGTTTACATACTGCTTTTTAGCGTGTCTGCCTACAAGTATCTCCTTCACGTTGCATAGCACCTACAATACAATGGTACAGTTCATTATGGGTGACTGATCATGAGATCATTGCTCAGAGCTGTAATGCTCAAGGCATGTGAAATCGTATTTGTTTTCCTAAATAGATAGTCGTGATTGTAAAATCCTGCATGTGCCCATGTACTGTATAGGGGTTAGCTCTGTAGCTCCTAGAACTAACAGAATACTATAGTCTCATATGAAAGTAATGCAGAGCATGCCTTTTTAATCTGCAGATCAGCACAACTCTCACAGAATTTGATCCCTCCAAGCTGCTTACTCAGAATCTAAATGAACAAACATTTATGTACCTTTGTTCAGTTGTAATGTTCAAAAGAAGGATAAAAAACTCTCATCCAACTCAGCCTTGCATCTTGATACTGCATTCCCAAGCCTTGTTAAATAGCATCCCATCTGCTATCCTATATCTCTAGAGTCATTTAGAAGCTAATGTGAATAAATCAAATAATTTCATCTATATTTTATCAATACTTAAGAAGATTTTTCTTAGTCATGAACTTGTCCTTTTAGAAGAGAGGTTCTCAAACTTTTTTAGAGTGTGAACCACATTGTCTCCTATACCACCTCCCCTCATTTTCACAATCATGTAATATCTTCCAGGCAACTACAGCAATTGCTTATTTAGAGAAGTAATTTTAGGAAAGTATACAATGTATTTTTAGCTGTTGTAATGTAATTTACAGCTATAAAGGAGGAGCCAGAATTATGTGACCAGACAGCTCTCCGTGGACCACTGTCTGCAGACTACTAGCGGTCTAAAGATGACCGTCAGAGGGGTGAAATATTGGAACGGCCTTCCGAGGGAAACGGTGGGGGCGAGGGACCTGTCTGGTTTTAAGATTAAGTTAGATAAGTTTATGGAGGGAATGGTTTAATAGTAAAACATATTAGCAAAGGAATACCAAGCAATGGCAGGTAAATAGTATAATGGCTAACAGGGGTCAGGCTGGAGACTCTTGCCTACATGCTCGGGGTCTTACTGATCGCCATGTTTGGGTCGGGAAGGAATTTTCCTCCAGGGTAGATTGGCTGAGGCCCTGGAGGTTTTTCGCCTTCCTCCGCAGCATGGGGCAGGGATCGCTAGCAGGAGGGTTCTCTGCCAATTGAAGTCACTAAAACACAGGATTTGGGGACTTCAACAGCAGAGTCAAGGGAAGGGGTAGGGACAGTTTTGTGGCCTGCAGCATGCAGGGGGTCAGACCAGATGATCATAATGGTCCCTTCTGACCTTAAAGTCTATGAGTCTATGACAGTTGGAGAACCTTTGCCCTAGAGCATTATATTTGGATGCTTACATTCTTATTACATCCCTCCCGCATTATAAGTAGGTGCTGAAGTAGTCTGGGGATGCTGAATGTGCTCTTTTTGATTTCCTGATTCTTTGAATACTCTGTGTTAATCTAAATCATTGCTTAGAAACTGCACAATAGATTTATTATCTTCATGTGCAATAGTTATGCAGCATTTTTCACTATGTGGCAGAGAACGTTCTTCACAGACTTGAGTAGTCTACTACTAGCTACAGAAGATACAGTTTTAAAAATCATATGTAAGCATTACCGAGATTTAAATCGCGCATTTACCCATCATGAATGTCCTAGTTTTTTTAGGAATATTAGATTACACCCATTAGCTGGCAAGGCTCGGGTAGGTCCCTTCATGAAGCACCTTGTATTGCTTTTATGTAGTACAGTCTGTCTTCAATATAACCTAAGCCAATAGAAACGAAACAAAAAGACAATGATCTCAACTGTACATTAAAAAAAATAGCCTAAACGGATTCATAAATACTTCTCAGACAAAAAGGTAGATATATGTATTTAACAGTTCTCAGGAAGAATTTATAATGAAAAAACTTGCATTAAATGATGACAAATACATTTAAAATTAGATACATAGTATAATACAAGAGGCTGAGTAACTCTTTTCCTTACCTTCTGGGCATATCAGTGAGGAACATTTCAAAGCAAACTCATCCAAATTAATATAAAAGCAAAACTGCTTATCCATTGCAGAACATCGAAGGTACCCGAGAGGAAATTTTGTTGTTTATCCCATTGCTAGAGTCAGAATATTAGAATGTGTAAAGTCAAAGGCAGATTTTCTAATAGGATGGCATTTCGAGAGCTATTTTATTTAGAGATCTTGTGCAGTTTAGTAGCAATGCTGAAATAAGTCTCTTCCTTTTGGGGGAAGTAAGATGGCATTCTGCTAAATGCGAAAATTGTATCACTTGGGGGGGAAAAAAGCTGCCAGAGAGGCCTAAGACTATAAAAGCATTTGAGATCTCAGAAGGAGTTTAAATCAATGCACTGCCACAGTTACAGTGCAGATGAAAGAGCCTGCTGTCTCAATTGCCAGGAAACTACTTAGAAACTCTCACTTTGATTTCTTTTGGTAGTCCATTACATTACCGCTAAATGCAATAGATAGGGACATCAATGCTTTGATGTTGTACAGCTACAACAAATGGAAACTAATATGGTAGAACAGTCAACCTTTGTGATTTGCATGTGTATATACAAATATATACCCATCAATCTCCTTATCTGACTGTGTATCTCCACTACCAGTCTGCCTACCTAGTGTACCTCTTTTCATTACAATTACTATTATTTTGTGCCCATTTTCCAACAGAGAGCAAAACCTATATTTTTGATGGAAGGAAAAATAAAATTGTCTCCCCGCTACTTCTAAGCTATGAATGATGTGAATTCAGTAATGATAGAGAGCCACAATAGTGATTTGAGACAGGTTAGAATAGGAGTGCTACTGCTAACCAGGACTGATGGTGATGGAGAATTAGAAACATTGCCTTGATGATACTCAGCACTGAGGCATTTTTGTTATCACAATCTAATTATTGCACAAATATTTATACCACTTGAAAATTAACAGTGTAATAAAACATATAGGGCCAAATTATCTGGCTTTCTCCAGTTCTTTGCTCCATGCATGCTGTAAAGGGACAGTAAACTTTCTGCATCTCCTTAGCTGGGAATTGTGTGAGGAGATACAGGGCAGGGATGGAACTGAAGGAGTGTGGGGCTAACGTTCACTGCTGCCTCTGTGGCACCATCTCTTCCACAACCATCCTGGATTCTGCAGAAGCTTCTCCATCGACTCCAGAGTCCATCCTGGTGGGGAAGGTGAAGACTGAAGCTCCAGGCTGAGGAGGGGAACAGGATTGGGACTAGAGAGAGGTACACATCTTCCCCCATCCAACCCCACAGAAATTATATGAAAAAGATAATACACCTCTTACCTGAAATATATTTTCCAAATAATCCTCTCCTCCCCTGCCATTTCTCTCAAGAAGGTGTTCACCATCTGGGGAAGCCTTTAAATGGAACTGCACAGCTAGTGAGTTGGTAGGGGCTATTCCAGGGTCCTGGCTTTGTATGGATGGCCCTAGCCTCCCAAAATCCTGTGGAATATGCTGAGTTTGGGGCAGCCCTAAAGCTTTTTCTGCAGAGAACAAAACAAAACATGACACGCTGATGTGTGGGTATTTCCCTCAAAAGCAGTCGCTCTTGGCAAAATCCAGTGAACCCAGTGGGAAATGTGCCTCGGTAAAGTCTTCAGGATTTGGCCCTACTGTGTTTTGTAATGATGATTATAAAAACCCAGCAGGCCATTTATAAAGTGTCATTATCACTGATGCACATTATTGATAATATCATTTTCAAAAAATATGGAATGTGAATAAAAATGTTTCAAATAGAAGCAAATTATTAAAAACAAATATACAACAAGTAGTAAAAAGAACTCTGCTGACACATTCACTCTAGCTCGCTGCTGAGCTTTTTCAAGATCCCACTGACAAAGTTATATAGATGTATCCATGGTTATTAATCAATATATTAGGGCGGTAATCTCTTATACTGTACATAAGTAGGGATCCTGCAATGTATGTGTGCCTCTCACGCTTGCAGTTTCACAGAGCTTGATCCTGTGATGCATTCCAGAGGTGCATTTCCCAGTGAAATCATATAAAGTGGATTTCACTTAATGAGTTACCCTTGCATTATGCAGCTCAGGACCAAGCCCTTAGAATTTATTCTTAGGTTATATGAGATATAATTGCTCAATATATTTACTTGTGTGTGTAAAAGATTGGAAGCACTGTTCCTCCATTCCCCATCCTCCATCCTCCCAGTGGTGTTGTGCCTGTCACTATCCAACATTAAATAGTATTAAACAAGGTTCGGTATACAGAGAATTCAGCCTGCTTAGTACCATGACAAATACATCTTTAAAGATCCTTTTAACCGTTTATTAAAGATACAGAAAAGAAAGAAAAACAGTTAAAGCATTTGAAATGTTGAGTGTTACGTAAGGCTTTCATTTTAACAATATACCTTGTTCCCTTTCCCTTTAACTGGAGAGAGTTTGAGAAGGGGAAAAACCCCTTGTTTCACAGTCTTTTAAATGATATCAACGATGGTAATAATTATTCTTGTGTGTAAAAGAGAAGAAGTTGGTTGAAATGAGCTGTAGCTTCTTGTTGCTGCTGCTGTTTTTGTTAAAGTCTGATCCCATTTCATCTCAGTTCATGTTTGGGATTCAGCTCTAGCCAGTAGCAGTGGCAATGTTATCTAGGTCCCTCTGTCTCGCACAGGCTGGTCAGGACCTCTCTCAGGATTAGGATGACGAAGGTCCAGGATCCCACGAGATAGTGGGGTGGCAGCCATGATGGTGAAGCTTGCTTCAGTGGCCTCTGGCTGTTCTTTTCCCCCAAAAATCTCTTTAGGGATCCATAAAGGGAATGATGAGTGGAATAGCTCCTCCCTTCATTAGTTTGTCCGCCAGTGAGGCCTTGTTTCCAACACATCGGTTTTGGTTCATTAGTTTCCAGACCACATTCTGTTGTTTGCCAGACATGATCGCATCACAGTCCTTGAGTTGTATATGTAGTCTTTTTGTTTAGACTAATTCAGCTTTTCCCATCAACATTTTCATTATAACTTATTGTGATATCTTATGAACTTTCACATATTTTTACATTTGAGCTCACAATTAGAGTAAATTTAAATTATCACAACAACCCTTCTGATTTTTAGTTTGCTATCGTCTTCTGCACATTCTTAGGTTATTTCAATTCATAATGTTGCACCATAATATGGAAAAAAAGTAAAAGCCTCTCTATTTATAAGGTTATAACAGGTATCCTCTAGTGTATCTCATGTGTACGCATCCTGTCAAAATATTTCAGAAATTCGACATCAGAATCTGAACTTGTTTTAAGTGACATGACATAGCATGGCTTTTAACTATATTTTCTTACATTTTAAATATTTTTTTTAAAATAGCTAATAAAAGTGTTACCCATATGCTAAAAAAATGGAATCCTTTAGCGAACAAAGAGGTTTAAATAAACCATCAGTTGGGTTTTCAGTTAAATAACCTGTGGAGGAAATTATTATGATGTTCTCTATAATTGCTCTGAAAAGAAAATCTCTAAGTCTATGGAAGGCATAACAGATCTAATTAATGCTCACCCTGTTTCTCCAGAGAAACAGATTTTGTGTAATGTAAATGGGCTGCATAGGAAATGTTCTTGTGCATATTTTATACTTATTCCCCTTTTTTCCTGCAAAGCAGTGGTGTACAATATTTTAAAATATACCTTTCTTCTTCTGAACTGCAGCTTGTATTAGTTTGTGAAACCATGTGTAAAATGTTGATATGTTACCTAGGTCTTTTTTTCCCTTAAGTGGTGAAATCAAGTATCTAGTGAATCTTATGATTTAGTTTTAGAGGGTGTGTGTGTGTGTGTGTGTTTGTTTATATTGTCTTGAAGTAGGAGACCATTTCATTGTTTTATTCATTACATGCTTTTCTGATGTCCTCATATGAATAAAAGCTTATATCAGTCACTGAAAACACTGACTTAGACTGGTGCCTGATAGTCTTTCCAAAGATTTACCTAATATGTCTGCAGTTTGCACGGCAGGAAAATTGGTGGTTCCTCTTTAAGAGGATACAGTATTAATTGGGCTTCTTTCCCCTTCAGGGTGCTTGGATACTTCAGCTGACCCCTCCCCTTCATGTTCCTCATATGAAGTGGAAGGGAGCCAACCAGTAAGGCCTAGCAATATAGAGTACTCATGCCAAGTGGTTGCAGAACTTTGGAGACAGAGACTTAGATATATCTACAAAAAACAGACTTGGGCTCACACTACAGCACTATAAATAGCCATTTGGATGGTCTGACTCAGACTGGAGTTCAGGCTCTGAAGCCTATCCCCTCTCTGGGCTTCAGAGCCTGAGCTATTGCCCAATCTGGAATGTCCAAATGGTTATTTATAGCACCGTAGCACGAGCCTGAGTCCGTAGACCTGGGTTCTGAGACATTTATTTTTTTGCAGTGTAGACATATAACCCCAGAATTGTAAATCTTTTCAATTGTATTGTCAGCCTCACAATGTTTGATTTTTTGTTGTTGTTGTTGTTGCTTGTTTGTTTTTGAAGCCCAAGTTCCTGAAATCCGATGCCTATGTGAGGATCTCAGGGTGGGTTTTTTGTTTGTTTGTTTGGTTGGTTGGTTTTTTGGGGGGGTGTGGGGGGGGGTTTCAAGTACATTTCTAGCTCTCATGGTCACAGAAAAGACCTTTAAATTTGAATCCTAAAGGCTAAAAACGAGAAGATAAATGAAAACAATCCCATTAAAAAAAAAATCATGATCTTGGGGTGGGATCCTGACTCATGCTTTGGCCACTTGTGCTTGGCAATACTAGGGACCAACACTTTGGGCAGGAATTGTGTGTGTGTGTTTAATTTGGTTCATGGAGCCTGTTGGTGGTGTCTCCAGTTCATTTTAGTGCTCTGGTTGGGATTTCTGAAATTGGTATCAGATGATACTTACTGCCATATTTGATGTCTTTGGGAGATTTTTCATAGCTGAATTTGGGCTTTTAGCTGCCCAGGCTATATCCACTAGGCTCTTTGATGGTTGGTGCCCATCAGACAGTCCAGTCACTAATGAGTGAGCTATGGCTTGGGCCCTGGGAGACAGTCAATAGAACAGTCATGGGTTTTTTTGGTCAAGTGTTATTTCATTTCCAGGGTCACTGTGGTTGGTTAGAGTTTTAAGTTGGCCTGATAGCCACAAGTTGGGCTTAGCAGAGATAGAAAAATTTTCAGGTGTTGGTCGTAAGGGCATCCTTCTGCTGTTTCTACCTGTGTCCGTAAGGTCTTCAGAACAGGGACCATCTCTTTATTATGTGTTTGTAGAGTGCCAAGCACAATGGACCCCAGACCTCTAGGTGCTACAGGAGTGCAAATTATAATACTAATGCGGAGAGAGAGACCTTAAGTCTTCCTGCACTCTAAAGTGTTCTTTTCCTGGATGGCATGTGCTGTTTCGGGAGGCCTTCTCCCACTTGCTTGGGTAGGCCCAGCTGTGTCTGGCGTGAGAATTCATGTTCCAACTCTACACTAGTGGTGACACAAGGATAAGGAACTTATCAGCTTAAATTCCTGAGTTCCATTTATTCTGATGTTCATAATACAGTTGCATTTAAGGCCCCTGAACATCAGTAAGTTCAAACAGCACAAGTAATCTCATATACCATTGGAAATTTGTTGTTGATTGCTGGGTGTGTGTTTTATAGGTGTGCAGTGCAGTACAGAATCAAGATTTCACTGTGATTGAGGACTACTGCACAGGACTGAGAGCCCTACTTTATCTGAAAAGCATTGAGGAGCTTCAAGACTGGGATGGACAGAGTCCTGCAACCATGTGCCATCAGAAAGGAAAACCAGTACCCAAAATTGCTGATCTGATTGGAAAGGTATGCTGTTACACTGAGCTTCCTGGCTAATGATATCAGCTTTTGGCTTCAAGCATAGTTTCATATGATGGGTTATGCTTTTTATCCCAGTGGCCATATTTTGTCACCATTGCCATCAAAATTAGTTGGTATGAGGTCTTTTGTCCCCTTCTGAATAGTCACCAGGCAATTTGTGATGTCATATTACTACTGTTACCATTGACATTATGTCACCACTTCATTGACAGTAGCATGGCTTGTTTTTTAAATATAGAATGTAAAGACAAAAAGTATTAGAAATTCTCTCTTCATTGTACTTTTTAATTCAGATTTGCATGGCTGATTTTGGGTCAGAATCCATAGTATGTTTCAACCCTTTTGCAACACTCTGGTCACACAAAGGATGCCAAATGCAAATAGCTCAGCCATCTGAGAGATCTCCAAGCATGAGAGAGCTCTTAGTTGGCATAGAGCCAGTTTACCTGCTGTGTTCCATCAGCCCCATTACTATAGTATCTGAGCACTTCGCAATCTCTAACAGATTTATTCTTAGAACATCTGAGGTGGGAAAGTGCTATTATCCCCATTTTACAGGGCAGAAACTGAAGCATAGAGAGCCTAAGTAACTTGCCTGAGGGTCTACCACAAGAAGTCTGTGGTAAAGCAGGAACTTGAACTCAGGTCCCTGATCTTCTAGACTAGCATCCTAACCACTAGATCATTCTTCTTCTTTGCTCCAGCAGTCCTGTTGGGGACTCTGGCCAGTTGGAGTGGAATGCAGCAGCCCCAAGACTGTTCTTCCTTACACTAGGCATCCTGCAGATTCATGTTCAGAATCAGGGAGATATAACTGGCTCCCTAATGGCACTCTCCTGCCCCCTGTACCAATTAAAATCTCACCACAGCAGTGAGTCTGTGTCTTTGTTTCAAGTTACTAGAGGGGATCACTTTGAAGAGTGGTTTCAGTTATGGCATCATGGCTATTGATTATCCTTCTAGAAGTCTAATATAACCCTGTTGAAAATGTTGTAAAAAGTAAAGAATTACAAAAGAATAGGATTTGCAGTGTCAAATGTTTCCAAATCTCTGCTTATCGTTGCTGTTGACTGGATTTCTTTTCAGTAGGAGGTTAGTGATTTTTTTTTTTTTTTGGTTCTCTGTGGTGGCCTGAAAATTATAATGTTATCTTTCTGTGGAAAAGACAATCTTATTCCTAAAGCTCTGAATACTAGTGTTTAAAAAAATTCTAATCTGTTTTCTTTCAGCTGCTTAAGTTTATGTGGTTAAACCCCAGCTCAAAAGGTTATGTCCCAACTTTCTCTTTAACAGATATCGTCAGAGAAATACACACTGCATTTACACTTTGTATAATACAGTGATGTTAACAATTCTTCCCTTAAAACAACATTCGGTATTCTATCTTAGTATTACCTTTTTATTATACTAAATAGACAGCCATTGTCAGAAGATATTTTTCACGTCCTTCTGAATGAAAAGGGAAAAAATTACAATTTTTAGTCTTTTCAGCTTGTCACTACATCAATAATTAACTTTAAAAAGGTAGTATGAAAAGATGCTTTAAGGAAGCATTTAATAATTCAAAGGAAGCTTAACTTGAAACAGGTCACATGAAAAAGAATAAAAACGAAGTCCTATGTAATCTAGTTTTCTGGCTATGTTAGACATTTAAAAAGAGCAAGAGATACAGATTATAACTGACTTTGTATTTGATTGCCTTTAATACAAAATTATATCATTGGACCATTGCTAACAGATGACAAAATGTAAAGTTTATCCAGGCTGAACCATTGAAGAGATAATAGTATATTATATTTCAGTCCCAAATTCAGGGTGACTGCATGTCCAGTAACGAACAAATAAGAGGAAAAGGAAGAAAAATAATGCAGCCTGGATATAAGGGAAATACCATGATGAATGACTGTACTAGAGGGAATCAAACACACAGCCTAGATATCATTAATATTTATAAAATCATAATTAGCAAGACCGTGCCTAAGCAGTGTTATTAGTGTAACTAATTACGTTATCATAAACTAAGTTTGCAATATTATAGGAAACAGTGTTCTTAACTTCATAAATTATCATCAGTATTGGATTCCATGTACTGTACCTACAAATTCAGCTAAGCACTATAGGTTCATATATATTCAAATCCAAATAGCGCCATACTTAGAATGGTAAGTAGTTGATATAACATGTTCATCTGATTCCTTCTCTAAATCAAATCCAAAACCAAGCAGAAGGTGACAAACCGAGGTACTGTAAAAATTCTTACTAGTACAAAAGCTATGTAAGGATATCATGTAATAAAAATTTGACAGCCAAAATCCTACATTCTGGTTTACAAATATTTTATAAAGAGTTTTTCAAATGTGTCTTGGTTTTAATGTGACTTGAAAGCTAATTCATTCAGTAGGACCTATAAGAAAGATAAACAAGAAACAGTGACAGTATCTTGCATACTAAAGCTATGTGGCTAATATATGCTACTAGTAATAAAAACTGTTAGATTTATTGAACAGACAATGTAAAAATGTCCATTTAGTCAGTGACAGAATTCCTATTGCCTTCATTGGGAAAAGGGGATCTGTCCCCTGGACAGAAGTTGAGACCGGTGAGAAACAGCTGGAAATAGGTATCGTTTTCAACAACAAGATCACAGAGTGGGTAGACCTTTTAGAGTTAGGACATGTCTACATCTGATAGAAGTACATTTATGCTTGTATAGACATCAGCCCTGACCATAGCTAGATCTGTTTGTGGTGGTATCTATTTCAGTAAACAGTCTGATTTTGAATGTTGCCATCCACAGTAATTCCCTATGCTATTGGTAATCCATTTCTTCCATCAGGTTCAGGTAAAAGCAGATGGTCTACTAGTAGATTATTGCTCTAGGATCTTCCAGTGCTAGCTGACACGAGTAAAAGATGGATGCAAAGCTCCTTGTAAGAGATACTCATGACACTGCACTTGAGCTGCTTTGCAATGTCCATGTTGTAATAGTGTCCACAATGGTCACCATATTAGTTAACTGATCATGATATTTCCTGTTTTTCTTTGAGTGATTGCTCATGTGTATTCCACAGTAGGTGTGCGTGCTCACCACGTGCACCGGTGCCAGACGTTTTTCCCTTAGCAGTATCCGTACTGGGGGAGCACCATGGCAAGCCCTGGAGTGGCGCCTGTATATCACGCCACGGGCTCCCCCCACACTCAGTTCCTTCTTGCCACCAGTGAAGGTAGTCGGAACCTTGTGCTCCAACTCTGCTGCAGCCTTTTCTTCTCGACCTTAGTGGTACCATTTGTAAATTGTTTCTTCAGTTGTTAGAGTGGACTCGGGGCATGCCCCGTGCCCGAGGCTTCAAGTCGTGCGACTCCTGTCGCCGTTCTATGCCTAGGAGTGACTCGCACGCTGAGTGTCTCCGTTGCCTGGGTGAGACTCACATTAGCGACCGTTGCAAGATCTGCAGGTTGTTCAAGCCAAGGACCAAGAAGGAGAGAGACATTAGACTTCGAGCTCTCCTGATGGAGTTGGCACTGGCCCCAACGCCGGCACGCCAATCGGACTTGGCGCCGGCCACCACGTCTTCGGTGCATAGCGAGGCCCCTGCGACCAGTCGGCACCGCTCTCCCTCCAAAAAGCAAGGAAGGACCCGGCCTCACAGCAGCGCCGTGACAAGGAAAAGGGGGAGGCTGGTCCCGCGTTGAGTAGCCCTCAGTCCCTCCTGGGCTCAAGGCATCCAACTTGTGTGGAGCGGAGCAGCCCGGCACCGTAGGCCCATGCATCCCCACCGGTACGGATGCTGTCGATGCCGGAGGTGATGCAGGCTGCGAAGGACATTATGAGCCTGCCAGTCCCAAGCACGCAGCCGGGCACCGGCCAGACCATCCAGGTCGCCATCAGGACGGGAGTTGCGGGGGCCCTTGACACCGCCTGCCAGCGAGCGTAGGCACCGGGAGTGCTCACCTGCACAGCATGGGTACCGCAGCTGCTCTTGATAGGATAGACATCGTCATTCCCGTTCCAGCTCCCGATCAGCTAGATGTCGCACTCGGGACACCCCCTGGGGTGCTCGGCACCGGGGCGCCCGGCACCGGGGCGCCGGACCTCGCATCGCCATCACGGGTACCCGAAGTAGTTCTTCGGGCAGGTACCGTTCCTCGACGTCAAGGTCCAGGTCCCGAGGGTGATGATGTCACAGGCACCATTCCCGGGGCACTGAGCATTCGTTGGTGACCTCGGCTTCGGCACCCAGACACCCACCCTCGGTCCGTGCTGTTCAGCCGGAACAGATAGTGCCATCGAGCTCTCAGGCAGGTCAATGGCAAGGGGCCCCGTGGCAAGGACAGTGGTGCCAGTCAGTACTGTGGCCACTGATGCCAGCCCAGATGGGGGCTCATTCGGTCGCCGGAACGTCTCAGACTCTATCGGCCTCATCCAGCCACCTACGGGACAAGTTGGCGGGTCACGAGTCGGCGGATCCATGCCCAGACTCTGATCTGGGGCTCGACGCCCCAGCACCAACTGAGGCTCTCGGCTCCGTGCGGGCCCTCTCCCCGGCACCGGATGACACCATAACGGTGCCTCCGCCCTCAGTCCCACAGGAGAACTTCAAGACGCACCAGGACCTGCTAAAGCGGGTGGCATCCAGCCTCCAGCTGCAGGCCAAGGAGATGGAGGGTCCGTCCGATTCCCTCTTCAACGTCCTGTCTCCCTCAGCACCGGGCCGCCTGGTCCTGTCCCTGCACCAGGGTATTGCCAACATCTCCAACACCCTCTGGCAAACCCCTGCCTCCTTGGCCCCTATCTCCAAGAAGGCATAGAGGAAATACTTCGTGCCGGCCAAGGACCACGAATACCTCTATTCCCACCCAGCACCCAACTCGCCCATGGTGGAATCAGTAAACCACAAGGAGCAACAGGGCCAGCCCGTGCCCACCCCCAAAAATAAGGACGCCAGACGCTGGACTCCTTTGGGAGAAAGCTTTATTCCTCTGCGAGTTTCCAGCTTAGGGTAGCCAACCACCAGGCCCTACTGAGCAGGTATGACTTTAACCTTTGGGAGTCTCTGCCTAAGTTCGAGCCCCTCCTCCCGGATCGGGATAGGAAGGACTTCAAGGCACAGGTGGAACACAGAGTGGTGGCTGCTAAAGCAGCCCAGCAAATGGCATTGGATGCAGCTGACACTGCGGCCCGCTCAATGGCTTCCGCGATTTCCATGCGCAGGGCGTCGTGGCTCCTGTTGTCGGGACTGTCGACAGAGGCCCAATCCCTGATGCAGGACCTCCCGTTCGATGGGAAGGTACTCTTTGCAGACCATATGGACGTCAGGCTTCATGGGATGAAAGATTCCCGCACTACCTTGCAGATCTTGGGCCTCTACATCCCTACGGCTAAGGACAAGGCCAAATAGCTCAACCTGCGAGGAGTGGATACGAGCCCCCGTATAAAAGACCCAGAGACCAGAAACGCCAGATTCAGCGGCAGTCCCGCTCTGCCCCGCAGCCTGGGCCCTCCAAGGGCAAGAGGCAGGGAAAGAGGTGGTTCTAATCCCGATACTTCCTGATCCCGAAGGCCAAAGGGGGCCTCAGGCCCATCCTCAACCTGTGGGACCTAAACCAGTTTCTAGTCCATTCCAAGTTCTGCCTGGTGTCCTTGGCCTCTATTATCCCCTCCCTGGACCCGGGGGACTGGTACGCGGCCCTGGACCTTCAGGACGCATATTTTCATATCCATATTTTCAAGAGGCACAGATGCTTCCACCGCTTTCTGGTGGGGATGGATCACTACCAGTTTGCGGTCCTCCCATTTGGCCTATTCACGGCACCCAGGGTTTTTACGAAATGTATGGCTGTGGTAGCGGCCTACCTTAGGCAGGAGGGGGTACAGATCTTCCCTTACGTGGACGACTGGCTCCTCAAGGGGGAGGCCCACTCCGAGGTAAAGACCCATGTGGAACTGTTCCTATCGACATGCGCCCGTCTCGGCCTAGTGGTGAATGAGACCAAATCAACATTAGTTCCCATTCAGCACATAGAGTTCACTGGGGCCCTGCTGGACTCCTCGAGGGCCACAGTCTCTCTCCCCCTGGACAGGTTCGAGACCCTAAGGGATCTCATCGCCTCAGTCACGGCTTTCCCGGTGACCACTGCGAGGGCGTGCCTTTGAATTCTGGGGCACATGGCAGCATGTACATACATGGTCTGCCATGCCAGATCCGAATGAGGCCCCTCCAGATCTGGCTAGCCTCCCAATTCTCCCAAGCTCGGGACGGCCTAGACAGCGTGCTCATGGTTCCGTCCCCGATACTGGGTTCCCTTCAATGGTGGTCTTGCCCGAGCAATATGCTGCAAGGAGTTCCCTTCTGGGATGCCAGCCCATCCATAGACCTGGTGTCCGATGCTTCAGACCTCGGCTGGGGAGCCTACACAGGGAAAGTGCAGACCCAGGGAACGTGGTCAACCCCGGACTTGTCCCTTCACATAAATGTCAAAGAGCTCAAGGCGGTGCAGTTGGCATGCGTGGCTTTCCTCACGCACCTCCGTGGCAGGGTGGTCAGAGTCCTCACGGACAACACTGCTGCCATGTACTACATCAACAGGCAAGGCGGGACTCGCTCTCTAGCCCTCTGCCGGTAAGCCCTGAACCTATGGGAGTTCTGTATAGCCCACGATATCTCCCTGAAGGCGTCCCACCTCCCGGGTGTCCACAATACACAAGTGGACCGCCTCAGCAGGGTCTTCTCCCCTCAGTATGAGTGGTCGCTCCACTCAGAGGTTGCTCACCGGCTCTTCCGAGAGTGGAGAGTTCCCCAGATCGACCTGTTCGCAACCCACCAGAACCGGCGTTGTCCCTGGTTCTGCTCCAGGGGAGGGGTGGGGATGGGCGCAATCTCCGATGCGTTCCTCCTACGGTGGTCGGGCCAGCTCCTCTATGCCTTTCCCCCGTTCCCCCTCATCACCAAGGTCCTTCAGAAGGTGAAAGCAGACAAGGCGAGAGTCATTCTCATAGCCGTGGCGTGGGCCCATCAACACTGGTACGGGCCCCTCCTACGCCTCTTGGTGGCCCCCCCGAGGGCGCTGCCGCTCCGCCTGGACGTCCTCTCCCAGCACAGGGGGTGCCTCCTCCATCCCAATCTAGCCGCACTCCACCTCACAGCGTGGCTGCTCCGTGGCTAAACAAGGAGGAGAACAGGTGTTCGGAGCAGGTAAGGCAAGACCTCCAGGAAAGCAGGAAGCTGTCCACGCATCGGACATACGTGGCAAAATGGTCCAGGTTCGCCAGGTGGGCAAGTGAGCAGGGAGTCTCCCCCTCCACTGCACCTCTCCAGCTTATCCTGGAAACTTATAAGACTACCTCTTATCCCTTAGGGCCCAAGGACTGGCACCTGCCTCAGTCAGGGTGAACCTGGCGGCCACATCGGCCTTCCACCCTTCCCATACGCTAGACCGCCCCCCCTATGCCGCAAGGGGACCTCAATCTGGTCTTGTCCTGACTCACGGGGCCCCCTTTTGAATCCCTGGCCACATGTTCCTGGTCTCACCTCTCATAGAAGGTGGCCTTCCTTGTAGCGATCACGTCAGCCCGATGTGTCTCGGAACCTAGGGCCTTAACCTCGGAACCCCCCTATACGGTCTTCCACAGGGATAAAGTCCAGCTCCACCCACTCCTGGCATTCCTCCTGCAGGTGGTCTCCGCCTTCCATATGGAACAGAGCATCTTTCTTTCCGTGCTCTGTCCTAAGCCCCATTCTTCTAACGAGGAACGCCACCTCCACATGCTCAGTGTGCGTAGGGCACTGGCTTTTTATCTGGATGGGACCAAGCCATTCCGGAAATCCTCGCAACTTTTTATTGCCTCGGCCGAGTGGGCAAAGGGGCAGCCTATCTCCACCCAACGGCTTTCCCGCAGGATCACTTCGTGCATACGCATGTGCTATGATCTGCACCGATCATTAGGGCGCATTCAATGAGAGCTCAGGCCTCATCAACTGCCTACGTAGCCCATGTCCCTATCCAGAACATTTGTAGGGAGGCTACTTGGGCCTCAGTTCACACATTTACTTCGCATTACGCGATTGTCTCCCAGTCTAGGGATGACGCTGGGTTCGGCAGGGCAGTACTTCGTCCCGAACTATCGTGAACTCCTACCCACCTCCAACAGATATTACTTGGAATCACCTACTGTGGAATACACATGAGCAATCACTTGAAGAAGAAAGGACAGTTACCTGTTCCGTAACTAGTGTTCTTCGAGATGTGTTGCTCATGTCTATTCCACACCGCGCCCTCCTTCCCCTCTGTCGGAGTTGTCCGGCAAGAAAGAACCAAGGGTGGGGGGAGCCTGTGGCTCCCCTTATAGCGTGATATACAGGCGCCACTCCAGGGGTTGCCACAGTGCTCCCACAGTACGGATACTATTAAGGGAAAACTTCCAGCACCGGTGCACGTGGCGAGCACGCACACCTACTGTGGAATAGACACGAGCAACACATCTCGAAGTACGCCAGTTACGGAACAGGTAACTGTCCTTTCCAAATATAGAGAAAACCACAAATACTTTGTAAAGGCTCTTAAGCAAAGTAAGCTGTCATGGGATATGAGGGAAGGTCCTCTAATGGATCAGTAACTGGTTAAAAGACAGGAAACAAAGGGTAGGACTAAATGGTCAATTTTCAGAATGGAGAGAGGTAAATAGTGATGGCCCCCAGGGGTCTGTACTGGGACCAGTGCTGTTCAACATATTCATAAATGATCTGGAAAAAGGGGTAAACAGTGAGGTGGCAAAATTTGCAGATAATACAAAAATACTCAAGATATTTAAGTTTAAAGCAAACTGAAGAGTTACAAAGGGATCTCACAAAACGGGGTGACTGGGCAACACAATGGCAGATGAAATTCAATGTTAATAAATGCAAAATAATGCACATTGGAAAACAATCCCAACTATACATATAAAATGACGGGTCTAAATTAGCTGGTATCAATCAAGAAAAAGATTTTGACGTCATTCTGGATAGTTTTCTGAAAATATCCACTCAGTGTGCAGTGGCAGTCAAAAAAGCAAACAGAATGTTGGGAGTCATTAGGAAAGGGATAGTAAATAAGACAGAAAATATCATATTGCCTCTATATAAATCCATGGTACGCCCACATCTTGACTGCTGCATGCAGATCTGGTTGCCCCATCTCAAAAAAGATATATTGAGATTGGAAAATGTTCAGGAAAGGGCAATAAAAATAATTGGGGTATGGAATGTCTTCTATATGAGGAGAGATTAATAAGATGGGGACTTTTCAGCTTGTAAAATAGATGACTAATGGGGGTGGAATGTATTATGATAGAGATCTACAAAATCATGACTGGTGTGGAGAAAGTAAATAAGGAAGTGTTATTTACTTCTTCTCATAACACAAGAACTAAGGGTCACCAAATGAAATTAATAGGCAGCAGGTTTAAAACAAACAAAAGGAAGCATTTCTTCACACAACACACAGTCAACTTGTGGAACTTTTTACTAGAGGATGTTGTGAAGGCCAAGACTATAACAGGGTTCGAAAAAGAACTAGATACGTTCATGGAGAATAGGTTCATCAATAGCTATTATCCAGGATGGGCAGGGATGCAAAACCATGCGGTGAAATGTCCCCACCCTCTGTTTGCTAGAAGCTGTGAATGGGTGACAGGTGATGGATTAGTTGATGATTACCTGTTCTGTTCATTCCCTCTGAAGCACGTGGCATTGGCCACTGTCTGAAGACAGGACACTGGGCTAGCTGGACTACTGGTCTAACCCAGTATGGCCGTTCTTATATTTGAAATGTAAATATATTTTAATGGGCCTGTAGATGCCCCCGAGTAGTGTTAAGACTTGGAACCGGTAAGGCTCCCTGAGCTAGGATTACGGTTTGGACTGGTAAGGCTCCACAGTCTAGAGCAGGGGTGGGCAAACTATGGCCTGCGGGCCGGATCCGGCCCCTCAGGGCTTTGGATCCAGACTGCGTGATTGCCCCCCGTGACACCGTGGGCCCTGTGCCTCTCTCAGAAGTGGCCGGCACTATGTCCCTGAGGCCCCCAGGCGGGGGGGGGTGGCGGGGGCAGAGGGCTCCATGTATTGCCCATGCCTCCAGGCACCGCCCTCCGCAGCTCCCATTGGCCAGGAACGGGGAACCACGGCCAATGGGAGCTTTGGGGGAGCTACCTGGAGGCACAGCAAGGGCAGAGCACACGGAGCCCTCCCCTCCCGCTCCCCCAGGGGTCGCAGCGCTTCCTGGAGCGGCAGGGAGCTGGGGACAGGGCAGGCATGCAGGGAGCCTGCCCTAGCCTAGTGCGTGCTGCTGCCACCCTGGAGCCACTATAGGTAAGCAGTGCCGGGACGGAGCCCGAACCCCTCCTGCACCCCACCCACCCAACTCCCTGCCCTAAGCCCCCTGCCTGCACCGCGTACCCCTCCTGCACCCCAACTCCCTGCCCTGAGCCCCCTCGTACACCCAGCACTCCTCCTGCATCCCATCCCCCTGCCCTGAGCTCCCTGCACCCCTGTGCACCCCAACCCCCTGAGCCCCCTGCCACACCCCGCACTCCTCCTGCACCCCAACCCCCTTCCCTGAGCCCCCTCATATACCCCACACCCCTCCTCTGCCCCAATC
This sequence comes from Chrysemys picta bellii, assembly GCF_011386835.1. NCBI lineage: Eukaryota > Metazoa > Chordata > Testudines > Emydidae > Chrysemys > Chrysemys picta. The sequence goes on along the minus strand of NC_088798.1, from coordinate 36,364,699 downwards.
CCTTGCCCTGAGCCCCTTCCTGCACACCGCACCCCCTCCCACATCCCGCACTCCCTCCCGGACCCCAACCCCCTGCCCCAGCCCTGCATACAATTTCCCTACCCAGATGTGGCCCTCAGCCCAAAAAGTTTGCCCACCCCTGGTCTAGAGTTAGGAATGGGGCTGGTAAGTCTTCCAAGGTTTAAAGTTAGTGTCAAGGTTTGTAGAGGTCCTAGGATTAGGATTCAGGATAGTAGGGCTCCCTGAGCTAGAGTTAGGGTGGACTCTGCAATGCTGTATGGCAAGGGTTAGGGTTGTGCCCTGTAGAGGTCCTTGGGGTAGTGTTTTTGTTGTACCCGGTAAGGCTCCCCAAGCTGGGGCCAGTAGGGTCTCCCCAGGCTAGGTTTAGGTTTGAGGCCTGTAAAGGTCCCCTGGCTGGGGTATGGTTGGGGCTGGTGTGGTCACTGGAAGGACTGGATCTATCTTATAGCGCCCTCCTTTTACCAGACCGGGTTTTAATCTTGCTGAGCCAGCTTGTTCCCTGAGGTAATTCTATCTGAAGCTCTCTCACAGAAGCTAGGGAAGCAGTTTCCAACTGGGATAGTTGTTTTATGCCAGACCTTCTTAACAAAAAAAAAAAAATCAAAACCTCACAAATTCTTCCCTCAAAGTCTGTACAGGCTGAGTAGTTCCTTCACCAAGTCACTCCTTCACACCGGTAAGTTCAGCAGTCCAAAATTTGTCTCTTACCTCACAGCCTCAGTAATAAAAGGATTTCACAGTTTCCCTTCTGTCCATTTGGTTTCTGGAGCAATCCCTCTCTCAGCAGTAACTCCAGTAGCAGTCTATTGGCACACCCCCGCCCTGCCCCTCAGCTTTCTGGAGGGTTTTGCGATCTCCCCCTCCATCTACTGCTGCCCTCTTCTATGAGCATCAGCCAGTTAAGTTCCAGCTCTTTTTCCAGGTGCAGAGGGTGGATCTAATCAGACAGACAGCTAACTGCAGGCCTCTGACCCTGGAGGAATGGTATCCCTTATCCCTTTACATTCATCATTAAGAAGTCACTATGTAACAATAGTATCCATATTGCTGTATATGAGATACTCTAGTTAGTTCCTGTTCTAAATATCAGGAATAACAGCACTATTTAGGATATCACAAAATAGTAATCGTTGGTAAATTTTAACTTTTAATGGTATTTTTCATTCAGTGTTCTATAGGTTTCTGATACCATTAAATATAGCCCCAATAATTTAAACCCTTCTTCTTTATGGTAGATATACTTTTAACCATGACCACTGCAGAGGAAGTGACAGCTTAGACCTTCTATCAGACTAGAAGAGGAAGACAAAGCTTATCTTTTACCTCTGTGCTTTTCAGAACCACTTTTTCTTTTTCTGCTGGGTTGTTTAAGATGCAGATACCTGAGGCCTTGGCACAAACAACTGTTATTAAGATCACCCAGGAGTCAGCTTTTCATTACTACCAATCTATTGTTTAAATGCAAGAGATAAATTGATTTGGGTTTGGCTCAGATATAATCTCATCGTGCAAATAACAGACACCAAAGTGTCTGGGAAGGGGTGGTGGTGATGACATCAGATCTTTCCTACTGACTCCCTCTAGGAAAAAAAATAAACCTTTGTAAAAGCATACTTATCTCAGGGCTTGGCTACACTTGCAGATGTCTTTAGGCATTTTTATCAGGTATACGACCCATTCAGATTGATGAACAAGATGAACAATGTTCTTTCATGAACCAAAGTTATTACTATGGCTGTAAAACAGATCTATAACATATATGTCTGTATATAATTATATGTCTCTATCATCCATAATTAACAGAATTGTGTTTTAAAATACATGTTCCTGCGTTTTTCCAGAAGGTGTAGGAATAAGAGTGATTAAGATAAGTGTGTTGTCATAGGGTATCTAGGCAGGGTACCGTATTCCCCATGGGCGTAATTTGATCTCATATGTGTAGTCACTGTCTCTTCCTGTCTGCTGCTCCCAGAAATCTGTCATTAGTTGCATACTGATCTTACTCCAGAGACCTGAAGTAATTATGTCCAAGAAATACATTGGTGTCAGCTGATGGCATGAAAAGTGTTATAGCATGTGTCTTTAGAGTGGTTTCACTAACATCAACATAAAATGTAAAAATCATACTTCACTTAGTGACCTGCATATATGCTAATAGTTAAATAGTAAAAATAAGCCTACATATTAAATTGGCTAGTAGGGGCTTTGTAAAAGATATTAAACACACAAGGAAATGACACTAGCTTTGACCCAGTATTTCGAAACTTTGCAAAAATCGAAGTTTGTTTGAGTAAATATCATCCGAAGGTGAGAGTTGTAGAAGACTCTGTAAAGAAATGAGAACGATAAATACATCAGATTTAATAAGTATTTGAAAGGCAGAACAGATTGATTTTTATTTTAAAGTCTCATCATTAATTAGGACAGTGCTAAAAAGGAGATTTGAAGAAAGTTTATTATAAAAGCATGTCAATAGTAGGTGGTCTCCATCTGCAAGTACATGAGAGATAATAATGTTCCAGGATATTGAAGACTCCATCTGGTGTGTAATCAGAGAAAAATCTTAGCCCCCTAAAGTAAAAATATTAAGTGTCTAGTCTGTTCTTTGCATACATGGACCTCCCATTAAAGTTAAAATCTCTGTGCCTTTCAAATACAGCATAGAACCTAAAGGGTCTGTCTTCCGATCTGCAGAAGCCTGGTGAATTCTAGCCTCATGGCAGGAACATCTAAAAAGCCCTTATATTAAAATACTACAGCATTGTATAGAAAAGATCCAAAACACAAAATGTTCCCTTATTTAAAAAAAGTACAGGAAATACAACAATCACTCCCCAGCCTGCAGTATTATATGATATAGGCAAAATCTTGGTCCCATTTAAGTCTTAATGGGAGCAAAGTTTCCACTGAGTTCACTAGGCTAGGATTTCACCCTAATGTTTGGGAACATTACTATAAAATACTGCACTACTTGTTTTATAAGAGAAGGAAAGGTCAGCCTGACATGGAAGCCTCAGATCAAACAACACCAAAGTGCAGTGATAAATTTCTGAACTCCCCATGGAGAAAAGAACCCATGCACATTAGCTCCTTGTTTTCTGTACTTCACAAGGAACATGCAGCCCAGTGAAGGCAGGACTAACATTCCTAGCCAGCAATGAGAAGACAAGCTGGCTCATGGTCTGGCTGATCAAAGGCAAAACTAAACAAGATGACAGAACCAGGAGTAATGGTCTCAAATTGCAGAGCGGGAGGTTTAGGTTGGATATTAGGAAAAGCTTTTTCACTAGGGGGATGGCGAAGCACTGGAATGGGTTACCTAGGGAGGTGGTGGAATTTCCTTTCTTAGAGGTTTTTAAGGTCAGGCTTAACAAAGCCCTGGCTGAGATGGTTTAGTTGGGGATTGATCCTGCTTTGAGCAGGGGGTTGGACTAGATGACCTCCTGAGGTCCCCCAGAGGTGAAAGTAAGCCAGTACAGTACACTGTGCCGGACCAGACCGGCTTCCCCAGGCTGGCGATTTAAAGGGCCCGGGGCTTCCCGCAGCAGCTGGAGCCCCGAGCCCTTTAAAGCGCTGCCCGAGCCCTGCTGCCCGAGCCCCGGAGTAGCGGTGACAGGGCTGTGGCACTTTAAAGGGCCAGGGCTCCTGCCGCTGCAGGGAGCCCCAGCCCTTTAAAATGCTGCCTGAGCCCTGCCGCCGCTACCCTGTGACTCTGGCAGTGGGGCTTGGGCAGCGGTTTAAAGGGCCCTGGGATCCCTGCAGCGGCTGGAGCCCCTGGCCCTTTAAATTCCCATGGGAGCCCTGCCACACTACCCCGGGGCTCCGGCAGCCGGGCTCAGGTGGTGATTTAAAGGGCCAGGGGCTCCCCGCTGGTAGCTCCAGGGGTGATTTAAAGGCCCTGGGGCTCCCAGTTGCTCCTCCTCTTCCAGTTGAGGCTACGCTTCTTCCGGTTGAGGCCACGATCTTGCTCAGGACTCCGGCGTACCAGTAAGTCCTTTAACTTACTTTCACCCCAGAGGTCCCCTCCAACCCTGATATTCTATGGTTCTATGTATCTGTTAGTGTTAGTGAAGAAATGTCTCCCTGTACCCTATCACTGCTTCTGGGAGGTGAGAAAAGAAAGATCGAAGTTCGAGCTGCATAACTCCTTTCTTTATATTACCAAGCCTTTACCTCTGAAATAGGGCTCTGTCAGCCCGCTAGATCTGCATAAATGTAGGATCATCACTAATCAAGGAAACACTGACTCTTGTGTTAAGGTATTATGGCAACTTCCCATTGTAATTTCTAATGCTTATTTTCAAATGTGGTTATTGGGCTGGAGAGAGTCAAAGAGGTGCTACAGAAATTTTTAATGGGATATTCATGATCAGTAGCGAAAGATACTGCTTCCCCCTACTCCTCCTTTTCACACTCCTTCCTTGAAATAGGGAGAAACTTCCACAGTCATGTAGCTTAACAATCTGATGGAACTGCTGTAGGGCACTCCCCATGGCAATCAGGACCTAAAGTTGCTGATGGACACCTTTCAGCAAATAGAGCTTAGCAGGTTTATTGCCCTGGGTGTTCTTTCCCAGCATTTGCCAAACCAAAAACAATTTTGAGCAATCCCAGGCCCAAAAAATTAATAAGAACAGTTTACTTCTGTAACATTACTTCTGTAACTGTTACTTCTGTAACGTTACCTTTTTTCCCTAACTAGACTATTATGGAAGTTCATGTTGTGATTATCTACAGTGTCACTTCTTACTGAAACCGCAGGTTGTTATATAAAAATATAACATTGCTAACAGCTAAGCCATTTGCATGAGAAATGCATAAAACAAAAGCTAGGATTACTAAAGTGGATTTAAAATGGTTTAATCTTTGTGGGTTTTATATATACTATATGCTAAATTTGCTATAAGCACTGAGTGTAGGGGTTTGTATTCTCAGTCACTAAATGTGGCCACTAAAAAACAATGTATCCATGTTAGCTTTTTGACTGTGGTGGTTTTACAGCATTCACTGCTTGCAATGGACATCATGCTAGGATAATCCAACTCCTGATGCAAAAGATTTAAAAAAAGAGAAAGAAGTCAGGCACTGCCAAAAATACATAATTTTTTTTGTATTCTACAGTTTGTTTTACTTAGGAAAACGGCCTGGTCATACCCTGCAGCATGCATTCATTACAGTGATCTTTGACTGGCAGATGTGGAGTAATAGGATGCATATTTTAATGCTTATTATAATACCCTGTCCAAAAACAACTTGACAAATTTGTGATTTCGACAGTATCTCATTTTGCTGGCTGCAGTGCTCTGTGATTGCCTGGTCCACGTGGCTTCCAGATTATGCATACCACCAATACTTCTCATTAAAATGGCCACAGTTCACCAGTTTCAGTAGCTTGGAACGAACTTGGAATGAATTATTATACAACAAAGAGGCTGCTGTCATGCAGAACAAAAGACAAGCAAAAGAGAGCTTTGGCTTAATGAGGCTAAGTGAGTGTCTCCCCTGCATCACCAGCTACTTGACGGCATTTGAGCATGGATTTTTTTCTCCACAGGCCAAAACCTTTGGTCTATTATTTTGTGTTTATGCACCTTGAGGCTAATATACATTTTAATATGCTGCACATGGAGAAAAAAAATCAGCCATTAGATTAGAACATGTGCACTCCCTGTTAAATTAATGACAGCCGAACATAGAGATAAATTTAGGTTTTCATATTTAATTATAGCACACTGCAGTACGTTTAGCAAGGATAAATTGCACTATTATTATGCTTCATTTTTTTTGACATCTTTTCCTATTAACCATGCACACTTACCCCTTTACCTCCCCAGTGCCACACATAACATCTTTGTATGTATCATCATTCCTTAACACTATTAAATTCTTAGTTACTTAGGGTTAGTTAGGATAAAACAATTCAAAATAACCTTTAGTTTAGGCTGTCTACATAAAGAAGGCAACCTAAATTATATATATATGAAAATGACAAGAAAAAAATGGACTGCATCGCTAGTATTTCAGACATATATTTTCAAGTCTGCAAAATATTTCCAGTGACTTTATTTTTCCTGCGTACTTTTGGTGCAACATTTCCCATATGTGAGTGCATAATCTTGTTCCTTTCTAAACCAGAAATATTATTTTGAAAAGTAAAAAGTAAACAGTACGCTTAATCTTTAATTTGTTCTATGTAATTTCATAGTTGAATAATGTTTATATGGACACTGATAGAATTAGGACATTTTAAATTACAAAATGGTTGGATCATGAGGAATTCAGCATTATTTAAGCATATGCCATTTGTGGGGCTTTGTACAATTGAGGCTTGTTTGCCATGGTTGCTGAAACAAGAATAACACCAGAATTTAGGGCCTGTCCTTGTTTGTACTGAAGACAATACAAAACTCAGATGGAAGTAAAATAGTTTCACCTCTTATACTGTGTGTTCCTATCAAATTTACTCTGGAAATATGCAGGAGAATCAATGGATAGTTACTATACAGTTATGGGTTCTGTCACTTAATGATTGTTACTACCTGTTAGTGCTTTTAATTTCTTTTGAAATAAGGGCTGCTCTTTTAAGTTGGGCGCAAGGTGAAAAAACAGGTTGTTGTGTTGCAAAATTAAAGAAATGTTACTATTTTCCAAAGTGGGTTAGAACAGCTAATGCTTCATAGAAAGGGTAAGATTTTCCTACTCCTACTGTGAGCATAAGCAGGTAGAAGATATTATGCTACAGGCTTATTCCTAGATATTCCTTATTGGATAGTTGTTTCGTGACAAAAGACACTGTGGTTTGATGACCAGAGGGTCATGACAGGAATAATAATCACCTTATTAAAGGGTGTCTGGATCTTGGTGATAAAGCATTCTTCATAGCAATCAGTCAGCAGTTACTGGTGGAAGAATTTTCCTCAATGGCAGAGGAGGGCACATTTTTCATATTCATTGAGAGCAAGTCTCTCTCTCCCCTTTCAAATCTTCTGTTCTCTAGTGACCTTTAGTGCTACAACAGCTATGCACAAATATTTTCCTTGTCAGGTGAAACTCACAAAATTTTTAGATCTTCATCTGTTTTGCAGAAAGTTCAGGGGTAAAAATTATATATTTTGGCTAGTACCATGTTGGGAATTTGATTTACACCAAAAAGTAGTTTTTAGAAGACTGAATCACGCAAGGGATTTTTTAATAGCTATAGAACCTTTCTCCTTTGGGTAACACATTTGAATAGAACCCAGATCTGTAATGATTGATAACTAATTGTCTCAAGTTCAAGTGCTAGAATTTGTGCCAGCAACTAATGGAAAACTATTCCTTTGTAAGTGCAGATTTTGATAATGCAAATTGAACCCCCAAAAGGGAGATAGTGCTTTTAAATATTTAAACTATAATGACTAGCATGAGAAACTGATGTTGTATATAGAAGTCTACCTACAGTAGCTACCCCTTAGTGATAAGACTAAATTTTTAATGATTTGTATTTCTAAGATGCCCATCATCATCTTAATATTTGTTATGCGCTTATATGATGCCTGATATTATATAAGACATAGCCTATTATGAATAAATTCTATGTCTTAAAAATATCTAGATGGCATAGAAATATTTATAATAATAATAATAATAAATAAATAATAATAAATGGTTCATCCTCTTTGTTTACAGGTAGGTACTGTTGGTAAAGCTGTTTTCAGACATGAGAGTGTTCCCACTGAGTTGAATGGGACTAGGCACAGGCATATAATTACTCGTGTATTTGCAGAACTGGAAAGAGCATTATCACACTAAACTTTTGGTGTGGTGAAACATTTCAGACAACTGTGTTCAGTATAAGATAACTGTATAACTATTCTTGTGCTATTGATCATAGACACCAGAAGAGAGATGAATTTTAAACCTAAAAATGTGTTGTTCTAGGTATTACTTATCTTTTTTTTTTGTTAATTTCTGTTTAGTGTTCTCTTAATAGTCCATTATGCTTTGACTGTCATAGAAACAATTATAAATGTGTTTTTAAAATTAATTATCTTGACTATAACGTATATTTTGCTCTTTTAGGAGTAGTTTGAGCCTGTAGGCACAGTCCCAAATGTGGGTGGTGGAAGCTGCACCAGGGGGCTGGAGGGATTGATTTATGGGGAAAGGTTAAAAGAGCTAAAATACATTTCATATATAGATACATACACACACATACTCATTCATACACATACAGGGTTATCCTTTATACTGTATATATAGGATAACTATAAATGTGTGTAAAACATGATATACATGTTGTATAAAAGATAACTATGTACGTGTGTGTGTTTAAGGGATGGGGAGCACAACAGTCCACACATTTTTGAAGGTACTAAACACCCAAGGGAAAGAGAAGTCATTTGGTGTAGGGTTATGGGATATAATTAGCAGTAATGAGTTAAAATTAAGAAAGAATAAAATTAGGGTGAATATGTGGAAAAGCTTCCTGATGGGAAAATGGATTAAATTATGTACTGGCCTCTTCATGAGAGTGATGGAAGTCTCATTTATGGATTCCTTTAAAACTAAATTGGATAAACACTGGCAAATGTACTGCAGGGGCCAATCCTACATTGGCAGGAAGATGTATTAGTCTGTTAGCAAGATTTTTTTTCCTGATTTTCATGGCCTACAGTGGCTACCCTTCCAGAACTTATAATTTTGCCCTAGATATTACCACCTCAGTATTTACAGTATTCCCTATATATATAAAAAATACTCACTATAAATTGTACTTCCTATACTGTGCTAACATTATATAGTTATTATGTACCACTGAAATATTTTGAAGACCATATACTGTATTATGATATGATCAGAGGGGTTGATAGCTGAATTCAAGCCTGCCAACATGCAGTGCCACTGCCTCATTAAAATGGTTGCTTCTATGACTTCTACTACTGTTGGCCTTTCCCATCCTTTTAAATCTGCTTTATTCTGCCACACTTTGTAATAGTAGTCTACAATAATGCAGGATCTTTAAGCTTCTCTTCCCCCAACCTCCATAGGTGCTAGAACTAGGGATGCTGGGAGTGCTGCTACATCCCCTGGATTGAAATAGTTTCCATCATATATAGGGATTATAGTTGGTTCAATGCTCTCAGCTATAAAAATTGTTCCAGCACCTCCACTGACCACTTACTTTCTCTTCCATAACAAACAAATTCAAAGTTTTGTATATTTTCCTCTATTGCTGAGCCAGCCACTAGTTTCAGTTCTTGAGCAATACTTTGAGTTGTGATGGACAAATTTACTAAAAATGTTCTATCCCTCCCACCACGTATTATTCAAATATTACCCAAGGGCCAATGCCCCGAATCTCTGAAAATTACTAACATAAAATGTTGGGATTCCATTTCTATATGAGGGAGTTGAGAGAAAAGGTTTCTACACCCTATTGACCTATTCATACCATACAGAATTCATTAAGGCTGTGGAACCTAGTTTAGGCTGTTCCAGGGAGTAATTACCATCAACCTATAATCTGCTACTCGGGGACCCATCAGGGCTCTGTAACAGTTTGAAAGGGTCTGGCAAGACTTTATTGATTTCCTGGAATCTCATTCACGCTGATTGCACTTGGATAGTCAGAGGGTTGATGTTTAAAGACACTAATTTAGCTATTATTAAGATGGTGGCTGTAATACTACACATAGTTGAGACCTTATTTGCCCTTCAATTCAGCTCTGCAAACAAGTTTTAATGAAGTAGCTCCCTTTATTTTTTTTGTATATATCATCTTTTATTTCAATCTTCATGTTGGAGATCTTCATGTAATTCATTGTATAACCCATACATAATTGGCCAGGGTATGTCATACCATGCGTCTTCATTCTCCCATTTATCATTTTGTTTCATGCCTTTTTGACTGCTTTGAATAATTAATGCATTTTTCTATTACTGTGTTAATCTGTTTTTTCCAAGTTGCTGATTTATTATACACAAAATCAATATTTTTTTTTCTTAAAAATCAACACACATGACATCTGGATTCATGAGAAACCCAGAAGTGCTCCACTGCAATCAACTATACATTTTTTTTCAGATCCTTAGAATTGTGGCCTTTGATTTCAATGTATAATATCTGGATTCTGGTTACTGTCTAATATATGGCACTTATCACTGTGCTCATAGCATAGAATCTGACTTGAATGCCTTTCAGGCCAGAAGCCTACCAGGCGCGGCTGTTGGAATCTGGAAATTCACTGGTGAAAGCACAGGGACTGGAAAGGTGGCAGAGGCTCTTTTAAAAAGAGGAATGCTCTCTATGCAAAGCAAGCCATTTCACTGATGATAGAAGACAGGAAGGCAAAGAAGAGCAGAAGGGCTGCCTGCTCTTAAAAAAAATCAAAGCAAATTGAGGACTCACGGGGGGCCAGGGGAGTTGAGGTCAGACTGAGGGGGGCTTGTGTTCAGGAATTTTTTGTTTTCCATAGATTTGTAACTCTCTTGTGCTCTTTAGGAGTAAAGTAAGTGTTTGTGCGTGTGTGTGTGCGTGTGTGTGTGTGTAAGAAATTCCTTTGCAAGGCCTGTGTTTTCTTGTTTTACTGTTACGTTGTCCCTGAAAGATGTAACTGGAACCAGAGCTCCCACAGCCAGGTGAACTCAGGGGAGTTGGGGGAACATGCCAAAGCAAGTAAGGAATTCAGGAGTCTAAGACACTTGTTCCAGGGTTTCAGTGACCAGATTGTGGGGGTCTCACTGGCAAAAAGGGTGTCAGACAGGGGTTCTGCAACTGCAAGTATACTTGAGAGACCCAGAGCCAGGAGCAGTCACCAGTAACTACCCAAACACAGGAAGCTTAAATGTACATGGGATTCAGCAGTTGATTCTTCTCACAACAGACAGATGTCCATCCAGACAGTGGGGCTGGACTGCGTTGTGACAAAGAAGACCTTTATAGCTAGGCAGGTTGAATATTTACCTCCATATCTCTGGTGAAAGGCGTATACACTTAGTTCATTATTTTTTTTAAATACATGATTAAATATACAGGGTGACTTATCAAGACACCTGAAACACCAAAAAGTGATATGATCTGGTATGATATGGCATATTTCTACATTCCCATTTCATAATGAAATGGAAGAGGCAGTATTTAGGTAGGTAGTAACTGATGCACTATCTCCTCAGCACATAACCACAGTCAACTGTCCCTATCCTCCTTTAAATTTTCTTAACATCTTTCAGCTCATAAACATGTTTCCCTTCACAACACACACCATATGCCATTGGAAAAGGGTTGTAAAGTTTTATAGATATATTTCAGAGTACTATAAGTATAATAAAGCAAAAATAATGCAAAGAAATGGGAATTATTGAACACTGAATTAAAATGTTAGGCACAAATACTTTTTTTGCATTTGGTTTCTTTTTGAATGTAGTCATGAAGAGCTAAAAATCTTGTTTAGTATAAAGAAAATGAAAATATTTGAGTTTAGTTTTTAACTATCCCAGTAAATAGTTGTTTAAAGGAAGCTTACATATTTGTTGGTGTGTATTGAAGAAATTACCTAGTTTTATCTATCTGAAAATAAATATGGAACTGCTTTCTGATATTTAGCTTTTTGCAATGTTTTACTTATTCTAGGAAAACATAGTTCATATAACCATGTTTTCCTCATCAAAAATAGTATAAAAATAACTAACTCAATTTAAAATACCGGAGATACAACCAGACTAGCAGGACTGGATGTGACGTGAGTCATCAGTTCAGAGTAGGACAAGGATGTAGTGACCAAAAGTGGGTATTATTGTATGGATAAACTGTCCCCACAGTTGTCATCTGGAAAACAATTCCTCTCTAATATATTAGTGCAGGTAATAATAAAATAATAAATAAAATAATAATAAAATAGGTAAGTTCATCAACCCTAGTGATACAGTTTATGTTTTCAGAAGGACCTTGATAAGGGATTCTTTAGGAAAACAAATAATCATGTTAATAAAAAGCAAAGGAGCTTCCCTCTGCAGCTGTTTTGCGGTTCAGTTGGCAAACATGCACATTCACCTCCATCCCAAGATGATGGCTATGAGAGTGCTGCTGTTGGGGATGCCCACTGCCCATATTTATGGAGTAGAATTAGGTGTGTATTGGTAAATATCATTAAATGTCCATTTCACCAGACACACACAAACCAATTAAAAATATTTTAATTGATAATCTAAGTTTACAAATAGACAAAGTAAGAAAAATGCTGCTTGAGAACTTATTACAGTTTGATTTTAGGATATGTACTTTCATGTGATGTTGACACTTCGTGTTTTAACAGTTATTATAAAGCCTTAATTTTTTGAATCTCAATGTCAACTGTCATTAATTTTCTGACCCCCCCATAATTCCCCACAACTGTGAAATTTTAAACTGATAAAAACAAAAAGATTAAAAATAAGCATCAATATTATCCATCAAAAACAGAAAACAATAAAAATCTAATTCTGCCAAGCCTCTTTATGATGCTCTAAGCTCATTGATGTGAGTGTTCTACTTCAGCTCCCAAGGTTTATTTGCACATTGCGCTTGACCCTGCAGTCATCTGGTCTACCTGAACGTCATATACTGCAACCTTCAAAAGGACCCACTTTCTTATAAATCCTGGGTAACATTTGTTTGACCTCACTGAGATTCATCTGAGGAAATGCAACTGATTTTGTAGTCAAAGTCCTTGTACAACCCTAGCACTTACTTGCAGAGAATAGAACAGAGATTGGCAACCTTTGGCCCGCGGCCTGCCAGGGTAAGTCCCCTGGCGGGCTGGGCCGGTTTGTTTACCTGCCGCATCCGCAGGTTCGGCCGATCACAGCTCCCACTGGCCGCGGTTCGCTGCTCCAGGTCAATGGGAGCTGCTGGAAGCGGCATGGGCCAAGGAAGCCACAGCTAGTGATCCCAAAATGCATTCCGTGCATGCTACTGAAACTGCAACTTAGATGATCACTACAAGAAAGATGCTCACTACTGAGATGTACATATTGATTTCTTATCCAGATTAGCCTTGCAGCATGAAAATACAGTAACTGAACAAGAATATGAGATCCTGAACTTGGCAGAAATACAGAAAACACAGAAAGATATAAAAGCATCAACAATGCATATGTGCCATTTTCAAGCCAAGTACTAGAAATAATCTGAGATATAATACAAAACAGATCTACAAGCGTTCCCATCCAACATTCTGTCTAGATGGCCAGACATTAGAGAAGAAGTCCTATCTTGCAAGATGAGTTGAGCATCCAAAATTGTATCATATATGAAGACAGTTGAATCATAATACCCAGATCATTGAGATGGAAATTTTCTCAAGGATACATTGCAGCCATTCTGGCATTAGAAGCATATATTTGGAAAGCCAGAGACACTATTTGCTGACCAAACGTGATCAAGGATATTTGAGACCCGATGAACAGTTGTAATATACATGGGGAAATGCAGGCCAAGTAGCAAAAAGAAATAATGAGAATACACAGAATCCCCAACAGATCTTAGAGCAGAGTGGCCGTGGACCTTTTCACTGCAACCCACATAAACTACCTCATTATCATAAACTTCTATTCAGACTTCTAGGAACTAGATGAACTGTCAGAATCTTACTGCCGTGACCATTGTAGACAAAGCAATGAAACATTTCAGCAGGCATGGTATCCCAAAGTCTGTAGTTTCAGACAACAGACCCCCGTTTACTTGCAGTGAGTTTATGCAATTTTCCTGGGAATGGGAATTCAGTCATATCACATCATCATCAACTAATTAAATGGCAAAGCTGAATCAGCAGTTAAAATTACTGAGACCCCTATTAAAGAGAGGTGCAAAAAGCAAAGAAAATATAAAGCAAGCCATCCTTGCATGGAGAGATGCTCCACAGAAGTCATTAATAGTAGCTCAGTACAACACTTGATGTCAAGATACCCAACCCTATAGTTCCAGCATCATTACAACCAGCAGTGGTAGAAGGAATAGCACACAGAAAGAAAGAGAGAGATGCAAAGGCCAAAGTTTACTATGACCAACAGGCTAAAGACCTGCCAGAACTACAACCTGGAGACCCTGTCAGAAGCAAACTATTTTTTTAGGATAATCATGCACCTGGAAGCAGACTACATGTATTGAACAGATAAATCCTCATTCATATACTGTAGCAATGAGTGGGCATATATTTTGCCAATACATGTGCTCTCTAATACATGGACATGGAGGATGGTGAAATATGCGCTCCTCTGAGACTTGAGCAGCAGGACATGAAAGGAACACAGGCCAATGAGCAAACCAATTGATATCTAAACAGACTCTCAAAACACCACACCACCAGAAAAGCCAAGTACCAGGCAGTCTCTTGTTGTCACAAGAAAGTTTCTCACTCACTCCAACATCGAAGTGCTTCTAAGGTATACATAAGCCTTTGCACAATAATAAGGTGTGAAAGAAGAACCCACCCAAACCCCGGGGAAAATCCTTAGTTGCCAAGCAACTTCTGAGTTAATCAATTAAAAAAGAATTAATATTAAGTTTGTTTATACACACACACAGACTTGGCAGGGGTCTAATAGAATGTTAGGTAGTAAAGAAGGTTATGGGATTTGTGTTAAATTTTGCTATCTCAGCTAAATGTGACTAAAGTGATGTGATGATAAAGTTTCCCAATAGGAGTTCTATAGTATAAGAACTTAAAGAATTCTGTTTCAGGAAGTATTTTATGTGAGAGAACAGCATCTGTGGAGGAAAGAATAAAGCCATAGTTGCACTGTGTTGGCTGTCTCTCTTTTTACACTTGAACACTGAACAATGTCTGCCTGAGTCTACAGGCAACCTGAAATGATAAAGCAGAGTTGCCAACCGTCCCACTTAATTTAGTGGGTTGTTAATGCTGAAACCTACTACTCTGGAGGCCCCCAACTCAGAGGTGATTATTTAGTGTGTGACTTTCTGCTGCCACCTCATTGTGGCTCTGATGGAATGGTGTCAGCAGGGCTCCCGCACATACACATACATAGTCTCTGCTTGGGTGGGTGGTATCGGACTTATCCTTCCTCCAGGATGCACCTCTGCTCACCTGAAGACAGAAGATGCTGATTGAGGCCTTGGGTAGAAGGCCCCAGCCTGCTCAGACGAGAGTGGTGGCATGACCTCCACCAGTCAGCTCTTGTGCAAATGGCTTCTGCCACTACCTCCTCAAGAGGGGTGGGGAGGAGATCATGATGTGGGGGTTAGAGCCATGGATTGGCTTAATCCAGCTTTGACGTTTGGGCCCTGCCTACCCCTAGCTCCTGAAATTGCCCTTTGGAACCATTTGCGGCTGGGCACAAATTCAAGCAAGTCCTGATATCCATAGTGGCTATAGGTAAATGTACAAGACTCTGTAGGATCTCTGTAAGATGTTTAAAAATAAAAGTCAGACACACAGAGGACATGTATCACCTGTAGAGAGATAAATTACATCAGCTGTGATCTTTGTAGAAGTAGTTTTATTGTACATAGCATTAACTTAGAGATGCTGTTCTCAGGGAGAAGTAGCAAATTTGTTTTCCTGTTCGTCTTACAGCTGCAGTAGCCATAGATGATTTTTACAGAAGCTGTAGATTGAATCACTGTAAATATCTGGCACAACCTCAAAAAGACAAATTACCTAAAGAAATAAAAATCCATTTCATTTTTTACAATTTAAATGAAGATGTGTTTTAAAATACTATGTTTTTGAATATACAAGCACTACAGGACTCCTATGATCACTCATCCAAAATAAAGTGTATTATTTAGGCGCTATTTGAATGCTGACAAGCTGAAGACATGTCTTGTTCTTTTAAACAAAAAAATGTACACTCTGGGCTAAATCCTGCTTTTCAGTGTGTAACTATAACTCCTGTAATGCAGTCTCCTGGAGCCATGCATGCACACCTTAGGGCTAAACTTAGTATTCTACCATCGAGACCTATGGCCCTGATCCTCTAGACTCTTACACAGGTGCTGAACCTTAAGCACATGAGTAGTCCCATTGAAATCAATGGGATTATTCATTTAAATTTCAGCCTGTGTGTCAGTGTTCGAAGGATCAGTGCAGAAATTATTTTTCTTATACATATGTATTGTTTTCTGCTTCATGCATATGGCTATTTATTGCATGAAATACTTCAATGAGCACACATCACAAAGCAAAGTAGAAAGCAAATGTTTATCTATTGTGGCAAACAACTGATGCTACTGGGTGGGGCCCATGCTTTTTCTTGGTGGGGTGGGTAGGAGCAGCACCCCATGTCCCTGTTCTTGGGTGCCAAGGGCTCCGCTAGTGCCCCAGGAAGGCGGGAGAGGAGGGAAGCAGGGAAGGGGTCAGGGTCCGCTCCCTACTCTGAGTCCCAGGGTATGTCTACACTACGGGATTAATCTGAATTTATATAATTCGAATTTTGGAAACAGATTGTATAAAGTCGAATGTATGCGGCCACACTAAGCACATTAATTCGGTGGTGTGCGTCCATGTACCGGGGCTAGCGTCGATTTCTGGAGCACTGCACTGTGGGTAGCTATCCCATAGCTATCCCATAGTTCCCACAGTCTCCTCCACCCATTGGAATTCTGGGTTGAGATCCCAATGCCTGATGGGGCCAAAAACACTGTCGCGGGTGGTTCTGGGTATATCCTCCCCCCTCTCCAGGGAAGCAATGGCAGACAACCGTTTCGCGCCTTTTTCCTGGGTGAATAGTGCAGACGCCATACCACGTCAAGCATGGAGCCCGCTCAGCTCAAGACAGCAGTCATGAACATTGTAAACACCTCGCGCGTTATCGTGCAGTTTATGCTGAACCAGAACCTGCAAAACCAGGCGGCGAGGAGTAGGCTGCGGCAGCGAGAGTGATGAGGATATGGACATGGAATTCTATCAGACCACGGGACCCGGTGCTTTGGAGATCATGTTGTTAATGGAGCAGGTTATAGCCGTGGAACGCCGATTCTGGGCCCAGGAAACAAGCACAGACTGGTGGGACCGCATAGTGTTGCAGGTGTGGGACGATTCCCAGGGCCTGCGAAACTTTCGCATGCGTAAGGGCACTTTCTTGGAACTTTGTGACTTGCTTTCCCCTGCCCTGAAGCGCCAGAATACCAAGATGAGAGCAGCCCTCACAGTTGAGAAGCGAGTGGCGATAGCCCTGTGGAAGCTTGCAACGCCAGACAGCTACCAGTCAGTCGGGAATCAATTTGGAGTGGGCAAATCTACTGTGGGGGCTGCTGTGATGAAAGTAGCCAAAGCAATCACCGAGGTGCTGCTACGAAAGGTAGTGACTCTGGGAAATGTGCAGGTCATAGTGAAAGGCTTTGCTGCAATGGGATTCCCTAACT
This sequence comes from Chrysemys picta bellii, assembly GCF_011386835.1. Classification (NCBI taxonomy): domain Eukaryota; kingdom Metazoa; phylum Chordata; order Testudines; family Emydidae; genus Chrysemys; species Chrysemys picta. Next base: position 36,347,334 of record NC_088798.1, on the reverse strand, counting down.
GTGGTGGGACGATAGATGGAACCCATATCCCTATCTTGGCACCGGAGCACCAGGGTACCCAGTACATAAACTGCAAGGGGTACCTTTCAATGGTGCTGCAAGCACTTGTGGATCACAAGGGACGTTTCACCAACATCAACGTGGGCTGGCCGGGAAAGGTTCATGATGCTCGCGTCTTCAGGAACACTAATCTGTTTAAACGGCTGCAGCAAGGGACTTACTTCCCGCACCAGAAAATAACTGTTGGGGATGTTGAAATGCCAATAGTTATTCCTGGGGACCCAGCCTACCCCTTAATGCCCTGGCTCATGAAGCCATACACAGGCAGCCTGGACAGGAGTCAGGAGCTGTTCAGTTACAGATTGAGCAAGTGCGGAATGGTGGTAGAATGTGCATTTGGCCGTTTAAAAGGTTGCTGGCGATAGTTACTGACTCGCTCAGACCTCAGCCAAACCAATATCCCCATTGTTATTTCTGCTTGCTGTGTGCTCCACAATCTCTGTGAAAGTAAGGGGGAGACCTTTATGGCAGGGTGGGAGGCTGAGGCAAATTGCCTGGCTGCTGATTACGCGCAGCCAGACACCAGGACGATTAGAAGAGCACACCAGGAAGCGCTGTGCATCAGAGAAGCTTTGAAAACCAGTTTCATGACTGGCCAGGCTACAGTGTGAAATTTCTGTTTGTTTCTCCTTCATGAAAACCCGCCCCCTTTATTGACTCATTCTCTGTAAGGAACCCACCCTCCCCCTTCCCCCAGCTTGCTTTCAAAGGAAATAAAGTCACTATCGTTTAAAAATCATTTATTCTTTATTAATTGATTATAAACATAGGGCGAGAACTGAGAAGGTAATCTGGGTGAGATTTGGGAGGAGGATAGGAGGGAAGTAAAAGGCCACTGAAAAAATTCAATATAATGATAGCCTTTTGGTTGGGCTGTCCACTGGGGTGGAGTGGGAGGGTGCACGGAGCCTCTCCCCCCCGTGTTCTTACACGTCTGGGTGAGGAGGATATGGAACATGGTGAGGGGGGAGGGAGGTTATACAGCGGCTGCAGCGGCAGTCTGTTATCCTGCTGCTGTTCCTGAAGCTCCACCAGACGCCGGAGCATGTCCGTTTGATCACGCAGCAGTCCCAGCATTGCAGCCTGCCACCTCTCATCTCGAGCGTCCCTCATGACCGCACGTTCACTGGCATCTTTCCTAAATTTAGATACCGTGTCCTTCCACTCATTCAAATGAGCTCTTTCATTGCGGGTGCATTCCATTATTTCCGTGAACGTCTCGTCTCGCGTCCTCTTTCTCCGCTGCCTTATCTGAGATAGCCTTCGGGACAGAGGAGGGAGGCTTGAAAAATTTGCAGCTGCTGGAGGGAGGGTTGAAAAAAAGGAGAGAAGTTTTTAAAATGATACATTTTACAGAACAATGCTTATACTCTTTCATGGTGAACAACACTATTCACATTACATAGCACATGTGATTTCAGTACAAGGTCGCATTTTTCATCTTAATATTGAGTGCCTGTGGCTTTGGTGTTAGAGATCACAGACGCAGGTCCGGGCAACAGAATTCAGCTTGCATGTGGCCAATGGCATGGTAAGCCATTGTCTTTCGGCTTCTGCGCCCTCCTTTCCCACATACCAAGCAAAGCCCGTTGACTGCTGCGGTTTTCCTATTAACCTTCAGCAGCAGAAAACAAACCTCCCTCCATCCAATTCTCTGGGATGATCGCTTTATCCCTCCCCCCACCGCGTGGCTGGTATCAGGGAAGATCCCTGCAGAAACCAAACTAACCCCCCCGCCATGAATTATCTGGGATGATCGCTGTACCCCTCCCCCCACCGCGTGGCTGGTAACAGGGAAGATCCCTGCTAGCCAAACGCGAAAAGCTCAGGGCCAATCCCCCCCTCCCCTGCGCTTGGCTAACTGCAGGGAAGGATTTCTTTTCAGCCACAGGCAAACAGCCCAGTAGGAATGGCCACCTCTGTCCCCTTAATTAAATTCCCGTATTTCAACCACATTACCATGAGCGATATCACTCTCCTGAGGATTACACAGCGAGATAAAGAACGGATGTTGCTTGAATGCCAGCAAACACCGGGACCATACGCTGCCAGGCTTTGTAATGCAATGATACCAGATTACTTGCTGCAAGCATGGCATGGTCAAGTGTCCTACCATGGAGGACAGAATAAGGCTGCACTGCCAGAAACCTTGTGGCAAGGCTTTTGGAGTACCTCCAGGAGAGCTTCATGGAGATGTCCCTGGAGGATTTCCGCTCCATCCCCAGACACGTTAACAGACTTTTCCAGTAGCTGTACTGGCCGCAAATGCATCCCAAGTCCTCAGGGCAAAGTAATCATTAAAAAACGCTTGCTTTTAAAACAAGTTTTATATTTTAAAAGGTAAACTCACCTGAGGTCCCTTCCATGGGGTCATGGTCTTGGATATTGGGTTGGGAGGGTACTTCAGTCAGGCTGAGAAAAAAATCCTGGCTGTTGGGGAGAACGGAGTGCTGGGTGCTCTCCGCAAGCTCGTCCTCCTCCTCCTCCTCTTCCCCATCCGCAGAATCCTCAGGTGTAGCTGATGAGATTATCCTCGCCTCAGAATCCACGGTCAGAGGTGGGGTAGTGGTGGCAGCGCCCCCTAGAACTGCATGCAGCTCGGCGTAGAAGCAGCATGTCCGCGGCTCTGACCCGGAGCGACCATCTGCCTCCTTTGTTTTTTGATAGGCTTGTCTGAGCTCCTTGACTTTCACGCGGCACTGATCTGAGTCCCTATTGTGGCCTCTCTCCATCATGCTCTTGGAGATTTTTTCAAAAGTTTTGGCATTTCGTCTTTTCAAAAGAAGTTCTGCTAGCACTGAATCCTCTCCCCATATAGCGATCAGATCCAGTACCTCCCGTACGGTCCATGCTGGTGCTCTTTTTCGATTATCGGCCTGCATGGTTACCTGTGGTGATGAGCTGAGCTATCTGTGGTCACCTGTGCTCTCCACGCTGGGCAAACAGGAAATGAAATTCAAATGTTCGCAGGGCTTTTCCTGTCTACCTGGCCAGTGCATCCGAGTTCAGATTGCTGTCCAGAGCGGTCACAATGGTGCACTGTGGGACAGCTCCCGGAGGCCAATACCATTGAATTGCAGCCACACTAACCCTAATTCGAAATGACAATATCGATTTTGGCACTACTACGCTCGTCAGGGTGGAGTACAGAAATCGATTTAAAGAGCCCTTTATTTCTAAATAAATGGCTTCATTGTGTGGACGGGTGCAGGGTTAATTCGATTTAACGCTGCTAAATCCGAATTAAAGTCATAGTGTAGACCAGGCCCCAGCCTCTTCAGCTCCACAGGCTTCTTACCCTCTTCCCCTTTGGGTAGGGTTACCCTCGGACCTTGATGCTGGGGGAGTCTCCCTGCTCTGCTTGCGCAGGGTCTCCTTTTCTCTAGTCCTCTGGTTTTCCAGTTCACAGCAATACTCCTCCAAACTCTAGTCATCTCTCTTTCTGCCCCTGTCTGACTGAAGCAGAGGATTTTTATTAGCTCTCTGACAGGGCCTTAATTGGCTACAGGTGCTCCAATTGACCTGTAGTAACCTTTCCCTAGTCTACAGGGAACCAGGCGATGATCAACCCAGGGTTTACCCCCCTCCCACTGCTCCCTGACCCTGCTGTATCATAATATGTTAATTATTTATACTTAAGGAGTGCATGTCCAATAGCTAAGAGAATGGCCTAATAGCATAACATTCTAAAAATGAAGAAACTGAGCCTGTTTACATGTCTGCATAACAGTGTACACAAATCTGTGAAGTCAACTAATTAAATATTCAAAACTCATCTCACAGCTCTTATAGTAATTGAAAATTTAACTTTTTTGGAATGCGCACAAATGTATGCATTTTATACATATTTTCTGATTCAGATGATTTGCTTGTTAAATTTTTTTAAATCTAGTTCTTCGACTGACTGTTTTCAGTGAAAATCTAATCAAATAAGGATTTTAGAAATACGGGTGTTGTAATGTCACTTCTAGAAGATAACTCTTTGATTACTATAGAGATAGCCGGATATTCAGGAGAGGTTTTGTGGAAAATCTGAAAACTTGATTCTAATATACACTTCGCCATCTACTTTTGGATTTTATATAGTATCTATCACTTTGGTATCTAAGCATTGGCATCTCAATGTTACTAGATGGTGATGCAGAAAAAGTTTGCATTGGTTTAGTGAATCTATAACCTTTGTAATGAGTTACGTTTATTTTATTCAGGAGAAGTTTTATATAATTATTTTAAATGGTTGGTAGATTATTTCTCTTCAGATCGATTTAGAAGTTTTAAGAAATGTAAATAAATCAAGATGGCATTTTGTGTGCAGTTTTATAGCAAACAAAATGCAGTATGACCTAAAAGAGAACTGTTTGCAGCGAGTCACAAGCACCAGCTGGTTATCCCTTTATATTTGCATTCAGAGGGTATACAAGGTTCTCAGGAGTTGGACCCAGATTATAGAATTCATGCCCATAAAAGATAAAAATGGTTATACATACCCTACTGTCAGAACTAAATGCAAAACTACTTTCCTCAGCTATTCCTTCATTATGTTCTGCAGATGCACACCAAGCTAATCAAATGGTTTCTCCTACAAGCAGAGAATAATAGAATCGTAGGACTGGAAGGGACCTTGAGAAGTCTTGTAGTCCAGTCTCTGGCACTCAAGGCAGGACTAGGTATTATGTAGATCATCCCTGACAAGTGTTAGTGTAACTTACTCTGAAAAATCTCCATTGATGGAGATTCTACAAACTTCCTAGGCAATTTATTCCAGTGCTTAACCACCCTGTCAGTTAGGAAGTTTTTCCTAATGGCCAACCTAAACTGCCCTTGCTGCAATTTAAGCCCATTGCTTCTTGTCCTATCCTCAGAGGTTAAAGAGAACAACTTTTCTCCTTCCTCCTTGTAACGACCTTTTATGTACTTGAAAACTGTTAGCATGTCCCCCCTTAGTCTTCTTTTATCCAGACTAAGACTCTCTTGTCCAGAGAAGGACAAACGAGGCCTCAGCTGGAGTACTGTGTGGACAAATTGGAGAGAGCAACAAAAATAATAAAAGGTTTAGAAAACCTGACCTATGAGGAAATGTTAAAACGACTGAGAAAAGAAGACTGAGGAGGCATCTGCTAACAGTCTTCACAATTTTAAGGGCTGTTATAAAGAGAATTGTGATCTATTATTCTCCATGTCCACTGAAGGTAGGACAAGAAGTAATGGGCTTCATCTGCAGCAAGGGAAATTCAGGTTAGATATTAGGAAAAAACTTTCTAACTATAAGGGTAGTTAAACTCTGGAAAAGGCTTCCAAGGGAAGTTGTGGAATTCCCATCACTGGAGGTTTTTAAGCTTAGGTTGGACAAACAGCTGTCAGATGGTCTAGGTTTACTTGGTCCTGCCACAGCAAGGAGCTGAACTTGATTAACTTCTCGAGATCCCTTCCTCGCCTTCATTTCTCCTCTAAATCCATTAGGGAGGTATGGAATATGCCCCCCATGGCAGAATACAGTGAAAACAAATTAAATCTCTTCATGCACATGTATAATCCCTCAAAAACTAGGGATTTATAATAAAAGACTGATACATAACCTAAATTGGATTGTCAATAAAAATGACTATCTGGTTTATGTAGAATAAGCCTAAAAAGCATGTATTTGGTGTTGCAATAGCTACTAATGTACAAATAAACCACACTCAGTTTTAAAACGAATAAGCAATAATTTATATGTTAACAAAATTAATGTGCTGTTGCACCAATGCATTTGACTCTCATGCACAATTTATTAGGGAATCCTTATATGAATAAATCTGTTAAATGAATGACCCTTTCCCCTTATACACCAAACAAAAATGAATGTTTAACAATGAATAAATCTCCTCAACATTTAGCTGAAATTGCACATACGATATTCTAAAGTACTTAAAAAAAAGAAAGTAAAATCATGCATTAACTAGGTTTGTTTATAATATATACTATTTTAAAATGGATCTAAGCACCCTCCACAATTACAAAATACTGAAAAGAATATTTTTTCTGGTATTCGTAATTAATAATGCAAAATAATTAAACTGAATAATTTGTCCTGACTGACCACTGTGTTTATTCATGTTCAACCACATTTGGAAGTTTGAATTCCACAATAAGTCAGCTTTATTATAAAAACACTATCCATTTGTTCTTTGAACCCAGGGTTGGGTTAAGCTGCTTCTTTCCCCATAAATTGCTGGAGGGGGCAGGTCATTCAGAACTGTGATTAGCACCATCATGTACTTTTTTTTAGAAAAAGTGTAGAATGACATACAAGACCTAAACTGACACACAGTTGTCTTCTATCAGGGTATTTTACTGCATTCCAGAATATGGTCAGATGGTCTGAAGATAATTGCCAGACTTTGCAATAACAGACATTGTGTGCAACCCCAGTGAAGTAAAGGGGCCTGATTCTCCTCTTGGTGTAAATCAAGGATGTTTTACTGAACTCAACTATTTTAGACCAGGATAAATGGAATATAATTGTGATCAGAATCAGGCTCAGTGACTTTATTTTGCTTGTATAGGGTATCAGTCAGTGCAGCCTTTAGCCCAATAACTTTTATTTAGACAAAATTGAAGATGTTGGAAGCATTACTGTTGGTATCCAATGATTCACACGTCAGCTGTGAAGAAAGTCACAGCTTTAATCTGTGCAATAGAATGAAGGAATAGTCAGCCTTTTTGTTCTGTGTGTGTAGAGTGTCTGTTAGAGTGGGGTCAAGGTCCATGACTGGGGGTCCTAGGTGAGGTGCCACTTCAATATAAATAATAAAAAACAGAAGGCCAAATCCTGCTGTCCTGACCCAGTACTCTCTTCACGTATCAGAGTAGCAGCCGTGTTAGTCTGTATCCGCAAAAAGAACAGGAGTACTTGTGGCACCTTAGAGACTAACAAATTTATTAGAGCATAAGCTTTCGTGGACTACAACCCACTTCTTCGGATGCATACCTATTAGAGCATAAGCTTTCGTGGACTACAGCCCACTTCTTCAGATGAAGAAAGCTTATGCTCTAATATGGTATGCATCCGAAAAAGTGGGCTGTAGTCCATGAAAGCTTATGCTCTAATAAATTTGTGAGTCTCTAAGGTGCCACAAGTACTCCTGTTCTCTTCACGTAAACTCCCATTTGGAGATGTAGTATGAAATAAATGTTCAATGAAAGGCAAAACTTCAAAATCTGAGGGTTTTTTCAAAATTTGTAATGAACTTGAAAATGTGCTTATTTCATTAAACGGTTTCTTCTTATTATTTTTTTTGTTTTGCTAAAAAATTGGTCATTTTAGTTCAAATAAGGATATTTCCTAGCAAAAAAATTGCAGAAATCAAGCAAATGATTACTTCAACAGTTCACATTTTATATGAACTATCAAAATAACCAATTATGTCAATTTTCCCAGGAAACCAATTTTTGAGGGGCATAAAATTGCCCACGTGAAACAACAACAAAAATCATGGGAAAATGTTCACTGTAGATGAGGTCAGATAACTGATGATTAAAATCACCATATTGTCTAGTTTGTACTTTAAAGACTTTAAAAGACAATGGTAAGTGCCTCAGTCTTAACCATAAGAGTTGTTGTTTACACTAGGACTCTTTTGTCTGCAGTGAATATTTTACATTTAAATTAGAAATCTGTAAAGTAGAGGTAGAAGGATTACTGTGTATGAGAGATGAATAAGGAGAAGCATTATAGCCTGTGCAGTAAGCAGGATAAGTACGGCAGTTTATCCAGCATAAGAGATGGATTACAATGATTCTGAAGTGGAAGAAGGTTTACTTAGGAATTATTAGCAATGGTTTGCATTTAAATAGTCTATTAGTATTATATTATATATATATTTAGAGAGAGTTATATAATCTACCAGGAAAAAATGGAGTTTAATTCTAGATGTGCTGTGGTGGTTTGGTGTTTACAATGTCTCCAGATCCATAATAATCTGGGCCAAATCATTCCCCGATGCAAAAAAATAAATAAATAAAAATAAAAAAGCCATACACATTCAGGGAGGAGGAAACGATGGCATGGTCCCCTTGTGGCGTTTCCCCCAGATTGTTCTTTAAAGTTGAAATGGTACACTCCCCCTCAACCACATACAAGTCTTAGCTACACCAGGGAAGATATCTGTCACTGAACATAGATTGTCACTAGCTACATTTGTAGCTATACTATGTTCAGCAATAGTCCAACTGTTCCTGACACCCCAGCCAGCCATGGATTCTTTGACTAGTGTAGTCAAAGCCATATGGAATGGCCCTCAGAACCTGGGGATTTCACGGGGTCTGCCAGAGGTCCAGGGACATCTATATAGATGCTTTCCACTGCCTCAGTCCTCTTGCTCCCTTGACAGAATGGTTCTGGTGGATCTGTACTGACAAGGTTTCTGCTGTAGGAGGAGCTCCATGCAAAAGTTAATACATTTTGAAATTGTAAAAAGAACAGGAGTACTTGTGGCACCTTAGAGACTAACAAATTTATTAGAGCATAAGCTTTCGTGGACTACAGCCCACTTCTTCGGATGCATATAGAATGGAACATATATTGAGGAGATATATATACACACATACAGAGAGCATAAACAGGTATGCTCTCTGTAAGTGTGTATATATATCTCCTCAATATGCTCTCTGTATGTGTGTATATATATCTCCTCAATATATGTTCCATTCTATATGCATCCGAAGAAGTGGGCTGTAGTCCACGAAAGCTTATGCTCTAATAAATTTGTTAGTCTCTAAGGTGCCACAAGTACTCCTGTTCTTTTTGCGGATATAGACTAACACGGCTGCTATTCTGAAATTTGAAATTGTATTAACTTTTGTATGGATTCTCAGATTTCTGGGGGAAGAGACTGGTCCCCCCCAGTCCTGCTTTCACAGAGCTTCATGATTGTACAGTGTGCGCTTCATGGATCCAGGGACAGGGCATTATGATGTATCAAAGTCAACTCGCCCCCACTTTGTGTAGCCACAGTGAGATTGCACATATGGATGACTTCCTAACCCCTCCTCATATGCAGATCTTGGGAAAGATTTGGGGCTAGGCTGCTGCCGCATCAACTCAAGGGCAGGAAAAGGTCACCAGAGGCGGCCCAACCTGAGCCCAAGAGGGTAGGGTTATTTTCTGATCCGATCCAATTGTGACACATAATCATGTCCCGCTGGATTTGGGTCAGTTTACAGAGCTCTATATTAACTATCATTGGCGTACATGAACTGCCCAGAGATAATGTTCAGTAGGTCATTGGTGAACACATTAAATAAAGGTAGTGCCAGCATTGAGCCTTACAGGAGTCCATTCTTCCGGAATCTCTATAGTAATATGTTCTCGCGATCTTCCTTCAGGGGAAACTAAAACTCCTACCAGCTAACCAAATCTACTGGATCCCAGTTATTGTGGGCCCAGACAAGGAAATTTCATGATTGACAGTGCTCCAAATAGATCTGGCAGTATCAGCATGGATGTGTGTCTTGCCAATAGACATAAAGATACTTTTACTCTGATTTACCACTTCCATACTGTAATTGGTCTGAAGCCTGTTTGGAAAGGGCCCAGAATACTCATAGATATTAGGTGCTGCTGGAGTTAGTAAACTACCATCTTCTCAGTAAATTTGCCTCAGAAAGGGAAGGTTAAAGCCATGACAGTGGTTGGTTTTATAAGGGCGTCCATCACTGTGGTATCTGAACATCAAGATTAATGGCCAGGGTGGCAGGTAGGGCAGTCAAAAGTGTATAGTAATTATTGTTTTTCATTTGGCAGTGCAGTTTATCACATCAATATCACCAGCACACGAGCCATGTGTGCATACGTGTAGTATGTATCCCATCCAAAAAAAATTTGAACACTGGGTTAATGGATTTTTTGTTTTTAGGTACAAATAAATGATAAACTGGTATTTACACAAAGCTTTCCCAATTATAAAGCACAATTGATCTGTGTTTATTGAAAGAAACCACTTGAATACAGTTGTGTTTGCTAGCCTGTCAGATATTTATTAATAGACATTCTGCTGTCATCTTTGTTACAATGCTGCTTAGCTGACAGAATTTCATTAGCATAAATGGGTGGAGAGTCCTTTTCTTACATGTCCAACAAACTAGAGACAAAGTGCCTGCCAATATTTTAATTTCTTTTTCATGTTCTGGTTAGAGAGTGAGAGGAATGCTTTCACTCCACAGTGTCATGAATATGATAATCTATGGAAATCACAGAAAGCAGGTACTTAAGTTAAGCACATACTGTACTACAGGAATCCCTGATGAATTCAAGTCTCTTCTGTTTAGAGAAGATGTTGTTGTCTATTAAATGACAGACTGCCAGATGTTCATGAAGTAGCACAGTTATGTGCTCAAATCTTTATCTTCTCCTCCTCCTACCCCCCACCTCCCTTGAAGGTAATACTTTTGCATCCATGTTATTAAAGCTTTTGATTGTAAGCACAGAAGTTTGCTATGTTAACTCCTTTTTTTGTCTAATGAATATTTCATGCTAGAGAAACTTTATGCTGTGGAACATAAAGCTTTTGCTGCACTACAGCAAACAGGAATCCTAAAATCTTTCACTTTTCTCAATATAAAGTGGTGTAAAAACAAAATAGCCGAGTCACAACAGTGAGAATAACTTGCTAGTGATGTCTAACTCATGGAGAAAATGCTGGCAGTGATTGAAAAATGGAGTAAAAGAGAATAATCATATGCAGTTATTTAAAATAGCAGTTTTAGCACCCATGCACAAAAGTGGTCCTATATACATCATCATGAGACCATGGTAATGTGCTTTCCTAAAATAAATACTAAAGTGGCATTGATTCTTGTCTCCAGGTTTCAGAATTGTAGCGGATAGGGGGTGAGCTCACCTGCTTGTGATAAACATGGCTTAGAGAACAGACAAAATGGTATCCACACAAAGTTTAGAGAATAGAGTTACAAGAAACAAGCTTTTGAGGAGCAGTTGTATAGTATTTGGAAAGGAATGACGACAAAGCAGATAAAACAAAAATACAAAGAAAACTCAAAGAATAACAAAATAACTAAAAGGCAAAATACTCTGTACAGAATTTCAGAATGCCTTTTCTTCTGTCTTTTATTTTGAAAGTAATTTCTTCCTCCGTGAGGAGAGTAGTCTAAATGAAGATTCAGCGGCGAGAAATAGAACAATGAGAGTGTCTGAATTGCTGAATTCAAAGGGACACATTTTCTGCTCTGCCCAATACTGCTTGGCAACGTAGGGGTAAGGAGCTTACAAAGGATCTGTTTGCAGCACTATGCTGGTCCTGGCCTGGACATTGCTTAGAGCAGCTTTGGGGATCTAGTCTAAAGCACCTGACTGTTGCTCCAAGGAGCTGTCTATCAGTTGGAGATTGCTGAAGATGCTCCTGCCATGCCTCCTTGACTTGCCTGCTGCACATTTCCTATGCTTATTTGAGGCCAGGGATGGCTTGTGTGAGCTGGCTATGCTGACCCTACACAAACTCTTATACCAGGTGGATGACACCTCTATTCTGTGGGAGTCCCCAGCTGGGGTAATTCAGCCAGTTGATGGTCCTCCTCCACTACCAGACAAAAGGGCCACGGCTTTTAAGAGAATCTAATCCAAAAGAATAAGAATTAGTATTAATCAATTTCATTTCTTCCACTGTCATTGATATTTGGTGTTCATTAGTTGTGCACTTCATGAGCTTAGCAAGAAAAGTCCCTGCAAAATGTTCTGTGTGTGCACAATATGTCATTTTCAAAGGCTCAGAACTCAGACCCAACAAAACACTTTTCACTAGAACTCTCAAAGACACTTTGCCTCAATGACAACTCTTCCTGTGACAAATTACAACTTTCTACCCATAGCTCTTTTGGCTTAACAGCTTTTTCCAAAAACATCATAAAGCTGTTTTTATACTGGGAAATGTGTCTGTTTTCATGTTCTTCCTTGGAAATAATGCAACCACTTTTCTCACATTTTCCGGGGAGGAGGGAGGGAAATCATCTTAAGGCAGACATCAAGCCAGGAAAAATTTTACCATGAAGGGCAAATGTTTTTGAAAGTTAGGAGAGTCTGGAAATGGGGTTAGAATGGAAAATATTATGCAGCCTTAGTTATCGTCAAGGTCCAGAGTACTATGCAACATGTTAGACTTAAATCATGTGGTAAGGACTCTAGATTTATGCAGCCATCTTAAATGCGCATTGCCTTGAAGAAAACAGCCTCGGAGGTTTTCAAAAGCAGCTGGAGGAAACAATAAAACTGAAACCAGGTTCACTGGGAACAATTTGTGCATCTAGCATACAAAGTTTTCCACACGATCAAGTGGGAGACAGACAATCTTAAAATCTTTGTGCTGTGATCCACGCAAACCTGATTTACATTTTAATGAAACCCCAGGAGGGGGCAGCTGCCTATCTAGTTAAAAGTTTAATAGCTCCCATGGCTGCCTGCCCTTCTGCTCCAAGTTTATTTGCCCACAGCCTTTCCTAACTCCTGGTCCTCCAGTAACCCTCTCTCCAAAGCTGCCCTATCTGGTCAAGAATCTCCATATCTCCAACTTGCTTAACTTTCTCTCCCCCAGCTGCCTATCTCGCTAAGCTCCCAAAGCCAGGCGGAAGCTTCACAGTTGCAGGCCTGCTAAAAATCACAGGGGGGAAACCCTGCTCTTTTACAGGTCCACAGGTAAGATAGGTGTTTGTGGAGCCAGTGCAGTCAAGATCAGTTGAACCTGTACCTGAAAGAAGATGGTCAGGTGTGCTGGCCATCTGTGTTTTCCTTGCAGCTCTCATAGAGGAAGCAGAATTTCCCTTCTCTGCTTCCCATTCTGTCCTTTCAAGGACTGCATTGTGGGAGTGGTTGCAGAGGACTCAGTGAGGGAAAGCACTCAACAAAGCAACAGGCAGGCAGAAAAGCAAATTGGCGGGGAGAGAAACTCAAGAACCAGAGAAGGCAGCATTTTGGTTGATTTATAGAGCGCTGCCACTGATTTATGTGGTGACTTTACAGAGAGAAGATTTATATAGCCATTTGCATAGCGATGTAATTGCAAAGTATGGGGGACCGTGTTCCTGCAGTTGTCACTACCACTCCCATACATTTTTCTCTTTGAAACCATGTGGACTGTTTCTGCTATTCTAGCATTTCAGCAGATGTCATGCTTTTATTTCTTTGGTTGTCATGCTCTCTCTCACCAGTTTTTCTATATGCAGCAGTAATGTGTACACTTGAAAAAAATATAAAATATACTAAATAAGACAATTTGACTTCAATTCTGCTTCCAGATACATGGAGATGCATTACCAGGTATCATGTGAAATCATTTAGAACTTATGAATGCACAGGGTGAATTTACAAAATGAATGGCTATGTGCCTGCATATCTAAGAGCAAGACCCACATGTAATGGAAATTGGATAAATGAAGTTATGTCTGACATGGAAAATGTCTTCAGTCATGATGGAAAAAGGTTTTGTAAAGAGCTGTTACTGACCCTCCTTCCCCTAAATCACCAGATGTTTACAGACTGCTTATATAAATTTGAGGTCTTTCCTCTATTGTTCCCTATTAGAATCCTATTTATGAAAATAATTATTTTTCAGTGTTCTTTTTATATTAAGAAAATATGAGTAAGATAAAATATACCAGATACAGCACAGTTCTTTAAAATGTGGTTATTTTTATTTGTACCATAATGGCACCTAGAGGTCCCAGCTGAACTCAAGGCACACTTGTACTAGGTATTGTTCATGCACATAGCAAGAGACAGTTCCAGCCTTCATGAGCTTATAATCTAAACAGACAAGACATGAGATAGAAGCACAGAGCGGTGAAATGATTTGCCCAAGGCAGGGCCGGCTACAGCTTTTTTGCCGCCCAAAGTGGCAAAGAAAAAAAACAAAAACAAAAAAAAAGAAAAACCCAATTGAGCTGCCACCGAAGAGGAAGAGACGGAGTGAAGGGACCCGCCGCCAAATTGCCGCCGAAGACTAAAACGGAGCACTTGAGCTGCCACCGAAGTGCCGCCAAAGACCCGGACGTGCCGCCCCTTTCTATTGGCCGCCCCAGGCACCTGCTTCCTTCGCTGATGCCTGGAGCCGGCCCTGGCCCAAGGTTACGCAGTGGGTCACTGGCAGAGTTGTGAATAAAATCTGGATCTTCCGATTCTCGGTCCAGTGCGCTGTCCACTAGATCATGGTGCCTCCTCTCCATTTAGGCTACTTGCTACTTCTCCTGTCAACATTATGGCCATTTAAAATGTAAGCTACTCACTGCCTTTTATTATTAGGGAACAGGCACTTTTTCCAGTTCATAATATGCTCGATTACCTTTAGATTAAGCTATGAATACATTATAATCAAAACAAACTTATTCACCTTAAAGCTTTGCTGGCTTAAGGTTTCATTTTGATTCATTATGTTGTCAGTTCTCTATTGGCAGTGTAATGCTTTTTATATCTGGATAGAGACAGTTTTAGTGGGAGATACGGTTATCTTTAAATGAGCAGGATTTAGCTTCTCTGGTGAGAACAAATTCATCAATGATGAATTCCTACAGAAACTACTGAAACAAAAATCACAATGCTGCTAGAGACTTGTACAGTTCATCAGTTACAATGCAGCTTTTGGAAGTCTTTAGCCAGAAGTTTTTCCTTTCTTTAAAAATATACAGCATGATACTTCCAGCGCCTTGTTTTGTATGGCAGTTGCAATCTTATGGTATGAAAATAATGAACTGAGATTTTGAATACCTTCTACTGTCCTTTTTTGTCATCCTCTTTCCCCCACTGCTGATACCCGCTACAGTAGAAGTAAACTATCTACAGAGGCAGCAATATGTTCTAACTGATCTGTTAAGTCTAGTGATTGCACATGCATGAAACAATTCAAATATTCACACTGAATCTTTTTTTCTGTGCAGGTATTAATGTAAAAAATATCCTGATCTGTAGGGAGTTTAGTTATATTTTAACTTTGGAAATTTAAAAAATATCTCAAAACATATATTCAAGAAATCTTGGGAGAGATTTCAAAAGCACCCAAGGGATTTAGGAGCACAAGACCAAATAAATGTGCTTTCAATGAGACTTGTGTTCCTAAACACCTTGTGTGCTTTTCAGAATCTCCCCTCTAAGTGAAGTGACAGCGTTTAATGAAACCACCATCTTAAATATCCAGCTTTCCAGTAGCTAATTAAACAGCTCCATTTTTAGCATATCTGATACTTCAGTTCAATAAAAAATTGCATACTGCCTCACATAACATTCCAAGCCAAACTGTCTGAAATGAAAGCACTGAAAGATCAGCAGTCTTATCACCTTTCTGACTGTCTATACACTATTTGCAAGAGAAACCCTCTATAAACCCCTTCCTGAGCTATGCAGTCAGGTGTTATGTATAGTTAAAGAAATACTATTTTTACTCTCTCAGAATATTAGCAAAAGTAATCTTTTCAGATGGAAACTGTCTCTGGCTGACTGGGAAAAAAAATCAAGTTTGATAAAATTTGGTTTGACTGTTGTGAGTTACCATAGGCCCTAAACTGAAATGGTCAGTTTTTCCTTTTAATATTTAACACAGCAGCAGATACATCCCCATGGCACGAGTGAAATTAGACCCATTTCAAAATGGCCTCTATCCATTCCACCGAGCAACTATGTAAATTGAAATGTTTGAAACTTTCCATGGCAAAACTGATTTGTGCGTTTCTTTGATGAAGAAAGGCTTTTGCCTCAATAATTCACACTTCTCTAATTTGCACCCTTAATTCATCACACAAACTATGGACTTTCCACTTTTTAACAAAATTTATATTTTATATATTTATACTTCATATTTTAAAATTTATTCTCACAGGTCCTGTCTGTTAGCCTTTGGAGCTTGTCAACTCTAAAAAATATGCAAAAGTAAAAGTTCAGGATCCACAACACAAAGATTTGCTCATCATCTCCCCCCCTCCCCCAATTCCCCAAAGATTATCTGATTTTAGCAGCCCTCCATCATCAGAACAAAAATATCCATCCCTGAGCCTGCCACTTCACTAAAAACCTGACAAAATAAATTAGACTTACAACATGCCCTAAAAGTCGGCAAATTCATTCCCTAACTATACAAAGGAAGAATCAAGAGCTTTTCCCAAAAATGCTGTCTCATCAGTCCCTTTCCCTTTTAATTCATGAGGTTTTAGCTTCAGCACCACCATTGCATCAGTAGTATACAGGGGAGAGGCAGGTTCTCAGTTACACAGGTATTACATCATTTATAGAGGTCAAAACCAATGCCTTAAATTCCTTCTGGAAACTAATCAGAAGCCAGCACAAGACTGTTTCAAAAATATTTGAAGGCCAGAAATGTACTTTTCTAGCTGATACACCTTGACAATCCTGCAAGAAAAGTTTCTTTCATCATTTGCAGTACTGAGGCTATGGTATCAGCCTTGGGTCTTTTCAATTTAAAAACAGCATAAAAACATGTTCATTGCTAAGAATAGGGGATCTCTCCGTGAGCTTTGGAGCCAATTGTTTAGATGGGAAGGATGTAAACTCTCCCTTCCCCAACATTATCTATTGTCTCTTTTCTGAACAGGCCTTATTTTACTTTGGTATTTAGAATTTTGCAGTAATTAATGTTGTGCACGCAGAATTTCCCTTTTTTCCCCACAGAAATGGGCTGCAGAGCTGCTGGCTGCTACTAGGGGCCACTGGACCCGGCAGAGCCCAGCTCACAAGTAGGACACACTACTGGGGGGAACGGGGAGGAGTAGCTGGAAGGTTCCTGGCAGCTGCAGTTCCCAGCATTCCCTGAAGGAAGGAGAGGGCGGCATGCAGAAAATTCCGTGCAAGCCCGAGACCCAGCATCAGGCTGTTTCTCCCTCTGGATCCCTGGGCACTGGGGAGTAGGGGGGTGAGAGTGTCTGGGCCAGGGAGGGCCCCACACTGGGCTTAGGCGGGTAGGGAGTGTGAGTGTCTGGGCTTGGGGGGAGCAGCGGCTGGATTGTGGCGGGGACAGGGGTGTGAGTGTCTGGGCGGGGGCAGCGGGGGAGGGTGGAGGAGAGAGGCATGACTGGGCCCTGTGGTGGAGGGGGCAGAGAAACAGGAACTGGGTTGTTGTTTCTTTAACCCTCAACTCCTGGGGGGATTTTTGTGTGTGTCTGTATTGTTATCATACTTGCTGATGGGTATTTTGAAATAAATTACCAAAATAATTGAAACTGGGGTGATTATATAGTGTTATTTTGACTAATAGAATTTTCAGAATTTTTAATTTTTGGTGCAGAATTCCCACAGGAGTAAATACTAGTTCTGTTCTTACTTCTGCTTGCAGAAGTTTTTACAAGTTAATTGTGAGACATTCCTCAATCTTTTTACTCTCCATAAATGGGACTCCTGTGTTTTTGGCATCTGTAAAGAAAGGGAAATTACTTAACTATAATTCTGCTTCTTTGAAGCTACCACACATATTTTCCACACCTTCACCCATCTCCCCTCAAAGTTAGAGTTTCTGTTTTGTGGGGGCTGTCAAGCCTAAGTTTATTTCCATTCTTGAGATGATCTCCATCTCCTGAATTCTGGAGATTGCATACATGTCATTTACATAACTGGGATCTTTAAGAGGACTGTTGCTTCCAGCACACTTGAGAAATGAGAGGGTTCCAGGAGAACAGAAAATACACTTATGCCAGACTGCCAGTTAGTAGACTCAGAGTACCAAAAAACAAACAACTGAGGGAGATCCACCCTTTGTCACGGAAGGAAGCTGAAACCCCAAAAGTGGGACTCCTGTGAGGAAATAATTACTGGTGAGGAACTTTTCCATATAAATATCAGCAGAGGAATAGAATAACTATTAATATTATTTTTAATTGAAGTATTTTAAAACTATTCAGCGGATACTTCCAGAACGGTACTGCATCAGAGCCTGGAATGTTTTTTAGGAATTTATTTTAAAAAGTCATGTTGACATTGTCCCTTTAAATTTATTGTGATGACATTGTTTCCAGTTGGACATGCTTGATGTGCTGAAATTATTATAATGAATTAATGCTCACGATAACAATCTAGGATATTTATCTCCGGCTACTAATTACAGTAATATAATTGCACTTAGACTAGACTCTGAGCTGCGTTTTTTCACTCCATTTAAATGCTCTCAGATTTAAAAAAAAAAACTAGTTTTCCCAGGGCTCATTCTATTTCATAAGTAGGAACCAGGTTTTTCAGTCACTTTTAATTCACAGCAACTTACTAGGTCATGAGGATTTAGTAAGCAGTAGTTTTCCAAATCTCCACCATGTAGACAAATGACTGTGGGTGAGAGAGTCTCTAGTAATCTTTTGAAACTTGAACCAGCAGTTCTATGTTGTTAGCTGCGACAGAACATTTTGGCATTTAAAGATGTCTTCCAGCAGCAATATTTGTCTAAGCAAGCCCAGATATTAAAAGATCTAAAAGAGAGTGAGGACTTTGAATAGAGGTAGAATTATGAAATGAATAAAATTAAATCATCTTAGTGTTCACGTGGCACTTGTTAGCATTACTTCAACAGGCCCAGATAACTTTGAGGCATCATATCACAAGGATCTGTGTGTGCTTTATAAAGTCAATGGGCACATCCATGTAGCTTTAAAACTACAGTTGGTATAATAGATATCATAGTGGGTGTATTATTGAACAATGGTGGAGTTTCTTAAGCTGATCTTTATTTACTTTTATGATTACATAAAATATAATACATATCTTTCCATGTACTGTAAGAATAAAGTTGAGTTTGAATTCTTTATACAAGGTGATCAATATTTATTATGTACAATACAAATATACTATGGGAGGATAGGAGCTTGTTGAATGCTGTCTTCAATGCAGCCATTTTTTGTTAGCATGTATTATGATTTTAATATTCAAACTCTGTTATTGTTTTGAGGTCAGATCTTGAAGTTATGTCTCAGTTTTATTCATTTCTTAGTAAGAATCCCATCAACTTCAATGGGAGCCTTCCTGAATAAGAAATGAATCAATGCTCAGCAAGGCCTTGGCCCTTTGTTAATATTCATTTATGTGTTTTATAGACTTGCTAAATAGTATATTTTCTGGTTTTCAATTTAGAAACTGCCTAGTTTTGGACCTTACCTTGAGCAGCGCAAAAAGATAATAGCCGAGAACAAGATTAAACTGAAGCAGCAAACCACAACTGTTGTACTGCCTGAGAAAAAACATTTTATTCCCAAGAAGCCCATTCCAGCAGTCAAGGTAAAAGAATTAAATAAATATATTTAATAGTGATCAGCCACCAGACTGCTGATGCAAACAATTATTATTGGCTGTTGAGTTGGTTATTGTGTTTGTAAGCTTGTTATACAATGTTAAATAGAGTGTCAAGAAAAAGGCAACCAATTTTCTATGCAGGCTCTCAGAGCTTTTAAACAAAGTGGGTGGGAAAAGATTTGTGTTTTACCTGTAGAAGTGTGTGTTCTTCTCCCTAATGACACTTGTCAAATTCAGCAGGCATCTGGGCAGAACAATAAAGGTGCATGTGGGGAGAAGATGGTATTTTGAATAATAAATGTAAGGTGAAAATGTTCAAAAGTCTCCATTAATTCTCGATGCATCCATTTTTGGCTGCTCAATTTGAGGCACCTAGATCTTGATATTTAGAGGTGCTAAGTGCTCACATCTCTCACTGATTTCAATAGAAATAGCAGGTGCTCAGCATGTGTGAAAATCAGGACCTAGGTTTTCAAGTTGGATACCTAAAACTTGAAAATTTTGGCCCAAGTGATTTCTCTGATTTCTCCTAAGTCACAGAGTGACTCAGTGATAGAGTCAAAATAAAGCCTCAACTCTCAGGTCTCATATATCACAACCTAATGTTCATTCCTATATACCCAAGCTCTCCCTGTTCCTTCCCCATCATAATAATGACACAGTAGCCAATAATTCCAGTAGGGAAATTATAGATGATAAGTGTTCTAAGGCCACTTCATATTACACTCAGACAGACCCAAGGGCTAAAAAGAAAAAAAAAATCTATCTCGATCAGTTCAAATAAGTGCATCCTCCTTCTGTGATACAAAATGAAAATGACTTCTGCTAACCCTTCTGATCACATAGAAGAATTTCAGTCAATCAAAGACAAAGGCGAAATACCATGTGACTTTCAT
The DNA here is from genome assembly GCF_011386835.1 of Chrysemys picta bellii. NCBI lineage: Eukaryota > Metazoa > Chordata > Testudines > Emydidae > Chrysemys > Chrysemys picta. Next base: position 36,327,120 of record NC_088798.1, on the reverse strand, counting down.
CATGTGACCTCGTCACTGTGAACTAACCCAACAAATGACGCTTGAACTTGAAATACAACACAAACGGTAATTTAATAAAATTTACAGCTAAGCAGAGAGAGGGAAAAGCTTTTGCAGAAAGTTTGCAAATACACAATGTTCAGAGTTTGCCAACACAGATAGAAGTCAAAACTAGGATAATTTTGAGCATTTGTGCAGCTTGTGTCAAACAGGTTGCACTGCTCTATTGACCTCCACTTCTTTTTTGGTTTCATTTTTTTGGTGTACATCATGCTGATAGTGCAATCAATTTTTATTCTAAGGGGCTGATCTTCTTTCCCTTATGTATATGAAAAGTCCCAAAGAATAAAGAGAACTTTAAAAAAAAAAAAAAAAGGAAAAAAAGGTTAAAGACTGTTTGACCCTCAGAGGTTTTACAGTTTAATTCTGTTTGTAGGGAAAGTACTGATGCAATAAAGAAAAAAAAAACTGCATTTTCAATGAGACAACTTCTACTACAGATAAACCTAAAACTCACCAGAAGTAAATAAACCACATGGGATAAAAGGAAGTTTAGTAGGAGAGAAAGAACAGACATAAAAAGAGACAGGGAAAAGAACAAAGAGGGAAACGTTTGGATGTGTGAACAAAAATCTGAGGAAGAAATAGAAAGACAAACTCAGTAATTAGCAATAAAAAACAGAAGATAACTGTAGGACCAGGAAGTAGGTTGAAAGGATTGTACTGCAGAAAAGGTCCAGAGCTACTGTCCTTAGTTAGGTAAAACTCCCACTGAAGGTAAGACTTAGAGTCTGTCCTCCTTTAAAAACTATGTTTATACTGGCCAGACCTAACAAGATTAATTGTTTCTACATGCTCACATACATGTTTCCTCTCCAGCCACCCATCTGTTTATTTAGCATGTCCCTTCTTTCTGCTACTAGCCTCTCCATATAGATTACCCCGTCCACTAATTTAAATTCTCTGACAGATTTATTTATTCTCTCAACTAGCACAGACCATTATGCCCCACAAACCTACATCATTCTTGTTTGAACTAGTTTTCAACCATACATTCAATTTCTTCATCTACCATCTCTGCCTCATCATGAGCACACAACTATTAGTATTTCAGGGGAAACTATACATGATGTTATGATTTTTGCTTCATAGTGATTTCTGATTCTTCAAACATGGTTTACAGGATGTTGAGTCTATATCTCCACATATTTGTTCCAACAAAGATCAAAGCAGTGACTTCTCTGCATCTCCTCTCATGCTGTTGTCCATGATGACCCCCATCCCTACTATAACACCTGAAAAAGGCATCTCAGTTCATCTCACAATCTAAGCAAGTTTGAGTTAGATCAATAAGTGGATAGGAGGCCCACTGTCTGCACCCAGGGTGCTGCAGGCAGCCATATATGATTCAGTAATGATATTCTTTCCTTTCTTCTGGTATTGAACCAGTGCTCCAGAATCGTGTTCAGACACTGTGCTGCTGTGACTAAAAAATGAATGTGGTCATTAAAAAATCCCATGTAAAAGTACTGGTGTTATTTTCTCATTTCTTGGCCAAAATTCTAATATGGAATATTTACAATTTGCCAAATTCCCCTTTTTGCACCCACATAGAATATCAGGGTTGGAAGGGACCTCAGGAGGTCATCTAGTCCAACCCCCTGCTCAAACCAGGACCAATTCCCCAGACAGATTTTTGCCCCAGGTCCCTAAATGGCCCCCCTCAAGGATTGAACACACAATCCTGTGTTTAGCAAGCCAATGCTCTAACCACTGAGCTATCCCCCTAGTTTAAATTTGATGTGATATTCATCTCCTGACTCAAAACATTGTGCAGTGTGGTTATGTGCTTAACAGCACCCAGAGATGGCTGTATTATATTAGTGGATGAAGTGATTCCTACATACCTACACAGAGAGAGAAAATGAGGGCCAAAAAAATAGGCATACTGGATCAGACCAGTGGTTCATCTAGTCCAGTATCCTGTCTTCAACAGTGACTGGTCCAAATGCTTCAAAGGAAGATGCAAGAAAAACCATAATGGACTATTATGGAACAAACTGCCAAGTGAAGTTTCTTTCTAACCCTTCCTTATCAGATCTATGCCCTAAAGAATGATGATTTATCTCCCTTCTTAAACAAATGTAACTCTGGATGTTCTCATTATCTATCTTATGTCTAATCCTTTTCTGAATCCTACAAAAGCACTGATGTCAATAATATCTTGTTGCAATGAGTTCCAGAGGTAAATTGTGCATTTAAAACGTATTTGATCGATTTTCTATTTTGTTCTCTTTCGATGTCATTGATTGTCCATGTACACAGTTTGGCTGATTTATACATTTCATTATTTTGTACATCTCTTTCATTGCTCCTCCTTTTTCCATGGCCATAATGCCTTTCATTTTCTGTTTCTGAATCTACTCTGTTTTTAACATAACTTTTTAAAGATAGGATTACTGGAACTAAACAGGTTGTTCTAGGGCTTTGGATACTATTGATTTCTACAGTGGTATAATTGTAATATTGGTTATGTTTTCTTCTTTTCTATTCTCTATGTATCCTAACATTTTGCTCTTTTTTTGAGCACCATGACATACTGAACAGAGGTTTTCATTAAGCTGTCTACATTGATGCCCAACTCATTTTCCTGAGTGGCTTTAGTTAAGTTATATCATCTCAAATGGCATAAGTAGTTCAGAGTATTCCTTCTGATGTGCATTATTAGCTTTTGCCAACATTGAATGTCACCTGCCATCATGATGCCCATTCACCTCGTTTTGTAAAGTAAATCTGAAGTCTTTCAGGGCTTCTGTAATATTGTCTAATCTAAAAGCAATGCAAATTTTGCCAACTCAGTGTTCATCCTCTTTTCCAGAGCACTGCTAAACATATTAAACACCACCAGTCCTTTTATCTTTTTGAAAATTGATCATTTTATTCCCACTCTTTATTTTCTGCCTTTTAGCAAGATTCTAAGCCATCTCCAGGACTCTGTATTTTCCATAATATTATCTAAAACAGACTTTCTGAAAGTCCAAATAAAAATTGCCGAGTACTTCTCCTTTATTCACTACTTTTGTTGGCATACTCAAGGAATTCTAATAGATTCAAGAAGCACAATTTTCCTTTAGCAAACCATATTGTCTTATGTCCATCATATCATTCTAAGTTGTTGGCTTTTTTGTTTGTTTGTTTTAATTCTATATCTAGTTAACATATCAATCAGTTGACTTGCTTTACCAAAGTAAAACTTACAGGTTTGTAAATCACAGAGCAGTCCTTTTTGAAAAGACAGATGCAACATTTGCTATCTTTCAGTCTATTGGCTGATTTTCATAAGATTGCATATTTTTGTTAGCATCTCAGCCACTTCTCAAGCTCACCCATCAGAACTCTCAGGTATAGCCTTGAGGTCCTAGTGTCCAGTTCCTCTTTCATTTATCAGTTTGTTCCAGCTTCTCTTTTTATACCTCTGTCTCTGACGACAATTCACTTTCATTATCAAAAGGAGTAGGTATCTCCCCAGCATCTTCTGTGGAGAAGACCAATGCAAATCATTTAGCTTCTCAGCAATGTACTTATTCTCTTTAATTACTCCCTAATAGCGGGACTCCCCTGGAGTCACTGTTCTTTTTACAATCTATGGATGTATAGGTTGTAAAGCACTCAAATACTATAATCATGAGAACTATACAAATGTCTAAACAGAAATAAATAAATTATTTGGGATCCCTCAGGATAAACATTGCTATATAAACATAAGAATGCATTATGCATATAGTTATTGCTTGATGTTGAATCGTTTTCTTCAGTGTTTACTTCATCATCACCATCATGCTCTCATGGATTTGAGAACCTGTTTAGCCTTTTCATAGAATAGGCTTTATTTTTCTCTGATACTAATTTAGCGCCCATCAGTCTTCCACATTATATACTCCAGACTTTTACTCTGTGTCCCCCTACTCTCTGTTGCTGTTGACTTGTGAGTGCTCAAAGAATCTAGCTGATGAACCTTTCATTCACTTGTGTAATATGCCAAAATGGCTATTTAGATCTGAAAATAAACAATAAGACCACAGACGTACATGATCTCTTTGGATTTCATCTAGGAGACATAATACTAGTATTGTGCACTGTGCTGTAATAAAAGGATTCCTTTTAATGTATGTCCCTCATCTCTTGGACACATTGTGTTTTACTAGGGTTACCATTCGTCCGGATTTACCCGGACATGTCCTCCTTTTGTGTGCTAAAAATAGCGTCCGGGGGGAATTTGTAAAGCACTCACAATGTCCGGGATTAGCAGAGCGAGTGGCTGGGAGGGCTGCAGGGAAGTCCCGGGCTGGACTCAGGAGCAGCTGTAGAGGAGCCGGATCCGCCCTGCATTCTGAGCCAGCAGCTCCCTTGCAGCCCAGTCCAGCAGCACTGTGCAGGGCCAGACCGGGTTTTGTTGTGCAGGGCCAGGGACCAGGTTTTGTTGTGCTGGGGAGCTCAGCCACGTGTCCGGCTCGGCTGCACAGAGCCCAACACTCTGTTCTGAGCAGCAGGGTAAGGAGGTCAGGGGGCAGGAAGGTTCTGGAGGTGGAGGTCAAGAAACGGGGGGGGGCTTTTTGGGGGGAGTGGAGAAAGTTTTGGGCAGTCAGGGTACAGGTAGGGGGTAGGGTCCTGGGGGGCAGTTGGGGGGGGTCTTAGGAGGGGGCAGTTAGGGGACAAGGAACAGGGAGTCTTAGGTAGGGGGTGGGGTTCTGGAGGGCAGTTAGGAGCAGGGGTCCCAGGAGGGGGCAGTCAGGGGACAAGGAGCAGGGGGGGAGTGTTTGGGAGTTCTGGGGGGGGCTGTCAGGTGGCAGGGGTGGGGAGATGGATCGGAGCAGTCAGGGGACAGGGAGCAGAGGGGTTTAGATGGGTTGGGAGTTCTGGGGGGGGGCTGTCAGGGGGTGGGGAGTGGTTGGATGGGGCGTGGGAGTCCCAGGGGTCTGTCTGGGGGTGGGGGTGTGGATAAGGGTTGGGGCAGTCAGGGGACAAGAGGCAAGGAGGCTTAGATAGGGAGTGGAGTCCTGGGGGGCAGTTAGGGGCAGGGGTCCCAGGAGGGGGCAGTCAGGGGACAAGGAACGGGGGGAGGGTTGGGGGTTCTGGGGGGGCGGGAAGTGGGAGGGGCAGGGGCGGGGCTAGGGCGGGGCTCCTCCCGTCCTCTTTTTTGCTTGCTGAAATATGGTAACCCTAGTTTTACAATGTTATCTGTGTGAAACAAGCTACAGAAAGAGACAGCAAACCCAACAGTAAACCAAGCATGAACTGTGAATTTTATTTTAAAATACAGCTTTGCTAATATGGTTAATGAAAAGCTAATACCATAAAATACTTTACAAGTTACCATTTAAAATGCAGTTACAGTAATAAAAGTCACTGTGTAAAACCAACGCCATCTTACTCAACAGAACTGCTCCTTGTGTGTATTCAAAATCATATCTATTTACTTTCATGACAAAATGAGTTTTAACTTTTTTTTACTCGTTAGCACCAGTAAGTCAATAGTTAATGGATTCTACTCTGATTCACTTCTAAGCCACAGAATTGCTAATTAATTGCAGTTGCCGGACCAAATTCTGCTCTCAGTTATACCTGTGCATCCCTACTGATGAGAACAGAGCTGCACAGGTAAAACTGAGGGAAGAATTCAAAACCAGTGGGATTGCATATAGGTATAATTAAGGACAGAATTTAGTTTGCAGGATTTTATTGCTGATGGTAATGCACAAGCAAGAAAGAACACAGCTTGACTTTCAGAACCTGCCTTGTGTTTTCAGGGCTGGTAATTATCAAAAACATCATCATACTGTAAACTGTGAAAATTTAATCTGGAGGCCATTGAGAGACAATAAACATGGAACCCCTTGATGCCATTTTAGAGAATAATTTTTTTGGTGTGTAACTGCACTTTAAACAAAAAAGCCAGCTATTTTTTGCTGTACTGTTTTTTTCCAAACATTTACTTTTTGATCCAAGCAAGAAGCTCTGAGGTATTTTGAGACATTGCACCTGTAAAACATCATGTAAGTACTATCAGTGTTTCCTTACTCATCTAAATATACATGACACTTTACCATTAAATAAAGACAAAGATCGTGCTCTAAAGATGGCATTAATAAAAAAAAGAACCATCCAACAGTATAAAAAATCATTTTCACAATATTTTGGAGCCACAGCAATGACTCTTTACAGTTTGTAATATGTATATGTTTGACACAGCGTATTGTGGTAAACATTTCCTCCTCCATATTTGAGATGCTAAATTCCCACACAGGTGTATTCATGTGTGCTGTAAGAAGCAGCATGGGAGTTTGCTAAAAGTTCAAAAACTTAGCACAACACACACCATTTTTTAATTGTCATCTCTGGAGAAGATTCCTTAAGCTTAATTTATTCCATATACTTATGGGAATGCCTAGTGTTCCTAAGACTCTCCATTCATAGAGTTTAAGGCCAGAAGAGACCATTATGATAATCTAATCTGACCTGCTGCATAACACAGCCCATAAAATTACACAAAGTAGTTCTTGCATCAAGTCCATAAATGATTCTTGAACTAGAGCATAGCTTTCAGATAGATATCCAATCTTGATTTAAAGACTTCCCGTGTTAGAAGAATCCACCACATCCCTAGGTAAATTGGTCCAGGTTAATTATGCACACTGTAAAAAATGTGCACCCTATTTCTAGTTTGAATTTGTCTAGTTTCAGCTTCCAGCCACTGAATCTTGCTATACCTTTGTCTGCTAGAGCCTTCTACTAGCAGAAATCTCCCTATGCAGATACTTAAAGACCATGAGTAGTCAATGGAAAGCTGCATCACTTATATGATACACTGGTTTTATATAATTTCAGCAAACTCTAAAATGAAGATGTAAACTTCAGTATACACCATGTGGATTCATGACACACAATGGAGGATTTTGCATCTATTAGTCAATGAAGAGATCACATAGTATCTAATATTGCGATAGACCAATTGATGACACTAAGACATATATTTTAAACTGTGACAGGTATAATACAAACAAGTGCATATGTACTCATTAGCAAGCATGGATCTGAATTTTGCAATCAGATTCCTTGGTCTCTGCAAGATTCCAAAACTGAATTCAGTAGCAACCTGGAAAATGCAATCCACATTCTTTTTTCTAAGTTAAATATGAAAATTAATTTCTATTCATATTTATTGCTATCTTCAAATATTCAGTGTGCCATATTTTTATGCTGAAAAGGCACTAATATCCTGTAATTGTTGTCAAGTGGGAGCTGAAGGTCTCAACTGTTGGCAAAGAACAGTTGAAGCACTTAAGCAGGCGTTGAGGTGTTGTTACAGACAAGGCAGTTGAGTAATTTGGCACTGGGAAAGAGATGCATCTGCACTTTCCTTTTCCTTCTGTGTGCAGATATGGTGGTTGACTTAGCAACCATTGACAGAAACTTCCCTCCCCCATGCCTTCACACAGATTCTGCTACTGCATTACATAGTGATGGCTAGGTGCATTAGCTGAAAATGTCACCTCATACTATATAATAATACTGTCATTTAAATTATCATTGTTAAGTCTCAGAGTTCAGGCAAGCTTCTGGAGATGAATGGGAGCCATTCACACCCCTCAAGCTCTATGCAGGCTCAGGAAGACCAGGCAGCATCAGTTTACATTTAATTCACATTTTGAAGCTTTCCTTTGCAGTCATAACAGCTAAGATTATATTTATCTTGTTTTGAAAGGTAGCATTAGGATGATCTGGGAGTGCTTAGCATCTCTGAAAATGAGGTCATTCCAAATAATAATAAACCCCCTTAGTTTCTGAATCCCATCCTGCAGCAATTTGTGGTTTCTGAAATTTTAGAAAATAAGGCTTTGGATATGGTTAATTTAATAAGTAATACAAATATAAATAATATACATGTACATATTTCACAATGGATCCCGTTTTTGAGAGATTACAATAGGATGGAACAGGAAATTGGTTATTCAAAAACTTGATGCAAGGTACATTGATCAAATACCTTGTATTCCTGGATAATAAGTATTTTTGCATGTTCCATGGAAGAGTACAAGAGGAAAAAGTGAGGAATTTTGCATCAGGTATTTTGATCATGCAGGTGATACCTAAACTGTTTGAAGCATGCAGTTCTAGACAGAGGTTGTCTGTTTCTCATATGTAGCTTGACCTGCGGGGGTTTCAATTGGCTTGGATTAAATCCATAATGATAATCACAATTATTACCTGATCTAGTATGGAAAATTAGTAGAAATTCAGTATTGCAGCTCCTATAACGTACAGAGATCTAGCTAGTACTTTGAGTTATGCATATTTTTGAAGCAACAGATAAAATTTACCTTCGTGTCACAGCTTTCATTGTTTAGTCCAAATTTATCTTAATTATGTAGAATCTTTAAAATTATTTTAACAGATTTTGCAACCTCTGGTCCTTTGTTAAAAGTCAATTTAGATAGCATCTTTGCATAATATCTAGGCAACTTACAGCACTCTGAATCTTTGAAAATGTGTTGTTGTTCAATCCCATCACATTTAGAAAGTAGGAAGTTAAATAGGCTACAACAGCATAAATCCCAATCCTGAAATTCACTGTGTTCCACACAAAGTGAATTGCCATAATTAACAATTTTCTGTCAATGGTTTTTAGCAAATCAGACAATGCAGCAAGACATATTACATCAGAGATATGTACAGGAGGTTGCCTCATCTGATTGAGAAAATTGAGAGTTTTGTTGCTTTCATGATTTGATTGAATTCAGTTATATTTCCCCCCAAAATCACTGTCCATGAGGCTAGTATCACTGTAACATTCTTTTACTGCCAATGCCACTACACACATTAAAAATATAGGGCATTAAAAATTCAGCATATGCTAACAGATAGCACACAGCAGTATCTGAGATACCCGATTTCCCTGTGCTTGGAATATAGAGTAACTATGGCAGCTTTTTAATACCAGAACTGTAGAATACTACTATTAATATGTATATATATATGTATAAGTACATATTCTTCTTTTTGTGCAGACAGGATTTGAGAAAGAGAATACTTTCCATTTGCTTTGGGCACAATTGATTGTGTATATTGATTCAGGGCAAGATAGTGAATCACCCCCATTTGCTTGTAAAGGGTGAAATCAGGTCACCCTCTGCAATGAGCTTTGTGCTAGAATGTTTCCACCAGGAATGTTATGGAGCAACCTTTGCAGCAGCTCCTCGGATGCTATTGCAGCCCATCAGCTACTGATTGTGCTGCCTGCAGCTGCTACAACTCCCTCAGGAGAGGGTTTGGGGCAGTAAAATGTCGTAATTATTGACCCAGTGACCATGTCCCCAAATCACAGACAGAGTAAGGAGTCTCCCTGCCCCTCACTGTGTGGGTTACCTGTATGGTTACTGCAAGGAAGGGACACTGAGGTAGCAAGCCTGAGTACCACTAAACACTGAGTTCTGCTATGCTTTATAAAACAATGACAACTGTTTTTCACTGTTGCTGAATGTCTTACGTACTTCATGTGTCAAGCAATGGTCCACTTAATCTGATGAACAAACAAACAAAAAGAACAATGGCATGCGAATGTTCTTCATCATGTGAGAAAAACCAAAGACAATCACTGTAACAAACTATTAGAGTGTTTTCTTTGGGGGATAGCTGTGGACAGTTAAAGTAATCCCTAGAGACTTGGGACCTATTCCCCACTCTGCTATAAACTCACTCTGTAATCTTGGACATGTTATTGAACTTCTATGTGCATCTGTTATTCCACATGTAAAATGGGAACATAATGCTTACCCATCCTACTAAAGTGCTAAGAGATCTACAGCTGACAAGCACAACACACAGGAAGCACAAAGTGGTTTACATTGTTGTTTTCTACTTTTTGTTTATTAAGAGAGATGAACTTGTTTGCATCTGATGTGTCACATTTAGCCTTCTCCAAGTATAATTGCATGCATTTTATTCAGCAAGTGTTTAGGGATCTGCAAACTTCCATTCACACAGGTAGTCCCCTTGAAAGGGAAAGTGTTGTTCCCTTGAATAAAGATTTGTGGAATGAGGCCCCGGTATTGTAAGTTTGCAATAAAGAGCTGATTCTCAAGCCATTTGCTTGTCTTTCTAAGGAGAGAAAAGCAATTGTTGTTCTCTTTGTCCCTTGTTCTTTAATGATGCCCCTTTCTTTTCCTGCAGTGAGTTCTTAAATCTGTGCTAATGAAAAGTGACCAAGGACAACCAGATTGCATGTGCCATGTCACTTCTCTTTTGTGCCCCATTTTGTTCCCTGTAGTGCTACACAATGGTGGCTAAGCATAAGTTAATTAAATAACGCATTTAAAATCAAGTGCTAAATGCTAAATGTGGACAGACAGATACTTGTAGATCTGCCTGCAGTTTAATTTTATAGACATTCAATACCCTTTATCTACATTTTACGATATAGGAAGTGTGAAATTTGGCAAATTCTAACATTTATTTCAAAAACTGTAAACATTGCCGTAGTGTATGCAAGAAACTCCCATGTTAAAATACTGTAGAGTGCTCTTATATTGCCATAAAAAAACAACAAAAACATAAAAATACAAAAGTTGGGTACCTTCTAAGTGATTCCGTTTTTTCTCCCTAGGATGTAATTGGAAAAGCACTGCAGTACATTGGAACATATGGTGATCTTAGCAACACAGAGCAAGTTGTGGCTCTGATTGACAAGGAAATGTGCATCAACTGTGGCAAATGCTACATGACCTGTAATGATTCTGGCTACCAGGTAAGAACATGGCTGTAATTAGCAAAAAGGCACAGTGAGTTATCTTTCTGTTGCTGAGACAGAAACAATCCACCTTCTGTTAACGAGCATGTGACAAAAATAGCTGTATAAAATATCGACTTTTAACACCAGCATGCTCCTAAGCATACTGAGAGAACCCTCACTGATCCGAATGTAGGGGTTGTCCATTATGGACTTTGTTGGAGATTTGTGTTGAATAGAACAGAAATTCCTCTTCACAACCTCTTTTAGTCCCTCAGAAGTTATCTCTATGACATCTACATCATCAGGAGTTTTTTGTTTTGTTTTGTTTTGTTTTGATGGGAAGTAAATAAAGGAGGACCCAGTATGGACTGCTGCAAATTCAATTCTTCAAAGGTCCTTAAGGAACTAAGGGAGAGGGGGTAGGATTCGCCCCTATCAAGCCCACAGGGCAGTGGGAAGGAAGAAAATATTCCCACCTGCCAGATACCTGTTCAAAAATTGAAATCTTGCCTGAGGTTTGTCAAACTAACTATGCTGGAATCCGCCCTGATTTGGGAGAGATTTCCATTTGTGTGTGAATCAGCCCTCCAATATGATGAATTAACTTCCACAGGGAAGAAGAGAGGGCCTGGTAGGTTGATAGGTCCAGAAATCACTGCACCTGGCATATGTCATTATTTTGAGTTGGGAGAACTGTTGAAAGCAAGCTATTTATTCCTTGAATTCTACCATGTACAGTATATAGTTCTGTGAAATTCACTGTTCATTCTGTGAACTATTCCTTGCCCTACTATTGCACATCTGCAGGATTTTGAGGGACTTACCCATCCAATAAGAAGATAGTAGAGACAGGATCAGCCATTTTAGGTGACCTGTTCTCTTCTCAAACCAAAGTAGGATCCACTAGAATCCCTATGGCAGTCAATACTCCTGGCAGCATTAATTTTCATGACTCCTACACACCCAGTATAGGAGGCTGTATTTTAACTAGGCAACAATGTTATATTTTTCAGTGACTTTTACTTTATTTTGAATTCAGTGTGTTTGGTAGTTAAACTGATTTTTAACTAAATATAGTAAGAGAAATAACCTTTCTTTGTAAACCTTTCTTTGTAAAAATCACTTACCACAACAATTAATCTGGGGAAAAGCCAAGCACTTACAAAAACTGATAAGAGAAAATAAATATTTAATCTAAACCCAGACTGTGCTCTGACAGTAGCCTAATTTTTCTAGCAATGATGCTGAGTGCCCCTCCTGGCCTAGCAGCCTGCAGGGCCCTCTCCTCTTTGCTGGATCATAAGCAGCAAAGCTCCCCATGCTTCCACAGCTTTCCTCTGCTCCACTGCAGGGTCAAGCCGAGTTCCTTGATTCAAATCTCCACTCAGTCCACCAAACCTTGTCATAGTAATGGGAGAGTTGCTGTAATGTCATGAGACCTAAGCTTTCACCCAACTACCCTAAGCTATTTTATTAGCAAAAATTATCCCAATAGGAAATGGTTTTAATGTTGTAAATGCAAATGCAGTTTCAAAATTCAAATTCAAAAAGCCATTTTTGTCATTTTAAATCAAAATTTGTTTGGTAAATAAAGCAGTTAAACCAGGATAAGTCTTTTAAGCACTCTGTGTAAGGACATTAGAAGTCCTCTGGGTCCTTACACAAACAGAGAAACATGGATACACATTGGACAACAAGTTCCAGATTACTAAACACACACAAGGGCAGCTCTTGTTTTCCTCTTACACAGCTATCTTTGTCAGCATGTCCATTGGCAGGTTGCAGGCTGGAGGGGTGTGAGTTTTCGCTGAGGTGGGGCAGGCAGATCGGACTGCAAGTCTGATAAAGATTAGCTGGCAATATGCAAGATATTGCAAGTACCTACAGGCACCAAGCAAGCAGTTTGTAAAGTTCATTTAGATAACAGAGGTTACCAGAAAATGAATCACTCAGAGGAAACAGTGCATCTGATTCCATAGAGGCATTTCCAAAAAAAAAAAGGGGGGGGGGAGGAAGGGGAGCGCTAATGCACAGAAAGCAAAAAAACAAGCAGCGCACAATATGATAGGATTCTGTGGGACACAGAAGACAAGACAGACGCACAATAACTGTATCTCTGTTACAAAAGATTTTTATAAGGGCATCACCATAATTAAATTCTACAATATTCTACAGTAACAGTCTAATATACTGGCCCTTACAATGACAATACTGCAGGGTTGGGGGATTTTACTGTAGAATAGTACCATATTTATATTAAGGCTAAGATACACCAAACAATCTTCCATGGGCTAAACTGGAAAAATTTACTTAAAACACCTGTCTAAATTACGGGTTCCATGTGCCAAACTAATCCAAAATATATAATATAAAGACCTTTCTACACAGTGAGCCATGCATAGGAGAAGACACTCTGATTTAAGATAGAGACCATGGCTCAGATCATCAGCTGATATGAATCTTCACATTAGTAAAGCTAAACTGATTTATGTCAGCAGGAGATCTGGCCCTATATCTACTTGTGGCTCCTTCCTCTTTGTGGTTAAAGAGGTGGCCGTTGCTGCCTCTTCTCTTCTAATTATTGTGCCCACAAAAAGGAGAAAGCAGCACTGCCTCTAGCATCCACAAGAAACTGCCCTTTCTACTCTGACGTGCATAGAAGTTTTGCAGTAGTGTTTTCCCTTCGATAAGATTTCCCACCTTAGGGGAGGATGTAGCCCTTAGGGAGGTTAGAGTTGATTTCACATTTAATGCAACTTGCTTTGATATAACTTTAAAAAAATCAGCAATAAAAAAAAAAAAAACGACAGACCCCTGAAGCTTTTCATGATGTGAAGAATGTTTTTTTTCCATCTCTTACTTGCAACGGGATCAAACATTAAAAAAAAACAACACAATTTGTCTTCTGCTGAATGCAGATTTTTGTGTTTCCAACATATTCAGCTTGCTGGACACACCCATCCTTTAGTCTCTGCAGAGACCTCACTTTGTATGACTACAGCAAAAAAGTGTAATTAATGTGAAGTTGAGCACAAATGAATTAGAACTTCTGAGTTAATCATTGCCACATCACCATGTACTATCCCCTTCAAGAAATGCATTGTCATTAGAGATAGATGAACCAGTCCTGCTAACATACAAACCTTTATTTGTCTCTCAAACCAGACCAGAACTTGGAGGTTCAGACTGGTTCAGTTAATACTTTGGAGAGTGAGATGTCAGCCTACTGCTACTACTATTCATGAGCCTCTTTACTATTGGAACACAAAAATACACATTGGGAAACCTCAGATCTCTTATGTTCTTGAGTTTCAGAGCTTGGGAAGCCCAGAGAAGGCCATATTTAACGCAGTCAGTGCTGCTGCTGGAGCAGACTGTAGAACCTCTCCTAAAAACAGTGTGTGTGATTCCAGAAGGAAACAAATACTCCCTTTCCCCCAAAGCCTGCCTGAAAGTAGTTGAGAAGAATCTCACCAAGTTCCCAATATTGGAAATACCTGCATCCATTTCACTTTACACAGTGTCAGTAATTTCATTGAAGTCAATGTACCTACTCCCAGGGCGTGAAGATGAGTGCCTGTATAAGTCTTATGCCCCATAAGTCTCCTATGAGTAATACTGTTACAGTAGGGTAGGAAAAGGCCACATCAAGAGCCCCAATGATCCTACATCGGAAGATCTTACTATTAATACATTGCAAGGGAAGAATGAAGGTTGTAGGGGAAACTTAACACGGAATTCCTTGAATTTTCCACTTTAGCTCTCTGCCTGTACAAAGCTTCCTGCTCTAATTTACATAAACAAACAAAATGTTGGCTCTTTTTTACTCTGTTTGTTCCTTAATCAATGAAGAGTTTGAAGTTAGTCTGATTTTGTTTTTTAAACTGGTATTTTATAGGTGGCGTATTGAAGCTACAATTATGACTACATATTAAAAATCTTTTTCACGCTAATCATTAATGAGGGCACAGTCCTTGGAAATGTCAGAAATTAAGCAGTCCTGTCCACTGTCACCCCAGATGTCCCTTTTAACTTTCTAAGGCTTGCAAATAAAATGAATCATAAGTGGCAAAGTATGTGCCATTCCTCGCTAGATTTTCTTATTCTTAAATTAGCTTGTTTGCATCTTGCAGAGAATAAAAGTAAAAAAAAAAAAAAAAAAAACATGATGGTATTTGCAGTCTGTCTCACGTAGAATCCATACAGGACTGGTCTGGATATCTCTTCTGTACCAGTAAACCTGGTGAATTGCTGTGTCGTGAAAGATTTTCCTCCCGTGAAGGAAAAATCTCTTAATGGAACTTTAAACTTTGTGGGCCATATTCATCCTTTGGGTAACTCAATTTACGATGCAGGGCTTTCAGCAGGGAGTAAATTGGCCCTATAGTTCTAATTTTAAAATGTTTTTTTCCCCCTAGAATTTAAACTGTTGCTATAGCTGCAGTGCAGTATCACACACACACACACGCCGTGAAGTACAGAATACTGTAAGACTTAAAATGCAGATACTAAAATGGGGCTATTTTTGACCTTTTCCATAAGTGACATCAATACTATTTATTTCTCATTGCAGGCTATACAGTTTGATCCAGAAACCCACCTGCCCACTGTTACTGACAGTTGTACAGGATGCAATCTCTGTCTCAGTGTCTGCCCTATTATTGACTGCATCAGAATGGTTTCCAGGACAACACCTTATGAACCAAAGAGAGGCCTGCCCTTAGCTGTGAACCCAATGTGTTGAGGTGATCAGTCCAGCAGTTAATGTGAACTTTACATTTCCATGATGCGGTAAATTTGCTTTCCAATTAGTACTTGAAATTTTAACTGTATTAAAATACGTAATGATGATAGCCGTTATAATTATGGCTATTTTCTCCAGTGATTATTTTAAGGCAGACTATTTTCTTAGATTTCAGAGCAGCAACAATTAGTCAGTTATTAGCTGTCAGTTGTCCGTTATGTAAAGCACAACTTTTTCTTTTGCAAATTTCTGTATTTGATGTTTAATCTTTATAGAGTTTCTAGTTTTAAACATAATTAAGTGAGCATTTTTAACTGACTACAATTCAACATACAAGGAAACTGTTTCCAAGGAGACATTTTGTAATTAAACATTACATTTAATTTCTAAAAAGTTTCTTTGAAATTGTAATTAGCTACATACTATGCAAACAAAGCAATGCGGGGTGCTATTTGTCTATGAAAAGAAGTGAAAGGAGCTTTAAAATAGCATTTCCAATCTGGATTAATCTCTTTCAACTGCTACACTGTACAATATAGTATTTTCTTAATGCTTCCTCAATTCAACCTTACATTAGACTCTTTTAAAAATACATTTGCTAACCATTGACCTATATTGCACTCTTCACATTTGTGACTTGAATTGGTGTCTAGATTTAGATTTCCTCTATTGAACAATCACAGCACACTTCTTAAAATGCTTTAAACTGTGTTATTACAAAATCCAGGTGTTACGTCAGGTTTTGATTATTAGCACCTTTTCTTTCTGCATAGACATATTCTAAATAAGTAACTTTTTAATTATGCCAATTAATGCTTCAGCAACTATAGTTTCATTACGTGAGAATGGAATATGTTACCTCTCGGTGTCTCTCTATGGCTATGTCTACACTATGAGTTAGGGGTGTGATTTCCAGCTCAAGTAAACACATTTGTGCTAGTTCCCATCAAGCTAGCATGAGCTGTGCCTCCACTGTCTGTGCTACGGTGGCTACACAGCTATTTATACTCACGTTAGCATGAGTACATGTATGTGAGCTGGGAATCACACCCCTAGCTCATAGTGTAGACGTAGCTTCTATGGTACATGTACTGGGTTAGTCTCTCTCCTTCCCCCTCCTCCCTCCATTCCGAGTGGTTATGTTTGGCTACAGTCATGTTACAGCCCAAACAAAATATAGATTTGCCAGGATTGCTAAAGAGCCTTAGCTATTTTTCATTCTCACTAGGAGCTGTCTCATACAAATGTATTGCTATTTTCTTTACCCATATCTGAATATAAAGCCATTTGTTCATAATAATAATGTATCTGTTCAGTTAATTATGTGATCAGGAAAATTCATAACCTTTGATTATACACATTTCAGAATTTTCTGTTCTTCTGTTTACATATGTATGCCTAATTATAAATAAATAGCATTAATCAACTTGGGGTTTTTGTGTATATTCATTTACTAAACAGGTTTTCTTGTATGTATCATTTTAAGTTTACTGTCAGATGGTCTTTCATGATCCTAAAATTCACTCCAGGATGATTAATGAGTTAAGTTACATATGCATGCTCATTAATTGTTTAGGGTGCCATGTTACATGATCCTCATCCCTCTCAAAAATCTCTGTCCTCCTTTATCATCCTTCTTTTCCACCCTCTGACTCTGCCTCCTCCACACACAAATTTTGCCTGTCTAGCTTTTTTTAATGGGTCATTTACCCTGTGGAAAGTATCTCCTCTACTCTAGCATGGTCTATTTGACAGCTTACTCTTACTTGATGTGGTGACCCTTTGGCAGTTATGGACTTTAGTGACTCAACTAAAAGCTTTCTCTTGCTCTCTCCTTTCACTGTTTGCACACTGAGATGGTAACAAATGTTTGTGTTGCTTAGCAAATATTTCCATGGGATTTTGTTGGAGGCCTTGGGCCTCTATATCCCATAATAATATCTTATCCATACCTCTGTTCTCATGGTGAAAGCCCTTCAGCTAACTCCATGTATTAGGAACATTATAGGAGGAGCTAGGTCTAGAGATTGTATACATACAGCCTCTGAATCTCTTTCAATCAAGAAGCTGGTTGAGAAGCAGTGTGTGCTTGAGTGAGGGTTGCACAAAAATGGTACAGGCAGTCCTCGACTTTACGGCATTCCAGATAATGACGAACAGCACTTACAACGTTTCTGAGTTGCCCTCCTGATTTGACTTATGACAATTGGTTTCAACTTTACGACACTCAGTCCTGCAATGGAGTGTATTGTGGTTCCGAGTTATGATGTTTCGACTTACAACCCAATGTTCAGGAACCAATTGTGCCATAAATCCGAGGACTGGCTGTATTCAGAACCCCTGCAGCTATCATCTTATGACCATGGTTAGTAGAGGTATGAAATGGTGGACGTGTTATTCCAGGCCATATTGATGCGCTTTAACTTTTCTATGGGATGTCAGAAAGCACACAGCCATCTTTGTCATATTATGTAATTCTGTTCTGGGGTGCTACACTTGCTCACTGTACCATGCCACATACTATACATCCATTTCTTTGCCATTCCTGACTTCACTACTCTACTGGAGACTGTCACACTTGGTAAATATGGCTTGTCCTCAATATATAGCACCACAAGAGACCTGCCAAAAGTATAATAAGCATATACAGCAGTAGATGGCATACTAGCAAAAACATTATTTTATGTAGCAGCCAAAATCCAGACTTTTGCTACAATACATCATTAGGCAGTGTAGGCTAATTGATATACCTGTGTGCCTGAGGAGCTATCAAGTAAACTTTGGAGGGGTAAAACCCATACCTCGTGAAGAAATGATGCATCTAACAGTCAAAAATAGAATGCATTTACTGGGGAGGGTAAGAACAGTCATGCAGTTCAGAGGGTTTTTTCCCCCTCTTGTTATATCCACAATCTGAGGTAATATTTTTGTTTCCAACTGCATTTATTAACTAATACTTTCTAACTTTGACAAACAATGGTAAATCACATTGTAGGACTCCACAGAGAGGGTTCCACATGGAGCTCCTAAGTTTCTTGCTGACTGTCCTTTGAGTCATCAGGATGAGGTGAGATTTGGCAACAAAGTCATGCCAAAGGACAAAGTCCTTCACCTTACGGGCCTTTGCATCTGTCTTAGAGACATTTGGCCTTATTTAATGAGCCAGAGAAACAAAACAAAGGCTCTGACTTACATTGCAAATACTGTAGTCAAACGTGAATTTTCAACAGTGTTAGGGTGCAAAGTGAGCTCTTATAGTTCAATGATTTATTTGCATGTTTAAGGAAATATGGATGGGTCAGATTCTTGACTAACACCAAGACAAGTAATCCTTATAAAATAGTGTAACCCATATGTGACAAAGTAAATTATACTAGAAATACCATAGTTCATCTCAGTTTGCTCTACTAACACATTCTTAGTCACATCATATTCCTGAATAGAGAGAGAGCTCCAAGTTTAATGTATGCATTGCAGTCCAAGAACTGCATAGAATAGCTGCCAAATCTGCCTGTGTGAATCCCAATTCACTCATGCATGTTCATCGGAAAAAGCTTTGCCCTGCTAACAAACTATATGGGCAGTTTGGTTTTGGACTCACTAAGATGAGGAAGTACAATATTTTCAAGGTATAGGCTTGACAAAACATATTTCTGAAGAATTAAATGGCATTTAGAGAAAAAATTGTTTGTGCTTGATCTGTCAACAAAATTAAAAACAGACTTTTGAGCATGAAGATCATGTTTGGACTATATTGATGAGATTAATGTACATGTATATTGCTATGTACTGTGCAGCTGTAAAGACTTATCAGATGAAGTCTTGTTTATGTTCCCTTTCCTCCATAAAGCTGTGTGGAAGGGGAACAAACAGCGTGACCTTTTTGGAATTACTGCTGCACTACATCATTTATTCCAGAGAATAGGACTGGTTACACGCTGTAACCAGGTAGTAGGCTTGACACCACTTCTCAGATTATCCAAGGATCTGCTAGAACTAAATTATGTCTGCGCTTTCCTGATCCTGGGAAGATGGTGCCTGTCTTACTTGTGATGCCTGTCTATGCGGTTCTGTGGCAGCTAAGGCTTGCCAGATTCATGGTCAATCCAGCCACACACCACTTTTCCCATCTGTACATCCCTGTGGTTGCAGCAAAAAAGATCTGGCCTAATGCAGCCCAAGATTATGCCTACAGTGTGTAGCAGGATATATAAATATAGTGACAAACATAGCTAATTAGAATGACAAACTATTCTATATGTTAAATCTTTCAGCTTCATTTTTATGTACTGTAACATGGGGGCTGAATAATTTGTTAATATTTTATATTTTTCCACATATAAAATAGTCTTTTTAGATAAAATATTTATTTTATTGGCAGCAGTTTTCTTCACCAAGCTGCTCTGTTTCATTGATGAACTGTGGAAGATTTTCACATCTGGCAACCTGGCACACTCTCTAGGCAGCTGGATTGGTAACTTTAGAGTTGCTTCTGGGTCTTTCATATAATTAGTCTGCTTATGGGCCATCTGGGTTGCTTTGTCTTCACTCTTACCATTTTCTCTTTTTTCTGAAGAATTTGTGTACTGTACATTAGTCCTTTGAGAAAAGTTATTAATAAATCTATCCCCTGATTTGTATGCAAGTTCTCTCAAATTTCCATGCCATCTTTGCTTGATCATAGAAACACCATTTGGAGTCCTAATTCTGCTGGGTTAACTTTTTTTTGTGACACTGGAGTAAAATTTACAGTTTTTGCAGTGCAATGAAGTTGCAGTTTTTCCTCAGCAAGTGAAAGCAGATTACTTCCTTAGGGATATGGTCCCTAAACAAAATA
The DNA here is from genome assembly GCF_011386835.1 of Chrysemys picta bellii. Lineage (NCBI taxonomy): Eukaryota > Metazoa > Chordata > Testudines > Emydidae > Chrysemys > Chrysemys picta. Next base: position 36,306,753 of record NC_088798.1, on the reverse strand, counting down.
AAAATTATGAATACAGAGGATTCTAGTTAAAGCTAGTTAAGCAAAATAAAGGTATTGCGTCAAAATACAGTCTTCTTTTCATTGTAAAGTTACTAATTATTTGCAAAGGGATTCTATATACCCTAGCTGGTAAATAGGAATCAAACAATTTAGACTTACCCCTGGATGTGAAGAGGAGATCCTCTAGCATTGCAGTTGGAAAACCTAATTTCTGTAAGATGGATCTCTCAAAAACACTAACAAACCTTTGGCTTCACTGGGGTTGTGTGTGTCATTGCAGAACTGAAAAAATAGCTCTAGTCAGCACAGCACTGCGAGCTCCAACATAGGGTAGATTCACAACATAGGGTATATTCAGCATAACAGCTTCTTCTAGCTCAACCCCATGGCTGGAGGCAAAGGACCATGGATGGGGTTCCCATGTATTGTGGCTGCTATAATGGTCCCTTGGGGCCACAGGAAGCTGAGATATGTTAGAACTCCTCTTCGGCTGCTTTACTTGTGCCAGGGGATTAGACTGGCCCACAGCAACACCAGTATGAGGGAAGCAAATATCCACCAGTGTGCCATACCCTACTTGTGAGGTACCATGTAATCCTCAATCACAGCCTGGGATTGGGGCCATAAGCAATGTAATTTCATGCGTTTCAAATGCATGTTTATAACCGACAGCAGCAGCCACTGTTTTGTAATATGTTTAAACAAAGTATTTTTGTTTTCAATGACATTAAAGTTGATATTGTTAAAACTAGTCCTCAGAATTCCTCCTTAAAACCTGAGAGATCTATTGTTACATTTCACTCTAGAAATAAGCAGGCAGTGACAAATTTCTCCTTTGGATGACCCACACCTGTAATTGCCTATCAGATTTACACATGAACAACTAGAACTCATCATCAGCCTAAAGAACATTTTCCTCACCCTTCTATTCTTGAGACTACTTGTAATCACAGCTTTTACTTGCACTTATTGGAGACAGGTTTAGGCCCAGTAACTGAAGACATAATATCCAATCGCTGAAAGTTAATGTTTCACAGGAAATGAGCTGACATTATCATGCAAATTAGATGGCCTGAAGATAAAATCATCCACTTTGATTATGAGGGTGCTAGGTACAGAATTTTATATGTCTGATTTCTGTGATTGGAGTCAACAGCTGCAGTTTCTTTCAAAGGAGAGTAATATTCTCTTTTGTTTTATGAAAATTTAGGCTGATTCCAAGTTTAACAAATCTTATTATAGCTGAAGAAGGGGTAAGTGCCAAGAATATAACTGGTTTTCCATTTTGATCTACAGTTGCATTGTGAGTAGAGGGCTCAGTGCTGACCACCCTCAAATCCCATTTACTTTCTTCCTAAGCACCCCACGGAACCTAGCCTAGGCAGTCCAAATAAATGGAGAGAAGTAGAAATCACTATTTTCCCTTAATGGATCTCAAACAAGAATTAGTAGCAACTCCCTTCCACCACCACATATAAATATTGCTGAACAGGGGGGTTTCTTTTTGTGTCTGGAGACAAATGAAAACAAAAATGATTTTCTGAAAACATTTTCTTCCAGTTTTTATCATAAAACATGGTACTCCCATTTTTTAGCATTTGGCAGTTTTCTTAATAATTGTGTCTACGACCTGGTGTTTGCAAAATATAAGTGAAAAGAAAATGAAGTCTTACCTTTGTCAATGTGAGCCACCTTATAAGGTTTTAAGTTCAATTATTTCTTAGTAAATATCTCAACTATCTTTCCAGTGATTTGATATGCAATAGTGCATTTGATAATTTCAGCACATTCCTGTTATAGTATATTTCCTGATTTACCTTCACATTCAAAAGTCTCATTTTTCCTTTCTTTTATTTTCCCCCTTTTTAAAGAGCCCCTCTTTCTACTCTCCAGATCCTTTCTTAAGATTGTGCACAGGTAAACCTCTTTCATAAGGTTTACTATGTACAAACATATATGCCATTTTATACTACTGGTCTATTTATTGGATTAGCTAGAGGATTTGATGTGCAAGCTTAAGATGATATTGAAAACACATATCACTTCTATTGTAGCTAAGAAAATCAGCTTTAGAATTAGAGAGACCTTGTATCAGGCATTATGTATAGACCTTTAGCTTTTTATCATGGCTGTTCTTTGTTGCTATGGCAACCGAATTAACCATTTCATTAATATAATAGAATAAAACATATTTATTCATTTCTACACTCCTGGATAATCCACATTTCAGGCGTCAACACGTTTGTGTCCTTTCTCTCCCTAGCCCCAAATATCTCAGTGCTTCAAAAGGTTGTGGGGTTTAAAAAAAAAAAGCTATATATTTTATAATTAAATTTACCTTGGTTTCATTGGCTGGCTTCTGTTAAGTGTCCCCTGAGTAGAGAAACAGACTTCAGAACCAGCAACCTCTGAAAGCAGGAAAACAGTCATTTAACCTCATATAATAATGAAAAGCACTTGTTTCTGATCAGCCCTTTGTGCTAAGATTGACAAGATGTGTTCTATTGTAAATGTTAATGGTTCCCTCATCAATGTATGTTACCCAAAATGCTGCTAAGCCATAGTTTTAAAAGCAGGTGCAGTGATACACACTATATTAATGTGTTCCCAGTTGTGCCCACAGTTTGTGATGGTGAATGAGAGCAAATGTCCCATTGCGAGGAAATGTTAATTTCAAAAAGTCCACTGGTCAGCAGAAAGGAACCACCACTGCAGCACTATGCAGTGTGAGTGTTCCTTGCACATTTACATTTATCCTCTCTCCTCACAAAGTTCCATTTATACTGGTACACTTGGGGGTGGGGGGAAATTGATCCTTAGTTCTGATGGGCGTGCGCACAGCGCATCTCAGAAGAGAAATGCAAACGTGACTTCAGTCTCTCTTTTGCAGTACCTTCAGTGTAAGTCTGAGCAACTTAAAGACTGTTCTAAGTTACACTAGCTCCGAATGGACCCAAGGGACTGCTATGGGAGCTAAGGATCAGCCAGATATAAGAGACCCTGCTAATCACATCCCAGTCCTCCCCAAATACACAACACAACAACAACAACAAAGTGGTGGCACATGAACCTGCAAGCTCTATGCCACCAGCAGATCCCTCCCAGAACAGAGGGGGGGGGGGATCTTTCTGAAACTGGATATGCTGACTTTCCGACTGCTTGGCAGGTAGCAGACACCTGGTGCAGTGCAGGAGCTGAGCCATTGTTTTGTTGTTCTTCCAAAACATGTTTCAGTGCAAGATACATAGGAAGAATTTTATCTGAAATTTCTCTTTATTGCCAATGTCATGCCCATGGCCACTATAACCGCATTAGAGTTTGTTTTTGCTAATCTAGCACTAAAGTTAGTAATATGAAACTGAAGTTTTACTGGAAACAGGGCAGATGTATATTTGCAAAATGAGTTAATTAACTTCAAAGGTATAGGTCTTTTCATTAAAATGGCAAATCTTATTAGTAACAGCACACTAGGGTATTGGCTGCTATAGGACTGTTTGTTCATTTCTGTTTGAGTGACTGTATAAATTATATAATCTACAAGCACTGGTCAAATCTATATCATTCACTTATGCTGGGGTCTCTACTTGAATTACATTTTAACAGATTCCTCCCAGGCACTGCATTGTGTAAGAAATGTCCAGAGACTCAGCAGGTGAATGTTCATAATAATGAAGCTGGAAGGGTGAAGGATCGCATTTCATCCAGTGGTACAAGAACCTCAACACAAACACTCATCATGTATAGGAAAAGCACCAGTGCCGAATGCTCTCACTGACTTGTGTTGTTCAATATATAGTGAAGGCATCCTGCCAGCCACTTCGTAAAACGGGACTAATTTACTTTTAATATTGCAAAATGCTATTTTCTGGCCTTTTGAAACAGTAAACTGTACTTTCTAGTCATGCAATGGTAGGCTTGTGAATTCAGGGACAGATCCATTGGAACTATGACAATTAACACCAGCTGAGGATCTGTTCTGTAGTGATTAATAAAGAACTCATAAATCCCCAAATGTGATCTAAACCTAAATGTTACTTTTTTCTCCCAGAATTGTAATCACTATACGGGGTGACATACCTAGTCTGTTCTATCTTTTGTCCTAGCTATCGAACTACTCAGCATTGTAAAAAATAATAATCAAATAGTAATCATTCACTTTAGATGCATTCAACAAATAAGAGCAAGTCATTTTCATTGGCAGAAGGGGGAATTAAACAAATTTGTTGAAGTTCTAAAAATCAGACTCTTAATTTCAATGTCTCCTTTTGCCAGTCTGTAAAATGGAGGTAAAATACTGCATCCAGCACTTTGAATATGTATGAGGTATGTCAGTATTAAGTATGATTTCTTTTCACCGTTTGCTGCAAATCTTTTGTACTTATTTCTTGCTTGATATCAATGGTTTCTAAACCTAATTTAACAAAATGGATATGTAAGAATGATGTCATAGTTGTATTTTAATGTACTTTTAACTATATGCAGAAAGAAAGGATTTGCCTATTCATTCTGGCATGTTGCTTCCAAATGCCTTTACAGCCATTAAAATTATTTATGTATTTATTTGCACTGAGACAGTAACTACATATCCCAGTCAAGGAGTGAGCATGCCTTGTGCTAGGCACTTTACACACATAATGCAAAGCCAGCCCCTGAGCTCTTGGGCAACTGAGGTCTTGGGTTTGATCCTTGTGTGTGAGGCTGTTTATAATATAGCTAAGTAAATCATATTTCCCATTAAAAATAGTAAACAGGGACATTAGAGGTAAAGTAGCCTCATCAAAGTCCATGGGACTGTGCAGGATCAGGCCCCAAAATTGCATTCGTTGACAAATTGTATCATTCTGCCGGGATATGATATTCTTGGAGTTGCTTCCCTTTTCTGCACAAGAGGGCAGCGTTTCACTAAATCCAAGGAACGAGGAGCTCAGGAAGAGCTTTTGTCAGTTTGCAGTAAGGCTACCACATGCAATATCTCACTAATTGTTTGGATTTTCTAATTGTTTCAGTCACAAGTAATTTAATGCATGATGTAAGCTATTGCCTAGTTTACAGCTATTAACTAGCTATCTAAAGAAAGTATGTATCCCTAATGTGTCAGGAATTCCAAAGCTTGTTAACTATTTTCCTGTCAGCCCTAAGATTTGAGTGGTACACTGCAATCCAAATGTTTATAGTACTACTGCCATTTTATCGCCAATGTTACATAAATATTTGAATACCTTATTCCATTGTGGGTTACAGCTGTCTTTTTGTAATGAATGAAAAGTGTAACCTTCAGGTTATGATAGCGTACATGCTGCTGAATCGCTAAACTTGAAGAGATGTGTTTCTATGCTCAGATGTCTGGCTTTATCCTGATTATCATTCTATAATATGGATTGAGGCCATATAAGGAAAGTGGCTGGCATTAAAATGTCAGCATTTCCCAATACTTACCACATTACAATATCAGTGATACTATAGCATTTCTCTATTTAGTACTCAAAATTTACCAGCCATTAGCACACACGTGTATCAGAGCTATAGCAGTTATTATTTCCTATTTCAACTTTCTAGAGGCCATCACTGTATGTGGAAAAAAAATAATTTCTAGAGAGACAATTAAAATTATTCAGTTAACAAAATAAAATTGGTGACATCTTCATAAACTGTTATTGTTTTTATATATGCACTCAATTAGCCAGATTTGAGTACAAACAGAAATGAAGTGATTATATTATAGAAATTTCAATAGGAAAAGGATCAGGGCCTTATCATTTAAACAGTGGTGAAACATTTCTGAAAGGAATCTTCAGCAAACAAACAGGCTTACATGTATTCATCTGTTATACATTCCTTATAGAGTTACACATTTCAAACCCCTATTTCTAAGCAAGTTGATTGAGCAACAAGTGAAGAGCCATCACCAAGTACATTTGTCCACAGCAAATATCATAGAGCTTTCTCTATTAGGCTTCAAGCCAGGTTGTGAAGGAGAAACAGTGTCAGTAGTACTAATGTACCTTCTCCTGTGATCCCTGGATAAAAAGGACACATCTGTACCCATACCCTTAAAATGGGCCATTGCAGTTCACTATGGAAACTCACTGGATATTGCTGTCCTCCTGCAGCAGTGTGGTTTTTTGGGGGGTGGGTCAGGGAAATTGATGTGGGCTGAATACTTTCTAGAGGACCACACCCACCGGATGGGGCTGAGCACCTGCCTTCTTGGCAGAAGAGCCGTCATTTGTGGAGTATCACAAGGCCCGGTGCTCTCTCAAGTCCTAGTCAATATTTACATGCTGCCACTGAGTGAAATTCTCTCTCTCTCTGTGGGTTCAAATAGCACCAACATGGAAAAGATACTCAATATTGTTAATTCTTTATGCATATGTGAACACTGCCATTATCCATCTATCCCACTGTGTGGCCCAGAGCAGCAAATACACGAGGATGTGTAGCCTGAAATTAACTCCAAATGAAACAGGGTTATTGCTCACAGCAAAAGGGAATGCTTTCAAGAGCTTACTGCCATTATGATATCTTCATCAGTAAAGAATGTCCTCATGGGGCATCTTTTGAAGTCCTCAAAGTCTGCAGCCTCGTGGTTCTCTAAACTTCTCAGTGGCATTAGATTCTCACATAGCATTGGTCATAACATACGCATTCTGCCTCCTGTGACCACCTGGCCTGTCTGGGTGGCCTTGTCATATGTACTTTCATTACCTACAGGATAGATTATTGCAGTGCAAAATACTTTGGCTTGAAAACAGCCACCTTGAATATATTGCAATCAGCAGCACACCTATTCAGAAACATGGGTCTCAGCGAGCACATCCATGTGGACGGCGGGAAAATATTTTGGTTACAGGTGTTTGTCCTTCCTCTGTTGATAACAGGCGAGCATCCATCAGTGCCACTGATTCTTCTCTGATGATACCTTAACCATCTTTGAGTGCCCCACTGCTAAGGAACAATGAAACTAGCCACCTCTAGGGTCAGCCTCATGGACACGGGATACAGAGCTTTCTCAGCTGCAGGCCTAAGACCTTGGATTTCATTTCCATAAGAATTAAGAATGACCATAAACCGCACAATTTCCAGGTTCAAATGCATATTCCCTCTATGCCCTTGCTTGCCCATAGAGCAGTCCATAAATAAAGCTAGTTGAACATTTTCAATTTCTGAATTTTTTCTGGAAAAATGGGGGAAATTTTCCCACAAAAACATTAATGGGAATTTTTTCCCCCATTTTTCCAGTCAGTTCCACTCAGATCCACTAGCATCTCTAGACCAGAACAGGGGTGGGACTTTTCAGGCTGCAATCTAGAGCCAGCACTATGAGTCAGTGGCTGCATTATTTATAAGTGGAAGACAAAGCCAAGTGAAAGTAAACGTACTTCACCCACAAGAGATGATATTTTATTTAGTTTTTAGCATGGTGTTTGTGGAATATTAGTTTTTGTGTTATATACACAGGGCATCTTTTGACGCTGCAGTGACAACAGTAGTATTTGTCTGGAAATGCTGCTTTGAGGCACCTAAAATTTACATCCCATATCCTCTAGAACTGTTGCACTGAAAGTGAAAGGATCAACACAAACGATGAATGACACCTAGAGCATCAGTACAAGTTTTAGTTTTCATTACAAAATAAGGGCTGCTTTCAAAGTACGAGACTCGTCTTTTCTTTGGAATCAGTAACATCCATGTGCCTCAAGGGTAGTGTCTACAATTTATTTGCACTCATTACAGTCACTGCTATAACTTACTGATGACTCAGTCGCAAGACGTGAATAATGCAGTGCGAGTCACCGTAGCTCTTTAAAGTAAAATGTGGAGCCCACACAGCAGACTTTTTTTTTAATCTGTGTTTTTGTGTGTGGTGAAGCTAGGCACAGCCAGAATGTTAAAATGCAAAACAGTACCGAGGTCTTTTGCAAACCTCATCTTGCAATTCTACACATTCGAATGCTGTATCATTTCCTTTTTTAATTGCGTTGACTTTTGTAAGAGTTCACTGCAGCAATCCATGTATGTTTCCTCCCTGACTTTTATTATTCATTTAAATATCATGTTAGTTCCGTAGAACTATATGGAATAAACAGAATAATTCAGAAATACTACTGAGCTGATGCTACTCTGCCAATTCCCCTTTATCCTTTTGGAGTACAAAAGGCTGTGTTGGACTTCTTTACACCATTTGCCAAAACATGCTTTCAAAAAGACACAGGCACAAGTTTAACTTGATGTGGCAAGGTAGTTGGGGGTTATTAAGCCATGGGCAAGTATAGCGGAATGGAAGAGGGCATGTACAAGGAAGAGGCATATGATGATTTTGTGATGATTTCCTTCCTCATATAGCTGCAGATGATCAAACTTATTTTTAAAAATATTAGCACTATGAATTGGTGAGCGTCTCAAGTGTTAGTGTTTACAGATGGCCTAATTTGGCAGCCATAAACATTATGGGAATTAGAAATCTGGTGGGAGTTAAAGGCTGCCAATACTGAAGTATTACAATTAGGATAAACTACCATTCAATGAATGTTTATCACTTAGTACCACTACAAACTCCATACGGTGCCCTCCTGCACCAGCATCAGGTGTATGTTAATCACACTGCAGTTCAATCAAGCATCATCATTGAAGATTGACAGCTAGACTTCCTCCCATCCCCCATGCAGAGAGTTGGAATTACTGTATGTGTAATACAATTTATTTGTGGGCCTAAAGCCTGAGGAGAGTGGCACGTAAACAGATCAGCAGTGACTAAACAGTGAGCAAGGAAAAGAACAGATACATTAGGATATATTCCGGTCTGTAGATTATAAAGTTCCTCACTTGCTGAATATATTCTAAAGCACGACAGGATGTGTTAAGTGTGACAGATGTTTGATCTCTTTCAGTTGTGACCTATACATATTCTTTTGCTGGTTACCATTCGTAGTACCAGCTACCTATGTACCATTGCTGGTTACTGTTCATGTACCAGGTACCTATGGGCTCAAGAGGCAGGGACACACTTGGCTCAGCATCCAGAAGGTGTAGGGTGAACCACTACATTGGTCCACATTATTGCCAGAGAATCAACTGCACTGGGGGGACCTCCTGGCTAGCCTAGCTTTAGGACCAGTTTGCTCCAGTGTGTGCTGTAAAGTAATCACAGCACTAGGGAGATTCTGGCCCACTAAACTTTCAATAATCTGACTAAAGCTTCCTTCTGTTTCAGTTGCTCTGGTTTTGGACTCTTGTCTTCTGTGATTACACCAAACTCACTAGTTCTCCAAACCAAACCCTTTCAGGCCTTCTTTATAAATACTCATACATCATGAAAGAGCCCCAGATAGCACAGATACATTGGATCTTCCATTGCAAGTCTCCTTTAATCACTGTTATCTGCAAAAAAAACCCATTTGTGTGACACAGATAATATCAGCTTCTCTGCTCTTGATGCTTTTATGGTAAATTCAGACAGTTTGACGAGAAGAAGCAGTGTAGAAACCGCAGCGAAAAGCCCTGCCCGTTCAAACATGCCACGTGACAAAATGTGCTGGCCCCCTTTAAGACCAGGTGCCACCGAGCCTGAACAAGCCTAGGAAGGTATACTAGAAGTCTGCCAGTGAGGGGGTCAGAGTGAGGGGTAAAAGGCAAGTCAGCCACTGTAGGGAGCATTTACAAGGACAAGTGAGGCAAACAGCTGCCTTACTTATGAGACCCTTCGGGCAGGAGCTAAGGTAGAAATACCAGGCCTCGCCTACTTTCCTATGGTGCCTCCTGGTGGGGGAGAGGGAGTTGAGCAGAATCCTCTTCCACTAACTAAGAGCTGATTAAAGGACTGCTGGAGGAAGGGCTGAAGATTTCTGTGGGTTTGGATTTTCTAATTTCCTCTGGAAAGAAGAGGACTCTCTGGATGGGTCAAAGAAAAAAGCCTCTTCAAATCTCCTGTCTAGTCAGAGGAATATTTGCTCTCCGGTGAATGGAAACTAAGACAGCAGCTACACCTCCATGCTGGGCAGAATTATGCCACTGTTACATGCCCCATTACATTTAACATTTATTTTCTCAGACCCACAAATGATTTGATAGTGTTGTGAAAATCTCCATGAAGGATGTGTTGAACAATTTTGCAAACTACCTGGACCACCCATCAGAGTCCCACCTGCTGGAATAACAAAGATAGTAACTTGATTTTTTAGGGGAAACAGGTAAATTTAAGATCCACTGTGCAGCAGCATCTACTGTAGATAACGCACACAGTTTCCATTTCTACCAATGGGAGAACCTTCACACTTGTAAATTACTTGCTAATTATATTTACGGGAACTATTTCTGGGGGAAAAGGGGTAACTATGACAAACTAATGCATTCTTCCCATCTTTACATCATCAAAAACTGATGGCATGATGATGGTTTATCCAGCTGGGTGGATTATCTTCTTTAAGCCAATGAAAGACTTTTTTTAATGATCAGTTAAAAAATTAATGTAAAGGAAACTTGAGCATGAACCTATAAAACATCCAAATGCTATAGCAAGCATTGCAAGTAAGGCCTAGGCCTAGTGATGATAGCACATTATGAGTTAAACCCACAAAAAAGTGGCCTAGTGCTACATCTTACAACAGCTAGGTATGGGATAACATCATACCGAAAGCAAAAGATAGGGCTGTCACATCTTAAGATCTACACGTTATTGCTAATGACAAAGGCTACCGTGGCAATGACATTCTAGCATTACCAGGACTTAAATTATGCTCTCAAAATCCAAGGATCTACATCATAGATGGCCCCAGCTAAATGACACACACTAGAAATATTTGTTTATCCCATTTTTTCAAAACAAATTCTAACAATTATTTAAAAAACTAGCTTATGCATTATGCATAAACTTCATAAATGGCAAAAATTTTATGTGACCTGTTATTAATTCATTGTAATATTGCTGGTAAATCAGCTAGCTTCTGAGCTTCTACTAGCTGTGGCTAAAGGAGTTGGGGGTGGGACAGAAGGGGACCATTTGCAGCTCTGATTCTGGAGTGAGGTCTCTACTGGCCTCAGCTCCAGTCCACTTTAGAGCAGTCTCGATGGTGCTCTAAAATATACTGGCTGGTAACAGGTTGGTCACCAGCTAGAACTTGGAGGAGCATGGTCACAGCTCCTACATCAGAAGTTGCAGGGGAGTGGGAGTGCACTAGCTAGGCACTACCCAATGCAGATGGATACCTGGCTGTTTTCTGGCCCCTTTGTGACATTGAAGTTGCTCAAAAGGGGCTAGAGTGAAACTTGGAATCTGCTCCAATAAATTCAGTTAGGGACAGATCCTGTCTAATCCTCATGTGCAGCAGCCCACCAGATGCTAGAGTGGGCAGTGAGGCAGTAGAGCCCTACCTATTCTATTTTTTTCAGGTTCTTATACCACACTCATCACTGTATAATATGTGAGTATCTTCCATAGTGCATCAAGCAACATGACCTAGCACCTCTCTCGTTGTTGTTTATTCTCCAATTCTCTCCCTAGGAGAGAGGTGTGTGCAGTGGACTGTCTTGTTTTGGTTGTTTTTTTGTACATATACATGCTGCTATGTGTTTGCCTTTCTAACAAAGTCAAAGCAATGCACCTTGCACGTAGACCTTGTCTACACTGGTGGCTGTGTGTAGAGCACGTTTTAAGCTACACGTGGCAGTGAAAGGCAGGCTGCATCCACGCTGCAGTGTGTAGCTACATGTGGCAGTGAAAGGCTTTGGCGGGGGGGAAGTAGCAGGACACTACACTGCTAAAAATAGATGTGGGATGCAGTGCTTGGGCATGAGCTATCCGTGTAGGGTATAAACTCTAGCATTCTGGTGCATGTGTACTCTACTCACCTAAGCAATGCCTCACTGTTTACACTGTTATGTATACCCATGCTAGCTGGTGTGCACTGTCTGTACTCTACACACATCTGTAAGTGTAGACCTATCCTTAGAGTAGAAGGTGGTGAGATCTGTGATCATACTTCAATCCTGAGGAAGTTCACTCCATAGTCTCAGACTGACCCCTGAGAAAGCTCTGTCTCCCATACAGTCAAGCTTTACCCTTATTATAGCAAGTCCTCTTGTGCCAGAGCAGCGGCGTTATTGACTCAAATCTTTATCCCTGAGCTTTAGGTGGTCTTTTAGATACCGTTGGCCCAGACCATTGAGTGCTTTGAAGATAAGGACCGAGACCTTGAAATTGATTTGAAATTCTATAGGAAGCCAATGCAGAGAGCAGAGAACAGGTTTAATGAGCTCACCATAGCCTGTGTTGTTGAGGAAACTTGCTACAGCAATCTATACTAGTTGGAGTTTCCTAAGCAGTGAAGGCTTTTCCATGCATAGGCCCATAGAATGAGACTGGCAAACAGAAGGAAGAGGGCATACCCCATAAAGGCACTGGTTAAAGCAGCATGTAATAGGAGGTAGACCTCTCACCACATCAGGCAAGGAGGAGTGGAAAGTGTGTGGGCATGATGCTTACCCAAGCCAGGGAAAGGAAGTCAAACTATGCTCCTATATCTCACCCTTCCCCTCCCCATTACTTTAAATTTTGTCTATTCTAAAGGGGTGTAGTAGCAGGCACTCTATGCACCAGGGGGCATCCTTGAGTCAGAGTGCTTTCCATTGTGATGCCACACAGCTCCTTATAGCACAAATGGTATTTACTAACTGGTTACTGGACCTGCATGACACTACCTCATTACTGTATTTTAAACTAAAGAATATGGCCATTGATTTAAATCTAATATTTAGATACTCATTGAGTATGATGTACTGTACTGTGACTTCACTACTGTCTGACACTTTTGTATTTTTGTGAAATATATCAATTTGATGCTATCATTCTTCTTGAACTGTAAATATCAACCAGCACGTGTACTATATAGACTCTGAATAGATGTTAAATCCATAATCCTTGGGAAAGTCCACAGCATTTTGTTGCCAGTAAAAGGCTTCATTTACCTTTCCTTTTCTAGTAGCCGTTTCCATCACCAAAAGAAAGGAATCTCAGCTATGGAGTCTAGGCTAATAGACTCAGCAAGAAATCAGGTTCCATTATTAAACTAATTCTTAGTATGAGCCAGCTGATTTCTATGGACAACGGTGTGTGCAATTGCTAGGTGTAATGTGCAGAGTGAGTGCCAAATTGCCACACTAATTATTTCTGGGCTAATGTTCCCTATGTGACATAATAGCATTTGGAGAATGAGAACTAACCAACAAGTGAAGTGCTGAACTGAGAGACCAGTGATAGGGATTTCTGAGAAAGAGAAATACAGCAAATACTAAATATTCCTGGTCTTACTCCAACTCTCAATTTACACTGTAACAGGTTAATACAAGAACTATTCCACCTGGTCTTTACCTAACTTCGTATTTTAGATGCAATTCAAGCAAACAATTTCCACAAGTTATTGGGCTTGATGCAGGATTTACTGGATGCAATTGTGTAGCTTATGTTATTCATAAGGTCAGACTAAGTGATCATACTGGTCCCATCTGGCCTTAAACTCTAAATGAATTTCTTCACTCTTTGCACACATGGAGTTTGATGTGTTTTGCTTAATTCTGAAGTCTGCAATATACTGTATATTAAGAGCCTCATGCCACATAAAAATTATGTGAACCCTCTAATATATCTCTTTACATCTACCCTAAAGTCTTTCATGCTGAGTCAGTTTGTAATATATATGTATATAAGTAGCGGGGTGGTAACCCCACTCCGGTCCAGAGGGGCTGTGGCTGGAGAAAGCAGCTTTTAGGCTGAGCTGATTAGGGGAAGTGGCTGCAGCTGGGGCCACGCCCCAAACAGACTCAGCTGGCCCTATAAATGCCAGGGCAGCCAGAAGCTCAGCAGTCTTTCTCTAAGTACAGAGGGAGAAGGGTCTGGCTGCAGCAAGCTAGGGATGGTGTACCTGGGTGGAGCAGGGTTGGGGTGCTCCAGCCTGGATAGCCCTAGGCTATGGCCTAGCGGAAGGCCAAGAGGTACTGGGGGTTGCAGAGGGCAGCCCAGGGCTAGGCCAAGGCAGCAGGTCCAAACCCTTCTTACCGGTGATGAGTAGCCTATAGTGCAGTCTGCCCCAGGGAGTGGGGGCTAGTTGGTGACTGGCAGTGGCCTAGTGCTGAGGCAAGGTGGGGATAGTGGGTGGGAGTTCCCCTGGGAGGGGAGACCTAGTGTGTGGGTACTGCCAGGGGGCAGTACCCAGAGCAAGGGGGCTGGGGTCCTGGGAGGGACACGGGAGCTGGGAAGGAGAGGACAGGTGGATCACCAGCCTGCAGAGGGTGCTCCAGAGGCTGGAGAGCTAATTCCCTGGATGACCAGCAGGAGGCACTGCAGGGGTGAGTCTGGACCCCTACACTAGATATATAAAAATGCATCACATTCTATGAAATGGAATAGAAAAGAAAAATGTTTCTAGCCTAGTACAGGCTTTTTCCTCTTAATGCAGAGTTTTATCAAATTTAATCAGGCAACATAATTCTAGTCTGATGCTAAATTCTAGCACTTGTGACTAGTAAAAAGCAATAGAAAAAAGGATATAGGTTGGGTAAAACCATTTTCAGGTTACTTTTCCTTGTGTTAAAACCAGAATTTAAATGGGTTCATCATGTGAAGAAGACTAAAAGATTACTGAAAGTAGAATAATCTTAATATTTAATTTAAAAACACACTAATGTGGCTTTTGATTTTGAATATCTGAAAGACCATGAACTATACTTATATTTCTCTGGAAAATTAAGAGGGGAAAAAAAATCAGAGCTGCACTGGCAGGAATGTAAATGCTGTTTGCTAAAAAGTAAGTGATTCTGGCTTCTAGGAGTGGCCCACATTCTGTAGTAGGGACAACAGGCTCATGGGAGATGCCGAATTAACCCATGTGTCTTGACTTATACCTACAAATATAAGAGCTAAGACTGCAAACTGATTGTCTAGTTGTCCCATGCATAATGGATATCTACTGACTTCAATGGGAGTTAATCATACCTTATATGTGGAAGATCAGGCCCTGTGTCTTTAACTGCTATGGTTTGGCCTAACCATTGCAAGAATTTCAGTTGTGCCTGAACACAACATAGTGAGGTAACCATAATTTTCATTTCCATATCTCTGCCTCAATGACGTCAGAATGCTTTCTCCAAACATTAATGAATTAGGCATCACACAACCCCAAAAGGTGGAGTAGAAGCATTTAATTTTCATTTTGCAGGGTGGAGAAATTAAGGCCAAGTGACTTGTCCAAGGAAGTCTGTAGCAGAGCCAAGGGTAGAAACCATTCCCATGTGTTAAATACAAAACTATCCTTCCTCCTTGCATCCATTTACTGACTGGCCTTACTGGTCTGTTTTTAAGACAGATTAATTACATCAGTATGTTTCCCCTTAATCTATATTGGACAAGAATCTCTGCTATCCTTGGAACAGCACAAACCCAGACTATGGCCCAGTCTGTGATTGTTTAATGCCACATTATGTATTTTTTCATCTATTTTGCATGTTCCTAGACCTGCTGTTAATCAGAGATGTTTTGAGACACTGGCTGCCAGGCATAGCAGCTGTCATCAGTCCACAGTAGCTGGTCAGTATATGATTTTAAATTACTCACAGGAGGGGGCACCACACTGCCCTGCATTCACACTGTTCACAGCTGGATAACTATGTTGGCAAAACCCAACCTACTCTTGCATTTTCCATTAATAAACACCAGTGAGCAGCTATGGTAGAGGCCAGAAAATAATCTACCATTGTTAGGAATATCACAAACATTTCTCACAAATACGTCCATCTGTAATGTAATACTTAACTCTCAGCAGAGACAATTCTTTGATGCATGTTATGTCAATTCACATCAAGTGCCTCTAACCAAATGCATTACTAACATTCTCCCTTTTGTCTACAGTAGCCGTCCTTTAATGTAAGAAGAGGCCCTTGTTTACTAGCAGTCCTCTTCAGCTGATGCCAAAACTGCTTCACATTACTTCAGTTTCCCACCTGTTAAGACAATTGTTTCACAATTGCCTCAGACTCTCATGAGTTCATCAATTGTTTATCCTGTCCAAGGATAATCTCATTATAGATAATCTTGTTTACCTGACATACTGTTCATAGGACAATGCTATTAATTCACTCTTCCCTCCTCCCCACACATTCCAACCCTTTGAAGGTTTGCCACCTAGGACCCATCATATAACTGAATTCCTATTACATACCATGCGCTAGTTTCACAAAGGGAATTTCAATGCCTAACTCCTAGGTGCCCTGCTGCCTTGTGGAAGTCACAGCCCCTAGTTAGGAGCCCAGAGTCCCCAAGCATTGCATGGGGAGAGTTGGTCACCTAAGAAAGGGATTCACAGAAGCTGGCAATTTGACCCAGGAGCTGCCTCAATTAACCAGGAGTGATATGCAGAGGAAAGGAGTGGAGCTCAGGGCCCAGATCCACAGGGAGTCTGAGGTACTTTATCTAAGGTGGGGATTCTCAGCTATGAACCCATGCCTGGAGTTAAGCCTCTACATCAGGCCAACTTTTTTTTTTTGCAAAGACACAGGCACACCTCTCCCTCTGTTATAGCCCAATGGTTAGGCCCCTCACCCAGGATGTGAAACAAGTTCAAATCCCTGCTCTGCCTGATTTTTTTTCATCAACAACTTGAACCCAGACCTCCCACATCTCAGGTGAGTGCCTTAACTACTAATCTTTTACACACATTCACTCTGGCCATCAGCCCCCAGGATTCCTGACCTGCTCACTTCCTCCTGACTCTTCAGGTTTCCTTTACTTGCTTAGGATAAAGCTTTTCTAGACAAGCTATAATCAAACACAGGAAAAACAAACAAGGTGGATGAGGTAATATCTTTTATTGGATCAACTTATCTGTCCCACCAACAGAAGTTGGTCCGATTTAAAAAAAAAAAAAAAAATATTACTTCACCCACCTCATCTCTCTGATATCCTGGGACCAACACGGCTACAACAAAACTGCATACAAAGTCTGTTAATAGTATTTGCCCTGAGAACAAAAACTTTTCCCAATCTGGCCACCCTGGACTGCTTCCCACTCCCCTAACAGTGGGGATTGTTACAACTTTGTCCTTGTAAACATTACAGGCTGGGTTTCAGGGGGATTAACAAGCCCCAGCAGTTTATGAACTGTGTCCTTTAACTCTTGCCTCCCCAGCCTGGAACCCCAAGACTTTTTTCCACTTGGCTACACTACCTACAACCCCAAGCACCTGGCTACTACGTAGATTTTTTTTTTTTTTTAAAGGAATAAGTTTCATGACTTAAATTGTAAATAATAACTCTAAAGCTCCCTTGCTATGAGGGTAATCTCTTGAAAGCAGTAACTGTGCTAAGACTTACTGAGCATGATTTATTAGAAAAAGATTTTCAGAAAGCCTAAAGTAAATCATATTAATAAATACTAATTTATAACATACAGCTTCATCCACAAACAGTTATTTAAAGTTAGTTATGATTTTCCCTACTATCACATAATCCGTTTGCTAATTTCTTCCACCTATGACATCTTGTTTTAAAACTATGGCCCCAGTCCTGCAATAAGCTTCATGTGAACAGACCCTCTACCTGTGTGGAGCACCAAAGAGTGAAATGGGATTCTGTATGCGCTCAGGAATCTCACATTACAAAGCTCAGTGCAGAGTCAGGGCCTGAGACTTTAAACCTTTCGAGCAGGGACCATCTTTTGATGTGTTTCTACAGCACTAATACTATGGGTTTCCAACTGCATTGGAGCCTCTTGTCATGCCTACAATGCAAATAAATAATAGAATAAACCCACACAATAGTGACCACCACCTCCTTTTTTGTCACTGAGAAATAAGTGCTTGTGTTAGTTCTCAATTTTTTTAAATCTGTGTGACAATTCATGTTAATAGCACATTAGATTAAATATTAGTACACATTATCCATCATTATTACAAATCTCTTGCAGAACTTTCTAATTTCATTTTGATGGGCAATATGAGAAAAACTAACTGTACAACCCTTTCACAGCAAATTCTGCCAGCAATCTACAACCTGTTGGAATTCTCATTCTTATCTCTTATTCCTTCTTTGTTCCTTTCAGAGTGTGCTGTGAAATGAACAGCTCAGCTATAGTGTAAAGTCAAGCACAGTTGAACATTCGTGTTCAGATTATCACAAAGAGTCTATAAAACCAGTAACGAACTCATTGCTACAGATTTCCCAACATAGATTTAACAAACCCTCCTTCTAAATTGGTGTGCCTGTAATTGAGAAATGAATGTTTTTCATAAGCCACTCCCCACTGTGATTGAAAAAAGGAGATAAGATTATACTTGGTGGGCTCAATTCTGCTCTCAGGCATACAGAGGCAGCTCCAATAGGAGTACCAACTTCAATTGGGAGTTGCACCCATGTTCTAAAAGGTAGAACTGTGCCAGGGTCTAGCATAAGGAAAAACAGGATTATGCAGAGTATTGTCCTTTACTACCTATAGGGCCCTCTTAAAATACCTTTGTTGGTTTACTCTTGAAACTACATGCTCCCTAACACAATTAAGTTGAATCGGGTTAAAACAGAAATCCAGTTCAGAGGATTTCATCACAAACCTAGTTTGACTGAACTAAACTTCAGATGAATCAGACAGCAGTAATTTAGAAAATATGCTCACAGCTGAAGACAGCTGGAAAGGGCAAAGCATTCCTACAGGATATAGGACATGCTCAGCAGGAGGGAATGCTTTGTAATAGAGGGGTCCTTGTTCTCTGCAGGATTATGCAGCCTGAAAAATTCCTCACTGCAGGCCCTGTAGGAAAATTGTACTTTTCAGTTGTCTCCTCAAATAATAATAATAATTCCAGACAAACTCCTTTGTCACATCTCTTTTTACAGCATAGATCATTTTTCATTTTGCCATATGGCCCTTGTCTCCCATCCTACCTGGCAACAGCCTTTACAGATAGAGTTATGGTTCTACCAGGCAGGAAGCAAAGATCTGTGAAGCAGAGATGGTATAGGACACAGAACTTCATCTTAGTTCTTTGCCTTCTCCATGCTTGACTCACGAAGCAGCAGCCACCTCTCTCCCTGCTAATCCTATCTTCCTCTTTCTTTTCCCTTATAGGAAACCAGAGTGAAAGATGAGAGAAGAAAAACAAAGGAGACCCAAGCAGCATTAAGTGGGTCCCCACTCTTTCCATGCCTGCGCTATCCAGGATCCTAGGTACAGGAAGAACAGCTGCAGAAGGGAGACCACATTCCTTCTATGCTCTATTCTGGGGCAAGTTACTGCTTTGTTCTCTTTTTAGAAGGGAAAACTTCTCTTATGACTGCTCCCCAGCGTAATCCCATTACAGTGTTATGCACTGTAAGTGGTTGTGCACATTTGTAGTTGATAATCTGAAGACAATTGATGTGGAGGCACAGCTGTCACTGAGGACCTAATATGACTCGCAGAGCCTTTATTACTGGTGATGCTGTGAAAGATGGAAATAAATCAGTTTGCTAGTCAGATGTATACTGAGTATAAGGGGGGCAGATATATATTTCTGTTGTAAAATGATGAACTCTGGAATGCAAATCAGTAATATCACTGAATGACACTTTTTAATGATAGAACTACACTTTAAGACCTTGGACTCTTGAATCTCACCAAGTCCCTGATGTCTTTTGCATACATTAGAAAATGATTACTCCATACATGGCCTCAATTCCAACATGGACCTCAGCCTGCCCAACACTCCTTAGGCAGGTCCTGGATATAAATGCTTGGCTTTGTTGGGAGCTTTCCATAAAGTATGTAACATTAGGGGCTAGGTCTTGAAAACCATCAAAAATGTGTTACATAGTTTATAGATTGTCCTTCACCTATATTCCTATTTGGAAATACTTCCACATTCCTTGTTTCTGGAAGCCCTGTAACCTCAGTGCCTCTTTGCGCCCCCCCCCCCCACCCCCAAAAAGTGTCTTCCCACTTTGCTCTGACATCTTGGATGTGGCTTCTGATGAATCAGAACCAGAAGTTCATTGATTCCTCTCCTACACATGGGAATATACTCTTCCCCACATGGCTTTGAATTGTACTTTTCCAGCATGCAAGGTGGATAACAAGTTCTTGCCATCCTATGTTATCATGGACTTGGTCATTGTTCTCAAGTCACCTAAGGTTTTATTGTTCAGAATTGGGTAGTTATATCAGGTGTTTTGTTCTGGGCCCTGTGAATGTGAGTGAGTGTGAATATACTAAGGATCCTATTTTGTGCATTTGTAAAGAGCCCATCATGTCGATGATGTATTTAGGGGAGATGCTAGAGCTAATGAGTATCAATGTAAAAGCATTAGATAATTGACTTAAAAGGTTGTTTTTATACAAATAAGGACATATGTAAGCCACCATCATTTACTGTTCTAAATTATCTATTCAGTGTATGCAAGACCAGATTCAAAAAAATCTGAGGTATCTCTTAGCATCTGTGAATCTAGCTAGAATCTGCAGTTCTAAAAAAAAAAAAAAAAAAATTAGTAGAAGCAAGCAATTTAGCAATCACTGTAGATAAATATTTACTTTGCTAAGAAATTTAATTTCTACTCTAAAATGCAGTTGTTTGGTTTTGGCTATCTCATCTCCGCAAATTGAGCAGGGAAGTAAGGGATTTCCATTGAATTAAGGAAGATAGAGTTATAACTGATAAACATAGCTGGGAGAAAACATTTTTGTTTTCTCTATCTGGCCTTCAGTTACAGTTTTGTATTCATGTTAGTACACTAGACAGATTTAAAGAAAAATCAAACTGTAATATATGGTAATTTAATGAAGGTGCAGGATGGTTTGCTATGACTTTCTGTAGAAATGCTGGCAACTTTACTCAGTCTCTACGTATTAGCTGTTGTAGCTAAGTATGAAACACAAGTACACATTAGTTTGCATCCCCAAGTAGGAAGAGAAACCAGAGGGGAATATAAACTTTTTTTAATGGTGACACAGACTACAAGGTTTTGTTATGACAGACGCTAGTACTCAAAGTATGTTGCAAGCACTCTGCCTCTTGGTGTATCTGTGGAATATTTGGTGTGTATATATCAAGACAATACAATGTTGATTGGGGTCAGAACTGAAAAAGAACCAGATATTCTCTTGAATAGCTTCCTACATTTTATTATAGTGCAGCACCCACCCCTAGTTTGTAAACTTCTGGGCATGGGTTGCTCACTGAAGGATTAAAATCCATGTGCATGTTATATAACAGCCTGGTATATGGATTTGCCAGCTCTTTCTCGGACCCAAAGTTTGGGCTGGAGACCAGAAGCCGTGCAAATAGTGATTTAGCTAAGAGAAAAGCAGAATAAACAAGGTAACATTGCCTTTGCTAAGATATGCTTGGTCAGTAGAAATGCCAGATGTTAAGGCAATAACTGAATAATTGTTTCATCCAATGTTTCAAATTGAACAAAGGATCCCTGTTCCTATTGTGTTTCTCCTGAAGGAAAAACAGTCTTCCCACAGATCCAACCTTGAGTTTATGAAAAATCGGTACATCACTATAATGATGTCATCCTTCCACCTGCCTTCCAAGGGACCAATGCTCTGCCTTAAGACATAAAGGAGACAATCTCTATTTCCATATGCTTTCACTGTTTCTTTGCTTTATCTCCTAGGAATATACCTATTGGACAATCAAAGGAGTTGCTCCGTTCCTATAAACGCCAAATCAAAATTAATCATATATTTTATATGAATAACATTTTATCAAAGTATTAAATGTTAACTTGCTAACTTAAGACCATGGGCGGAGACATTGTGTAACCTTTTAACCACTGGCTATTGTGCTATCTTGTCTTGCTGCAAAACCTATCTTGGGGTGAGGAACTGCCTACCCCATTACCTTCCCCCCACCCATGGAAAATCTATATATTCTATTGTAATCAATTAATTGACGGTGTCTCTAAGCCTAATAAGCCAGGTGACACTCCGCCAGCGCTGTGTGTAATAAACGCCTATGCTTTGACCTCTACGTGGTGTGGATTTATGTCCTTCACTCACTTACGCTCAGCATGTACAATCAAAGCTGTAAACTAGAAGAAAAATGTAAGGGGATTTGCGTAAAGTTGAGCAGCAAGTCTCAGCTGAGGGCACAAATATGATAAATTAAGAGTGATTAGGGTTAGTGACATGCAGAACAGGCTTAGTCAGACCAGCTATCTTTCTATCCTAATCCTTCCCTGCACCATTTCTTTCGTGTTCAAACATGAGAAATTTTTCTTTTAATTTCAAGGAAGTTAGGGTTGTTTCTGGGTTCCCCTCTTCCCTTTAAGCACTGAGTATGACAACACACCAGCCTGTGCCTTAACAAAGTCTTATCTGTTGTCAGTGATGCAGAACATATTGCTTCAAATGCATATACTTCTAGGGATGATATCCCTCCCCACTGACATAAAATAGAGCATTTACTTCCTTTGGCATGTCTGGAAGATAAATATGTGAAGCAAGGGTAATGCATGAAGTATAACCAGAATGCTGCTATTTCTGTTTGCACATTTCATATGTTTTCTAGTAATAAAGCATGGAAATGGCTCAGGGATGCTAATGTCTCCAACAGATGGCATGATAGTCTTACCCACATTTCAGAGACATTTTTCTAGATGGAAGAGAAGCAGGAGCAACATGAAGAGCACTAGAGGGTCAAAATGTTATCATACCCATTAATATCAATGGAAGGAGGAATGAGAAATAGAGTGTTTGCGTGTCACTTACTGTGTCAGTGAGGCTAGAGGCCAGGAGAACATTGTGTACTTTAAAAATGGCCACCTGGTTTGTATTTTTCTTTTAAAGAGAGAGATCTTCCTTGTTGCCAAGTATGAATGAAAGACTTATTAGTAGAATAGTGGATATCTGTGAAACAATGTGATGTAATGGATCTTGAAGAAATGGACAGGGCTGTCAATAAATTATGTAATGCATAAGAGGGTGCATGTGTCCTTAATTTGGGGTGTTTCTTACAAGGAGTAAGGGGCTCTTGGGGAAAAAATCACCCAGAAAATGTGTTATGTAATTTATGGACAAACCTCAACTGGATTGTTCTTTAACCAAGAAATTCTGAAGAGTGCAAAACATGCAAGATACTGTTTGGAAAGTTTCACATGCAAGAAAAGCAAAGCAAATGCTCCTAGACTTTGTCTATACTAAAAAGTTGTACTTCTTTAACTATACCAGTATATCTAGAGTAGTAGAACACCCCTGCTCTCTCTCCCCCCAGTTTGGACACAGTTATATCAGTATAAAAGTGCTTTATAGCAGTTAAGCTATTCCCATACAGGAAGAAGAATAAGCTATACCAGTATAAATTGCCTTTATGTCGACATAACTGCATCCACACTAGGGGCTTTGCCAGTATATCATTACAAAAGTCACACCCCTAACTGAAATAATTATAGTGGTACAAAAACGCTGTATAGACCAGGCCTTACAAAAGTAGATGACCACTATAGACAATACAGAATCCTGATGTAGCTTGGTGGATCTGATTGCCAGCCTGCTGGGACAAACAGTTGACCATGCCCAATTCAGTCTGTAGCCCTCTCCTCAAAGCTTGGCTTGTTCTTTAACACACAAACATACAAAAAGTCTGAATGTATATTGGGGAGGTGGGGTCGGAAGGGGACTGGGACAACAATAGCAACTATCTTATTTTTCAGCTAAGTTTGTGGAGCCTTCTAGATTCCAGTAGCTTAATGTACTGGACTTTCCTCCAGCCTAGGCAACATTCTCAGGGCTTTCCTGCCCTCTCACAACCTTCTGCATCACCCACAAGAGTGAGCATTCCTAGTCCTCTCCTGCTCTCCACCAGCCTTGTGACTCCAGGGCCTTTATTTACATCCTCTGGCTGGAAATCAGACCCAACTGCTATATGTTTTTCAGCTCAGTCAGATGATTCCCAGCACTTGCCTGCTGGGCTTCCCTCCAAAACAGGGCCAGCTGTACTGTAGTACAAACTAGGGCCACAGATCTTGCACCAGAATCTATTAACATGGAATCTGAAGCACCCACAGAGGCCCATTAAGGTCAACAAAACTCTGTAAATGTGCAAAGGACCATGCTAGCTCATCCCAATGGAAACTGACAATAGAGCACTGCAGTGGGGACTGGGATCCTGCAGGACCTGCTGCCATAATAGCAGGAGCAGGATAAAAATTCAAGAAACAATGCAGGAGCGGATGAGAGTGGGAATTGCAGGGCGGGATTAAAAAAAAAAATCTAGTCCTCCTGCATCACAGACAACAATGTGAACCGTCCGGCCACCAGCTGCTGCTCTGTGGCCACCCAGCTCTGAAGGCAACACCACTGCCACCAGCAGCAGCTCAGAAGGGTGGTAATGGGGGCTCTCGCTGTCTGGGCCTGAGGATGGTAGAGAATGGGGGCTTCCCATTCCCTTTGCATGAGGATGCAGGGTCTCTCCAGCCATTTGCATAGAGGGTTAAAGGTTTCTAATCTCTTTGGGTGGGGAAGGGGAGATGCAGGGGCCGCTCGTCCACTTGTAGGGATGCATAAGGACTCTGATCCCTCTGCATGGGTGAGTTGGGAGGGTCGGGGATTCCTGAAAAACATACGTGGAGCCTATTTTTATCATGATTCCAACTTGATACAAACTGCCACAGTTATGACCATTACATACACTACAGTAGGTGCTCTCTACAATTTGTACACTTGTCTGAGATTCAGGATTGTGTGGGTCATGCTCATACCCGAGTGGAGAGACTAATACATAATGTTTTGCTTGTGGAGGCATCACTGTAACGTATATATGGAATTTACAGAAGTGAAAACTGACCACCACTCATACAAAATCAAAAAAACTAACATGAAAGAAGGATCACATTAACTGAAATGTCTTGGTACAAGAGAGCAATATATAAATTATTATGTGTATAAGGATTTCTTTTGGAAATAAACACTGGGCTTGATCAGAGAAAAACTCCCACTGAAATAAGTGAGTAAGGACTAAGTACAGACTATAGGACTGAAATCTACATATAAAATTTTACTGTTATTCTTGCCGCTCCTGTTCTTGTATTAATTAATTTCCTTTTGGCTTGCTCTTCCTTGTTCTCTTTCCTCTTTATATTATTGTCTAATTTAGTGGTAGTAATATTTACTGAATACTATTGCACCTTTGTACTGTTATAATTTCTGAAGAAATATGCATATTTTCTTTTATTAAAAATATACAAAGATAAAAGTTATATAAAGAAAGCTGAAATACTGCAAACAATTTGCAAGTGACAGCTCTTTCATCTGTACCTTCTGCTGACATTAAGTACCAACGCTGCCTCAGCTTGATCCAATTATTGTACTGTGTACGTTATCACACTGCCCATTTTTTTCCCTTTCCTGTCCTCAGATCTGAGCCTCATTAAGGTAAAATCTGACAGGTTCAGTCAATGCTAAATTAAAACTCCCGGGTTATTTTTCTGTTTGGATACAACTTTAGGCCCTATGAACTTTCATTCAAATAAAAGGGGATGTGTCAGTATACAAACCAATCTTGTATTATTTTCATTCCTTAATGCATTTGTACAGTTGACAACAATGTCGCTCTTCATATTATTTCCTAGAGAATTTTGCCCACTATGGGGACAAAGTAATTCCCTTGCAAAAGTCTTCCAATGATCAGATAATAAATTGCAACAATATTTTCTGATGCACTGAATTTTTTTTTAAATAATTTCTGCCATTCTGACATGTCATAAATAGCAGTGGCTGATAATAAAGTCACTTGTAGTGAAAATTCAGCTGTCTTTCCTTTGGTAAACTTGACTCACATTGAACTTGACAAGGTTCCTGTTGCTTACTAATCATTCTCCTCTTGGACTTGTAATGTACTATACAAGTTGCCGCTCAAATATGACAGGAAACAGGCTGCAGATGTGTTTTCCTTGTGAACAGTCCCTTGTTAAAGACAATAAAGAGTGTTCTAGTGAAGAAAAGTTTCAGCTCTGTGCCTCCAAACAACAGGGCAAATGCTTGTAAGTGGCTCACATTTTAATCTATGATTCACACATTCATTTACCACTGAAGAGTGAGAGTTAACCTTTTATCAGGCTCCTCCTCCTTCACTCATATGGTGAAACTCATCTCACTGCATCTACTTGCCACTTCAGGGTTCTTGTTAATGTTTCCCTTTCGTGCTTTCTTAGGTAGACTGTAGATACCCTCCCCAACTGAGATGAATGATTTATGAACATAGCCATCACCCACTCTCCCCAGTATATTGTCAGCAGCTCACAGGATATTTAGCTTTGGCTTGCTGGTAACCCAGTGTAGTGTGAAAGATTCCCAGGTACATAACTAGCCCTACATCTTTGTTCTTTCATCTCAACATGTATTTTCTCCCATCTTTTTCGTGGCTTCAAAACACTTTTGTCATTATCGGTGGTATAAAACACCGAGTTTTGCTTGTCATGATGTTTGTTGTGAAATGGATAATTTTCACTGGGGGGGGGGGGGAAGGGAAGGGAGAGTCAGACCAAAATCAAGATATGGGGGGGAAAAATCATATGATTTGTTACATTTGGAGACATTTACTAAAACTCCAATGAATTGTACTTATGTAAATTCATGGGAAAAAAAGTAGTAGGGTGGGTAATGGGAAAAATCAGAAAACACTCTGTAGCATGCAGTGAGGAAACTAAATGAAAGCAACAAGAGGAATGCTAACACCACCAAAAATAACTACTTCCTCTCAGGAACCTGAGCACCACCAGCTACTTGCTTGATTTAATCCCAACATTAGATGTTCAAAGGCACAAAGGACATTTAGGGCCCCAGCTCTCTCTCACGGACCTTCAGTGAGCATCAGGGGCCTCACTGCCCTTTATGCCTTTGAAATCTCCCCCTACTAAATACAGAAGTAGTAGGGAGAGTGAAAAGGGAGACCTGAAACATGGTGCTAGCCTTGTTGCCTCAGCTTCCTTTCCCTCCCCCACCCACTTGTTTGTTTCACCCACCTGTTATAGCTGGTCTTTTTATACTATAAGGTCTTTGGGACAGGCACTGTCTATATACAGGTCTGTCCGTTGTGCCTACCACCATGGGACCCTGTGAGGGGGTGCAACACAGCACTGCAATGCCTTCTTGTAGCCGATACAGGAACTAGCTCTGGTAGCCAGTGTGTCTTGCTCTGGAGGTGCTCTATGCATCACCTCTTCTCCTGGACCCATGTCCCTCCAAGGACTGCAGTGCCCTCTGGCTGTGCCACACTCTGTGCTCCCCCTTCCAGGGGACGTCTCCACAGTCCCCATCCAGCAACTTCTTTCAGTGGCAACCCCAGTCTACTGTCTAGCCACTTCCCCAGTGGCAAGTTGGGGGGACCTGGGCCCACCCACTACTCCAGGTCCCAGCCCAAGGACTCTGTAGCAGATTACTTCTTGCAGTGCTCCAGGGGTGAACTTACAGGACTTACCGGTACTGCCGGAGTCCTGAGGGGGCATGGCCTCAACCGGAAGAGGCGGGGCCTCTCAAGATTTAAAGGCCCTGGGGCACCGGCTGGGGCTGGTGGGAGCTCTGCGGGGAGCTCTGGGCCCTTTGAATTCCGGCCCCAGCCCAGCCGCTGGAGCTGCGGGCGGGATTCAAAGGGCTGCGGCGGGGAGCTCTGAGCCCTTTAAATCCCAGCCCGGCTGCCGGAGCTGCGGGGTGGGATTTAAAGGGCTCTGGGCTCCCCACAGCTGCGGGAGCTCCGAGACCTTTAAATCCCAGCCCCAGCCCAGGCGCCAAGCTGCGGGCAGGATTTAAAGGGCTGGGGCTCCCCGGCAGGGAGCCCAGAACCCTTTAAATCCCCACCACGGAAGCCGGTGAGGTCCGGCACGATGTACTGGCTCTTGCCGGTATGCCGTACCGGACCGTACCGGCTTACATTTACCTCTGCAGTGCTCCCTCCAACTTCTCAGTAGATTTCCCCAGGCTACTTCCCCATGGCCCTAGCACGCTCTTTGCCCTTGCCTCAGGGTCTCAACCTGCAGATCCCTGTGGCCTGCCAGGAGCAGCCTTTAGCTCCCCGGGTCTCTGCCTGCAGCACTGCTCTGTCTAGAGTGCACGTTGCCTTCAGCCTGGAAGGTAACCAGTCCTCCTCCCTCCTCAAGCTCCAGGGAGTGACTGAAGCTGCTCTGCTCTGCAGCCCTTTTTATACGGGCCTGCCCAGCCTTGATTGGCTGCTCCTTGAAGCCCTTCTCTGATTGGCTGCCTCCGACACAGCTACCCTAGGGCTGTATTAACCCCTTAGAGCCCAGTGTGGGGCAGGCACCCTACCACAGCCCCCAACCTGGCTGAGGCATCTACATGCTACTATACTGCTAAGATTTAATAAGAGACCAATCATTGCTAGAAACAAACTGCCATGGATAACACTCGAGCACATGGACCCCTAGGGAGGAATGATGTTGCAGCCACCACCAAGACATATTTTCTCATAAGCAAAGGTATTCAGTAACAAACAAAAGAAATCAAGTCTGGGCCTTTCCTGCACATTAGTTTTAGCTTAAAACAAATGGCTAAGCAAACTGGCAGCATAGGTGATGTGAAATGTCAGCTATAGACAGCACCCAACACTCAATCAAACTTCAGCTTTGAGTGCACCAAGCTGTGATATTGTCTGGTAGACTAAAACACCACATAACTTCTACAATAGTCACAAATGAACTACTACAGTTAATTGAGTCACTGAAGTGAGTAGCCACAGTGAGTAAAATCAGGCTCAGGGCAAAGGTGTCCATTTTTTGGAATAGTAGTCTCTTGGAATTAGAGGTGTGGAGATAACTCATTTGGGTATCTGACAGTGGCTTCAGCCTCAGTGGAAAACTGATCAGAATAAATAATATTTTGGTGTGGGCAGCTAAAACAATCAGAGCTCAGTGGTGGACATGGCCTTCTCTGATCCAGGCATTGTAGCATTCATCACTGTGCAAGGTGTCCTTCGCCATTTAAAGTGAGGAGACCACATTACAAAAATCCAGCAGGGCCACTGGCATTCCTTTTAGCAAGCTAAGCAGAGAGGTAACGGTTTGAAGGGAGGTTCCTTTTCATCAGATTTTAGGCCTACTGGCAGTGTAGTGTGAAGAAGCTTGGGCCACTGCTGCCTTTGTGTACTTGTGCTATTAATAAATAAAAGGCTTCAGCCCCCAGCATAACCAACCAGTACCTCCCATGGGCACTAAGTTCACTTTGTAAAGGAAAATAATTACAAATGAGATGCAGGTCAAGCCCCTTTGGGCCTCTAGTGTGTTCTTCCCCAGGCCAGAATCTGGGAACCAATCCCACAGTGAGTCACTTGACCAAAGGGAGACCATGAAGCTTGTGGAAAAACATTATGCTAAAAAGAAGGAAGTTAATTACCCTGATGGGGGATCAACTTATCTTATTTTCAGGACCGTTTTTCAGCTGTGGCCACATTCCTCACTACCGGACCTTTCGCGCCAGAGGAAGAAGTTCTTTCTCTTTGTTGCTAATCATCTAACATGCAGTTAACAGCCTTACCCTTGAGAATCTGTCTGTAGCATTCTAGGTCAGCCTCACCCTGTGAGAAGAGCAGATGTGGTGTCTTTGAATGTGGGATCTAAAAAAAAAAAATAGCGTTGTACTCTGATTCTTTCTCGTACTTTATGCAGGGGTCATCTTTCATTGTGACCAACACGATGTCCACTAAAGGCCTTGTAGCTACATCAGCTACTTTAAAGTATCCCTGCATGAAGCAAAGGAAAGGGATGATCTCATTCACTTTGCACACCACTTCTATAGACAACTTTAAAAAGGAGTTTCATGATGGCACACAGACTTCCCCAAGTCTCTGCTGAGCCAGGAAAGCACCAATAGTCCTGCAGTGTCACTTAATCACATCTTTGTATCCAGAATCAGAGATGAATAGAGGAACAACATTCTACCTGGCTAATACTGTGCCTACTGTTTGAGAAAGAGGCAGGTTGTTTTGCATCTGCAGTTTTCACAAGGTATGACTGGTGTAAGGGAATGTAAAAAGAAAAGATGTGGAAACCCCAAAGTTCATACCAAACTTTCCCCTGTATTGATCCTCATAGTACAGAAGAGTCAGAACTTGGTTGAAATTAATGTAATTTGCATTCACCAGTCCAAGTAGACAGTTGCCATTGCCTGATGAGCTCCCAAAATGATTGTGATATCATAGTAGGGAGTGCATCTAACCACGTTCAGCTTAGAAGTTTGGTTCAGGCCCTCATTGCTTGCACTAAAACTACAAAAATTGGATCTTGTTCTGAGCTCAGAGTATGGAATCCAGTATCCTGTTTCTGATTCAAATCTCGAGTCAGAACTGGCAGCATGCTGTGTGCATGCAATGTTTTCCCCTACCATTATATTTGGTAAAGAATGTATGGACCTCAAATACAAAAAATTGTTTATCCACTCAGCTTGTAGGGTTTTGGTGGAGGGACTGTCTTTGTTATGCGTGTGCACTGTGCCTAGTACAATGGGGCAGCAGCCTCTAAGCATTACCCCAGTAATAAATGTGAATTGTCCATTCTTGACGGCAGACTATTGGCACATGTAATTTGCAGATTTATATTTTAATTCAGCATCTAAAGGATTAGTTATTTGTTTCTATTCCATGTGGATAATTAGAATACCAAGTGCCTGGGTTATTAAACTAATGTTCCAGCTTGCACCTGTGTATAAGCAGAAGAGGGAGCTGTGTTGAAAAGCCTGCTATCTTCTAGACTGGTTAGACTGTTCTGTTGAGTGCTAAATCCAGAGAATCTTCTTCCTTGACATAAAGGCTGAGAATTTGTTAAGACAATGCAAGGTGGCAATTATTCCACATACAACACATGCAATACGTTTATTACTTTCTCAGGGGAGACAAGCCCCAAGAAAGTAATATTCAGTTCTCTCCCCAAACGCTACAATTATATTCACAAAATGTGCTAAAAGCATGCTGCAAGCACTTTTGCATTGAAGAGCCCAATCCACCTTCCATTGAAGTCAATAGGAGTTTGTTTGGCCTCTTATGAATAAAGAATATTAAAATGGCTTCTGCTGTATTTTATTGTCCTTGCAAATGTTTTTCTGATTCTTATGGGACCATCTTCTCTGCTCTGCCTTTTTTATTCCATAGGATTTCTTTCCTTCTTCCTTTGTCTTCCTATAGCCCTTAAAGCTGCCTACACTTACCCTTCTACTCAGCTACACCTACTTTCCTACTCTCATCCTTCAAAAATAGAAGATAAATCAATTCATTTTATAGTTGGGAGAACAGTGCAAAACAAATGTTATTGACAATTTGTTCCAATTTGAAAGCAAATTTCAATTTGATTGAGTGTTTTTTCCGTTTGCCTTCACACATTTGAGCACTCATCCCATAGGAGAGCAAGTTTCTTATGAAAACCACATTTTTAGCTCTAATGCTAAATTTTGAATTCTACAATAAGAGAACAAAGTGTAAATTTAAAACATTACATTCTAATATGCCATTTGAAATTCACTCTGTTGGCAAGTTACATAAATATTTCAACCAGGGACCAGCAGCACTGCCACCTGACTTATGAAAGTAACCCATCTAGAACAAATTTTGAATATTTGCAATTCATTAACAATGAACGAGAATTTGCTGAAAGATATGCAATCTGGTTTTGGTCAGTTTTTGAACAAAATAGTGCTGCTAAACCAGTAGTGATATGAAGATGTGGCTAACTGCTGTTTTCTGCATGCCTTCTGCACTTCCCTTTGAGATCCATCGTTGGTTCCTACTACTGCCTCCCAGTGTGGTCTGAGGGTTCACTTTCTGGATTGGTCACAGACTATCATAGTGATGGTTCAAGATGGCAATGGTTTTGAGAAAGCTATTGCCAGGCCTTATGTAGGTGATAAACCAAGCAAATCATGCCTATTCCTGCCTCAGCACAGGGCATCTTTCAGACATGTAACTCCCTGTTTCTGTGTGGTTTCTAGCACCACTACCTTGCCCATCACCATCTTTTGTGAAGAACTGGGCAACTGGAGATAATACATTTACTGCTTTTACATAGAAATGGAAGATTGTTTTCTGGTCTTTTCCCTCTTTAGCTATACCCAGGTTTTTGTAATAAATCTCTGAGTAGTATGCATTTTAACTCAATTTTGTCCCTACTTTAAGTTCAACATCTAGGCGACAGATTCCCCCCCGGAGCTGTAGGTGTATGCCAGAATCCCTAGGTTAATTTAATTTATAGTTTGAATGTTACACTTGCTTTTTCAGCTGGCAGTAATACTATATACTCTTCCTCAATTAGCTACAATTACCATGTTTGTCACCAGTCTACTGTAGTCAAATCTGAGTAATTTGGTTTAGTTTCTTAAAAAAAAAAAAAATCGAATGTAGTTTTTCTAAAGGTTCAAACTGAGTTCAGTTATTCTGCATTTCTTACCATGAGAGACTTTTCTTTTCATGTTTTGAAGTCATGATTGTTGTGTATCAAGACAGACATACTATCTGGGTTCCATGAGGTGGATTGGATTACTCCACTAACTTTTGCCTGCAATAAGAGACTCTCATGCATATCAGGATATGCTTTAAGAGGGTTTTTTTTAATAGATTGCATATTGTGTCACAAGTTCCATATTCAGTAGAAAAAAAAATCAAGCTAATTGTTCACTTCTTCCAGGATATCCTGAAAGATCATTGACCTCTGTAGAGCTGTTCCTTAGTAGAAAACTAACTAATTAAACTGAAGAAATGCATTTATCTTTCAAGATTGTCACTATATTTTCTTTAATTAACACCATATATTAGTCTGAACCTAAACTATGGACTTTAATTAAAAAATTAAAATTGGCTCCAATTTTATTTTGTTAAATCCACTAGATGAAAATCAAGACAGACTGTCAAGACATAGAAGAGGGAAGGAATGTATCTTCTCCCTCCTCCTATTTACACTGTTAACAAAAAAACAAAAAAACAAGCGAGGTGGTATCTGCCTCACAAATATTATTCAGACTCCAATTGGATTGATGGTAGGGGGTGGCCCACAGACTGTAGTAGTGGCTGTATACTACATAAATACAAAAACGGTCATTGTCAGAAAGTGATAGGTTTATGACGCCCACAAAATTGCTTGGCATCATCTTCATTAATTTAGTCTATTACTGTCTAATCTCCTATGTACTGTAAATTTAGAGGACAATGTTTGAACTCCCCAAACAATAAAAAGGTATGAGAAACCAACAAGTCCTAATACAACAGGAATGCTAATCAATACACTCAATGAAGCATTGTAGTACCAACGATGCATAAAAATGTATTATTGTTGGACAGACTACAAGAAGGGTTTTTTCTACATGCTGCGATCTGAACAAAGCCATGTTTTTTCTACTGTATTTCTCTCAAAATATATCTGTAAATATCAGACTATACAATGAACTCTTCCAAAAGGGCAGCCTTCAAAGAATAAGACAGTTCAATTAAAACCTATTTTGCACAAAATATGCATAAAAGAAAGGAGCTATGATGCTTTAAACTTAAAGGAACACTTCACAAAGGGAAGTTCTGACTTGTATGTGTATAGCAGGGTGACTTGTCCAATACTTGTAAATACCACCTATGAAACCTTCAACCTGGCATAAAACAGAACACCCTTGACAACTCAGTTTAAATGACTAAACAAGGTGGATAATTAATTCTAGACATTCACTGGTGTTCCAGGAAGCAGAATCTAGCACTCTAGTGCCTAATGCATGCTTTGCTGTATTGCTTTGTGGATATTTTGAAAATTACTTCTTTCCTGAAGTTTGCGTAAGCTCTTTCTAAACATTTTTGTTGAATATTAATGCCAAATTTTAAACCATCTCTGAATTCTAAAAGCATGTGGCATAGGTAGCATTCTGCATGAGTAATTTAGCTTTATTAAACATCATGACATAGACTAAGTGAGCTAAGATAAGCTTTGTACAGTATGTTGCAGCAGAGGCAACTGCAGCAGCTGGCAGTCAGTCTAGATCCTGATTGCTGAAAGCTGAGCTGACACGTAGCAAGGGAAAGAAGAAAAACAAAAACAAAAGCGAGCCACCCTTCTGTCCTCACTATCTTAGCAGCTAAGCTAGACTGCCCGTTGCACCTATGATATTATCAAAGGAATTTTTCAAGGCAGCAGAAGTTTCAGGATAACAGTTCTCAGGAAGTACTTTTGTATTTCTCCATTTTCATTCAACCACTTAAGAGCTATAATTGGCAACTTGGTTTTTACTTGTACAGTGTTATGTTGCCTAGGAAGAGTACTAACACTTATTGGAAAAGTCAGTATTTATTCCTTTTCAGCTTATAGGACAAATAGAACGTGGTAACCCAAGGAGTTAGAACAGCTAGAGACAAGCCTTAATTTTTTTGCTAATGTAAAAATTTCCATTAGCTGCCCTGATCAAAGGAAGTGGGGTGGTTAGTTTACTCTATTAATCTGATTTGTTCCCAAACAAACTCTGCTCATGAATTTTAGAAGTACTGAATTAGAGGAATCTGTTTTTGAGAGACAGGCACAGGGGCTGGGAACAGTCATAATAACGTCCTGTTATGTTTCAGGGAAAAAACAGCATTATTCTTTCTGAGCATTTCCTTTCACTTTAAATCTTAGGCTGCCTCTAAGGTCATTGTAAGAATTTAAGATACACCATTCTGGAAACTAAATTAGCCCTCATTTACTAGGAAGTTGAATGCAGCTAGACTAATGGTGGTGCAAGTATAATTGGTTCCCAACATGTGTCAGTGTGTATACTCCTCAAGCCATGGAAAAGATGCATTATGGGACTAATTTTTAAATGTTAATGGATATTGGACATTTGCCAGACACCCAGCTGTGCACAAAACATTGAGATGGTAAATAGCTCTTGATCTGTTTAGAAACAAATTATAATGGCTGTTTGGATTCCACATGACTGAAGGCATGGTAACCAGCACAGACTCATAGACTTGACCCTATTAACTGTACTAAGGGGGAAATGTTCTGATTTTAAAATCAAAATAAGACAGAATAAGGTTATTATGTTGCCATTTAAATTATTTCAGACTGTTATTAAACAAAAACCCAACAACCCACAGCACCTGTTAATATTGCTTTGATTAGCTAAGCCCATTTAAGGGAGCTTTTTGTGTTTGTTTTGTTTGGCAAGAGGTCAAAAAGAAGATTCCTTCATCACTCAATTAACTTAATTCTAAAGCTGCATTCTGAATGAAAAACTCACCTGCACTTAGAGAAAAATCTCTCCTGCAGTACATTAGTCATAAATCTGGCTGAGGATCACCAGGGCACAGCCCTCCTTTCATTTGATGCGTTGTTCTTATATTTTTAATTGAAAGTCAATGAATATCAGCATTTGCAGTAAATTCTCTACTTGATTTGTCTTGCAAATTGTGTTCACTTGGTCAGCAAAGCCTGACAGGAAATTTTTATCACTTTGACTAGGTGCTTTTGATTAATCTACCACACTGTTAAAAGTCAGACCCATTGTAAAACAAAATGAAGAGTGTCACTTCTTTATACTACTACTTTATAGGGTTTTTTTTTTTAAATGTGCTTCTAGGAATAGGATTGTGTTGAAGTGCCATTTACAGAAATAAACAAGAATTATAACAAAGAATTTAAACATTACCTAGTTGGTCTTACTAGTTTTTTGGAGACGTGAAAGATTTTCCTAGGAGGCACCAATTTGTTCCTTCTAGAACAGCAGTGTAGCCAGAAAAGAGTTCTCTCCCTCCTCCCCACATTATACACCCACTCTTGAAATGAGCTGTAAGGAAACAATATAGAACCCTAAAACATTCTGGGATTTGAAAGCTCTGAGATGCATATTAGTGTAAAAGGTTTCTGGGGCGTGTCCCTCAGAAATGCTTTTTCAAACATGGATCTGTGAAATAAGTTAGTGGTCTCGGTCCAGTTCATAGTGAGAAAACATCCACATCATAAAACGCAGTACCATATTGGGCACCCTGCCAGCCTCACAGCAGGAATACCAAGGATTGAATGAGGGAGGAGACTAGACTATCATTTCACTCAAGAATGATCCCTGCAAGTCAGGGCTCAGGACCATCATTGGGATGGCGGGGGGAAAGATTCCCCTGCCTCTGCCTATGCTGGAAGGGTTCTTCTGTATCCAACACTGTCAATCCATCACCTTGCAAAGGAGCTAAATTTACACATAAATCAAAAATGGGGCACTTTGGAATCAAATTCAGCATAGTTGAACAAAGAAAAAGGAATCCAAAACCATCTGTAAAAGTAAGTTACACTGACCTTGTACATTATTAGGAACGGGAAAGCCATCTGACTCCTCTATTGTTTGCCACCTGGTTCATCCAGTCCTGCAGTCTGCATAAATGGAGATCACAGGGAGACATCAGCAAGTGGTTAGCCTGTAGCAAGCACAACAGAAGAGAGTCCCGTTGTGTCTATATGCATGTATGTAATTTGATATATGACAATATTGCAACTCTAAAGCATTCAAAATATGACTCAGGCCCCCAAATATTAGGAGATTTTAAAAAAACCCATGATTTTTAAACTAAATACATTTTGGGTCTTTATTTGCCTTCAGGTTTCTGAGTGATTTAGGGGTCATGTTTTCAAGCTTTTCTCCACAACTTTGAAGGCAAGAAACTGAGGTCAGTTTATTTTGAAATAATCAGGAATAGTAAATCAGAGCTAACTCCCTGTGTGGATGCTCTTATTCCAGAATAAGGGGGCCTTGTTTCTGTTTAGTTTAAACAGACTTTGGAAGTAGATTAAACTAATTCAGAGAAAGGCACTCATTCCAGAATAAGGGTATGTCCAGACTACCCGCTGTATTGGCGGGTAGCGATCGATTTATCGGGATCGATATATTGCGTCTTGTTAAGACACGATATATCGATCCCCGAATGCGCTCCCCATCGACTCCGGAACTGCACCGGAGCGAGTGGCGGTAGCGGAGTCAATGGGGTAGCCACGGCCATCGATCCCGTGCCATGAGAACCCAAGGTAAATCGATCTAAGATACTTCGACTTCAGCTACGCTATTCATGTAGCTGAAGTTGTGCATCTTAGATCGATCCCCCACCCTAGTGTAAACCAGCCCTAATAAGAGTATCCACACAAGGAGTTAATCAGGAATAGTTAATCCGCTTTAAAATCACACCATCTTATTCCAGAGTAACTTTCATGTTTAGACAAGTTCTTCCTTTTTTTAAAATGAAAAGTCGAGGTACTCCTGATATCACACTCCAAGAACTGGGCCTTTAAGAAAACTAAATACTGGAAAGATTTATGGATTAAATTATGAGAGTTAGCTCATTGTTTCATATTGTACATATGATCGATCACAAAGCAGGGAGTATAGGAACTAGCAGTGTTTGTATGAAGCAGCACTCCTGAAAAACTACATGTTGCACAGCACTACCAATGACCATGGATATTAATTAAGTCATTTGAAAATGATACAGAGGTTAAATTTCATGATCAAGAATTGTACTTTATATTTATACTGTAATTGTCTCAATACAAGGTACCATCCCCTCCATAAACTTATCAAGCTTAGTCTTGAAGCTAGATATGTCTTTTGCCCCCACTACTCCCTTGGAAGGCTGTTCCAGAAGGTAACAGAACAAGGTAATTGAACTTTTTTCTTAATTGAGTGCCTTCTGCTAATTTTTGTACAACATAGATGATTCAAAGTTTTAGATATATTAAGTTTATAGGCTAGGACAACAGGAAACCCCTAAAATTGTTCAGACATCTCAACGCACTTTTCTTAGTTCTTTAGTCCAGAAGCTTGTTGCGTAGAGCAAATACAGAACATCCAGGATACACTATAAATTGCCTTCTCCATTAAAAAAGAAAAAAGCATAATGCTACACCATACCATAAAAAAAATGTGTCAAAGAAATTCAAATAGCTTAGGAAAGATCGACGTTCCTATATAGTAAGTATAGATAATGCAGCTCACGAGATTGGCAACATTCAAAAATTGTGAGACAGGTCCACCAAAAAATCATGAATTTGGCTTTAAAATCATGAGATTTAAATATAGTACATTGGAGGTTTATTGCCTTCTGGTTTTTGAGACATTTGAGAGGGTTCATGTTTTGAAGCTTCTGTACAAGGAAAAGGGCTAGAATGAGACCGGAGATTTTCATATAATTTGATTCTAACAACTGGGACTTTAAGGGGGAAAAAACCCCTCACTAAATATCTTCTGACTTGTAATTAGAAAACACACAAAAACAAAACCAACCAACCACTACAAATATTGGTAACAGTGGCATTTGCTATGTTTTTCACAATTAGCAGTTACTCATTAGTTTTAGTGTTTCTTGTCCATAAAAAATGAGCTCCCCCAACATCAGCAAGGGAGATGTTTAGTCAGACTAAAGGAATGACACCCAAACTGCTGTGTGACGGGGGGGGGGGGAGGGGGTTGACAAAACATGAGCAGGGCCCCTTCCCTTATATCTGTGCATGGAGGAGGGGGTTTTCTCTGCCTCGCATTGACCAGCTAGTGGGCAGGGGAGAGGGGAAATCAAGGAATCAGTTGGTTATCATGCTCCCCTCTCCCCCATTTAAACTTGCCCAGGCATTCAGAAGCTTTATGATTGCAATGAGGTTACACATGACTATGGCTGACACCTGTACGTGGTGTTGGGGATGTCCAGGGATATCTGGCTGATCAGCAAAGGCTCCACTTAAGAACTGGCTGGAAGTCACCCCCAGAGGCAGAGTAATGACACAGACAGCTGAGGGCTAGCAGCCCAGGGAGAAATAGCGTTCCCCTTGGCCAAGGTCTCTCCTTGGCCAGGCATGGGTGACTGGGCCCGGGGTGAAGTGTGTGTGTTTGTGGGGGCGGGGGGGGGGGGTTCCCACAGGGCGGTTGATACTCTGGTCAAGTTCTCCTTCCTACTTCACCCGAGAACTGCAAGGGGCAGAAAAGAAAAGTGGGGAAGAGATGAGGACTTTCCTAAGGGCTCAAAACTTTGACCTGGGAGAGCCAGAAAAGTCTATACACTGGGACCTTGTGAGGATACTCTGAACTGGGATATCCATAGGATCCCCCTTCAATATGTTAGAATGGGCCCTGAAGGGGAATGGTAGTTGGATAACCTGCCAAGTCCCCTTCCCTGCTCTTCCTTCAGAGCTGAAAACAGCACAGAAGGAGAAGTGAGGGAGTGTTAGGGACTTTTCCCAGGGCTGAAGTCAATGACACATAGGGGTAACCAGTAGGTTCCTCCTTAGGGAACTTTGGGAGATAGCACTTTTCAGATACAGGAGCTGATCATGGCTAAGGGACCATAGAGGTTAGATTTGGCAGGAAATAGCAACCATTTAGTTTGGGTTTGGAGGTGCAACCAAGCTAAGTGCTGGTGTCCCCAGTGACAAGTACCCAATGCAGATAAAAAGCTAAAAAGTGAGAGCTCCCACAGGTACAGGAGACCCAGAATTTTGCTGGTGGACCTTGTGCCTGTACAGAGAAGGGGAGATTCAAAACCTTCACAGACCATTATCCCACTTAGTACTCTTTACTCTCTCACGGAAAGCATTCAGAACTGAGCTGAGGCCTTGGGGTCAGCTAAAGAGGGTCTACCCAAGTTATTGGTTAAATAGTGAGCACCCTGTAACACTGCATTGGTCCCATTTAAATGCTTGGTATGTGAGAGGAGGTGGGCATATATCAATCCCCATCCCCAACAATAATAAAGTTGGGGTCTGCTGCTTCAATCTATCCCTGTATCTGTTTTTTCATTCCTGCATGTCTTGATCAATGTAGTGTATTATTTCCTTTAGCCCATCTGGAATCAATACATTATCTCTCACACACTTTGTGTTATACCATGTTCCATCAGGGCTGCTAATAGACCAACGATTGATACTTTTAATTCCTGGTAAAGAATCAGTTCTTAAAGCTGAAAGTGTGAATATAAATAAAAAGACAAGACCAAATTCTGCTTTCAATTACAGTAGTGTACAGCTGGAATAACTCCACTGACTTCAGTTAAATTACTCTGGATTTTCACTAGCATGAGAGCAGAATTTCACAACAGTATTCAGTCTTTGAATGATGTATCCAAAGTGTATTTTTACAGATGTACAGCAACTTCTCTAAAGTCTTCTGCCAAATCTTTTACTAGCATAACTTATTTCCATTTCTCTGTAGTGTAATGAGAAATCATAATGAAAACCAAATGCAACCTAGTATAGAAAAAGTGCATGTTACAGTTATTCTAATAAGTGCAATGACAACCAATAATATTGCATAAGCTCCCAGTACTACATTCTGCTATAAGGCAGATTTTTGTTAGACAAAAACCTGGAAACAGCTTGATTTGAAGAAAAGAAAAAACATGACTAATGCTTGTCTCTTGCTCTTAAATCACCAATAAGTTGATATTTCCCTTCTCTTTTCAGCCAGTTATCAGTTGCTGTTGAAGAACCTTGATGACTGCAGTTAGCATTAGGATGAGTCACCAGACCCTGGCTGCTTTTTTTAAACCACTTTGTCCACTTGCTGAACATGGATGGGAAATTTTGCTTTGAGAGCAGACACACCAGGAATGAAGATTGGAATAA
Source organism: Chrysemys picta bellii (assembly GCF_011386835.1). Classification (NCBI taxonomy): domain Eukaryota; kingdom Metazoa; phylum Chordata; order Testudines; family Emydidae; genus Chrysemys; species Chrysemys picta. The sequence goes on along the minus strand of NC_088798.1, from coordinate 36,266,201 downwards.
AAAGAAACAAACCCCAAAAAACCCCAAGCACAGTGTGTCAAGGTATTAAAGATTCTGACAATCTGCAGCCATCAGCTTTGAAAAATAAGCATAAGTCTTTCTATCATATTTCACTTTCTGCCTTTACCTTGCCCTGCATTCAGTAATTGGAAATATCAGGGTAAGAGGGTGAGATAGGACATTTATAGAAGCAGAGATGAGAACTTACACATACTACAGCATGGGAACAACTGATTCATTTATATGCTTTGCTGCTGTGTGATATAGCTAAGTAGCCTTAACTATGTAGGTTGTATACTACATCTATTTCAAGTAAAGTTCTGTGTTGAAGTTTGCTTTCTTTTAAACAAGCTAATAAATGTAGAAAGCTTACAATATAATATCCCATGTATTAGTGAGCTATTATGTTTTCTCTTCCCTAGCACAGGGAGATGTTTCCCTGTAACAATCTGTCTTATGAATGACCTGAGGAAATAATTTCAGGTTTCTTCAAAATGTATCCATTTGTTTCTTATTGGCGAGTTCAATTTCATTAAAAGTTATGGTGTGAGCAGCTGTGCCATTTGCAGTATTGTGTGGCCAAAGGGTGTATCATTACTTCTAGTTTACCATTAAAAATAATATTTAAGTGATTCAATATGCAGTTGTAATATTCTTTTTTTTTTTAATGATGCACCATTTGCAGGCTGCCAGTTCAACAGGAATCTTTTCTTTTAGGTAAAGTAGTGGGAGGGCGAGGGGGTTAAAATAAAGATTTAAAGTGTACATTTGTTTCATTAAGAATATTTTCTTGAACATTTGAGTGTGCATTGCACATTCTTCCCTGTGGAGAAATTTTTTTTTAATATAAATATCTTAAAGATATAAAGTAGCATTTTGTTTACGTTTTGAACTTGATATTAAATGTATATATGAACTAATAAGAAAATGTCTCTAAGCTACAGGCAAACATACATAAAAATATGACTTTCTATTGATATATACAAAATAACTGTCCGTTACATGAGAGGATGAGGTTCCAGCAGCTTGTGTCTGTAGATTACAGGTATACAGTCCTGTTGCTACGGAGACTGGCTTGAGTGAGCAGGAAGTATTCTGATAAAGTTTTATTCTTGGGAAGAATAATGGAACATAGCTATGAAGCAGCACATATGGCATTTTTAATGTTTCAGATATATGTTCTATGCACAATGGACTTATAGTAACCAGACATCAAATTTTGGCATCTTCAAAAGGCAACTTCTGAACTGGGTTATGTCATTGGGCTATGTTGTGATAGCTGAAATTCTCTCTTTACCAAACTGTCGTGAAGTGGATCCACTGTCCAAGAGCACAACATATAGCACCACTCACTAAGCCCAAAGAGAACTGCTGATGAGAAGCTGATGCAATTTAAAATAGTTTTCCTCTTTCTAGTCCGTCTTTAGCTCTTTTCCCTCAGTGCTTCCCCCACAACCCACTGGTCTCCCAGGGCAGCTATCAGGCTGCCCTCTCATGTGTCTCATACACTAAACGTCCCCAGCACTAGTTCACCCCTTTGACTTGACTTTCTCTCGATAGGCTCTTCATGTTTCTACACACTTTTGGGGGAGTGGGGTGGGGAGAAAGACTAGAGGAGCAAAGAGAAGGAAAAAAGTTGTTTTTAGGCAGAGAAGTGGGACAGAATTTTTGTTGATTTATATAGGAAGAGACAAACCACAGTGATGAGGGCCTTATAAGTACATACATGGGCGGTCTTGACTGCTGCTGACCACTGGCTGGTGTCCACTGTGCTACCTCATTATGAAGGAGGTTTAAGGACCCAGGAAGGAAAGAACTGTGTCCATCTCAGGGTAAAAAATACTGGAAGGGAGTGCCTGCCTGGGAATGAGGGGTGTGGGAGTTTTTTGGGAAGCTCCTGAAGTTTTGGTGGGTCCAAGCCCCATTTACCCTCAACAAACTTTTGTTCATTGCTATTCATTAGGTCTAATCTTCAGGGAAGATTCAGCAACATAGTTTTATACTACAACATTTTCCCTGCCCTAGTTTATAAATATTAAGATTCTGCTTGATATTCTTAGATTTTGCACATTTGCAAAGCATGGACAATTGAGTCTGTTGACCAGGGGCCAAATTCTGGCCACCCTTACTCACTTTGAGTAGCATTTCACTCAAAAGTAGTCACCTTGAAATGAATGTGGCTACTTACATATATTAAGTACTACTCAACAGGACTAAGGGTAAGTTTACACTGGAGCGGGAAAGTGTAATTTCCAGCTGGAGGAGACATACTCACACTAACTCGGCTGGAACTAGCATGCTAAAAATAGAAGTGTTACCACAGTGGCATGAGGGGCTGGAAAGTTAACTGCCCCAAGTACATACCATCTGAGTTGCTAGGAATACCTCCTCAAGATGGAAATTATGCCTCCAGCTCAATGTGTAGACATACCCTAAGGATGACAGAAGTGGACTCTGGACTAATAAGAGTCTCATTGGATTATATCTTAGGCTCACTGGTTATTTAAGGAAGCAAATTTTTGTGTGCACACTTCTGTATTGAATCTGTTTGTTGGAGAAGGAGAAAAAACCAACCCTTTTTCTAGCATAATCTGCCTCTACTACTCTATTTTACAAAATAAGTGGATTCTTTCCTCCCAGTTCCCTTCCCAAACTGAACACCTACAATATATGCAGGGAAAAATAGAAAGAATGAAGATGAAAAATAACTATTGACAGTTTTACTGAAAATTGAAGTACTATCTTGGGGGGAACCTTTCATTAAAATAAAAATACCTGAAATACTGTCAGTCAGCATGAAAATGAAGATGTCAGGACTAAATAGGAATTTTCAGTCCTTCAGCTTTCAATAATTAATACATTATTTACACTTGCACATTCCCATTTCCCAGCTTTTGAGATTTCATTACACTCTGATCCTTTGCTCAGTGGCAAATTTAACATCATTGTGACCTTCTGCCTAACACCATACACCTATCTAATATGTGCATTTATTAAAGCAGCAAACGCCAGCTCGTGGGGGGAGGGGAGGGAGGCAATGGCAAATGCCAGTGCTTTCCACGACTGGAAGAGAAACAGATTGTTCTTAAGAAATGATCAATTAACAAACCAACTCTATAATGCTGTTCTTGGGAGCCCAGGCATTTGCATGTTATAGGGCAGTGTTTCTAATTAAAACCCAATGGAATTGGCAGCAAGTTTACAGTAACCATATAACAAAACAGTTAAGAAAACTTGTTACAGATACACCAACTTGCCTAGTTGAAGTTGATACATTAAAATAATTGAAATATCGCTTTCATCACAATCAGGAGAACTTACACATTATACATTCCCAGTAGAAACATTGTCATGTTTCTAAGAGACTGCAAGATACCATTTCATCACCATATAATAAAATTTGTTTAAAAATTTCATTATAATAGTTTGCAAAAGTGTCAGAATAAAACTAGTATATGCTGGAACCGTGTGCTGTAAGCAAGCGTAGTTATAATGTCCATAACATGGTTGACATAGGGGGGGAGGTTGCCTTCTGAAGTCAATACAAGTTTTCATATTAGAGGTCATATTTTCCAAAATGCAAGTATTATAGATTGTTAATGCCCTCCTGGGGACAGACACTGGCTGCTTTTGCAAAGGTGGGAGCTTTGCCACCAGTGAAAGGACAGCCAGAACCTTATTTCTTGTGCTTGTGCTTTCTGGGCACCTCTCTGTTGGGAGCCTTTCCATGGAATTCAGTGGGTTTTGGAATAAGCCCTGGGTGACACTGGAAAGTATTGGGCTTGCCGGCACTGAACACCTCAAGATGGTGATATGGCATTTGTTTAAACATTGAGGAATTCTATATGGTTGTGCAAAAAAAAAAAAAAAAAAAAAAAAAAAAGCCAATAGAAATGATATAACTGTCTTAAGTCCTGGAGGTTGTTTGGGCAATTTCTATTGAACCCTGTTTCTATAGAAAGCTATTGCTTTCATCCCTGTGCAATATGACTTCTCAGAAAGGGACATTACTTTATTATCTGCACAAGCACACAAACTAATTCCGAGTTTGCCCAGGCTTCAAAAACATTTGGTTAACACTGGGCATGATCAATGGTTTAACATGGTATCACAGTTCAGGGTTAGCTCTACTTCTGACATCTATCTTTGTGAGCACCCCTTCATAGGTGCCCAGTGCCTGCAGTTCTCAAAGTGGAATCCCACTATTCACCCCATATTTAGACTGAGTCTCCAGGTTACCGCACCCTTGTTTATGAACTGTATTTTCTTAGCAGTCAACTGGGTTTGGCATCTGCCAGAGACTTCCCTTAGGGAACAGCCGTCAGTGGGAAAATTCAGTGATAGCTTCTTCAAAAGGAAATGTTATTTGTTTATCCATAGGAACATAGCAGTCAGAGAGCAGGTTAAAAACACCACATAGGCCTACATTCATATTGTATTAAAGCTTAGCATTTCCTTGAAGACTTTGGCAAGTTCAACTTATCCCAGATTCTCCTGCTCCTGTAGACTCACATCTCTGCTCCTGCAGACCCTGCATCTCCCCATCAGGGCTGTCCTTTTAATAGTTTCCAAGTTTTGTTTAAGGTTCCTGTCTGAAGAGCCCCAATCCTGTCCCAACAAGGGGGTTGTGCCCAACTTGGAGAGAGACAAAACCTCCAGGAATTGAAGACAGTCTTGTCAGTTAAGCACCAGTGACTGAGCTATTTAAAGCTACTAACTGGTTTCTGCAGACATGCAAACCCACCTAAAGATCAACTTACCTTAGTTATCCTTTAGCAAGCAACACAATAACCACCAGAGAGGGTCATATAAGTAAAAAAAAAATATTAGATATCTTCCACATTCTTCATGGAATCATAGTTTATCAGGGTTGGAAGGGACCTCAGGAGGTCATCTAGTCCAACCCCCTGCTCAAAGCAGGACCAATCCCCTAAATCATCCCAACCAGGGCTTTGTCAAGCCTGACCTTAAAAACCTCTAAGGATTGAGATTCCACCACCTCCCTAGGTAACCCATTCCATTGCTTCACCATCCTCCTAGTGATAAAGTTTTTCCTAATATCCAACCTAAACCTCCCCCGCTGCAACTTGAGACCATTACTCCTTGTTCTGTCATCTGGTACCACTGAGAACAGTCTAGATCCATCCTCTTTGGAACCCTCTTTCAGGGAGTTGAAAGCAGCTATCAAATACCCCCTCATTCTTCTCTTCTGCAGACTAACAATCCCAGTTCCCTCAGCCTCTTCTCATAAGTCGTGTGCTCCAGACCCCTAATCATTTTTGTTGCCCTTCACTGGACTCTCTCCAATTTTTCCACATCCTTCTTGTAGTGTGGGGCCCAAAACTGGACACAATACTCCAGATGAGGCCTCACCAATGTCGAATAGAGGGGAATGATCACGTCCCTGCTGGCAATGCTGCTACTTATACAGCCCAAAATGCCGTTAGCCTTCTTGGCAACAAGGGCACACTGTTGACTCATATCCAGCTTCTCATCCACTGTAACCCCTACGTCCTTTTCTGCAGAACTGCCGCCTAGCCATTTGGTCCCTAGTCTGTAGCAGTACATACACAGGCATTAACATAGGACTCTCATAGGTATGTAACAGAATGGCTTTTGCATCAACAGGCATTAGTGATACCACTGCCATAAGAACACTACATCTCATTTGCATAAAGCCTCCATTCCAGTAACATGACACCTGTCTTTACAGTCCTGCTGCCCACATTTACATCAGATGGGCCATGGCTGGCACATGATGCAGATGCTATTGTACACTCAGTAACCCCGGAGGCATTCTGCTGTCTCTCCCCTCCACATCTGCCTTACCACAGCTATGCCACAACCAGGGCTTAAAATGCTGTAAAGAATAGTTAATATTCAAACATGAGTTTAAGCATTATTTTGTACTCTGAAAATTAGCAGTATTCTTTGCAGATGTGTTTTAGGATGAGCTCTTGCATTCCAGTTTTTAGCCTGGCACATATTGTAGTGGTTGAATTACACCTTCTTGTTATAGAGGAAGAACTGGCAGTATCTTCCTGACAGAAGAAAAAAAGCAGTGTTACATCCACTCTACCATAAAAGGTAATCATTTCTGGAACACTCTTGCAGAGTGGAAATTCCAGGCTGGGGACTGATTTCAAATTGGTGTGTGCCCAAAATTTGTTCAAGTGCCAGCATCATAGTAAGAGCTATCCTGAGTTTCTCAGCAGTTATGTGAATTTAGTGATTATGAGAAGTGCTGGATTGATGACACCTGACTATGATTATTCTTTTAGTCACACAACTGGTACAACAGGGAATCAGAGTGCAGGTTTTCCTACACTGCCCCATTTATGTGCCTTCATTCTGACATTAATGGGCCACCTCTAGAAAGTAAGAAAGTAGCTTGGTCTCTGCTTATTCACTTCTTGTTCTCGCTGAGATGCCCAACAGGGATTTTAATTAGTGCCACTTATGGGTTTTATGCCATAGATATGCACACTGAAAGCAGACTGAAGAGAGCTGTGCTGATTACAGTAAGGGGGAAGTCTAACTCCTCTGCTGCAAAGAACACACATGCAACTCTCTATTATCTCTGTTTCTCAACTGGTGAATTGAGGACTCAGACAAGGCAATTTGAAATGGGAGAAGCAGACAGAGATGATTTCTCAGTGAGGGAGTTTCTTGGGCTCTCAGCCTTCCTGCTAGTAAGTGAAGCAGGAGCTATACCTGGGGAGAGGAGATGATGAGGTGTGGCCTATCTGCCTCTATTACAACAAGATCATCCCCTCACCAACTTCCATTCCCTCCAGAGTATATTTGCCTGCAATAGGAAATTGGAAAGCCTGAGATTTTAAACTTGGCTCCTTCCCACACTCTTATCCCCAAAATTTATAGTTGCAATATGGACAAAGAAGAAATGGACCAAAGACAAATGAAGGGTTTTTTAATCAGGAAAAAACACAATCCCCTCCAGACTTGAAAGCTTGAGAACTGTTTAGAGAGGTGGGTCCTACATTCTTCCTGTATTCTATGCAATATCACTTTTGCAGCTGCAGAACACAGATCTTAGAGGATGGCTCAAAGGTCCGAGATATCCCACAAATACCTGGTTCTTGGCCTATACCCTGAGGTTAGACAGGTATGCTCCTGGGTGGCTGGGTGTGGGGTAAGAGAACTTTGTCTAAGAGGCAAATGGGAGAATAGAGGGGGCACCCTATACACTCCAGCTTTTCCTTTCACTTCACAAGCTCTGTCAATTCCCCCTCCTCTCCTGGCACTCCTTAGCGGGATGGGAATTAAGAGGTAAAAAAGTCAAAGATGGTGCCACATCAGGGTGACTGGAGAAGGATGCTTGTGTGGTTAAGGGATTGGACTGAGGCTTTAGAAATGTGTGTTCAATGCTCAACTGTACCACAGTTTTACTACATTACCTTGGGCAAGTCGCTGAATCTCTGTGACTCAGTTCCCTATCTATAAGCTGAAAACAATAATACTCTACTTCAGAGGTGGCGATGTGAGGAGGAATTCATTGTCTGCGAGACACTCAGACACTGTGGTTATAAGGGACTTACAAGTCAGTGCACAGCTAGAATAGATAGGGTGCAGGAGTCGTTAAAACAAAGTCAGTCATAGAGGAACACAGAAAGTGAAAGTGAGAAGGAATGGAAGAGCCAGAACAAGCAACAGTACTGTTGCATGACCCTGCAGTCTTTCCTGCTGTGCTAGCCTACAAGAAGAGTCCCTGGAATAATGACAAGTGTTACTTTCTGGGTCAGGGGTCTTCCCTCTCTGGGGCTGTCTGTGGATGACAGAAACACAGACCCAACCAGCACAGTAACTGCGTTACACTAGCTCTAAAAAAAAATACACACTAAGTTGTTACATAGAAAATGTGGTGCCAAAATATTCCAGTTAAATGCAATTAAATTTAAATATAGATCTGAGCAGATAGGATTCCAAAGCAGGATGGCTTGAGGTGGGAGCTGTACCCTGTCTAAGGTACTTATCTAGCCCTGGTATCACTGTAGTATCTGAGTGCATCACAATCTTTAATGTATTTATCCTCACAACTCCCCTATTCTGTAGAGCAGGGCTATTACACAGATGGGGAAACTGAGGCATAGAGGCTAGGTGAGTTGCCAAAGGTTACATGGGAAGCCTATGGTGGAGAAAGGAATGTCTAGAAAGCCTAGGCTAGTGCCTTAACCCAGTTGTGGGCAAACTGTGGCCTGCGGGACACCAGACCAAGCCACTGGTGGGCCTCCAGACCATTTGATTACATTTGCATGGCAGCCCACAGCTCCCAGCAGGGCCGGCTCCAGGCACCAGCCAAGGAAACAGGTGCTTGGGGCAGCCAATGGAAAAGGATGGCACATCCGGGTCTTCGACGGTGGGTCCCTCAGTCCCTCTCGGAGTGAAGGACCTGCCGCCGAATAATGAAGTGGCGGGCAGAGCTGCCGCCGAAGGGCCGCCGATCGCGGCTTTATCTTTTTTTTTTTTTTTTCCCGTTTCACCTCTTGGGGTGGCAAAAAGGTTGGAGCCGGCCCGGTCTCCCAATGGCCACGGTTCGCCATTCCCGGCCAATGGGAGCTGCAGGAACTGCAGCCACTGGAAGCTGCGGGCAGCTGTGCAAATGTAAACAAACGGTCTGGTGGCCTGCCAGCAGCTTGCCCTGATGGGCCATGTGCGGCTTGCAGGTTGCCCACCACTGTCTTAACCTCTGGACTATCCTTCCTCTCCTGAAACCGAACAAAAACCACACAAGCAGGAGCCCAATATTCTTACAGATAAGAGGGGAGAACCTGCTTTAGTTTTATATGGTAGGGCCTGCTAGTTTTGATGGTTTTGGCACATGTTTGTTGACATTTTAACAAACTACGGCTGTGGAAAGCTACAGTTTAGGTCTTTTTCTTTTGCCTGTGTGTGGGGCCGGGGGGGGGGGGAGAGGGAGGGAGCAGAAATCAGAATGTGAAGTGTGAACAATGTGTAAAGACGTCATGACTCATCTTCAAAAGTGGATTTTATTTAAGACACCATTGGAGTCCTTACACTTGTCTATACATTTATCAAACAGCATCAAGGCAGCAATCAGGATTTGCCACTTTTTTTTTAATACCCTATTAATCTCAAATAACTTTTCAAGAGACATACTGAAACATTGTTCAGTATTAAATGTTATGCACAAATAAGTACCTAATGGTAAATTTAAAGATGTTGCAGCAGTCCAAGTTTTCATTTTCCTGATTATGACATTTGCATAATGTATAAATTCAAACTTTATTGCTATTAAATAATGCATAAATATTCTCCCATGCTGAAATACATCTATTTCCTCTCCATGAATTATTTTGAATGTATCATTTAGTTGTTCTATTTTAAAATGTAGTTAAAACTCTGTATATAATCAGTATTATGACTGGAAGAAGTATCATCCTCAGTAGTTGGATAAGACTCCAAACTGTAAATGAAGTATACATTATTCAATGTGCCATATTTTCCCCTCTTTAGGGGACATTATCTTCTGAATACAACACTTAGCATTTCAGAAGTGTCAGAAAGGAATGCAGATTCATGTTTAATCGCATGATCATCTGGCAGGTCTTAGAGGGAAACTAACATTTCCTTTAGAGAGCTGAAACGAATATAAACTCGGTCACATATTTTGGAGATTTTCTTGGATTCTGTGTACAAGAGAAACAGATAAATTCATAAGGGCTGGTTGTATGAGTTGTAGGTGTAACCTCTGAGAGGCACTAAGCACCATCAACACCGAGTAGCTTGCAACCTCCTCAGCAGGACCAAGCCCTTTTATTTTTGTGTATAAAATGTGCCAATCCAACAAGCTGTTAGCTAAAAGTCAAATAAGCACAAATAAAAAAAAATACAAAACACCACAGCTTTACAAAAAGTTGTACACCACAGAACACAAAAAAACTTATGATGACAAACTTTGACATGAAAATGATGCAGAACCTAGAATAAGCTCTACACAACTACACACACACACACACACACACACACAATTTTTTTCCTGTTGTTTCCTCTCCCTCTCCCCTACATACTGCTGTTGTTGGTACAGTAAAATGCATTTTTAAAATGCTAATAAACTGATCCAATGGTAAAACACATTTTGCTTATACTTAGTGATTCTGCATTCTGAAGTGGATCTGGTAAACTTAAAAACAGCTATTTGTGACGGACAGAAGATGTGTCATTTAGGCTGTAAATTGAATAAACCTGTTAAAACAAAATGGACTGAAAATGTGTTAGTTTCTAGCACACAAAACTTTCTAAAAAATACTTGCTAAAGAACTAAGTTTTACCTTGAACAAAAATGCATAAGCTGTTCATTCTTCCAAAGATTTGTCAATGGAGCCATCAACGTTCAGTTAGCAAATCTCCCAATTTTACTCAGTATTGTGTTGCCATTTTGGCAGACAAGTCAACACTGAAAGAGGTTCCAGATGAATGGATTCATGGTACCTATCCTAGCTCTTATACTAAATGCTGAGCCATTTTTAAAGTTCATCTTTTTTCCTGGATGTTGATTCTTTTTCCTTTAATGTCAACATCGACAGTACTTCCAAATGACTCCATTATTGGACTCTATCGCAGTACTACAGAAATACACAAAGCATGTTTTAATATTGGAATTCTTTGGAAGCTGAAAATCTTCTGAATTAACTGAGGCTGTCAAGCACAACTTTCAGCAATTTTCTTAGCCATGAAGAAAGGACGGGGCAGGTAAAAAGCACATACTACTAAAATGAGAAAATGCCTTTGTTTAACACAAACAAATTGGGACAATATAAACCTCACTTCATTACCTTGAACAAAAATGCATAAGCTGTTCATTCTTCCAAAGATTTGTCAATGGAGCCATCAACGTTCAGTTAGCAAATCTCCCAATTTTACTCAGTATTGTGTTGCCATTTTGGCAGACAAGTCAACACTGAAAGAGGTTCCAGATGAATGGATTCATGGTACCTATCCTAGCTCTTATACTAAATGCTGAGCCATTTTTAAAGTTCATCTTTTTTCCTGGATGTTGATTCTTTTTCCTTTAATGTCAACATCGACAGTACTTCCAAATGACTCCATTATTGGACTCTATCGCAGTACTACAGAAATACACAAAGCATGTTTTAATATTGGAATTCTTTGGAAGCTGAAAATCTTCTGAATTAACTGAGGCTGTCAAGCACAACTTTCAGCAATTTTCTTAGCCATGAAGAAAGGACGGGGCAGGTAAAAAGCACATACTACTAAAATGAGAAAATGCCTTTGTTTAACACAAACAAATTGGGACAATATAAACCTCACTTCATTACCTTGTTGTGGATATTTTGCCATGAACAGAGGTGGCATGGCTTATAACAGTGACAGAAGAGAGTTATGTTTCAAACTCCGCCTCCTTTGGGTCCCGCTATTTGATTTCTGCCTTTAATACTGATAAGGAGTGACAGTAGTTGGATAAAACAATCAAAACTGGAGTTGAAGAGCTTATAAACCTTCTGACACTTCAGTAAACTAGAAGCCAATACAAACCTAAAAAGACACATCCATTTTGACTCTGAATAGCTGCACAGGGCAATGACGACACCCGCTTGGAGATAAATGTTACTTCCTGAGCTATTTTACTCTCATTTCATAAATTTTAAATAAAAAATAAATGCTAAATTCTACAAGGAGAGCTAAAACCTTTTATAATCTTTTAGATAGTTGCTGCCATCCCTCAAGAGAGCTGTATGCCTGCTGCTAAATGTCTACAAATCAATATTTAATATTTTGAAACATGAAGTCTTAATTATCCATTTCCCCTTTAAGCATCAGATCTGCACTCAGTGAAAATAAAACCATTTGTTGGCTGATGGATTGATTGCTGCTTATTAACACTTTTCTCAGTAGGTCAGATAGAAAGGCTTCTTATGAAGTCTTTTATGCCCTAATTTAGAGAAGATCAGAACCACTAAATGTTAACTTGAAAATAGGTGAGCCTCTTCCTCAATCTCATTCATTCTGAAAATGAAGCTAAGCCTAAAATTATCGTCAACCTTTAATTGATATTGTGGAACCAGAACATATTTTTCATTTTCAAACTTAAATGCTAGTTTATGTCAGATTCTGCATGTTGCTGAGTCCCATCTCCCTTGTGCCTTTGAGAAATCTCATTCAATGCCTGAATGCATCTGTAGGTACCTAACTACCTTTGCAAATCCAGCCCTGCGTGCTTCTGTGAAGTGTCCTATACTCCCATTGATTTTATTTGAAGTTGAGGTTACTTCAAAGCAAGCAGTCAGGACCCTACAATATTGGGTTAGAATCATAGAATATCAGGGTTGGAAGGGACTGTCATCTAGTCAACCCCCTGCTCAAAGCAGGACCAATTCCCAACTAAATCATCCCAGCCAGGGCTTTGTCAAGCCTGACCTTAAAAACCTCTAAGGCCTGGTCTACACTACAGGTTTAGGTCGACTTTAGCAGCGTTAAACCGAATTAAGCCTGGACACGTCCACACAACGAAGCCCTTTCTTTCGACTTAAAGGGTCCTTTAAACCGGTTTCTTTACACCACCTCCGACGAGGGGATTAGCTATAAAACCGGCCTTTGCGGGTCGGAATTGGGGTAGTGTGGACGGAATTCGACGTTATTGGCCTCCGGGAGCTATCCCACAGTGCTTCATTGTGACCGCTCTGGACAGCACTCTCAACTCAGATGCACTGACCAGGTAGACAGGAAAAGACCCGCGAATGTTTGAATTTCATTTCCTGTTTGCCCAGCGTGGAGAGCACAGGTGACCCCGCAGAGCTCATCAGCACAGGTAACCGTGATGGAGTCCTCCCAGGATCGCAAAAGAGCTCCAGCATGGACTGAACGGGAGGTACGAGATCTGCTCGCCATATGGGGAGATGAAGCAGTGATAGCTGAACTCCGTAGCAGTAAAAGAAATGGAAAAGTATTAGAAAAGATCTCCAAGGCCAAGAAGGACCGAGGCCATAACAGGGACTCACAGCAGTGCCGTGTGAAAATTAAGGAGCTACGGCAAGCTTACCACAAAGCCAGAGAAGCAAACGGAAGGTCCGGGGCAGAGCCGCAAACTTGCCGCTACTACGCGGAGCTGCATGCGATCCTAAGGGGTGCAGCCGCCACTACCCCAACCGTGTGCTATGACTCTCTCACTGGAGAAACACACAGGGAAGACGGTTCGGGGAACGAGGAAGATGAGGATGGAGGTACTGTAGGTAGCTCACAGCAGCAAGGAAGCGGAGAAACCGGTTTCCCCAACAGCCAGGATATGTTTGTGACCCTGGACCTGGAACCAGTAACCCCCGAACTCACCCAAGACCCTCAGGGCACACAGGAGACCTCTGGTGAGTGTAACTTTGTAAATATTTGTAAACATTACAAAAAAAAAGCAAGCGTGTTTAATGATTAATTTGCCTTGGCAATCGCGGCCAGTACATCTACTGCAAAAGTCTGTTAACGTGTATGGGATGGAGCGGAAATCCTCCAGGGACATCTCCAGAAAGCTCTCCTGGTTGAAATGGGGTGATTTTATTAAGGGGACATTCAGAGGTGCCCGTTCCTGCTCTTCTGAACAGAAATGTTCCCCGCTGTTAACCACGCGGTGGGGGGAGGGGTGAAGTGATCATCCCAGAGAATCGTGTGTGTGTGTGGGGGGGGGGTGGTTTACTTGTGTTTGTGCCGCATGTTAACCGGGAAACCGCAGCCCCTCCTTTTACATTGAAACCCCATTTTAAATGGACAACCCAATTCATCCTTGATATGGGAAATGCGCTGCTGTTTGCAACCTTTCCCGCATGTTAAGAAGGTTAAAAAAGCCAAAACACTGTGGCCTACCATGGCTGCCTGCAAGCCGAAATATGCGACCTTGTAATGAAAGAGTGTACCCATTGTTCTCTAAAATGTGTCTTTTTTAACCACCTCTCCCTTCTCCTCCACCAGCTGCAAATGTTTCTCCTTTGCAGAGGCTCGTGAACATTAGAAAGAGAAAACGTAGGACGAGGGACGATATGTTCACGGAGCTGCAGATGTCCTCCCACGCTGATAGAGCACAGCAGAATGCGTGGAGGCAGTCAATGTCGGAGATGAGAAAAGCCCAATATGAACGAGAGGAGAGGTGGCGGGCTGAATCGCGGGATGAACAGAGCAAGTGGCGCGCTGAAGACGATAGGTGGCGTCAGCTTGCAGACAGACGGCAAGAGGCAATGCTCTGTCTGCTGGAGCATCAAACTGATATGCTCGAGCGTATGGTTGAGTTGCAGGAAAGGCAGCAGGAGCAGAGACCGCCGCTACAGCCCCTGTGTAACCAACAGCCCTCCTCCCCAAGTTCCATAGCCTCCTCACCCAGACGCCCAAGAACACGGTGGGGGGGCCTCCGTCCACCCAGTCACTCCACCCCAGATGATCGCCCAAGCATCAGAAGGCTGGCCTTCAATAAGAGTTAAAGTTTTAAAATGCAGTGTGTCCTTTTCCATCCCTCCTCCCCCACCCATCCCAGGCTACCTTGGCAATTATCCCCCTACTTCTGTGAGGAACTAATAAAGAATGCATGAATGTGAAAAAACAATGACTTTATTGCCTCTGCAAGCGGTGCTCGAATTGGGGAGGGGAGGGTGGGGTGGGGTGGTTGGTTTACAGGGAAGTAGAGTGAACTGGGTCGGGCGGGGGGGGTTGGAGGGTTCATCAAGGAGAAACAAACAGAAGTTTCACACAGTAGCCTGTCCAGTCACAAAACTCGTTTTCAAAGCTTCTCTGATGCGCACCGCGCCCTGCTGTGCTCCTCTAACCGCCCTGGTGTCTGGCTGCGCGTAATCAGAGGCCAGGCGAGTTGCCTCAACCTCCCACCCCGCCATAAAGGTCTCCCCCTTACTCTCACAGATATTGTGGAGCACACAGCAAGCAGCAATAACAATGGGGATATTCTTTTCGCTGAGGTCTGAGCGAGTCAGTAAGCTGCGCCAGCGCGCTTTTAAACGTCCAAATGCACATTCCACCACCATTCGGCACTTGCTCAGCCTGTAGTTGAACAGGTCCTGACTCCTGTCCAGGCTGCCTGTGTACGGCTTCATGAGCCATGGCATTAAGGGGTAGGCTGGGTCCCCAAGGATCACGATAGGCATTTCAACATCCCCAATGGTCACTTTCTGGTCCGGGAAGAAAGACCCTTCCTCCAGCTTTCGAAACAGAGCAGAGTTCCTGAAGACGCGAGCATCATGTACCTTTCCCGGCCATCCCACGTTGATGTTGGTGAAACGTCCCTTGTGATCCACCAGGGCTTGCAGCAGCATTGAAAAGTACCCCTTGCGGTTTACGTAGTCGGTGGCTTGGTGCTCCGGTGACAAGATAGGGATATGGGTTCCGTCTATGGCCCCGCCACAGTTTGGGAATCCCATTTCAGCAAAACCATCCACTATTGACTGCACGTTGCCCAGAGTCACTACCCTTGCTATCACCAGGTCTTTCATTGCCCTGGCAAATTGGATCACAGCAGCCCCCACCGTAGATTTGCCCACTCCAAATTGATTCCCGACTGACCGGTAGCTGTCTGGCGTTGCAAGCTTCCACAGGGCCATCGCCACTCGCTTCTCAACTGTGAGGGCTGCTCTCATCTTGGTATCCTGGCGTTTCAGGGCAGGGGAAAGCAAGTCACAACGTTCCATGAAAGTGCCCTTACGCATGCGAAAGTTTCGCAGCCACTGGGAATCGTCCCATACCTGCAGCACGATGCGGTCCCACCAGTCTGTGCTTGTTTCCCGGGCCCAGAATCGGCGTTCCACGGCATGAACCTGCCCCAGTGACACCATGATTTCCACATTGCTGGGGCCTGTGCCTTGTGAGAGGTCTATGTCCATGTCAATTTCCTCATCACTCTCGTCGCCGCGCTGCAATCGCCTCCTCGGCTGGTCCGGGTTTCGCCTTGGCATGTCCTGGCTCTGCATATACTCCAGGACAATGCGCGTGGTGTTCATAGTGCTCATAATTGCCGCGGTGATCTGAGCGGGCTCCATGATCCCAGTGCTAGCTATGGCGCCTGGTCAGAAAAAAGGCGCGAAAGTAGTATCTGATGGACCAGGAGAAGGAGGGAGGGCGGGAGGGAGGGAGGGCCGAGTGACGACATGGCATACAGGTACAGGAACAGGGAATTAAAATCAAGAAAGGTGGCTGTGCATCAGGGAGAAACACAAACAACTGTCACACAGAATGGTCCCCCCAAAGATTAAACTGAAAACCCTGGGCTTAGCAGGCCATTGATTTCACGGAGGAAGGGGAAGCAAATGAATACAGAACAAATCTATTTTTTACATCTTAAGCTGGCAGCTGACGGTGCAGCATGAGTGATAGCCTCTCCAGTACGATGATGACGGATACCAATCATAAAATACCATCATCTGCCAAAAGGCAAGGGGCTGCTGCTGTGTAGCAATGCAGCCCCACGTCTGCCAGCCCCACGTCCGCCAGCACCCAGCATCGCCCTCGGCCTCTTCTGGGTGCTTAGCAGACAATACTGGGCAATTGGCAGAAAATAGTATATTACGACTGGTAGCCATCATCATCGAAACAGTAGCATGTCTGCCCAGGTGGCCATGATTGACAGCCACTCCAGTACGACGATGATGGGTACCAGTCATAATATACCATCGCCTGGCAAGGGGCTGGTGCAATGCAGCCCTACGGCTGCCAGCCCCACGGCTATCACTCATGCTACACCGTCTACCGCCAAAAGGCAGTTAGCAGCTGCTGCTGTGTAGCAATGCAGTCCCACGTCTGCCGGCACCCAGAGGACATATGGTGACGGTGAGCTCAGCTGAGCTGAGCGGGCTCCATGCTTGCCATGGTATGTTGTCTGCACAGGTAACCCAGGTAAAAAGGCGCGAATCTATTGTCTGCCGTTGCTGTGACGAGGGGGGAGGGGCCTGACGACATGTACCCAGAACCACCCGCGACACTGTTTTGCATCATCCGGGCATTGGGATCTCAACCCAGAATTCAAAGAAAAGGCGCGAACCGCTTCTCGGCTCTCTGAGCTGTGGCGCAAACGTAGTATCTGACGGACTAGGGGAAGGAGGGAGGGCGGGCCGAGTGACGACATGGCGTACAGGCACAGGGAATTAAAATCAAGAACGGTGGCTGTGCATCAGGGAGAGACACAAACAACTGTCACACAGAATGGTCCCCCCCAAAGATTAAACTGAAAACCCTGGGTTTAGCAAGCCGTTGATTTGACGGAGGGAGGAGGAAGCAAATGAATACAGAGCAAATCTATTTTTTACATCTTAAGACGACGGTGCAGCGTGACTGATAGCCCTCAGCATCTTTCTGGGTGCTTGGCAGCAAATACTGGGCGCTTGGCAGTTAGTGTATGACGATGGTCTTCAGGCCTATTGCACGATCGGGTGCTCGGGGAAGACTCTGCTAATGTGCGATGACCCGACTTGTAATAGGATGGCTAACAGTCGTAATACACCATCTACTGCCAAAAGGCAAGCCCCACGGCTGCCAGCACCCAGATCGCCGATGAAGGCTACCAGTCTACTGCACCGTCTACCACCAAAAGGCAGTTAGCAGCTGCTGCTGTGTAGCAATGCAGTCCCACGTCTGCCGGCACCCAGAGGACATATGGTGACGGTGAGCTCAGCTGAGCTGAGCGGGCTCCATGTTGTCTGCACAGGTAACCCAGGTAACCCAGGTAAAAAGGCGCAAATCTATTGTCTGCCATTGCTGTGACGGGGGAGGGAGGGGCCTGACGACATGTACCCAGAACCGCCCGCAACACTGTTTTGCATCATCCGGGCATTGGGATCTCAACCCAGAATTCCAAGGGGCGGCGGAGACTGCGGGAACTGTGGGATAGCTGTGGGATTGCTACCCATAGTGCAATGCTCCGGAAGTCGACGCTAGCCTTGTACTGTGGACGCGGTCCGCCGACTAGAGCGCCTAGAGCATTTTATGTGTGGACACACACAATCGGCTGTATACAACCGATTTCAATAAAACCGGCTTCTATAAATTCGAACTAATTTCGTAGTGTAGACATACCCTAAGGAAGGAGATTCCACCACCTCCCTATGTAACCCATTCCAGTGCTTCACCACTCTCCTAGTGAAAAAGTTTTTCCTAATATCCAACCTAAACCTCCCGCACTGCAACTTGAGACCATTACTCCTTGTTCTGTCATCTGGTACCACTGAGAACAGTCTAGGATCCATCCTCTGTGGAACCCCCTTTCAGGGAGTTGAAAGCAGCTATCAAATCTCCCTTCATTCTTCTCTTCTGCAGACTAAACAATCCAAATTCCCTCACCCTCTCCTCATAAGTCATGTGCTCCAGCCCTCTAATCATTTTTGTTGCCCTCCGCTGGACTCTTTCCAATTTTTCCACATCCTTCTTGTAGTGTGGGGCCCAAAACTGGACACAGTACTCCAGATGAGGCCTCATCAATGTTGAATAGAGGGGAACGATCGCATCCCTGCTGGTAATGCCCCTACTTATATAGCCCAAAATGCCGTTAGCCTTCTTGGCAACAAGGGCACACTGTTGACTCATATCCAGCTTCTCGTCCGCTGTAACCCCTAGGTCCTTTTCTGCAGAACTGCTTCCTAGCCATTTAGTCCCTAGTCTGAAACAATGAATGGGATTCTTCCGTCCTAAGTGCAGGACTCTGCACTTGTCCTTGTTGAACCTCATCAGGTTTCTTTTGGCCCAATCCCCTAATTTGTCTAGGTCCTCTGTATCTTCTCTCTACCCTCCAGCGTATCTACCACTCCTCCCAGTTTAGTGTCATCTGCAAACTTGCTGAGAGTGCAGTCCACACCATCCTCCAGATCATTAATGAAAATATTGAACAAAACCAGCCCCAGGACCGACCCTTGGAGCACTCTGCTTGAAACCGGCTGCCAACTAGACATGGAGTCATTGATCACTACCCGTTGAGCCCGACGATCTAGCCAGCTTTCTATCCACCTTACAGCCCATACATCCAGCCCATACTTCTTTAACTTGCTGGCAAGAATACTGTGGGAGACCGTATCAAAATCTTTGCTAAAGTCAAGGAATAACACATCCACTGCTTTCCCCTCATCCACAGACCCAGTTATCTCCTCATAGAAGGCAATTAGGTTAGTCAGGCCCTGGTTCTTTGGCCCTGATGCACAAAGTGACATAGGCATTGCAATGCAGAGTATTGCACTGCCTAACTGTTAGGTGCCTAACCACCCAGTAGAATCCACAAACCCTGAGTTAGGTTCCTAGGCTCCCTATACAATGCATGGGGCCAGAGACACCTAAGAATAGGATTCACAAGAACTAGCATGGTAGGCAGGGAGCTGCCTATATTAGCCAACAGGAGATACTGGTGAGAGGCATGTGTCCTAAACCCCACACCTCTCAGGGAGTTAGGCACCTTAATCTCAACTAGAAGAAAGCACCTATCTCTGCTTGCAATCGACAGCTGGGACGCCTCTCTGGAGTCAGGCACCCAAGCTGTTTTTTGCAAGAATGACCTCAGTGCACACTTAACTCCACACAACACGTTATTGAGGGGGAAGGAGCCTCCCTTATAACCTTCACCCCAGGGGTTACGTACTCACCCCAGGTCAATTCCCATTTCTGATTAAGAGGAGAGATTTGAACAGTGTTCCCCATTTCTTAGGTGAGTGAGTTCCCTAATCAGTGAGCTAGGGAGCAATTCTCAGTCGTTCTCTGGCCCAATTAATATTTAATACAAAGTGAAACAACTTTAATTGGAGAAACTGAGACCCTCGCACCAGAATATCACATAGTCTAACCGTTAGGGCATTCACGAAGGAGGCGGGAAATCCACATTCAAATTTCTTCTCATTAGGCAAAGGCAGGAATTGAACTGGGGTCTCCCACAATGCAGGTGAGTGTGCTAACCCCGGGGCCAAAGATTATAGGGGATAGCTCCTCTCACCTGGCTGTTTTGTGTGGAGATACCTACCAGATTGGGCCCTTCAAGCAAGATAGGTGAGGCAATGCCTAACTTGACCTGGTTCGAAGATCACACTGGGGCTTGAGCATCAAATAAGTGCCTGGATACCTACCTGAGGCAACAGCGAGCACGCCAGAGACAGAAAATTAGGCATGTAGTGAAATTTTACAGCACGGATGTATGTATTTACACAGCTAGACAGAAGTTGAGCAGAGTGAGACACAGAGGTCCTTTGGTGGTTCACTGCTCAGTCAGCAACTCATCAGGCCTGATGCACTTACTACACCTAACTCATTGTAAATAGTATCATGTGAAGTATCAAATGAAAGCTGGTGACACCAGTACATTCATCACACTATGACAGTAATGACACGTGCTGGAAATATGTTCCTAAAATATGTTTTGGGGGGAAAGTTGATAAAACATTTTGTCCTAGACAGAGGAATGTTGATTTGCCTGTTTGCCAGTGTCTGTAGAGTAAATTGAGCATGGTGATGCCAGAGACAATGGGCAATTTATTTGCATCTGATACAAACACTAGTATTGAGGATGAGGAAACAGCTTGGTGTCAATACACTGCTGGACACCACACAGTCTGAACGCCAAGGGCCATCCTGACTCGAGATAAAGACAATTAACTTTGGGAAACATAAGGAGAAGCAAAAGGGTTTCTTATCCATCACTGAGGAAGAAAAGGTCAGTACTCTTTGAGTGGTGGATCCCCAACTATGTGGGTTGGCAACACTGAGGAGAGAAAACTACTTTAGGCAAAGCTTGGAGGCATGTTATACTCGTTTGTTTGTAACCATTTTCTGTTTCTATTATCTCTGCTTAGTATCACTTCAATATCTGTTCTTGTTTTACTAACGATTCTGCTCAGTGCTGTTACACTAAAGTTAGCTGGTGCACACTCAATCTCTTTGGAGACAGCAGACTTGGTATTTCTGTGGGCATCCAGTGACAAGGGCTGGATGTAGCAAGCAGATACTTCTGGAGAGTTTGGGAACCAGGGGCACCAAGAATGACCTGCAAAGCAAGGAAAAGACTGGTAGACGCCTGAGGAGTTGGTTGGCCTGGCTAACAAATTGGAGCATCAGGAAGCTGCGACACAGTTTAGTAGCAGCAAATTTCTCACGCACTGAGGCAGAGGAGTAACAAGATGACTTACAGTTCTGGATGACCTGAAAAAACATCACACACAGGTTTAGTGGGTCACAGTAGTGCCTAAAAGGGATTTAGGCACCTAAAGCCCAGATTGTGGATTGAGCCTTTAAGATCATGATATGAAGATAAACACATATTATAAATAGACATGAAGATCTAAATACCACCTATCCTCCCACCTGATCCAAAACCCATTGAAATTAATAGGAATCTCTCAAAGTGTATATGTTTTGCTCCTGGGAGAAGCCCCTCAAGATTTTTTTCTCTGATGTTAACTTCATTTTAGAATAGTAGTAATATTTGCATATTCAGTGCCCAAATAATCACAACAGGAAATGGTCTTGTCTAATCATGACCACCAGTCATTAGTATCATCAGTCATAGTAATCAGTCTCTGATTCTCTTAAAACTGATACAATTTATTTTCAAGCAGAATAAATTCTTTTGAAGGAACATTAGTATGTGTATGTCTATTTCGTATTGACTGTATACAAAAGCTTGTCTGAATTCTGTTGTGTGAATAGCTCCTGAACAGATATGAATCTGTTTGAAATTCCGAAGTCTGAGCATGAGATGGCATAGGCACCATTAAGGAGGCTTTGAATTGCTGGGAAAAAGGGAGGTCCAGACACACCCAGGCAACTGCGTTAGGAGAATGATTCTGGGAAAGGGATCATTATCTGAGGCGCTGAAAATGTACTGATACTCTAAATTCAAGGTACACATCAGACTGGTTAAAATGAGAACCATTTGGAACCTTTCACTAAACTCAAGCCTTCAGGGTTTACTCAAGTTTACTCATCTCCATTATCCTAATTCCTCCTCACCCCTCATTCCTTCTGATCCTTTCCTGCTTTAAGGATATGAATGCATCACTGTAAGCAGGGTACTGGTTTTCTGTGTTCACCTGCGTTACAGACTTTGTAATAGAAACCTGTTAAGCACATAATGTAACATTCATCTGACAGTGTACCTCAGTTTAAGGCAAGAAGGAATTAACCTGAGACTGTTGTAGAAAAGGCAGTTCAATTTAAAAGAAGCAGTCACATCCTGGGTTTCAAAAGAAGGCCCTAATCCGGTAATTTATTTGTAGTCAGTGGGACTATCACTTGCTTAATAATTAATCACTTGCTTTGCTGGGTTAAAACCTATATCTACCCAGGCAAACCACCTAGAAACGGACCCCGTAATGAGGAACTGAAAATCTCTGAACTATGATCCAACTGTAGAAAGTGGATTCGTCATTGGCATGCCCCTCATGACTGGTGTGATGGAGCAGCTCCTTCTGCTCTAGCAGCCTCTGCCAACAGCTACTCTGATCCCACAGTGGTCTCTTGTCACAACTCAGCCAGGTCACACTTTGGTGCCTCGGAAGAGGTGGGACTAAAGTCCAACAAAAAGAAGTGTCTTAGCCTTCTGTCCAGGTTGCTGATTAAGATTCTGTGTCCAGTGGTCCTACACCATTTTCTCAGTGATTCCAGAAATCCATATCCCCCTCTGTGGGAGCTTCATGCTGGTAAGAGAACCCAGAGCCACTGTCTATACTAGATTCTAGTCCAGGGGCCCGAGGACAGGCAAGTTTTATTTCACCAATCCCTTGCTTCCCCCCTCCCTGGACTTCCTATCAAACCTGTCAGCAGGCCTCTCCCACAGCCTCTAAATTCTCCCTTCTTTCAGTATCAGGAGTTGCAAGGCTTTCTCTTGGAATTCCCACAAAAAAAATTCCAAAACAAGAGTACAAAGTAACCCTGATTCTACCCTCCTCAGGCCTGAAGAAGAGCGCTGTGAAAGCTTGTCTCTTACACCAACAGAAGTTGGCCAAATAAAAGATATTATCTCACCCACCTTGTCTCTCTAGTATTCTGGGACCAGCATGGCTACAACCACACTGCATAACCCTCAGACTTAACAGTTCATCCCTCTAAGTCTCCCTTACATAGTTCCTCAGCTGAACACTGCCCAAGGGTCTCTCAGGAAGTTAAGATCCTGTTCTTGTACCAGAGCTGACCAGCAGACCCTGCTCCATATCTCTCAGCTTCTTACCAGCCTTCTCTTCTCACAAAACAAGGATTCCAGGGCCAACTTCCCCCAGTGAATTTATTCCCTAGTACCCAGAGAATGACTGCAGAATTCTTCACTTACTCACTTTCAGCACCTGCTTTCTGCTTCCTTTCTTTATATAAGCCACACACTCCCTCCCCTCTAGGATTATTCTTTAATTGGACGTGGCCAACTCTCCAGGAGCAACCAGGGGGTTTGACTGGCCTCTCAGGCCCATGTTAACCCTTTCATTCCCTGGGTAGTGTACATATCTCCCATGACACCAACCATCCTCTTAACTCCCAACTTGGGCTGCTAATGCTCAGAAAGGGTCTTCAAAACATCCTTAAGGGAGAGGTAGGACCTTATGTGTGCAGTGCCTACAGAACACGGATTCTTCACAGTAGCCTTGTAGCAAAGGCCTTTTCCAAAAAGGGATTGTTTCTTTAGTAGTCTTCTTGATGTATCCATTATTATTAATCACATTTACGTGGTAGTGCCTAAGGACCAGTCAAGGGTGGGGCCCCATTGAGCTAAGCACTGTATAGAGACAGATTGTAAGCTCTCTGGGGCAGTGACTATCTACATAGACAAGGCACAGGGTGGAGATAGAATAATGAAGCAGAGGGAATAGTGTGATGGCAGCAAATGTCAAGTTCCATGATTTGAAGTGGCATCAGCTAAATGGACAGAAAGGGGAAAGGAGATAAGAGGAGACAGGACAGGAGTTGATGTAGAGTGAAGCTGAGGTGAAGAGACTGAGGGAGAAGGGGGAGGGTTGGACCAAACAGCCAATCAGCCCAGGACAAAGGAAGTCAGAACTTTCTACAGTTTTTACTGGAATGTCTAGACATCCCTGCTTTGGCTGTTTCTGTTCCCATTTGCTGGAGTCTCTGGCTGGCTCCTCTCTAGTTTTCCCCAAAGGCCATGTATATGGGAGGGAGGGAGACACCACCTGAATCCCAGTATCTGCAGAGCCTGGGAGGGCTCCCCTGCCCAGATCTGGATGCAAAGGGTAAAAGGTGGTCCCAACTCATTTTACCCCCTCCCAACCTAGTGCAGCAGTCCCAGCTTTTAGCTCTATAGCTCTCCCTCATTATAATTTGAGGAGTTGTGTGTTTCCAACAGCATCAGACAAGTGAAGACTATGTCCTATGGGAGATTTATACCTTCAGCAAGTCAGCTTTCTACCATACTTGACCTTCTAAGTACCTTTTCTCCTTCAACTCTTTCCCCAGTATTAAAATAACCATATTATATAATGCAGCAAGATCCTCCACCTTATATAAATCAGTATGGTTCCATTGACATTGAGTCATAGTAATTTATATAGATTGAAGATCTGCCCCCAAATTTCTTCACATGACTCAGTTTAGTGCCAGAAAAAATTCTTTGGAAGAATATTTTTTCTTGTAACTAGGTCCTGAGTGGATGGTGAACAAACTGATCTTTACTAGCCAGTTGGTCCACTAATTAAAAGGACTAGGAGGATTAGGAACTAAGCAGGCTTTAGACAACTCATATATAGTCAGCCACTAACCATCTGTACCTTACTCTAATACGTGGTAAGGCTTAAACGTGAATTTTTGACACAAGAAATACAGATATGTACTGTGCACACAGCCATGCAGTTTGTTTTATATTTGGTAATATATTCATTGAGGACTTGAATCCTGCACCATTCAGGTCGATAAGAGATTGTCTCTCATTGAGATGAATGGTAGCAGGATCAAGCCCTAAATATAACATGTCTTCCACACTAGGCCAGAAATATGTTGATTTGAAAAATTGCTTCAACAAGTTGAAAAATGATCTGGAACTTCTAGTTTTATTTTGTTTGCATTTTTCATACTCTGTATTGACAGTTCCTAGATCGGCAACATTCTGTGACTGGTGATCCTTCCAGTGCTTATGTACTTTGCTGTCTACAGCCCTGTTGACCTCAGATTTATTAGCTATTTTGTCAACCCTGCTAACTTCCCGAGAGGAGAACTCATCACCATGTAAAGATACAGCCATGGAAAAAATAACTACAAAAAACACAGAATGAAAACTCTAATAGTTTAGACACACACACACACACACACACACACACACATAACAATTCATATACAGTATACACATATGCAGACATGTCCACCCATGGCTTTAAATTAAATCTAAAATATATTTTGGTAACCTTCGTTTTCATTTTACCTGTCAGAGTATTTTATTCTCTCTTATATTGGTTTTTTACTTTTGGAGAAAGAGTGGAGTGGACTATGAACAGACCAGCCAGTCAATAGTATTAGAACTGGGCAAATAGTGGATTTTTCATTTTGTTGGCAAACAACAAAAATACGGGGGGAAAGTTGGTTTTGGTCAAAGCATAAACAACATTTTCAGCAAATCAGGAAGTTAAAAAATTGTTTTGGGTCAAAGTGCTTCATTTTTACAAGCTGAAATGTTTTGTTTTGATCCTGATCATTTTAAAACATTTGATATAGGTTATTAAAATGGACATTTTAATCAAAGTAATTTTGAACCAAAAATGTTTTGTTTCAAAAATGTTGAAACAAAACATTGATTTTTATGGAAGGGTTTTTGTTTGTTTTTTTAACTGAAAATTTGGCAAAACCAACAAATTCATGAAAATGTTTCAGTACTGCCTAGTCTGAACTTTTTGCCGAAAAAGTCTCAGCCCAAAAGTTACCCTAACTCTATTAATAATTAAAGAAACAGATTGCTTTAAATTATTGGATTTGAGCTATGGAGTTTGTCAATTGGTCCTCAGTTTGGCCTATAATCTTGCATCTAGTATGCATGCACATGCTAAAATGTCTCATTTTGCATATGCACATGCAGGCTGAACATGTACAGTTGGGGGTGGGTGTCATGCCATGCAAACATACACATGTTTTTGAAAAGCATTTTTGAAAATGTGGCCTAAATGTCAACTGAGATTGGAAGTCAAAACAGCAGAAGACCGTCTATGCAACATTCACTCAGGTTCAAACACAGTGGAGTTTGTAGACTCACAGGTGAAGCAAGTAATGAGACTCTTTGACAGATAATGAACATATACATTTTCACTGTGAAGGTCAGACATTTATTTTTCAGAGACATGTTTCTGTAGGTGGGATACATTTGAAAAGTAGTCACTGCTCAAGGGCCTTCAAAACTTACTCTCTTCCTGTATGATTTGCTCTAGGGTTAGTTCATTAAAAAATAATACAACATTAGTTGTCTCAAGATTGCTCAGGTTATTTTAAACACAGCTTCTTTCTGTTTTACTGGCTATATTTCTATGACATTTCAAAGAGTAGGGAAGTGGTTTTAGTATTGCCTTGTGAAATAATTGTGAGAACACAAAGAAAGTGATGTGCAATATTACAGGTGGGTGGCAGCAGTGATGAACATCATCAAAATTTCACATGCCAAAAAATTCAGAAAGCTACCTTTGAATCTGTGACTTTTACACTAGATCTAGCTATACTGTCAACAAGCAGAAGTATCCTTTGCATTCAATCCAAGATGCAATAAAAACTTGAGACAATAAAAACCTTTCATATAATTTGCACTAAGGTAAAGAGTTTGAGAGATTTTTAAGCAGCAAGTTATGAAAAGTATATATGAAAGCTTAGCACAAGTACAGTATATGAGGGGATAGTGAAGTAGTCCATTTTACTTACTGCAGAATATAGTGTTATTATCGAGAGCATGAAGGGGTAAGAAGAAAATGGAAATTTTAAGAAGTTTGACAAGTAGTTGACATTGATTTTAAATATTAGTCCTAGTGGATCTTTTTGAGCTGTACACTGTTTAGCTCAATGAAGTGCTTTTTAAAGACTGGAAGAAATAAGTTGCAAAACAGGAGGTGTTGCATTATACAATCAAGAATTTAATCACTTGTTTGGAGGTCCAGGAGGAGGTGAAAATCTCTGGGCAGAGATAAGAGGGAAAATAGGAATGATGTCATGATAGGGGTCTACTATAGACCACTAAATAAGGAAAAGGAGATGGGTTAGGTACTTCTACAACAAACAACAGAAATATCCAAAGACACAAGACCTGGTAGTAATGGGGGACTTTAACTACTCAGATATTGCTTGGAAAATAAGGAGAAACACAAAATTTCTTGTAATGTATTGGGGCAACTTTTTGTTTCAGAAGGTGGAGAAAGTAACCAGGGAGACAGTAACCAGGGAGACAGCCATTTTAAATTCAATTCTGACCAACAGAGAGGAATTGGTTGCAAATTTCCAGGTGGAAGGCAATTTAGGTGAAAATGATCATGAACTGATTAATTTCATGATTCTAAGCAAAGGAAGAATAAGAACAATGGACTTCAAAGAAACAGACTTTAACAAACTCAGAGAGCTGGTAGGTATGGATCCATGGGAAGAAAATGTAAGGGATAAAAGGATTTCAAGAGAGCTGGCAGTTTCTCCAGGAGACAATATTAAAAGACAACTGCAAACTATTCCAATGTGAAGGAAAGACAGGAAGAATAGTAAGAGGCCAATATGGCTCCATCAGGAGCTCTTTAACAACCTGAAAATAAAAAAATGAATCCTACAAGAAGTGGAAAATATGGACAAATTGATTAACAAGTAGGGAAAATCAGAAACGCTAAGGCACAAAATGAATTACACCTAGTAAGGGACATAAGGCAATAAGAAGAGGTTCTTTAAGTACATCAGGAGCAAGAGAAAGACAAAGGAAAGTGTACGCCTTCTACTTAGTGGGACAGGAGAGCAAATAACTGATGACATCAAAAAGGCTGATATGTTTCATGCCTATTTTGGTTCAGTCTGAACTAAGTTGTTAACAACTAGAGGGAAAGAAGAGGTTAAAGAATATGTAGATAAATTAGATTATTCAAGTTGGTAGGACCTGATGAAATTCATCCTAAGATAGCTTCAATAGTTCTTTAAGTATCTTCAGAGGACAGGTGAGGTTCCAGAGGACTGGAGAATGGCAAACGTTGTACCTATCTCTAAAAAGACGACCAAAAAAAGGACTACGGGAATTATAGATAACCCTGTCTTAACCAGAAGATATTCAATTATTTGAAACTCAAAAGAGAATCCTACAAAAAGCAGAAACTAGGACAAATTACGAAGAATGAATATAAACAAACAACTCAAGCATGTAGGGACAAAATTTGAAAGGCGAAGGCACAAAATGAGATTGAACTATCTAGAGACAGACGGTAACAAGAAAACATACTACAAATACATTAGAAGCAAGAGGAAAACCAAGGACAGGGTAGGACCATTACTCAACGAAGTGGGGGGAGTGGGGAGAGACTAACAGAAAATGTGGAAATGGCAGAAGTGCTAAATGACTTCTTTGGTTCAGTTTTCACCAAAAGGTCAGTAGCAATTAGACATCTAGCACAATGAACACCAGTTCATGAAGTAGCATCTGAGGCTAAAATAAGAAAAGAACAAGTTTAAAATTACTTAGACAAGTTAGAGGTCTTCAAGTCAAAAGGGCCTGATGAAATACATTCTCTGATACTCAAGGAACTGACTGAGGAAATCTTTTGGCGATGACCTTCAAAAACTCATGGAAGATGGTGAGATTCCAGAGGACTGGAAGAGGGCAAATGTAGTGCCAATCTATAAAAGGGGGAATAAGGACAACCCAGGGAATTACAGACTAGTCATCTTAACTTCAGTATCCAGAAAGATAATGGAGTAACTAATCAAGCAATCAATTTTCAAACACCTAGTAGATAAGATAAGTAACAGTTAAATGGATTTGTCATGCACAAATCATGTCAAACCAACCTAACAGCTTTCTTTTACAGAGTAACAAGCCTTGCGGATAGGGGGAAGCAGTATATGTGGTATATCTTGACTTTAGTAAGACTTTTGATACCATTTCGCATGATCTTCTCAAACAAACTAAGGAAATATAACCGAGATGATGCTACTATAAGGTGGGTGCACAAACAGTTGGAAAACCATTCCCAGAGAGTAGTTATCAGTGGTTCACAGTCAAGCTGGAAGGGAATATCAAGTGGGGTCCCACAGGGATCATTTCTGGGTTTGGTTCTGTTCAATATCTTCATAAATGATTTAGATAATGGCCTAGAGAGTACATTTATAAAGTTTGCAGATGATACCAAGCTGGGAGGGGTTGCAAGTGCTTTGGAGGATAGGATTAATATTCAAAATGATCTGGACAAACTGGAGAGCTGGTCTGAAGTAAATAGGTTGAAATTCAATAAGGACAAATGCAAAGTACTCCACTTAGAAAGGATCATTGGGGCACATACAAAAATGGGAAATGACTGCCTAGGAAGGAGTACTGTGAAATAGTATCTGGGGGTCATAGTGGATCACAAGCTAAATATAAGTGAACTGTGAAACACTGTTGCAAGAAAAAGCAATCAGCAGCAGGAGTGTTGTGAGCAAGACAGGGGAGAAGTAATTTTTCCACTCTACTCTGCACTGATAAGGCCTCAGCTGACGTATTGTTTCCAGTTCTAGGTGCCACATTTCAAGAAAGATGTGGACAAACTGCAGAAAGTCCAGAGGAGAGCAACAAAAATGATTAAAGGTCTAGAAAACATGACCTATGAGGGAAGATTTAAAAATTGGGTTAAGTATGGAGAAGAGGAGACAGAGGGGACATAACAGTTTTCAAGTACACAAACGGTTGTTAAATAAATATATGGAGATATACCTATCTCATAGAACTGGAAGGGACCCTGAAAGGTAATCAAGTCCAGCCCCCTGCCTTCACTAGCAGGATCAAGTACTGATTTTGCCCCAGATCCCTAAGTGGCCCCCTTAAGGATTAAACTCACAACCCTGGGTTTAGCAGGCCAATGCTCAAACCACTGAGCTATCCCTCCACCCAGGTTACAAGAAGGAGGGTGAAAAATTGATCTACTTTACCTCTGAGGATAGGACAAGAAGCAATGCGAGCAAGGAGGTTTAGGTTAGACATTAGGAAAAACTCCCTGTCAGGTGGTTAAGCACTGGAACAAATAGCTTATGAAGGCTGTGGAATCTCTGTCACTGGAGGTTTTTAAGAACAGATTAGTTATTATGTAGTTCAGGCTTGAGTGCAGGGCAGGGCCGGCTCCAGGTACCAGCTTCTCAAGCAGGTGCTTGGGGCGGCCGGTCAGGAGAGGGGCGGCAGGTCCAGGTATTCGGCGGCAATTCGACGGACGGTCCCTCACTCCGGCTCGGAGTGAAAGACCTCCCGCAGAATTGCCGCCGCAGATCGTGATTGCGATCGCGGCCGCGGCTTTTTTTTTGTTTGTTTGTTTTGGTTTTGGCTGCTTGGGGCGGCCAAAACCCTGGAGCCAGCCCTGGTGCAGGGGACTGGACTAGATCACCTATTGACATCCCTTCCAGTCCTAGACTTCTATAAGGCTAGTTAATCTCTGGAATAGGCTTTCAAGAGAGGTTGTGGAATCCCCATCATGGGAGGCTTTTAGGACAGGTGTTAGTCCAACCTGTTCAGGGATGGTGTAGGTTTACTTTGTGCTGCCTCAGCACAGGAGGGGCTGGATGTGATGATCTCTTGAGGTCCCTGCCTTTCTATAGTCTATGCTTGTGTAACCCATATGGTTGCACTGTAGCAGTTTAAATCTAAAGCAGGAACTGAAACAGTGGGAAGGAGACAGATTTTTTTTGAATCCTCTGTGTCTCTGTACCATGTGCAGAGAGCAAGGTAGAGCACTTAAAAGGTCCCAGAGTTATCTAGAGGAAGAGATGTGATTATTGGGCATACTCAGGAACTGTCTCAGAAGCATCAAGGGCAAGCAGCCTAGTAAGTTCCACACCTCCATCATCTGAGCTCAGTAGGGAAAGGTTATAAATACAGGCATTGGTGACAGCCTTGTGGTCTCACTGACTGAACAATGCAGGACTAAGATGTGACTTGTGAGAGCTGCGTCAGAGAGCCTTTGCTACTTTGGATCCAGACTATCTTACTGGAAGCTGAGGAGCTGGCCAACTGTTGACTCCAGCATTGGAATAGCAGCTGGCTGAGAGATCTCTGGACTGCTTTGCTGAAATTTTTGAGATGTTTGGCGGGACTGGTATTCTCCTCTGGCTCCAAGGAGTCCAAGTGACAGACAAAACACTTCGATGCCACGCTGCAGAGACTGACATCATGTATGTCAGGGATCGGCAACCTTTGGCACGCGGCCCGTCAAGGAAATCCGCTGGTGGGCCGGGATGGTTTGTTTACCTGTAGCGTCCGTAGGTTTGGCCGATCGCAGCTCCCACTGGCCGCGGTTCGCCATTCCAGGCCAATGGGGGCTGTGGGAAGCGGGATGGGCAGAGGGACGTGCTGGCCGCCGCTTCCCGCAACCCCCATTGGCCTGGAATGGCGAACCACGGCCAGTGGGAGCTGCGATCGGCCAAACCTACGGACGCTGCAGGTAAACAAACTGTCCTGGCCCGCCAGCGGATTTCCCTGATGGGCCGTGTGCCAAAGGTTGATGATCCCTGATCTATGTGAACAGACTGGAGTTTGTGTGTGTGTGTACGTACACTAAGATATACTTCATGCTGAAAGCTATGTAACAGCAACAAGTGGGGAAATCTGTGTGGGAAGACACCAATAGAGTTACCATATAATAGCTGTTTAAGAAAAGTTTTCGCAAGTACTCCAAACACTAGTTGCAGATTTTATATATAAACATATACATGTTATTTCTTAATAAATTGTATGGCGCTCTTGGCAGTTCAACTATATAATCCTTTTTAAAAAAGGAAATTAGAGTCCTAAACAGATTGACCTCTAGACTGTGCTTCTGCAGAGAAGTAGGCCAGGCTATGGGGAAAAGGGGAGTGTATTAGAATTATACATAATATAGCCCCACCCATTAATCCATTATACATGCTATGATACACAGCATGAATTTTGAATATACAAAGAACTATATGTAGTTTGACCTGTATACTTCCATTAAAGAGCCCTACTCTGATTAGATCAGGGGTAGGCAACCTATGGCATGTGTGCTGAAGGCGGCACGCGAGCTGATTTTCAGTGGCACTCACACTGCCCGGTTCCTGGCCACCGGTCCGGGGGACTCTGCATTTTAATTTAATTTTAAAAGAAGCTTCTTAAACATTTTAAAAACCTTATTTACTTTACATACAACAATAGTTTAGTTATATATTATAGACTTATAGAAAGAACCCTTCTAAAAACGTTGAAATGTATGACTGGCACGCGAAACCTTAAATTAGAGTGAATAAATGAAGACTCGGCACACCACTTCTGAAAGGTTGCTGACCCCTGGATTAGTTGATTTCACCTCATCGGTTGCTAGGTAACGAGTTTTTAGAATAAGAGTATTCCTTATTTTAAAAAAATTCAAAAATTGTGCATGCTAATTTTGAACATGATCTCTATGGTCACTGTTGATTACCACGAGAATTCACTTTTCACTAAAAAAAAAAAAAGTGCACAAATCTAGTTTCTGTCAATGTATTCCTAATAATTTACTATATTTGACATTTGCAGCTGTAGACTTACAATTGCTTACTCTTTGCTATTGGGTTTATTGATTGAAACGGCACTCATTTTGTGCAGATAAATGAAATGTGGCTTAGCCTACTTCTGTTTATTAAGACACAGCCACATAGAAATTTCATTTAATTTTTAAGAAGCTCAAATATTGTTTTCCTCCAATCTTTGCTTCTTACATACAGCATATGAAACTCTGAAGAAAATTATTAAGCATTCACTTTCTGCTCGCTAGAGGCACTTTCATCACTACTGCTGCTTCTGGAATGTTCTTTGCTAATATCTGTTATTTGTAGTGTATGCACATACACAAACTATGTTTAGACGAAGTTAGTTGATATTTTCCTTAAGTGCATTTTTGAACTAAGCTCAACAGACTCAGGAGAATGAAAGTAAGACAAAAGCAAAATATGGCTATTTATTCTAATAAAAACAGTCAAGATATCTACCCGGAGGTCCAGCCTGATCTAATTAATTGTACAGGTAACAAAGTTGCTAAATGTGTCCCCGCTCTAGAGGGTGATCAGAAGATGAAAATCTTCTGCTGCTACCACTTAATTGAGTAAGTCAAGGCTGCAATCAATAGTTCTATACCTGCTGAGCACTATGATCATGGAGTCATTACAAAGGTGTGCGTCACTTATGCATTTGAACTCTCATGGATCTTCCCGATTGTCACACACTCTTTTGGGGGGAAGCAATTCCTCAGCATCTAAGTGTGCCATATCTACAGCTAGTCAAGAGTTATTCACCAAATGTTTATGAAAATTGCTGTTTCAAAAAAGGGAGAAGAAATAGGATAGACAAGCTACACCGTGCATTAGTCCACATCAGTTGGGTGTAAATTCAGTGCTTACTAGTGTGTCACATGCTAACTGGCCTGTGTGGATGCTGCTGGCATGCGCTAAAAGTTCCCCAGTGCATGTTAATGTAGGCCCAAGGGACTAGAGTTTGTATCGACTATGGCTATGTTAATGCCCATTAGGGAACTTTTGTTGCATGCCAGCAGGGTTCACATGGGCCAGTTAGTGCATGACACACTGGTACAGATTAGAATTTACCCCCCACTTTTGCAAACTAACACATTGCATAGATAAACCCACAGTCAAAGTTGTTGTTTTCAACTCATTATACATTGAAAAATGTGCAGAGATGTTTGTGGGAAAAGTGAGCAAGTGGAAGAGATATCATTGGTGGTGTGGTAAGGAGGCAAGGACCACAGGGATAAGAGACAAGAGCAGATAAGTGGGGAAGGGCAGAGTTGTGAAGGTCCTTGAAGGTGAAGATGAGAAATTTTATTTTGATATTGTGGGAAAAGCATCCTGGGGATGGATTCAAATCAGAGGATGACTTGGTCAGAGTGACAGGCTCCTGCTGCATTGTGAGCAAAGTGATGGGGTCTGACATGTGACAAGGAGGCCAGAGAGGAGGTTGTAATAATCAGGACAAGTAGTAATGAGAGCCTGCATGAGAATTTTAGCATTGCAGACAGAAATAATCAGTTATTAGAAATATTCTTATTAAAGAAGTTGGGAAGAGCCAGGGAGGAAGGGAGCAAGGTCAAAAATAACCCTAGGTTAGTGGCTTGAGTGGCAGCATGCATGGTGGTTTTGTCAATAGTGACAGAGAATGCAAGAACGGATGAGGGTTTGGAAGGAAACATCAAGTCTAGCCATGTTAAATTGATTTGATGGCAAGACATCCTCGCTTAGATGCCAGACAGACAGGATAACATGCAAGTAGGCAGGTGAGAAGTGGAGAGGCAGATTTGCGAGCACAGAAATGGTTGCTGAAGCCATGTGAAATGAGAATGAGAAAGAGGAAGAGGGGCAGTCCTGTGGAACCAACAGGGGGAATGGATGAAGCACTGCTGTAGGGAATCCTGTTACCATGCAGGGCCACCCAGAGGATTCAGGGGGTCTGGGGTCTTCGGCGGCAGGGGGCTGCCGCCACCGAATTACCACCAAAGACCCAGCACTTCGGCGGCCTGTCCCGGAGCCGAAGGACCCCCTGCCGCCAAACTGCCGCCAAAGACCCGGAGCGGAAGACACTCCAGGGGCCCGGGCCCCAAGAGAGTTTTCCGGGGTGCCCGGAGCGAGTGAAGAACCCCACTCCAGGGGCCCCAAAAAACTCTCGTGGGGGCCTGGGGCAAATTGCCCCACTTGCCGTCCCCCCCCCCCCCCGGGTAGCCCTGTTACCATGACTCATCACATCATGAGTTTAGACTGTAAACTATTTAGGACAGGGCCCATGACTATTTGTTCTGCCAAGCAGCTAGCACACTTTTGGGTACTGTGAAAATAACGATCAACAATAATGTCAGTAACAGCCTGTGTTGAAAAAAATCTGGACAATGTCAAATGCCCAAAAGTATCTCCTTTAACACACAAGCACCTAGTCAGTATTTTAATACCCACATTACATAACCACAGGGCATGTCCTTATGACATAATGTCTTTTTGGAAAGCGATACCTCAAAAATGAGAATCAGACAGTGATCTTTTAGGATTAGAAATATTAATTTCCTGGCATGGTTGTTTTGCAGTGTCGTGTAGCTAGTATCTTTGGGGTTTACCTGTAGATACTGCTGGCTTAAAAAAGTCACACGTCTTAAAAATATTAGCTTCACAAGTTATACATGAGGGTGATGAGATTTTGCAGAAAGAACATTTGAATTTAGGCTGCCAATGCAGAGCAGCACTCTGGCTAAAGTTTAGATAATTGCCCCTTGATTCTTTTTCACACAGTTATACAAGTTAAGGCCAAGAGTGACTGGAGATTTTCAGCTTTAATTCTGAATGTCCTTATTTTGTTTTTTGGATTTAAGACATTAATTTAAAACAGACTTTTTATGACTGAGTATTCTTTTCATTGTGGTTGCTGACACCTGAAAGTAGGTAGACAAATCTGACGGGTAAAGTTATGTTAACAGGCAGTTAGCCGCAGGTAAAGGTCAGATTTTAGCTGACAACATTAAACTTACCCAGCCCATCCTGGAGAGCCTCCTCATTTATAGTAGCAATTTAAAAATAAAAAGGTGGGTCTCTTCTCAGTCATTGTTTTAACTCAGCAGCAATAACTATCTCCTCCAAGTGAATGACTGGTTAGTAGAGTGGAGCACTTGGGTGTTGAACTATTACCATTAAACAAGAATTTTCTAGCTAGATTCAGTTATTATTTGAGGCTTGTACACTTAAAAAAAACCCTACAAAACAAAGCAAATAAAGGATGCCATGAGCAGGGATTCCTTTGTGCACTAACAGACCCAACATCACAAGCTACCAACACAAACCTATTTTGATACAATTTTTTTTCAGCGATGTGCTATAGGTTCTTGAAGGCTCTTTTTCACAGTACACTACCATAAACTACTAACTTGAAAAGAAGCTCTAAAATAGAATGGAAAAGAAAATACCACAAGAGAACATTGTAATACTGACATTATTTAAAAACCTATGCTGGAAAGGGATATGGTTATATATTTATCCTTAATACCAGTTGCTGTACGTATCTATAAAGATTCCTCTTTCTTTAATTTGCTTTCTCAGTGATCAGTCTAACTACAGTGAATAAGAAAGAGACTGTCAAACAACAGGTAAGAAACACTTTGAAAATGCCTTGCAATAGTTATTCAAGTTAGTAAAGACCTTGTGATCCATCTAGGATTTACTAGCAGTTTGGAAATGAATATTGTCCATCTCCTGTCAGCTGTGTAAGGACACAATAAAGAAGCCATCCATCCTCTTTTGCCAACCAATAGATCTCTAGTCTCAAGCTATAAATGAACAGCACAATAAATTAAATGTTTGACAGGGAAGATGTATGGGTTAGCATTATTGCATGATCTACGTTTTAAAGGAGTAAACTCTGAAACAATACCAGTCATGTAGATATTGATTACCACGAAAAAAGTGTTCTTATAAGTAACAAGATATAGAATGTCTCCTTTTTCCAAGTCCTGGGAATTATTTTGATTCAGAATCCAAAGAAATATGAGAATGATGAGATTAAGTCAAATGTTATATTTACACACACACCCACCCACCCCAAATCCAGTTGGTTCTTCCAACACTATTACAATCCTTTGTAATTAAAAGGGAAGAATATAGATAATGGGCTTGAAAAGGATGTGTCTTGTTATAGCTATGGAGACTAACAGCCCAGTCCATCTGCCACTGAATTCAATGGAAAGATGAAAAAAATTGTTTTATAATCCCACTGCAAATGCTAAGATTGACTATGGTAGTGATTTAAGTCACCACGAGCCTTTAAAAGACTTCGCAAAAGCCTAAAATAACAAGCTGTTTTAAAAGTTTAAAACCTGCCACTAGTGTACTTTAGACACCCTTTTAGATAATGTTGAAGACCATTCATTTGGGATGATCAGCTGTCCACTGTGCCAACCTATGCAGGTAGCTTTAGCTGTATTGTATTAGTTTAGAAGTTTGACTATGTATATTAAAAAATGAAAGTTATTCTTGTTGTTGTTAAATTAGTAATAGTGAGGAATGCGAACTGGTGTTCACTGGCCAACATTTTTAACTTGTGTCTAAATTTAGGCATCTAAACCCATAATGACTTCAACAAGAGTTGTGAGGGTTCATTGTTACACAAGTGTTCTCTAAACGAGATGTGCCGATTCATACATAAATCATTGATAAATAGATAAGGTGCCAGCAGATGCATGGCATAGTTTCAGGGTTCTGGATGACCAATAAAACTCATGCACTGCAGATCGCTTCCTTTACCACTCTTTACATGAAATGCCGAACACTCAGCACTTCTGAAAATTCAGGCTACTTGAGTGCTGAAATATGGATGTCTCTCTTTTATTAGGCAACTATGGAAAATTCTGGCCAATATGTCTTTCACTGGGCATCTATTTCAAGTCCAAATTAACCCACTACTTCCTCCACAAAAGATAACTATTACCAATAGTACAGCACAGGGATGTTTATAGTAAATAAAATCTTTATTATGAAACACATTTCATAGTTTCCATATGGTAAAGGAGTCTCTTCTTGCCACATGAACTTTCACAATGCTGTGCTGAACAAAATAACTGCAATTTTCCATTAAGCACATGGTAATAGTGGGTAGAACTGACAGATGGGAAATGCACGATCAGCCCACTCAACTTTCGATTTACCTGCCAAAACGAGGCTACAGAATAAAAGGCTACCCTTATTTTCATTTTATTTTTTTGAAGAAAGTGGCAAAGATAAAACTCCTAAATGCAATGGGAGATGCATTTGCAAATGAAACTTGATACGATGTCAGCCTATTTGTTTAAAAAAATGGGATTTGTTTCATACATTACTTAAATAATGAAGTTTAGAGGGAGGGAGTGTTCCATGTGATTTAAAGTTTATTCAAAATATGTATTATTTAACACCGCTCTACTTCACTATTAAGTAACTGATCTGTGGGAAGTAAGTAATTTTATACTACTTCCCACACAGATAAAAGGATTATAATCTCACTACCTCTATTAGAATTGATGAGCTCCAAGGGCCCTCCTCCCCCACTTTTATCCACAAAGTCCTTATCCTAAAGGAAAGCATAGAAGCTCACATTATTCCAGAATATCTAAAAAGAGCCCATTTGATAAAAAGCTATCTGCCTGGTAGCAAAATTACAAGACACAAACATGTCTGCCTAAGTCACCCTCTCCACCAGTCATACTAGGTAATGAAACAAATTCCACACTTTGCTGGCAGCTTGCAAGGAGAGGATAAAACATATCCCTGCGCCTCCTGAAATTCCACACTGGCAGCGAGTGAGGGGAGACATCAAACAAAAAATTGAATTTAGAAAAGGAAGAGAAGAGAGCCTAAGTTTATTAGGCCAGATTTTCCACAGCCTAGCGCTTATGTTGGTCATTTTTGCTTGTGCCCAGTGAATACAAAGTGAGTGTAAAATGCTGCCAAATTAGAAGTCTCTCACTTAAACCAGAGGAGCATGTCTCACTGAAATAATATGCAAAGTGGAAGACAATGGAAAAATCAGTCCTCTTTCTTTTCGTGGTCTGAATCTAGCAGAGCAGGAACTCAAACCCAGATGTCTCACATCCCAGGTGAGTGCCCTGACCACCAGGATATTGGGTATTCTGGGGAGGCTGGTCACACACACACATACTCTCCCTCCCTCTCTCTCAACAAATCAACATTTCCTGATGAAAACCCAGTGTATTCAGAACATTCCCAACCAGCTTTAATCACAACCCCTAGTGTTCTTGTGATACTACATGTGTACACACAAACCTGCTACCAACACCACAGGTGAGACTGCCCTTACTCTCCATCAGATTTTTCCTGGGTGGGCCAGGATGACCTGACCACCATAAAAATGAAAGGAAGTAAAGAGAGTAGAAGGAAGCCAGAGAGTGTAGAAGTTCTTAAAACAAAGCTGTACCAGTATTTATTTTACAAGAGTTTTGCACCCTTTTTGCTTTCAGACCCAAATCCTACCAAGTCCTAATTGAGAAGCATGGAGCTTACAGAGTCCTTTTTCCTTTCAAGAACCCAAAGTTCAAGTCTTTAAAGGGAGGCAGGACCAGGACCCAAACATTTCCTGATTTAGTACCTTTCTCTCCAAGGGCATGTCCCATTCTCCAGTACTCTTTTCTACACTGGGCTCTATTTCGGCTTTCCTGGGTTACTTGTCAGTCTCCACACTTCTAGCTTTCACCAGGCCCTCCACGACGAAACACACCCTTCTGGGAATTGACTGACTGCTGTGGGGTGAGTGTAGCTTGACTTATATAGACCCCAGACCACTCTCATTCTCTGCAGCCTTTAAGGAGGATCAGTGGTTAATTGGAACCAGCTGGAGCAAACCCTAATTGTAAGCGGGGGAATGGTCCCGCTATTGTGGGGAACTTTCCTGGCTTATACACCACCCCGGTGAAGTGGGCTAGTGAAAGGATCTGAGTCCTCACTCCCACTTCCTTTACCCAGAGGCCTGCCTGACCTCAAGGGCTCCCCTTCCACTCTTCTGTGTGGCAAAGTCCTTGTAACCCAAACAAGGCTGGGCCCAGGATTCCTGGGGGGGCTCAACCCCCAACCTTGTTGTGGTCACTTAGGGCAGGGGCTAGGGTGACCGCACTCTGGGATGCTCTCTCTGCATTGGATGCTTCCTTGACCCACTGATCATTACATACAGTTCAAAGCAAACACAATTTATTAAACAGCAATGAATTTAAAAAACTAAGAAAAAAATGGGAAAGGTTAAAGGAACACACATCACCCCACTCTGTGGCATGGGGACATCACAACCAGCGTCTCTGGAATGTAAGGGAAGTTCAGTCTGTTCCTCACAAGTCCCAGGCCTCCTTTTCAGGCCCTGGCTGTGCTGCAGAGACGCTGCGGGTTGGACACTTGCTCTGGTGGTGGCCACGTGCCCTCAGGCTCTAGGTGGCAGGACCCTTCTTCCCAGCGTCGCCCCCGCTTCGTCGAGGTTACGATTCCCCTCCAAGTCTGGCCTGCAGAGCCTCTTGGCTGGGGGCATCTCCCTGCGCTGGGCCCGTTGCCCCGGGTCCCCCTCACTCCCGCCAGCTGCTCACCGGCTCCAGACTGCTCCAGTTCCACTCTGCCTCAGCACAGCTGCTGCTGCTCTGTCTCCAGCTCCCTGGGCTGCTTCTCTGGCCTCTCTGGCTCTGGTTACTGCAGCTCCCCTCCCAGCGCAGGTCTGCTCTGTGGCTGCTTCTGTGACTCTGTTCCCAGCACTGACCTGCTCCCTGGGCTGCTTTTCTGGCCCTTCTGGCTGACACGGCTCTGCTCCCCAGCTCAGCTTGGGCCCCTGCTCTCTCCTTAACTTAACCCCATGCTGTCTGACCCAGGCAATTTCAGCTCACACGGAGGACGGGACCGCCCTGGCCTCCTGACTCCCTGCTTAGCCTGCCTGCCCTGTCAATCAGGCTGACCTGGAGCATTGACCTCTCCCCATTGTTCCTGGGGACTTTCAGTCTCAGGCTCCTGATTTGCCATCGGCCCTTCCCCTTTCTTTTGGTACCAGGAGCTAGCCAACCAAAAAAAACCCACTGAGTTTTAGTAAGGGGACAACAGTCCCCTTACATAAATCCACTAATCTGCTTTACAGAGGAAGAAGGGGTGGGAGAGTGTTTTTCTCCCCACACACTGATCAAGCCTTACCATTGTGTCATCCCTAACGTTTCACTCTGCATCATTGCAGTACTAGTAAGAGTATTATTCTGGATCCACTAGAGCCAAAAAACCCTGATGTAGAAGCTGCAACTGTGTAATTAAGCCTTCCAATGCAATCCCACAATTCCCTTAACCATCCTTCAATGATAGATTTGACAGCTCTGTCACCTGTGAAACTGGCTGCATCAGGCTGCGAGCAGATGAGCCTTGGTCTTGATTCTTCCTGTCCACTAAGCCCATCTGTCCAGGGTGAGCCAGAGAAAAAGTGAGGGGAGACTCAGCTCTGCCCAGTTCTCCTACAGGGCTGCCTCTGCAACCCCCTACCCAATTTACAGAACAGCAAAGAATACAGAAATAGCATGAACCCAACAACTAGGCCTATACACCACCTAAAGTGTGTACAGGATACATTGGTGATTAGGTGGTAGATTTCACCCATCATCCTTCCTCACGCAAGAGTCCCACTGAATCCCAAGCCAGAGCAATTACTCGACCGAGAAAGAATTACCAGGCTCAGGCCCTAATTTCTTTAGTGCTTTATGGATTCACTAAAACAGTTCTTTAGTTTTCATGGCTTGTGCTGCTTTACATGGACTTGGATAGCACAAACATAGGATTGAGATTTGTAATGACTCTTGTCCTAAGTGCTTAGCCTGGACACAAATCAGATGATATCAAACACTGCAGAATTAATGCCTTTGGGTTTGTTTTTGGCAACTTTAATTTTTAAACAGTATTGGGCTCCATCCCTGGATAAACTCCTTCCTGTCATCTTCCAGGAATGTACTGCTCACAAGTCATGCATGCACAGCCATTTACAGCCACATTCAGAATGCAGCCAGGCTTTTGTTCTGAATGCCATTTTAGGGCTCCAACAGTTTCATTGGCTTTTTCACTTGGAGCACTTTCAGTTTCCTCCCTGCTCTGCAGTATAGTAGCGAGGGTTTTGATTCACCCGGACAAGCTCACGTGTGTGACTTGCACGTAAGACTGGGCCAGTGCTAGCCAGCTGTGAATGTGCCTTGTGCTGGCCAGCTGCACAGGAGTGAATGCCACCCTATGCGTGCAAGTAAGGATGTGAAGGATCAGATCTTTAGTGCTCAGCGAAGAGTTGTTAAGGATTTAATAAAATATTTCTAAGCTGGCTAAGGACACAGTTCTGTAGAATCAAAAGCCTGACTTAATAATCAAAACTCAGACCTATTTTGAGAGGGAAGGTTACTTATCTAACTGTTCATGTAAAGCATTTTGAAGACCCAGACAGTGAGTTGGGACAGGTGGGGGTTCTAAACACCAGCATAGATGCACCAATGTTGCATGGCTGCAAAATTCTAGCATAGACATGCTTCACTAGTGTAAGAAGTGATTTGCATGGGTATGATTTACCCCTGTTTGAAACCAGTGCAGCACAACTACACTAGGGATTTATACCAGTATAGCTACATCAGTGGCTAATATCCCAGAGAAAACTAGCCCAGAATAACGAATATTCCTATAAACTAGAATATATCAATGAAATGTATTTAAATCTATTACTCTGTTTGTGAACATAATTACTACAAATCTGTATTCCAAAACAGCATGGTGTATACATAACCACACAGCCACTGTTGATTGATATTCAGTAATAACAATAGTTCAGTTACAATTTGTTTGTTCATTTTGAATAAAAGCATTAAGTCAGATACGTTGATATGTAAAGGGATAAAACAAAATGTATTCAGAATGAACTAATAAAACTTTAAAGCCTGATCCTACTCTAAAAAGTGAATAAAAAACTAGAGTTCCATGTTCATTGTCCCTCAATTATTTCTATATCAAATTTACTCAATTTAAAAATAAAACTTTTTTTTTAAACCTACACGCCTGAAAACCCAGTCTGCACTATCAGAGTCAAGCTGGCAGGGCCGGTTCCTGGCACCAGCTTAGCAAGCAGGTGCCTGGGGCGGCCAATGAAGAGGGGGGTGGCACATCCGGCGGTGGAGCCGTCACTCCGTCTTGGAGCAAAGGACCTGCGAATGAAACAGCGGTAGAGCTTTTGTTGTTTTGTTTTTAAATGAAAGCTGAGAGTCTGATATAATCAAATAGACTCCATGAGCTGGGCCCTAGGCATCAGTCTGCAGAGCCTAAGTTTTAATTCAGTCCTGCTTTTGTTTACTCATTGCCAGAGACTTTGTGGGACTGCCTCTCTTGGTGCTGAAAGCAGGATCATAATTTTTTTTATTTCTTTAATAATATGGTAATTTCGTAATAGCTTGTTTAAGAATTCCACGGGATTGATGCTAATTTTAAGCTAAAGAGGTACCATCTAGATTTGAATTCAGTTTGATAATTAGGTTGTTTTCATTTCAGAATATTAATAGTTCTCTCAGATTCTCTCTTTATAAATTTTGGGCCAGAGCTTGCAACCCTTATGCATATGTGACTCATTGACTGACAGAAGAAAGAGAGGGTACTTGCCTGTTACTGTTGTGCTTTGAGAGACTCTTCTGTGCATTCATCTATGGGATAGTTTCCTGGCCATGGGACCCTAAAAGCTCACCCCAGCTAGCACTAAGGAAACCTCGGATCATGCCTGGAATGGTGTGACTCCAGATGAAGAGCATAAGGGAATGCTCAGAGCTGAAAGAGATGGTCTTCAAAGGAGAAGCTAGGAT
Source organism: Chrysemys picta bellii (assembly GCF_011386835.1). Classification (NCBI taxonomy): domain Eukaryota; kingdom Metazoa; phylum Chordata; order Testudines; family Emydidae; genus Chrysemys; species Chrysemys picta. The sequence goes on along the minus strand of NC_088798.1, from coordinate 36,222,729 downwards.
TTTCACTGGGGATCTGGTACCCAAACAAGTGGACGTAAATGGGATTTGAGGGGTTCTCAATGGGGAGATTGCTTCAGATGTTGGCACCGGCATTTCTGTGCCAGCACTGAAGATATTATCCTGCTGGTTTTGGCCCTGCAGCTTCCCATGCCAACTCAGGTGCAGGTGGTAATGTACTTCTCCCTCTTCTTTTTAAGAAGCTCAGCACCAGAGTGCTTGTGTTTTTTCCTTGCTTCTGCACTGGGGGAAGAGGACAGAAGGAGCTCTGGGAGACCAGAAGAACCAGTGCTGGGACCTGAAGTTGGGGCAATGACAGAGTAGTCGAAGAAGTCCCGTGAGCAGGAGCCACAGAAGTGGATCTGGGGTAGCTGCCAAAGTACGCAACACCAGAGAGTTACTTAAAGGCATAGGAACTGGCCTAGGCACCAACACCTCAACAGGTGCCATAGACAACGATGGGCAATAGCAGGCAGAAGCAACCCCAGTCTTAGAACAAGGAGACCCAGGTAGATATTACTGCCAAACCCAGAACTAGCATATAGCAGGCCATTCCAGACAGGGTGTGGAACTCAGGCCTGCAGGTGAATTGTCTGCCCTGAGATAGGCTTGCCATCTGAGCTGCCATTCCCAGCCAGTCCATAGTGTGAAAAACCTGCATTGTGTGGAAGAGCATGAGTTGCCTAGGTAGAGTGTGTACATCCAATTCTGGAAGCAGAACATGATACAGAACTTTGCTTAGGGTCAATGCCTGGCATATTCCCAGTGCCAGGGAAGAACTCTGAGGGAATATGAGAAAAAATAAAATGTCCTACCTAAGTATACTAAAACCCAATTAAGATGGAACTATATAAAAGTAGGAGAGAAAGCTAAACCCCAAACTAAGTATAACCTAAGCCAAAACTGGGGGTCACTTGTGCTCTCTGTGGCAGCGTTAAAGAAACTTAAGCAGCTGTGGAGGTGCACTCCGATAAATAGACCAAGGCATTTGATGTAATATGCGATGTGAGGGTACTCATGCATTTGCCAAGAGACATGGGTTTGAAAGAGGGTTCCACCTGCCCACTGCCACAAGGCACAAACCTACAGTAGGAATACACAGAGGCCATCAGAGAATTACTTGAACAGCTGTTCAGGATCAGGCCCAATGTGGTGTTCTGTTATTAGATATGATTTTACACATATTGGGCAGATTATTTGTCAGCTGTTTTGAACACATTTTTTAATTAAAATAGCAATCTCAAGTAAACTTACCTCGTCCTGTGACTAAGTTAAATTCAACAAAATACTGACTAAAGGCATTTAAAATACCATGCACTGTACATTTAGTTCTTCTGTGTGAAATGGGCAGCTATACACAACCAGAGTTTGAATTATGAAGAACTACAATTGTGATTAATAACTGATATAAAAGATACACTATCTTTGGAAACCATTTGGGAAAATAATTTAGCCTTGCAGGACACTACTTTGGCATCAAGAGTGTCCTAAATTAGTTGATGTTTGAAACTTTAAAGTACTAAATACTATAGCTGGTCAAATAATACAATAATGCAAAAATATTGCCATGAGTGTGAATGCTAATTTAAATGAATTTGCTTCAGTCATGGCAGCAGCAGAATGAGACAGTGCTCTTTATTGACTGCATTTGTAAGGAACTGACTTGTGCTAATGTCATTTTCCTTCTTCTGTGTATCAAGAACCAAATCCTGCAGTTCTCAGTCAAAGAAGTGTGAGAATACTTACAAGGGGAGATAGATTCAATGTTTGTAATGGCTCAGCCATTCCCAGTCCTTATTCAAACCGGAGTTGATTGTGTCTAGTTTGCATATCAATTCTAGCTCAGCAGTCTCTCGTTGGAGTCTGTTGTAATATAGCCACCCGCAGGTCTGTCACTGAATGACCAGACGGTCGAAACAACAGACTGGATTTCTACATAGATTGCTTCCGTCGACGTGCAAAGGCTGAAATTGTGGAAAAACAACATCACTTGCCACATAACCTCAGCCATGCAGAACACAACGCCATCTACTGCCTCAGAAACAACCCTGACATCATAATCAAAAAGGCTGACAAAGGAGGTGCTGTCGTCATCATGAATAAATTGGAATATGACCAGGAGGCTGCTAGACAGCTCTCTAACACCACATTCTACAGGCCATTATCCTCTGATCCCACTGAGGATTACCTAAAGAAACTACACCATCTGCTAAAAAAACTCCCTGACAAAGCACAGGAACAAATCTGTACAGACACATGCCTAGAACCCCGACCAGGGGTATTCTATTTGCTACCCAAGATCCATAAACCTGGATATCCTGGACGCCCCATCATCTCAGGCATTGGCACCCTAACATCAGGCTTGTCTGGTTATGTAGACTCTCTCCTCAGACCCTACGCTACCAGCACTCCCAGCTATCTTCGAGACACCACTGACTTCCTGAGGAAACTACAATCCATCGGTGATCTTCCAGAAAACACCATCCTGGCCACTATGGACGTAGAAGCCCTCTACACCAATATTCCACACAAAGATGGACTACAAGCTATCAGGAACAGTATCCCTGATAATGTCACAGCTAACCTGGTGGCTGAACTTTGTGATTTTGTCCTCACCCACAACTATTTCACATTTGGGGACAATATATACCTTCAAGTCAGCTGCACTGCTATGTGTACCCGCATGGCCCCACAATATGCCAACATTTTTATGGCTGACTTAGAACAACGCTTCCTTAGCTCTCGTCCCCTAACGCCCCTACTCTACTTGCGCTACATTGATGACATCTTCATCATCTGGACCCATGGAAAAGAAGCCCTTGAGGAATTTCACCATGATTTCAATAATTTCCATCCCACCATCAACCTCAGCCTAGATCAATCCACACAAGCGGTCCATTTCCTGGACACTACTGTGCTAATAAGCGATGGTCACATAAATACCACCCTATACCGGAAACCTACTGACCGCTACACTTACCTACATGCCTCCAGCTTCCATCCAGGACACACCACACGATCCATTGTCTACAGCCAAGCTCTAAGGTATAACCGCATTTGCTCCAATCCCTCGGATAGAGACAAGCACCTACAAGATCTCTATCAAGCATTCTTAAAACTACAATACCCACCTGCGGAAGTGAAAAAACAGATTGACAGAGCCAGACGAGTACCCAGAAGTCACCTCCTACAAGACAGGCCCAACAAAGAAAATAACAGAACACCACTAGCTGTCACCTTCAGCCCCCAACTAAAACCTCTCCAGTGCATCATCAGAGATCTACAACCTATCCTGAAAGATGATCCTTTACTCTCACAGATCTTGGGAGACAGACCTGTCCTCGCTTACAGACAACCCCCCAACCTAAAGCAAATACTCACCAGCAACCACACATCACTGAACAAAACCACTAACCCAGGAACCTATCCTTGTAACAAACCCCGATGCCAACTCTGTCCACATATCTATTCAAGTGACATCATCATAGGACCTAATCACATCAGCCATACCATCAGGGGCTCGTTCACCTGCACATCTACCAATGTGATATATGCCATCATGTGCCAGCAATGCCCCTCTGCCATGTACATTGGCCAAACCAGACAGTCTCTACGCAAAAGAATTAATGGACACAAATCTGACATCAGGAATCAAAATACTCAAAAACCAGTGGGAGAACACTTTAACCTGTCTGGTCATTCAGTGACAGACCTGCGGGTGGCTATATTACAACAGAAAAACTTCAAAAACAGACTCCAACGAGAGACTGCTGAGCTAGAATTGATATGCAAACTAGACACAATCAACTCCGGTTTGAATAAGGACTGGGAATGGCTGAGCCATTACAAACATTGAATCTATCTCCCCTTGTAAGTATTCTCACACTTCTTATCAAACTGTCTGTACTGGGCTAGCTTGATTATCACTTCAAAAGTTTTTTTTCTCTTAATTAATTGGCCTCTCAGAGTTGGTAAGACAACTCCCACCTGTTTATGCTCTCTGTATGTGTGTATATATATCTCCTCAATATATGTTCCATTCTATATGCATCCGAAGAAGTGGGCTGTAGTCCACGAAAGCTTATGCTCTAATAAATTTGTTAGTCTCTAAGGTGCCACAAGTACTCCTGTTCTTCTTTTTGAACCCTGTTATAGTCTTGGCCTTCACAACATCCTTTGGCAAGGAGATCCACAGGTTGACTGTTCATTGTTTGAAAAAATATTTCCTTTTGTTTGTTTTAAACCTGCTGCCTATTAATTTCATTTGGTGACCCCTAGTTCTTGTGTTAGGAGAAGGAGTAAATAACACTTCCTTATTTATTTTCTCCACACCAGTCATAATTTTATAGACCTCAATCATATCCCCCCTTAGTCATCTCTTTTCCAAGCTGAAAAGTCCCAGTCTTACTAATCTATCCTCATATGGAAGCCGTTCCATACCCCTAATAATTTTTGTTGTCCTTTTCTGAACCTTTTCCAATTCCAATATGTTTTTTGAGATGGGACAACCACATCTGCATGCAGTATTCAAGATGTGGGCATGCCATGGATTTATATAGAGATAACATGGTATTTTCTGTCTTATTATCTATCCCTTTCTTAATGATTCCCAACATTCTTTTCGCTTTTTTGATTGCCGCTGCACATTGAGTGGATGTTTTCAGACAACTATCCACAGTGACTCCAAGATCTCTTTCTTGAGTGGTAACAGCTAATTTAGACCCCATCATTTTATATGTATAGTTGGGATTATGTTTTCCAATGTGCATTACTTTGCATTTATCAACATTGGACCCAAACAATTGTTACACACACACACACACACACACACACACACACACACACACTTACACTTTTTGGAGTTGCCAATGCACTGAAATATGTTATTTTTGCAGCTGTACTCACAGTCCTAACACTTAACTCTTGTATTAATCCCAACATATATTAAGCACAGAACACAAAGTTGTAAATACTTGTCTTCCATTACTGAATCTCTCATCCCTCTCCAGTGACTTAAGGAACAGTAAATCACTTTGAACCCAAAGGAAGGTGAATGTTAAGTTAGTAAAATCTGTAAAACAGAGAAGTAACTGCTCTTTTCTTATAAAATTACATGATACTTGAGAGTTCTTTATGAGTCTTATGAGATTCTATTAGGCTTTTCCCTCACAAATCAGGATTTTAGTAGGTTGGACAGCTGAACCTAAGTGATTCACATTTAATCTTTTCATCCTAAATAACAGACATAGACAATGTGGGCAGGAAAAAAAAAGGCCAAACAATCAAGAGCTTTAAGACAGGTTTCTATGTAATGCCTCAGCCACTCAGCAGCCCAAATTTAATTTAAAAAATACACTAGACATGCATTATGTGACAAAAAAGAAAAACTCATCCAGCTTTTAGCCTGTGAAATTAAGAAGGAGAAAGACCTGCAGACTGATATTTTCAATTAACACCCTATGTGTTTCCACAACCCATGACCTGCCTAAAATTAATGAAACCTTTTCTGCACGCTGCACCAATTTATAAGAATCAATCCTGAGTATGAGGAAGGCTAGAACCAACAGCTTTCTTTCCTTTCACACTGGCACCTGCTATAAATATCAAAGACAAAGTAAGAATTAACTAAACAAAACAATAATGAGCATGGAATCAAACCTCTCTTTCCTGTACACATAATGATAATCTAGGTCCCTATGAATTTACTGCTGTTTTTGTTGTGTTTTTTTAAAACGCAGTTTTCTTTCTGAGTCTGAGACTCCATACCAATGTGATTGATTATTCTTTTCAGATGGTTTCCTTCCCTAAAGTCCTGAGACTTAATTCCTGTTACAGTTCTCTCACTACCCTGAGGAGTGCAGATCCTATTGACCAATATTTCTGCTCAATTCTGATTATAATTGCACAGGCACCTGCATTGAGATTAAACCCCCGTACTTCCACATCTCATGCACAGCAATCAGAGAGGGTTATTAAAATAGACTCTCCTCTGATAATCTCTATAGACTCTTTAATCTTACATTCTGTGTTTTTATACCCAAACCTTGCTCCCTGCAGTTTTCTTAGACACAGGGGGAAAAAACATTAATTGAATTGAATGGGAGGTTGATTTGCTGGAGTACATTGGATCCGAGCAAAAGTATATCTTGTATATTGAAAAGCACTTACACTGAACTCTAACAAAATAAGCCCATTTTTATACTGCTCACCTCAAGGGGAAGGATGGGAAATTGCTCTCTTTTTCCCCTACTAGTGTTTCTATTATTGTCCTTAAAAACACTACAAGCCATTGGGAGAGGACAACAATGCACCTGAAGTATAGGGAAATGAGCACATTTTGTTTTTTCATGCAAATTGTATTCCTAATACGCAACTGTGAAAGGCCCTCTAGTGGAATCAGTACAAATCTTGTATACGACGGGGGAGGTGGGCAAGATTTAGAGAGCACGCATAGTACAGTGGGAGGGGGGTTGGTTTGGATACCCACTGTGGAACATAGGTCTTAATGAGCTGTGCAAATCAGTGCACAAAGGAAATGAGTGGGGAGGGATGAGGAAAGGGTGGAGATGCTGGATTCCCCTCTAGTATGGATCCATCTGTTGTGTCTTTTGTCTTCCTCCTCCCCTCACTGGTCAATCAGCCTATGCAAGGAAGAAAAGAGATGGCAGTGGCAAGAAAATGGGTCTATATAGACTTTCACAGAGAGGCCAGGGGATACGGCTAACGTGGATACCACCATATTAGGAGCATGATATTTTGTCATCACAACCCCAGTTATTTCTTCAATGGTAGAATATGTGCAGAAAAGTGTGTTGTTTTGAATACATTGACTGGGAAAAGCAGGAGATCAGGGACTGAGAAGCTCCTTTGCAGTACAGAGTATGTGATGCTGGCTGGCTCTAATCACATGCTGACCCAAGTCAAGACAGTGTCCATGGACAGGTGCATTCATCTGTGAATGACACAAATCAGAATTTTTCTCCTTTAACGAGAAAAGGAAAAGATAACAATGCTACCCTGGTAGCAGCTACTTCCGAGGAAGAGGAAGAGCATAAGGGCTCTAGTAGAGAACAAATACATTGAAGACAACAGTATGGAGGGATCTTTGAGCATTAATAAATGTGCACTCCATCATATGCTCCTTCATGGACACCTGTCAGTGAATATCTTATTTTCAAAGATAATACCTGCTGACTTTTTGCTGATGGCCATTTGGCTGAGAGAACCCAGGGAGAGAAGTCAAGAAAGAACCCCTTGTCCAGTGCTTAGAGATTGGTGCTTGGTAGACAATTGTAGAAGACAATCTAGCACTGCCAGTCAGGCTGTCAGAACTGTGTCTTATTCACTCTACAATTTGTTTTAGTTGAATTTGATTTATACAAGCATTGTATTAGTCTGAATTTTAATGCATAAAATATGGAGAGGAGGGAGTGGATTTGTTTACCAATTCATTTATGTACGCTGCATTATGAGTTTTATTTTTGCATGATTTCTAATGGACAATCACTGTATATTCCCTTGAACATCTGCACTCAGTTGTGGACATTCTTGCCTAACTTAACAGGCCAGCCTTCCCTTCCCCCCCCCTCCATTGTGACTGATGTAAGGAGGCAATTGGGAGCACTGGGGAAAAGAGAGGACTGAGAGATCCTGTATCTGGATGAGTGTGTTACTGTGAGAGAGTTCTTGGTTCACGTGCCTCAGCATATACAATGTATCCCCTATTCCATTAGACAGCAATAGCTTTGGTAAAGCTTGGGCACTTGGATCAGGATGGCCTTGACCACATGTCTAGTGTGACAGTTCAGTGGCAAGAGGATCATATGTCATCCATTGGTTATGTTTCACTTAGTGCCTGCATCTCTCATGAAGGCATTTACATAATTCATGTCACCCTCTGTTCTTAAGAGTCAATGGACCAGTCAGAATACATAAAGGCTACATCTACACTTGGAGCTGGGAGTGTGATTCCTAGCTTATGTAGATGTACCCATGGTACCTAGTGTGCTAAAAATATCAGTGTAGCCAAGGCAGCATGGGTGGTGGCTCAGGCTAGCCACCCAAGTATTTACCTGCCCAGCCCTCCTGGGTACATACTCAGGCAACTAGAACAAGCTGCTCCCCATGCTACACTGATATTTTTAGCATACTAGATCGAGCAGAGCGGGCTCGGGTATGTCTACATGAGCTGGGAATCACACCCCTTGCTCCAGCTGTAGAGGTAGCCATGGTAACAACTGCCAGTGAAAGGACTAGGCTGTGACAATCAAGAGAAGGAAACAAAAGATTTTTGGTTGGTTGGTTGTTCTGTTTTAAGCAAGAGTGAATAGTGAATTACAAAGAGCAAATTCTCAAAGTAACAGTCATGACAAACACTTTGTGAGAAATCCATGGGTTGAAATCTATTCGCAGAAACATTCTTGCAAAAATTCTGAAGACTGAACACATTCAGAAAAGTCAAAGTCTTCTCTCAGAACTTGTTAACAGAAAAAGGGTTACATTTGCAGCATAAATTGTAAGCTACAAAAAGTTCATTCCACTACATTAAACAGTATCTTTCCCCACACTGAAAATTATTAGCTCTCGCCTTTAAGGAGCTGAGCACTTCTTAAAGTCAATAGGAGTTGAAGGTCTCAGAACTTTTCAGAAGCGCTCAGCCCCTGGCAGGAAAGAGGGCAATATGCTTGTATCTGAAAATGTAACCTTATTATTTCCTCTAGCTAGTAATCTACAAAAAACACTGATCCAGGTGGAATGCCTTAATTAGTAGGATAGTCTGAAACAGCTGCAGTGTATAAGTATTATGACTGACCATTTCTACTTGGCAACTACATTAATGATGATGTTGTTACTAGCATCACACAGAACTTGTATATTCATATCCCATGGTGTTTTCTGTTTAAGTAAAACCTTCTCATTGTTGGAAGAGCCTGTAAGAGCCACATTAGTGTAGTCAGTAGTGCTACGTGCATTAGGGAAAGCAGCCAACAAAAAGAAAACAGCCAACAAAAAGAAATCTTCCATTGCTTTGTCTTGCTGATGGAAAGCGACTAGAAACTCATTATTTCAATACACATATACAATTCTGGGAGATGGATAGGTGGAGAGCACGCATTTAGGACCAGATCAGTGGAACCACACTTACTTATTCCAGCTGAGGATTTGGCCCAAAACCTTGGAGAAAAAGCTTATTTAAATGAGTTTGGGATGACTCACAGAATTCATGAGAGACAGAACAAAGAAAAACTACAGTACAAGTAGGATATGCACTGTAATTTTAAATAAGTGAAAGTGTTTGTTCCATTTCCTCCTATGCTGTGATAAGCGCTTCTTCAATGATGGATGTTCAAAAGAGTAAGAGTATTTTCACATAGATTTTCCTTTTAGTTGCAGAGGTCATTGCTGTCTTAATGAAAGGAAAATGAGCTGTAAAACCCTGTTTAATTAGTTAAAATAAGAGTGTTGACAAGAAGGTTTGTGTATTTAAATGACAAAGAAAACCATGAACAATATGTCATTGTGCAGGCAAAAAATATTACATAGTGTAAGAAATTCTGATAGTAACCGTGAGCAATTACTTGGCTGTTTAAGTATACATGCATATATTTCCCATTACACTACTCCTTGATTCAATATTATACACTATTTCCTTTCATCTGCATGAAATGCTGTGAATTAGTAACTAGATCCCTGACCTTGCAATGAGCTTAGCGTGGAAGACTGCTATGTTCTCACAGAGCCTCACTGACTTTGATGGGACTCCATGCTGGCGCAGGGGCCTTCCCATGAACCAGTTACAGGATCACGGTCTTATTGTACTTCTCATAAGACAGTTTTTCCTAATTTCCATGTTAAATTTCCCCTTTATTGATTTCATAGTATCCAATGTAAATAGTCCTTTTTCTTCTTTTTTATTGTTTAAATATTTGTGTAGTTATCATAACCTTTGATCCCACGTGCCAATAAACTGAATAAATTCAGTTTCCATAATCATTCCTTGTTAGTGATATTTTCAAGCCCCTGTAATTTTGAATGCTGTTCTGTGAAACATTTTGCTTTCCTTCATATTGTTCTACCAGAAGGTATTGATGGCTTGTCTATTAGGGGTCATTGATGCATAAGCACCCAGGCCCTCATTAAGGCGTTTGTGTAGGTTAAAGAAATCTCCTTTGTCTGGCAGATAAAGCTCTGAGGTTTCTTTGTATTGCAAAAACAGTTGCACAAAAAGAGGCTTGATACCCAGGTTCATCTTTGAAAGCCATGAGACCCCTGAAGAGGAGCTTTGAGCTAGAGGGGATTTTTCCAGCTCAGGAGCTGAGGATGGAAGCAAAAACTGTTTGTTAAGATTGGTGATACAGAGATTGGTGAGAGAGGGGCCCACTGCAGCTGCATTTTGGGACAAAGGAATGGTGTCTTGCCTGAGGTTTCTGCAAGAGACACTTGGGTGTGGTTGGTTACCACTTCTGTTCAAGGAAACAGGACTTGTGTACATTACATAAACAAACAATTTGCAGTAAGACAATACCCTGACTCTGTGTGTCCATTTCTGATCCAAACAGGAAACTGACCTGCAAGGTCCCAAAATCTGCTTCTCTTCAGCAAAGGGACAAAAAATATTGTACTTACCAGCATCTATCAGCATTCCAGTTGTAATCTTAACTACACAGCTGAGAAAAGCATGGACATTTCTTGCAATGGAATCATACTATGAACTCATAGTCAGATGATTTACCATTATCCCCAAATCTCTCTCTCTCTTTCAACTATTTTCTAAATAGTGCTCCCCTAATCTGTAGCTGTTGCCAATTATTCTCCCTTGAATGTATGATCTTGCCCAGCTTCACATTAAACCTCATTTCAGTTTTGTTCAATGTCTCTGAAACTACCATGTCCCCTCGGTGTTTTTAATAAATCATGTTTATTTACTAGTTTTTGGCATTTGTAAATCTGATCAATATCAAATTAACCTTCCCTTCGAGGTCACTCATGAAATGTGCTGAACAATACTGTCCCCTGAACTAAGCCCTTAAGAGCCCTACTTAACACAGTCTCACAATTTAATGTACCACCACTGAACATCCTCTTTCCTTTTCAATGATTCATCACTTCTTCTGATAATTCAGACAATACATTCTTCACTACCTCAGTAAGTTTTCTGTGCGTTGACAGAAAAGAAAATCCTACCACATCCAAAATCCATCCATCTGCTTGTTGTGAGAAATGGGCTCAGATAGTTGTGAAAAAAAAAAAAAAGCAACCAATACCACAAGACCTTCCTCCATGGTCTCATTTGCTCTTTCTCTGACAAACACCAACCCACCACAGCCTCTAGGATTACAAAGGACTTTATGCTTTCCACTTCCCCTCATTCCATTTGCAACATTATCGAGTAAAACAACAATCTCTCTGTCTTGTAAATACTTATTGTCTTGCTTCTAGAGTATTTTAGAACAATAAAATAAAAACCATGCCAACCGCCAGTACATTACAAATCTATATGCGGCATAGTATCAATTAGCTAGTGTACTGTACAGCATGTGCAGGTAGCCAGCCCCCAACATTGCTCACATTCAAGAAGGAGAGCAGGCCGCAGCTGGCCCACAACATCCTCTAGTACCTTCCCACACATCTCTTCAGGCTATGTATCCACTCTCCCGCTTGCCTTCCTGCCAGGCCTCAAGCATCCTCCCTCCTTTTTACCTTCGTCTCCCTTACTTTCAGCCCACACCACCTGGAATCATCTGTCCCAGGGTCTATGCTGGAAGGCAGCTTCCCCCCCGCCAGCTCAACCTTTTGTGGCAGTTTACAGGTATGTCCCCTTGTCCCCATCCATAGAGTCTTCTGGCTGGGGGAGAGAGAGAAAGGGGCACCTTAAAGCAGAGCCTGCTGTCCACTCCCTACTGCAGCCATTTAGCTACAGGGCCTAGAAGCTGAAGTTGCTGCAGGACTGCTACCTTGTCCCCAAGAGCATGCAGTGACATGGAGCGTGTGTGTGTGTAGGGTCACTTATGTGGGAGTGTCTGTGAATGACAAGAAAGCGACACTGGTTGTGAGTGTGCTCTGTGGGGAGAGGAGAAGAAAGCAGCAGAGGGTGGAGGATGGAATAAACAGCTGGTGGGAGAATTTAAGGATGATTTGAAGGAGGGGGATGGAAGTGGCTTTGGGTGGTAACACTGTGCAATCGTCAACTCACCGCTTGGCGCCTCCTTGTGGCCAGGCCTGGTGTGGCAGCTCTCTCTGTACTGGCTGCTCCACCTCTGTAGTAGGCTGCCTCTACCTCTGACTTGGTCCTCTGGCAAGGTCAGGTCACTTCCAAGCCTCACCTCTTCCAGGGTAGTCCATACACACAGAGCCGGAAAAATTAACACATACAGAGTTAGTATGAAAGAGGGGAGAATGTCTCCTTCTCAGGGTGTATCAGGATCAGGCCTTCCCTTCCCTCAGGCAGGCGCCTTCAGGCTATTATTGGAGAAACTTCTGCCTTCCCTTGGCCCTTCCTCAGGAGCTGAGGATTAATGGTCTGTTCTCCTCTTGGGTCTGCCCCCAAGTGAGCTGTTCTGCTCCCCTTTAACTCCTCCTCCAGTCTGGGGCTCTCTTGCAGGTGTGGTGGGGCTGAACGCAGAGCAGCTCTTTAACCCCTTGTCCAGTGTGGGGTTCGTAAACGCTATCACACAGCCATTAGCTTCAGTCAGGAGTTGGGGTGTCTATTTCAGAGCAGAAAAGTAGGAAAGGTTGTGAGGGAAGAAGAGCAACATTGGTGGCAAGAAGTGGGGTGTCTCAGGGAGGAAAGGGAAGCTGCAACTCATGAGAGCAGACAGGTTCTGTCTTATGAAGGAAAACAGTAGGTGGAGTTGGGGTGGAGAATAAAAACACATATCAATTAGTTTCAAATGGAAAGGGAGCAACTATGGGGAGGGGCTTCTAGGAGTCTCTTGGGAGAGGATGAAGGAAGAGGCAGTAGTTCGAGAGGGGGGGGGTGGGAAGTTGTTCTTGGTTTCAGAGTATACCTATTCCATTTTAAGGACATCTCTATTTGATGCCTCAGCCCTGTAGCCAATAAAAAAAGCATGAGATTGGATAAAGGATAGTTTTCAGTAATCATGCAAGAGATCATATACTGTCAAACAAATGTACAGTTCTGTACCATGAATAAAATACTTAGGTGAAATGCTTTAAAAATAAGCTTTGTGCTGTATTTATATAAAGTTTTTCTTTATTCTCTTGAAGTGTGGATAATCACCTTATTTGGGGGTATGGGGAGTTGAAAGGGTCAGCGAAGCAGAGGTGTCTCGGGAGAAGGGAACCAGTATTAGATGAGGTGAAGCAAGAGGAAGGTTTCTCATGGATGAGGAAAGGAAAGGCCAGGGCAGGAGCCAGACACAATGAAGAAATAGATGAAAATGGGTTTCCTCCCTCTCCCTCAGATCAGAGTTTGGAATTTGGAATGGATCCATAACTGCAAAAGATCACTCTGTATCCTGCCCCCTTAATTTTGGCTGTTCAGATAACTGAGGATGGAACAGGCCCTGTGTATGTCAAAACGTTACTGTTATTATCTTTAAAATGTTGTGTCATAACAATCAGTGGTAGATACAGGAAAACGCCACCTAATTCAGCATGCCTCCCCTTACCTCACATACCTTAATTCTTGCCTCCTGCTTTTCCACTAGTCTTTACAATTGCCCTTTGGCTTCTGTTCTCCACACACTAATCAAGGTGTCTCTAGAAATCATTTGTTCTATTAGTTCCAATTGCTTTCCCTGGTAACTTATTCTATGTTTATTACCCTTTGCATAAAATAGATCTGCCTGAGTTCAGTTCTTGATCTCCAGCCCTTCTTTAATTTGTTTAGTGAATTTCCACTCTACTTCTTCAGATTCAAAGATGTTTGTGTGCTTGAATTCCAGTGTGAATATACTCTTGTAATAGAATGCAGGGTGTTGGTCTTGGGTCAATGGTTGAACTGGTGGCACATAAAGGGCTATGATTATGTGTCATAATGGTCTTATTCTGTTTGTCACCTTTATTCTCACCTTCTGCGGTACATGGAGATATTTTCAATTCCTTTTCTATTTTCATTGATTCTGTAAGAATTTCCATCAATGTAATTCCCTTAATTTGCTCATTGTAAGGAGCTAACTTTGTGGAAAGAGAATATTTTATTTTGCCAAGGCAAATTCGCTCTATTTTTTCTTTTTCTCAATAGATTACAGCTTTTGTTAATATGGATCCCAAATAGGGCAGATATCACTGCTCTACAGCCAAAATGTTTCTGAAATAAATGTAGTAAAACATTACTAATTCTGGGTCACTGAGAAAGAAAATGATGCTTAAAACTGTTGATTGGTTCTAGTTTTCAAGATATGCTTTTGGGTTAGTATATACGACCCTTGACTTGGGAATGGCGGAGGATAAGTGAGTTATAAAGGGAAGGGATCTCCGTTTAAACCAGAAATGACTAAAATATATTTTTGACTGGATCTATGAATAAATCTATGACTGGGTTTGGACAGTACTTGCTTTTTAGGCAAAACAATGAATGATGCAATCTGAAACTGGTATTGCATCATACATGATATGAATTACATCATGTTATTCCTAGAAGTCATGGATGATGCAATCATAACGAAGCTTACATCACTCTGCTGAACAAATTGCCCTATATCAGCTCTAGAAATCATACAGTGTCGTGCTCTCTTATTTGTCAGTATTAGAAATGTGTCCCTTTGCAAAATCAGTTTCGCCAAAGTGAGCAGAGATGCCTCGTACTTGTGTGAACAGTGCAGATAACTTCTGCTATGTTTGTGGTGAAGTGACTTTTGCATCACAAAAGCGCAATATAACCACTATGGTTAAGAAAGCCTATCACCTTTATTTTGGCTGCAAAATTGGAGATCAGGACAAGAGGTGGGCCCCACACACATGCTGCAACACTTGTGCAACAAATCTTCGCCAGTGGTTGAACAGGAAAAGGAAATCTGTGCCTTTTGCAGTGCCAATGATTTGGAGAGAGCCAACAGATCATACCAGCAATTGTTACTTCTGCATGGTGCCTCCATTTGGGAAAGGTGTGTCAAAGAAGAAAAAGTGGACTGTGCATTATCCAAACATTCCATCAGCTATACGCCCAGTACCCCACGGAGAAGGACTGCCGGTTCCTGATGCACCAGAATCATTCTCACTTGAGTCAGACGAGGAAGAGGAAGAGGATGAAACTTCTGGTCCTGAACCATCAATGTCACAGGACCAACATTTTCTCCCATCCTCCTCCTCTGAACCACACCTCATAACACAAGGTGAACTGAATGACCTTGTCAGGGATTTGGAACTACCCAAGAGTAAGGCAGAGCTATTGGGCTCCAGACTACAGCAGTGAAATCTCCTGGCAGGTGATGTTAGGGTTTCCATGTCCCGTGACCGTCAAAAGGATCTTGTCCCATTCTTCTTCATGGAAGGTGATCTTGTAGCCTGCAACAACATCGATGGTGTGATGGCAGCCCTCAACATCGTTCACGATCCAGATGAGTGGAGACTGTTCACTGATTCATCGAAGACGAGTCTTAAAGCTGTTTTACTGCATAATGGCAATGTTTTGCCATCAATTCCAGTTGATCATGCAGTCCATATGAAGGAAACCTATGACAGCATGAAACAACTTTTGAGGTGCATAAACTATGACCAACATCAGTGGCAGCTTTGTGGCGATTTGAAGGTTGTTGCCCTCTTGCTTGGTCTGCAGACTGGATACACAAAGTACTGCTGTTTTCTCTGCGAATGGGATAGTTGTGCAAGAGATTCCCACTACATCAAGAAAGATTGGCCACTCCGACAGTCATTGGAGCCTGGGAGGAAAAGTGTTCAGCATCCACCACTTGTTGAATCAAGGAAGATTTTATTACCACCCTTACACATCAAGCTGGGTCTGATGAAGAACTTTGTCAAGGTCATTGACAAAACAGAAGCAGCTTTCAAGTACCTCCATGGAAAATTTCCAAGGTTAAGTCAAGCTAAGATAAAGGAAGGTGTCTTTGTTGGTCCTCAGATTCGTGAACTTCTTCGAGATGATGCATTTGACCATGCACTGCGTGGCAAGGAAAAGACGGCATGGAAAGCCTTCCAGTTAGTGGCAATACATTTTCTCGGAAACAACAAGGCAGACAACTACAGGTTGTTGGTGGAAAACCTCCTCAAGGCATACAAAAGCCTTGGTTGCAACATGTCACTAAAGATAAATTTTTTGCACTCTCATCTAGATTTTTTTCCACCGAACTGCAGAGCAGTGAGCGATGAGCACAGCGAGCGATTTCACCAGGACGTTGCAACAATGGAGAAACGCTATCAGGGCAAATGGAGCCCATCAATGCTTGCAGACCATTGCTGGACAGTGACAAGAGATGCTCCATTTAATGAATACAAGAGACAAGCCAAGAAGCGCCGAGTAGACACTGAATAGGACTAAACTATGTACATAATAGTTTTTTGCCTTTTGTTTCATAATAAATTTTATTTATATAACCCTTTTGCTGATTTTTAAAGTGTTACATAAACAGGACAGGTGAAATATCATGTAAAGCAACCATAAACACATGAAAAGACCTAGGTTTACAATTTTTGATTAAAACACTACTATCTACACAATATACATAGACATAAAATATAAAAACTTAAATATCTTAGAAACAGTAGCCAGTTGTTTTAATTGTCATATTTGAATTCAGCACATCAAAATAATAATAAATAGCACATTTTATCTCTGAAGCAGATGACTTCTCAAAAATTGTAGACCAGTGTATTCTAAAGGCTGGTCTACAGTACAAAGTTAAGTCGATGCGAGTCAGCTTGCGTTAACCTAGATGTGTATGTGATTACATCAAAATATGTCTCCCACCAACATAAGTGCCCCCATTAGAGTGATGCAATAACGCCAACTCTAGGAGCGACACCACAGTCACCGTTTACCTACTTAGGTCAATGCAGTGCAAGTATAGACATTGAATGACTACGTCAACACTAACAGTCCAGCAGCTGTCCCTCAATGCTCCGTCCCTGTGACTGTGGTCAGTCCAGTCACAATTTTGAACTCCACTGCCCAAGGCTCAGAGACCTCCTACCCTCCTCACTTTAAAACACCCTGCATGTTTTGAAATGCCTTTGCCTGATTGCCATGCTGGCTCCAAGTACACAGGTTTAGACGCACTCCTGCCTGAAGCAAGCAAGATGTCTTTGATATACTAGACCTGTGGAAAGAAGAGGCTGTGCAAGCACAACTATGGAAAAGCCATAGAAATATTGACATGTATTTGCAGATTGAGTAGAGGATGCTGAAAGAGTGGCCTGTTCACCTTGCCCCTCTACCCTAACGGTAGCTTTTGTGTCTCAGATACTGCGGATAATGCAAAATGCAGCTATAACCAAGGGGATGTTTTCCTCATTGAGATCTAGCCTAATGAACCAACAGTGTCAGTGACCTTTCAATCTACCAAAAGCACATTCAACTGTCATTCTGCACCTACTGGTGCTGTCCCTGTGGCAGTGCAAGGCTTCATGAGCCAGGGGTAGAGTGGGTCCCCTGAATCACTACTGGTATTTTTACACCATTAATGATAATCCACTAGTTGGGGAAGAATGTCCCTATTTGCGCTTTTTGAAAAATCCTGTGTTCTTAAAGATCCAAGAGTCATGCACCTTCCCCGACCAGGCCATAATGATATCAGTGAAGCACCCCTGGTGATCCATTAGTACAGTGGTTCTCAAACTAGGGCTGCCACTTATTCAGAGAAAGCCCCTGGCGGGCCGGGCCGGTTTGTTTACCTGCCGTGTCCGCAGGTTCGGCCGATTACAGCTCCTACAGGCCACAGTTCGCTGTTCCAAGCCAATGGGGGCTGCAGGAAGCGGCGCAGGCTGAGGGACGTGCTGGCCTCCCTTCCTGCAGCCCCCATTGGCCTGGAGCGGCAAACCACAGCCAGCGGGAGCCGCGATCGGCCAAACCTGCGGACGCGGCAGATAAACAAATCAGCCCAGCCTGCCCATAGCTTTCCCTGAACAAGCGGCAGCCCTAGTTTGAGAACCACTGCATTAGCGCTTGCATAACCATGGGAAAGTATATCTTTCTGTTAATGTACTCAGTAGCAAGGTGGACTGACACCAGAATAGGGCTATTCACGCTGTCTATTGCCCCATCACAGTTCAGAAACCCCATTGCTGCAAATCCATCCACTATTTCCTGTACCTTACACAGAGTCACAGTCCTGTGTAGTGGGAGATGCTTAATGGATTAATACACTTGGATGACAATGGACCCCATTGCAGATTTTCCCAACTCCAAACTGATTACCCACTGCTGAGAGCAATCTGGCATTGTTAGTGTCCAGAGCATGATTGCCACTTGCTTCTCCACTGTCAGTGCAGCTTTCATTCTGGTGTCCCTGTACTGGAGATCTGGGATGAGCTCAGTACACTGTTCCAGGGATGCAGCCCTTCACATCCAAAGGGTCTACAGCCACTGCTTGTCATCCCAAACCTGCATTACGATGTGACCCCCACCAATCAGTGTACATTTCTTGGGCCCAGAAATGGAGCTGCTTCATGAACAACTGCAGCAACCTGACATTTTTTTCCCCATAACCATCCTGATTGTACCAGCACTTGTTCATGTTCTGCAAATACAGGAGAATTGTGTTCTGTACGAGCAACATTAATGAGAATCATGTTGAGCTGCACAGGGTCCATGCTTCTGCCAGAGCGATGGCAGAGACTGAAAAGCAGCACACAGGACTGTGAAATTTTCAAAAAGATGTGAAAATTATGGGATGTGGAAAGCATTATTGGATGGAGAAAGAGAGAGGGTGGCAATTTGACCCCTAGGTCTGAGAAATCTCTAGGCTAATTGCTGATATCCCAAGAAACATGGAGCCAACAGCAGTGCAAGATATACATGGAGCCTACCCACAGTGCATCGCATATTATATTGACAAAAGCACTTGTAGTGAGTATGTGCAGTGTTGATACAAGTACTCAAGTGTGTGCGTACCTGGGCCATATGCAGAAGTCAGCAGCTGTATGCCAATGTAACTTGCATTGACCAAACTTTGTAGTGTAGACATGGCATGATTAGGAAGACAATACACACCAGCCAGGTACTTAAGAAAGTGACTTCCCTATACCGCCTCAGAGCACTGGTCCGCCCCATCCGGTGTTGAATTGATCATATTGATAAAGCAATAAATAGAGATAGCATTATACCTTGTAAGCATAATAAAGTTGAAATTAGATGAGTTCAATGTAGTGAGAGACCTGTAATGCTGCTGATGAAGGCAGAATATTAACTGAAACAAGTGGTAGCATTGGGGAACCATGAGATTTAATCACGATTAACTAAGTTGAAATTAGCTGTCTTATATTAGACTAGTTACCTATTCTGCTCATTCTAGGCCTCTTTGAATTCACTCATAAATAAGGCCTAATGTTAGAATTAGTAGGATGATGAAAGCTCAGGTGTAAGTTGGTGAGGGGAGTTGAATTGCTCATGGTAGGGTTAGTAGTAGTGCAATTTCTAGATCAAATAAAAGAAATAGGATTGCTACTGAGGAAGAATCGGATTGAGAATTGTAGGCAGGCAGATTCCTGATGTGTCAAAGGAAGTAATACACCCCCCACCCCTAATACATTTGGCCAACCATGCATCTGAGAAAAATATTCCTTCCTGACCACTACAGGTGACCGGCTGAAACCCTGATACATGATATTTTATAACAGTTATTGTCTTAATGCAGAGCTGCAAGTGTTCTGAGCATGTTGAGGGCACTTCAGCTCTTTCCTTCATGGGCCATGGGGTAAACAGGATTGCCTGAACTGGGGATTCATAGATTCCAAGGCCAGAAAGGACTACCAAGACCATCTACTCCAAAACTGGATTAAAGCATATCTTTAAGAAAGGAATCTAATCTTGTTTTAAAGACTCAACACGATGCTAAATCCACCACCTCCCCAGTTCCAATGTTCCAATGTTTAAATTACCCTCACTGCTAGGAAATTATGTCTTATTTCAAGTTCAAATTTGTCATGCTCAGTAGAGCTTGTTAGAAGCTGCAGCTAAAAATCTCTGAAAATTCCATTGCACTGAGCATGCTCCTCTGAATAGATCTCTGACTATATGGCCAGGTGCACTGAGCATGCTTCCAGACCCCAAATAAGTCTCAGGTATGGTAGGCACAGAGCTCTAAACAGAGACTGCAGCAGCACCAGGAGCTGCCACCCCACCTTCTTGACTTAAGGAAGATTCATTTGTTGGGAGTCGAGAGAAAACTAGGAATTCTAGTCTGTGCACTTCACAGCCCTTACTATTGAGCAATATGCCATACTCTTGTCTTAGGAGACAAGCAAGTATTATTCATCCATTTTACAGAGGTCACAGAGATTGCTCAAAGTCACTTCTGGCAAGGTTGGGGGAAGAATCCAAATCTTTGATATGGGAAGTCTGATTCCCTTCATTACACTTCCTTTCTGACTGAATGTGACAAACCTAAAGCACTTGTTTGTGCTCTCTATAAATTATTAGGACACATTCCACTCCACTTCCCTCTCCCTGAGCCAGAAACAGAAATATGGATTTCTGTGCAGATAGGATTCCAAATATCTCTCTGTTCTCTAGTAAAAAGTTATATATTTTGCCAGTGGTTTATACACCATGTTCTTAATTAGTGGTTGGTCCATAGAGGATAACAGCTTACTATTGTTACCAGTTACTCCTTTATCTCAAGTGGTAGAGTTCTGTGCTGTGAATTCACCCTGCTGATGACTAATGCAAATGATGAAATACGGTTCCACATGATAGAATGTCTGTTTCCATTTTGCTTTTTAAAAGATGTAGGAAGTTAAATAGAAAAAGCTAAGTTAAAAAAAAGTTACGATTGCAAAGACAAGTACTCATAAGTTGAGTAATGCCAGAAGGAGGCAACCTTAATTTGTCCCCCTTGTGTACATCAACGATGCAGTCTTTAATTACAATTTTTAGGTATTTGTTTGTTCAGAAGACAATATTGCATTGGCACTACCTACACCTATTGCTGGGAGAAGAGCATTGTCTTGTCTAAAATGGCACTCTCCTAATAGAATTCTTCAGTATCAAGGGTAGAGGCAGAAATGGAGAATCCACACACAATTGTAAATAACATTTGGAAAATCATGTGTAATCTCTGTGTTCTATGGGTAATACACCAAACAGTATATTCATACTTATTTCTTCTTTCTGTTTACCACATTTGCTTTTAGTAAATGTAGCAGTTGAGGTTATATTAAAATTTGTATTATACCACCACTATCACATGTTCATAACCTCAGTTCTCCTTTTGGGCTGAATACAACAGCAATTCATGTTCATGTTCATAAGATCTATCAACACATACCATATGGTAAACTGATGTACAGATTAGGCCTAGTCTACACAGTTTTTATACCCTATTCTGGTTAGGGTAGAATTTTCTTTTAACCAAAAACGTTTTATCAGTATATCCCTTAATGAGGATGCAGTTATATCAGTATATATGTGTCTTACATTGGAATAGCTTATTTTGCTTTCTGTAAAGGAATAGATATCAGTA
Organism: Chrysemys picta bellii; assembly: GCF_011386835.1. NCBI lineage: Eukaryota > Metazoa > Chordata > Testudines > Emydidae > Chrysemys > Chrysemys picta. Next base: position 36,201,133 of record NC_088798.1, on the reverse strand, counting down.
TAAAGCATCCTTTATACTGGTATAACTGCATCAGCACGAGCGGGGTTGTACTTGTAGTAGTGTAGTTAAAGTGATACAACTTTTGTGTATAGACAAGTCATAAAATAAACTAATAAGAGGAAAGGACATCAGCTTACAGAGTGGGGTCATTACATGTTGGATTTATTAGAAATTGAATGCTTGCATTTTGCCTAAGGAAGATAATACTCACTTTCAAGAAACAGGCAGTTGTTATGAATTAAAGACTCTAAAAATCCAATTATGTAACTAATAACTTTACAAGCATTAAGTGTATTGCTTCTGACCTCTATTTAGCAATTTGTATAATCGCAGCAGTTTTAGTAGTACCATACCCACAGAATGGTCATTTTTCAGCATCACTGTACTGATGATAACATACTTGTGATAATAAAACATGGTTATCAAAAAGTACTATATTCAAGGAGGCAGAAGTGTTAGAAATGGCAATCTGCTTTAATAGCAATCTATTATTCTGTTCTCCGCCCCCCACCCCATGGGTAAATTATGGAGAGAGCTAAAACACTGCTCTATCTGTAGACATTCCCAATATTTTGATGGAACTTACTGATTTTTCAGGGGGAACCGGAATATTTTCATTGTTGAAAAATTGTAAATGGGGTTAATTTCTGGACAGCTCTGTTAGGCCCTTGCATGTAGGATATTTACCCTTAAGACCATAATCAAATGAGAGACAAAACTGAGATTCAAAATCTTTCAACTTTATGATTATTCCCTTTGCCTCACTGCTTGAAATAATTGTAAAGTCAAGGTTTTGAGGTTGAAAGTTAGCAACTCTCAAGGGCATTTTGATGTTGCAGTGCTTCACAATATGAAATCCAGGATTAAAAATCCCAAACTGAAGGAAATCAATGAAACTGACACATCATACAAATCAAGTCATTAACAATATAAAAAAGTAGGAAACCCAAAGAATTAGTACTATAAAACAAAAAATGTTCAGCAACTGGCATTCTGCTGGAAGGTTGGGACTAATAATGTAAAAATGCCATGAGTGCAGGGGATTGGACTAGATAACCTCTCGAGGTCCCTTCCAGTCCTATGATTCTATGCTTATAATAGATTTTATAGATATACATAAATATGTTCAGATCATGTATTAAAAACATGATAGCTTAAATCTCAGAAATGATATTTGAGGCAATTACTAATCAGCAAAAGATTCTAATAAATCAATCAACATAAAGTTTGTTCTTCATCAGCTAAATTCATGGTATCTTAAGTTATTTGCATTTTTAAATGGCTCACCTGGCTTAGCAATGATATTCAGATAATTTCCATAATGTCGCCTGACAAAGGCAACTTATAAATTGCTTATTCAATTTTTGATTTTGAACAGACATAAGGGGGATAAAAAAGTTAAGTTAGCTGAAGTTAGGTAGAAAATTCTATGGCCCTAATACTGCTGCCTTCCCACATAGTGGTTGGAGAGTTTTACCTTCCAAACCAAGAGCTGTCTCAGGATCTACAGGGAAAGCTCTCAGACGCGAGGGCATCCACAGAGAGTTGGAGTATTTGTGCAGGAATTCAGGCTCTACACTCTACTCCCTCAGCTCCCCTTCCTTGGAAACTGCTCAACACCACCACCTTGATCAACTCTTTGTCTTCCTGCTAGGGTGGTTTTGACATGGCTCTGCAGGTCTCTGTGTAAGATAATGCTGGCAGTGACTCAGCATTCAGTAATAAAGAGATGATATGGCCTACATAATAATCTGGCAAACTTCCTAAGAATATCAAGGGCTCCCACATCCCTAGGAAGCTCATTAGGGTATCAATGAACTTTACAAAGCAAAAATCATTCAGTCTCAGAACAACAGGGAAGATAAAATATTTTTAAACATTGTAATAACCATAAAAATTAGCAGAGGGACTAAGGAACAGGTGTAAGATCTAGACCTACTTTTAAATTTTTTTTAAATTTATTTTACTGACAAAGGGTAAAATTTTCAAAAGCATCTAAGTAACCTAATCACCTAAATCTCATTAAAAAAAACTTAAGGCACTTAAGAAGAACAGGAGTACTTGTGGCACCTTAGAGACTAACAAATTTATTAGAGCATAAGCTTTCGTGGACTACAGCCCACTTCTTCGGATGCATATATCCGAAGCTCTAATAAATTTGTTAGTCTCTAAGGTGCTACAAGTACTCCTGTTCTTCTTTTTGCGGATACAGACTAACACGGCTGCTACTCTGAAACCTGTCATTAAGGCACTTAGGCGCCAAAGTCACATTAAAAGTCAATGGGATTTAAGCTCCTCAATCACTTATGAAAATGGCACTTAGCTCTTGAGTCACTTAGGAGCTTTTGAGAATTTTACCTTAGACTTCCAGCTGAGAGTATCTTTAACAACTGTTTTCTTTGTCCCAGATCTTTAGAAATTGCTAATCCAGGTAACTTCAAATTTGATAAAAAATTGTAGAGAGGAAACAGCTTTGTCTACAAGAATCTTGGGGTCCACAAGTAGCGCTCCTAGGCACTATCGTAATATAAATAATAATAATGATAATAAATAAATAAATGCATTAATAAAATAAAAATAATAATAATAAACAGTTTAATCTATATGGGATAGTTACCTATCTGTAATTCTGCTTCTCCAGACCTCATTTGAATAGATTCTCGCTCCTTAGGTTCAGTCTACACTGCTGCTTAAGTTGATGTAAGTTATGTTGCTCAGGGGTGTGAAAAAATACCTCGTGAGCGATGTAGCTAACATCGTCCTAACACGGTGTCTATGTCACGCTACGTCTTACCTTCCAGCTCTCATGGAGATGGAGTACTGAAGTCCACGGGAGAGTATGCTCCCATCGACTCATCGCATCTTCACCAGGCCTGCTAAATCGATGCCGCTGCATTGATCGCAGCAGCATCCATTTAGCGTGCAGTATAGACAAGCCCTAAGTCTCAACTGTCTAGTACAAAACAGGCCAAAACTTTCTCAGCTGCCACAGACATTTGACCCTTTGAGAGACAGGTCTTCATTCTGAGACCAACTGCCAGTCCCTCTGGCAAGAATTATAGAACTCTCTGTTTCAATTCCTTGATGAGAAGGAAGCAGATCTCTGCAAATTCAAAATATAGTTTTGTAGAAAGAAATATATTCCACTGTGTTAGCAAAAATTCAAGCCTTAGACCAGATGGCAGACTTGACTATACCAGACATAAAAGCTAAAGGCTAAGGACCAGTTTAAGAGCATTCTCCCCAAGAACATCTAGTTCAGAGGAGGAAAATCCTTCAGGAGGGCAAAAGCCTCTATCTCACATAGATGTAAATGTCTACCCAATTTGACAAATGGAACCTAGGTTCCAATATGAAAATAATTCTCAGTTACTATATGGGAATGGTGTCAAGAAGGGAATAGCTATAAACCATTTCTTTCAAGTACCCCTAAAACATTTGCAGACAAACATCAATATTGTTCTGATTCTGTTGCAAATTAAATGAACTATCAATTATCAGTAAATACCTCTAGTCTTTCTGACAATACTAGTGGGTTATTTTGGTTTTGATACAACTCTTAGTGCAAAATCTGCGAAAACAAATCCTCAAATCTTTATAATTCCTGATGGACAGATGTGTACTGAGGACTTCCTCAGGGACAGTTATATTACCATAAAATGTGAAAACTAAGTTTCATCCATAGGGCTACACAGAAGGTCCATTACACTCTATCTTTCACTGCAGTTAAGGATAGCATTTGTTTGAATTCTCAGAGTTAGATACATACTAATGCAGTAACAGCTCGAAAACACTAGCACATTCATATTCAAAGATGAGTCAGGAGTTGAGTTACCTAAGACCAGAAAAACTCACCTAACATAACCCTCATGTTACCTACGTGACTAAACTCCAAAGGATCTGAGGATGTCTACAGTTCTAAGTGACAGGAGAATTTGAAAGTCATCACTTTCTAATAATTTCAGCTTCAAAATATGATGCCGGGAGAAACAGCTCATACTTTTGAAAGCAAGAGAATAGTGTTTTTTCATCGTCTCAGTTGGCTACCAAGCAGTAGTGGAAGGTAGCCCATGGGAATCTGCACATCTTCTGTGAGAACAAAGACAAACTAAGGACTTCACCTCTGAACATATTTCAGTCATATCTAGAAGTGAAGACATGAGACAAGAACATAGAAACAGAATCTCATGATTCATAGAAGGTGCCAAAGTGAATGATTTAGATATGAAACTTTTTAAGCACTGAGACCACGAAAACACAGCACGATGAAAGGCGATTCTGATGACAAAACCATGAGGCTCACATTAACATGCCGAATGCACTAGGGATTGTCAACGCTTGAAGAAAATGATGAGGCCAATGACCCTCATGAGCTGCAGTGGTATAAATCCCTCCGTGCCTCAAAAAAGGACAGCTGACAGATTATTTCATCCATGCAGCTATAAGCATTGAAGGAAGCTGGGGTTGTGAGAAGCCAAACCAGAGCACTGGAAAACTATAAGGGAAAAGATCAAATCAAACGATACAGAAACACTGTCCAAACTGAAACCAAAATCTGTAGTGGGGAGTGGATGCAGGAACTGGCCTAAATGGATGCAGCTCTGATGGGAGCAGGTCCTTAGCTCAATGTGGTCAGAAAGGAACTGAAACAGAATGTTCTAGAGGGCAAGGAGAAACTGGCAGTTGGTCTTAGAATTAGGTTGATCCATCTGAGCCTTTTGTTTTTATTGTTTCTCCTGAAATATCACATACATTTTCTTTTTTAAAAACTTCCAAGAATAAAAAAAACCTGTTTTTAGAAGAGTTATAGCAGATGCAGAACTTTTGCAATGATGTACATAGTGCTTTGAGCTAAGAAGCTGGTCTGCTTCCAAGCCCACTAGAAGAATTTGGAGAGTATTTGCATCAAATCATATCCTTCCTCATGGAAATATGCATTGGAGCACATTTCTCTGCTTGTTCTGTCTTTGTTAGGGAGAAATAGCTATTGCCAACTTGCTATTATAACAGAAGAAGAGATCCTGGAGACTTTTTAAACAACAGTAAACACAACTTGTTGTTGAGAACTGTACACACAGGTGTTGCTGGATTGTCTGCTTGGCTCCAAGTGACATAGCAATGTGCTTCTGGTAAGGCTCACTACATAATAATTCCCTTCATACAACACTACTGGTAACTTTGGTTTCCACTCCCACGTTCCTACTATCATTACATAGGGCATCTAAACTGGGAAGACTAAGAGATTCTGGAAGACAGTCCAGACACTTTCAAAAGGGGGGAAAAAAAGGGCAAAGCAGCTTTCTCTGCCCCCCCCCCCCCCCGCCCCGAACAATGAGTGGTACATTAAGAAAGCTCAGCTAACAAGGTAGGAAACCTACACAGAAGCAATGGTATACAGCTGAAGGACATTTTGCAAGCATCTTTGTAGAAACAATGCCAAAACTAGTGTACAGTGATCAAGAACAATTCCTACCACCAGTTTTTTTGCATTTATTTAAATGTTTATACAAGATGTATGATTGACATTTATAACATTTCTAAATATTAACCTAAATATAACAAGTATTCCCTGGATTTTTGAATGGGCCAGTTTAAAACATACTGTTTCTCCTTCAACACATAGTGGGCAATTCAATTTTAATGCAATTTCTGTGTGTGTAGTTTCCTAGGTTTTAAAAAAAAATCAAACTGAAAAAACAAATTCCATAATGTGACAACACCTAGGTGGACAATGCTGATGACATCTACCAAGATGTAATGGAAGTGCTCCTCCCTCAGCTTCTTTGTCCTGGTCTTGAAATGGAGCATCCATCTCTAACATGTTCCTCCTCCAAACACTTGAGACAGTGAATAATGGTCACTGACAGGCATAAACTTTGCTCAGGTTGCAGAAAGCCTAAAACCTGGGGATCTTGGCACAGGCTCCCCTGGTACTAGGCAGGGCCAGTGGCCCTCCTGACTGGAAAAAATGACATAACTAAAATTTGAAATAAAAAGAAAAATATACAAAATTCAGATTTTTAAGAGACAAAAGGAGTATCACTAGGTATAACTGAGTCGATAAGTAAGAGGGACATTGGATATTTGCAATTCTTTGCATTCTAAGATGATACACAGTCTAATTTTTAATACTTATTGATATATCTAGAGAATCCATAGTTATTCTTGATCCATTCAAAGTTGTTAAGGATAATAGCAAGTCTAGTACAGAAAAACAAACTAAACAACCACACTGGACTTGAAGTGGAAATGTTCAACCATGAATTATAGTCTCTTGTATAAGCTAATGTACCATTTTTTTAAAAAGGTAAACAGCCTCATGGTAATCCAGATAACTATAGGCAAGTTAGCATGACACTGATCCTGGGTAAGATAATGAAGCAGTTGATACAGGACTTGATACATAAAGAATTAAAGGAGAATAATGTCATTAATGGAAATCAACTTGTGTTTATGGAAAATTGATCCTGTCCAACTAACTGGATATCTTTTTTTGGATGAGATTACAAGTTTGGCTTATAAAAGTAATAGTATTGATACCAACAGAACTCCACTGGCCATCACCTACAGTCCTCAGCTAAAATCTCTCCAACGCATCATCAGTGATCTACAACCCATCCTGGACAACGATCCCTCGCTTTCACAGGCCTTGGGAGGCAGGCCAGTCCTCGCCCACAGACAACCCGCTCACCTTAAGCATATTCTCACCAGCAACCACACACCGCACCATAGTAATTCTAACTCAGGAACCAATCCATGCAACAAACCTCGATGCCAACTCTGCCCACATATCTACACCAGCAACACCATCACAGGACCTAACCAGATCAGCCACAACATCACCGGTTCATTCACCTGCATGTCCATCAATGTAATATACGCCATCATGTGCCAGCAATGCCCCTCTGCTGTGTACATCGGCCAAACTGGGCAGTCCCTATGAAAAAGGATAAATGGACACAAGTCAGATATTAGGAATGGCAATATACAAAAACCTGCAGGAGAACACTTCAACCTCCCTGCACACACAATAGCAGATTTAAAGGTAGCCATCCTGCAACAAAAAACCTTCAGGACCAGACTTTAAAGAGAAACTGCTGAGCTTCAGTTCATTTGCAAATTTGACTCCATCAGCTCAGGATTAAACAAAGACTGTGAATGGCTAGCTAACTACAGAAGCAGTTTCTCCTCCCTGGGTGTTCACAGCTCAACTGCTAGAAGAGGGCCTCATCCTCCCTGATTGAATTAACCTCGTTATTGCTAGACTGATTCTTGCATGCATATTTATGCCTGCCTCTGAAATTTTCACTACATGCATCTGACAAAGTGAGTATTCACCCACGAAAGCTTATGCTCCAATACGTCTGTTAGTCTATAAGGTGCCACAGGACTCTGTCGCTTAGTATTGATCTAATATTCTTAGGCTTCTGTAAGGTGTTTGATTTGGTACTGCATGTCATTTTAATAAAAAATAGAATAAAAAATTAACATGGCACACATTAAATGGGTTAAAAACTGGCTGATAGGTCTCAAAATATAATTGTAAATGAGGAATCATTATCAAGCAGATGTGTTGCTAGAGGGGTCCTGAAGGGATTGATTCGTGATTATTTTTATTAGTGACCTGGAAGAAAAACATAAAATCATAAAGTTTGCAGAGGATACAAAATTGGAAGAGTGGTAAATAATTAAGGAGACAGGTCACTAAATCTGGATAGCTTGGTAAACTGGGTGCAGCAAACAGTGTGTGTTTTAATATGGCTAAATGTAAATATGTATCTCTAGGAACAAAGAAAATAGGCCATATTTACAGCATAAGGGATTCTATCCTGGGAAGCAGTGACACTGAAAAATATTTGGGAGTCATAGTGGATCATCAGCTGAATATGAGCTCCCAGTGTGATGCTGTGGCCAAAAAAAAAAAAGCTAATATGGTCCTGAGATGCATAAACAGGAGACCTTGATTAGCAGTACAGTGGTTATTTTACCTCTATATTTGGCATTGGTGCGACCATTGCTGGAATCTTGGATTCAATTCTGGTGCTCACAATTCAACAAGGATGTTGATAAACTGGAGAGGGTTCAGAAAAGAGTCCTGGGTATCTTAACAAAGAGGTTAAAGGGTGACTTGATCTCAGTTTATAAGTACCAACATGGGGAATAAATAGTTAACAATGGGCTTTGCAATCTAGCAGAGAAAAGGATAACACAATCCAATGGCCACAAGTTGAAGCTAGACAAATTTAGACTGGAAACAAGGAATACATTTTTAATGGTGAGAGTAATTAACCACTGGAACAAATGTATCAGGGTTGTGGTGGACTCTCCATCCCTGACAATTTTAAAATCAAGATTGGATTTTTTTTCCTAAAAAGACATTCTAGAAATTATTTTGGGGAAGTTTTATGGCCTGTATTAGACAGGAGGTCAAAGTCAGACTAAATGATCATGATGGTCCCTTCTGGCCCTGGAATTTATGAACCGTCTTGAGTGAACCTGTCCCTCTTGAAAGGTTTAGATTTCAATGCAATGAAAGTGTCAGTGCCCTCCCATAATATTTGGGCTGCCTTCTTGGATGTTTATGATTAACAAGTGCATGACAGATTCAATTATAACCTTGAGAGCTCCTGTTGTAACTTCTAAAACGTGACATCTCTTTGATCTTGCTATACAGTTAAATTCTGAGATCTCTCTCTCTCTATATATATATATTCTTTAGTGTGTAGTCATATTTGTGTTATGTATTTACAATCCCTCATTTTGCATTATAGTTCCCAATTTCTTGTTCTGCTACTGGTGTTTTAATATTTCTGGTTTTATTTAAGTATTACATTGGTATTGGCAAAACCAAAACTGCTAATTTTATTTTTCAAAACCCTCTGTACGCTAATTCAGCCATTTGACATAAGCTGTATTATGAGCAGATGGTGAAAAGAAAAAATTTGAGTTTTCATGATATTTCTCAGAGGGAGATGAATGGATAGATGGTTTCTGCTCAGTGCAAAACTTGGTGACTAAAAAGACTATGAAAAAAACACATAAGGAAATATTCAGATAGCATCAACTCTATTGAAGTACTGGACTACTGGACAGACTGGAATGCCTGGCTGGGATGGAGGGACTTGAAGAAAAAAACAAAATCAAGAAATTCTCCCATTTCCATCTACAGCAACCTAGCCAGAAGGAATTTTCAATAGTCAGACCAAACTTCAGAATTTAGGGTGGCAATTTGAGGGAAAGATAGCAAAGGGAAAATTACTTACTGGTAATACTTTTTGTTGTGAGATTTCTCTCCTATTTATATAAACCCTAGTCAGCCCTCTCTTTCCCCTCCAATTGAAGAGCTTCCAGGGATACATGCAGAGAGAAAGTTGAGAATAAAGCAAGAAGAGAATAGGCTATTCAGAAGAGAATGGTTTTGCTCTGTGCAGGATGAGTACAGGGGTCAGTGTTGAATGTGGTACTGCAGATTCAGCAGTCTGCTGTGATGACTCTGGTTTTCTCTTGCTCGGTACCAGAAAGAGGGAGCAGTGCCAAGAAATAGACATGGAGCTGTGCTCCTTTCCCCCCACAAATAGCAGAGGTAACTGACTGCTCCAAAGGTATCTGAGATTGCCTTTGAACTCCTAGATGATGAATGAGCTCTCTGACTTCTGAAACCCTGAACTCAAAGAGTGAGGTTTTGAAAGAGTAGGAATCACTTCCCTTGGGAGAACTTCTGAGGGGGAAATGTAAGATTCAGACTTCTCCATCAGGAACCACTTCAAGTGTGCCTCTCTGGCCTTTTAGAGGTGTTTTGGAAATTATTTACACATTTTGCAGTGCTATGACCTTCTTCTAAACAAAAGAGACACTTAATATGTCCATCATTCAAAGGAACTGCTGCACTGCAAGATGGGTAGGTTATAAAATGTGGATTATTAATTTAGTCCTGGTACCAGGACTAACTAAGCCTACCTCTAACTATGTGTGTGTACAGACACCAGCCCATGCACTAAGTTAATTAAAACGTAACAGAGAAAAATTAAAGTACAGTAACTACAGCAACTATGTAACACGTAGAGCTTCAGTAACTAAGAGGACACTGAGGTTGCTCCAACTCATTGCCACAGGCAATAAGAAGGAACTGAGTGGCAGTTGGAGTTACTCCAGGCTTTATGCCCTGGAGAGAGGGGGGAGCCAGGGCATGTAGGATTCCAAGGAACACTGCTGATTAAAAGATTCCTTTGAATGCACACCAAGTGTGGAATCCACATGTACAGATAGTCAAAGAAAAATGTCAGAGGATGAGACACTCCAGGTCAGGATTCCTTGTGTGCATGGAAAGGTGCCCACTTTAAGGCATGGATCAATAGTGGAGTTTAGGTCCATTTCCTGCCACCTTCCTCTAAATTAGACTCTGTGGCCTCAAAGAGCACACTGGGAGGGAGACAGAGGAGCTCAGAAGGAAACATCTCAAAGCCTGAGGGAGCACAGTGGCTAATATCTCATTGATGGAGACTCTGAGCTGCCCTGAGTGAATAAGGTAGAGGGACAGCAGAGAACTTCTCAAGGGATAGGAACCCAACATAATCAGAAGCCATGGTTTACAATCTATTGTTAGAAAGCTTTTCCTTACATCTAACCCAAACCTCCCTTGCTGCAGATTAAGCCTCTTACTTCTTGTTCTACATTCAGTGGACATGGAGAACAATTGCTCACTATCCTCTTTATAACAGCCCTTTGCATATTTGAAGACTATCAGGTTCCCTGACCCTCCTCAATCTTCTTTTCTCAAGACTAAACATGACCAGTTTAAGCTTTCCACATAGGTCACATTTTCTAAACATTTTATCATTTTTATAGCACTCATCTGGACATTCTCCAATTTTTCCACTTCTTTCCTAAAGTGTGGCTACCAGAACTGGACACAGTACTCATGCTGAGGATTCACCAGTGACAAGTAGCGCAGAATATTATCCTTTTATGCAACTACATCATATTGTTGTCTCGTGTTCAATTTTTGATCCACTATAATCCTCAGATCCTTTTCAGCAATACTACTGCCTAATCAGTTATTCCCCATTTTGTAGTTCTCAATTTGATTTTTCCTTCCTAGGTGTAATACTTTGCACTTATCTTTATCTCATCTTATTGATTTCAGACCAACCCTCTAATTTGTTTAAGTGGTTTTGAATTCTAATACTGTACTTGAAAGTGTTTGCAACCCCTCCCCGATTGGTGTCACCTGCAATTATTATAAGCACATTCTCCAATGCATTATCCAAATTGTTAATGAAAATATTGAATAGTACAGGACCCAGGACGGAGCATTGTGGAATACCATTTGATATATCTCCTTATATGCTAACAGGAAGTAGAGCCGAAGTATAGCTTTCTAAATGCAAAACAGAGGACAGTTTGGGAATAAAATTTTTCAGGAAATTTGGTGACAGAAAGGCCATGGATGAAGAACTAGTGAGGGCATATTGGCTGGCAGGCTGTACAGGTAAGAAACTACCACTGCCTCTACTGGAGTTAGCCATTTATGGAAAGTTAAGAGATATGACAGTTGCCATTCTTATTCCCCTACATAAATTTTGCTCTAGCTAAGACAGTCCCCTCCAGATTTAAGAACCCTAACAATGTGGGTGGTAACTAGGGACAGAAAATTCCTCTGCCTGCAAGACTTGGCATGCCTTACCAGTAAGCCTCTGCTCTCAGCACCTGATGCTTGGTTGTCTGTCATAGTGATAGAATGCTCTTACTAGATTCTCCATGTATTGCCCTTCAAATCTTGGATGAAGTGGGTAATTGTATGCTAAACCACTCCAGTTCCTAGAGAGTGGAGTTCCCTCTCTTCTAGTGATCAGTTTCTTGGCTATCCAAAAATTACTTGAGGGCTAGAACAACTATGGTACTCTGAACTTGCTGAGAGTGAGCGTGGGGTAAATAATTTTTTTAAAAGTGAAAACAAATACAGTTGAGTAATCCACCACTTCTCGGACTAATTTCTGCCCATTAACTGGCTGGCTTTGAAATCAAAGGCATACTTTTGTTCATGGAAACAAGACTCAATGTAATGCACTTCTGTGAACTTGTACATCCATGATTGCTGACAGTTAATGAGGACATGATCAACAGTCCTGGTGAAATCATCTGGGCTGTATCAGGTCTGCTTATGAATCTTTGGGAGATGCAAAAGTGAGTCAGCAATCACCATGTCACTGGCAGTGGCAAATTCCAGCAGTTGCTGTCCATTCCTGCTCTTCTGCCCAATACCAAAACTTCCTGAACGTACTCGCCCAGGTGTCATTATCCTTTCCAATCTGTACATTAAACGTGCCCAAGATTACGACAACATCTTTTTGGAGTTTCATTAAAGACTGACTGTAGTTGCTGGTAAAAATTATCTGTATCCACATCATTGGCTTTGTTTTTGCTGGGAACATACACTGCAATGATGGTAAGATGCCCACAGCTGGTACAGAATCTGACACTGATAAGTTGCTCACTAACACCAGCCAGCCCTGCAATGCCCATTGGGTCAAAGTACAATAGCTACCCCTTGCTGAAGTAAATCTGAATGGGCTGAGAACAAAAACATATAGTCCTCAACTTTCTTCTCATCACTTCCTGGCTAGTCCCACTTTATGTAAAGCATAGATCTCAATAGTCAGGCTTTTCATCTGCTTGACAAGGATTGCTTTAGCTGTTTCAGACAACATTCATATGTTCCAGGCACCAATTTTACATTTGCCACCAATACACAGGATAGAAGAATGGCCTTTTCAGCTACAAGAACAATTGACCAGATTGTCACAGATGGTGGCTTCAGTGTAAACATCCTCATGATGTGAAGAGGTTATTCACCTTGTACAGTAACTGAGATTCTTCAAGATGTGTGGCCCTATAGATGCTCCACTATAGATGTGGCAGCGCTCCCTGTGCCTGGGATCAGAGATCTTCATTAGCAGTGTCTGTCGGGCTGCACTTGTGCACCTCCCCCTTCTCACGCTGCGAGCAGAACATACATACAGTGCTGTGCCGTACGACCACCCCCCAATTTCTTCTCTACCGCCTTTTGTCTGGGATGGAATCTGCAGCAGAGCTCACTTCTCCTTTTCCCTCAGTAGATAGCGACGTACCTGTCAGTTTTAGTGTAGCTAGTACTACTACTTCTCTTTTTCTCTATAAAAAACCCCCAACTTTTTTTATTTTTGCTTTACACTTTTATAGTTATTCTATAGATCACTTGTAGAAGAACATATCAATCCTGGAGGGCAAAAGTGCACCTCCCACTTAGAAGAAAGCTACAATTCATACGATTCAACCAAAAACTTTTATTACACCCAAGGTGTCAGTTGTCTCTCTGTTCTGAACTGCTTACGGCCATTGAAGCATTAGAATCTGATGTCTCACTCCCTCTGTCATCTGATGTGGAAAGGTGTTGTTTCAAGTTATCACTGCTGCCAGTTCAGTACTGGAGCATCAATGCTTCAAACATCATCCATGGAACACTGAGGAGATGCTCACAACAGTCGGAGCTAATAAAAAAGCAAGGCTACAATTGAAGTCTTCAAGGACATGTTTGTTGAGAGCAAAAGCAAAGGCTGACCGTGGTGGTTTGACTTCAGAACGTCATCAAGTCATTGTGTAAGCAAGATGAGGAATCCGTGGTGGTCAAACCAGGCCACCAATTTAGAACGACTGCTACCAAACACAGTCTCCATAGCCTCTCTTCAGCTTGAGGTATGGCATGAAATTCCAGTAGAGGCATCTTCCTTCATCCAAGAAGAGATCTGAATTATCTGGAAAGGCACCAGGGTTTTGTAACATTACCTCAGAGTTGATGAAAACAAGTGAGTTTTCCATTGCAGCATAGGCTCTTCCAGACCATTTGGCATACTAATATCATCCCTGATTACTGGAAGAAGGGGGTTAATCTGCATCTATTGAAAAAGGTGATAAAGGCTAAATGTAGCAACTATAGAGGATATTACACTATTGTCAGTCTCAGAGAAAGTCTTCACTTCTGTATTAATGTCTCAGATCAATAATGCCAGGATACTCAGTGCGGCTTTAGACCTGGTTGTTTCACTGTCAAGCAGATCTTTACCTTGAGACAACTTTTTGAGAAGATGGCTAAATTTAATAAGCCATGCACAGTGCTTTTTATAAGATTTTGTCAGTCTTTTGATTCAGTATATCAAGTAAGTTTGTGGGATCTGATGAGGTGTCTCAGCATCCCTGGGAAGATAATGGCATTGATAAGAAAAACTCCATAATGTGGTATAGCGGTATCTGTAGGGGACCGGCTCTGGCGCCCTCTGGAGTGGCGCCCATATGGCGCGGTACAAGGGGTGCTGCTGGCTCTCCCCACCCTAAGTTCCTTCTTGCCAGAAACTCCAACAGTGGGGAAGGAGGGCAAATCATGGAATGGACATGAGCAACACATCTCAAAGAACACAAGTTATGAAACAGGTCTTCTTCTTCGGGTGCTTGCTCATGTCCATTTCATTGTAGGTGACTCTCAAGCAGTGCTACCCAAGATGGATAGGAGTTCATGGAAGTGTCAATTGCAACACAACTCTGCTGAATCCAGCATCATCTCTGGCCTGCAGGGTGATGGTGTAATGCATCGTGAACATGTGTACTGATGATGTGGCGGCCCTGCAGATGTCCTGGATGAGGACGTGTGCTAGGAAGGCTGCTGAGGACGCTTGTGCTCTGGTTGAGTGAGCCTTTAGTATAGGTGGCGGCTCGGTCCGCGCTAACTCATAATAGGTCCAGATACACAAGGCGATCCAGTTAGAGATCCTCTGCAAGGATACCGGCAGGCCTTTCATCCTATCCGTGACTGCGATAAAGAGTTGGGTCAACTTGCGGAAGGCCTTTGTATGCTCCAGGTAGAAGGCTAGGGTGTGCCAGACATCCAAGGTGTGCAGCCGTCTCTCCTCCGCAATTGAGTGTGGCTTTGGACAGAGAATCGGGAGAAAGATATCCTGGTTATCGTGGAAGTGAGACACCACCTTGGGCAGGAATGCCGGGTGGGGTCGCAGCTGGACTTGATCCTTGTAGAAAACTGTGTAAGGGGGCTCCAAAGTGAGGGCCTTAAGCTCAGAGACTCACCTTGCCAAGGTAATAACTACAAGGAAAGCTACCTTCCATGACAGATGTGAAAGGGAGCAGGAGGCCAGTGGCGCAAAGGGAGGTCCCATGAGCCTTGAGAGGTTGAGGTTCCATTGCACAATCGGGTCCCAGACCGAATTGCTGCTCTAGTCCTTTCAGGAACCGGATGGACAGCTCATGTGAGAACACCGATTTGCCCTGGACCTGCGGGTGGAAAGCTGCTATGGCTGCTAAGTGCACCCTGATGGAGGAAAGCGCGAGGCCTTGTTGCTTAAGGTGGAGCAGGTAATTGAGGATGAACTGCAGACGACCATGTTGGGGAGATGCCATGCTCCTCCATCCAGCAGGAGAACCA
The DNA here is from genome assembly GCF_011386835.1 of Chrysemys picta bellii. Lineage (NCBI taxonomy): Eukaryota > Metazoa > Chordata > Testudines > Emydidae > Chrysemys > Chrysemys picta. Next base: position 36,185,667 of record NC_088798.1, on the reverse strand, counting down.
CTTCCATTTTGCCAGGTAAGTCTTTCTGGTGGAAGGCTTTCTGCTTTCCAAGAGGACTTGCTGTACCTGGCTGGAGCAGGCCCTTTCTTCCGGGTTCAGCCACTCACCAACCAAGCCATGAGGTGGGGAGTGGGAAGGTTCGGGTGCAGGAGCCATCCGTGGTCTTGCAAGAGGAGATCCAGACAGCTAGGCAGTGGCCAGGGGTCGCCACAGCCAGGCTAATGAGCACGCCGAGGCGATCATGATGACCCTTACCTTGTCTCTTGACTTTTGCTAGGACTCTGCTGATCAGCGGAATTGGTGGGAATGCGTACATCAGCTCCCCCTTCCACAACAGAAGGAAGGCATTGGAGAGGGAGTCCCTGCCTAAGCCCTGGAGAGGGCAGAAGTGCTGCCTGGTGACAAACAGGTCCGCTCACGGAGCGGAAGAGCATCTCGACGACCTCTGGGTATGGAGTCCTGCTCGGTACTGGAGTCCAAAGAGGAGGGATCACATATGGGAGACCAGGACAGTGACGATCAATCGTCCCAGTTGCAATGGTGCCGATCCCAGCTCTGTCTGAGGGTGATGACTCCATGCGCCAAGCTCCCGGAGACCAACGGTGCTTGGCGGATCTGCAACGGCGGCCCAGCGATTGATGCCTCATGCTTCCTCAACGGTGCCGGTCCATCAAGCAGGAGCGAGTTGGCTATCGAGGTGGGAAGCACGGACCTGACTGCAGCGACCCATACTTGCACTCCAGCGGTGAGGCTCTCGGGACCATTGGCTTGTGTCCCTGGAGCCGTGCTGCATACTCGGGGAGTGGCTAGGTCGGCCCTGATATCGGGGCTGTAGGGACGGGTGCACCTCCATGGGCCTGCACTGAGTCACCAGCGCTCTGCGTGTTGAACCCAGTGAGCGGTGCCATTAGTCCGGAGACTAGTGAGGGCTCCTTCGGGCTGGCCTCCCTATGTCCAAGGCCTGGCAGCTCAGCGCGGGTGACCGCTGGTGGGACTCCCTGAGGAGGAGAGTGGTGCTACACAGATGGGGACTGCTGGAAAGGTCCCATGGCAGGTTTGCCCTTAGAACAAGGCACCGCCATGGCCGGCACTGATAACAGTAAGATGTCCTGCTCTGCCTGCAGGGCCTTGGGTATCGACGGCATGTCCAGGTGCCAGAGGCCCGCATCACTGTCCCGGGTGGCAGGTGCGTCTCGGGATGGGCTAACCTACTCGACCTGAGCTGGGGCCTGACTCATGGAGGTGAAGAGCCGCCCTTTGCGGGTCCTTGCTCCCCTCTGGCCCTCTCCTTCACTTTATGGGATGTCGACAATCGTCCCCTCCCAGCCTTTTTTTGCCTCACGGCTGGTGCCGGAGAGAGCGATTGGCTATGGTCCAAAGATGGCACTGGCGAAGCGCTTCGTACCAATGCTGCGATACTAGGAGCAGAGTCTGACCTGGATGGCTCCAGTGCCGGTGCTAGCGCCGACTCTGCAAGGAGCACCCGGAGATGTATGTCTCACTCCTTTGTCCGAGGCTTGAACCTCTTGCAGATCTGACACTTGTCACTGATATGGGTCTCGCCCAGGCACCTCAGACAGCTACTATGAGGATCGCTGATGGGCATCAGTTTTTTGCAGCAATCACAGGGTTTGAAGTCTGGGGATTGGGGCATGCCTCGTTTCTAGGCTGAGTCCCGTCCAGGACTAACTTTAACTACCTACCTACACTAAGGGAAACTACTAACAAACTTTTAACTATTTACAGAAAAAGGTTCATTTCAACGGATTAAGAACAAGCAGGCTTGTCAAAGCAAGAGATGTTCCACCACCGTCACTGGTGGTAAGAAGGAACTGAGCGTGGGAGGAGCCACTACAGAGGGCGCCAGAGCCGGTCCCCTACAGATACCACTGAGGGAAAAACTTCTGGCACCAGTGCATGTGGCGAGCACACAAACCTACAATGGAATGGATATGAGAGCAAGCACTCGAAAAAAGAACTAGAATCTTCTAAGCCAAACACAGGAACTACCAGCCCATCTACACTGCTTCACTCTTGGTATGGACATATTATAAATATGGAAAACTAATTCTGAAGCCTGTGGGCTTCAGCCAAGGAAAGCTGCTACACACCCAGTAATCACAAGGGCGCTAAAAGCTTTGGTGGCTTGACAAAACTGCCAGTGATGGATATAAATTGAATATACAATCAGTGCACCTTAAACATCTTGCCAGAGATCGACCTGAGTGGTGCTCAATTTGTCATGTCCCTTAGTGATCTGTCATGATGATGGTGAGAACTGGTTATCTAAGTAGTCCTGATTGAGCAAGTGAGCCAGAAAATTCTTTGAACCCTTCTAGTCACTAGAAAAGCATCTCCTCTTTCCTCCAGAGTACCATCTTCCAGGTCACCTCTTTAATTACATTAGCTGTATTGCCTCTTTTAAAATGCTTAACTTCAAAAATGATTTGAATGATCACTGCCACTCCTCCATTACGCCATATCCATTGAAGAAGAAAACCTTCTGCTTTAGAGCTGATAATAGTCTTAAGGTCAAAAGGTGAAATAAGCACTACTACAAATCTGAAACCACAAAAGGGAGAGGGGAACTGCCCTTCTTGGCACAGGAAAAAACACTCTTGGCAGGAAGAGTTGGGCACCCAGGGACAAGCAGTCCATTCAAATGTTCAGAATCATCTAGGGATGAAGCCATAATAGTCTCGATGTGATGGACAAAAAGGGATAAATAAACTCTCACATGGGGTTTAGGAACGCTGTTTCATCTCAACATGTACGTGAAACTACTGGGAGTGCTAGAGTGAAAATTTGGGCTGCAGCAGAATAAGTATGCTGATGAAACACAGCTCTGTCTCATTTTCATTGAAGTCATATGGCTCAATGTCCTTTTTCCCAGGACAAGAATAAAGAGAGGTATGCTGGGTTGGGCGAAACCTGGACAAGAATAAAGAGAGGTATGCTGGGTTGGGCGAAAGCCCTGAAGGGCAAGACAAAATTATCGGGAGGATAGGATTCTGTTATTGAGACGATTCACCCCTCTATTATTCAGGAGATTCACCATTTGGGTCTGGATATGTAGCAGCTGTTGGAACTGATGACCAAGAGTACCTTTTTCAAATGGCTGGTTATACATTTGTGACCACTTCTTACAGATCTGTACTTCAGCGTGGGATTTGTGACTTTTAGATCCTCATTATTTAAAGAAATTCAGAGTAAGAACGAGAAGAGTTTTTTCTTTATTTCTTAAACTTAAATTGCTGGTTTGCAATGTAACACTGCAATGTATATAGCCAAATAGTTAAATCTTAAGGTTAAGATTTTTAATCTTAAAAAATTATATAGCAGCATAAATTCACATGGCAATTTACAAAACAAGGGAGATCAGTCACTTCCCCCGAAGGGCTAAGGTATGTGTTAGTAGTACACATTTTAAAATCAGAGTAAATAACATCACCTGAGAATGTTGAAAATCTTTATTTAAAGGGAGTAAGTTTGCCACAATTTTTGGTTGTCCAGATTTTTTTTTTTTTTAAGTTCATACATAAATTCATAGTATTTGCACTACTGGACAAATAAGAAACCACTTTTGGACCCAGCTTTCCAAGTCCAATGTTGTTTAGCAAATTAATCTGGGTTCCTCTCCAAATGATGGAAAAATCAACTAATCTACACAGAAAAGTTCTTGAGCTATCTAAAATGACTTTTGCATAAAGGAAACATACTACAGCTATTTTAAAGCAGATATTCCAAAGCCAAGATCTCTGTATTTTAAAATATCAAAAATGCCTACGGAACTGGAAAGTTCTAATAAGGTAGCTTATGTGGCTACTGCATTATTTGTATGCTGTCTAAAAAGTTATTCAAACCTCTTTATATGCTAAGAATAATTTAAATTTGAAAAATATGAATGTTGATTTTTCAAATTATCAACATTTTATATAATTTAGATAATAATGTAAGAAAAATAATGTCAGCTTGGTCTTCTAGCAGTTCTTCCAACAATTAGGACATTTAATCTATGCATTATCTAAACAAATATCTTTACTTTTCACTCTTTACAGTAAGGCAGTTTTATTTTTTGTTTTTTGCATAATGCAGTAAAAAATTGTTTTGATCATTATCTTCCCAATTACAGAAATATTAACCATAATATATTTCTATAATTAATAACCTTTCAATTATCTATCACATCTATTATTAGAGAATTCAAGTTAGTCAAGAACTGAACAGTGATTTTCTTCATTGAGTTTATAGACGACACCTTTATGGCAGTTATAAGACCAGCATTTTTTAATTTAAATGTATATAAACAGAGCCTCATAATGAGTGTTAATGGGTTTATAACAAATAGAATTCAATATACATTGTTTTCTGCTTGAGTTTTTGTAACAGAACTTAACAACCTGAGAAAATAATTATAGCTACCTATTCTTAGAATAATAGGTTTGGCAACGTTCAATTAAACAAATAAAAATACCCCTAAATTTGTAAACATCTCACCAGATGCACGTATTGTAAAGTTATTTCTACATTATACACACAACTTTTATTGTACAGCTATCTGATACAGATGGTTCAAAGTATAAATAGTTCAGCAAGAGCTGAATACTAGGAATGGTAACTTTCAATTCATATTTCTCCTCAGATACAGTTGAGCACATTTTAACATGCATTCAGAAGACAAATTTAGTCAAAATCTCATTACTTATTAGTTCTGGATGCTGTCAAACTAATTCATTAAAATTCTGATTTTAAAAATACAGGGCACATCATGCTGTTAAAAGTGAAGGATTTTTAGTCTACAACAGGCTTTTAATTTAGACTTTGTAATATACAAAGCTTTAAATTGGTTCACAAAGCTTCAGTCAGAGTTGAAATGATTTTATTTGTAGTTCAGTCTGGGTGATGATTGCAATACTTGAAGCATAACTTCAGAGCCATACTTAGGGCGTGTTCCTGACCAAGCAGATTTCAATGCAATTCATTTTTATTTAGTACAGTGGAGACTAATGCAACACCTCTAGGTTATGTGGTAACCTTTAAATATTTGACAGATAGTTATTGATTATAAGGCCATCATAAAGAACAGACACCAGGTCACAAAGTAATCTGAGATCAATAAACCTACAGTAGCTGTATTGAAGAAGTGACAAAAAATGTTTTGAACCTTGATAACTTTTACCAATACAGAAGTTCAGAATTATACAGTTATTCTTTAACTGGGACTGTGTGTTAAGTTATTTTTAACCTAGAGAAATTAACATTTATTATGCGGAGAAAAATCAATTTAAAATAAATGTGTAGAAACTAACTTGCCAAAAGAATTTTCTTGAATGGTTTTCAGAACAGGTGGGGAAAAAAAACAAAAAACAAACCAACAACTATAATATGGTCCATTGTTCTAATATTTGTTTTAGCAACATGGTCACTTTGGGGTTTTTTTTGTTTTGTTTTTTAACCCATGAGAATATTTTATGATTAGTAGAAAATCTTTAACAGACACAAAAGATGGAAGATGAAATTGCAGCAAGACAGCATGGCAAACCTGAGAGATCTATTAGTGCATAAATCTACTTAAAACAGAAAAGAGAGAGAGAAAGAGCATTAACAAACCACAACAAAAGTTGTCCTTAAAGTAGTAGGTTATAACAGGGTGGGAAATGTGTAATATATATGTACTCCTCCAAAGCAGTTACTGTCTTTCTAAATATAAGGAGCTGATGTATTTTCACAGCATCAGATTTACTTATGGTATAAAGCCATACAATTGTAAAATTATTACTATGATTATTCTTTTCCCACCCTGGCAGAGAATAAACATGAATTCAGAAGCACAGTGGGAGTGGAAAACAAAGAAGAGAAGAGAGAAAAGGCAGCAGAGAAAGACAGAAAAGGTGAATACAGAGCTACAGAAGTGTTTATTGAGCATGCTACAGAGGTAAGCAGAGTACACACAAAATGAAATTAAACGACTGTCAAACCTCCCAACTTTGTTAGAAAATTAATTTTTAATTGTGCCGCTTTCAAACTATACTGAATTTTACATTTCTAAAGATGTAAAAACTTAACTAATAGAAAATATACATGACCTTTTTCTACATAGATAACAGAATCTATGAATCTTGAAACTAAGTACATCAATTTCAAAAAGCATTGGTCATTTAAACAGAATCAGATTAAACAGTTCAGAATGACAGAAGAACTGTTTTCAAAATAATTTGATCTGTAGATTCTGAGCCATGTTTATAGTAAAGTCAGATCGATTTCTAAATACAAAATATTTTGAAGAGATTTATTAAAACTGAATATTACAATGCAAGGTAAATTAAGACTAAAGGCACATAAACTTTGGTCCCACCTGGTTGTCAGTTTTAAAAAACTGCCACAAAATTAACCTTCCTGCAAGTGTTCACAGTACACTTTCTTCATCTTTGAAAAATACATGCACCAGTTCCTGAACTAGCTAGACCAGTCTGCACATGCTCAGAAATCCACAACCATATTCCAAATCTTAATTACAAACTAAAGATGGCAATATATATTTAAATGCACATAAGTCATGTCAACTTCAAAAACATCTACGAAAAATATTCAACCACAAACAAGACATTACTTAGTGCTGACATTTATATGATACGTCCCACAAGAGTGTGTACAAAAAGGTTAAGATTCCACCCACAATGCTTTCCACATAGGGCTCAAAAACACAGAAATCACTTTTTTCTCTTTTAAGAAATTAATATTCTGTACCTTGTTAATTTTCTCTAATGGCTACATTCATAACTGAATCTAGACCAGAATCATGAAATACAGAAGGCCATTTACAAAAAAGAGTTAAAGTAGTAGAAATAAAATATGCTGTGTTTTAATCTTTCAAAGTAATGTATCTTATCTGATTAAAAAGAAAGGTACGTGACAACCCAATAAGTAATAAAAGAATTCCAAGCAGGAGAAACAAAAACCTTAACCTTTTTAACACACCCCTGCCTAAATATATTTTAATTCTCATGTAACACTGTGCCCCAGCCAACCAAATTCATTTTACTAGCAAATGCAATTCTAGCAACACTAGTTTTCCTTTTTAAGGCACGTATGTCAACTAACTTGAAAAACTGTGGGCTTAACTTGAAACCCTTTTAAACAAAATGATGTTTCTCTAAACAACAGATGAAAAACCAACAGTTAATATCACTGCTTTTATTTTATTATGAATGTTTTTTTTTTAAAAAACAACCAAGGAATGATAACAGCATGAAAGACAGAAGTCAAACTCTGGTCCCCACTCTCCTGAACAGTCAATAGGTGACGACACTGAACAATGCGATACACCTTCATTTTTTATCTCCCATTTTAAATCGTTGATTTGGAGAAAGAAACTCTCAGATGGTGATTTTCTCCAAGATTGTAATTATGCAGATCAATCAAAGCCTGAATAGCTTCTTCCACTGTTGACATCTGAAGAAGTGCCATCTTGTGATCTCTTCTGAAACAAAAGAACAACATTAGGAACTCAATCAATACTAAATAAGGGCCTAAAAACCTCTCTTCCCTCTCCAGAAGAGTATTTTTTCAAGACGTTCTGTTAAAACATATGAAGTCAATCTTTTGTTAAAAACATAAGGATTCAAGGAAAAGTTGCTTACTGAAAAAATTTAAATGCTTTCACAGTGCCTCCAGTGTTAGCAAACAGTGTGCGCAGATCATCTTCTGCTACTGATGGTCTAGAAAAATGGAAAACAAAAAAAAGTAAGAATTAATTATTAGTGGATCTAGTATTTTATGCCTTATGTGAATCCCGTTGGCTTATTGTCATACAATACTTACGGAATATTGGACAGATGAAGTGTTGCAGATGGAGGGAATATATTCTGAAAATTTTTTGAGCCAGGTTTCTTGAAGCGATGCAAGGGTGAATTACCAAAATCTTTAGTGAGCCCTTGGTCATCAAGTCCCTCTCGAGGTAGCTGTACTGTCTGATGCTTGGAAAGGGTAACTCGAATAATCTTTCCATACATTTTTTGTCCATTAAGATGACTCATGGCTGAAAAAGACAAGTTTATTAAATTCAGTACTACATTTCAAAACCCTGCAAGGATGGCATATACTTTCTCATTAAATCACGGATTTCAGCCAACATTGCAAGCTAGAAAAATAATTCCATTTCAAAGTTAGTTTGTAAAATTTTCAAAACTGCACTGCTATGTTTAGCCATGTATTCAGTAAAACAAACATGCAAACACAACCCTATTTTATTCTGTTATTTGAATGGTCCAAATAATTTATTCCAGGTGAATAAGCACACTATGACACTAACCAACATATATACCACTACCTAGTATTATGATCAAACTTCTTTTTTCTGATTTAATTGTGGTATTTTGTGTATGCTATTGTGCTGATATGGCCACTATAGTAGCAGACTGATGTCCATAGGGTTAAATTAGAATTTGGAGCTAATGTTTAGTTAAAAAAATAAATTAACACCTCTTTCTCCTCCAACAACACTATTATTCTGTTCACATAAAGCAGCATATACACATACGCTTTTTGGAATACAAAATGAGTTGATGTAATAAGTTTTCATATCTCATGGACAGTCTGGGATCGGAGAAAAACTAGAATGAGAGTAGACTGACAAATATGAACATGTTCATTTGAATTTCCACAACATGATTTCAAACACTTAAATTTACAGATTTAAATGAGGCATAAATGAATTTAATCTTACCCAGCTGTGACTGGTTCCCATCTGCCATCTGTATAAGAGCACTGTCTTTCTTATTGTATAAAATCTTCACACGCTGCACATCCCCATAAACACCTTTTTTGGAGTCAGAGAGGTAATCCAAAAGAAAAATTAATTTTAAGTCTAATCAACTGAACAGCACATCTTGACATATCAATGAAACATTCAGACATCAACAAGATCACCCACTCAATCTCAACATTCACACAAATGAATAAAGAAGATCAAGATTTTGAATAGTGAATTTTGAAAAGAATAAATTTTTGATAAACCCTCAAAAGCTATGTGAATGATATTAAATTAAAGACCATGCAAAATATATTAGCATGCATTAAAAGAAAATCTTGTGTCTATGGAGAGTTTTTAAACAGCAAAAGAAAAATAGCAAAAGATTTACTATTCAACTTTAAGCCAAAAGTGCTAGCTACAAATAAGAATTAAGGTGAAACAAAAATTAAATCAATAATAAAAGTATAGTGCTAACAATAACATACCGAAGAGGGTAAACAGACTTTGGGGCGTAACCATCTTTAGAAGGAGAGAAGAGCAAGCAGCGTAAGACAAGAAGAGAGAAGAGTCGAGGAAGAGCGGAGATGAACAGATCATCCATAACGAAGGGTGGTTCCCGCAGAATGGTGAGGTGGTCATGGATCATGGTTCAAGGCGGTTAATTGGGGCAAGTTGGTCCGAGGAACACATTTTGTTCAAGCACAGAAGCATGAACATAGGGAATGAAGACAGGGAACGTAGACAAGGATAAGGAAAATAAAGGATAAGACGGGGGAGGGCATGGGAATTTGAGGAAAGACAAGGAAAGGGAAGGTGAACACAAAAGGAGAAGGATGAAATGGGGAAGGGAAACAGCAATGCAGTAGAAAAAAAGGAAGTGGGGAACAAAAAAAAATAAAATATAGGTCAGTACATAGGAAATGCAGGAATTTGGTCAGAAAATGGTTGGTTTATGTACTGTACAAGAAAAAAAACTGAGTAAAATGTAGTCACCCAAGACAAATATGGGTAAAGTACATCCATATCAAAGAATAAATTACAGCATTTCATCTCAACATGAAAAAAAAAAGCATGCAATAGAAATTTTAAACTTTGAACTTTAAGTGCATAAGCATGGCTGGGTATGAAATGCAGGCAAAAATCTTTCAAAATGGCACTCTGATCCAAACATTTTAACATGCAAGACTGTGGATGAGAAAATAGTAACGAATGATAAATAAGCTTAATGAATCATATTAACAGAGGCCAGTTAAAAATGAAACAAGTATTCCAACTAGACAAACTGATACATCAAACTTCCCACATTTCATACCAGCTTTCACAGCAATTAAAAAAAAATTGTACAAGACAGTAAAAATGCAAAACTAAATAAAACCCCTTAGATTTTTAGAGTTAGCAAGAAAGATAACAGTATTAAGGTGAAAAATGTTTTTGGAGACAAATGAATAATAACTGCAAAGAAAAAATTACTAAGAGAGACTGGAAGAGTGCCTCGTCAAGATCTTTGGGAGAACCTTCAAAGAAAAACGTGTTAGAGCAGTTCACATAAATTAAGATTTTAAAAATGCAGTGACATGTAAGCATGAAATGAAGCAGCAAATAATTAGAAAAGAAAAACATAATTCTACTTTACATAAAATATAATCTACAAATTAGAATACAGTTTGCTGTTTTTGTGAAAATATTTAAATTACAAATTGAAAGCCAAACATGCAGTATTCACCATATTTTTCTTAGGAAAAATAGGTAGCCAAATATCAAAGGATATTTTAAGTTGTTAGCTACCTAGGAAAACAAAAGTATTTAACTATAATAGAAAAAAAATATAAAGTTTATAGTTTCAAAATTAATTTAAACATACAAAAAACAAGAAAAAATACTTTGATCTTAAAGTATGCAAGTGAAAATAGAGGCAAGTGCAAAAAAATGAAAACATTTACAAATGAAGTGTGATTAAAAAATAAGGAAAAAAGAGTTAATGGTTTCACTGACCTCTTCATTTAAATTGCTAACCAGGAGGACTGTATTGCCACCAGCTGAGACTCCAGGCATACCCACTCGGCCAGCAGCAGCAGCGGCTGCTGCAGCAGCAGCATTCGGAATAGCCAAAGGACTCAGCGCTCCTGGAACAGCTGCAACAGGAAGCCCTAATTTTAAAATAAAGCATATTTTACGAAATACAAACAAGTCGTTTAAAAATATCTAAATTAGAAGTTCAAATACTGTATTGTTTACACTACAAAAAAATTCATTCCAGAATTAGTATTTTCCAATGCTTAGTGAAATGGATCAGTAATAAATATCAGGAGAAAAACCAAGGTTCTCACTATTTTCTTGCTTCAAAGCACTTTATATGCTACTTCACTTCTCTAAAGACCATTTTGTTTTCAATCAAATGTAGTTCTTGTGAACCACACATATTGCTCTTTTTTCTTAGATTAAAGCAAAAATCCTCCCTAATAATATCTATAGGTTTAGAAAAGGTTCAGAAAAGGGCAAAAATGATTAGGGTATATAATCACTTCCATATGAGGAGAGATTAATAAGACTGGGACTTTTCAGCTTGGAAAAGAGACGACTAAAGGGAGATATGATTGAGGTCTATAAAATCATGGCTGGTGTGGAGAAAGTAAATAAGGAAGTGTTATTTACTCCTCATAACACAAGAACCAGGGGTCATGAAATGAAATTAATAAGCAACAGGTTTAAAACAAACACAGGAAGTATTTCTTCACACAACGCACAGCCAACCTGTGGAACTCTTTGCCAGAGGATGTTGTGAAGCCAAGACTATAACAGGGTTTAAAAAAAAAAACTAGATAAATTCATGGAGGACAGGTCCATCAATAGTTATTAGCCAGGATGGGCAGGGATGGTGTCCCTAGCCTCTGTCTGCCAGAAGCTGGGAATGGACAGGGAATGGATCACTTGATGATTACCTGTTCTGTTCATTCCCTTTGAGGCACCTGGCATTGGCCACTGTTGGAAGACAGGATACTGGGCTAGATGGACCTTTGGTCTGACTCAGTATGGCCATTTTTTATGTTCTTATCAAAATGACTTGAAAAAATCTTTTTGATGCTTAATTAATCTTGTTGCTGGAATATACCAGTCAAGTCAGTGAAACTAAATATTAATGCAAGTTATCTTCACCATTATATTTCCTTTAAATTACCCTTTGGTATTAGAGTACTTTCTTCACTTCAACTTGATGCTTTAGGCTAGGTTGCAACCTTGCAGAGTAAGGCAAATCGAGTAGCCTACATATTACCCATAGCGATAGGCTCAGTGGGGGGAAAAAAAGGTTCCAGCCATGAAGACGCAGGAATATTCAGTCCAGAGATATGGCTCCACAGTGGTAATCCTCCCTAGCCTCTCTGAATCCTAAGAAAATTAATTCAGGAACTCAGCTGCCATTGGCCACCTGCACTTCAGCTCCTCCCCTCCAAAAAGGCTAAGGCAGGGATAGTATTAATTTATGATGCGTTTTCCCAGTGGAATCCCTTGGGTACTTATCCCTCTAGGATACACTCCTTCCCCACCATCCTGTGAAATTGTGCCCCTGTGCTATGCCTGCCCTACCTTTTACAGGTAAATTAGACATATTTGTACAAGTACATTTTATTTAGTCTCCAACAAATAAAATGATAAGACTAGCACAAAAATCATAATTGTTCGAATTATTTATTACTTTATTCTATTGCATGCTATTTTCCACTACTGCACTAGGCCTTGCAGATTTCACTATGTGGTCTTCTGATGCCTGGATGATGATGATAAATGAAAATTTAACTCAGGACCATGTAACCTTGACCAGTTGGGCCCACTAACCCATCTAAATAGAAATCTTTAGTTTGCAGATGAGAATTGAGTTTTCTCCCTTCTTCCCCTCAGGAGCTAATTTTGTTTAAAAATAAAAATAAGGGAAAGGCAGAAGAATTCTCCCATCTCAGATAGTGAGTAAATACTGAGAAGCTAATTGTGACTGTACTTGTCAATAATAAAATAAAATATTCCCAGCACTACTAAAAATAGATATTTGAGTAGAAGAAAAATGGAGAAGTGTAAAATAAGTGTGGTTACAAAGTTTATTTCACACAAAGTAAGTAAAATGTCCATGCTCCAACTCATTAATCATGTTTCTTTTACGGGGGGGAATTTATGAGAGAAATAATTAACACATTGAGATTTTACCGTGCTGGACAAAAGGACTAGCTAAGTATATAATATTAATTTATTGTGACTGAGTGGGATAGCCAGTATCTATTATGCAGTAATGGTAAAACAAAACAACGACAAAAACAATGTTAGGGATAGAGATTAATTCTGAAAATATTGTTATGGCATTACATAAATGAAAGTTATATTCTCCCTTAGAAAACGTGTTCAGTTTTGGTCATTCCATGTCAAAAGCAGATACAGAAGGGTTGAAAGAAGGGCAATTAAAATTAATAATGTGAAAGGATTTTCAAAATAGAAGAGTTTTAAAAGATATTAGTCTATAGTGTCATAACACAGGTATACAAAATAATGAATGCTATTGAGAAGGTTAACTAGGCAATCCTATTTAGTCCCTCCTGTAACTCAAAAAAAAGGGAAGGAGGCATCTAATAAAATTAAAGGGGCAACACATTTAAAGACAATAAGAATGCTTTGTTTTTTAGCATAATGCATAGAGGATTAGACATTTTTATGGATAACAAGAACATCCAGTTATATTAGAGAGGCTAAATATGTGTACATGGACAATCAAGCTTCAGGATATAAGCCAATCACTAACTGTCCAGGGGTTAGGAAAAAACTTCCCTGCCCCAGACACAATATATGAGGGTTGTCTATAATCTTTCATTGAAATATAGTACTGTTTGCTGTCAGAGAAAGTATACGGGATTAGACAGACCACTGGTAGTTTTGCATGGCAATTCCTATATTCCTCAAAATCCACTTTTCACTTTCTTTTCCACAGTTGACTGCCATGCAAATTTATACTGCTATATACAAATGTATCAATAAATAAGAGAAAAAATAAGTTAGATGTAAAAACGATGTGCCAAAGTTTTCCAAAAGTCATAATTAAAGTTGTGCCCTGAATGTTTCAAATAGTAAAGGGCAGACGGGCATTCAGCAATTAACTGATTTCCCTTTAACTAGCTATGTTCTGCTGTTGTATCACAGAAGAAAATGCACAGATATTAGGCACTGTATTAGAGCAACAGAACCAGCCAATAAAGAGGCTGAGATAAGTGAAAAAATGAAAATATATCCAAAATACTGAACACTATTCAATACCTCTAATTTTTCACATATCCCATGGAAGAAGATAAGATGAACCCCTCATCACCCAAAGCTACAAACCAGAAAGAACATAACTTTCATAAAAGTTTGTAGAGCAGACAGTTTGCAATATGAGAAAATGTGTTCTGGAAGTTACATTGATGCCCACTTGGAATCCCATAATGCTACTTTCTTTCCCCTCAAAATCAGTATCAAAACTGTATTTTAAAGAAAAAAAAGTACTCAACCAATTTTTAAATAAATATTATTTCAGAATAATTTTAAAAAGTTTAAATACAATAAAATGTTATTTTTTTTATGTTGAAAAGACTGATTGTTAAGATCAGTTGTTGTATAAGCTGGATGAAGTTTCAGGAGAGACCATTTGTTAATCAAAAACTAAGTACGGTAATTCCTCTAGTATAATCTGGGGCCAGTGATAGTTGCATGAGTTAAATTTGTCAAAGCAGCTTTCACCTGTGTTCGTTATTTACATATTTTACAGTGAAGAAATGACTAATTTGGTCTTTTCTGCCAGTTACACACGTTTTTACATTATCCTGGTCTCCTCTGAGACATTCCCTCTCCAATCCCTTACTTCATAATTGGCAAACCACAACAGATGCACATCAATGTTTAGAGAACAAAATACATTTATCCTATTGTGCAATTTAAATGTGTATTCTATTGTACAACTAATTCAAGACCCAAGTAATTTGGTCATAAATTTTGATATTTGTAATGTTGTTCCAAGGGGTGGAGGGGGTGACAGGGAGGAGAACTATGGGCTTCAAACATGTAATTTGTTTCTAAATGTTTTTACCACTCCCTGTATTGTGAGGGCCACAACATTTTTGTGACAGCCATAAAAATGATACATTTACTCTCCTTGCTAGTAGTAGTAGTTGATTTAAGTATACTTTTGAATTATATTAGTATTTCAGATTTTTGTGATGTAAATAAGAAGAAATAGAGCAACGTATAAAACTAGTTCCCTAGGAAACATATTTTGGAAGACTTTAATTCAGACATAAAAAAATGCAGAAACAGATTTTTATATTGTACATACCCATTTTTCATGTCTGTTTTCGGTAAGCTCAAGAAGTATAGTTAAAGAAGGTCACATAGGCATAAATTAGATGCACAGTAAAAATTCAGTAAAGATGCACATGACGGGGCACAATACTATGTGCCCACTGCACAACTTTTTCCATGTGAAGTGGCAGAAGCGTAGCATAGTTTAAATGTAGGCCATTTTTATCTATGAAAATGCCATGACACTAAAGAATCACTGCAGGTGTGAGAAACAGTAGCTTTGTACCATTGGAAAGCAGAGCTTCCCAACGAGACTTAACACTCACTATTTCAGGACCTTTGAGGACTAGAAGTAACATTTTTAAGCATTGAAAAGCTATTTCAAGCCATTTTAAGAGGTTTTTTAATGGCTCCCTCTAAGCCTTCTACAGCTAGAAACGTAGTAACTGATATTTTACAGGTAAAGGGATAAAAAATAGTCCCAATAATATTTTTAAAACAGTCCTAAAATATTATTTTTGTATCCCCTGCGCAGACTACACAATGGCTTTCTTCTGGGATGAACTGCATAACTCACCTTATAGTTTTGTCATTTCCACAAGGCAGCCATTCCTAATTTAAGCTGGAAAACCTTTAACACATACCAAATCATATTCCTATACACCCTATATACTCAGGCATGCAATTTATAACATTTATAGTAATATGTAGCTGCATTTATCTTTTCTGGTTTTGTATCTCCTACTATTGCATATCAATTGCTTCATGTCAAAATGCTGTGTTGTGTTATCAATTTGTTGCTGAGGTAATAATTAAAATATCAGTACCTTCAATGGAAGAATAAACAGAAGCAAATTGAAACTACCAATATTCATCTATATGTCCTTACTTATTAAAATTCCTCACCACTACTTAAGGGCCTTTTCCCCTATTAGAAAAGATATATAACCATGATTTTAATTAGAAATTATTTTTGTGTATTTCCACAAAGCTTTAACCAACCATAAATATACAGGTTTAATCCTGATTGGGGCTTCTGTGTACTACTACTACTACTACTACAACATTAAAATAACAGATGACTGCATTTTTATAATGTTCTTAACGATTAGCATAGTAAAGCAGAATACAAAGGCACAGCTTACCAGGACCTGAAGCGGAAGTTCTCCAAAGGTTGTATCCTCTAAAGCAGCGTTTCTCAAATGCGTCCACTGGGGCCACATGCGGCCACCAGGGGCTTTTCTTGCAGCCACAGCCTCCTGGGCTGTGATGGGATGGGGGGCAAAATAGCGGCCCCTCCTCCTCCCTGTTGCTCCAGGATGCACCATCTTGGTGTTGATTGCTGGGGCTGCCAGTAGGGGTTGAGCCCTGCCCCACCCTCTGAAGACTGCTGGGGCACAACACTGGAGGAGCAGGTAGCAGGTGAGTTCCCCACCTTCCCAGGGGTTGCATGGCTCAGGCATTGGCTTCAGCCCTGGGGTAGTGGGACAGCAGGCTCTGGCTGCAGGGCTTCAGGCTCCAGCCGCCGGGCTTCGGGTGCGGGGCTACAGGCTCCAGCCCCCTGCTGCCTCTCCTGCCCCCATTGCCCCTGGCCCCCTCTGCCTCCCCTGACCCCCAATCCAGGGCTTAATTTCTCCCCAGGCTTGACAGGGCTAAGTAAGGCTGCTGTGAAAAGTGATACTTGTATGTTTGTTAATATCACTTTTCACAACAGACTTACTAGCTAGCAATAAATAAATTACACTGACATGTATATGTGCATATTTGTTTTTTTTTTTCCTAGAGCATTTTAGGAAAAATTGTCTGAGCGGCCACCAGCAAGAGTTGGTGGTCGCAGTCTGAGGTCACCAAAAAAATTTGTCCTGAGAACCCCTGCTCTAAAGATCCACATTCTTAAGTCTTGTGTCCTCACAGATGCACCTTCAGGAGCTGACTAGCAAAGCTTGTATTATAAAGTTTAGAACCCCTCAGATGGAAACAATTAAAGCATGTGTCTCAGGGGACATATATAGCACGTCATAGCTTCTAATGATTAATTCTTTTTTCAATTTAAAAAGATCTAGGTTTCTGGGGAATAAAATGGAATTACAACTCAAACAGGGAGCAGGATAAATGAATCAATCTATAGGAGGACACTCCAAATAAAAGCAAGCAAGTTCTTTCTAAAAAGGTGACTATCTTTTAATGATCTCTATAAACGAAGAATGAAATGCTTGAAATTTGTCCCTATTAATGATTTAGACCAATCGATAAAAGAAATGCCTTATTTTTGCTTTTACTGGATAAAACTGGCACAAGAGATAGCCACAATCTAGAGGAGAAAGGGAAATAAATATTTAGTAAGAATAAATTAAGAGTCTGGATGATGTGGGAGACTGGTAACGGAATACAAATGAACCCTATTGCCCCTGGTTCAAATCTGGCCTGGGTAGGTAAGCGGTTGTCAGTCCAAACCCTACTGGACAGCTTTTCCAAATAAAGTAAGCAATAACAATCAAATCATTTTAGCAGTCTCATCAGTAAGGCTCCGTGTCCGTCATGCAGGTCACAGATTCCGCAACTTTCCATGACGTCCGTGACTTCTGCAGCGGCCCCTGCGGTTGGCCTGGGAGCTGCCTGAGCGGCTCAGGCAGCCCCTGTGCCAGTTGCAGTAGCGGCTGCTGGGGCAGTCTCAGGCCCCCCTGCTCCCAGAAGCAGAAGTTTGGGTTTGGAGGGACTTAGGGCTGGGGATTGGTGTGGTGCTTACTGGG
The DNA here is from genome assembly GCF_011386835.1 of Chrysemys picta bellii. NCBI lineage: Eukaryota > Metazoa > Chordata > Testudines > Emydidae > Chrysemys > Chrysemys picta. The sequence continues at coordinate 36,167,856 of NC_088798.1, read as the reverse complement.
GGAGGGGCTCCATGAATAGGCAACAGGAACTCAGCTCCTAGCTCCATGTGCTGCCTCTGCCTGCAGGCACCGCCCTCACAGCACTTACTCTTTGAATACAGAAGGACTTAAGAGAATTTACAAGTAAATCAATTAATTTGAGTTAAAATTTAAAATAATGGAACCTTTAAGAAATTTAGCGCTCTAATAGATATTTTTTAAGTCCCTAATGATCTCAATAACAAAATACTATAGATCCTTCAAATGTAAAACTCATTGAAATTGGCTAGATCAGAAAACTTTTTTTATGATTAATTGGGGGCGAGGGAGGGTACTGCGAATCTATGACAGATAATTTCACAAAAAATGCCCTCTTTCAAAATGGTTACTATCTACTATTTTTCTCAGTGGAGTGAGGCGAACAGTTCCCTCTTTCAAAATGGCCACCAACTCCTATTAGTAACAATGGAAATGAAGCCAAATTGCCTTCATGGAAGATGATGGCACCCTATCCAGTCCCTTCTTTGTGGAATTCTCTGCAGAACATTATTCTTTAGTCCTTGTTGAAGGAACCAAGTTATGCAGAATGACGGCAAAAATAAAAATTATTTTCAATAACTACTCTCTGCACCATATTGACTTGACAGGAAGGTTAGGAAGGGGAACTCAGGGTGGATGTGAACAGAGAAATGTGAAGGACAATAGTGAGGAGGAAGTGGTGTGTGACCAAGTAAGGGAAATATGGAGCTTAGGTTTTAGGCGACAATGGTCCTAAAAGTTGGAATAAAGTGAAGGTTTATAATATACATCTTCAAATCATTTAGAAATATCACATTGTAACATTCTCTTTGGGATTCTTGTTTAGTGTTCATACATGAACATTTTAATTAAATAAAAAGGAAATTCCCAAATCAGAACTATGTTAAACTGGAGTTAAGGTTGAGAGTACAGATCAGTAACTTAATGGTTGAAAACATTACTGGGATGTTCAGATTACCCCAAACAAGCATTACAAACCCAGGATATTTACAGTTAAGGTTACCCTTAAAAGAAACCTCAAAAAGTTAAAGTATGAAAATCAGTTAGTATCACTACAGGGCAGAGTCCCCTAACAACAAAATATATAATGTCTTTAAAAATCAGTTTATCTAACCTGAGACCACAAACACTATTATGCATTAGTTATAACAGTATGGTTATTGCACAACATCATTACAGGGTGGAGTTAAGGTTGTTTGGATGCCTTTATGGTGTGTTTCTAGGTCTGAATTTCTTTTAATTTTAACCTTAACTGAATATCCAGAGTTTGTAATCCTTGTATGGAGGATAATTATAACATCACTATAATACTTTACACTTACATTACTATATATAATAAACCTTAACTCCAGTTTGTATCTTGGAATATATATTACACTGATATTGAACAGATATAACTGCTTACATATCAGAACACAGCTAGTGGCCTTCCCTGTATAGAGGATTTTCCCTATGTGTTTTTTTTCATATTATGTAAAAAATACATGCCACTCCAAAGGAACAACTATTGCTTTTGACAATTCACCTGAAAGCACTCCTTTCTGTCCATTAATGAGTTTTCCTTCTTTCAAAAGATAAAAGGCTCATTAAAAAGACATCCAATTTATAATCTCAAGGATTTCTGATCACATCGTTCTTTCGCAGCAGAGAATGCAGTATATGAATGAATAATCATCTGTCAGGGCCAGGATTATCTTTTTGGATGTCCGGTTTCTAACCGATTATATAGCACAGAGACCTCATCGGTTAGAAGGTTCAGAGAAATTACACATCCAAGGAAAAAGTGATCCTTGTTCTGTAGATATTTACAGCTGGCTATTCTGAATTATCAGGTACAAATATTTTGATAAAAACCATGATCAATTTGTAGTATGATACCCTGGTAATTAATCAACAGAATAGTATACATGATATGGAGCGAATCTTAACATATTTCAACACAGTGACCCTGCATTCATGAATCTGGTCAATAGCTGTACTTAATCTTTCTAGTTTATGGATAACACATTTTGGGGGCTGGGGGGCTGTTTTTGTTTTTTGCTGTTAAAGAAGCAATCTTATCAGCTCTTTTTGCTAAAGTATACCTGGGCACAGCACATCAATGTTTTTTAAGTGTACATATATGTTGCATGGTGAGCAGTATTTGTAAAGTAACATTTTTATCAGAGAGCTTAGAATCATTAAACAAATTAAAACCTTATAAAACAGAAAAGAAACTGTTTATATTAGGCTAAAAAACATGAAAGTAGGACTAGGCTTGTGGTTAACGTACTAGACTAGGACTCAGAAGTTCTGGGTTCAGATCATGGATTTTCCACAGACTTCCTTAGTGACCTTCTGCAAACTCAATAACTCTGTGTTTCAGTTTCCCGTGGGTTTGGTCTGCCTTGGAGATTTATAGATTTACCTGTTTGGGGCAAGGATTATGTCTTAATATGTGCTTGACTATACCTAGCACAGTTGAACCTCAATCTCAGTCCTCTAGGCATTAGTGTAATACAAATAATATAAAACACATTCCCAAATAAAAAACTGCTTGTCAATGTCCTAGTAAAACCACATGTAGAGTGATACAATGGTTTTCCACTTATACAGTTTTAGATTCTCTACTCCAAGACTTTAATGCTAGTCAGACTGCTAAAACTATATTTAATTCTTGAAGAAGTGTCTATTAGGACTCAACCCTTATATTCAACATGTGGTTATGAATTACAACTTCTCTTGTAAAATCAGTAACTGATCTTGTGATAATTCTCAAATATGTAATAAAATGAGCCATTGTGTCAGAATTGAACCCTTATTTTTCCTATTAGAGTTTGGTGATCTCATCCTAGCTTCTACAGTAACTCCTCACTTAATGTTGTAGTTATGTTCCTGAAAACTGCGTTTTAAGCGAAACGATGTTAAGCGAATCCAATTTCCCATAAGAATTAATGTAAATAGGGGGGGTTAGGTTCCAGGGAAATTTTTTTCACCAGACCAAAAACTATATATTATATAGATATACACACAGTATATGTTTTAAACAAACAATTTAATCCTGTTCACAGCTATGATGATTGTGAAGCTTGGTTGAGGTGGTGAAGTTAGAGGGTGGAAGAGGGAGGGATATTTCCCAGGGAATGCCTTGCTGCTAAATGATGAACTGCACTTGGCTGAGCCCTCAAGTGTTAACACTGTTAATGTAGCCTCTCACACAAGACAGCACGAGCATGAGGGAGGGGAGACAGCATAGCAGACAGAGACAGTCACACACCTTGTATGTGGGGGCCGGGAGGGAGGGAGAGAGAGAGAGATGCACACTGCCCCTTTAAGTAAGCTGACCCACTCTTAAGTATATTGTCTTTTTAAGTGGATCAGGAAGTTGAGACAGCGGCTGCTGCCCCAGGCGCGCGCTCTCTCTCTCTCTCTGTCCGTGTCCCCTCCCTGCTCTATATGGAGAAGGGGTAAGCTGGGTGCAGGAGCAGGGGGGAGGGGGGAGGGGGACACCCTGACATTAGCCCCCCCTACCCCACCCTGCACAGCAAGCAGGAGTCTCTGGGAGAAGCTCCAAGGCAGAGGGCAGGAGCAGCACATGGAAGTGGGGAGAGGGACAGCTGAACTGTCCGGCAATTGATAGCTTGCTGGGCAGCTGCAGCACAGGGAACTTAGGGGAGCGGGGAGCTGATGGGGGACTGCTGATCCACCCTGGTTACAAGCCCCACCAGCTAGCTGCAACGGGCTACTCTTCCTGCAAGCAGTGGATGACGTTAGAAGGGAGCATTGCACAACTTTAAACGAGCAAGCTCCCTCATTGATGAGCAACGTAACAAAGAAGCAACGTTAACCGGGACGACTAAGTGAGGAGTTACTGTACTTGTACATATGAAAGTAGCACAGTTTACTATCTCTTCTAAAAAAACTAAACAAAAAAAGGCCCAAGAGTACACTAACATGAGTGTTGCAGGTCAGAGCTCAGGTACATTTCTGCAGCAGTGTGGAAAAGCTTTGACTGCACCTATAACTATATCTGGCTCAATCCAGTGCAGTTATTCCTTCACTTTTATAAACACTTAATCTGCGAACAGAGCCTCCCATGTTCCCCTTGACAAAAGCCACACAGACTACTAACCAAGTAGACTTTCTCTGAGATATTCAAGATAGGCAGCAGCAGGAAGAACCATCCAAGATTCCCCTACAATCAATAAAATGATTTTTAAAAAGAAGTGAGGAAGAGGAGTAAGATAGGACCAAAAAATAGGCAAGATCATTGGAACAGTATTAATGTTATCCCTGTTCACCATGTTTTCCCACCCCCTCCCACCTTACCATCACCTCCAATGATCTTTTAATTTCTTATTATTTTCTCTCCCTTTTCTATTTCAACCTCAAGTACCCTTACAAAAATGCTATTCATCAATCTGCACACACAGCCATTTAATCAACCTCATGATCATTATTCTATCCTAATACCCACTACATTTTTAAGTCACTTGAATGTGTATACTTATACTGTAAGCTCCTCAGATGGGGACTTTGTATTTGTATATTCTATAAAGCACCTTGCTTATTTGTAATAGGGCTCTTGATTAATCACAGTTAACTCATGCGATTAACTAAAAAAAAAATCACAATTAAAAATAATTAATCGCGATTAATCACAGTTTTAATCACACTGTTAAACAGTAGAATATCCATTGAAATTGATTAAGTATTTTTAGATGTTTTTCTACCTTTTCAAATATATTGATTTCAATTACAACACAGAATACAAAGTGTACAGTGCTCACTTTATATTACTTTTGATTACAAATACTTGCACTGTAAAAATGATAAACAAAAGACAGTATTTTTCAATTCACCTCATACAAGTACTGTAGTGCAATCTCTTTATCGTGAAAGTGCAGCTTACAAACGTAGATTTTTTTGTTGTTACACAACTGAACTCAAAAACAAAAAAATGTAAAACTTTAGAGCCTACAAGTCCACTCAGTCCTACTTCTTGTTCAGCCAATCGCTAAGATAAACAAGTTTGTTTACATTTACAGGAGATAATGCTGCCCACTTCTTATTTACAATGTCACCAGAAAATGAGAACAGGCATTCACATGGCATTTTTGTAGCTGGCATTGCAACGTATTTATGTGCCACGTGCTAAACATTCATATGCCCCTTCCTGCTTCGGCCACCATTCCAGAGGACACGCTTCCATGCTGAAGATGCTCATTACAAAAATAATGCGTTAATTACTTAGTGATTGAACTCCTTGGGGGAGAATTATATGTCTCCTGCTCTGTTTTACCCGCATTCTGCCATATATTTCATGTTATAGCAGTCGGATGATGACCCAGCACATGTTGTTTGTTTTAAGAACACTTGCACTGCAGATTTGACAAAACGCAAACAAGGTACCAATGTGAGATTTCTAAAGATAGCTACAGCACTTGAACCAATGTTTAAGACTCTTAAGTGCCTTACAAAATCTGAGAGGGACGAGGTGTGGAGCATGTTTTCAAAAGATCCCGAACCACCAAAAATGAAAATCAACCTTCTGCAGGTGGCATCTGACTCAGATGATGAAAAGAATATGCATCAGTCCACACTGCTTTGGATCGTTATCAAGCAGAACCCGCCATCAGCATGGACACGTCATCTGGAATGGTGGCTGAAGCATAAAGGGACATATGAATCTTTAGCGCATCTGGCATGTAAATATCTTGCAACGCTGGCTACAACAGTGCCATGTGAATGCCTGTGCTCTCTTTCAAGTTACATTGTAAACAAGGAGAGAGCAGCATTATCTCCTGCAAATGTAAAAAAATGTAAACAAACTGAACAAGTAGGAGGACTGAGTGGGCTTGTAGGCTCTAAGTTTTACATGGTTTTGTTTTTTAATGCAGGTGTTTTTTTTTAAACAATTCTATGTTTGTAAGTTCAACTTTTATGATAAAGAGATTGCACTACAATACTTGTATTAGGTGAATTGAAAATACTATTTTTGTTTTTTACTGTGCAAATATTTGTAATCAAAAATAAATATAAAGTGAGCACTGTACACTCTGTATTCTGTGTTGTAATTGAAATCAATATATTTGAAAATGTAGAAAACATCCCAAAATATTTAAATAAATGGTATTCTATTATTGTTTAATAGTGCGATTAATCGTGCAATTAATCGAGATTTTTTTCATCGCTTGACAGCCTTAATAATAAATAATGACTAGCTTTTATACAAGACTTTTCACTTGTACATCTCAAAGCGCTTTACAAAGCCAATCTGTATATTACACCCATTTTATAGATGGGGAAACTGAGGCACAGGAAGGGGAAGTGTCTTTCCCCAAGGTCATTCAGCAGGCCAGCAACAAAAGCCAGGAACTGAACTCAAGGGTCCTGAGTCTCAATGCAGTGACCTATCCAACAATATTAACATTTTACAGAGGGGAAAAAAAGATTATATAAATCTCCATACTCATGAAATAGATGATGGTAAGGGAAATTTATCATGTACCTAGATGCTATTAATTTTTCCTATTAAAATAAGCTGGAAAAATCATCTATAGTTTTTAAAGAAAATCAATTTTTTAAAAATCAATTTTTCTGTTTGCCAGAAGCTGGGAATGGATCACTTGATGGTTACCTGTTCTCTTCAGTCCCTCTGAAGCACCTGGCATTGGCCACTGTCTGAAGACAGGAGACTGGGCTAGATCAGACTTTGGTCTGAGCCAGTATGGCCGTTCTTATGTTAAATAATTTTGTCATTAAATAACAATTTCTATCCTATTCTAATAAGATTTATCTTTTAGAAGTGCCGCAGTCCAGTCTATGGGGGTGTGAACTGTAGAGCACTCTAATGTGTTGCATTCTAACTACCCTGTGTAGACCCTGCTGGCATGAACTAAAAGATGACTATGTTAATACAAACTAGGTCTTTTTGAAATAGACTACATCAATGCCTCATTCAGTGCACAGAATGGACAGTGCTCACAAAGAGTAGTTTCAATATTCTGTTTTCTCCTCATTGTTCATTGTGTGCCCGCATGCCTTCTTTACTGCACACTAATTAAACCCTGCTCTAAAGACAGAATTATCAATTTCCTCATGGGCTTTTCTATGGCGCTCATTACTACAGTATCTGAGTGCTTCACATTCATTTTCATTACAGCCTGTGAAATGAGGGGTTATCATCCCCATATTACCTATGGGGAACTGAAGCAGAGAGAAATAAAGAAAGTGTTCACTAATTCTGGGTGCTCAATTTGAGACTTCTAGAACCGGATTTTTTCAGAGAACTTAGCATTCTATATCACTTTATATTTTTCAAAGTACAGCCCCAATGACTTTAGTTGCAGGTGTTAGTGCTCAGAACCTATACAAATTAGACCCTGGGGTCTCAAGTCAGGCACCCAGAAAATGAGAGAAACAATTACTGACCACCCGTGAAAAGAAAGGTTTAAGCAACTTGCCCAGCATCACCTAGGAGCTCTGTGGCAGGGGAAGGGATATAAACCAATTCTCAAGGCAGCATTCAACTGCTTTAACCATAAGACCCATCCTCTTTGTTCCTGCAATCCCCTCTCATTCATTACACACCTTTCAACTTCTGCAATAAATATAGCAGAGATTCTACAGACAGACAATCTCTTTTATTACACAACCCTGATTCCTCCCCATAGCAGGTCCATCCTGTACACAGAATAAGACAGAAGCCCTATGGAAAAATGGTATGTGATCATGTAAAGACTATTATATGCATGTACACAAGATGGCCAAATTAAGGTTGCACAACCTTAATTCTGCATTTCCTAACCTCTGGCTTGACTTTGCAACCCTACTAATGTTCTTTTAGCAGAGTTTTTGCATGTGTGTGTAATTTGCTAGTTTTTAAAATGAGCAAACTGAAGATACAGAAATTTGATCACGACATCCAAATGGGTTATCAGCAGAGTTGGGCAGACCTTTGCCTCTTGAGCAAAAAGAGTAATTTATAGCAGTAGTAGGCTGTCCTTCTTTATATGATGTGTGGATTAACACTAGAGGAGAACGAGATACACACTTTACTAGTGGTTAATCACAGATATTTGCTAACAGCAAAGGAATAGTGAGATTCAGCAGTCTGAGGTTCCATTACAGGTTCTGGAATAAATTGTACACAGTGAGTACGGTCTTCTGCCCGTTCCCTGAAGTGAGAATCCTTCTGCTCAATCCTCCCTACTCTGGCCTTGTCCTGGTCCTGTCTTTTCCCTACCCCGGCTCACCCTCCCAGTTCCATTCTCCTCACGTAACCAGCCCTTCTCCACTCATCAAGCTTCTACTTCTAGCCCAGTGGTTCTCAACCTATTTACCATTACGCAGCCCACAATGTGTTATATGGTCACATCCAATACTACCTATATGGCCCTGCGGATGTCACATGGCTGCAGCTGTGTGCTGATTGGGCCACAAGTGGTGCACAGGCTCCAGGTTGAGAACCACTGTCCTAGCCCCAGTCTTGTTGCCCAGTAAGTCCTTGTGTCATCCTTCCAGTCTGTCTTGGTCCCAGTGTCCCCACACAGCCACTACCAGTTCTCCCACTTCAACCCTCAGCTCTTTGTTCTCAGTCTCCTTCCCCAGTCATTCTCAGATCCCTGCTTCTCCTCATCCAATCTCTCTCCTCTCACTCCCCCATTCACAGTCTCCACCCCCACTGGTTCCCAGTCCCAATCTCCCTCCATTGGCTCTTGTCAAAATTCAGTCTTCTGCACTTTCGCCTGCAGGTTCCTCGTTCCAGACTATGTTCCTCCCACCCCTCACAGGTCCAGATCTTTTCTCCATGGCATCTGAATCAGGCAGCTTCTCACTCCACACTGCCTGGACCCACGAAGGGAGACGCTGACAGCACAGAAGAGACAGGCTTCCTACCTTCAGCTCAGGGGTCCAGACAAGGACCTGGCATGGTTCGCAGCTGCAATTGCAGTGGAATTCCTGCTCAGCCCCAGGCTGGAGCAAGCCCAATGTAGGAACACTCTTTTTAACTGCTAAAATCTAAGAAGTCTCTGAACATGTGCGAACTGTGATTTTTTTTTTTTAAGGCTCACAACTTGGCCAAATGTGGGTGGATTTTCACTGTGATGGCAAAAGGCACATCCCTGACACAAAGATCATCCCCTGTCAAATTTCAAGTCCCTGCTCTGAAGTGGGGGTGGGGAACACTACACTTTCTCAAAGAAAAGGTCACCAGAATTTTTTAACAAGGGGAAAACAAATGTATTTCCCCCATGCCTTGTTCTCAGAAATGGCTGAGCCATTTTGGCTGAATATTTAAAAAAAACATTCAGTATTAGGCAGATATCTGGCATGGAAATCATCAGCCCAAATCACTGAAGTTATGTACAACTGACAACAGGGTCAGAGCAACTGAAATCAGAAGTGTTGGGCAACCTCAGTAATAGACAGTGCTGTCAGCTCTGCCCATAATCAAATACTTCAAAAAGCTATTTACTGGCTGCCAAAAAAGAATGCAGCACTTTACATGAATGGCTGATCCTTCCTTCTAGCTTCCCAATTCCAAAGGAAACAAACAATAAGTGGCAGGGCCGGCTTCAGGTTTTTTGCTGCCCCAAGCAAAAATAAAAAAGGGGGAAAAAAAACAGAATGCCGCCCCTTGAAAAATGCCACCCCATGCACAAGTTTGGAACGCTGGTGCCCAGAGCCGGCCCTAAGAAGTGGGTAAGTTAATAAACACAACACCGTTCATTGGGTCTTGTAAAAAAATCTCTAAATCCAATCTAAACTCTGCTGACAAAATGAACCCTAAAACTTCAAAATATAAAGGACATCCAGAACAGGAACTGGTTAAAGCTTACTAGTTTATATAATCATGAAATTTACAGGGTTGATGCCAAATTAAAATGATAAAACAAAAACAAGATAGTGTATTAAAATTTTGTCTCTCTCAAAGCATAAGTACAGTAAGTACTGAATGCATTGCCTCTACCAACAACCAGAAGACTGTTAGAAGCTATGAATGTTTATCTATGCACTGCACAGGGAATCTCAGTTGCTTCTTCTGATGGGTTCTAATATCTTATCAGCTCTTGAGCTTGCATAACAAAGCGCTAGAGATAAGAGTGCTGATCTATATAAAGGAAAAAAATTCAATAATTATGAAAAATAAAATGCTAAGATGGAATTTCTTTGTATACATGGTCTCCTTTTTGTCATCTGCTCTTTTATTTCTTTGGTATTTTTTATAAAAATTATAGGATGACACTTCTTCCTCAAAGCATCTTTCTTAATTGAAGAAAATGGACACTGCATATATGAAAACAAGCCAAAATTTCATGACCTGCTTACAGTGCCAATAAGGACACAGATCCTGTTCCTGTGAAGTCAATAGAGAAGCTTCCTTGATATTAACAAGACCAATATCAAGTCCCAAAGATTTCGCCATGAGGTGGGCCGGATGAAAGGAAGACACTTTAGGTCACCAACGGTGGAGGAAGTTGACTGACACCGGCACAAAAGGAAGGATGGTTTGGGGAAATTTAAAAAATGTAAATAACTAGACAAAAACTTTTGATAATGTGTATATTCTGTCCTATTCTTGTTTCTCTCTCATCTATTTATACAGTAAGCTTGCAGGGGCAGAAACTGTCTGTCTTACTAGAATTGCACACCGCAACTGAAAACAACTCTAACATATCTTTGGGCTCTACCATAATATAAACATTAAATAATTACAATGATTAATAATAAAAAAACTGCATTTGATTAATTGTGAATGGGGAGGGAAGTGTTTTGAAAATTAAAATCATACCTAGAAGTGACGTCTCCTTTGCAAATGCTGCAGCAATAGCTGGGTCCAATGCTGGTTGCCCATCACCAGATGGAAGATCAGGTCGAGTATAGTCCCTACTTTTATCATTGTTGTACTTCACATTTAAATTCACCAGTTTGGAAAAATCAATCCGTAGGGTACAGCAAGCATTATAAATATTTTGACCATCTAATGCCTGAAAGAGGAAAAATGTATTTAATAATATACAATATTGCTTGGTCACAACTGCTGAAGTCTGATAAAAGTGAGCACACTTTTGTCCATTTAAACTAAAATTATTTAGTTTAAAAACCAATAAAGATCAAACGCATTACGTAGCTCATAAAGGTCATTCCTGGAAGCTTTTTAAATTCCCTTACCTTGCAAAATTTTGCATACCAAAATACCGGGAGATTTATAGTAGCATTTTAGTTCAGCAAAACTTGGGACCTCGTTTGTCAGATCTACTGAATTAGCCCGTTTTACACGCTGCTTGGTATTTAACTCAGGTTTAATGCAGATATACTGTAAAATTTCCAAAAGTTAAAACCCCAATAAAGCATTCTTTCTAAAGGGGCATTAGAGAGAGACAGAAGACTAAATAAAAAGCATTAAAATAATATGTAAAAAGTGGTTATGTGGAGGATCACAGTATTTGCATTGTTCTAGTAGAATGTTTTTTGTTCTACTGTTAAACAAGAGCAGCAGCAACACTTAAAAGATAAATGAAAAAGATCTGCTACACCTATTTTAAGGCAATTTTTTAAAACAAACAATTCCTTACTGTTACTGTGGTTCGAGATGTGATGCAACAGTATTCCGCTTAGCTGTGTGCGTGCCCACCGCACCAGAGCTGGAGAATTCTGCCTAGCAGTACTCACAAAGGGATGGTGCTTGCGCCTTGTGGCCATAATCCCTCCCCTGGCTATATGAGGTGGTGCTGCTTCGACCCCCTGCAGTTCCTTTGCACAGAACACCCAGAGACTAGACTCCAATGCAGAGGGGACGTAGGATGGGTCGTGGAATACATGTCCGCATCTCATCTTTAACAATTTCTTCTTCCTTGAGTACATGGAGCCATGTATTCCATTTAGGTGACTCACAAGCAGTACACAAAAGCAATTGTTAGATGTAAGAGTGTATTCAGGACAATTTACTTTCTATTAGGATAGATCGAAGTAATTGTTGAATGTATAGTATGTATTCAGATGTTTAAACTTCATAGAAACTAGTAGAAAATTACTTGTATTGTTTTCACTTATCTATTCCTGTCATAATGTAATAGCAAACATTTACATGGTAAATACCCTTGCAACTAAATTACACATCAAAGAAATCTTGTGAAATGCTAATGACGGACTTAAGGGCTTTAACAGAAAAAGTTAATTTCAAGCAAGTGGCCATTCTGTATATCAGAAATCTTCAATCTGTGCGGTGTGCCCCCACAGGGGGCGTGGAGTAATGTTAGAGGAAGGGGCACAGCTGGGTCCCAGACCAGCCCCCCACAGGGGATGGGGAGGGAGCTCCGCCCAGCTCTGCTCCTGGCCCCGCGCTAGCGGTCCCAGCCGCCAGCCCTGCCGCAGGCCTCGGCCCCCTTACGTCGGCCTCGGCCCCCTTACCCCTGTCTGTGCTTCCAGCTCCATGGGGGAGGGGCGCGAGATAAAACATTTGGGGACCACTGATATATGTGGTTGGAGGTCAAAAATCTAAGTGCATTCCTCAGCCATCATCATCAAAGGAAAGGCGCACATGGGTAGATAGACTGTCAGCTTGTCTTCTGTGAGAAGATATAAACATGAATTCAAAGAAAGGCTCCTGTATCTCTGGACTGTTTGGATTCTAACATGGCAGAAAAACTGAACGAGAAAACAGAGATCCCCAGAGTTATTCTGGGTAGCCCTGAAAGACTTTTGGGAAACTGGTGTCTATTACATCACTGCCACCATTTGGAGTTACAAACTGTACCTGTTATATCTTAACCTGCCCTAGCCTCTCAATAACTCATTCTTTTTTCTTAGCTAATAAACCTATATACAGTTTACTACAGAACTGACTGCGACCATTGTGTTTGGTGTAAGGTCTGGAGTACCAATTGATCTAGGGTGAGTAACTGGTCTCTTGGGACTGGGAGAAACCTGATGTGGCATGATTTTAGGTTTAAATAACCTTTTATCACAAAGTTTAATTTGTCTGGTTGGCAAGATAGGCTGGAGAGGGTAACGGGATTTGTCTGTGACTCCATTGTGTTAAGACTGGTATAGTGAGCTAGGAGCTCACATTTGTTACTGGCTTGGTGTAATCTAATTATAGAACATACAACCAGTTTGGGGTGTCTGCCCTCGTTTTCTGACAGTCTGCCTTGAGATAGTAATTCACAGTGGTGAGCCGCTTCAGACAATGTGACAGGTTTAGTTCATAAATAGGTATATGAATGACCATATAGCAGCCCTGCAAATGTCCAATATTGAGACAGCACTGAGGAACGCTACTGACTTTGCTTGTGCTCTCATCAAATGAGCCTGCACCCTCTGAGGAGGCATAGCCAAAGCTTTTTTATAGGCAGCCTTGATACGGGATGTTATCCATTTAGAGATTGTCTGTGAAGAGACCACTTCGTATGACACAAACAGGTGAGAAGAATCAAGAAACGGTTTAGTCCTGTCCAGATAGAAGGCTAGACATCACCTGACATCTAATGTATGGAGATGAATGCAGCTTTGGAAAGGACACAGGTAAATATACTGCCTGGTTCAAATGAAACTGAGAAACCACTTTAGACAAAAATTTCAGGTGTGGTAGTAAATCACTTTGTCCTTAGAGAATTGTGTATAAGGAGGCCATCAGTGCCTGCAACCCTCCTTGTGGATGTTATCACTACCAGGAACCAAGTCTTCTGACACAAAAGCAGAAACAGACAAGATGCCAAGGGCTCAAATGGAAGCCTCATTAAAGCTGCTAGGATCGTGCTAAGATTCCACAGGAAGCAACTCTCAGACTGGAAGATGGAGACAAAATCCTTTTAAGAATCTTGCTACCCTGGCATTGGAAAAGACTGATCTTCAATTAATAGGAGGATGAAATGCGGATATCCCTGCCAGATATACTCTCAATGAGCTAAGCACACGACCCAATGACTGAAGGTGCAGCAAGTACTCCAGCTGGCTTCTATTCAGGGCATCTTGAACTCCACAGGCCAGCGAACACAATGAAAACTACTTCCATTTTGCCCAAAAGGCCATTCTGGTAGAGGGTTTTCTATTGCTGAGTAGGACTTGTTGAACAGCCACCAAACTTCCTCCTCATTTAGTCATGAAGCAGTCACATCATGAGATTCAGGAAGCTGAGCACGGAATATAAGAGGCAACCATGATTCTGTGTGAATAGGTCAGGATGGAGAGGAAGGGATATAAGAGGCTGAACTGACAGAGCGAGGAGGTCGGAGAACCAGCACTGCCTCAGCCACACCGGGGCAATGAGAATGAGCGTGGCCCGACCCAACCTCAGATTGAGCATGACCTGTGGGATGATCGGAATTGGGGGGAAAGCTTACGGGAGAGCCAACTGCCACCTGAGATGGAAAGCACAGGACAGGGAACCCAGACTAAGGTCCCCTCAAGAGCAGAATAAGTCAATTGCCAGAATGCCCAAAGCTGAGAAGATGACATAGAGGACACTTGTCTTCAGAGACCTTTCATGACTCAGGAAAAAATTCCTGCTGAGATAGTCCGCAAGATGATTCTGGATCCTAGGTAAGTAGTCGGCTATTGGCATGATACTCTCCACAATGCAGAAGTACCACAATATGATTGCCTCCTGGAGTGTGCTCCCCCTTGCTTGTTCACATATACATTGTGGTGGTACTGTCAGTAAGTATGCGAACCACTGAGCCCAATATGGTCCAGAAAAGCATGACATTGTAGATGGCCTGAAGTGCCAGCACACTGATATGCAGTGCGGCCTGCATCTCTGACCTTGACTTTTCAGCAGCCCCAGATGTGCTCCACAGCCCATCAGGGAGGCATCGGTGACAACAGACCTGGTTGGTAAGGGCCAGACAAAGGGAACACCCTGACAAACATTCTCCGGAAGTGTCCATCACTGCGATATGTCCAGGACCAGTGGAGGAAGATGGACCAATCTGTCCAAGTGAAGAGTTGGACAGACAACTGTCCTGAGACACATTTGAAGGAGGCAAAAACGCAACCTTGCATTTGCAACTGTCAGTTGGCAAAAATGCTCTCAAACTAGTAGAGTCTATAAGAGCAACAATTAACTCAATTTTCTGAATGGGAACCAAAGTTGACTTTCTGATGTTTAGGATGAGACCCAGATGTTCGAGCAAGTGCATGTAGTGTTGACATGGAAAAGGACTTCCTCTCTGGACACTGCCCCTCAGTAAACAGTCATCCAGGTATGGGAAGTTGTGGATTCCTTCCTTCCTGAGGTATGCCATCACCATGACCATACATTTGGTAAAAACCAAAGGGAAGCACCTCATACTGAAAATGGTGCTCCGCTATAACAAATCAAAGGAATGTTCTGTGGCTTGGCAAAATTGCCACATGAAAATGGGCATCCTGAAGGTCCAGAGCAACCAACCAGTCGTTCCAAGACAACGGGGGAAAATGTGTCAGGTATCTGATAAATCTGTTGAGGACATGAAGGTCAAGAAACTTACTCCTCCCTTGGATTTGGGCACCAGAAAGTACCATAAATAAAAGTTTTGACCCTGGTGTTCCGGCAGAACCCCCCTCCACTACTCCCAAAGCCAGTAGAGAGCAATCCTGCTCAAGGAGCAGCATCTCATGAGAGGTGTCCCTGAAGAGGGATGGGGAAGGAGGGGGGAGGAGGATGCAAAGGAACTGGACGGCATAGCCCCACTTGACAATGCTTAGAATCCTGATGTCAGTGGTGACTGAGACCCAAGCACTGGGAAAGGAAGCAAGTCTGTTCCCAAATGGAGCAAGCAAGGAGAAGGGAGCCATGACTGGAACACGGCTCTGGTCCAAGGAGTCAAAATGGGTACAGAGGACTCTTGGGAAAAGCATGTGGCCTGGCCAAACCAGAATGCCGCCTCCTCTGGGACCTATGCCCCTTTCTGGGTAGTCCTGCTGTCTCAGGGAGGGAAAGGCTGCCCAAATGTGGACTACAGATGCTGCTGCTGCTGACCACCACAGTGACATCTCTGCACTGCCGGTATATACACCCCCAAGGACTCAGCAGTTGAAAGGCAAATCCTCTATGGCCTGTTGCACATGGGGAGCAATATCCGGATTCCACAGCCAGGAAGCCCTTCTCATGGTCACTGCTGAGGCGATCACTCTGCGATGCAACGTGGACTGTAACAAAGTCTTAGCCACCAACCAGTCTTTGGTGATAAATGCTTGAAATTCCTCCCTCGAGGCTTCAGGGGATACATCAGGTCCATACATTTAGCGTTCTTATCCTTAGGAGTTGACTTACATCTGCTCTGTCAGGCTCTATTGTTCACAGCAGTTACGACCAGGATATCTGGGGCTGGATGTAAGTAAAACCCTCAAATCGCTGCACTGGAATGAAGTAGCATTTCTCCATGTGCTTCGCAATAGGCAGTACTGAAGCTGGATTGCTTCAGAGAACTTAGCAGGCTCTCAGAGCTCATCGTTAATAGGGAGGGCGACTAACAGGGGCAGGCAGCTGCAAGATATCCATCAATTTATGGGTATTCTCCTGCAGGAACTCTGCTTGAATACCCAGAGAAGCAGCCATGAACTACAAAAGATCCTGGTATGCCTTGAAATACTCAAATACCAAAGGAGCGGAAGAGCCAGGCACAAAGGAATCATCCGGGGACGAAGATAAAATGGTTAACTGTGCCAGATCCTACTCCAGGACTGATGAGACCTGGATGCGACAACTCTGGATGCTCTGCAAGGGAAAGATTCACTGGTGCCTGGGCTTGTGGCAGATCAACTGTCACCACCACAGACCTGGCCAGTGATTTCACCTTTAAGTGAGATGTAGATTGGAACCTCTGTGATCAAGAAGCAGGGGTCGGATCCAGAGTCAACAGTACAGGATCTCCATCCTCCCTGCATGGTATCAGGGAGTGGTTGACGGTTCCTGCTCTTTCCTGCATGCCAGCATTCACACTGTACCAGGCTGTGTCTCTTCTGGAAAGACAAGACACCATGCAACTTGGAACAACCTTAATCAGTCTCATGTGATCTTCTTCTCGCCACACTCAATGGGGAAGGACTCCTCCGTCTCTTTGGAGAGGTACCAGCTCCAGAGCAGGAAGTGGTAAAACTCTCAGAACCTGAGGGCGACCTCTGATCTAACACAGAGTCCAACGCTGCACTGCCTGTTCGAGCAGGTGCTGCTTTAGACAAAGTTCCCGTGCCACCTGAGTCCATCGTGTGAATGATTTGCAAATCGAACACCGATCCTTGATGTGGGCTTCCCCTAAGCACAGCAAGTACTGTATGTGGGGATTGTTGTTGGGAATTGCCCCCTCACATGATGGACAGTGTTTAAACCCTGGTGAGGACATCACCAGAGAAATGCCGTATATACTCGATCATAAGCCAGTTAGTTTATAAGCCGACCCCCCCCCCCAAAGATGGAGGAGTAAAAACGGAATTTTTTTATGACCCATTCATAAGCCGACTTTATAAATCAGAGGTTGGAAAACTTTGGCTCCCGGGCCATCAGGATAAGCCTCTGGCGGGCCGAGCCGGTTTGTTTACCTCGAGCGTCCGCAGGCACGGAGAAAACCTAAGTAAACAAAGTGTCCCGGCCCGCCAGCGGCTTACCCTGACGGGCTTGGACAGCAACTGGTGGGAAAATTTTCAGGGGGAGGGGGGAAGAGAGAGAGAAGCTGGGGGTCAGGGGAGTAATCCCTGCGAACCCCCCCCCCCCACATGACTCCCGCCTTAGCCCATCCCCTCTCCCTGTCCCATCCCTTTCCACCTTAGCTGGGGCGGGCCAGGGGAGGATGTCTCTGGCCTAGCCAGAGCTGCTTCGGCAGGCTGGGCGGCGCGGCCGCAGCCTGCTCCGGTGGGCCGGGCCGGGCGGCACAGCTACAGCCTGCTCTGGCAGGCTGGGCCAGGCAGCATGGCTGCAGCCTGCCAGCCCCTGAGCTGCAGCTGCTTCGGAGGCTGGGGGGAGAGCAGCGTGGCCAGAAGCAGAGAGACTCTGGCCCCTTCTGATTCTGCTAGCTGTGCTGCCTCTCCTTGCCCCCTCTGTTGGGGGCTGTGTCCCACCTCTCCCTCTCTATACCAATTCATAAGCCGACCCCCTTCTCTGATGCTTCCCCTTTTTACTAAAAAAATTCGGCTTATGAACGAGTATATACGGTACTTAAACTAAAGCTAACTAAAACTAACACTATATCAAGGGTGCTAATTAACTGTATACTGCTGGAAAGGTCACTAAGAAATAGAGAGGTTGTGAAGTTAGGAACCACACACAGCTCCAACTCCGGCCATGAGCAGTTAGAAGGATCTGAGGGGGGGTTGGGGTGGTGCCGCCGCCAAATACAGCCAGAGGGGAGCTCTGGTTACAAGAGACAAGCGCCGCTCCTCTACAGGTATGGCTAGGCAAAATTCTCCAGCTCACACGTGCTGGGGGTGCACACATCTAAGTGGAATACATGGCTGTATCAACTCAAAGAATTGTGTATTTTTCTAATTCCAAATGGAGTTGATGCATGTATCAGGCCCTTTTAGAGGTTTCTAAAATACTGAACATCTATATATGAATTTTCAAATTTTATTTTTGTTTAAAGAAAGTCACATCAGTGTTATTTTTCATGTTAGTGGTTCTTAATAAGAACTATTTTTCTCTCTAATTAAAGAGCTTAATACAGGAGAGTAATAGTTGAGGTTTTCACAGCTGATTAAGTTTTATTATTTGTTTGGAAAAAATTGTGCTCATATTAAACCAATATATGATTAATAAGTGATTCTATTAAATACAAATTATAGAATCATGGACTTTAAGGTCAGAAGGGACCATTATGAACGTCTAGCCCGACCTCCTGCACAATGCAAGCCATGGAATCTCATCCACCCACTCCCATAACAAACCCTTAACCTATGTCTGAGCCACTGAAGTCCTCAAATCATGGTTTAAAGACTTCAAGGTGCAGAAAATCCTCCAGCAAGTGACCAGTGCCCGACGCTGCAGAGGAAGGTGAACCCCCCCCGGGGCCTCTGCCAATATGCCCTGGAGGAAAATTCCTTCCTGACCCCAAATATAGCGATCAGCTAAAGCCTGAGGATGTGGGCAAGACTCACCAGCCAGACACCCAGGAAAGAATTCTCTGTAGTAACTCAGATCCCACCCCATCTAACATCCCATCACAGGCCATTGGGCATATTTACCGCTAATAGTCAAAGATCAATTAATTGCCAAAATTAGGCTATCCCATCATACCATCCCCTCCATAAACTTATCAAGCTTAGTTTTGAAGACAGATATGTCTTTTGCCTCCACTGCTCCCCTTGGAAGGCTGTTCCAGAACTTCACTCCTCTGATGGTTAGAAACCTTCGCCTAATTTCAAGTCTAAACTTCCTGATGGCCAGTTTATATCCATTTGTTCTTGTGTCCACATTGGTTCTTAGTTTAAATAATTCCTCCCCCTCCCTGGTATTTATCCCTCTGACATATTTACAGAGAGCAATCGTATCTCCCCATAGCCTTCTTTTGGTTAGGCTAAACAAGCCAAGCTCTTTGAGTCTCCTTTCATAAGACAGGTTTTCCATTCCTCAGATCATCCTAGTAGCCCTTCTTTGTTCCTGTTCCAGTTTGAATTCATCCTTCTTAAACATGGGAGACCAGAACTGCACACAGTATTCCAGATAAGGTCTCACTAGTGCCTTTGTAAACGGTACTAACACCTCCTTATCTCTACTGGAAATACCTTGCCTGATGCATCCCAAGACCACATTAGCTTTTTTCATGGCCATATCACATTGGCAACCCATAGTCATCCTGTGATCAACCAATACTACGAGGTCCTTCTCCTCCTCTGTTACTTTCAACTGATGCGTCCCCAGTTTATAATAAAAATTCTTGTTATTAATCCCTAAATGCATGCCCTTGCACTTTTCACTATTAAATTTCATCCTATTACTTTATCTCCAGTTTACAAGGTCATCCAGATCTTCCTGTATGATATCCCAGTCCTTCTCTGTATTGGCAATACCTCCCAGCTTTGTGTCATCCACAAACTTTATTAGCACATTCCCACTTTTTGTGCCAAGGTCAGTAATAAAAAGATTAAATAAGATTGGTCCCAAAACCGATCCCTGAGGAACTCCACTAGTAACCTCCCTCCAGCCTGACAGTTCATTTTTAGTATGACCCGTTGTAGTCTCCCCTTTAACCACTTCCTTATCCACCTTTGAATTTTCATATTGATCCCCATCTTTTCCAATTTAGCTAATAATTCCCCATGTGGAACCGTATCAAATGCCTTACTGAAATTGAGGTAAACTAAATCCACTGCGTTTCCTTTGTCTAAAAAAATCTGTTACCTTCTCAAAGAAGATCAGGTTGGTTTGGCACGATCAACCTTTTGTAAAACCATGTTGTTTTTTGTCCCAATTACCATTGACCTCAACGTCCTTAACTACTTTCTCCTTCAAATTTTTTTTCCAAGACCCTGCATACTACAGATGTCAAACTAAGAGGCCTATAGTTACCCGGATCACTTTTTTCCCTTTCTTAAAAATAGGAACTATGTTAGCAATTCTCCAGTCATATGGTACAACCCCTGAGTTTACAGATTCATTAAAAATTCTTGCTAATTGGCTTGCAATTCCATGTGCCAGTTCCTTTAAAATTCTTGAAGATTATCTGGGTCCCCTGATTTAGTTACATTAAGCTGTTCAAGTCTGGCTTCTACCTTGGATGTTGTAATATCTACATCCATATCCTCACTCCCATTTGTCATCCTACCATTATCCCAAAACTCCTCATTAGCCTCATTAAAGACTGAAGCAAAGTATTTGTTTAGATATTGGGCCATGCCTAGATTATCCTTAACCTCCACTGCATCCTCAGTGTTTAGCAGTCTCACTATTTCTTTCTTTGTTTTCTTCTTATTTATATGGATAGAGAACCTTTTACTATTGGTTTTAATTTCCTTTTCATGACTTTTAGCTTTTCTCACTTTATCCCTACATGTTCTGACCTCAATAAGGTAGTTTTCCTTCCTGATCCCTCCTATTTTCCACTTCTTGTAAGCTTTCTGCTTTTTCTTAATCACCTCTCTGAGATGCTTGCTCATCCAGCTTGGTCTACAACTCCTGCCTATGAATTTTTTCCCCTTTCTTGGGATTCAGGCTTCTGATAGTTTCTGCAACTTTGATTTGAAGTAATTTCAGGCCTCCTCCGCCTTTAGATCCACAAGTCCTTCAGTCCAATCCACTTCCCTAACTAATTTCCTTAATTTTTTAAAGTTAGCCCTTTTGAAATCAAAAACCCTAGTCACAGATCTATTTTTGTTTATCCTTCCATTTAGTTTGAACTGAATTAGCGCATGATCGCTCGAACCAAGGGTTGTCCTCTACAATAATTTCTTCTGTGAGGTCCTCACTACTCACCAAATACAAATACAGAAGGCCACATTCAAATACTATGTTGAAATCTACGTCACATGATAGTCCAGTTGACTGATGCCCGTTTCCTTAATTACACTTAATTTTTTAGGAAATTCTTTGCAAGTTTCATTTTTTATAACTAGTTGAAACAATTATGCATTGAAATTTTCCTAAAAGCAAAGAATGAGATCATTTCAAATTCTCATTTAGATTGATAGCACAATGGATATTAACAATGAAAAATTACTCACCTGGAATTCTTTTTTGAAACTATTATTTCACAGAATTCTTACTCTTGGGTCTTCTGCTCCCAGCACAAGACAGGGCAGAATTTCCCAAAGTTCAAAGCTTTTGAGTGCTCAAAGGCTGCAGTAGTAGCAGCAGGACTATCCATCTAAGCCCTTCTCACTGATCATGGTCCAACAAACTGCCATTACCTCATTTCCTAGAATCTTCTAGTCAGCTCTCTAATTGTGGAGGATAAATCAAGACCTCTCAAACTAGTCACAGGTGTAAAAAATTAACCACACACACACAAAAAAAAAAGCTAAAAAAATGTTCTTAGGGAAAAAAACAACAACAATTAGACAGACAGACACATTCTCTTCCTCGCTCGCTCTCCTTTAGAAAGGCATTATCCCATAGGATTCTCACTCTGACTCAGTGGATGTCTCAAAATAAAAGAAGTAATACTATAACAGGCACCGCACAAAAATAGACAAATGACCAATATTCTAGCTTTCAAAAATTCGCCAATTCAAATATGAGATGCCTGAAGAGAAACAAAACTAACAGAGGGCGAGAGAGTTTGGTCATTGGCTCAACAGCACTGAGGGACAGAAACTCCATCCACTGTAGTTGAATCTAGGCAACAACGCTTTGTATGATGGTTGCTGCCATGTGGCTGCTTTGCATATGTCAAATTAAAGACAGACTCAGGCTGGCATCAGAAACTGCCTTGCCTCACATTGTACAAACTGTGCAAGGGGTGGGCTGCAGGCCTGCCTGGTGTCGTTTGAGCATTGGCCTGCTAAACCTAGGGTTGTGAGTTCAATCCTTGAGGGGGCCACTTAGGAATCTGGGGCAAAATCAGTACTTGCTCCTGCTAGTGAAGGCAGGGGGCTGGACTCGATGACCTTTCAAGGTCCCTTCCAGTTCTAGGAGATAGGATAGCAATAGGAAATACAGTCTGCCAGCCATTTAGATATGGAACCTATGATAGAAATTTTGTCTGCTACACGTAGAATCCCAAAAGCCTTCTAATGTGACTTGTGGAGAAAGACCTCACTAAAACAGACATGCAAATACAGAAAAAGTTCCAGGAGAATGATTGGCTTAACAGGGAGGAATTCAGTTACCATCTTTGGAAGAAATATTTGATGAATTAGCAAGACCAACTGTATCTCTTGATATTTGGTATAAGATAGATCCAGTCATTACAGCTGAAAGCTCACCCACTTAGCAAGCTAATGCCACTGCCACCAGGAAAGTTATCTTCCACATAAAAAATAAAAATATTGAGCTCACAGGCAGAGAAATAGCTAATGATAGCTGATTTTGAGCTATGTCCAAACCACTGTAACAGGCCACAAAATGGGAGAGGGCGAAAGGGAGGAGTGTCAAATGTGTGAAGCTTCATCTTAATCTGATGACTATGGGTTGCAGATAGATTTACATTCAACTGGTTTACAATGGGCAGAAAGAATCATCAAATTAAGAGAAATGCAATTAGACTTTAATTCAGAAAGACAAAGGTAGTCAGGCATGTATAGAGGGCACTTAAAAGCATCCATCTGTGCTTGTTTGTATTTTCAACTTAGAACTGTAATTCCATCTGTCATCACCTGAAAGCGTAAGAACAACTTGAAGCACATAACTCAAGAACACTGAATCTCAGGAGTTCCTTCTTGCCAGGAGTGAGGCAAAGAGAACAAGATGACCCCTTGCAGCAGACATTAAAACTGTAACTGCTTGGGGCAGTGTGGAGCACCTTCAAGAATACTGAAACCTTATCTCTTCTGAGGTTGGCCAGAATCTTTGCAAGTACTGATGGAGAGCAGAGGTACTGATGGATAAGCATATAGAACCCTTCACATTCACAGTATGGAGATGGGATCCTGACAAATATGGTCATCTCCTGGTATCATATGGAGAAATCCTTGATCCAGGGACCACTTGTAGCATATGTTCTTCTCCAGGAAAATGGGAACTCCCAAGACAAAGCCTGCTTTTGCATCTACTATGCTTCCTGACACAGGAGCTGAAATCCAGAGGTCCCTGCTTGCTTATACAGAAATAATAGCCTATTTAAAAAAAGATCACCTTTAGGATTCTGAATGTCTGAAAATTCTTAGTCTATTCCAGGGTGACTACATCTCTTACACATTATAAAATTACATTAGTTAAAACTGGAAATCTAGTCCTAGCAGAAGAAGATCCATAGCCTATCATTAGGGAGGAGTTGCCCTGAAGTTATCATTCAGATGGGATGGGAAAGTCCCTCTGGAACTTGCTTCCACTACAATTTAGGTTTTAATGAGGTTATCCATATGGAGATATGTCACATGTACTATGCATACAGTTAGGGATAACCATAACACTCACAAGTATAGTTCAAAATGACCAGCTATGACAAATCTTCTTCCTAGAAGTATGATGTCCTCAAATGGTCTCTGAGGGACACCCTGGGACTTAAGAATTCAGATAGGGATGCCAGAACCATGGTGTTGACAAACTATTTTGGGGGCTCCTACATGGCAGTATCCTTGAATTAGCCCATCATCCAGAAGGGGAGACACATGCACTCCAGCCTGGCTCCAGGTAGGCCCCGACTACTGTCATTAAAATATGGAATACTCATACAAGTCTCAATGTCAATACAGAGAACTGGCAATGCTGTTCCTCTATAAATCTTAGGTTATGTCTACACTGCAATCAGATACCCACAGTTGGCCCGTGCCAGCTGACTCGTGCTCAAGCTAAGACATTTGGGCATAGACATTTGGGCTTGGCTGGAGCCCAAGCTCTGGGATCCTCCCCCACTCACAAGGTCTCAGAGCCCAGGCTACCTCCTGAGCCCAAACATTTACATTGCAATTAAGCAGCCCCTTAGCCCAAGTCAGCTGGCATGGGCCAGCCTTCAGTGTCTAACTGCAATGTAGACGTCCCCTAAGACAATGTTTGTGACTGAAATGTATCACTTTGTGCATGTTAGCATCTGAAAGACATCTGAAAGGTCCAGAAGCCTTCCTCTAAAACAGACATGATAGCCCAGAGTACACCAGAGTCTTGTCTCAGTGTTTTTTCACTTCACTTCAGTTGCACATATCATGATCCAATCCAGAGGTGGTGACAAAAACATAGATCAGCATGTCCAGAATCTATTCCAAGAGGAAATGACATTTTCATGGAAAACAAGTGATAGAGGAATGTATTTTTCACTATTTATGCTATCTGAATGAGTGAAGTTCCATAGGGCCAGAGGCTTCATAGCACACATTCTTGTCAATACCTCACTATTTTCTTCACAACACTCAGATAAATACCATCTCTTCCAAGTACTTACATCACTTGAGTTTTTCAAATTGCTCTTTAAAGTTCCTTACTAAGTCTTCAATTTCTGTTAAGGTCACATTCTCATTTCCTTTGAAGTGTGCCACTGGAAAATTAATTTCCCATTATCTTCTATAGTAAGAATGATGGAAAAATCATTTAACAACTTCACTATCTCATCATGCTTTTCAACTGACCCCCAGGCAGCCCACTAGTTTTTTAGAAGGCCTCGTCACACAGTCTTCTTACTTCTAATGTACTTCAAATGTATTTAAATAAGGGCAAGTCATTTCTTGTTCTCTTTTGTCTCCTTTCCAGTCAATTTTCAATTTAGCTGGCACAGTCTGTGATGCTCAAGACAGATTTTGGCTTTTTAAAGGATTTTTTTTTAACCCAATACTTTAACACTAAAAACTGTACTCATTCATTTTACTTACACAGTGTGGTCCTGATCTGTGATTGGGCCCTATAGGTGCTACCACAACACACAAAACAACAATTATTAGGGTATACATTATCTCTGTATGAAAAAGATTACTCTCTTTAAAAAGCAGGGGAAGAGTTTAGGACATTACTAAGATTAGCAATGTCTTATACTAACACATTTTTCAAATATCTTTTGTAAGCCACACAGGATAAATATGTAATTAAAGAATCAGGGGTAGCTTAAGTTTGGTTAAGGAATACATGTGCAGTAAAGAAAGGCCCTGACTAGCAAGTTGAAGGCAGGGCTTGAAAAAAGACGGTTACTCACCGTTGTAACTGTTGTTCTTCGAGATGTGTTGCTCATATCCATTCCAATTAGGTGTGCGCGCGCCGCGTGCACGATCGTCGGAGAATTTTCTACCCTAGCAACACCGGCGGGTCGGCTGTGGAGCCCCCTAGAGTGGCGCCTTCATGGCGCTGGATATATACCCCAGCCGACCCGGCGCCCCCTCAGTTCCTTCTTGCCGGCTACTCCGACAGTGGGGAAGGGGGGCGGGTTTGGAATGGATATGAGCAACACATCTCGAAGAACAACAGTTACAATGGTGAGTAACCGTCTTTTCTTCTTCGAGTGCTTGCTCATATCGATTCCAATTAGGTGACTCCCAAGCCCAACTTAGGTGGTGGGGTCGGAGTGAGACATTGCTGTGTGCAAAACCGCTGATCTGAATGCAGCATCGTCCCTGGACTGCTGCACTAGTGCATAGTGAGCTGTAAATGTGTGGACTGATGACCAAACTGCAGCTCTACAAATGTCCTGGATTGGAACTTGAGCCAGGAAAGCAGTCGAGGAAGCTTGGGCCCTCGTGGAGTGAGCGGTGAGGTGCGGTGTTGAGACACCTGCCAGGTCATAGCAAGTCCGGATGCAAGACGTGATCCAGGAGGATAGGCATTGTGAGGAGACCGGTAAGCCTTTCATTCGGTCGGCCACTGCAACAAAGAGTTGCGTCGTCTTTCTAAAGTGTCTTGTGCGGTCAATATAGAAAGCTAGGGCCCTGCGTACGTCCAGAGAATGCAAACGCTGGTCATGGCGAGTAGCATGTGGTTTAGGATGGAAGACTGGGAGAAATATATCCTGATTGATGTGAAACGGAGAGACCACCTTAGGAAGAAAGGCAGGATGTGGACGAAGCTGCACTTTATCCTTATGGAAAACTGTGTAAGGGGGCTCGGATGTAAGCGCCCTGAGTTCAGAAACGCGCCTTGCTGAGGTGATGGCTACGAGGAAGGCTGTCTTCCAGGATAGGTACAGAAGTGAACAGGTGGCCAGTGGCTCGAATGGAGGACCTGTGAGCTTGGAAAGACCCAGGTTGAGATCCCACGTCGGAACGGGTTGACGCTGTTGTGGGTACATCCGGTCCAAGCCCTTGAGGAACCTAACGACCATCGGGTTAGAGAATACCAAGGACGCGCGTTCCCCTGGATGAAAAGCCGATATGGCGGCCAGGTGAACTCTAATTGAAGATATCGCCAAACCCTGCTGTTTTAGGGAGAGGAGATATTCCAATATGAGAGGAATGGGTGCCTGTAACGGGGACGTGGCTCGTTGTTCGCACCAACAGGAGAACCGCTTCCACTTGGCCAAGTACGTGGTCCGTGTAGAAGGCTTCCTACTGCTCAGCAGAATCTGTTGGACAGAGTGCGAGCATTGTTGCTCTGCCTGGGTGAACCATGGAGCAACCACGCCGTGAGGTGGAGCGATTGCAGGTCGGGGTGACGCAGCCGGCCGTGGTCCTGAGAGATGAGATCTGGACACAATGGGAGCGGGATCGGTGTCTGAACCGAGAGCTCTAACAGTGTGGTGTACCAGTGTTCTCTCGGCCACGCTGGAGCGACCAGAATTACTTGCGCCTGGTCTCTGCGTAATTTGAGCAGCACCTTGTGGACCAGAGGAAATGGAGGGAAGGCATAAAACAGGTGGTCTTTCCAGGGGAGGAGAAACGCATCCGAGAGAGAGCCCGGAGCTCGCCCTTGTAGGGAGCAGAACACGTGGCACTTCCTGTTGGCTCGAGATGCAAACAGGTCTACCTGGGGAAACCCCCACCTCTGGAAAACGGAATAGATGATGTCTGGACGGATAGACCACTCGTGCGTCTGAAAGGACCTGCTGAGTCGGTCCGCTAAAGTGTTCTGGACTCCAGGGAGGAACGATGCCGTGAGATGGATTGAGTGGGCGATGCAGAAGTCCCATAGGCGAATCGCCTCTTGGCATAGAGTCGACGAACGTGCTCCTCCTTGCCTGTTGATGTAAAACATGGCCGTGGTGTTGTCGATGAGAACTAACACACAGCGGCCACATAGGAGGTTGAGAAATGCTTGGCACGCCAAATGCACCGCCATCAGTTCCCGAACATTGATGTGCAGGGATAGCTGGGGTGCAGTCCACAGGCCCTGGGTATGGTGTTCGTTGAGATGGGTACCCCAACCCAGCGATGATGCGTCTGTGACCAGGTGCAGAGAGGGTAGTGGGGCGTGAAATGGCATCCCCTCGCAAACCACACTGTGATCTAGCCACCAGGTGAGGGAGGTCAGGACCGAGTTCGGGACCGTGACCACCATGTTCAGGCTGTCCCGACATGGGCGGTATACCGATGACACCCAGGTCTGGAGTGGGCGAAGCCGAAGTCTGGATAGCGTATCCTCTCTCCACCGTGCGAAGGACCCAACGGTCCGAGGTTATAAGGGACCAAGCACGGTGGAAATGGGAAAGGCGATCCTGAAAGGAGGGGGCTGGATCCTGGGGGATGACTGGGGCGCCGTCCTCGACCGCACCTTCAAAAGTTCTGCCTGGGGCCTGAAGGTGGCCTTGGTGGCCCCTGGTTCTGACCGGGTTGAGGGCCGGTCCACCTTCTCCTACCACCTCGCCCCCGCCTTCTGGCAGAGTCCTGTCTCTGACGAGGTGGAGGGGGGTAGAAACGTTGAGGCTGGGGCCTAAATGGTCTGCGCTGGGGACCCGCAACATGCATCCCCAGGGAGCGCATGATTGTTCTCGAGTCCTTGAGGCTCTGCAGATGAGAGTCCGTCTTGTCCGAGAACAATCCCTGTCCCTCAAAGGGCAGATCCTGCAGGGTTTGCTGCAGTTCCGGAGGCAAACCCGAAACCTGGAGCCAGGAGATCCTCCGCATAGCGATACCTGAGGCCAGGGTTCTCGCAGCCGAGTCTGCTATGTCCAAGGAGGCCTGCAAGGAGGTCCGAGCCACCTTCTTACCCTCCTCTACCAAGGCCCCGAACTCTTCCCTGGAGTCTTGGTGAACCAATTCCTTGAACTTCCCCATAGAGTTCCAGGAATTAAAGTTATAGCGGCTCAGGAGCGCCTGCTGGTTAGCCGCTCTGAGTTGTAACCCTCCGGCTGAATAAACCTTACGCCCAAACAAATCGAGGCGCTTAGCTTCCTTCGATTTGGGCGCTGCGGCCTGTTGACCGTGGCGCTCCCTTGCATTCACTGATGACACCACCAGTGAACACGGCTGGGGATGAGTATACAGGTACTCATAGTCCTTTGAGGGGACAAAGTACTTTCTTTCCACCCCTCTGGCTGTGGGTGGGATAGAGGCAGGAGTTTGCCATATCGTAGTGGCGTTAGCCTGGATCGTGCGGATCAGGGGCAACGCCACTCTGGATGGGGCATCCGCAGAGAGGATGTTCACAATGGGGTCTTGCACCTCCACTATCTCCTCTGCCTGAAGGTCCATATTACGTGCCACCCTACGTAATAGGTCCTGGTGTGCCCGGAGATCTATCGGGGGTGGACCTGTGCTCGTTGTGCCCGCCACTGCCTCATCTGGGGAAGATGAGGAAGATGCCTCAGGTGGCAAGGGATCCAAGGGCGGGTCCTGGTCCAATGAGCCCTGGAGCGGAGCATCACCTGCCCCTGGGTCCAGGACGTCAGGTGGTGCGGGCACGGAAGCCTCCATGCCCCCTGGAGGAGGGCGAGAGATGGTGGACTCTGGGGCCCTTCGCTCAGAGTGCACCGAGCGAGAGGCTGATGGTGGAGCCCCTTGAGCTTGGTGGTACGCCCACGGGGTCCAGAACGACCAGTGCGAAGGTCCCTGAGCGGGATCCTCCGCTACCTCCTGCCAGTGGCCCATGTCCGGATCATCGGCCTGCCCCTGAGGGGGGTATGCCAATCTCGATGCCCCATCGGAGGAGCGGGACACTGATCTAGATGGCCATGGCGGTGCCGACCGCGCCGAGACGAGCTCCGGAAGGTACAGTGCCGTACGGTGCTGGTCTGGAGATGAACGGTCCCTATGCGGTGCCGGCGAACGGTGCCGAGATCGGGTTCGGTGCCGATGACCGCGTCGGTGCCGAGAGTCCGACCTGGACCTGGAAGGTGATCTTGAGTAGGCCCGGTGCCGGGAGCGGCCTCTCGACGTCGAGTGTCGCTCGTATCGGTGCCGAGAACTACGTCTCGAGGTCGAACGGTACCGACGATCATAACGGTGCCGGGACGTAGAACGGTGCCGCGACGATGATCTTAGCCGCAAGTATGACCGGTGCCGAGGTGATATTCGGCGCCGGGACTGCGAGCGGCGTGGGGACCTGCTTCGGGACCTGGATCGGTGCCGTGGTTCCAGCCCTTGGGATGGTGGGCGCATCAAGGCAGGTTTCCCCCTGGATTGCACCGGACGAGGACCCAACGGTGCCAACGGTGCCGGTGGTTGAGGCGGTGCCGGCTCCGTGAGAGCAATCAAGTCTCTCGCCATCGCAAAGGTCTCTGGGGTCGACAGGAGCAACGGTACCACCGCTGGTCGTGGTGGTGAGCCCACCTGCACCGGACTCGACGGCCTCGGAGCCGGAGTCGACGGTGCTGGAGGCACCTGCTTCTGGTGCTCCGCCAGTGGACGCGGCTCTATCCCCGGCGCCGGGGGGGCCGGCGTCTTCAGGACGACAGTCTCCTGCGCCTAACGGGATTTTTTATGTCCCGGCGATAACGAACGGCGGCGAGGCACTTGCGGTGGGTGCGGTGCCGAAGGGGTCCGGTGCTGTGGAGGCTTGTCCGACGCCACTCGCGGTGCCGGAGCAGTCGGTGCCGCCGGGGCGCTGCGCACCGAGGCGCTTGGCGCTGGGGCTTGACGCGCCGATGGAGCGTCTGGGCTAAGTGCCACCTCCATGAGGAGTTGACGAAGCCTAAAGTCCCGCTCCTTTTTGGTTCTCGGTCTGAAGGCCTTACAGATCTTGCACTTATCTGTTTGATGGGACTCTCCCAGGCACCTCAGACACGAGTCGTGCGGGTCGCTTGTGGGCATAGGCTTAGCACAGGACGCGCACTGCTTAAAGCCGGGAGCCTTGGGCATGAGCCCGGCTACACGCCGGGGGAAAAAGGGGGAAGAACAACCCCCTTAATCCCCTTTAACTATATAACAACTATTACTAGTGAACTAAACAACTATCTAACTATATACAACTACAACTATAACTACAACTATCTTCAACGGAAGAAGCTAGGGAGAGTGGAGAATAGCTATGCCGCGCTCCACAGTTCCAACGACTGTCAGGGGCGGTAAGAAGGAACTGAGGGGGCGCCGGGTCGGCTGGGGTATATATCCAGCGCCATGAAGGCGCCACTCTAGGGGGCTCCACAGCCGACCCGCCGGTGTTGCTAGGGTAGAAAATTCTCCGATGATCGTGCACGCGGCGCGCGCACACCTAATTGGAATCGATATGAGCAAGCACTCGAAGAAGAATACTAAATTATAAGGCCAGAAGGAATGATGTAGAGAGGATGTCTGGTTCAAAGAATAACTAATAAGATATGGGGAAGTTTCTAAAAAGAAGGCCTCTGACGTTTAGGGGGGACTGCGGATGGTTTTAAATCAGACAAAAGGAGTCTGTCTTAAAAGAAGCCAGCATAAGCCTTCCCACCCTGCATACCGGTGTTCAAGCCTACATAAATCGAGATGCAATGGAAAAACTGCTAGTCAGCAAGAAGGAGGGGAGGAAAGGACTTGGGAAGAAAGGAGGTTGTAAATCTTATGTGGATTAAGACTAGAACTAAGGATGAATTGTCTCAAACTGTTTTTTTTATCTGAAGTTACCAATTGGCAATGACTTTACATGATTGATGAAGGGTATAAAAAAATAAACTCTTAAAGGGTTCATTGCTAAATAACCATGTTGGAATCAATATGGATGTAAGCATCCTGGGGTTTAGCCTATTTGTAAATATCTTACTCAAATGCTTATAAATGTTTTGTTACTGTTTGGATGTAGTAAACCGCTTATTATTTATGCGTTTTAGGCAAGTTTAGAGCAATTGTATAAATACCATTTGGCGTTCAGATTTAATAAAGGAATGTATGGTTAAATCAGTGTCATAGTAATACCCTGCACAAATAATAATAATTCCATCACCACAGGTTATCACTAGCCCAAAAGTAATTTTGTACTTACCAATTTTGCTTGCTGTGCATTTACTGGATCACCATATTGCAGTAAAGCTTGAAACTGGTTATTCTTTGTGAATGTGATTATCTTCAACACAGCACCAAATTTAGAGAATATCTGTCAAAAATAACAAGACTATATGTATAGAAATGTATTACAAATCATATAAACTAAAGTTACATAGACAACTGGCTTACTTGGTGAAGAACATCCAGGGTTACAGGGTAGTACATGTTGTCAATAATTATTCTAAGTACTGGACTCTGAGCTGGAGTCACGGCACTCTCACTAACAGTAGTTCCACTAATGGGAGTATTTGTTGTCTGTACTGCTGTCACTGCCTGAAGAACAGCTTGAGCCCGCTAAATAAAAAGAAAAAATATGTATTATAAACAAAGTATTTCAAGAAAAAAGGTTCAGAAGCTTATAGATATATTCATATTGTTACTACCAATATATATTCAGTTACCTTTGGCACAATAAAATTCACCTCTTTAAAAATATACCTACTGACGTAACAATAGAATGATAAACATTTTAGATATTCCTTCAGTGGTATGGCAGCAAAACTAAACTATCTACTAGATCTAGACAATAAAGTGCAATGCCAAATTAGGGTAGTATAATGGAAACCACCATAATCTACTACCAGGGGAGAAGGCAGTAGCCCTGAAAATAATGATTGGTTCTTACTGAACAACAGGAAGTGGCTTCAAATGAAGCCAGTATCTGGCCTTTCTAGCAGCAAGTATGGTGCTCTACTAGTAGGACAAAAGTGGGCTTTTGGGGGATTTCAGAAGAATATTTCCACAGGTTACAATGAGGAATAAAACAACAACAAAAAACAAAACTACAGAATCATAATGTGATTTACTGAATAACTGAAGGTTTTTTTTTAATATTTCCAATATTCATATTAGAGTTAATCAAAACAATAGTGAAATATTAAGCAAAAGGTTCTGATAGGAAAAGATAATGCAAGTATGGTACTTCAAAAATATTCCAATTTGTGTTTTAATGAAATAATACACAGTAACTGAACAAAGTCAGAATGAAGTGGTCACAGATAAGCAAACTACAGTTTGTATTACCCATCCTCTTTAAAAACAAAAATCCCAAGAGTTTCTTAAAGCAACAAGCACAGTTTTAAAAATTCTTACAATAATCACATAGTAACAACACATGAGCACACATCTACATAACTACTTCTATTGCCAATTGATCAAATTTTAAAAGGGTTAAATGATTTTCAGAGGAAAAAATGCATAAAAGATGGTTTTCATTTCATATGTTTTATTATAATACCTTTAAGAAGTAAAACAATACACAACAGAAAAGACAAAAGTGTGCATGCCAGGAAAAAAAATAAATCAATCAATCATCGACATATGAATGCATACAGCATATTCTAAGGGTATTACCAGAGACAATACACAACTGCAGATCCCACAACTTACATGATATTCCTCACACTGAAACGAATTAAGGAATAAGCAAAGTAAGAAAAAAAGACCTGGTGAACACTACTTGGGAAAAGAAAGTTTACTGTATCATGTCAAGTATTAGTTAATGTTACTCTGACAAAAATATTTTGAAGACAATGTTAATTTCTTTTTAAAAACACATGAAATACATCACTTTTAACCCACTCAAACATTTGGTTGAGTTACTTCATTGTTTCAGTCTTCTTCTATTTTTTAAATAAATAGTAATGTGTCAATTAAAATGTATGTCTTAGAGTAATCTGGGGAAAAGTTTTTGCAAGTTCTGGTCCTTAGGTTGTACAACAAATTCTTACACACACAAGTGAGCTCAATCAGGACTATTCAAGTAAGGAAGGATTGGTCTGATCTGGCTTTCTACATCAGAGCCTGAAAACACTCTTTCTTCGGTGTGCGCTTATTCCTTACATTTAATTCCACTAAGGTCAACTGGACTACATACCAGAGCAAGCATGATTGTTGGAATAAGCATTTGCAGGGTAGAGCCTACAGCTTAGAAATTACAAGAACAATGGATTGTTTTGGAGGAGGAAAAAAATTCAGTTTAATTTTTAATATTTGTATAGAAACCCTACTTTTGAAGGTGTTTGAGAAAATGTAATGTTGAATAGGCAAAATCAGCTGCATATTTAACTTATGAAGTATTACATAAAATTGATTTTTCAAGTTTCATAATATTCTACCACATTTGACTATTTCACCTTTGATCCTAGGAACATCATAATACATAAGCTTATAAAAATACAAAGTCTATATTAAAACATTTCATTCTGACAAACTGACAATCAAGGAGATTCACAGTTATGGCAGTCATTCTGTTCTTAACTCACCTAGTTGTGCCTAGGTACTGCAGCACACAAGGTAAAAAATGTTTGTTTTAAATCTGAACTTTAATGTTATTTTGTTGTTCTGTTTACATGTCTTTTAGGACAAAATATCTTCACAAAATTATTGAAATGACATGAAACATTCAAATGACTTTTACATCTGTTCTTTTAGTCAGGCATAAACCTATTGTGATTAGACATTTTCATAAATAACCATATTGCTGACAACCAATCATGGGAATTCAGAGTCATAAATGCAAATTGTTTTTACTTTCAGAGTTCAAAAACTTGGCTCTTTAAGGTACCCCATCTTTTCTAATTACAGCTCCCTCTCTCATCCCTTTAGCTTAACCATTTGTACTTTTCACCTTTTTCATATTTCATCTTTGCAATGAATCTACTGACCCTCATTTTCTTTGCATTTCTCTGTCTCGAATGTAAGGAAAGGCCCACTTTAAAAATGAAACCAGCTAGCTTTCAAACGTAACCTTCAAATTTTGGTAACAAAATTATGTGGTGAATGCCCCACCAGGCCAGACTTAATGGGATATTCTGCACATGACCCGCGAATAACTCCTTTTTAGTTTTCCAGCAGGTTACTACACTGTCCAACCCCATCAAAGCCAACTGGCTCCTGCTCTGTATATTTCTCCATTGTGCTGGTGATGTCACAGAATATTTACAGCATTGTAATGTCAATTAATTTATTATAAATAAAAAATGGTTAAAATAAGGGTGCTTGCAAGACTGAGCCAACTTAGTGCTAAAACAAAGGTGGTATGGAAGCAAGGATACTGCCAAAAGGCTGACATTGCCACAGGACCCCAAAGAAAATGAAAGGCAAATACATGACTGATAGTGTTCCTATCGTTTAAAGTTGTACATGAATCCACCACTTATTGCCCAGCTGGTGGCATGTTTAATCATTCCCTTTACAAACTTCATTCTATTTACCTTTAAGTACCCATTTCTTACAGCTGGCACTTTTTAAACATACAATCTAAAATATTTCTTTAATGGATAGGAGAATACTCAGAGCTCCAAAAGATCTAGTATGTTTGTAGTGCCAGGCAGGGAAATTAATACTGAACTTAATTTTAGCAGAAAGCAAAAATATCAACCAGAGGGTTCCAGAAAACTTTTCTTAAAAAACATAATAAAAAAAAATAATTTGCCATTAACACACTATTATACTAGAAATGACTTAAGTATGACAAGAGAGTAATAGAAACTGTAGATTGTCACAACAGACAGCATTAGTCTGATCGAAAAGGGAACACAAAAATGAACATGAATATATTAACATTTGAACAGTGAAGGGTCAATGCTTCTTTTCCCCATTCTTTGTAGGATACAGCAACCTCAAATACTAAGACGATCTTTACCACCCCTGCTATGTTATCGTTGAAACAGTTCCATGTTCTATTAAAAGAAATGTATTACAACTGTTTTGAAAGAATAATCAGTTCTACATACATCCAAGATCAAAAAACAAAATTCTCAGTCACTGAATACATTTTTCCCAGGGTGATCATTAATGCATTTTTCTTCAGGAACTGTCCAGTGGGAAGAGCAGACCAAACAAACTGAAGTTATCAATACTATCGAATTTATGATTCAAAACACTGGGAGTAGGACTCTGCATTAGTGGTGGGGCAATTCCATATGGTACTGAACTCTCAAATGTGCCAGAAGCAAGAAACTTAAAGTTTTAGTCATGTGACTTCTAAACCAAGAGTCAATTAAGACTTATTTTACGAAAAAAATTCCAAATTCAAATTTAATTAGAAAATTAACCATGAAATACATTAATAAAATTCTAACATGTAATTGCAACATGTACAATTCCAAACTCTATGTCTTTTATAATATCTCAATAAACTGCAGCTATTAGAAATAAAGTTTAGTTTATACAAAAATATATTCATGGCTACATAGTGTATAGTTGAATGTATGCTAAGCTTAATTTGCTACTGTATGCATTCGTTATACTCCATAACAGTAAATATACCTGGTTTAGTGTATTATCAGTCTTTAGCTCTTTATGATTAGAATACTGAATATAGATGGGTTGGTTGCGAAGATGAGGTGTCACAGCAGAATAGTAATTAACCATAGTGATAGCTGCTTCTTCCGTTGCCAACTCCAAAAAAGCCTATAATATAAGAATTAAAAAAAAATAGTATTTACACACTATTTACACTTTGTATTGCTAGAATAAAACACATTCACATAATGAAGGGATCGATAAGATTTGTAGTTTTCATGTTTTGCCCCCCAAAAACCCCAAACAAACAAAACTAAGCTCTCTGGAATGGGTCTGTAGTTGGCAAATAAACCCCATATCTTCAAAGACACTTTTAAATCTGCCCAGTTTAGCAAACTGGGGTTTTTGCCCATAAAACGATACCTTTGAAGAGGTTGGCCTAACAGTTAGCTTGAAAGCCATATTTTTTGAGTGTCATCTGCTCTGAACTATTAGCTCTTCACTGCTTTCTAATATAAAATAGACTAGAAATAGTATGGAGCACATGAAAGAGGAATGCAAATTGAAAGAATGCAAGGCTTTTCATTTTAATTATTTACCATTACATCCGGATTAATCTCAGTAAGATTTTACCAGTATATTTGGAATTAAAAAATACTTAATCATTGTACTATAAATGGAACTCTGAAACAAGAAGAATACCTGATTTTTTCCTTTTAGCATCAGGATGTTGGTTACCTTACCAAAAGGTAAGCCTAAAGCAATAACTTCTGTTTCTGTCACTTCACCAGGTAATTTCCTGATATGAAGAACACGAGAAGGAGCCCCATCCATTTTATCCTCTGCTTTGAATTTCTTGTTGTCATTACCATTGGCTGAAAGACATTTTTAAACTCCATTTCATATTTACAAGTCAGTAATATTTTAGAAAATATCCACATAAGCAAACTTTTCAAATAAGATGCGCTTTGTACTTGATGCTAAATATTCCAGTCATCATGTGAGCTATGCACCTTTCCATTCATGTCAGCAAAGCCATTTAACATTTACCTACAATTTCTAAAGGAACTAACAAGCAGATGAAAATGTGAAACTGTCAGAGGTCGTATGACCAAGTTTGTGGAGAACAAATGTGATGCCAGAGGACCAGAGACAAACCTATGTAATTGATAAACAAGTCCAGTTAATTTCACTTTGATTGTGAAAAAAACCCTAGAATAAATCGATAGGCAGGCACTTATGTAAAAAAAATCCTCTCAGAGCCCAGCCTGAGTAATAAGAGTTGTTGTTGGAGAATTCCACAAAGGGAAGAGAATGGAGAAGTCCACCATCTTCAACTCTTCAGAGCAGTGAGGGTAGCTCTCAGTCATAACTACAGCATTATATTCATATATTAAAGTCAGAGGGAATCATTAGGCTCTCTAGTCTGCCCCCATGTATAAAATGGCCATAGAATTTCACTCATTTACCTCTGTACTGAGCCCAATAACTCGTATCTGATTAACTCATAAAGGCATCCAGTCTCTATTTAAAAACATCAAAAGCTGGAGAACTCCACACTTTATTTGGTAGTTTGTCCCAATGAATCTCCACTGTTAAAAATTTGTACCTTATTTCTAATTTGTATGGCTTTAACTTCCAGCCATTGGTTCTTGTTACGCCTTTCTCTGCTACATTAAAGAACCCTGTAGTGCTTTATAGTCTCCCTGTGAAAATACTTATACACTAATCATAGACTTTAAGGTCAGAAGGGACCACCATGATCATGTAGTCTGACCTCCGGCACAAAAACTTACCCACCTACACCTCATATCACCTCTCATTTTCTTTATGATAAATTAACCAGATTGAGTTTAAGTCTCTCACAGTAAGGCACTTTCCCAGGCCTCAAGCTGTTTCTCTCTCTTCTCTGCACACTCTTCAATTTTTCAACATCCTTTTTAAAATGTAAACAGCAGAACTGGATGCAGTATTCCAATAGTGGCACCCCCACTGATGGAGTGGGAAGGGAGAATCCACACAGTAGCAGATGCTTTGCCCCGACCTCTCAGGGTATGTCTACACTGCAAAGAAAATCTTATGCCTGGCCCATACCAGCCGACTCGGGCTCACAGGGCTTGGGCTGTTTCACTGCTGTGGAGACTTCTGAGCTTGGGCTGGCGCAAAAGCTCTGGAACCCTTCCACCCTTCAACTAGGGCCATGAGCTATTCTGGTGTCTATACAGAGAATTATTCACTAATAGGACAAGCAATAATACCAGAGCTAAGAAAAAATATTTGTAGGGGTTTTCCCCCCCCAATGAATAAAAATTAAGCTGGCAAAACTCCTGAAATTAAGCAAGTTTAAAAAAATTCATGATTACTCTATGAAAATTTAGTGGAAAAGACATTTTCTAATAAAATGCAAAAAAAAAAATCAAGTTACATTGTTTCATTTTGACTGATTATGACTATGTACTATTGAGTCCAGTTTCCTGACTGTGTTAACAAAAGCTATTCTGACCCATTGACAGATGGGGTTTATGCATCATGGGTGGACTCTATGCCAGCCCATAAAGAGGTTCTGTCAGTGTGAACAGCAGGGAATTGATGCTACACTTGTTGTAATGTGGGTTTCTAAGGGCCCAAAGTCTTTTAAGGAAAGTGTTAAGTATCACTTCACAGACAGTAATTCCAGGGAACATTATTTGACTTCATATGTGGTATGTGCCAAATTATCATATTTATGCAGAAATATGCAAATTGTTGATCTTTTTTTACAAAGAGCATTTGTCAAACTTCTGAAAGTTTTAGGAAAATGAAAACTACTGTGCTCCCTTCAGTCCTACCATATGTTAAAAACATACCCATAACTTAGATTTTTTATTAAATTAAGCTACATCTTAAAATACATCTTTACATGTTTAATTAAAGAATAAAGTATATTCAATATGGGATGTTAAGAAACGCTTGCATAAAATGATTTATTATTTAAAAGTGGAAGAAGATTTTCAAGTTTCCAATAGTTTTACTTACTAGTGATTGTTTTATACTTGTTACATCTAAGTGGAAATTTTTTCTTTATACCTAACAGCCCAATGTACTTTTAAATTAGTTAGTGGCAGGATGAAAGAGCTTGTTGTTTAGCAAGCACTCAGATTTTCATACAATTTTCTCCTTTCTTACATGTTTTAATAAGCAGTAACATTATTAACAATGCTGACATTTAAACTACTATTACTGGCATCTGAGTTAGCACTGATAGAAAAGAATAGGGCAGTTCACACCTCAAAGTTTCATTTCAGGCTCTCTGCAAATTCAGGCAGAGATCCCTGCATTTGTTACAAAAATGTCTCATTTTGTAGGTTTTCTTAGCAACCAGAACAGCCAGAAACTAACTTTATTTGTTTTTAAGGACTATGAAATCTGGGACTGAAAATGAAATATGAGACTTGGGAGTACAATTGAGAGGTCAGTCCATACTCCCTCATCTCCAGCTAGTACTTCTCAAATCTACAAGGGTACATGCAAAACACTTTGGAAACACTGTATTAAAGGAAATATAATTTTATTTTAACATTGTGTGCATATTTTAATTATTATTTTTTATTGATCTTGTAGAAATGGAAGGGTAAATTTAAGATTAGATTTCAAACCCAATATACAAACTTCTAGCCTTTCAAATGATTGTTTGCTCTCCCCACACTTTGAAGTTGCTTGATATTAGAGTTATATCTAGAGTCCTAAGTATAATAATGAACTTTTGTTCTGGTCATTTTATCTTTGCATAGATACTCTGTGAGAAATTCCAGGCTCCTGATTGTTTAAAATGAAAACATACAGAGATTCCCTTTAACTTGTGGCTCAGAGTGTGAAATGGATGGTTGTCTCCACCTCAGCTCATCAAATGAGGAGAGTGTTGCATGTAACAACAGAAAGCAGTTTACCCAACACCTCATGGAAAAGGATGGAGTTCCAACAGATAAGAAATGCAGTTTCTCAAAAATTCACCTGCTAACAGAAAGCAGTGATGTCTTGCTTCTTCCCGCTCTTTGCCAGCCAGCAGAAACCAATGTGTTTTATATGAGTCATGGATTGAATAACACTGCCCTTTGTACATTTTTACAAAGTATGTATTAAAGTGAACTTTCAAAATAAAAATATTGAGTTTGAAAATATGAAATTCATTCCATTTTCAAAATGGTTATTAGAAGCATTTGGCACTGAAGGAAACCTCTCCACCTTACTCTGCATGGTCTCTCACTTACCATTTTAAATGATACTTCTCAACAGGAGATAAAGTTTAATGATATATTGTGGGACAAAAGGGAATGATGACCCTATTTTAATACATGAAAAAACAGATGTTGTTCAAAGCCGCTGGAAGGTGAACTCAATTATTGTTAGAAAATGTTCAATCATTTTAACAATGGTATACCTACGTAATCAACCACTGAATGGCTGTAGCAATTATGTACTGTGGCTCATCTCAATCACAGACAGATTTAGGAAACAACAGGCCAGCCTAAAAGGTCTTCCCTGATGCAACAGGCTAAGAAGTAAATAGGGGCAAGCCAGGAGAAATGTCAGTGTTTCAATTCTGCCAAAAATTACAATTACAGTATTTGGCACTTTAAATAGTTGACTGCCTACAGGCCTGTATTATCATGAAATCTAACTTTTACCAGATCTGAAAAGCCTAATCAGTTTAACCTCCTCCCTCTGCTATTTTCTGGACAAGATAAAAATTAATGTTCACAAGGAAAAATATGTGCAACTCACTGTGGAAAAGCATCATCCAAATGATCATTGTTACTAAACTGAATTATTTGTTTACTATTATCCCTGTTCCCAATTCCAAGCAAATCCCATCTTCAAAAGACACATCTACAGGATGGGATAATTCCAAAGCTCTCTCTAGGTAAAATGTACACAATATTCAGTTACATACCATTTAATAATCTGTTAGTTAAAAGTAATCTCTACAATAGCCAAAATTAGTATCACTTGGAATTTCACTGAACACACACACACACACACACACACACACCCCTTCTCAAAAGTACTGTCATCACTTTTCCAAATCTATACACAGAACTCCATGATGCTGAATAACCAGCAACAACTTAAGGGACTGATGGGTGTGCTATACATATGCTACTATTTTAAGTCTATTAGATGCATAAGACTCCTTGGGGCTTAATCCCCTCCCAAAGATTAGAAATGTTCTGTTTATTTAGCATAAACTGAGTTCTTGAAGTTGCCTGTTTAAGAATAGTCAGGAACTTTCACTCCTTCAGCAAGGTATTGATAATTCCTATGAAGGGCAAAACAACCACTTACTTTCTTTTAAGCAACCAAAAGGGTCAGGGATCAGATCCAAAGAACAGAGAATCATACACATCCTCAATAAAAGTCATGTTAAATGCAATCAATAGATGACAGATCATCCGGAACATGTGGCTCTCAATCATACAGGGTGCACAGACAGTCCTGGAGCCAACTCAGAAGTCAGAGAGGCTTTAGAAAGAAAACAGCTAATCCCAAAGCCCAGAATAATACCAAGTAATGAACAATGGGCCAACTTCATGTTGGAAATAGCTAAATTTGAAAAAAAAAAACCAAAAAATTACTAGCATGAACTGTCACTTTTCCTTTTTTGTTGAAGAATTAAAAAAATCCAATTTTGTAAGTGTTCTGAGGTCAGAGCAATCTATGTTAGACAAAAATGTACTCCATCAGTAAAACTTTCTTACGGCAACTTAATTTAACGTTACTGTGAAAAACTGAGATGTAATTGAAGATTTAATCTGAAAATTAAATTTAAAAAATTAGACATCTCCTTGCTATGTTGTGATACAAATGACCCACTGTAACAAACATTTTCTCTTTCTTCCTCCTACAGTGAATGCCCTGCAGTTCCCTTACCCATATTTGCTCAGCCTCCATTACCTAGGTCTATAGCAACTTCTGTGTAGTTTTGGCAAGGTTTATGCCCTGGAAGAATACCTGTCTATTAAAAAAACTTTACTTTCACCTATTGTTTCTCTTGAGGAGTTACAATTTACCATCTCAATCTTAACTATAATTCTCTTGTACATATGCACAAATATAACAGTTGATATTAGTTCATCGGTTAAAATCTGATAATTACAACGTGAACTCAAATAACCTCAATTTCTTCTAATTGACCTCCTCACACAGAAAGGACAAAAGAGTCAAATTTGGGATTTTTCCCCCCTGTATTCAGCAGTCTGAATAAATCAAGATTCACATTTTCAGCTGAATGGAAACATAAAAATTAATTTTGTCCGGCACTACGTTACAAACATCTGTATTATACTGGATGCGTAATTAAATGATCCTGTTAAGATTGTAAATTAAATATTCCAGCATATTTCTTAATATGGATAATTAATTTTAATAGGTCTGATAAAGAGCCTGAAACTGGGAATAGGATCTCTCCCACATACAAATAGGTTCCCAGAATGAGGCAACTGTGGAGATAAGTTATTATATTAATACTGCACACGGAAGTCTTCAAAAGATATCTTAAAAGAGTTAGCTATTCTTTAGATGAAAACTGAATTTTTTACTGTTTGACATTAAGATATAGAAAAAAGTCACTAGTGAAAATGCATTAAGCATAACTAAAATAACTGACCATGATTAATACTATAACATTTATTACAAGTTTTCAATCTGAAACCAAACAATGCAAATATCTAATAGTTAAATAAAATTAGTGTGACCTACTATACATTGGGGGAGCGTCTTGTTAACCCCCACATTCTTCATCTGTATATAACTGTGATATTGCATATAAAGCATGCCATGTGAGATATCAGGAGAAAGGTTAGAATAGTGTCTTTCAGCAGATCATATCTAAATATGTGTATTGCCAATGCATTTGAAATTATAAAAATTGTGTTGTATGGTTTTCACTAAAATATGCTGTGGGTTTGGGAGGCACCCAGATTGACAAGGGAGGTAACCAACAGCAAGGTAGGTGCTGTTGAACAGACATCACCAGCCATTGTCCAGCAAGGGAGCTACAATGCAATGACTCACCTGCATGAGGCCACACCAGGAGAATTGCTCAACCTTGCCTGGAGACTCAGCAATGCCCATGAGACATGCCTGTACTTGTGTTCGACAAGCACATGGACTAAGGGTATAAAACAGAAGACAGTGGCCACATGCTTAGCCTCCCCTGCCCCCACCTATGCTGCAAGCAACAAGGACACGGAGAAGACTTAAGACTCCAACAGAGGAGACTGGCCCAGGTTTCAAGGGTGAAATCTGTGTACTATGAACTACAATATCCAGTGGGGTGAGAAAAACTGCTTATTCTAGATGTTGCCCAATCTAATAGAATTGAGAGTTTAGACTGCGTGCTTATAGATTTTATTTTATTTTGGTAACTAACTCTGACTTTTTGTCTATCACTTAAAATCTATCGTTTGTAGTCAATAAGCTTATTTTACTGTTTATCTTTACAAGTGAGTTTGCCTAAAGTGTGTGGCAAATGTGCTCAGGTTTGCAAAGGCTGGTATATATATCTACTTTCCACTGATGAAGTGGTGAACCAATTAATAAATTTGTACTGCTCATCTTGAGCAATGCAAGAGGATATATTCCTGAGGCAGTGCTAGGAGCTGGGGGGATTTTGGCTGGTGCCTTTCTCTGTGTGATTCATGAGTGGCTCAGGGAGGATTCATGTAACCTAGCTGGGGTTGGGGGGCTCTACATGCAGTTGTGCTGAGTGATCATAGCGCCTGGAAGGGCTTGCTGCTTGTCACTAGCAAGGCATTGAGACACAGCCCAGACTGGAAAGAGTTAAGGGGGCACAGCAGTCTCACAGTCCCTGGGTGCACCTCGGGGATCCTGTCATAATTAGTTTGTATCTAGAAGAGATACATGGACCTGACGTTTTAAGTGTCACATCCAAGACACTTATCATACTTAGAGCAATGTTTCCCAACTGGTGTGCCGAGGCACACTGGTGTGCCGTCACATCCGAACAGATGTTCTGCGGAATTTTTTGAAAAACTGCAAGTGAGAACAAAGGGGGGGGGGGGGAAGCTGCCTCACTGCCCCAGCTCCTCCCGGGGCAGAGCAATCAGAGCTCAATCTCCCTCTCTTCCCCCCTCCCCTCCTGTGTGAGCAACGGGTCGCCTCCTCTGCCCCTCCCCTATCCACTGTCAGCCGCCAGCCAGAATGAGGATGAGCCCCTGGAGCTCAAGGTGTGCAATGGCAGAGAAAAGGTTGGGAACCACTGACTTAGAGGAAACGGAAAAGGAGCTGAGACTGCAAGTTTAAATTTCAAAAAGAAATAATTTTTGATTGCTAACTTGAGCTAGTGAACAGATTTACTTTTAACTTTCCTGAA
Organism: Chrysemys picta bellii; assembly: GCF_011386835.1. Taxonomy (NCBI): domain Eukaryota; kingdom Metazoa; phylum Chordata; order Testudines; family Emydidae; genus Chrysemys; species Chrysemys picta. The sequence goes on along the minus strand of NC_088798.1, from coordinate 36,123,359 downwards.
AATTCTATCTTAAGTCTAGGAAGGGGTGTTGACACCAAGCTCAGTAGTGAAATACCGAACATACAAGAAAATGGATTTATCCTCCTCTACCATTTCAAATCTCATTGCAGACTTCATTATGGAGTCACTACAGTCACCTCTTTAATGTACACACACACTTTTTAGAGCAACTTGACATTTCAGGTTGCCACATTTTGGGGAAAACGTTAGGGACACTTAGTCATGGTCACACAAACACTTCAGCTAAATCAGTCCATTAAATAATGTGTATATTTACCAATATTGTGCATATAACTATAAACTTCACCTTAAAAAAATGTATATAGATTTAGCACTGCTACAAGTTTCCAGCCCTGTTAAATGAAGTTCTCCGCTTATCTATAGCGCAGTGGCAGGGTAAGCGTCTCATATACATTGCCCTGCTAACATGCCTCAATCTGATCTGGAGCTACTTTCTTTACAGGTAAATAGCTGCCCCTGCAGTTCCTGGCTTATCTGAATCTGTCAGTAAAAAGCACGATGTTGAGTTTATGATTTAGGAGTTGGAACACAGAGTCACACAACATCCATTATACAGTAACTTTCAGTCCCTACAGAGCCACGCTGGATTCAAACTGGTGATCTTCACAGACCATTAGCAATATGTCAAGGCATCCACTTGTAATCACAACAGAGCCTATATAACTACTGTACCAACAACTGGGAATTTTGTTTAAAAAGACTATTTTTTACAGTTATAGTTTTACCTTTCACCCAGATTTTTGAATAAAAGATGCTGTCTAAAGTTAAACTGTCAGCAGCAACTGTGAAATAAGGAAGGTCCAGTATGTCTGAAGAATAATTTTAATTCTAACTTTTAAGATCAGCTTTGCACTGCAGTTATTTTTGAAAATTTCAAGCTACTTTATGAGACTTTTAAGCTACCTTTTTGTTTTGTAGAATGACTGTCTGCCCCTTTATTTCCAAAATAAAATAAACTAATTGTGGGACTTTCCAAGCCAACATTTACTGTAATGGGAAAGCTCTTCATTTGCATAAAGTTGACCCAATCAATCCTCACTGGGTGATGTCAGTGAATACAGAGTGACAGTGCCACATTCTGACTTGCCAAAGAACTTCTAAGGATAGGTTTTTGTGAGGAGGAGCCAGCCAGGCAGTCATCTTTAAGACCTGGAAGAAAAGGAGACTATATTGCTTTTGGCTATATGATGCCAGTCCATGCTGGCCAAGAAGACCTATGCTTTCTACATTCCCTGCCTGGCAACCAACCAAGGGGCAGGAGTCCAATAACTTGTAAAAATCTAAGACTTGATAGCCACGAGGAATCAGCTTCTAATATTTCCCATCAACATTAACAAGCTGTGTTGAAAATGTTACCAGCTAATCATTATTAGCTTTCTGAAGATGCACGAAACCATAACAATGTAAATCATCTTCTATAAGTTTCACACATGTTTTGATTTTATTTTTTCCAGCAGGACAACACTCCTAGGTGGTCTGGTGTTCTCTCCTTATTAGGCACAGTTAAGTAAGAGTGTGTGTGATTATTTGTAAACCCACATAGGGGCAACTCCTAAAGTCAGCCACAGAAACAAAAATTAAATTAAGTACCTTTTCTAATTAAAAAAACAAAAAAAAAACCTAATCTCACGTAAATTTTATGGATTAAGATTATGTGCTTAAATCCTGATGAACTGTTCTCTTTACCTTAATTGTTTTATGTTTAACATGGAAGTGAATTGATCTTCATGGTGTGAGTCTTTTGACAAACATAAAATCATATACAATGGGACTGAGAGTGGAAATGCCCTCCTATTTTGTGACTGACAGCTAAACAAAGACTGCCATTTTACAAGATTAAAAGAGTTACAAGCAATTGTTATCCTATTTGGCACTGTTTAATTAGATTATTTGATTTGTTTAATATTACATAATTGTGATTATTCATTTTAGTTCATTAATAAACTATATATGATAGGAAAATTGTGTCTGATTGAGCAATTTACCAGATGTCGAGATAACAAGAACAGAAAAATCCAAGGCACAGATAATCCACCTAGTTGTGATGCACAGAATCTATCCTTCTACTGTTTCCAAATAAATGCTAATCAGAGGGGATCCCCTGGATATATTTCAAACACAAAATATGTTAAGAATATTAAGATTGCAAAGTCAGGCACTCAAAGATGGGAAATGCCAAAATTAAGGTTACCTATGTAACCTTAATTCTGCTCTCTTGAGAATATGCATTATGATAGTATGCAATCAAATAATCAGAGACTATTTTTCGCAGCATGTATCACAAACAGGGTTTGACGCCACACCTTCAGATTCATAGGATAGATTTCTACCAATTGCTCTAAAGAAATAACTGGCAGTGGGTTTGTAGACCAGCTACTAGAAGACATAGATGGCCAGCAATTTATACAACTGTTTAGACAGGAGTGGAATGTTGGATATATCAGAATTCCTGGCTCAAGGAGGTAAATGTCTACCAGTTAAGCCAAACACATAGATTTTTACACACACATTGACATAAAAGCTGTAAGTCTATATTTTTATCTATATTTTGTGTAGTACTTAGCGGGTAAGGATTTTGGTAGTGAGTAACAGTGGGTATGTTAATGTTATAGTGAATTGGAAATTGATTCTCTGAATATGATATAGTACTATTAATATAGGAATTTTGAACTTTAAATATATTTTTACAATGTTATGGATCAAAATTAAGGTTGGGTGCACAATATAAGTTAGGTGGGATAAAGATGAGTTAACTAAAGTAGTAAATCCCTTAACTATTCATTTCCACATTTACTGTTTAGGATTTTGTCTTCTGCAGTTATATAAGGTTTCATAAACAAAGTTACAATTCTTGATGTTTTAGCTAGATTCCATTGAAAACACACTTTCAAGCATAAAGCTTATTTTTAAACCATTTTTGCTTGTGAGCTTAATGTATGCACATATATGCACAAGCACATCTGTATGATAATCAAACGTCAATTTACATTACTACATAATGATAAACTGGCCAATATATCACCAAAACGTAGGATGGGTAGTAATTTTTTTAAACTTCCAGCAGATACTATTAAAAATTACTATTTGTGAACTTAGTTACTCAAGTACCTGTATTTATAACATTTTATTGTTAACCACTGTCAGTTTAGCTATGGCTTTATAAAAACAGGACATATAAATTCATTCATCAATTTATAACAATGCACCATTAGCACTGTTAAACCGTATTTTAAGATATACATGATTATTTGTATGTCACATTGCTAAATGTTTTGTGACTGCAATTAAATATCTATCAAAGCATATCTCTAATTAGACAGAGTTAAAAGTTACCACAGACACTGGATTGTTAATTCCCCAAATTTTAGTGGGTTTAATGGAGCAGCAGCAGTCACTGCTACAGTTAAAGTTGGATAACTGTTTCCATTCTGACAGGTTTCAGAGTAGTAGCCGTGTTAGTCTGTATCCACAAAAAGGAGTACTTGTGGCACCTTAGAGACTAACAAATTTTTTTGAGCATAAGCTATCGTGGGCTACAGGCCACTTCATCAGATGCATAGAATGGAACATATAGTGAGGGGATATATATACACATACAGAGAACATGAAAAGGTGGGAGTTGTCCTACCAACTCTAAGAGGCTAATTAATTGAGAGAAAAAACTTTTGTAGTGATAATCAAGATAGCCCATTACAGACAGTTTGACAAGAGGTGTGAGAATACTTAACATGGGGAAATAGATTAAATGTGTGTAATGGCTCAGTCATTCCCAGTCTCTATTTAAGCCTAAATTGATGGTGTCTAATTTGCATACTACTTCAAGTTCAGCAGTTTCTCCTTGGAGTCTGTTTTTGTTTTGTTTTGTTTTCCATTCTAATCCCTTGTTTCCAGTCACTCAACTTTCAGGAACTTTAACCCCATCAGGCTGAAATGTTCCATTCTTTGTGTCTGCCGACCTTTTTTTTTTTTCCGGGGGGGGGGGGGAGGGAGGGGAGGGAAGAAAAGAAGAGAGAGAGAGAGAAGATTTTGCAGATTTCAGGAAATACAGTTTGGCTGTTTCCAAGTACAAGGAACTAGAAAACAAACATACTTTTCCATACATAAAAATATTCCTGCAATTTTTATTGAGCAGTCCTACAGTTGAAAGGAATAAAGTTTCAGAAGATTAAATTTGGCACAGAAATAGCACACCAGAGAAGAGATGCATGTTTCCTTGTTCTATAGAAAATAAATGTGTTTTATAGTTAAACCTTAGAATGAGTAAGAGCAATTTTTTATCACCGTATGCAAAGTACATAGTTAAGAAAGTATTTATTGGGCATGCAACATTTGCCTTCTTAGTTGACTAGTGAAAAGCACAGGGAAGCATATTGTTAGAGACACCAGTTTAAGACCAGTTAGCGCAGGACTTATGACCTAGACGACATTGGTGCCCTGCAGAATACCCAGAATTGAGGTAAAATTCTAATATTCCTTGTTTCCATTCTGGTCCATTTCATAGAGTATCAGAGTCCCATTTAACATCTCTTTGCTTGGAATACTTTTCAGTGAGTCAATATCTGCCATACATCAATATAAAAGGGATGAATTCATAAACACTGGAAGGAGGGCTCATGCTCTCCAAAGACTTCTGACCCTAACTAGTTTAAAATAGGAAACAAGAATGGAATTTTACATCAGCTTCAGAATTGATGAAGGACAACATTTATTCCAATAGTTTTTATCTGTGATTTTGATGGTGCAGCTCTCAGCTGTAGGTGTAAATGATGTCATCAACTATTGCTAGAAAAACTCTGAGCCCTGACCTTTAATCTTAAGCAAAGACAAAACTGCTTTCCAGAATACGTAGTGGTTGTTAGTTCTTGTCTTCACCTTTAAAACAATCTATTCTAGCATCTAGGATTTTCGTCTCAAATGTTATTTATGGACTTTTCATGCAAAGGATTCACAAATCACTCATAAAAACTAATTCTGATATAGATACATATAGCTTAAGTGAAATACAAACACTTCTGGGGTTGACGTTTGCACCCTAACACCACATAGCTTTGAGGAAATGCAAGGGTGCAGAAGTAGGTGTAAAAGTATTGATACCAGAAATAACATGGAATAAAGAGATCTGGACCTCTGGACAATTGAGGATGTTTGATTTGAAGTCTATTTTGGTAAAGGTCTGTGTACTTTGGAAGCCAAGTACTCCAAATCCTCTTGTATGTTCTGGTTGCAGAATGTTTACCACTGTTTAACAGAGTTGTTTCCGGCTCCGTTCTCTTAAATTCTAAACTATTAGTTTCAACCTGCCAAGGTCAGAATGAAATGTTGAAGTTTTCCCACAAACATGTCTTCATGATCGTGGGTGACGATGGCCTGTAAGACCAATAATGATGCAATAAGAATTACAGATTCTTTACCTCGTTTTATTTTGCAAGTCACCCAGACAATATGAAAAAAATGGGAGAAAAGTTTGATATACAGAAATCCTTAAAGGAAAGAGAAGGTGTCTATCTTTCATATCATTCACCGTCTATTTGAAGAGAATTATGATTGGAATTTTCAAAAGAGACCAGGGGGATTTGATGCTCAAGTCTCACTGAATTAAATGGGAGCTGGATGCCTAATTCCCTTGGGTTCCTTTGAAAATCCCAATCTAAAAACTTAGACAAGTTTAAGTGACAAAAAATCTGATCTCTTGCTTCTTGTTGTGCAATTATTTATTATTTTTACAAAAATGTTTTTAAGTGCTTTACAAGGTATAGGACGAAAGGGGAAAGAAAGGAGAGAGAAAGCTTTAAAAAACAACAAAAAAAGTCTTCATTGTGAATCACTGTTGGGGTAGAACTAATGGTAGGTGGACTCTGGGCTGCGTGAAGGTAAGTTGCTTTCAGGTGCATTTTCACCAACAGGTCACATCCTGGTTACAGAAATGTAAATTGCTCTCTTCCTTCTCTTCTTCTACGAAGACATCAGCTTGGACAGTATAATGGAATCTGATGACAGAAGTGACAAGGTCATAAATACACCTTGTTTCCCAGGAATAGTAGAAAATGAAGACCAGGACAAATCAGAAAGAGAAGTTCTTGAGAACTACACAGTGCAAAAGAGGGAGGGAGAGCCATTTCTCGAGTGTGTTATGGAGTAGCTACTGTTCCAAATCATGCTTCCTTTACAAATAGAGTGATCAAGGATTATATCCTCTCTTTATAAGGGCTTCACAGTCATGCTGCTTTGAGTGTGATAGCAGAACTCTGATTCATGTCAATACTATTACATATATATAAATTCAATGGCAGAGAGGCCAGAAGAAAGATTAGAGGTGAACCTATTAGTCTATTGACCTATAATACATTTTTAAATGACATTTCGAACCTTATGCCTTATGACCTGGTCAAGAATTTGAATAAGAAAAATGCTTGGTTTCCCTTTTAGGCTTAATTACGCCTTAGTTGATCATTTACATTATGAGTGGTTGAAGAAGAATCTGTACTGACCTCTCGCTTGCAAAGCTGGAAAAATATTCCCTGGCTCTGGATACAGCTGGAAGGATTGTCCATTAGATCTCACCAGACAAGATGTGGGAGTTAGTCAATATTTTCTATTCAGAGGCTTATGTCTCATAAGAGAGATGGACTGAGGAAACAGGTTATGTTTTGATGAATTCCTGAAAGTTTTCTCCAAGATATTTTCAAGACTACCCATTGAAAATGACATAATTATATTACTGCATTCAGGAGCATCTTTGTTAGGGATTCTTATATTTCTTTTAGAGTTTCCTCCTCTTTTTCCAATATTTACTATTACCATTAGAATGGGCAACGGATCTGGGCATCATAGAAGAGCTCAGGTTAAGATTATTTAGTTCATTGAAACTTGTAGCTAGTTTGGCTGTAAAATAAAAGCATGGGCTAAGATTTTTCAAAAGTGACAGTGATTCTGAATAGCTACCTTGAGACACCTTGAAAGGCTCTGATTTTCTCAAAGTACCAAACCCCATTTCTCTGAAAATTGAGCTCTATTAGGTGTTTTAAGTTGGATACTCAAATCACATTTTAAAATCTTGACCATAGTTTTTTTAAAGCCCAATAGTATGGTAAATGAATATTTTTTCAACAAAAATCTTGAGTTCATTTGTTCCATTTGAGTACAGTGAAGTCCTTCACAACCAACTGGTGGCCCTTGTAAGAGCCTGGGGGAAAGGATCAATTTGAGAAGAAAGTAACATTTCCATTTTGCAGTCAATTTAAACTAATTTAGTTCTCTCAAATTTGTGTTTTAATATTGGCTCATTTGAAAAGTGACATTAACTGTAATGTAGCAGTAAAACTTGACAGTAATATAGCTTTTTTGTTTAGAATCTTCTTTGATTAAATAAAATGGCTTTAGTCCTGATGCACAGAAAGTTTGGGAGCAGGGGATAAGGAATCATAGTTTTTTCCCAGAAGATGGAAAAGACTGTAAGAAAAGATGGCAAGTCAGGACACTTTCTAACTCAAGCATACTATTATTGTGTCCAAGGATACCTAGAAATGAAATAGGGATATCCTCCAGAAGCAAAAAGGAAACTAGGAGAGCTGGGTAAAGCACTGGTGTTCAGAAACCTTCCTTTAATCTAAAAATAATTTATAGGCTCTCTGTAGTGGTTTTAAAGCTATGCCACAGTCATTAGCACTCAGGGAGGAAAGTGCTACCTTTTACTGCAGGATTACTGCTGATACGGTCCACTGGTAATAGGAGCTACTAGACCAAGCTGCTGCACCGCTGTGGAGAATTCACCTACCACAGTAAAGTGGTGAGCTAAGTCTTCTGATTACAACTATTTAGATCACCCACTAACAGACTAGAGGTATGAACTAAACCACTCTGCCACCAGAATGAAAGACCTAAGTGGTAGGTGTGCCAAAACAGCAGGCTGAGCAAAGCTCCTTTGACAGATACACTCTGAAATAGTTGTAAGGAAGTTATAAAAGAAAGGAGAACAAGTTTCAATTACTGAAAAGCCAATTTATTTGGAGTCCCCAGCAGTTTGACAAAGGAACACTAACACACGCTGCATTGAAGTGCTGCTGTGAGCCTAAAGCTGCTTCCATACTAAGGCAGTGAACTAGGATCAGAATCTAGTGCTGTGGCAGTTTAGCTGAGGAGTTATTAGAATTTTAATTATTCATAAAGTTACTCCACTACTGTGAAATGAGCAGGCTACTCCAGCAGGGATGCCCAGACATGTGGATGCCTACACATGACAAAGTTAAATTCCTACAGCAGTTCCTGTTAGCCATTATTTGCTCTGTATCACTACTTAATTTGAAGAGAATTGTATAACTCATTCCATATTAAAAAGAGTAATTTCTTTCATGTCCCATCCAGTTCCCCAGCCTTAAGAATTGTTTCATCATCCGTAAATTTCCATTAACTTAATTGGTTTACTCGTTCAAATATTTTTTGAGTCTTTCAATGTAGATACAGGGTTGTTAAAGTCTGGTGCATGCCAACAATTTATTCTTGTACAATAGGATGGAATCTACTTTTACTATTTTAATTTTACTATTTCCCCCTTGTAAACAGGAAAAGATTCTGAGATATAATGTTAGATTTCTCCTTTGAAACACTTACCAGTAACTACCATGCTGCTCATGTTAGAGTTCGGACTATTGAGTACACTGCCTGAAAGAAGTTCGTCAGATCCTCTCTAAAAAGAAAGAGACAATAAGAGTTTTTTTCCCCTCTATTTTTGTCATCTTTAATGTTGATATTAAAAATATCAGTTTGACAGGGCAAACCCCTTCAGAGAGCTTTAAATGAACATTACATAAGATTTGGCAGATTCTCCCTTTTCAAAAAAGTGACAGTAAATAAAAAAATAAAATCTAGACAATACAGTATATTTACATAGCATCTCTCAAATCAAATAATTCCATACACACAATCACTTCATCCACAGCTGAAATGCAACCTCCTGGGACCACAAGAGCTGTCCAACAGTACACGCCTTACGAAATATTTTAGAATAGGAAGTTAATATTTTATCCACTGAAACTAAATGGGGAATTCAGGCAAATACTGAAATTAGAATTTGACTAAAGTGCTAGGGCTAGCACTCCTATTAGAAAAAGTTAAAAGCAGACTGTTGTGTTTTGCACTTCTTTATAATACACCTCTACCCCGATATAACACGAATACTGATATAACACGAATACTGATATAACACGAATACTGATATAACACGGTAAAGCAGTGCTGGGGGGGGGGAGGGCTGTGTAGATCAAAGCAAGTTCGATATAACGCGGTTTCACCTATAACGCGGTAAGATTTTTTGGCTCCCAAGGACAGTGTTACATCGAGGTAGAGGTGTGTATATAGGAACGTTGAAAACAATTATTTTTTTTGTTGGAGGATGGATTTCTTTTCGGTTTAAGCGTCATAAAAATATGAAGAACATCACGTCTATTCTTTCTGAGTCTTCTTTTTGGATGATTTCAATGTGGAATGCAGATACCAGAGGAGATTTGGTGTTGAATCCTTTTCCCCAAAGTGTTTGAGTTAAATAGGTATAAAAAGTAAGTCTGAAGCAATCTAAATACTTAAAAAAATATACTTCCCCTCTCAGTGATCAGGTTTCATTTCCTTCCAGGATAGAAAAAAACATCCAGATGCCCAATGTAAAACCTGTAGGATTTTTTGTTTGTGTATTTTTTTAAATCTTTTAGGCCTTCCTCATAAGTCAAAATGAATTAAAACGGGTATAAACCTCCCCTCCTTTGCATGTCATCATTAATAGGCTACTGGATTTTTTATGTCCAAAAGAGGTTAGGACCTCAGTTTTGTGTCTTAATTCAAAGGTATCTCCAATAGCACCAATGCCCTCAGCACTAACCCAGGCCATTGGGTCATTACTGAAAAGGATGAGTGCCAGTTACTGAATCACCAAATATTACTTTGCATGGAATCTGTTTCCATTCTGAGTACTGACCACAAACTGCTTTACTTACAAAGTCTTTATAATAATCAAGATGTTTCAGACTGTACTGTCCTTGAGGCAGGTATGATCTATCTCTGTTTGAAAAGCATCCTGTACTAAACTAATCTGAGGATATCACAATACTAAGTGGTATGCTTATACCAGGATGCATATAATCAAGCCCAAACTGTAATATTAGTGTATATATTCTATATACACACACGCATAGGAATATGAAGAGGAATATTAGAATATATAACACATTCTGAAGTATCCCATATCTAAAATCCACAACATACTAGACAACACACCAAGCCGTTACAGTCACTAAGCTTATTCAGTTTTGAGCACTAGTTCTCAAAAGTTATTTAAACAGACTATTCCTGAATAATTTTAGGTTTCAAAGTAGCAACCACGTTAGTCTGTATCCGCAAAAAGAACAGGAGTACTTGTGGCACCTTAGAGACTAACAAAATAAATGTGTTAGTCTCTAAGGTGCCACAAGTACTCCTGTTTTTTTTTTTTTTAATAATTTTAGTTTGCCTCACACCCTTGTTGATTCTAGATGCTGCTCTACACATTTTGGGGTTCAAATGAGCAACATGATTTGACTTTAAATTTAATAAAAGAAAACAGCAATGAGTCTTGTCAGAGAAAACCATTTTTAATTAGATCAAAAGAATGAACTTAAAACAGACAAAATTGAAAGCCAATTCAGAGAAGCTATGGAACCTTTCCATTATTCACTCTATATGACTATTCTCAAGTACAAAGATGACTGAAATGTAGCAGATAGAACATTACAATGAGTACCTTCTTTCTCTTTGAAGATCTAAATTTCTTCCCCAATATTTGCTAAGGAGAGGATATCATAGTTTGACATCAAAATTATGGAAGTAAAATCATGGAAGACAAGATGGTTGAATATAAAAAAATACCTGCACTTCTGTGCAGTCAGCCCACCAATATATTTCCACGGAGGGATATTTTACCTCTGTTTGCAATGGACAAAAATAACTAGTGATGGCAGCTATAATAAAAAAAAAGTTATTTTTACTACTAATTAAACAGATTATAGATGGTTGTTTAAAAAAAACCCACTATGGTAGTTTCTCAAAAAAACAAAACTGTAATATAATATTACTGCATATTTAAGATTTCAGTTTGCTTGTAAGACACAGCCCTTCCCCTACATCCAAAGAGAATTCCCATGCTGCTCACTGTACTGACCTGGATATATTCAGATTCTGTTTTCATTGCTTCATTTGAGGGCAATTACCTGCTCATTCTCATGCCTGAACATAGATGACTCACAGGCCAAATCTCTATGAGTGCTGGATCTAGGCACATGCAATTTTGAGTCTAGAAGGCTTTCAAGTCCCTTGCTTCTCATGATTTTTTCTTTTTGATTTGGAAAGATGGATGCTATTTCAGTCTTGGCAAAGAAACAACTCTTAAAATCATGGAATCCTGATCTGTCTTAAGTAAAAGCCAGAACACTAACCCTACGAAGGGAAGACTCTGTACAGAACAAACAAACTACTTGATGAACTACTAGTTTACAACTTAAACATGGAGGGTATTAGATCCAGCCTCTTAAATAATCCTGACTCATGCCTGCAAATTCTGTTTTGTCCTTCCTATCTCATCCTGTCCCCCGCAACGCAGTCTTTCACCAGAATTGTGAAGAAAAATATTTAAAGTGTGGTTCTACCCAGAAAAGCAGATGTGTAAAAGTGACATTGTGAGATTCCTCATGCAGGACCAAATTTTCAAAAAGAGATTCAACTGTCAACTTAAGCCTTCAATATGTGACTCCTAAAAGCAATTTACAAACTTCAGAAGCATAAATTGCTTCATGTACTGTAAATCTGAAATATAAAAATTAAAAGAAGTGGAATGTAGGGAATGTTTAACTGTGTAATACCACTGCACAACAAATACAATCAAATCTTTTAGTTCTTTCCTAAATTACAGGACAAAACTATAGAAAAGGAGGACGAAAGTGCAGTGACTAGCCACAGTGTATAGATCTTTGCTTTAAATGTTGCAACCAATTTAGTATCCATATTATAATTCGTTTCAAAATGGTTTGTCCCAACACGTATTACTTTGAAAATGTATCTAATCTGAATGCCACAGGTTATGTTATACACCTTCCTAGTTTTATCAGGCCATTACAGTCATCAAAATCCCCTGAAGTCTAACCATGAAACCATTCAGGCTGGCAAAAAAATAAATAAATAAATAAATAAATAAATCTATTGTCAACTATTTTTCCCACATCTCCAGAATAATATATTTTAACTATAGTAGAAATCTCTTTCCACATTTAAGAAGCAAAGAATAGAAATAAGAAGCCAATTCGCAAACATTTTTAAAATCTATTACTGCACTTAAAACTTGGCAGCTACCAAGTTTTATTAATTGCCTCGTGAGGACCTGTCAAAAAAATTCTAAAAGTCTAAAAATATACACCCAAAAGTGTCTGCCCAATTTTTTATTAACTCTTAAGTAGAGAAAAATGTTTCGAAAGTCGATTCTTACACCTAATGTAACAGATTTGTTTAGGTTAAAGAAGGCTTAATAAAAGCATCACTCAAATTTGCAGTCTCCTCTGACCATGGAAATAAACAAAACACGAAGTAAATGGTGTTACTAAAAACAGTCAACAAATGAACAAAACTATCCCTCTATTTCAAACACAGTAGTAAGAGTCAGCACTATCATCTACTCTACTGTGATACAATTAATATCTAAACATTTTTTAATTACAATCTGGTGAAGGGGATATAATAATTAAAAAAGACATTCTGTTAACTCTTGGGAGAGATTTTGATTTACCGATGATACGTATCTATTTTAAGTAGAGGATAGGACACTTTTTTTCTGTGATGAAAGAAAGCAGAAAAAATGTTAAATGGTAGTTTTAGTTACATTGTACATTTACCACAGTTAGTCTCAGCCTAGGGGCATATGTCAAGCCATGAGCATAACACCACTGACAGGGTATGTTTACATTGCAATAAAAGACCCACAGCAGAGCCACAGCTGGCCTGAGTCAATTGACCGGGCTCTGAGACTTGGTGCCACAGGATTTTTACTGAAGTGTAGATGTACCCTTAGCATCTAACAGCATCTGTAGGCAACTGAAAACTATCAGTGTGATGGAGGAGTAGCAGCATTCAAAAACAAGTGTTCAAAATAATCAGTGACTACCATTCCAGTAGCTTGAGTCATTCTTCTTCAGGTTATGTTTCTTGCAAATCCAAAATATAAAGTGTCTTCAGGCATTTAAAAAAAACATTGTCTCCAGGGATGAAAATACTAAGAGTTTGAGTTAGTATATTGGGGGGGGAAGGAGAGGGCACAGAACAATAAGCACTCATTTACAGATTTCAATTTGCATGAGAGATAGATATGAATTTAATTAATATTCTGTTGTCACATGATGAATTTTTAGTGAAATACAGCATGCGTATATTTAGTTTATGCTTATTTAGTGAAGAGGAAGTGCATTTATGTATAGACATCTTACCTTACACACTGACCTCAAACAGCAATATCCACAATCTGCTCCAAAAATAACTAACAGAAGCAAACTCACTTTGTACAGCAACATAGAATCACTAGACTCCCCAAGGCCAGGGCCCCAAGAGTATGAGTTACATCTGTACACATTCTCATCCTACCTACAGTCCAAAAGAAATTCCATGCAGGTTCACAGGTATGCTACAAAAATCCCCAGTTTCATCTCTGCCACAGCACCATATAGACAAAAGACTGGTCTACACACCGTTTTTTACTGGTTTAAATACAATTTAGTTAAATCAGGACAAGAACTGTGCGTAGACCAGCCCAACAACTCCGTATTCCACCAACAAGTGGTAACTCATTGCTGTAATTTGTGTTTAAAGTTCACTTGTCTTTCTGTAACTAATTGGACATTACATACATACGTATCCTCGTTTGTCCTATAAGTCCTCTCCCTCTTCCTCACTTCTCACCTCAGTTCCCTGTAAGCTGCACGGCCGCGCAGCAGCGTATTTAGTGCAGGTGCTCAAGGAACCCACCCGGGGACCTGCCGTGACTGGTGGAGGGGCGTCCCTTCCCCGGCCCCCAACTAGCCTGGCCCACAATCCGGTGCAGCAAGGACGCAGGGCGCCCCTCCTCTGGCCCCAACTCTGCTGTGGCACGGCACGGGCCAGCCTCAAGCATGGCCAGAGTGGCCCAGACCCATGGTAACTTGCTTTGAGCCAGCAGCCTTATAAAAAGGCAGCCAGTTGCCAACCTAGTGAACAGAGGAGAAGCAAACAGAGAAGTTCACCTAGGGATAGAGCCCACAGAGTTTTTGCCTTTCAGACTTCTGGAAACAGTAAATACCAGGGTGGATAAAAATCAATTATTTAAATAAATAAATAAAGGATTTTTTTTTTAAATTTAAAATTAGATTCTTGATAAGATGCTTTTTGGGGAAAAAAGCTATCTAAAGACAATTTTAATTAAGATAATTTTGAGCTATAATGTATCTCCTCATGGAATAGAGATTATAAATTCTGTAGTATGAGACAATATAGTCATGTAATGTTTAAGAAAAGTTTTGTAAATGAGTTCCAACAGTTCATGGATTAAGGACTCAATTTTATGAGGTTCCAGGGGCTTCTGTATAGATTATTTAGGTTAATCTTTCTATCTACCCAATGGGACTCAGTGCTCAATCTAGAAGATACCATTAGAGATCCTTAGTTTTGCAGTTCTCAAACTGGATTTGTGTCACCAGAGATAACACGCTTGTTAACAGCAAAGATATTTTAAATAAATAAATAAATAATATATAGAGGTGAGAAAGAACAGACCTCAACCCTATTGTCCCTCTGCAAATTTGTGTACACAGAGTTAATCCCTCACCTCTCTTTAAACATGCAAAGTTTCAAAAAGTTCTGCCCCCAACAGTGAATAGATCTGGACAAGGGGAAGAAGTCTGGAGATAAATGTGAGAAGGGAGGGACAGGCAGTAGAAACAAAAGTGAAACTGTTTGAGCAGCATATTCCAGAAGTCTTGTGGTCTTTCTGAGTGTAGCCTTCATTGATTTGAGATCTACTATACCATTCTCTCACTAGAAGGGAAAACCTATAAAGGCAGCAGGCCGTAAGAGAGACCCAGTTTGGAAATATTTTAATGAAGTTCCTCTACCTGTGGGTAAGACAGGCATGCATGCAAAATGCAAACAGTGCAACAAAAAAATGCAAGGCCTGATTACCCGAATGAAACAACATCATGAGAAGTGTTCCTTCTCAGGAGAAAGTTACGTTGAAGATGATGAAAGGAACATGTCTGAACACGCAGGGTCTTCAGGTTGGTAAACTTTTTTATTTCATACTTCCTTCTTAAAGACTGCTTGTCTTCCTTCTGAACTATTCTTGAATTCTCATGTTTGAGGAAAAAAATATAGTTGTTTCTCTATCGTACTATCATTTTAGATGCAGTTGTGATAAAAAAATAGCTGAAATAGGCAGAACTTCCTTTTACAATTTCACCTTTAAAGTAGTACTGAGTGTCAGTGAATGCAATGAGTAATACTAAATGAGCAGTATGGTACTGCATTGTCTTATTTTGTTTAGGAGAAACCATCCTCAACATGCAGGATTCTGAAGACTATCCGCCTTCAAGATCACCATCATTTTCTATAGTTTCAGAATTATCTGCCAATGACAGTGTTTCAGTCACATCATGTATGTCACATAGCCACAGTATATCACCTGTAGCAAAAAGAAAAAAAAAATTCCATCATCCAGAAACAACCATAGATAAGTTTGTGATAAGAACCAGCAGATTACAAAAAGAGGTAATTGATGAATAAATTGCCCGGTTTGTTTATGCAACAAACTCTCCTTTCCATATGATTGAGAACCCACACTTCATTAACATGGTTCAGTCATTAAGACCAGGATACAGTCCACCCAACAGAGCAGATGTCGCAGGCAAATTGCTGGATAAAGTGTATGAAAGAGAAATTGAGCAGTGTGCAAAAGGTCTAGAGAAATTGTTAACCTGAGTCTTGATGGGTAGAGCAATGTCCACAATGATCCTGTTGTATGTGCTTGTGTGACAACAGAAGAAGGGAATGTCTTCCTTACAGAAACAATTGATCCCTCAGGAAATGCACATAGAGCAGAATACTTACAACAAGTAGCAGTAAAAGCTATAACAAACTGTAGAAAAAAATGCAAATGTCTAGTACGCAACTTGGTCACAGACAATGCTGCAAATGTATCCAAGATGAGAAGAAATTATTTAGAAGAGAGTCCCAAACTAATAACATACAGTTGCAGTGCTCATTTGATGCACCTCCTAGTCAAAGACTTCAGTATTCCAGAAATAAAGGCTAAAGTTGTTGAAATTGCAAAATACTTCCATAACAACCACTTTGCAGCAGCTGCTCTGAAAAAAGTGGGAGGAACCAACTAACTCTCCCACAAGATGTGCGATGGAACTCAGTAGTGGACTGTTTTGAGCATTATATCAAGAACTGGCCTAATCCAATGACAGTTAGTGCCATTTATTTTTTCACGATTTTGTTCACAGTCACAGCCAAAGTTCTCAACATTGGGCTTAAGAGAAATGTTGAACACATGCTGAGTATCCTGAAGCCTGTTTCTGTAGCCTTGAACAAAATGCAGGGAAATAGCTGTTTTATTGCTGACACTGTTGAAATTTGGAAGGAACTGAGTGAGATCTTAAAAAGAGAAATATGCAATGACAGTTAAATCACAAACATTAAAAAAACGAACCGAACAAGCACTATCTCCAGCTCATTTTCTTGCAAATATTCTCAATACCAGGGTCAAACCTTAACTGCTGAAAAAAAGGAGTTAGCTATCACATGAACATCCAGCAATCATCCCTCAATAATACCAACTAATAAACTTCAGAGCTAAGGGTGAACCATTCAAGAAATATATGTTTGCTGATGTTTTAAAGAAAGTCACACCAGTGAACTGGTGGAATTCACTTAAGCACTTGGATTCACAGACTGTGGAAGTGATAATCTCACTTTTAACTGCAGTAGCTTCTTCTGCTGGTGTAGAAAGAATATTTTCTTCCTTTGGACTAATTCATTCATTCCAAATTGAGAAATTGTTTTGGATTTGAAAAAGCAGGAAAGCTTGTTTTTCTTTTCCAGATTATGAACAAACAGGAAAATTAAAGTGAAGATGACTGAGTTAGCTACAGAAGCCAATATTTTAAGTCTCTCATGTTGACCTGGCTGTCATAGTCTATTTAATTTTTTTTTTAATTCATTTAACTATTTTAAACAATTTTAACAAAAAAAAAAACAAACCTGATTTTAAAAACACTTGAATGTTTAACTACATTCAAAAATTCATATGCTTATTTTGTTAAAATATTATATGTTTGTTGTTGTTTTAGTTAAACGTCTGGTGATGTTCTCCTCATAATACAGCATAGCAAGAAAAATCCTCCAAATATTAATGATTACCCTGTTGAATTTGAGATGGTTCACCTCCCAATGACTTCAAATATCTGCTTCAATTACCTTTGGTAAAATGAAATAACCAAACAATCATTCATTTTCTGATATAGCTGTAAAACTAACCTAAAAAGTTTTCAAGATAAATCACTTAAAAATGTATAGTATGTACCTTCTAAAAATGAAACCTACATCTATCTCTGAGTTGTGAAGAATATGTATTAAGGTTATAACAACCAACAAGAATCCACTTTTATGTAGAAATCCATGATTAGTCAGGAAGACTCGATTTAGTGATTTAAATCAAATCCACCCTGGTAAATACATCATCTGAAGAGGCTTGTGATACATTACAAGGAAAAAAAATATGGATAGTGAGAGATCAGCTGCACAGGATGTGTCATATTTATCTTTCTCGCAGAGGATAGAAGCGACTTCATCTGCACAAAGTGCAAGCTGATCTCCATGCTGCAAGAAAAGGTTAAAGGACTGGAGGCCAAAGTATCAACCCTGCATTGCATCGGAGAAAATGAAGACTTCCTGGACAGAAGTCAAGATTTGATACTGCAGGCACAGAGTGCCCAAGAATCGGAGACAGAAGTGCAGGGGGGGACTGAAGAACAGGGAAGAAAACTGCCAGCGTGTGACCTCCGGAAGAAGAATGAGAGCCAATATACCCCCAACACATATAGAAGCAAACAACTGCTTTTAGGCTCTCTGCACAGGTTCTCCTGTTGAGAATGCCTTGGAAGAGTCATCTGAAGGAAGGCAGCAGGAGACCCCACTGACCAGAAGACATGGGATGCATTGTCATAGGGACAAGGGTTCCAGACCACCAGTCCCAAGAGGCGGAGAAGGGTGGGAGTGGTCAGGGACTCCCTCCTAAGCAGGACAGTCATCTATCTGCCGTCTGGGACCAGGAATCCTGTACAAGTGTGCTGCTTGCCTGGAGCTAGAATTCAGGATGTGACAGAGAGTCTTCCGAGATTCATCAAGCCCTCGGACCTCTACCCCTTCCCACTTATCCACGTGGACACCAACGATACTGCCAAGAATGACCTTGAGTGGATCACTACATGACTCTGGGAAGAAGGATAAAAGAGTTTGGGATGCAAGTAGTGTTCTCATCAATCCTCCCACCTGATGGAAAACGCCTGGGAAGGGACCATCAAACTATGAATGTAAATTCATGGCTATGCAGGTGGTAACGGTGAGAAGGTTTTGGCTTCTTTGACAGTGAGCTGATGTTCCAGGAAAGAGGATTACTGTACTGGGATGAGCTCCATCTACCAAACACTGAGAAAAGCATCTTTGGACATTGTCTGGCTAACCCGGTAAGGAGAGCTTGAAACTAGGTCTGATGGGGTATGGTGACAAAAAAATGGCCAATTCACATATAAGCTCAAGTAATGAAGTCAAGGGGAAGGGGCTAAATTCTGGAGAAGGGACTAGAAACCACAACTGCATTAAAGAGGCAAGGAGAAAAGCAACAGGACAGTCTTCAAAATATCTTCGATGTCTGTATGCCAATACAAGGAGTATGGGAATCAAGCAGGATGAACTGGAAGTCATGGTATATGTTGAAAATTATGACTTAATTGGCATTATACAGAGACTTGGTGGGACAACTCCCATGATTGGAGTACCAGCACTGAGGGATATTGCTTGTCCTGGAGGACAGGAATAGGAAAAATGGAGGTGGTGCTGCACTGTACGTCAAGAATGTATATACTTGCTCTAAGGTCCAAGAGCAAGTGAGTGGCAGACCTACTAAGAGTGTCTGGGTGAGGATAAAAATGGAAAAGAATAGTAGCGATGTTATGGTGGGCGTCTATTATAGACCACCAAATCAGGAGAAGGAAGTGGACGAGGCATTCTACAAGCAGGTAACAAGATTAGCGAAGATGAGCTAGTATTAATAATTTAACTTTCCTGATATCTGTTAGAAGACTATTTCAGCAAAGCATAATATGTCCTGCAAGTTCTTAGCATGTGTAGGGAACAACTTTCTCAATCAGAAAGTTGAAGAAACCAGGAGGGAGTTATCCATTTTGGATCTGGTGTTGACCAACAGGGATGAATCAGTTGTGAACATGAAGGTGGTCAGGAATTTGGAAGGAAGTGATCAGGATTTCATAGAATTCGAGATCCTAAGGAAAGGAGGACATAAGAACAGCAAAACAAGGACACTAGATTTCAGAAAGGCAGATTTCAACCAACTCGGAGAAATGATAGGCAAGGTGCCATGGAAAGACCAATTAGGAACAAAAGGAGTCAAAGGGGGCTGCAAGCTATCCCTATGCAGAGGAAAGATAAGAAGAGCCACAGGAGGTCAATGTGGCTGCATCAGGAACCTTTTAGCTATGTAAAAACCAAAAGGGATACATACAGGAAATGGAAGCAGGGGCATGTCACCAAGGAAGTATACATGGGAATAGTGTGAGCATATAGGGACAAAAGCCCAGGCAAAGACTGAGTTACAGCAGTCAAGAAATGAGAGAGACAACAAGAATTGGCTCTACAAATGTGTCATACAACAAAAAAAAGATCATGAATGGTGTGGGCCCACTGCTCAATGGAGAAGGTGAGTTGGTAACGGAAGATTATAGGAAGGCAGAGCTGCTCAATGCCTACTTTGTTTCAGTCTTCTCACAATAACTTCATTAGTTGTCCAGTCATATTATCGTTGCCAATAAAGGGGAAGGAATGCAGATAAGGATAAGTAAATAATACATCAGATCTTCTGACTAATCTGAATGAACTCAAGTCAGCAGGGCCTGATGCTGTTCACTTCAGGGTGCTGAAGGAATTAACTGAAGAAATCTCAAAGCCACAGACAATAAAATTTGCAAACTCATAGATGACAGGAGAGGACCTGGAAGATGGGAGAAGGGCTAACGGAGTGCCCATCTTTAAAAAGGGAGAAAAGGAGGAGCTGGGGAACTACAGACCAGTCAGCCTGACCTCGATACCTGGGAAGCTACTAGAGCAATGTATAAAACATTTAATTTGTATAGTCCTGCGTGGATATAAAAAGGTGTATCTGCATCTGATCTGCAAAAATTGTCCGTGGATAGCTGGGGATTTGCAGGACTCTAAAAAGCTCTACAGGTCAGGGCGCAGCAATGACACAGGATTGCATCAAGCCCCCAACTGCCCACTCCAGAACTACTTCTCCCCAGAGACCTCCTGCCCTGCCACCCGCTCTACCCCTGCCGCACCCACTCCGAGCAGGGAGGCTACAATTCTGGGCCCTCCTATGCAGTGCCGCCCTCCCCATGGTGGGCTCAGACACCCCTATGCAGTTGCGGAGGCTCTAATGCACGCAGCTATAGCTGCCTGCTCATTTAAAGAACAACCACACCTTCAAAATGGCGCTTTGGCTCACTGCCTTCTGGGAGTTGTAGTTTACCTCCTCCTTACGAGCAAGCTGACGACTACAACTCCCAGAATGCCCAGCACGTTGCTGTGTGATTCAGAGAGCCAAGCTGGAGTCTGCAGGCTGGGTGACAGCCATTCTGTTCGGGTGAGCGTGTGCTGCAGAGCCCTGTGCAGATACAAAATTTGTATTCACATCCAAGTTATGGTCTGCAAAAATGATCTGCAGATATCCGTGGATACAAAGCAGACAGCTTCAGATTTGCAGGGCTCTATTAATTTGTAGATACCTGGAAGATGAAGGGGT
Organism: Chrysemys picta bellii; assembly: GCF_011386835.1. Lineage (NCBI taxonomy): Eukaryota > Metazoa > Chordata > Testudines > Emydidae > Chrysemys > Chrysemys picta. The sequence continues at coordinate 36,102,208 of NC_088798.1, read as the reverse complement.
AATCACTAGCAGCCAACATGAATTTACTAAGAACAAATCATGCCAAACTAACTTGATTTCCTTCTTTGACAGGGTAACTGGTTTGGTGGATAGACGGAATGCAGTGGACATATATACATGGACATTAGCAAGGCTTTAAACACAGTTCCACATAACATTCTGGTAAGTTAGCTGAAGAAATGCAGACTCAGTGAAACTACCATTAAGCATATACATAATTGGTTAAAGGACCTGGATGTAGGATCAAATTTGCAGATGACAAAGCTGGGTGCGGAGGTTACAAACACTTTGGAGGGTAGAGCTAAAATTCAAATGGATCTTGATAAATTGGAGAACTGGGCTATAAACAACAAAATTAAATTCAACAAAGCTAAAAGTACGGTGCTACACTCAGAGAAGAAAAAACAAATGCACAAATACAGAACGGCAGATAACTGGCTTGGCAGCAGCACTGCTGAAAAAGAACTGGGAGTTGTGGTGGATCACAACCTCAACATGAATCAACAGTGTGATGCTGTTGCAAAAAAAGCAAATGCAATTTTAGGTTGCATTAACAGAGGCATAGCATGCAAGTCACAGGAGGTGATAGTACCGCTCTACTCAGCACTGGTGAGGCCTCAGCTGGAGTACTGTGTCCAATTTTGGTCACCAATGTATAGAAAGGATGTGGAGAAACTTGAAAGGATCCAGAGGTATGTGACAAAGATGATCAAAGGGCTGGAATGCAAGCCATATGAGCAAAGGCTGAAGGAACTGGGTATGTTTAGCTTGGAAAAGATGAGGCTGAGGTGGGGGGGGACATGAGAGCATTCTTCAAATATTTGAAAGGCTGTCATAAAAAAAAGATAGAGAAAGACTGTTCTCTCTTGTCACAGAGGGCAGGACAAGAGGCAATGGGTTCAAATTACAGCACAACAGATGTAGATTAAATCTCAGGAAAAACTTCCTAACTGTAATAACAGTAGGACAATAGAACGGACTGCCTATGGAGCTCGTGAAAGCTCCTTCACTGGAGGTTTTCAAAAGGAGGTTGGATAGCCACTTGTCTTGGATAGTTTAGACTCAACAAATCCTGCATCTTGGCAGCAGATTAGACTAGATGACCTTGTGGGCCCCTTATGATCTATGATTCTACGACATGTTCAATGAGATCCTGCAAACCCGTGCTGCATTGGATCATGAGCACATGGCCTGGAGGATGAACATGGCAGACAATCTGGAGAAGGAAAGAGTGGTAAAGGAGAAAACCCCAGGAGTCCCAGCAGGAAAAAGGAGAGGGAGATGTAATGGGACATAATGGGACTTCTCAGGCAGCAAACACAGATCCTGCAGACTCTGGTGGACCTGCGGGTTCAACAACCCCGGATTTGCCTCCCTCTACAGCCATTGAGAACTCAATATTGGGATCTCCCTATACCTTCTCTTCCTCCTCCACCAATATTCTACATGGCATCAAAGGACAATGATGACCTCCCTCCACTCCGCCCTGGGAGATATTAAAGACAACACAGCTTCACATATATCTACCATGGCTTTTGCAAATCAGTGTATGTGGTAGCTGAAATGGACATCAATGTTCTTTCCTCTTGAAAAGTTCAGTTCTATTAATTTAGAAAGTTTTATTAAATTTTCAATTTATTTGTTTTAAAATTGCAGTGGTTCTTTTGCACTGATTTTGTTACATAATACAATTCTATTATTTGGAACATAATTCATCTTTATTAATTCACAACATATGCTGCTGAGTGCTCAGCAATTCAGAAAGCAACCAATTACCTGTTACTGTACTGTATCACACAACTCAGAGGATCAGTCACAAAGAAAAATAATAGGTGAGCTGACAATGTTATATTCCTACATGTACAGTAATCACCACACAATTCTTACCACGCCACAAAAGAGCAGGGCCAGATAGAGAATACTACAACACCACACATTACTCCACTCACTGTTAAAATTGCCTTTCAAAGCCTCCCTGAGCTGTATAGCTCCATGTTCCTCTCTTCTAATAGCCCTGTTCAAATTCAGCGGACAGCCACTCCACCTCTGCCCTCCATGCTGGCAGAAACTTTTCCCGTTTTGCTTCACAGATATTAAGCAGGACACAGCAGGTAGCTGTGGAATATAAACATTGGGATATTTTTCTCCCTGAGGTCCAATCTTGTAAGTCGGCAACACCAGCGACCCTTCAAATGACCAAATGCACATTCAACTGTCACTCAATACCTGCTGAGCCAGTAGTTGAATCGTTCCTTGGTGCTGTAGAGGTGACCAATCTATGGCTTTCGTGAGCCAGGGGAGCAAGGGATTGGTATTTCAATATTGCCAGTGGCAATCCGTCAGTAGGGAAAGAGTCCATGCTTGGAGCTTTCTGAACAGTCCTGAGTTCTTAAAGATGTGAGTGTCGCGCACCTTCCTGGATCGGACACTGATGTTAGTGAAACATCCCAGTGATCCACCTATGCTTGCATAATCATAGAAAAGTAGCCCTTTCTATTGATGTACTCAGTGGCAACATGGTCTGGTGCCAAAATAGGAATATGCATGCCATCTATTGCTCCACAACAGTTTGGGAACCCCACAGCTGCAAAGCCATCCAGTATGTCCTGCACATTACCGAGTCACAATCCTGTACATCATGAGGCATTTAAAAGCTCTGTACACTCGCATGGCAACAGCCACCGTGGTGGATTTCCTGACTCCAAATTGATTTCAGACAGGTAACAATCTGGTGTTCCACTTGTGAGCACCACTCACTTCTTCACTGTCAGTGCAGCTCTCATTTTGGTGTCTTGTGCTGAAGGACTGAGGTAAGCTCCCTACACAGATCCAGGGACATGGCCTTGTATATCCAAAAGTTCCGCAGCCACGGCTCATCATCCCAAACTTACATTACGATGCGATCCCAGTCAGTCAGTCAGTGATTGTTTCTCAGGTCCAGAAGTGGTGCTCCACCTTCTCCATCTGTTCCATGCACACCGCCAACAACATTCAATTGATTCTTGCTATGTCCCATGACAATCTGCCCTCCAAGGAATCATTATGTCCCTCCCACCCCCAATTCAGGTCTTCTTGCGGCTCTGCAAATGCTACAGGATCGTGAACCCTGTGCTTGCAATGCTCCTGACAATAGTGCAGAACTGTGCAGGCTTCATGCTTCTGTCTGAGATGGCGGACAGCAAGGAGGGACACGTGGGTTTGTGGGATTTTGAAAAAAAGACACAAAAATTATGGGATGGAGACAGTTGTGAACTGGAACATTGACCCATGCTCCCAGTCACCCCATGCGACTCGTTTTGGTCCCATCATGCATTGCCAAAACTCCCCAAAAACTAGCGAGCGGGATAGTGTCTAGTTGCACAGTGAGACTGCCTACCCATTGTGCACTGCAATCTGCATTGACACAAGCACTCCTAGTGAATACACGCACTGCCAGCACAAGGAGCCAAGTATGCACGTGCACAAGCGATGTACTAACTGCAGCAGCTGTATGCTGATGTAACTTGAGTAAACAATTTTTTAGTGTAAACATAGCCTTAGTCTGGCTCACTTATAAGAACGGCCATACTGGATCAGACCAATCGTCTATCTAGCCCGGTATCCTGTCTTCTGACAGTGGCGAATGCCAGATGCTTCAAAAGGAATGAACAGAACAGGGCAATTATAGAGTGATTAATCCCGTCGCCCAATGCCAGTTTATGGCAGTCAGAGGCTTATGGACACCCAGAGAATGGGGTTGTGTCCCTGACCATCTTGGCTAATAGCCTTTGACGGGTCCATCCTCCATGAACGTATCTAATTGTTTTTTGAAGCCAGTTATACTTTTGGCCTTCACAACATCCCCTAGCAACAAATTCCAAAGGCTGACTGTGCGTTGTGTGAAGAAGTAGTTCCTTTTGTTTGTTTTAAACCTGCTGCCTATTAATTTCATTGGGTGACCCCTAGTTCTTGTGTTATGTGAAGGGGTAAATAACACTTCCTTATTCACTTTCTCTACACCATTCATGATTTTATAGACCTTAGTTGCCTCTTTTTTAAGACTAACAGTGCCATTCTTTTTACTCTCTCCTCATATGGAAGCTGTTCCATACCCCAATCATTTTTGTTGCCCTTCTCTGTCTTTTCCATTTCTAAGATACCTTTTTTGAAATGGGGCAATCAGAACTGTACACAATAGCTATGGGCACTCCATGGATTTATATAGTGGCATTATATTTACTGTCTTATTATCTATCCCTTTCATAATGGTTTCTAAAGTTTTTAACTTTTTTGACTGCCGTTGCACATTCAGCTGATGTTTTCAGGGAACTAATCACAATGACTCCAAGAGCTCTTTCTTGAGTGGTAACAGTTAATTTTAGACCCCACCGTTTTGTATGTATCATTGGGATTATATTTTCCAATATGTATTACTTCGCATTTATCAACACTGAATTTCATTGGCCATTTTGTTGCCCAATCTCCCAGTTTTGTGAGATTCCTTTGTAACTCTTCACAATCTGTTTTGGATTTAACTATTTTAAGTAATTTTATATCATCTTCAAACTTTTCCACCTCACTATTTACCGCTTTTTCCAGATCATTTACAAATACCTTGACCAGCACTGGTCTCAGTACAGATCTCTCAGGGACACCAATATTTACCTCTCTGAAAATGGACCATTTATTCCTATCCTTTGTTTCCCATCTTTCAGCCAGTTACTGATCCATAAGCGGACCTTCCCTCTTATCCAATGACTACTTAGCTTGTTTACGAGGCTTTAGTGAGGGACCTTGTCAAAGACTTTCTGAAAGTCCAAGTACACTATTCCACTGGTTCACCCTTGTCCACATGCTTGTTGACCCCCCCTCAAAGAATTCTAATATGTTATTGAGGCATGATTTCCCTTTACAAAAGCCAGGTTAACTCTTCCCCAACATATCACGTTCATCTATATTTCTGTTCTTCACTATAGTTTTAACCAATCTGCCTGAAGTTAGGCTTAATGGCTTGTAATTGCTTTCTTCAAAGACTAGCTCTTATTCTGTACTTTCCCTGTCTGTGCAAATAGATGCTTTTTCCCTTTAAAAACACATATCACAAAGTCTATCTTCAAGAAAAAATGGTGAGGTACATACCACTAACATTATCAAATACCCATGACTATTTCCCTGTCTATATACTACTATAGATTTCTGATCTAATTTTTGAGGCTTGTTCTCTAAAGGCTCCTCCCTTTATGATTGTTGTAGCTTGCCAATCTTGCTTAAGCTCGTGACACCACATCTTCCACAATCAGATAAACAAAATAAATATCCCCACTGAAATGTTTACATTTCATAGGCAGGTGGATAGCAGGGAATTTCACATTTATTTTAAAACATACTTCAGATAAGTGGCCTCAATTTGCTCTGAACATGTCACATCAACAGTTACACTTATCAACATGAACAACAACTTAGAATTCTAAGAATGTGATGGTCTTACAATGAAGGAAAGTGTTGCCTTTAAGTACCCAAGATGTAAAATAAAGGATCTCTAACAGAATTTGCACAATCCTTTCAAACAATGCATGATTTAACAGGAATTATTTCATTACACATGATTCAGGGCATTCCCTAAGAGACTGATACCGAAAGGGGTTAGAGTGCTGAAATTGTGCAATTTAGTTGTTTCTAGTACAGCTGGAACTTTATTTTATGGAGTGCTACTTTCAAGAGTCTACTTCAAAATGAAAGAATTTTGCTGTGTTCACTTCCATAATCCCAAATATGCTCTTCAACAAGTAATATACGCACACTAGAAAACTCTCTCATCTGTTCATAAATTGTGCACCTGTGGCAACATATTTGTCTGTATAGATCAAGGTTAGCCCTGTGCCATTGTTCCCTTCATGCTAACTACATTTTTGTCGCATCCAGCTCCTATGAAGTATTGATCTGATTCCTGAATGCAAAATTCATTTCAAGAGTGAAAGAATCAGAGGGCTAACTGAAATTAACTATATGAAAGTTCTCCAGTTATAAGACATGTACCAATGAGGAAATGGGAGTTTGGGGGTAAAAAAAACAAAAAAAAACCAGCAAACTTCTGCTCTCAGATCTGCAGGTCAAAATTTCATTCCCATATTCTGCGCCAATTATAGGTATCCAATTCTTGTTGACCTCATTTGGAGTTTTTTTGCAGGTAGGGAGAGGGGAAAATATCAGCTTTTAAGGTCATCATGCAGCAGTGGGAACAGAATGTTGCCCAAACATTATTCTGTTGGAATAATCTTTAGAATAAATTATATCACTATATTAATCTGCCATCCACGTGACTGGTCTTGATAACAGATTCTCTCATTTCTAGTCAGTTTCCAACTTAAAGTTTTCTGTTTATTAAAGCATATCTCGATGACAAAATGTCAGCTGACAATCACTTATTAAAATCTTGCAGCTCACTTCAACTCCACAAATTAACATATATCATATTAACAGGTTGCCAGTTTAGCATCAGCTAGCTTCACATCCTACCTTCACGCCAACTGCAACATCAGTGACAATGCTGTAAAGAAAACAAGAAACCTGATTTAATAGTAAGAAACATGTCTGAGTTTTCAATCCACAGATTGACTCTCAAAATAAATGATTTCCCCATAAAACTGAACTCTTAATATATTTTAATTAACTTTAGTATTTAGAAATTAAAAGCAAAGACCGACCCCTCAAAAGAGGAGAGGGGTCAACAAAAAACAAAACAGGAATGGGAGTGGGCTCAAAGGTTCAAAATAAAAGACATCCAGAAGGCACACTGAACAGAGAATCCCAGAGAGTGCCCACAGCTACAAAAGGTGGCCATGATGTCAGTGAACATACCCAAAGAAGTTCTGTCTGGATACAGGACTTAAGAAGAGAGAGGAATTAGGTCCCACAGTCAGAGAACCCACCCCATCCAGCCTCCTCCTCCTTCTAGAGTCTGACAGATATCCATTTTGGCCAGTGCCAGAAAGTCTGAAGAGGAAGTCTCTGGACTTTGTGGGACAATGGATAGAGTGAGAGACTAGGAGGATTTAAGGACAGGTGTAGTACATAAGATATCTTTCTGTTCATTCTTTAACAGTGATCCCTACAGAACAGTTCAGGGCAGAAAGTGATTAATATTATTTCTGAACTGAAAAAGATGACCACATTGAAGGCTAGCTCCTACAAATGGCACCCTACACCCATGTAGAACAACAGCACAGACATGCTCTTATGCAGATCCATTTGCAGGATCTAGCATTGGGTAGGCAGAATATAATAACCCAAAACAGAATATAGCCAGGATACCCTAATTAACACAAATATCATAAAACATTAAAAACAAAACGTGATAAGTAAAGCATGCCACTTCCATGGGTATCAATTTGTGAGTAGCACAAAGGGTTGACTTTTTAGATAGGGTTTGTAACACCAACATTATGCTGACAAGCAACCATAAAAAGACTTTAAAATCACATTACCAATAGGTTATACATTTATCACACAAACACAAGAGATTGTTTAATTGGTCTCAAAAGAGGGAGGCAAGTTAAATGAGGGCTGTAAGATGCTGCACAAGTACAAGTGTTTATGCTGACAGTAGCTATAAACACCAGCGGTGGTTCCCAGCCCCAATGAAAAGAGGGCCTTGTGTATAACTACCCACCCAAGCTCCCTGCCACGAATGAAGGCCCTTGCTGTCCCATATGGTTGACGCCTGCAAACCCTTCCTTACTTAGGCTTTTACTGCCTGTCTCCAGCATACACAAAGGCATCTTTCTACCTTAAATAAAAAAAAGCCAGGGGGCTATTAAGCAGCTATTGAAAACAAAAGAGCTTGACATCTGCCTCCTCCTGCTGCTGCTCCTCCTCCTCCTCTCTGGCCAGCTCCAAAACAAGCAGGGGTCTTGTTCAGAGCGTTTCCCCAACCCCACAAATGAGGGGGAGGGAATAAGAGGGAGGGACACCCCCACACACCATTGAGAGGGCCACAGAATGAACAGGGCGCTAAGTAAGGGCTCACGCAGCCCTAGGAGAGTCAGGAACGGACCCTCCCCAGCCCCGCATCTGAATCCGCGTTATGCAGAAGCTCCCCCCACCTCCCCCATCCTCCCTGGGCCCCAGTCGGTCTCCAGCTCCCCCACAGGGAGGATGCAGGAGCTAATCCCCGTTATTCAGTGGGGTGTGCTGGGCACCCTGCTCCTCCCAGACACCCACGGGGTGGAGAGCGAGCCCTGCTCTGCCCAGCCCCCGACGGGAAGGCAACAATAAACCGGCAGCACCCGCTCCCCCCCCCGTTACTCACCCGTCCATCGCCGAACAAGACAAAGCGCTGGCGAGCAGGGCAGGGAGCCGCGCAGGCAGCGAGCGGAGAGAGGCAACGAGAAAATGGCGGCCGGGCCCCCACGGAAACCGCCGAAGGTTGCCGAGTGCCAGGCTCTGCTCCCCATCAGATTGGGCTCCCTCGTTGTCACTGGGCATGCCCGTGCGCTGTGCGCATGCTCAGTAGCCGCAGCTACTGGCGCTTCTGCGATGCCCCTCGTCACCTGCCTGTCTGAGCCAAACTATTTCCCCGGCGGGGGGCAAAGCAGGCAAGACAAGCAGGGCGGTTTCCTAGCCTTGCTGCCCACAAGGCCCACTCCTAGGCCCATCTCCCACGTCACATTCATCTCCCAGCCCTGCTCACTGGAGGCCCGCTTTTTGGAGGGAAATTCTTTGACTGTTTCCCTCAAAGTCTGGCTCCTTTAGCTGGGGAGAGACTCCTCAGCCTGGCTGGGCCTGAGAAGAGAAACTTGCCAGATCTGATGCACAGGGACTTGGATTGGATGCCCCAGGCTTCAGCCCTGGTGCCAGGCTTCACTTGTTGCAGGAAGAGACTGTCCAAACTTGATGCTGCATCTCCTTCATTTCTGGGGCCAGAGAGGGAGTAGTTAAAGCCTTTCTCTTCTTGTAATGGAAAATTTTGTAGAGGAATTGCCAGCAGTAGTCCATCTTCTGTAGTATCCTGCCTCTGGTCCTTCAAAGGAAATTATTACCTCTCATAATGCACCTAATTGTGCAACAGTATTCCAAAGGATAGGAAAGAAATTCTTCCTATTTTAAATTGAGAACCATTAGCTTATGCCCTGAAATATGAGCAAGGAAAAGATAGACATGTTATTGCACACAATATAATAATTACAGCTAGTGCAGTTAGTCCTAGATATCAACCACTCTTACGACCCCTGATGAACAAAAAAGCAAAACCATCAAGCATGCTATAATATGTTCCCCCTCCAAGCAATTAAAGATTGCACACAATGGCTCATACTTCCCTTGGGGTTAGGGTTCCCCCTTCAAAGCTGATAACAAATATACTTTAATTGGTATTAAGATGAACATATAATTTCCTCATGGCTACAACAGTCCTGAAATGTTGTACATTGCAGGATTTGGGCCTAAATCTAAACTAGGTATATTTACACTACAAGGCCATTTAGTAGTATGTTTGGTTTCACAATGTTGCAAACTCTCTCTGTTTTAGCATGAGTCTTGCAATATTTGATATTTTACTTATATCCAAGGCTCCTGGAGATGGCTGATTATGGGAGAATCTCAGCTTTCATTTCTTTGAAAAAAAAAAAAAAGTTTCTAACCTTTGTGTTAATGGAGAAAAGCTTTAAAAACGTGAACCAAAGGTAAGATAAGGGCTCAAAAACCAGCAGGGAAATAAATAGAACTCAACATGCATTTTGTTAAAAATATTCTCATGATTTTTAAGCCAATCTCATGATTTCCCGGGTCCTACCTCATAGTTTTGGCAGGGACGTGCTGGCCACCACTTTCTGCAGCTCCCATTGGCCGGGAACGGCGAACCACGGCCACTGGAAGCTGCAGCCGGTCAATGTAAACAAACTGTCTTGCAGCCCGCAGGTTGCCCACCCCGGTCTACACTACAAAGTTAAGTTGACATAAATTGCCTTGCATCAACCTATTGATGTATGTGTCTACATTAAATTTGTCTGTGACCAGCATAAATATTCTGTTATGGTGATAGAGTAAAATCACTTCCCCAAACAGCATAGAGCCTTGTTCAACCTACTTTGATAGATGTAGTGTAAGTGTAGACACTGTATGACCAGTGTCAAACTAAACAGTCCTCCAGCCACTATCCCACAATGCCCCAGTCCCCCGACAGTGACCACTCTGCTCATGATTTAAAACTCCACAGTTGGGGGGGGGTCACATACCTTCCCCCCACCCTTTCAAAACTTTTTTTTAAATGTACTTTGCTTGTTGCCTACGTTGGTGAACATACTTAGCAGCTCACCTTTGTGATTGTGTCCACCCAACAATGACTTGTGTCCACCCAGCCACACACACAGGTAATAGATGCACTATTGCCTGGAGCAGGCAGGAAGAACTGGATTTCCTGGGCCTGTGGGGAGAAGAGGCTATGCAAGCACAGATATGGAACAGCCCTAGAAATGTGGATCTCTCTAAATAGATTGCATGGAGGATGCAGGCTGAGTACAATAAGGATCAGCAGCAATGCCCCATGAAAGTAAAGGACCTTCACTAGGAATACCACAAAGTGACAGAGGAAATCTGATGCTGCTCCACAGACCCGCCACTTTTACAATTAACTGTGCGCCATACTTCTTGGTGACCCCACCAGCACTCGAGGGACCACTATGGATACCTCAGAGGAGCCCAAGATGGAGACCACTGGCTTCAACAGCAAGGAGGAGGAGGAGCAGGAGTAGGGAAACGCAGTGGGGGGGGACTCCTACCATGCCATGAGCCAAGACCTGTTTGAAACGCCACAGAACTCTAGCCAGTCTTGTCAAGTGAGCTCAGGTGAGCCCAATGATGAAGGGGAAGGGAGCTTATGTAAGTGTGTGCAGGCAATTTTCCTTAAATTTTATTTTATTTACTTTTCCTTCCTTTTCTCCCTTCCCCATGCCATTTAAAGAGGACACCCATCCCATCCCCATATTATAAAACAAAGGGACTGTTTTTCACCATCTTATCTTGTCACTGTAAAAAGTAAATTCAAGCCAAATTCTCAAACAATACTATATGCAGAGTTGGTGTAGCCATGTCAATCCCAAGATACCAGAGAGACAAGGTAAGTGAGGTGATATCTTTTATTGGACCAACTTCTGTTGGTGTGTGAGAGAAGCTTTCGAGCTTACATAGAGCTAGTCTTCAGGTCCCTGAAGAAGAGCTCTGTGTAAGCTCAAAAGCTTGTCTCACACACCAACAGAAGTTGGTCCAATAAAAGATATTACCTCACTTACCTTCTTTCTGAACAGTACTATGGCAGTTGGATTACATAAATCACATGGATTCAGTGTCCTGTGCTCATTTTGAGGTAGAACAAACAGAAATGTAGTCAGCATCTGCTGAGAAATCTTGATAAAACTTTCATGGAGATATTCTGCAGTCCTCTCCGGAAGGTTTCTAGGGATGTCGGCCTTATTTCTTACTCCACGATAGGACACTTTCCCACACCACTCTGCGATGAATGTGGCTGGCACCATCTCAGCCAACAGACTACTGGCATATGGGCCCTGGGAGCTTCGGGGTGCCAGTACCAGTTGTGTTCGCTGTGCTTTTGTGACCCTCAGGAGTGAGATAGCCAAATCACCATTGCCTGTGAAAATAGTGCCAATATTCATTGCCATTGCTCTATACTTATACCCATAGAACAGGGGCCAGAATTTTATAGCTTCATGCAAAAGAAAATCCACCACCCCACCCCTGGTAGGCCATACTCACCATGGATGGTGCTGGAGATAATGCTGTGCCAAGGCACTTCAAAGCAGAAGTGTCAGTAAGCATTTCTTATTAAAAGTATTAATGGGAATAAGGGAAGGGAGTTTTGAAACTTATCTTTCCCATTTAATTGTGACTGTAAATCTAATGTGTGTGTGGCTGTTTTTATCAGCAGCTTCTGGTGTGGCGTCCTTAAAGGTGCCCCCTCCACACCTGCAGAATGCCTGACCCTGATGTGGATGAGAAAGAAGAAGTAGGACATAATCTGCAAGAGCCTACAAGCCAGTGCTGCATCAGACCATGAATAAAGGGCTTGGAGGGTAAATATGACTGAGAGCATGGAGAAGGACAGGGAGGACAAGCAAAAGGCCCAGGAGTCCCAGCAAGACAAGGGAGCAGAAATTGCACGAGGGTATAGTGGGTCTACTGAGGCAGCAAACCCAATGCAGCAGTCCTTCGTTGACCTATGAGGCCAAAAATCCTGGACTCAGCCTTTGAACTCCTTGGAGAACTTCATGATCGCTGCTCCCTCCACCCCACCCCACCCCACCCCCCCCAACATACCACGTGGCATTATGAAACACATCCTAACCCCTCCCACTCCATTTTGGCAGGGCTGGCTCCAGCATTTCTGCCGCCCCAAGCAAAAAAAAAAAAAAAAAGCCGCGATCGGCGGCAGCAGTTCAGCGGCAGGTCCTTTGCTCCTAGAGGGAGTGAGGGACCTGCCGCCCCCGAATTGCCGCAGGTGCTGCCCCTCTCCCTTGGCCGCCACAAGCACCTGCTTGTTAAGCTGGTGCCTGGAGCCGGCCCTGCATGTTGGGGGTACAGTAGAGAAAACCACACTTTCACAAATCGGTGTATTTGTAGCCACAACAGACTAAGCTGAATTTTAAAAGTTTCACCCCATTAAGTTATGTTAAATGTTTGTTTAACATTGTGTGATTGTTTATATTTTCAGGAAAATAAAGTATTAGGTGCAACAATTGCATGCACAAAATCAGAGTGCAAACAATCACAATAGGGGGAAAGGCATATGTGCACGTTCCCCTTCCTCAGGCCTGGAGAGTGGTTTGACTTTTTGTCACAAACATTACACACTGATGCCTAGGCCTGACAAGAGGAGGGGAAAGGGAGAACAATTTACCAAGGCCCCAAGCTCAGGGGGTGGGGTGTGTTTCACCAAACATCTGTAACTGGTGAAATCAACCACATGCATATTTTAATCCACACTGTTTGTTTTGTCCCTGTCAGAAGAAATTTAGCGTCTCAGCAGATTGGCAGTGGAATAGATTCTTGCAGCTGTGCTTGAAATCTAACCTAGGTTGGATTTGAGAGTCGTTTCTACAGTGTGTTGTGTATCATGATAGAGAGGAAACAGGAGTCCATTGTACTGAACGCAAAATTGATCCTTTACTGAGTCTATAGGACACAGAGTCAAGTCCCTTCCTTTTTCTCCATTTCCTAAACTAACGCAGCCTGTAAAACCTCCTGTCTCCATATGACGTCTCCTTAAGTGCTAGCCTGCATTTAGCATTAAATTAACTCTACAAAAGGCAGCTGATATGTAGTGACATCAAAACAAGCATGACAAAGGCTGTCTACACAGTTGTAAGAACTGGATTTATCACTTAGTTATAGCCAAACTGAGTTTGAATATAATTTGGCTTGCTAGCCTGAAGGGCAGGGGGAAGGGAGTGGGGGGGAAATTGTTTTGTTTTAAATTATCTGGTTTGTATCCCTACCTAATAGAGAGCATGGATGTTCCATTGTGGTTTGACTGGTCAAATAGCAATGGAACTCCTGTTAGCCATACGTTTAAGTGATCTTAAATTATGTTTAAGCATAGTTCTTAATCTTGTTTATTTAGTCATTGTAAACGTATCCTAGCATTGCAGAAATGACTGTCTTTCACTATTCGAGACAGAGCGAGTCAGTATACTGCAGTTTGCCACCCTGCATTGCAAGTAACATGGCTCCTTAACTTGCTGGACTCCTACACAACTGAACCCAAGGAACAAGTACCCCACATACCAATATAAAGGGGATCACAATCTGACCCCCAAATGGGTTAAGTCACTCAGGTTGGAAGTCACTCTTACAATGGATGTCTAATGCAGGTGTCTAATGGTGATTCTGCATTTAGTGTCCACAAACCATGCGCTTGAGAGTGAAAGGAGCATTTTGTCTTTTTTAAATTCTAATACAGTGGTCTTATTTTCAAAAATCAGATTGTTTGCTGTCAAAGCACTATTTTCATGGATGTTGCATTCTTATTGTGACGGGTTCGGTCACAGAGACCTCCTTGGGACTGCCACCTGATGTGCTGAGACTACCTCTGAGCCAGTTTTCCCTGCCAGCTTGGGACTTCAGAACCCTGTCTTGTTGAGCCAGACACGCGGGCCTGCTGAAAACACAGCCCCCACGTCCCCCAAAGCTGCAGACTTAACTGAAAACAGCTTATGAAGTGCTCCTGTCTCCAGCACCCGGATATCCAGTTCCCATTGGGGTACAAACCCCAAATAAATTCATTTTACTCTGTATAAAGCTTATACAGGGTAAACTCATAAATTGTCCACCCTCTGTAACACTGATAGACAAATATGCACAGCTGTTTGCTCCCCCAGGTACTAATTACTTACTCTGGGTTCAATAATAAACAAAAGTGATTTTATTAAGTATAAAAAGTAGGATTTAAGTGGTTCCAAGCAATAGCAGGCAGAATAAAATAAGTTACTAAGCAAAATGAAACAAAACACGCAACTCTAAGCCTAATACATTAAGAAACTGCATACAGGTAAATCTCACCCTTAGAGATGTTCCAATAAGCTTCTTTCACAGATTGGACTCCTTCCTAGTCTGGTTCCAGCAATCACTCACACCCCTGTAGTTACTGTCCTTTGTTCCAGTTTCTTTCAGGCATCTCTTGGGGGGGGGGGGAGGGGTAGCTCTTAAGCCAGCTGAAGACAAAATGGAGGGGTTTCCAAGGCCTTTTATATTCTCTCTTGTGGGCAGAAACCCCTTTGTTCTCCTGTGCCAAATCACAGCAACAAGATGGAGTTTGTAGCCACCTGGGCAAGTCACATGTCCATGAATGATTCCGCTTTTTGCACGCCGATGCCATGGTTTACATCTTAGTTTGAACATTCCAAGGAAAGCTCAGATGTGGATTGGCATCGCCCAAAGTCCATTGTCAGTTAAGTGTTTCTTGATTGGGCACTTACTGAGACTAGTTCTTCTCAAGAAGCTGACCAAATGCTTCACTCAGGCTACTTAGAATCAAACACCTTGAGATGCAAGTACATAGCCAGTAATCATATCTTCATATACAAAAATTACACACAGATACAGACAGCACAATCATAACCAGCAAACTACAACCTTTCCATAGACACCCTACTTGCCCTCCTCTGCACAAGACCTGGTGCAACCATAGGACCCTGATTGCAACAATGATCTATACGGTCAGAGTTCATGTCAACAATGTCACACTTACATTGTAATAAAGTACACAGTGATATTTTCTTTAAATTGCAAGTTGTCTCCCACAGGTTTATCCATGGGAAAGGGTGATATAGCTACCTTATACCAAGGACAGACACCAACACCTATAGCTTGATTGCCTTACATTTTCCATTATAATCTCCTGTTTTCAGTTGCTCATAATTTTTTTTCAAACTTAACCATTTTCCATCCAGGGTGTGTGTCTCATGCAGATTTTTTTTCTTCCAGTAAAAGCAGTTCAGCAGTTTCATTGAATGAGGTCAGGAAAAATACATTATCTTGCCCATGTTAAAAAATTCTTATAACTGAGATGCTCTAGTGCGTCCATGTTTTGGTGCAGGGTCTTGAAATTTGGCGAGGGGGAGGGAAGTCATGCTGGTGTCAGGCTCAGGGATACGCCTTTTCCCATCTCTGTGGAAATACACTCACCAAGTTATGAGCCACTAAAAAAAACCTGTTAGCACATTGTCAGCAGAGACTTGTTAGAGTTTGGCTTCTAAATTCTTTGAAGATACTATCTGCACTGGCCAGGCCCATCCAGGGCTGAGGGGGCTGGCAGCATTTCCCTACAATTGCTCCTCTGTACAAATGGGACTGCTGTGATGCAGGTCACAAGGAATGATGGCAGAAAAACTCTTGTGCTCTAAGTGTGTCCCCTGCTAGCACTCAGGCAGCAAGGGGGAGCAGACTGAGTTGACTCATTGCTGGAGATTAAGGAGCTTGACCTAGAGGGAGTTTTGCCACTGATTTAAATGGGAGCAGGATCAGACTATTTGTACATAATCTTGATTCTTTCCCTGAGCACCATCCATCTTGTGCACTGAATGACACTGGGGTACTGTAGAAAAAGAGTGTGAGATCATGTAATTAAAGACTATCATAATAAATATGTACAAGGAGGCTGAATTAAGGTGACACAAGCAACATTAATTCTGGAATTTCCTAACTTTTAATTGCTTAACTTAAAAAAAAAGTTAATTGTTTTTGTATGTATATAGATTAAATGTAGCTTTGGTAGATACACACTTGGTTTCCTTCTAATGATTTAAAACACTGCAGAGGTTTAGTAGTCTACTGTCTGGGATTTAAAGAGCTAGACTGCACCGCAGGTACTGAAGTGGGGGTCTAGAATGGGGTCCTTAAACTGCATGGGAAAGGGAAAAAAAAATACAAGAAAACTTGTGTGTATGAGTTAAATAGACAAAAAGCAGCTAATGGTCAGAAACAAAAATACTTAGAAGGTGAAAATAGGACAGAAGTGTTAGTCTCTCCCCTGACGATCTGACAATTTAAACACAACAACATGACAGAAAAAGTATGGGAGGGGATACAAAGGCACAGAGAGTTGCAGTAGCTTGCCCAGCGTCACATAGCAAGTTAGTAATAGAGCTGAGCCTGTAACCCAGGTCTCCTGACTCCCAATCCAGCACCATGTCAACTAGACTACAATGCCTCACACTGATGTGCTGAGGGCAAGCACTCTGAGCACATATTTTAAGATGCAATACTACCTTCATTTGTATCTCTTCTCAAGCCTCATTTTCTTGAGTACATCTTCCTTGTCCCCTGACAACACTAGTTCTTTTTCAGACTTCTTGCAATCTTCTGAACACAGAGCTATTCTCATAACCCTCAAGTATCATCGAGTGATGTGACACACCAGCCTTTAAAAATGCATGATACCTGTTTTTTGGTGTGTGCGTGCATCATGCTCCAGTACTCTTCTTTAAATGCATGTATTATTTCATCCTGCGTCCATAATTCTTAATTTTAAACTGTCAAATTCATCATCAATTAACAAAGTAAAGCAAATGTATGAATATTTAATATAAAAGCTTTATTACTTAAAGCTATATGCAATTGGTTGAGGAAGTCATTCTTGCCAAAAAAGGCAGCTTGACAGTACTATACTGTTGTACTTGCTTTGAGAGATCCAGTTTGAAGACAAGTGCTCCTTATTTTAAGTAACAGTAAATTTCTTTTCTGTGTCAAGCAATTCTTTGGGATGTTGCACATCAAAACACAGCTTTTGTTCGTTCATCCTAATAGGTAACAAAGACTTCTGAGTTTTTAGGTTCAGAGACTGATATAGTCTTGCTTTGACCTTTCTCAACATGCTAAATGCCCTCAAGTGCTCTGCACTGGAGTGTGGCAGTCACAGCAGAATTCTCATCAATCTCCAAAAGAGAGGCAGTACATCTGTTCTACAGCATAGTTTAAGAATGCTGCTCCAATAACTCAAAATATGAGGTTCCCGTCCATGCATCAGTATCTGCAGTTTAGCACACTGAATATTCAGCAACAACTGATCCTTGTCTTCCCCAGTATCACAAATTCCCAGTTTACCAGCGATATCATTGATATATTTTAATAGAGTGGGAATCCATTGTAGCCATATGTCTTAGCAAAATATCAACAGAAAACGTAAGTATCTTTTCTGTTTGGATCCTTTGCTGCTCCTGGATTCTGAAGTGACAACTATGGCATGAAGTGTCTTTTTCCAACTATGGTTGACTCGGAGGCTGCGATGCAGATCTTGCCATAGTAATCCATGCCTTGAAGTTTAACCCTATAGCTACCCACAACGTTCTCTACCAGGGATTAAGCTAGAATAGGAATTGAAAAGATTAGTTAAGGCTGAATGCCAAATTTCCATAATTAATAATACTTAGATTTGATGTAGTACTTTTCATCTGTAGATTTCAAGGCACTTGAGAAAGGAACGGCAGTATCATTATTCCCATTTTACAGATGAGGAAACTGAAGTGTTTAGCCCCAGGTCACACAATCGATCAGTGGAAGAGTGATTATTACTTGTATGCTCCGGGGTTCCCCAGATCAGAATCACCACAACACATGGGGTCAAAAATATGAACTAATATTACAAGAGATCTTTAAGACACAGCTGAGGGCACATCTTCACTACCCACCGGATTGGCGGGCAGCAATCGATCTATTGGGGGATCGATTTATCGCGTCTAGTGAAGACGTAATAAAATCGATCCCTGATCGCTCTGCCGTCGACTCCGGAAATCCACCGCAGCGAGAGGCGGAAGCGGAGTCGACGGCGGCGCAGCAGCGGTCAACTCGCCGCCGTCCTCACAGCCAGGTAAGTCGACCTAAAATACGCAACTTCAGCTACGCTATTCACGTAGCTGAAGTTGTGTATCTTAGGTCGATACCCCCACCCCGTAGTGTAGACCTAGCCTTAGGCTATAGACAGACAGACCTTGTTATCTATTTGGCTGGTATTTTGGAGGCACAACAGGCCTTGGATCAGATGGGAGAGAACATACCATATCCAAAGCCATCTGAATGTGAACAAGTTTAGCAGAATCTGCCCCTAAATTGGAGGGCAAATAAATGTAAAAAATTGATTACTGAGTCTAAAATACTGCAGTAAACTAGTGTCATTATGTTAACAATTGCATGCAACCTGCTGTCTCAGTTACCTTTTTGATTTACACACAACATGGATCAGGTTTTGACTTGATTCATCTGGTGTGCATGATGTCCTCAGGTATCACTGGTTAAACATTCTTCAGGGTTATAATTTTAAAAGGCAGGATACTCAACTACAACCAAAAATGCAGAAAATGTAGGCAAAAGTATCTTAAAGCTCACTTTTGCGGTCTCCTGATCCTGCAGCAGCTCAGTGCAGGCCAGTTCCCCTGTGCCATGGCTGCCCAAGAGCAGCAAGCCATAAAGTGTCCTGGTCACACTATTCATCCATCTTTAGAGCCAGGCTATGCTGGTACTGCAATACCACAAGCATAGAATCTGTGTCTAAGTATTCAAGACAATATAAAGTACCCCATGCTTACCACTTCAAAGCCATACAAAACTACTTTGATGGAAACTAAAATTAATTTTTCTGATAGTGTTTATAATGTATCATTTGTAGGTTAGTTACCCTCATTAACAAGCTTACTGAGCTTATTGAGTGGACATGTGCATCTAACATACTCACATGCCCAGAGGTTGGAATTTTGCATTTGGATATGGATAACTGATAGGTATGTTTTATAAAAAAATAAATAAAGTGCCAAATTCTCACAGGGCCATCTCAATTATTTTCTGAGAGCCCAAGCTTTGACCAACTTAAAATAGTGATCATTGCATATTGGGTATTAATCAGTGCTTTATTTTTATCTATCGCTATTATTAGTTTAGTGCTGACATCGTGCAGTGAAGTACCAAAATTATTCATTATTTGCTAAGCACTGTGTGCATATTTTAAGTAAATAAATAATTGTTAAACATGCAATGTACTAACAGTAATTAGTGAATAATTTGATGTATCATTAAAATAGAAAACAGTAACATTTCACAATGTTATCTGCATTCTACACTGACAATATTGTAGTTACTCTTCATGACAGTAAATTATTTTTATTCTTCCTGGAATTTGTGTTTTAACTGTATGAAGGATATTTATCTTTGTGATTTTAATTTTGTACACTGCTTAGGGATCAGGTAGGTGCTATATTAAAATCTTAACTAACTAAATTTGGTATTTGGACTAATACCAAAAAATGTTAATCTGCAGCTCCCTATTAGTCTTTTATTGTGGTGAACAAAATTAATGCAAAAAGTCAACTAAGTCTCATAACTTCCTCATGACTGTGGATTGATCACAAAATTAATTTTGTTACTCCTCTGAAACTGTATGCAATAAAAAAGACTAGTATAAATTCTGCCTATTAACACTTCATGCCAGGTAGAAGAGGGTATTGGCAAGAGCTAACCAGTACAAGACACTGAAATTGATCCTACATGTAATCAGATTTAATTTTTTTTTATAAACACCTAATTGTCCAGCTGATGTGGAACTTCCATTAATATCAGTGGGAGTCAAGCAAAATGAGGTCCATTGTAGGGATCCTTAATACATGAAATAATCCTCCAGAAAATTTAGATGAACAAGAACTAGGTTAGCCAGACCCAGCTAAGGCTCCTTTTCCCTCTGTTTCACACCACTTCCATCTCCATTTGCCAAATCTTCCCCCACCACCCAGAATCTTCAAGAAGCAAATCAGGTAACTGAAATCACACAGGGCTCCCTGCCCGTAGACTCCTCCCTTTTATTCTGTATGCAAATTCCCCCTTATCAGCCACCATGGTGATCGTTACAGCTCACTGAGGACCAATCCCACATATAGGGCAAATAGCTGAGCTAGGTACTGGGGAACTGTGCTGAGGGAGGAATTCTTCCCCGCAAGCTGTGGATCTGTTCTGTAAGTACTCCACCCTCAGCTGCATAGGCAGTGATAGATGCAAGCCCTGCTGGCCCCAAGAGAAAAGGAACAGGATTTGCTCCTCAGACAATAAAACCCCAAATACTTTCTGAAGCAGGATTGTATGCTTATTTTAGTGCTAATGTCCCTTAGTGCATTAGCTCATGCCCCTTTCCTTTATCACAGCAATAACTCTCACATTAACAAGCATGGAAGACTTAAAAAGAACTTTACCCTTTTTGTTCTTTTCAATATCTATTCCATTGATGCTGTCCTTATGGGTTTTCTATTGCCTTACTTCACTCCCAGTGCAAATGACATCATCAGATCAAAACAAACTTTAAGACTATCTAAAGGACTACCTAACAAAGTAGCTTTGCTTGCCTTTAGCAATTTAATATAGTTTCTGCATAGAACTTTGCTCAGATGTGGATGAAGACACTTCCACACATCTGTATGCAGTCCTGAGCTGACTCTCCTCTGGGCCCATGGGCTGATCCAAATGAAAAGTTCCTGGTCATCTTTTAAGTACATAGCCACAGAGTTCAAGAACAATTGATGCTTTGTGATCACATCTTTGCTCAAGACAAAAATGGAAGTAGCAGTGCCCTTACTAATTCTGGTTTTGTACAATGTCTGTTAGCAATGGGAGTTTGAAGACACATGGTACAAAAATTCAGAGGTGAGTTTCTTTCCTGTGATCACATCTATTCTCCTGTGTCTCTGTAAATGCCTGGTATTTAATAAAGGTAACAAACATTCATTCCCAGTACCTGCATTTAATACTATGCACCAAAAGAGGACTGAAAAAGCCAACACATTTCAGTCACCAAGACTACATTATCTCAGGAAAAATCACAAGGTTCTGAAGCAGAATGTTTAATCCTTCTAGGGTATCGGATACACTATCAAATAGATCAAGTTCCTGCTTCCTACTGTGACGTGCCAATAAAACTAATTACATTACTTCTAAGAGTTCCATAACGGATGCTATATGCTGCTAATGTACTTTGGTTCACATAAATGCAGAAAGAAAATATGCAATATCGCCATGTTATTGTAAGCCAAGTACATCCTTTATCTTATTTATTGCTATAGGAGCTCCACAACTGATCAAGACTTGTGAGAGTGACTCAAATCCAGAAAGGAAAAAAAATATATATTTTTCCATTACTCTGTGTACAGGTCATCCACCAAAAAACAGGATATGATTTAGATGATGGGTGAGGGTTTGGGATATTTTTATTTACAGTCCACCCATTCCCAATAATGCTATGATAGTGATACAACTAGATGTGTTTGATAAGGAGCAGCTGTTTTAATGGTAAATGTAAAGATATGGGGCAATCAGAATCTGGTGTAACATGGACATAGTGGTTTGGAATCAGTGTCATTTAATTTGATCATTTAGATGACTAATCATTTTCTAAAGTGGTTCATTTTATAGCTACCACATCTTTACATGCTGAAGAGGTCTCTTCTTTCTTGACATTTGAATGGGAGATATTTAGGATCAGATTTTATTTTCTACATTCACTTCCTGTAATCCAATCAAATGGGCCCACCTAGATGCTCTCAAAGCAAAAGTAAATTTTGTCTAAACCACTGACCAACAAATGCTTCCTGATCATTGAAATACTTTGCACTGTTAAATATGACATGTGATCATCAATAGAAAAATTAGATGTTACAGTTATTCAAGGAATTTACAAAATACCTTTAAGTACATTAATAGACAGATATATAGGGATATTAAAGTCTTATAACAGCAGAAACAAACCCTAGAACCAAATTCTAGCATCCAATTCACCTAGCAGATTTCAAAACAGTGGGTGAAGTATTTAGGGACTGAGGGTTTATCTACATTTAAAATGCTATTCTGGCACAGTTGCACTGCTGTAGCACTTCTGTGCCAATAGGAAGGATTCTCCTGTCAGCGTAGGTAATCTACCTCTGAGAGGCAGTAGGTATGTTGATGGAAAAATTCTCCGTCGACCAAGCGCTGCCTACATAGGGACTTAGGTTGGCTTAACTATCCTGCTCAGGCGGGTATGAATTTTTCACACCCCAATCAACATAGTTCAAACAGACCTACCGGTAATTTCCTAGTGTATACCTGGCCTGAAATGTATAACTAGTGATTCCCTATTTCATATATTCCAAATAGTCTTTAATACCAGATCAGCCTCTCTTTCCTATCAGAGCTGATGGATTAAACTGTTTGACCAAATAAAAGTACAGTAATGAATAACTACTACTAGTATTGCTTTGCGCTTTTCTATTTCCTTTCATCCAAAGAATTTCCTAAAACACTAATTAAGCCTCACCATATCTCTGTGAGGCAGGTAAAGATGATTTCCCCCCCTTTTACAGACAGAGAAAATGTAGTACAGGGAAATAGAAGCAAATACTGCTCTCAACTGCACGGCCACAGAAAGTGCCTTCATAGCACGCACAGTGGAATTGTGCTGATCAAGTTGAAAGAGGAATTGGGAGAGAAACTGGCGATACACAATTCCTGCATAGCTTGGAACCATGCTCTCAGCATGGCACCACACTGGGAGCAGACAGGAGAAGGGTGGAGGGATGATAGGATGTTTTTTTAAATATAGGATGGGCTTAGGAATGATCTTTAAAGATTTCACCTTTTTCCTCAGTGTAGGTTACTTTGTCTGCGTTGAAGTTTTGAGAGATGAACCAGTTCAGTGTAACTTTATAAATGTATTAAAAGATTAAGCAAGCAATTATAAAACAAATATGAATTTAAGCAAATATGTCTGAGCTAAATTAACTTACAGGTTTAACCCAGTTTACAATAATGCAATAGTGAAATCAAGGTTATAATTTAAATATAATCAATAAGTCAATGGTTCAATGTTTCTGGCTCTCCAGTTACTACAATTGGAAATTAAGTCATATGACAAACAAGTTAAACAATTCACTTAAGGTTAAGGGGAGAAGCTATTTAAGTATTCAGCTGAAAGTCTGCTAGAGGCAGAGGCTATTCCTTGCCTTGGTTTTGAGAAAGTACAGCTCTTAAAAGGATTTCTTGGTAGCATCATCCTTTGGCTGCTCTGTTCCTGAAACAAAAGTTTGATGCAATTTATGTGGACAGTGAAGCTTATCTAATCTATTTCCCTACCCCATTTAAACACGCCTGCATCTTTCTTGCAGTTTTGCACTGATTTAAAATGATTTATAGAATCCCAAGTTATAACAACTTTAGAATGCTCATTTAACTGAGAGATCTTACTGTTCAGACAAAAGATTTAAGGGTTTAGTGTTTATGACAATTTGCTGGGGTCCCCAGAACTGTGAGCCACTCCGTTACCATTCTCAGCCTGAGCAAGAGAGTTTTGTTGTTGCTAAACTCCGTGCCAGGAAGCTAACACACTAGCTTGTTTGACTTGTCAACAAACTCTTCAGGACTCTGCTAGTCCAAACCTTGCCTACCAGGTAACTGTGAACCCCAATTCCTGAGTTCCTCAGAGATTTCTTTCTCTGCAGTGCTCAGCCCCTCTTGGCACCCTCAAAACCTTATCAAGTTTGCTGCTCCTTTAAAGAGACAGTAGCATGTTAGCTTAACTGGGGTTGACACATCATCCACTTCAATCAAAGCACTGAGTTGGTTTATGGTAAAAGTAAAACACATTTATTAATAAAAGGACATAGATTTAAGTGACAGTAAGTATAAGCAGTAAGTAAAAATATGCTTCTGAGACTAAAACTTGACAAACTAGAACCCTTTGTTCTCACCATAGTCTTGCAACATGGCTGGCTAGACCTTTAGCCAGGACCCAACACATGAAGCCCAGTGCTTTGGGCTCCTTCTAGTGAAGGACAACTTACGGGTTCTCTCCCCTTCTTATAGGTCCAGTAAACCTTTGAGATGTATTTTTTGAGAATTAAGCCCAGACAAAGTCTCTCTCCTGCTATCTTCTCCCTGGCTTGTTAAATTTATGTACAAGATAAACAAAGCTATCTTCATTATCTCTGCCTGATTGCCAGGCTGGTCAGACACACCAATACACATTCTTTGGCTAGGACAGACTCGACTTATGCATTGTTTTGCCAGTGATCGGAGTCTTTCACCTCTCCTTCTTTGGATGGCTGGCCTAGGGCAGATGGCAGGATACAACTCTGGGTGTTCTCATTGATACAAGACGCATCAATCCCATGGTTAGAGTCTTTTGTAGGGATCAGTTTCCTCTTACTCCTCCCTAGGGGATATCCTGATATCTTCAAAGACCAATTAGATGTTACAGCCTGGTAGCTGTAATTTGAGGGAGCCACTTCTTAGCATATGCACAACATGCCTCAGGTGGCATGTGACTAGAGTTCATCACTGAATTTGGTACGTTGGGTGGCTCATTAGCTTCCAAGGCCCAGGACGGGCACTGATGGAGAGCATGATATGTAAACTGATCCATGCCCCCCCGACAGCCAGTGATCTGGCATCTTGAAGTCACATTGAAGATTCCAGATTAGCTTTTTGGGTCTTGTAACAATTAATTGATAACAGCAAACAGAAGTGTCTCAACAAAGGATACAAGAACTATCATACACATCCACTCATTCCCGCACTTCATGACAATGAGTTAATGATGACAGTAGGAAAGCAACTTTGAGAAATGGGGCAGAGCTTTGGGCAAGCAGATGACCTTACCTTAATATCCATTGGCCTACAAGCCAGACAGCTGCTTCAAACATCTTTTAATAACGCTAACTTTCATTAAACATTTGGCCAACTAAAGTTACTGAGGCTTAAATCCAAATATGGCCTATGTTCCCTACAAGAGTAAGGGATGAGGATCTGCAAAGCAGCAGATCCTCTGTACTGCTGTGTGGGGTTAGGAAGGGGCATTCATACCTATTCCTGCTATATGGCTGAAGTATCTTCCTCGGAGCAGCTGTGTGGTTTAAGGGCCAAGATGCCTCTTGCTGCCCCTTCATATATATCTTACAAGTTCAGCCTCATGGCTGGGGGTGCTTCACATGCATATTTGGCCATAAGTGACTTGCAGCCTCACATTTCCAAATTGAGGAAGTCCTCCCCAGCACAGGTGAATTGAGGAATAGATATGAAAGCTCATTTGGCACTGTCATTTGAAAGAAGACTTCTGGGATGAGCAAAGTGTTAGTTTTCTTTTAATTGCTTTTGAATGCCACAGGCTTCATTTTCAAAGAATGCAACAAGTATATAGTAAAGTGATTGTCATGCACAAAATCCCATTCTTTCCAGTTGCATGGATTGCCATTATGAAAATATTTCTTTTATTTGGGTACAATGTGTCATTAAACCTTACTATGATTTAGGGCTAACATTTCAGCGTTATCTTTAGTTTTGATCATGCACTACCATTTATATACATAGCTTCTGCATTTTGTGCACTCAGAGCTATGAACATGCACAAGTCAAGAAATGCAGAACTTAGGTAGCAGCTTGACAGATGCTAACGTGGTGTGTGTATGCATATAAAAATTGAGATTAAATGATATTTTAGCCCTTAAATTATATTCTTTGGCACATAGCATTTGTATTTCTGGTTACCCTCCTCTCCACTGTTCTGAAGCATTACTATCAACCTAGCTCCCACTATAATGAATAGTCTTGCAATTGACTAAAATGAGAAGATATCTGTCCTTCAGGAATTCATGGTTTATTATTAATATTGCCTCCTATTTCACCTTTTGCTAAACTATCAAGAGACTAGAACGCCTAATAGTGAAGTGGGTATGTGGCTTTCCCATTCTGCTCTAAAACAAAGTCTACCCCTTTCTGCAGTTTGGCTTTATTAAAAAAGAAATTAACAGATAAAAAATTTCACTCAAGCCATCTCCTCAGGTTTGACTGCTCTTAAGGTGCAGCCCTCCTGACTACTCAGCTCATGCCCTAGATCTTCTTTCTTTAGTCACTCTGCCCTCCATTACACCTGGGGGAAGGTAGTGAGCAACTTGCACCAATGAGTCAGCAGAACCGACTGTCATGCTGTCTAGAGTAGCTCACATCTGAGATTGCCCTTGTTTTTTGACAGTCTGATCTGAGATTGGCAGACACCCCAAACTGGTGGTATGTTCTATAATTAGATTTCACCAAACCAGTAACACATTTGCACTCCTGATTACTATATTAGTCTTGCTATGTTGCCACAGACAGTCCCCTTAGGCTCTCCAGTGCATTCCCCCTCCCCCAGAGAAACTAGACTTTGTGATGAAAGGTTATTAAAACCAAAAAAAGTCACCTCACATTAGGTTACTCTCAATCCCAAAGAATTAGTCACTTACCCCAGCTCAATGGATACTCTCGATCTCATAGCAAAAACAACGCTGGCAGCCAATTTCTCTAACTATAGGTTTATTAGCTGAGAAAAAAGAAGTGAGAGTTATTGAGAGGTTAAAGCAGATAAAATACATTAACCGGTGAGTCCAAGTTTGTAAGTCCAATGGGATAGTAGAGATGTAGTGATCTGCTAGTTTTCCATAAGTGTCAGTGTTGCCCAAAATATCTTTGGGATCTCTTTGAGATACGGAATGCTCCCTCAAAGTATCCAAGCAGCTCAGAGATACAGGATCATTCCGTGGATCCATTTTTATAGTTGTCTTCCCCAGAAAGCAATCTGGCAAGCGTTTCTGTCACAGGGTGGGCTTTTCTTCTGTTGACTAGATGCAGACTGGGTCTGTGGATTTCCCATTGTTGAGCACAATGACCCATGTTTTGAAGTTAGCATGCTTCTTCATTTACATTTCCAAGGCTCTAATCCCGTTTGATGGGAATTCCAATTATAGAGATATACACAATGCAATTAGTTACAGCAATCCAAACAATCTTTCATTAGTTTTCATGAGGTTCACACAAGTAAATTCTCACTAACATACACTTTTCATTTAGTGTTAGAATCATAGAATCATAGAATATCAGAGTTGGAAGGGACCTCAAGAGGTCATCTAGTCCAACCCCCTGCTCAAAGCAGGACCAATTCCCAGCTAAATCATCCCAGCCAGGGCTTTGTCAAGCCGGGCCTTAAAAACCTCCAAGGAAGGAGACTCCACCACCTCCCTAGGTAACGCATTCCAGTGTTTCACCACCCTCCTAGTGAAATAGTTTTTCCTGATATCCAACCTGGACCTCCCCCACCGCAACTTGAGACCATTGCTCCTTGTTCTGTCATCTGCCACCACTGAGAACAGCCGAGCTCCATCCTCTTTGGAACCCCCCTTCAGGTAGTTGAAGGCTGCTATCAAATCCCCCCTCATTCTTCTCTTCTGGAGACTAAACAATCCCAGTTCCCTCAGCCTCTCCTCATAAGTCATGTGCTCCAGACCCCTAATCATTTTTGTTGCCCTCCGCTGGACTCTTTCCAATTTTTCCACATCCTTCTTGTAGTGTGGGGCCCAAAACTGGACACAGTATTCCAGATGAGGCCTCACCAATGTCGAATAAAGGGGAACGATCACGTTCCTCGATCTGCTGGCAATGCCCCTACTTATACAGCCCAAAATGCCGTTAGCCTTCTTGGCAACAAGAGCACACTGTTGACTCATATCCAGCTTCTCGTCCACTGTGACCCCTAGGTCCTTTTCAGCAGAACTGCTACCTAGCCATTCGGTCCCTAGTCTGTAGCAGTGCATGGGATTCTTCCGTCCTAAGTGCAGGACTCTGCACTTGTCCTTGTTGAACCTCATCAGGTTTTTTTCTGCCCAATCCTCTAATTTGTCTAGGTCCCTCTGTATCCGATCCCTACCCTCTAGTGTATCTACCACGCCTCCTAGTTTAGTGTCATCTGCAAACTTGCTGAGAGTGCAGTCCACACCATCCTCCAGATCATTAATAAAGATATTAAACAAAACCGGCCCCAGGACCGACCCTTGGGGCACTCCACTTGAAACCGGCTGCCAACTAGACATGGAGCCATTGATCACTACCCGTTGAGCCCGACGATCTAGCCAGCTTTCTATCCACCTTACAGTCCATTCATCCAGCCCATACTTCTTTAACTTGGTGGCAAGAATACTGTGGGAGACAGTATCAAAAGCTTTGCTAAAGTCAAGAAATAACACATCCACTGCTTTCCCCTCATCCACAGAGCCAGTTATCTCATCATAGAAGGCAATTAGGTTAGTCAGGCACGACTTCCCCTTCGTGAATCCATGCTGACTGTTCCTGATCACTTTCCTTTCCTCTAAATGTTTCATAATTGATTCCTTGAGGACCTGCTCCATAATTTTTCCAGGGACTGAGGTGAGGCTGACTGGCCTGTAGTTCCCCGGATCCTCCTTCTTCCCTTTTTTAAAGATGGGCACTACATTAGCCTTTTTCCAGTCATCTGGGACCTCCCCCGATTGCCATGAGTTTTCAAAAATAATGGCTAATGGCTCTGCAATCTCACCCGCCAACTCCTTTAGCACCCTCGGATGCAGCGCATCCGGCCCCATGGACTTGTGCACGTCCAGTTTTTCTAAATAGTCCCGAACCACTTCTTTCTCCACAGAGAAAGTTAATTAAGTTAATTAAGTATGGGGTATACATAATGTAATGCAATAGTAAACAATTGGTTATAGGTAAGTGAAGACAACATTAACATTTCTTTTACATCTACACACAAGCGACTTGGCTTATGGCTTTGATTTGAGTTGGTCTGTCAGTGTCACACCCACTTAAAAGATCTTGATGCTGCAGGGGAATATTAACAGGGTTGAGTGTTCTGGGCAAAGGCTTCTAGCCTTTTACATGGAGTCACACATCTCTTGGGGGTTGTATTAGAAGTCATGGTGGACCAAGTATTAAACAGCAATACAATTAGGTTAATACAACACTCAGAGATAAGGTTCAAAGCCCTAGATCTAAAACTAAGTGGCTGTGTGACCTTGGGCCAGTCATGTAACTTCTCTAGATCAAATTCAGCTCTGGCTTAAGCAGATGCAGCACCTAGTAACTTTAACGGTTGTTGTATCTGCTTAAACCAAAGCTGAATTTGCTCCAATGCAGTCCTCTTTATAAAATGGAAATAGTGTTTATCTGACTCACATGTGTGCTGTGAAGTATAGTTAAAACACTTTGAAGATGTGCTTTGGGCAATGCAAGTGCTAAATTCAGTGGGCCTGAGACAATAAGCACCAGCTGTTTTCATTGATTTCAATTGCAATTGTGTGAGCGCTTATAACCTCTGAAAGTCAGACCCAGTGTCAGCTTAAAAAAATTGCACTCGTTATTTACAACCAGTACATTAGATTGAATTAATTCTTAGACTGTAAATTCTTTGGGGCATGGACTGTTTTATGTGTTGACAGCACTTAGGACATCACCACAACACAAATAATATTTACTTAATGGTTCTTAATTCAGTAGAATGTATTCAATAACTAAAAAGAAATACTGTGCAGCAGTCACTAGTAGAATTTCATCAAAGTCTGGGTTCCTAACACAAAGATCATGTAGTAGAGGTTCCCCTTTACGTATACAATTGTATTATCCATCCCAAATAAATTATATTTTAATCTAATGCCATCAGGATTGGGGTTTTTTTGGCACAGTTATTGGAGATTAATATTTCCAGTGTTGGTGTGAGGACCTCTTGTGAGGGAAGATTTTTATGAACAGCTGGAGTAATATTTTTAACTCCAAATAAATTACTTAGAATTCCAATTTGTCTTGAATTCTCCTGGGTTTCCCCAAGGTCATATCCTGTCAGTCTCATGCAACATCTTTGACTGAATCTGTCTCAATAAGGAGGAGGCGGGGCACTGGGTCAGATATGATCACCAGGTTGCTCCTGTTTATTATGGCAGAGGGCATTCTTAACCTGAGGGAAATGTGGTTTGTCACTATTCTCATTTTCTCAGTTTGCACATGATAAGCAGCAAAGCAGATGAACTCTTAAGAAACAAAGACACTTTTTTAATGCAAATGTCTGCGCTTACACAGAATAAGGATAAATAAATATGGAAAATATAGGCTATATAAGCAGAATTGTTTCACCACAATAAAGTGTCTAGCAATGCTTTCCATAAGACAGCTGCAGCTCTGTAAAGTCAGCAAAAGTGTAAAATGACAACTTCCAATGTTTTATTGTTTATAATTAGAGATTTGTCTCTCCACTTCAAATTCAGTGTCCATATTACTGTGTAGGAACTCAATCCAATTATTCTCATTTATGGATATTTCAAAATTATCCTCTTCTAGAGGTTATAATTCAAAATTCTTCTGTAGAGATGTAAAGATACTCGCTCTCCATATTCTATCTATTCTGATAATTTCAAGAAGCAAAGGGATAGCTTTTTCATAAAGTAGCTAAACTTTCTAGGGAAAGAGTTCCTAATATCTTATATGTTTAAAGAATGGACTGCTTGTTTTTCCATTGTGTAATAATGGAACCCAGAAACTAATCACCAGCTAAAGAGGCTGGGCTAGTACATTGATCATGTGAGACCACCAAGGAACGTTGAGGTGTTTTAGGAAGTGGTGCTGGGGATTTAATAGATGGCATTCTTCACACTGAGTCAATACTGACAGTGCCCAAGCATGGTGCTAATAGAGCAGCATGCTCATGAAAATGCTACCTTTCAAATGAGACATAAAACCAAGATCTCGACCACTTGTGGTCATTAAAGATCCAGTGGTACTCTGTCAGCCTTGAGACAAGCTCTGCAAAAGTGGAGGCTGGGTGCAACCCCGATTGTTTCTGTAGCCACTGGAATAGGAAGGGGAAGGGGAAGGAACAGAGCACATTGCCAGCAGGCAGCTAATCCTTTGGGGGACCTTTGCCATTTGATGCAGGTTAGAGAAGCCCTCAGACGTGTCAATGTGGGGCTCTGAACCTGGCAGAGACTCAGGGAGACATAAGCAGGTCTTTGATAGTGCCCCTCCCCCTTCCCAGGTGCAGCACAATATGTGGCTTGTTAATTCTGTTTAGGTAAGCACAATATGCCTGCCTAAATTCCCTCTGCATTTTCAACTGGGAAAGTATTTTCACTTCACGTAACTATTGCATACTGGCACTGTGCACTATTAAACAGCCTCTCTCTCTTACCATTGCTGGATGAATTGACACCTGTATAGAGTCTCTAAACCTCCAAGCTCCTTTGTGAGGAAAGCTCATGATCTTGTGACAAAAAGTAAGATTATCACAGGAGCAAGTTTAACTTTGCTTATTATAAGACAATGAGATGAGTATCCATGGGCTGGGGGAAGATGTATCAAACAAAAAGACAAAACAAAAAACCCAGAACCAATGGAAACCAAGACCTTTTGTTAAGAAGAGTAACTTTGGGAAGACTTCTCAATACACTATGGCAGAAGTGGCACGTATTTCCCCTTACAATGCCGTCCAAAGAGATGGGCGTGGGAGGGGAGGTATCCATGAATACTGTGGCAGGCAGAAGTACTAAAGAACTGATGTCCAGTGTAATCAGACTTAGGGCTTGTCTACACTTACATTTTATAGCACTCTAACTTGCTGCCTCAGGGATGTGAAAAATCACCCTCCTGAGCCCAGCAAGTCTGAGAGCTTTAAAGCGCTAGTGTAAACAGGCTCCGAGCGCTCGGAGCTAATCCCCTCATAGAGGTGGATTACCAGGAGCGCTGGAAGAGCTCTCTTTCAGTGCTCACGTGCGACCACACTCACACTTCAAAGCACTGCCACATGCCCTGAATGTGTTATACCCTAAACAGAAGGGAGGAATGAGGGGAATACACAGGTACAGAAATATTCTCTTGGGAAGCTGAGCAGAACATTATTGCAAGACTGAAACAGTCACTTACAGCAGCTTCTGGAACTCCTTAGCTTAGGGTGGCTTAGGGTGAACCACACATTTGAGTGTCCTGACTTTCCTGCATTTAAGAACTCAACTATAAAGATTTTTGTATTATTCAAATAAAGTGAGAATGGTATTCCTGTGAATATCAAATGTCACATGTTTTGTACAAGAGTTGAAATTTATGGTTCTGTCCCACCCTTAGATGGTAATGAAGTAGACCCTCTAGAAGCTCTGTACATGCAAGCTTTCTGCATTTGGGCCCTGATTCAGGAAAGCATCTTTATTCAGGAAAGCACTTAAGCACATGGTTAAGTCTTAGGTCAGTGGGATTTAAGTGCATGTAAAAAATGGGATGCCTGGATATCAGGAGCAAGCGTTAAATCTCTGGAAGATCGGTCTTTCCTGATTCAAATGGAGCAGTTCTTAGAGGGTGTTCTTGAGGAGATAGAAAGATACATCCTAGATGGGAAGCCCAAAACTGTAATCAAGGCAGGGGAGATCAGAACCAAATGGGTGGAGGTGGAAAAGAAAAAAAGCTAGTAGCAGTTGGAGTGGATATCAGAAGGGACAGCCCAAGGCCCTCCCCCCCCCCCCCCGCCCCATCTACATCCCAAGGAAAACCCCAAACACCTTATTGTTCCACCACACCAGTCTCCAGCAACCCAACTCACCCCAGTGACCAGTCAGCTGGGCAATGTTTTAAATTTAATGAGCTGGGGCATGTGAAGGCCAACTGCCCCAAGAACCCCAACAGATTCCGGTGTAATGAACTGCAATCATACCAAAGGTTCCAGGCCCAGATGCCTCTCCGATACCCTCAGAGTGAAGAGAAACTGAATGTGGGTGGGAAGAAAGTTATTGCATGGAGGGACACTGGAGCTATCCACCAAATTCATCAACCCAGAGGCCAAAGTGACAATTCAACCCTTCATGTCAAACTCTTTAAGCTTGCCTACAGCCAAGTTGCCTGTCCAGTACAAAGGCTGGTCAGGAAAGTGGACTTTTGCAGTCCATGATTATTATCCCATTCCCATGCTGCTGGGGGAAGACTTGTCCAACCATGTGAAGCTAGCCAAGAGGGTGGGAACGGTCACTCACAACCAGGCTAAGCAAGCCTTCACACCCATCCCTGTTCCTGAGCCTTCTACCAGGGCCCTGTCTGTTTTTACCAGCGGCTCAAACGGAGATCCCCTGCCAACGACTGCAACAGCCATAGTGGATCCAGTCCCAGAGACCCAACCAGAACCAATCCCAGAACAGGAATGGGCAGAGCAACCAGCACCAGAACCATTGCCAGCGCTTGCAACCCCGTCTACAACTCCAACGGGAGAGGACACCACTGAGCCTGCACTTGCAGCAGCAGATAAACCTACGCAAGAGGCTCAGCAAAGAGCAGTTCACAAGCAACGGAAACAGCCCCATCACCTACATTGCTTCCAGAGGGACCAAGCCCAAGTCCACAATCCAGTGAGGAACTGATGTCTCCAGCATCAAGGGAATAGTTCCAGGCCAAGCAGGAAGCAGATGAAAGCCTCTAGGGAGCTTGGATGGCGTCATGGAGCAAACAACCACCTCTCAACTCTTCTAATCAATCCCAGTTTGTTGTAGAAAGAGAACTTCTATACAAGGAAACTCTTTCTGGTGGGCACCAGGAAGACTGGCATCCTCAAAGACAGTTGGTAGTTCCAACTAAGTACCAGGTAAAGCTCTTGAGCTTAGCCCACAATCATCCTAGTGGCCATGCTGGGGTGAACAGGACCAAAGACCATTTGGGGAAGTCCTTCCACTGGGAGGAAATGGGCAAGGACATTTCTACTTATGTCCAGTCTTGTGCAGTGTGCCAAAGAGTGGGAAGACCCCAAGACCAGCTCAAAGCCCCTCTCCAGCCACTCCCCATAATTAAGCTTCCATTTCAGTGAGTAGCTGTGGATATTCTGGGTCCTTTCCCGAAAAAGACATCAAGTACCTACAAAAAGAAGAACAGGAGTACTTGTGGCACCTTAGAGACTAACAAATTTATTAGAGCATAAGCTTTCGTGGACTACAGCCCACTTCTTTGGATGCATATAGAATGGAACATATATTGAGGAGATATATATACACACACACACATACAGAGAGCATAAACAGGTGGGAGTTGTCTTACCAACTCTGAGAGGCCAATTAATTAAGAAAAGAAACTTTTGAAGTGATAATCAAGCTAGCCCAGTACAGACAGTTTGATAAGAAGTGTGAGAATACTTACAAGGGGAGATAGATTCAATGTTTGTAATGGCTCAGCCATTCCCAGTCCTTATTCAAACCGGAGTTGATTGTGTCTAGTTTGCATATCAATTCTAGCTCAGCAGTCTCTCGTTGGAGTCTGTTTTTGAAGTTTTTCTGTTGTAATATAGCCACCCGCAGGTCTGTCACTGAATGACCAGACAGGTTAAAGTGTTCTCCCACTGGTTTTTGAGTATTTTGATTCCTGATGTCAGATTTGTGTCCATTAATTCTTTTGCGTAGAGACTGTCCGGTTTGGCCAATGTACATGGCAGAGGGGCATTACAAACATTGAATCTATCTCCCCTTGTAAGTATTCTCACACTTCTTATCAAACTGTCTGTACTGGGCTAGCTTGATTATCACTTCAAAAGTTTTTTTTCTTAATTAATTGGCCTCTCAGAGTTGGTAAGACAACTCCCACCTGTTTATGCTCTCTGTATGTGTGTATATATATCTCCAAACCAGATAGGGAAATATGCTTGTGTGGACTACCATAAGCTAAATGCTGTAACTCGCCCAGACAGCTATCCAATGCCATGCACAGATGAGCTATTGGAGAAACTGGGTACCTCCCAGTTTCTCTCTTAACCAAGGGGTACTGGCAAGTACCACTAGATGAATTCTCCAAGGAAAGGTCAGCCTTCATCACCCATGTAGGGCTGTATGAATTTAATGTGCTCCCTTTCAGGCTGTGAAATGCACCTGCTACCTTCCAAAAACTTCTTCCAATCCCGCTAGGAGACTCTGTAGTTGCCTATCTTGATGATGTGGCCATCTTTTCGGATTCATGGGCAGAACACCTGGTGCATCTACAAAAAGTCTTTGAGCACATGAGGCAGGACTAACTGTTAAGGCTAAAAAGTGTCAATAGGTCTAAACAGAGTGACTTACCTTGGATACGAGGTGAGTCAAGGAACTATCAACCCCCTACAGGCCAAAGTAAATGCTATCCAAAGTCAAAGAAACAGGTCCAATCCTTCTTAGGCTTGGCTGGATATTACAGGCGATTTGTACCACACTACAGCCAAATCGCTGCCCCACTGACAGACCTGACCAAAAAGAAACAGCCTAATGCAATTCAGTGGACTGAAGAGTTAGTAGGCCTTTAACCAGCTTAAAGCGACACTCATATCTGACCCAGTGCTAAGGGCCCCAGACTTTGACAAACCTTTCCTAGTAAGGACAGATGCATCTGAGCGTGGTGTGGGAGCATTCTTAATGCAGGAAGGACCGGATCAAGAATTCCATCCTGTTGTGTTTCTCAGAAAAAAAAAAAAAAAAAAAAAAAGTCCGAGAGCCACTGGTCCATCACCAAAAAGGAATGTTACACCACTGTGTATGCTCTGGAAAAGCTACGCCCATACGTTTGGGGATGGCATTTCCACCTGCAAACCGACCATGCTGTGGTGAAGTGGCTTCATACCATCAAGGAAAATAACAAAAAATTCTTCAGTGGAGTTTAGCTCTCCAAGATTTTGAAATACAACACATTTCAGGAGCTTCTAACAAAGTGGCTGATGCATTCTCCCATGAAATTTTCCCAGAATCAACTGGTTAAAATAGTCCTTTAAATGTGGGAAATAGTTAATTTTTATATAATCAGTAATATATCTAGAGGTGCATATGTCTTATTAACTGTTTTCTCCTAGAGCTCCAGGAAGAAATCAAAGCCAGAGTGGAACAGGCTGTTTAGCACCATCTGTGATTTTGGGGGGCATGCCATAAACATACAGCTAAGG
Source organism: Chrysemys picta bellii (assembly GCF_011386835.1). Taxonomy (NCBI): domain Eukaryota; kingdom Metazoa; phylum Chordata; order Testudines; family Emydidae; genus Chrysemys; species Chrysemys picta. The sequence goes on along the minus strand of NC_088798.1, from coordinate 36,065,970 downwards.
GTAGCATAAAAAAAATCCCTCCTTTACCTGTAAGGGGTTAAGAAGCTCAAATAACCTGTTGGCACCTGACCAAAAGGACCAATAAGGAAAGAAGATACTTTCAAATCTGGGGGGGGGGGAGGGAGGGTTTGTTTGTGTTCTCTTTGATTTTGTTCCCTCTGGAGAAGGAGAGAGAGACCGACCAACCAAGCAGGTACCCAGCTCCTACTGATACATCTAAGATTACAGAAATTGTAAGTAATAGCAAGGAAATGAGTTAGATTATCTTTTGTTTTAGCTTGTGAATTTTCCCTATGCTAAGAGGGAGGTTTATTCCTGTTTTTGTAACTGAAGTTGAGTCTAAAGGGGAATCCTCTGTGTTTTAAATCTTGTTATTACTCTGTAAAATTACCTTCTATCCTGATTTTACAGAGGTGCTTTTTTCTTTATAATAAAGTTTTTAAGAACCTGATGGATTTTTAGTGTCCTAAAAACCCAAGGGTCTGGTCTGTACTCACTTTGTTAACTTATTGGTTGGTATATTATTCTCAAGCCTCCCCAGGAAAGGAGGTGAAGGGATTTGGGGGGGGATATTTTGGGGAAATAGGAACTTCAAGTGGTCCTTTTCCTGAATCTTTGTTTAAAATCACTTGGTGGTGGCAGCAATGCCATCCAAGGACAAGGAAAGGAATGTGTGCCTTGGAAGTTTTTAACCTAAGCTGGTAGAAATAAGCTTAGGGGGTCTTTCATGCAGGTCCCCATATCTGTACCCCAGAATTCAGAGTGGGGAGGGAACCCTGACAAAGGCAAATAATATAAGACTTGCAAAAGTGTTCAGTAATGGCTTAACTCTGATTTATTGAAGCCAATGGGAGTTTTGCCATTAACTTCAATTGAAGTAGAGTTAAGCCAATACTGAGTGCTCTTGCAAACTGAATCCACAACATGGTAGGCATGTCCAGTGCAGTAGGTTTCTTTATTAGCTTTATTTAAGAAGTTCTCTAATGTAATTCAGCATACTTTCCTCACTGAGGACTATGCACATGCAAAGTTTGATGTTTTAACAGTAAATCATTTTGTGTTATCTGAGCACGAAGAGGCATTTTGCTATATTCTTACATGGTTAAAAAATTGTTCATGTTTGAAAGATGACACACACATGTGTGTGTATATTATATATACACACACACCCCTTAGTTCCCCGTTCAATTAAAAAAAATCTATGCAATGAATAAACATGAGAAATGTCTGTCAGCATAAAAGGTATTTTGGGGAGGAAAGTTAAAAACCACCAGAACATGGAGGGCACAGAATGATATTGCTTCAGAGTCTTCACCTATAGCAATAGCACTGCTAGTAGAAAACTCTTGTAATAAGAACACATGCAATGAAAGGGAAATCAGAAAAAACTCAGATGGGTGTGATTTTTAAAAAGATTAGGCACATAAGTGTCTGCTGAAGAAGCATGCACAATTGCATGGTTAATTTGCACACCCAGTTACAGTCATTGTACATGGTAATTGAATAATTACACTTAAAACTAATTATGGTTATTTGCCTGCATAATTACTTGATTTGCACATAGTCATGATAATTAGGCACACAAATTAGTCACAATTGCATGCCTAACCTTATTCAAAATCAAGCCCAATGCATTTATTTCAAATTGTACTTCTCCAACTTTGCTGTATTATGATTTTTACTACTGGTTTTGGATTTGATATATGTTACATGTGCTAAACTCACTGCTGACATAGGTCCTATGCTACCCTACTGACTTCGGTGGAATTGCACAGGATGTAAATGAGTGCTGAATTTGGCCCCATCTGTTAAAGAAGATTTGTGAGGTATAAACCTGGCTAAATAAAAACTGATAAGAGAGAAATTGGTACAACATGCAGATTTTGACTGATTACAGCTTATCTGAGCGTAAAGTGAATGAATGAGGATTTTGATTCAAGCATTAACAACTTGGGTTTGTGAACCAATAAAGGGGTAATTAAATAGTTTGCACTTCCTTTCCATTTCTTCAAGAGGTATCCCTAAGAACTTTACAAACTGACAAAGTTCCTCCTCTATCTTGGTGGGTCCTGTGCTTATTGATGGATTTTCTTGCCTCAGAGATTCACCATGTGGGTTGGGGGAACAGCCCAGAGACCTTTCCCTCTGGAAGAACCCACAGTCCAGGTCAATTGGGAGGTTGGAGGGGAACCTGGGCCCGCCTTCTACTCCAGGTTCCAGCCCAGGGCCCTGTGGACTGCAGCTGTCTATAGTGCCTCCTGTAACAGCTGCATGACAGCTACAACTCCCTGGACTACTTCCCCATGGCCTCCTCCAAACACCTTCCTTATTCTCACCACAGGACCTTCCTCCTGGTGTCTGATAATGCTTGTGCTCTTCAGTCCTCCTGCAGCACACCCTCTCACTCTCAGCTCCTTGCACCTCTTGCTCCCAGCTCCTCACACTCACACCACAAACTGAAGTGAGCTCCTTTTAAAACCCAGGTGCCCTGATTAGCCTGTCTTAATTGATTCTAGCAGCTTCTTAATTGGCTCCAGGTGTCCTAATTAACCTGCCTGAATTAACTGGTTCTAGCAGGTTCCTGATTATTCTAGTGCAGCCCCTGCTCTGGTCACTCAGGGACCAGAAAACTACTCATCCATTGACCAGTATATTTGTCCTCTACCAGACTCCTGTACCCCACTGGTCTGGGTCTGTCACAAAACATTGATGGATTAATTTTTACAATGGTCCAGGAGTTACGGAAGTATATCATCCCCATTTCACAGATGAGGCAGCTGGGGAAAGGAAAGGTTAAATGCCCAAGACCACACAGGTACCCTGTTATAGACTCAGGAATAAAAATCCAGTACTCCTGATTCCCAGACTTGTGATTTAGCCACTAGTCCATGTTTCCTCTTCCAAGAGCTGTCCTACTACAGGTATTGTAGGAGAGTTTATTCAGTATAGGCAATCTCAAATTTTGATAGAGTTCAATAAAAGCCTGAGGAATTTATCAGTAAAATGATGACCCTTCCATAACAATAAATGAATGGGTGCTTTTAATTAGAAATTGGTACAGTCCCCATTTGAAGAGGAAAAACTATGAAAGATCATAACAAATCAAATGTGGATTCATTTTCATTGCTAGAACTTCAATGGGGTTGGACTTGGATGAAACGGGAATCTGGCTTGGCTTCCTGAAGTTACTGGAGGGACTGTGTGGAGAAGGCTAGTATGCTCACATATATACCTGGCACGTGAATGAATGCCAAGTTAGTTGATGCTGGCAGAAATATAGGGGTTAAAACATATTTTGTCTTAGATACATTTTTATTAATTATGTCCTTTAATTTAGTCCTTGCCTAGTGCACTCTAGAATTAAGTGTAATTCTTGTAATTGTTTTATTACTACTTGACATTAGACCTTATGTTAAGCTATCAAAATGGTATGGCAGGATGAACAAGAGGAGATGATGATCAAAATATAGTGATGATCAGTTTGCATCTTTAAGGCATTAAGTTTGTACCCAACTGCCAGAGGCATTTTAGGACTAAAGTTGCACTTTCTTTAGATTATATATTACCAAAAAAAACCATGAGTGGGCAGCTAATTTTTTGTAAGCTTACAACTGTTCTGAGCAATTGCACATTTTCTCATCCCATTCCTTTTTATCAGTATGTTTGTGACTTATTTTATAATAAAATGTGCAACATTACATGATAGAATATAATGCTGGTAGGTGGCTACAGCAGAGTTAACTTGCCTCTAGCTACTGTCTAGCCCACAAATGGCTTGAAGACCTTCTGGTTAGACACCTCATGCAATTTACAGTGTTCTTTTGCACCGCCTTAACAGACTATACAACTTCATTCCAACAACATGGAGCCCTCAGCTCCCGAGGAAAGAAGGGGAGAGGTCACTCATGGTTCTGACTCTACAAGTCTGCTGTTATCTCTTTCACACACACCCCCTTCACACTTCCTTCCTGTGCTTTATACCATTTGAGTAGAACCTCAGAGTTACAAACACCTGCATTACACACTGATCAGTCAACCACACACCTCATTTGGAACTGTAAGGACACAATCAGGCAGCAGCAGAGGGGGGGAAAAAAAGCAAATACAGCACAGTACTACGTTAAATGTAAACTGCTTAAAAAAAAAGGGAAAGTTTTTTAAAAAAGTTGACAAGGTAAGGAAACTGTTTCTGTGCTTGTTTCATTTAAATGAAGATGGTTAAAAGCAGCATTTTTCTTCTACATAGTAAAGTTTCAGTGCTGTATTAAGTCAATGTTCAGTTGTATATTTTTTAACGAACAATGTTTTGTTCAGAGTTACGAATGTTTCAGAGTCACGAACAACCTCCATTCCTGAGGTGTTCACAACTCTGAGGTTCTACTGTAATAAGTTAGGTTTCAGAGTAGCAGCCGTGTTAGTCTGTATCTGCAAAAAGAACAGGAGTACTTGTGGCACCTTAGAGACTAACAAATTTATTTATTTATTTTAACCTCTCTGGTCATTCAGTGACAGACCTGTGGGTGGCTATATTACAACAGAAAAACTTCAAAAACAGACTCCAACGAGAGACTGCTGAGCTAGAATTGATATGCAAACTAGATACAATCAACTCCAGTTTGAATAAGGACTGGGAATGGCTGAGCCATTACAAACATTGATTCTATCTCCCCTTGTAAGAATGCTCACACTTCTTATCAAACTGTCTGTGCTGGGCTATCTTGATTATCACTTCAGAAGTTTTTTTTCCTCTTAATTAATTGGCCTCTCAGAGTTGGTAAGACAACTCCCACCTGTTTATGCTCTCTGTATGTGTGTATATATATCTCCTCAATATATGTTCCATTCTATATGCATCCGAAGAAGTGGGCTGTAGTCCACGAAAGCTTATGTTCTAATAAATTTGTTAGTCTCTAAGGTGCCACAAGTACTCCTGTTCTTTTTGTAATAGGTTAATTAACTTCTTAACTCCCTCCAGTCCATCACAGTCTCTCAGTTGGGAGCAGTTCCCATAGTCAGTTTCCCCAAGCACACTTGACTAATTGGTAATGCAGCAATCCGGTTGCTAGCTCAGCACTCTGTCACAGATCTCCCCCCACCTTACCTGACCATCAGCTTTTTCTTTTCCATGCTCTCCCTTGCTTATCAGTGGTGCCACCCTCCAGAATGGAGTCTAAGTCCCTAGGGCAGGAGTTCTCAAACTGTGAGTCGGGACCCCAAAGTGGGTCACAACCCCATTTTAATGGGGTCACCAGGGTTGGCATTAGATTTGCTGGAGCCCCATTGCCTGGGGGCTGAAGCCCGAGCCCCATCGCCTGGGGCTGAAGCCAAAGCCTTTGGGGCAGCAGGGCTTGGGCAGGCTCTGGTCCCCACTCCTGGTGTCGTATAGTAATTTTTGTGGTCCAAAGGGTACAATTAAGTTTGAGAATCCCTGCCCTAGGGTGATCAGCTAGATCATTGCGGTGCCCACTCATTTCCTACCCACAGAAATCACACTTGGTGGGGAGAGGCCACCTCCACAGCTCCATTACAGCCCACAAATCATCACACCATGGGTGTGCTAGGGAATTGCTCTCCCTATTCTCTCCTGTTGTATCTGGTGGTGGGTTGAGGGCACTCCTCTCCTCCCCTGATTGCTCAGGTCCTTGGGCTCTCACAACCACACTGGGGCTTCTTCTCCTTGGGGCTGCAGTGTGGAGGATTCCATGCATCCCTCTAGCTTTAAGGATCTCAGGTTGTCTATCCCCGACCCCTCAGTTTCTTGGGGGACTCTTTTCTTCCCCTTTTAGCTGGGCTCTGTTGTCTAGGGATTTCTAAATTTGCCCCCCACCAGTTTGGTTTTTCCTTTCCTGTTCCATTTCCTCCTCAAGTTCTCTGTTTCTCCAGCTGGGGCTCAAAACACCACTTTCCCCTCCCGCAATGGGCAGGGTCTCCAATCAGTTTAGGTAGAGGCAGTCACTCCACTATGCTTTCAATTAAACCTTCCCTGGACTGACCGCGGTACCTCTGCCACAGTGCAGCACTCTCTCACCCCCAGACACTCTAGTCTCTCACTTGCCCCTGGAATCAGTAGGGTTTCACCAACTCCCTCTAGACTAGGGAGCAAGTGGAGGCTGTGTCTACCAGGCCTCTGAGTTTTCCTTCCTGCCATTACTGGAATGGTGGACAATGTCTTTCCTTTGGCCTTTCCTGCAGTCCTGACCTAGCTGCAAAACTTGGCAAAACTACATTCCAAGTATGGGCAGTGTTTTTTCTGGATGTCCATGTTGAAAACATGTAATTGGTTGAGCCCCAGCTCTTCTGGGCTCTTCCTTCTTCTCCTCCATGCCCTTGGTGGCTGTGGGTTCCCCAAACTTCTAGTCCTCTATAGGATCAGTTATCTTGCTGTGGGAAGGCAACCTCCATTAACTCCTCTATCACTTTAGAGAGGCATCCAAAGTGGCAGGTTGATGCTATCTCAGGGAGGCCCCAAAGGAACTGTTCCAACAGAGCCTTCATTGTCTCCCCCACCACTTGAGTGTCTGGCCTCAGCCAATGGTGGCCTAGTCTACCAACTTTTGGTCAAAGGCCCAGGACCACACCACTCCAGTCCACCTTGTACCTCAAACATTCTGGCTGTATTTCTCACTGGAGAGTCTGACTCAATCTAGGATGGTCACCTTGACCCTCTTAGTGTCTGGCCTGCTCATCATTCAGTGATATATAGGTGACTTGAGATCCCTGGTCAAATAAGGGGCTAGCAGCAGGGTCCAGGAACATGGCAGAGTCAGCTGCAGGGCCCACCTTACAGATCCCCATGGCCCATGCTCAGTTGCCATTCCCCACTAGAGGACTCACCACCTTCTGGAAAAGGTTCTGCATGTTGGCTCGGTCTCCTATGAAGTCCTGCTGGCTCTTCTGTTGCTCAGCCGGCCTGATGAGCAAGGCCTGCCTCTCCAGATGGTGGGACTGCTAGAAGCTTTGCAGAATCTTCAGCATCTCCTCCTATTGTTTTACAGGGTCTCCTCCATTGTCCAAGCCACCACACCCCATACCAGCTAAGATCCCAGACAAGCCCCCATGTCTGGCAGGATGGACTTTCTCCTATTACTTTCTAGCTCACAAATAGCTTAGCTACTTCTTCTGTTAAAACACCCCATGCCATTTATTTACAGTGGTCTTCTCTATTACCTTTACTGTCTATGCAACCTCATCCCAGCAGTAACATGGAGACCCCACCTCCAAAGGTAAGGAGGGAAAATAACTCTGACTCCACAAGCCAGCTCTCTTCTTTTCCTCCCCTTCATAGTGCCATCCTGTGCCTTTTCTACTATCTGGGTTAATGAGATAATTAGCTTTTTAACACCCTCCAGCCCATCAATTGGGAGTGGTTCCCATACTCAGGTGTGCTCTGAGGTAACTAACTGGAGTTGCAGTGATCAGACTGCTGCCTCAGGTGCTGTTGCTCAGCACTCTGTCACAGTATCATAATGTGGTTGTGCAAAGATTTGAGGTAAAAAAAGTTGTGTGTGCGTGCACACCTGCATGTGCGTAAAAATACATATGGAGGTCATTGTCAAAAATGCTGCCATAAAATTAGTATTTAGTACAATAGTTAGCTCAAAATCCCTTCAATTACCCATAGTTCTAGGTGTCAAAATATGCCAGAAAATTTAGTTTTTGCAGAATACATGCCCATTAATATTTTACAAGAAGATAGACCCTGAAGATTCCTCCACAAAATGAATTCCTGAAACCTGATCATCAGCAATTTAGTAGAAATAAGTCAGGAGTTCTAAAGTAGATGTTGCCACTTCCTGTTAGTTTTATCCTCTTATATAGCTATTTTTATAAATCACAAGTGACTGATGATTTATAAAGTGTGGTTGCAGCCAATCTGAAAATCAAAGTTAAAAAATTGGATAGGAGGTATTTTAAAGTATTTGTTCTGTAATACAATGGTCCTGCTTTCCTCTGTCAGAACACTGATTTGGTTAGCTAAGTACCTGATCAAGCGCTAATCCAATGTAGGAAAATGTAATTTTATTTACTTACATGCATAATATTAGTTGAGGAGGAGGGGAGAAGAAATCAGTAAATTTAGTGCAGCTAGGGGGATATTTGTTCAGTTAATGTGGTATTTTCTATAATGATTTCTGATTACCAAAATGCATAGTACAAATGGTAATCAGTGCCCCTTTCAAAGCAAGTGCTAACGCTGAGTACCTCCTATCAGTTTAATCACAGTGTGTGATTCATACAGTAATGTGTCATAATTGCCCCCCACAAAGTTGGCTTGAGGGTCCCATTTCATTTTAATATCACTGGACTTTATAAATTACTGAAACTCAACATGGTTTCCTTGAATGTTGCATCCTTCATTGAGAGTTCTAGATGCATAATTAATCTTAAATAAGGTTATCATAAGAAGGGTGATTTTTTATTAAAAAAACCACCTTTTCTGTAATAGGATAAAAAATTAATAGTAATGCTTTTAAAATTTCATATTGCTAGGCACTTTTCTTTTACCTTAAGATCTATTCTGATTGCAATCTCTTCAGATAATTAAATCTATTCTTTCAACAAGGGTAGATTAACAGAAATAAAAAGCTTTCTGATGCAACTGTACACAGTTTCAGACACCAGGGGGGTTATTCTCATTTTGATGCACCGGGAGTTGCACATATAAATCATTGCACATTGAGATGAAACTATAACTCTTAACAAACTTTTTTAAAAAAATAGAGAAAGCTAAACAACATATGAACTTGATGTTGTGCATTATTTTGAGAAACTACAGCCAAAGAGGCGATTTAAGACACCACTTGGCGTGCAGAATTTTCTTGACATTACTGAATATAAAGTCCCGGACTTCAAATTTTCATATCCGCTCACAGAAGTTAGTGTATAGTTAGCTAGAACAGATTGAATTATTCATTGTGAGTATATTCTCCCACAAACTGAACCCTTATTGCCTGTTTGTGAATTATTTGCTAACCAGTCCTGGATTTTTTTTATTAACATGTTTGTTATTCACAAAATGTTCACTGAACACTTTATGGGAACAAATTGTTTGTTTAACTGTGCATTTTGGCTGTTTGTTATCTGTGGCATGTGGCTATATAGTTTCCACTCCTTGAGAGAGTTCAAAGAGTGGCTGCTTAGGAGGCAGAAGAGAAAATGCCTTTGGGAAGGTAAAGATCCATGCCCAGTGGTCACTGGAGTAACTGGATGAAAGTTTTCATGCAAAGCCTTTTTTTTTTTTTGTCAAATAACAAAGATTTGGGGTGACCAAAACAATTCATAAATGTGGGTTTAATTAGCTTCATTGTCTACAATAAGGTTGCCAGGGGTTTTAGCACTAGTCTCAATTAAATCACTGGTTGCACTGGCTGGAGTTTTTGGCGAAATACCCTAGAGTAGTCCGAACTCAAGACTTTATTCTTTTTTAATAAAACTGCTGAACCATTCCATTATTTTATATTGCCTCTCTGAACTCCCTCAGGGAATTGCCTGTTTGCAGTCTTCCTTTTCAGTGGATTCACTGTAATACCAGATTCAGGTCTGCCCCTCATTAACAATAATTCACAAACCTCCAGCTGTGCTCCCAACCCTGACAGAGAGCTGCCAAACAAAGCTTGTTAAATAGATCACCAACCAGTTTTGAAAAAACAACCAGCTCTGGTTCTAAAAACACTCAGCTCATCAACCATCACTTGGTTTCCAGCCACGCATTGCAGAATCTAGCACAGAATCTGTGCCTGTTTCTGCAAGCGCTCAGGAATTCACACATTTTATCACACTGTTGCCTTTCAGACTGGATCTTTATTCAGCTCTTTAATGGAAGTATTGTACTTGAAGACAGCGTTTGTCTTACACTGCATCTGGGCGTGAGCCTCCCAGTCACAGATTTATGCTACTGAGACTCGGGCTAGCACGCTAAAAATAGCTGTGTAGACATTTTTTGACATACCGACTCAGACTAGAGCGTGAATTCTCAAACTCGGTGGATGGGATGGGCTTGAGAGCCCAAGCTCTAGCCTGAGTTGGTACATCTACACAGCTATTTTTAGTGCACGGTTGTGAGTCTGTGGATCTGGGCTGGGAGGTTCACTCCCAGATGCATTATAGACATTCTCTGATAGGCTTCCCTATTAATTGTATTGTGCAATGGGTAGCTTTTCAAATGGTGAGAAGGGTGTTCTTACTAGTGCAGGTCAATTGTGTAGTATGTAAATGACCACTGGAAAGTTACCAAAGAGGGTTCAAGTTGCTTTTGATCCCATTAAAGAACGGTCCTAATGAAAGCTTAACAAAGTAAAAGACTTATTTCCACAGTAAAACTTATTTCCACACATGTTAGTGTATGAATAAGGAATATGTATTAAAAAAAATAAACATGACATTAGAAAGCAGAAAAAAAAAACCATGAAAATAAGAAATCCCAGGAACTATCAGTTTTGGTCTCTTGGGAAGATCACTTCCAGATTCATGAACAGGACTTTGGAACAAATGAAGAAGAGACATATTACTCTGAACAAAGACTTTTCAAATGCAGAATCTCCTAGCAAGGCACTGACTGCACTGTGGTTATGCAAGAAAAGGGATTGGGGTTAACAAGTTGATGATTCAGATGAAACCATCAGATTTAATTTCCTGCCACAAGTTAATATACAGAATGAATGCAGCATCGGAAAGAGTCCCATTCATTCAGGTTTGGGTGAGTCTTCTGGCTTCTTGTCAATATTGCCTTGCCTGTCCTGAAAACAAAGTGTCATCTCAAACATCTATCTTAGAGGAGAGACAGTGCAGAGTAGGTCAACCAACATGGTACTCAGCCTTAAGATTAGAGTATTTGAGGACAGAGTAAAAGAGTTGGACAGATTTTCACTGAGAAAAACAGGTGACTATGAGAAAAAAGGTTTACACAAAATGCAGAACACGAGTAGCTATCTTGTGGAGGCTCAGCTTGCAACTCCTGTGTCTTCAGTCTCTTTTAGTGTATCACAACTGGACACCTTGCTCAGTCTAAGTGTCATGTCTCAAGTCATGCTCCTGGTGATAATACACAACAACCTCAACAAATAGAAAGGCTACCAATTCATTTTCACAACTACTGTACATACCACGAACAGAAGCCAGGTTTTCTTTATGCTTTAAAAAAGGAAGAAGAAGAGGGATTGGTTGTTACCGGATAATTTGTTGTGCAGAGGCCTTACTCTAAGTTGTCCAAAGTAACATAAATTGTTTATGAACATCAGGGAAAGTTGAAGACAAACAGATGGGTACAAAGTGGACTGCTTAGGTTAAAAGGACTTGCAAGAAGAGGTCTGTAAGGCAGGTAAAGTCATAGGTTGGCATGGCAATGAGCTGAAAGATTCTAGAAACAGGAAGAAATATTCATAATTGAAAGCACCAAAATGTGTCTGGAATGGCTAATGTTAATGAGATTAGGTTGTGACCCTTTCCCGGATACTGCTTGTCTGAGGGTCACTAAATGGAAGAGGGGTGACACAGATTGGACACAGCAAGCTTTATTATCATGACTGACATCCCCACCATCTCCTGGAACCCTGGGATCCACCATGACTCCAATAGGCCTTTGCCATCCTGATCCTGAAAGGCATCCTAACTGGACCAGGCAAGAAAGAGGGAACTGTTGCCATCACTCCCTCCACTGGCTTTGGCCAAATCCTGAACACTTGGGATATAAAGATTGGGTTCCTGTTCTCCCCAACACCTCCCATTTAATGACCCGCAGATAAATAATGTCCAAAAAAATCCCCTACCTAATTTCTCCTCTTTCCTCTCTCTCTTCTTTTGTATTCCATGTAATAAGAATGTGGCTGAGCCAGCCAAGACAAGTCCACCTTTACAACACTGCTGTAAGACCAAAGAGGAAGCTAAAGCAACATTCTGGTACAAGTTTACTAGGTCTCGGAATGGCTGATAAGACCATGTGCTGAGTGCCAACATTTCTCCAGAAGAAAGGTTGCGAGTGAGAGGCAGCACCAGAGATAGAAGCTGCATTAACTTTCTTTGCTATTCTTCTTTTCGCCCTTTGTGTGTGTTTTTTTTTTTAAAGACAAAACAAAAGAAAGAGGATCAGACATCAACAACAACTGCTCTAGATGAGCTCCAGATCATCTCAACTAAATTTTCACTTTACCCCCAAAATAACAGAGTATCTTTGATACCATCTATAAAAGCCTGTCAAACAGCAGGTTTTCCCCTACAAAAGATGTTATACAACAAAAAGAAAAAGGGAATAAGAAATGCCATTATATTGAAAGTCTTACTTAATATTTTACATTTTAAATGTTTCAAACTGTTTTTCTTCTTTTTCTGTATCTTTAATAAAGAATTTTAAAAAAATAATGGTGGTTGTTACGATGGAAATAAGCCGGCATAACTTGACACAAAACCCTGGACCACACTTAACTGTTTAGTGTTGTAACAGTGAACAACAACTACATTAACATCTCCCTAGACAAGCTTCAACCTCCCTTATCAACACAACAGATTCCTCCCCCCCGCCCCCAATTTTAAAACAATCAAAAAAAAAATCACCCCTAAGGACTCCACTTCAGGATTTACAATGTGCTTAGTACATGGTGGAAGTTTAAGACAGGACTTTATGAGAGTAGTTAATACTCTGTAGATACCCAGGACGCATGTGCAATAGAGATGAGGTTTACATCAGTATTGATTCTTAGTCCTTTTATTTATGAAGTCCTTGGTAACCTGAAACAAAATAAAAACATGCCAGTTTTCTATTTTAAGAAAGCACAGTTCAATACATAGATGTATATGTTTTCAAATTTCATACCCAAGGACTATTTAAAATGAGAACTTCATAAGAGATATTCCAGGGATCTCATAACTATTGTCATAAAGCATTCATGTTTTCAAAAATAATTAAAGCCGAAGTTCTTGGGTATATCTTGCCAAGGTCATCTGACGATTATTCCCTGAGCTGCATTGTCTGAAAGAAATAAATAGCAGTGTGAATTATAATTACTCAAAGCACTGCAGACTAAAGCTACAGTAAATTCCTTCACAGTTGAACTGAACTGTTTAACACATGGAAACTCTAATTGACAATTCTGTACCAAAGTGTAAATTTGTCAAGGAAGGATACACAACAAGTTTTTTTTAACATCTCAGTGAGTGCTGTTGTGATTTGGATCTATTACTTCTGAATATTGCATGAAGCTGACAAGCACTTGTCATTTAAAGACCACATGGAGGCATTTAGTTTTCCATTTAGACATAATAACACATTATGCAAATAAGCTTGCCAAGGAAAGCTGGAGGCTTACATGAAATAAACTGTCAAACACCAGTTGCTAATAAATGAACATTTCTGTATAGATTGTCTTAATTTGGGGAGTTGAAAAATAAATGTGGTAGGTAGAATATCTTACTATTGTACGCTGTATAGAAGTTCAATGCAGAATTACATGTAGTGAAATTTTAAACACAAAATTAACACTCCTTGCCTGTGATGAAATGTGTCTGTTCTGGAAATAAGTTGAAATTTTAATAAGTCTGTAAAACACTTCAAAATACATGACAACCTTCATCAAACAAACAAAAAAAAAAGCATTTTGAGTTCATGCCATATGAATAAGAAAATCAGGAAAATCACTAGGTTCATTAGTAGTGCTCTCATAGGACCCAGTTTAGCCAAGCCTGGATGAAGCCAACTTCTTCACTTTGGGTGATCTCTCATTCTTTTATGAACTACTAGCACATCATCTTTATTTTTTGATTTTTTTGCCAGCCAATAAGGCAGGATCCTTTCCCTTTTGTTATTTTTTTAAATTTGTCAGTGTTTTCAGTGCTAATGGAACTAGCAGGATCAGGCCCTACGCCTGGACCATGCACTATTAAAGCCAATAGGAGTTTTTTTCCAGTGACTGCAATAGAAGCAGGAGCAGACTCATAGGTCACACTAGTGTAGGTTATGTAAACTGTCCCACTGTTTTTACCAGTGGATCTTGATTCTAACCTCCAACATCCCTGATACTTCAGTCTTGGGTCTTTCTTGAGCAGAGGACTGCCAGTCATGCCTAACTGCATGGCATTTCTATGATATGTGGATATCATATTTCTATGAGAAATGGAGACTAGGATGAAACTATCAAACTTATTTTCATTTGTGACATAAGCACAATTCAAGAACTCAGGTCTCTAGCACACAGACCTCAATCCTTGGTAATGGAGAGGTCATTTATTTTAAATAAACAACATGGAACATAAATAGTTCAGGAAATTTGTAATGGGATCAGAGTCTTTTAGATACAAGTAAATGGTATGTATCCAGCCCACATCAGCAGTGAATGAATGAATGTTTAAAGAAATTAATCAAAGATAGATTACCTCTTTAAAATCCTTGCAACATCACCTCACAAATGTATTTTATCAATATGGTACCAAAACCAAATACCTCCTTATAGAATAGTGGCTGGCAAGAACAAGAGAATTATGATACAGTAAAAAGGACTTACTTCCCATTAGCCAGGTTGTGTAATATAAAAGTGAAGTAACTACATTCATATTTGTCTTATTGGTTAGTAAAAGTTCCCAAAGCTGAGTATTTCTCTCATGTGATGTCAAAACAATGAGGGATTAACTTATTTGTGTATTCTATAATTTAAGAAGAATACAGATGATTCCTGGAGTCAGAGAATATTCTATGTTTTGGGGTGTAGTGGTATCTCATTGCAATTATTAGTCTTATTCTGAAAGCAGAAGTTGCTAAAAAACAGGTCTTAACTAAAAACAGGCAGTTGTGATCAGGCTCTATTCATGCAGGGCAAACACTTATTGAAAGATATTGATTTTCAGCTCATTCATTGCAGAAATAGCTTACTTACTAAATGTTTAATCTTGCTTTTGAAGGCAAATTAAATTCAACAGACAGTTTTGGTGCCAAATTTAAAACTTCTCTCCTTGTTTCTATTTTTAATAATGAGAATAAAATACAGTTGTTTCCATGTTGGCACCTTCTTCACCCTTTAGGAAACTACACTCTAAATTAATACTGTGTCAGAAATCCAGTCTTAATTAGCCTAATCAAATAACATTTCCACTTTAGGGAAGAAGGATTAGAGTCTAATCTACTAAGACGGTTCCAGACGTTTATATTTGAGTAACTGTTTGGGATGTAACCAATTTTTTTTTTTTTTGCTTCTTTTTAATTAATAGTTCAAGGCTATTTTCTTCTTTTTTGGAAATTGAACTGAAGGATTTGATTTTCCACTGGGCATTTAGCCTTTAAAAAAGGAATTCATTAAATTTTGCTTTACAAATTAGCGTCCATGTGGTTTAAGGTATGGTACAGGGGACACTATCAAGTAAATGGCATGACCTCCTCTGGTTCAGGCAGGATGGTTTGGGGAAGCAAATTGTTTGCTAGTTACTTTAAGAGGCTATCACATGATGAAGTTGATCCTTAAAGTGATCCAACCAATCTTTAATCACTAAGAAGTTTGAGGATTACACTGTACTCCCTTCTGAATGATTGATGAGGATATTAGCTTTTATTTGAAACCAAGCGGACTACACATTTTAGAATCCCATTGCAAGGGAATCTTGACACAGTTTAAGACTGTCACCACCTTCAGTTAGTCTATTCGAACAACTTTGTCAATTATCCACATCCATTCACTCCCAAACTGCAAAGGATTTAAATAAACTGCCAACTATTTGCAGTAGGAACTCATTACACAACAGGAATCCAATGTATTTTTTGTGGTCCACATACATTAAGGACACCATTAACACTCAAAGGCATTTGAAAATATATTTCCTTATGGGGACTTTGATGGCTATCAAATAAGCAGGGAATTTGCGCCACTTCATAGCTTTGAAGGAAGACACCATCAAATTGAGTCAATGAAAATACACCCATTTGTATAATATTCCCACCACTTTTGGTTCAAAGCAAAAATTGTCTGAGTTTTCATTCAGCTACTTTAGCTGTTTCTCATTTATTCTGAGATAACAGTCCACTCCAAACTAAATAATCTTCTGATCAGAAAAAGATGATTATTTCTTTTTCCAAAAGACAATCTTTTCTTTGAAGCCATAGCTGAGACAAGCTGGTCACTTTTCGAGGAGACTAAGGTTTCCTTCGCTAGGTTCTTTGGCCAAATAAATGACAAGAAAAAAAAAAAACACCTCTTGGTTCCTGCTCATGGAACATGGCATTTGTTTTCTGTGGTGGTCAAAGTCTATAATTTTGCAGAAACTCCTTTCAGGTCTTGCCAGAGTAAATGTAACATTTGAACACTGGAGGAGAAACATCAGGAAAGTTGTCTTTCTGCTACTTGCAGGGTTGTTACTTCTGTGAAATATTGAGGGATTATTAAAATAGAAATGTAGTAAATGGAAAGCATAAAGATACTGATATCAGAAGCTGAAAGCATAGTAAGGATCACCATGAACTTTGATATTGCAGCTGTAGAAACAATTTTCCCTAAAAGGAGATAAATATGGGCTTGATTCTGCAAGTTGCTGAGCTCTGTGGTTCTGATCCAGCAAAGTATTTAAGCACATGTTTAACTTTAAATACCAGTAGTCCTACTGAAGTCACTGAAGCTTTGCTGGGCCAGGGACAAAGGGTTCAGCACATTGCCTGAGTTAGCTTTAGCTTAATTTTTCTTACCTTGGACTGCTTTAGTGCACATTAGCTCTCCACATTGATGTATCTCAGTTTTCTTTTCATCCAAAGTTATATTTTTTAGCGTTTACTGATATTCCCAAAAGGCCTGACCAAAACCACACTGTGAAGTCAACGGAAAGATTCCCATTGACGTCAATAAGTTCAGGATCAGGGCCCAAGTTGCCCCTTGAGGAAAAAAAAAAATCTTTCGAATCCCTCACTGCTAAAATAGTTGCAAGTTTAGAATCACAAAATTATTTTTATTTATACAAAATAAAATCTTCCTAAAAAGATTCCATGTAAGAGGCCCCTACATAACACTGACATAGTTGTGGGAGGAGAGCAAATCTTCATTACACTGTTCATTTCACTCATGTGACAGCTGATTTTAAACAACTACCAGCAGCTTCACTAACCATAATCCTCATCATTGTGTAAATACTGCAGAACTGCTATAGGCTTATATGTAGAGCTGTGCTGACATTACCAACTCTCTGATCAATTAACAGAAAGAGAGGCTATCCTAATGGAATGGCTAAAGCCTGTTTTTATGTTCTTAGCACAGTTAAACAAAAAAACTGCACTTGAATTTAGGAATTAGTGTGATAAAAATACAACTACTAGTTTTCTCAACTTGTGATCTGACAAGAGCATCCTTGGTAGAATTTTATTAGGTTATTATTTCACTGCTCTACTTCTGATTCTGCCAATCCTCTTGGCAGAGTTTATATTAATAAATAATTATCTGTGACATGAGGGAAGAGATGCATAAAAGACATACAAATGTTCTTTTATTGCACGCAGCATTTTAATAAACAAAGATAGAATTGAAAGTTGTGTTAATCCTGGCCTTCTCATCTAGAACACTATTGAAATAACCCCCTACAGCACTGTAGAAAGGCACAACTGAATTGCACATAAAAAGAGGATCACTTGACTTCTAGATTATACTGTCTCTCCTTATAGGACATCTCTTTATAACAAAGATTTAAAAGAGGATACGTCTTATACAAGTGCCGTTCAGAAATTTTACTTTTTTTGTGATATAGAATGCATTAATAATGTTATTCTTTTACATTTAACATTTATAAAACACATGGAGTGAAAAAAAAAGTGTGTAGTTCTCATAGTCTAAACAATAAACAAAGTGCCTCCAGGATTCATTTTAATGAGAAATGCCAGTGTTGCACAGCAGAAGTCTTGGGATGGGCAATGCACACAAGCAGATTAATTATAATTTAGGAGATAAGAAATGTGTGAATTTTATAACAGCTCTTGTAGAAAATAAATATACTGTTAATCACTGACAGTTTTATGTCCTCAAAGGTATTATTAACCTATAAATATATATCACATACATTTAGGAGTTTAAAATGCTGGATTTTATTTATTTATTTATATTTGCAGACTACTAGTGTTTCTCCCCTTGTAACTAGCAAGGTTTTTTTAGTGTGGAGTTAGTACAGGGTTTCCAGAACATAGTGCAGAATGCATCAAACATGCAGCATGGTTACCTATTAGTCCTGTGCACATTTGAAAAATATAGATTTATAATCATCAACATTCTAGCTAAGCTACGACTCCAATCTGTGCTGGAATAGTCATTTAGACTTTTCTGGATCATCAATTAAGGGGTTTCTCAAAATACCTCTACTGGATTTCTGGAAGCTGTTTGCAAGTTAAAGCTTCTTCTCCACTCCAAAGTGGAATTTCTCTGCTAGAGAATTCACTTCTCAACTTCCTCCAGCAAATCCAGTTGGCAGCCGATAGTCTGATGTTGGTAGTGCAATCTATAGCCTTCAAAGTGGCAGATGATAGGCTAGAATTTTAATAGCAAGGAATTGATTTACAACCTATTTAGCCTATATGATAGTATACATTTTGGTTGCAATTCAGAGATGGACTGCATTTGTTTTACAAGCTAAATATATTAATCCCTATTCTTGTATGTGGGTATATAGAAGATTTACCAAATTCCCGAATGGGTGGATTTGTCTGTGACCAAAACCTGTCGTGGATACAAACAAAATCATATCAATGATTTTCTAAGAAATCTTATTATGGAAAACCTCTAGATACAGGTTCATAATATCTGGACAATTATGCCAGCAGAATTCCATTATTTGGAACTACCACCCAGAGTAAAAGTAAAAGTAACTTCACAAAATCCATTTAACTTGCAGCATTTCTCCTGTTTGTTGCAACTAAACTTAACTCCTAATTTTCCCTGATGTTGTAGCCATTCCATAATGGCCTTCAGAGATTCAGTCACCGCTGATGTCATTAGGACGCTTGGGCTAGGTCTACACTACCCGCCTGAATTGGCGGGTAGAAATCGACCTCTCGGGGATCGATTTATTGCGTCCCGTCCGGACGCGACAATCAATCCCCGAATCGGCGCTCTTACTCCACCAGCGGAGGTGGGAGTAAGCGCCGCCGACAGAAAGCCGCAGAAGTAGATTTTGCTGCTGTCCTCACAGCGGGGTAAGTCGGCTGCGATACGTCGAATTCAGCTACGCTATTCACGTAGCTGAATTTGCGTATCTTAAATCGACTCCCCCCTGTAGTGTAGATGTACCCTAAGATTCAGACTGAAGTTGAAAGACGTCTTTGAATAAGACTGAGGGTTTAAAATTCTACACTTGTAGAGATTTCAACGTGAAAGCAGCACTTGTGAAGCAAAAGTATTTTTCCATTCATCAGCAGAAAAGTTAAAAATTTGAACTTTTCTCCTATGGGGTCAAATCTGGCAGACCTTGCTCATACTAATCTTCCCTGGAAATGGATATGTTATAAAACATGCAAGTTTTAAGTGTGTAAGAGTCCTTTGAATTACCATCATTCAGTAAGCTGTGACAAAGGAAAGAATCTTTTTTTCCTGGTTGTTCTGCTATTTAGCACCAGTGCACACACTAGTTAGAGCTGATCAAACTACGTATTGTAAATTTAGCACTTCCCCCCTCCCCATTTGTAGGCTGATCTCAGTTCCTGAAAATATATTAGTTATTTGTTAGTATCCAAATAACTCATGCAAACAAATTTAGGTTAGGTTGACTTCAACTATGTTACTTTGGTGCTTGTGATTGGTCACATGGTATTGTTTCTGTTCTCTGATTAGATAAATTTTCTAAGCAGGAGACTAATAAACAACAAGTAATGCACTTTATTCATCCAAAAATTCATATTAAATTTACTTATGCTAAAATTTATAAAATCTTTAGGAGTCATTAGCATTTTAACAAATTGCTGGCAACTGTCTTCTTGCTACTGGCAAATCATATTATCCCCAAAATAATGGTGAACCACACTCAGTACCATTGTTCATGAAAATATTCACAAATCACTTCTTGTGTTATTCAATCAAGTTTAATAGCAGTTATAATTCAAAATATCTAAATAGATCTCAGGCACATAACACATTTTAGTCCCAGTAAAAATGTTGTTTATCTTCAGAAAACAAAGGGGAACAAATGTTGTGGCTTGAGTCCATCTTTCCTTTGAAGACTGCCCCTCCCTCTTGTTGGTTATGTTTTGGTTTTGCCAGTCCAAAAGCAGGGTTGATTCAGATCTCATTTTCTTCAAATCTTCCAAATTCAGGAACGTTGGGTTCTGGTTTTAGCTAACTTCTTTTTCAATTAAAACCAAGCTTGAACAGAAAGGGTGGTTTTGCTCTTGCAAAAATCTAATCAGCTTGGGTTTTGTCTTGCAAGACCAAAACCAGGAGTAATTCAGATCCATGTCCTACTTATGTGCAATCTGATTGACTGAGCCACCCGATTGGCTGCAGGAGTCACCAGAGTGATACTTAAGCACAGTAGCAGCAGCAGTCCAGTGAGTACTCAATGTGCTCCTTACCTGCCCCAGGCCTCAGCCCTATCCTGGCCCTCTGCATCAGAACAGACTCACAGCATCGACTTCTAACTCTTTGCTGCTGCTATAAAATCCCATTGTTGTGTAGTGGAATTATAACATCAGACAAAAACAACCAACCAGTCATGAATACAGTACACCTAATTTTAGTTCAATGGTAGCCTCCAAAAGATGCAATTTGCAAAAGATCCAATTATTAGAGATTGGATGGTCTTGTGGCTAATGCCCTAGACTATGACTCTCATAAGTTCAATTTCCAGGCCTGCCACAGTCTTCCTGTTAGATATTAATTACTTCTAGATAGAATAGAATAAATAGAAGTTAGAATTAGATAGTTAGACTGCACATAGGACTGTTCATATAATACAAGAAGTAATTGGTGAATAGTTTAATGAAACATCAAGTTTGGCTCACCATTATTTTCTGAATATTATTTATTATTTGCAAGTATTAAGACAGCCACTAATGGGTTGTGAGCTGGTCACTTCCTCTCTCTGTGCTTCAATTCTCCATCCATAACATTTTCCCACCCTTTGTCCATCTTGTTTATTTAAGCTGTAAAATCATCAGGGCAGGGCTAAGATTTTCAACAGCATCTAAGTGACTTAGCACCAGTGGAATTCATAGCCCTGTATTAGGCAAACAGGCTCTCCATGCATTGAATCCCTAAAAAAGGGGTTCAGAGAAGCCATCAAGCTCAGCAGGGAGAGGTAGCCAATAGGAAATACTGAGGAGAAGACTGAGCCCTCTGAGGTAATGAGGCACCTAATTTTGGGCTGAAGGGAGGTGCTTCCCTGCACTCCAGATTCTCAACTGTGAGTCCTCTTCTGGAATTTGGGCTGGCCTGGCTAAGATGCCTAAATAGAGAGAGAGACTTCATTATAGTCAATAGCCCAGGGGTTAGGACACTTGTCTGGGTTGTGGCAGCAGGGACTTGAAGCAGGAGAGATTGAGAGACCCACCCCAGAATACTCTAAACCTCTGCTTCAAATCTGGGTGTCCCACATGCCAGGTGAGTGTTCTAACCACTGGGCTATTGGGGAGCTTGGGACACCCACCCATCTCCTCAACAAAAGGTTCCCAAACTGTTTGGCCCATTTGTATTTAGTGCGGGGTAGGCATGTTCAGAGCATGCCTACTGGATCAGGTCCCTCAGGCGAGATAGGTAAAGAATGCCAAGTTTGTGAATCCCTAGAGTACGGAATAGCTCATTAGCTGAGGGATGGCATCAGAACTTAGGCAGCTTTTTCACTGGTGGGCATGCACAATGTAGGTGCGTAAGGAATTTAGGCACCCATAGGGTTAGGCGGCAGCTGAGCAGTGATGTTGTGAATGTCAATGCAACCTTAATGTTGGACTTCAGCACATAAGAGAAGGTTACTCACTCTGTGCAGTAACTGAGGTTCTTCGAGATGGTTGTCCCCATAGGTGCTCCACTTTAGGTAGATCTGCATCCCTGAGCCTGCAACCAGAGAATTTCAGTAGCAGTGCTTGGTTGGGCTGCACATGCACTATCCCCATCTCATGCCACCTCTGGTGGTTACATAGCACTGTGCAACACCCCCCCCCCACCCAGTTCCTTCTCCATCACAGAGTCCCTAGCAAGAAACTCTGAAGTAGAGGGCAGGAGGGTGGGTAGTGGAGCACTCACAGGAACAACTATCTCAAAGAACCTCAGTTAACTGCACAGGGTGAGTAACCTTATCTTCTTCTTCAAGGAGTGTTCCTATAGGTGCTCCACTTTAGGTCACTGTAGAGGAGTGCCCTTCATTGGAAGGAAGGGGTTTCAGAGTTGCATTTGTGATGGATAAGACAGTAATTCCAAGCACAGCATCTGATGTCAAGTCCTGCTCTATTTTGTGGTGCTCTAAACGTGTGGGCTGACGCCCAGGTTGCTGCTTTGCAGATGTCCATGATGGGTCATTGTTGAGGTAAGCTATTGATGTAGAAAGTGTTCTGATAGCATGTGTACGGGTCCAGGTGGGGATTGTAGTTGGTGGTGGTGGTAGAAAAGGTCGATGCATCCAGAAATCCATTTCAACAACCTTTGCTTGGATATGGTGGTTCCTTTAGAGCTTTCTTTGATAGAAAGATCTAACTTTGATGACTTTCTGAAGAGTTTAGTCCTTTCAGTGTAAAATGCTAGTGCCCTTCTGATACTTCTGAGGTTTTGGGAAGAACGACGGGAGATAGAATGAGGAAGCTATTTTAGGTAAAAATTTTGGATGTGACCTTAGAGTTACCTTGTTTTTGAAGTATACTGTCTATGGGGGTGCGCCATGACAGCCCCAAGTTCTCCGACTAATTGCGCAGATGTGATGGCGACAAGGAAGCCACCTTCATCGAGAGATGGAGAAGAGAACATGACACCAAAGGTTCAAATGGGGTACCAGTAAGCATCATATCACTAGATTAAGGTTCCATGGTGGAATAGGGGGCTTGTATTTTGAGATAAAGGTTACAACACCTATGAGGAATTATTTAGTGGTAGGGTGATCGAAGACTGAGAACTCATCAACATTGATGGAAAGCCATGATTACCACAAGATGTACTCAGAGGCCTGATTTCTTGAGTTCCAGTATATAATCTAATACCATTGGTAAAGAAGAAGAGGTAGTTAACGCTGTTTGTCTATTCTGGCACCATATGTGGAATCTCTTCCATTTGTGCAGTTAAGTATACCATGTAGTAGACCATCTGCTGTTTAATAATATGGCCCTTACCTCCTCTGAACAGGTCATTTCATTCCCTTGGAACCATGGAGTAACCATGCCTTCAGGTGGAGTATTTCCAGATTTGGGTGGCAGACCGGGCCTGCATCCTGGGACAGGAGATGTGGAAGAAAGGGAAGAGAGCATGGTGGGCACACTGCCATCTTCAACATGTTAGGGAACCACATTTAGCTGGCCACATGAGAGATATCAAATGACTCTGGATTTGTCAGTCCTTATCTTGTATATAACCCTGGATAGGAGAGGGCTTGGGGGGAAAACGCCTACAGTAGAGGTGCATCCCATTTGATGATAAAGTATCATCCAGAGATTGGGGTCTCAAGCCTGTTCTTGAGCAGAAGTGTAGGCACTTGGCATTCTGGGTTATAGAGAAGAGGTCTATAGTTGGGGAATCCCAGCCTTTGAATGTCCTCTGTAACACCTTGGTGTTTATTTTCCACTTATGGTCCTGAGAGACTTTTCTGCTCAAAGTGTCCACAGTGGTGTTTTGGCATCCTGGTAGGTAGGAGGCTGAGATGTTATGATGGATGCACCAGTTCCACAATCTCATTGCTTCTGTGCATAGGGAGTGTGATTGTACCCCTTCTTATTGGTTTATATGAAACACACCAGCAATGTTATCCATCAACACTTTTATGGTTTTGTTCCTGATCATGGGCAGAAAGTGTGAGCATGCCTTGTAGACTGCTCATAGTTCCGGTAGTTTTAGATGCCGAGGGGGACAACCTGCCCTGGATTGTGTGGTTGTGTAAGTGTGTCCCCCAACCTATTAAAGAAACATCCATTGTAAGTATAATTGACGGAAGGGGTCTGTGTGAAGAGAACTGCTTCACAAACATTGTGTGGTCGAGTCCACCGGTCTTAGAGAGTTTTTTTACTTTGATTGTCATCATAAGGCACTTGTTTATACTGTGTGTGACGGGTTCGGTCACAGAGATCTCCTGTGCTGATCAACCTGATGTGCTGAAACTACCTCTGACCCTGTTTTCCACTGCCAGCTTGGGACTCCAGAACCCTGTCTTGTTGAGCCAGACATGCAACACAGACCCAGGGTCTGAACCAGGCCCCCAAAGCTGCAGACTTTAACCAAAAACCACTCAGCAGGTATTCCTGTCTCCAGCACCCACACACCCAGCTCCCAATGGGATCCAAACCCCAAATAAATCCGGTTTACTCTGTATAAAGCTTATACAGGGTAAACTCAAATTGTCTGCCCTCTATAACATTGATAGAGAGATATGCACAGCTGTACCAGATATTAATCACTTACTGTGGGTTAATTAATAAACAAAAGTATAAAAATTAGGATTTAAGTGGTTTTAAGTAATAACAGACAGAACAAAGTAAGTTACCAAGCAAAATAAAACAAAACAAGCAAGTCTAAGCCTAACACATTTAAGAAACTGAATACAGGTACATCTCGCCCTCAGAGATGTTCCAATAAGCGTCTTTCACAGACTAGACTCCTTCTTAGTCTGGGCCCAATCCATTCCTGGTACAATTCTTGTTAGTCCCACTCAGGTGGGGTAACTAGGGGATTTCTCATGACCGGCAGCCCCCTTTGTTCTGTTCCACTCCCTTTTATAGCTTTAGCACAAGGCGGGAATCTTTTGTCTCTCTGGATCCCCACCCCTCCTTCGAAATAGAAAAGCACCAGGTTTAAGATTGATTCCAGTACCAGGTGACATGGTCACATGTCCTGTGTGACCCCAAGCCTCCATTCTTTCTGGCCTGACTCACAGGCACACAGGAAGGCTTACAAGTAAACAGAGCCATTTACAACCAATTGTCCTGGTCAATGGGAGCCATCAAGATTCTAAACCACCATTAATGGCCCACACTTTGCATAATTACAATAGAACTTCAGAGCAATACTTCGTATTTCTAGCTTCAGATACAAGAATGATACATTCATACAAATAGGATGACCACACTCAATAGATTATAAGCTTTGTAATGATACCTTACAAGAGACCTTTTGCATAAAGCATATTCCAGTTACATTATATTCTCACACTTAGACATATTTTCATAAAATATATGGAGTGCAACGTCACACTGTGTCTGTGCAGAATGTAAAATTGTCCTTAGCCTGCCTTGAAGGCAATGAATGTGTAGCCTGGTATCCTTCACCACAAATGTCATTGCTGACATATGACCTAATAGTTGAAGGCAGGTCCTGGCTGATGTCTGCGGGCTGGTTTGTGTTGTAGTAATCAGATTGAATAGAGTGACAAATCTGTGTGGGGGTAGAGAACCTGTGGCCTCCTGAGCATCAAGGTAAGTCCCAATGAATTCTAGTCTCTGTACAAGTATAAGCGTTGATTTTTGCTTTTTTATTTGTAGACCTTGTTGTGTGAAGAGAACTACTGTCTTTTAGGTAGCTTCTTAGGCATCTACTCAGGTAGAGGCTTTGAGTAAGCAGTCATCCAGGTAGGGGAATATTACTACCCATTTTCTGCGGAGATGAGCCACCACCACTGCAAGAAATTTGGAGAACACCTGGAGAGCCGTAGACAGTGCAGAAGGGAGTACTTTGTATTGGTAATGATTTTGTCCCAGAACAAATCTGAGAAACCTCCTGTGTGAAGGGTGTATTGTAATGTGAAAATAGGAATCCTGGAGGTCAAGGACCGAAAACCAGTCCCCTTATTCTAGTGCTGGAATTATTGTTGCTAGCATGACCATCCTGAACTGTTTGGTCTTCACAAATTTACTGAACTTCCTTAGGTTGAGAATGGTCCTCCATCCTGTTTTTTTTTCAGGGTTAAGAAATAATAGGAATAGGAGCCCTGGAGTCTTTTAGGGTGTGAAGTGACTCATCAGTCTTAGCTGTGAACAGTTTCGTTCACTCAAATGAGACATCCTCTATGGTGGACTGTATCTCTTTGGGGAAACCAGAGAGGTAGAGCCAGGAAGCTTGCCACATGACTATGGCTGTGACGATTGATTGTGCTGCTGTGTCTGCCGAATTGAGTGAGGCCTGTAAGGCTGTTCAAGCTAGAAGGTGGCTTTCTGAGATGACTGCTTTAAATTGTTCTCTTTTGTCCTCAGACAGATAATCAATATATTCAGACATCTTTGAATAATTGGAGGGATTGTATTTGGCCATCCGTGCCTCAAATTGGCGAACCTGAATTGTAGGGTTGCTGATGAGTGGGCCAAAGAGATCCAATTGCTTCCAGTCCCTATCATGTGGCGTGGATCTGGAGTTATGTTGTCTGCCCCATTCATTCATGGCCTCTATCACCAGAGTTTGGTGTCGGGGGAATGTAATATTTTTGTCCACTCTTTTACAAGTGGGTGGAATTGTTGCTGGGCTCTGCCAGATGGTCTTGGCCAGGTCCATGAGCACCTCAGATATAGAGAGAGCAACGTTGGGTGAAGTTGACATGTGCAGAATGTCCAACAATTTCTGTTGAGACTCTGCAGCTTCTTCCAGTGGTATTTCTAATGGGTCCACAATTCACTTAAATATCTCTTGGAATTATTTAAAATCATCACCCATCATGGGTGGTGGGGGCATAATGGCTTTGTCTGGGGAGGAGGTGGAGGAAAAATTGGTAGCTGGGGTGACCTCCTGACCAGAAGTCTCCTCCAGTCCTCCAAGTGCCTCATCCAGGGGTTCAGAGGGTCCAGATATTGAGGGTGATGGAGAATGTTTCACTCTTTCCCTGTGGGTATTGGGAGGCTTGGAATAGTGGTGACGGTATGCCATCCATAGATCCAAGTAGGGCCACTGTGGCCAGTGAAATTACAGTGGTTGTTAATACTGAAGATTGCATACTGTGTGCTACAGAGGGAGAATGTGGCGCCACAGACTGCTGCGCTGCATGTTTGAGATGCTCCGGCGATACTGAAGAAAGGATGG
This sequence comes from Chrysemys picta bellii, assembly GCF_011386835.1. NCBI lineage: Eukaryota > Metazoa > Chordata > Testudines > Emydidae > Chrysemys > Chrysemys picta. The sequence continues at coordinate 36,038,848 of NC_088798.1, read as the reverse complement.
TAAGTTTCTGAGCCTGCCCACTTAGGATCTTTGGTTGTCAGGGTACCAGAAGGGTTGTCAGGGTCCCGCCTCTTCAGAAGTAGTTTGCCTCGGTGCAGTAGCCCATTTTTTTCACCACCTTTTTTAGAGGCGTCCTCTTTTCTCTGAGAGGGTAGTGGCAAACGTCTGTCAGATGCCGCTGCTGGAGAGCAGTGCCCAGGAGGGGTCCGTGATCCTGGATCAGACACCGGGTGCAGAGACTTCTCCACCAAGAGAACTTTTAGTTTAAGATTTTTCTGGCGCATAATCTTAAGATTATGGCAGTGGGAGCACTTTTGCAGAACGTGTGTCTTGCCGAGACAATGGACAGACCGGGATTGACTCCTGGCAAGTTAGGCAGCATTTAAAATCAGGGGATCCAGGCATGCCCCTTAGAATAAAGTTTCTTCCATGAGGGAGGGTATCTACACTATGATAAAAGGTATAAGAAATGATACTTAATCTACTAAGGAAAAAAATGTTTTTAAAGAAAAATAAATGGGGAAGAGAAAGGTAGCTAACTACTAATTGTGTTCTAAAACTACTACATCTAATTCTTAAGATAAAGGCAAACTTGGAGGCATTGCCCATTGCTCAGTCTCAAGCCGTGGGGTGGTAGAGAAGCAACTGGGGAGGGTTTAAGTCACAGCGCTATGTAATCACTAGAGGCGGTGCAAGATGGGTGCAGCCCGTGTGTGACCCTACCAGGCACTGTTACTGAAATTCTCCAATTGTAGGTGCAGGGATGCAGATTCATCTAAAGTGGAGCAGCCCAGAGACACTTCTTGAAGAAGAATAAGGCAGTTAGGCTCCTAAGTTCCTCTTAGAATCTAGCCCCTCAAAGTCACTTTTGAAAATTTTACTCAGGGACCATCTCTTACAGTGTGTTTGTACAACACCTCAGAAGATGGGGCCTGACCTCAGCAGGAACTTCTAGGGGCTAATAATAAATAAATTTACCTTGCAATTTGAGAGCACAAATCAAGTACTTGTCTTTCAGATCACTCACAAAATTACTGTGAAAAAACTGCAGGAAGTAATTAATGGAAGTTTCTGAAAATTCAGCCTAAGATAACAAGTCTATTATACCAAAAAGACCACAGGATAAGTATTGCAAATTGTGTCTTTCCATTGACTTCAGTGGGCTTTGGATCAGGCCTTCAATAAACTAAACTTCTGCTGAGAGTGGTCATCATGCACCCACAATCCCCTCCTCAATGGAGTAGGTAGACTAGTCTAGTTTTTGCAATATTGCAAGCCAACTTTAAGTGTTTTCAAATCCCTCAACTGATACTGTTTGTTTCCCCATGTCTAGAAATTGACATCTTGGTTATGTTTATTGTCAGTAGGCTGACTTTTAGCATCCTGCCTGCCTTATGGATATAGCCAGTCACAGTATTCATAATTACTGCATATTTGTATAGAACAACTGAACTGTATCTTTTAATTTCGGTGTAAAATTTACAAAGCTCAAGGACAGTGTAGAATTGAATGTGTCATGTAATGGGCTCAAAATCAAGGAAAATAAAGGTGTGTGTAATTCCAACTGGGGAGGGAGAATAAAAGAGTTTCAGCAATGAAATCAAATGTTTAGTGGTTTTAGTTTGGCCCCTAGTGGATAGTGATTCTCATTGTCACATTGAATTGGTAGCCTTTGCTTAAGCAAAAGTCCATGCTGAATAACCCTGGAGACGAAATTACCTCTCAGCTTTGGAGATGGAGTTTGCTTCAACCTAGAATTGAGAGGAATTTGTGGTATACTGACAAAACTATAGAACATTTGCCCATTCACAAGGATTGCTGATAAATACAGACCAAATTCAGAAAATAAATCTCTTTCCATCTTAACCTACAAAATATTCATTTCTTAATGGAAAGGCTAATAATGTGTTGGTCTTTGTTGTTTAAAAGGTAAGTCATTTACTTCACTAAGAGATCCTTTAATAAGAAAACAGGTGCTTGTATTGTGTGATAGTGATGTATTGCTCATGATGAGAAAGCTTCCACAAATACATTTGGTGTAACAGTTTCTGTAGCATCAATGTGAAGACTGTCATCTTTCACCCCAATGAAAATGATGCAGTTTGCTTGCGATTATAGACTCCTATTGATTTCCAATTTTCACCAGACATGTTCAAGTCCCTTGGGCTCTAGGCACTTGTAGATTCTTATCAGTCGTGCAGTGAAGAAACAATGTGGTAATATAATTGGCACAATGTACCAATAAGACTCTCCTGTTCTACTTTCAATTTAGTCCTTTATTGCAATATCTTGACAGTAGATTTCTTCTTTTTAGTATTAATGGCCTCATATAAGGTTCTTGATGACCAGGCTAAACTTTTCAAAAGAAGTATGTGTGTTGGGCTTTTTAAACTTAATGTCCATGCTCCAGAAATGAATCCTATATTCAGAGTACATATTATATTGTATCCCTTTTTACTAGAGAGGTTGAGTTAGGTTTTATGTATTTGTGTATTTGTATTTTGTTGCACAGCCTCAGTTTGCAGTGCAGCTTCTATTGAAACCATGTAACACCAGTAAACGTGCTTTCAGGATGGTTCCCCCATTTATTTGAGTATTAAAGTGCAACACAGATTATCCTGAGCTGTTACAAAAATGGAATTTATAAAGCCTATTTCAAAAGCAGAGTGATGTAACATGTGATCTTTCTCTTTAAGATGCAACGTACATCAGTACTGCTGCTATTTAGACTAGCTATTTTAGTGCAGAATATATTCTGATCCTGTTCCTCTGATTTTGTCTGTAATATCTGTGCCCAAACCCTAAATTTTAAACTGACAACATAGACCATGAAACTTAATATGTGCTGAAATGTAATTCATGATAAAGATCAAAGCAATTATGCAAAGTTCGGGAGAAATCAAAGCAGATGCATTTCTATTTACAGCTGGAAAGTGCATAGTGTTCATTGCTTATTTAGAGACTTTATCGGGACAAAAGGCAGCATAATTACATAATGCTTATTTTACATGATTGAAGCAAAGCCAGTGCTTTTTGTATCCCTGCAGGACAATGCTGTTTGGTATTGTGATGAAACTTCTGTGAAAATGAGAGCATTATCTATTCTAGCATCTGCACAGGCAAATATCCCATTTGTCTAAAGACAGAGTACTTGCAGACATTCCACCTTAATTTAAACACAGCAGCACCTAGGAGGGGCAATTATTTAATACAAAAATAACTATTTAACTGTTCATGCCCTGGATTTGAGTACAACCTAAATGGATTATAAGCATTCAACTTATCTGATACATTACGAGTGAAACCTGTCTTGACAAACCACACAAAGGTTGCTTTGTTATTTAACGAAGGCAGGTGGAGCAGAACAGTAGTCCGTACTGGTTCCATTCTGCAAAGTGCCCAACAACCTCCTGCAAAGTATCGAGTGCCCTCATATACCATTTAGGCACTTAAATAAGGGCTAAGTGGCTGGCTGCCGAGCATGTTTGATTGTGAGCTTCTCGGAGCAGGGACTGTGCTTAAGTGTTTGGAAAGCATCTAGCACATTGTGGGCATTACCACAAATAAACAACAATAAGAAAGTGCCTAAATGGTAGCAGAGCTCTTTTGAAAATCTGGCACCAGTTGTAGGTGCTGTGCTCTTGGAAATTGGGCCCTAACAGTGGAGCACATTACAAGATGAACAAAGTAGTAGATGAGCCACTTGAGAAATATGAAGGTTATAAGTAAGAGATGGAAGAATCAGGAAGATGAGCCAAAAAAAAAAAACCTGTTATAAGAGTTCAGTGGAGGAATTACAGGGCCAGGGACCAAATTGTACCCACATTCAAATAGCCCCTTTTATCCTTTTGAAAGATTAGACTGCTAATAAGTGTATGAAGTGCTGTTACTAATATCCCAATATCAGCACTAAGAGAAAAATCAGAATAAAAAAAGGACTTTTCAATGTCTAAGAGCCCAATCCAAACCCTGGAAGAGAATGGGGGTTGGATCAGGATTTAAAGAAATAGGATTTTATTTATAATAGTGATAATAATAATAATAATTCTGTCCATTGGAATCAGGAAAAAATTCTAATCTTGTCCATGTGTAATGATAATCTTTTAAACAAATTCATCATAAGATATTAGTTTAAGAGTGAGAGATTAGATTACAGTGTCAGAATCTCTTCCTGACATCTTCAGCCAACAGCAGTACGCAAATCTCAGATTCAATAAGAGGGCGGTGTATTGAAAACAGTAAGCTTTCACTTTAAATGCTCAGGGAGTTTTCCTGGTCCCTGCAAAAGCCCTTTGCATACTTCCTCCTTGCAGGCTATCTGGGTCTAGTAGCAGTCAGTCTGCAGACAGACAGCCTAGAGTGAGGTGGGGTGTGTGACATTGCACACCAGAATGTTTTATAGAAATATGCTTATGAGTATGAATATGATGTAACTAAAATATGCTTTATGCAAAAGGTCTCTTGTAAGGTATCATTACAACGCTTATAATCTACCGAGTGTGTTCATCCTATTTGTATGAATGTATCATTCTTGTATCTGAAACTAGGAATATGAAGTATAACTCTGAGGTCTTATTGTAATTATGCAAAGTGTGGGCCATTAATGGTGGTTTAGAATCTTGATGGCTCCCATTAACTAGGACAATTGGTTGTAAATGGCTCAGTTTACTTGCAAACCTTCCTGTGTACGTGTGAGCCAGCCCATGGGTAATGAAGAATGAGGTCTTACAGTGACATGTGACCATGTCACATGATACTGGAATCCATCTTGCATCTGGTACTTTTCCATTTAGAAGGAGGGATGGGAACCCAGAGAGATAATAGATTCCTGCCTTGTGCCAAAGATATAAAAGGTGGTGGAACAGAACAAAGGGGGCTTCCAGTCATGAGAAAACCTCTAGTTTCCACCTAAGGTAGCTGCTGGAACTAACAAGGACTGGGGAAAGGATTGGGGCCAGACTAGGAAGGAGTCTAGTCTGTGAAAGAAACTTATTGGAACCTCTCTGAGGGTGAGATTTTACCTGTAATTAGTTTCTTAACGTATTAGGCTTAAACTTGCATGTTTTTGCTTTATTTTGCTTTGTGACTTACTTTGTTCTGTCTGTTATTACTTGGAACCACTTAGATCCTACTTTTATACTTAATAAAATCACTTTTGTTTATTAGTAAACCCAGAGTAAGTGATTAATACCTGGGGGAGCAAACAGCTGTGCATATCTCTCTATCAGTGATATAGAGGGTGAACAATTTATGAATTTACCCGGTGTAAGTTTTATACAGAGTAAAACAAATTTATTTGGGGTTTCGATCCCATTGGGAACTGGGTGTCTGGGTGCTGGAAATAGAGGACTTGCTGAGCAGTTTTTGGTTAAAGTCTGCAGCTTTGGGGGCATGGATCAGACCCGAGTCTGTGTTGTAGCAGCTAGCGTGTCTGACTCAACAAGGCAGGGTTCTGGAGTCCCAAGCTGGCAAGGAAAATGGGCTCAGAGGTAATTCCAGCATGTCAGGTGAGAGTCCAAGGGGGTCTCTGTGACTGAACCCGTCACAGGGTGAATTATGCCTCTCTCTCTTAGGAACCAAAAATCAGAGAGAGACCAGGAAGGCTGTTCCCTGTGTGCTATCATTCTGAGTTCTACAAATAAAAATAGTGTTATATTACAAAATACTCTTGCAGGAAGGTTATGTTTTTATCTAACTTCTCCCTGTGTATTCCACGAACATAACAAATGGCACCAATAGGTAGTGAAAACAGCAAGAGGCACAATATTAAACCTTGAGGTATATGCACATTATGATGGTGAATATGGAATGAATAATTTCTCCTCACAAAGCACCAAAAAGGACCCTATAGAAATATAAGTGCAGAAGAACTAACTTGTGGAACCTTGAAAGCCTAATGAAAATAACCAATTGTCATCAATTGTACTGACTGATCTAATATAAAAACGCCTTCAGTTTCACTCTAAATGACCAATTTCCAACCTTAAAACTATTTCATTTGAATTATCAGCTTGAAACCCCAGAAAAGGATCTTCTTAAATCTTGCACTGAAAGCACAGCAAAGTCAGAACAACATGCTCAAGTGGTTTGAATACAAATGTATTTTCAAAGGTGTTAAACCTAATGTAAGAACTGGAGTGTCTTAATTTCCAGATTGTTACAACCCCAGGATCATCACAGGAGAAATAGTCAATGTCTGTCACTCTTATAAAAACGATAATGAATGCAGCAATTATAACAAGCAAAAATACTGATATGTCAAAGACCTTGAGAATTGTGGCTAAAAGCTTGAATCAGAAAAAAAATACTCAGTCAAAACTAAAAAATAGCTTAGCAAGGTAAAATATATTGGAAGCTAACCAGTTCAGCTGCAAGCCTAGACTTCCCCTAACAAAGCCTAGAATAATGAAGACATTTCCAACATTCCAATAGTAGCTCAAGACACAGTTCTGATTAATAATCACTAAATTCAAGCTAGTGGTTGTCATAGAAAGTGGTTTTACATTGTGGAAATGAAAGTTGTCCTGAAATAAGATAATGAACTGAATATGTGAGCTTAACTAGTATAAAATTAGCCAAAGAACAGTGTCCACTAAGATCTAGATCTAGATCTGACCTGGTATATAGCGTAGGAGACTACTGCATAAAATCAAAACCCTCAGTAAAATTAAAAGAAATAACAAAGTGACCAATCAATATGTAAATTTAAATTGCCACAAATTAACCAGCAATAACATCAGCAATTCCATTTTCAAGTTCAGATAAAAATAAATGTGGTGAATGAGATAGAGGATAAATGATTCTCTCAGTACAGTGAGGTGTGGATAGCTGTAAAGCATGACATACAGACATGGTAATGGCATAGGAGTTCAAATGACGCAAAAGGCTAAAGACATAACCAGGAGCAAAAGGTTTTCAGGTGATTTCCCCCACCCCCACCCCCCAGAGGGAACGAGCTCTTACATCATCATCATCCTAGTCTCTGGCACAGAAAGAATGTTCAAAGGAAAAGGAGCACAGCTCTGGCGATCCCCAGCTGACAGAATGGCTGTTGGGGTCATGGGCAGCCCTGACACTACTTTAATTTATTCCACAGACCAGCCTAATCCTTGGACAACTACAGTATCAAGGGTGTAAAGCCACCTATCCCACCCATACAAGCTGCACTGAGGGCAACTCAGATGTGGTGCAAGGTTGTGTCCTTAAAAAAGCCTTTGACATCTTTGACATTTCCCTTCATATTATAATGTTTCTCTGATCTTTAGGATAACAATCTGGAAACTAGTACACTTTAGTTCTTACAGCAGGCTCAGCACCTGTGGGGAAAAAAATCAAGCCAATAATTAGCTCATTTGCCATAACTAAACCATTTTTTTAGACACAGAGGGCAACAGAGCTCTGCATCTTCATGGACAATTTACATTCTCCATCCAAAAGTTGGGGCTGGACCACAGAGGATGGATCACTCAATAAATTGCCTGGTTCTGTTTGCTCCCTCTGAAGCATCTGGCACCAACTACTGTCAGAAGACAGGACACTGGGCAAGATGGACAATTGGTCTGACACAGTATGGCCATTCTTGCATTCAATTCTGCCTCTCTGGCTATTCTTCCTAGCTCCCCAGCCCCTGAAAAGTCTCTATCCCAGATTCCCTGGCTACAGCCCTTGTTAGTCCCTCTCCCTTATTTCCTATATGCTTCATCCCTTGAACATAAGTAGTTTCAGCAGTGGGAGTCCCAGTTTGATTGGCATGATAGGGTGTCAGAGTGGGCCTTGGGCCCAGTCTGAAGCTTATTCAAATCAATAGGCTTTGGGGAACCACAAGAGGTTCCTCATACAAAAATCCCCCTGCTTTGCAGCAAAGGAACAAGCTTTCCACTTTTCGGATAACTTTGCCTACAATTCTTCTCCACTCTCTGCTGCCTCCAACCATATCCTAGTCTAGGCAGTATTTCCCAGTGGATAGAGCACTGGACTGAACATCAGAAGACCTGGATTCTATTCCAGACTCTGCCACTTGTCTCCTGGGTGACCATGGGAAAGTCAGTCCCCTGCTCAGTGCCTCAGTTTCCCCATCTGTAAAATGCAGACAGTGATGCTGCTCTCCTTTGTAAAGCACTGAGATCTACCGATGAAAAGCACTAGGTAAGAACTAGGTATTAACAACAGGGGGCATGGAGTGAGCAGGGAGAGGGGCAGGTTTGCCTGATGAAGCTTGTCATTCCATTATGGAAGCAGTTTCTTAAGGTGGTTATCCTATTATGGTTCATTAGAGGAGAGCCCTAGTCTTTCAGATCCTCACTCATGAAGTTTTCACACCTAAGGAATGTTGGGGAAGGTAGGCATAGGCGAGGGTGGGTATGGAGCCAGTTAGAAAAAATGGCTGGCAACCTATGGATTCATTTGAACATGTGGTGTGGGTGGTGTCCTTATGGATGGAGTCAGAATACCAAGGTATTTGATCAAAACTAATTTTTATAATGGCAACGCAATCCAGAAAGGGAATCATGCTTTTTGAAGGGGCAACATGACATGATCAGCCCCTTCGGTAGACTATGTTATGTGCTCATTCATAGCCTAAAAGAGCCTAATTGTGCAACTAGATCAATTATCTCACAATGTCCACTTGGAGTTTTATTGCTGAAAGGTTACCACTGTGAGTTGTCATGCCAGTGACCTGACCTCCCCGACATTACACCTTATTAGGGACTGACTGATATGAAGATGAAGAGCTTGGCACACTCCACGATTACAAGTAAGGGAGGGAGTAATGAGTAAAACATTCAATGGATGGACCATTCCCCACATATCCTCAGAGCAGGTTCTCACTTTGAACTGACACTTTTTATTCAGCCATTTTATTAAAACCTTATCTCCGTTAATTTAACACTGCCCCCCAGTTTAAAATATACCCACCTATTCAAGACCAGTCTATTTCTTTGTAATATTAGTAATTGTACATAACATGCAGCCTGCCACCCGCCCCGCCCCAGGCAGTAAAGCAAAGAGAAATAGAAGAACAATCACAAAGTGCTAAATTATGGTTCCAACATTAACATCAGAGTAAGATCATCAACCTGAAAGTGAGTTAATTTCAAAAATTGAATTAAAAATAGTTTCAGGCTTTTGAGTCCCAATGCCAGTTTCTATAGTTTTATAATCACATTGTCCTATTTCTAAAGATGTTTCTCTCCTCCTATGTGGAAACCCCATATTAAAAACAGGAATTGATTGACCATACTATTTTAAATATACTTTTAAAACACTGCAGAAAATAATTTTTCCCTCTAATTGCTTTCAATTATAGTACTCTAAGGTGTTACTTCTAGAAATAGTACATTTCATACAGAAGTCTGATTTTTTTTAATGTTGATTGTAACCCTCAGCTAAGAGACAGTGTTCAGCCTATATATATATATTATGGTATATATTTTAAAACATGAGTGATATATAGCAAGCTGCACATTTAACCAGAAAAACAAAAATTTAAAATAAATATGTGAAAGGGCCATTGCTGTTGGAAGCTTAACTTCTGTATTTCATAATTTTCCTTTGTATAACAAGGATTACAGCATTTCATTTCCCTTTAAGTATCTTTTACTGTAATTATGCAAGCATGTAAATAGTCCCAATTGTGGTATGAAGTTCAAACTTCAGAGAATGAATAATGAGGTTTAAAAAAACAAAAACAAGTGTCCACGTTTGCTCTGTTTTTGGTTAGTTGGAGACAGCTTTTTGTAAACTGGATTAATGCAGGCAGGTTAAGAGGGAAAAAAACAATCACATCAGTTTATATTGTGATGTTTGTATCTATACAAAGAAAGACAGCAAAACTTCTTTAAATCAGAAATCTTAGATTATGAAATGCAGCCAAATTTATGCAGCTCTAGGAGGGAGTTTAGGTGCAGGAGGGGGCTCTGGGCTGGGGAAGAGTGTTGGGGTGCAGGAGGGGGTGCCGGGTGCGAGCTCTGGGAGGGGGAGTCAGGGTTGGGACAGGGGTTTGGAGTGCAGAAGGGGGCATGGGGTGCTGGCTCTGGAAGGGGGATCAGGGCTGGGGGTTGGGTGCAGGAGGGGTTTTTATTTACCCTAAAAAGTTCTATGAAATCCCCTCCCTATCCCTACCACAATGTTTTCCCTGTCTTTGATATTAAGGGCCTCTTCTGAGAGAATTTTGCCACAGGTGTTTCACTGAGATATTTCAAATCAGCCTTCTCCAACCGTTTTACACCCAAGAGCACTTTTTAAAATCTAAAAGCAACTCAGGAACTACCCCGCCCCTTCCTTGAGGCCCCACCCCTTCCCCAAAGCCCTGCCCCACTCACTCCATCCCCCCCCTCTCTCCGTCGCTCGCTCTTCCCACCCTCACTCACTCTCACCGGGCTGGGGCAGGGGGTTGGGGTTCGGGAGAGGATGTGGACTCTGGGCTGAGCCTGGGGCAGCAGGTTGGGGTGCAGGAGGGGATGAGGGGTGCAAGCTCTAGGAGGGAGTTTGGGTGCAGGAAGGGGCTCCGGGCTGGGGCAGAGTGTTGGAGTGCAGGAGGGGGTGCAGGGAGCGGGCTCTGGGAGGAGGAGTCAGGGCTGGAGCAGGGGTTTGGAGTGCAGAAGGGGTTATAGGGTGCTGGCTTTGGAAGGGAGCTCAGGGCTGGGTGCAAGAGGGTTTGGGGTGCTGGCTCTGGGAGGAAGCTCTTACCTCCGGTGGCTCCCAGTTGGCGGCGGGCACAACAAGGCTAAGGCAGTCTCACTGCCTGCCCTGCCACCACACCACTCCCGGAAGGAGCCAACGCACCCGAGGCCCCTGGGGTTGGGAGGGCAGGGGGCACGTGGCTCCGCACGTTGCCCCTTTCTGCAAGCACGGCCCCCGCAGCTCTCCGGGCCAATGCCCCCCAACCCCTGGGAGTGCAGTGCCTGCTTCCAGGAGCGGTGTGGGGCCAGGGCAGCCTTAGGCAGCCACACTGCGCTGCCGCCAGAGATTGACATCGACTGGGAGATCCTCTAAGATCGACCAGTCGATCGCGATCGACCGGTTGGTGACCCCTGTTCTAATGGAACCAACTTCCTTCCCACTCACTATCAGAAACAGCTAGAAGAGTCAGCACCATATGACCATGTCAGCTGTCCATGACAAGCAAGTACTTCACAGTACTTTTGGGAACTTAGTCCTAATTCAAAGTGCTCCAGCAACAGTCCCTATTGTATGGCTTTGAGGCTGTGCTGGTAGCACAAAAGTAAAAGGGCTTCCTGGAGCATTGCTAAATTAGCTCACAAACCATACAGTCCACACACACATTTTCAAACTTCAACTGTTTTTGCTGTAGCTCTGTTCAAAAAATGTATTTTGATTAATTTTTCCTTTTGTAATGGCCTCTGTAATTCACAAGCAAGTGTTATGAATATACATCCCATTTGTAAGCAGAAAGCCTGTGTTTTTAAACACAGTTTGCATAGACATACCCTAATTCTGTTCATCAATGCCTGTTGATGTGACAATGTGGTATTTAAAAGTCATATACATGCACTCTTCTACACTTAAAAATAGCTGAAGAGATATTGCTTGTAATTGCCAAAAGCGTGGACAATTTCATCCCCAAAAATGGACGTTTTGAAAAGACCGGAGCATATGAAAACAAGGAGCTATCATGTAAACTGTTTTAGAAACTGAACTACTACTAGCAACTGCAATAGTGTGTAATTATAGGGAAATATACACAGCATATATCATGTGCAGTATCCAAGTTAAGCACAAACAGTACTCTACCTTTGAGTCTTAGGAAGGTTTTAAAAATTAGGAATGTTTTAACACCTTCAAGCCAAATACCTCCTGCTGCCTCTGACTGCACGAGCAATACAACAGCTCCTTGATAATCTCAAAATTAAATATACCTAGATATTTGAACTGTTCAAGCTTCAGAGCTGTAGCCCATGGCATTTCATAATACTAAGGTAATAGATGAACAATCTTATTTTATATGAAGAAAGGGAATGTGGAGATAGTAGTGGATATGAAATGGAATCCACAGTCTCAGACACCAGGTCTCATTAATCTTACTGATGAATAGGGTCTTTATAAAAGGAGACCTGGCCGCAGCAAGAACTGAAAGGAAATATGGAAAGTGAGGCAGCTATTTCTTACACTAGTTCTTATGTGTTTTAAATTAAGTTGCTTTTGTAAGTGCTTGAGTAAAAAAATAAAAAAAAAAATCAGTAATTCCTGCTAGAGAATTGCACTTGGCAGGTTATTGATGTTTCTTTTGCTGCAAAGCTTTTCTGGCAAGGAGATTAGATCAAGACTGCAGCCAAAAAAGGAATGGAAATAGTCATTAGTTTATGATATTCTACCCTATATATAGTTTCTATTTGGCAAACCCTTCTGCAGTCCTGTGTTTTTCATTGCAAGTGGCTTATATCAGTACCGACATCTTGCAGATGTTAGTAGCTTTGATCTCCCCCACCCCCCCATGTTGCAAACAAGTTGGCATGGAAACAACTCTTTTCTGGCAACATGACATATGATTCAAGGCAAAATGCATTTAACACAGATGAATAGTTCAGGAATATGCTTATAACAAAAGTCATCTTGAAAGCTGCTTTGCATTTGTTAGTGTTTATGACAACTTTTTCAAGTCATGGTCTAAAAACCAAGTGTTTAATGCTAAGTACTGAGGCAAATTTCTCACTGCTTTAATGCTTTGTGTGTTAGCTGATCCCTCATATTTATTTGACCAATAATAGAGTACAAAGCAAAAATCCGGAATGTTCAGATTTAACAAATTTATTAAATTAGCCTCTGAGTTTTCTAAAAATTGCCTATTTCAAATGAATTAACTCCATACCCTGCAAGCAAAATCAGGTAAGGAGGACTGCTGCATCAAATGCTAGCCTAAGAAAAGCTCTATGCTATCTCTACACTATAGACTGTACAGTGGTACAGGTATCCCATGCAGCTGCTCTTTGCCGGCAGGAGATAGCTCTCCTCCCGGCATAATTAAACCACCCCCAACATGCGGCATTAGCTATGTCAGCAGGTGAGCCTCTCCTGTTGACATAGCGCTGTCTACATCAGCACTTTTGTTGGTGAAACTTATGTCAGTCAGGAGGGTGTTTTTTGCACATCTCAGGCTGACAAAAGTTTTACCAGTAGAAGTGCTAGTGTAGACAAAGTCTTAGATGGTCATCCTCATAAGGAATATTCTCATGATAGTAACCAAGTGAGCTGGTTTGCTTAAAAACAGAAATTTCCCCATTCTTTGCAACTCTGACCATCATTCAAATGAGAGCCCCAAAGAACCTGTTCATAAACTGGGATTAGTATGGGTCAGGGCAGGCTTCCTTCCAAATCTGACCTGCAGTAGGAATGCCTCTTGGGGAGAGACAGGATTAATGAGACATTCCCTGCTCTTCTAGCAATGGGATACCCCAGCAAAGGGGAGTCTAGTTTAGCTGAAGCTTGCACAACCCAAAGATGCCTTTGCAAGTGCCTTCTGCCTCATCACAGAGCTTGTGGGAGGAGGCAGGCAGCCAGCCCCTTCTTAAATCTACCCACAAGGCTTGGAGAAAAGTTGAGCAGCCTTTCCATCCTCTAGTCATGTATTTTGGGGCTTGAAGGGAGGTTGGCTGGACTTCTCTTCCTTCTAGCAATAGAGTGACCCAGTATCCTTCCTGCGAGGCCATGCTAAAAAGGTATTAGAGGAGAAGATGTGCCGCACGCTGCCCCTTCCATTAGGCACTTTCACAAGAGTAGTAAGCCTTTCCTTCAGCCAAGCTGTTTTTAAATGGTTCCTTTTGAAGGCCCAAATTTCCTGCAAGGCTCCAGCAACATCTCCACAAAGGACGCACATGCAGTTCACAAATGCCTGTTGGTGTGACAAAATAAGGTAACTGTATGTCTACACAAATTGCGGATTAAAACAAAGGCTTTCTGCTTACAAATGGGATGTATCCACAACATTTGCTTGTGAGTTACAGAGACCATTACAGAATTGTGCCCTTAAATTTTAAAGAAAATGTGCAGTTTCTTTTCAATTTATATACCTGAGTCTAACATGGGCTTTTAAATCCAAGGAATAGTGAAAGAGGTCTGTAAAACAGTGGAGGATGGCCCAGTGCGGGGAGTGGAGGGAGTCTGAGGGAAGCAAGATGGAGGAAACTCCATAATTTTAAATTAACTCGGGATATGCATACAAACTTTTGGTGCTTAACCAAACCAGACTCCAAACTTTTTGAAATTTGATTATGTATAGTGGAATCTGGCATGAACTCACCTCACTAAATTAGGAGTCTGAATTAAATAGGGTTAGCATTTAAACAAGCCCAATTAACAAATGCTCCACACTGAGAGCATGTGAGAATGGAACATGGGTTTCTCATCTTTGTAGTGAGATTTGGAGATCTGGTAATTCACTAAAAGACAACCTCTTACTACAATATATATAGGGGAATTGCATGCAGATTAGGTTTGGTTGAATGCACTGGCTTTATTAGCCTAGGTAGGTACATTTTACATGACAATCTCAGATTGAACAACCTTCTTCTGCCCTATTAAAAATAGGAGAAATATTAATTGGCCAATGGTGGCACATAAAAACATATTACTGGATGACCGTTCCATATTTATCTGATTTGCCATCTATAAGCTGTTCACACTACTTTGCACAAAAAAAAAAGAAAAGAAAAAAAAAAAAGAGTGAGAGACACCAAATAAGCATAAATGTCTAACATATTATGAGGGTATATTTAAGCATCTTTTATATACTTAGTTTCCATAGTCTGGAACATCCCAATTACAGGAATAAGGAATCTGAACAGACTCCATTTATTTTACTGATATTTGAATGCAATTTTTTCCTAATGAATGCATATGTTTGGATGATAAATTGTCCATTAGACAAAGCTTAAGTGTGTTTTTTATGCTATGTTTTGATTATGTGGCTGTTAATGTAGTGTTGCATCCACTATTTGAATTTTATCATGGTTTCTGCCATCAGTGTGTAGAACAGACAAAAGAAATATTGCTAGAGTGAACTTAGATTCACTAGTATTTTAATTTATTTAATAAGACCTAATTGCTCACATCAGGATCTATTTTAGTTCTCTCCCTTGACCCTATTGAGAGTTAATCAGTTTCTTGGTGCTAATTAGATGTCAGCATTAGTAGCCTGCTAATACATAAGAGATAATGACACCATCACACAAGACACAATGTCCAAAACATTATCCTGTTTCCTTAAATTATGCCCAAAGGATTCCCAGGGAAGACTGAATTCTTTGTAGTTTTCCAGCAGTGGTACCTTGTTCTGTTGCACTCAAGAGATGGGTACAGGTTCAGCATAGAAGGTGGAAAATTAGACACACACTTCCTGCCACTGTGAGGGTTTTGAGTGGGACTTATAGCCCTTGTTCCTCTCTCTCACTTTGGGAATTTAGTATGCGGTGTTTGTTCAATATAAAAATGATGTAAAGAAAACTCAGATAATGATACAGTATTTCAATTGTATAGACTACCAAACTACCAGCTGGAAATTAACACATACCAGTACATCTTTCTTTTATGACTTAGTGCTCCCGACCTGTATGTTCTGACATACTGGTAGGATCAGCAGATAGTATTTCTGGAGAACATTTGTTCTGTTTTGAGTGCTGGGATACTATAGGCTAGCAAAGTCAAATTTCATCAGGTCTCTTTGTAGGACTCTACTGTCCATAACTGTGACAGGCTGGTCAGAATCAGGAAAAGTTTCTCCACATCTAGGCAGAGCTTAAATACATTTGTGATGTGCTTTACTGTAAAACAGAAAAATCAATATAAAAAGTGTCCTGTTCTGTTAAGGGCCAAACAAATACCAGAGCTTATTTATGTGGGTAGGCCTCTCTAAAGAAAAGGTTTAAAATAGGGGTCTTTCCAGTCAACTGAGAGAATCATCCCCACCCCCTCCTCTCAACCCAGTCATCTTCCCAGAGTCCTTTCTGCTATAGTTCTGATTGCTAAATGCTGCCCCTGACTTTTTACAGACCCATCCTCTTTACTGTGTGTTGTGTGGACTTAACACTCCACAAGTGGCACAGTCCTGCCTCCCAGGATGGAAAGATTCCTTTTGTCCAGAAGTCCAGGACAAGTAGAATTGCTATCTGGACAAGAAAAAGTGGCAAGTTTCACACCTACAGGGAGTATGTCTAACGTCAGCCACAGTAGCACTGTGATGGATGCCCTCCTGGCCAACACACCAGGGATTGAACTGGGGACCTCCAGAGATAAAAACTATGAGATATACTGGCAGAGAGGAGGCTGAGTGGGAAGCAAAGGAGTATGGGAAAGAAGAGGCTCAGCAGAACAACAGGTCAGAGCTGCCAGTCAAAGGGGAGGAGGATAGGCCTACCCACATAAATAATGGCTCAGGGCAAGGGTGTGGGACCAAAGAGTTAGGCTGTTGGTCAGAGGTGTGAAAAATAAAAAATAAAACCACCCCTAGCCAACATAGCTATGTCAGCAAAACCGCCAGTGTAGACACAACTATGCTGACAAACTTGCTTCTGTTGACAGAGCTAATGTCATTTGGGGAGGTGATGTTGTTACACCAAAAGAAAAATCCCTTCTGGTGGCATAAACTGCATCTATACTAAGGGGCTCAGCCAGTTTAGCTATGCTAAAGTACCAGCCCCAGCAAAGTATTTGTATTGTCGATAAGGCCTAAGTGTGCTTCTGAGCATACAAAAGGCTGAGCCTTAGGCTAGGTCTACACTATGGGGGGGGGGGGAGTCGACCTAAGATACGCAACTTCAGCTACATGAATAGCGTGGCTGAAGTGGTGTATTTTAGGTTGACTTACCTGGCTGTGAGGACGGCGGCGAGTCGACCGCTGCCGCGCCGCCGTCGACTCCGCTTCCGCCTCTTGCCACGGTGGATTTCCGGAGTCGACGGAAGAGCCATTGGGGATCGATTTTATCGCGTCTTCACTAGACGCGATAAGTCGATCCCCAATAGATCGATTGCTACCCGCTGATTCGGCGCGTAGTGAAGACGTGCCCTCAGTTTGCTACAAAATCTCCTCTCTCTAGTCACCATAGACCTCTGTTTAGAACACCAATACCCTGTAAATAACAGGTTCAAATTTGTCCCAAAGCATTGCTTTTGCCAGGAAAACAAGCAACAGTTTCATTTTCCAACCAACTCAAAAATGGGCCGTTTAGCAACTTTCAGAGCTTTGCAAATGTAGTGACTTGATTTTATCTTCAGAAGGAGAATAAAAGACTTGCAAACGATAAGACTGCAGTCGGGGAATTCAAAAGAAGGCATTTCTGGGAGAGGTGGGTGTAGAAAAGTAATTAAAAATTGAAATTTACCAACCAAGCCAGAGTAGGCCTTATAATAAGATAAGTTACAGGTTTTGTTACTTGTTGCTGCAAAATCAAAAACTTAATTCAATTGTAGGAAGGAGATGGTCTCCTAATTGTTACAGCCTCACAACTGCAAGGCTAACTGCTGCTTCAATATGGCCAGGCTGGTTAGTTTGCATTTTAAATAGACTTATACACTAATTTTTAAGCACATTTATAGGAGAATATTGTGTACAGATAGAGTTGGCTAATTTAAATAAAACGGGGGGGGGGAGAATCGGAGCACTTTTTTTTTAAATAAATCCCTCCACTCCCCGTCAGCCTGAAGCTGCAGAAGTAACACTGAAGGTCCTAGCCAATTAAGCATAAAGCACACACAATTATAAAAAGAAATGAGACACCTAAGCTAGGCTTAGACTAGAAAAGGTTTGTCAGTACAGTTATAGGATAATGTAGGAACCAATGTATTGGCAAAAGCACTATTTTGCTGGTGTAACTGCATTTAGACTAGGGCTTTTGCCAATATAAAAGTGTCAGTTAGGGATGTAATTATTTTTATGACATTTTTATGTTGCCAAAAGCAACATCTTCCCACCTGGTGGGCAGCCCCAGAATCTCACGCCCTGGAAGCCCTCGTGTCCCTAACCCTGAGGCAATTTGCCTGGTAGGCTGCCCTAAAGCCGGGCTCCAATGAACTTCGTTGAAGTTCCACAAAACGTTTAGATTGACAAAAAGGCAAATTTCAATAAAAATGTTTCATTAGAATTTTTCTGACCAGCTTTAGTAAAAGCATCACCACATTCTCATTAAGAGTTTGTGTTTGTGGACAGGACTCAAGCTAGGACCAATACCTAAGTTAGGACTTGTGTTAAGTTTGCAGTGAAGACAAGTGCTAGGTTGCAAGTCTAGCCAGAGTCCTGAAGACTATGATTAAAAAAATCATTTGTCTGACACCTATTCAAAATTGCAGAAACTGAGCAGGGCCTGATGTAGTCTAAGTTAACGAGCGCAAGACAGAGTCAAGGTTGAGGGCACTTTGTGTTTCATGACAGACAATTGATTCTGTAACCGAAATCTCTCTCTTTTCAGTAAAAGGAAGGCTTGTTTGAAGCTTTGCTAAAGTAAGAGTGCTCTGCTGTCCTTCATTACAGTGAAAGAATGTTCTGGCCTTTATGTCTGAATATTTATCCTGGGGGAAGAATGGGGGCAAGTTGAAAGGGATAAGCATTTTTGCATTTCCAGAGGTAAAGCTTCAGAAAACCATTAATGAGGCCATGAACAGTTAGCACTTCTGAAATGCAGGTCACTTTCATTTGAGTCTCTAACAATGGACCTAGGTTCCTATCTTTCAGCAACCATGTCTGAAAACTTTGGACTCATATTTCCAATTAATAGGTCTCAAAGGTACCCCACAAAGCCATTAACTTAATATGGTTGCCAAAGAACCAGATGTTGACAGTTCCAAAATCAAAATATATTAATTCCAAAGTGAACATGTGCATCTCACAAATGTGTATCAGGCAAGGAATCATTGATAGGTTAATAGTTACTATGGGATGTCATTTATAGATAGAGATAGCCCTATAGTACCATGGGAAATAAGAAGAGAAGCAAGCGATGTTCATGGGATTACAATGCAGGATGTCAGTTTGGATAACACAATGAAGCACAGGTAGAGATTGCTCCATGGAAAGCTAGAGAAAGTTTGCCTTAGTTAAACTGATAAAAAAAATAGTCTTAGGCTAAGGTCCATAATGTACGGGCGGCGGTGCTGGTGGTGGGGGAGAAGAGGTAGAAAAATAAATTAGATCTTGGAATCAGTCCAGGAGAAGCCAGGAAGTCATGTTGTCAGTCATTACTGGCTCAACAGAAGAGATAAATGCTCACCTCACTTGCCAGTGAGAGAATTTGATGGGGTCAGAGGCAATGAGGACATTTCCCAAATCTGTTTGGATGGCAGGGAGAGAAGCGATTCCCAAGTGGTAGCACTGCCCCAGTCACTCCATGCATTCTTGCTAGTTCCCCCTGCCCACAGCATATGTATAGGGGAGGACATGGCACTGGTCCTTTTTTGTTCCTTTCCCTCCCTTCCACTGGGCACTATCCCACATGGCATCCAACTACTGTACTGAACATGACCCACTTACTCCTGCTGCCATTGGATAGCAGGGCTGTGAGGGGCTAGCTGATTGGCTCTCACCTGCCAGGGTGGGAGAAAGGGGTGACTTCTCCTTGCTCTTGTTGCTGGCGAGTTGTCAGTTTGGCTCTGTTTCAGCCTCACCCATACTTAATGAGCTGAATCTCTTATAACATCGGGGCTAGGGTGATCATTAGAGTTTGTTTGGGGGGCTGGAAGGGATTTTTTCCATCTGGCAAAACTAGCAAATGGGTATGAGAGTCTGTCCCACTTTCCATCCGGCATCTCAGAAATCTAGTTTTGCGGGATTAAATTAAATTGGAACACACTAGAGTTGCAACCGTGTGGGTTGATGGGAGGTCCATGTAACCAGCAACATTGTACAATGAGGGGGTATGTCTCCATGTCTCTAAGAGTGTGGGGTTCCCCTCATCTCTTCTACCTCTGACATTGATGAAAGCAATGTGTTGGGACTCTGGCTTCTGTTTTAAAAACCTGGAAAAGATACATACACTAAATAGCAACATTTACATACAACAGGGTGGGCAGGTGCTTTATCTCTTATTAGACTAAAGTAATTTTTAATGAGGAGCTGTAGCAATGGTGAATCCCTAGGCTCAGATTATGCTCAGACTCTGTACGGGTGTGCAGAGAATACACAATTACAGACTTTGCATTCAGTCAGGAACTTTGTCTATACTAGTTTTTTTCTGGGTATCTCCCATTATTGCACCACCACTGGCAGAGATGCACCCGTGGTAATTTGGTGGTGGGAATTAATCCCTATTTATAGTGGAATATTATAACTGCACTTGAAAACCTGCTACTTGATATTACTACCAGGATGCCCAAAATGTAGTATTACTTCTGAGTACATCACTATATTCAATTCCATCCCTGGTCCAGGTGTAAATTATTCTCTCTAAATATCTACTATATTTAACTGAAGGAAAAAATATAAACCTAAAAGGGAAAATGGCACCATGTAATGCACTTACTGAAAACGAAAAGTAATACAAATTACTAGAGAGTCAATATAATAAAAAACATCCTACTAATTAACAAGCTGCTGTGTTTATTTACTAGTTGGGTAGTAATTTAATTGATACAATGCTTGGCCTTTTAGTCCTATGTCTAGCCAGGAAAGTCATGGCTATTAAGTGCTACTGGGCTGTCATGGGATTCATGCTCAGAGGATTCCTTTTCACTTTGTTGTGTAGCCTCTCATCTTTTATTGACATTACGCACCACTCATCACTATCAGTGTCAGAAACTATAATAGCAGCTGTAGCAGTGGCAGCATCTACTGGATGAAGAGTCTCCCTCTTTACCTTGAAGAATGAGTGACATTCTTTATTTTCAGCATTCAAACTTGCTCATCAGTTGGTACCAACATTTCCAGCTGCACCAAAACTGATTTCTGAATAAACACTGGACTGAGAACATCTTAAATGATTGACAGATTACAAGCCAGACTTTTCATTTCAGACACCAGTATGCAAGAGGATTCCATACTACTACTATTTCATTGTCACTTAAAAGTAGCTTCCAACTGAAAGGCTAGATTTATTACATAAGCCCCTTCAGGTGGCTTCCTGTGATAACAGTGCTCTTTTACCAATAGCCATACTTTTGAGGAGGAACTTCAGAACATGGTTGATTGATAAATGAAAGATGGACCAGACTATATGTTGAGGCCCATAACTAGAATCACTATGCATATAACTTTTTCTAGAATGTCACCAGAAAAGAGTGGGAGGTTGAATGGTTGGGTTGAAAACAGCTTTGCCAAGTTTACATGTGGCACAATTGAGAAAAGCAGAAAGGAAATCTGCTTCTCTGGTCTTGATCTGATGGCTGGGAAGCCAAATAGCCCTGACGTAACTTGGAGCTGCCTCGTAACTTGGAGCTGCCTCGGCACTGCAGAAGCTACATGAGGGGAGAAATGAGCCTCATGGGGAAATCCTCAATTATCCCTTAAGGCTTAAGGGCATCTTTTCAATTGCTTTGCCTCAGCAACAGAACGAGAACAGAAGCTGAGGAGTTAACCCTTAAGTTCTTGATAGGACACTCATGTTGTATATGCTGATGGCAAACTTCACACAGTATCATTTTCCAAATTCTGTTTTCAGTATTTTTAAGAAGGCTGCTGCAGGGGATTATCTGAGTGACTCTAACTTTATATCACTAATACAGCACATGGCATCATCCAAATACTCAGGCACTAAAGTGATGGGAATGACACATGTACTAAGTTCTCACTCTCTCTCTCTCTTTGGGATATCAGATACTGATTATTCTGACCATAATCTTTCCCAAAACCCAGAGAGAATAACCAAACGAAGACAGTTAAATAAGCATACCTCAGTCTAACAGTGTTGAAAATATCACTCGGTGAGGAAGTCTTGGGTTATCCATCAATGTACTGACCTAGCCCAACCCTTCTTAATCTGTGAGAAGTGACACAATACACCCACAGCAGGGCCGGCTCCAGGCACCAGCTTAACAAGCAGCTGCTTGGGGCGGCCAAGGGAGAGGGGCGGCATCTGCGGCAATTTGGGGGTGGCAGGTCCCTCACTCCCTCTAGGAGCGAAGGATCTACCGATGAACTGCTGCCGCCGATCGCGATCGCGGCTTTTTTTTTTCCAGTTGCCGCCACCGATCGCGGCTTTTTTTTTTTTTGCTTAGGGCGGCAGAAATGCTGGAGCTGGCCCTGACCCACAGACACAACACTGCAGACTTAAAAAGTTATTTCCAAAGTCAAAGCAAGTGGCACAGATCAGTATGGAAGGAAGAGACAAGAAACTGCCACATTCTCATTTTTATAATCGTTTATTCCCAGGGAAAGAAAGTTTGGTCCATTATTCTATGCTGCTAGATTGTCTTCTACTCCACTATATCAATTTGCTTGCTAGTGCAGTGCTGTCACTGTCCCTCACCCTCTCTTCTCCACATATTAGAGGCATTGATTGTTTTACTCCCCATAATGGCATGGCACCCACCTCTTGTGAACATCCCCTTTTTCAGGTGTGTGCCTGCACCTCTTTCAATCTGTGGTGACCCCTTCTGGCAGTTTTTAGTGAGTCAGCCCTCTGGTCAAGTCACACAAAATCTGTATGGAAACAACTCAAACAACCCCCTTCTGGGTTATTAGTCCAGCAAAGTCTTTAAATGTGCCTGGCCCTGGTTTCCCCCCTGGAAGCATTTTGCCCACTCTGGTCTATTCTGGCTCCAGCTGAGCCTCTTAACAGTTCAGGTCCCCTTCTGGGGGTTTATCACTGTCCAATAGTAGGCCACTTCCCCAGAGGCCTATGGGGGGAGGGGTAGCGGGACCCAGAGCCACCCCCCACTTCAGCTCAAACCCCATGGACCCTAAGAATAGCAGCAATGTGCCTCCCTGTCCCTTTAACTAAACTGCTTTCAGATCCCTGGGTCACTTCACAAATGCATTACCCTTACCTCAGGGCCCTTCTATGTTCAGGCCCAGCAGCCATCCAGGAGTTCTTTATCACTCCCCTGGTTCCTGCCTGCACTGAGCTGGAGTCTTCAGCCTACTAGGAGCAGCACCATCACTCCTCAGACTTTAAGCAGCAACTGATGCTGGTCTGTGCTGCAGCTCCTTTTATACTAATCTGCAACCCTCTGATTGGCTAGCTCCTTGCAGCCTCCCCCTTATTGGCCGTGTCCCATGCAGCCATAGGCACCGACTCTGTGGGTGCTCCGGGGCTGGAACACCCGTGGGGAAAAATTAGTGGATGCTCTGCACCCACCGGCAGCCAAGCTCCCCGCCCCACTGGCCTCACCTCGTCCACTGCTTCTGCATCCTCCCAGCACGCCGCATTTCCGCTCCTTCCTCCCTCCCTCCCTCCCAGTGCTTGCTGCTGCCAAACAGCTGTAGTAAGCTCTGGGAGGGAGGGGGGAGGAGTGAGAACATGGGGCGCTCAGGGTAGGAGGCGGGAAGAAGCGGGGCTGGGGCAGGGATTTGGGGAAGGAGTCGAATAGGGGTAGGCAGAGGGCCCAGTTGGGGCAGGAACTTTGGGGAAGGGGTTGGAATGGGGGTATGAGGGGGTGGGGCAGGGGTGGAGTCGGGGCGGGGGCAAGCACCCACTGGCGCCAGAAGAAGTCAGTGCCTATGCATGCAGCCTCTCTATGCAACTTGGAGGACTCATCTACTACTCTTTTCCTGGTATGGGTGTCACAGGACCCTGAGGCCTCCAGCAGCAGGCCTCTGGGCCTAGTTTACCCCATCAGACTCCCTTAAAATATTATTTAGGCTTCTTAGACCATCTCCTGCTCCCATTCATACCCATGATTTCAATAGGTTAGTGTGGCATGAGTGACAGCAGGATCTGGCCCACTGAATCCCAGCTTACAACAAAAACTGTAAAAGATAAAAAATAAAGGATGAAACCTTTTACACTTCTCTGCCAATCCACTATTTACATCTGTGCTCTAATGTAACTCATGAGATTTGAATTTTTTCAGGCTTTTCCTGAAACTTTGCTGGCTATCAAGAGCTGTTGTCACATATAAACAAACCTTGAAATCAATGCCATTTACCAGAGTTGTGTTTACCTTACAGGGGCTTTCCTTTTGATATGTTATCGATTAATCAAGTTATTTCCACAGTGGGTCCTGTCTACTCTTGTTAATTAGTTGTTGTTCACACTAATTCTAAATTTGTGCTGTCATGATCCTATACCCTGGAACAGGTTGTGGTTGTTTGAGTAGCCAGAAAGTCTCAACGAAAAACAAAACAAAACAAAAACCTCAAACTCAGTCGAAAATGGGAAAGAGGACGTTTGATAATCTTATAAAAGCTGGGGCTTTAGGGATAAGAGTTGTTACTTAGTGACATTTGCTTTCCATATGAGGGCCCAGATACTCAGCTGCAGCCAAACGGTGCTTAGCATAGTTGAGGATGGTTTGGATGTAAGTTGCCTTTGTGCTCTACCAGTCCTGGTACTTCTCTGTATCACACCAGTTCTCCATGGATTGTTCTGACTTTCTCTGCATGCTAATAGCCCTAAGGGGCTTATACAGCAGCCAGAAATCACCAGGGTGTAGGGATGGCCTAGCAAAGCTTCCTTTCCTTCAAACAAAACAGGTTTCAATCAAGGCATTATTAGTAACACAATAAAGAGGGGGATAATTTTTTTAAAAAATGTATGAATTTTAAGTTAGCATTAAGGGAAATTTTTCAAAGCTTCCTTATCTGTACCGTTTGGTATTTCCATGGTGTTTTTTCTCCACCTCTGTTAATCTGGAACATGATAGCAAGTTGATGAATATTTTTATTGAGTATATGTCTTTTTAAAAGATATCTGATTTCCTAGATAATTACATCCTATTTATAGTGCAGCTTTCAACACAGGGGAATGAGGAAGTGGATGGGACACCATCCTCTGTAGCACATTCCATAGTATTCATAAACTGCAAACTGATTTTTTTATCTTGAACTCAACCCATTGTATACTAGCAACTGTCTTTCCTTTCTTTCAAATAGTGGGACAGAACCTCAACTGATGTAAGTCAATGTAGTATTGACATCAATGGGACTATTCAGATTTACACCAGCTCAGGGTATGACCCATTAATTTATTCTTTCCCAAAGCGAGCTAGGTGCTTCATACCACTGATCTCTGGAGAAGGCACCTGTTTGGGGGAGTTTTCCAACCTAGAGCATTAGCACAGAGAGTTGGGTTCGACAGGGCTACGTGACAAGGTTTTGGGGTTTGCACACATTTCTTAGTCATCAAGAAGAAAAATGTTTTTTTGTTGGTATGACCTTCATACCAACAAAAAAGATGGAGCTTCCTTAGTAGAACCACTTGGAGCCTCCTGTCCCTACCTAGTTTTTCCATTTAGGAGAATGCTCTGGTATTAGATAAGTACATGCAAATTAACTGCAGCCCTTGGACTCCTGATAAATTGCTCATGTGGCACCCTGACTTATTTATTGTGTTATCAGATGTGGTTGCTATTTCAGCTTCTCCTCACTTCAAGTAGTCATTGGTAGTTTGGTGCTTTTGGCCTCTAGTCAAAAACAAAACTCCTCCCCTTCCAAGGTGAACAGGCAGTTCAAACAAATCAAACAAGACCCTTCACTCCCTTTACTAATCAGATTTTCCGCTCACTATCTCCAGGTAATTAGTGCTGAGATGCAGAGTAGCTCCTCTTTACCCCAGCAAAATGCAGAGAAATAGCTTTCTGCTTCAGGGTCAAAATATTCTACTTCACTCTTACCCCACAAGTAGGTTTGATTCCTAGCCTGGCTGGCCAACTTCCCAGTCCCTCTTACCGTTTTCTTTCTTAGTTCCCTTTCAATAGGAATCCTACTATAGACCCTACCCAGGCCCTGATTATTTTCTCACAGAGGACCTCCCACAAGTTTTTAAACTATAACTCTACACCGAGAAAGCGGCTAAACGTCTATTCCCACTTCCTCTCCCAGCAGGCTTTTTGGTAGTCCTGTGACCTTGGAGGAAGCAAGGTATAGGCCAATTAGGGAGCTGAACCTCACTTAAAGGCCCAGCTCACCCTTTTTCAAGTCTTCAGTGCCATAAAGAGTGCACACCACTGCCTTATTCAAACAGGAATAGTATTAAAACAGTTCAGAGAGTTGTAATTCTTAAGGAAACATAGGTCAGTATTCTGCAGATATATAGAAGTGCATTTAAAATCTCCTATCTGTCATGGCTGACAGATGCCAGATACATATTACTACCTCCCTAAATGTAATTTACCTGGAAAATATATATCTAATATTGAAAAGACCGTCATCCTCCTGCAACATGGGTTGAAGCTGAAACCACTGTAAAACCAAAGAGCTAAATTCTGCCTCCATGCACAGTTGCCAATGGACTCAACGGGAGTTATAGCCTACATTTATAAAAGTGGCTAGTAATTTTGGATGTCTCAGTTTTGGGTGTCCAACTTGAGACCCCTTTAAGGGACCTGATTTTCAGAAATTGCAGGGCACCCACCCTCTGTCGGATTCTTTTAAAGGCATCTCTGAGTGGGTACCCAAAAATTGTCATTTTTTTTCTTGTGCAGATTGGAGGTCAGAATTTGGACACAAATATTTATACAAGGTACATGACAAACACAGCATGCTTGGAATTCCAAATTACTGATGATTGTGTGAGCAAGAGAGTCATACTTAGAGCCTATCAACTTTAAAGCCTTTAAAGTATAATCAAATATACCATTTTTCATAAGGGAAGTTATTATGGAGCAAGCTAATTCACAGCAGCTTTTCTACGAAATGAATCCAGTTGTAAACTGATTGCTGTAAATAGTTATTTGTTTGCCTTATGGTACCATCTAGTGGCCCCATTGTGCTGTACAAAACATACTAAGAAAAGTCCACGCTCCTAACAGCTTCACCTTTAAGGCCCTGAGCCTGGAATTCAGTGCAGACACAGTGCAGGACACCCCTTAAACTTAAACGTTGTGGGGGATCAGGATCTACATAGACAAGACAGACAAAGGGTAACTGTTGTTATTATGGTGAAGACTTGAGAAATGTCTGGTTTTTTTTTATATAAATAGTATATTCTCATCAGATTTTTGGTGTGATTTTTACCCTGCCTGAATGCATAGTTAGATCAAAAGTAATTGCTAAACAAACCAGGCAGGAAAGGGAAAACAATGTCCTAGATAAGGAACATCTCCAACACAATAGCCAGGTTTATAGCTGTGAAGAGGGACTCCCTCAGCCCCAACCCTGACAACAGGGCTATTTGCCAAGGCTAAGCCTCTGGAGATCATAAAACAATGGTCTGTTAAAAGATTTGCCCTACAAAGGTGGAGGGAGAGGTGATCAGCCCACTCTGAGGCTGACACACAGATAGAGACTGCCTGAGAGTCAGGGATCCGCAGCAAACAAGCTGTAACATGGTGGCCAGGGAGAACAGAGAGGCACCAAGGCTAAGTCAGGTCTATCCTATGGGCTCGAGGGGAATGCCAGCCATGGGTAAGAAAATATGGATATAGGTCTGTTATTTTAAATCCACTTCTTTAAGCAATGTGTCCCAATTTGCACCCATGTCAGAGCATACTGTTACTGTCCACAGGCTCCTGGAGGAAAACTCTGAAATCTACCAAGCCTATTAGGTCTGCTAAATAACATGGTTGGTAACCATGATCAGAGTGGCTGGATAACAGGATTCCATCTCACAGAGAAGTATAAGCACAAACCTGCCACTTGAAAAGGGTCACTTGGGGGACTGGAACAGGGTTTCTGCAGGGGCAGTTTACCCAGGGACTGTGACAATTACTTTTTGCTAGTAGCTGAAAGCCCATTTGGTCGCACAGGTGTGCTATTTGTGTCAAGTAATCCATCATTTGTGCCATCTCCATCATTTCATCATCAATGAAATTTTTGCATGCAAATTAGCTGTAGAGTAAGGGTGGTGATTGGTTGATATCTGACCTCACAAATATCTTGGACTCTTTGCATAGCATGATACATGCCTTACTCTAGCTGTACATCACACACGGTAATTCTTAAATCTAAAGGGCTAAGATTTTTAAAATGGATGGTAACAGACTGTGAATAAGGCCATCCTGGGTCAAACCAAAGATCCTTCTTTGGACAGTATCTTCCAACAGTGGCCAATGCCAGGTGCCCCAGAAGGAATGAACAGAACAGGCAATCATCAAGTGATCCATCCCCTGTTGCCCATTCCCAGCTTCTGGCAAACAGAGGCTAGGGTCACCATCTCTGCCCATCCCAGCTAATAGCCATTGATGGAGCCAGCGATGACTGAACTGCTGATATGCTGAACAAAAAGAGCTCTTGACCATGCTTGTAGCTGTTTCCATCACTTCCTACTGACACAACAGACATTCTAGACTTCAGAGTGACAATCCTGGAATCTTATTATATAGATGATTAGCAGAATTTTTTAACTAAGCAACTTTGAGAAATTATGAAAAGTGATATAGTTCAAAACAATTTTATATAGAAAATGATGAAAATTAGGGATGGCATACAATAGACAGCCCTGAAAGAAAAATGGAAAGCCAAACAAAAAGACATATAAATAGCATCTATTTTCTGCAACAACGAGCAGCATGGATCAGTCAAGTACTCTAATTTTTTGCCAATATATCATTTGCATCTCTAAATTCAAAGTCTCGGGCAAATATAATTCAGATTTTTAGGTTTTCCTTGTTTATTTTCCATTTATGTTTTGCTAATATTATGAGTCTTTTAGGATAGATTAGCTTGCCTTCTGAAAAACATATTCAAAGCAAAAAAAATCAAATTGGCAAAATTAGTCATTTTTAGTGAAACAGCTTTCTAGGCAAGAATTACTTGCTGAAGACACAGTAGCTGACGATGCTGCATAATAAATGGACTTCTCTAAACCACTAATACCAGTGGTCTGATAATCCATCTCTTGGTAAGATATATTGTGGTCTATTAGCAGAATGAAGGATTAGGTGCACATTAATCAAACATTACAGAGGAGCATAAACATGCATCCAGCATCCAGTAGTACCCTGTTACCATATTTCAGAAGATGTATGTAATCAATATTTCAAATATAACTAGTTAGTTTCATATCACTGAGATTATCCTTTTCCCTTTGTAAAATAGGAAGAGCTTAAAAAGGCAGCAACAGCAAGTCTGTGAAGTGTTTTAAAAATATTATCATGGAATCATAGAACTGTAGGACTGGAAGGGACCTCAAGAGGTCATCTAGTTCAGTCCCCTGCACTCATGGCAGGACTAAATATTTTCCAGATCTATTCAAATTTTGTTTTCTCCACTGTTCAAATATTGCAATGCAAAGAGTGGATAATGAGATCTCCAACTAGCAGATGGAGACAAAAACACATGCTTGATGACATCAGCTCCATGTATAGGGCACCCATCTCAGGTCATTTCCTGTCTCAGGCAGGGAGAAGTTTCTGAAGGGTTGACCTAGGGGTTTTAATTGTGTAAGTTAAAAGGGTTATGATATATTTGACAAAAAAAATCTATCCAAGCCACTAGTTCTTTGTTTATGCTGTGCCTGGAAACAGAAGGAATAAGCTGTTTTAGAATAGCATTCACAAACAGCAGTGTTCCCTCTGATGTTTACATCAGGTAAATATGTTTTTATCTGATAGTTGTTTATTCATTTCTAAAAAGATCTCTTGGGAGAGGGGGAGAATTAGGCAATCCCACGGAAACATTTACAAAATGGCTCTGCCAATAGCCACCTTAGTAGTTCCCTAATTCTCGAAGGTACAGGACAGGTTTAGAAATTATTTGCTAGTGTAAATTAATGTGGCTCCATTGGAATTTGGCTTACAGTACACACTATAATCAAAATAAGCTTTGTTAATACTCTGAAAACCACATCAAATGATTATATCTTTAAATAAGGGAGGCCCAAAGACAAGTTACATTTAGGAAATCTGTGCAAAAATATCCAGTTTCAAAACCAATAGTCCCAAGGCATTTCTAAAAATCACTAGTTGCAAATCTAGAGATTCCTTGTATGGAAATGCCCAGCTAGGAGTGGGGAGCTGTTATTCAGTTATTTACTATTATGACATTATACCAGCATAGAATGGAACAGAGTTAGCTTTGATAGCAGTGAAAATGGTGTGCTAAGGCCTCAAGATATTATTTTGTGTATATGGCCTACAGAGGCCACAAGATGCAGTATTCCCTGCATTAATTTTGTATTTCCCCTCAGGCTTACACAATATGTATTTCAACACCTTTAATATGGTGGCACTATATCAGTAAGTGCATATGAGAGTTCAATTTGTGAAGTGTCTAAGGACATTTGTGTTGGGTTTATAATATATTTGGAAGTGTTGCTATGATTTGACTTCACCCTGGCTACCCATTACAGCTGTAACAAGAAAGTAAGGACAATTCACCTAATGTCTTTGATAGGAATGTAGAATTTCTTTGGACAGTAGTGTTACATGTTTTTGAGCTCAGACAGAGTTTACTGATGGGCACCTTGAACAGAAATGTGATGATACAAAAATGATACTTAGAAAAATAGCTGAAATTTCCACATTACAATAGGACCAGTGAAAAGCCCTAAAATTCAGGAACAGGGGTTCACAAACTTCATTGCCCTGCGACCCCCTTCTGACAACAAAAATAATTACATGATCCCAGGTGTGTGTGGGGGGGGACCAAAACCTGAACCCGCCCAAGGCCCACTGCCTGGGAGGGGGTGGGGAGGAGGGGAAGCTGCACTGCTCTGAGCAGGGGGGCCAAAGCTGAAGCTCAAGGGCTTCAGCCCCAGGCAGGGGCCCTGTAACCTGAGCTCCACCACCCAGGGCTGAAACCCTCGGGCTTTGACTTCAGCCCTAGGCGGAGGGGCTCAGGCTTCAGCCCTGGGCCCCAATAAGTCTAAGCCAGCCCAGCGACCCCATTAAAATGGGGTTGTGATCCACTTTAGGGTCCCAACCCACAGTTTGAGAACCGCTGGTCTAGTATGTAGTACACAGAGGTCCAGAACATACCCCACGCAGGAAGGAGGAAATCTCTGGCAGTATGGACTTACCCTTATCCATGGATATTGGAATGGGGCCTGCCCCCATGTTGGCAGATCTACAGGAATCTACAAGAGGCGAAGGCAAGCCACAGGGAAATCTTTTTCCTCCTGCCCCATCTCTGGGCTCCTGAGGGAGCTTGGCTCCCTCACAGTACAGTTCCACTGGAGCTTGGCTCACAGCTGCAGGTAGGGAACTCAGCAGAAAAAATAATGTAACAGATAAGCAACTTCCTGCAGTATCTTTGGAAGACCATATTGTATTAAGTATGTATTATGTATCATTGTGGGCCAGGGACTGTGTGTACTCCATGGCAGGGAGGGTTTCTACATCTCCTTCAGGAAGTGAAAATAGTAGGGGATGATTAAGGCAAATCACTCAGGTTATAACACCTCCAGAGAGTTACCACCTTCTGGGGAAGTTCACATATTCTGGTTAAAACTGGATTCTCCAGACACCAACAAAAATGGACTTTTGGATAAACAGCTTGAGATTAAGCTGACTTGGGGCCTTTGTCCTGGTTCCTGATCTAAAGACTGCTATGAAATTGTAACCATAGGGAAAACCCAGTTGTGGGGTTTGAAGGACTGACACCTGTCAGATTCCTATGTTGGAGCAGGGGATGACCTCTAGTAAGCTTTTCAGCATGTCTGTAGGTTCAGCATGTCTGTTTTTATATACCTTCACTATAATGCGTTTACCTTCACGATAATTGTGCTTGTAACTGCTGGCAATACACTGTTCATAGCCCTGAGAGAAAGCAAAACACAGGCACTGGCCTTTTAGGCTTTTTGCTTTCTCTTAATAACCTGTTTGAGATACTTACTCATCCAGTTTGGTCTGCAGTATGAATTTTTTCCCCTTGCTTGGGATACAGGCTTCAGCTAGCTTGTGCAACTTAGATTTAAAGT
Source organism: Chrysemys picta bellii (assembly GCF_011386835.1). Lineage (NCBI taxonomy): Eukaryota > Metazoa > Chordata > Testudines > Emydidae > Chrysemys > Chrysemys picta. The sequence goes on along the minus strand of NC_088798.1, from coordinate 36,006,953 downwards.
AATTCCAAGCCTTTTCCATATTCAGATCCTTGACTTCTTCAGTCCAGTTCACTTCCCTAACTAATTCCCTAACTGCCCTTTGGAAATCAAGGACCCTAGCTGCCGATCTATTTTTGTTTATCCTTCCATTTAGTTAGGGTTACCATATTTAGTGCCTCCGAAAGGAGGACACTTTAAAGGGGCCCCAACCCCGCCCCCAGCCCCGCCCCTGCCCCCGCCCCTGCCCCCGCCCAACCCCGCCCCCTCCCCAAAGTCTCCGCCCCCTCCCCTGCTTCCCGCGAACATTTGAGTTGCGGGAAGCCTGAAGCAGGTAAGGGGGTGTGTGTGGGGGGAGGAGGCGCGGCCCACCCCCGGCACCGCAGGTCCCCAGCCCGTCCCCCGAGCCCCCGGCCCGGCACCGCCTGCCGAGTCCCCGACCCGGCAACCGAGTCCACGGCACCGGGCCCCCCCGAGCACCGCCGGCACCCGAGCCGCCAGCCGAGCCCCCCGGCCCGGCCCGGCACCGGGCCCCCCCGAGCACCGCCGGCACCCGGCCCCCCCGAGCACCGCCGGCACCCGGCCCGGCACCCGGCCCCCCCGAGCCGCCGGCCGAGCCCCCCGGCCCGGCCCGGCACCGGGCTCCCCCGAGCACCGCCGGCACCCGGCCCGGCACCCGGCACCCGGCCCCCCCGAGCACCGCCGGCACCCGGCACCCGAGCCGCCGGCCGAGCCCCCCGGCCCGGCACCCGGCCCCCCCGAGCACCGCCGGCCGAGCCCCCGGCCCAGCACCCGGCCCGGCACCCGAGCCGCCGGCCGAGCCCCCCGGGTCCCCCCGAGCACCGCCGGCCGAGCCCCCGGCCCGGCACCGCCGGCCAGGCCCCCCGAGCCGCCGGCCCGGCACCGGGCCCCCCCGAGCACCGCCGGCGGAGCCCCCGAGCCCCCGGCCCGGCACCCGATCCGCCGACCTCATGTCCGATTTTCCCGGACATGTCCGGCTTTTTGGGATTTCCCCCGGACGGGGATTTGGAGCCCAAAAAGCCGGACATGTCCGGGAAAATCCGGACGTATGGTAACCCTACATTTAGTTTAAACTGAATTAGCTCATGATCACTTGAACCAAGGTTGTCCCCTACAACCAATACTTCTATGAGGTCCTCACTACTCAAAAATCTCACATCTAAGATGGCATCACCTCTTGTAGGTTTTGCAACTATTTGTTGAAGAAGTTTGTCAGCTACCACATCCAGGAAAATCTGGGCCCTACTATTAGTAGCACTTGTCCTCTAATCTATATCTGGGAAGTTAAAATCTCCCATAATTACACAATTCCCTACTATTAATTTTACTAAAAAACATTAAAGAGGTCTCTATCCATATCCAGATCAAATTCTGGGGGTCTGTAGCTTACCCCAAGCACTATCACAGTTGAGCCACTAGTAACTTTCTTCCCCAAAGTGACCCAATCAGACTGTTTTATCCAATCCATCACTTCTAGTTTCTTTACAATCTACCTCATCAGTGACATACAATGCTATTCCACCACCTTTACCTTTATTTCTGTCTTTCCTGAACAGCACATATCCTTCAATACCTGTACTCCAGTCATGACCTTTATTCCACCACGTTCCCTTGGGTGCAGGCCCTGGGCTGGGGCAGGGGCAGGGGATTAGGGTACAGGAGCGGTGCAGGGTGCAGGCTGTGGGAGGGACTTTGGGTTGGGGTTGGGGTCTGGGGTGCAGGCTCTGGGATGTAGTTTGGGTGCTGGGTGCAGGCTCTGAGCTGGGGCAGGGGGTGAGGGAGCAGGAGGGGGTGAGGGGTGCAGGCTCTGCGAGGGAGTGCAGAGGGCTGGGGTGCAGGCTCTGGGAGGGAGTTTGGGGGCAGGAAAGGGTGTGTGGGAAGGGGGTAGGAGTGCAGGCTCTGAGATGGAGTTTGGGTGCAGGCTCCGGCCTGGGGCAGGAGTGCAGGAGGGGGTGAGGTGTGCAGGCTCTGGGACGGAGTTTGGGTGCAGGCTCTGAGAGGGAGTTTGGGTGCAGGAGGGGGTGTGGGAAGGGGCTGGGGTGCAGGCTCTGGAACAGAGTTTGGGTGTAGGCTCTGAGCTGGGGCAAGGGATGGGAGTGTAAGAGGGGATGATGGGTGCAGGCTCTGGGATGGAGTTTGGGTGAAGAACAATCAGTGGATTTTTTTCTGCTCCCATTAGGATCCTCTTCAGCCTCAGGTCCACATCTCATAACTTAGCTCCCAGCACACAGCACACTCTTCTGTTCTCCAGAGCAACTCAGGTGACTCACTGTCAGTTCTTTTTATTAGGGAGTCACCAATCACGTGGGCCTGCCTCTTCCTGCTGTTGGTGAGATTCTCTGGCCTTCCTCCTGTTCTTTCTGTCTGCAAGTCTTCTTGTCTTTTTTTCCTCACTTGTAATCTTCTGAGAATCATCCTCTATCCTCCTGGGACTCAGAACTCTGGCTATCTCCATCGACTCTTCCTCTCTTCTTGTAAGACAAGCCACTCTTCTCTTCTTCCTTGCCCTCCCACCTTGTGTTACTGCCTGCTTTGCCCCTTCTTCACTTTCCAGCTCAGCAAACCTGTTCCTGAGCTCTATTTCTCCTTCCCTAACTAGTCTTTTCCTCTGCTTGGTTCCTATAGTCACATGCTTCCACTGACCACTTTCCTCCTCTAGCCATCTACCCTCACAGTTCTCCAGTGCAGCTTGCATCTGCAAGTCTTGAGTTTTCCCTTCAGTCTCCTCTTGCCTTCCCTCCATCATCTGCTTGAATCCCCTCAAAACCAGAGTTTCCACCAGCATCTCCAAACCTTGGATCTTCTCTTCCATCAGCTCTGTCAGGCGGCATGTCATGCAAACAAAGCTCTTTTTCGGTATCCGCTCCAGGGCAACGTACATCCCACAGCTTCCACAGCCGGTCATCTTCATTGTATCTTCCATTCCTTGGGTCGCTACCACTGCTGCCTCTGTATTTGTCGTAGCCTTCCCACCTAAACTCCTGTGAAGGAAAGCAAAACACAGAAAACCCCAAACCAATGCCAAAACAAAACCCAAACACTTCACTCTTTCCCCGAAACTCCCCTTACAAACTCCCGCTCAAACTCCCCTGTTTTCAGCTCTATTTGCTGGGTTCTGTGCTGCTGGCTGGCTGCTTCACTGCCTTATGAGAGCCCAAAACTGGGAAGCCCTGCCCCCTAATCTAGGCTCTACTGTGATCAAAGGCTCTACTTCTCTCACAGCATACTGCCTCTACCAGCTTCTGCAAACTGAAAAAAACAAAAACAAAATCCCATACAAGAATTCACTGCCCCTAAGGAACGGAGGCCTGCCTCCTCCCACAGAACTCCCACTCAAACTCCCCTGTTTTCTGCTGTGTTTGCTGGCTCCTGTGCCACTTCTCCTGACTGTAAATGACTCACCCAGTAGTACTGATTCAGTAAGCCACACTCACACTAAGCAGCAGTAAAAGCTAAACTCAAAAAGGAAACATGAACATAATGTTTGGTGTTAAACTGAAGCTTCTCCTGTTTAGTCAGCGATCTCCTTTTCTCCAATATGTTCAGGGATAAGCCCATCTGGTATTTCTTTCATCCTAGTCACTTCCATGCAAGTGGGTCCCATGGTGTTCCACCACCTTCAAACTCTGCTGTCACCTGTATCAGCAGCCCCACAGCCACAGGTGTGCAGGAAAATGGCTTCTCTGATGACCTGAAGTTTTGTGTCTTCATGTTTTAGAGGAAGTATACTTAACAAAAACCAAATTGTGAAATAAATGTAGGACAGCGGGCCCAATGCTGCCATGAGTGAACCCCACTGGTCTCAGTGACGTGACAGAGGGTGTAAGCACGGGCAGAATCTAGACCATTATTGATAAGTTATGAGCTTACACAGAAATCAGTAAAAAGTGGAGGGGGAAAGAAACCTCCTGTAAGAGAACAAAGTATAAGGCTTACTTTGAAATGAGTAGTCTCCTACTTTGTGTCCAAGCGCTAGCAGGAGGCTCCAGCTGTATGTTGCATGAACAAGTAAAATGTGATCAGGATAAATTGTTATGTGTTCTATATGCACAATACCTTCCTTTCATAGGGCACCATAATTGTAAGCAAAATATCCAAGTGTACTGGCCTCTCAGATTTTTCCTTTTTTTAAAGCTATATTGATTTTTTTAACAACACACACGTGCATCCCTGACCCCATTGAAATTTATAATACCCCATTGAAAGCCTGATATTAACATCTTTTTACTTACAGATCTATGGAAAGTTTCTTACCCTGAGGACTGGAGGTATTCAGCTCTCATATTCTGCTTTCCCTACATGTGAGGGACTCCACTTGATCTCAGTGGCATTTCCTGCATGTGAAGAGAAAACAGAAAATTGAAGGTGAATGTTACTGGGTGGCTTTGGGGAAGAGAAACTGACATTATTTTGCTCCATCAAGGGTCCCATCCTGCATTCCTTGCTCACCAAAACCTCCCATTGGTCAGACCCGCTAATGCCTCACACCTTGTGTAATCATTTACAGCTATGCAAAGTGAGTGCAAAATGGATGTATATTGCTACCACCGGTAAAAGTGCAGGGAAAATTCGAATGTGGTAACCTTGTATTCCCATTTTGCACAGGTGTAAATGACTACATAAGGTGTAAGGCAGTGGAGAATCAGGCCCCGTATGTTAACAAGGTGGCATAAAACCAGTGGGAAAGGTGGTTCTCCCCCGTGAATAAGAGCTGGCATTCTTTGAGTTATATAAATTGATTCAAACTCTTTCAGTATAATAAAGGCTCTTGCCTGCTTTTTCACAAAATGAGGGTTGTGTGGTTATTAGGCTCGAGTTTTAAAGAGCACCATCGCATTGTTGTGGGTCAGGTAGGCTGCTGAGAGTGAGTATTCTTTCGGTCCTTGTGGGTGCACGCAAGTAATGGATGCTACACTTCTACTTCGGTTCCTCTCTACTATTCACATTAGCACTGAACACACCAATAATCAAGGGAATATAATCTCAGAATTCTCAGTTGCTAAGGAAACCAATTAATCATCATCAGTGTGTTCAGCATGTTCACATGATCCTTCCAAGGCCTACAATTTTAGGTGGCCTGCTATTTCTTGTCAGCATGGGAGAAGGGAGCTGAGGAACTGGCAGTGAATGAAGTGTCAGTAGTTAAGGCTGTAATCACAATTTTGAGAGAGGAAATCAACACCTACTGTACATGCCATATTCACCTATTATGTGATAATGTTATATCATGCCAGCAACCATGGCTTTATGCCACCATTCAGTGTGGCAGCTTAATTTAGCTTAATTTATTGGATTGAAAATCCTCTTGTACAGAAGGTGTTGATTTCCTCTCCCAAAATTGTGATTACAGTCTTATCTATTGACACTTCATTCACTGCTTCTCATATTGGCAGACACTGGGCTAGATCTTCAGCTGGTGTAAATCACATAGCTTCATTAAAGCCAATGGAGTCATGCTGATTTACATAAAATAAGGATCTGAGCCATGTCCCTGCAAGTTTTAAAATCTTCCTGGAATAAGCTGCAGACCAACTGAATAGTACCAAAAACATTGACAAATTCTATAACGCACCAGCATAGTCTGAAACCATCAGGCTAATACAATATAGGGATGGTGACTTGGCTAAGTTTATAGAATTTGTAAATGTTTTTGATACCATTCAGCAGGTCTAGCCCAATGTCTGCAGACCTCATAAGAAAGGGAAGACAGGAAATCTATACTATTATCCTGAGAGCAGAGAGGGAAAGAGAAGTATAGTCTAGTGGCTTAAGCAAGGGGCTGGTTACTGTAAAATGCTGAGTTTTAATCCCAGATCTCATACCACCTTCCATTCTGGTTTTGGATAACTCTGAACCTCCTCGTCCCACCTTTCCCCCATCTGTACGGTGAAAATACTAATACTACCATTCTCAGCTGTTGTGAGAATTAAATGGATACATTTTATAAAGTGCTTTGAATGTTAGACACAAAACATAAGTGATAACTATTGTTATAGATGACTCTGGTATTTGACTGTCTAAGGACAAATAGGGAGAAAGGCTTCCCAAATATGATGGAGACTACAGGCCTGATCCTGCAAACTTTGACTCACATGAAAAGTCAGTTGCCTTCACAGGGACTATACATTCACATAAGGGCTTGCAAGAGGAGACCATATGTTTGGAGACTCTAATTACAAATATTGGTGGTTAATTTGTAGGAATTGTTTTGTGTGTATGTTTGTTTTGTGATCACAGGCATTGTTCAGATTTTGGAAGCTCCAGATGGCACCGAAGAAACAATAGCTCCATCCCTGACCTTATGCACCTCCCTTCCAAAAGGAAGGAGCAACATACATTTCACAACAAAAGCAATCAGTTGTTGTTCTCTCTCTGTTTTTCTTGCCTTCCCTCTCCTGTCTAGATTAAATTGGGGCTCACTAAAAACACTGATGGAAATTAGGTTTTTAATTTAGATAAAATACTAAATACCAAAGTTATTTAGAATTACCCATTGTTGTGAAATAAAACAATGTCAGTGGGTTGGTGGGTTGTTTGGTTTGGGAGGCTTCGGAGTTGGGGGAGGGGGAGGACGTGGACTATTATGAATAGGTGAAGCTTGAGCTCTCTCTTCAGGCTTTCTTTATAGAGGCTGCCTAATAGGAGCCAGAGTGATATAAACAGAAAATCTGTCCCAAAGGTTCATTGTCTGTGCTCTCGCTGACCATGATCTTCTCTGTCCAAGAGAAAGCTTTACACTGTTATCTATGTGGTATAGTAGAAAGCCCTGGCATTGAGAGACATTTTCATCTTATTATCGAAGCGTCTGGTTTTTTTTATCTTTTCTCTCTGTTTGTGGTTAATAACTTAGTGACCAAATGGAGAGTAAAATAACAAGAAAAAAGAAATAAATCACTTGATGCTGCCTGTCTAGATTCGTAAAGCCCTCCAAAGTCATTAGGTCTGAGTATGAGAATTACACTGCTGGTGCTGTAGTTGCAGTGTCCAGTTACACTCATGCCCCCATATGGAAAACATCAGAATAGCAGGATGTTAGCACAAGCTCTTACAAGTATTGTTCAGAAAATCCAGTCTTCATTCCCCATTTTAAAAACAAGCAGTGACCCCAGAACTGAAAAAACCCGCACATACCATATATCAGGACTGGAGATGAGCCAATATTAAATAACTAGTGGTAAGGCAACATGCCAAAGCAAACTGCCTACTCCCCTGGGTATGCTCAATAATTATTCTAGAGGTATAGCAGGGCTTGCCAAGGAGTGGAATCATTCTCTGGCAGATTTATCAAGGGACAACAATGTTGTCAGGTGACCCCACTCTACCTCCAGAAATATCATCAGTTTTGTTGTGTTGTCTCTGTAAGATTTATTCTAAACTCATCAGGGCAAGGATCTTGTTTTCTTACTTGTCTGTAAAGCACCAGGCACACATATGCTGCTATATAGTAATAATAAAATAAACTGTTTAGCCTCAGAGGAATCCAGGACCCTTCTTAGTGGCACCCACACATAGAGATTTGATAGCTAAGTGGGAGCAAAAAAGTAGCAGTGTACAAAATGGATTCTATCTCATTGATCCATCAGCATTTCTAAAGCACATATCACCCTATTCCTTAGGCAGAATCACATGCTTATTATTCAGAGTGAAAACTATCCAAACCAGAAATCCAGTTCACCATCCAGCTCTAGACCTGGCCATTGTTTTTTGTATTCAAAAGTCCTTGCAAGGACTTTGCTCTATTTAGAAAGAAGCATGGAGGGCCTGGGGAGGAAAAGAGTGTTTTTTTCCACATAAGAGAAGAATTTTAAGAGAATAGTTGCGTAGTCTGAGAGAGAGAATAAAAGAAGAGTGAAAGATTGAGAACTTCTAAGGAAGAGAGCCACAAGCAATATGATCTGAGTAGGGTATTCCAAATACCTTGCAGTATCATTCACTCTAAATTCATGCACATTAGTGACTAGCATCATAATTATATTTTTTTCTAATAAATATGGAACTGTTAACAATATAATTGTCTGATTTCTTGATGTCTTGTATTATACTTGAATAATCAGAAATTTTACACAGATATCCAGAACTAAGACTGACATATTTTTGTTTTGTTTTTTTCAACTCCCCATTATTTATAAAACCCTCAATCTTGTAAATACATTTTCTTTTATTTCCCTTTTGAGTTTGTCTTTCTATTGGGCAAACATTGATTTTTTTTCATGTTTTTTCCAGTGAACCTTGAAATTAAAATGTCTTTTTTTGTTTAATTTCTTTTTTTGCACACTGGACTCATTGTCAGCACAGCAAGGGCAAGTTGAATTGTTAGCTGACTGCTGCTTCAAAGCCAATGAAGAGAGGAGTTGACCACAAAATATTGTTTTTGTGTAGGTCCTTCATAAATAGTAATTATTGCTTTTTCCCCTCAACAATGAAGTATTATTTTTAAAATATATTTAGAGTCCAGGGAACAGTTTTTGTGAAATTATACCAATTTTAAAATAGGTAGTATTCTTTTTCTCTTTCAGTGGAAAAACATCAATATAGAAATTGCTAAGTATAGTGTAAACAAACTTTATTTGTAGAAGCAGCCAAATCGCATCATATTAATATTTTAATCCATTATTGACTATGCCTTGTATTAATAGTAAAGTATAGTTAGGAAAGAAAAATATTTTGGGATATATTGAGTTTGACATGGTGCTTTTCAGTTATTACAGAGTAATTATTCAGAGCATTATCCTGGGCTATGAGTATTTTTTTAATTATTAAATAGTCAGGAAAAGTGGGTGCACGGCTGGTTATGTAATCAAAGCTTAAATGATGGTGAAGTTGTTGGCCACGGGAACACAGTTATTTTTGTGTCCTTAGCCAGCCTGATGTGATTGTCAGAAATTTAGGTAATTTTGCCATCTTTATAATAGTAGGCTAAAATGAAACCCTCCATAAATTAAAAGGGTTTGCTACAGCTTTGTGACCTAGGGTTATACATTATGCTAGGCAAGTATAACCAAATATGTTCAAAGGGTAAAGAGCAAGTAGTAAGTGCTTAAAGCAGCAAGAGTCATGTAAAAAAAGTCTTCACAAATGGACTCTTCTAGGTTATAATAAACTATGAATTGAAAAAGGTTAATTGACAAAATGATATTCGTCTAATGCCATCTCTGCAATAGCAATCATGGTGGAATTCATAATGCGGGGGTCTTGCTATACTGACAATTATGTTTATTCAAAAAGGTTCCAGTTACTTTCTCAGTCTGTTTAAACTATGATAATTAATTATAGATTTACAAGCGGTTCCTGGTCAGATATAGGTATCTGTAAGCATGCTACTGGAATATCAGATCACTTGTTTTAATATAGGAAACAATTGCCTATACATGGGTGGCGGGTATGGAAGGCCAGGGCAAGATAAGCCTCCCCTGACCCCACCCACTCTCTGCCCTGAGGCCCCTCCCTCTCTCTCTCCCCCTCTACCCTTAAGCCAGCAGGAGTGCTCAGCTCCAGTCGGCGGCCAGGATCTCAGGCCGCCACCGGCCAAAGGTGGCCCGAGGCAGCACTCGGGCTAGGCCGGGCCAGACGGATGAGGGTTTGGGTCAGTGTTCCAGGGTTGCGCTGGGGTCAGCTGCCTGGTGCAGTTCTGGGGCCATCCCAATGCTTGGGGGGGCCGGTGGCTCGGCCAGGAGCTGTGGCCATCCCGACGCTTGGGAGGGGGCGGTGGCTCAGCCAGGAGCTGGGGCCATCCTGGAGCTTGGGGGGGCGGCGGCAGCTCGGCCAGGAGCCGTGGCCGTCCCAGCGCTTGGGAGGGGGCGGTGGCTCAGCCAGGAGCTGGGGCCATCCTGGAGTTTGGGGGGGCGGCGGCAGCTCGGCCAGGAGCCGTGGCCGTCCCGGCGCTTGGGGGTGCCAGCCGGTGCAGCTGAGGCGGGCAGACCAGAGCTCCTCTGGCTGTGGGGTGGGCGGGACTCAGGGCTCCAGCATCCAGGGGCCATGTGTCTATATGCAGAGCAGGGCAAGTTTGTCATCAGCATCGAAAGTCCATAGCATGAACTGACCCAAACCTTTGTCTTTATAGCCATCTGAATCAAAAAGGCAATTAGGGTAATAATAATGATCGCCGCCCCCGCCTTTTACACTTGGCGTTCAGCTTTGCCTTGAATTTTCTCATTTTTGCTGAACTTTTGACCTACAGAGATGATCTCCTTTTCCCCAAATTTGTATTGTTTATTCAGTGTGAGGCCATGTTAATGGAGGTACCTCAGTGCCAGGCATACTGGAAACATTTTAAAAATAATAAACCTTCAGTGTGGTCTCCACCATGTCCGGGATATCTTCAGTAGCAAAGATAATCTTATCATGATTTGAGAGATTTTGCTTTTGAAAAATTTCCAGAGCTGATATTATGTCAAATGAGAGTTGGTTAAAACAGCACTTCCTGAACAGGTTGACAAATGGAGTTACTGGTACTGTCTCTTTCGCAGAAGGGATTTGCCAAAAGCCTGCTGAGTCAGCTAGTTTGGGGACCACAGTGGAATCTCACCAATCCATGCTTTTTATAGTTTGCATCTAAAAAAATAAAAGGCACTCCCTCCCTATGTCTTAGCAAAGATTTAATTACAGGGATAGATTAATACCAATCCTTGTTTTTACACAACATGTTACAGTACAAACTAATCAGCGATGGAGAACTCTCTTACTTTTAAAAAAAATGACCCTTGTCAAAATAAGTGAATAAAGAACATTTATTATTTCTAAGTGCCAATAGAATGCTAGACAATAATGCTCAAATTTCTCAGTAATTTGATAAAATTTAGTAATTCTCAGAGGGTCCCCAGTCACTGGTACAAATGAGCAAGGTTTGACTGTAACTTGGCTTTTGACTACACAGTTGATATCTGGCCAAATGCAGGATGCACTCTCTGTACATGTGTCTGTTCAGCTGTGTGAGGACCATATCTTACCAGCAAGCTTTGCTGTATTGCTTGGTGGGATCCTCTCTTTGGGAAATGACCAGAGAACTGTCCATTTTCTTGAACTCTTCTTTGGCTTTCCCCAGCAGAGATATCTGGGTGTATTGTGGTGCTGAACAGAGCAAAGAGAGTCATAATTGTTGGGGTTAAAATCAAGGGGAGCTTTGCTGTTGACTTCAATGGAAGCAGGACAGGAGCATTATTGCACTGCACTGCCAGTAATAACTTGTGGCTATACTTTCTGTATTGCTCTCTTTTGATCAAAGTTGTTATACAGCTTTCCAAGATCTGTAGGTGCAGGTACCACTTGCAGCCGTAGTAGTGGTGTTTCAAAACCCTTTATTTCATGTCCTGTTTGTTGAGGGTGCTTCTCTCCTTTCTCTAGCATCCTTATGAACATGGAAGAGACCAGCAGCCAATGCACAGTTATTGGATAGGTGCAGGATCTCGTTCAGCTCTTTGGAGCCTCATCCTTGCAGTTCTTTTCTGAAATTACCCTAACAGCTGTTCCAGTGTCCACTTTAAATTCAAGGTTTTGTCCATTCATTGTTGGTCTATTATGTGTACCACAAGATTGTTCCTTTGATGGTATCCCTGGTCCCTCTGTTAGTAGTACTCCCACCTAGACAGCTCCAACAGCTCTTTGTAACCATCATGCAGCTTCATTGTTTCTATTTTATGATATTTCCTGCACTGCACCTCTTTTCCTGGCCATTGCTGCCAGGCATGGCTTGGGTTCTTGCTGATTCTGCTCTTGTTATCTACCACCAGTATAGAATCTTCAGTCTCCCACAAACCCATTTTGTGCTTGTCCTACAACCTGGCACTAGTCTTGTTCCTTCCTACTTAACATGGCAGCTCTTCTGTTAAATTTTTCCCTTTTGTGAGCAACAAAGGAGCATCAAACATTCCTTTCTGGTTAGTGAAATCTAGCTGCATGAGGTAGCTCATCTGGAATGTCATCCGATGTATCAGCTATGCTACTAGAACAGGAAACTTAGATGATAATCTTCTCTTTCCACAACTAAACCAAAGACCATCCAGAATATTTCAGATTTCTGTATCCTCTTGACCCAGTTGCCTGTGTCTCCAAAAACCAAACTTCTCTTCAATGTCATTTTAATTATAACCTCCATCTAAGCAACTCCTTCAGAATTATACTGTTTCTTCCCATCTAAAAGAGGCAGTGACAGTTCTTTTACTGAGCTCTGTCCCTTGTCTCTTTAAGGCTGAAGCACTTGCTTCTGCTGTTGCTGCTGTTTTCTTCGTTGCTATGAAGATGGAGAAGGGAGGGGAACTACGTTGCTATGCAGCAAGTCCTGAGCTGAAGCTGCACTTCTCCTCATGCTTTTGCTTAGAGATGGGTTTGTACCAGAACGCTGGATCCAAGTCCCTCAAACTCTGGGGAGGTTTGGATCTGGATCTGAACTTGGCAGCTCTGGCTCGTTTCTGTAAGATGGAGCTGAACCTACGCGAATTTTAGAGAACCCTACAACAGTTAGAAAGGGATAAATGATTTGCTGAAGTCACCTAGTGCTCCTCCAAGAGAATTGTTAGTCAAACTCATCTGTTTTTAAGAGACATTTAATCATTAAAAGACAAATTAGCAGTTCATATGGGTGTGGACATCTTAAATCTTGTATATTTTCAGATTTTGATTCTGGTAAATATAGTGAAAACAGACACTAAGTAGTGAAGGCAAAATTTTTGGAGAGTGATGAAGTGAACGGTTAAGAGGAAGAATATAGATAGATTGCTGCACACCTAATTGCTAATTTACTTGTAGTTTAGCAACCTAGGTTTGGATTTTAGCCCAAGCTCCGCCCCTCCTCCTCCACATACTTCCCAGCAATGTAAAGGGGGGCTACAATGGGCCTGGTGCAGGAGCAGCACAAGACAGATGTTAGCTGATGTAGCCTGTGCCTCTTGCAGGCTCTGGGAGCAGGGCAAGGGATGGGAGGGAGCATGTTCATAGTGGTCAGAGTTACAGGGATTCTTAGCTCCAGAGCAGCACACAGACAACTGTAGAGAGGCAGACACAAGTTAGAGCAAGCCCTGGGGCTGCTCTAACTTACATTAGGAGCCAAGTCATAATCATGTGAGTGCAGGGACGCCCAGAGGGGGGGGGGGTAAGTGAGGCAATTTGCCCCGGGCCCCACAGGGGCCCCGGGAGCCCTGGCCGAGAATCCCTTTCCTCACCCAGTGGCGGTCCGGGTCCTCCGCGGCATTGTGGCGGTGGGGGGTCTTCAGTGCTGCCAAAGACACGGAGTGACTGAAGGGCCCCCCGCCGCCGAAATGCCGCTGCCGCAGACTCGGAGCGCCGCCTGCTGAGTACAAGCTCCCCCACTTTGCCCCATGCCCCGTGAATCCTCTGGGTGGCCCTGTGTGAGTGTGATGGTAGTATAAAACCACCTTTGCTCAACCTCTTCCTGAGTTGCACCAAAATCTAGCCTCTAAACTCTATGTTAACTTTTTTTTGGGGGGGGGGGGGTGGAGGGGAATAGATAATTTAGACATAGCTAAAATTATACTGTCATAATAGAGATCACTGCTTGAAATCCTATATGCAGTTGTTTTTAAAATATCTAAAATTTCAAATACAATTCCAACAATGAAATATTTTCACTTGCAATAATACTTCATATTAAATGTTTGTGTAAATTATTACCAAATCTGTAATTAAACACTTGTTAATCATTAGTTGTTAATGTGCAGCAGCATTTCCCCCAAGTGTGGGTCGTGCCACCTAGGGAGTAGCAAGGAGATCATAGAGGGCAAATTTCCCTATGGAAAGATGGCAAAAGATAAACTGATTTTATCTTCCTGGAGTGGGGGTTCAGCTTTCAAAACTTTAGAAAATGCTGCTATATTGCACAGAAGGACTGCATATCCCTGGAAACTAGTAGTGGAATACAAAGCCTTTCACAATTGCACCATGCAAATCCAGCCCAGGTCGGTAGTGGTCAGAAGTCATTACCATTTGATGGTTGCTTTGTGGCCTATATGAAATCAAACTGTGATCTCACTTCAGGTTCCAGGAGATTGTATCCAAAACCCACCCCAAGAGGTACTCTTGTTGGCAATCTGATCAGAGCCACAAAGGACTGAATGTGGCTGATGTTGAACAACTCTCTCACTCTTAGGCCATGTCTACACGACGGGGACTATAATGACATAGCTACGGTGCCATAGCTATGTCAGCATAACCCCATAGTGTAGACACAGCCTACAGTGACAGAAGGGGCTTTTCCACTGGTGTAGGAATACCACTTCCCCGAGTGACAGTAGCTAGGTCAACAAGAGCATTCTTCCATCCACCACAGTGCACCTACACGGGCAGGGGTGGGGATTTTCACACCCCTGAGAACTGTACCTATGTTGAACTAAGTTTTAAACGTAGACCAGGCCTATGTAGTGGTCTCCTGGGTCAGAGTTGAAATGCACCAGTGGGAAAATGTATGGGAGTCTGCACTGCTATCACCAGTCCTGTGTCTGTCTAGAGGATTTTCATTCCCAAGACATCAATCTGGCACCTTTCTCCAGCAATAAATTCACACTTTAAAAAAAAGTACAGTGCAGTATTCATTAATAACTAGCGTTATCATCGTGTCATTATATTCAATGATACCTAATTATGATAAGCAAGTTTGAGATTTATAGTTATGCAATTACTCATGAGTAATTATTGTCATACTCACCCAAAATTATTCACAGTAACTATCCATGAAAAGCAGCAACAGGAAAAAATTAGGTTGTACTGATCTGTGTTTTCCAGCTGTATAAACAAATTTAGTAAACCACAAAAGGATGGTAGAATCCTTTAAAAGAATACATTGGCTGTACAAAACAAATAGTCTCCAAAACAGCCCAATTTTGTTTTAACGGTTTAGGGTCCCTTTCCCATCAAGATTAATAAAAAGAATTCAATGAAATATAATGTTGCCACTCAGGAGAATAGTTCAATGTTGGGTCATACTCCAAAATTCAACACACCCATTACTTTTTGGTATAGATCACACAAAAACTCAAGCCTGCATGAAAACTATGCAGTACCACAGAGAAAATTGCCTCTTGTAAATAAATTATAAATAGATGTAAAGTTTGTGTTTGGCTTATTGTACTGTTTAATATTAGAGGGAGGAAGGGATACCACAAGAATTATCCTCTCTGAAGTGTCATTTATGGCACCTTATATCTTTACTCCAGCCAGCCTTCAAATTATTTTCTCTTCCACAGTACACGTGCCCTCACAAGTGACCATTAAGAGAGGCCAAACAGAGAGAAGCTAGGTCAAATTTGGGTTAAAGTTCAAATTCTGCCAAACCCAAATTCTGTTACTGTGTGATGGTCTTCATATCATGAGGTAAATACTTTCCCATTGTGGTTCTAGCTTAGGAGCCAGTGCTCTGAGAAGCTCTGAGACCAGAGCATGCAATCCTTTGATCTGGCTATGGGGAAGCAGCTGACCTCCTCCAGCATTGAATTCTCTGAAACCAATATGGCCTGGTGTGTGATGCAATGTTCAGTTTGGGCAACTTGAACTCACCATGCTAGATCTAGCTTGGTCTTTTTGCCAAACCGTTCACTCAACCCTACTAAAACCTCCCCAAACATGAGCAATCCAGTCCAAAGTAAATTAATACCATGGTGGACACTATCATTACACTATAGCATCTGGAGCTCAGCACAAAAAAAAGGCTTATCGCTAATAAAATGCTTTCTCCTCCTAAATATCTTCCCCAGGCAGAAACAAAAAAGCAGTTTGTAATATATGGAAAGTTGTCCTTTTGACTAGCTGAGGTTAAATTTTTCTGATTCGCTAAAGAAACCAATGTTTCTGCTGGCAAATAGAATACAATCTCACCTTGGGAATCATTTGGAAAAACTGAGACATTTTATAAAATGTTCAGGTTTTGAACATGAAAACTGAGAACTAAGTAGAGCTGTGGCAGCACCTGCTGCAGCAGCTATAGCAGTATCTTCTGGTGAAAAGGGGTGGAAAAATTAAAATTGAGAGAGAGGAGAGAAAAAAGATAAGCCGAGGGAAAGCAAACATTTCCCCAAAATGTTACAGTGGCCCTTCTCTCTACTGGATCCCTTTCCCAACCCAACCTAAAGAAAACAACTGGTAAGTTCTGTAAATAGATCACAGTGTACTTTTAAATTTTGCATCTCCCTAATCTACTCTTTCTCTGATTTAGTCATTACTGGAATCTCAAGACTGTTTCACCAACTCCTCTTCCACTCAAAATAAAAAAAAATGCTATGAATATGGCCATGATGCAGTGACACCTCCCAGGCTCTTGTGAAACCCAAAATTCCGTGTGGCTCAGTAGTGAAAATTTAGCCCTTAAATGTTCAAACTAGTGCACAGCACATGACTCCCACTGATTTTTATAGAAGTTTTCTGCAAAATCATTACCTGCCGTGCATATGGGCACATATTTTCCCTAAGCTTGCTTCCTTGATCTTTAGTGGAAGCTCAGTGGGTACATTCAGGCTTGTAATAAAGAAAAGTAAACATGGGGAATGGTAAAATGTTTTGATATAGTGTTCATGATCCCAGAGGAGGTTGTCCATCTAAGCTTACTATATGCCTTGGCACCATATTGGTACTCTGCTGAACTTCCAAAAGCTACTGAAACAATGGGCCAAACTCTGTTCTCAAGTACACCTATGCAAATCTGTAGTAAATCAATTTAAGTCAATAGTGTTACTCTGGGTTTGCACAAATGTACCTAAGAGTAGCATTGGGCTCTAAGAAAGGGCCTAAGAAAAGGAAGCTGACTTTTAGGGTTCAAGTTAGTTTTAGTAACCAACTGATTATCCAGTTCTGCAGCTTTGTAAGGTGATGCTGCTTAGAAATATAGTCTAGAATAGATTGTGGAATCTGACATTTAAGCAGGCAATTAAAAGTGGGACATGAGGAAACTCAAGCATAAGCAGAGTGAGCCCCAGAGTCTTGTAATAAAGCAGCAAATTGAAGATCAATCTGCCATTCAGACAACTGAAAGCAGGTCATCTGCCCTTGCTCTGCATTTCACCACAACCACTTCCTCTCTGCATGGATAGCCAAATGCTTTCTAACTCAGAGGTTCTTTGCAAGCAATCAACAGTCAGGTGGTTTTGAAAGGCCGAGGTGCTTCTCAGACAAACACTGGAAAATCATACAATCTCATTTTCAGAAAACAAGCAAAAATCTACAGGTGATCCAGACAACTATCGCAGATATATTCCAAAGGACTTGAATATGCTGGGCTTTTGCTTACTCAGCCACCATGTTCTAATGCTTCAGGGAGCTACACCATTCTGCAGAATTTCCTGGTGGATCATCATCATGCCGGCCAACACTGTGACACAGCCACCTTTAAGACACCACATTTGCAGGATTAACACATGAACATGGCTGCCCGCCCCAGCATTATATGTCTAATGCATAGGCAGGGTTATGGTGATAAGCCAGATATTTCAGTCCCAGCTCATCTCCACTAAAAAAAATCCCGTTCATGACTTTACATTCATAAATACTCTCACAATGTCAAGGGATTTTTTCCCCACATCAATTCATTAGATCTGCTCCCATGAATTATTTATATGCAGTGCTAAAAATGGTTCTGAAACATTACAAGAATTCAATATCAGTTTTCACAGTGGGATTTCATCATTTTAGCATTGGAGCATAATAGCCTAATGCAATACTAATACGATACGGTGCTAATAGGGTACAATGAGAGTTGTCTCTAATATGCAAACATTTCCATGTTGCATTATTATTTCTTTTAAGTTAATATGATATGGTGATAATATGATGAAATGAATTAGCTTCATATCATTGTCTGCATGAATTGCGCATATTAAAAGAATATTTCCCCCCCTCCCCTTGAATTCACTTGGAATGAGCTTGAAAATTTACCCTGTAGTTATGCTTATGTTAATGAGGCTGTTTAGTAGGAAACATTCCTGCTGTTGCTTAGCCAAGTGGAGAAAGAATAGATGCATGTCACTTGTTTTTGGAATGAGAATTCTCTTGGCCTGCTTTTAAAGCTTCTGTCCTAAACGTGTTTGCTTCAGTGTTTCTCACTAGCTTATAGCTTATCCACACATTTATGGTATATTCCACAATCAATATTTATCAGGGACCACCTGTATGTAACCACTTGTATATTTCCACTAGAGATAAGCCAAACACTCTCTCCCCAACCTCCACCCCCCCAACTCCCACCCCGACCCCAGTCTGCGCACTTTGGATTAGCCACTTAAATAAAAGCCAGGGAAGAGGCTAGATGGTACAGTCGGTTAATGCACTGTGTGCACCAGGGTTGTATTCTGAAAACCTGGGTCCAGATCCACGATTAGACCTAGTGATAGGTGAACCTTAGAAAGGATCAGAAGCTCATTTTATTTAGGAGATGCATCCAGAAGTGCAAAAACTTCTCCAAACTTTAACTGAAACTCCTTACTCATGAATCCTCCCTCCTTTCAAACGAGCCTATATGATTCTCTTCATTTCAAACTATCCAGCCTGTGATTCAATCCATGTGATGCTTCGCAGGGATATCCAGAATTGTGAGGCTACCACCTGCCCTTAGCATGAGGAAACCTTGTCCGTACCTGACAGGGGTCAGTTCCCTGACTCTCCCAGCCACAGGCAACACAAGCACTCGTCTCTCAGCCCACATGGGCTCCGCTGTCCCTCATGCAGGCTAGAAATTAGCAAACATCAACCCCCAAGTCTTCCAGGCATCCCCTCGTGATGTCCAGCCCTGTATCCACTGGAAACTCACAGAATTACTAGGCCCAGTGTTCCCAAAGGAACAGTACATCGCAGCTTACTAATTATACCTTCTATTATACCTAACACTGCTCCGCTTAACACACAGCACCTAGATTTGTTTATAGAGAATATATGTTTATTTAGCAGAGAATAGAGATTCATATGATAGCAAACAGAAATATTGGAAACAATGGGTTTCATATAAAATAAATTGCATTCTAGAGCCTAAACTCAATTAATAAAAGGCCTTCTTGTCTAGTAATGTACTGCTTACCCCAAAGCTCTTCCTACAGTGTTTTTCAACCAGGAAGGCTGAGACCTTCCTTTCATGAGCCAAAGCCCACTGGCAATCTGCCTCCATCTGATGAAGGGTATCAGGGCATCCTTCTAGATATACTAGACCAGTCCTTTGCTCGTTACCTGTAAAACAGGATTGGTCTCTGTCCCTCTCCCCTGGCTGTTTCCTCTTCCTGTTAATGTTCCTTCTAAAGTCCCCACAATCTCTTCATTAGCATTTGACTGAGGTCTTTTCTACACTACTGACCTATATTGGTATAACTATGTCGCTCGGGGATGTGAAATCCACACCCTGAGTGACGTAGTTATAACCGACCTAACCTCCCGTGTAGACAACACTATGTTGGCAGGAGAGTTTTTCCCGCCAGCATACAGCCTCTTCATTAAAGTGCTACATTAAAGACTGTTGCATTGGTGCATTGGTGCAGCTGCACCAGTGCAACTCGACTGATGCAGTGTTTTAAGTGTAGACTTGCCTCAGTATGCAAACCAACTTCCATTGTAAGACATGCAATATACAATGGTCAGCAAGGGAGATACGTATCTCTCATCGCCTGTCTGGTAGAATCTGACTTAAGCCACGCTACCTCTGAGGGGTGACCTGCCTTTAACTACATAGCCGTCAGAACATAATTTCATTCACACACACACACACACATATATATTTTCTTACATATTATCCGCACATACATTTTGCAAAGATTGTGAAGACCTGTGTGACACAGGCTTTACACACTTCGGGGAACTAGAATGTAAATATCAGACACAGGGGCTCCTTGTAACATTTATGTGCCCTTGTCCATCTGCCAGTTGGCACAAGAGGTCCTTGGGTCACAATCCACCCTGTGTTCATATCATAACCCTCATCCAGTTGTTAAGCCATGACCGTTCCTGCTCTTCTCCAATCCAATGCCATCCCTCCCATCCTCCTTCCCATTGCTATTCCCTATTTTGCAGTATGATGGAATGGGCACATTTCCCAAAGTCTGTCCTCGAGCTGCTCACATGCTGCACATCACCTACTGGGTGTGTAGATTTACTATTTGCAATCATGGGGCAAACATTCACTGGTCCTGCCGAGAAACTTTTTCCTCCTGATGGTAATGAGTCCTGATCTCTCACAGACATACTCTGACTACCTAAGAGCACTTTTCAAAGTACCTCTCCCTTCTCTGCTGTGACAGCTGAGCCATTCAGTGACGTGCAGGCATCATCCCTGCAGTCCTGCTGCTGCTTTGCAGCCCCCTCCTAGAATGTGAGTGACACAATCTGGGGCACTGGAGAAGCTTCCCACATAGGGCCTATTTTTCTGGCAGTGCTATTCTACTCATTTAAACATGTATACCTGGAATTTCTTTTATTTGATTGTATTTGGTAATTTTCCTGAGTTGGATAGTATCTCAGGAGCCCCATGGGCCGACCCCCATTACACACACTGTGATATTGGAGACTGTGCCTTTAAGGGCTGAGCTTTCTAGACACAGAGCCTGGGTGGGGCACTGTGAAGCTCTAGTTATTATGTACAGCCAATTGAAACCGGACAACAGACCAAGCAGAGTTCTTGCAAGCACTTTAAGCACTGAGTGATCACTGAACACCACCACACTATTGTTTAGCTGAAAGGTTTTATAATTACCATTGAGGCTTTTGTCTATGAAAAAGCTGAAACTAAGAATATAGAGCAGGGGGGAAGAGTGTCCCTAAAGCTCTCCAGCCCAATTTTCTACCTTGCTTACCTAGGTACTGGCTTGAAACACTTGAGACCTACAAAACTTATCAGTGGGGAGGCACTGTGGTCATCTAATGAAGCAAGCACAGGACTGGGCCACAGGAACTCCTGAGGCTGGCACTGTGTCTCATTTACACTAAGGGCCAGATTCATAACGGGGACTTAGCTTGGGCTTTGTATTGTCTAACTTTTAGGTGCCCTCCCTCCAAGTGGAATTCACAGCTCCAAGTTAGGTGCCCAGGCTCCCTGTCTAATGCATGGGGAGAGTTAGGTGCCTGAAAAAAGGAATTCACAGACATTGAGCACACTGAGTAGGGAGCTGCTTAAGACAGCCAGAAGGAAATGCCAAGGCCTAGCCCCTCAGACAGAGTTAGGTACCTAGCTCCAGGCTGGAGGGCAGCACCTATCTCCACTCCACTGCTGTGTATTGTGTGGGGCCTGGTCTGGTAGATGTGCTGTAAGGTTATCTCTGAGCACATCTACCAGATCAGGCCCTCAAGGTCAGGTGGATGGGGGGACCCTACCTTGTGAATCTGCAGGGGTTTAGGTGTGAATTAAGGTGTGAGGCCATGCTGCTGAGTGGTGTCAGGACTGAGGCAGCTCAGTACATGCCTATAGGCAGAAATTTAAGTACCTAGGGGACATTACCAGGGGAAACGTAAGTGCCTAGGGAATTAAGGCACCTACAGGATTAGGTGGCAGCTGAATGGGGGCTTTTGAATGCCAGTGGTGCCTAAATGTTGGATTTAGGTGACTAACTGGCAGTTAGGTGCTTAAATCCCCCTTGTGAATCAGGCCCTAAGCCCTTTTACATGGCATTAGTGTAGACAGCCCACTTCATTCTCCTCTTATGGCCACGGACTTGCTGTGTGGCCTTGAGCAAGTCATTTAGGGCATGATCCTGCTCCCAATGAAGACAACTGGAATTTTACTATTGATTTAGTTGGAGCCAGGGATGGATCATTTCCCCTCCATGTTTCTGTTTCCCCATCTGTAAAATGGTGATGATAGCACTTGCCCTTCCACACAAGAATGTTGTGCAAATTCAACTAGCTGATGTTTCTACAGCCTTGTGAAGATGTAAAGTTCTATAATAACATTTATTGTTATTTCCTCCCTTGCAAAGCTGAGGGGAGAAAGGACTGAGTGTAAGGATCTGTGGACTAGAACATTATTTAACCATGGAGGATAGTCCAGGAAGTTGTCTGGACAACCACACAGTCTTCTGGCCTGCTGTGACTCCAGCCCTCACATCATCTCCTGATCTCCAGTCTCTGATCTCAGCCTGACTCTGACTCCTGACTTTAGCCTGGTCTCTGACCCCAACTCTTGCTTCTTTGAACTCAGCTCTAGCGATTCCTCTCACCCCTGCTCACCAACTACAGTCCTTGATGTGTGGACTCCAGCCCAGCTGTGACCAGTAGGCCAGACTGCCTACACCCCAGTCCCTTACACTGAGAATCAAGATACTCCCAGCCCATCTTCACACAACTTTCAAACAACAGCTTGATTGAATTTAAATTCATATTTATAGGCCCACCAATTAATATGAAGTTACCCAGTGAAACCTTAAAAATGCTGAAAACTTTCCTGAATGTGGTGAGGGTTTAAAATGTCATAAATAAAAGGATCTGGTGTTGTGTGTGTGTGTTTTTTTAATTAGCAGATTTCCAAAGCTACTGTACATAATTCCTTGTATAATCGGAGCTTAAACTTAGAAGAAACTCATATGAATGACATTTCCTCTCTATTTTGAATGGGGATTATTTTTAAGAGGATACAGGACCTGGAAGTATTTCAGTGGGACTGATATTTAAAGCACATTTAATGGCATTTATATTTTAATCTTCTTATTGACTAAACTTTAAAGAAAGCTGCAAGTAATTCAGCAATGATTAAAATTATTCGAAATTCTTTAATAGTAATAAAATGAGCAAAGATGATTGTTCAGTTGATTCTTGAATATTATGAAAATGAGGCTGATTATTAGGGCATCAGTGAGCACTGTCTTCCACAGCTAATATTGGAGAAAATTGGAGATCCTGGGAACTCATTTTCCAAATATTGTTAAAACTTTGTGCTTCATGTAAGTCTAGACTTCGCCAACAGACACAGGAGCGATCTGTTACAATGACCCAAATGAACAAAAGTCTTTGCAACTGAGCTGATGAAGAGAAATCATTCCCAGAGAGCGAGAGACAGATAGACAGAGAGGTTAGTCAAGAAATTTGTGTAGCTTTCATTCTATGAATTCTAGCCTGAATGCAAAGTGAGACAATGCAAGTTCTCTCAAGAAAGAATAACTCACGCTGAAGACCTCGCAGACAGAAAACACTGTGTGGCAACTTTTCCTAAACTTTGAAGTTCTAGGGCCAAATTATGTTAATTATATTGCTGTAATCCCACTGACTTAGTACCAGTGTAAATGGGAGTGTATGCTTCATCCTGCTTCCATTGAAGTCATTGGCAAAATGTCTATTGACTTGAAAGGGAACAGGATTGAGGCTTTGTTTCCTAAAGTTTATATGAACTCCTTTTCTGCTTCATTCCTGAAACAGCCTGCAGCCAGCTCCGTTTATTGTTGTTCTCACACACTGCCTAACCCCAGGAGCCAGGAGCTACTTCCTTAGAAGTCTAGGTATTAATTAGCACTGAACCTATTTAACCTACATGCTCTTTCACACAGCTTCATAATGAATTCCAAACAACCTCAAGTTGTATGCAACACAGTTATTATTTTCCTAGATTAGAGCAGATATTAGTTCTCTTGAAATTAGAATCAACAATCTAGCAAATGCCTCTTTCCAAAGAAACCATATTCCGGAGTTTATTGCTACATCTGTATGAAGTATTTGGAATACATGAGGCAGAAGGTACTATCATTTGTAGGTATCCTTCTTACACACTGCTTTCTAAAGTACTCCTCTAAACAGGAAT
Source organism: Chrysemys picta bellii (assembly GCF_011386835.1). NCBI lineage: Eukaryota > Metazoa > Chordata > Testudines > Emydidae > Chrysemys > Chrysemys picta. The sequence goes on along the minus strand of NC_088798.1, from coordinate 35,983,264 downwards.
TAAACTGGGAGAAGGGGGGAAGTGGTGATACTCTGAAAATAAAAATCACTTGCTCTCTCTCATATTTGCAGCATTACCTTCCCAGTCTTTTCCAGTTTCTTTCACAGAAAACCCACATGGCAGCCCCATGTAAACTGGTGGCCACATCATATTTTTGTAATCATAATTTGTCACAATACTTCCACAAGCAGCAATATTCTATTGCCTATAGATGTTTTTTAAATACAAAAATAAATAAGCAAGATGTGTATGGGCAAACCCTTAGCGCAAGTCTCCACTTTGTGTGATTCACTTCCTGTTTGCAGAAATCTATGTTCTGTACAGGTTTGTCCATAGACTTTCAATAATGGACTTGAAAAAGTTGGCAAGATCTTGCATGCAGAGTGAGGTAGGGGCAGGAGTGGGGGAAGGTTTAGGAAGAAGTCAAAAGTAACAAAATAAGGCCTTAATTACACTAGGAAACTAAGTACTTTTTTAAAACACAAACACAGTTTACTGAACATGATTTTAAACAGCTCTTGACACCTAGACTAGACAGGTGCAGTTTTTTAAAACATGTTAGCTGTTTGTGGTCCACACTGTGCTTCCCCTTTGGAGCATCCAGTTTTTGGCATTGCAATTATAATCACTTAGTATGGTGATAGTTGTACAGCACTCTCAGGTGCGACACACTCATTAGTAGAGCTGTGCAATAACCAAAGGTTTTAGGTTTCAGAGATCTGATGCAAAGGGCTTTTTGTTGTTGTTGTTGTTGCAGTGTAGATTTGCGGCTTTTTATTATTCAGTTTGAAATTAAAGGAGGGTAATGCAAGTCAACATGGGGTTATAGAAATGAGATCCTGTCAAACTAACTTGATATCTTTTTTTGATGAGATTGCAAAATTTGGTTGATAAAGAAAATAGTGTTGACATAATATACCTAGGTGTCTGTAAGGCATTTGATTTGGTACTCCACAACATTTTGATTAAAAATACTAGAACAATATAAAATTAACACGACGCACATTGGATTAAAAACTGGCTAGCAGATAGGTCTCAAAATCTAATTGTAAATGGTGAATGATCATGGAGCAAGTGTTTCCAGTGGGTCCTGCAGGGGTAGGTTCTTGGCCCTACACTATTTAACATTTTTATCAGTGACCTGGAAGAAAACAAAACATCATCACTGATAAAGTTTGAAGACGACACAAGCATTGGGGCAGTGATAAATAATGAAGAGGATAGGTCACCAATTCAGAGCAATCTGGATCCCTTGGTAAACTGTGTACAAGAAACCAATATGTGTTTTAATACGGCTAAATATAAATGTATACATCTAGGAAAAAAGAATGTAGGCTTTACTTACCGGATGGGGACTCTGCCCTGGGAAGCAATGATTCTGAAAAAGATTTGGAGGTCATGGTGCATAATCAGCTGAATATGAGCTTCCAGTGTGATGCTGGGACCAAAAGAGCTAATGCATCCTGAGATGTATAAACAGGGGAATCTCAAGTAGGAGTAGAAAGGTTATTTTACCTCTATATTTGGCACTGGTATGAATGCTGCTGGAATAGTGTGTCCAATTCTGGTGCTCACAATTCAAGAAGGATGTTGATAAATTGGAGAGGGTTCAGAGAAAAGCCTTGAGAATGATTAAAGGATTAAAAACCATTCCTTGTAGTGATAGAATTAAAGAGCTCAATCTATTTAACTTAAAGAGAAGGTTAAGGGGTGACTTGATTATAGTCTATAAGTATCTACATGGGGAACAAATATTTAATAATGAGGATGATATGATCCAATGACTGGAAGTTGAAGCTAGACAAATTCAGACTGGACAAAGCGTAATTTGTCCAAAGTGAGGGAAATTAACCATTGGAACAATTTACCAAGGGTCATAGTGAATTTTCCATCACTGACAGACAATTTTAAAATCAAGATTGTATGTTTTCTAAATGATGTGCTCTAGGAATTATGTGGGGCGAAGTTCTATGGCTTGTGTTAAACAGGAGGTCAGATGAGATGATCATAATGGTCCCTTCTGGACTTGGAATCTATGAAAAAACATTTGTCTAGAAGCAAAAGTTGATCGCATTGCCATTGAGAACACAAGTGATTAGTTCAACCATTCATAAAGCCCAATTTTCAGTTGTGGCTTCTAATTTTACATCAGGAAAAATACAAGCACCTGTATGTGTTTGCTACCATCACCACTGGTACTGACTAGCCTCAGCAAGTATTCCTTAATCTTGCAGCTAGAATAATACTGTGATAGGCCTCATGGTTAACAGAGGAAACTAACCCCCTCCCTGCAACCCCATACTTTTAAAGGTATGAGTGGACATTTGTTTCTACACTAATAGACCTGATCTTGCAAGGCCTTCACCTGTGAATAATCCTAGCTGACATGAGTAATCCCTATTGTCTTCAATGGCTCTGTTAACATAAATATTTCTTACTTACACATGGCAAGACTGGACCATTCATTATTAAACTGTGGAAATCAAAGGTTCTTAGGTTTACCACTGCTATTGCCCCATTATATGTGGAAAACAATTCCAACTATCAGGAATAATTATGAACAAAGCCCAGCTAATTATACAAGGCTTTCTCAGCTGTCCTAATTATGGCTCAGTTCAATACTATTTGCTTGTTTTTTTGTTTTTGTTTTAGTTTTTTAATTGTGAATAGATTTAGTAGAAGCTTGTCTGGCAAACAAATAACAAGATCAGTGTTCCAGAAGGAATCTGATTAATAAAATTATTCACCAATCATTTATTTTCCCTGATTTATATAATTCTTGAGCCTCTTTCTGACACAGAGAAGAATGTGAATTACATTGTGTACATTTGCAAAAAAGCCAATGTCCCCACCTACCCCAAAGATCCTACAATCTAAAGGCCTGATCCTGCACTGAGGATGCAGAGGATCAAGGCCTTAGTCAGACAACTCTGATAACATGGGGGAACAGTTCAGGTAGGTGAAGAGAATAATGCCCCAATAATGCAATGAGCTCTACATAGGTAGACCCCTGCATTCACTTAGATCCTCATTGACTTCAATAGCAGTACTCACAATGTCTACAAAAACAACAAGGAGTCTGGTGGCACCTTAAAGACTAACAGATTTATTTGGGCATAAGCTTTCGCGGGTAAAAACCTCACTTCTTCAGATGCAGCATCTGAAGAAGTGAGGTTTTTACCCACGAAAGCTTATGCCCAAATAAATCTGTTAGTCTTTAAGGTGCCACCAGACTCCTTGTTGTTTTTGTAGATACAGACTAACACGGCTACCCCCTGATACTTGACAATGTCTACAGTTAAACACACCTGTAAGTCTTTGAATGTCAGGGGCTATCTCTAATGGGGGGAATGGTTCGGGCATAAGCAGGTGAGGAGATCAAGGCCCTAATACTGTAATGAGCTCCACCTATGCATGGAATTCATTGCCTTCAGTAGGGATCCACATCATTTATTACTGGGTGAAGGTCATAGTTACTGGAATCAACTTCAAAAGCTTCTCCAAAGAAATGTTTTTTTTCAGAGGCATTTGGAGGAAGAGAAAGTGAGCGTTCGATGCACGGACGTGGGAGGCTCTTCCAAAGCTTGGGGGATGGTATGATAAAAGGTGTGAAGCCAAGAGTAGGAAGAAGAGTCATTTATTTTAAATGCTTGTATTTCAATCCCAACAAAGCTCTTTTAAATTACCACTAGCTCAGTGATGAATGATTGCACTTTAAATAGGAAAACAATTGCTAAATATGTATTTAAACCATACTATGCTTGCCTTATATTTGAAGAGTAAAGGGGTTTTTTTATGGATTGAAGAAAGAAATCAAGTATGTTTCTCCTCTTGTATGATCAATATCCTTAATACTCTTATAAATTATGGATATTCTGCTTACAAATTAATTGTCTCTGAAGAGGCATAATTGTGCAATACTGTTGAAAGGGAAACAGTTCAAAAAGTGGAAGGTTTCTTTGCTTTTCAAAAAGTTTTCTGGTGGCTTATGAGGGCAGCTGGGGAGCCACATTGTGTTTATTTAATGCAATACATTAACTGTGATTTACTTTTTAATTTTTCTTCCTTCTGCAGCAGCATAAAAGGACCTTACTATATAACTGCTAATCTGTCAAAGGTCCATACCATGTGGCTTTATAACAGGCCTCCTAGAAATGGGATTTTTTTTTTCCAAGATGAAAAAGATTTGGGTAGGAAGAAGGCGGTTGAGCTGACAGAAGAATCAAACTATGCAGCTATAACTGCAGGACAGGTGCATAAAATGTTACAAAATATTCCTAATGCTAGTAATACTGTACTAGTATTGTTTCTTCACAGATACCACTGATTAGTATAATAAAGAGAACATATATTTTATTTCTACTTAATATCCTGAGCTATTTTCATTTAGCTGATTTTTATATTAGATAATAATATATTACAACATTTTCTAAAATGCATGTCATTTTTACATGTGTCTCATTTTCAAAACGAAGAGGACCAAGATCACAAATCCATGCCTAGGGACTGTCAAATCTTTAGTATAGCTCTGCATCTGGGTCTTTTAGCTATCAACCATCAAGTTGTCTTCTGTCTGCTTTGATAAATTAGAGTTCAATATCCCTAGTCCAAAAAAGATCATCAGTATCAGATTTTAAAGTTTATGAATTCCTCTTAAAATCACCCGACAAAGGGAGCCTACCTAGCAGTAGATTAGGAACCCCACATATATGTCCAAGAAGCTCAGTTCCATTCCTGGCCGTGCTACAGATGATGTGGGATTGCCCTTTGTTTGTTTGTACAATGCCAGTCACAGGACAGCCCTGATTTCTGATTGGGACCTTTAGGAACTACAGTAATATAAATAATATTAAGTGAGACAAATTCTGCCCCAATGTATACCCCTTTCAGTTCCATTGTATTGGTTTCAATGGGGTAGGACAGAAGGAGTGCCTGGAATTGTTTTCTAGTCTCTCCCCAGGTGATTCTGGTCATAGCATTCTAGCAGAGGGAGCTGGTGGAGGCATGTGGCAAAAGGGACAAGTTAAGGCAGATGAATGGAAGCACAATGATCCTCGGGGCTCCAAGATAGGATCTGAGGAATCCCTACGTGGAAAATGAAAACTAATGACCACAATAAAGACAATTATATTAAACAACAGACTAGACATTGAACAAATATTTGCAAGACAAAATAGACACTGATATCTATTATTAGCAGATAGGGACTGTATGTCTCAGGCAACTGGTAAAAAGTCTATGTAGCTTTTCACATCCAAGTCACTGGTTAATATTTGGCTCAGGTTAGTAGTGCTCCAAAGTTATCTGAGTAATACTAGTCAGTAATTAATTGTGAAATTAGTTGGCAGTCTTAGTCCGCTCCTCTTGTTTATGTCCACATTCCCACGCTTGGCACCCTGCTGGCACATTTAGCAGAAGGGCCTGACTGTATGTGGATAATGTACTACATTCACCCCTAAAATTTAGCATGCCAAGACAGAGGCGTGCTGCCAGGCTGTTTTAGGGAAGTATGTACCAGTTCTTTGGATAGATAACTTTAATTTCCAGAGCCGTCAAACCATAGGCATCAATGCCAACTATGGGGGTAATTTTTGTATTGTGCACTTCTGATCACTAGGCACTGAAAGGAGATACCACTGAAATACTATCCAATGGCAACAATTTTCAATTATTACCATCCTAATTCAAACAAACCACCAAGAATTAACATCCCTTTATCTATAATTTTTCTTTAGTTTATGTCAATTTAGGACAGACCATGATCAACCTTATTTAACATTCTACAGCCCTTAAAGAGCATTTTTTAAAAGAGAACATTAGCTTATATCCCAAAACAAATGCTGGCTTTCAGCAGCCTCTTGTGTATTTTAGTAAAATAGCAGGAAGAACAACCTGGAATTAGACTGATTAAATTTTCCAGCTCCAATTTGATCACAATCCTCATTATCACCAATGTAAATAGCATGTTACATGAGCCATATAATTTTATGACATCTTCTAGATGGGGCAGAATAAAACATTCCAAAGGCAGCTGGGAAGTACAGACAGACTTACAGCCAGAAATTGTAGCAGTTGTGTGGGTGGTAAGAACGGAGCTGCCCTTTGTAGAATTAAAACTCAAGGTTGCATCTACAATAGACTTTTCAGCCATAGCTGAGAGTAGATTTAAATTGTCGGTTGCCCCTAATCTTGTTAGAGACTCATGCTGTCAAGTGGCTGAAGGAATGGAGGGTGAAGGGGTCCTAGTGCATGTGCCTGAAAGAAAAGAAAAAGGTGTCTGAGCTAGAGAAAAAATACAGGAAAACTGCAGAGGTTTTTTTTAGAAAGGTGTAGTTTGCAAGAGATGAATTTACTTCATCTAAATTATCCTTAATGAGAAGCTAACATGGTAGGTTATGAGTTTAACAAATTATCCAAAAAATTCAAGAGGGAGCTGAATTTCAGATGGATAGGGAGATGTCTCCTTGCAATCCTATCCAACATTGGGGAGGGAGAGGGGATGGTGCTCTCTAATATCTCAATCAATTTAATCAACCCTGATTACCTAATGGGATTCTCCATCGCACCCTGTGGTCCTAGAACTACATGAAACTCTTCTGGGCATCTTCTGAGACTCTTATGAAACAGAAGGATGTGATTGGAGCTGTGCTTGCTGTGGTCACAGGAGGGTTCCTCACACTGTTCATCACATGCAAGTTGATGTGGGAGCACTAAGCAAACAGAATGGAGTTATCAGGATTCCTCCTTAATTCTCCATCTCAGTAGCTATAGAAAAGAAAGGGGAAGAAAAGAAATGCCAACATTCCTGCCTATCAACTAGGATAGGGGTAAGCAGCAAAGGGGGGAGGAGATAGAGAGAGAAAAATAGACAGTGTTGAATGGATAGCACAAAATAATCATGATGTGGTATCCAAATATTTGCAACATTTGCATCATGGTGTTACATCAACACATGGCGAAGTCATGTTGAGCAGCACAAAACAATGCCAGGGCATCACTTCATGATTAATTCATGGCTCTCTGTGACTCCATTTATTGATGAAGTGGCTGTACAGCTCTGTAAGGCTGATTGCAACTGCCCAAATCTTCACTCAGCAATGACACTGAACTGAAATCTTCTGTAAGTTTGAAAAATGTTGGTATAGCATTTTAAGCGCATGTTTCATACAGCTCTATGCCTGATATTTTGGGATTTGACAAAAATGGAAATACCTAACCGTCATAAAAGAGGCTCTTCTCACAGTATTTTCAACTTGGACAAAATCAAGTCATTTTGCAAACCCTACTCTAAGGCTTTATACTTATCCCATTTACATGGTGTTTAACCACCTCTGAGGTATCTAAATACCCCATCACCCAACAAGCTTGACTAATTTTTTGGATGCTTAGCCTATTGAAATTGGATGCCAAACCTCTGGAGAATCACTTATTACTAACTAGAGCTGGGTGAATAACTGACTTTTTGGTTCAGTTGCCAAACCAAAGAATTGAAAAAAATATTCATTTTGGGTTGAACAGAACATTTTGTTTGTCCTGCAATGAAATGTTTCGTTTCGTTTCCAGGTGTTTTTTACCCTTTTGTTTTGTTTTGATGTTTTAGTTAGCACTAAAATTTGAAATAAAACGTTGTTTCAAAATGAAAAGCTGAAACATTTCATTTTGAAAATGTCAAAACAAAATGTTTTGACTTTTTTGGAATTCTATCCCTCCCCTTTTTTCACATGAAAACTATTTGCCAAATTTTACCTAAATTCATGACCAGTGTCAGTCAACATGAAACTGCATTTTTGAATGCAAAAACTATTGGCCAAAAAAAAAATTTCACCCAGATCCACTTATTACTAAAGAAGCTCCTGGTCCCAAATTATAGGCTTGAAATAGCTGTGCTTGTAGGTATGCTGAGTCATTGGAATAGCCATGTAGCTGTACATATATTACCAACACAGTGTTAGTTCTACACATTTCTCATTTGAATGCAACACCCTTATTTTGCCCTAAGTATTTCACTGTATAGAGCAGTTATTCATGTCCATATAGAAGGCTACATTTTCTTGAATTCATAAACTATAAACTATATTAAATAAACTGCAAACTGACTGATGATGGGTGCTGCTCTCATAGGCTAATTTCTCTTCTAAACTGTGCTATGAAAATTCTAGCTAATGGGCTGGTGACAAGACTAAACAGGGATAATAGCAGACTTAATAAATAAAGACAAATGGGATTCATTAAAAGCTGGCACTCAGCAGATAATCTTTGGAGAATTCTCACCTCAATCTACATGACCTCATCAAAAATAGAAGTCTTATGCTGTTTATATCAGTGGATGTTGAGCCAGTCCAATTGAAATCCATAGTTGAGATATTAAATACATTTGACTTTGGGATGGAGATTCTCTGTTTCTAAGATATGTCCTCTTTTGGGGGGAGAGGGGTTTCCAAGCCATTCACAAGGTTACAAACACACCCCACTATGGCTATTATTTTTCCAATTTGTATTGTTTGTACTTCAACCTCTTATATATAACATAAGAAAACATCCCCAAATTAAAAGCTCTTGGCTAATACCACTCAGTAAAGTCTTTGCACCTTATGTGTAGAATGTGTAATGCACTGCTTAATCTGCTGAGGCACAATGCTGGGGAAAAGAATGACAATGAGAGAGAGACAAGAAATCTAACAATTAGATTCCCAGGCTTTGGCAGCGTCAGTGGTTAGAATTCAAATCCAAATTCAGATCCAAATTTTACAGACAGCCTTTATATCTATAATACACCAAGTTAAAAACCATAATTCAAACACCTTCAGAATTTGGGATGTTAAATCCAGATTTAGCTCTGAATTCTATGGCCCCAACTCTAATAATAATGCAAGAAACTTAAAACAATGTATGTTGGTGTATCAGTTTCTTCCAATAGCTTTCTTTTATCGTGTTAAAAGGTAAGATATAACCAGTTTGAGCAGGCATTTCCCTAGCCCCTATAACAGAATACATCTGAAAGCAGTAATATTTGACCTACAGGCAAAATGCTAAAAACGTTGTCTAACTGCACTACTATAAACAGAGAGGCTTCCATGTTCTGGTTGGCCATGCTCTTTGGCCTGGTCTACACTAGGAGGTTATGTCAAATTTAGCAGCGTTAACTCGAATTAACCCTGCACCCGTCCACACAACGAAGCTATTTATTTCGACATAGAGGTCTCTTTAAATCCATTTCTATACTCCTCCCCGACAAAGGGAGTAGCGCTAAATTCGACATGGCCATGTTGAATTGGGGAAGGTGTGGATGGAATTCGACGCTAATAGCTCCAGGAGCTATCCCACAGTGCAACACTCTGTTGACGCTCTGGACAGAAAATCAAGGAGCTGAGACAAGGGTACCAGAAGACCAAAGAGTGAAACGGATGCTCCAGATCCCAGCCCCAGACATGCCGTTTCTACGAGGCACTGCATTCCATTCTAGGTGCGGCTGCCACCACTACCTCACCACTGTCCGTGGACTCTGACGATGGGGTGTTGTCGACAGCTGCTTCCTCGGAGATGTTCGCGGACAGGGGAGATGAGGAAGGAGATGAGGAAGACGAGGCAGTCGACAGCGCTTTCAATGCTGATTTTCCCCGACACCCAGGATCTCTTCATCACCATCACGGAGATCCCCTACCAACACTCCCAAGGCGGTAACCCGGACCGTGAATCAGGGGAATCTTCAGTAGGTAAGTGTTTTAAACATTTATTTTGAACAGAATAGGAATGGTATCTTAACAATGGGTTTTTCATGATTAGTTTGCCCTAGGCACTTTAGTTTTTAGTCCTTGCCAGTGCAGTTACTGGAAAATTCTGTCAATATGTCCGGGGATAGAGCAGAAATCCTCCTGGGACATCTCCACGAAGCTCTCCTGGAGGTACTGTGAAAGCCTTTGCATCAGGTTCCTGGGGAGAGCGGCCTTATTGCGTCCTCCATGGTAGGAAACTTTTCCGCGCCTGGCTAGCAGCAAGTACTCTGGAATCATTGCCTCGCAAAGCATGGCAGCATACAGCCCTGGTGTTTGCTGGCATTCACGTAGCATGCGGTTTTTCTCTGTCTCCAAAATCCTCATCAGAGTGATATCACTCATGGTGACCTGCTTTGAATTAGGGGAATGTTAGTATTGGGACTGATTGCCTGTTCCTTTACATAACTGTAACCGGTGGTTTACAGCCACGCGGTGGAGGCGGGACAGGGGCAGCATGCAGGGACCTTCCCGGGGACAGCCGCGAGGGGGGTGGGACAGGGGCAGAGTTCATGCTGGCTGGATTGCCGGCAGCAGGAACTGGGCAACGCTAGGAGCATTGCTTGGAACGTGAAAGGAGGGCACTGCTATAAATTAAGCTTTAAGCAGCCAAAAGTCTACGGCTTACCATGTCTGCCTGCTAGCCAAATTCCATTGTCCGGCCCCGCTTGTGTGAGCTGTACAGCAAGACCCCAGGCACTCAATGGGAAAGCCGAAAATTCGACCTTGTACTGAGTGTGCATGTGATAGGTACTGTGCATGGTCTTGTTCACAGAGAAAGACTATATTCATTGTTCACAAAACTGTATCTTTGTGAGGAATTCACTCCCTTTTTCCCATCCCACAGCTGCGAGTGTCTCCCGAGCTACCCCGGCATCCCCCTCCCAGAGGCTGGCGCAGATCAGGCAACGAAAGAGAAGGACACGGGACGAGATGTTCTCAGAACTTATGGGCTGCTCCCGAGCTGAGGCGGCACAGCAGACCCAGTGGAGGGAGAACATGTCACAATACCAGCGATCACATAGCAAACGGGAGGACAGGTGGCAGCAGGAAGACCAGCAGGCGACTCAAACGCTACTTGGACTAATGAGGGAGCAAATGGACATGCTCCAGCGCCTTGTAGATGTTCTGCAGGACCGGAGGCAGGAGAACAAAGCCCCGCTGCATTCTATCGCTAACCGCCCTCCCCCGCCACAAACTCCCATCCCCCCCTCACCCAAAGTCCCAAGAAGGAGGGGCGGCAGGGGCCATGAAAACAGTCACTCCACCCCTGCAGACTGCTCAAGTAGCAGAAGGCTCTCATTCCCAAAGATTTGATAAGTCCTTTCCTTCACTCCAAAAGCACCTCACCCAAGCCCCCGTCCCAGTTTCATCTCCTAACTGTGTAGTTGTTAATAAAAATACATTTCTGTTAATTACTGTTTCCGTCATGTTCTTTTAGAGGAGAGTGTGTTTGAAGGGGGGGAAGAGGGTTGGTAATTGGAGAGAACAATCACCTTTACCAGGGTACAGACACGGGGGCAGATTCAGCAAAAGGTCACACACACATTGCAGTCACTAGGCACCCTGGTCAGTCTGGGAGGTGGTTTTCATGTTCTGTGGGGGAGGGGGGGTTATGTGAGTTTGTGGCGGGGGAGGGCGGTTACAGATCTTATGCAGCGGTCCTTAGCCTGGATGACAGAGCCACGCAGCAGGGGATCTGTAACCATCCTCCCCTGCCACAAAGTCACATAGCCCCCACACACAGAGTCCCGGAAAGGAGGGGTAACAAACTCCGTTGAAACAACCAGTCCACCACTGCAGACCGCTCTAGAAGCAGGAGCCTGTCATTCCTCAAGTTTAGAAGCGTCCTTTCCATCACTACACCCGCTCCCCACCACAGTCTGCGTCCCAGTTTCAACACTTTACCACGAAATCCTTAATAAAGAAAACGGTGTTAATGAACAAAGTTTCATTTATTTTATTTTTAAAGGTGTGTTGGAAGGGGGGAAAGGGGTTGGTAACTGGAGAGGATAGTCAACATTAACTGGGTAAAGAAACGGGGGCAGGTTCAGCTTCTGTTTAAACAAACGTAATAGTCACAGTAGTTAGGTAACAATAGTTACCCTGCTCACTCTGGAACCTAGCTTTCAAAGTTTCCCGGATGCACAGTGCATTCCGCTGGGCTCTTCTAATCGCCTGGCTGTATGGCTGGGCGTAATCAGCAGCCAGGCGATTTGCCTCAACCTTCCACCCCGCCATAAACGTCTCCCCCTTGCTCTCACAGAGATTGTGGAGCACACAGCAAGCTGCAATAACAATGGGGATATTGGTTTCGCTGAGATCAGAGCGAGTCAGTAAGCTTCTCCATCTCCCCTTCAGACGTCCAAAAGCACACTCCACCACCATTCTGCACTTGCTCAGCCGCTAGTTGAAGAGTTCTTTTTCACTGTCCAGGGTGTCTGTATAGGGCTTCATGAGCCAGGGCATTAGCGGGTAGGCTGGGTCCCCAAGGATCACTATAGGCATCTCCACATCCCCAACAGTTATTTTCTGGTCCGGGAAGTAAATACCTTCCTGCAGCCGTCTAAACAGACCAGAGTTCCTGAAAACTCGAGCATCATGAACCTTGCCCGGCCATCCAACATTGATGCTGGTAAAACGTCCCCTATGGTCCACCAGTGCTTGCAGCACATTGAAAAGTAGCCCTTTCGGTTAATGTACTGGCTGGCCTGGTGGTCCAGTCCCAGGATAGGGATGTGTGTTCCATCTATAGCCCCACCGCAGTTTGGGAATCCCATCACAGCGAAGCCATCTATGATCACCTGCACGTTTCCCAGGGTCACTATGTTTGAGAGCAGTAGCTCAATGACTGCGTTGGCTACTTGCATCACAGCAACCCCCACGGTAGATTTGCCCACTCCAAATTGGTTCGCGACTGATCGGTAGCTGTCTGGCATTGCAAGCTTCCAGAGGGCTTTGGCCACTCGCTTCTGGACAGTCAGGGCTGCTCGCATCCGGCTGTCCTTGCACTGCAGGGCAGGGGACAGCAACTCACAAAGTTCCAGGAAAGTTCCCTTACGCATCCAAAAGTTTCGCAGCCACGGTGATTCATCCCAGACCTGCAGCACTATGTGGTCCCACCAATCCATGCTTGTTTCCCGGGCCCAGAATCACCGTTCCACAGTATCAACATTACCCATTGCCACCACGATGTTCATGGCACGGGGTCCTGTGCTTTGTGAGAGGTCTGTGCCCCTCTCAGACTTAATGTCCTCACCGTGCTGCCGTAGCCTCCTCGCCCGATTTCTCAGCGACTGCCTCTGAAAAAGGTGGATGATAAGGTGCGAGGTGTTGACAACGGCCATAACTGCAGCAATGATCGCAGCGGGCTCCATGCTCGCAGTGCTGTGGCGTCCGCGCTGTCAATCACCAGAAAAGTGCGTGAACTGATTGCTGGCGGTTTCACGGAGGGAGGGCGGGAGGGAGGGTTGAATGACGACAGTTACCCAAAACCACGCTCGACACATTTTTTGCCCCAGCAGGCATTGGGGGCTCGACCCAGAATTCCAGTGGGCAGCGGGGACTGTGGGAACTGTGGGATAGCTGCCCACAGTGCATCGCTTCCAATGTCGATGCTTGCCCCATTAGTGTGGACTCACAAAGTCGAATTACTGTCCTTAGTGTGGATACACACATTCGACTTTGTAATATCGGTTCCACAAATTCGCTTTAAGTAAAATCGAACTACTCTCGTAGTGTAGACATACCCTTAGATTGCGCATTTGGTCCAAGCATTGGGGAAATCAGTATACTGTTTCTGTTCTAACTTCTCTTTCCTTTTGTGTTTGTCAGTTTCAGGATCCTGTCTCTATACCTGAAATCCATGACAGAAATGACTACCTTATTGGGCTTTCTAAGGGCCAAATCCAGGACACACTGAAACCAATAGAAGGACCACCATTGTCTTCAGTGGATTTCACATCAGGACCTAAAAACTGTATTCATTCTCTGTTTTGGTAGCCTTCTCTCATTGTAGGGACTCCTCATTTGTCTGATACTGTAGCCTTTGTTCAGGAAAGGATTCCCCATCTTCTCATTCCTTCCCTGAGAGGGAGCCTAAGATTCTGAGTTTATTTGCTCTGATCTGGATAACTAATACCTTGTTCTGCAGTAGCTTATGTACTGCCACCACCACATCCAATCTGTGGGAAGTCACATTGCTTTCTCATTATGTTTTTCAAGCTTTGTTCTGAGCAGGACACATTTTGTTTTAAAGTATCCAAATATGTTTCAGCTGGCTGCACCTTCTTCAGCATGTGGCCAAACATAGTGTCTAAATTCGCTAAGGCAGTTTGAACATAATCTGATTGCTAATTAATGTCCTTTAATAATTCTGACCTTTAAAACTTGTCTTCTAGCATTGCTATTATAGAGGCCTGCTGTATGTATGTTTACTTCCGATAAGGTTTATCTCGCCCATGACTCTTCTACTATCACTGGACCTCCAACCAGCATAAGCATTGCTCTTTGGATTGGAAATGTCCTGGCTGGCATTTTAGAGTTGCTTTTAGGCATTTTTGTTATCTTCGTTTTAAATCTCAACCATTACAGTTTACCCTTGCAGAAAATACTGATGGTGATGGGTGGTTTGTTAAATAGTGGGAATGACCAAAAAAGCTTAAGGAGTGCTGCAAGTTTAGCTGCTGTGTGTTCATTTGTCTCCTCTGCAAGCCCATCCATATGATGTGAAGCCTTTTCCCTCTAAGGGTATGTCTACACTGCAACTGGGAGCGTGCCTCCCAACCTGGCTAGACAGACTCACACTAGCAGGCTCCAGCTAGTGCATGAAAAATAGCAGTGTGGACGTTGCAGCTTGGGCTCTCAAGCCTAGGAGGTCAGACCCCAAGCCACAACATCCAAACTGCTTTTTTTAGCATGCTAGCTCAAGCCCTGATTGCATGAATCTGTTTACCTGGGCTGGGAGGCTCCCGCTGCAGTCTAGACATACCTTAAGACGAGTCACTGGCTCAACTCTGGCCCAGATCCATAGTGAATGGGAGTAATTACCATGTGAAAGCTGCTGGGAAGCCTTTGTGAAATGAGTTATTGATCTAGTCCATTTGGCAAAGTCCACACCAAAAGCCCCACCAACAACAGATGGCCTTAACCAGTACCTTTGCTGACAATTTCAGCAGAGCAGAATAGAATCATAGAAGTGTAGGACTGGAAGGGACCTCGAGAGGTCATCTAGTCCAGTGGCTTGCAAACTTCTTTTCTGGTGACACAGTTGAAGAAAATTGTTCATGCCTGTGACCCCATGGAGCTGGGGATGAGGGGTTTGAGGTATGGGAGGGGCTCAGGGCTGGAGCAGAGGGTTGGGGTGTGGGGGTAAGGGCTGCGGGTTGGGGCCGGGAATGAGGGGTTCAGGGTGTGGGAGGGGGCTCTGGGCTGGGGCAGGGGGTTGGGGTGCGGGAGGGAGTCAGGACTCTGGGCTGGGGGTGCGGGCTCTGGGGTGGGGCCGGGGATGAGAGGTTTGGGGTGCAGGAAGGAGCTCCAGGCTTGGGGGGGCTCAGGGCTGGGACAGGGGATTGGGGCATGGGGTTGGGGCACAGGCTTACCTCTGGCGGCTCCTGGTTAGTGGCACTGTGGGGGGTGCTAAGGCAGGCTTCCTGCCTGTTCTGGCACCGCAGAACGCGCTGTGCTCCGAAAGTGGCCAGCGGCAGGTCCGGCTCCTAGGTGGAGACGCGGAAGCAGCTCCATGTGGCTCTCACCCTCAGGCATCGTCCCCTCCAGCTCCCATTGGCCAGGAACTGGCCAATGGGAGTGCAGAGCCAGTGCTTGGGGCGGGGCAGTGCTCGGAGCCCCAATGCACCCCGCCTAGGAGTCGGACCTGCTGTTGGCCACTTCCGGGGCACAGTGCAGTGTCGGAACAGGTAGGGACTAGCCTGCCTTAGCTGGGCAGCACCGCCGGCGGAACTTTTAATGGCCCGGTTGGCAATGCTGATCAGAGCCGCTGTGACCCAGTCCCTTCCATTCTGCAACCCAGTTCTGGGTCGCGACCTACGATTTGAAAACCACTGATCCAGTCCAGTCCCCGGCACTCAAGGCAGGGCTACATAAAAACTGGAGCATTCCTGACAGGCAGTTGTCTAACCTGTTCTTAAAAGCCTCCAATGTATGGAGTCTGACCTATCATCTCCGTCCTAAAGATAATCCTTCCACCAAGCTGCTGGCCATACATAGCTGTTCTTTGCATTTAAGTTTTGGATCTCTAAGGCTATTAAGCCAACACCTTTCACAAACACTACAAATGCAATAACACTTACACAAGGTTTGTCAATTGAGCTTTACACTTGAAGTTGACTCAGTTGAGAGACCCAGTATGACAGCTAGTATTCTCTATTTTCATCCTCTATCAGTCATCAGGATGCCCAATAATATCCTTGGCTGGATCAATATAGTGATGTTTCTGGTTTCATGGTTAATGCAGGAAGTGCTGTAAAGGAATAAAAATAGGTGTGAAGCCTAACAATGCTATGATCTTACACTGGAGAAAATACAGCATGTTCACAAAGCAATGTAACTCCCCAACACTTTAAGAACAGGGAATAGGATAGTAATCTGTCTAGGCTGGTTCTCATATGGCCCTCATTACTGTAGTATCTGAGCATCTCGAAAATATTCATGGATTTATCCTCACTTCTATTTCACAGATGGGGTGAAACTAAGGCAGAAAAATTAAGTGATTTACCGAGACCACCTATGTCAGAACTAGGACAGGAATACAGGAATCCCTAATTATCAGTCCTGGGCTTTGTCCAGTAGACCATGCTGCTTCTCATGCTATCAGATTGCCCAGTTTTGTGGCAGACAACACACTGACTGCTCAGCAGAACAATTGACTCTGCCACTGATGGCTTTATGGCTGCCATATGCTTCCTCCCAGGTGGCTTCCTGTGGCAATCAGACAGCATTGCACCTCACAGCCACAAACAGATTTGGGGTCTTCTCAAAAAAGGAGGGGCTTGTGGCTCCAATTTTCACACAGCCTAATGGCTAGACCTGGGAGGCTGCCCTGGGGACTGAGAAGAACTCTTTATCTTTAGGGAAAAAATAGTAACAGACCTTCAATCCCAGTGATGAGTTTACATTGATGTATATCAATTGATGTTGTTAAGGTGATATATAAGGGAGAGGGATAGAAACTTGTTTGTAACAAAATGAAAGCTGAGAATCTCCTTTACATTTGTGGGCCCTCCAAAACTAGGCTATTAGGGCTTGATAGGACCCAAAATCCAGGTCTTTTGAACCTAAAATTCATGGTTTCCTCTTATGCACCTGGATGAACAAAAGGGACCTTAAATGATTTTGCTTGTCATGGCACCAACGTTTCATGTATCATCTGAGTTATTATTATTATTTTTTGCAACTGTCACAATGCTGTACCTCTACAATACAGAGGCAAACAGAATAAAGCCAGGTGTGAGAGAGCAGCTATAACCATATTAACATGAAAACTGATAGGATATATGGATAAAAAGAGAAACATCCCAATATATGGCTTTCAGCCACTATAAATGACAGAAAAGGTGTACAAGACTTCCACTCTGTGTGCAGGTTTTACCAAAGCATATATAAGAGTCAACACATTATCAAAGCTTAAAGAACAGATAATGGTCTTCCTTCACTCCCAAAGTGTCTCCATGTCTTTATCACTGACAGTGGACCCAGTGATATAAAAACAATGTGAGGGAGGAAATGAACACATTTGCATGAATTGCACATTGCTTGAACTAGCTTATACAGTATATGATTGTCTTAAGGAGTGACACTTTACTAACATCCTCTGTTAGAGATGCAAAACATCTGCACTAATTAAAGTCACTAAATGAAAGGCTGTAGAATGCATATAGGAAAAAAATCTAGTCGAACACAAATTGAGATAGGAAATGCCAGATTGAGAGAGACTTCTCCCTGTCTGATTCAAGGCCATATACATGTACACTGGGGCATGCACAAGAGGAAAAGCAGAGACTGTTGCTATAACATCTAACCATTGTGTATTTCTGGAGGTTTGTTGGGCACTTGTGGCAAGTTTAGCAACCATGGAAAGAGGCCACATCAGACAACAGAAAAAAAAAAAGCTAAAACAAAACAAGCAAAATTAGGCCTATCAGTCTTTTGAGAAATACCCGCAGACAGGACGTTAAAAAAGATGAATTTCGGCCCTGAGATTGATGGATGTTTTATAATATGTGCTACATTTGACAATGAAAAAAGCACATTTGTCATACAAAAGACCCACGGTACTGCTGCATGTTATCCACTTCAGTTGCTCTGAGGTTTATTCGAACGGCTCATTTCCTTCTAATTCCCATGTAAACAATATAGTAGATAACTATTGTGGTGCCCTAGCAAGTAAGAGAGAGAGTGCAGTGCATGTGTGTGTGTGTGTATGAGAGAGAGAGAGGTGGCAGAAACCACTGTCATGAAGGGACATTGCCACTGTACATTCATAGTGTATGACACTAATTAGTGGGGTTAACATGTGTGTGCTCATCACCTAAGAGGTTCTCTTCCATGTTTCAGACAAGGCAAGGAGTTTGCATCCCTGTGGTATAAATCTGGAAATCCATTCAAAGGTTCAGGCTGTATAATTCTATAAGGCTGAGTAGCTGTGAGGTTCAGATGACTGGAAGAAAAGAATGGGACATGTGGCCTGTCCTGATTATATAGTATCTGCTGCAGTTTCTTCAGCCTATAGATGGAATGCAGTGGGGAATGTTTGTAAGCAACAAACAGTTGTAAGCAAAAACACAATGTGGAGAATGACTGAAATTCTTTGCAGTAAAGAGGGAGAATCTTCCTTGCTGCTCTAGTGAATGCTGAAATAGAGCCAGATCCAGCAAACGCTTGCACCCATGAGCAGGGCATTGAGTTCAGTGGGACTATTCATGTGAGTAGTTACATGCAAAACTACCCATAGAAGGCCCATAATTCCTGATGCTGTTTGTGATATTAGATGTATAGAATCCATTCAGAATAAAAAGCTACAATGTAATGAAAAAATCCAATCTGGACGTAAATCTTGTAACATCTCTGATCTGCCTTGACTTTCTGGTTTAGTAATCTAGTGCCTACGTATTACAATGACTGGGAACAGTTAATTAACTACTGGTTTGTTACCACATCTCTCTGTTTTTAGGGAAAGAAAAAATAATTATGAGTGTGAGGGAATACAATACAGTATAACTGATATGATGTTATCAAAGCCTGAGGAACTAATTCTTTTGTATCCCTGTAATATCATGAAGCAGCTGACCAAATGCACTCTAACACTCTCCATTATTGTATTGCACCATTACAGGGCAAATGGGCCTTCCCCTTTGCCCATAATGTCTTATTGCAGATCTCATTGTATCAAACTCCTTGCTAGATATTATTGCATCCTTCAAATAATAACGACTGGCATCAGGGTCCTATATGTTTCTTCTATGACTAAGTTCTAGTATTTTCTTAGCTCTTCCTGCCCTCAATTTTCCACCTTCAAATCATCCATTGATTTAAATTGAGCCCATTGTAGGCTGCCTGTCTTGAAGAGTTCAGGGAGGATTATTTTGAAAGAAACAGGATCCTGCCAGTTAGGTGGGTTTGTTCAAGCTCTCACAGCTCTGCTTCTCACATTTGCAGAAGCACAGCACATATTGTGCAGCTCTAACACCACTGGGTACTGCTGATATCTGGTAGTGCGCCCAGTACTTAAAAGCTTTGATTACTGTCTCTGACAGCCACTGAGTGATTTTTTTTTGAGGGGTGGGGGGAGAGAAAGGGAAGATGTGAGCTGTCCTTTGACATTTTATGTATGAGCCTCACTGTGTTAACCTTTAGAGATAATTTTCTCTGCAGGTGTTGGATATTTCTAGCAAGCATTTTAACAGCGAAGTATCAGTTAATGTTCCTGATAAAAGTAATTTGTTTCAAAAGTTCGGGTGGAGAGAGAGCCCCAGTAAAACCAAGACAAATTAACGTTACGATTTTAGATGCAAAGAAAACACATTATTCTTGTACCAATCGTATTATTGTGCAGGCATTTTCTAGCCTATTTTAGAGTACCTCTGCCTGGCCTGATTTTTTTTCTACTGTTAAGTATTCAAGATGCTCTTTTCCCAGCATTGATAATAGGAAGTTGTTTGTATTTTCCATTCAAAAATATTTTTCTAGGTTTGTAATTCAGCCACTTCCATTTGGTCTATCAGATAGTCCAAAGTGAATATTGTTTTTCAGGGCTTCATTTTTTAATTCATTTTGACTACAATTCATTTGACTCTTTTGTGAATTATAGCATTGCAAGGAAAAGATTAAATTGACCTATTTTAGTGTGTATTTTATTTTATTTTTAGAATTCTGCAATTTAAAATGGCTTTTTTTTTAAAAAAAAAAGTGAAGTTGACAAGACAGGCTTTAAGAACTTTGGATTAATATAATATTGTTAGAGACCCATGTATTCTCCTTCCTTGATCTTGTGCTGCAGTTTGGGGCAGGAGGGGCAATGCTATCCGTGTCCCCAACTCTGCCCACCGTGGGCCCAGGGCTTCTGCCTCACAGGGAGCATCAGGGCTCGGGCTCCAGGATTCAGCCCCGTGCCTCCCAGCTTCAGCCCTGTGGGGGGCACCAGCTGGGGATCAGGGCTTCAGCCCCGCACCTCCCCGAGCTTCCGCCCTGCAGGGCGCACTGCGGATCAGGGCTTCAGCTGCGGGGCCCTGCGGCCCCCTTGAAAGGGTTTGTGACCCCCCCCCATGTTACGTTATATGCATTCTGGATATAACACATAGGGTATTTTTTCAGACTGCCCAATTATTCTGTGTTCTTTCTCTGTCCAGTACTGATGGGCTGTTTGCTCCAACCCCTTTCATTCCCCTATCTCAGCCTCTTCACCTCAGCCTCACATAACTGCTCCTCCTATCTTTCCCCTTCTCACCTGCTCTGTTCCTCTCAAACTTCTCCATTCCTTTGTCCCTTTAGCCTTTCCCCTCCTAATTAAGCCCCTTTCTCTCAATATTTATGGAACTAACATGTTTGCTGCCATCACACTGATCACTTGGCTTCTTTCCCCTACCCTGTCTGTTTTGTCTATTTAGATTGTAAGCTCTTCAGGGCAGGGACTGTCTTTTAGTCTGTGTCTTGTACAGTGCCCTGCATAATCGGGCCCTGATTCTGGTTGGGCAAGGAACTGCTGTAATAAACATGATTAATAATATTCCAGACATTTTAACAAGTCCTGTAGGTATATTTGTTCTCTGGTATCTTGGAAATCTGACAGTATCACTTTAAGAATTTGGAGCTCCTGTGCCTTTCTGTGTACCATGTTTTATTTTGTTTTACAATGGATCCATTTCACACTCTGATGCAGCTGGCTAAACCTACTGTACTTCATTTTTCTTAATTAGTTTTTGCTCATTATTTCTTGCGCACCTCTGAAAGCCAGGGAGATACAACATTGCAGTATACAGCCTGTCCTGACAGTGGTGTTCCAGTGCTGTCAGCCTAAAAGCGGTACACAGTACAAAGCCAACCAAATAGGAGAAATCCAAAATGATCTGCAAAGGAGGATGCCTCGCTTAGCTGCTGTTGTAAAATGGCTGCTACTTCTGCGAAAGTGGCCCTAGAAGGGAACTGAAGGGAAGACGTGTACACAGAGAAGTGCAGCCAAGGAGCTCATTAAGCCAGATGGCCATTGGCACTGTAAAGGCAGCTAACTGTAGCTCAGCTACTGGAATTATGAGACACAGAGGCCTCTTTCCTCAGCCCATACTCGTGGGGCACCCGCTCCCTTTCTTTGCTCTGAGTGCACTTCTTTGGTTCATCTCTTCCCTTTTGCCTCCTCTCCACTCTCCATTTTGAATATACCAGAGTATTTTTGATAGGAGAGAATTGTCTGATAATTATCTCTGACTCTGAGGCCTGCAGGTGCTGATGGTTTCAATATACAATTCCTGAAACCCATGGACCTGTAGGAATTTATAGGAGCAGATTGAGGGCCAGTTTTTCTGTAGGTTATTTATATTATTGTAAGCTTCTTAAGAGGAAAGCTTTAACAGAACCCTAGATAACAAGAAAATGGGTTTTAAAACCTCCAGTAACTCTTATTTTTGTAACTTGTTCTTGAACCAAAAATGTGAGCCTGGGGAAAGTCCCTGACAGGTACTTCCATGGGGGTGAGAGATCAGTGAATTATTCTCCTGTATCCCATGAAAGTGGGAAAAGGAGCAGGCAGAATGTCTGAAGCTTCTTTTGTGACATACTGCAAAAACAGATTGAAAAACCTAAGGGGGAAAACCAAGGAAATTTGGCACCTAGGAACTGAATATAAAAAAGTCCACATATTTTCTGTGTAAGACAGGGGTTCTCAACCTTTTTCTCTCTGAGGCCCTGCTCGACATACTATAAAAACTTGAGGGCCCAGTGGGGGGGAGGGGGAGAGAGGAGAAGAGGTTGGGAGGAACCTCAGGGCAGGAGCCTTGGGCATAGGCAAAGTTTGACTTCTATTGGGTGGGGGGAGTCAGGGGTCAGTGAGGCTCGAGCCACCTCCGCATGGTGGGGTCCAAGGGGGGAGTTTATATATTTAAATTATAACTCAAAGGTGGGGGGCTTAGCTCAAAAAGTTTTAAAACAGCTTAGGGTGCAGGGAGGTGGTAGCTGGGGCTGTGTGCACAGGGGGTGGCTGTGGGTACAGGAAGGGGGGTGGCTAGAGGCTGTATGCAGGTAGGGGGATAACTCAGGGTGCAGGGAGGGGGATAACTGGGGCTGTGTGTGGGCAGGGGGTAGCTCAGGGTACAGGGAGGGGGGAAACTAGGGGCTGTGTGCGGGCAGAGAGTAGCTCAGGGTGCAGGAAGATGGGCACATGGGGCTGTGTATGGGCAGAGGGTACGTCAGTGTACAGGGAGGGCTTAGTTCAGGGTGTAGGGAGGAGTATTAGGGGTTGTGTGCTGGGAGGACTCCCCTGCGGTCCCTGTTCCCAGAGGGATCTGCCAGCCACAGAACCGGGTCTCCACATCCGGGGGGCTCTTACCAGCTGCCTCTGCGGGAGCAAAGGGGGCTGGGAACTGAGGAGCAGCTTCAACCTGGGGCACGAGCAGGAGAGGAAGGAATGCTGAGGCTGTCTGCTCCATGGCACCAGCCAGAGCAGCAGCTGCCCCACATTGCCCGGCTCAGGCTTCCCGCCTCCGACCTGGCCAGGGGGCGGGGAGAGGAGATGGATGAGGTGTGGAGCTGTCCCCGGGACTGCCTTGATCTTGTGCTGGAGTTTGGGGCAGGAGGGGCAATGCCCTCTGTGTCCCCAACTCTGTCCACCGTGGGCTCATGGCTTCTGCCCCACAGGGAGCATCAGGGCTCGGGGCTCCGTGATTCAGCCCTGTGCCTCCCAGCTTCAGTCCCACAGGGGATACCAGGGATTAGGGCTTCAGCTGCGGGGATACGCAGCCCCCTTGAAAGGGCTCGTGGACCCCCTGGGGACCATGGACCCGCAGTTGAGAACTGCTGGTGTAAGGTACCCAGAAGACTGTAGCTTTCTCTATATTTTAATTGATATTGACATTTTCTATATACTGTACATTACTGGGCACTTTAGAACATGCTGCACTTAGGAAACAAATTACCATGAACCTCATACTATACTTGGGTCCCTTTTATGGCTGATAAAAGCTAAGGAATCCAGATACAGGTTAGCACTTCCCAGACCCTCAGCCTTACTAATAAGCAGCAATGCAGCGGGAGAAGGGTTTGGACATGGAAAAAAATGGACAGTCTTGAGTGTTGTCAATTTTCTTCAGTAATGGAAATATGACTAGGAAAAAGTCAAATCCAAATGTAAAACTTATAAACCTCTAGACACTGTAATGGGGGGAAGGAGTGGTAGAGAATTTTAACATGAGATTGTTCCCTAATATTCACACCAGTAGTTAATTTACACTAGTAGAGAGACACCAGAAGCAAATCCACTGGAAATCAATGGAATTACACATCAAAGTCAATGGTGCAAAACTGTGAACATGGGAGCAGAATCAGTCCCTAAACATACAGTTTCATAGATTTTAAGGCCAGAAGGGACCCTTTAAAATGATATAGCAAGAAAAGGAAATGAAACCTCCCTTTAAAGTGTCCGGCTAAATTACATATGCAGTTGTATTGGCATGGAGGAGTGTGCACAAGTGTTTTTGCACAAGATTTTTTGCGGGGTTTGGGGACGTGACTAAACACAATTAGGCCCAGACAACACTAATATTGAATTGTGCTTTAACCATCTTGGGGGAAATTGTGTCATCACCTGTTTCCCAATACATAGTAAACAGGTCCCACTGCAAGACTGGGAGCATACTGTCTAAGTTAAAGAAGTTATATTCAAACTAAAGCTCTCTTCCATTATCAGGGGACTGTTCACCAGAGGGACAGCCCAGAGCCAACAAAAGAGTTCTCTCCTTTCCAATCAAGGTACAAAAACATCAACATAGGGGATGTTGTATGGGAAAGAGCAGGGCCAGCCTTCATGATCTGGGGAGGTTAGGGAGGGGGAGAGGAAATCAAGCGGTGAGTTGCCTTACTCCTTTCATAGAATCACAGAAATGTAGGAATGGAAGAGGTCATCAAGTCCAGCCCCTTGCATCCCTGAAAGGTGCTTGTGCAACCTGTTCTTAAAATCTTCCAGTGATGGTAATTCCACAACCTCCCTTGGAAGCCTATTCCAGAACTGAACTATCTTTACATTAGAAAGCTTTTCCTAGTATCTACCATAAATCTCCATTGCTGCAGATTCAGACCATTACTTTTTGTCCTATCTTCAGTGAAGATGGAGAACTGATCACCATCTTCTTAATAACAGCCCTTAACATATCTGAAGACTGCTATCAAATCATCTTCAGTCTTCTTTTCTCAAGGCTAAACATGACCAGTTTGTTTTTTTAAAGTTTCCTCATAGGTTTAGAAAATGTGACCTTTCATAATTTTTGTTGCTCTCCTCTGTACTCTCCAGTTTGACCACATCTTTAATTAAGTGTGGATCCAGAATTGGACAAAATACTCCAGCTGAGGCCAAGTATTCACCATTGCCAAGTAGAGTGGGACAGTTACTTCCCGTGTTTCACATAGAAAACACCTGTTAATACACCCCAGAAGATATTAGTCTTTTTCACAACTGCATCGTCATATAGTTGACTCATATTCAATCTGTCATCCACTATAAACCCCAGATCAGCAGTACTACCATCTAGCCAATTATATCACACTTTGTAGTTGTGCATTTATTTTTTTCTCCTAAATGTAGTTATTTGCACTTGTCTTTATTGAATTTCATCGTGTTGATTTCAGACCAATTCTCCAATTTGTCAAGACATTTTGAATTCTAATCTTGTCCTCCCCCAAGTGCTTGCAATGCCTCCTAGCTTGGTGTCATTTGCAAATTTTATAAGCATATTCTCTCCTCCATTGTCCAAGTAATTAATGAAAATATTGAATAGTACCAGACCCAGGACTGACCCTTTTGGGACCCAATGGTTTGGCAGCAAACCATTGATAACTACTCTTTGAATACAGTCTTTCAACCTAAGTTCCCTCTAAGCTGCACGGCCATGCACGGCCTATTAAGGTAGAGATGACTCACTCAGCCCCGGGCCTGCCACAGCCAGGGGAGGGATGTCCCTCCCTTGGCCCCAATCCAGCCCGGCCCGGACCTGCTGTGGCTGGGGGAGAGGTGCCTATCCCCCGCCCCAGCCCAGGTGCTGCTGCGGAGAGTGAGAGCTAGGGGGAGTCCTCTCTCCCTGCCATAGCCCCGGGCAACCTGCACCCCAAACCCCTCATCCCCGGCCCCACCCAAGAGCCCGCACCCCCAGCCAGAGCCCTCACTCCCCCACCCCAACCCTCTGCCCCAGCCCTGAGTCCCTCATCCCTGACCCCACCCCAGAACCCACGTGCCCAGCTGGAGCCCTCACCCCTCCACACACCCCAACCTTCTACCCAGCCCTGAGCCCCCTCCCACACTCCAAACCCCTCGGCCCCATCCTCACCACATGAATTTTGTTATGTGCACCAATATGGAGGTGATGTGTCACACATCAAAAATAGTACATAGCAAAATTAATTCTGAACATGCATGGGAAAAATTAGAGTTAACACTGCTTTCAACCAGTTGTGCATCCACCTCATAGGGTATGTCTACACTACGAGAGTAGTTCGATTTTACTTAAAGCGAATTTGTGGAACCGATATTACAAAGTCGAACGTGTGTATCCACACTAAGGACAGTAATTTGACTTTGTGAGTCCACACTAACGGGGCAAGCGTCGACATTGCACAGTGGGCAGCTATCCCACAGTTCCCGCAGTCCCCGCTGCCCACTGGAATTCTGGGTCGAGCCCCCAATGCCTGCTGGGGCAAAAAATGTGTCGAGGGTGGTTTTGGGTAACTGTCGTCATTCAACCCTCCCTCCTGCCCTCCCTCCGTGAAAGCGCCAGCGGGCAATCAGTTCGCGCACTTTTCTGGTGATTGACAGCGCGGACGCCACAGCACTGCGAGCATGGAGCCCGCTGCGATCATTGCTGCAGTTATGGCCGTTGTCAACACCTCGCACCTTATCATCCACCTTTTTCAGAGGCAGATGCTGAGAAATCGGGCGAGGAGGCTACGGCAGCACGGTGAGGACATTAAGTCTGAGAGGGGCACAGACCTCTCACAAAGCACGGGACCCCGCGCCGTGAACATCATGGTGGCAATGGGTCATGTTGATGCTGTGGAACGGCGATACTGGGCCCGGAAAACAAGCACGGACTGGTGGGACTGCATAGTGCTGCAGGTCTGGGATGAATCACCGTGGCTGCAAAACTTTCGGATGCGTAAGGGAACTTTCCTGGAACTTTGTGAGTTGCTGTCCCCTGCCCTGAAGTGCAAGGACACCCGGATGCGAGCAGCCCTGACTGTCCAGAAGCGAGTGGCCAAAGCCCTCTGGAAGCTTGCAACGCCAGACAGCTACCGGTCAGTCGCAAACCAATTTGGAGTGGGCAAATCTACCATGGGGGTTGCTGCGATGCAAGTAGCCAACGCAATCGTTGAGCTACTGCTCTCAAAGGTAGTGACCCTGGGAAATGTGCATGTGATCATAGATGGCTTCGCTGCGATGGGATTCCCAAACTGCGGTGGGGCTATAGATGGAACTCACATCCCTATCCTGGGACCAGACCACCAGGCCAGCCAGTACATTAACCGATGGTACTGCAAGCACTGGTCGACCATAGGGGACGTTTTACCAACATCAACGTCGGATGGCCGGGCAAGGTTCATGATGCTCGTGTTTTCAGGAACTCTGGTCTGTTTAGACGACTGCAGGAAGGTATTTACTTCCCAGACCACAAAATAACTGTTGGGGATGTGGAGATGCCTATAGTGATCCTCGGGACCCAGCCTACCCACTAATGCCCTGGCTCATGAAGCCCTATACAGGTGCCCTGGACAGTGAAAAAGAACTCTTCAACTAGCGGCTGAGCAAGTGCAGAATGGTGGTGGAGTGTGCTTTTGGCCGTCTCAAGGGGAGATGGAGAAGCTTACTGACTCGCTCTGATCTCAGCGAAACCAATATCCCCATTGTTATTGCAGCTTGCTGTGTGCTCCACAATCTCTGTGAGAGCCAGGGGGAGATGTTTATGGCGGGGTGGGAGGTTGAGGCAAATCGCCTGGCTGCTGATTACGCACAGCCAGACAGCCGGGCGATTAAAAGAGCCCAGCAGGATGCGCTGTGCATCCAGGAAGCTTTGAAAGCTAGGTTCCAGAGTGAGCAGGGTAACCTGTGACTATTATGTTTGTTTAAACAGAAGCTGAACCTGCCCCCGTTTCCTTACCCAGTTAATGTTGACTATCCTCTCCAGTTACCAACCCCCTTCCCACACACCTTTAAAAATAAAATAAATGAAACTTTGTTCATTAACACCATTTTTTTTATTAAGGATTTCATGGTAAAGTGTTGAAACTGGTATGCAGACTGTGGTGGGGAGCGGGTGTAGTGATGGAAAGGACGCTTCTAAACTCGAGGAATGACAGGCTCCTGCTCCTAGAGTGGTCCGCAGTGGTGGACTGGTTGTTTCAACGGAGCCTGCCATCCCTCCTTTTCAGGACTCTGTGTGTGGGGGCTATGTGACTTTGTGGCGGGGGAGGGCGGTTACAGATCCCCTGCTGTGTGGCTCTGTCATCCAGGCTAAGGACCGCTGCATAAGATCTGTAACTGCCCTCCCCCGCCACAAATTCTCATAGCCCCTCCCCCCCCCCACAGAACATGAAAACCACCTCCCAGACTGACCAGGGTGTCTACTGACTGCAATGTGTGTGTGACCCTCTACTGAACCTGCCCCCATGTCTGTACCCTGGTAAAGGTGACTGTCCTCTCCAATTACCAACCCTCTTCCCCACTTTCAAACACACTCTCCTCTAAAAGAACATGACGGAAACAGTAATAAACAGAAACATATTTTTTATTAACAACTACACAGTTAGGGGATGAAACTGGGACGGGGGCTTGGGTGAGGTGCTTTTGGAGTGAAGGAAAGGACTTATCAAATCTTTGGGAATGAGAGCCTTCTGCTACTTGAGCAGTCTGCAGGGGTGGAGTGACTGTTTTCACGGCCCCTGCCGCCCCTCCTTCTTGGGACTTTGGGTGAGGGGGGAATGGGAGTTTGTGGCGGTAGAGGGTGGTTAGCAGTAGAATGCAGCGGGGCTCTGTCCTTCTGCTTCCGGTCCTGCAGAACATCTACAAGGCGCCGGAGCATGTCCGTTTGCTCCCTCATTAGTCCAAGCAGCGTTTGAGTTGCCTGCTGGTCTTCCTGCCACCACCTGTCCTCCCGTTTGCTGTGCGATCGCTGGTATTGCGACATGTTCTCCCTCCACTGGGTCTGCTGTGCTGCCTCAGCTCAGGAGCAGCCCATAAGTTCTGAGAACATCTCGTCCCGTGTCCTTCTCTTTCGTCACCTGATCTGTGCCAGTCTCTGGGAGGGGGATGCTGGGGTAGCTCGGGAGACACTCGCAGCTGTGGGATGGGAAAAAGGGAGTGAATTCCTCACGAAGATACAGTTTTGTGAACAATGAATATAGTCTCTCTGTGAACAAGACCATGCACAGTACCTATCACATGCACACTCAGTACAAGGTCGAATTTTCGGCCTTCCCATTGAGTGCCTGGGGTCTTGCTGTACAGCTCACACAAGTGGGGCCGAACAACGGAATTTGGCTAGCAGGCGAACATGGTAAGCCGTAGACTTTTGGCTGCTTAGAGCTTAATTTATAGCAGTGCCCTCCTTTCATGTTCCAAGCAATGCTCCTAGCGTTGGCCAATTCCTGCTGCCAGCAATCCGGGCAGCATGAACTCTGCCCCTGTCCCACCCCCCCTCGCAGCCGTCCCCGGGAAAGATCCCTGCATGCTGCCCCTGTCCTGCCTCCACCGCGTGGCTGTAAACCGCTGGTTACAGTTATGTAAAGGAACAGGCAATCAGTCCCAATACTAACATTCCCCTAATTCAAAGCAGGTCACCATGAGTGATATCACTCTGATGAGGATTTTGGAGACAGAGAAAGACCGCATGCTGCGTGAATGCCAGCAAACACCAGGGCCGTATGCTGCCATGCTTTGCGAGGCAATGATCCCAGAGTACTTGCTGCTAGCCTGGCATGGAAAAGTTTCCTACCATGGAGGACGCAATAAGGCCGCTCTCCCCAGGAACCTGATGCAAAGGCTTTCACAGTACCTCCAGGAGAGCTTCGTGGAGATGTCCCAGGAGGATTTCTGCTCTATCCCCAGACATATTGACAGAATTTTCCAGTAGCTGCACTGGCAAGGACTAAAAACTAAAGTGCCTAGGGCAAACTAATCATGAAAAACCCATTGTTAAGATACCATTCCTATTCTGTTCAAAATAAATGTTTAAAACACTTACCTACTGATGTTTCCCCTGATTCACGGTCCGGGTTACTGCCTTGGGAGGGTTGGTAGGGGATCTCTGTGAGGGTGATGAAGAGAGCTGTCTGTCGGGGAAATCAGCGTTGAAAGCGCTGTCGACTGCCTCGTCCTCCTCATCTCCTTCCTCCTCTTCCCTGTCTGCGAACATCTGTGAGGAAGCGGCCGTCGACAATACCCCATCGTCAGAGTCCACGGACAGTGGTGGGGTAGTGGTGGCGGCCACACCTAGAATGGAATGCAGTGCCTCGTAGAAACGGCATGTCTGGGGCTGGGATCCGGAGCGTCCGTTTGTCTCTTCGGTCTTCTGGTACCCTTGTCTCAGCTCCTTGATTTTCATGCGACACTGCGTTACATCCCAGCTGTATCCTCTCTCCGTCATGGCTTTTGAGATCTTCTCGTAGATCTTCGCATTCCATTTTTTCGATCGCAGCTCCGAAAGCACGGACTCATCACCCCACACAGCGATCAGATCCAAGACTTCCCGATCAGTCCATGCTGGGGCCCTCTTTCTATTCTGCGATTGCATGGTCACCTCTGCTGGAGAGCTCTGCATCATTGCCAGTGCTGCTGAGCTCGCCACGATGTCCAAACAGGAAATGAGATTCAAACTGGCCAGACAGGAAAAGGAATTCAAATTTTCCCGGGGCTTTTCCTATGTGGCTGGTGGCTGGTCAGAGCATCTGAGCTCGGACTGATGTCCAGAGCGTCAACAGAGAGGTGCACTGTGGGATAGCTCCCGGAGCTATTAGCGTCGAATTCCATCCACACCTACCCTAATTCGACATGGCCATGTCGAATTTAGCGCTACTCCCCTCGTCGGGGAGGAGTACAGAAATCGATTTAAAGAGACCTCTATGTCGAAATAAATAGCTTCGTTGTGTGGACGGGTGCAGGGTTAATTCGAGTTAACGCTGCTAAATTCGACATAACCTCCTAGTGTAGACCAGGCCATAGTAATTTCATCTAGACCACATTCCCTATTTTCCCTACTGCCAAAGGAGGGAGAGACCTGGGCAGAAAGGTGCCTGATCTCTCAGTCCTATTACCAGGTGAAGGGAAGTTAGGTGGAAACACTGTAGAGCTGCTTCTTCATTTCTGCTGCTGAATGGTGAGACTGAGCCAAGTGGTGAGTTGCCTTCCTCTCTGGTATGTGTTATTAGACTGGGAGATCAGGCAGCCAGTTCCTAGGGCTGGAAATGGCAGCGTGTTTAATATGCATGAAGTCCTCCTGCACAACACAGAGCTCGAATCAGCTGGTTGCATTGCGCATGGTTAAAGCTGATCATAAGAGAGAAAAGCCTTATCACTGTTCAGAGTGAGACATAGAATTCTTGGAAATACAGCAACAAGAATGACTAACTCAAGGCTTTTACAACACACAATATAAGGCTCTACATTTCTCACATGTCAAAAATTAGGTACAGTGCACAGTGAGTTCAGTAACAACAATACAGAGTCTATTCAGTAACAGCATATTCAGTGCAGTATGTAATATCTAGCCGTGTAATCAATGTTATCACAGTAGTCCCATTTCCTTGGTTTGCAAGGTTAAATAATTAAAGCAAATTAATATTAGTCAGTCAAGGTCTTAGGCTATGTCTACACTACACAGCTCTTAGCGACATGGCTGTGTCGCTACAGCCATGCCACTAAAAGGTGCTCTGTGTAGCCGCTGTTTGTCAGCTCTCCTGCCGACAAAAAACTTCCACCCCCCACTGAGTGGGGTTAGCTTTGCCAACAGGAGAGCGCTCCTGCCGACAAAGCACTGTTCACACTGGCGCTTGTCGTCAACAAAACTTTTCTCTTTATTTTGTGGAGGGGGGGATTTAACATCTCTGAAAGACAAAAGTTGTCGTTCAATTGCCAGTGTAGACATAGCCTTAGTTATACTGGTAGTACAGAAAGATGGGTATTACACAAGTTTCAATGTAGTCTACTGAAGCAAGGCGATATGGGTGAGCTCTTAGCAGCGCTGTAACACGAAGTGAGGAAAGCCACATACTAATGGGGAAAGTTCTTCATACCCTATATGAGGTAGACGTAAAAGCCTTAAACTGTGATGAGAGGGGTCTCCTGTGGCCCACTGCATTAAGCTATAGATGGGAAAGGAGGCCAAGAAGCTAAGGAGAAACAGAACTAATGGTAAAGAACCAGAAAGTAACAGGAGCACAAAACATGGCCTATAGCAGGGGTTCTCAACCTGGGGGTCAGGACCCCTCAGGGGGTCACGAGGTTATTACATGGGGGGGTTGCGAGCTGTCAGCCTGCACCCCAAACCCCGCTTTGCATCCAGCATTTATAATGGTGATAAATATATAAAAAGTTTAATTTATGCGGGGGTCTCACTCAAAGGCTTGGTGTGTGAAAGGGGTCACCAGTACAAAAGTTTGAGAACCACTGGCCTATAGCCTGCAAGAAGCCAGGTAGAGGGTCAGGTTGCACAACAGGAGCCATGAAAAACTCAGAGAGAAGACAGAGCTTAAGACAGTCCCTTTCAGGTCCATTATATTGCTGCTTTGAGCTGGAGCATTGGAAACTGAGTATTTAAAGTGTTAAGGCACCTTTTCTAGGTAGGCAGAAAATCCTCAAGGGAAAGAGAAAGACAAAGCCTATTTGATCCTGCAATGTTAGAGCCCAGAAAAATAGGCTTAGGCCACAGACACAGAATTTAAGGATGGGGTTGTAGTCCCAGCAGGATATCTGCTGTGCATTGATGTAGCTGATAGGAAATGGAAGGGTGAAATGCAAGAAGCTGTGTTTCAGCAGTTCATAATACAAGTTTTGATCTCTATAGAAACAAGTAAGTAAACCTCAAAGAGTCATTGATCCTTGTCTTACTGTCATCCATTCACTTCACCTCCATATATCAATCTGTTAGAATGCTTGAAAGGGTGAGAGGGTCCCTTTTCTTCAGAGTGATTGGACAAAACTGGATCACTGTTTCTAAGCAGGCAGGATGTGAAACTGATTATGCCCTAGAAGAATGTGGGTCTCAGGCTTTCCTCAGGGTCATTATTTAAATGACATATTATTAGATTAGCCAATAGGCAAACATTTCAGTTGGTACCGTTGGATGTGGCCTGTTAGCTGAAATTTTGCCCCTGCATATACACACACACATGTGGTTTTCTGTTGACTTCAACGGTAGCCTCACATGCCTATCTCTGAGTAGGCTCAGGCCTTATGATTTTATGTAGGCAACTTCTTGCTCTCATTTAGTTTGCCCCAAACATTAATATATACAAATCAATCTAGAAGTACATTAAAACAAGCTGGGTTAATTATGTCAGCCGTGGGCGATAGTGGCTCACAAATGAGCCAATGACGTGATGTAGTTGCAAACAAGGCTAACTTCATTCTGGGGTGTATTTACAGGAGTGTCATATGTAAGACATGGGATGTAATTGTCCCACTCTATTTGGCACTGGTGAAGCCTCAGATTAATTATTAATTCCAATTTTGGGTGCCACACTTTAAGAAAGGTGTGGACAAATTGGAGAGAATCCAGAGGAGAGCAATAAAAATGATAAAAGGTTTAGAAAACCTGACCAATGAGGAGAGGTTACAAAAGCTGGGCATGTTTAGTCTTAAGAAAAGACAAATGAGGAGGAGACCTGATAACAGTCTTCAGATATGTTAGGGGCTGTTATAAAGAGGACGGTGATCAATTGTTCTCCATTCCACTGAAGGTACGACAGGCAGTAAGCAGTTAATCTGCAGCCAGGGAGATTTAGATTAGATATTAGGAAAAATTTTCAAACTATAAAGATAGTTAAGTACTGGAATAGGTTGCCAAGGGAGGCTGTGGAATCCCCTTCATTGGAGGTTTTTAAGAACATGTTAGACCAGGGGTCGGCAACGTTTGGCACGCGGCTCGCCAGGGTAAGCACCTTGGCGGGCCGGGCCAGTTTATTTACCTGCTAACGCGGCAGGTTCGGCCGATCGTGGCCCCCACTGGCTGCGGTTCACCGTCCCGGGCCAGTGGGGGCGGCGGGAAGCTGCGGCCAACACATCCCTTGCCCGCGCTGCTTCTCCGCATGCCAAACGTTGCCGACCCCTATGTTAGACAAACACCTGTCAGGGATGGCCTAGATATACTTGATCCTGCCACAATGCAGGGGGCTGGAACTAGCTGCTCTTTCAAGTTCCCTTTTAGCCCTACATTTCTATGATTCTATGTGAATGGATGTATAATTCTGGAATGGATATAAGAGAGAAGACGTTAGACTGGTAATGTAATGACTTAAACACCATGAGTCATCATGCTTTGTTATGCTCTGTATGGAGGTTAAAACAGAAACGAAAAAAAAAAGCACAGGACAGCAAATAGGTTAAGAGAAAACACATGCTGCCTTTTAACAATTTTTGTTGTGCTGGATTTTTGCAGATGGGCTTGTGGTACCTATTTATTAAAATAAAAAGAGTGGAAACAGGGAATATTATTTTTATATTACGGCATTACTGCTGAGTTCTGGCCACCATATAGAGCTGAGGAGAGAAGTTGGAGTGACACTGACACAGAAATAAAATGAATTGAAATTGCTACTGACAATAAAATAGGAAGTAGTGATAGACAGTAAAGGCTTGTCCCTGAAATTTTTATAGCTTCTCTGGTGCTGGAGGGAACAGTGATTTTAAGACAGTTATGGATCTTTAAAAAAAAACAAAACCCAATAATGTTGAAGTCAGCCATTGGTTGTACAGAAGGGTTATTATTATTTGGTTTTAACTGCACACAAAGCCTTTATGACTTGTAAGTGCATTGGTAATGGAAAGATATTGTCCTTGCTGCTCTGAAATTTTAAAATGGAATTGAGAGACCAGGGAGAAGGGGGAAAAGCTAATGTTAGTGGGATATTGTATAAAGATGCTGCAGCAAAAAAGCTTAATAGGCACATTAATGAAGACAACATTTGTGAGCTTCTGAAATGAACCACAAATTACACTTTATCCTGAGATCTAGTCTAACTGCATTAAGTGTGTCCTTTTCCTTGCATGTGACTATAATGCACAGCAGCTATCAAGCAACAGAGACAAGCCTAAAAAAGCAAGCACAAAAATAAAAAAGACTGATTTTTTTACCTCCACGCTACAGGCCTCAGCATAGTCACTTCACACTCCCTTAAACCTCACTGCAGGCAGGGAACCTATGTCAATTGACTGATCAAGGCCTCTGTGAACTACACACTAAAATGCTTCTTTTTCTTATCTAGAGAACAAAATGGAAACTATGGTAACAGAGACAGATCTAGTAAAGTCCATCAAAGGACTGAAGATAACTCAGTCTCCATACCCATTCAGTCCTTGACCTCTCTGCTAAGACTGCGAACAAGGGGGACAGTTGTGGTGATGGTATTTATGAACTAGACATAGGGAACTGGACCGAGGGCACAAACTCATTTTACATAGCCATAGGCCACAAAACAATTGGTAGCAGTTTTCACCTGTGCTGCACTTGAACCTGTGCTCTGGATACATAAATCCCTCTATTTCTGTATGTATTACTCCAACTTAGGGGAGAAATAGACTACTCCAAAGAATCACTCTTTTGGTTGGCAATTTTAGCTGAATCTCGTGTGTCCACCTTAAGCTGTGTTTTAACATCTAAAACATGTTTTGTATCTGTCTCACTTGGATACATTATAAGTTCATGTAAAGTACATTTCAAAT
Source organism: Chrysemys picta bellii (assembly GCF_011386835.1). Lineage (NCBI taxonomy): Eukaryota > Metazoa > Chordata > Testudines > Emydidae > Chrysemys > Chrysemys picta. The sequence goes on along the minus strand of NC_088798.1, from coordinate 35,947,858 downwards.
ACATAGAGTATTTAGAGCAGGGGGTGAGCTGCTTTTAGGGGATAAACATTTACAGTTTTGTACTTTTCCTTTGGTCTGGAACCACAGGCAGAAATTCAGAACTTTGTGTAAGAGACCTATCTTGATTATCTTTTTCTGAAGAAAATATGGAAATTTCATATTTTTATAAAACACTCCATGACAGTTTACTGTGACATGGATTTTAAAAGTAAAGCTTATTTTTATCGTCTGTGGCTTTTTTCCCAACACACTGGAATTCCTTTGACAGCAGCAAGAATAATGCCTAAAATACCCTGTGGATTTAAAATCACCAAATGAAAGTAGAGTATATTTTACAATTGTCTTTTCCCTTTCTTGCAGAAACCAAATGCTTTGCTTTTGGGGGGAAAGAAGGAGCTTGAGGGTCTCAGAGAGAGATAAAGGGTTACTTATTTCAGATGAGAAAAGGATGTTTTTTTCACAGGCCAGGATAAATTACATCCTTTGTTTAGAAAGAGATGGAGAGCATTGCGAAATCAGAAATAACTGAATCTCCATTACTATAGGGATTGTTACGTTAGCAGTTTTGTCTCTTCTCTGACAAGGCTCATTTTTAACCCGTGCCCCAAACTTCACAACTGGACTGTCATTGCAAATGAAAAAAGTAGGAATACTTTACCAAACCCAGCAAAAAACTTCAGTGGTCTATGATAAGGAGGGTTAGAGCAGAGTAAAGCAATAGAGCAGCATACCACCTGGTGCTTAGAGTATCACCTGGTACTATACTGCTGCCAGAATTTAGTTCTTAATTTATGGTGTGTAACTCCTCCTGCTATCCTAATTTAAATGGAACAAATTTTTAGAGAAGGCTCATGGTTGGGACCTAGTGATTTGTACTGGGTTCAAATTCTCTCCCTGTGTACACTCTGTGCAACCAAATCAGTTTACAAAGGATATGTATGAGAGCAGAATGTGACTCCAAACGCTATGTGTATACATTTTTCACTGGCTTTTTTGAAAGACACGTTTTAAAACAATGTGAGAGCTAGTCTTCTCGTAATGTTTTAGTTCCTAGATGATGTAAATAGCATGAGAAGACCAGACCTCTTTTTATATTGCCCCTATAAATTGGTCTCAGAGTCATTAAAACCCGTGAAAACAAAACACAATCAAAATATCAAGATATTCAGCTTCACGCAATTACCACTATTTTTGGCAGCCTTTGGAACCTGAAGGTGCAGCCCCAGTTAACAGTTTGAACTGAAGTTCTCACTAAAATGCAGCAGCAAGTGTTCAGGGAAACTTCTCAGAGTGCACATCTAGTCACGAGGCCTTTCAGTGTTGATCCAGTTTTTTAGCCATTCGGGTTTTGTCTTATACTTTTTTTTTTTTAAAGTACATCCTATATAGACTGTCTCCTGGCCATTTAGTAATAGGATTGACATTCACGCAGCTTTTATTATCCCAACCTCTGGCAAAGCATTTTGCACCAGAGGTAATAGATGTTCTTTTACAAATGGACTGTGACTCTTTCTTAAATTTATTCAAGAAATACTTAAGTAATTAGGTTCTCCAGAGGTTGAGACAATAAAGCTGTGTGACACTATGACAGATATAATCTGATTGGCCAACTGCAAGTCTTTAATCCTGAAGTAACAGACAAACTATGGAAATAGCAAACTTCAACTTCTTTGGGGATTATTTTATCACAGCTGCAAGAATAACAGGATAGTAAAATATGTCACCATCGTAAAGTTTAAAGGTCCATTTTATTTCCATATTGATGTGTGTCCTGGTTGCATACCTGACACTATGGGTGCAGGGGTATTTTGGGGAAAACATTTTGTTAATTAATCTATGCCCAATTATAGGGCAAAGGTGGGTTTAAATAGCTGAGCCCTTTGGATTTTGTATAGCAAAACCTGTTTAAAAATTATTCCTTATTTGTATCCATGGAAATACACTTATAAATATAACAAAATTTGGAGACAGTTTTTTACAAATCAGAGTATGAGATTTGTATTAATTATAAAGATTAATAAAAAAAATGGCAAGCACATTGTATTGAAGGAATGCCAGTATTATAAATTATCCCAAGTATATTTGATCTTTTTTCTTTTTTAGGCTCACCAAATGGAAAAATAAATGGGTTCTTTTATAATGTGTTTGTTGCTTGTCCATAATTTGAGATTTTTATGCATAGTTTTATATCATTGTTTTAAAAATCTATGAAGGCCTAATATTGGAGGAAAAAAGCAAACACAAATTGTGGGATTTCCCCTCTAAATTATCCTACTTTGCACAGACAATATTCAGTCCTGCAACAGTAACAGGTTCAAGGCCTGGTATCTCTGTGACCCGCCAAGTCTTAAAGTAGGAGCTGTACACCCTTGGAAAGAAAAACTTTTTCAGTGGTACATTGGCAGGTCCAGTAGAGATCACTAGTCTAGATCTTAGGAATCATAGAGTTTAAGGCCAGAAGAGATCACTAGATCACCTAGTCTGACTGTGACAGGGTGTATAAATCCCACACTGATAGGGAAGGGGCTAGAGAGCTGTGTGCTGAGGTAGCCCCACCCTTCTGCCCCGCCAATCATGCATGGCAGGAAGGAGACCTTTAAAAAAGAGGAAGCTGCAGTCAGCAAAGGAGGAAGGACACCCCTGAGCCACAAGTGGGTGGAGTGGCTCCTGAAGTAGCAGAAGGGACTCCCATACTGGAGATCCCTACTCTCCAACCATATGAGGACTACAGTGAACTCCCTGTGTAAGCCTGACAGGGAGAGCCCAATTCAGCTACCCAGCAGAAGGACTCCTGTAAAACAGCTAGACAAGACTCCTGAAGTAAGGGGATGCCACTGGCTGTTTCTTTTTTGAGTTGGCTCCGGGAAGAGTTCATCCTCAGTTGCAGTGAAATATTTGTTTCCCTTTTGATCCCCAACAGTAAAGAAATATAAGAAGGTCCAGAAAGGGTGGGGGCCATTGCAAGACCCAAGATAGGGGGACCTGTGCTGGGTCCACCCAGTATTGATAACTGTGTGACTCCAGGGACTCCAACTGGATGGGAGGAACACCCAAAGGGGACTTGTTTACACTGACCTCCTGTATATAAAAGACCACCAACACCACCCATCACTCACACACTAATCCCGACAACCAAAATTAGACCAAAGTATTACAGCCCACAGGAAACTCGATTGTTATGTGCCACAGGAAGAGAACAGGAGGGACAGAATAGGGTGTACCAGTACTCAAGGCCCCTGAAATGGCAGGGAAATTATTAAATGAGATATACCCAGATAATCCGGGCAAGTAACCCACACCCATGTGCTGCAGAGGAAGGTGAGACACTCCCACTTGGGTTCAAGTCTCTGCTCCATTAGAGACTTCCTGTGTGATGACAGGCAAGTCATTTAGCCTTTCTGTGCCTGAATTTCCCATCTGTAAAAAGGAGATAATAGCACTTTGCTACCTCACAGGGGTAACCTGAGGATACGTACATTAAAGATTGAGTGTTGCACAGATACTATGGCGATGGGGGCCATCTACAGTATGTCACAGATTTCAGACCTTAAAACTTTAATATTATTCTGTATAGAAAAGCTACTTTGGCAAGTTTTATAGGTTTCTATAATGCATTAGTTATGATTTTCCTCCTTTCACTTAGACTGTGTGTACATTTCTCACATCTGAGAAAATCAGGAATTGGTATATGTGTGTTGCTATTACTTCTCTAACAAAGCCTAGGTGTCAGTTATAAAAATAATCAATTTTTATCATTATTGCAAGTAGTTATTTTTGGTATCATATTATGCATTTTAACCAGATCTTTGTCACACACAGTATGTCTACATGTAGACTAATGTAGAATTCCAGTGAACTGTAGAATAGTTACACTGCACATCCTTATAAGTATGATTGTAATCTAAACTCTAAACTTTTTTGGGGCAGGGAGCATCACGTGAGGAAGTATTTGTACTGTGCCTACCATAAGGGAACTTCAATCCCTGACTAAAGCCCTTTGGAACTACCATAATATAAACAAACAATTAACACAGTCACCTACATTACTGTGCCTGTGCTTCTATTTTGCTGATGTTTTTAGTATGCGCCTTTCAGATTTCATACTTTTTAAAATAATAGTGCAGTAAATCAATCATAATTAACTCATAAAAGTATTATTATTTTCTCTTAGCACTATGTGTGCATGACTCAAAGCCAAGATTTGTCTAAAGTGGAGTAAGTATTTAGAAGCATAATTGTTGTTACTACTTACAATGCTAATAAGTATGTTTTATTTTTCTTTCTTTGCATGTAATTTTTATTGTGTATTTCCCTCTTTTTAAAGCATTTCAAAAGCCATTATAATATGTCACATTTTCTCAAAAGAAGTCTTTAGTCATAAAACTTGTCATTTAAGGTGAACTTTAGATCCCACTGATTTTCTGCTTCAATTTGTAAGAAATGAGTCGACGGGCAAGGAATGGAATTTAGAGCTGCTTTTTTGGCAAAGACCAAAGCTGATCCTGAGAGACAGTTCAGCCAGTTTCAACAATATGAACATCAAGAAGGACTCTAAGCCATGTAAGGTCAAGAAGTGGCCAGGGGCGGGGGGTGGGAGAGAGAGGTTTAAGATGCATCACAGCTGTGCCATTGCTCGGTTGTCCAGATCTAACCTTTGAAAGGCTCCATCTCTTCATCAAAGGCTATTGAAGAAAGCAACAAAAAACTAACTTTGAGATGATGTTTTGAAAAATAAAGATTAAGACCAAAAGTGTAAAAGGACAATCTCTGCCTAAAAGAATAGCCACAGAGATCTTCCATTGTGTACTGCTGTCTTTGATAAGTAGTTTGTGATATTTGATACGAGGCAAGTGAATGACACTGGCATACTTAATTTTCAGTTTTACAGCCACTTCTGTCAGGCTTATTTTGCACCTTCATTAAAGAGTAGCTAACAAAATAGACAAGCAGAGATCTGAGATGTCGGGAAGCAAAAAAACAATATCTGTGAAAAGATTATATTTAAAAAGAACCCTTCTGATAGAGGTTTACAATGACTTTTGCTTTTGGCTAGCCACTTGGTTGCCTCCTTTACTGTCAGATACAGAGCACTGAGGCATCTTTATGCTGCACTGGCAACATAAAGGGGGCAAAAACAATATCCCTTGCACGGGGAGCCTCCCTGGTTATTGCACACCTGAAATAACTACATGCTCTGAGTTTGAAAGGAGGAGTGGTCAGAGCAGAGCATACGTTTGGAGGAGACATGGCTGAATTGCAGAATACTACAGCCATTGTCTGCTTCCCAGGGCCCATAAGTAGCCATGAGACACAGCATGTTCGGTTAAAGCAGCCCCTTGGGGGGCTCAGAAACAGGGATGTTCTGTACCTTTCCCTGCATTATACATTGATCTTGATCCCAGAATCCAATTTAAATTATCTGGATTTATAGGTGTATACTTCACTCAGACAGGATTAATCATACGGCTGTATGTGGATTTTTAGCATGTTTTAAGGGCTCATCATTACTATTTCTATTACTGTAGCAGCTATCATTGATCCCACAATGTAATAAATCTCATATAGATTGTGTAGGTTTCAAGGCATTGTATGTTATATGTCAGTGGAATTCTTTGTATGGTTCTCAATGTTTTGTTTTACATAACATACCTTGTGTACTAACCACTGTATTTGTTTTTTGGAAAATTCATGTAAAAATAATAAAGATAGTAACTTACTCTCTCGTTATATCAGTGCAAACCAATGCAGCTCTTAATACACAAACAGCAAAGCTGACCAGGCATCAGAGAAAAGGTCAGCTCTGTTAGTATTTAATCAGACAGTGGACAGATGAGAATGAAGGAAGGAAATGGGAAAATAATGTGAAAGTACTTTAACATTTAAAGTGACACAACATTCAACTAACATTCACCAACCTCATCTCTAATTACCGCAGTGATTAAGTAGTAAAGACTTTGGTCCCATGGGGATTGCAGTTCTGAAGAAAATACAGTGACATGTGTTACATATTTTTTTCCCTGGCAAATTATTACGGAAATTCTGATCTCCATGGGTTTCCTAACAAACTCCTCTTTATGAAAACCATGCTTCATTTGTGAAGTGCCAGAGGAAGTATAGTTTTCCTGTTTCTGAAGATTTATATCTTTATTCCCATATCGTCAACTTGCCTTTTTAAAAAAACCTTTTATGTCTAAAGAAACAAGAATAGAATGCATTATACATTTGCATACTGTAGGGGTTCCTATCATCCTATGTGAAGAACAAACAGAGGAAAAGGGAGGGTTAGATAAAAGCCCCAAGTCCTTAACTCAGCATGAAGCTGGCCTAACAGTAAGTGCAATTGTAATTAACACAAGCTCTGTTAAAATTTTAGTCCTAGGGGACTCCCTGGTAGACCTCATTTAAAAATACTCCCCTCACCCCCGCCCCAATTTCCTCACAGTTTAATCATGAGATCAAGATTTTTCTGGCAATAAAATAAAAAATAAAAGAGACTGAGGTTGAGAAAGAAGTGCAAGTGCTTTGACTTTAATTTACAATTATGTTTAAACTTCCTTGTGCAGTAGATCAAACTGAATAATCAATGTCTGCTGTACAAACCAATACATATTTCATCCTGTTATACTGGTATTTATTGTATTTTCATGTCTCAGCAGATGTCCCCTTGCCCTACCTTCCACTCAGAAGAGAAGCTATAAAATCTCATCTTCTTGCAGTGCTAGCACAGGAGATGGGGGAATAGTCAAAGGGGAATCCTAGGTCTAGTACTTACTTCTTCATTCTGTGTTGACCTTTCTCCATCATGACCACATATCCCCCCGTCCTCCCACTCTGCTAATACATTCTAAATATGCAATTGTGTATTACATAAAACAAGGTGCATCATCATCATACCTAGCTCTTATATAGCACTTTTAATCTGTAGTTCTCAAAGCACTTCACAAAAGAGATATGTATGTATAATTATCCCCATTATATAAACGGAGGTCTCAGGCATCATCTGTATCAAATATATACAATAACGTCCCCAAAAAAGTCCCTAAGCAACCATGGGCTTGCATATATTTTACAAAGGAAAGATAATTATCAGGGCCTTTCCATCTCCCCAGGCATGCTGATGGAGTTTGGAAGATCGAGAAAGAAGGAGACAGCTACCAATATCCCAGTGCTCTGGTTTATATTATTTATTATTAGTATGATCATGTTTATAAGAAAGAATTAGAGCTGAGCAAATAATGCATTTTTCAGTTCAGTGGTAATTTCAAAAAATTGGGTGAAAAAATAATTGTGTGTCCGAAAAATGTCACCTAGATAGCTAAAGGATCTTGTCATTTCCTAATGAGTCTGAGTTTAGCTGGAAACCTAACAGATACACTGAGAATTTCAAATTTTAAAACGAGACATCTTTCTTCTTGGTGGAATTGTTTTTAGTGCTAGGAAAGATGTTCACTCTCTCAGCACCAAAAAAGATGTTAACCTTACTTTTCCAAGCTCAATTTATGAATCATTCATGATCAAGTGTAGATGCTAAAGAAGTCATGAGAAACCTGGTTGAGAGCATTGAACCAGTAACAAGAATATTTAGGGGGACTTAATGGGAATGCGAAAAAGTTTAAAATATGAATAGGAGTGAACCAGTAAGTGAATGCAGTAGACCAGAAAGCTTATCAGTTAGTTCAGTCCCATTTATGTTATCAGGAATACCTAAAATACGAATATTGTATGATTTTGCAAAATGTTTCAGATTCTCAAGTTCTCCCTATAATATTATGTTGTCTTTAATGATTACTCTTGTGAGTGATTTCACACTCTCAAGTTATGCTTGTGACTCACTAAAACCTTTCTGAGATTCATCAATAAGGTGTTCTAAATTAGTCAAGTTGAGTGAAACAGCATTTGACTTAGAATCAAATGGATCAAATATTGTTTGCAAAGAATGAGTTACAGTAAATATAGTTCCTTCTTAGAAGCACCTGTAGTTACAGATTTAGAGGAAAATTCTTTGTTAGCTGATCGTAAAACCTGTCTAACAAAGATAGTCAAAATGTATAGAACTGCCATGAGAGCAAAAGCATCCACATCGCCTTTGCTTTCCCTTTGTCATTCCCGACTAGCCATAAATTATAAATACTTTATTGTGCTTTCTTCCTTATCTCATGCCACCTCTAGGCGGTTGGAGAGAACATAGTCAGGAAAAAGGAAGAAGATGAAAGAGATCACCTTAGAGCCTATTGGGATAAAGATGCCTGGGTAGAAAGCAGCAAGAAAAGCAAAATTAAACTTCCGAGGCCGTGCAGGACTAAACCCAAGAGATTAACCAGCATGACTTGCAAAGATGGTAAAGTTTATTTGACATCATATTTCCAGGTGCAGGACCAACCTGAACCCATTGGACCTGAAACACCACAAGTCAAGATCAGGTAGTGAGGGTTATACCCTTCTACAACACCACCCCAGGCAGCACAACATGTGATCAATTGAGAGCCTCCAGAGCTCCCAGTAAGTGGCACGTAAGTGTGTCAGAGAAGTGAGGGCTTTATTTCCCCTACAATGCCAACTCTGGCATGGCCTCCAGAATTCCCAAACAGCAGTCCCCATATCCTCTTTCTTATGACAGCTACTGTATGTATATGGCAAGAAGAAGGGCAGACAGAGTGTGATCAGAGGTTACCAGAATTCTGGCTCTTGGCTAACAGATGGTGAATAAAACAAACTGTAATGGTCAGTTACACTCACCCCTTCCACCTTGCAAGAATATTCTGTCTGTTTCTTTCGTCAAACAATGACTTGGCAACAGTAGTTCATGCAATCAGCACCTAAAGCAGGGGTGGGCAAACTACAGCCCACGGGCCACATCCGGCCCGACAGACCATTTAATCCTGCCCTCAGCTCCAGCCGGGGAGCGGGGTCGGGGGCTTACCCCACTCCGCATGGCTCCCAGGAAGCAGCCAACATGACCCCGCTCTGGCTCCTACGTATTATGCGGAGGTGTGGCCAGGTGGCTCTGCGCGCTGCCCCGTCTTCAGGCACCACCCCCGCAGCTCCCATTGGCCGTGGTTCTCGGCCAATGGGACCTGAAGGGACGGTGCCTGTGGATGGGGCAGCGCACAGAGCCGCCTGGCCTCGCCTCCACATACTACATGGAAATTGGAGGGGGGGGGGGATCATGCCAGCTGCTTCCTGGGAGCCGTGCAGAGCGGGGCAAGCCCCCAACCCCGCTCCCCAGCTGGAGCTGAGGGCCAGATTAAATGGTCTGTCGGGCCAGATGTGGCCCGTAGTTTGCCTACTCCTGCTTTAAAATAAACATCAATATCGGTTGAAATGATAAAAATAAAAATAAAATTCTGCCAAGCCTATGTAAAATTCACTTGTTTGCCACTGCAGTCCTCAAAGAACCAGAAATTAAGGAAGTTCTATGGAACACTCAAAAATTAGCCCCAGATTAGACCTTTAGCATGATGGAAAACTAACATCACGCTCAACCTGGGGTTTGAATACACCCAGAACACGATGTGAAACTGAGTGGTCACCCCCACACCTAGCCAACTCCATTTTTTAATTTATTTTTTGTAATTTGTGTGTTGTGCTTAGATATTATGGGGTAAGAGCTTTACAAATTCTTCCCAATAGATAATTTTGGTTTAAATAGTATCTTTTCACAGTGACAAGTTGCATGCATACTAAAATTGTGAAAAATAAATGCGTTCAGATTAGTACTACACTACAACAGGTTAATCATCAACAACTTGGCTTTCTATTAAATAACTCTGGTCTCTTTTTCATCAACTGTGTTAGCTGGTAAAACTGCAAGGTATTCACACTTTGAGCTGATACAATTACAAAAACAATCACCTGTTTTCTTAATTATTGTAAATTGCATTCTTACAAAAACATAAGTAAACGTTCACCTTTTAAAAAGAGCAAAATCTATGTATTGCTTTGAAAAGGGCACTAAATGGCTCTTTTACTTAGGACAGAGTGGTAAAATTACTCTTGTTCCTGCAGTGCCTCACATTATGCTGTTGGCCTTTGCTATGATGTCAAGTGTTGGCCTTCGTGGTACTGCAATTCTCTTTTAAACAAATAGATTTTTGTGAAATTGCTTGCACAGAATGAAATTTGCAGACTCTCATATCTGCTAGTGGGACATTTGTTACATATTCTGTTTTGAATTTAGTAATACATATTTCAATGTGGCATTGCTTCTTTGAAAGGTTAGAAACCTCTTAGTCCTGTGAGATTTGTGTCAGCATCTGATTTTGTGTGCAAGGTAAGCGTTAAATATTAATACGGAGAAAGGTCATGCACTCTTTAACCCCCAAAATGGAGTTAGTAAATCAAGATCTGGCAGTAAAAAAAATACAGGGCACATCACTATTTGGTGAGGGCAAAATCTAAATTTAAATTAAACTAAATTGTCTGTGGTGTATAGATAAAGTATGAAGGTGTGTGTTTTTAAGTAAGCAAAAGTAAAACACCAGACTGCTTTTGAAGCAGTGGTTGGAGAAAATTTGTTAGAAGACCATTAATAATATCTCCCTTCTTTCAATAAATGTCTAAAATTAGAGGAAGTTATGTGATTAGTCTAATGGTTGGAGTAAAAATAAATGGGGAGTTGCAGACTCTTAGGACAGATCTTCATCTGGTGTAAATTTTCATGACTCGGTTGGCTTCAGTAGAACTATGACAGTTTACATCAGACAAGACTCTAATCCACACTGAACCACTGATTTATAGCAAGAGTCATGATCTCTTTATATACCGTTCAACCCACCTAGAAACTAAGGTAAAATGTGCAGGACCTTGCTGAAAATCAGATGATGCACCTAAATGGAGTTTCCATAATCAAATAAATTATAATATATTTAAATCTCTTGTGCTGTGACATATAAAACTGGATTATTAATGATTATGTCTGATAGATATCTAAAGCTAAGTTCCCCAGCCAGCTGAACTCCATGTAACAAATAACCAACCACATCTGTTCAGCTGCCTAGACAGGTTCTACCTCCAGCCCTGGAAACTCTGGCCGGTAAGCCCTTCCGATGATTAAGCCGCACGTGCACCCCCACCAGATACCTTCACCAAGTGTCTTTATTAGTATTTCTTGCCTCATGTTCCAGGTACAACAAAATATAGCAGCAAACAGAACAGCCTCCCTTCTGCTCCCTGACGCAGCCTTTTATACTGCTTGCTTTCTTCTCTGAGCTATCCAGCTGGTGTATTAATTACCTCATTAGCTCATCAGACTCCTACAGGTGCAAGTAATCCCCACTAACCTTCCAAACACAGACTATTTAACTCTTTCCTACTCTAACTAGCCAGTGCCCTGCAGGTTCTAAGTGACCAGGTGCTGGTTCCTAAAAGGGATCCTATTTATAGCTGCTAACAGTACCCTGTCATAACTTACAAAGGGACATTCACAGCTGTGGAGATGGGGACTGGATTTTTCTCATAAGGAAGACAGTCCATTGAATCTACTCATGGATGGTGGGTATCATAGGCCGGGTGAGGCTGTGCCTCCCCAAACAGCCACGTGTGGCCCCACCCATGCTCTGCGCCCAGACCCTTCCTCCTGCTTCTGCTCGGCGCAGCTCCAGTCTCCCTGGGGGGGATGGCGGCCCTGGCTCAGGCTATGCCGCCTGCCCTCCTGGTGCTCTGAGACTGGGGGGACAGGGGCTGTGCTACTTACCCTCCTGGCGCTCCAGGGGGCGGCTGGGGTCACTCTGGGGCTGGAGGCTCTAGCCTTGGGCTGGTGGTTGTGCTTGGGGGGTCATCTGGTGGGGGCTCAGAAGGGGCAGGGCCTCAGGCAGTTCATGCACTGCCCATGACTCTACTAAGAAGAGACAGAATGGGGAAATAATTTTAATATTGTAATAAGGGGGTTTACAGATTTACCCTAATTGTAAGAAATGAGTAGAAGTTAAAAAACATTAATAATTTATAACAAATGTTGACAGGAAAAGGTGCAAAAGTGGGATAGGAAGACCAAATTAGTCCAAACAAAAAAGGCCTATGGATACAATTCAAGGCCTGTGTTAAGAGCATGCCAGGTAAATAAGAGAAGTGTGGACCCAGAAATCAATAAACCAAAATTGATGTATCAGAAACTAGACCTAACTTGTGAACAGAATAATAAGGGGATGAGCTATTCCTCCCTTTACTGCCTTTTTGGGGTCCTTAAAAGAAAAGAGGTGGGTGGGGAATTAAGAGAATGCAACAATTGCTGACTGCAAGAAGAAGAAGAAGTGAGCTTTACCATCATGGCTGCCACACCACCATCTCCTGGGACCCCAAGATCCACCATGACACTATTAGGACTGCATCATCCTGATCCTGAGAGCTGTGTTAAGCAGACTGGGCCAGAGAGAAGGATCCCAATGACATTGCCACCTCCACTGGCTCTGGCTGAATCCTGAATACTTGAGATGTGAACCTTTGTTGTCTCCCCCCCATCCCCACCGACACACACAACTGTCCTTTTCTTTCCCCACCTTATTTCTTCTCTTTCCTAGAATTCTCCTTTTACCTTCTGTCTAATAAGAAGCTGGCTTAGCTGGCCAAACACTGCTGGAAAGCTTGTGACCAGAAAGGCAACTAAAAGCCCTAAACCACCCACTGCTGGTACAAGTTTGCCAGATCTCAGACTGGCTGATAAACCTATGTGCTGTGCCTGTTTCTCTCCAGCAGTAAGATTGCAAGTGAAAGTCAACACCGAAGACAGAAGCTGTATTTTCTCTCTTGGCTATTCTTTTCTCTCCCCTCGTGTATGTTTGTCTTGTTTTGTCTTCTGGGAACCGGGATCAGACTTAAACAGCATCAGCAATTACAATAGCTCCAGCCCAACTTTTTCTCTTTTCCCCCAAAAGGACAGTTATTACTACCAGATACTGTAAACAACGTGATTTTTTCCCCCCTTCCAAATACTCTACAGCTGAAGGGAAAAGGAAAGAGGGCTGTTGTTTAAATGAAAGCCTTACTTAATACTTTGCATTCAAATGCTTTAACTATTTTTCTTTCTTTTCTGTATCTTTAAAAATATGTTTAAAAGATTTTTCATGATGTAGTTGCCATTGTAGTAAGCAAGCTGAAGTCTCTGTATAACAAAGTCTGAACCTTGTTTAAAACTGTTTAATGTTTCGACCACAGAGAAGATACGGGAAGGGAGAACTCTGCAGCCGACAGGTAGACAGCAAAGGGAAGTGAACCATTTAAACATAAATACTGCAAATGCATTTGTTAAATGGGTAGGGGTGTCATTCTGAATAGAAGCAAGGAGGAGTCCGGTGGCCCTGAATAGAATGTAGATTGTTGTAGCTCTTACATGCTATTATTCGAACCAGAGCCCAAAACAGGTGAGATTTTACACATGGAAGAGATTGAGGCCAAGGACAATTTTAAATAGTCATATAAAGCAGTCTCCTAAAGCTGCCAATCATTTTAAATTATGTCAAGTTGTATGTAGAGAAGCATATATGACCTGATCCAAAGACTTCCATTGACTTCATTTTTGTGATGTGGACTCTTGTGTCCATTGGGAACTGTGTTAAGTCCTTCAAACTCATTTCCTTTAGCACGTTTACCTTGCTGTAATCCCAAATCAAAAAGTGTTTTTTTGAGCTTCATCCAAAGCCCGTTGAAGTCAATGGGAGTCTTTCGATCAGGTCTTATACCCGGCACTATGCCAGACAGATTTAATCCCTCTTAAATATTCAGTATGAAACGTAATCTCTCTTTACCTAAATTGTAGCTCTGCTGGAATGAATGCTCCAGTTCTGCAAAATAATTAAAACATTTTGTAGACAGGAAAACCTTAATTCCATAATCAGTTTAAGTTATTATGTTTTGGGGTTTTCAAAGCACAGCAAGGTTATAACATACATCTGCACTAAAGACTTATGTCCCCCTGGAACATATAGATTATTTGAATGACTTCACTCTCTAAATGTAACTCTATTCATAGGTGGATTTTCCAGCATGATCCAATAATTGCTTTAGAAGAGTATTTCTGATTCTCACTAAGTAATGTTGGCATGTTGAAAGCTTCAAAATGTTTGTAATGTTTCAAAATACATAGGACCCCACTGCACTCCAGCACTGCCCACTGGAAACGAGGTCTTTAACCGGGAGGAGGGGTGGGAAATTAACGAGGGTATATTGAGAAACTAACAAACCAATTGCCTAACCGCAACAACACAACAAAAGAAATTAGAGTCCATCATCTAAGGAAATGAGAGAAGAAGAAAAGGAGAGGGGAAAACACTGAACTGCCCTAGACTCACACGAAGACATATGATTTGTCTACACTGCAATTAGACACCCACAGCTAGCCCATGCCAGCTGACTTGGGCTCATAGGGCTTGGGCTCCAAGGCTGTTTCAATGTAAACGTTCCAGCTCAGACTCCAGCCCACGCCTAGACTTATACACTGCAATTAAACAGCTTCTTATCCTGAGCCCCACATGCCAGAGTCAGCAGAGGGGGGACAGACTAGCATGAAAGGGAAAATAAAGGTAAAACAGAGTGCCTGATCATACCCCTATGTGGAAGAAAGCAGGAGTCCAGCCATAAACCTGACACATGCTCAGTGACGGTGGTAGCACAGGGCCATACATGCAGGGACCTTGTATTTCCACAGCAGCTCTGGGCCCCCTGTGGCTCCTCTGATGGCAGGCTGCCTCCAGAACCCAAAGGAAGGGGCTTCTGGGCAAAGTTATTATAGTCTGTGATTCTGCTAACTTTACACCGGTTTTTGCACAGGGTGCCGAAGGAGGGATGTGCTACAGATGACAGGCCCCTCCTTCCAAGTAGAACAGGGGAGACATGTGCATGTGTCAGAAGGGCCTGATCTGGCCCAGAGAAATTAAATACGAGAAATGGCACTGAAGCCCACAGCAGAGAGTGCTGCTGGATCTACACCCAAGTCTGACTAATCTCTAATTATGCTGGAGAGGAGGTTGTGAATCCAGGTTAATTTAACAATTTAAAATGTCTGAAGTTACCTTGGTCTGGTTGCTTAGGGAAGGTGCTCAGTATGCAGTGCATCATTTGTGTCTGAACCAAGTTTCTAAATTACTGGAAATAGCAAGTTCTCTGGGGCAAGGATCATTTCTTCTTGTCTGTCTGTAAAGCACTGAGCACATTATCATTGTTCCATAAAAATATCAATAACAGCAGCAAATAAGGATAAACAAATCTTTAAAAAAATTAAGTGCAAAAGCTGCAGCGATACGTTTTTACATACAACTCATTCAAAATCATCTCCAAATACCTGGAATGGGCATTAATTGTAATTTAGAGTTATCAGGCAGGCTGTAAAGAATAGGATCACAAATATCTTAGGAGCCCAAAACGTGTTTCTTAGCAAAAGTACATACTTTCTCTGGTGGAAGGTTTTTTGTGTGTGCGTTATGGAATATATGTTTCAATAGATATTTAAGTTTAACCCCAACTGTAAGAGGGTTTGTTAAAAGAGTAGAAAAGCTAAAGTACAAAAGGAGTCTGTCTGACTGTGTACCTGCACATTTACTACCACTGGATGTTGCAGAGTATATCACAGCCCATCAGCAGGATGAAACAGCTGTTGGGTGGAGTAAAATCTGACAAATCCTAGTTTTTCGAGACAGAACAGCAGTATAGTGTTGAGATGTCAATTCTAGCCAAATAGAGTTCTCTGAGGATGGAGGCTGGTGAATAATTCAACTAAAAAAGCCCTTTCTCAAGTGTGAAAAGGGTGTCAGTGGCACAAGGAGTCACCACTTCTAAGGAAATCCTTCCGAGAGCTGTTAAAATACCATGGTGTCTTTAGATTGTACAAAATGGATTCTTAGATGTCAGAGAGAGTGTGAGGGAAAGTAAAGAACCGTGTACAGTCAGTTTGAGGTTGGAACAGACTGTAAAAGCCCTTAGGATCAGAAAACTCTTTCAGTAAAAGGCTTGTGGTTTCCAAATAGCAGAATCAATGAAATCCCCAATAATTAGCATTATTTTAAATATCCCTCTAAAATACACTGTAAATCTCTTTGCCCTCAGAAGAGCCATAACTCAAAACGAGCAAAAGGTGCAGGCAAAACACAAAAGTGAGTCTCTAACTCACTACATGGCAACTGAGTCATTCAGCAAGTTCTCTACAACCTTCTCTGGGCTGTAAAAAGAAAAAAAGGAGGGTGGGGGAAACTATCCAAAGTTTCAGTCAATATTTACCTCTTCAGTTAATAAATTGTGATCTTGACCTCAGCAAAGGTCAATGTATTCTAATTATTATATGTAGGCACTTTCTGCACCTTTCTATTTGCCCAGACTCGTAATGTAATGAGCCACCAGTTCCACTTGCAACTTCACTTGAATTTCAAATGTCTGAATTGAACAATCAGTCATATCTCAAAGGGACAAACCATATCTAGAGCTGCAAAAAATGTTAACTTCGTTGCTAATTCTAGTGAACCAGCAAGCTCATCAGCTTGTGGGGCAAGGGAAGCAGGGATTAAGTAACAAAAAATAGCCATTTTAAATCCTCTTTTAAATATATTTGAGCAAAAAGCAGCAGAGAGCGAGGACCCTAAATAGTACTATTGCGTATAACAGAGACTGCAGGAGTGGGAGGAAAAGAAAGATGATGATCTGTCCTGAGCACTGAACTTCTTTTATGGGAGGATTGCTAGTGAGTCTCTTTCTCCCTGCATATAACTTTGAGTGATAACCATAAACTACATGTCTATTGTAACATGTACAGAATCAAACATGCGCATATTATCAAGGCACTGATGAATGTGTGCCATCAGTAAACCAGGCGTATGGCAGGTTACATGCTACCTGCTTTCTTAAAAGGTAGGCTGGGCTGCAGTCAGAGAGAAAGTTCAAAACAATATTCCCATGATTATATATTATTGTATATAGTGCCAGAGATGTGCACTGTGCTTTAGAAACCCCCCACCCCCCAAAAGCACAGCTTTCCCCATGAAGCTTATAGAACAGCTAGAATCAGGTTTCATTGGTGATCTTCTAATTCTTCTCTCTTCAGCATAAATGATCTGGAAAAAGGGATAAACAGTGAAGTGGCAAAATGTGCAGATGATACAAAACTACTCAAGATAGTTAAATCCAAATTAGACTGCAAAGAGCTACAAAGGGGTCTCACAAAACTGGGTGACTGGGCAACATAATGGCAGATGAAATTCAATGTTGATGAATACAAAGTAATGCACATTGGAAAACATAATACCAACTATGCAGATAAAATGATGAGGCCTAAATTAACTGTTACCACGCATTGTGAATAGTTCTCTGAAAACATCCACTCAATGTGCAGCAGCAGTCAAAAAAGTGAACAGAATGTTGTGAATCATTAAGAAAGGGATAGATAATACGATAGAAAATATCACATTGCCTCAATATAAATCCATGATATGCCCACATCTTGAATACTGGGTGCAGATGTGGTCTCAAAAAAGATATATTAGAATTGGAAAAGCTTCAGAAAAGGGCAACAAAAATGATTAGGGGGTATAGAACAGCTTCTTTATGAGGAGAGATTAATAAGATTGGGACTTTTCATCTTGGAAAAGAGACAGCTAAGGGGGGATATGATAGAGGTCTATAAAATCATGACTGGTGTGGCGAAAGTAAATACTTCTCATAACACAAAAACTAAGGATCACCAAATGAAATTAATAGGCAGCAGGTTTAAAACAAACAAAAGGAAGTCTTTCTTCACACAACAGAGTTCCACAGTCAATCTGTGGAACTCTCTTTCCCAGAGGATGTTGTGAAGGCCAAGACTAGGATTCAAAAAAGAACTAGATAAATTCATGGAGGATAGGTCCATCAATGGCTATTAGCCAGGATGGGCAGGGATGGTGTCCCTAACCTCTGTTTGCCAGAAGCTGGGAATGGGCAACAGGGGATAGATCACTTGATGATTACCTGTTCTGTTCATTCCCTCTGGGGCACCTGGCATTGACCACTGTTGGAAGACAGGATACTGGGCTAAATGAACCTTTGGTCTAACCCAGTATGGCCATTCTTATGCAACATCCTCCAATGACTTTAATAAGCTTGCTTTAGGCTTACAAGCTTAATGAAGCTGGAAATATTTCCATATTCACAACTCACTATCCACACACCCTTTTGTAACTGTAAGTTAGTTAAGCACTTCGGTTTTCCCTTGCTCAACACTGTTCTATCGTCAAACACTTTCTGATGCAAGAAATAAACAAGGAAGAGACTATCATTATCAGTTGTTTATATCCTTAACTCAAGCATAGTGATTCTGCAGCAGTAGAAAAATCTTTGATATCAAAAACAAGTAAAGAGTAGCATTATGATTGGCTGGCTGATTATGAGATCTGCTGGTTCAAGAACATTATGGACACTAACACTAGAACACAGCACAGACCACTGCAGCACATTTTTAAAGGCATGTTTAATATGTCTATGTGGCATTATATGACATTGTGTCCATGTAATATCCCATTTGCAAGCCGAAATGACTCATCATGATCAGACAAGGTAACATGTTGCACTCCTGGAGAAGTCACAGATTTACTAGTTTCCAACTGGAAACCATGTATTATTTTCAGATGGAACATTTAATCCAATTTTTAGCAGCTCAGATAAGCCAATATATATTATCTGCAAATACTTTACTTAAATACTACATCCAAGTCAGTGATGTATGTCCCAGTTGGCAGGAGACAGAGCGCCAGTCTGGTTTTGAAGAAAAGCACCTTGTTGAAGGTAGCATTTCCTTGTTTACTTGACAAAGTTAATTTTTTAGCTCACTTGCTGAGAATACATTTGTACATGGAGACCATCACAGGCAACGGAGTCATTTAGGCAGTTCATAAAACTAACTGCAGCTGATTTTCTGTAACAATCACATGTGAGTTAGACATAGGATCTGAGAATTATAACTTACAGTTTTTAACAGTCACTCAGTATCCATGGGCCTGCGCCCATTGAAGTCAATAGGAATTTTATTATTCACTTAATAGGAGCAGGATCAGACACATTACTTCCACATCATGACTATATATTTAAGATGCTACCAGCCCCAACATCACCTTGGTGCCAACCAATAAAACATATTGCAACAAATTTAGTTAAATATATGTTATTTAATAGTATGTGCATGGCAAAGTGGAAGGCTGGAAATTGTCTTTACAGAAGACACACATGAAGCTTCAGTAGACTGGAGATTATGTGACTATTTTGTGACCCTGGAAGACTTTGAACATCAAAAGTTATTAGAATATTTAAAACCGACCTAAGAATTAGCAAAGACAAAGGAAGGGAACTGTGGCAAGGTGAGCAGCTATATAACTATGTGCTGTGGTTTCTGAAAATTCAGCATTTTCCCAGAGTGGGGTGTGCTTCAACAAAGCAATTTCAGAGTATTCTGCCTCTGAATATTTAAACAGCTTTTGAGAGGCTCCTAGACTGGCTGACAAGGATAGGACAGGTTAGAACACTGCAGGAATTTGGCTGTCTATATTTGGATTCCAAGTTACATCATTCAGTGTCAGGCAAACCAGGATATTTAATCATTTAATGTGAAATACATCCCTGCCTGTCTTTCCATATAATATATAAGTGATACATTATTTGAATCAATAAGAAAGCTCTTTTGGGTATTATGTAGGCATAAGTGGTGCTGATGTTTCTCAGGAGTGTAAAGTGAATTATTTCTTGAATTCTCAATCAGTCCTGTACCATACCTCAGCAACAAACACATAAATGATCAGAACTGCCAGTTAAACCTGGCTTACTTAATAAGGCCCCTATGTAGTGCTGGGCAATTTTCTTTTGGTGAATAGTTAATTCTCCAAAAAATGTATTTTGGGGCACTAAAACTATTTCCAAATTCAGGTCTATCCCTCACTAGAAGAATGAAAAAGGAAACTGCAAATTAATTTGATGTAGGACTGTGGTTGGTGTCATTCTTACTGGAGAAGCAAAGTGGGTGGGGAGAAACATGACAGGAGACAGGATGAGGTCAAACATGTAGGCAGGGGAAGAGTTGTGCAGGGCCTGAAATGAGAGTACAAACAGCTTCAATGTGATATATTAAGCAAGGGAGGGTGTCAGGACTTGATCCAAAGTCCACTGAAGTCAGCGAGAGTCTTTCCCCTGACTGTAATGGGCTTTGGATGAGGCCTTCAGATGCAGGTGACATAGTTTGAATGATGGATAAGGAAGGTGAATTTGGTAAGAGCATTTTTGGATAGACCAGAGGGGACTGATAAAGGAATCAGGGAAAATGGAGGAAAGGAGTTTGCAGTAAAAATTTTAAGTTGGAGCATGGGTGTTGGTAGCAAAGACACAAGTAGATGTAAATGTAACTCACTAGCCAAAAAATGAAAAGCACTGAAAAAACGAAGAAATACATAGTTACGGTGGGAAATGGGTCACACAGAGTATTCTCCAACGATGAGACACAACAGGTACATTAGAAAGCTGGTTAATGAGATATCATGTTGTGTTAGATATTGCTCATATTCTATCATAATTGTGGCTTTTATATTTATAAATCATAATGGTGACATCTTTTAATTTTTTTAATGTTTTTCAGGGTGTTAGATTTCAGTTTTCTTATTCAGTTTTTAAAAGCATACTCCATGAATGATACTTCAGCCACTGGACTAAATTCTAATGCATTGACTAGAATATGAGCAGGCAGAGTTTAAATTTAATGGGTGATCTAAAATATGGATGGATAGTCAAGTGAAAGCACACAAAAAAAAATACAGCATGCAGAACAAAATATGTTTAGAATGGAAGCAAACCAAACCCGACTTAATGTTAGCAATGTTTGGAAGAACTGAACATATACTTTTGCATTACCAACATTTTATTAAATCAAGTAATTCCTTGCTTTGTACAGAAACAAAGATAGACATAGAGTGAAAGTAGTTTTCAAAAGTTTAACAAAACAAATGCAATTTTGAATTATATGAGCATCAAAGAGTATCTTAAAAATACAGTTTTTCTTTAGTCTTTTAAAACTCAAAGTTTTTCCCCATCCATCCCCAAATTCCTTCTTTCACCCTTCTCAGATAAAAATGGCTCCTACAGAGAGATCTTATATGTCAAATTTCAATCTGATGAAAATATTTTATTGCTGAGTTATACAACAATGAAAATAAGGGTTTATGATTAGACAGCTGATACGAGCTTTAATTCTGCAACATGACTGGTGCGGCTATAATTTTAAAAAAGCCAGGAATTCTATATCAATTGGCTAAATAACAAACAATACACTTATCATGGCCATATAAATTTAAAATCTTAAAACCATTCCACCCCTATTATCTCCACCAAAAGAAAAATGTTTATAATAATACACATATTGACTTCTGCTTTTTGGTCAATTACAAGATTTACTGCCCTACTCTTCAGTCAATTTTAACCTCTTTAGGTCAACAAATCTCAATATTGATCTCAACAGAAGTCAATACCTGCTTATTACTTACCTCCACATTTAGACGCCTACCACAAATTCTTATGGGCATTCCCCTGAAAAGCAAAAGTGTGTACTTTCTGTCTAGGTTCTATACAAAATATGCTTGCTTTTCTTTCATATACATAGCTTAACAGTCATGAGATGAAACAGATTTTGAAGGAAAAATACTAGCAAAATCTAATTTTAATAATTAGAAATGAGAGATGCTTAGCTTTTCCTCAATTTCCTTAAGAATCCACAGGCTTACCTTCCTATAACTGTTATTCAGTGTTTCCTCCCTACATAAAATATAATTGAGTAATGTGATATTTTGACTTGTTAAAATGTGAAGGTAATTAACAATAACTTTTTTTTAAAGTTCCATGTAAGCAATGTTACACGAACCTACAAAAGCTTGGAAATTCAATATTGAGGATAACAGTTGCATTCTCATTATTATTTATGTAATATACCCCAGACTTAAAAAGCAACACCCTCAATTTTCATTGTTGCATCTCCATATATAAATGAAATGAATCAATTGCATACTAGACCATACAAGATCTAATTTCGGACATTTTACACACAGCCTAAAATTTCAAACAGATTTGTTATAATAGGATTCCCAAATCTCAATTTTGGATACTCAAACTGACACCTAAGCACATAAAATAAGAATTTATGGTATGAGCCAAAGGCTGATTTCAGGTTCTAAATATGGGACTGGATATTGTGGAATGCATTCAAAATGTTGCCTCATCGGAAACACAGGATTTTGGTTTTGGCACTAACTTTTGAGAATTGGGCTACTCATAGATATGTAGTATAATGTCACTTGAACACAACGGTGCAAGTAAAGGATGGAACTCTGACTTTTGGCTTTTTAATTTTGTCATCTTAATCTATAATATTATTGTTCATTTCAGAACACATCATTGTACCACAATCTTTGTACTTCTTATTGATTACAAAAGAAAGTCCAGGAAAATGTGTATTAAAACTTAAAGTTCAATATGTTAACACAAATTTAGGTAACAGCTTAGAAACCATTGAAATCTAGTGAGTAAATTATATGGTTTTAAAAGTTATCCAAATGGAAGCAGCAGTAAATGACAGAGAGGAATGGAAGAGACTATTTTATGCCCTGTGTGCCAACATCGGTGCAGGAAGGATGTTTAAAAAACAAATGGAAAAACCATGCCGTTATGAAATAATCACATCTGCTTGAAGCCATTTCAGTCCATCAATAGGCAAATGTCTATGAACAGCTTCATCTAGAACACATTTATCTGATAAACAATTATTTTTAAAAAATTATTTATGAAAATGAAAATAAAATAAAATTATCCAAAGGAGAAAACCAGAAGTAAGCAGCTAATCATTGAGACTTAAATTGAAAAATGCCAGTTTATTCAGAGCTTTGGCAGAAAATCCATTGTTAACTTTCTATTTTCAGACACTGCAACTCACATGGCATTATTTAAGGCTTCTGTAGTATTCCATATTCATATTTCTGGTATATTGTTCCATGTTATCTGCAATATCTGAGATAAGATGAGGACTTAGATTCAGCTTTAACTTATATTTTATGTATTTGTCAATTTAATCCAGACATTTGAAAATTATTTTAAAGTAGGAAGTTAGATGTCATTTATACTCAGAAGATCTGATTCCTGACTAGTTGCATCAGTTTTACATTTACACAATATAAAAGTGGTATAATGGAGTAGAGAATCATGCCTTGAGTTTCCTAAGTAGTGTATTTGATTAACAAGGTGAGCTGATGTGGAATTAAATAGTTTTTCAGCCTGAACAGAATCAATATTATTCATAGGATGTGATAGCAGGTCTAACATTTCTAGCTTTTTAAAAATAGAGAAAGCAATATTGACACAATGTGTAAAGCATTGGTGAGTTCAGGTACATAGTACTACCATCATGTAAGAGCTCTAGGTTTGGGAGCAACAATAAAACTGCAATTCATCTAATCAGGCAAGAGACCAAGTGCAAGGTTAAGGTGACTACTTTGTGGCTTTCTTGGTCTACAGGAAGATGTCTGGAGGAGGACAATGGTAATTCATTTAGCTTTTCTGCATTCCTCATGATTAGGGTGTGATGGGTTCCCCCTCAGGGTGCCACCTGAAACTGGGGTATCACTGAGCCCCCCTGACCTGCCAGCCTGAGCTCCCTTTTACACTGTACTGCTGTGACAAGCTGCTAAGCTCTCTCCAGACTCCAGCCTGCATTTTCACCAGCACACATACAGGTAGGGACACACCCAGCTGCAATTCCACACATTATAAGGGATAGCAAACAGATCAAAGCAGATTACCTATCAAATAAACAAAAAATGCAAACTAAGCTTAATACAATACATAGATCGACTATGAATAGCAGATTCTCACCCTAAGTGATGATACAAACAGGCTACAGATTCTAAATGGGAAAGCTGCACTTGCTTACACCTTGGAATCCCCAGGTGTTCCATTCACAGGGTAAAAATCCCTTTAGCCTGGCTTTAGCACTACCCCCGGTTCAGTCTTTGTTCCTCGGGTGTTTCTAGGAGTCTTCTTGGGTGGGGGAGTCAGTGAAGAACCACAATGATGCCACTCCCCTGCCTTATATAGTTTTTGCATATGGCAGGAACCCTTTGTTTCAAAGCTTGGTTCCCACACCACTCAGTGGAAAAATACTGACATCCCAAGATGGAGTCCAGCACCAAGTGACCTGGTCACATGTCCCTGGAGTGTCACAGCCACCATTACTCGGAGGCTGTCTGTAGCATCCTCAGGAAGGCTCCCCAGGTTGGAGATAAGCTTCTCCTAAGTCCTTGTTGTCTCTAATGGCTCATTAACTTGAATGGACCGTTCCCAGCCAGCCATCTAGACTGAGAACCTTTTGCCTAGTGGGCGTTACCCAGGTGTAACTACAAGTGAGATACAGATACAGTCAATATTTATAACTTCAGATACAAAAATGATACATTCATACAAATAGGATAATCATATTCAGCAAATCATAACTTTTCCAATGACATTTCACATGATTTATCTTGCATAAAACAAATCATAACTATGTCATAATCATATCATAATAATATCTCTATGAAGAATATGGAGTGCAGTATCACATAGGGCATGGAAAAACCTGAATTACTGCCTCAGAGAAGACTATGAAGGCTGTATTCCCCTCTGGGGATAACTGCACAATGACAGTGGGAACCAAAAGGCAGGAGATAATGGGCACAGTGGCAATACCTTCCAACTCCTTTGTACATTTATATTACATTGCACTGATTTATTATGAGCTTCAGTCTAGTCTCACCTACACCATTACACTGGTGAAATGCCATTAGCTGGTATGGAGATACTCCTGATTTACATCATGAGAGGAAAATTGGGCCCATACAATGCCTTTGATCCAAAACATATTTAGATACATAAACATCAAGGAGAGGGGGCAAATCCAGCCACCACTCCATGTTAGTTCCTCCATGGAGAGCCCCCGACAGTGGAACTAGTGGAATTCTACTGCTCAAGACAAAGAGGGCTGGATTCAGAGGGAAGTGATGCAGAGAAAAAATACATCTGCATGGCATAGAGCCAAGCTTTGTTCAATCTCTCTGTGAAGAAGTGTGGAGTGGGTGGGAGGCCTGGGCAGACTACAGGAGCTACTGCTTTAGGGATTCTCCCATCCTCCCCTTGCAGAGGTCTATCTGATAGGTAGGCGCTACTAGACATTAGACTGCAGTAGCCTCCATGGAGAAGATAATTCCTCTCCCTGACCCTATATGTGCCCAGAGCCTGGGCATGCTATTCATGGTAGAACCTGGGTTCAGGATTTGGTTCTTACCATTTGGCATAAATGTCACATTTAATGGAATTCAAGCAGTGGTGCAGTTCATTTACTAGAACTGGTATTAGCATTACATTCCAAACCTAACAAGTTAACATATTCTTTTTAAATACTGCAGATTAAATTTCAGGCCATCTGGAGTCTTAAGTTTCGAAAGTAAGGACTTAGGAAGACCACAAAAGAGAGAAAGGCAATATTCAAAATAGGTGGAATAAAAATTTCAGCACAGGCAGAACAGAATTTCAGCAAACGTCCAGTGCCAATGTAAGGCAAAATAGAAGGAAAAGGACCTTTTGAGATAAAAATACATTTCTGGCCTTGACAGCAAAAAGTACGTTTAAAGAGTGATCAGTAACATGCTATTGAAGCCACAGATAGTGTGATAATGAGAGTCACAGAAATGAATATGTAACAAAGAAGAAGCATAGATAGAATCAGATGGATGGAAGGAAGAGAGAAAAAGAGGGTAAATATAATAATAAAGAGCCAAATTACCCCTCCCATAGTAAAGGCCACAGGAGGGCTTAGAGCAAGGAAATATCAATGAGGATCCCCTCATGGCGGTTCTCCTGCATTATTATTTTTATTTGGGGGAGATGGGGGGGAATAGTTTCACCAATGAAAAAGTCATGGGGACCACCCAGAATCCTTGAAGATCCCAGGAGATTAACAAGAAGCCATGGCTATCCATGTGGAGGCCCTGTGGCTCTGCTGCAATTCTGGGTTCCCAGCCCCATCCCTCTCCTGCCAGTGATATCCCTCCAGTGAAACAAGTTGTGACAGTCTATACCTCTATGTTCACCCCTTTTACAAGACTATGATAAATTTTGTACAAAGTATGCCATGTGGGGTATCATTTGAAAACTCATAATTTGCTGATCATTATTGTCCTGGTAAAATACGTGTGGCAATATTGTATGTAAAGTTATAAGATTTTACTGTAAGATATTATTAGGACATGTTCCAAGTCTGGAGAGCAGTCACAAACCACTTCCCCAGAGACAAAAGGCTAGCTGACGCCTCGTCCAGGTGCCAATAAAATCAAATGGATCATCACTAGGTTAAGTAGCTATTCTATGGCAGGAAAGAGGGTGTGGGCAAAAATCTACATCTTGACAAAGAAACAGCTGGGTGTTCCTCTCTACACAAACTTTCTGTCTCCGGAACCTCAGCTAGAGATGATTCTCAACGAAGAGACAGAGCTATAAGAGAGTTGCCTCAATTTCTCTCTCTAGCTACAGCATCAACTACCCTTGAAGAACCAAGGAAGCAGCATTGGACTGGGGGAGGGATCCTGACTGAAAGACATTCAGCCAATAAGACTGCTGAAATATGTGGTGTGAGAGACCTTTGCTTTGAATTTGCTTAGCTTGTTAAGTTAGGCATTAGTTGCATTTTGCTTTTATTTTCTTGTAACGATTTCTGACTTTTATGCCTTATTACTGGCAATCACTTAAAATCTATCCTTTTGTAGTAAATAAATTTGTTTTACTGTTTTATCTAACCACTTGGACTGAAGTGTTTAGGAAACTCCATTTGGGAGAACAGGATTTGTGCATATCATTTTCTATTAATAAATGAGGAACTTTATCTGAGCTTGTATTGTCCAGGAAAGAGCTGAACAGTACAAGAAATACATTTCTGGGGAAAGTCTGGGACTGGAAATTTGCTGGTGTTTCTCTGTAGCATAATTCAGGAGTGGCTGGCTATAGCATTTATACATAACTGGGAGTAACTTACATGCTGGAGGGGGTGTGTGAGCAGACCAGGAATGGTAGCTCTTACAGCAAAGCAATGTAAAAGGCACCCCAGGTTGGAGAACTGAGAGGACACAGCTATTCATTGTATCCTGGGTAATGTCACACAAATATACATTAAAAACCTAAGATTTATCATTAAGCCTCTAATGTTTCAGACTTAGGCTATGTCTATACTACCACTGATGTCGGCAAAACTTCTCCAGTGGACATAGCTTATGCTGCTCATTGGGGGTGGTTTTTTTTATACCGACAGGAGAGCTCTCTCCCATCAGCATAAAGCGTCTTCACCACACACACTAGTGGCACAGCTGTATTGGTACACCCTCGCTGCTGCCACGCTGTATGTGTAGACATGGCCACAGGTTCCAAAGTATTTTCTCTCTAGTTCACTGGTACTGTATGAGCTGAGTGAAATCTTGTTATGGGTTGAGTAAAAACATAATTCAGACTGATGTGTGAATGTATCCTTCACTTAAGATACTTGTAAGAAACACTTAATGAACTACACCTAACAAGGCCTAGTAGAGTCTCCCCAGAAACTAGAACCATGTGGTGGTATCGGGGATGGGGCACACAAACTTTCACTGGGTATTGTGACCAGGGCCGGCTCCAGCAAAAAAAAAAAAAAAGCCGCGATCGCAATCGTGACTGGCAGCGGCAATTGGGGGGGGAGGGGGGGAAGCCATGATCAGCGGCGGCAGGTCCTTCACTCCTAGAGGGAGTGAGGGACCTGCCACCCCCGAATTGCCGCACGTGCTGCCCCTCTCCCTTGGCTGCCCCAAGCACCTGCTTGTTAAGCTGGTGCCTGGAGCCGGCCCTGATTGTGACCAGGTTTGTGTTAATTTTAATTTAAAATCTTCAGGTGTGTTAAAGGCTCTATGTTAGACTTTCCAGTGACATGGCATAGCTGTGTTGATGGAGCTATTACTGAAGACAACTTTTAAGTGGGGATCTAACTGATAGGACTACTGTTATAAGAATCTCTTAAATTCCAACATGTATTTCACTGGCCAATACCAAACTCTTTTTATCATGTTATGTATTCCATTTGAGTTCGCTGCTTGAAAATACTTATGATTGTCATCCTTGACCAGGTTTAAATTGACATTTTTATCACAGCATTGCTGGAATGGTACTGCAAGTTACTTGCTTGTGAGTAGCTATCAACTGGCAGAAATTTAAACAGAGGTTGGTTGATTAAAATTATATGCCAAGAGTGATACAGGCAGCAAAATAGCGAAAGTCAGCCAAGGTAGCAAAGGGAGTTAAAACTATAACTTTTCAGCAGAAAGGGGACATATATGCAAAACAAGTATAAATACCACATCTTAATTTAATACTTTATCATCAAAAAGCTACTAATTAAAACTTTCCAGGTTCAGCTGGTCAGGTTTTATAGCTGAGTGCACTCTCTGAGCATGCGCAAACCAACACTTATGAGATTAATTTGTAAACTCTTCAAATTCTGAATCCCCAAGGTTTATGCTGTCTGTGCGTTGTTTGCATAATGCAGTTTTATACTGCAAAAGCATTACCTATAAAGGGATTATTTTCATATTCGGCACATTAAAGATCTAGCACAATTCACAGATATCATACTGTGTTTATGCCTGAGATAACAGGTAAAGAGTTTCTCATTCTGATTATCCATGAAGCAAACTAAGAATATGAATGTTTTTGGAGAGAATGTTCCCTTACTGAAATTAATTCCCCAATGGTTTTATTAAAGTCTGCAAATTGCATTATATTCCCATCATATTTGAAATATTGCACTCCCTTAATGCCTGCTCTAACCCATGGCATGCCATCTTCCCTGGAGTGTCTAGACATGGTGTCTTAGATTTATGTGTATGATCTCAGTGTGTTACAACATCACTCCTGACTAATGCATTATTACAATACTTACATATATTCCCAAGTGCCACTATATGGATTAGAAAATCACCAATCTGCATATGCACACCATCTGTGCTACTGACAGCAAAACATGCATGATAACACTTGCCTTATTTGTAGAGAAAATTCAGAAGGTACTGTAAGAACAAATGGGAACACAGTCTTTTTTATGTTTTGTTTTGTAGACTGATAAAAGAAGACAAATACTAATTTTACAGAATGACAGTCCATGCCTATGAGAGTTTAAAACAGCAGTGTTGTCTTGAAAACCCTGTAGAGAGAGAAACAATTGGCAATAATATGCAAAGAGACAGCCTAGCATTTTTGAGATTGCAAATGATATGGCAACTTTCAAATGGCAGTGAAGGCTACTAGTGTCATGAATTTTAAAAATCTCAGCTCATATGCAACTCTAGTTTTGTAGCAAAACTGCCCGTAGTCAGCAATGAATTCTCTCTCAATTATAAGCTGCAAGAGTGCTTGCAAAAGATGAATGAGTCTCTGTCTTACTGAGGTGAAATGCTTTTAAAGGACAGGAATCTGCTTATCTTTGATTGATTGCTCAGTCTGATACTTTCCTTTATAAAGTTTATTGACTACAAGCCCATAAATCAATGAAAAACAAATCACAGGTTCAATTTTGGGGGCACTGACATCCTGCCATCTTTGCAGCTGCAACTCAGAAGTCAAGGAGCAAAAAAAAAAAAAAAAAAAAAAAAGAAGGGATTTATGAGACAAAAAAGACTGTTTTGAGTAAATTATCACTTGAAATAGTTTTAAATGTTTGTAAACAAGGACTTGGGTCACATTGATCACTAAAATGTTTAAGTAAATGTAAAAGTATAATGAATACAAATATACAGGGGAGGGTTGTTTGTTTAAGTCATTAAATGCACAGGAGATGTAATTAACAGCCAAACACACTTCTATTTTGCTATCAAGACCACTCTTCTTTCTACTCCTACTAGTGCACTAAAGATGTTAATTCCCATTCTCCAGCCCCAGTAAAATGCAGCATTTTTCATTCAAATTACTCAAGCAAGAATCTAATTACTTCGGGGTGAGTTGAGGGTTAGTGGCAGTGGGTTCAAAACCTCTACCCTAAAACTCCCCCATGGAGAAAAATACTTGCACCCTAACAATGCAAAAGTCATAGGTCTTGTTCATATGTAGGATGAGGCAGAATGTGACAGCAGAATAACACAGATTAATTTGTGCTGTTGACCCTGACATAAAATCCTGTTGTGTCTTCTTTTAAAGTCAACGTTCAGGTCACTGGAAAATCTGATAGTTTTGGGATTTGTTTTGTTTTTTTTTTAAATAAAATTTCCCATTCTGAAGTGTTAAATGTGTGAAACAAATGGCAGAGTACTATCATTATACAGCACAGCCTCTCAGTAAGGGGTCCAATTTCAAGGGTACCCTGACTGAATTACATTATTATTAGCATTTTTATAATTCATGTCTTGCTGTAGTACACAAAATGCCTACATTATCCAAAGCAGCTTTTTAAAAGCTGGTTCGTGTTCTAAGTAACCAGGAGTGACCGTAGTTTTCTTTTATCTCTTTACAGCTTTTGTTAAGGGCTCAATCTGTGAGATTCTCAGCACCCTGGCCATGATCCAGAAAAACATTTCAGCATGCACGTACTTTTCTGCACATGAGTAGTCCCCTTTATTTGAATGGGACGTGCTTAAAATTATGCACGTGCTCATGTACCTTCCTGAATCATAGCTTGGGGCCAGCGTGCTCAGCACCTCGCAAGATTGAGCCCTATAGAATTTGTAGCCATTTTCACTATTATATTTCTTGTCAATTTAGAACTATGTTGGGCTGTGCCTGAAGGGAGTGCAGTGAAGGATAATGTTAACACATTCCCTTAAGAAAAGATTGGGTGACAGAAGGATAAAGACTGAACCCTTGACAGAGTGACAATCCGTGGCAAAGTGTGTGCATGTTTTTAAACAGATATTTGCATGATGTTAAATATGGAAAAGAAAACAGAAAATTAAGGAATTCCATTCAGTTCTACATGGGATTCCACTATCCTCGCGCCTCCTGAAAACATTCCATTCCCTCCATCCCACCCCCAAGATTCAACAAGTTCTTTGGGATTGAAGTTCATGGAACAATGTACCAAAATTCTTGTTCACTCTGCAGGTTCCCAGGGAATCTCAGGAAGCCTTCACCGGAGCGACTATCACTTTCTAGTGGTCTAATGGCCTTTAATTGACTTTAAACAGAGCATGGTGCTTACGAGCATTTCATCTTCCCCAGACAGGCAATAACACACAACACAAGATGCATTAATTGGATATGTGGTACATATCCTTGTATACGTTGTGGGACATGATGGCCTTGAGTCTGCACTGCCTTGTACATTGTGTGGTCATTTACACCTTGCAAAGTGAATGTAGAATGCTCCCACTCTGATTTTTCACCTACTTTGCAGAGATATACATGATTAAACAAAGGGCAAGGCAGAGGGGAAGGCTCTACTATTAGTGCAGGGGTTCTCAAACTGGGGGTCGGGACCCCTCAGGGGGTAGCGAGGTTATTACATGAGGGGTCGCGAGCTGTCAACCGCCACCCGAAATCCCGCTTTGCCTCCAGCATTTATAATGATGTTAAATATATTTAAAAGTGTTTTTAATTTATAAGGGAGGGTCACACTGAAAGGCTTGCTATGTGAAAGGGGTCACCTGTAAAAAAGTTTGAGAACCACTGTATTAGAGTATGTTTTCTAAAAAAACCCTACAAAATAAACCAAAGAGCTTTTTTTCTTTTTTACTTTGAATGAAAGAACCCAGCAGAATTTTCCTGTGAATCACAATGCCAGGAATAACAGTTCTTAAAGAAAGAAACAAACTTGAACTTTTAAGAGAAGGAATCATTTGCAGTAAAATTGGTGGCATCAAACTGTGAAGAAAGGCAATGAGTAGGTAACAGGAAGCTGCTAGCTCTTCTTTTGTGGAGCAAAGCATGTGTAGAGAAAAAGGCTTTGTCACACAACAGGGCTGGGTGGGGGCAGCTACTCTGCTGCATGTTAGACCAAGGTGTAGTAATTTCCAGTTATTTTAAATGTGATTTCAGCCATGAGGTCTCAGATGTTCACCATTAGAAGTTTGTCCACAGCTCTTGAAACAGCAAAAAAGACTAACTGGTCAATGAGAACATAGCATTGGACAATCAATATCTAAAGATTTAATCTCATTAACGTTTTCCTAAGAATTCACCTGTCAGTCTGTAGTTGGCAGCTAGTGGAAAGTTGAGTACAATGAATTAGACATCTTTTAAACATTATTTTTCGAACTATCTTCCTGATCTTTTATACTTGTTTGTTCTGCAGTTTCTTAGAAGTTATAACTGCTGGAGTACGCTGAAAACCCAAGGGAAAAAATTTAACCTGGTCTCCTATGCAGCTTCATGCTGCTGAGGTCAGTGATTAATAAAGACAAGATTCTACTTCAGGGAAGCTAAATGGAGTTCATTACAGGCATGAGAGTTAGAGAAGGCTAAAAGGTGAGAATATGGGAAACAGGATGAAATAAGAGTCTAACAAGTGTAGATTTCACTTCCTTAGTGTAACAAGAAGGACAGCTTTTAACTACCAACTACTCTTAAAATTATGGATAATAGTGTTTTAAAGGAAATATGTTATGGGAATATGATCATTGATTGCTCTATTTTCTTACAAGTGGATCCTTGCATATACATACATATTAAATCATGTGTGTACTTGGGGAAATTAATATTCCAGTGTATTTTAATTTGTCATTTAAAATAAGTTTATGTTGTGCTAATGTTGGTAATCATTATTGTAGCAATTTAAATATCGTGTGCTTTGCATTTTCCTTGAAAAAGAAGAGTAAATCTTATTTAATTTGGGAGAATGACTCACATTGCGCAATAGATGCTACCCCTGTATGTAGACTGAAAATCTCAAGAATTTTAAGATATTTGTCACTATTGCTGAATCTTTGAATGGCTATAGCAGTACTTTGTGGAAGGATTTCCCATCAGGAAATGTCTCACAAGAACCAGACTGGTTTTATCAGGCTCTGCCTGGTTATAGTTCTACCTGCACTGCCTACCAGAGTGGATCAGGCTGCATGTCTCTGAATAGGCCCTGACACTTGAGAGGAGATCTTTGGGACCTAAGGTTCTGGATGTGGCAGCCTTGGTCTCATTGGCTTCCGAAGGCATTTTCTGGACATAACAATGCTGAGCACCAAGATTGTATCCACTAAATGTTGCAGACGTGCACTAGAGGAGTCTCTCATAATGTGGTCTATTTACTCACAAAACTGACAATACACTGATGCCCTCCCATATCTACTATTTTGTTCTCCTGTAGATCATCCCCAATGCTCTGATTTTCTCTTGGGTCTGGTTAGTGGTACTGGGGAATTCCTTGCTTGGTGAGATGTCTTGAAATTCCATTGTAAACACACTGCTTTCTGTTGCAGTTGACAAGGTTCTGCACTGCCAATACCCGAGCCCAGAAGGCAATCTGACCTTTGTAATCTGCTACTAGCCAGCTGAAACCTGCTGGTAGTGCCTGACACCAGGTATTGTAGATCTAGAGTAGATAGATGAATAATTAAAAACTATGTATAAATGGATCAGACACCAAGAGAAGTTGGTCAGCATGGAAGCAGCTCACAAGTAGGGCTCATTGGTGAGAGGAAACAAGATGGGAAGGTGGGACTGGAAGACAGCATGCACACTTTCAAAATAACTTGTGAGATTATAACAGTGGGACAGGGAAAACAGAACCTAACATGTTATGCAAAGCAGCAAATCCAGTCCTGAATGGATTTGGGCATGATGCAATGGGCATTACACTTAATAAGAAACCATCAGATCCTTCAGAGAATGCATATCTGTGCAAATACCTTTGGTAGTGGGGAACAGGGGGAAACAGATCAAGTATCAAAAGTATAACTGATGGTGTCCAGGCAGACTAAAGGGGGAGTATGAAATGAGACACTTGATACTGGAGACTAGGTCTCTGGCATGGTGTTCTGCAAAAGGCTCAAGGGAGAACAGGAATTGCCGGGAAGAAGATGGACACCTGAGAAAAGTAATTTTTTTTTCTTACTCCCCTAAGTAACAACATGAATGGTGTCTATGTAGAATAGATTTTCCAGAAAGTCAGACCAGATATGATATGCAGACCATTTCTTTTAACATTTTTTTTTCATGAAACCATAGATTCCAAGGCCAGAAGGGACCATTGTGATCATCTAGTCTGAATTCCTGTCTAACACAGGCCATAAGTTCCCCAAGATAATTCCTAGAGTATGTATTTTATAAAAGCATCCAATCTTGATTTGAAAACTATCAGTGATGAAGAATCCACCATGAACCTTGGTAAATTCTTCCAATGGTTAGTTACCCTCCTGTCAAAAATGTACACCTTTTTTCCAGCCTGAATTTATCTAGTTTCAACTTCCAGCCACGGGATCATTTTATACCTTTCTCTGATAGATTGAAGAGCCCATTATCAAATATTTGTTCCCCATGTAGGTATCATAGAATCATAGAATATCAGGGTTGGAAGGGACCTCAGGAGGTCATCTAGTCCAACCCCCTGCTCAAAGAAGGACCAATTCCCAACTAAATCATCCCAGTCAGGGCTTTGTCAAGCCTGACCTTAAAAACCTCTAAGGAAGGAGATTCCACCACCTCCCTAGATAAGCCATTCCAGTGCTTACGTATATATGTAATCAAGTCACCCCTTAAGCCGTCTCTTTGCTGAGCTAAACAGACTGAGCCCTTTCAGTTTATCACTATAAGGCATGTTTTCTAATCCTTTAGATCATTCTCGGGGCTCTTCTCTGAACCCTCTCCAATTTAACAATATCCTTCTTGAATAGTGGGCACCAGAACTGGACACAGTATTCCAGCAGCGGCCATACAAGCACCAAATACAGAGGTAAAATAACATCCCTACTTCTACTTGAGATTCCATTTATGCATCCCAGGATCTGATTAGCTCTTTTGATCACATCATAACATAGGGTGCTCATGTTCAGCAGACTATCCATCACAACCCCCAAATCTTTTTCAGAGTCACTGCTTCCCAGGATACAGTCCCCCATTCTATATGTATGGCTTAAATTTTTTGTTCCTAGATGTATACATTTACATTTAACTATATTGAAATGCATATTGGTTGCTTGCGCCCAGTTTACCAAGTGAACCAGATTGCTCAGAATCAGTGACCTGTTTTCTTCATTATTGATCACTCTCCTTATTTTTGTGTCACCTGCAAACTTTATCAGTGGTGATGTTATGTTTTCTTCCAGGTCACTGATAAAAATGTTAAATAGTGTAGGGCCAAGAACAAATTCCTATAGGATACAACTGGAAACACACTCACTTAATGATAATTCCCCATTTACACTTAGCTATTGAGACCTATGTGTTAGCCAGTTTTTAATTCATTTAATATATGCCATGTTAATTTTATATCATTCTAGTTTTTTTCAAATTAAAACGTTGCATGGTACCAGGTCAAATGCATTACAGACTTCTAGGTATATTATGTCAACACTATTACTTTTATCAACCAAACTTTGTAATCTCATCATAAAAAAGGATATCAAGTTAGTTTGACAAGTTCTATTTTCCATAAACATACGTTGATTTGCATTAATTACATTACTCTCCTTTAATTTTTTTTTTATCAAGACCTGCTCCATTATCTTGCCTACAATCCATGTCAGGCTCACAGGCCTATAATTACTGAGATCATCTTTTTAACCCTTTTTAAAATTTTGCCCATTAAGTTGCTTCCAATCTTCTGGAATTTCCCAAGTGCTCCAAGATGTATTGAAAATCAACATTAATCATCCAGCAAGCTCCTCAGCCAGCTCTTTTAAAACTCTCGGATGAAAGTTATCTTGGCCTGCTTATTTAAAAATGTCTGACTTTAATGGCTTCTGTTTAACATCCCAGAGATACTAGTGGAATGGGAAGTGTTATCCTTACCTTACAAGGAGACTATAGAATCTGTTTCCCCCCGCCCCAAATACAGAACAGAAATATTTATTGAACACTTCTGCCTTTTCTCCATTATTATTGATAATTCTACCATTTCCATCTAGTAATGGACCAATAGCATAGTTAGGATTCTTTTTGTTCCTAAAATATTTTAAAAACTCCTCCCTATTGTCCTTAACTCTGCTGACCACAGATTTCTCTTTGTGTCCTTTTGCTTCCCTTATCAATTTTCTGCAATTCCTAATTTCTGTCATTTGAGTCTTAATTTTTTGAGGTAAAAATCTTTATGATATTTACATTAAGAGAAAATGAGAGGCCAGTGGGGAGAAAACCTGTTTGCATAGCAAAGCTAAGAATAAAGCCAGAGGAGTCAAATGCTAAACAAAATTAATGCGACTATTAATCTGGAATAAAACAAGAAAAATCAAATGGTAAACAAAGTTAATGTGGCTATTAATCTAGATTTAATAGCTGCCAGGGGAAGTGAACTGCATGGGAAGAGCCCTGCACCTGAGAAAACACTGTCACGGGTCATGGAATGGAGACTTTGGAACCTAGTGACAGCTGCCAACTGACCCTAACTGTAGTGATGGGCATCCTTAGTACTAAAATCAACCTCAAAATAGGTGCTCTTGGTGGTAGACTCAGAGAGGACAAGGACTTAATGGGCCTGTAGTGGTCTCTCATTTTCAAGTGAGGAGGAAGACAACTCCACCTCACTACTGCAGGCAACAATAGATGGACCCACTGGCTGGGACAGAGCAACAAGCAGTCTATAGCCCACAGCCTCCTGTGTGGAGCAGACAGCAATTAACAGGTACAGGCCTTCTAACTAGGGGAAGTGTCAACCCAGGTGTGGCGTTAGCAGCTGGGGGGTCAGTGGCAGAAGGTCTTGGGGGACCTGGCCCCTCCGGGTCCCAGCCTAAGGCCCTGTTAGTGGCGGGTGGTCCTGCCACTGTATCGGCAGGAAAATGCAAACACGCTGCCTCGCTTCCTGGCAGCACAACCGGACCAAAGTCTGGTTCCCCTGGGCTACTTCCTACCCTACTCAGCCTGTGTGGCTCCTGTGATAAATGAAGGGGGAGTGGGAGTAGCTCCCTTTTATAGACACCCAGCCAGCCAGTAGCTATAAAATCCCTCTTAGTAGCTGTTCTCTAATTGGTCTACCTGTAAAGGGTTAAAAAATCTCACTACTGCATAGGTAAAAGGAAGTGAGTGGGCACCTGGCCAAAAGAGCCAATGGGAAGGCTAGAACTTTTTAAAATTGGAACAAGACTCCCCTTTTGTCTGTTCTGTTGTTGTTCTCGGGGAGAGGCAGACAGGGAGTAGTTATGCTGTGAAAAGCTTGGGCCAAGTATGAAAAATCATAAGTATCATACCTAGAAACTACTCATTTGAAACCCCAGATATGTAAGTAGATCAGGAAATGTCTAGGAAGACGCAATTAGGTTTATCACTTTTTATTTCTTTATGGCTTGTGGACTCCTCTGTGTTAACCCCAGGTGCTTTCGTTTTGCTTTAAGCTGAACCTCAAGAGAGCTATTCTTATAGTTTTTTTTTTAAATCTAGCAAAATCTTAAGTCCCAGATGTATTTTCTTCTTTTTTCAATAAAATTTACCTTTTTTAAGAACAGAATTGGAATTTTCTATCTTAAGAGGTTTGTGCACAAGTTGTTTAATTAGCTGGTGGCAACAGCTGATTTCCTTTGTTTTTCTTCTCAGCTCTTTCTTGGGGGGGAGGGGGCGGGTGGAAGGTGAAAGGGCTTGAGGGTACCCCACAGGAAGGAATTTCCAAGTGCACCTTCCTGAGTTCTCAAAGGGGTTTTGCACTTGGCTGGTGGCAGCATCTACCAAGCCAAGGTCAGAGAAAAGCTGTAACCTTGGAAGTTTAGTACAAGCCTGGAGTGGCAAGTATTAATTTTTAGAGTCCTTGCGGGCCCCCACCTTCTGCACTCGAAGTGCCAGAGTGGGGAATCAGTGTTGACAGCTCCATTGGCACTGGGCTCCATCTCGCTGCTTCGCAGTCAGGCAGCATACTCTCTGGCAACTCCTCGGAGTCCTCTGCCTCTTAGGTCAGTAGGTTACTCAGTTGCTGATCCAGGATCCTGCAGAGGACGTGGCTCTCTAGAACAGTGGTTTTCAAACTGTGGGTGGCCACAAAGTATTGGGTCGCAGAATGTATGGCATTGGGTCACGGCGACTGTAGTCAGCACCGCCGACCGGGCCGTTAAAAGTCCTGTCAGCGGTGCTGCCCGGCTAAGGCAAGCTAGTCCCTACCTGTTCTGACACCGCGCTGCACCCCGGAAGTGGCCAGCAGCAGCTCCTGATCCTAGGCGGGGGGGCCTCGGGGCTCCATGCACTCCCCCGAGCACTGGCTCTGCACTCAGCCAATGGGAGCTGCGGGGTGGGAGTGGTGCCTGCGGGCAAAAGCCGCATGGAGCTGCTTGTGCGCTTCTGCCTAGGAGCTGGATCTGCTGCTGTCCGCTTCTGGGGTGCAGCGCGGTGCCAGGAGAGGCAGGAAGCCTGAATTAGCACCCCTGCTGTGCTGCTGACCGGGAGCTGCCCGAGGTAAGCCCATGCCCCAACCCTGCACCAGCCCTGAGCCCCCCCAAACCCAGAGTCCCTTCCTGCACCCCACACCCCTCATCCCTGGCCCCACCCCAGAGCCTGCACCAACAGCCCAGAGCCCTGACCCCTCCTGTGCTCCAACTCCTGCCCCAGCCCACAGCCCCCTCCTGCACCCCAAAACCCTTATACCTGGCCCCACCCCACAGCCCTCACCCCTGCACCCCAACCCTCTGCCCCAGCCCTGAGCCCCTCCCACACCCCAAACCCCTCTGCCCCAGCTCCATTGGGTCGCGGGCATCAACAATTTTCTTCAACTGGGTTGCCAGAAAAGAAGTTTGAAAACTACTGACCTAGAAGAGATGTCCACCTCCTTGTCTGTTCCAGTCCCAACTGAGCTACAGGGCCCTCCTTTGATACTTCCTGTCCCACCTTGGTACTTCCAGTGAGGAAGGCTCTGCCCACCATGGGGAAGGTAGCATTCCTTCACTATCGAGTCCGGAGGGAGGCCACTCTGACTCAATACAGGGCCACAGAGATAACTTTGGGTAAACCAGTTTACAATAAAATTACTTCCCTAACACAACCTCAAACCTTTGCCCACTCCTAGAATTAAGTTTGAATCAAACCTTCCTGAGAACACTTGACTCTGGCAACCACTCTACAGCAAGAGATAGGAGGAATGTCTCCAAACAATGCTATTTGTGATTCAAAGTACCTAAACATTCAGGTGAATATTTGGCTTGTAGTAGCATAATAATGACCATGCCAATGAATGAGTAGATCTCTATTTTGGCATTATCTGTATTTTTGCTACTTTAAGAGTGACTTCTTGACAATTTCATACTTCACATTTGTCCTGTTACCTGTTCCCAGATCTTGAAGAAAAATCAAGAACCTAAATTATTGTTTTGCTTAGATAGCAATTATAATAATAGATTAAATGCCAGTGTGTGTGTGTGTGTATATATATATAGAGAGAGAGAGAGACACCTATCTCATAGAGCTGGAAGGGACTCTGAAAGGTCATCAAGTCCAGCCCCCTGCCTTCACTAGCAGGACCAAGCACTGATTTTGCCCCAGATCCCCCTTAAGGATTGAACTCACAACCCTGGATTTAGCAGGCTAATGCTCAAACCACTGAGCTATCCCTCTCCCTTGAATTAATAGCATGATATTACTGAGGCTCAAATAGCAGTCTTAGTACATAAGCAAAGACGTCTGAATAAAAACAGAGAAAGGGCAAAATATTTTAAATATATCATTACTACAGATAAATGTTTGAATAAAGTGGAATTCAATGTTAAAAAGCCAGTGAAAATTATTAAACATCTGCGTTTTGTTATGTACAGCAACTGCTCTCATAATGCATTAGCTTCAAAGCCTATGTTCAAGTCAAAATCTACAGCTTTTAGTCCAGGGCACAGCTTTCAATCATCTTTCTTTTTTTTTTTTAAGAACATCTAAATGATAACATGTTTCAAGCAGCTCCTTCTGTGGAGTTGAACAAAACTAAAGATCAAAGTTAGTGCAATCTTGTTCAAAGGTGAAGAGGTGAAATCTTATGCATTCTGGAGGATCAGAGAAAATGGAAATGTACAGTGCTTCTTATGTGACACCTGAAGCCCACTTTCATTTAGGCACCTCATTTTCATTTAAATTCAGCCCGTTTCTCATCTTACAGTAACCATAAGAAATAGCACAGGACCTTTTTGCAAACAAAACAAAACCAAAAAAAAAAAAAAAAAATTCAAAACACACCAGTAAAGGTGAAAATCATCAGGGTTTTTTTTAGAATGACTGAGTTCTCCACATTAAGTTCTATATTCCTCCGTAAGCAGTAACATATATGTAATCGAGGAAGATGCAATCATTATTCGGTTTTTCAAGTTTCATAATGCTTTTGGTAAAGTAGGGTTTTTTGTTAAACCACCACATTTCAAAGGTTGGGGTGAGTGGGGGCATCTGAAAACGGCATTTCTTTCCTCCATAAAATCTTCGTGTGAGTGATGTGCCCTGGCATAATGTATCACAATGAAATGCAGCTGCCTAAAAGGAACTTCAAATGATGTCCTTTTTCCAGAAAAAAAAAAATGATAAGAAAATAGGCACCTTTTCAGCAAAAAAAGCTTTTAAAGCTTTAAAAGCACTGCAACCTGCAAAAAGGGTTTCAGGTAGAGGCTTCTTTACTCAATTTTGTATAAGTACCTGGAAACTACATGGGGGGAAAGAAAGTAGAAATGGGAGATTGTGCTTATACACTGAGAGAACTCGAGTACCCCAACGTAACACAGGATACCCAATGTGAATGACCTGTGATGTGATGTCACTTCTATATGTATTACCTCTGGATGACATAATTAATGGAAATCATGCTACAGCACCAACAGTGCTGATCTGTGAATGTTTTAACACTGGGGTCATGTATATGCCTGCATCTGAATCTGAGTCTAAATTTCATTGCTGGCCCCTTGTCCACATGTGAACCCAACCCTGAAGTGTGCCTTAAGCCTTGCTTGCTGTTTGGAGCAGCTTCTTCTCTCTCAACCAAGAGGTATGGGTCCTGTGTTCTGTATCTTGGCAACCTAGTCAGCCTGCTGCCCTTTCAGAAAATGGTTACAATCAAATAATATACTAGGAGTGTAGTCCAATACATAAGGAATAAAATATCTAACGATCACAATGCCCAAAGTAACAATACAGCAACAAGGGGGACTTTATTAGGTATGGAGATAAGGATACGGAATAAGGAAAGAATAAGAGTAACTAGAATAATAAAATAACAACAATACCTTAAACCCTCCCCCTTCCAACATTTACCACCCTAGGTAAATTTATGCACCTGCCTAGGCAGATAGAGAGTTGAGAATCAATTCTGTACTGAGTGTTGCAGTGCTATAATTTGTGGCTGGCTTAAAACTCACAAGCAAAATAATGAGACATGGGATTTCTTAGGAGGTCTTCACCTGAAAAGAGCAGTATCATCCTGAGGTTCCCTGGTCTGGAGTCAAATTCAAAATTAGGATGGCTCTTGGTAGACTTACCTGGAATCAGTCCTCAGACTCCTGGGCTGCCGTTCTCTGCTGGGCTAATACCCTTCAACAACCCAGTAACTGTCAACAGAATTCAAAGTTTCTTTTTGGGTCGGTATGGAAAGTTTAATGGGGACCTCCCAGGCTGTGATGCTTCTCTCTCTCTGCTCCATTCCAACACAACAACAGCTAAAACCAAAAGTAAAACAAAACCTTTTTGTCTCTGAATTCTGGGTTATGATTGGTTCTGGAAGTAGCTTACAACCTGTTCTATCGCCACCCAGGACTCTAGACAAGCTGAGAAACAGAGTCCCGAGCCTCTCTAGTCATTGCTGTTATAGTCCAGTCCGAGTCCCATAGAGTCTTAGAATAATATACACCTCTACCCCGATATAACGCTGTCCTCGGGAGCCAAAAAATCTTACCGCATTATAGGTGAAACCACGTTATATCGAACTTACTTTGATCCGCCGGAGTGCGCAACCCCGCCTCCCCGGAGCACTGCTTTACCGCGTTATATCCAAATTCGTGTTATATCGGGTCACGTTATATCAGGGTAGAGGTGTATATCCAGAGTGGATTAAATCTACACCTTGGTCTCAACATTCATCTCTACTTGTGAGTCCTGTAGGGCCCTATAGAGCTTGTTCACACTACCTACTTCCAAAAAGCCAATACCTCAAAAGACGAAGAACTTCATACTCCCTTCCATATCCACTTGCCCTCCGGATTTTCTTTGCACCTACTAACCCTACAAGAGAAGAGAGACATATTAATATGTGTGGCTACTGCTTTTTTTCTGCATACTGTGGAACCCTCCTTGGTGAGGAATTCATAGAATCATAGGACTGGAAGGGACCTCGAGAGGTCATCTAGTCCAGTCCCCTGCACTCAAGGCAGGACTAAGTATCTAGACCATCCCTGACAGGTGTTTGTCTAACCTGCTTTTAATAATCCCCAATGATGGAGATTCCACAACCTCCCTAGGCAATTTATTCCAGTGCTTAACCACTCTGACAGTTGAGAAGTTTTTCCTAATCTAACCTAAACTGCCCTTGCTGCAATTTAAGCCCATTGCTTCTTGTCCTATCCTCAGAGGTTAAGAACTATTTTTCTCCATCTTCCTTGTAACAACCTTTTATGTACTTGAATTCTGGAGATATCTGCGGCAGAGGAGCCCTTGAAGTAAAGCACATACGTGTGCCATGCTTTGTAGGCTAGGCAGAAGTTGGTGGGGTTCAGCAGCACATGTAAACAATGGTCACCCACCCGTCTGCAAATCATAGGGAATCGGTTGGTTAAGGATTAAAACTCCCAAGTCACAGAGTGTTTGTGTAATGGGAATTAGGGCTGTAAATTAGTAGTGGACAGATGCAACCATCTCTAGCATAAACCATGCTTGACAATATATAGGATACTGCTGGACCCTTCATTGTATTGCTACATTATACCTAGGCTTGGAAGGATTCCATTTTTTAATAAATAATTGTTGAAAAATTTCAATTTCACCATACACACACAAACCAAAGAAAACAATTTCCATTGATATCAATCAAAATTTACAGATCGGCAAAGAAAGAAAAATGCTACATGAGAACTTAGAGTTTGATTTAAGGCTATTTACTCTGTATATTTTGACTCGTGATGTTGACAATTTGTGTTTAAATGGTTATAAAGTTTAACTTTTTGAATCTCAGTGTCTATCATTAAATAATAATTACACGATTCCCTCCATAATTTCCCACAAGTGTGAAAATTGAAATACATTTAAAAAAAAAGTTTAATAATGATCATGGATATTATCTGTCAAAATTATAAAAAATAAAAATCAAATTCGCAAGCCTAATTCTACCAGGTGATACACTCTGTTGTCCCAAAACTTTGAATACATTTGCTGGAGTGTCAATTAATTAAGAAAAATCATAAACCTGCTCTTGGATACATAGGCATGCATCACTGCTTGCCTTCTAAAGTAAG
Organism: Chrysemys picta bellii; assembly: GCF_011386835.1. NCBI lineage: Eukaryota > Metazoa > Chordata > Testudines > Emydidae > Chrysemys > Chrysemys picta. The sequence goes on along the minus strand of NC_088798.1, from coordinate 35,904,323 downwards.
CCATAGTGCATAAAAGCAGCAGCACACTGACCAGGATAGCCAGGTGAATGAAGAAAAACATAGAGATGGATTTAAGCAGCAGGCTACAACTTTATTAACTGAACACTGGGGAGGAGCTTTATACTAGAACGGGGCAAAAAAAATTGGCTAAAACTTTTTTTTTACTTAAATATTTTGCGAATTGGTGTCAATTGTGGCAAACTCTGTTGAAATGAAAAAAGAAAAAAATTCCAGAAGTGTCTAAACAGATCAACATTATCAAAATGAAGTGTTCGATTTTTTTGAGTTTCACAAGAGGATACAGGCACCATCTACAAAACCAAAGAGGAGGTGGCGGTGGCAGCAGCTGCCTTTTTATAGCCCAGTAGTTAGGGCACTTGCCTGGGATGTCAGAGACCTAAGTTAAAACCCTGGCTCTGGGGCAAAGATTGGAGCATGCATGTCCCCCTCCCAGGTGAATGCCCTAATCATTTCACTACAGAATCACTCTCTCTCTCTCTCACCTACTGACTTATTAAAAAGGGTTAAAAATGTCCAACACAAAACATTTAGTTTTGGGTTGAACTAAATGTTTGTTTGACCTGAAACTACATTTTAAAACCTTCTTCGATTAGTTGAAACTTCTGAAAAATTTTAGTTAGACCTGGACTGAATGTTTTCAGAGCTTCCAGTGACTGGAACAATCAGCTATTCACACAGCTGTATGCCCTGCCTCCACTGCCTGTCACATACCAGACATGTAAGTGGGTCCAGTGCAGGGGTTCCAGGGCTCACACCATATAACCCATAACTCAAGGAAGTCTCTCCTCAGCCTACCCCTACGATTCAGCTCACTGAATCCTCCCACCCTCCCGAGGATAGAGGGTATCAGAGAACAACATCGGTCTGTTAAGACTTCACCTTTCCCCTTCTCCCATAGGCTCCAGGTCCACCAGTGAAATCTCAAGTCTCTTTTACCACTGAGCATGGGTAGTGTGTGAATGCACCAATGGGGGAGGCTAGCCCCGGGCTCTTTCCCCTCTGCCCAAGGCCCCACCCTCCCAGAGCCCAGAGCGCACACACCCACACCCCATGACCGATGGTCCACCCCCACCCCCAGGAGCACCACGCTGGCAGTGCAGCCAGAGTCCCCCAGCTCTGGAGCACTGGACAGGCATTGCACCCAACTCCAGATGGGCAGATGGACATGCGGCATGGCGTTGGCCCAGCTCCAGTGTCTCCAGCCCTGGGCCTTGTGAGCACCAGCAGCAGCACTAGCAACCCAAGTCTCTCCACCATAGAAGAGCAGGAAGGGAACTGGAAGCAGGCAGGAGGGAGCCTGGGGGCAAAGGGTGGGTGGGGCGACACCAGGCTGTTTGGGGAGGCCTATGCTACCTGCTGCCCATGCCTCAAAGACCTGGCCTTTGAGGCCTTAAACTGGACACCAGCCACACTTTGCAATTAATTAAAAAACCACATTCTTACAAGTTACTAATATTAATATCTAAACCCTACTGCTATTTCACCAACTGTGCATCCATGATTCTGCAAGGAAGGCAAAAAATCCCACCGGGTGTCTGTCAATTTGGCTCCAATAGGAAAAATTCCTTCTTGACTCCAAAACAGGTGATCAGTCAGACGTGTAGCATCTTAAAAACTCAGCTTTTATATTACAACTACTGGGAGAAAGGGGGGAGCAGATAAAGGGAGAAAAAGCCTGGGTAGGGTTCTAAATTAATGAGGGGAGGACAGTGAAGGGCCAATATGCTCCCATCTCCTTCTGGAGAAGGAGGGGCCCATGTCTGTGTTTCCAGGCATACAACTCTCCCCCTCCCTCTGTAGCTGTCCACACTGTAGGTCTGATCAAGTTTTCCACCTGGTAAGATAGGTGGGTGGCGGTAGCTGATTTTAAATGACACACATCCATGCAGGTTCACATATATGAGCACAAGTTTAAACAATAGAAATGCAGCCCTTGTTGCCACCTGTTCACCAGCGTTTGAGATCACCTTTTAATTTTCTTTGGGGTTAAATATAAAGAGACATCAAAGAACTGATCTAATGCCCTGTGTTTGTTGCTGATCTCCTGGGGTTACGCTCAATGCGAGGTTCCTCTGGAGAATGCTGCATGAGAGCTAAAGCTTTATATGGAGGATCTCAAATAGGAATTTAATGTGGATTTTAAAAGAAGCGATACGCTTAATAGATGAACATTTTGCAATATTTAAGGAGCAACCTTTATGTGAACTATGAGAGACTAATTTGCAAATATGGACTGGCCAAATCCTGCATTTCCATGATCAATTTGGTAGGCATATAAATGGCCATATTATCTGCTTAAAGGATGGATTAAAATGTCCAAATATTGAAATTTCAACTTTCCTTTAAGGTACCTTTGCCTGAAAATTGGGCTAAATTATCCATCTTGGAAAACAGAGCTCCTGGTGACAGCTTTGTTTAGCTGAACATTTCAGTAGTGTTTAGCAGTCCCAGTTCAACTTCTACACACCTCTAGAAAGCAGAATCATATGAAAATAACTCACTGATGTTGTAATAGCTATAGCAGCAGCTAATATTCATATTAGGCCATAACCAACAGTACTTTTTTTTTTTTGAGACCCTGCCTCAATTAGCCAGCATGTCCCTCACAATTTTCTACATCCTAAGTGACTGCTCCATTTTGGGGCAATGGAATGTTGAAACCCATAGGCAGGGCACAGGCTGCCTCTTAACAAAGGGTACAGTCAGTCACTATACTCCGGCATACATGACAGAGACAAAATCTCATAAGATGGAATAGTAGGTCAGAGGTAGCATATTGTTATTGTTTCGTTCTGTATTTGTATTTTTTATGGACTATAAACCCTGATGATCCAATAAAGGGCTGTGACCATGAACTCCAATTGGCTTGCATAGTGCTATTTCATGGAGGGGCGAGTCCAACAGTAATGAATTCATTCAACGTAACGATTTTGGTTTCACAGCACTGCTCTGTTTCCTGGGTACCTGCAGAAGATAAGCGAGTGTGTCACTGTCATAAATTCAGACACATATACAACATTAAAATATCTTATGGCGTGCTAAGACTCTGTGAAATGTCAGAATAATAGATATGGTGACCGTATTTGCTATTTGCCAAAAATACTAATTAACTAGTAAAAGTTAATAAAAATATACATTCCTAAAAATTATGCAACAGCCAAAATATCATTTTTGTCTTATTCATGGTTGTATGAATACAAAATGCCATTGAGTCTTCATCTTTAATACCTAAGGGATTTATAAGCATATTGCCACAATAAAACTTGGTTCATCTGTACAGTACACAGCCCAGATATGCATATTTAATTACTTTGAAAGTAATTTACTTGTATAGATGGTGGTATTAGAGGGTCTTATTTCAATTTAAGTTACTTCTGTTTGAAAAACAACATTATTTTGGTATGATTCTCCAGTAAAGAATTTGTTTTATAACAGATGAATAATACTTGACAATTATAATTAACATACATGATTAATTGGATACATTCACAATAAATATTTTGTTTGAAAGTGTACATAGTAGAGGAGGCAGTTCCCTAGCATTCTAAATTCAAAGTTCTAATTTTTATGAAGTGTTAGGCAATATTTCTTAAGTAGGAAAAAAGGGCCAAATTCATTCGTGGTGTAAATTGATGATATTCCACTTAATTTAACCCTGGGATTTAGAAAAAAAATCTGTTGCAAAATTGTCTGCTCACCTATAAAGGTTAAATGGATAAAGCTAAAGGGCTCAGTTCAAAAACACCCGTTATAATTACAGGATTCTTCCATGGCAAGTAGTTGCACATGTCTTGTACATGTGTGAACTGTGCACAAGATAAAAATAAATTAAGTAAATACTATGCATAGCACAATTATGGGAAGGTAAGGTAGGCATTAACAGCAGAGAAATCAAAACATGTAAGTAAGTAAGATAACACCTGGTTTCACCTAGACCAATTATTGATAGTAAGTTTTCCTCAACAAAGTTACTTCTTCCTGTAGTCCACTGCAAAAAGGGTAATAGGACAGAATGTCCATCAGCCTTGCTTTTCTGCCTGCAATATAGCCTCTCACCATGCTCATTCCATTCAAACAACAACAATATCCAACAGCACATGTGTAAAGGAAAAAAGAAAGCCTTATAGCATATTGTATTAATTATTAAACAGTTACTGGTAAACCATAAATGTTTCTTAAAGAAAGATTGCTTTCTGGTAAAACACTGCAAAAAGTCCATGTTTGCTAGACTTTCTTCAGTAAGTGTCTGTCTTTATTAAAGCGATCTGTGTCTCAGAGGTAGCATATGTACCATGTGCTTCTGTGGTTGCTATGGTAAGCATTCATGTTTTATTGAAGAGTAAATGGCCAAAACCCACACAAAGGGCTCCCAGGTGGCCCTAACATAAGCTACTTTTTTTCCCCTCAAACTATTTTTGTTTTATAATGAATATGCATGTTCAGGGCCAGATTTAGGGGTAGGTGACTCAGGCAATGGGCTGGGCTTCCAGGCTCAAGGTGCTGTTTTTGTTGTTAGAGACAAAAGGGAAAATAGAATGTTTGAAGTAACATGCTTCAGGTATTCCATACGTGGATTCATTTTTCAATAACCTCCTAGAATGTTCTGGACCTGGTAGAATCTTGTGGAACCTTCCAAACTGTATGAGAACTATATTTTCCTCAAACCTCCTAGAATGTTGTCAGCCATGCCCTTCCCGGTATATAAGGGGCGGGGCATCGGCAGTCAGTTAGTGAAATATAAGAATGGACTGAGGTCAAGCGAGAGCCCAGTTGTTATATTGTGAACCTTGTTTTATTGTGAAAGTGTACTTGTGTTTCAAGACTTGAAGAGTGTAAGTAATGACTAATAAAGAACATATTTTATGAGATGCCAGAGATATCTATTGAACCTCTATCTACTCAACAATATAAAAGAAATACCATTCTTTTGACATGCTGTACATGTAATGTTTGATGACTTTCTAAGATTGTGGAACATAGACTTTTGCTCTCCCTAATACTCTGTTTTCTCCTATAGAAAATAAAAGATGCCCCTAAAGAAGCCTTCTGGGGTTTAGTATAGGAAGCGAAAAGCTCAGTTGCAATCTAGTTTGCAGCAAGGGCAAATTTTAAGGGTTAACATTCTAAGGCTGTCACCTACTGTAACACTATTCAACACTGGTCCATCCAGTGTTGGTGCACAGTTCAATTTCTTGATGTTAGTACATTTCAATTATTCTTAAAATTAAAATGTTTCTATAAGCTTAGAGGAAACATTTTTTTATTTGCTTGAATAAATACAGATTTACAAATTCATCATTTTATATGACAGGGACAAATCAGGCATGCAAAACATGAAATGGGCTACAAATCCAATAAAAAATAAGGTATTCAAAAGTTTAACAAATAGAGCATGGGGACAGGGGCGCCCGGAGGAGGGGGGGCAAATGGGGCAATTTGCCCCAGGCCCTGGGCCCCACAAGGGCCCCCAGCCCCACGAGAATGTCTGAGGCTCTCCCGGCCCTGGCCCCGCCTTCCCCCATCCCTGGAGCCTCAGCACACCAGGTCAGGAGCGGCCATGGACAGCGCTGCAGTGGCGTGGCTCTGGCGGGGCCTGAGCTCCTCCCACTGAGTCAGAGCCGCGTGGTAAGGGGGCGGGGCTGCGAGCTCCGGTCCCGCCAGAACCACGCCGCTGCAGCTCTGTCCAGGGGCCAGGGCAGCTCCTGGATGCGGCACGCTGAGGCTCCGAGAGAGGGGAGAGGAGGGGGTAACCCAGGAGCGGCCCTGGACAGCGCTGCTGGGGGGTGGGGGTGGTGAGGGGACGGGGAACGGGGGGTTGGTGGGGTCCCAGGGTGGTGGTTGGGGGGGTGGTGAGGGGACAAGGAGAAGGATGGGTCAGGGATTCTGAGGGGGGCAGTCGGGGGGCAGGAAGTGGGTGGGGGTCAGATGGGGGCAGAGCCAGGCTGTTTGGGGAGGCACAGCTCATTCTTCAGTTTGAGGCTTGCAGACAGTTATTTAACACAATGAGCCAAGCTGTTATCTTTCCCCTTAGGGCTACCATCCCTTTCACTTCTCAAATGCCAAATTATAGTCTACATTTAATTTCAGTGCCATAGGGAGATTCATGTCAGGGGAGGGTAGCTTCATTTAAAATTAGCCAGTGGGGGAGGGATCACATGAGAAGAGCAATATCCTACACCACCTACCTCCTTCCCAACCCTACCAAGGGAGACCCCCCCTCCCCTGCATTCCCCAAGGCTCCAGAGGGATTAATTCAGTGGTCCTCAAACTTTTGTACTGGTGACCCCTTTCACATAGCAAACCTCTGAGTGTGACCCCCCCCTTATAAATTAAAAGCACTTTTTTATATATTTAACACTATTATAAATGCTGGAGGCAAAGCGGGGTTTGAGGTGGAGGCTGACAGCTCGCGACACCAGTTTGTGAGGGACCCTATGGAGCCAGTCTCTAGGAAACAACCTCCATGAATTTATCTAAGTCCATTAATGGCTATTAGCCCAGGATGGGTAAGGAATGGTGTCCCTAGCCTCTGTTTGTCAGAGGGTGGAGATGGATGGCAGGAGAGAGATCACTTGATCATTACCTGTTAGGTTCACTCCCTCTGGGACACTTGGCATTGGCCACTGTTGGCAGACAGGATACTGGGCTGGATCAAGGATGGACCTTTGATCTGACCCAGTATGGCCATTCTTATGTTCTAACCTAAATGAACCCAAAGTTATGGAGACAGATATGAGTCCAGGAAGCCAGCAGAGAATCCGAAACCTGGAAAAATCTCTGACTGGATGGGCTCAGGCGTTTGGTCACAAGCTGAGGTGGTTCAAAAGTTTTGGATTTTTTTAAGCAGAATTTTTTTATTGTTTCTTTAAACAATCAAACACAGCAAGCAGCAAATATTTGGCCACACACTCCTGAAACCCCAAACCATGTTCAGGTTTTGGCAGACTAATTTCAGCGTTTCAATTAAAAAAAAAAAACAACAAATTTTGAAGGAAAGCAGACACTGTCCGTGATTTTTTTTGCCTTTTAAAAACCCCTAGTTTTCGATCCAAAAAAAGTTTTGATGGAAAATATTTGTCCAACCCTTTTAATGAGCTTTAGTGCCTTTTAGCTCTAGCTGATGCTGAGAACCAGTGATACCTTGTAAAGGTGACTTGGAAAGAAGTTTTCTCAAAACTGGGTTTGTGCCGAGATGCGGAAGGTTTTTAAATGTTTATTTTTCCCAGGGCCGTCCGGGAGTGTGGGGGGGAAGCGAGTGGGGCAATTTGCCCCAGGCCCCGCAGGGGCCCCCATGAGAATATAGTATTCTATAGTATTGCAACTTTTTTTATGGAAGAGGCCCCTGAAATTGCTTTGCCCCAGGCCCCCTGAATCCTCTGGGCGGCCCTGCATGGGGGTGCCGGAGACACTCCTCACCTGGGTCAACATTTGATCTAGGGCCGGCCCTGTGCATGTTTTCCTATCTGAAGTAAGGACCCTCCTTTCCTTTAAGGTAAGCGACTTTGCCTTCATTTTGGATTATGATCTACAGATTAAAAAAAGATTATGGGCCTGATTCTGGGAGGTGCAGACCATCTTCAACTCCCATTGAACTCATTGTATTAATTTATGCCTTATGAAGGGTTTAGTGAAACAGATTGCTAACGTCCTCTTGTCTTCCTCCTCCTAATTACAGAAAAAAGTCTCAGTATGATGGGGAAATGACAGGCTTGCTGCAGTTAGCATGCCATTATAAGACTGATATTTTTAATTTCCCCTCATAAAGAAACAAATCCTCCAGCTTTCAAACTTTAGGTTTACCTACAATTCTCACACGCTGTCTGTTCTAAGAACCTTAAACAATTATTTTTGTTAAAAAAGGCCTTCAAAATGGCTCCTTTTAACATTTTTTATAAATTGTCTAAGGTTTCTATGTCTCTCAGACTCCAGCCAAATTACACACCAGGGCAATATTTGAAATGTAGATAGAGTCTGACATTACCCGCTACAAGAGGCAGCTCCTAAGAACAGCAACGGTAAAATATTAAAGGAATAAATATTAATTAAAAATTGCGATGGACTTGAGGGCTTCAAACTAGAGCTGGTGCCACTTGGCAACCGGGCAGGACCAAAGTGCTGCCCCGATATTTCCTGAGTCAATCAGCCAGCCCCCTTTGCAGCTCTATTCCAGGAGCCACTTAGGAGCTCCTGCTGATGGCCACTCTGACAAATCCATCTCTCTGTTCCTACCTCCCCCGGCCCTTCAGTGAGAGCCTGCCCAGGAAAGGTGACTGGGAGGAGAACCCCAGCAACCAAACACCACAGCTGCCTCCACTGACAAGAGCTGCCTCCAGCACTGCACACACCAGCCCCATGTGCCTCCAGAGGCACTGCCCAGAGCCACCAAGACCCTAATCCCAGCTGGTGGCTCCACTGGAAGCAGCAAGGCGGTACATCAATCTGCCCTTGGTAACAGCTATTGAGGAGCAATAGCTGAGCGCTGCAGGGAGGAGCCACTGCCTTCTCCACCCAAATCTCCACGCATGCTTTGGAGTCTGTCGTGGCCACAAAAAATTCTGCTAATGGCCGCATGCGGCCACAATGGCTACAGTTGAGAAATGCTGCTGTAGACATAGATAAACAAGGACTATGAAAGGGGTTTCCAATGACCCTGCCAATAAAAGGCTGAGAACTCCTCCCTCCCTGCCAGTCCCCTGGGCAGAGTGTGGGCAAGGTTATGTGTGGATGTGGCGTATGCAAGAATGTAGGTGACAAAGGGTAGGTGGGTGAGTGAGTGATAAAGAATGGGAGAGTATGTGAGTTGATGGGAGTTTGATGCATGAGCAGTTGGGTGCATTACTGTGTGTGCCCACGTGGAAACCCATGGACGAGTAGGTATGTGGTTGTGAATGTCAGTGAATGCAGGAGTGAAAGTGTAGGGGGTCAATGTAAGCATGGACAAATGGGCGTGCGTAGGTGAATGCAGAGTGTGTGTGTATATACACACACAGGATGGATGTGCAATTGGGTGGGTGCAGTATGGGTGTGTGTTTGAGTGTATGTGGTGTAAAGGTTGGGTGGAATGAGAGTGTGTAGATGAATGTATTGAATAAGCAGGAGTGAATGGAAGGGACTGGTTATATATGGGGATGGGAAATGAGAGTGCAATATAGAAATGTGTGTAAAAGTGGGACGGGGTAGCAGTATAAGTGCAGGATTTCTGTTACTAAGCCACTGTTAACATTAACAACAAAAAATTCACAGAGAAAAAACTTTGCAATGCTGTAGTTTAGGGCAGACAGACATACTGCACATCTTTTTTGAAAAGGCCTTCAAAGATTTTTTCACGTATAAACAAAAAGCTAGATTTTTAAAAGCATGGAAACAAAGTTAAAGGTTCTATTTTATAAGGCACAAACACACCCCAAACTTTGGGGAAATCATCTTAAAAATCAATTTCTCTATCTCTTGCTCTCTCTCATTCATACATACACACAAGCATACAACAGATACACACACTGAAACATACATATATAAAGTCAATCTTAAATATAGAAACCAGAGCAAGCAGCAATGACACTGGAGTATCACTAATATGCCCTCACTAAAACAAGTCACCAGAGCTAACAGCTGCTGAAGATGTTTCTTGAGATACAATGGAATCAAAACCATTTCACCTGCTAATAGCAACAAAATATTTGTGAACAATCTTCAGGCAATTAGCACTTTTAAAACTGTGTGTGGTGTTCAGTTCCCAAAAAATGACTGGAGTGGAAGCATTGTTTTCTCACCAAGTAAACTTTTATTTCAGGAAGGTGAAAAACCAGGGGAAACATGACAAAAAGAATAGATAACGGAGAGCAGTGAGAAGGCAAAAATCCTCTTAATTATGTTGTAGACTCTGCCTTTCTCTCTAGCAGATTCTTCTGCTAACCCACACTGTGTAAAACAACTGACATGCAGAGCATTCTACAGATGACTCAGCAGTGGCACGTATACAGCCGTGCTTTACATCTCAGGCATGCAGAAGGTGTTTGATATTTGTATTCATGAACAAACCAGAGATCAGATGTCTTTTTTTGTAAGGAAGGAGGAGAAATAAGATTAACTGACATTCGGGAGAAAAAACACTTCATCTATGTTAAAATCACGTTAACCACAATTACTGTTCATCCTCATCCTCTGAGTGGTAAATTAAAACGGCACATATATAATCGGTAGATTTTTCTTTATCCGGCTCTCCATAGGTGAGTCATGGAAGACTGGTTGAACTAAATCAGGGTTCTTCTCTCGGTCATAATGACACTAAAACAGTGAAGAACATGTATTCTGAGGATATGATGGATTGTGGATAATATAAGGAAACAGTAGCAATTATTGTCAGGCAAATCAAGGCCAACTTGCTAGTTCCCAGTCTAGTACAGGATTTTTGTTTGACTCAAGAAAAACTCACCTGTACAAAATTTCACTAGGTTGTTGGGGTTTTTTTGTTTTGTTTTGATTTTTTTTGTAAAAGCAAAATTGACAGACTATGTCCAAAGCCTATCATTGAGTCTAATCTGATGCAAGTCATGTGAATGAAAGTCATTACCACTGGATAGCTGTCCAGTGGCTAATCTAAAATCAGTTAGTGGTCTCAGTGTAAAAGCAGACAGGCATCCATCTACTTCACAAAAACCTCAGCCAATCTGGCACTAATTGCCAGCACAGCAGCATCTAGCCACCCAGTTAACAGTCTCAGCAGAGAACAAAGACATTGAATGGACATGGAAGCCAAACCACTCTCACCCACAGAAGTGATCCATCCTCAAAACAGGGCTGAGGAATGTAGTTGTTATGTGGATATATATATAGGGCTTTGGTTTCCAGTCTGTCACTTTTATGGGCACTAAACTGCAGAGAATATAAAAGATATTTAGAACCCCAATGCCTGGCAAAAACCACTTTAGGAATCCTGAGCTTTATAAGTCATCGATGGGACTAGCTGGCTTCCCAATTACATCCTCCCAGCTGACTGAATGCCAGAGGTGGAATTTAATATACTGTAATTCCATTGTTGATGGGAACTAGCAATATGCCTAAAATTTGCTAGTTATGCTTTGGCTGTGGGATTGTTCACTTAGTTCTACATTAATACAGAAGTCCATGCACTTTTAATGGATAAACTTTTTGTTTCTTTAAAGTGAATTTAGTGTGTTATGAAAGGTAATGCCTTCTTGACAGAACTGGAGACTGAAGACCTCCACAACGTGTATATGCAAAACAGGCAGCGGCGGTGAAAACTTCCACAGAGGACCCTCACAATGCACCTTGTACATTGACAAGAAGAGACCAGTTACCAGGGCTGAGAGGGTGGGTCCAGGTCTAGATCTGAGAAGGCAGTTTGGTCTCTGTGGCTCATTCAACTGGTCACCACTGAAGCTACTGTCAGGAAGATGTGCCAATTGTGAAATGTTTTCAGAGGCAGGAACATCAGTCCTGTAGGAACTTGACCATGACTGTCAATTTATGTGAAAAAAAGCACAGAGAATATTCTCATGCTACAAGCAAATATTGTATTAATTTTGGAGTCTGAGGATAGTTTAGCCACTGGGTATCCCAGTGAATGTGGTGTTGCTATGGCAGTATCACCTTTGTTTTAACATCCACCTTGTATGCTTACCAGTAAGATTTTTCATATGCCTATTAAGAGGCATCACTAGGTTTATACTTGCACATACATTGCTGTCTTCCCCAGTGACAGACATTTTACTACAAATAGGGAGTAATATTCTAGGAGCAGAAAGAATATAATCACGCTGCCTTCCATATCTTTTGCTTCCTGACATAGCCTTTCAAGCATGTAATAATTTAACGGGTAAAAGCAAAACTGAAATCTCCTGCTTAAGATAAAAAGGGTTTTGTAATGTTATTTTCTTTTGTAGGCCAAATCTTGTGGGTCCTTATTCAGGAAAACTTCAATTGACTTAAATGGGAGTTTTCCTAATAAAAGGCTGAATAAAGAATTCAGGATTTGGCTCTATAGATTTAAGGCCAGAAGGGACCATTATGGATTAGTCTGACCTCCTGCATAACACAAGCTATACAGTCATTGGCATTGATCTACTACATTAATATTAGAAATATTCTCTCCACATAGGTTTCAGTTGTAGCCGTGTTAGTCTGTATCAGCAAAAAAACGAGGAGTCCTTGTGGCACCTTAGAGACTAACAAATTTATTTGGGCATAAGCTTTAGTGGGCTAGAACCCACTTCATCAGATGTATGAAGTGTAAAATACAGGAGCAGGTATAAATACATGAAAGGATGGGGGTTGCTTTACCAAGTGTGAGGTCAGTCTAATGAGATAAATCAATTAACAGCAGGATACCAAGGGAGGAAAAATAACTTTTGAAGTGGTAAGAAAGTGGCCCATTACAGACAGTTGACAAGAAGGAGTAACAGTAGGGAAAAATTAGTATTGGGGAAATTAAGTTTAGGTTTTGTAACCTAACCTTCTGTTATTTCAGAAGGTTGAAAAAGCTACTGGGGGGAAGCTGTTCTAGACTTGATTTTAACAAATAGGGAGGAACTCACTGAGAATTTGAAAGTAGAAGGCAGCTTGGGTGCAAGTGATCATGAAATCATAGAGTTTGCAATTCTAAGGAAAGGTAGAAGGGAGTACAGCAAAATAGAGACAATGGATTTCAGGAAGGCGGATTTTGGTAAGCTCAGAGAGCTGATAGGTAAGGTCCCATGTGAATCAAGACTAAGGGGAAAAACAACTGAGGATAGTTGGCAGTTTTTCAAAGGGACACTATTAAGGGCCCAAAAGCAAGCTATTCCGCTGGTTAGGAAAGATCGAAAATGTGGCAAAAGACCACCTTGGCTTAACCACGAGATCTTGCATGATCTAAAAAATAAAAAGGAGTCATATAAAAAATGAACAGGAGTACTTGTGGCACCTTAGAGACTAACAAATTTATTAGAGCATAAGCTTTCGTGGACTACAGCCCACTTCTTCGGATGCATATAGAGTGGAATAAATATTGAGGAGATATATATACACACATACAGAGAGCATAAACAGGTGGGAGTTGTCTTACCAACTCTGAGAGGCCAATTAAGTAAGAGAAAAGAAACTTTTGAAGTGATAATCAAGCTAGCCCAGTACAGACAGTTTGATAAGAAGTGTGAGAATACTTACAAGGGGAGACAGATTCAATGTTTGTAATGGCTCAGCCATTCCTAGTCCTTATTCAATCCTGAGTTGATTGTGTCTAGTTTGCATATCAATTCCAGCTCAGCAGTCTCTCGTTGGAGTCTGTTTTTGAAGTTTTTCTGTTGTAAGATAGCCACCCGCAGGTCTGACATTTAATGACCAGACAGGTTAAAGTGTTCTCCCACTGGTTTTTTCCACTCTATATGCATCCGAAGAAGTGGGCTGTAGTCCACGAAAGCTTATGCTCTAATAAATTTGTTAGTCTCTAAGGTGCCACAAGTACTCCTGTTCTTTTTGCGGATACAGACTAACACGGCTGCTACTCTGAAACATATAAAAAATGGAAACTAGGACAGATTACAAAGGATGAATATAGGCAAACAACACAGGAATGCAGGGGCAAGATTAGAAAGGCAAAGGCACAAAATGAGCTCAAACTAGCTACAAGAATAAATGGAAACAAGAAGACTTTTTATCAATACATTAGAAGCAGGAGGAAGACCAAAGACAGGGTAGGCCCACTGCTCAGTGCCGAGGGAGAAACAGTAACAGGAAACTTGGAAATGGCAGAGATGCTTAATGACTTCTTTGTTTCTGTCTTCTCCGAGAAGTCTGAAGGAATCATGGGAGACGGGAGAGATTCCAGAAGACTGGAAAAGGGCAAATATAGTGCCCATCTATAAAAAGGCAAATTAAAACAACCCAGGAAACTACAGACCAGTTAGTTTAACTTCTGTGCCAGGGAAGATAATGGAGCAAGTAATTAAGGAAATCATCTGCAAACACTTGGAAGGTGATAAGGTGACAGGGAATAGCCAGCATGGATTTGTAAAGAACAAATCGTGTCAAACCAATCTGATAGCTTTCTTTGATAGGATAACGAGTCTTGTGGATAAGGGAGAAGCAGTGGATGTGGTATACCTAGATTTTAGTAAGGCATTTGATACTGTCTCGCATGATTTTCTTATCGATAAACTAGGCAAATACAATTTAGATGGGGGTACTATAAGGTGGGTGCATAACTGGTTGGATAACCGTACTCAGAGAGTTGTTATTAATGGTTCCCAATCCTGCTGGAAAGGCATAACAAGTGGGGTTCCACAGGGGTCTGTTTTGGGACCGGCTCTGTTCAATATCTTCATTAATGACTTAGATATTGGCATAGAAAGTACGCTTATTAAGTTTGCAGATGATACCAAACTGGGAGGGATTGCAACTGCTTTGGAGGACAGGGTCATAATTCAAAATGCTCTGGACAAATTGGAGAAATGGTCTGAGGTAAACAGGATGAAGTTTAACAAAGACAAAAGCAAAGTGCTCCACTTAGGAAGGAAAAATCAGTTTCACACATACAGAATGGGAAGAGACTGTCTAGGAAGGAGTACAGCAGAAAGCGATCTAGGGGTTATAGTGGACCACAAGCTAAATATGAGTCAACAGTGTGATGTTGTTGCAAAAAAAGCAAACATGATTCTGGGATGTATTAACAGGTGTGCTGTGAGCAAGACACGAGAAGTTATTCTTCCCCTCTACTCTGCGCTGGTTAGGCCTCAACTGGAGTATTGTGTCCAGTTCTGGGCGACGCATTTCAAGAAAGATGTGGAGAAATTGGAAAGGGTCCAGAGAAGAGCAACAAGAATGATTAAAGGTCTTGAGAACATGACCTATGAAGGAAGGCTGAAAGAATTGGGTTTGTTTAGTTTGGAAAAGAGAAGACTGAGAGGGGACATGATAGCAGTTTTCAGGTATCTAAAAGGATGTCATAAGGAGGAGGGAGAAAACTTGTTCACCTTAGTCTCTAAGGATAGAACAAGAAGCAATGGGCTTAAACTGCAGCAAGAGAGGTTTACGTTGGACATTAGGAAAAAGTTCCTATCTGTCAGGGTGATTAAACACTGGAATAAATTGCCTAAGGAGGTTATGGAATCTCCATCTCTGGAGATATTTAAGAGTAAGTTAGATAAATGTCTATCAGGGATGGTCTAGACAGTATTTGGTCCTGCCATGAGGGCAGGGGACTGGACTCGATGACTTCTCGAGATCCCTTCCAGTCCTAGAATCTATGAATCTATGAATGACCCAACCAATCCCAGTCTTTATTCAGGCCTAATCTGATGGTATCCAGTTTGCAAAATAATTCCAGTTCTGCAGCTTCACATTGGAGTCTGTTTTCGAAGTTTTTTTGTTGAAGAATTGCCACTTTGAGGTCTGTTATTGAGTGACCAGAGAGATTGACGTGTTCTCCTACTGGTTTTTGAATGTTATGATTCCTGATGTAAGATTTGTGTCCATTTATTCTTTTGCGTAGAGACTGTTTGGCCAATGTACGTGGAAGAGGGGCATTGCTGGCACATGATGGAATGTATCACATTGGTAGATGTGCAGGTGAATGAGCCCCAGATGGCATGGCTGCTGTGGTTAGGTCCTATGATGGTGTCCCTTGAATAGATATGTGGACAGAGTTGGCACCAGGGTTTGTAGCAGGGTTGGGTTCCTGGCTTGGTGTTTTTGTTGTGTGGTGTGTACTTGCTGGTGAGTATTTGCCAAACTGGATACCATCAGATTAGGCCTGAATAAAGACTGGGAGTGGCTGGGTCATTACAAAACCTAAACTTAATTTCCCCAATACTAATTTTCTCCCTACTGTTACTCACACCTTTTTGTCAACTGTCTGTAATGGGCCACTCTCTTACCACTTCAAAAGTTATTTTCCCTCCCTTTGTATCTCGCTGTTAATTGATTTATCTCGTTAGACTGACCTCACACTTGGTAAAGCAACCCCCATCCTTTCATGTATTTATACCTGCTCCTGTATTTTACACTTCATACATCTGATGAAGTGGGTTCTAGCCCACAAAAGCTTATGCCCAAATAAATTTGTTTGTCTCTAAGGTGCCACAAGGACTCCTCGTTTTTTTTCTCTCCATATAGGTACTTATAGACAATAGTTTTTGATGACCTGAGTAGTTCTCAAATCATTTGTGTCCAATTTTTCAGCATCCTTTAGATGGGACACAGTATTCCAGCAATGTTCTTACCAATATACACAGGAAATGTCACCCCCCTCTACTCCCATTTTGTTGTGGTCTTTATAAGCACAGGACACTAAGTAGAGTTCGGCAGAAATAATCTTCACTTGTAATCACCCTCATTTTTCACTCAATGACCCACATTTTTGATGAAATGGAAACAAATCATTACAAATGTGAGTTTTTCAATTTGTGCTATTAGAACAAATAATAGTTATAGGACTTAAGGGGTGCTGATTGCAGGGAGAAAAGGAATGAGTGCTAGATAGAGAAAGTGAAGGGGTATGTATTTGTGTTTATGCACATGTACACAAAAGATCTGAAGACTGGAAATACCTTGGTTAAGCATATGAACTTTTGGGTGCTTCTTCAAAACAAATTTTGGATCCTTTTGAGGTCATGACTTATTTAGTAATCAGTAATAGATTACTTCTATGAAAAAAACATTCAATAATATGTAATTGATTTTTTCAGATTTACTTATCTGTCGTTTGTAAACTAGATTACCTTTTAAGAATAACTTTGGGTAGATAGCACTATCCAAGAGTGTATATCCATATATGGACATTCTCACCTGCAGTTAAACAGCCCATTTGATGCATCTCTATTTATATTATTGGTGCTGGAAGGGGAAATTGCATACTATTTTTATACCTGTATACACAGCATCTCTCCCCATCTCTCACACCAATTTTCCTTTTTACAAGAGACACTGTACAATGTCTGGTATTGCACTACCTTCGCCAGCCAGAAAAGGGTCAGTCACACAATACTCTAAAACCTCTCTGTCAACTGAGCAAAATTAAAGGGCAGAAGGCTACAAGTATTACTATTTTGATTACATGAATCAGAACAAAAATCACTTACAAGAGTGAACAGTGCAAACTTTAAAACATGCCAGCTTCACTCTGACCTTAAATGATGTTACAAAGTTATACTGAAGGATATGGTACACAGTACAAATATTTGCTGCAGACCAACTGTTAGTGTGTTTGCAGCTCTGCAACATTCATTTCTAAATGAATTACCTTATGGGGGAAAACCAAAAAGCAGAAAACTAAGAAATAGGGGTCAAATTCCTCCTGTGAGATCTACCTTGTAAAATTATCCAGAATGTAATAATACCATGTTATTGACTTAAGCACAGTTCCCTGTGACATGCTGCAGCTGACCTGTAATTTTTATCCTACATGTTGCCAGCACTATTAAAATGACACTTGTGAATGTAAATTAAGCTCACAAAGGGGACAGATTGTATGATTCTGGTTTCTCTCAGATGCCTGTAGGCTATCACAGATTCCATATGTGAAGTAATTATGTTCACTGAAGGAAAGAATAAATGCTGTCAAATTGTGTACTGAGAGAGAAAGCAGCTATTATATTTCAGTAGTCACTGGAGCATTGCCTCAGACAGTGGTAAGATGTATAAGAAAATTCAAAAAACGAACAGTGTTATATTAAATATCACCTTTAAATGAGTATCTGCTTTTGAATATATATTATACAAAGCTGATATTTAACTAATAAAAGCATTTCAACTCTTTTAGTCATATTCCCTGCACCACATTTAGAGTGTACAGTACGGAATATTTATAAAAGGAATAATGGGTAGAAATACTATCTTTCAGATGTTAATCATTTTCTTAATGCAAGGAGTCCCCTGCATTCCTGATAGAAACCTGAAATACTGCCCCATCATTTTCCTCCTTCTCCACCATCACCACCTTAATGTCCTCTTTCCCTCAAGGAACTGTGCAACAGCCATCATCTTTCCAGCTGTAGGGGACTGATGGAGTTTCTCTTCAGAGCCTGCCATTGCCACTCCTTGATCAACCAAAAGTTTCACTGTAAAGGGATGTGAACCACTGTCCTCCACCTGAAAGCAAAGCGCCAAGTAATCTCAAGCAGGTTACTAGTCCAGGAGAGGAGAGGCTAGAAATCAAACCCTGGCTTTTTTCATAGCACTGTAACACACTTCCAATAGCTCACATGGATGGGCTTTGTGTTTATTTTTTGTTAGTTTGGGACAATGTTTCTACACTGTCACACTTAATTACAGTTTACTCTACTATTAATTAAAATTTGGAAATTGATAAATAAAAATTATTTTCTGTAAAAAAGTAATAAAAATATTCTTTTTTATTAACCTAGGCCTATGTCTCATTATCATAAGGATCAAATTATGTGCTTTCCTAAAACATTCACATGGTCTATAAAGAAGCTTCCGTTGGCACTTGCAAACTTCAGTTTTTAAGAGCATGACAGCTCTGATGCTCTCACGTGGCTTCTAAGGAAGACCAAGATCTAAAACGGCCTTAACATCCAACCACAGAACTATTAAGGAAGAAACTGCTTCAATCATGGAGCCGACAGAACTACTGAAAGGAAAGGAACACTGTGCTCATCTTCATGGCCACTTCACAATCTTACTTTAGTGTGTGTGAGGTAAGCTTAACCTTAGATTAGTGAAATCACCAGTGGCCCTGACTCACAGAGGGGAAAACATTCAGCATGGAAAACAGCATTTTAAAAACCTTTCATTCAAGAAGAGCCAGGGATACCCAGAGAGGAGAAAGGTAAATTCTCAATTTAAGTGCTTGTAGGTTTGGGATTTTCATCCAAATGCCAGGAGAGAAAGTTAAGATTTTCTGAAAAGAGCCTCTCCAGCCATAAGTAAGGAAATATTTAATATTTTGACTTAAGTTTTGAGAGATACTGTTACAACATTTACATAGACCTTGTGAAAAACTTCACAACATTAAGAAAACCAGTAAATTGAATTGTTTTATGTCGTTATTTCCATTTGGCAGAAGAGTAAAATTCAGTTTGTCACTCTGCAGTTTCATGAGTTATATTTTCAATTAAAAGCCAGGTTTTGTTAGTAGCCTGCTAGCTCTAGTCCTGGGCATTGCATTTCTAGGCCTGTCTAGATTATAAAAAAAGGCTAGGGGGAAATTCATTCCAATTTAGCTGCCCTTCCAGCTCCCTAAAGTACCAGACTGTCCCGCTGCTGTCAGAGAATCTGTTATTAACACTACTGTGGGTATGAGGAGCATATGTTTTGGCCATCAGGATTTATTACTGAAAGGACTCAGGAAGCAGGTTGGCTGGAGCAAAGACATGGCACATTTGTTAACTGTCCGAATACTGAACTCAGCTGAGGCCCACATCCTTGTCTGCAGCTTTGAGCCATCTTTGTGCTAACCTAATCCTGGGCTGGAGGTCTACCGGGCCAGTTCCCTTAGGCAGCTCTAAGCTGTCACCTAACAATGGGTCCAAGGGGCCAACATGGCATCAGAGATTGCAGGTATACATGGAAACTGCAGAAATGCCCCCTTTTCCCAGCCATTTCCTCCTTACTAGGAGCCAGGAGGATGATGGGAAAGAAGTCATGACAACGCTTGAGGTTCCTCCTACAGTTGGATAATTCTCCTATGACTGGCTACTCTGACATCAGGGTGTTGTTCAAGTCAGCTAAACTGTAGCCCAGGTTTTGGCATGATTCTGCTCATGCTTCTAGAAACTTCTAGTTTGCAGGGAGCATGCTTAGAGGCTCAACGCAGACATTATTGTTGTTACTGCAATATTAATATTCCATTATGTCTATCTTTACAGCCACCACAAGTGGTAAATTTTCCATTGCCGTGCTAGTGAGAAACATCACAGTTGGACACATCTGCTTAAGTCAGGTTTTAGTTTGTGCAAAATAATTCACACAATTTGCTTAAAATTACATTTTCCCCCGATTTTGACAAAAGAGAAACATTCTGCAGATTTTCTATGTCTCTCCCCCACCCACCCCCCAAAGTTGTCTAAAAAGGATAAGGCAGTTTTCAAAGACAAAACTGGTATTATCTTAAAACTCATCCTGAAAATCTGCATGCAATTTTTTTGTCATTTTTGCAACCAAAAAATTGCATTTGGTAACCACAGAGAAGACATAGGAGACAGTTGAAGTAAATGCAAAATGGATTCTTCTGAGCACACAGAGACTCAGGCTAGGTCTACACTACCCGCCCGAATCGGCGGGTAGAAATCGATCTCTTGGGGATCGAATTATCGCGTCTCGTCGGGACGCGACAATCGATCCCCGAATCAACGCTCTTACTCCACCAGCGGAGGTGGGAGTAAGCTCCGTCGACGGGGAGCCGCGGAGGTCGATTTTGCCGCTGTCCTCACAGCGGGGTAAGTCGGCTCCGATAGGTCGAATTCAGCTACACTATTCGCGTAGCTGAATTTGCGTATCTTAAATCGACCCCCCTCACGTAGTGAAGACCTGCCCTTAGTTCTCCATGCACCCACTTACACATTCAACCACCCCCTCCACATGGAGCCTTGTACACAAGCTCATTCCAGGACACCTTCCTTGCACTTTAGCTAAAAGAGCTCCCAGGCCACTTTGCTTTCTAGCTCCTCTTCCCATTCTGAAGAAAGAACGGCATCCCGGGGTTATTTTGCTTACTGCCTCATTTTGCTCCTTGGCCCCCACCTCTGTTCCTGAGGTAACAGAAGCAGCACATGGGCAACTCCATTCTCTTCCTCCCTCACTTAAAAAACCCAGCAGTAGTGCGGAGCATCTGTTTCCTACTTCCCTCCCCTTAAAGGATCAATGGCTCTCAGGTCTTTCAGCCCTCAGGCTTTTCCCCTTACATCAGGGTGAGGAGTCCACTGCATTGTTCCCTTTCTAAGTCAGCCTACTCTTCTGCACCAAGTTCCTGTAATATTTAAACCCTGCAGATAGGGGTGGAGGACCCAGGATGATTTTTCCACTGCCACACCTAAGGGTAGGGCACAGGAATCTTCACAATTGCATGCTTTCCCCAGACCCGCCCAATTTCAGGCAGAGCTGGAAGCTGTAGCTCTCATCTGGGCTTCCCTCATTCGCCAGGCTCTGAGGATGTAGCAGGTACAGCAAGGAGAGCGCCACTGGAAGAGCATAGTGCAGAGACTGCTAAAAGGTACATGCAGCCACACCACACAGGTGTGCACATTAAAGGAAACCCTACCCTGAAACCAGCCTGCAAATTTTAGACCGGAATAACAGTTGGTCCTCTTTTATTCGATCTATTAGAAATAAAGTTTGTCTTGATAATGAATAGGAAAGAAGCATGTATACCAGGGGTCGGCAAGTTTTGGGAAGGGGTGTGCCAAGTCTTCATTAATTTAAGGTTTTGCATGCCAGTAAAAGGTTTCGCGTGCCAGACCAGCAGCGCGGGCGGCAGACGGAACCCCAGACCGGCCCCTGCCAGCCACGGTCCCGGCCGCCAGCCCCGCTCAGCCCACTGCCAGCCCGGGGTTCCGTCCATCCAGGCCAGCAGCGGGCTGAGTGGGGCCGGCGGCCGGGACCCCGGCTGGCAAGGAGCTGGCAGCCGGAACCCGAGATCAACAGCAGGATGGGCCGCTGCCGGTCTGGGGTTCCATAATCCAGGCCAGCAATGGGCTGAGCGGGGTCGGCGGCCGGGACCCCGGCTGGCAGCAGTGTGCCACTAAAAATCAGCCCGCTTGCCGCCTTTGGCGCTCATGCCACAGGTTGCCGGCCCCTGATGTATACACTCCATTGTGAGCATAGGAACCAACATGATGTTAAGTGAAAAACACTAACAAAGAGCAAAATCTGCCAAACTACCCCTCATCTCTTCTTTAAAGTTTGCCTTGATTTCAGGCAGGCTTCCAAAATAAATCCTGGCTAGCTGCTTTAATTTGCATTCTTTTACTACTACTATTTGTTAACATCTGTGAGTAGGTGGCTCAGTTATTAAGGGCCAAATATACCCAGGCAGCACACAGCTCAAGTACTGGGCTATACAACAGACAGTTTACAGGACTGTGAGGGAGGAACCCTTCCCCAGGCCACAGAGCAGTATCACCCTGTGCTATTATACGTTGTGAGAAAAGGAAAATTTTCCATAGCAGTGAACGCTCCTGCCTGCTCCTCCCATAGTCCCATACTCTCCTACCCCAACCCCCGCTGCAAACATTCAGGGCACCACTGCAAATCTCAGCTCTGTGCCACAACCGGGTGTAAACATCTCTTCCAACCCCCCAAGAATTCATCCCTCCACCATCACGCCCCAACACTGATCCTACTGCAAGGGAAGTCTCTGCAGCTACAGAGAGAGGGGCAATATTTGCTCCTAAATGAATCAGTTCAGTATGTAGAATATTAATATCATTAGGTCATTCATGGATGGGTGGATGGATGGAGGATAGAGAGATTGTATTTAATTGAAAACAAAGGCAAGCTGCTATCATAATTGCACAATACGCTTTATACTATTGTTACTTTTCCTTTTATACAAATGGAATAAGCTGCCAATTTCCTAAGCAGTTCAAAACTATTAAACAATTGTTTGCAAAGTAATTTATGTCATGTGGGAGGCAGAAATGGAATGCAGAAATGAGAGGTTCTTTCCAGTTCACAGCATTGACAGCAACTGTAATATATGACTCTTTTGGATGCACTGTGGCAGAAGCAGAGTGAGGATCATCTAGAGCTGTTCACCAGAGAAATTGTTACACACCAAAAAAGAATCAAAGATCTCAGAATTATGGAGACAGAGAGAGCAGTGTGTGCGTGTAAGTAAAAGACATGCTTTGCTGCCACAGTTTTTATAGGGTTTGGTGGGATAATGTTGCGCAGAGGTAATAAAGTTGGATCTTTAATAACAGTAACTAAAACCAACTTACCACTTTAAATGACCTTTCAATATTCAATATTGTTGTCCCGTTTAGTTTACTAAAACGACATTTACTTCGTGAAAAATATTATGCAACTCTTTAAAATTCCAATAGTCAGAAATATGCTACACTGACATTTAGAATTATCTCAGAACACTTTTATGATAACTTGAATTATTTCCACACGATTAGAATTTAAGATTTTTAAAATGTATTTTGAAACCATTAAAAATAATAGCCAGTGATTGCTTGGGCATTCAGGTTATCTGGTAATGATATTAGGATTTCTCTTGACAGCTGAGTAATTACTTCCTTACTATGCTCAAGGCGAGTTTGAACTATGTGCCCTGTTCAAGATTTAAACCTGCATTGGGTAAGGTAAAGGGGTATTCAGCCTGATAAATGACATATCAAATGGCTTTTTTCCTTTCTTTCTTTTTTTTAAACAATAAGGGAAACATATATGGTACACTGTCTTGATCAGCTCTGAAATAAAAGAATGGGAGCATCAGAATTATTCCATAATATGTGGCAATGTGGGACATAGATACTGCAGCAAAAGCAGGTATGTTAATTCTCCAGTATGTCTCCTTTGAATATGAACTCTGTTACCCTCACCAAATGTTCCACTCTCACCTCCATATTCATTCAGCTTCACAATTTATTTTAAAATAATGCCAAACACAATAGGAAATAAATATTTCCTATAAGGAGCCAAATTCTGTGATGCTTAAAATCAAGCAGAACACAAGGGATCACTCAGTGAAAGTGAAAGGCAAAAATAATTGCTCTCTTTCTCCTTAAAATTCCACACACTCGTATTCAGTGACTTCAGCTTCCACACTGATGTTCTGTCCAACTTGTTAGCAATACACATCCTAGATCAACTATCCCATCCATCTGCTGGGGAGGAAGCAGGGCAGGAGGAGATGCTGAATATGAAAAGAGAATCTGTGAATCTGTGCTTAAGTGGTGGTTGGAGACTCTCTGCTGAGGGGGACGGAGACGCCCATCTGTTGCCCTGACATTTCATCTCGGGAGGTATGCTGCCTGCCAGGGGCCCGTCTCCGAAATGTTACAGAGGCATTGTCGAGGATTATCCAGCCCTTTGACTACTACCCCATGCTACTCATCCATGTGGGCACAAATGATACTGCGCGGTGTGACACTGAGCAGATCAAGAGTGACTACAGGGCCCTGGGAGTACGGGTGAAGGAGTTTGGAGCACAGGTGGTATTCTCTTCGATTCTTCCTGTCAAAGGTAGGGGCCCGGGTAGAGACAGATACATCATGGAGGTGAATGCCTGGCTGAGAAGATGGTGTCATCAGGAGGGCTTTGGCTTCCTCGACCACGGGATGCTATTCGAGGAAGGACTGCTAGGCAGAGATGGCAATCACCTTTCGAGGAGGGGAAAGACCTTATTTGGACACAGACTGGCTAACCTAGTGAGGAGGGCTTTAAACTAGGTTCGAAGGGGACAGGTGAGCAAAGCCCACAGGTAAGTGGGGAACATGGAGACCTGGGAGATGGGTCAGAAACAAGAGGGAGCGTGGGCTATACTGGCAGAGAGAAAGGAGGGTCAGGGCAAAACTGGGAGGCAAGATCACACCAGTATCTTAGATGCCTATATACAAATGCGAGAAGTATGGGAAATAAGCAGGAAGAACTGGAAGTGCTAATAAATAAATACAACTATGACATTGTTGGCATCACTGAAACTTGGTGGGATAATACACATGACTGGAATGTTGGTGTGGATGGGTACAGCTTGCTCAGGAAGGATAGACAGGGGAAAAAGGGAGGAAGTGTTGCCTTATATATTAAAAATGTACACACTTGGACTGAGGTAGAGATGGACATAGCAGATGAAAGTGTTGAGAGTCTCTGCGTTAGGCTAAAAGGGGTAAAAAACAAGGGTGATGTCATGCTAGGAGTCTACTACAGGCCACCTAACCAGGTGGAAGAGGTGAATGAGGGTTTTTTTAAACAACTAACAAAATCATCCAAAGCCCAAGATTTGGTGGTGATGGGGGACTTCAACTATTCAGATATATGTTGGGAAAATAACACAGCGGGGCTCAGACTATCCAATAAGTTATAGGACTGCATTGCAGACAACTTTTTATTTCAGAAGGTTGAAAAAGCTACTAGGGGGGAAGCTGTTCTAGACTTGATTTTAACAAATAGGGAGGAACTCGTTGAGAATTTGAAAGTAGAAGGCAGCTTGGATGAAAGTGATCATGAAATCACAGAGTTTGCAATTCTAAGGAAGGGTAGAAGGGAGTACAGCAAAATAGAGATAATGGATTTCAGGAAGGTGGATTTTGGTAAGCTCAGAGAGATGATAGGTAAGATCCCATGGGAATCAAGACTGAGGGGAAAAACAACTGAGGCGAGTTGGCAGTTTTTTAAAGGGACACTATTAAAGGCCCAAAAGCAAGCTATTCCGCTGGGTAGGAAAGATAGAAAACGTGGCAAAAGACCACCTTGGCTTAACCACAAGATCTTGCAGCATCTAAAAAATAAAAAGGAGTCATATAAAAAATGGAAACTAGGACAGATTACAAAGGATAAATATAAGCAACCAACACAGGAATGCAGGGGCAAGATTAGAAAGGCAAAGGCACAAAATGAGCTCAAACTAGCTACAGGAATAAAGGGAAACAAGAAGACTTTTTATCAATACATTAGAAGCAAGAGGAAGACCAAGGACACGGTAGGCCCACTGCTCAGTGAAGAGGGAGAAACAGTAACAGGAAACTTGGAAATGGCAGAGATGCTTAATGACTTCTTTGTTTCGGTCTTCACCGAGAAGTCTGAAGGAATGCCTAACATAGTGAATGCTAATGGGAAGGGGGTAGAAAAGTTAGATGCCTGCAAGTCACCAGGGCCTGATTACATGCATCCTAGAATACTCAAGGAGCTAATAGAGGAGGTATCTTAGCCTCTAGCTATTATCTTTGGAAAACCATGGGAGACGGGAGAGATTCCAGAAGACTGGAAAAGGGCAAATATAGTGCCCATCTATAAAAAGGGAAATAAAAACAACCCAGGAAACTACAGACCAGTTAGTTTAACTTCTGTGCCAGGGGAGATAATGGAGCAAGTAATTAAGGAAACACTGCAAACACTTGGAAGGTGGTAAGGTGATAGGGAACAGCCAGCATGGATTTGTAAAGAACAAATCGTGTCAAACCTATCTGATAGCTTTCTTTGATAGGATAATGAGTCTTGTGGATAAGGGAGAAGCAGTGGATGTGGTATACCTAGACTTTAGTAAGGCATTTGATACGGTCTCGCATGATATTCTTATCGATAAACTAGGCAAATACAATTTAGATGGGGCTACTATAAGGTGGGTGAATAACTGGCTGGATAACCGTACTCAGAGAGTAATTATTAATGGTTCCCAATCCTGCTGGAAAGGTATAACAAGTGGGGTTCTGCAGGGGTCTGTTTTGGGACCAGCTCTGTTCAGTATCTTCATCAACAACTTAGATATTGGCATAGAAAGTACGCTTATTAAGTTTGCAGATGATACCAAACTGGGAGGGATTGCAACTGCTTTGGAGGACAGGGTCATAATTCAAAATGCTCTGGACAAATTGGAGAAATGGTTTGAGGTAAACAGGATAAAGTTTAACAAAGACAAATGCAAAGTGCTCCACTTAGGAAGGAAAAATCTGTTCCACACATACAGAATGGGAAGAGACTGTCTAGGAAGGAGTATGGCAGAAAGAGATCTACGGGTTATAGTGGACAACAAGCTAAATATGAGTCAACAGTGTGATGCTGTTGCAAAAAAAGCAAACATGATTCTGGGATGTATTAACAGGTGTGCTGTGAGCAAGACACGAGAAGTTATTCTTCTGCTCTACTCTGCGCTGGTTAGGCCTCAACTGGAGTATTGTGTCCAGTTCTGGGCACCGCATTTCAAGAAAGATGTGGAGAAATTGGAGAGGGTCCAGAGAAGAGCAACAAGAATGATTAAAGGTCTTGAAAACATGACCTATGAAGGAAGGCTGAAAGAATTGGGTTTGTTTAGTTTGGAAAAGAGAAGACTGAGAGGGGACATGATAGCAGTTTTCAGGTATCTAAAAGGGTGTCATAAGGAGGAGGGAGAAAACTTGTTCACCTTAGTCTCTAAGGATAGAACAAGAAGCAATGGGCTTAAACTGCAGCAAGAGAGGTTTACGTTGGACATTAGGAAAAAGTTCCTATCTGTCAGGGTGATTAAACACTGGAATAAATTGCCTAAGGAGGTTATGGAATCTCCATCTCTGGAGATATTTAAGAGTAAGTTAGATAAATGTCTATCAGGGATGGTCTAGACAGTATTTGGTCCTGCCATGAGGGCAGGGGACTGGACTCGATGAGCTCTCGAGGTCCCTTCCAGTCCTAGAATCTATGAATCTATGAATCTGTCTTAAGCCAAGACAAAGGGAGACTAAGTCTACGTAGGGGATTGGGAAGTGTTGAGGCTGAAGACTGGATGGCAGTAGGAAGCTGGTTATACCCAGTGTGGCTTATGCCAGTGTTTCTCAACTTTTTTGATACCAGGAACCAGCTTGCTGCCTTCCTAAATGTTCATGGACCACTTGAGAGGGGAAAAAAAGGAAGAGTGTTTCACTAGTACTTGCTGTTTTTTCCAATATTGACAGGCATTTTGTACTATCTGCATGTAAAGCACATTTTACTTGCTTACCAACACAATTTGCTTTTAACACTCCTATGCATAACCCTGACTTTGTTTCTCCATGAAAGCTGAGCTTCTCCTCTAATGCCATGGCTCCAGACTTCATGGCTCAAGATCATCTGACGAAAGTTGTGCTCTATGGCCAACTTAAGAACTTCCCGCGACACAGAGTAAAGCCAAAGCTCTGAAACAGCGACAAGGTCAAGCAAGGGCTCAAGAAATTCAGCATTCCCAATGACAACTGGGACAATCCTAGCCACAATTGTTCACTTTGGAGAAGCTGGGTTAAGATTGGTACAGTCAGCATAGAGAGCCAGCCATCAGAGAGCCCAGGCTGAGCCCTGCAGGTGATCCAGGAAGCAGAGTATGCTTCAACTTCCATCTGGCAAGCAGGGCCAGCTCCAGGCACCAGCCCACCAAGCACGTGCTTGGGGTGGCGCCTGGAAGGGGGCGGCGCGGCGGGACGCTCCGGCCCGAGAGCGGGGCCGCGACTGGGCTTGCCGCCCTCCCCACGGCGCTCCTGCCGCTGGGGGCTCTCCACCCTCCCCTCGGCACTCTGGCCGCCGGGGAGAGCGGAGAGCCGTGGCGGGCTCTCCGCCCTCCTCCCGGCGCTCGGGCCGCTGGGGAGAGTGGAGAGCCCCGGCTGGGCTCTCCGCCCTCCTCCCGGCGCTCTGGCCGCCAGGGGCTCTCCACCTTCCCCCTGGCGCTCTGGCCGCTGGGGAGAGCGGAGAGCCCCAGCCGGGCTCTCTGGCCGCCGGGGAGAGCGGAGAGCCCCGGTCGGGCTCTCCGCCCTCCTCCCGGTGCTCTGGCCGCCAGGGGCTCTCCGCCCTCCTCCCAGCGCTCTGGCCGCCGGGGAGAGCAGAGCCGCGGCGGGCTCGCCGCCCTCCCCTGCCGCGCTGGCGGAGGGGGGGAGGGCGGCGGGTGGCTTTTTTGCCTAGGGCGGCAAAAAAGCCAGAGCCGACCCTGCTGGCAAGTGAACTTGTAGCCACTGTGGGAAGGTTTGCTGCTTGCACATCAGGATCTTTTCCTATAACATTGCTAAGCACCATCATCTGTCAAGATGTTGGACAGCCATATAACCAACACAGGGCTACTACTCCAGTTCTGTTTATTTGTTAAAATAAAGTCCAATTTGACCAGTTGTGTGATACAAAAACATTAACCTGATTTTTAAACATTGTTTCAAATGAAGGGTACCAATAATTTTCTCTACAAGTGTATACTTCATTTTGTGCATTAGAGATAATTCAATTGATTTAGTTTTTAAATAAAAAAAAATCAGATGGATTTGCTCACTGTACTGTTAATGACATTTTTGTGCCTGTCTTGTAGACACAAGTCTTTCAATCCAGGGATGAATGTCTGACAAGGATATTCAGAGTGTCTTTCCAACGTTCAGCCAGTTGTGGTATTTTGTTTTCATTGCAATCATCACTGAAAATCCAATTTTGCAGAGGTACGTGGAATGGAATGGGAGCAAAGTTTTGACAGCGAGTTCACTGAGTTATGGATATTCAGTTCTGATTTTGATCCAGAAAATAGGTAGAGTCACTTCATGAAACTGTAACTTCAGACCCTCATCACTTGACAGTTTCAGCAACTTGTCCTCCAACGATGGTGACAAAAAAGCTTCAGTTTCTAGAGAGGAGAAAGAATCATGAATGCATTGCTTTCTTTTCCAGGTATCAGAGTCTTAAGGGAAATAGTCCTCGAACTTTTGGAGAGTTGATTTTAGATGTGATGCAATTATTTCACATATGAGAGGCAGATCCACACCTTACTGTCATCAATAGCCAGAAATGCAAAAGATGGGAACATGTCACAATAGTTGCATCTGACTCTCTCTTTCCAGACTTGGAGTTTTGTTTTGGTTTTTTTTAAAAGGCTGTGAACTTTTCAGCCAATTCAAAGACACTCAACATACTTCCCACTTAGAGAGATATACAAGTCTGTCACATCTTACACTGGGGTTACATTCCGCAGTCAGCGCGTAAAGCGAAAATCACGTATAGTCAAAATTACATTGAGTATAATGGCGGGCAGAATCACCCGCACTACAGGTACAGTATTAAAATTGTTATTTTTCTCTTTTTTTTTTGGTTTTGTCTTTGCCGACCGCGTAAATCTGAAATTGCGCTTGTTAAATGCGCGTAAGATGCGACAGACCTGTATTTGATCATTTAGATCAGCTCAATCTGCCAAATATGCAAGTTTGGCAAGCCATTGTAAATCCTGAAAATATGCTGCCAGAGGAGACTTCTTTTGAGCCAGAAAGGTTTCAAGTTCACATTGCAGTTCATACACTCAGTTTAATACTTTGCCAGGGGATAACCACCGCACCCCTCAGCGTGTAAGAATAAGTGATGGTGTTCAAACCCCATTTCTTTATTGCAGCAAAGAGGCAAGAATTGAGTCCATTTGCTTTCACAAAATTCACAATTTTAATAACTATAC
Source organism: Chrysemys picta bellii (assembly GCF_011386835.1). Lineage (NCBI taxonomy): Eukaryota > Metazoa > Chordata > Testudines > Emydidae > Chrysemys > Chrysemys picta. The sequence goes on along the minus strand of NC_088798.1, from coordinate 35,874,265 downwards.
TGAGGACATCATTAGGCTCTGGAGACGATTTCTTGGCTGCCAAGACCTCTCAATGAATAGAGCAGTGTTGTTTGAGTAGTCAGTGCAACTTCCATCACTTTCGCCATTACACCTGAATGTCTTCCTGTCATTGCAACCATTCCATCCATGCAAATGCCAATGCAGTGGTCTGACTGAAGTCCATGTCCTGTCACATACTCATTTAGGACCCAGAAGATTTCAGCATCCGTTGTATTTTGTAGCAGTTCTTCACACCAGAATGTGCTGGGAGATGGAGCAGGATAGTACAAACGGTGGACATAGGAAAAATGATATTGTGTAAAGGACAACAAAATTATGAGAGGCTTAGAAATGTTTCCAGTGCCATAGGAAGGAACATTAAAAATATTAGTGCCAGCTCTTGAGTTAGTGTAAATCTGTATAGCTTCACAGAAGTAAAGATCTAGCCCTTCGTATACATAGAGGAGATGAATAACTAGGGACATGATCAAGACATGCAAAATAATGAATGGTGTAGAGAAATTCATTAAAGTACTCCTTTTTATCCTCTCTCAGAATGAAAGAGCAAGAGTTCGCTCATTTAGGAGTCAACAAATTTAATACTGATTAAAAAATACACACATGCATCAGAAAAAAAAACAGACTGAAAATTGTATGAGAAAAGTCACTCTTGTGAGAATTCCAGTGTTTCCTGGTGTCATCTGAAATGAGGAAAGGCAAAGACATGCAAGAAAAATGAATAAGTAATGAGTAATTAGAAGACAAAGTACATAAATAAAACCTATATTATTTCTTTAAACCCAAACAATTTTTTAGCTTTAATTTACTTGGAGCTTTGGGTACAGGTTCAGGTCAGCTCTTATTTTATCTGAACTATTTTGCCCATTTGTACTGTTAAGGAGACAAACTTAATTTTTAATCGCATATTACAGTCCATTTCAATTCAGCTAGCAGCAACATATATGCAAAATACAAGCAATAGACTCCAGTAAAATGCATGAGATGACTATAACATCTAATGCCCGTGAACATCCCTCCTGTAAATGCTCACTTTATCAGTACTACAGCTTCAATTAACATAAATAAATCCCACCGTCTCATTCCCAATTTCTATATATTTGTAATCAGTGATGGTAAATTCTAGGTCAGATATTACATATGGCTACAGAACCATGAATCATGTTATACATTATTTTTGTAACAATATGAGAATTACACAATAAATTATATCCATGTAATAAAGGGAACAAACTTTTGTATTGCACTTATTGCTGATTATTTAAAGTTGGTATATGTTTCAAGGCAAGTGCACTTCAAATCCTACAAATAAAGCATCTGTTTTATGGTATTATCTCATTTTGTATTCTGTTTGTTTATATCTCTGCAGAGAAACCATATTGTTATTAAGGGTGTCGTTATAATAGAAAATTGCATTAGCTTTTAAAATCCTATTCTATTTTATGTGTATATAAATAGAAACATTATGATCATATAAGATTCCCATTTGTTCTTGTCACACTCTTGACTATATGCTAAATGCACTCAAAATACCAATCATTCACCAGTATTTAAAATGTTGCCCCTTCACCTCTTTGTACAGACACCTTTTCTCATCTGAGGATGCAAAAATCTCCCATTGCTGATCATGCAATTACAACAGCTTGTGTTGTTTCTCTTTTTCTTTCATCACAAGCATGGTCCAAGGGCCTTGTTTTTAAGATACTGTACTTTCTTTCTTCCTTTTAGAGCAGAATGCACTGAATTCAAATAATGCCTTAGCCCACTAAGGGCCAAATATTTAAGGGTATTTAGGCACTTACAGATGCAGATAGGGGATTTTCACAAGTGTTTAGGCATTTAATTCAAATTGATTACTATGTGAGCTAGGCACTTGTGAAAATCCTACTAGGTGCCTATCTCCATCTTTAGGTGCCTAACTCCCTCTTTAGGTGCCTAAAATCTGCTCCTAAATGTTTTCAGTTTGCAAGGAAATGTCTTTGCCTTCCAGCTCTCAGATGATGTGCAAAATGTTAAGAACAGAGCTAGAAAAAACACTTACTTTATCCAAGTTGACACAAAAAGCTAATCCATAGGATCTTTCATTTGTATCACAACCATTTATAAACTGCATCATCTCTGGTTTTGAGATGTGGCCTCTGACTTATATCATCTTGTGTAATTAGTGCAATTCTGTTGGACGTTATGGGACAGAATGGAAATACCAAAGTTCTCTGTAACATTTTCGGGGCTAAAGCCTCTTTACCAAGGAAGAGGTGTTATAACGCACTGAATGCAGTAGGAGGAAAGTGCAAATCTGCATTATTGGGGGAGAGCCCAGGTACAGATAGAGCAGATCCAGGGGGGAATTTGGGGTGAGGCGGGAGCCAGGGAAGGGGTAATGTGTGGTAAGTTCATCCACACCTACATAGATACAGTAGTCTACCATCAAATATAGTGGGCTGCCATATAGTAGGTTATTATACTCTGAGCTCTGCACCCAGGTAAAGATGGAAGATTATGCTCCTCAACTCCGAAGCACATCTTTGTGCTACCCTGCACTCAGTTCAGATTCTCATATAGCCAGGCTATGCAGGCACTGGCATCTGGCCCTTATGATCTACTAAGAAAGACTACAGTATAAACTCTCCAAAACTACTGCATGCAGGAATCTTAAAATTAATTATAGTAATTACATTGTAATTGCTAAGAAGCCAGACTGAAGTTAATACGATTCCATGGAGATATACTACAAAGGTAAAGCTGTTAATTTTGTGAATAATTATTTTCTGAATAGATTAGAATTTGTATTTCATACTCCGAGTTTCTCAAAGTGTTTTACAAAGACATAATGGTTTCTTTCTTACAAGTTGTAATAACACAGTAGTTTCTTAAGTAGTTTCAATATTACAGAATCTGGATGGAGCAAAACCACTTGTTTCTGTTTAGAGGCTGAACAAAATTTGATTAAAACAAGAAGCCCTATTCTAAACATTTAATTTCAGCAAAGAAAACATTGTTTATAAAATACCATAATAATGGTAGCTATTCCAGCTATTTAAATAATATAATTATACATCTCATTTCAAAGTAGAGAAGTAAGAGTTAGTTTACTAGTTAAGCTAAAATTGTATGCCCCTTCTCTTATAAATATATACAGGTAACCTATCACTAGTTAGTGACAATTATATATGAACCATAATTTGATCTTTAGCACAGTTTCTGTGCTTGAAAAGATCTTTACTTATGAAGAACCTTTTTCTCCCCCTTCCTAAAATAATGAAAAAACACCGTTGTCAGCATAATAGCCTGACATTCAGGATGCCAGCCTGTCTCTATTGGAGTCAGATGTGAAAATAAATAGATATTAAACTGTCAGTCAATGAAATTACAAAGTCAAGAACAGCTCTGGCTGAGATCCTGTGTGTTCTGTTTGATGGACACAGGTGTTTAAGTGTTATGAAATCCAACAGGGCCTTAGAGTGAATAATGCACCTTCCAGCAGACCTGGATTAGCCAAAAGAATGGTGATGAACTTCCCGTCACCCTGAGGCTTCAGAACAATCTATATGGCCTAAGAAAGGGTCAAAAATCATTGCAAGTTTCTCAGTGCTAAAATGTGAGAAGTCTTAAAGCTTATAGTATAGCATACCTCTGGGAACTCATGCCATGTCCCTCTAAAAGAGTGAAGTTACTCCCACTGGCCTTGCATACAAATCTAAGGCGGACACCAGAAATCCACATCATTATTTATTATTCATGAGGCACTTAAAGTCAATCATCTGTCACTAATAAACATTAATACTATTAAAAATTAATGATAATCTTACAGCATGCTGAGACAGATTCTCCTTTCTGTTTGATGAACACTGGAGCAAAATACATCACATTCATTTACAGACTCTTAAGTGTTTATATTACATACAATATCATGATTTTGGCTCCTCCTTCAAATCTCTCCTCAAGACCCACTTCTGCTGCAGTGCTTCAAAATTAGCATCCTAGCCCGAGGATATTAGTTTATGTTTATTTATGTATTTATAGTAAAGAAAAAATGTTTTCAAACCCATCAAATTGTACTCAAAACTAGACTATGAAATCACTGTTTCCTTTTTCCCACCTCTCCCTTTCCTTATTGTTGTTTTACTTCCTAGTAGACTGTAAGATCTTTGTGGCAGTGGCCACGTCTTCCTGTGTGTTCCCTGGCACATTGGGGCCTCAATCTTGATACTTCTCTACCAATAAATAATAGTAAAAATAATAACTTCAGTTATGAATTCCCCAAAGTTTCAATGAGCTGCAATAAGTAACGGCTTCTTGAAGGCTACTGTAATCAAAAGCCTATAAAATATTGTAGAAGTGTCTTTTTTTGTTAATGGCCTAACAAAGCTAGTTGAAGTCAAGAATAAAGAGGAAGCCATGGCCCAAATCCATCTTACAGTGACGTTCTAATCTAAAAAGTGACTGTAAAAAGGGCATTGTGGAGTTCTATATACGCATGTGTCTCACTGCTACCTTAGCAATTTTTGTTCAATTTTTAAGTAAAAGTCTTGGATGATGCACTTCTCCCCAGCCCCAGTATAGTTCTGCCTCTGCATAGGCATAACTAAGCTCAAAGTGTGCAGTTGTCTCATATCATACACACCATGTTTTGCATCATTCCTCACTTATTATCTAATTGTGGAAGTATCAAATACACCTCTACCCCGATATAACGCTGTCCTAGGGAGCCAAAAAATCTTACTGCATTATAGGTGAAACCGCGTTATATCGAACTTGCTTTGATTCGCCAGAGTGCACAGCCCTGCCCCCCGTCCCCGTCCCCGAGCACTGCTTTACTGCGTTATATCCGAATTTGTGTTATATCGGGTCGCGTTAGATCGGGGTAGAGGTGTATATTATAAATAATATACCAATATTCAGTTTTATCACAATATCAAATTGGATTCTTATCTGCAATTTATGGTTTAAAATGTAACTGAATACATCTATATAAACCTACCATTACGGACAGTCCTAGAAAAGAATGGTTTATTAATAGGATTCTCTGTCTAAATTCAAACTAGCCTCAAATATGATTATTTGTAATAAGTATCTAAAAACTAAACGGCAAGGTTTAGCTACTGACGATGTAATGGGAACACCTGGCAAGAAATGAGATGTATTAATCATCTTCTTGCAACTTATAATATTTCAGTGCCAAATCATTTCCCCTAGAAAAGCAATGACTCTTAGAGGTTGGAAGAAATATGGAAATAGAATTAAAGGATGGCAGTTGTCTTATTTTCTTTACTTACTGATGTGTTTCACATGAACGTGGTAGCTTGGATTTGCAGAGAGCAACTATGTGATCCAGAAATATATAGGTAAACAGGAAATATGTGAGGCCTTTTATCATTTTGAAATCAAGATCTAACATTCACTGTGCTAGGAGCAGGGGAAAGGGCTGTGCTGCATAGCCTTGGCATCACTTGCTCCTCTCTCAAATAAGACTCAATGATATATCAGAAAAGTGATGGCATCCAAAACAAATCATCCCTTCCGAGAGATATTCAGTCCACTACAAGTGAGAATTTCTAGCATCTTCTATAGCAAAATCTTATGAGGGCTTGTTTTGTTTGTTTGTTTTTTCCGGTGTTTATTTATGGGGGGAGGTGGCTGCAGTTTTCCAGCATAGTGCGGTCAGCTGCCTCCTGTGCACCCCCACACAGCCTGTGGTCACTCTCTGGTGCCCTGATAACAATTTCTCCCCTCGTCAGGTGCTCCTATTGCATTCACACTAAATAAATAGTCTCACAGACCCTTCTGGCCAGGCTTTTAGTCATTATTCATTCTCCCAAAGCAGTAAACCAACACTGAAAACAACACAGCCATTATCATGTGGGTCTTAGGCTCTGTTCTTTGGGCTCTCTCTTTCTCAGCTTACTTTTAGACCTCCTGCGCCTCTGGCAATCTCAGCAAGCAATACAACAACCCCCCACCCCTTCTCTGTAGCCCCCTGCTGCTCTTAGAATCATAGAACCATAGAGTTAGAAGGGACCGCAAGAGTCATCTAAGTCTGACCTCCTGCCAAGATGCAGGATATTCTGTGGTATCTGAGTGCCTGGCTGTAGATAACGGATTTCTTGGTGTGTTTGGGTCTGTGAAGGTAAGTGTGGGCCTTTAGTGGAATCACCTGGTCCAACCCAAGTGCATCTCCATCGTAATCAGGGTAGGCTAACTCTAACCCCTCTAGCCCTTAAAGGCAAGCCTCCCCGTTACCTCCTGCTAATCTGAAAAGTATTGGGCCTGATTCACTGCTTTAGCACACCAATTTTATAATAGCATATTTCCACTGACTTCAGTGGAGTTGCACATACTGTTTATGTGTATGAACTATGGGTATGAATAGAAGTCCTGATCCTGTAGTCTGAGACACATGAGCAGAGCCTTGTGCCTACATGAAGTCCCATGGAAAACAATTGAGATCCACATGGCTGCCGAGGGTCTGCCTTCATAGATAAGACTGCAGAATTGGGCAACAGGAAGTCCTCAATCTCAAGATGAAGGTTGTACCTCTGAACTCCTCACACCATACTTAGTAGTTCATCCCATCTTGTTTTCCCCCAATAGACTCCTTCCTAATTTGTCTCCTCTTTAGCTTAGAATTCTTGAGCTGTCAAGCCAAGTTACTCTTATAAGGACTCTGGGAATTGCAGTCAAGAAAGATATATATTAAAGCATCATTATTCAAACATAAAAATGTAATAAAAATGTTAACAAGGTTTCCCCAAGGTGGGGTGTTTATTAACTTTTTGCAGCACAATTACATTCCTACAGACAAATGCTAAACTTAAAATACAGCAGTTATGTCCTGAATCTACCTAGGAGACGTGGAAAAATACCAGCATCTTGCAAAGTAAACTTTCTGATAGCAAACACTTGCCCGAAAAGCTTTTCTATTAAAGAAATTAGTGTGTGTGTGTGTGTCTGTATTTTCAGTGTGAGTTACAAACAGCCTAAGAAGGAAGAATAGGGACACTCAATTTTAACTCTTACAAATCTGATGTTGTTTCACATTATGCTATGCAAGTCTCATCTTACTAAGTCTTATCACATCCTACCTGACAGAAAGACATCAGGACCAATGTGACCCAATGTGATGGGACTTTAAAAAAGTAAATGATGACAGAAGCTATGCACATACAAAATAATTCTATATAGGCCTTCAGCATATTGAGAGTAATTAGTGGTTTATATATCACAGATCAGTGGTACTCTGTGGTTCTAAGATGACTAAAAAATTGAGTCAAACATTCTCAATTCATGTCTAATTTATATATTTTTGTCATATGAAAGACACTTGCTGAAGCTGTTTTCTATCTGCTGTCTGTTAAGACACACAGTACTCAGTAGGGGTCTGTCTCCATGATTCATTGGCTCAGATTTCCTATAGCGTTTACATGATGTCTACTAAGCCCCATACAGTTTTGTATCCATTATAACCAGGGGAAAGCAAGCAGGGCTCGGGAGGCTGAGCATCTATCTAAGAATAGCTTCTGTCTTCTAGTTTTCCTCACAACAAATGAACAATGGCTACTTTTTACATGCTAGTATTGCATGGTGAGGAGAATTTATAGGAACTTATCTGAGTTAAATAAGGGAAGCAGCATTTAGAGTGAAGCTCCTTAAATGAGCAGGTCAATAACTAGTTTACTGAGACCCAGGCACGTGGCTAATGAGAGGACAAAGAATTATTCTTGTCAAGAGAGAAAGAAAGGCTGCCCTGGTTTTGTGCTAAATAATTACATTCATTATGTTTAGTGTAGCCCTGCAAGTGGTCTTTTGCACTAGTAAATTCATTAGCAAAGCTAATAGGCAAACTACTATTGGGGCAAATTTAAACAATTGCAATAGGATGGATGGCAAAGCTAGGTAAGGGCAGGATGAATACTAACAGCCAAAGTCAGTTTTAAGTGTAATTGAATTTATCTTTTCATCAGCTTTAAGGCTGCCTCCTGGGCTTGAAACAAGAAGCGGTAAAGCCATCAAAAACCAAAGGATGTTCACTTGATTGGATTTGCTGTTAGCATTTTCAGTTTATCAAGCTATCTATGCTGACCTCTTGGCACATGAGTACAATTATGAACATGACAAAAATTAAAATGTAACTAAATTGACACAATGTCTGGAACATGCCAGGAAATCCACCCCCGCAGGAGAAAGACTGGGTAAGTAGCCAGACCTTGCTAATTGCAAAGAAGGTCATGTAACTAAGGCTGGGTCAGAAGAATGTGGGAAGCAAGTTCCAGAGGCAGGAGCACTCTATGGAGAATGGCCTATTCATTGCTCTCCCTTCAACCACACCAGATATATCTAGGGATTGCCAATGAGCGCACCCCAGTTGATCTCAGCTCTTGGGATGGAACATAGGTAGTGAGGCACTCTGTAAAACAGCCTGGACCAAGGTTCGGATTAAAGTAATTGGCAGCTCTAGACACACCAAGACACGGGACCCTCCACTTGGAGTAGCAGCATCACCTTCTTCCCCCAAGAAGAGCAGCAGCACAGGGGTCCGCTTCCCCACCCACAGGGGTCCGCTTCCCCACCCCCAACCAGGAGTGACAGCAGGGGGCTTCTCTCCCCTTGGAAGCAGGTGGGACAGCAGCAGGAGTCCCCATCCTTTTCCCAAAGAGGCAGAAGTGACAGCAGGGAGGCTTTGCGATCTTAACCCAAGCACCTGGCGCACACACAGTCCTCTGTTGGGTGGTGGTTGGCAGGGGGACACTCAAGCAGTTCATCATAGTAACATCCCCTCTTTGAGATACATGGAGAAATTCACCTCTCTTAGAGCTATTGTTTCAGGCTGTCTGCAGACTCAGGCAGATGCCACTGAGTAACATATTGGTTACACTTAAATCACAATTTTCAAGCTTTTCTTCACAACCACAAAGTCTAGAAAGTTAGTTTTTAAATACGAGGTTAGTGTCTGGTGCAATCACATGACTGCAGGAGGTTAGGTCTTATACTGTACATGTGTAACCTACGTGCCTAACAGGGAGCTATTACATAAGGCTTGTCTACACTGGCACTTTATCACGCTGCGACTTTCTCCCCTCATGGAGGTGGGTTTTTTATAGCACTGGGAGAGGTCTCTCCCAGCACTGGTGCCATGACGACTCATCCACGTTAAAGTGCTGCCGCTTTAACGTGGTAGGAATAAGTTGTGCCTGGGTCATTGCTGCTGGGCAAATGCACAATTAGCACTCCACACCCAGAAACCTCTGGAATTGGGTGTGGTAATTTTGAGTATGCTCAATAGGTCCTCTATAGGTGGACTCAGACTCCACTGAGAACAAGTAGTCAGGGCAGCTGCTTTACAAATGACCATGTCTCCTGCATGGGCTGGGAGAACCTGAGCCACAGGAACAGAATGCAAGCTGGTTTCTCCCCTGCGCCCCCTGCCCCGGAAGCATTGTGCAGCAGATTAGTGATATTGTTAGCCCTCCAAGGGGAAAGCCCAGGCAGTATTAATCCAAGAAAGGGGAAATTGGAAGGGAAACCTAATTGCTTTTATTTTAATTGTATATTCAAATGTTATTTGTAGGGCTATCAAGTGATTAAAAAAATTAATTGTGATTAATTGCACTGTTAAACAACAATAGAAAACTATTTATTTAAATATTTGTGAAGGCTTTCTACATTTTCAAATATATTGATTTCAAGTACAACACAGAATACAAAGTGTACAGTGCTCACTTTATATTTATTTTTATTACAAATATTTGCACTACAAAAAACAAAAGAAATAGTATTTTTCAGTTCACCTACTAGTGCAATCTCTTTATTATGAAAGTTGAACTTACAAATGTAGAATTATGTACAAAAAAATAACTGCATTGCAATAATAACTGCAATGTAAAACTTTTGAGCCTACAAGTCTCCTCAGTCCTATTTCTTATTCAGCCAATCACTCAGACAAACAAGTTTGTTTACATTTGCAGCAGATAATGCTACCCGCTTCTTGTTTACAATGTCACCTGAAAGTGAGAATAGGTGTTCACATGGCACTGTTGTAGCTGGTGTCACAAAATATTTCCATGCCAGATGCACTAAGGATTCATATGTCCCTTCATGCTTCAACCACCATTCCAGAGGGCATGTGTCCATGCTGATGACAGGTTCTGCTCGATAACAATCCAAAGCAGTGCGGACCGACGCATGTTCATTTTCATCCTCTGAGTCAGATGCCACCAGAAGGCTGATTTTCTTTTTTGGTGGTTTGGGTTCTCTAGTTTCTGCATTTGAGTGTTGTTCTGTTAAGCCTTCTGAAAGCATGCTCCACACCTCATCCCTCTCAAATTTTGGAAGGCACTTCAGATTCTTAAATCTTGGGTCGAGTGCTGCAGCTTTCTTTAGAAATCTCACATTGGTACCTTCTTTGCGTTTTATCAAATCTGCAGTGAAAGTGTTCTTAAAACAAACAACATGTGCTGAGTCGTCACCCAAGACTATTATAACATGAAATATATGGCAGAATGCGGGTAAAACAGAGCCGGACACGTACAATTCTCTCCCAGGGAGTTCAGTCACAAATTTAATTAACACGTTTTTTTAATGAGCGTCATCAGCATGGAAGCATGTCCTGTGGAATGGTGGCGGAAGAATGAAGGGGCATATGAATGTTTAGCATATCTGGCACGTAAATAGCTTGCAACTCCGGCTACAAAAGTGCCATGCAAACACCTGTTCTCACTTTCAGGTGGCATTGTAAATAAGAAGCAGGCAGCAGTATCTCCCATAAATGTAAACAAACTTGTTTGCCTTGTGATTGGTTGAACAAGAAGTAGGACTGAGTGAACTTGTAGGCTCTAATGTTTTACATTGTTTTGTTTATGAGTGCAGTTATGTAACAAAAAAAAATCTATATTTGTAAGTTACATTTTCATGATAAAGAGATTGCACTACAGTACTTGTATGAGGTGAACTGAAAAATACTATTTCTTTTATCATTTTACAGTGCAAATATTTAATAAAAATAATATAATGTGAGTACTGTACACTTTGTATTCTGTGTTGTAATAGAAATTAATATATTTGAAAATGTAGAAAAACATCCAAAATATTTAATAGATTTCAATTGGTATTTTATTGTTTAGCAGTGCAATTAATCGCAATTAATTTTTTTCAGTTAGTCACATGAGTTAACTGTGATTAATCAATCGACAGTCCTGGTTATTTGATTTTAGCCAAACTGTTTTAGTTAAATTGCCTCAACCATTGCGTATGATTCACCAACTCTTCTCTTATTTAAATGTGATGATGGGGAAAGAGTCATTTATATTTAGCTATTCTCAGTTTTGTATTTTTCTTGTAACCGTTTTTTTTATTTATATACTTAATCTGAGCATTTGATTAATTAGTGAGCTGATTAGCTGAGTGATTTCAGCAGAGGAGGAGGAAGAGTCTGCATGGATTCCAGTTGGAGGTTTCTAAAAGCAAGAGGAGAGAAGATACTGTTCCCATGCTTTTGACTCAGTAGACTGTAGAGATTTTAGTGATCAAAGACTGTAACTGAGACTCAGGTGAACTTAACCTACGTTTTTGGAACTCTGAGCTACTTCTCACTGTGTTTCTGTGGGAACTGACCTTTTTAGATTGAATTTGTTTTATTTATGCTTATATATAAACTGTGAAAATAACGTAATGTGAATTATAAAGTAGCCTCGTTATGTTGCAGAAATTAAGTTATTAGTGTTTGTTTTTTCGTTATAAGATTTTATAAAGTTGGTACTTAAGAATGAAGTTAGTTCCTTTTGTTCTTTTGGACTTGGTTGTGGGGAGGTTGACCCTATGCAATCCTTGCTGAAAATCCTGATTGACTGAACTCTGGGTCTGCATTTGCTTTTCTATGGGACTTGGGGGATTTTAGGCACTAGAGAAGGGCTGTGAAGTAAACTCTAGCCCACCCAAATGTTATGCATAGGCCTATGGTTCCTATTCTTTAATCGAGCCCTAACTAAACCCTAGCCGTAAAGGGATTTATAAATCAAAAACTCAACCCCTTAAAGTGAACCTAGAAAAAGTTTGGAAGCCACTGCAGTCAATTTATGGACCACATCAATAATATGCTCCATGCAAGAAACACTACTAAATAAGTGTGTAGCATCACTCTGCGCTGGCAGAGATTTCTAGGTGTTCCTCAAAAGGTGGCCCTAAATAGAGCATATTGCAATAATTCAATATGGAGGTGACAAAAGATGGGTGACTGCAGCCAGGACTACATCTTGAAAGAAGGAGAAAAGATTATAATCTCTCTATCAAGAGCCAAAGGGGAGAAAAAGCATTCTTGGCTCCAGCTGCTACCTGGAAATCCAGAAGCAGCCTCACACTCCTCAGGGAACCTGCATTATGAATCCCTCAGCTGAGTTGCCATCTTCTCTGGGTGGTTTCCCAATCCAGTCATCTTGATTTGGATGGAAATTCAGACACTACCTCACACATCCCAATCTTGGGGAGAAACTGGGAAAACCGATACATTGTACTGTACATCTCTTATGAGTGTTACTGTCTAGACTGATTTCAGAGTGGTAGCCGTTTACTCTGTATCAGCAAAAAGAATGAGGAGTACTTGTGGCACCTTAGAGACTAACAAATAAGCTTATGCTCAAAAAATTTGTTAGTCTCTAAGGTGCCACAAGTACTCCTTGACTAGACTGAGAGATCTCTGGGGCGGGGATTGTGCTCATTGTTTATTTGTAAAGCACCTAGCTGACTGAGACACGAGGTACTAATGTAATATTGATACGACTTCTAATAGTAATCAGCATATTAATGGCACTGCAGCCTGAACGGTCTCACTTTCTCCCACATGCATACTGGCCAGGAGGGTGACACTGCAGTATCCCTCATGAAAGAGTTCTTAGTGCAATAAGCCCCTATTAATACCACTCTGAGTAGAAAGAGCTGAGCCAACCATGAGCCACATTAATAGATCTAGAGCATATGGTCTATTCTTTCAAAAAATAGCTGAAGGACCTAAAGAGTCAGCACCATCTTTGTCACTAGGAGATCACTGACTAAAAAGGCCCACAATATCCCTTTTCCATGTCCACACAGGCTTAAAAAAAAATCAGACTGAAAAGAGTCAAGGAAATCAGAGGACTCCAACTAATGACAGAGTTTCCCTCAAGACAATTTTCTCACTAACCTTCCCTGCAGGAAAGATGAAAGCTGGGAGATGATTAGTGAGAGAATTGGGGTCAAGAGATGTTTTATTAAGCGTAAGCCTGACAACCACTCATCGGAGAGATGGTGGCACCTTGTTTTCCCAAACAGAAATACTGACAATCTCTGTGAATAACGGACTGAATGTTCCTCACTAGATTTTACCAGCTATTAATACAAACACATTATTTGGCTTTTATTTTCGGGGAGTCTAAAACTTCAATTACTTGGTTGTTACAACCAGAAAAAGTGCCTCTATAAAAATGTCAACTTATTACTTACACTTATCTGCTTCCTAAAGTGCCTGTTCTCTCATCAATAAATATCCATAACCCTCATTAATGTTAATGGTAGTTAGGCACATGAATCAATAGGAGATTGGCCTTTGTCTGGTGAGTCATACCCGTGCAGCTTGCTAACAAACTAAAGTTTTTATTTTTTGTCAGCACAGAAGAACCAGAACGGGTGTGGAATGGTAAGATGTAGTATATACCACCTCGTGCAATGTCACCAACATTGGTGGCTTTATTCCAATTCCAGAATGTGTATATTTTGCTGATGGTTGGTGATGAAGTAAAGTGCAAGGCATAAACAACTAAGCTTGATTTTCAGAAACTAGGTAGAGCTGCAGTGAAGGCACTTAGAAAAAATTATGTTGACTTGTACATTGAACAAATGTGATATGAAAGCAACTGATCGAAAATAAACACAGAATGCCAGGATGGCATTTATAAAGACACTTCTCTTTCCATAACTGCACTTTGCTCTTTTCATTTCTTTAAAAATCAGCAGCAATTTTACTGTTGATCTAGAAATATATTTTAATCTTACCTATGAAAATATTTTAAACCCATGTAGAATTCAATATATATTCTTATAAAATAAATTATTTGGTATGCTCTCTCTCTCTCCACAAACCCTATTTGTACACACTCAGTTGCACTTGTATAAATACTATATATGTAACTGAATGCAATATTTTCTAGCAATATAGCTAGAAGCATGCCACATGTCCATCCTGTAACAAAGTAATTTGTGTGGTATGTAGCTCTTCAAAAGACTGGAGTACAAAATGAGTCTAGAAGGAAAAGCAACTGCTTGTCGAGTTTCTCTATCTACTCTCAGATTGCACAGATTGTTCCTCCAAATGTATAATTCTTTCACATTTGCTCTGGCGAACCATCCATCTTGTGTGTTATTTGAACACACTTATTATTTGCCACAAGTACTGTTGCTTGAACCCAGTCTACTACGGCAGCTAGGATTTTATTTTCTGATTTCCAGCCTCCAGCACAGAAGATTCATCCCTTAGGAACTTCCATTGACAGCTGAATGTAGTCTTGATACCACAGCATCAATATATCTGAGCCTTTTGTCAATACATTTAAGCCATGGGGAAAAAATAGTGTTGTGCTTCTCAGGGCCATGCACCAAAACAAAGCATGTTAAATAAACAAACACAAAAAATAGCAAAATGGCCAAATACTTAACATGCTGTGTCTCTGTAGAGTTCAAAATGATAATGAGCAGCTTATTCTGAGCCAAGGTCTCCTAGACATTTTTCACAGAGAAAAATGAAATAGAATCACAGAAAAGTAAGACTGGAAGGGACCTTGAGAGGTCATCTACTCCAGTCACCTGCACTGAGGCAAGGCTAAGTATTATCTAGCGTTTCTCAAATGCGGCCACCAGTGGATCATTTTGCAGCCAAAGCATGGGAGGGGATTGGAGGCAGCAAAGCAGTGGCCCCTCCATGCAGCGGCCAGCTGTTGCACCTGACTAGCTGTTAAGAAGGGCAGCAAGATGTATCAGCTTGGTGTTCGCACTGGCACCACCAGCATGGATTAGAGCCCTGCACCACGCAGCCTCCTCAGAGATTCTGGGCAGTACCTCTGAAGACACATGGCACCAGAGTTCACGGTGCCAGAGGCGGCTCTCATCAGTGGAAGCAGCTGCGGCATTCAGTCATGAGGGCAATCCCCTGGGCAGCTCTTCCTCTCCCACCCAGCCAGGGCAAAGGGAGTCTGGGACTCCACAGGTGGCCAGTGAGTTCCTGACCGACCTTCCCCATGCTGGACTCTCGCTGAAGGAGGCAGGGATAGAGAGATGGGTTGGCACTTCCCCCGCCTGGGGCCGCACTCATGGTTTACAGTTTCTGTAGCTACCCCAGCAACTCTATGGCTCCAGACTGCCGCAGGCTTGGCAGCTCCCCGGCAGGGTCAGGGGCTTCCACTCCGTGACATGCTACGAGCACAAAAATAGAAGCAAAGTTTGGGTGCACTGAATGGGGAGCTCTACTTCCTAACACATTCTTACTACCTAAATAAATTGCAATGATTTGGACATGTATATGTGAATATTTGTTTGTTTTTCCCAAAGTTAATTAAGTATTTTAGGAAAAATTGTCAGAGCGGCCACCAGCAAGAGTTGGCAGCCACATTCTGAGGCCACCCAAAATTTGGTTGTGAGACTCCCATGCTAGACCATCCCTGACAGGTGTTTGTCTAATCTGTTCTTAAAAACCTCCAATGATGGAGATTCCACAACCCACCTAGGCAATTTGTTCCAGTGCTTAACTACCCTTACAGTTTTCCCTAATGTCTAACCTAAATCTCCCTTGCAGCAATTTAAGCCCATTACTTCTTGTCTCATAGACTCATAGACTTTAAGGTCAGAAGGGACCTCCCGCATGATGCAAGCCACAAAAGCTGACCCACCCTCTTTCCCTTGACTCAGCTGTTGAAGTCCCCAAATCCTGTGATTTAAAGACTTCAAGTCGCAGAGAATCCTCCAGCTAGCGACTCCCGCCCCATGCTGCGGAGTAAGGCAAAAAACCTCCAGGGCCTCTGCCAATCTACCCTGGAGAAAAATTCCTTCCCGACCCCAAATATGGCGATCAAATATTGTCCTGTCCTCAGTGGTTAAGGAGAACAATTTATCACCCTCCTCTTTAAAAACAACCTTTTACATACTTGAAGACTTATGTATCCCTCAGTTTTCCCTTCTTCAGACTTAAAAAAACCCAATTTTTTCAATCTTTCCTCATAGATGATGTTTTCTAGATCTTTAATAATTTTTGTTGCTCTTCTCTGGATTTACTCCAATTTGTCCACATCCTTCCCCAAGTGTGATACCCAGAACTGGACACAATACTCCAATTGAGTCTTTATTAGTGCTAAGTAGAGTGGAAGAATTACTTCTCATGTCTTGCTTACAACCCTCCTGCTAATGCATCCGAGAATGAGGTTTGCTTTCCCCCCCCCCCCAATAGCATTGCATTTGTAACCCTTCTGCCAGGCCAAGTTGATAGCAGCAAGGGCCGGGTTCAGTACATAGGGGTCCCTTCCCAACAGCGTGACACAGAACCAGCTCGAGCCCCCACCCAGTGACCTGGGAAAATCTTACACAAACCCCTAGGCGCCTCGAAGAGGCAATATTTCCCCTCTCGCAAGCACAGAGCCTCGGTGGAGCAGAAAATGTTTAATAACATGAGGTAAACGACATAGCATTAAATTGGGAAAACACCACAACTAGAGTTCATAGACCAACCCATGAGCGAAGACCCACCCCAGCAAATTGGGCCGTGTCCTCTCCCGTTGGTTCTTGAAACCAGCGACCCAAGAATCACCAAAGTCCCAAAAGTCCACCGATCCCAAAGTCTCTTGGGTCCAGCAACCCAAGAATCACAAAAGTCCCAAAAGTCCGACAACCCCCCAAAGTCTCTGTCCCTGATCAGTGCAGCCCCAGAGTTCAAAGGGGGGGGTGAGCAGGGTGTTAAGGGGCACCTTACGTGATGCGAGGCCAACTGGCTGCTTCTCCGTGGGGTTCCACCGCAGCCTTCACCACGAACTGCTCCACTCCACCCGCAGTCCCACTCCTGCCGTCCCACGAACTGCTCTGGCAGCTGCTCCGCTCACCGACCTGTGCCCCGCGCCGCGCCGCTCCGCTCACCGACCTGTGCCCCGCGCCGCGCCGCTCCGCTCACCGACCTGTGCCCCGCGCCGCGCCGCTCCGCTCACCGACCTGTGCCCCGCGCCGCGCCGCTCCGCTCACCGACCTGTGCCCCGCGCCGCGCCGCTCCGCTCACCGACCTGTGCCCCGCGCCGCGCCGCTCCGCTCACCGACCTGTGAGCCGCGCCGCGCCGCTCCGCTCACCGACCTGTGAGCCGCGCCGCTCCGCTCCGCTCCGCTCCGCTCACCGACCTGTGAGCCGCGCTGCTCCGCTCCGCTCCGCTCCGCTCACCGACCTGTGAGCCGCGCTGCTCCGCTCCGCTCCGCTCACCGACCTGTGAGCCGCGCTGCTCCGCTCCGCTCACCGACCTGTGAGCCGCGCTGCTCCGCTCCGCTCACCGACCTGTGAGCCGCGCTGCTCCGCTCCGCTCACCGACCTGTGAGCCGCGCTGCTCCGCTCCGCTCACCGACCTGTGAGCCGCGCTGCTCCGCTCCGATCCAGCCGTCCCTTGGGCCACTCCCACAAGGCTCTGCTCTGCTCTGCTAGCTGCTCCTCCAGCCGCTCCGCTCACCGACCTGTGAGCCGCTCCGCTCCGCTCCGCTCGCCCCCGCTAAGCTAAGTTAGCTTAGCAATAATAGCTTCAGGCTCCCCCACTAGTTAACACAGCCTCAGTGATCTCAGCTCTTAAATAGCTTTAGCTCTTTTGTGATTTCAGGTCTTAGTGATTTCAGCTAGTAGTAGGGGAGCCCCAGTGCTGGTGCACTATTGGCCCAAAGTGAACTCAGCTCAGCAGTCTGTAACTAGACTCCTAAGGGAATCAAAGTTAGCTCTGACATTCAACAATGGAGAGAGGAGGAGGTGCAATTGGTGTTTCAGGCCCACAAAAGGGACCCACACCACCAGGTACCAATACCTGCCCCCGACCTCTCTCAATTCACTGGGTTTTGTAACCCATGCCCCTTGACAAGCAAATGCTACTTAGGTAATGGTGAATGACTCACTCAGTCCTTCTGTCATACAACAGTTCCACTGGCCTTGATTCACAGAATCAGGGTAACAAAACTTTATTCTTCCTGCCCCAATAACAGAGAAACTGGGGATCCCACACCAGCCAAAGTAACCACTTTGAGTTGCTGTTGTTTCATGCCAGGCGAGTGGGTGTGCCTATGCAAACAAGATCCGCCCCTGGAGTTCTTTTCCACACTCGCCATAATTCACCACCAGATGTCAGGGTAGAGCTCATCCTGACTCTGCTTACACATTGATGACTCATATTTAGTTTAGACACTAACAAATGTATTTGAGCATAAGCTTTCATGGGCTACAGCCCACTTCATCGGATGCATGTAGTGGAAAATACAATACGAAGATATATATACACCCAGAGAACATGAAACAATGGGTGTTACCATACACACTATAAGGAGAGTGATCAGTTAAGGTGAGCTATTATCAGCAGGAGAGAAAAAGAACTGTTTGTAGTGGTATTTCCCCATGCTTATTTTTCCCCTCTACGGTTCCTCACATCTCCTTGTCAATTGCTGGAAATGGGCCATTTTTATTACCACTACAAACAGTTCTTTTTCTCTCCTGCTGATAATAGCTCACCTTAACTGATCACTCTCCTTATAGTGTGTATGGTAACACCCATTGTTTCATGTTCTCTGGGTGTATATATATCTTCCTACTGTATTTTCCACTACATGCATCGATGAAATGGGTTGTAGCCCACGAAAGCTTATGCTCAAATAAATTTGTTAGTCTCTAAGGTGCCACAGGTACTCCTGTTCTTTTTGCGGATACAGACTAACATGGCTGCTACTCTGAAATCTGTCATATTTAGTTTGTGATCCACTATAACTCCCATTTCTCATCTTGTATTTTTGCAATTGATTATTCCTTCCTAAGTGCAGTACTCTGCATTTGTCCTTATTGAATTTCATCCTATTTATTTAGAACATTTCTCCAGTTTGTCAAGATCATTCTGAATTCTAATTCTGTCCTCCAAAGCAACCCCTTCCAGCTTGGTATCGCCTGCAAACTTTATAAGTATACTCCCTATGACATTATCCAAATAATTGATGAAGACATTGAACAGAATCGGGCCGAGGACCATTCTCAGCAGGGCCCCACTCGATATGCCCTTCCAGCTTGACTGTGAACCATTGATAACTACTCTATGTTTTTCCAATCAGTTGTACACCCATCTTATAGTAGGTTCATCTAGGCTATATTTCTCTGGTTTGTTTATGAGACAATCAGAGGAGACAGTATCAAAAAAGACTTACTAAAGTTGAGACATATCATATCTACCGCTTCTCCCCATCCACAAGGCTCGTTACCCCTGCCACAGAAGGATATTAGGTTGGTTTGACATGATTTATTCTTGACAAATCCATGTTGACTGTTACTTATCACCTTATTTTCTTCTAGGTACTTACAAATTAATTGTTTGATTTTTTGCTCCATTATCTTTTCAGGTACTGAAGTTATATATACACACACACACCACAACAACAAAGGAGAAATAGGGTTATAATGATATAGTGATAACGACGCCAGGTAACGTTGCAAATTAAATTTAGAGATGTTGTTAATTCAAGTGTCCTTTGTAACCAGCAATTCCTTAGGGGCCTGATCCTCTTGCAAATTGCTATGCATCGTCCAACTCCCACTACAGTTAATGGGAGTTGATAGTGCTCAGCAGCTTACAGGATAAGGCCCTATATTGTGTCCTCATGGAGCTGCCATATTCAAAGAATTCTTAGAACTGACAAAGTTAAACTAAATCAGGGCATGGCTACTAACTTGATCCTATGAAACTACAGTTCTTATACCGAGTTTTTATAAATGAACTGATGAAGCTACACAATTCATATCTTCTTGATGATCCCACAGTGCTCAAGCATTCATAGAGAATTCCTATGACCAATATAACAAGCCTACACAATTTGCAACACACCTGTTGTCTGATCTCATGAAGCTATAGCTTCTCCACCAACCAGTCCTCTGGAGTATCATGTGCATCTGCTCAAAGAAAGTCCTTCTTTCTTCCCAGGAGGCTACAATTAAGAAGGAGATGTCAAAAGTAGGTGTTAAAAACAACTTTTATCAAAGAAACATGTATTGATAATTCGACTAGTCTTTGAAGAGTTACAACATGGAAAGTTTTGAGTGGTGTAAAGACAAGTGGCATTAGTAGTCCTCGCTCATCTTGTATTTCCTATAGAGAAATCCTCATCTTGAAATCAATATTTGATAAACTGGTAAAAACAAGCACTTCTACTCTTGAAGAGTGCCATACTGAGTAAGCTAGCAAGCTTATGATTAAAGGACACTCTCCTTTTAGATCAATATGTTTAACTTGGATGCATTTTGAAATATTAGATTCCCTGCATAACACAACTTTTGAAACATGCTTTGAGCAAAATACAAGCTGAAGCAAACTTTTTCTGCATGTGAAAGTTGTGAGGTTTGTTGTTATGAAGACTAAAGAAAACAAGCACAAAGTCCTTTTATATCCTTTGTGTTTCTCATCCTATCCCAATTTATTTTCTTAAGTTATCTTCTTCCATAAATTAATTTGGGCCTTGTGCACCATTTCCCCTCCTCCTGAGAAATTTAGGGTTTGTCTCCACAAGCAATTACATTGAGCAAGGCAGGGTGTGAATCTACCTCATGCTAGTCTGCTGCAGGCAAACTGTCCTCGTGCACCCTGCTGACACGTGTTAATAGTTTCTTAATTTGCTTACAGCTAGTCCCATTTCAAAGAGCACAGATGTGTAAACCAAATTGAAATGCTTTCATTCAGGAATGTTAAAATGTTTCATTTTAATTAAAAATTTCTGATTGAAAAGTTTCCAAATCAACAGCTTTTGGATTTCAGCTGGAAGGTTTTGGTTTTCAGTTTTTCAATGAAAAGAAAAATTTTCCATAGAAATTTTCAAAAAAAAAAATTGTAAATGTTTTCTCAAAATTTTCTATGAGAAAAAAATTCTGGACAGCTCTATACTGATGCATCTCCTTTCTCGTAATCTCCCACTTTAACAACTCATTGTTTAAACTGAATGACAACTTACATTTGGGGGTTCTTCTATTTTCAAATTGTAAATTATTTTTGGAAAGTGACAATCAGAGATAAAAAAAAAAATCAGGAAGCCATACTGGGTATGGAAATTTGGTCAGCAAACAGGTTGATCAAGGTTAGGCAATGCCTTAATGGGATGTGTGTCAAGGCGGATGAGGCTGCCCTTGTTCTGAGGGCATGGTTCCATGGTCTAGATGATATTTTGACGTTAGTTTTCGGGTATTTTTCATTTTGGTCTCTCAGCAATAACATGATTCAATGGATACTCTGCGCTCAAGAGGTGCCAGCAAGAATTCTTGAGGAACTATTTAGAGCTAGATTTTTACTTTAGGCACAGCTCTGAATAAAGAGTGATGTAAAAGCTGAAGTACCCCAAAAGCAACCCTAGGAAATGTTGTGATGCAGACACATGCCACTGGTTTGCGATTTCTCCCCTGATTCCTTCTTGCTCCAGAGTGGGAGGGACAGGGGGATGCAGTGATTTGCTGTTGGTCTATATACCACACCAGCTATGCCACCCCAAACATCAACTGGCTCTATCCCCTACTCATCAATGAGTAGGAGATGGAGCCAAGGTGCCAGCCATTTCTTATCCCTCCACACCCACTTGCTTCCTACATGCACAGACCCAAGGCCCATGTAGACTGGTGGGGGGAGGGGAAGAAAAGGGAGGGCTCCTAGGTCCTCTTTATTCCCCTGCACAGGTGCATAGACCAAGTGATAATCTAACTTTCAAGTGTTTTCATAAGGAGAGTGAAATAGAACATGTTGGGTATACAGGATGAAACTAGGCACAACTCCTATCTAAGTGAGTGGGGAGTTGCATCTGCCTATAACAAGACAGTCTGAAATACTATGTAGTTTAATTGTAGACATGTCGGTCCCAGCTCGTCTCTCTCACCCAATAAAGTTCGTCCAATAAAAGCCTGAATTTGGACATTTTGTTTAATGTAATAAATTATAGTTATTTACTGTGATCAAGCATGTGTCTCTGGACAATATGTGGAGAGCTTCCAAAAATCTCAGTTTACCTCCAAACAATATTTATTCCACTTGTGGCATAGTGCTTCTGGAGAGTATAAACAGGCCACAAAGTATACCCCACTCTGTAGCATATGTTGCTCTAACAGAGAAGGGAATATTAGAGGTTATAGGAAGAGCACTTGCATCTGTCTACCCTTAGAGTGTAACTGAAAAATAAATTACCTTTCCAACAGACAAATTCTGAGGTTAATTAGGTGATCACTACACAAAGAATACAAAGTTTCTATTAGGGAATGTGATTTTATTTGTCACAAAAGAAATGTGTCTCTCCACTTTGCCCTAGTCTGATAAAAAAAGAAAGAGTATGGTACAATAGCTCCATTGCCAAGTGTATGATGACTTAATATAACTTGTTCTGAAAGAAAGCAGCCTGTTGTTTACTGCATTTATCGACAATCTGTGAAAGTAGACCAGAAATCAGTCTAATTACCAGGGTGCCAGTTGTGCTTGTTAACACCAGCTTTGTGACCAAATGTTATTCTACAGTTGTCACATCACACGAGGGTTTCATTACTAACATAATAGTGAACAAGATCACATGATGCCCAGCTATTGATTGATCTGCCATACAAAGGAAGGACATAGTTGTCTCAGTTAAAACAAGTCACAGCTTTGGCTGCCTATATTAAATGCAATGGAATGTAGAATAACCATTTCTCTTGTAAGTGAAGTCTCGCTGCCCTGTTCCCCAAATTTCTGTGTCTTAGCCAATTAAGAGCTACAAATTTGCACACCTCATCACTGGAGAAGGAATGAACTCATCACACTTCCACCCTTTTTTAATCTTCAAAGAATAATTATTGATTAGCTCTCTGCAGTTGTATCCAACTGAGGATTAGGCTTTGTTCAACGTTTGCTTTACAAAAGTATAAACTTCTGTCAAATCAAATACATTTTAATAGATCCTAGTCACAATTAGGCAATAATGCAAGGCTAACAAAAACACTCCTCATTCTCTCATTGCCCTGAGAGTATCATATCTCAGGTCACAAAAATATTTCACTAATGAGCACCACAAACAAAAATGGACTAAGTCTGAACGACCCTCAGACCCTGATGATATTGCTGGTTGTTCATTGGCTTTACATAAACACTACCAACAGTTTTCAGGCCTGTGAATAATATTCAAAATGAGCAGCCTCAGGTTTTTTTCAATGGATATTATAGTATAAAAGTGGATTTGTTTATCACTGGGAGCATACAGAAAAACAAGCACGCCTCATCATCTTATCAGATGATGAATGATTTATCAGGCAGAACGTGAATCTGCTCCTAACTGAGTCTATTTTCCTGTTTATGCTTGTTGAACAGATACAATTTAATGAAGAATATAAAGTACTTAAAAATCTGTCTACCATTCATAGTTTAATTAAACTGACATGTACTTCAAAAACAGAGACACAGAAAACATTAATTTGGGTTATAAAGGGCATGGCATTATTAAAGTGTAATTAAAACAACATTCACTTACAATTAATAGCTAAGTCAATTTAATTATTTAACATTTGATTGTCAGTTCTGGCTAGACTCCCTACCCTAGGGTAGGTATATTCTTTGGTCCTGTTGTAAAGTACAGTACACTACTCCCCCTGTACTATAGATTCCTCTTAGTTTGGACAAGACCTGAGCAACAACCACAAAAATGTCAATACATTCTAACAGAACCGTTACCAGACAAGACACAGAACATTGGAACATGTGAAATTCTGCAGTGTTGGAAAATACAGGGTTCATGCTACCTAAGTGTCAGGTTAAAGCCATAAAAACACAAAGTAGTCACCCAAAAGACCAAATTTTATCTGGCTCCTACCCAGAAACATAAATCCTTCCTCAGCAGTCATGTGATGGAAATTCCAGTGAAATTCAACTTGGATTTGTTCAAACAAACACACAAGGAAACTTAATTTCAGATTCATAATCAAACCCTAAACCAGAAGAGCTTGTTTTTGCATACTTCTAATCAGAATTGAAGCCCCAATCGCACAACCTGTTCCATGCAGCCAAAACCTTGTGCCTATGAGGAATACCACTGATTTTGATGGGGCTTTCTGCAGTCACAAGGGTCCACTCATACAAAGCAGCTTGCAGGATCCGGGTTTTATTCATCACATTTTTCAGACTGTGGATTTTTTCAAAATTATTCAATTGCTTCTTGCTAATTTCACGTGCTCTCTGGCTCACTAAATGAATTGTGTTGTTAGTTTTGATTGGTTCCATAAATCACATGGTATGTTTTTTGTTTCCTCATTGAATAATTGAGGAAAAAATTATAAACAAAGATCATACAATGAAACCATATATCTCATCATATAAGAAACGCCTCCCCGGCTACACAGCATTTACAAGCAACATTCATATATTATTTGCCTACACAGCATTTACAAGCAACATTCATATATTATTTGCCTAGATAACAACACTACAGAGGGTGTTGTAAATTTGACTGTCCATTGTGAAATTTAAGGTGTTGAAGCTTGGGGGCCGTCTGTCTGAGAGACCCACCTTCTTCCCTATGCAGAGCTCAAGCTGGAGCTCCTCTGATTAAAAAGAGGGGCAGTTGCTGACAGTGTAAACTTTACACTTGCTTTAAAAAAAAAAAAAGCCAGAATCTGTAGACCATTAGGGCAGACAGAAAAGCCCATACTTGTCTTAGGTTAGGATAAAGGCTCATGTTTGTTCAGAGGATGGGGTACAATTTGGAGTTCTGTTTACACTTGAATTTGATGTTTTCTGCTTTTTTGGGGGTGATGAGAGTCTTCCAGTTTTCTTCTTGGTTGTCTGATTGTGGATTTAATGAATGCCAAAAGAGTCAGAATCTTGAACAGGTGAGGGGGTTTCCTGGGGCAGGGGAGGTGGGGAGGGGTGTGTAATGTACATATAAAAAAGAAATAGAAAACAATGAATAAGATATGATGCATACCTATATTTCACCTCTGCACTGAGAAATTTCAAGAAAGAAGGGAGTGGCAAATGGTGGGACTTAGTAGAGTTTGCTGGTGGAAAAATCCAGTGCTGCTGCTAATATTTGCTTTGTTTTCCAAAATAATTATTTTATTTTCAACATAGAAGCTATATCATAGTAAGACCGACCACAGAGTAAATGCACATGTGTGGATATTGCTTCAGACTTTGGATATGGATGCATCACCCCAAGAAAAGTGGTATATTTACAAATGGCAGAATCTATAGCATGCAAATAAAATGATTATTTTGATAAATGAATCTCATTTGGAGGTATGTTGGAGAATTTAGCAAAAGAGTTTGTTATGAAATATTACATTGAGTGACAGGGTCCAAGTTGTAAAATTCATATCAGAACTTTCTTGAAGATCAGAATGAGGATGGGTCAGGATCCAGGGTTCTGGATATGTAATCTCTACAGATATTCAAAAACCCTAAAGCTAATTCTTTAAAAAAAATACAACCCTAAGCGTTGGAGCCTGTCAAGGCAGGACTAAGGTGGACCATCAGAGTAGCTGGAGTGGTAGGTGAAGTGTAGGAGATACATTTTAAAGTAAAATCAAGGGATACCATGGTCTATATACCATGCAAGAAGTTGGAACTAGTAAAACCAGTTTTTAGCCCAAATTTAGCTTGTTTGCTTGCATGCAAATCCCAGGCGAATTGCTAGCCACCTCCCTAATCAGATATTTTCATATCTAGAACCAGGCAATTACTGAGCATTACTTTCTATATGGTTTATTTTCAGTATGAAAATTAAGACATTTTATGAAACTCTGTATATCGTCCTCTTATTTAAAGACAGTTGAACAGATGATGTTTTCCAGTTTTAAAATATGTTTCAGACATCATCCCCTTCAAATATCAACATATTCTTCACAAAGTTACATAGAAAGCCTAGAAGTCTACAAACCATCAGTAATGTAATTACAACCAGCATTTATGAAAGCATATCGATCTCTATTTCTGTTTTTAGAAGTGCAAAAATCACATTAGAAAACTATGGGTAGCTAATTAAAGCTTTGTCACCCACAGGACCTAGGTGAATTGCATTTGTTGCATTCTCTGATATAGAAGAAATCTTATGAGAAAACTTTCAGAAAGTATGTGATCGCACAATTTGCTTTGCTATTGAAATCAAGGCATTGGATGGGGATTATATTACTATTATGTTTTTATCCTTAAACTAAGCTTGAAATGTCACAGGAGCTGAAATTAAAGCAGAAGCAGAGCAGGATATTGTTTGGTATTTACATATTAAACGCAGTCAAAAGGCAGTGGTACTATTGATTTTTCTGATACAAACAGATTTAGAGTACTGATAAAAGCCACTTGCTCGTTGAGCTTCAAAAATCTAGATGATTTCTTCTCTGCATAATCCAACAAGGTTAGTCAAGCAACTTATTTACTTTAATACTATGGATATACAAGGTATATATTTAAAGGGACACTATCAGGTTTTAATGCATTTAAAAAAAAATCAAATTTCTTCACCTTTACTAAAAATACTTTAAAATTGAAATTTTAAAAATTGAATTTAGTTTTTACTGTTCAAGATATTTGTTGCATTTCCCTCATCTGATTAAAAGAGACTGATCCGTAAATATAAAAAACTGTACCTAGAAATTGTTTGGGCCTAGTGTATGCTCGGATGCAAATATTTTTTGTCCTTACAGTTTCAATGTCCCAACACACAAGGATGCTAATTAGGGATGGGGAAATCCTCTCTTTTTGAAAGAAAATTCCCCTAGATTTTACCAAATCTATGGAAAATGACTCCAGACACCATCATACAAGGTTCTGTATTGAGACCTTGCCTGTCAATATTATGGGGTGCATTCTAAAGCTGTGTTTTGATGCCTTAAGAAATTCTTATTCTCTAGGTTTAGGGGATGACTTGGTAGTGAAAATATCATGACAGCAGCTGCAATGTCTCATAGCAATGTCAATAAAATTTCACAAGGGCAGTTAATTCCTGCAATATTTCAAATTACTGTGAGTGGAGACAAACAGGGGGAAAATGAAGAAACAACAGGGAGAATGAAGACAGAGAGATACAGTAAAGAAAAGAGAAAGAAGTAAGACTGAGGAAGAAAAACACTTGGGGAAAGATTATGAAATGAAGTGGGAAAACTGGAAAAAGAGTTGGGAAAACAGAGGAGGGAAGAGAAGGATGGAAAAGAAGGAAGAAAATATTTGACAGGAAAAAGTGGAGATGGTTGCAACACACAAAAGAGGGAGCTTAAAATAGGGTTGAGAGAAGACAAGGTGGGGACAAAGGGTAGAAACATAGATGTTAGCAATATGGAGCAAAAATATCAGTTAAGAGAAGCGAGAGAATTAGACGGAAGGAAAGGTAAATTAAATGCAGAAATCCATAATAAAGGGGGACAAAACCTCAATCGAGCTGCACAGAGTATACAAAAAATTAACTCTGGAGAGGTCTGTGGAAAGCCAGGGGAACACAAGGAAAGGAGTGCACACATTCTTTACCTTATGAAGCAGGGATACAGACGAGCAGAGCCTCTATTTATAGCAAACCCAATAAATAAAGCAAACATCCAGTCTAAAGGACCTGGAAGGAGAAGAGGGACATTACAGAGCTATTACTTTCCTCTCACAAGCAAAATAATCTGTTCCCTTTGTATCCTGCCTTTCACATCATGCCGGGTAAAAAAGCAAAACAGAATTTACAATTATGGATTATCAGTATCCACAGTCCATCTGCTTGGTTTAACCACAACAGAATGTGTGCATGTGCATTCAGAGAGATGGGTATCATTAGACCAATGAAGTTAACCAATGTATAAAAGCCAGATCAGACCAGTAATAAAGTTTGTGCTTCATTATGGATGTTGAAATCCTGGTTGAAAAAAAATCTATTCAGAAATATTAAGCTTCACAAATTTTACAGTCAAACCATCTCAACTGAACATTGAGGAATCAGCTATTTAGAAGACTACAGCTTCCAAGATTGAAACCTGTACAGACATTTACTATATAAATTTACAGAATTAGAAAAACTGGACATGTTAAAATACATCAGTATATTCATGGCTGTAAAATTATTGGATTCATGTCTCATCAAATTTACATTGTGGAAAC
Organism: Chrysemys picta bellii; assembly: GCF_011386835.1. NCBI lineage: Eukaryota > Metazoa > Chordata > Testudines > Emydidae > Chrysemys > Chrysemys picta. The sequence goes on along the minus strand of NC_088798.1, from coordinate 35,845,913 downwards.
TGAATATAGTATGATTAGGCATTATTTTAACAACTACATTACAATACAATTTAAAATAAAATGGCCCTTCATATCACACTAATATCAGTGTTTTAAATAACAAAGGGGATTTTTTTAAATAAAGGAAAGGATTAGCATTTAGTTTCAATCAGGATAAGCAACACTATACCAGTTGGTGTCTCGGAGATTCAGGATTTTATTAATATTCCAGAGATGCATTTGTGTTGCCTCTGGGTACACTGAAAAGCCACTTAAACTGCACTTAAAGCAGCACTACAGGATCAAATTGATGTGCATCAACCATTTACAATAAAACTTGATTATTATAAAGGCATACATATTTGCATAATTACATGTTTGATTTTTTGATAATGCAGCATACACTACAAAATGTTGCTTCATGTAGAAAGACATCATCAAAAAGCACCATCTGCTGTAGTGTTTAATGCATTGCAGTGTTTGAAAAATTCTGAAGGTAGATTTCTGAAGATCAAAAAGGAAAACAAGAGTTTTCTTTGAACAGGAGGTATAGCGCTGGAGGCTGGAACATGGTGGAGATTGGGCTTTTTGTTTAGTTTGTTTTAAAACAACATTTTCAGAAAAAGAGGACAAAAAAGCAGCATATCTCATTACAGTTCTGAAAAATTTAGGCTTCAGCAATGGAGTGCATTTGTGTGAAAACATCAAACATGTATTAGACATACTAAATGTAATAAAGTGGTTGTGTCTGGAAGTAAAGCAGTGCAGGTTAATTGCTTCGGAGGTTGATTACCTTTGCTGAAGAAACACTGAGCATCACAGTGACTTAAAATATATCACATAGAAATAGAGATGGAGATGAAGAAAAATATTTACATTTGTTCAAAACAAAGGAAAAACAACCTCCTTCTGCCCACTGGTCTATATATTAATAATAGCATAACTGTTAAATAGTACATAAATTACAAAAGCCTGACCCTAAAATCATGCAAGTAAAAGCACCTTACAAAAATGTGAATAATCTATGAGTGAGGAGCATGAAGAAGTTTCAATGGTACACTGTAGCTCCATGGGATCCCAATGTCCTAAACACTGTGCCTTAGGAACTTCAGACGGGACTACATTAATGAAAACTAGGTATCTTTTAGTTTGCACTAGAAGCATCCACTCAGGGGAGTTACAGCACAACACTTTGGCACGCTGCAATTCACACACCTCTAGTCTGAACTATGGGATTCTATAGACAAGCCCGAAGCGTATTAAGCCTTAGGACACTCTTGGTACGCAGGCAGAGTGTTCACATGGGGAGTTAGTGCAGAATAGCTTGGGCGCTTTAAATTCACATCCTAGCTCACAGTGCATTAACTTCCTAGGGTAAACAAGCCCCCCACCCACCTCTCCAAACGTACACAATTCTCAAACATGTCAGTACCAAAATACAGAGGTACCCATTTATCCGTGGTTAGATATTTTATTACCCACCCACCCTCTAAATGGATTTAGCCTAGACTACAGTATATGTTCTAAATGATTGAGAGGTCTTTCCTGATTTCCTGGCTCTTCAGGAAGCCATTTTGAGATTATGGGAAAGACAAATGTCTCATTTATTTATAATGTAAAAATCAAGGCGACCCCTAAACAATAAGAAAACTTTAAAAATATATGTTAGTACACTGCCCAACTAAAGCTATAACTCTGGTTGGTTGGGGAAAGGGTGCTGGAGAAAATGAGCAAAGCAATAAACAAACGAAAAAAACCTTAAAATAATTAGTTTTCTTCTTGTGCCTGAATCTTCTGGTGTTGATGAGTTTTCCTCTCACAGGCTGCACTAAACATTGCTAGAATCAGCACTGCAATGATTGCTAAGCACTGTCTCCTTCCCTACCCTCTCTGCACTAGCTAGACAGGATTTTTCCTTTCATACATCATTTTCAACTTGCTGCAGTGATTCCACAACAACAGGAGGCTCTAGAAAGTTAATGAATAGCAAATTATTTTTTTTGTATTGAAGTTTCTGTTCTAATGTGTAAGACTAGATAGACTGAGTGGTTGAGCACATAGGGCATTGCCACTGATTTCATTTTCATTGCATGGCACTGACAGGCCATGACAGCAAAGTCATTCATCTCAAGTTAACAAATCAAAAGAAAGAGGGGAAAGTGTTTTTTGTTTGAACATTCAGAGCTACAATATTTAGGGCAAGGCACTCGGGGCATTGCCTGCCCCTGATTGTTATTGCACAGCAGTGACAGCAAAATTATTTAAGTTCCTAATTAAGAAGAGAACTGAAGCAAAATATGTTTGGTCTGAATATACTATAATATCTAGGGACCATTCACTATATCATAATAAGCTGCCTTAGATTCTGCGTCTCCACACCAAATCTATTGTACCAGTCAGTACTAGCTGGTATTTTGCAAGTGTCTTTTTTTTTTTTAGTTTTGTTTTATTATTTGGATGAAATCTCATCTTGCTGGTTAATGGTCATGGGCTAGTAGTTTATAAAGAAAATTAACTGGAAAGAGTGAAAAAATTAAAAAAGGAAAAAAACAGTAACATTCCTTCCTAGGGTCCCTGCTAACTCAGTGTCTGTATTCTATTCCATTTCCACCCATATCACTAATTCTAATGCTACACTAGATTTCTGGACATCCAGAGAACACTTTCTGTTGAACAGCTTATTGTCAATATTGTCCAGCCACTTGGAAAAAAACTGGTTACACAGATCATAGTATATTTGTTATACTAACCTGCACCTGTTTATTTTAATGACGAGGGTGGACAATTCAGCCTTCCTTCTCCCCTGAACAAATGGCTAAAGAACTAAGAGCAATAGCTGTTTGATTGTGAAGCAGTTAAGGCCTAAAAAACTATTTATTGTGAACATAATTTCTCTCTTAATTAGTGTTTGTTTAGAAAGGCCATCTTTGCATGGTTCCTACCTCTCCTTTAAGTAATACTTTGGTGTGTAGGCAGTAGCACTGATAATGCAGCTCCCCTATATTACTTCTAGCCAATTCAGTTCCAAGCCATGAACCGTGACTTCTGCTTTTCTGCTAACTCTGTTCATTTTAATGTTACTTTTTCCTTCCCTACCATTCCATTCAGTTTGTTTCATCCACCTATGGCATTTCCTCTGTTGTACAGAGTGTGAGCTCCCTGGGGCAGGGAATGTCTGTTATGTCTGTCTAGTGTCTAGCCCTCAAGAACACTGATCCTTCGTCTTATTCCTAGACACTACAGTAAAACAAATAATTAAGAAAAAATTTTAATAGTCAATTACTATTGATGGGGATTACAGTGGATGAGAAGCTGGATATGAGACAATAGTGTGCCCTTGTTGCCAAGAAGACTAATGGCATATTGGGCTGCATTAGTAGGAGCATTGCCAGCAGATCGAGGGAAGTGATTATTCCCCTCTATTCGGCACTAGTGAGGCCACAGCTGGAGTATTGCATCCACTTTTGGGCCCCCCACTACAGAAAAGATGTGAACAAATTTGAGAGTCTAGCGGAGGTCAACGAAAATGATTAGGGGGCTGGGGCAGGAGATGCTGACAGAACTGGGCTTATTTAGTCTGCAGAAGAGAAGAGTGAGGGGGGATTTGATAGCAGCCTTCAACTAACTGAAGGGGGGTTCCAAAGAGGAAGGAGCTAGGCTGTTCTCAGTGGTAGCAGAGGACAGAACAAGGAGCACTTGTCTCAAATTGCAGTGAGGGAGGCCTAAATTGGCTATTAGGAAAAACTATTTCACTAGGAGGGTGGTGAAGCACTGGAATGGGTTACCTAGGAAGGTGGTGGAATCTCCATCCTTAGAGGTTTTTAAGGCCTGGCTTAACAAAGTCCTGGCTGGGATGATTTAGTTGGGGTTGGTCCTGCTTTGAGCAGGGGGTTGGACTAGATGACCTCCTAAGGTCTCTTCCAACTCTAATCTTCTATAAATTGCCCTGGATTTACAACCATATGCACCAATTGTGTAAAAACAGGGGTTATTGCAGAAGTCAGAGCAGCAGGGGTCACCGTCTGGCACATTATAGAGAACGTTTTTCAGGATGCAACTTCACCTCCCTTTTTTTTTGAAAGAATAGTGGATGATGCTGATCACTCCTACTCCCCATCTCATTAAATAAAAACCTGGGGCCCTGCTTTTCAAAGGCATGGAGGTGTTACTGTGCTCATTGTTGTAATGCCTAACTGATTTAGGAATCTAAATCTCATTTTCAAAAGAGATTTAGGCATTTAAAAGCCTAAATTCCACTGAAAATTAGTGGAATTTAGGCTCTTAAGTGTCTAAATCCCCTTGAAAAAATGAGGTTTAGGGACCTAAATCAGTTAGGCATTGCAACACTGAGCACACCACCACCTAATTACCTTTAGAAATCTAGGCCTGGGTTTTAAGTAGCTAGCTGTCTAACTCAAGAACAAACAAGATATTTATCAGGCAAGTAGAACATCTCTGTAAAAGGAAATTAATAATTTGGGACTTTTCAATTCAGAAACAGATGGGGATGGTTAGGAATATATACTGAGCTGGAACTATTGTTTTTGACTAACCCCATGTTTCCCCCCCATTACCTCAACCCCACAAAGCACTTAAATCCTACTGCCCCCAATGGGATTACCTCACATACTTAAAGATTAGGACTTGTTTAAATGCTTCATTGGATTAGGGTCTATGTTAGTTTGTATCAATATACCATGAAGACAGCAACAGAAACAAACATACTACGGTTTTGATTCATGGGTGCACTTCCAGTGTTTGAGAGACAACAGATTCCATGTGATGCAACAGTGAAGTCTCTATCACAGAAAAAAATATACTGTGTACAAGATCATTTTATTGTGAGCAAGTGGTTCCCTGAGAATTACTTTCTGTATATAAAGACTAAATGAACCTAAATTCACTCTGGAACAGATGTGGTGTTCAATGGCAAAATCTGTCAAATCCTGAATGTAATGAGATGATGTTATGAGGGAGAGAGTGCAAACATTTTCCAACTGCATTGCCAACTCCTACCCTCTGGATGGTCACATGCCTAGTTAAGAACAGAGTATGTGGACATGCACATCATCTTCTGCTTGTGTTTTGGGGATAGCCTCTCCATGCAGCCAACTGTATTCTATAAACAATGCTCTGCTAATGGGCTCCTTCAACAAAGAACATCTTCAGCATTAGTCACTTATTAACGCTAAGCCATAACCATCCTCCTGCCACAATAGTGCACCATGATGTGATAATGGTGCCATATTCAAACCCACAACACTCATTTCATTAAGTGAACTTTAAATATGGTTGTTGAAATAAAATTTCAAAAATAATTTCCCTTTATAATTTTCATCAATTTTACATATAGTAGAGAACCATTCTTTATTGACAAGCTTTTTTGAGTATGTTGATATTATAGAGGGTTGGTTTATTACTATATTGGGTTTATTTTAATATGACAATGACCCTCTGTCTTTCATATCACATATAATTACCTTTTTATTGTATATTTTCTAGATGACAGTGGCTATCCACGAGATACAGCTGAGGATCTAATTGGATTTTGCCCTTATAGCAGCAGACGTTCACTTATTCAGAATTCATTGATCATTCCGGCCTTTTGGGATTCTGAAATCTCATTCTCTTTTCCAATTGTCAAAGCACAGACTCAATAGTGCATTTCTTGTCTTTGCAGCACCTCATTCAGTACAATACAGCAGTCAACCATGGGGCTATAGTCAATGATGGGGGGTTCTTATGAAGGAAGACAAAGCTAACTCTTACTGGCGTCAAACACTGAGAAGAGGTGGCTCTTTCTGAAAGGTGGGTTTACTGATAGCGAGGGGCAGCTTAGTGACAGTCATACTATATATTTTATACACTAGGAGGAAAGAACAGGGAAAAAGAATGCAGAAGAGAAAAAGCCAAAAAGAAAGGCAGAAGACGGGAACTAAACAGCAGGGAAGGGTTGAGCAGAGAGATTCATGGGAGTAGAATCAAAGACATTTTACTATCAAAAGAAAGCCTACATGGCAGGAAGAGGCATATCTTTGAAGCAGTTTTAAGGATGTTCTAGTCACTAAGCACACAAGAAGGGAAAAGGAGGTTAATGAAATATTAAGAACTGTTCATGTTCAGTGTGGTTACTTGATCTAGCATTTTTAAGAGAGGAAGAGATACAAAAGACAAACACCAGGAAAGACTATGACATTTAGAGGGGTGGAGTTAAAAAGGGGATAGGAAGGCTACTTTGTCAACAGCAAAGACAGTCTTGTCTACTCTGGTATACAGATTGTTCTTAACAGCTGGGAAGTTTGCATCTGTATAGGAACTGGGAAGTGGCAGAGGCCAAAACCAAACCAAAAATAAACAGACAAAAAACCCTGTGACGTTGCACTACATATGTTTATGAGTGTAAATATAATGTAACTGAAATATGCTTTATGCAAAAGGTCTCTTGTAAGGTATCATTACAAAGCTTATAATCTACTGAGTGTGGGCATCCTATTTGTATGAATGTATCATTCTTTTATCTAAAGCTAGAAATATGAAGTATTACTCTGAAGTCCTATTGTAACTATGCAAAGTGTGGGTCATTAATGGTTGCTTGGAATCTAGATGGCTCCCATTAACTAGGACAACTGGATGTAAATGGCTCTGTTTACTTGTAAGCCTTCCTGGTGCCAGCCAGTGAGTAATGAAGTCTCACAGGACATGTGAACTGGAATCCATCTTAAACCTGGTGCTTATCCATTTAGAAGGAAGGATAGGAACCCCGAGAGAGCCAAAGAATTCCCGCCTTGTGCCAAACGTATAAAAGGGGGTGGAACCAAACAAAGGGGGTTGCCAGTCATGAGATATCCCCCAGTTACCACCTGAGCTGGAACTAACAGGAACTGTACTGGGGAAAGAATTGGGCCCAGACTAGGAAGGAGTCTAGTCTGTAAAAGAAGCTTATTGGAACATCGCTGAGGGTGGGATTTGCCTGTATTCAGTTTCTTAAATGCTTTAGGCTTAGACTTGCCTGTTTTGTTTTATTTTGCTTGGTAACTTACTTTGTTCTGTCTATTACTTGAAACCACTTAAATGCTACTTTTTATACTGAATAAAACCACTTTTGTTAGTAAACCCAGAGTAAGTGATTAATACCTGGGGGAGCAAACAACAGTATATCTCTGTGTGTGTGTGTGTGTGTGTGTGTGCGCACGCGCGATAAAGGGCGGACAATTTATGAGTTTACCTTGTATAAGCTTTATACAGAGTAAAGTGGATTTATTTGGGGTTTGGATCCCATTGGGAACTGGGTGCTGGAGGTAGGTGATTTGCTCAGTAGTTTTTGGTTAAAGCCTGCAGCTTTGGAGGCATGGACCAGACCTGGGTCTGTGTTGCAGCAGACTAGCATGTCTGCTGCAACACAGGTTATGGAGGCCCAAGGTGGCAGCGGAAAATGGGCTCAGAGCTAATTCCAGCACATCAGGTGACAGGCCCAAGGAGGTCTCTGTGACCGAACCCATCACAAACCCCACAAAGATGGCATTCCCTTTAAGAAGGCTTCTAAATTGACACTGCAGTCAGAGGTTCTACTTCTTATTGTTCTAGAAGGTAGGCAGGCTTTCTTCCTTTCCCTTAGGTGACAGGACAGGGAAGGAGACATGTTACACAGTTCCTTAGGACTTTACCTCAGAGCCTTGAGTCAGAACTACCGAACTTATAGTCAGAAAAAGGACTAAGCCCAGCTCAGGCTAGTGTCCTGGAATCTGACCGGGCCAGCTCCGCAGAGCAGCTAATAGTGCTTCTGGTCCCTTTTTTTTTTCCCCCCCTCTACCCCAGCTTCCTTTTCTTGTATTTTTTTTTTAAACTACAGTATACAGTGTGCGCGCACACACACCACGCACACACTATACAATTTATGTAGCACCACAGCCCCGAACAGAGAACTCCTTGATTGTGCCCAAGCTGTTTTGGCCATAAACTCCAGTGTCCCTTAATGGGTTACCAGACTAACTGATGTTCTTGTTTAGAACTAAAATTCTAAACTGAAATTAATTCAAGCTAAATAAAACCGCAGTATATGGGGCTGGAGCAGAACCCCTGAAGTGGAAAGGAAGGATTGTCCAGTAGCTAGAACACTAGCCTGGCCCGTAGGAAACCTAGGTTCAGTTCCTTTTCTGCCATAAACACCCTCTGTGACCCTGATCAAGTCACTTAGTCTTTCTGTGGCTCAGTTCTCCATCTGTAAAATGGGGGTAATAGTACTGCCCTATCTCACAGGGCTGTTGTGAGGTGCTCAGATTCTATGGTATAGACATACCCCAAGATAGATCTCTACCTTGAGTAAGGAAATGGGTGTCTCCTGAATCAAGTATAGCCTCCATGGGTGCCCAACAGTAAAAAGTCTGAATGACTGATATATTGAAGCATGGAAAAATTTTCTAGCCCTCAATCCCTGTATATCAAGCCATGAATGCAAGCTAGGTTAAAAAAATTGTGGAGGGAAAGTAAACACATTTTCTCTTTATTACTCCTTCTAGGAAGTATAGTAACTACAAACTCAGATACCAAGTAAATGACATCATTAATTCTGAAACGAGTAAGACAAAAAACACAAACCAATTCAAAACATACATATAAAGATATGCACAAACCTAGAGAGTCTTAAAAACCTGAAAATCTTGTGTAAGGAATATGCTATAGTTTTCAAATAGGAATTATCCATTGTTCCCAGGATAAGGTCTTTTATTTACTTGTGAAATCTCAGTGATATTTCTTGTTTCAATAACACCCCCTCCATAAGATAGCTTTATTAAAGTTTGAGTGTACGATAAAATGAAGATAATGTCTATAGATTTTATTAAAGACCAAGTCATTTGTTCCATGGTGATTTTAGAGCAGCATATTAAGTGTGCATTCACCAAATATTACAAATTCTAGATTTATTCAAACTCCCACAGAAAAAAAAATCAAACTTGTAAATTGTGCAGATCATATAACCAATAAAATATTTATTGTTGCACAATGTATTGTTAACTGTGTTGACTACTCTTCACCAAGGTGCCACAGACATGAAAAATTAACCAATGTAGAATATAAAATAGTTTCCCCCCCCCAACTCCTAGAGCTAATTCCTGAGCATACAAAGCAGATCTGACCTCAGAGCTGTAATATAGAAATACTTCAGTGAAGAAGACACCATAGTTGAATACTTGACAGCAGAACAAAACAGAGAACAGCATTAAAGCCATGTAGTTGAGGTGCTGCATGCAAATGCAGGGAGATTTGAATTAGTAATGTTGAAGGTCTACTTAAAATAGACAGTAGACATGTTGGCAAATGTTTTAATGACATCTTCCCATTCTAAAAGATTAAACAATTACACACAGCCCTGTGAAATCCAAGACGTTTGGCAGACAAAAAAAAAACAACAACAACCAATCTCTTCATATTTATAAAAACAACTAAATATTTCAATGTACTTCCTGTCTTGATTTCATAAACCTGTGTGGAAATCACACAACATCTTAAACCAGTTATTTTTCTTACCAGTGAATATGAAACAAATAAAAGCCATCCCAAAATTCTCTACCATTTTATTCTCTTCCAAAGAGAAGCTGAACTTCATTTGAACTGTGGCCATGGTGATCTAGCTATTGCAAACACTGCTAAAGAGAAAGTTCAGTAAATAAAATCATGAGCTGCAGCTTGGAATTCAGGCTGGCTGGAAAACAATTCTGAATCATGAAAAGCTTTGCAATATTGTCAATTTGTTTTTGTTCTAGTGCAGAACTAAACTTATTTTCAAGAAAGACATTGATAATCTGGAGAGTGTTCAGAGAAGAGCCACAAGAATGATTAAAGGATTAGAAAACATGTCTTATAGTGATTGAGCTCGAGTCTATTTAGCTTAACAAGGAGACATTTAAAGGATGACTTCATTACAGTCTATAAATACCTACATGGGGAACATATTTAATAATGAGCTCTTCAGTATAGCAGAGAAAAGTATAACATGATCCAGTGTATGAAAGTTGAAGGTAGTAGGGTGACCAAGTGTCCTGATTTCAATCGGGTGCTCTGGTCAAAAAGAGACCCTGGTGGCCCTGGTCAGCACTGCCGACCGGGTCATTAAAAAAGTCTGGCTGGCAGCGCTGCAGAGCTAAGGCAGGCTAGTTCCTGCCTGTCCTAGCTCCACACTGCACCCCAGAAGTGGATGGCAGGTCCAGCTCCTAGGTGGGGGGCCACAGGACTCTGTGCACCGCCCCAAGCACAGGCTCTGCACTCCCATTAGTCGGGAACTGTGTCAGCGGTGCCTGCAGGTGAGAGCAATGCACAGAGCCACCTGCTGGCCACTTTCAGGGTGCAGTGCGGAGTCAGGACATGCAGGAAGCCTGCCTTAGCAGCCTCCCCCCCCCGCGCTGCTGACTGGGAGCTGCCTAAGGTAAGTCCACACCCCAACCCTGAGTCCCAACTCCCTGCCCCAGCCCTGAGCCCCCAACACCCCAAAGCCCTCATCCCCAGCCCCACCCCAGAGCCTGCACCCCTAGCCAGAGCCCTCACCCCCTCCTGCACCCCAACCTCCTGCCTCAGCCTGGAGCCCCTTCCCACACCCTTCATTTCTGCCCCTCCCAGAGCCCACACCCCCAGTGAGAGAGCTCACCCCCTCTTGCACCCCAACTCCCTCCCACAGCCCAATGAGAGTGAGAATGTAGTGAATGGGAGGCAGGGCCTCAGGGAAGGGGTGGGGCTAGGGTGTTCGATTTTGTGCGATTAGAAAGTTGACAACCCTAGAAGGACATGATGAAGATGTCACAAAGTGTATTCCACACAAAGATGGACTACAAGCTATCAGGAACAGTATCCCTGATAATGTCACAGCTAACCTGGTGGCTGAACTTTGGGATTTTGTCCTCACCCACAACTATTTCACATTTGGGGACAATATATACCTTCAAGTCAGCGGCACTGCTATGGGTACCCGCATGGCCCCACAATATGCCAACATTTTTATGGCTGACTTAGGGGACGAGAGCTAAGGAAGCGTTGTTCTAACGCCCCTACTCTACTTGCGCTACATTGATGACATCTTCATCATCTGGACCCATGGAAAAGAAGCCCTTGAGGAATTTCACCATGATTTCAATAATTTCCATCCCACCATCAACCTCAGCCTAGATCAATCCACACAAGCGGTCCATTTCCTGGACACTACTGTGCTAATAAGCGATGGTCACATAAATACCACCCTATACCGGAAACCTACTGACCGCTACACTTACCTACATGCCTCCAGCTTCCATCCAGGACACACTACACGATCCATTGTCTACAGCCAAGCTCTAAGATATAACCGCATTTGCTCCAATCCCTCGGATAGAGACAAGCACCTACAAGATCTCTATCAAGCATTCTTAAAACTACAATACCCACCTGCTGAAGTGAAAAAACAGATTGACAGAGCCAGACGAGTACCCAGAAGTCACCTCCTACAAGACAGGCCCAACAAAGAAAATAACAGAACACCACTAGCTGTCACCTTCAGCCCCCAACTAAAACCTCTCCAGCGCATCAGAGATCTTCAACCTATCCTGAAAGATGATCCTTTACTCTCACAGATCTTGGGAGACAGACCTATCCTCGCTTACAGACAACCCCCCAACCTAAAGCAAATACTCACCAGCAACCACACATCACTGAACAAAACCACTAACCCAGGAACCTATCCTTGTCACAAACCCCAATGCCAACTCTGTCCACATATCTATTCAAGTGACATCATCATAGGACCTAATCACATCAGCCATGCCATCAGGGGCTCGTTCACCTGCACATCTACCAATGTGATATATGCCATCATGTGCCAGCAATGCCCCTCTGCCATGTACATTGGCCAAACCGGACAGTCTCTACGCAAAAGAATTAATGGACACAAATCTGACATCAGGAATCAAAATACTCAAAAACCAGTGGGAGAACACTTTAACCTGTCTGGTCATTCAATGACAGACCTGCGGGTGGCTATATTACAACAGAAAAACTTCAAAAACAGACTCCAACGAGAGACTGCTGAGCTAGAATTGATATGCAAACTAGACACAATCAACTCAGGATTGAATAAGGACTGGGAATGGCTGAGCCATTACAAACATTGAATCTATCTCCCCTTGTAAGTATTCTCACACTTCTTATCAAACTGTCTGTACTGGGCTAGCTTGATTATCACTTCAAAAGTTTTTTTTTCTCTTAATTAATTGGCCTCTCAGAGTTGGTAAGACAACTCCCACCTGTTTATGCTCTCTGTATGTGTGTATATATATCTCCTCAATATATGTTCCATTCTATATGCATCAGAAGAAGTGGGCTGTAGTCCACGAAAGCTTATGCTCTAATAAATTTGTTAGTCTCTAAGGTGCCACAAGTACTCCTGTTCTTCTTTTTGCGGATACAGACTAACACGGCTGCTACTCTGAAACCTATCATTATCTGCTTGTTCATGGAATAATAGATAAGGGAGGGAGAAAAAGAGTATGCGTGGCTTTGTCTACACTACGAGCTAGCTGCGTGATTCCCTTTGTAACCTACTCAAGCTACCTCATGTATAAATAGCAACGTAGCTGCAGTAGCATGGATAGCATAGATCCCACTGATCTCAGTGGAAACTGTTAGGTGCTCAGCATTTTTGAAAATCATGCCATTTTTAGTTGCCTAAATATGACTTTAGGAACCTAGTTTTAGACTCCCATTTCTGAAATCCTTAGCCTAGAGCCAAACTTTGGTATCGCTAAGTGCACTACTGAATAGAACTGTCTGAAAAATCCTGCACTGTGACAAGACAACCAGCTTACAAATGTACAATGGTGGAGATTTTGTCCTTCCTATAATGGAAGGCAGTTAGTGAAGATGAAGATGAATAAAGTCTAGGAGATAAACCACCTTTTACCCATTTAGAGTGAAAGGATTCAATTTTTTTCATTCAACAAAGATTTGCAACATACCAGCCATGTATTTGTTGGCAGTAAGTTTTACAAAGCACTTAAAAAAAAAAGTTTGAGGACAAAGGAAACCCTGGGGACTGCTACGAATTATTAGTCAGTCCAGTGACAACAGGGATGAGTCAAGAGACTTTGCTGCTCACCAGGGAGTTGGGGGGGGGGTCTTCAAGAGGTATTGTAGGACAGTAAGAGCCTAGAGAGTATGAAGCTCCCCCAAAGAAAAAAAATATTGTTTATGTTTTCATTAGGGTTGAAACTGCAAGGTCCAGGGCTCCCTTAGGCTTTTTCCCACCCACCCAGAGATTTGTGGGTGCAAAATTTCACTATTTTTCCAATGGTGAAATTAATGCATTTTCTCTTTTGAGTGTGTCACAAAATTGTTTGCCCTAAGTTCCTATTAAACAGCATTCTGAAAGTCTCCTTAAGAGAGCACCGACTAGAAAAGTAGATTTCATTCCTCTTTTCACCATAAACTTTTTTCATTTGCTTCCCTAATTACCCAAAAAAGAACACTAAAGGCTCAATTATTGCTTGTTCATCATTTCCTAAGTATTTTCTAGCTTGGTTTTTACAAATTGAAATTCAAAATTTACTGCACATTTCCATGCAAGAGACTAGCAAGATGTAACCTTTATAGAAAAGGCTAAAGATAAATAAAAATATACACACTGATGAACAGTGAAAAGATAAATGTTATAGTTCCTGATGACAAAAAAGGTTCCTAAAATGTGATTGATTTGGGTAGTCCCCATCTGAAAGGTGATCTGCAGTTTAAACAAAAACCTTTCAGGGCAAATTCTGCTCTCCTTTATGAACAGAGATTTTCACTGAGCTCAACCGAACCTGTGCTGCTTGCAAAGGCAGAATTTGGTCTCAAGCGCTAGGTGCTCATTGCCCCCCAATAAATATGATGACTATTTGTAATTAGTTTATTTTTCACATAACACTAAAAGAGGGTTTGAAGGAGGGAGTTTCAGTTGAAAGAGACTGCTTAGCATTTAGTGCATGAGAAATACACAGGGACTCATGTAAGAAGGTGTAAAGCTAAGAGTTGGTGAGGACCCAGACAACTTGTTTTCACTAGAAAAAAAGCTGTGTAAGGAGTAAGGTCTCATTGTAAAAGCACACCTTTCTCCTAATGCACACACAGGATGTCTACATGGGGATTTTTTTTAAAAATGAGTGCTTAGGGTAAACTACAACTTGTCTTCGCTATGAGAAAATATATTGAACCATGTTAGCTCACAGGTGATAATTGAAAATATTAGTGCGGACAAGACAGTTGTAGTTTAACCACCTGTTATGGTATGTCTACACCACACAGTTAACTGAGGTTTTTGTCCAGGTCTGAGCCTTAACTCCACTAACTGTCCACACACAAAAACCTCTGACCAGGGTTTAGAGATGCTTTAAACCTAGGCTAGCTTACCCACCTGGGGATGTGGATTACAGCTTTAACTCAGTCTGGAACCCACCCACTTTGTAGTGAAGATGCAAGCTAAATCACTCAAGTAACTAACAGCCCTGCAATGCCCTGCCCACAATTCTCCCCAAGGACAGAAGTTCTCCCACAATTGACTGGCAAAGAATTATGGAGCATCTCAGCTCTGAGAATCATGGGACCATGCCCCCAAACACACACAGATGAGCGCAGAAACAGTGAGGACACAACACAAGTAGAGCTTTGCAGTAGGAATGCTCCCACTTGGACTAGACTAACCTGAGTGTCCAGACCTGAGTGCCAATCACCCAGATTATCAGTGCAGTGTAGACAAAGCCTGACCTACCAAATGTTAGCCAACCCAGGTTTAAAAAACAAAACCAAAAACATCATTACCTTTTCCCCCCCGTTCTGGATACATTGAATGTAACCTGAAACAAACATTTGGGGGAATATTCATGCCAGCCTTTACAAAGGAGTTAACTACCCAAGTTAACTGGCACTCCATTCGAGGTAAAAGTTCTAATAGAGACAAACTTGGCATCAAGGAGAGAGGATAAAGATGAAATAAGCTGTTAAACAGGATGTGGAAATTCTACTTGATGTAGAAAGCATCAAGTTAGATATTTCTAACTTATTTGCTGTCATTTTTCGCTCGTGTCTGTAAACTTGAATCCCACTACCAATCACTAAGATCATGGTCTCTGCTGGTGATGTGATGCACATTACAGATCAATGATGGCACATGATATCTGCCTCTGGGAAGATAAGTCTACTCTCTCCCAATATGCAGAAGCTTAACATGTTGCTACATTTTTACTTTACATTATATGGGTGTAAACCTGGAGCCCTTATTCAGACAAAATCCCCCATTTACTTCAGTGTTTTGCCTAGATAAGGTCTGCGTAAGGATTCAACTGAGCTAAGCCCTATGGGCTTGACCCAAAAACCATTGAAGTCATTGGAAATACTCCTATTGGCTTTAGATCAGGCCTCACAATTAAAATAGGGTTATGAAAAATTAGCAGAAAGTTGGTACTCATTTAGAATGGAGTTAGCTGACACAGATTTGGAAGAAGTTGCAATTAACAAGTGGCTACTTATGATTATTTTGGCAGATCAGCTTTAAGGTGCTTGGATCTAATAAACTTAAGAGAAAGAAGAATCAAGGGCTGTAAATGAAATAGAGTTCTGATTTTCATGAGAGATTTTTGGAAAGAACTATGGTAAAGTTAGAGGAATAATTTAGAGAATAATTTTCTTCTTTTGTTGGTACATGGTTTGTCATGGGGAGACAAAGCTGTTTTCTAGAAAAGTCTGTTTTTTCTTTTCTCTATATATCCGCTGCTGGACTCCCTCATGTCTCCCAGTGATACGTGAAATACTCCATTCAGATGAACCTCTGCTTACTTCTACATATTGTGAATGCTCATTCAACAATGTTTCTTACAAAACTCTGCCTCTGATCCATGAGCACTGCTGATTGAGGCATTAATACCAACAGCAATTACTAATCCAGCCCTGGTTTATTTCAATTCAGCAAAAATAGCAGCTTCTCCATTATTCCATCTACTCTTTAAAATTATAGAAAGACATAGTAGGTTAGTGAAAAGATGGGCGTAGACTGTAGAATTTCATATAAGAGACTGAAGAGTGCTGAAGCCTAAGGGAGCAGCCAGCCCTCATTATGAAGAGCTAGCACAAAGCAATGAAACAGATGCCCCTCCTTAGGAAGCTATAAATTGTCTGAGTAGCATCTTTCAGCAAGCACCCTTCCAGAAAGTTAGAAGCAGAGTATCTATATTTAAGAGCTTTCTGGCTCAGTGAGAGTATTGTAGCCTAATCTATATTGATTAGAACTTAACATGTTGTAGTCCAAGGGGATTCAAATGCAGACTGGCTACAGTACCAAAATTACATGAATCGAACCTATGGGCTACACAGAGGAGATAACAGGCTTCAAAACACTAACTTTATTACCACAATAAGCAAAAAATATACCTGTTGGTACATAAAATAGGAGAGAATGATAATACACAATGTCCAGCAATGGCATTATACATGCAGTCTGTGGTGGGGAACCTGAAGTGAGAGGCGATGGAGTCACAGATATCAGGCATTCTTCATCCTGACATTCCCTACATTGAGCTGGTCAATGCTTAGAGCCTATGCCTTAGCAACATCTCCAAAAACGCTTGAAAATTCTGCAAGCCCATGCTCTGCAGTGTCCCACAAGTCAGCCTGTCTATCAATATGCTTAAGCTTGCAACGTAAGGTCACTTATGTCATTTAGTTAAATTGACATACCCAATATGCAGGCTTTGGGGCCTACAGCCTACTCATACTTTTGTTACTGCTTCATTAATACCACATGCTCCTATAAGCTACAGTATGAGATCCATGTAGTAAGAATCTTTTAATTATTAAATACTGTAGATCTTATAAAATAGAAAAATATGTTTCACTATACTGAAGTATTACAGCATGATAATCCTGAATAGTTTTCTCCTTGCTCCTCTCAGTTTTACAAATGTAGAAAAAAAATACTGTTAAGACTACAACCTGCCTGATTTATAGGCTCCAATACTTCAGTTAATACCAATAACTTCAGGGTCAGTAGTGACTAAGGAATGTACATCTGATAATCAGTCAAGAAGACTGTGTATTTTCTTTGGAGCATAGGAAATAAGTGAAGTGGTGGGCCTATAGCATTGCCATCATGTCTTATAACCAATATCTCAGTTGTCATCCATAAATATTGGATATCAGGAAGCATCCTACTTGGTAAATTTACAATTTGTGTGTGACGCTTTAATACCCTGTCAGGATTGAGAGCATTTCCCCCACATGGTACATCTTGCTGAGTTTCAGACAAAGCACTCAAGGCTATGAAGAAAACAACATTTTTTAAAATGGCCATCTTATAAATAGTCGCCACAGAAGAGATTATTTAGGCCATTTTTTCCAGGCAGGGATTTGAGGGGGTGGGAGTAAGGGAGGAGGGGGAGTAATAACTTATTCAAGAGAATACTTCCATTATGGTTAGTGATTCATTTACACATCAGAAATCCAATAAACATTCCACCACAACCAAAGACAGGACACACAATGAAAGTAAAGGATGAATGACTTACCAGAATGGAGGGAAGCTTTAATAAAGGAAGAGCATCCAGCTATCATGAAGAGGATTAAGAACACAAGCTTCTTACAAGTACTTATCACAATAGATGCCTTTAACTGGCCAGTCAAGCCCAGAGAGGAAAGCATCTAGTTTGAGGTGCTTTTTTAGTTAAAATATTGAATCTGACTCAAGCTAGTAATGATAATGTATACCATAAACTCCAGACTGAATTACTATTTTATGATTGGGTGCTTTGAATAAGCTTGCTGTTGCCTGTACATTTTTTTCCATTTTATACACACCCACTATATAAAAATCAAGCCATCCCCATTCTTTTCTCCTGGGCCCCTTTATGATAAACTGGCACATGAGCGTCAGCCTAGCATACTTGTTTTTTCCTCAGTCCTTCAGTTTTGCCTTTTCTGTGATTTGTTTGTTGTTTTGTTTATTCTGCTGATGCGACTCACTCCATTCCCATCCTCACCCTCACTAGAAGGATGCATCCTGCTCAGGACTGGAAAGGGATGTAGCTCTGTGGGGCCATCGCACATACTAAGGAATGCAAGAGCATTGATGCAAAGCCTGAGTCAATAGGCTGCTTCTTAAATAGTATTCCTATACATATGATCAGCATCTGTACACATGTAGCTGCTGCTAAAGCTGGAAGTAGAGGTGGGTAGTTTTGCCCACTGATTTACCTGCAGCAACAAGTTTGCAGTGAAGACTCAAGCTGGATTTAGTGTTATGAAGATTCCTATAATAGGATAGCCCAACTTGGAGTTCCCCCCACCCCAAGCAGGCTGCAGCATGACAAGCATGTCTGCCTCAGTTTTCCCTTTCAGAATCTCCAGTAAATTCACTTCCGGTTCTCTTGCTTAATGAATTTGCCTCATTGGGGCTAGCCGTTTACCAAACGGTTAATTGAGTCCCCACCAAAAGTCCCAAACATAGTCCATTTCTCACTCCAGTACAAGCAGTAATTAAAACTGAAGACCTCTCATCCCATGACACCCCCTGTACCATACGCCGATGCTTAGACTCTCTCAGTCCTACCTTGTCCTTGTACCAGGATGGACAGCCACCCCAGCCTTTCTACCTGGAGTGCACCCACATTTTTCCCAGAAGGAACCCCACGGCCTCTCTGTTGGGAGCATCCCTCACTCCCTCTGGCCCACTCACAGTTTCTCTGGGTCCAGGTCTCTGGCCCAGGAGATGTCAGTGGGTAAACTCCTCCACTACTCCCTTTGGCACTAACTTAGAACTAGCAACTAACTCTTGCCAGGCCTCCTCCTGCCTTCAGCCCTGCCCCTTATGCCAGCCAACAAACTTCTCTTGCTGCTTTCCCATCTTCAGTCTTCTCCAAGGAACCACCACTTCCTTCTGAGAACAATTTTCTATTGTTCCTTCTAGGACTTCTCCAGCCTCTCCTGTTCCTCCTGACTGACCCAGCCCGCACTGACTCACTAGAACTCTCCCATACACTGGGTCTCTCCTGACTGTCCCAGGCAGCCCTGAGTTAGGGTCTCTCTGGTACTTTATAGCCCACAAGTGCTGCCCCACTCCCTTAAGTGGCCAAATGAGAGCACCTGCTGTCAGCCAGCAACACTGAATCTACTTCAAATATTGAGGCCAGCAAGACAGTTCCCCTCCCTCTCTCTCGGCCACAGCCACCCTGAACTAATAACATATGCACACACACTTAGGGCTTGTCTACACAGGGACATCCAGGAAAATTAATCCAAGTTAATCAAAAGTGTGATTTTGAGATGGATCAATCGAACCTCATTAAACCCTTGTGTGAACACCCTGATTTAGAATTAAAGTGGCTTTAATTCAGTTGAAATTAAACAAAATTAAGGCTACTTAAATTCTCAACAACAGTGTCCACACAGGGATTTAATGCAGTTTAACTAATCCACTTCAAATTCATACCTTTAGTTAATTTGGATTAATTTTCCTGGAGGTCCCCAGAGTAGACAGGCCCTTTTTACTTCTTTCTTCTAATCCTGGGAATTATATCTGTGCTAGGACTCCTGGAACATAGCATAGGACTCAAAAGAGGGGATCCAGTTTTCTGCAGCTACTCATTGGCCAAATGATTACATTAGTACAATATCAATGTAAAAAAATAAAAGTGGATATTCATGCTCAATACAGGCATCTGTCTTATTCCTGATTATTTTTGTGTAAACTGTGTATTACAAAAAGGGGAAAACAGGTGTATGTCAAATTCTAGACCCAGAGCTGATTTCAGTAAAGTCTAACATAACCACTCAGACAAGACAGATGGGATAAAGAGATTTTTAAAAGCTACAAATAAAAACTAAGACTGAACTTTTAAATATTCATTTTGAACTATAGAGAGCTATGGCTTCTGCGTGCTACAGATGGCTCAGAGATTTAGTGCAAACAAAGGACCAATTTTTGAATACTCATAGCTGCTCAACTATAATAGCTAGAAGCCCAAAACTCCAGGGGTTTGAGATGATTCAACTAGATCCTCTTACCTGCCAAATTTCATCAAAGCAACATTGCCTTTTACTATCTTATAAGAATGAAAGAATGAATAGATTCTGGGGGTGGTTTAAATAAAACATGGCCTGCCTAAGCTCGAACAAAAATTACAATATCAATAGGAAATACATGGTAAAAGGGTTTCTATCCCAAATATTAAAATACGGCATAAGATGAATCATGAAAAAGTTCATAGATTGAAAGCATAAACAGAAATCCTTAGGAGGTTTACAAAAATTAAGCATAACAAAAATCCTGCTAGTTATAACCAGTAATTGCTGACTGATTGCCAAGTGCAGCCTAAGAGCGGGACATGTGTTTCTTTGTAGGTAGCAGGACATGACCTCATCAATCAGAGATTATCGTCTGCATAATAGTTTATGGGGGAAAAAACACTAACATCAGCTTCTGGTCTGCCTTCCAGGCAGAGACAAATGGATACAAATACAACAGGAAATGGGATAAAATGTATATTACAGTGTTGCTAATGCTATACAACATTTAGCTGGTTTGCACTATAGCAAGAGGAGCTGCTCTGGAGAAGGCTGTATAACTCTTTCCATTCAAACCTGTTTTTTGCTGCTTACAACTTTCTCAAAATTTTGCCTTAAGAGGCGGGCATTGTTTTTTTAGTTTCTATTAGAACAAAATTGAAAAATAAAATAAAATTTTGTCAGGCACTATGTACATAGAAGGACAGATCACCCTGCAAAGGGGCCTAGAGATGGCGGCTGAACTGGGAATGTTCTTCAAAATGTAAAACTGTAGGACACAGCAAACAGAAGACATTGCTGAATCAAAGCTATAATCATTACAAGCAGCAACTGGAAAATATCTTTACAGGGCACAAGATGGGATGGTCCCAAGATGTTTCAATTCTCCTTTTCTCAAGTTATTTTAATGATCACTGGGGGGTGGGGGGCAGCAGGGGACTCACCAAGACAGCATCTCCTCATGGCCAGGTATGGGGTAGCAGCTCTCTCCCCTTCTGGCACCCCTTACCGATAGCACTATGGTCCTCCAGTGGTCTGCCTCTTCCCATGACTCAGACCCCCCAGCCAGGTCACAATTTAAGTTGATCCCTTCTGGGATAATTATGTCCAAACTCAAAGGAACCAAAGGTCTTCTATCCTTCTCCAACTCAGCCTCTGCACACTCTTCACATCTCTCCCAGGCTTTGCAGAATTCCTCCTCACTTTATCACAGAGCGCTGCCTGTCAGGGACTTCTCCATGGAGGCCTGGCTCCTCCCAAACCACTGGCCCGGAGGCCATCTTCCCTGGAGTTCTCTTCTCCCAGGCCTGGCTTAGGAGTCTCTTCCTATCCCAGTTGCCCTCTCCCTGCAGTGGCAGCCTCAAGGTGTTTCATTTGCAGAGGGAATGCAGGTTGAGTTGACCAAGTGGAACTTTATTAAATCATGCACACTGTTCTGTACATCCAGCTGAGTTGCTTCCAGCCAACTCCCCACATTTCCCACTTACCTGGCGTCCTGTCAATAACACTCCCTCTGACTCCAATTCTATTGTCCAGGGTACAAGCTTCTTTCTACATGCCCCACTACTGTTTATTTCCCCTTTAGTCCAGGTCTTCTTCCAAAGCCCATCTTTCCTAGCCTTGCCCCTCTTTCAGGGCCTAACTCCCTTTTCAAAACTTTCACCAGTCATGCCCTTCTTTCAGGGCCCTCTGGCCAGGAATGCGCCTTTCCCTACAACCCAGCTTTCTTGTTCCTTTTCCAGCACTTCCTCTCAGGAGAGAGACTCCCATAGCCTACTTTCCCAGGGACCTCTCCCTCCTCTCTAGCCTGAAGCCCTACACTTATATTACCCACAGCCCTACCCAGGGGGTTTCATCCCAAATTCATCCTGGCCCCTCCTCTAGGTATAATTGGATGCACGTATTGAGTGCTCCACTTTCTTTTAACCCCTTAAGGCAGGGGTGGCCAACCTGTGGCTCCAGAGCCACATGTAGCTCTTCAGAAGTTAATATGTGACTCCTTGTATAGGCACTGACTCCGGGGCTGGAGCTACAGGTGCCAACTTTCTAATGTGCCGGGGGGTGTGTGTGTGCTCACTGCTCAACCCCTGGCTCCGCCACAGGCCCCCACTCCCCCTTTCCTACCCCCTCCCCTCATCCTGCAGTGCCCTCACTCCTCCCCCTCTCCCCAGAGCCTCCTGCACATCACAAAATAGTTGATTGGGAGGTGTGGGGAGGGAGGGGGAGGTGCTGATCGGTGGGACTGCCAGTGGGTGGGAGGCGCTGGGAGCAGGATGAGGGAATGGATGGGGGGATGCTGATGTATTACTGTGGCTCTTTGGCAATGTACATTGGTAAATTCTGGCTCCTTCTCAGGCTGAGGTTGGCCACCCCTGCCTTAAGGGATAGTGTGAGAAGGTTACATCCCATCACTATCATATAAATATACATTTTGAAGTAATTGGTATTCCTTTTCTCTTGCAATAATCTTTAATTTGTTCACCTGCAAGCACAATATACAAAGTAGAAGAAAAGTTTTCTGAATAGTATAACATATTCATAGATTGTAAGGCAAAAAGGGGTCATTATCATTATCTGACTTCCTATATAACATAGGCCAAAGAGCCTCACCCAATATTTTCTGCATCAAGCACATAACGTCAGTTTCAGTTAGTATACATATTGTAAAATGCAATCCAGTCTTGATTTAAAGAATTCAAGTGACGGAGAATTCACCACATTCCTAGACAAATTGTTCCAATGGTTAATTACCCTGACTGTTAAAAACATGTGCCTTATTTCTAGCCTGAATTTGTCTAGCTTCAGCTTCCAGTCATCAGTTCTTGTTGTGCCTTTTAATGCTAGATTAAAGAGTCATCTACTATCAAAAATCTCTTCCTCATATAGGTACTTGTATACCTTGATCAAGCCACCCCTAAACCTTCTCTTGGATAAATTAAATAGATTCAGTATCTTTAGTCTCACTATAAGGCATGTTTTCCAGACCTCAAATAATTCTTGTAGCTCTTTTCTGAACTCCATTCACTATTTCAGTATCCTTTTTGAAGTGTGGACACCAGAACTGGACAAATTATTCCACTAATATGGAATACAGAGGTAATAGTACCTCACAACTCCCCTGTTTGGTATTGATATCTCCCTATTTATATATCCAAGGATCATGTTTGCCCTCTTAGGCTACATCTAAATTTGCATGGGGAGGGGAAGAGCAAGGAGACATGTCTACAGACAGTAACGTTTGCCCAATTCTCAGGGAATTTGTCTAGGCTTTTTGTTCATTTAGTCTTGTCACAGACTGTTCTATCTATTCCAGTGACATCATCATAGGACCTAATCACATCAGCCATACCATCAGGGGCTCGTTCACCTGCACATCTACCAATGTGATATATGCCATCATGTGCCAGCAATGCCCCTCTGCCATGTACATTGGCCAAACCGGACAGTCTCTACGCAAAAGAATTAATGGACACAAATCTGACATCAGGAATCAAAATACTCAAAAACCAGTGGGAGAACACTTTAACCTGTCTGGTCATTCAGTGACAGACCTGCGGGTGGCTATATTACAACAGAAAAACTTCAAAAACAGACTCCAACGAGAAACTGCTGAGCTAGAATTGATATGCAAACTAGACACAATCAACTCCGGTTTGAATAAGGACTGGGAATGGCTGAGCCATTACAAACATTGAATCTATCTCCCCTTGTAAGTATTCTCACACTTGTTATCTAACTGTCTGTCTGTACTGGGCTAGCTTGATTATCACTTCAAAAGTTTTTTTTTTCTCTTAATTAATTGGCCTCTCAGAGGTGGTAAGACAACTCCCACCTGTTTATGCTCTCTGTATGTGTGTATATATATCTCCTCAATATATGTTCCATTCTATATGCATCCGAAGAAGTGGGCTGTAGTCCACGAAAGCTTATGCTCTAATAAATTTGTTAGTCTCTAAGGTGCCACAAGTCCTCCTGTTCTTCTGTTCTAACTCTATGTTCATTGTATGTCTGTAAATAAAAGTTACTGTTCATTTCATTTGTGTGTGCACCTTGCTTTCTGAGTAAGACCAAAATTATATTTCCCATTTGTTTGGGATGGGTCCGCAGGAGCCACAACACATGACTGATTTCTGTAAACGTGCGGTGCCAGAGAAATGCCGTGAATTCTGTTTCTCCCCCCACTATGTCCCATTCCTACCCCAACTATGAATTTCCTACTGTTACCAAAGAAAAGCCATGGTTCATGACAATGAACTAAGCTGTGGAATAGCTATTGCTGTCTGAAGCACCAGAGTGAAAAATCAGAAGAGAAGTTAACTGAAGTGTCTTTATGGCTCTGTTAACAACTTAATTGTCAATACAGAAAAAGGAAACAGACATTAAGAATGAAGATAAATGGCACTGAACAGTGCTTTTACAATCCCTCCTCCCTCACCCTCACTACACAGTCACCACTTGCAACCCTGGGAGTACTCATGCCATGGGAGTGATATTGGTGCATGGCATCTGATAAGCATTGTGAGCAACATTGTGAAGAAGGTATGTGTGAAGCCCCTACCAAAACCTTAAAGAACTATTTTTAAATTACTTTAACAATGCTTAAGTATTCCCCATAAAGCACCCTGAAACAGAGCTGTTAACATATAACAGAAACACTGCTCATTGATGACATTAAAGTGCATATAAACAGTCTGCAGCACAAAACCACAGCCAAAAGGTGTTAACCTCAAGAGCCCTCACTCAATTGTCTGTTTTCAGTTAATACATTAACATTAGCTTCAGAGAATTAAAACACATGGAGGTATGTTGCAATGCTTTATTGAGCTTTTCCATGCAGGACGATAGTATCACAATAGTGTCCATTAGCACAATCCCAAGTCACCTTCTGGCTCCACACTTCTGATTCACAATGTGCAAGCAAATTGCATTACAGATTTCTCTGGATCACCAGGAAACAGGAGCAATGTGCACGTGGGTAGGATACAGATGCCTACATGCTTTGAAATCCATATCTGTCCTATGCCCACTTGCTGTGGACATGTTCCCCTTTAGTTTCACATATGTTGTGCAAGACACACCATGCCATGATAATGTGAACCATGTTGGCTACATTAGCATCAAGATGGGTCCACAAGCATCAACAAGCTTTCATACACTCCACCATCTTTCTGCAGCTACTCAGTTTATAGCTGAATTCCCTTTTTCTTGGGTTGGCAATGTCAGAGTACAGCTTCCTAAGCCATGTTTGGAGTGGTTATGCAGGGTTCCCCAAAATAACTGGGGGGGACAGAAACACCACACAGAGCCATATTGTTTTATTTGGCATAACTGATTAAAAGAGTTTTAAACTAGGAATTCGGGGGAGATGGTTTGGAGATGCTCGTGTAATCTCCATGCCTGATTCTCACATTGAGCTAGAGGAAAATCAAGTAAGAGGATACAGCAATGAAGAAAGGAACAGAGGGCAAGAGAATGGACATCAATAAGAAAGAAATTGCCAATAACAATAACTAACAGTCAGGCAGGCAATGCTGGGAGTAGGATGACTGTAGCTAATCAGGCGAGGAATCTGGGCGAAGCCAAGCAGCAACAACTATGATATCTGTATACCAATGCAAAGATCCTGGGTAACAAAATGGAGGAACTAGAACGACTGGTGCAGACAGTGAAGCCAGATATTATAGGGATAACACAAATATGGTTGAAGAGTAGTCAGGACTAAAGCACATATATTGAAGGGTCTGTGTTGTTCAGGAAAGACAGAAATAAAGATAAAGGTGGTGGAGTAGCGTTGTATATTAATGAAGAAGTAGACTGTAAAGAAATTATAACTGATGGAATGGATAAAACAGAATCTATTTGGTTCAAAAATTACTTTGGGGAAGAAAGTTAACAGAAGCTCCACTGGAATAGAGTTTGGGGTATACTACAGACCCCTAGACTCCAATTTGGCTATGGACAGAGACCTCTAGAATTTTTAATGAAATAAATACAACTGGGAATTGCACAATTATGGAAGACTTTAATTTTCCAGATATAGATTGGACAAAGTGCTACTAATAATGGTAGGGCCCAAATAATTCTGGATGTGACAACTGACAGGTTTCTTCACCAAATACTCACGAAACCAACAAGAGGGGATGCCATTTTAGATTTAGTATTGGTAAATTGCGAAGACTTCATAGAAGAACTGGTTGTAGAGGATAGCCTTCATTTGAGTGACCATGAGCTAATTCAGTTTAAATTAAATGGAAGGATAAACAATAATAGGTCTTCAACTAATGTCCTTGATTTCAAAAGGGCAAACTTTAAAAAATTAAGTGAATTAGTTAGGGGAGTAGACTGGATTAAAGAACTGAATGTGGAGGAGACTTGGAATTACTTTAAGTCAAAGTTGCAGAAGCTAGCTGAAGCCTATATCCCAAGCAAGGGGAAAAAATTCATAGAGAAGGGTTGCAGACCAAACTGGATGAGCAAGCATCTCAAACAGGTTAGTAAGAGAAAGGCAGAAAGCCCACAAGGAATGGAAGATGGGAAGGATTGGCATGGAAAGCTACCTTTGGAGGTCAGAAAATATAGGGATAAAGTAAGAACTGCCAAAAGCCAAGCAGAGTTGGACGCTGCAAAGGAAATTAAAACCAATAGTAAAAGGTTCTAGAGCCATAGAAATAAAGAAAACAAGGGAAGAAGAAGTGGGACCGCTGAGTATTGAGATAGGATGGAGATTAAAGATAATCTAGGCATGGCCCAACACTAAAAGAATACTTGCCTCAGTTTTTAATAAGGATTTTTACTGAGAAGAGGGTAATGGCAGGGTGGCTAGTGGAAATTAGGATACAGAAATAGAAATTAATACATTGAACATGGAAGTCAAACTCAAACAGGTTAATGGGAAAAAATTGGGGGCCTGGATAATCTCTATCCAAAAATATTAAAGGAACTGGCACATGGAATTGCAAGCCCAATAGCAAGGAATTTTAATGAATCCATAAACTTGGGGGTCATACCCTATGATTAGAGAATTGCTAATTAGTTCCTATTTTTAAAAAAGGGGGGGGAAGTGATCGAGGAAACCACAGACCCATTAGTTTGACCTCAATTGTATGAAAGGTCTTGGAACAAATTTTGAAAGAGGAAGTAGTTAAGGAGATAGAGGTAAATGATAATCGGGATAAAATAAAACATGATTTTACAAATGGTAGGTCATGCCAGACCAGCCTGATCTCTTTCTTTGAGAAGATAACTGATTTTTTAGACAAAGGAAATGCTGTAGATCTAATCTACCTGGATTTCAGTAAAGCATTTAATACAGTTCCAAAAGGGAAATTATTAGTTACATTAGAGAAGATGGGAATTAATATGAGAATTGAAACATGGATAAGGAACTGGTTAAATGGGTGACTACAATGGGTCATACTGAAAGGTGAACTGTCAGGTTGCAGGGAGGATACTAGTGGAGTTCCTAAAGGACAAGTCTTGAGACCAATCTTACTTAGCATTTTTGTTCGGAACCTTGGCCCAAGAAGTGGGAGTGTGATAATAAAATTTGCAGATGACACAAAGTTGGGAGGTATTCCCAATATGAAGGAGGACTGGAATATCATACAAGAAGATCTGGAGGATCTTGAAAACTGGAGTAATATAAATGGGATGAAATGTAATAGTTCAAAATGCAAGGTCACGCAGTTGGGGACTAACAAGAATTTTTGCTATAATCTGGGCACCTATCAGTTGACAGTGACAGAGGAGGAGAAAGACCAGGGTGTATTGGGTGATCACAGGATGACTATGAGCCACTAATGTGATGTGGCTGTGAAAAAGTCTAATGCTATCCTAGGATACATCAGGTGAGATATTTCCAGTACAAATAGGGAAGTGTTATTCCCATTATACAATGCACTGCTGAGACCTCATTTGGAATACTGTGTGCAATTCTGCTCTCTCATGTTTAAGATGAATTCAAACTGGAACAGGTTCAGAGAAGGGCTAGTGAGATGATCAGAGGAATGGATAACTTATGTTATGAGAGGCGACTCAAGGAGCTTGGCTAGTCAAACACTATGGGGAGATATGATAGCTTTCTATAAATACATCAGAATGATAAATACCAGGGAGGGAGAGTTAAGCACCAATGCTGGTACAGGAACAAATGTATATAAACTGGCCATCAATAAGTTAAGACTTGAAATTAGATGAAAGTTTCTAACCATCAGAGGAGCAAAGTTCTGGAATAGGCTTTCCAGGGGAGCGAAAAACATAACTGACTTCAAGACTTAGCTAGATAAGTTTATGGAGGGGGAATGGTATAATGAGACTGCTTACAATGGCATGTGGCCCATCTGTGATTCCTAGCAGCAAAAATCCCCAACGGCCAGAGATGGGGCACTAGATGGGGAGGGGCTCTGAGTTCCCTAGGAAAGAACTCTCTGTAGTGTCTGGCTGGTGGGTCTTGACCACATGCATAGGATCTAACTGATCGCCATATCTGGGTGTCAGGAAGGAATTTTACCCTGGGTCAGATTGGCAAAGACCTTGCGGGCGGGGGGCTCGCCTCTCTCTACAGCATGGGGCAAGGGTCACTTAACTAGTGTAAATGGTGGATTCTCTGTAACTTGAAGGTTTTAAAACATGATTTGAGGACTTCAGTAGCTGAGCTAGGGGTTATGGGTCTATTACAGGATGGGATGGGTTAGGCTATGTGGCCAACAATGTGCAGGAAGTCAGACTAGATGGTCACGATGGTCCCTTTGGCCTCAAAATTTGTGAGTATATGACAATCCACAGAGACCTTGCCTATTAGTCCTTCACGAATATAAAATGTAATTTTAAACTTCACTTCATCATGGTAATAGACAATAAGCTATCTTTCTAAAATCCACAGATTCATTGATCTCAGCCTAGAACGACACAGACAACCTGACTTACTCACCTCCTTGTGACTCACTGCACTATGCTCCATCCTTTTGAACACATAAATCCTAATTATTTTTTAAAAATCCTTTACTACAACACTGATAAAAATGATTGCTACACTCGTAGCATACAAATGTGGAAATGTATAGGAACAGGAGCTTCATTTTCAAAGTGCTGTTTTTTCCCCAAGAAAATGTGTGTTGTCTGGAGAACTCAGCAATAGTCACCAATATTTTTCCAAGAATAATTCTCCACTAGATCCTCAGCTGCTAGAGCATTGTGTCATGCATTCTACTGAATTTTTCATCACTTGTATTGTGAATATCTTAACCCAGGCCCTAAAAAAGGCCTCGATGCTTGAGTAATTCCACGGAAGTTTGAACATTTATCCAAATGGATGAACATCCCACACAAAGTCCCTTACAAAAGGTTCTCCTTCCGATGGTTGGCTTCTTGAGAGAGGCTCAGTGATTTGCTACAGGTTTGTTCTTGCAGGGGACAATAGACCTATTTTCCCAGCTCCAGCATTTTCTGGGGCATCTCTCCCTCCTTGGATACAGCACAGGACATCTCCCTTTTTCTCTTTTTCCCTTCCTTGCTCTGGTCGGAGAGGTGAGAGGCTGCTGGCTTTCCTGGCTGGGAAAATGGACATACTCTCCATCCCCTTCTTGCCCAGAGTGACTGCCAGTCCTATATTTTAAGGGAGATCATTAGCACTGCCAACCCCAAGCATTCAAAAATCATGAGTCAGACCCTGAAAATCATGAGATTGGCTTAAAAATCATGAGATTTACACAATAAAAAATATGGGTCCTTTTTATTTGCCTTCTGGTCCTATCAGATTCAGGGTGCTTAAATGCTTTTCTCTGCAACCATGAGGGCCAGAATCTTTTATTTTAATGAAAGCAGAAATGTTCATGTATTAATGTTAAAGCTGGAGCTGAACTAAAATCCCTAATATAAGAAGACTTGCAATCAAATAACAAGAGTTGACGATGCTACATCCCTGATTCAGTGCCTAATGTCCTGCATTCTCTATCAACAGAAGAGCTCTTTCGCCTCTCATCAATGAAATATTCACACGACAGCACCCTGTCATATATGCCATACATATATGTGCATGCACACACACACACACACACACAAATATAGTTATGTTGTACATTTATAAAGCACCTTGCATCCCAAAGGGTACCCAAAGCACTTTACAAAGTACAGGCCCAATTCCTTTAATAAGGATTTCAGAATAGGGCTCATGCTGTATAAAGTGCTTTGGGTTATTATATAAATGTAACATTAATTATTATTATTATTATGTGCATATAATACAAACCACTTGAATTTCATACCTCTTTCATTCAGTTCGCTTCCACAAACCTGGCTGCCTCTCCTCTCTTGAAAATAAACAAGCCAGAGGCAACTTCTGCAGCCTACTCTACTTTTCCAATTCCCTGGTCTATGAAAGAATATCTATGCTGCAGTATATTTTTTTGTCCACGGTTTTACATTTAATGCCCCCCTCTGGAATTTGGGATGTTGAGGGAAAGAAGCAATGCAAAATCAAACCACTAGCTCCAGTTATTGATATACTGTATCACTCATTCTAGGGAACCAGCACAGCAACTATGGCCTTAGTTCCTAAATTTCATTAATAAAATTAAACAGCATTCTTACAAAATGTACTTTAAAAGAATTTATATTTTACTTTTCAACTTTAAATGTGAGTGTGTTCTAACTCACAGCTAAACATTCTATAAAGATAATTACACATGGAAAGACAGAAAAACTTTTTAAAACATTTTCTCTTGAATGTGTGCCTGAATTCATTTACAACTGTTGCTGCTTTAAACACTTCAGGCAGAATAAATGGATGGCACTAAACAGCTTAGCTGCAATTATTATGGAATGTCTGAGGTATAATTTCCCCTGCGGTTTTGTTAGGCGTACAAAATTCATAATTCTGATTTGTGGCAGGTACTTATTACCCATCACAGGTGGGGATATGCAAATATTATTCTAGTAGGGGTGAACAGCCTTTATTTCAGTATTCAGCTATTAACGAGATTTGTGAGTCTGGTACTCTGGGGCCATTTAATTAATTAGATGATACAGATAAAATATAAATTGTTTTGTAGGCTACAAAATTCCAGTTCTAGGAGATGTAAAATATGGTTAAATGAACTTAGTATGGACTGATTCGTTGTTTCTTGTATAGCTCACAGTAAATGTAAATTCTGTTCACTTTTTCTCTATAATAATCCTACTCAGAATCCTTGTATTGTCAGGGATTCTGTAAAAGAGATGTTATTTACTTGTCAATACTATTAGAAGTGTCAATCAATCACTATCATCACATAAAAACTACAAATGTGTAC
Source organism: Chrysemys picta bellii (assembly GCF_011386835.1). Taxonomy (NCBI): domain Eukaryota; kingdom Metazoa; phylum Chordata; order Testudines; family Emydidae; genus Chrysemys; species Chrysemys picta. The sequence goes on along the minus strand of NC_088798.1, from coordinate 35,814,606 downwards.
TGTACATGACAATTATGTGCATGTTCACCTATGTAAAATCAATGTATGCATGCTTTCCATTTTATGGTCTTGCAATGAGCATACATTATAAAGACTTCTGGGTATTGTGGAATATTTTCTTCCCTAGTTCTGACATTTTTATTCTGAAGAAGCTACTATTCTGCAGCAGGTAAATTAAGCTCACAATGGGGTGGAATCAAGAATATAGTTTTGGTATTTAGCTTTTCAAGCGGTGCTGTGTTCCACCCTTTAAAATTCCTTTCCTAATCGTTAGCTACACCTGGTGGGTTTCTGAAAAGACATGTAATCACTGGAGATGAAGAAATAGCTTATTCTCCAAAGGGACACCTACAGTGGTCACAATAAGAGTCAGCATTTAACAAGAGTTACTACACAGTCCAGGGTGAGAAACTACAGTTATTTTCCTATTCCTAGTATGGGGGAAATGCAATGTCTCAAATACCAGAGTGACGAAGTTGTTGACAAACGTTGACATTTAAAGGCAAACACTGTACAGTATATTAGATTAAAATTATAGGTGCAATACTATAGTCCACAATTACACTACTCTAAAACTTCAAATGAAAACCAGTTACTCTGACTAAAATACCTGTGTAATCAACAGCCATTATTATTGGTTTGTTGAACTCATTTTGGTGTCTCTTCCAGCAGACTGTATGTTATTAGCTCTAATGCAAATTATTTTTACACTGCTACTTTGCCAACCACTGGTCGCTATAGTACTGTAAGTAAATGCCACAGCTTTGTGTCTACTGGGTTTTTACTGACAAGGATGATAAAAGCTGTATAAAATTAATAACAATATAAAAAACCAACAAGTAGTGTTGATTTTCCACTAGAAAGCTAAAACTAGCAAGGGGACAATTATATTCCAAATGCAATGTCTTAAACCATGCTATATATTTTGTGCAGTGCATCTTAAATAAACACAAGTTTAAAATAACATATACATCAGGAATTATTAAACTAGTTTCTCACACTACTGGAAAATTACCATTTTACACAAGAACACAAGGCAGATAGCCTTTCACTATCATAGTTATCACAGCAAACAGTCTTTTTCACAAATATACATCTTAATACCTGCCCACACACACATGTATATATGCAGTGGGTCTATCACAGTGGTAACACCAGCCCTCTTCTCTAGGAGATTCCTGAGGCAGCACAATCTCTACATAAAAAGGTGCCAGAATTCATTTCTACCAGAGGACTAAATGTACCCTTGAAACAGGTGAACAACATTATCAGGCAGTGGCTGGTTTGATCACTCTGCTAGATTAATAGTGCTGAAGCAGTTAACAAACAGCAGTGCACTTAGAACCAAACCATGCATTCATACACACTCACAGTTCGCCTTGGCCTGAAGTTCATATCAGTAATACACGGGGATCTGAGGGTAGAATTAGGGACAATATGCTCCCCTGCCTACCTCAAACACATACAGACTGAGTGCAGATCTCCCAAGCAGCATGGCCCTGGAAGAGCTACCAGTGTCTGAGACATCATCTACTCAGGACTAATGGGCTATGTGGAGCAGGAAGCAGCATGGGCAGGGTTTCTGGCACAGGACCGACACCCATGGGAATATACAGGGAAGAGCCAGCAGACTACAGACTATATTGGGGTCTCCCCTTAGTCTGCCATGCTGCCAATGTCTGGGGCCCTGCCACCAAAACTTCTTGGACACCTGAAAGCTCTGGAGCGGTTATGGATACAAATACATCATAAGTGCCACTGCTTTAAGAGGAGAACATGCTGCATAGACTGAATCTTTCACCACTTACTTACCTCTCCCACTGGCACGTCCTATGTCTGCTGCATGACACAGAGTTTCTACAGAGCTGCTACAAAGGAAAAGAAGTTGCTATGCTGTCAGAGGGAAACATATTACTAGTGGTGCAAGTAGAAATCATTTCTTGCTGGTACAGCACTCATGGGAGAGACACAAGCGGGGGGCACTCTCCCCATCCCCTCTGACACCTCCCTTTGTGTATACGAACATCAACATGCTTAACTACTCACTTTCCCCCCACATATGTAGTATTCAGTCTGTTTATATGGAATATGGGAGTTGGGTGAGGAGCCATTTCAGCATATGTATGACTTATTACAAGACAAATTTTAAGTAGAACTGTATCCTAACTGCTTTATGATATTGTACCCAAACATTGCATTTCAATGGGGGATTCAACTTCCTTTATAGGAACAGACTCTTGAAACTCTTACCAGCTTACAAAAGTGGTCCATAGTCATGCAAATAGTCCCATTGTCTTCAGTGGGACTGATCAAATGTTTAAGGGTTTACAGGATTAGGTTCCAAGTTTGTAAATTGTTCTGGATGAAACTGACAATGCCTGAGCTGTCAGATCAGAAGGAGCTTTATTCAAATAAAGGTGGGCAAATGTGTTATACGTCTTAGCTCCATTGCTAAGATGAGGAACATATTTTCAGCAAAGTTCATGGCAGATTCCTGAGGCAGCTGGATTAAGACCGACAATGTCCGGCATTATAATCTTCACTTATAGTTCTCTCACCCACAAAGCTGGAAAATGAGGCATTTGTTTTCTTTGTTTTGCTGCTCCAGTTCCAGTTAACAAAATGCATGTTAGACTAACTTGGCTGCAAAGAAGAATTCTAGGTACACTGGGGACAACTCCTGATTCACATCAGGCTGCAGAACTGAGCTGACATGAGAATCCAAACATGTTCTGGTCACTGCAAGCAGAGGCATTTCTCTAATAATAAGGACTTGATGTGCTGCAGAATGGATGTCATGGATAATTCATACCAATGGGGAGAAACAGAATCAAAAACACTGCTTAAACATCTTCCATCCCGCCCCCACCCCCACCCCTGACCAATGTAACACCAAAATACATATGCTAACAAACTTAAACAAAGCCTTTGTTTAAGTTTGTTAGCATATGTATTGAACTGTTAAAGCCATATAAAGAATGAATGTCCTCCTTAGCCACGTTCTGCGCCTTTAAGGAGCAGAGTGCAGCCCCCCTGGGGGGGACTAGCCCCAAGCCTGTCCTGTACCCCGTACCCACTACAAATCTCTTGCCGGTACTACTTACTGGAGGATACCGCCCTCCTTGCACCCCTGCATATTACTTTCCTAGTGGATAGAAAGCTGGATATATCATCAGGCTCAACGGGTAATGATTAATGGCTCCATGTCTAGTTGGCAGCTGGTATCAAGCAGAGTGTCCCAAGGGTCGGTCCTGGGGCCAGTTTTGTTCAATATCTTCATTAATGATCTGGAGGATGGCGTGGACTGCACTCTCAGCAAGTTTGCAGCTGACACTAAACTGGGAGGAATGGTAGATACGCTGGAGGGTAGGGATAGGATATAGAGGGACCTAGACAAATTAGAGGATTGGGGCAAAAGAAACCTGATGAGGTTCAACAAGGACAAGTGCAGAGTCCTGCACTTAGGACGGAAGAATCCCATGCACTGCTACAGGCTAGGGACCAGTTGAGACTGCTGCTAGGCAGCAGTTCTGCAGAAAAGGACCTAGGAGTTACAGTGGACGAGGAGCTGGATATGAGTCAACAGTGTGACCTTGTTGCCAAGAAGGCTAACGTCATTTTGGGCTGTATAAGTAGGGGCATTGCCAGCAGATCAAGGGACGTGATCATTCCCCTCTATTTGATATTGGTGAGGCCTCATCTGGAGTACTGTGTCCAGTTTTGGGCCCCACGCTAAAAGAAGGATGTGGAAAAATTGGAAAGAGTCCAGCGGAGAGGAACAAAAATGATTAGGGGGCTGGAACATATGACTTATGAGGAGAGGCTGAGGGAACTGGAGTTGTTTAGTCTGCAGAAGAGAAGAATGAGGGGGGATTTGATAGCTGCTTTCAACTACTTGAAAGGGGGTTCCAAAAAGGGTGGATCTAGACTGTTCTCAGTGGCACCAGATGACAGAACAAGGAGTAATGATCTCAAATTGCAGTGGGGGAGGTTTAGGTTGGATATTAGGAAAAACTTTTTCACTAGGAGGGTGGTGAAGCACTGGAATGGATTACCTAGGGAGGTGGAGGAATCTCCTTCCTTAGAGGTTTTTAAGGTGAGGCTTGACAAAGCTCTGGCTGTGATGATTTAGCTGCGAATTGGTCCTGTTTTGAGCAGCGGGTTGGACTAGATGACCTCCTGAGGTCCCTTCCAACCCTGATATTCTATGATTCTATGACCTTTTCTTCCTCTGCAGGCACCCCCAATCTCATTCTCCTCTGCAAGACTGGAGACGTTCTGCTTCCCTCCATTCGTCACAGGTAGAGAGGAACATATGGCCCTTGATCATTAGTATTTAATTATAGTATAAAAGAAATATTAGAGACAGAAAAATTCACTAGATGAATTCATTTTTTTCTAACCTCTTTTCTAACATTTTTGCTGTAAAAGTGTGGTCTCTAGAAGGGATGGTAAGAGACTGCAGGGCCGGCTCCAGGCACCAGCATAGCAAGCAGGTGCCTGGGGCGGCCAATAAAGAGGGGGGGTGGCACGTCCGGCAGTTCGGTGGCAATTCGGCAGCGGAGCCGTCACTCCCTCTGGGAGCAAAGGACCTTCCGCCGAATTGCCGCCATAGAATGAAGCGGCGCTAGAGCTGCTGCCGAATTGCCGCCGAACGCGATCGCGGCTTTTTTTTTTTTTTCCTCCCTGCTTGGGGCAGCAAAAACGCTAGAGCCGGCCCTGAGAGACTGGTCTTTGTTTCCTGGCCCTAACTGCAAAACATTTGTCTGGTTTACAAAAGGTTACTATCCCATCACATGACATGGATCAGACTCTAACTCCAGTTCCAAATGTATTAAGAAAAAACTGATTTTTTTCTTTCCTAAAGAGCCTCATTTTGTCTCATTCATACACACACTCACCAAAACAAACTTAATCTGCCTGAAATATTACATGAATGATATTAGGGCAGGGTAAGTTTTTCTTAAAATTTTGATATTTGAGAGATTGGATCATTTTAAACATTGAGCTGATTTGACTTTACTATTTGAAACTCTTTCCTAACTCTTTTAGCTCAGCATAATTCCAAAGTGGCATGGTCTACAAATCCCACATTGGAGTTAATCTTTTTGTTTTTATGAGAACTGTGGCTTTTGACTACATCAGAATTAGTTATTACAAGTAATGAATGGGCTCTGTGGAGTCCTTAACTAAGCATGACAGATCTTATGGAGTTTAGGGAGTGCGTCTCAGCACAATGGAAGCACCCCAAACATTGCATAAATACCATGTATTACATAATCCACCTGTTACAAATCCGCACTTCAAACATATTTTTGTGCTCCACAGCCCCAGGATGAGTCATTGCCACCAAGGAAGATTTAGCATTATCCAGAGAAAGGTTAAATTTCACTAGAAGTAGAAAAGTCACCCTACACCTCTCACCAGTCGAGCAGTGGACTTTGATCAAGGGATTATCAAGAGCCTGGCAGCACATTACTGTGAAATGATTTTTCAGAAATATTTCCAAGACTGCATGTTGCACCTTACCAAAATGTTGCAAAACGCTATCCGGAGTAGAGCTCATGACTTCAAAAGGAAACATCTGGAGAATAGTGTCACATCTTTTCAAGGATGCTTTTTCCGTGTCTCTTGGCAGACTACCACCCAACCACTTGACTGTTCACCCTATGGAAAACTTTTTCTTAATGTTTATCCTAAACTTTTCTTGCCTTTGCACTAGTCTCCAGGGGACACTGTGAATAATTCCCTTTTTTCTTTCACATTGTTAGTACCATGAAGGTACTAACAGCCTTTTCTTTTCTAGACTTTATACATCTATATTTGTTCCTTATGTATTCTCTCTTTATAAAATTTGGCCTCATCATGGTATCATTTCTGTTGTCTATTTAGTACTTTTCCTCTCTCCTTCCTAAAGGCTGGGGAACAAAAATTCATGTCAGTGCAGTAGAGGCAGTCACTGATGCCTATCTATTTATATTGGGTATTTCTAAACGTATGTATCTAAATGGTGGAAGCAGTTTGCTACCCTACTATCCTACACATTCTGTATATGATCCCCTGGACTTCTCTGGTATTACTGCCATGAATAAGGCTTCAGGATCAGAGTCCTGGGGTCAACCTACAGTAAGTAGTCCAAGGAGCCAACAGTTCTTCACTGGAGATCTTGGAACTTCCTGTGTACCTTTTGATACCTTTCCTATGATAATTTTTTTAAAGGAAACAAAAGTTATCACCCCCTTTTTTTCATGAGAATTTATAGTAATGCTGATCTGCATTTATATGATATGTGTAAAAACCTGCAAGGAATAGTACAGACTTCTGCACCCTCCAACTTCATCCCTTAAATATTCATTTAATGAATCCCTTATGCTTGAAACAGAGGATTTTACTTTATTTTTCATCACGAATCATGTTGGAAGAATGAATTTCATCATTTTCTCTCCTGCTCTATAAACCCCCCTTCCCCAACAATCAAAATCCTTCCCACCTCACTCCCCCCTCATCTCCAACTTCTCTTTCACAGCACATGCTTGTGTGAGCAAAGAGGCCAGAGGCAGATGAGGCAGAATTCTATTTGCTTTTGTTCTGTTTTCTCTTATTACCTTATAAAAAGCTTATAATTTTCTCCCAGCATAGAGGCGGTACAGAATATTGTTGGAGCAGGTCAGGTTTAGTATTTATCTATATTTCACCTCACCACATTGCCACCCCCGAACATAGCCTATTTTTAGTGCACCTTTCAGGGAACTCTATATAGCATCTTCTGCACCATGAATTATGTCCTGGAATGACATCAGTATCTCAGTAAACAGAGTACTTCAGTACCTAATATTTTGCACTCCGTGTGCAACTCTTGATCAATAATATCCTATGCTGAATATCCCATTCCAATAAGAACGTGCTTCAGTTATAGCCTTAGGAGTGGGTCTTGTCAGGACCAACATTCACTTTCCTGAACAGCAAATGAACTGAATTAAAGATTGGAAGATGTTATTTCTTTTCAGTACCAACTTGGCATTGCTTCCCCCTGCTGCTGAGACCCTTAACTATGCAACTGTCTCCTCCAAAATGTGTTCCTGTACCAGAGCCAAAACTCGTAACTACAACGAAGCGTGCTAGACATCCACAGGAGTCAGAGGCATAGGCTGGAAATGTGCACATGTAGCAAAGCTCACTTTGCTTAAAGCTAGCTCCCTACTTATTCTTTCTGTAGCCTCTTGACCATCTGCTCTGCTGGCTATACTCGTAGCTATAGAATTACCTCGAGGATTGTTGAGATCAGTTGTACTTTTCTGTACTTTGCTTTACTCTTACATTAGGAATTTATAACAAATAAAGCAGCCTTGCCTGCTGCTCCAATAGTCCAACTCCTCTTCATCTCCTTTTACTTTCCGTTTGCTTTCAAATTTAAGATGTCCTTGTTTTCCATGTTGCACTGTATGGTGCAGGCAGGAGTCAGGAGCACAGACAGGCAAGCATGGTAACAACAAAAGATGCATGCTTTACTAACAATGCCCTGGAAGTGACCCACATAATCACTTTTACAACTATGGGTTAATCAGCACTACCTCCAGGTTTAGAAAGAGCCATAAAATTAACTCTACAGGCATTCCAGCACATCCTGCCTCTTTTAGCTACAGCAACACCCTTCCAGAATCATGGAAATATAACATGTTTCTATAACAACATGTTTTATATTTCTAATGTATTTCAGTCTGAAACCCAGCTTTAAATGGAGGACAATATAGACAACTGGACCTACTAAGCTTGTTAACATGATTATTCTGATTCATTTTGTAGGCTGTTTAATAAATATACTTTGCTTCTTCTTTGGATCTTCCTTTTTTTGTTTGTCTTTAGGGTTGTCCTTTCCCTTTTCTGACCAACTCTAGTAGTTATCCAATCTCAGCAGACATTAGAAATTGTTTTTCATCAGTGTAACAAGTCATTAGACATGCTTCTGCAGCTGCCTTTAGTACTCTTATCATGCACAGTAAGTGGTCAGTAGATATAGTGATAATATCCTGCCTCTCACTGGAGAATGTGTTTATCTTCCACCCTAGAAAAACAGATACAATTAGGAATTCTGCTTTTACCATTAATCTAGCTGACATCACCACTTGCTTTGTTCCATCATTGCATCCAGATTTACTCATTCTCATACAGTTTTAGACATTGGCATATCTAGGTTCATACATAAAACAAGAACTACCCATCCCCTTGACCTTTAAATATAGGTCTAGAATACATGAATGATCCAGCCCCATTCATTACTCATATTACTAGCTCTTCTTTAAATACTGGTCTCCATCTGTCCCCAGTTCTGCCTGACTTGTGTGGATATTCTTATTCATTCCTTTCATTTGTCCCATTTAAATTCTTCTATGCCTTTTAGCTGCTCTCCCTGTATGCAAAGTTAACATCAAAAACCACCACCACTTGTACAAAATGCTAAGGCACTATAAAATCACCCGACCTTTATAACAACAATATTTTTAGAACACAGTAATAGTTTAAAGCACTGTACTAACATTAATGTAAGCTGGAAAGTTTGAGATCCTCATTTTTAGCTACTATATTCTAGGACTGTTTTTGTTTGATTTTTTTAAATGAGGAGTTTGACCTACTTGCCTCAGCAGGTTCCATCTATACTACACTGTATTATTGAGCTACTTTAGTAATTTAGCATCTTGTTTCTAGAACTCTCTACCCGGTGATGTAACCACCTTTTCATTCTTTATTTTAACCTGAAGCTTCCCCTATTTTCCTTTTGCTTTCATGCATTAGTGTCACAAACTGTATTACTAAATTGTCACATTTTTGTGAAATTCTTTGAGATGTCTTGGCATAATAAGTTGTTATATAATTTGAAGATGTTACATGAAAGAGAGATGATTCATCATGCAAACATTCTCTTTGTTAGTTACCATCTAGCCTTACACGAAATTAAGCAAAACAAAACACTTAGCTGAAAATGCAAATTTTCTATATATGAGCCAGGAGAAAAATCAATAGCAAGCTGCCAAGTCAAGAAAATAAATCATACATTTGCTGGACCAATGATTTGTTTATTTGTTTTTTAAATCAAGATTGTAACATTAGGTTTTCAGTAAAACATCAAAAAAAAAAAAGGTAAGTTATGAGGGAGGCTTACGTTTTAAGATATGTCAAGAGATTAACTTACTTTCAACTGAAATGAAACCTGTCACAAGTTCCCAACCAGCACCTCTTGTAAGTGTATAATTGCTTTTGGGATCTGATGCATTAGCCCAATAGGGAAGCTATACCCCAAAACACTCATTTTGGGGTTTAAATATGCTAGCCCTTGAAGAATCTGACATAACTGGGAAAAGTTCCTGTTTGTACTTGATGAGGATGCAAATATTTTCAATACAATTTACTAAGCATTCTGCCTCTGTTTTAAACCAAAATGCTGGGCAAACCTACCATAAAAAGGTCATTTACAAAGAAACTTTTTTTTTTCACATTCAGGCTCACAAAGTAAAGTGTATCAGAGAAAGTAAGTGTGACAGACAAATTTGAGCTAAAATCTGTCAATAGGGTCAGGGCTCTGAGTCTGCACTTAGAATGTAAGTGATTTCATCAGGGTAATGTGATATAGCAAGGATTAATCTATTTGGGATGGATTATTCGTTCTAGGAACTCTCATGCTATAATGCATGTATTCCCCTTGTTTCCTCCAATAAACATGGTCTGCATCAGGATGGATCTGCAGTCAGTCACATCTAGGGGAATGCTTGGCCTAAGGAGCATGATGCAATTCCACTAAATATCATTCTGATGAAGTATTTAAGGTGACCTTGTTATAATCTTCAAATAAATTATTTACTCTTTCCCCATTTTAAAATTGTACTGACAAGCTTGAGTAGCAATATACTTCAGTTCATGAATTATTAGAGGTCAGCAAGAGATACAGACTTATAACTGCTTCAGTATTACTCTGCCACAATCTGAAAAACTGTTTCTTTCGCTATATTCAACCCAGCTAGCCTAGACTGGTGCATAGAAAGTTTACTTATCAAGCCATTCTTTTCTCTCTATTTCGGGATTCATAAGGTCCCTCAAGTAAAACACTCTTTTGTTGCAATCATTTATGCTGTAAGTGAGGTTACAGTGTGTTGCTCCTTATTGAAAGTGAAAAAAATAGCTTTCGGGTGGGAAAATTCACCTTACCCAAATGGCTAGCTGAGATTCATTCCATTTTCATTTTCAACATAAAGCAGTAATTTCTTTTGTCACTCAGCTAAGCCACAGAAAAGCGTATTCGTATTGTATGCATATTTTTGCTTACATAGAGATATTATATTCCTTTTAGAAAACCATGTGTTAAAAGACAAATGGTAGTATAAAATGTTGTATTTTGCCTCTAGTATACCTTTATATTAAATTTCCATTTTAGCTAAATGTCAACTTTTGATAGAAGCAATTACTAATACACCTGGGAAAATTATAGTGGCCTCAGTTTGTGACCTTGTCCAACATTTTAATCCAAGTGAGATTATGATTTCTTCCACGGATACCAAATGTCGTTACTATTGGTAATACACATGTGTAGTATTATAGTCAAAAATTTACAGACAATATACTTATCTGGGTCATTGAAATTGGTGAATATTTTTTGAAAGTTGAAAGTTAAATTGCTTTCTAGGAATTTTATGGGAATTTGAAATGATCCAGATGAAGACAATAGTCCAGTTGCCTATTGGAAATTTTTTGTGAATAGCTACATGGAAGATCTGAGTTTGGTACCTACCTTCTTGTGCCAGAATCACAGAGCTAACTGGGGGGAAAGAATGTGCATGCCTGTCTAAGGGTAGGTCTACACTACGAAATTAGGTCCAATTTATAGAAGTCGATTTTTTAGAAATTGATTTTATACAGTCGATTGTGTGTGTCCCCACTTAAGACCATTAAGACCATTAACTCGGCAGAGTGCGTCCACAGTACCGAGGCTAGTGTTGACTTCCGGAGCGTTGCACTGTGGGTAGCTATCCCACAGTTCCCGCAGTCTCCACCGCCCATTGGAATTCTGGGTTGAGCTCCCAATGCCTGATGGGGCAAAAACTTTGTCGCAGGTGGTTCTGGGTACATGTCTTCAGCCCCCCTCCCTCCGTGAAAGCAACGGCAGACAATCATTTTGCGCCTTTTTTCCAGGGTCCCGTCCACCGGACCCACTCAGCCCGCTGCCTGCCTGGATGATCGGAACCCTAGGCCGGCAGTGGGCTGAGCGGGTCAGCCCGCTGCTGGTCTGGGGCTCCATCCGCCGGCTCCTGCCAGCCAGGGTCCCGCTCAGCCCCGCTCAGCTGGCAGACCTCAGTGAGGTCAATCAGGGGTGCCTGGACAGACATGGCTATCCTCCTCTTAGAGCACCGAATGGGAGTGACTCCAGGTCATTCTCTTCTTTAAAAAGAACAGGAGTACTTGTGGCACCTTAGAGACTAACAAATTTATTAGAGCATAAGCTTTCGTGGGCTACAGCCCACTTCTTTGGATGCATATATATGCATACGTATATATATATGCATTCCAAGAAGTGGGCTGTAGCCCACGAAAGCTTATGCTCTAATACATTTGTTAGTCTCTAAGGTGCCACAAGTACTCCTGTTCTTTTTGCGGATACAGACTAACACGGCTGCTACTCTGAAACCTCTCTTCTTTAAGTTTCATCTCATGGAGATTCGGTCCTGCCTGGAATATCATGCAAGCTGGAGGCTTCTGCCTCAGGCTGCTCTCCCAGCCAGCATTACCACGCTGTTGCACCTACCCCAGCCTGCCCCTTGCTCCCATGGCTCATGAAGCCTGGACAGTAGTAAGAAGCAGTTCAACTTGTGGAATGACAAATCCAGAACGAAGGATTGCACTCTATGGGCCACATTAAGATTATTTCAGAGTCCTAGATAGCATTAGACCCTATAAAAGGCTTCATGAAAATTTTCCCCCGCCCCTAACAAAAATGTTAATTTATCAGAGCAGCTGAAAGGGTAAGGAACCCGGGACTATAACTGAGAGAGCGCTTCCATATTATTTAACTCATAATTGATATAATTCAAAGTAAAATTTCACAGCGTGGTCTATTCTAAGACCAAAAATTGCAGGAGAGGAGTCAGGAAAAGGAACAGCCTCCTGTTTCCGCCCGGTTTCAAACCAGTGACATTTCGTGTGTTAGGTGAACGTGATCACCACTACACTACAGGGCTTTTGTGTGTTAGAGGAATGTGATAACCACTACACTACTTCTCTTTTTTTTTGCCACAGACTTTGCCAAATGCACAGGAATGTTTTCTCTAGCTACAGAATGTCTATATCTATGGCAATGACTATATCTATGCAATGTCTATATCTATGGCCTTCCTGCTCACAAAGCGGTCATGCCCCTGCCCAAGGCTGACACAGCGACCTGGCTCAGGCAGGATCACTAGCGAGACATGATACTTTTGCCGTTAAGCAAACACAGCAATTCTTTCCTGGCCTCTGCCACTGAATGCCTCCATGCATTACGCTGTGCCCTATCAGTGCGGGAAATGAGCTCAGAAAACATGTCATTGTGAGTGCGTTTTTTTCGCCTTCTAATCTGCGATAACCTCAGGGATGGAGATGATAGGGGGAACGTAGACACATTCTGGGGGGACTGCATGGTCACCTGTGCTGCTGAGTGCTGCTGAGTTCGCCACACTGGCCAAACAGGAAATTAAATTCAAAAATTCCTGGGGCTTTTCCTGTGTACCTGGCTAGTGCATCTGAATTCAAAGTGCTGTCCAGAGTGGTCACAATGGAGCACTCTGGGATAGCTTTTGGAGGCCAATACTGTCGAATTGCGTCCACACTACCCCAAATTCGACCCGGCGGTGTCGATTTCAGCGCTAATCCCTTCATCAGGGGAGGAGTACAGAAATTGATTTTACGAGCCCTTTAAGTAAAAAAAAATGGCTTCGTCGTGTGGATAGGTGCAGGGTTAAATGGATGTAACGCTGCTAAATTCGACCTAAACTCGTAGTGTAGACAAGGGCTAACACAGGTATCCTGCTCCCTTTAAAGACTATGATAAAACTTGCATTCACTGCCATGGTGCAGGGCTCATCTTTGGATGCACAAGATTCTGCCACAAGCAGCACTAAAAGGAAGAAAAAGGCTGGAATAGAGCATATAGTAGAAAAATAGTTCAGTAATCACATATGCTATAGGGGGAAAAAACTATTATAAATTGAGTTGGACAAAAATTTTTAGCCAAAACTTTTATTTGCCCCCCCCCAACTCTACCCCCCCCCCAAAAAAGCAGTTTCGGGTTTACTGAAACATTTCACAAATTCATGCTGATTTCAGCAAATCATTTTCATTGGAAAAAATTCAGAAGTTTCATTTTAACATTTCTGATTTTTCTTCTTTTTTTCATTTACCAACAGGCTATAGTGTTATTTTCACACTCTCTCTCTTTGGCCTAATTAATATTTAATTATTTCTACCAAGTGGAACAGCTCCAACAGGAGAGATTGAAAGAGCCCCCCAAGAATACCTTACTGCCCAGTGGCTAGGGCACTCCCCTGGGAAGAGGGAGACCTGAGCTTAAGACCCTGCTCTAGGGAATTTTGTGAATCTAGTCCTTCATTTCCTCTGCTTTTATTAAAAAACATTTAAAATACTGAAACAAAATATTTAATTTCACATTAAATATTTTGTTCAACCCACAGAACAGACACAGATACACAGACACACACACACACCCCTGTTTCTGGCTTTTTCAATTTGCCAAAAATTCTGAAAATTTTCAGTTTCGGTTCAACCCAAACTGAACTTCTTTTTTGACTTTTCAGAACTTCCAGTAAACCAAAAAATAAGTTAATCACACAGTCCTAATTGTCATCAGATGTCTTTAGTACCATCTATGTGGTAATAAGAACTCCTTCAGCATATTCAGTGATTGCTGATCTGTAATAAAGACAAGCTTTTTCACAATTCACACTTTTTTCAACAGCATTCCCATTAAGAATCCAGACTGCAACATCTTGGCCATGTTAATGGCATTTCTCTGAAACTCAGTACACAGACGGCTAGTCTGCATATGGAAATTTTTATGACTGTTTAACCTACTCTGAGCAACAGAGCATTAGAAAGAATGAGTTCTCTTTCAAATGCTCTTCTTTTTGCCAAGATCAGCAGGAGAAGCCTAAAAATGAGAGTTTTCAAAAGCAAAGTTTTACAGGTTCAGCTGCTGTGTTATCTAGTCTTTTAGAATATTGGAAAAAATGCTTCAGAGACTCAAGATATCTAGTCTGACAATTGCCACACATGTATTTGCAATAAACACTACTTAAATACATGATCTACATCAGCACTGGAATGAGTAGGATGTTTGCACTATTGATTTCACTAGGATACAGTGCTATTAGGATGCAATTACTGGAGTGATGTACATACCCTACATATGGTGTAAGTACAGAGGGACAGAGATAAAATATCATGGGTTGCCAGTCTATATTCCAAACTGATCACATAACAATTCATGTGAGACATTCCAGCAACCATATCCTAATGACCTAGTACTAGTGCACAGGAGTGAAGGCAGAGACAAGGAGCCCATCCTTCCTTGTATATCCCATGCAGAGGCCAAGGGGAATCATAGACACAGTCCTTCCCCACTACACGGCAATTAGTAGAACTAGTTAGGCAAGGCGAAGAAAGAGAATGGTCCAACTTTCCTCTTCCCTCTGCACACTGAGAAGCTGAAAGAGTCCAACATGTCCAAGAGCTCTCTCCAGAGCACAGCAGTTTCACACTATCCCTATTCAAGGCAGTGACTACCTTCCATGAACTAATCCTATAAAGTTTGGGTTCTGGCTACTCAAGAAAACATCACTCATTCTGTGCTTCCACAACTGAGCACAACAAATGTATCATGCTAGTAGTCCCTAGACGTGGGCACCTAAGGTCACAATAGGTTTTTATTGTATGAGAAAGAATGGCTAGCTTTTATTTAATGATAAGAGCAGTTCAGACAGTAGTTTCAACTCATCTCTGAATTCTGTGAGATTTTTCTACTTGGTTTGATTTTTAATTCTGCAAAAGCAGAAGTTTCTTGTATGCTGGTTCTGCACAAATGTTATCTGTTATAAACAAAGGAAAGGATGCTATTTTGGCTATTGCAATCATATTCCTCCCGCCCCCAAATGTCAGCATATATCCCGTTGGCAAGTTCCATAGATTCCTCATCTATAACAGAGGTCTTAAAAGTTAAAGAACCACAATAAGAACCATTAAGTGGCTAGCTACTTGACTAACACCTTCCTCTACTTCTATTCATTGTTTTCATTATGTGCTAGATAACCACTTCAAGTGATGGCGAGTATATTACCTGAAAGATAGTGCATCACAATCTGACACAACATGCTTTAAGAGCATACTGGGACAACACAATGCAACGCAGTATGAAACTTCAAAAATTAGTACTTGCTTTTAGCAAACCAACTGTCCTCTAAAAGCAAGTAATCTGAATTATTTAAGGGCAATTTTGATCTGAGAATAATTCCCTTGCAGCTTTTGCCTTTGGGAATGCTGTGTCTCCAGATACAGTGTCCATTTGGTTACTGAGACTACAGTTTAGTCCCTTGTTTTAAAAACAGGCATTTTACAAATCTATACATTGCTTCTTCTATGGTCTCATGGTCAACTTTTTTTTAACTCAACAGCTTCCCCATTAAAAGAAAAAAAAACATTAAAAAAGAAAAGTTCTCATAGTCACAGGTGAATGGTACAGTAGTTACAGCTATGTAGATAATCAATTATCCATAGTTTCAAATTTCTCTCCTTATAGCTGTTGTTCAAAGCCTTCTTGACAGTGATTTTTTTTTCATGAAAGCTTAACTACTGTGTGCAGTAATTCATTGATTTAGGAGATGTGCTGTAAGAGTGTTTATATTTTGAATTTCTGAGAAAAGAAAATGTGAGCTATGGGACAAAATGAAAGATTCTTTCGAGGAGGGCAGCGGTACAAGAATTATAGTCAGGCCTCTTGGTTTTTACATGAAAAAAAGGAGTTTATTTTAAGAGACAGGAACAGCAGGGCACTGAATGCTGACAAAGGCAAGAATATAGTATTCATGTTCATGAATAGAACAGTGTTAAATTCTGGAGATGTTCAAGGGCACAGTGAGGAAGTGTATGTTTACAAGACGATCTCAGACTTGTAAACAGGAGGACACTAAACATGAAGACAAGAGTTCATATTCCCGAGAAGTGTATTCTGCATAAGATGTCCTGCTTTTTAGCCAAGAATCACACATTTCTGTCTGCCTAAAATTATTTAGAGACATAGCCATTGTTCCAGTTGATAATGAGATAAAAGCTTTTGTAGGGCATCTCTTGAGAGCATGAGGGCTGGTACAATTTTGACAGTTCAGCAGTACTGAAATTCTGAAAAGGAAAAATTGCAGTTTTATTTATCTTTACATTTCATTACAAAAATACTAATAGCATCAGCAGGATTAATTTGATGGTGGGATTAAAGGGATGTTGAACTTTTAATGAGACCAATCACATTTTTTAAAAGAATTTGAAGCGTCACCAGGAGGGAGCCTACAGATTGATTTGAGAACAACCTGAATGTGAGTGTGGAGTTGCGTACCAGTAAGAAAATTCTGGCAGAGTTCTTTGAATTCCCTTTAATCTCCAATAGCACAATCTAGAAGTCCATTAAAGAGAAAGTTATAATGTTCCAGGTTAGGAATTAAAAAGTAGTACATTAATTAATATTCCTGTGTCACTGTCTGAAGGGAGAGCTTTCAGTCTATCAGCATTTCTGAGGGAATGGAAGGTTGATATGATGACTGCAGAAATAAGTTCACTAAACTAGAGCCTTTGATAATGCTGGTTATGTACAAAAGCCTTGGAAACAGGAACAATGTTGTATATAGGAGAGTGAGCATTGTACTGTGGATTCATCAAAAGCAGTTTCACTTCCAATATGTCATTCACATGTTTATCTCTAGTAACAATTTGAACAAACAAAGACAAACAGCTGAGCAAACTGGTGGTGGTAAATTAATATGTGTCATCTGAACAAAACAAAGAATATGGTATTCTGAACGTTTATATAAACATATACAGGCAGATAAAAAAACCCAAAGGATATAGAATTGAATCGTTTGTATCCCATATAATCTCAGAAGACAAGTGGATAAGCAATTACCATTAACAGAGGGCAGGAAAATCAATCAGGAATCACGCCTAATAAATCATAAGCTATTCATTAAGCTGATCATAAACACAAACTATTCAACAGCTTTCTACAGTATCTGACTATCACCATACAACCCAAATATGGATAGATTGTGAACAAGCACGGGAGGCCTATTAATGCAGCAGCAGCAATTAATCAAAAACGTACATTACTGCAACAATTTGTAAACCTGAGCAGTTTTTGTACTGTACAATAGTATGTTTAGTGGTTCCACATGTTATGTGGTTCACTGAACATGTTGCCATGTACACACCAGTCCAGAATTTAAAGCCTGTTGATTCAATGATTATACTTCTGTTCCCAAGCAGTACATCGGATCATATAATTCAGAGGATATATCAGATCATTCTATCTATCTCCCGCAAATGCATGATTATTTCCTATAGCCCACTTTTTCAGTGTTGTGTCAAGTCTAGTTAGCTCACCTCTAGTTTTAAAATTTCCAAGTGATTTGGATTCCACAACTTCTCTTGGGAGACTATTCCACAGCGCAATACATACTCAGCCTATGACTTTGATAATTACATCCCATTATTCCTAGTAATGTCCATGTAGCCCACTGAACAACAGATCCTCTCTTTCCTTATTATCTAAGGGTTTCAAAATATTAGAGTGGTGTAATGTCTCCCTTAATTGCAGCTAGCCAATTTAGACATATGTGCAGTCATCACCATTAAAAGAAGTCAGTATTTGCCAGTAGCAATCAATCTGAAATACCATAGCAGTTTCTCCCTGTACTTAGAATAATAAATAACTAAAGAAACTATATGGTATCCATCAGTGAATGTTGACTTTTTAAGCAGTGATCACTTTAGTTATTTTAATCTCACTTTATTCTTCTTTCCCTCAAGCCATATACATTCAGTGCTCCTTCCTGAACCCTCAGCAGTTTATCATTCTTTTCTAGTAATGTGGTCCCCAGAAGTCAATGCAAGATTTCCAGGTGCAATGATACCAGAAGCTTACAGAGCCACCCCTGTGCTCCATGACAACATGCCTTTTTGTAGTTTTGGCCCAAAACTTTTGTAGCCATATTGTATTGAAAATCATGTTTCATTTGTTGGCCATAGGTCTCTTTCAGCAGTATCTGTTTCCTAGGTTTCTCCCTCTCCTTGAATGTGTTTCAGATTATTTTCCCTGATGTATGAGTTTGCATTATTCCAAACTGAGTTCCATTTTGTTATTTTCTGCTGAAGGATCTGGCCCATAGTGTTTAAACACAAATGTGAAATTAGTGCTCCTTGGATTAAGATCAGCAACTGATGTCAAATTTCTACAGTATCTACTTGAAAGGATTTCATTATTATCCAGCATATATGTGTGTGTGTGTGTGTGTGTTTTATTATTATTTTTAAATATAGGTAGCTAATCATTTCAGAGAGCTTATTCAATTAAAGGCAACAGTAAAAACCTCCCTATTTTATACAAAGAGAAAAGTTTAGCTAAACTAACCTTATGATTTATTTAGCTTTTTATTGCTAACCACTATCTTTACAAAAGAAGAGGCACAATAAACTGTTAAACAAGGTCTAGCATTGTATATTCAAATTTGTTTCACTTCTCAAGGGAAGTAATTATGCCCTCTATTCAGCACTGGTGAGACCATATCCGGAATACTGCGTCCAGTTTTGGGCCCCCCACTACAGGAAGGATGTAGACAAATTAGAGAGAGTCCAGCGAAGGCAACAAAAATGACTAGGGGGCTGGGGCACATGACTTATGAGGAGAGGCTGAGGGAAACTGGGTTTATGTAGTCTACAGAAGAGAAGAGTGAGGGAGGATTTAATAACAGCCTTCAGCTACCTGAAGGGGGGTTCCAAAGAGGATGGAGCTAGGCTGTTCTCAGTGGTGGCAGATGACAGAACAAGAAGCAATGGTCTCAAGTTGCAGTGGTGGAGGTCTAGGTTGGATATTAGGAAAAACTATTTCACTAGGAGGGTGTTGAAGCACTGGAATGGGTTACTTAGGGAGGTGGTAGAATCTCCATCCTCAGAGGTTTTAAGGCTCGGCTTGAGAAAGCCCTGGCAGGGATGATTTAGTTGACAGATTTAGTTGCGGTTGGAGCAGGGGGTTGAACTAGATGACCTCCTTAGGTCTCTTCCAACCCTAATCTTCTATGATTCTATGATTCCATAAAAAATTGCTAATTTCAACCATATAATTCAGAATCTAATCTTTTTTTTTAAATCTGACCAGATCTGCTATTCCCAAAGAAACAATACAGTGTGCCTTATCAGTTATACCTTAGGACACAGCTCTGCTAAACACACAACATTTGGATATATTTATAGTGAAAACAAGAATAAGTATTATCAAAGAACAGAAATTTAAGTGATAGTGAGTAAGAATATTGGAAACAAATGGTTATGTATAAAACAAAATCATAAACCACTTTCTAGAGACGGCACTTAATAACAAGTTAGCCTCCTGCCTAAAGAAGCTGATCTCACCCAAAGTTCTCTCCAGTGTTTTCAACCAAGCCTGGCTGAGATCTCTTTTTCATGAAGCGAACTGTGTTCCACTTATGTCCCAGGTGTGGGATGCCAGGGTGTCCTCTTTGCCCCCAAATATACCAGAACACACTTTGGATGTGCACCTCAAGATAGGGTTCCCCTTCTCCCCCAAGGTTTACCTCTTCTTGTAGGCTTCCTTCTAAAGTTTTCCCCTCACCATCAGCTTTTCATTAGCATTTGACTTTGGCTGCCCATTGTGAACCAGACAATACTCAGTTTACATGTAAACAGACTGATGGATAAACATCTCTCTCCTGGAGAAAAACCCAATTTTTACCTTTCCTGGTAACCAACTCTCAAGTTTCATAAGAATATAATTTCCAGTTATATATATATATATATATATATATATATATATATAACTCCTTACATAATATCTGTACGTACATTTCACAATTATCATGATGACCAGTGTGACACCAGTTTTTATTTGGGACCTCACATGACACTCTTTGTTGAACTAGAATGTACATACGAGGCACAGGAGATTCCTATAACCCTTATGCTCCCATTATGCCCTCTGTTGGCATCAAGAGGTCCCTGGGTCACAACAGCATCTGGCAAAGTTACAAAATTGTTATAGCAGTAGACAAGAATCTTCTTCAGCTGGAAGCAAATGTCTACATGTTGAATCACAGCAATAAGATATTTTTACAGTTTCACGCTACCCCTCTTGGACATTTCTTTTCACTAGGCAATTTACTCAGTGTAGCAGCCTGTTTTGGGCAGCAGCATGCTCATCCTATTGATCAGCAATAGCCCATAACTGCATGGACATCACTGCCACATGCAGGAGCCCCGGGAGCAGCCATCACAGTGCTGGGCTTTTTTCCTGATCCTGAGAGATATTTAGACTTTTTTCCAGAAAATACTGATTTGTCAAAACTGTTCGTGGGAAAGATTTCAATGAATCTTCTGATTAAACATTTTAAAAAATTGAAATTGTCAAAA
This sequence comes from Chrysemys picta bellii, assembly GCF_011386835.1. Lineage (NCBI taxonomy): Eukaryota > Metazoa > Chordata > Testudines > Emydidae > Chrysemys > Chrysemys picta. The sequence goes on along the minus strand of NC_088798.1, from coordinate 35,793,888 downwards.
TGTTTCATTTGGACAATTTTCAAACAAAAGATCCAGTTTTGGTGCAAAGTGACTTTTTATTTAAGAACTTAAGTTAATTTATAATAAAAAGAAAGTGATAGGTCAAAACTGAAAAGAAACATTTTAACTGGCCTGATATGAATTATGCAGTGTTGTTGTAGCTGTGTTGGTCCCAAGATAATGGAGAGACAAGATGGGTAAGGTAATATCTCTCTAAGGTAATAAATCCAATAAAAGATTTTACTTCACCTACCTTGCCTCTCTGATATGAATTTCTTTTTCAGATTATCAGTTCATGAACATTTTTGAGGTTATGACTTTTTGTACCAGGTCAGGATGAGAAAAATTTTGAAATTTCTAAAGTTCTCCTGGGATGGGAAAACTGCTTCCTATTTCTGACCAGACAAAAATGAGAGAACCAGGCAACATCACCATCTCTATGGCTGTCTCCTGTGCAGCTTGTGAGATGTAACAGTTACTATGTGCCTAAAACAGGCTATGTAAACAATAGACTCTTGTTTGAAAACTACTTGTTTCCTCACTTCTGGGACCATTAGAGAACCAACGTAATAAATAAAAATAATACAAATAGTAGACTAGGACTTGCATTTTTCAAGAGACAAATGAAACTGATCTCAAAGTCTTTGAGAAATGCTCTAATTTTAGACCCCACAATTTTTGAGTGAGTTCTAAAAATAGTAAACTAAGTCCCCTCATGTCTCCCCCCTTCTTGTTTACAGTATCTTACGCTGGGTTCCCACGCTACCAGGGTTACAAAGGATGTCACTTTTTCTTGGCAAGCAAACACATGTGAAATAAAAACATCACATTTATAATGAAAGCAACAGGACTTGGCAACAATGTTAACAGTGTTTTAAAGGGACAGCTTCTTATCTCTGATGTACAGTGCAATGCCTTGTAGCTTCATATTAATTTTTTTTTCTCTTTGTGAGCACGGTTTAAAATGCAGGAGCATTGTAATCTAATATTAGATTACTCAACATTTTCAAAATGGAACATTATAAGAACTAAAAAAAATCAAATTAATTATCTTAAAGTTAAAGCATAAAAACAAAACAATGTAGGCAAAGGGGTAGACAGACTGTCTCTTCTTTTCCTCTTGGGGCAGATTTATTTTTAGTATGGCTTCAGCCACTTCCCTTGGAGTGGCATTTTCTTGGACCCATCACTGCCCCCTTGCTAGCTTGAGTAAGGACCTAGCACTAATTAACTGGGTCCTGAAAAGGAAAGGTACTTAGGCAGCATCTATTCACTGGGAGATGTGGAATTTACCAATGAAGAGGGAAAAGCTGCAGTGCTTTCTTGAGGCATCGAATGTCTGTGCATTTTTATTGTGGTTTTCTCTATTCATGCCTGTCTGTGTTTTGGTAATCCTGCCTTTTCAAACTTTTACCCCACTGACTCTGCTGTTCGCTCCAAAATTCATCTTATTGTTATTTGTAAGTGTAATTTATTTGCTTTTGATCTAAGTTCTCCCAGACTTGTCTCCACTCTTATCCTCCTCTGCACCCTGCTTTCTTTTCTCAGCTGCCTCTATTAGAAATCATTTCTCCAGATATTATCTATAATGATTGATGGTCAATAGCTGTGTTGCTTCTAATATTGCTGACATCAGGCAGGCAGACAGGCAGACAGACGTGATTTCTGCAGAAGCCTGCAAGTCATGAGGTTCACTAAAAAAAAATTAAACCCCTCATGTACACAAACAATTGGTGAAGTTTGCAAGTAGTCCTTCATTTTTAGAAATTAATTAAGATAATTCATGTGGGTAAGCAAGCTTGTCAATTTTATTTCTGAAAAGAGGGGAATTTTTTTGGCTACTCCCTACTTGGCCAACCTTCTAAACAATCCTTGTGTTCAGGCTCCAGAAAGAATGTCCTACCTGCCGCCTTCTGTACTAGAATTAGTTCTTGTTAACAACCGCTTATAGCAAAAGAAGGGGGCTCTGTCAAAACAGAAAAAAAAGAAAAATGAAAGGGGGATAATATTGCCTAAGGTAAAGCCATACGAAACAAACTTCTGTTTGAGAATGAAAGATTATTGCTACTGCATGACAGGCATAATACCCTTACCATTTCCCTTTTCAGTAACAGCAGCTAAATTCTCATAGGACTCAATGTTTATGCTCACAAAAATCAATTCTCTCTCTTTTATTAAAAAATTATGTACAGTAAATTGTAGCTACAACACAATCTACATGGTTTAACATACCCTGCTTTGATTTACTGTTCCATTCATAATCTGTTGATGATTAAGCTTCTCAGAAACAATCCACCAGCTATTCTAAGTGATATCAAGTTGTTTGTTTTTAATCTGCTGAAAATCATCCTGTAGACAGATGCATTATTGAAGAATTACATTTTAATTTATTTTCATGCAGTGCCTGTGATGGGCATTTGGATTAACAGAGTATGATAATGTTTCTTTATGCCTGTATCATTCAAATCAGAAATTACCTGCATACACAGTCTCTGATGGTGGTCAAAAATCATACAAAGAACTGAGAATAGTACTTCTTAATATCACACAGCCCTGCTGCTCATCAATGAGTCTTTTTCTGTTCTAATGCTTTTGTCATGTATATGAAAGTCATTATGTAGTTTAGAAAACAGGAGATGAAGTGAAAGAGGAAGATCAGGGACCTGGGATACATTAATATTCAACCAGCGTCAAAGATATTTCCCTCGAGGGGCTCCTACAGGCCACACTGTTATTACAGTGCCTATCCATTATCTTGTGCTGTACTTGGTATTAAGACAATAATGGAGAGAATAGGATTATGTGCAGACGATAGGAAATGTGAAGGCAATTCAGCAAGATAGGAAATGAATGGAGACATGATTCTTTCATCGAAGCCAGGGATGGTTTAGCATAGGGTAAGAGAGAAGATAAATGAAGCAAAATGAAATCTTTACAGGTTAGCAAGGGTAAAATGAATGTTTACATATAATCCTATGAATTTAACCTTTTTGATACAGAATATCATAGCATCTTTCTTTAATACCCAGGGGTATGTGCCTTAGGAGAAGATCCATTTTATTCTAAAAACCTCACTTGATGCAGGGATGGAAGATGACTAGTGCTAATTTGACAGAGGTGGCCTTAAGTAGTGGATGACCTTTTAACTCACTCTAAGAAAGGAGAAATCCTGATTGTTATTTAAAGGTTTCTGCATTTCAACTTCAGGCCCAGAAAACAACAGTCCTGCTCCTTAATGACATGGTGAAGAACAATAAATGCTGCATGAGAGAAGGACCCAGCATAACTATGAGAAACATTGATTCTCATGTTTCAATGTTCACATTCTTTTTCTATTATATACCTGTTAAAGTTAAGGGTTGAATCTCAGAAAGATACACAATTCTGTGACTGATAGTGAGTGACTAAGGCTAATAATTTTGGAAGCCCAGCACTGTGACTGATAGTGAGTGACTAAGGCTAATAATTTTGGAAGGCCGGTATTACATTATGATAATGATGAACAAAGATGGGACCAGAGTGTCATTTACAGACATTGTTCTGGCTAATTTCTTTCATACTTTTTAATGAGAATAAGGCACAAATATCTACTGACAACAGCACAGTGCCAAAAGAGACACTTTTTGTCCTCTAAAGCAGTGTTATAGTTTATCTTTTTAAATAGTTCTCAATCTTTACATCAATTAGATTACAATCCAGCAAAACAGATCAGCAGTATGAGAGGATCCTAAAAACAAACCAGACTCCAAAGGGAGAATGGGGTAGCTATGCCACAATGAATAGAGTGTATATTCTGTTTCTGACTGGGACTTGTATGGATTTGAGGCAATGGAACGTTGATTAATATATCCTTTACAGAATCTAAATGAAACCAAACATACTTAGTGTCCTCACAAAGCTGTTCTCAGCTGACAAAAAATATTTCCTCAGACAAGACACAGCTCCAGGCTTTTAGGAGAATCAAAGCAGAGACATATAGACAATCATAACACTATTGACTACTGTGTGCATTTTCTTGCAAGTTTGGCCCTGCTACCTACACAAGGTAATAGAAAGCAGGCATGAAGAGAACAAGAAATTAGGACCTCCATCAGCATATGGGCTTCTGTGTTATTCTTTGGGATACCTAGTTTTCGTCAGCTGGCCTCCTGTGTCAAAGATGACTCCATACTGCTCTCTACTGTTTTCTACTTAGTAGCCTCTGAGCCAATTTTCTTTTATAGCATTTTCTTTGTTCTAGGCCCTGCTGTTTGTCCATCATGGTTTTCCTTGACCAGTACTTCTGTTTAAAGTATAGAGTTTATTGATCTTAGTTGCTAATTCTGCTTTGTGACTGAATTCCTTCTCTGGCTTTGCCACTGCTCCCAGCAGATCTAATTCTCTATTAGCCTCTATCTTTTCAAAGTTGGTGTGATCATGGAAGGACAGTCTCCTATGCTGCCAGCTCACATCACATCTCATTTGAAGATTTTGTGATAATGAGATATTTTATTTTTTAAAGTTTCTCATCTTGCAGGATTATAGGACAGATAAGATTCTGAGATGGTATAAATCAGTGTAGCGCCACTGAAGTGAATGCCAGGTTACCTCAGCTGAGGATCTAACCCTATAAGCACCATGCTTAGTTGCCAAATATTTCAAACCTTAAAATGTATGGCACCAAAGTCTGAATGGTCCAGAGGCAATGGCAATTAACAGTCATGGAATATTTTAAAATAACTAAAGAAACAGTCCTTTGAGAACTTTTATTCATAATATAAAGGAAAATGTTAAAGAGAAATATCCCTCCCCCCTAAAATGTTGTATTGCCCAAAAGTAAAGAAATTATAAGAAATTATCCTGGTCTACTCAAGACAAATTCACCCCTGCTAGGGAGAAATCTGAATATTTCATAATATATATATATAGGATGTTCCAGTGAAATATTGACCATGAGCCATTATTTTGAAATAATGTGAGAAATACATTACCAATCACAAGAATGAGTGAAACGTCATGTGAGCTTGTATGATGCCACCTCTGTATGTCTATAGCATATCACTATTTACCCATAGATAGAAAGTCCATTTTATTCTAGAGTAGTGGTTCTCAACCTACGGTCTATGAAATGTCAGTGATCATAGTAGTCATCATATGGAAAGATTTTGAGGACTAAGCAAGGCATGACTAGGGATTGGGAATGAAGGTGGTCTTGAAAAGGGGTCTTTTATGATTTGAGCCACAGAATTAAAAATGTTGGAGAACCACTGTTCTAGAGTTTGTGGCATGCTTTACCACAATTGAATAGAAACAGAAAATACAAAGTCAAATCAACATGTCCACCTAATCCTAATGGCAGAACTTTGTTAAATGCTCTTGAGGACGATGAAACTAAAATGTCTTTTATGTCACATACACATGCACACACTCTCTTTCTCGCACATACATTCATTTGATAGATACAGTACTTTTTAATTAACCACAAATGTATTCTGGAGAATGAATTATTGTGAAATTATTCACTCGCTCCATTGCTAGGCAAGTACATGTTACGTACTGTCACACCAACCCATAAATTACTATATAACAACTCAAGAGCTAGCTCATCAGATAGTGTAAATTGGTATAGCTCCACTGAAGTTAACGGAGTTATGCCTATTTACACCAGCAGAGGAGCCAGATATTTAAAAAAAACCATATACAATTATTAAATATATACACACAAGTGACTGACTGACTAGAATGTTGGGTGGTTCTCCCAAATTTTCCCTTTACCTGGCACTGCCAAAATGTATGTAAGGCTTCTTCTATCCTCTGTGCTCATCTTCTCTTCTTTCCCCTCCCTTTCTTCCTCTCTGTTCCCATTTTCCCTTCCTTTTTTCTCTCCTAACTATCCCTTTCCATTTTGCTCTTCTGTGGAGAATGAGGGAGTTGTGTATTATTTTTATAAAGATCATATGCACCTGAGTTTATCAGTTTGATATTATCCTGCCTTACGGCATAGAGTTAGATTCAAAGGAGCTGTTGGGGGAAAACAAACAGGAAACAAAGCAATGTTAGAGATAAGGCTCCTTAAGAGGAAAATGGAGGAACTATTAATTGGGGAACGCCCCTGCCTGCCTCCAACTGGGCTAGCAAGGTCTACCCTTCCCAGGTCTGATCAAAGTGGATACTAAACCACTGTCGTATCAGCAGTGCCTAGAGATGAGTCTCTGACAGATACCCAGAAAGGAAGTGAAGAGAAAATCATTTCTTCAACAGGCCCTTGCCTCACCTCTCCACAGTCCATGACACAGAGAGCAATTGATACTGGGACACCCCTACAACTAAAAGAGACAGGCCCTTCCATCGCGGTCCCATATCCCAAGAAATTAGAATGGCTTCCCCACAACCCAAGTTTTTTACCTCATCAATACAAATATGTATTCACTCAGCACTTTCAGTTTTTAGTTTGTGTTGGTTTTTAGTTTGCACTGTGTTATAGTCAAAAAAAGATTTACAACTCTATTTACTACATGGTTGAAAACAAATAAAAAAATCCTTGCAAAAAGGTGCTTGCGTGTGCACACACACACTTTTCAACTAAAACCTAGCCTCAAAGTAGGAGCATGATGCATTGCTGGCCCTGTGCCACTGATCAGTTGCAATATTTAACAGAGGCAACCTTTCTGGCTGTTCATAACATCTGTTCAGAAAGTCTCTCCATCTCCCACCCACCTTGCTGTCACAGATATTTTGCAAAATGCAGCAAGCAGCTATCACGCAAGGCAGATATTGCTCAGCAGCCTCCAGCCTGGTCATGAGGGACCATCACCTTTATTTCAGACTTTAAGTGCCCACTCCACCGTCATTCTGCAGCTCAGGGCATAGTTAAACAAGTCCTTTCTCCTATTCAAGTGTCCAGTAACAGTTCCATAAGCCAGGGAAGCGGAGGATAAGCTGGGTCTCCCAGAATGACAGTAGGAATCAAACCATTAATGTCCACAGTGGTCCTGGTATCAAAAATTCCTTATCTCATTGCAGAACACAGACCTGAGTTCCTAAAGATTCTGGCATCATGGAGGTTTCCAGCCCAGCCTACATTGCTATTGGTGAACCTTCCACGGTGATCAACCAGGCCTCACAGCATCATGAAAATATACCTCTTTCTGTTGAAGAACTCAGAGGCCTGGTGTGAGGACAAAGAATATGCACATGGTCCCATCATTGACCCCAATACAATTTTGGAACCCTAGCTATGAAATCCATCAATAATCTCCAAGATTCATGACCTGAGGCAACAGCACCTTCTTGATACTAAGGCACACCTCCATGACAACAGTCCAAACAGCTGATTCACCAACACCAAACTGGTTAGGCCTTGACCAGTTGTAATCAGGGGTGGCAAGCTTCCAGCTAGCATGGAAAAGCCTGTGATCATTACAAGGGGAGATCTTCTGTATTTGTTCTAACCCTGCAACTCCAGGGTGAGCTCTGCACTGATTTCTAGGAAAACGGCTTTTGTCATCCTGAGATTCAGCGGCCAGTGCTGGTCATCTCAGTTCTGCATCATTATCCTGTCCCCCCAGCCAGCGTTAGTTGGCTGGGCCCAGAAGGAGTGCTACACTGAATGAAGCTGCTCCAGAAAAAGTTCATGCACAAGTAACTGCTCAATTTCATCCTCCTCTTTCTTTATCTGTATCACTACAGCATAGCCGTGGCTATCTCCCAAGGCATCTGAAGAAACCTGGCTCGGTGACTGCCAAAATATGTGCATCAGCCTGTTCATATTAACAAACATCAGGATCGTCGTGCTCAACATGTTTCCTCTATGCTGCCTGACAGCACTTTAAAAGTGGTGCTGGCTCACAAAAGAATGATGGGATACAAGGAGAGGAATCATGTGAATTTATTAGTTTGACCCCCGCCCCAAGTCCCAGAATTCCAGTAGTTATCCCACCGTGTCCTGCAAGAAAAATCCCAGAATGCATACAGCCTAGTTGCAGAACAATGCACCATGGAATGTCTGCCCAGAATGCTATGTGCTTATTTCAAAAGAGTGCAGCCATGTGTGGACACAATGATTCAAAAGGGAAGTAGTTTAAGTCAGCATAGCAAAAGTGTTGTAGCAAATTTTTCAGAAGTTATTCCTGATTACATAAAGTGGAGAAAATGTAATCTGAAATAATTTTCAGGTGTAAGCAAGCCCTGAGACTAAATACTGCTTCTTCAAGGCCTATTATTCACTGGTATTTGATGCTGTGATGTACTGTACTGCGCAATTAAATGCTTTAAAGCCTTAAAAAGTTCAGGGCTCCTAATTACTAGAGCTAGTTAGAAGTTTTTCCATCATTTTGACAAAACCTTTTTTTAAATCTTATTAATTTTGGTGACATTTCATTAAAAGTAAGAGGAAAACAGTATAAAACTGTCAGAACGTCCCATTTAGACATTTTTGGATTTAAAAAAATCAAGATTTTTTTCATTTCAAATTTATATAAAAATCAAAATCAAAAATCAAAAGTACAGTTTCTACTCTACTATTTTCCAGAGAATTGCCCTCTCCCATCTATCATAACGACAGCTGAATTTGAGTGACAAACCCAGATGAACAGTCCATTGATTAGAATGTTTAGATGCTCTTATGGCAGGACATTTTCTGTGAAGGGACCTCAGCTTTGTAATTACTTCTCCTATTGGTCTCACAGAGCAGAGGCCCAGCCTGTTGAACTTCAGAGCAAAGTGTAAAGCCCTTTTTTATTTTAGCATTTCATATGGAGGCGAGCGCAGGTAATTTTTTGATAGGTTCAGCATTTATATTATATTTAGCATATAATTTCTGAGGTAAACTATATTTAGATAGCATCATGTAAATAATTCTGGATTTTATTTTTTAAAGAGTATGTGTTCACCTAGAAACAGTTGGATGGGCTTAATTTTAGACATTGAAAAAATTAGATTTCAGACCTGCCTTCGCAGCAGCAATAATATATCCTCTTTACAGTACAGTATATCTATTCACAAACCTAGTGTAATCAAAATAAAATGAGGGTTCCAACTCTTAGTCTTCATGTTTGGTACATCATGTCTATATTTTGCATTGGATAATGCAACATTCATTATACATGTCATCTTGTAGTTCATATTATGTACCTAATATAAGAAAATCAAAATTTTAAGTATAATTCTGCCCCTTTCTTAGTAGGGAAAAAAGGTTGTGCCTGCTTCTCTTCAACTCACCTGTGTAAGTCCATTGCCTTCAGAGCTACTTACACCAACCTAAAAGAGGAGAATTGGACTTGGGTTCATGTCTAGATACCAGAGAGAAACATTCACTTTAGGTATTTGTGTCTGCGGGAAACAGGTATTTTAATGCACATCTCTGTTACAAAATCTTTCTACAGGATGTGCACTGCTCTGTGATTTTCTGAATGTCATTTCAGTCTCTCTCCAAGCTCTAAGATACACCCGCATTTGCTCCAATCCCTCAGACAGAGATAAACACCTACAAGATGTCTATCAAGCGTTCTTAAAACTACAATATGCACCTGCTGAAGTGAAGAAACAGATTGACAGAGCCAGGAGAATACCCAGAAGTCACCTATTCCAGGACAGGTCCAACAAAGAAAGTAACACAACGCCACTAGCCGTCACCTTCAGCCCCCAACTAAAACCTCTCCAGCGCATCATCAAGGATCTATAACCTATCCTGAAGGATGATCCCTCATTCTCACAGATCTTCGGAGACAGGCCAGTCCTCACTTACAGACAGCCCCCCAACCTGAAGCAAATACTCACCAGCAACCACACACCACACAACAAAAACACTAACTCAGGAACCTATCCTTGCAACAAAGCCCGTTGCCAACTCAGTCCACATATCTATTCAAGGGACACCATCATAGGACCTAATCACATCAGCCACACCATCAGAGGCTCGGTCATCTGTACATCTACCAATGTGATATATGCCATCATGTGCCAGCAATGCCCCTCTGCCATGTACATTGGCCAAACCAGACAGTCTCTACGCAAAAGAATAAATGGACACAAATCAGACGTCAAGAATTATAACATTCAAAAAACAGTCGGAGAACACTTCAACCTCCCTGGTCACTCAATTACAGACCTAAAAGTCACAATTCTCCAACAAAAAAAACTTCAAAAACAGATTCCAATGAGAAACTGCAGAATTGGAATTAATTTGCAAACTGGACACCATTAAATTAGGCTTGAATAAAGACTGGGAGTGGAATGGGTCATTACACAAAGTAAAATCGATTTCCCCATGCTAATTTTCCCCCTATTGTTACTCACACCTTCTTGTCAACTGTTGGAAATGGGCCATCCTGATTATCACTACAAACGTTTTTTTTTCTCCTGCTGATAATAGCCCACCTTAATTGATTAGTCTCATTATAGTTGGTATGGCAACACCCATTTTTTCATGTTCTCTGTGTTTATATATCTTCCTACTGTATTTTCCACTGCATGCATCCGATGAAGTGGGTTTAGCCTACGAAAGCTTATGCCCAAATACATTTGTTAGTCTCTAAGGTGCCACAAGTACTCCTCGTTCTTTTTGCTGATACAGACTGACACGGCTGCTACTCTAACTTGAGATACCTAGTTATATTTGCTTGTATATTGTAAGCATTATACTAAATTAGATGGGACTGTATTCATGCTATGACATTCTCTTAGGGAAACCTGATAAAATTATGTTCCATTAGATTTGTAAAATACTACTCATTAAAGGCAGAAATAAAACTTATGCTCAAGAGTAACAAAGCAGAAAAGATTCTCCATCCTGCAGTTTATATCAGTTTTGATATGAAGGAGGTATTTTCCAGGCAAGCTGGTATTCTCTGATTTCAGCCCATGATTTTATCATGAGCTTTTAGCTTGTAATTTCTTGATGCCTTAAGTTTCATTCTGAAACCCCTTTTTTCTTGCTTTGATACTTTCAGAAAGTTTAAACTGCAAAACATTTTTAAAGATAACAGACAATAGTTCTGGGGTGGGAGGAATAGTTTATTTCTTGATTAACTTTCCTTATTTATATATGTCTATACTATGAAAGAAAGCAAAAACACTAATCAATGTCCTTTATTCTACTGCTGAATTCATTGTTTTGATTCCTTGATGCTCTGGCAAACTTTCAAGTATGCCATGGGAGAATTTTAAAAGTGAAGCACTCATTTAGAAGTCACACATATATAGACAGAGCTTCAATTTAAACCATTACTGCATACCATATCTTTTCTTTTATAATAATCCATTAAATGCTTTCAAGTATGGAGAAGGAATAGCAACCTGTAGATCCGAATGGAGCCCAGGTGACCTATAAAATACATACTGCCTCACTGCCTGAGTTGTTACAGCTCTCATCTCTAATGGATGGTATTGTTATTTTACCATCCAACCAGCCACACACATCAATTATACATTCTTCTGTATCATGAATCAGCTTCCTAAGGCTTCCTATCTTTTTGCTGTAAAGTGTGTGGGTTTTTTCTTAACCTGTGATCAAAATCAAAGCTTCATATAAAAAAATTATGCTATTCCATTAAGTGTGTTCATTGGAAAAAATCCTTCCCACAAAAAACAGAGAATATAGATTTTCCAGCTATTTCAACCATATGCAGTTTGACTGTATATAATTTCTTTATTACACTAAATGTATCAGGCAGTACTTTGTGTTGTAAGTCAGCATCTTTTCTTTTGTTATATTGGTGACTGGCAGCACAGTTATAATTAAATGTCTGTTGCCATCTCCATTTTATGATGCTTATAATTCAGCCATCTTAATTGGATTTAACTTGATATATAAATTGATAGTTCAGATGCAAACTTTTTTCAGGGAAAACAATAAATCCCAAACGTAACATGGATTATCTCAATTAACTATGGTCTAGAGAGGTAATTTTTTCTGATGATTTCAGACTATTTTATTTAAATTAGTCTAAGAATGATTTAGCTTTAAAGATTTAAACACAACACAACCAAGTGAGAGCAAAATTATGTCATTTCAAAAGGAGGCTAAGCCTACAGTACAATTAAAATATAAATACTTCCTGAACAGAATTATCTATTGACTAAATAAATGAGTGAATGAACCATAGTAGTTCTGTTGAGATGATGCAGTGTCACATCTAAGGGATTCTTAGATATACAGAATATTTGTTAATGAAAAGTTAAGGCAGAGGATTTAAATACAGGAGTGGGAAAATTCCCATGTAAGGTTCCCATTTGCACATATAGAGTATAATTAGGGAGAGATGAAATAGTTTGACTAGAATAAGCAGCAGATATCTTTGTCCGTCCTTCAAATCATATTAGAAACATTTTCAAATTTAAGTCAGCTTAGAACCAAATGGTCGGGTGATTCCAGTCTATCAACACAGCTCCTTTCTGTTCTTTAGCTCTTTCTGGGGTTCTTTAGCTGCATTAAGGGTCCGATTCTGATCTCTCTCAAAACAACATAAATCAGAAGTAACTCCATTTAAGTCAACTGAGTTATACCACTGTAGGACCAGAATCAGTCCATTAGTGTCCAAAAGACATACTGTACGTATGCATATAAGAATGCAGTATGAAATCATGAAAACTGAAAAACTACTACTGAACTATGTGCATGTAATTTGATGAGTGATAAGAGATGCACCCTCAAATAGTTCAAAACATGTAACATTTTGTACATGGCTTGATCACAAACCATATGCTGTAAAGAAATATTTACTCCAGTATATACATGCAAGAGAGAAGTTATGGCTGGCATGGTCCACTTCAATGAAAATGTGCTCATACTTTTGTGTTTATATTAACAACCTGAACTTTGCATTTATCCAGCAGAATCCTTTGTTTTTAAATTCCGTTTCCTCCACTTTTTGCAAAGTCTCTCTTCACTGGTCCTGCATGCAAAAAGTGCTGTGTTTTGTCAGTTGCAACATTAAGTCCCACTCCTGCAAACACTTACTTGCACCAGGCAAAGTTCAAGGAAGTAAATGGGTCTACTCAAAATAATAAGTAGAGCTGGGCAAATAATGGACTTTTCAGTTCACTGGCAATTCCAATCAAAATGGGTCAAACAAAATGTTTTGTTTTAATTTTGAACAGTTAACATTTTTTAATGATTTCAAAATAATTAAAGGAAATGTCAAAGGAAAAATTGTTTTGAATCAAAACTTCTAAATGGTTCATTTTGAAACAGTCAAAATGAAGTAATTTGAATTTTTTTCTGAATTTTAATTTGATTTTATTTTTAAAAATATCACAAATTTGCAAAATATTTCGGTCTCGCCAAATCTGCATTTTTCATCAGAAAAGTTTCAGTTGAAAGTTTTGCTCCGTTTTATTAATAAGTGCAACAAGATACTCACTGAGACTTGCTCTACACTAAATAACTTCAGAATCCAGGATGTTGCAGACATGTCCACTCATTGACAAACAAAATTATTTTAATATGCCAATAACAGCCCACTGATTAGTGATTCCACATACACGCCTCCTGTACTCCAATCTGATCTGATAACTACTGACACTCCTCCCAATATTTCCTCCATCTTTAGGCAGTTTTACCTAGCCTTCTGGAATGCTCTAATTCTCAGACATCTCTGCACCTTTTCAAAGTTGCAGAGCTAGTGAGTGTCCCAATTCTGGTCTCTCTCACTGCACTCTCTCAGGTATCACACCTTGTGCATTTATCTATCCTGGAGTGGAATTATGCAAATTCTCCCACTCTTAGCCTGGGCCCTGAGCTACAGTACCCTATGTATCAACTGTTCTCACCCGGTGGGTCCAGCTAAGCTCAGATCCTTGTGGTTCCTCCCTTTGGGGCCCTGGGACAAGTGTTGTATGGTGATCAGAAGCCTGCAAACAAAGTATTGTTTATTTCATCAGTAGGAACAAAGCGTTAAAAGGGATATTAAAATAAACAGTCTACACATCTATCTTATGTACAGGCTTTCTATCTCTGGATAGTAAGCTAGGCAGGCTTAACTTCTTCCATCACCCTAGAGGGTCCCTGTCTTAGGCTGGTTTCTCTGAACAACTATTCTTTTCAAACTGCCAGAGTTCTTTTGTTTTTCTGCATTCCCAGCTTTGGCCCTTCTGGACTAAAATTAGTTTTGCAAGTTGGGGGGTGGGGAAGGAGGTAAAAGCTCTCCTCTAAGCACACTGCCTCAGAGATCCCGTCTCTGCGGCCCATCTGGCCCCGCCAGCCTCACACCAAGTTGCCCGTACTGTAGCCCATCACAAAGCTAACTGTTCAGGCATTGTCCTTTAACATCTCTCAAGTGTTTCTAAGAAATGACTTATCTTGAATCGTTCTTTTCCCTTCCTCCTTGTTATTCCTTATAGTCCCTATTAAACTAAGCCAATATATTTATACAGTAAACATAGCAATATTCATAAATTATTGCAGAGCAAGTCCAAATCCATCACAATCTGAACATTGTATGCCATGGAGCCAGGGGTGGGGGACCATCTGGGCCATGGTTCAACCACCTTTTTCCAGGCCAGAGCTGACTAGCACTGCAATCCCATGTGCCAGGTTGCAATGCCATTTACTCAGATTTGGCCTGACTGCCCTCTATCATGATAGGGGTTAGCCAGGCCAAATTTAAGCCAGTTGCATTGAAACGCCACAGGGTCTGAGTGCCACTCAGGTTTGTGGCAGGTCACAATGCCTCTCTCTCAGATTTGGAAGGGGTGGGTATAGGGGTTCATTGGCCAGGGGTCAGGCTACTGGTTGGGAGGGGGGCGGAATCACCTGAAAGGGAAAAAGGTCATGAAGGCAGAGGGGAACCTAGGACACAATGCAGCCCCTGCTGAACATACACTCTCTCTCCAGTAAAGTGCTATCTTCACATGCTCCGGGAAGAGAAAGGAAAGGGAGATCCTACCTACCCAATGATGAGAGCTCCATTCTCAGGTACGTCACAAACATACTAGAATCAACTCCCTGCCTCCAGCTCCTGATTGAAACTGCTATACCTGCCTACTCCTTTCCCTCTCTACTCTTTTGGTCTATGGTACCAAGTCACAAGTTACTCTAAACAGCATAAATAATGCAGTTAGCTAAATGGCTGAACAATTTAAAGTGCATTGAAATGCATTTGTTGTGAAATTTCTTGTTTTAAGCATGTAGCATCGGTGCATCTTCTTTAAAGTTTAGTCCTATGAGCAGAGTTAGAGATGGAATGGCAGCCATAATTCGGAATTTCCTTGTTTCGGTTGGTTACAGTTAGATCCTTTAAAGTCAGTGAATCAGATCTACATAGCTCACTCCCATTCAATAATTTGAAAACTGGGGGGTTAATTTTATTTTTAACATAAATTTTTAGATTGTTTGGGGGTTGTTGTATTTTTTAGGGTTAACTCTATTATAAATAAGTCTGTATACATGCAAATGCTGTCTCTGTAGATATAATTTCATAAAGCAAAACCATCCACACTATCTTTAGCAGTGAAACTCAAGTGGCAAGTGTGACAAGCAAAGAAAAATGAATGCAGTTAACTTCAGCCATCCCTGCTCATCTGAAAGCTTATGTCAGTTTCTAAATAAGCTTTTCATTTTTCTGTTCAGTCTGCTGATCTTTGTTGATTTACAGCATGAATAAGCATGGCACATTGCAACTTGTATAGTATATTTTCCTAAATAATAAAACATTTATTGCAGACCCATCAAGCTTGCTAGTGGCTTTGAATTATTAGAGCAATGAAATGCCATGTTAACAACTCATTTACATTGTTGCAGAAGACTCTACGTTAACACTGTAAGTAATTTCGTTCTATCTAGGAAAGAGAGCTTCCAAAAATATATCCAATGCTGATAATAAATTATCATTTACTCTAATCATTCTTTTCTCCCACGTTGGGTTATTTCCACCCAATACCCCACCAAATCAGCGGCAAGATGCAGGAAATGGGATGCCTTTAAGATATATCACTGCTGGTAGGCAAGGATACCAACTAGCAGGGTCATTATCACCTAGCCCCTGGGATTCCATTAGTAAACCACCAAGTTTTGGGACATGTGTTTGATGTAAGAGGAAAAAGGGTTATTAGATTAGAGAGAGGAGAAGAGTATTTCCTTAAGAAGCAGATAGCATTTTTTGTCTGGAGGGAATATGATATATGAGGGTGGGTAAGAGAAGGATGGTCATATGAAAGGAAAGGGTACATTGTGCGGAGTTGGGAAGGTTTTATTGTTATGGGAAGGGAAGAGTTTATTGATCTGAGGCTGTAGCTATTTTTACTGGCTCAATTCAGTGAGGTGAGTGCTGATATATTTGTGATACTGAAGGTCTGATTGTGTAACATATGGAGACAGGGGATACTATAGGTGCAGCTAATTTCGTGTCTCTGTAATAGTGAGCACTCACCTCTCACGAGTGCCCCCTGGGCTGAGTGCATGTGCCTGCACTTCTGCACCGATGTAGTGGTTAATCCCCCAGCCAAGTCACACAGTCTGTATATGAGATAAAAATCAAACCCCTTCCAGGATATAAGTCCAACAGGGGGGCCTATCTCAGCACCCTCTGTAAGGTCCCTTTATCTGCAGCCCAAGGCAAACCCAGGAATTTTTCAGCCCCAGAGCCAAGACCCAGGCCAGCTGTGGGTGTTTTATCCCTGTATAGAGTTTGCCTTAGTTTCCTCTATTGCCTCTTGGGATTAACCATATTCTTTTGAAATCATTCTTGTTTGACTTATGTTCCAACCCAATCCACTCTAATTGCTCACATTCTAAACCAATAGTGTGCAAATCTTTAGCTCAATCTAAAGATGCCAGAACTTGAATCCTACCTAAACAAACTCAGTATCACCAATGCCAAAGGTTAAAATGTCTCAGGCATGCATGTTACCTCCATCAACATGTGTTTATATATCACAATAACAAACAGCCTCTGTGAGTGATAACACATAGGTAGTGAAATAGAAGCAGTACAATAAAAACTGATAATAGTGTCCCATTTGTTAGAGAAATATACCACATTCTAGATTATATTATTGGTACAGTAAAATCTGCCTTAGAGACCACCTGTCACGAGCGACTACTTGCAGAGGCCCCGAAACACCACTGCTCTCTGGTGTGCAAACCTTTGAAGAGAAAGCACCTCTTACCAGCCATCACTTTTCCTAAGTCCAAGGAGTGGTCACTCTTGGCAAGTTCTACTGTACTCTGAAAATTGTATAGTTGAAAAACTACAACTACCACCTAGTGACATCTAATGGGTTAATCTGGCATAATTCAATGCCCCTTCCATGTGAATACCCTCCTGCTTAATTTCAAATAAATTACCCTCTTCAAAAAATGATTTGAACAGTAAGGCACAAATAAGTGAGCATTATTGTTTGCTGGTTGACTAGATAAGCAGTTAAACATCTAGAGGTGAAGTGGAGGACAATTAACATACTAGCCCTCTCAATTATCATACAATGCCCACTTCTCAGGGAATCAGAGCTATTATGATCTGCTCCGATGAATAAATAAGTATTTTAGCCCTCAAAGGGTAATGCAATAGTCTTGAAAATCTTTTTATGAGAGTGTGGCTTTATCAGTTAGATTTTACAATATAAATCCTGGTTATGTATAAGAGGATAAAGATTGCTGACGAGTTTGTAATTTTAATTTCTGTTCTTGTATTAATATGCTGCACTTCTCCTACACTCCTACCCTAAAGGTTCTTAAACAAACCAAAGGAAAAAAGACCTGTTTTGGCAGTCTTCTTCTTTTATAAAATATTATCAGCAAAAATAATATCGACCTAAAGATATAAATAGTGGATAGAGTTGCACAAATTCTGCATTAATTGTTTCCCAGTGTAATTAACACTCTGTGAAAGTAATGTCTTGCTGATACTCAGCGACACTCAAGAGTCCCTCAAGTTGAAACATTCAAGGGTAACTCAAGCACAGCTTCACAGAGACAGAAAGATGGAAAGAGGATATTTCTTTGTGTACTGAATTTCATACAGTCTAGTAGGGTATTTGTCTGTATTCAGTGTTTACAGAAAATGTTCTTCCTGGGACATTTTGACCCAAATTCTTTGAATCTTTATCAACAGAGTCGCTGATTTCCTTTTCAGCTGCCAAGTTTCTGAGTTTCATAGTCATTTTCCCAGCAGACAGAACAAAACTAAATATATGATCATTTTAAAGAAGCCTGACAATAAAAGAAAGCTTTAGAGGGCCCTAACAGTGGACCATATGTGAAATCAAATGGGCAAGCCATTAGCATCAGCTGTGAACATATTGTACCAACTGGGAATGAAAATAAAACATTCAACAACCAACTGTTATAAATCTGTAAATAGTCAAGCTAATTTCTGTTGGTTCCAAAAATACATGAATAGGGCTACTCATCAGGGCCCCATTGTCCTGTTCATAGGTAACATGGCATATTTGTTTCTAAAAAACCTGAAGAGTTAGAGAGACTTGGTACAAAAGTCAGTTCTTGTATGTTAAAAGACTCCTAGGATTTTTGAAACTGTATCCAAAGATTACAAAGCAAGGATAATGAAATACTAAGTTATTTTGATGCAATTTTTCTATATACAAATGCACACCACAAAAAATTCCCCATTGCACATGACGCAAAGAAACTGGCAGAGAATACTAGAAAATTTGTAGCGAGCATGAAACTACAGAGAATCTGTTCTGTAGCTGGCAAGTATACTCCTACCTACTAGTTGCTTCACATTTAATAATGCATGTTGTGAACAGATGGATAGAATGTCAATAAGGCTTTCTATATCATCAGTGGTAATGAAACACTGGAGTTTGAATGCTTAATAGCAGAGAAAACAAAAATCCTGGAAGAAATTTGTCAATGTCCTACATGCAATACTTTAGCAGTGCTTTAACGCTGTTAGTGTGAGGCCATGTATTTCTTCTCATTGGATCTACTGTAGTTGAGTGCCAAAAAAAAAAAAATTATGACACCTTTTCATCCTCCCACAAAAAGTTAAGAGCAAATACACTGAGTCAGCCAACTTGACTAGTAAGTAGTAGGGCAACATCATTCCTCCTTTTTCTTTTTTCCATTTATCAGTGCAAGAGGAGCTAAGGCAAAGTCAATAGCAAACCTGATTCAGAAACCTGGTTGTGAATCATCTTTTAAAAAAAAAAATCAAAAACAAATGCTTCTCATTTTAATTAACTGGAATAAGGAGTAAATATTGTTAATGAAATCTGCAGAGGGTACAAAAATGGAAAGGTGTTGCAAACATCACTAAAGAAAAATTATATATGAGGGCCTCAAGAGATTAGACATAGACAAAAGAATCAAAGTTAGAGCCATCTTGAAAAAATGTCAACTAAAGCTTGTGGGGAAAATAATCTGAAATAGTCAACAGGGAGAAGAAACCTTGGAAGCAGCAATTCTGAAAGATATCTAGGAATAAGAAAGTGCAGAAAATTAGGTGAGTTTTCATTGCAATATGGATCCAACAGACAATGCAATATATGGTAGCATGTGCAAAAGACATCATGTCACTTAGCAGAGAGAGAATATTTCTTCTCTATACTCCTCTGTTGTAACCCCATCTGGAATCGTGGCTTGAAAAATCCAATTGTCAGTGTGGGGGAGATCCACAAAAGTGCTTTTAATGACATTATAACTTAATATAGTCAAGTCATTACAAAAGTGTTTGCACCTTTACTGAATATTAAGGCACATCTACAAAAATGTTACCTCCAAGATGCTTGGAAATATAACAATACACATGTTTAGCTAGTTATGTTACAAAATGTGCAAATTATATCAAAAAAATTCCAGAAGGGTTCTGCTTCTATCTCCCAATGACAAGCAAACATCAAGACAGACCATGTAAGACAGTCATGTTTTAACTGTAAAAAGGAATGCAGTATATGTGATCAGAGCCATCAATCTGGGTTATAAAGCGGGCCTATGCTTAACTGTTCCACGCTTTTCTTTTCAAAGACAACCCTGAGTTTAAACCCACATAAATAATTTGAGAAATATCCTTATTGAAATTGATTTCTTTTGTAAACACACAAGTCTTCATTCTTTAAACTGGGAGAACATTTATGATGGGAAATGTTTTGCAGAAGATACTGCTTTCTTCCAATTCATGTTTCCACTTATAAGTGAAAACCTTTGTTGTTTTTCAAATGCTTAAGATGGCATAAGATTTTTTTAAACTGTATATTTGCAAATATTTTGTTATCTAAGATGCAAGCCTTCATATAATAACTGCCTGATATCATTGTTATATGAACAGTAAGATGTTTTGATGAATAGCAAGGTCATTTGATGCTAAACTAATTACTAACATAGAAAGCCCTTTCATTATAGAATATTTATATTAATAGAAGTTAACAACTTTTAGTTATTTCAGCTAGAAAAGAGTTATTTGATTTAAAAAGACTTTTGAGAACTCAAACTTTTGTATAAAGGACAGGTGTTTGGACTTTTGAAAACAGAATTTCATTTCCTGTCAAACTAATAAAATTGAAAGAATATCTCAGAAAACAGACAACTTTTAAAGTTAGTTTTAACTCCCATTTAATTATCTGGATCATTCCTGCCACAAGAAGAACAAAGGCAATTAAAGCAATGTTGAATATTCATTAAACAGACTGTATATTCAGGAGCTGAAAGCATCACCAAAGCCAACCAAAGAGTGACAACAACCAATTTGAATCAAAACAAGCCTGAAAGAGATGTTTTCTCCTATAATTTCAAGAAAATAGGAAGAAGAATATAAAAGACTCTGAAGTGACCACCCCACACATCCACCTTCTTCTACTCTGCTTAGACAGTAAGCACTCCACGACTCATCCGGTCCATCTCTACAAGAAAGCTGCCACAGATAGATAAGACAAATAGACAAGACTCAAGAAAAAAACAAACCACCTGAAAACCTTCCCACAACTTCAGCATGGATTGCTGAAAGAAAGTCAGCTAAAACACTCCAAGGGATTAGATTTAAACTCTTGTAATTATTTTATTGGGATCTGACAATGCTGTTATAACTTAAGTTACTAACATTTTCTCTCTCTCCTCATTCTATCTTTAGTGGATGGCCCCTACTACCATAATATTTAAGCACCTCACCATCTTTATCCTCACAACATCTCTGTGAGGTAGGAAATGAGTATTATCCCCATTTTACAGATGGGGAACTGAAGCACAGAGAGACTAGTTTACCCAATGTCATGCAGGAAGTCTGTGGCAGAGCCAGGAATTCAGTCCAGGCCTTCCAAATTCCAGATTTGCACCTTAACAACTGGACTATCCTTCCTCTCTATTCACCTCAGCTTTCACCACAGCCATTTGGAACCCTCTGTGCAAACTGACAAGAATGAGGTCAATTTCATTCTGCTGCTACCTGGGAAAGCCAGGAGAAGCAGCAAAAACAGGCATTAGAAATATCCACTGGGAAGGAGGACCAAGAAATGGAGCTGAGCAAATAGAAACACTCCCCGCCCCCTCAAAGCCAGAAAACTGGAGAAGGGACACAGTAGCAGACAAACCCCACCCACTCTCACAGTAACCAGAAGGGCTGTGGCTTCAGAATGGGGTGGAGGGAAGAGAGAGAGGGAACTTCCCTTAGAACAACCAAAGTCGGGGCTTAAATGATGGAAGCTTCAAATGTATCAGACTCCTACTAGCCAGAGACTCACATGAAAAATGGAGCCTAGAGCAGGACCAAGGGACAGCACTCCAAAGGAAATCCTAGCACAAGATCTTGAGGGTATTTTAGTAGGTTTAGGTCTCAGCAGGGCCGGCTCTGGCTTTTTGGCCACCCCAAGCAAAAAAAAAAAAAAACAACGGGGCGGCCAGAGCATGGGTGCAGGGGGACCGGCTGGGGGGCGGGAGGGGAAGGGAGCCGGCAGGAGAGAGAGAGAAGGGGGCGGCCAGGGCTACAGTGGAGGCACTGCCACGTGGCCCCTCCTGCTGCGCCGCCTCCTGCCGCCTGCCACGAGGGCTCCGCTCTGGTCGGCGGGGAGGGAAGGAAGAGGACTGCCCTGCAGGGCGCTCTGGTTCTCCACGCCGCCGCCCCCTACAGGGCAGCCAGAGCGGAACAAAAAAAAAAAAAAAGCGGCCGTGCCACCCTAGGATTGGGCAGAATGCCACCTCAAACAATCTGCCGCCCCAAGCACCAGCTTGCTCAGCTGGTGCCTGGAGCCGGCCCTGGGTCTCAGACTAGAAGATATTGGGTAATTCTTTTCAAAACTAGAAGGATATGGACAAACTGGAGAAAGTTCAGAGAAGAGCAACAATTTAAAGGAGGATGTAATAATCCAGAAATATTTCAAGGGTGTAAAAACCACCAAGGAATTTAGTGTGCTGTAAAGAGCTATAACTAGGAGAAATGGAAATAAAGCTTAGGTTGAATATTGCATCAGGAAAAACTCTTCCTGACAATGAGATGTATTAGGCTGTGAAACAGTATCCTAAGGAAAGGAGAGAAAACTTTCACTTGGGATTTTAAAATCTAGAGTTGACAGAATAGAACATTTTTAGATGCTATCTGAAATAATCCCACACTGGCATTAAAAATGGACTGGATGATCAAATAGGTCTTTTTCCCTCTCTAATATTTGATGCTATGGGAACTCATCCTAAGTGATTCAACAAGTTATCATAATGCTCATTCTTGTATTAATATGATAAACAGCAAGTTTATAAAGATGACAAAATTGGAATTCTATTTGTTTGAAGTATTGGAAAGTGGACACTCATTAGATGATGGAAGTTCTTCAAAGATCTGCCAAATATGCCCCCAATACAGGGCAGCATTTAAGCATGTGATTAATTTAAAGCATCTGGTTAATTCCTACTGATTTCAATGGGAGTTAAGCATGAACTTAAGTGCTATTTGTCCTTAATAAAGATGACCTCCAGAATTGGGGCCTATATGAAAAATCAAGAATATAGAGCTCTTCAGAGAAAGATTTCCTAAACATACCATATGAAAACACTTTTTTGGGTGTCCAAGTTTTATAATTTCACGTTCATTATTACCTTGACAGCCAGCCAGTGTGTATTCACAAGGCCACAGCTTATTTAACGCGTGCTATTCCTTTCAAATCAATGGTACAGACATATATGTATCCATATGCAAAGAGAAGTCCCTTTTTGTTGGTCAGGGCAGGTCTTCACTACGGGGGGGGGTCGATTTAAGATACGCAAATTCAACTACACGAATAGCATAGCTGAATTTGACGTATCGGAGCCAACTTACCCCGCTGTGAGGACGGCTGCAAAATCGACCTCCGCGGCTCCCCGTCGACGGCGCTTACTCCTACCTCCGCTGGTGGAGTAAGCGCGTCGATTCAGGGATCGATTGTCACGTCCCAACGAGACGCGATAATTCGATCCCCGAGAGATTGATTTCTACCCGCCGATTCAGGCGGGTAGTGTAGACCTAGCCTTAGATTCACAGGTATCATTAATCAGCACAACGTTGTTTGATGTCATCCTGTTAAACATACAATGGAAAAGATGCTGAAATGGCTTTAATAGGTATATTGTAAATTTATCTGTATTTTTGTCTTGACACTACTCTCTCTGACTATATTTTTCCCAGTCAAACATTAATACTTAGCACATACCATACATAGCACTTTTCATCCATTTTTCAGGGCATTAAAGATGAGTAAGTATCATTCTCCCCCATGTTACAGATAGGGAAATTGAAGAGTGAAGTGGCCTGTCCAAATTCTCACAACAAATCAGTGGCAGAGCCAGGAATAGAACCAGGTACTCCTGACTTTGTCCTGTTTCAAATCCGCTGGACTGTTTTCACTGAATGACAGCATTGTGGTAGTGCATGGGGGTAGCAAGACCGCTGGGTTGCAAAAAGTTCTAGGAGGATCATGGCTAGAGCTGCTCAGAGAAAGGTAATTCTGTTTTGTGGAGGGTTATGAAATTTGATTTCATTCCAATTCTTAATGAAACCCCCAAAATTTGAAAATCTCTACAAAAAGAAAAGGAGTCCTGGACCTGGGGCACTCTGTCTGGCAAGGACCATGAAAGCCCTTGGGTCTCTGACTGCAAATCAGTCCACCAGATGAGCTGGCAGAAAACTAGGCAAGTTTTGAAACCTGCAGGACAGGCAGGATTCCATCTGACCCTGCCTAGATTTTCTCACAACTTTGTTGAAATTAAACCATCTCTGAGACTTGTTTTCTTTTTAACAAAATTGGCAAATTCCAATGAAAAAATGTTCTGCCAATTTTTTTCCAAACAAGTCTAGTCACACTCATCTTCTGTTTCTCTCTGACCAGACAAGAAGAAAGTCCCAAAAATTCTGTTGAAACATCAAGTTAAGTGTTAGAGTATGAAAACATTTTGAGGATAATTTTGATAGTGCATAAGAATCAGATAATGAAAGAGATTTGGCACAAAAGGGAAACTGAGCCATCTAGTTTCATTGTCCAAGCTTAAAGGAATAAAAGAAATTAAACAGCCTCAGTGGTGAAAAGTACATTAGACTTTTAGAATGAGATTTTCAAAGCTGCCTAGGGCATTTACATGCCCAAAAAACATTGAAATAAATAGGTCATTAAGAAAATCTCTATCTTAAACTTCTGTCCGTTTGAATAGTGTAAGGTGATACTAGTAACATAGGGATACTTTAAAAAGAACAATTTCCTCTGTGACAGAAGAGGTCTATTGCAGGGTCTATTGCAGCCAATCAGAAATAATCAGTAGGGGAGGGCTGGCACTATTACTTGTAGTTGATATGGGCATATCTAAATTCTAGTCAAATTTCCAAAGGAATCTTGCAGATGAAGATACTGTTCTTCCCTACTAGTGCATAGGCCCCTACCTGCCACACCCCAGGCTTGAAGTAGTAATAACAAACAACAAATACAGGGTTTCCATCATCAGCACCCCCACTATAAAAATTGTTCCAACGCTGCTGGCTGAATCAGTGTTTCATGATGGCCACCCCGACCACAACCCCTACCCACGCAAAGCTAATGCACCCTCTTCAAGGGGTATTACAGGCCTCTTTCATGTAATCTGCAGGTGAATATAATCCATATTTTATCTTCCCTTTGGACAGCTTCTTCAGGAACTTAAGTCATAGAAAAATTTTGATAAGTGGAGAATTAGAACCATTTGCAAGAGAGGTGATTGTTGAAGGCCAACACACGTGAATAAGGATGACCTCGTGGATACAGCGTACTTGGACTTTCAGAATGCCTTTGACAATGTCCCACATCAAAGTCAATTAAGCAAAGTAGGCAGTCATGAGATAATAGAAGGTCTTCTCATGGATCAGTTGCTGGCTGAAAGATAGGAAACAAAGGGTAGGAATAAATGGTCAGTTTTCACAGTGGAGAGAGCTAAATAGCCTGGTCCCCCAGAAATCTGTTCTGGGGCCAGTGCTGTTCAACATATTCACAAGTGATCTGGGGGGAAAATGGCAAATAGTGAGATGGCAATATAAAATTACTCAAGATATTTAAGTCCAAAGCTGACTGCAAAGAGTTACAAAAGGATCTCTCAAAACCAGGTGACTGGGCAACCAATTGACAGATGTAAGTTACTTGTTAATAAGTACAAAGTAATACACAGTGAAAGATATAGTCGCAACTACACATACAAAATGATGGGGTCTAAATTAGCTTCTCCCATGCAAGAACGATCTTGGAATCATCGCGGATAATCTTCTGAAAACCTCTTCCCAATGTGCAGTGGCAGTCAAAATAGCTAACCGAATGTTAGGAACCATTAGGAAAGTAATAGTATGACAGAAAATACCATAATGCCACTATATAAATCCATGGTACTTTTTCACTTTGAATACTGCATACAGTTCTTTTCATCCCATCTTGAAAAAGGAATATTAGATTTGGAAAAAGTACAGAGAACAAAAATGATTAGGGGTATGGAACCAGCTTAAATATCAGAGAGACTGTTCAGCTTAGAAAAGAGCCTGAGAAGGGATATAATAGAAGTCTATAAAATCATGAATGGTGTGGAGAAAGTGTTAGTTACTCCTTTATGGAACACAAGAACCTGGGGTCACCCAATGAAAATAGGCAGCAGGTTTAGAACAGACATAAGGAAGTACTTCTTCACCCAATGCACAGTCAACCTGTGGTGCTCATTGCCAAATGATGTTGTGAAGACCAAAACTATAACTGGATTCAAAAAAGAATTGTATAAGTTCATGGAAGATAGGTCCATCAATGGCTATTAGCCAAGATGGTCAGGGATGGAATCCCATATTCTGGGTGTCCCTGAATCTGTGACTGCCAGAAGTTGGGACTGGATGACAGGGGATGGATCACTCGATAATTGCCCTGTTCTGGTCACTCCCTTTGAAGCATTGAAGACAGGATATGGGACTAGATGGACCATTGCCATACGGGGTCAGACCATTCTTATGATCTTTCCTTCCCCCAGATCTCACCATGTCCATTACAGCCTTGCCACCTGGCTCCCCCCTGCACTGAATCAGCATTTACCCACTTCTGCCTTCACCTTCTTTTTGTCCTCTTGCCCTTTCTTCTTCCCCTCCCATCTCTCTTATTCCCCACTCCTACAATAAGATTTTTTGCTAGTTTTTTTATTATTATTTTGCTAGTTTTACAGGTGTTGCATCATCCCCTGCTGCACTAAATTGACACTTCTAAAAGTAGCAGCCTTGGAGTGACTGACTAGAGCCATTGCATGCAGAAGTGTCAATTTAGTGCAGCAGGGGATGGTGTTGCAGCTGCAGAAAGAGAAGAGAGGCCTTATTTTATGCTTTTTTTTTTAAATGGTAAAAATGTTAGACGGGAGGGAAGGCTACAAAACAAATAAGAAGGGGGGGGGAATCAAAAGGGAGTTGAGAAGAGAATGGAAAATGGTGAGAGAAGATTAAGTGCAAAGAAATAATAAAAATGGTCTATTAATAGGATGGAAACTTTTTAAAAATCTGGAATTTCTATTAAGTTAAAAATGTATCATGTGCATATTTCACACAATACTAACCTTCTCCTTGTTTGTCTGTTTTAGAGGAAGAAATCTGACCCACAAAACTTGGTTTACTACTCAAAATTATTGACTATGTGCTGTGGATATTTTCTATTATACGATTATAAGCAGGAATACAGTCCAAAGAAGGGAAATGAGAGTGGGGGTTACATGGCTCAATTTTCAATGCAGTACCAAAATAGGAGACCTAAAATCATGCATCTCAATACTGAGATCAGCATTTATGTACATAGATGCTCATTTTATGCAGTGAATTCTTGAATGTCCAAATGCAAGATTTGGTTGTATTGTTAAGGTGCCCACATCTGAAACTTAGGTTTAGAGTACGTGCAACTACCACCATGAAAAAAAAAAGAAAAAGGAAAATAAGTTGAAAGAGGAGACCAAAAGGAAGAAGGGGGAATTAAATAAAAAATATATTTTAATAAATATTTCAAACACTAAATAACATTATGTTTTTACTTTAAACAGTGCTCTCCAGGTCTTTGTAAAATTAGTATAGTAAATTTAAACATGTCCTTACTGTAGCAGATAAATCTGACTAGAATGTACAGTAGAGTACACCTTTATACCACTAATAAATTTAAGCCACCAGTACTTTATTGTACTAATGGTATTTTTCCCATCACTTAAAGTACAATGGTAATGGCAAACTATTTTGTCTCAAGTGTCTACCCCTCACTTCCATGTATCCATGAGTTTTGTTTCTCAGGGTTTTGAGTTCTAGTTTAAACACAAGCACCATCTCTTTTGCTGTTTCCAGACCCTTTGCCTCTGAGCTTAAGGAAAATGGGGAAAATACCAAACCCAATGAGCAATATTTTCTCCAATGGCAGAACTGCCATTGCACAATATTGTTAAATAAAAACAATTATACAGAAGCGAAAAACTACCAAATCTCTCCATTTCCAAGAGGACCTGAACATTCCAACACAATCTCATACTTCTTTTGTCTCAAGCATTTATCCCTTAAAAATGTTGCAAGGCTCTTTTTCCAAAATTGCAAGATGGGAAGAGACAATCCAGACACCAGAGGAAAGGAAGTCAATGAGCAGGTTACCTGAACTGAAATCCTAGATCCAAAAAAGGAGAACACAAGGAGCCTTTGAAAAGGTAATACACAGACTGGATACTCTCTTGATAAGAAATTTCAGCTCACCAGTTCTGTTCAGACAGTAGAAACCAGCTTCATATGTTTTGCGGGAAAGCTTCAACAGTCTTTCTTTAAGTATTTACCAATAGGTCATCAATTTTTTTAGCCTTTTATTTATGCCAGCTATAGATTTTTAAACACTTCTGAGTACTTTCAAACTATATTGCACCACAAGAGATGTGTACAGTACAACTGAAATGTCACATTTATATACAATTTCAATTGTAGTTTAATACTAGTAGTAAAAGGTCTTGAAATAAAACATGTATATCTAGTGACAAGGAAACTTATTTAGAAAGTGACTATTTTGGGGGGCTCCTGATGGTTGCAGTACCCAGTTTGTCTCTCTCCCCTCGGTTCTTCACTACTAGCTTCAGTTCAGTGTCTTTTCCCCTCCCTTTCTTCTCCTTTTCTGTTCTTCCCATCTAGGCCCTTCACTGTTATTATTTAGCAAGCCCTCCCAGCAGACAGACAAATAAAAAGACAGAAACTCTGCCCCACAGGGACAATTTGGTGCAGGCATACAAAACAGATTAGGGGAAAATAGTGCATGTTGTGTGAAACTGGTCTGGGAATCTAGCAGTGACCATTTTTCAAAGGCTTTGAGGAAGGAGCACAGTTGGAGAAGGAATTTGAAGGATGTGACTCAAACTTGTTTATTAGGCTTCAAAGGTTAAATATTTTACAATGGCAATTCACTGTCCCTCTACCTCAGGGGTTCTCAAACTGGGGGTCGGGAACCCTCAGGGGGTCACAAGATTCTTATATGGGGGGGTCACAAGCTGTCATCCTCCACCCCAAACCCCTTTTGCCTCCAGCATTTATAATGGTGTTAAATATACTTCTACCCCGATATAACGCGACCCGATATAACACGAATTCGGATATAATGAGGTAAAGCAGTGCTCCGAGGGGTGGGGCTGCACACTCTGGCGGATCAAAACAAGTTCAATATAACGTGGTTTCACCTATAACGCGGTAAGATTTTTTGGCTCCCGAGGACAACGTTGTATCGAGGTAGAGGTGTATATAAAAAGTGTTTTTAATTTATAAGGAGGGGTCGCACTCAGAGGCTTTCTATGTGAAAGGGAGTCTGGTGGCACCTTAAAGACTAACAGATTTATTTGGGCATAAGCTTTCGTGGGTAAAAACCTCACTTCTTCGGATGCATAGAGTGAAAGTTACAGATGCAGGCATTATATATTATATGCTATAATGCCTGCATCTGTAACTTTCACTCTATGCATCCGAAGAAGTGAGGTTTTTACTCACGAAAGCATATGCCCAAATAAATCTGTTAGTCTTTAAGGTGCCACCAGACTCCTTGTTGTTTTTGTAGATACAGACTAACACGGCTACCCCCTGATACTTGATATGTGAAAGGGGTCACCAGTACAAAAGTTTGAGAACCACTGCTCTACCTGCATTTATTATACATAGTACTTCATTCATCAAGACAAACTATTTCCCCTCACCTCAGTCCTCTGCTCCATTGCTACTGCTACTCATAATCATTGTTCACTTCACTCAAACCAGTCCCTCTTGCAGGGGGCAATCCTCACTGCTAATCCTATTCTAAGTGGTACTTCTGTTGAGAAAGAGACCTGAGAGAACTCACACTCTTTTATTCCTCCGTCACTAAATAGAACACAAACATAAAAAGGATTTAAAAACAAAAACAAAAAAAATCTGAGTTCAGCAAAGTCCAAGAAGGCAATACAGAACAATATGCCAATCTAAAACACTGGCTTAATCTGTGTGACCTTGTCTTCCACAGCTGGTTGGTCCCACCAACTACAACAGCAGGCTACTTAAACAAAAAGGGTTCTTTAGCTCATCTGATAGATGGGACAGAACACCACACCCAGAAGGTGTGTGGGTTACACTTAGACTTACCCCAGGTGCAGATTTTAAGTACATTATAGACTCAGCCTCTTTTTCTAATGACACTGTACCACGTGAGTGGATAAGAGCAAAACTGTCCCTCTGTGCAAGTATGGTAGTCCAGCGATTTTAATACACATGCACTAATCTTAGTTCTTTAAGCAATAGTAATGCAACTGAAAAATTTTCTATCAGCAAACCTAAAAGCAGCAAATTGACATTGAACTAATTAATCACTATCAAACTGATTTGTGCCTTTTTCATTCACCTTACTCAGCTGATCATATACATTTAGCTCATTGTGAATATCAGCTCACAAAGCTGTCTCATACCAGCTTCATAAAGTAATTGTACAGTGTGAACTCAGCAATCTAACTTTCTAAATGTAAATGCTATTTCTCTGATAAAACTCATTCCGTCTTCTAGTTTTCCTTTTGTCTTCTTCATGATATGCAAGGAGTTTTATTACATAACTTTTCACTAGAACTACTTCTGTTATCAGTTGAAGTATCTCCAGAATCAAAGAAGGGTCTCTTTCCTCTAATTTTTACATAAAGTATCTATGATGTGTAAATATGCTGTGTAAAATGCCACTTTTTCTATTTGAAGTAAATGTTTCTGGTGCCATTACTTCCAGTTCTTCTGATATTAAACCACATGATTAGTGATCTTAAATCCTGTGTTCCTTAGGAGAGCTGTAGCCGTGCTTCGTATTTCCATCAGTCAAATTCAGCTCAACTATTTCTATATTTTCACAGTTATATTACGTCTTATTTGTCACTCAGGCTTAACAGTGGTTAACACTCTATAATAATGAAATAGATAACATAATAATGAGATAGATTGCTGTTAAAACTAGTACTTCACCACTTCAACAATCACTGCCTTATAATGGACACAATAAAAACGGCTTTATGTTCACTTGTTATGCCAAAAGATGTTGTACTGTAAAGGTACTTTGTAATATCATTTATTTTGACACATGGGTGACAAATATCAATTTCACTTTTCACGACATGTAACAGATGTTAGTCATGTCACTTAATGCAGTGCTGAAAGGCACTCATACCACGGTTATGCACGTAGTGCAAGTATCTGAATAGAGCAGAATAAAGCATAACATGTTGGACAACATTAGCATAAGGCTTTCTTGCACAGTAGTGCAAAAAACTCACAATAATATACTGGAGTGCTAATAATATGTGTTATGTGAGTGTACTGACTACCGCTAAACTCAGCAACACTGGCATAGTAAAACTTCTGACAGTTTCTACAACTCTTTATATTCAGGGGCTTATAATTCAGTTATAAAAATTCACTCCAAAATAAAAAATGCTAGCATTCAATATCTACTTTTGCAGGCAAACTTTTTCCTATTTTAAAAATCAGTTTTCTTGTATCACAGAAGCCACAGATATGTCCCAAAAGAAAATCCAGAAAGACAAATTAGTGTACTGCAAGCTGGGTTCCTTTGCATGCCTTTTAATGTTGAAGCAAATAATTTCTTAAAAATGAAAAGTTGCAGTATCTTAATTTGTAAAATTAACTAATGCTACAGATAGTAATGGGACAATTTGACCTGTATAGATGCCAAACATTAGCTGATCTACTCAAATATCCCCATCTCAGAGATACCATCAGCTGAATAATCATGTTAGGATCATTTCTAATTATGTTTGAATATTTTAAAACAATGTTAGTATCAGTTAACATTTAGCAAAATGGCAACTGTGAAAATTAAACAAAACAATATTTATAAAGATTATTGGGACAGAAATATAGTTCCTGATCCTGTGAGATCATGTTTATTGTGAAATACTGAGTGTCCTGAACTCCTATGGAAGTCACTGGGACTTGACAGCACTCAACACCTCACAAGAAACTAAAGGCAAGCTCCAGGGTCCACCCACATGGAATCAAGGCCTAAATAGGCTATAACATAGTGGAACAGAACCACTCCAGAGAAGTGTTAACAGCTACTGTACTAGAGTGTTTTTTGCCCCCATGCATATTTGCCTTAAAGCATTTTAAGTACTCGAACGTTTACAGAAAGCAAACAGGAACACACAGTCAAATCAACTTTCAAACATATATTCGCAGAAAACTTTCCACTATACAATTTGCTCTTAACGGTAACATACAATAAATAAAATTATTTGCTTGCTACTGTGGGCTTTGACACAATAGGTTATAATGGCCCAGAACTAGCTCTTACAGTCTCAGGCCACAATCCCACACACATGCTTAACTTTACTACTCTGAGCCATCCCTCTCAATGGGACTACTCATGGTAGGGCAGTTAGGCATGTGCATAAGTGCTGACAGGCTCAGAGCCTAATTTGTGATTGATATACATATTAAAGAGTCTGTTCATATATGATTACACAAAACTATCATGGCTGAAGAGTTTGTGCTATTTTCTTAACCCAGTTCAATACTCTATCATTACATTTTTGTTTGTTATTCATATAAGTAAAGGGTAAAAAAAACCATATAAATATTAATCAAAAACAAATTTAAATGTATACATTTTCCAGTACAGAAGACCCACCTCTATACATACAGAGGAAATGGAAATACATTGTAAAATGTGATTTTATTTTCATGTATATCAATATTCCCCCAGTTAAAAAAAGAGAAATGGTGCTTATATTTTGTTTCATTTCACATTTTTGAGAACATCAGAGGAAGTTTCGTTCCTGTAGTATGGAGAAAGATGTCTTAATAGCAAAGATCCAATTAAAATAATAGGGCCATTCATTTCAGTGGGATTTTGCGAGAATGTTCTCAGTTCATTTACGATATATACCTCCTACAATGTAAAAACTTTAGCTCTTGTATTATAATGGCATTACTAACAAGACACAAGTATGTATCTTACAAGTGGATAAATATGTGATTGTCAGAAGAATGAAAATGGTTCTTTATCCATAATACATTCATCTCAAGATTCAGGGAGTATAAAACATATCCAAGTGTAAGTGGTTTCCCCTCCCCTCTCCCAGTTCTTTTAGAAATATACACACAAGAACACATCTAAAGACCATAAGTGTGGTGAGTTAATAAAGAGCTATGAGAGGGCACAAAAAAGGGAAAGACAGCTGCTTATCACAAGTAAATAAAGTGAAAAGTGCATGTATAAATATTCCAGCTCAAACATTGTTGGATACACATATATGAGCTTCTTAAAGCTAGAAGCCCCCTTTTCTCCACTCACCAAGAAAAATGACACGTCCCATTTATTTCAACGTGAGCTTCAATTATGACTAGTGTAAGAGTAAAAATGGATCAGAGCTGTTTTCTTTTAAATTTCACTGGGCTAGATCATGGGTTTGCCCTGAGCCCGGCATTCAGAGCAGCACATGGCTGATCTCCCCTTGGAGCAGCCTGAGAGGGAGATTGTGACTCTGCTGTTCTAGGTAGGGAGTATTCTGGGGATAGTCTATAAACACAGCAGTAGTCTTCCAATATCAAATGGTCGGTAAAATTTGGAAGTCTGTATAATACAATTAAATCATATTTTGAGTACAGCAAAGTTCCCTGAAAACCTGACTGCATTTTGTTTTGTTTTTAGAAGACTATAAGATTGCCTAGCCAAGACATTAATTGGTAAAGATTTCTTTTCCCAGTAGAATTTTCATTTAATATGAACAAATGAATATCCCCACCTAGCCATAAGGATAAATATAATGCAAAGACTTGGAAGGACTGAATCCATAAAGAAGTAAGCTAAATAATTCCAAATCATGGACACAGTTCCACAGCACCAGTTGAAATGTCAAAATTATGTCCATCCAATTCAAGCTGGAAACATGAATGATGTGATCAGGCATTTCATAAAGAGCACATAAGGGACAGACCTGTAGGAAAAAGTTGACCTCTGAATACTTTTTTCTCCACCACCCAGCACTTGTAAGTCCAGAACTAAAACTTACACATAACTTGTATATTCGATTGACTCCATAAGGTTTTCATCTAAATTCAAAACATAACCATGTTTAGATATATTTGAACATTTTTATTGCATTTAGTTATGAGACATGAATTCTTATTGATAGAATGTGGGGCACATGACATTGCTAGATCATTCCAAACAAGTTAATTCTGAAATGGGCTTGAATCAATAACACAAAAGAGGCATTACAGCCAATTTTTATGGTAGTCATGGTTGTATAAAATAAAATCAAGACAGTCAGAATGAAAGCTCCCTGCATCACAAATATAATTTGCAACCTACTCTAGACACAAAGAGGAAATAGATAGGTGGTAAAAGATATAGATAAAAACAAATGAAAGATATGTAGGACTACAGAAACTGACAATATAGAAAGAATGCAGAGTAATTGGCAGCCAATACGGTGAGGGAAAGAGACCAAGCATGCCAAATAAGTAATTCACGGGTAAATAGAATGCTTTCCTTTCATTTGGGCTTTTTGAACGTTTATGGAAAGGCTCTCTTTATTCTGTGTCTGTAACTCATAGATAGATAGGGGCTGTATGTACAAAGAAGTCTATCAATGCATTGCTTTGCTTTTAATGAAATGGATTTTTAATAATGAAAAAAGCTATATTTCATTCTGACTTGCTCCATTTCAGGAATATCAGCAGGAAGTAGTACAGCAAATGCACTTGCTTTCCATGTCCTTCACTAAATCCACAACGATGAGGTGTGCAAGCATTGGACGAAAGTGTTACTATTATACAGCAGGGATATAGAAAAATTCAAGTATTTTTATTGTTTTTTATTGATCTTGCAGGGCTCTATGACGCTGCTGCATGTTTCCTGACAATAGAACCCTACATACGTTACCTTGGACTCCATCTGCATAAATAAGCTCTAAAGCACCGAGATGTCCCTTTTTGTTGTTCTCTTCCTCAAGGACATTCAAAGTGTGCTGTTCTTACCATTCCCCAAAGCAGACATTATATTGAAGTGCTTTGAATGAACCTCTAAGCACACAAATACCAGAGGATTTATCCCACAAATGTAGAAAAGTCAGAAGGGGAAGAGACTGACAATAACACGTATCCTTTCTTTCTGGACACAAAGAATTCTCCCTTCCAATGTCACAGTTCCTATACTGGCATAGAATAAGCAAATAAGTCATTCTTAAAAGTATACATATGTGAGGAGGCCGTGGGGTAGCAGAAACCCGTGGGGTAGCAGAAACAGGCATTTTCCCATTTGTAACATTAGGTATATACTAATTTCAGGCCGTTTGACAATTATATTTATCTCTAAGATTATCCATTGAACAAAGGGCCATTCCACCCAAGCCCCTGCCCACCTGCCTTTACCCTCCCATATACACACTTACTCTCTTCTTGAATTATTTGCTTTAAGGTTGTTCAATGCCTTGGGACACTGTATAATTTGGTTGCCATATAGCAGGACAGCATTTCAATTTGTCTTGAGCCATGAAATTCACTTCACTTTCAGTATTTCTATGGTATGTTTTGTGCTACGTACACTAGTTCAAGGAAGCACAATGTTTTCCATACAATTATTTTTACTTTTCCTTCCAAAGATTAATATCTGTGAGCATCGGAGCAGCAGCACCCAAAGTATGATTAAAGAGCTTTAGGCTGTGCAGCTGATAGGTGAAAGGGTAATGAACACTGAAATCTGATGTTCACAGAATACTAGTCTAATATAATCCACATTTTCACAAAAAGCAGCAGAGAAACAGAATCAGATCTCGGAGCCCACCTACAATCTTTTCTAAAATATCCCTGTTTTCCTGTCAGCCACTCTCAAACTTGTGTCTTTTCCATTCTGCCTCATGGTTAATTGGCAGAGCCTACCAATCAATATTTACAATGGGTCTCCTCTTTCTTCTTTCAAATCTCTTCTAAAACATCACCTGTTTGATTACACCTACGTGAGGTTCTGACACCTGGTACTGCAGGGGTAAACTATTTAAAATCCTAACTAAATGTATCAGATCAGAATCTCAGAGAAAAATGTTGCTAAAATTAACCATATAGTGTGTCAAGAGTTAGCTAGCTCAGGACTCAGGCACAGAATAAGCACATGGGGGTTTTACTCAAAGGTCAATACTGGAAATAAATATGTAGGACAGATGAAAATGGCATGTGACTTGGGAGTGTGACTGCACATGCTCAAATAGGTGCAGAAAGAAAAGGAGCATGCATGTCAATCAAGTGAGAAGCTTCTGGAAGTTGTGTGTGGCCATAAAAAGGAGGCAAGTACAGATGCTAGAGAGCTGATTGAACCCTTCTCAATTTTGTTCAGGAAGGAGAGAGGAGAAAGATGCTTTCTCTCCTGGGTCCTGAATGTTATTTAAGTAAAGCAGGCAGGGCTATAGTTCTAGACGACAGACATCATGTGGAAGAACCTGGTCACAACAGAGCATACTGCATGCTGACTCCCAAACCTGACTGAACCAGAATATTCTTTCATCCTGGATATGCCACACTTACTTCAAAGACTAAGAGGGGTAGCCGTGTTAGTCTGAATCTGTAAAAAGCAACAGAGGGTCCTGTGGCACCTTTGAGACTAACAGAAGTATTGGGAGCATAAGCTTTCGTGGGTAAGAACCTCACTTCTTCAGATGCAAGACATCTTCTTGCATCTGAAGAAGTGAGGTTCTTACCCACGAAAGCTTATGCTCCCAATACTTCTGTTAGTCTCAAAGGTGCCACAGGACCCTCTGTTGCTTTTTTCAAAGATTGAAGCATTTTACAGTGAATGATGCACTATCTGTGACAGGAACCCAGATGCTACAAGAGAGGCTGATCAGAGAAATGGAGTTTCAATTTAGTAGGAGCAGTTCAGTTATGAAAAACAACAATTTAGGAGTGAGACTGATGCTCTGCAACAGAATAAGTGCAGAACTTTTTTGCAAAAGGATGTTGGGACAGCCAGTGCCAGAAGGTAAATCTTTGATGAGGATTCTGTGTGAACTTTTTGTACCACCTTAGATACATTCACAGTGCCAATATTGTTAATAGGGTCTAGTTTGTGTAGCCCACCAAACTGACCCTAACATCGGATGAATCCTGTGGTTGTACCCCTCATTTTAATAATCATACTTTCACATCTAGGACAGAATTTGTAACTTCAAATACAGTTTTAATGTATTCTTTTCAAGTACCTCATTTAAATCGCAGCAATTCTCTAAAGCAAATACCTTCTGCCCTGGGACTATATTTGTTAATTCCCCATTAAAATGCATCCTTTCCTCACTAACATACTATTTTAATGGTCATGCCCACTTATAAAATCACTATTAAATATTGATCAAAAACATAATTGTATCATAAGCTGAAGCACTGGGTTAATTGCAGATCCAGAGAGTGGATACACACTGTATGTGTTTTAAACATATTGCAGTGGTTTCCTATGCTAATTATATAATGATTATTCAGTATAAGTTTAAACTTTATGTTCACTGAATTAAACAGCATTTAAATTTGAAAGTCCCATCCTGCAAGTTAACAACAGAAACTGTTACTTAGGGTTTTTAGAATTTAAAATTGTGGTAATTTAATTTGTTTCTGTAGGTGGTGTTTATAATAAATTAATGGAGATAACAGAAACAGTCAGTTGATGGGGACAGCATATTGTTCTAAATACACCTAATATCTATCACAAGCGTAGATTCATCATTTAACACTTTTGTCAGGGCTGACAAAATTATTTTAGAGTTTGGAAACACCAATATGTTGCCTTGCCGTTTCTCACATTCCTCTTCCTTTCTCTCCTTGTTCTCTCTCCTTCACTTTGCCTACCTCTCCCATTCCTTTCACCTTCTCTTCAAATACTTGCTGCTCGTTAGGCCAATAATGTTGTTTAACTGTCACAGGTGAAGACAAATCATACAGTACTGTTTCTGTTCCCTGACTGGATGAGAGTGCAGGTACGTCTGGCATGAACACTTGCATGCACGAATTTAAATGAATGCAATCAGTGTGAAATGTAGTCAATCTTAAAATGTGTTAAAGTAGTTTCAGGTATTAAATTTGCCCCTGAGTCTCCATGCCCATTTTTATGATTTTACGATCACATTTCCCTATTTTTAAAAAAATGTTTCTCATTACTCTGTTACTGTGTGATAGATGACTGTCTATATACCCATCACTGTAAAATGCATAAAGTAAACAAACTGGAAAAAAAGATTTTTCTTCTTTAACCTTTCACTTGTAGTCCTCTTAGGCATTACTTGGTTAAAAATATTCAGACAATGTGATTTAAGTTTATCATTACCTTAAAAATTCTGTTTACATAAATATTTGTGCAAGCAATCTTGAAAATCACTTCCTGAAAGCAGTTGCCAGTAAATACTGACTACATAAAGCTTATTAAAATTAAAAACAAAGGTCTGAATTCTCAGTTAGTGCACTGGTATGGTAAAGGGCCTTAAAATGAGAAAAAATTACACTTACCCTGCCAGAGCAGTGTAAAGGGGCCTTGGTAACTAAAAATTCAGGCCAAAAGATGCACAAGCACAACCAAAGAGAGTTCATGTTTAAATCTGAATACATTATTCACTCAACACTTATTCCATTAGCAACACAGTGAGCAGTCCAATCCCACATTGCTATCAGTGTTAATGTTCTAAAATTTATCGAACTGCAGCTAATCATGAAGAAGGTACAAAAATGATGCCTTAAACCAGTGGTTCTCAACCTTTTTTCATTTGCAGAACTCTAAAATTTTCAAATGGAGGTGCAGACCCTTTGGAAAGCTTAGACATAGTCTGTGGACACCCTCTTCTCCCCGCCCCCCCCCCCCGGGGTCCGCAGACCACAGGTTGAGAACCACTGCCTTAAACTATAGGAATCCTTTTTAAGATCGGTTGGTGCTTAACTAAGAGGCTGAAATAACAGTAGTTAAATCCATAAATAAGTTTTTTTATTATAACCTGTAACAAAATCAGCATTGTAACAGTGATTCATTTTTTAAAATCTCAGTGCTTCAAGACTCCTATAATAATAATAGAGCAATCATGCATCACTTTTGTTTTCCAACAGAACTATTAGTCTCTGTACTGTGTTAATGTAATTACAGCCTAGTGGTTTAGAAATAGCACTACATTTTTTACTAAATTGAGTACAGTATATAAAAGTTAATTTAAATAGCTCCAGGCTTTGAAACAATGTAAAGAAACCCGTTCCTTTTTCTTTTGAGTGAGAAAAACAAAGCTGTCAAAATGGTTAGAGGCATTTTTGTTTGTCTTTTTAATAAGGTGGAAGCAGTGTAATATTAGAAGCAGAAATTAAGTAATTATAGCATAAAAACCTCAAGTAAAATATGAAAAAATATCTTGTGATATTTTGATACTGTGATTTAGCAGCCTCGCTTGATTAACATTGTGAAATTATCAAAGGATATAAAATGGCACTAATTAGAATCTAATTCTTCATTATTGCACACATTTCTGATGTTCTAATTTAATGAAACTACTAAAACTGAGCAATATAGTAATATTGCATCGTAACAAATAATCAAAATAGTTCTGAATTGACAACAAGTAACATCAACCAAGCTACTATGCAATCAGCAAGCATATCGGTAAGTTATATTTCTGACAAACTACTATACAATAGAGCTAGTTTCTTCAGTGACCATGAATATAAAGGTAACGCTTCAGTGATTAAGAGCCCAAACTGGCATATCCTTACACATTTGAATAGTTCTTACTCGTCTAAATAAACCACATAATTCATTGAAGTACAAGGACTACCTACATGAGCAAGGATTTGCTCAATTAGGCCATTAAAGTATATAGGAATAGCACTACAGATATCCTGTAGAATACATTGCAGTGTCCCATTATATATGAAAACAGTGAAAGATTTATAATCTATTGAGGTGACACTGAAGGTCATAATATTGGGGCTGGCTGAACTTACTAAAGCAGTCAAAGCAATTCTGAAAAGAAAAAAAAATATGCTTCTCAAAACAATTTTGTACTCTTTCTCTTGCCCCCCCCCCCTTCCCACCTCTCCATATTTTGCTTTATTCACGATTTTGGTGAAATTACTGTTTTTGTAGTACCAACATGGATTTGTTTGTTTGTTTGTTTGTTTGTTTTCAGAAAAAGTTCTCCTGGAATATGAACACGTTTTTGTTCAATATCACTGGGAAACAGACCTAGTTTTTGTTCAAAACATGTCAATTTAGTTTGGCAAAGAGGCCATTTCTGCTCAAAATTGTATTAGTGATATTTCCACAAAATTATGCCTATTTTCAAATTCACAGCAAATGTGAAAAACAGTCTTCTTTAAGAATATTTTACATACCATTACCCAGTGAGGCTGTTGAAGGATTATCAATATTTAGTTTGCTTTCTAGTCTGAATAATAGCACTATTATTTTAAACCACTACAAAATCAGCTTTGATTTTTAATCTTCATTTACTGTTATTTTCAAATTCACAATTTAAAATCAAATTTACAAATAGTATATTAAATACATTTTTGTCCTAAGTATTCTTCCACCGTGTACAAATATGCAAAAAACTGCAAATATGACCCTTCCTCTTCCTTTTATTGAGTAAGGCCCCAGTCCTGCAAACACCTACATACATTAATAACTTTTCACATGCATGCAAACCCACTGAGTTCAATAAAAATACTATATTCATAGATTCACATATTCCAAGGCCAGAAGGGATTATTGTGATAATCTAGTCTGACCTCCTGTATAACATAGGCCATGGAATTTCCTCAAAATAATTCCTAGAGCTGGTCAGACATTTGTCATCAACAATTATCCCATCAGAAAATGCTGCTTCAATTAAACCAAAAATTTGTGAAA
This sequence comes from Chrysemys picta bellii, assembly GCF_011386835.1. Lineage (NCBI taxonomy): Eukaryota > Metazoa > Chordata > Testudines > Emydidae > Chrysemys > Chrysemys picta. The sequence goes on along the minus strand of NC_088798.1, from coordinate 35,753,136 downwards.
TCCTATCATTTTGTTGAAAATTCATTATGGAAAAAAATAGAAAAAAATGTTTCAAAAAATGGTAAAACATCACATTTCAATGCTTTCAGAAGGAAAGTTTTGACTTTTCATTTTGAAATTTACTTTAGTTTATATAAAAATGAAAAGGTCAAAATGAAATGAAATATTTCAATCAATCCTAAATTACAAAATGTTTAGAATTTCATTGAGAGAAAAAATTCAAAATTTTGGCTTTTCATCCCAATTTAGGATGGAGAAAAAAATTAAATCTTGAAATTTTCCATGGGATGGAAAATATGTTTTCTGACCACTTCTAAAAGTTACTCGAGTGTATCTGCAGAAGAATAGTCCAAGTTTTCTGTCCAATAGTCTCCAGATAGTTTTCTGACATCATATGCTAACTTTGTGGAGATATTTAATAGTTGTGATTAACTTGGGTAACTAAAAATGAAATAGCAAGTCTATCACCCACAGTCTTTTGTGACTCATAACCATAATCCTTATTTAATTATTTACTTGAAGGGAGCAGTTTCATTATGCTTACTGTGAATCCAAAGTAACTTATGTTTGTGGGTAGTGGAAATTTACAAAGTACAATGCTCACTGAGCTTGTTTCAGTTGAACTAATCCTCCATGGTGTCTACTGGCCTTAAGTCTCTGGAAGCCTCATATTCGGCAGAAGCTAATTCTAAATCTTCAGAAGAAATGATCATCTTTTACTCCCTTTTGGAAGCTGCAGAATGACACATAGATATACAGCTCTGCCCCATACTCCAGAGCATAGTGTTCAATTTTTCTCCCAACTCCAGCCATATAACCATAAGTAGATTTATTTAATTATAAAAAGAATAAAAACAAAAATATACAAAGCAATTTAAAAAAAAACCCTCAGTGTTCCTTCTCCATCCTGTCCCAATCACAAGGTCATATTTTTAATAAATAAAATAAAAATAAATAATAAAGAGTATTTCTCTCATCTCTTCCCTCCATTTCTAGTCAAACAGTAGGCTTCCTCTGGTGCTATCTTACCATTTGCAATGCATATACAAGAGTTAGGTTTGGGGCTGATTAGAACTGGGGATGATTTATGTGTCTCGGTTACAGTTAGGATATACACCAGTTCATCTCTCCAAGTTAGGGCTAGGTTTGGGACTGATTAGAAGGCCTAGGATAAGGGTTATGAGTGGCCGGATTATGGCTGGGGCTGCTACATTGTCCTGGGGTTAAAAATTACAGTTAGGGCTGGCTGGGGAGACTGAGCTACTGATATGGTTGGGATGCCTCAGGTCGGGTTATGGCCTGCCGGTCGTCGTGAGGGCGGTAGCGAGGCAGCCTTCGGCGGCATGCCTGCGGGAGGTCCGCCAGTCCCGTGGCTTCGGCGGCAATTCGGCAGCGGGTAAGGTGAAGGCGCGGGACCAGCAGATCACCCGCAGAAACACCGCTGAATGCGCGTGAGCAGCGGACCGCCCGCAGGCATGCCACCGAAGACTGCCTCACTGCCGTGCTTGGGGCGGCAAAAAACATAGAGCCGCCCCTGCTTGTGAGCCCAAACTAAGATTACATCTTGAGCCAGTTCAAATATTTGGGCTAGGATCAGAATTGGGGATGGCTGGTGAGCCCAAGCTAGGTTAGTGGTGGGGCTGGCTGGCAGCGCACAGGGTTATGACTGGCTGGCGGCCCTACATAGGGTTAGAAATGGGGCCAATTTGTGTGTTTGGGCTTGAGGCCATTTGAGAGGCTCCAGTGTAAATTTACAGTGAGGGCCAGGCCAAAGAAAATAATCCTGCACCTTCCAGGTTAACTCTGCAACTATTTATTGATTTACAATGTTGTGTGCCATAGCTGGATGACCTTTCCACTAATTCTATTCTCCTAAAGCAGAAACTGTCGCATCACATGGAGCTATGTTCAGCAATCTTCCTGAACCATACAAGGTTCCAGAATCTCTGTATTGCCAGTTTAAAATTAGGATCAGCAACACTGGCTTAAGTTATTTCTGGCCTTATTGTTTTAAATGCTCAAATTCTTAGGGCCACAATTTGACCCCATCCCACACAGACAAGCCAGGACAGAAGGGGTGGTAGGACTCTTCCCATACTCCATACTACCCTGCCTGGCCTCTCCACATCTGTGCTGTAGGCACAGAGAGAGTGAATGTTTCTTGTACTCCTCCCTCCATGCAAGGGGTTGGGGGCACCAGCCAGAAAAGGGTGGCACCAGCCATTTATGTGAGAGCATAATCCACTCCCTGGAAGGGCCAGTAGCAAATTTCTTCCCCTGCCCTCTCAGGAGCAAGTAAAGAGCCTGATAATTAAAGCACATTTTCTGGGCTGTTCCTAGGGACGCATAACTACGTGCTATACCGTACTCAGGACTAGATAGAAAGGGACAATCCATCCTGTAATAAGTAGAATCAATTTTGGCTGAATATTTAATGGATACAGTTTTTAGAAAATAATAAGCAATATAGGCAGGGAACTATGGAACTCTCTCATACAACAGGTTACCTAATTTCAGCAGTAGACTGCCATAACACTTGTCATTTCATTATTAATGATTTCCAGATCGTCTCAAGATATTTATCTTTTTTTAATAAACAGAAAGTGTTACTGACAATTCAGAATCCTGGGTTTTTTAATAAAAGAATAAACATAGTCCTTGGTCCCTATCTCTCTTAGATGATGGATGTTAGTTCAGGACTTTGTTTGTCACATTCCTCCAGTTTTTAATCAGCTAGATTGCTTAGATTTTTGTAATAAAATGAAAATAGAACAATCAATTTCAAAAACTTTCCTTCTGTCCTTCCTACTACCCCTTAGCTCCCCTTGGTAAAGAACTTGTCATATTAGGCCTTAACATGTAATTTACCTAGTGTCTAATGGAGGTTGAGGACATAGCACTTCACAGAACTGGGTTCATCACGCTCATTTCATTTTCTGCTGGAGCTGTATTATACCACTGGTTACTAAGGCTCACTCTGGCAGCCACTAAAGTCAGCAGGAGCTTTGGCTCTTTTTTCAGCGGGAATGGGACTGAATCCTAAATTACTTTTATACATTGAATACAGGGTGGCTACATGTGAATACCAACACCTGCATAATTGTGTTTTTATTCACCTTTTTATATAGGTTGGCTGCAATAAATGCCTGCTTATTTACCATTATATCAAAACACCTTATCACCCCCACTAAATATTTCATCAGGAAGGATCCCAAAGTGTTTTCCAGGATCACTATATCCACTACTAAAATGCAGACACTTTTGAATCAATAAATACTTCAGCCCACAACAAAGTCACAAGAGTGTTTTTAGAAGGAGAACTGAAGAGCAATATATCTAATTTGTCCAAGACATGAAGACCAGAAACTCCACCCTTGCAAAATGTCCCAGGGGATCTTTAAAAACCCTCAAGTACACAGGAAATTGGGTTTTACTTTTCAACTGCCTCTCCAGTAGCATTGTTCCTGCTAGCACCATGTGAAAGCATTAACTTAGTATCAACTCATCGGTAAAAATGCTGCCTACTGAGTATCCAACACCATTCCCCTGCAAGACCCTTGCCGTTTATGAGATCTGACAAGATAACAAGTCCTAGGTAGTATGGCTGCAGGCCATCACATATTGCCTTAGAGGGATTTTTTTCCTTCCTAAAAACTGTTACATCTGGAAAAGCCTTTTCATTTATACACTGAAAAACATTAGGACATTTCTATGAAACATTGCATTTCCCACACTTCGATTTGAAAGGCTTTTCACTAACATACTTTATGTGGTTAAAAAAAAAAGTATGATTAGTATCTTTTCAAATGCTTTGAAATGTGCTATACAGAAAGGGGAACAACTTTCTTAGATGTAGAGTTAAAGTAATGAAATGCATTTTAAAATACAATTGCACATTAAACCCACCAGGTTTTACAGATGAAAGCATAAAAATGAAGGGCAATCATGAGTCAGATAATACTAAAACCAAGAATGAGAATATATGTACCAGGATTATCAAAGAAAGTTCACTGAATGTTTTATAAAAGTGGATAAAAAATATCAGTACAAAAGTTTCTCTGAGCTTTCAATGAAGTTATTGTTAGTACATTTGGAAATCTGACTATGAATATTGTCTTTGAATAACAGAAAAATAAACACGGGCCAAAAGTAAATCTGAAAGCTTATTTGGTAAAGTGAAGTAGCAATTTTAATATTGAACATACATTTTTTAAAAAATACTGCTAAACGTATGCAAAGTATTTTCTTGACACTTTTTTTAAAATGGTGGAGGGGTTCTTTTTTTAAGGAGGCACATAGCTTCGTGTTCACATTGTTGGTCATAAGCTATAACACCTTTTATTCCAAAAGATTCCAGGACATGTTACAAACTATGTGCACATATACAAAAAGGAATCACTTCACTCATCACTGAAATGCAGCCACTTCTGAGGATTAAATAATGCAATACCAATTCAACACAGCAGTTGTCACCACTTTGGTTTTATATCTCATCCATAACTTTCAGTAGCAAAATACCTGATAACAACAGGCTATGTCTTTGGTTCACTACAGACTCAGCAAAAAAAATGCCATCTAATGAATGTGCATTACTTCCTGCAGCACCCCGTGTTTGTTTGTTTGTTTAATTTGATTTGATTTGAAATGCATCCATCCACAGCTACGCGACTATGTGCCCTATTATTCATAAACTTCACCTAAACTATAAAAAATATCCCAAAACTAAAAATCCCAAACTCTCCCACCATAACTTCCATCCATTCAGTCATTTCTCCTGGGGGAGATCTTACTTAGATACTGACAATGAGGCCTAACCTTGTTAGCTTTAAATATCTAACAAGACCACAACCAATAGTGCTATGGTTGCAGGCTATAGAATATAGGCAATTTAGTAAAAATCTTCAGCCATCATAAATAGGATTACCATTTTGACAGACATCAGAATGTCCCTATATAAATCAAATGAGAAGTTAGGAATAATTTAGCAAATGATTTCCATATTACAAATAGAACAAAATTAAGGATGATAATTTTAGCTTACTAAAATAGACATATATTTTCAGAATATTTGGGGAAATGTTTATGTTACATTTCCCCTTGAAGTTAATTATGAAATGAGGATAATAGTTATGAGATACCTAAAGAATGCCTGTGACTTATTATCCAATTAACTGATAAGAGTAGATTGGTTAAATCAAGCTAAATGACAGTTACTCACTTCACAAAAGGTAGGCATAGCTCTGAATAAAGGGATTTCAAATAATCAAATCAGTGAAGAGGTCTTGCTTTGTGAATCTTAAACACATTAAAAATAGGGTTGCCAAGCGCTTAAAAAAATGAATCGCGATTAATTGCATGGTTAAAAAAATTAATCACGATTAATCGCAGTATTAAACAATAATAGAATTCCATTTATTTAGATTTTTTGATGTTTTCTACATTTTCAATTATATTGATTTCAGATAACACAGAATATAAAGTGTTCAGTGCTCACGTTATATTTATTTTTATTACAAATATTTGCACTGTAAGAAACAAAAGAAATAGTATTTTTCAATTTACCTAATACAAGTACTGTAGTGCAATCTCTTTATCATGAAAGTGCAACTTACTAATGTAGAATTATGTACAAAAAATAACTGCATTCAAAAATAAAACAATGTAAAACTTTAGCGCCTACAAGTCCACTCAGTCCTATTTCTTGTTCAGTCCATCGCTCAGACAAACAAGTTTGTTTACAATTCCAGGAGATAATACTACCCACTTCTTGTTCACATCACCTAAAAGTGAGAACAGGTGTTTTCATGGCACTGTTGTGGCTGGCCTCGCAATATATTTACATGCCAGATATGCTAAAGATTCATACGTCCCTTCATGCTTCAATCACCATCCCTGAGCACATGCGTCCATGCTGATGACGGGTTCTGCTCGATAACAATCCAAAGCAGTGTGGACCGACGCAAGTTCACTTTCATCATCTGAGTCAGATGCTACCTGCAGAAGCTTGATTTTCTTTTTTGGTGGTTTGGGTTCTGTAGTTTCCCTATCATAGTGTTGCTCTTTTAAGACTTCTGACAGCATACTCCACATAGGGTGACCAGATCACCCAAGACAAATATCGGGACACGGGGGGAGAGGGGGGTGACGCCGGGGGGGGCGGGGCGGGGGGCGGGGCCAAAAAAAAAAAAAAAACCTTCCTCCGCAAGCGCTGGAGGGAGGCCCGGGAGACTCAGGGGAAGCGCGGGGCCGGAGTGAGTAACAGTCCGGCCTGGTCCCTTGCAGGCAGGACTCAGTTGGGTGGTAGGGCGAGGAGGGGGGCAGCCCGCGGGGCCAGGCGGCGGCTGTTCTCACCCCCGGCCAGCGGGACTCGGGAGCAGCCGCTGCTGCAGCTCCCACTGCCGCGGGGGCAGGAAGCGGCCATGGCACTCCACGGCTGCAGCTCTGGCGCCCCCGAACCCCCCGAGCCGGGGCCTGCTGCGGGGACCCAGCAGCGCGCACGCTGCTTGCGCCCAGCCCCTGGCCAGTCGCGTCTGGGCTACTGCCCAGCTGGTGCTATCCCGCGGCGGCCCCGGAGTGGGGGCAGCAGGCCCCAGCCCCCCCGTCCCGCAGGGGAACGAACGGGGCTGGGCTGCCGATGCCTCCGCCCCGGGGCCGCCGCGGGATAGCACCAGCTGGGCAGCAGCCCAGACGCGACTGGCCAGGGGCTGGGCCCAGCGTACGCGCTGCTGGGTCCCTGCAGCAGGCCCCGGATCGGGGGGTTCGGAGGCGCCGCAGCCGCGGAGCGCCATGGCCGCTTCCTGCCCCGCGGCAGTGGGAGCTGCAGCTGCAGCTGCTCCCAAGTCCCGCTGCCCGGGGGGACAACAACAGCCGCCACCTGGCCCCGCGGGTCGCCCCCTCCTCTCCCAACCACCCAACTGAGTCCTGCCTGCTCGGGGCCAGGCCGGACTGTTACTCACCCCGGCCCCGCGCTTCCCCTGCGTCCGGGGCCTCCCTCCAGCACTTGTGGAGGGAGGGGGAATGGTGAGCCCGCGGAAGAGGCGGGGATTCGGGGAGGGAGCCAATCGGGGGAGGAGGGGGCGGAGTCGGGGCGGGGGGGGGGGTGCGAGCACTTCCGGGCTCTAGGCTCCGGGGCATTTCCTTGTTTGTCCAGTGTCAAAACGCGGGACAAACAAGGAAATATCGGGACAGTCCCGATAAAATCAGGACGTCTGGTCACCCTAACTCCACACCTCATCCATCTCAGAGTTTGGAAGGCACTTCAGATTCTTAAACCTTGAGTCGAGTGCTGTAGCTATCTTTAGAAATCTCACATTTGTACCTTCTTTGCTTTTTGTCAAATCTGCAGCGAAAGTGTTCTTAAAATGAAGAATATGCTGGGTCATCTTCCGAGACTGCTATAACATGAAATATATGGCAGAATATGGGTAAAATAGACCAAGAGACATACTATTCTCCCCCAAGGAGTTCAGTCACAAATTTAATTAACGCTTTTTTTTTTAAATAAGTGTCATCAGCATGGAAGCATGTCCTCTGGAATGGTGGCTGAAGGATGAAGGGGCATACAAATGTTTAGCATATCTGGCACGTAAACACCTTGCAATGCCAGCTACAAAAGTCCTATGCGAATTCCTGTTCTCACTTTCTGGTGATGTTGTAAATAAGAAGTAGACAGCAATGTAAACAAACTTGTTTGTCTTAGTGATTGGCTGAACGAGAAGTAGTACTGAGTGGACTTGTAGGCTCTAAAGTCTTGCATTGTTTTGTTTTTATGTAACAAAAAAAATCTACATTTGTAAGTTGCACTTTCACAATAAAGAGATGGCACTACAGTACTCGTACGGGGTGAATTAAAAAATACTGATTCTTTTGTTTATCATTTTTACAAGTGCAATATTTGTAATCAAAATAATAATATAAAGTGAGCAGTGTACACTTTGTATTCTGTGCTGTAATTGAAATCAATATATTTGAAAATGTAGAATATACACACACAGAGAGCATTCAAAAGATCATTAAGTATATCATGGCTGTATTAATACTGTGGAGATTTTGACTGTAGGTACAACCCAGAAATGTGGTGAGTTGTTTATATGCATTTCTCCTGAAGAGAGGAGAAGGAGAATGCATCCCTCATATACATGATCTGTAATCCCATCTTTAGGGTGACCATATTTCCCTAAACTGAAAACGGGACAGCGGCTAAGAGGTGCTCAGGGGAGTTTACTTACAGTATGCAAAAATGATAAGGCAGTTTCATATATTTTATATATATGTTCATATAGTTCATGGTTTCATATATTTTACTTAAAACTCAGTAGTTACTGGTATTGTTCCTAGTTTTGCCATTCTTCAGGGTGTGAAGCTGCTTGATACAGTTGTATTTCTCTGATTATACAATTTTTCTGAGGGTTTGTTTGTCTTTTAGCAAATTGTAATAGACTGCAATACAGTCTAAAGAAAAGTTAACTTGCACACACAAGACAGCCTTCATGGTGGAGACATTCAGATGTGATTTTTCAGGAGACCACACATCATTCATAATTGAAAAGACACATTCAACAGGCGCTGTAGTACCAGGCAGGCACAGCACAAATTCCACAGTCTTGGCTGGATATGTGTATTGTACTGCATTCCAGTCCATCTCTTGAAAAATCTTCTGCCACCTTTCGTGACGGGCATTCTCTGATGGTTCCAGTCTGAAAGACAACTGGAGACAATTTATTTTGCTCTAGACGACTTGTCAAAGAGACGATGCTCATCGAACGTATGTCAGTTGTGAATTTTGGTGTGGCATGCAGCGACACTGTCTTGCATTTGCTCCCACTGCAGCATATTCCTCAGTAGAGCCCACTCAAGATCTCTTTTCCTAAGTTGGCCTGGAGCTTTTGCCACAAATTGTTTTTCCCACAATGTCTGACATCCCCAAAGTTAGTATTGGTGTTGTCTGCACATATTCCAACAATCTTGTCACTAAGAGAGTTCTTCTCAATCATTTTCTGGATGAATGCACACTGCAAATCTGATGTTTCTCCGGGTAGAGACAAAAAGTCAATAATTTTGAGGCAATCTCCACTCAGTGGGAGAAAATACTTTATAAGAACAGGAAATAGTTTTTGCTCTTTTTTGTTTGATGCATCCACACTAAGTGTAATAAAGGAACACTTGTCCAACACATGCTGCACTTCTTCAATGGATAAAGGGGCTAAGGCATTGCAAACGATTGCCTCAGATTTTGTGTAAGCAGATGAAAACGTAGATTGATACAGTTTCCTGATTAATTGTGATGTACAGTCACTAGACTGGAAACTGTGTCCATGTCGCACTGAGTGATAAGCAAACACTTGCTCACTGGCAAAAACTTGTTCAGCTTCTGTGTCTTGCCTCAGAAAAAATCCTGACATTTGGTGTTAAACACTTACTTTTATCAGTTGTGTTTCTTGTTTTGAAGCTGCTGGGTAATGTCATTTCGACCACTGTGGGCAACAGAGAAATGTGCTCCACATGTCTCGCATACAGCTTTGCTGTTTTCCAATGTTGAAGTGTATTTTTTGAAAAACTTGAACTGTTTTTGGAGGTCTTCATTAAAATTGCACAGACATTTCCTAGACAATTTTATAGCAAAAAATGACCACACACAAACTATTGATTCTTCTAAGGACACAGGTATGCACAAGCCCTCCCCCCGCCCCCAACACACACACCACACACACACACCACACCTTTGCACACACAAAAGGAACAAAAGCATCAGCTGGCAACATCATGCGATTGGTGGCAGCACTGCTTTCAGAGTTGGGCAAAGGAGAGCATCAGCTGCTTGCTGGGGTGCCTAGCTCTGAAGACAGCGCCTCTGCCAGCAGCAACACAGAAGTAAGGGTAGCATGGTGGCATTGCTACTCTTACTTCTAACACAACCAGCCCCTGACAAAGGAGAATGTGTGTGTGAATGAACTGTCTATGCTCCTTGTAGGGATTTTTTGGATACACGTCAGTCTGCCTCTGGCTGGGACCCTGCTCCTGACAGTCCTTGTTTTGCTGAATCAATTCCCTGCTATGGGCCAAGTTAATCTCCAAGTCAAAGGGTTTACACCAGAGATCTCTATGGCCTGGTAAATCTGCTAGTGAAACACCGGTACAATTGACTTGCAAGAGTTCCTTCACAAGGCGTTCTCTGAACACTGACTGAGCCCAGCATCTGAACTCAACAGCATTCTGCCTCTATGGCAGGCAGCCTGTTGGACTCCAGGGGACTCTTGGCTACCACAAAATCTGCAATTAAAAACCCTTCCTATTTCAAACTCTCTCATCACTCAGGCTCCCAAGCTAGGCAAACATTGGAGCTGTGAAGAAACCATCACTCTCCTCTCAGCCTACAGCTGCAACTGAGCTAACCAACAAAAATCAGCATTTACAAATTAGAGCACTGCCACTAACCCCTGTCGGATGACCTGCGTGCAGCATCCTTCAACCCTGCTGATGCTGACAATCCATCTAGCCATGTTTTGTGCCCATCAATAAATGGATGTCCTACCTTCTCGCTGCTGACCTTGCGCTGAGCTGATAGGAAAATGAATTTAGTGCTTCTATACAGCTTCCTGGTCAAGTTGCTCAAACCATTCTATATTGAGCCTGACAGTGAGGAAGGCTCAGACTCTGAGGCAGCGCAGAAGCAAGGGTGGCAATACCATGTCACCCTTACTTCTCTGCTCTGCCCTGCAGTCAGCAAGTGGGGCTGCTGCCCCGGGGGTCAGCTCTGAAAGCAGCACTGTCTGCCAGCAGCAAATTTCTCTGCTGCTGCTGGCGGGCATCACTGCCTTCAGAGCTGACCTCCGGCAGCCGCCACAGCTCTCCGCTCAACCTAGTCTTTGTGCATCCTGCTCGAAGACCAGTCACTGAACTCAGGGGGGAGTGCACCATTCTAATGTGTGCAGCACACTCATTTTACCAGAACACCAGGCTGCTTGGAAAGGGATTATACATCTCTGAGGCACACAATCCTTTACATAAACGTCTCACTATCCTGTGCTGCAAGCAGTGGACAGCTGTTCCGACCCAGACATAAGAACTACCTGTAGTGTCCAGCAGGAGAGCATGGGCTGCTGCCCGGGGTGGGTAGGTGTGAAAGCAGCGCTGTCTGCCAGCAGCAAATTTCTCTGATCATGCTGCTGGTAGGCAGCACTGCCTTCAGAACTGATCCCCGGCAGCAGCTGCCGCTCTCTGCTCTGCCTTGCAGCTGGAGAGCAGGGGCTACTGCCCACGTGGACAGATTTGAAGGCAGTGTTTCTCCCATGCTGTGCCTGCCTTCGGAGCTGACCCCTGGCAGCAGCCGGAGAGAGGGGGCTGCTGTCCTGGGGGACAGCCCTGAAGGCAGCGCTGCCTGCACAAATCAGGGACAAATGCCCAGTTTTAGTGAAAAAGTAGGGACAGACACAACAGAGCTGAAAAGGGGACTGACCCAGCCAAAACGGGACAGATGGTCACCCATCATCCCAAAAGGCAGAGGAAAACAGCTGCATTGCCTCTATTCTTCCATTCTCTCTTTCTACTGCACCAACTATTCCAATTTCAGACACTCTGTTGAAAAATACTAGGTATGATTATAATAAATAATAATACAGTCAAATTCATATCCATCTGAGCCCTAAAAATCAGGATTTAAACTTAATACTGGTAGATCAGCCCTGTGCAAAGGACCCTCCCGGACAGCATATATAGTGTGCAAATTTGGATTGCTAAAGCAGTTTGGAAAACTGAGGGTGCTTTCAAATATAGGAGATACCCAACTATGGTAAAAATTGTACTGCTCTTTACCACTTCCCTGCTGCCAATCACTCATACAGGTCAAACTATTCCAGGAAGAATAGCAAGGGCAAACTTTTGATACTCAAATACAAATGTTAACTAAGAAAATGCTCGACCCTTAAGACATTTGCAGACTATTAATTTGGAGACTTTGCACAATTTAATCAGAAGAAGTATTAAACTGCGATTTTGCAATTAAACACAGTATACTGACACAGTTGTAATTTACCACACTACTCTTGTGTCATGTAATCCAGTAGACAAAAGTGTCTGGTACATAAGAGTGAAGAAATGGGAAGGATAATGTTCTTTAAGAATGCAGGTCTAACAAACATTTTACAGTGTTAAAAATACCCTTGGGATGTGTTCTGATCTCTTGTAATTATGCACACAAATCCTGATTTATGGTGCATGTTCCTCAGCTCAAAGAGCAGCATTCTGCATGACAGTTTGCCCTATTTATGTGTAAAACGCTTGGTTCCATAATGTCATAAAAGACGGAATAGGCTCATTGCACATGTTACTATCGATTTCATATGAACACGGGGTCTAATCTAATGATCCTTTTCAGCGAAGGATAAATATGCACAATTTAGCCTTAAACAGAGTCGGTGTCAGATCATTCAACTATTGCCTTTGAGAAATGTGCCTGTGATGCTCAAGATCCCCACTGTCCAGCCTCCTTCTTAAGGCTATTGCAGAGTCAGTGAGAGGAGAAGAAACAGGAAAGTGAAAATAAGATAAACCAAAAAAGGGCAAGTTATGTTGAGCTAAATGGCTTTTTCATGCCAAATTTTCAAAGTAATCTGTCAGTTGTTCCTGCAATTTTGTGCATGCAAATCCATTTTCACCTGTTACTTTATGTATCTCAGTCATGTAAATTAAGAATAGATTTCTGTGCATCTGTTTGAATGGGCACTGGCAGAGGACTGAGATGGGTTTGCATGGTGGGAACATGTGGCGGTATGTGGGATATTTCAGTTATGTTGGCCTGCTGAGTGGTGATTAAATGAGATGGAATGTGAAGGGAAAGAGAAGGGCTGATGCTTAGGAGGTTTGATGACACAAATCGTCTATTATACTGTTTTTAAACGTACATCCGTGGCACCCAGAATTTTGGATAGGCACCCTTTGGGATGAAGCTGGATTTTTAGATCAAAATTTAAATACGTAAGTCTCATACATTTAAATAATGGAGCTTATCACATGTAGGAACACACAGTTCCCTCTGAGGAACATGCCACCTTTCAATAAAGAAAGGATGGTTTTGCAGTTGTAGCACAAGCCTGGGAGTCAAGAGACCTGGATATATATCCTGCTCTGACACAACATTCCCGAACTTGGGCAAGTCACTTAGATTGTCTATGCTTCAGCATTCTGTGACAGACCCAGACCAGTGGGGAACAGGAGTCTGGTAGAGGGCAAATATACTGGTCACTGAATGAGTAGTTTTCTGTTCCCTGGGTGACTAGAGCAGGAGCTGCACTAGAGTAATCAGGAACCTGCTAGAACCAGTTAAGGCAAGCAGGCTAATTAGGACACCTGGAGCCAATTAAGAAGAAGCTGCTAGAATCAATTAAGGCAGGCTAATCAGGGCACCTGGGTTTTAAAAAGGAGCTCACTTCAGTTTGTGGTGCGAGTGTGAGGAGCTGGGAGCAAGAGGCGCAAGGAGCTGAGAGGGAGAGGGTAAGGGTAAGGGTAAGGGTGTGGGTGTGCTGCTGGAGGACTGAGGAGCACAAACGTTATCAGACACCAGGAGGAAGGTCCTGTGGTGAGAATAAGGAAGGTGTTTGGAGGAGGCCATGGGGAAGTAGCCCAGGGAGTTGTAGCTGTCATGCAGCTGTTACAGGAGGCACAATAGACAGCTGCAGTCCACAGGGCCCTGGGCTGGAACCCGGAGTAGAGGGCGGGCCTGGGTTCCCTTCAAACCTCTCAATTGACCTGGACTGTGGGTTCTTAGAGAGGGGAAGGTCTCTGGGCTGTTCCCCAACCCACATGGTGAATCTCTGAGACAAGAAAATCCACCAATAAGCGCAGGACCCACCAAGATAGAGGAGGAACTTTGTTACACTGGTGTCAGAAGTGGGATCTTGGGGTGCACAGCGCGGCGGAAGAAGGAGCGTGATTTAAAAAAAAAAAAAAAGGAGAGGGTTTATTTATTTTTTTCATCACAATGGATGACGTAGTGCGGGCACTAATACAAGCCACAGTGGCCCAGCAGGAGGCTACCAGTGTCCAGGCAGCTGCTCAACAGGAGGCAGTGCAGCTGCAGCAAGAGACTAATCGCCTGCTGATGGACCAGGCTGCCCAAGACCGAGCTATGTTGAGGGAACTGGTAAACCAGGTAAAGTCCCTTACAGAGCTGAATCGCGGCCATGATGGGACGTGGCTCATACAGGCCAGCCATTGGCTGCAGAAAATGACGCGGGAGGATGATGTAGAGGCATACCTTCTGGCCTTCGAGAGGACAGCCCTATGGGAGGCCTGGCCTCGAGATCAGTGGTCTGGCATCCTTGCCCCATTTCTGTGTGGGGATGCCCAGAAGGCCTACCATGATCTGCCTGAAGAGGCTGCAGCAGACTACCCGCAGCTGAAAGCAGAGATCCTGGCCAGATCTGGAGTAACGACTGCAGTGCGGGCCCAGAGGTATCACGGTTGGGGGTAACAGGAAGACAAAACCCTGCGGTCCCAATTGTATAACCTCATCCATCTCACACAAAAGTGGTTGCAAACAGAGTCCTGGAGTCCGGAAAAGATACTAGAGGTTCTGGTCATCGACCGATACATGAGGGGATTACCGTCAGACCTTTGTGCCTGGGTAAGCCAGAACGAACCCGCCACCTATGATGAGGTTGTTGCCCTGGTAGAGAGGCAAAGGACAGCGAGGGAGCTGACCTGACCAGTTAAGGAAGAGGCACCCCTGGTTAAACTAGCAGCACCAAGCCCTAAAGGTCGGGTGACTGGGCCACCAGGAGGGCCCAGGTGGAAAAAGAGAGAGGCTGAAGGTCCATCAGAGGCCACAAAGAGTCGGAGCACTGAGGGAGAAGAGGATCGTCATGTTAGCATGCCCAAACCAAGAAACTGGGGCACGCCTAGGGCTCCATACAGATGTTATGCCTGTGGGGAGTGGGGACACATAGCTGCACAGTGTCCCAGTGCTGAGGAGCCTATGCAGTGTAACCTGGGGAACTGGGCAGATCCATGCTCCCTAATCCACCTTGTGGGGGTCTCACTAACCCCACATATGTATACCAGACCAGTGAAACTAAATGGGGTAGGGACCACGGCACTGGTTGATTCGGGGAGTGCTATCACGCTTATCTCACGGAAGCTCGTGAAGCATAGTCAGCTGCTACAGGCTAAACGTACAGCGATAACATGTGTCCATGGGACAGTTAGTTACTACCCCACCATCCCAGTAAAAATCGAGATCCAAGGGAACACTACTGAGGTAGCAGCAGGTGTAGTCCCTAAACTCCCATACCCAGTGCTCATAGGGAGGGACTTCCCAGGGTTTGGAAACTTACTCCCAGTAGGGGGATTGGAGAAAGATGGGGACCCTAAAATTGGTGAGGCATCCACAGCAGACTGTCAACCCCCAATCTTCTCTGAAATATCCCCAGATTTGTTCTCCACTCCCAGACAGGGTAGAAAGACAAAAAGGGAAAGAAGGGCAGCTAAGGCCTTGGGAACCCAAATACTGACCCAAAGCCAGAGGGTCGCTCTTGTAGGTAGGCGGACCCACGCAGCTGAAAAGGAGGCCACGCAGGAGGGAGAAGCACCTGAGTCTGACCCTCACCCTAATGCTTTGAACCAGTAGAGGCAACAGAGACTAGGCCCCTAGATCTTGGGCAGATTAGCCCCGGGAGAGAGAATTTTGGACGGGACCAGGCAGAAGACCCAAGGTATGACAACATTAGGAAGGAGGTGACTGAAATAGATGGGGTCCCCGTAGAAGGAAAAACCCAGGGACTAGGACCCTACTTCATAATGAAGAAGGATCTCTTATACCGGGTTGCACCAGTACAGGGGCAGAAGGTACAGCAGATCCTAGTACCTCAAAAACACCAGAACGCTGTATTAAGTCTTGCTCATAGTCATCTTTTGGGGGGGGCATTTGGGGGTAGAGAAGACCCTGGCACGAGTCCTACGACGGTTCTTCTGGCCTGGAGTACATGAAGAAGTGGGGAGGTACTGTGCCTCCTGCCCGGAGTGTCAGCTGCACAGTCCCCGTCCCCACTGAGGGCACCTTTAGTACCCCTTCCCATCATAGAGGTCCCCTTCGAGCGAATAGCCATGGACCTAATGGAACCCCTGAAGAAGACAGCTCGGGGCCACCAATATATACTTGTTGTTTTGGACTATGCTACTCGCTACCCAGAAGCCGTCCCCCCACGGCCTCTAAAACTATAGCCAAAGAGCTGGTGGGGATCTTTGCCCGAATGGAGCTACTGAAGGAGATATTAACCGAACAAGGAACCTCATTTATGTCGAAGCTCATGAAGGACCTCTGTACGCTGCTCCATATACATACCCTGAGAACTTCAGTCTACCATCTGCAGACTGATGGGTTGGTAGAAAGGTTTAACCGAACCCTCAAGGCTATGATAAGGAAGGTGGTAAGTCGGGACGGGAAGGATTGGGACACCCTACTACCCTACCTTATGTTCACTATCCTGGAGGTACCACAGGCCTCAACTGGGTTTTCCCCCTTCGAGTTATGATACGAGCGTCACCCCCGTGGCATACTAGATATCGCCAAAGAGATCTGGGAAGAGGAACCCAATGAGGGGAGCAATATAATAGAGCATGTAATGCAGATGCGAGACCAGATAGCCCGGGTTACCCCTATTGTACGGGAACATTTGGAGAAGGCACAGGAGGCCCAGTGAACCCATTACAATCGCCAGGCAAAAAATGCGACAGTTCCAACCAGGGGATCGGGTTATGGTGTTGGTACCCACGGCAGAAAGCAAGCTTCTGGCCCAATGGCAGGGGCCCTACGAGGTGGTTGAACCCGTGGGGGAAGTAACCTACAAGGTGCGGCAGCCAGGACGCAGAAAACAAGGACAGATTTATCACATTAACCTTCTGAAACCCTGGCATGCACAAGAGGCATGCACAACGGTCCAAAAAGACCTAACCCAGGAAAACAAGCCTTCCAAACAGGTGAGAGTGTCTCCCGATTTAACACCAGACCAGAAGAATGAGGTGTCTGAGATGATCTTCCGGAACCAAGATGTGTTCTCGACAAAACCAGGTCGAACAACTGAGACATATCACCACATCGTCACGAACCCTGGGGCCAGAGTAACAATGAGGCCCTATCGGGTGCCAGCGGCAAAAAGGGAGGAAATAAAAGCAGAAGTAAAAAAATGCTGGAGTTGGGGATCATCAAAGAATCCCACAGTCAGTGGTCCAGCCCAATCGTGCTGGTGCCCAAACCTGATGGCACCACAAGATTTTGTAACGACTTCCGGTGACTAAATGAAGTATCCCAGTTCGACGCGTACCCCATACCTCGCATAGATGAGCTAGTGGACCGTCTGGGTAATGCCCGGTACTTGACTACCCTATACTTGACAAAGGGGTACTGGCAGATTCCCCTTGCAGAAGACGCAAAGGAAAAGACTGCATTCTCTACACCAGAGGGTCTTTTTCAATATACTGTCCTCCCTTTTGGACTACATGGGGCCCCAGCTACCTTCCAGCGCCTCATGGACAAGCTATTACGCCCGCATAACAGTTATGCTGCTGCCTACTTGGACGATGTGGTCATTCATACCCCAGACTGGGAAACCCACCTGGAGAAGGTGGAGGCAGTCCTCGATACCTTCAGGCGAGCTGGCCTTACAGCAAACCCTGCCAAGTGCGCTGTAAGGTTTACAGAGGCCAGATATCTTGGCTACATTGTGGGAAAAGGTCTGGTAAAACCCCAAGTGAACAAGTTAGAGGCCATCCAAAATTGGCCCCGACCAAGTCGCAAGAAACAAGTCTGGGCGTTCCTAGGTGTGGTGTGGTGGGGTGGGGTATTACCGATGATTTATCCCCCACTTTGCCACAAGGGCAAGTCCCCTGACAGACCTAGTGAAAGCCCATGGACCTGATCTGGTGAGATGGTCTGACGTAGCAGAGGAAGCATTCACAGACCTATGGACTGTCCTCTGCAGTAACCCTGTACTGATAGCCCCTGATTTCACCAAGGAGTTTATCCTGCAGACGGATGCATCGGAAGTAGGGTTGGGGGCCGTTCTATCACAGATGGTCGGGAAGAAGGAACACCCAATTCTATACCTCAGTCGGAAACTCCTTCCAAGGGAACAAAAATATGCAGTGGTGGAGAGAGAATGCATCGCTGTAAAATGGGCCATGGAAACATTGCGCTACTACCTGCTCGGGCGCAGATTTGTCCTCGTGACCGACCATGCCCCTCTTCAATGGATGCAGCGGAACAAGGAGAAGAACACAAGGGTGACCAGATGGTTCTTATCCCTCCAACATTTCCAGTTCTGTGTGCAACACAGAGCAGGGAGCTGTCATGACAACGCTGATGGCTTGTCACGTGTGCACTGTCTGGTATCCCAAGCTGCCCAACCCCTTGGCATTGAGCAGGGGGGAGAGATATGTGACTCTGAGAGGGAGAGGGTGTGCTGAGAGGGAGAGTGAGAGGGTGTGCTGCTGGAGGACTGAGGAGCACAAGCGTTATCAGACACCAGGAGGAAGGTCCTGTGGTGAGAATAAGGAAGGTGTTTGGAGGAGGCCATGGGGAAGTAGCCCAGGGAGTTGTAGCTGTCATGCAGCTGTTACAGGAGGCACTATAGACAGCTGCAGTCCACAGGGCCCTGGGCTGGAACCCAGAGTAGAGGGTGGGCCCGGGTTCCCCCCAAACCTCCCAATTGACCTGGACTGTGGGTTCTTCCAGAGGGGAAGGTCTCTGGGCTGTTCCCCAACCCACATGGTGAATCTCTGAGACAAGAAAATCCACCAATAAGCGCAGGACCCACAAAGATAGAGGAAGAACTTTGTCACAACTCCTACAACTAAAATAGAAACAAAACTGACCTACTTCAAAAGGAGTTGTGATGCTTAACTCATTAATCGCTGCAAAGTTTTTGAGATCGTCTCATAAAAAGTGCAAGGTGATATTATTTCTTTTAAAGCAGTGACTGTAATATTGTAAGGCAAACATCAGTTTCCTGATGCACAGGTTAATGTGTATTTAATATTTATTTAATGTTAATGTTGTAACTTGTTTCTTTCCACCCGTTTTCCCCTCTCTTCCTGTCTGAAGTATAAAGTTTAGCATAAACAAGGAGAGGAAGGATGAATGAGCACCAGCAAAGGACATAGGTGTCCATGTTCTCTGTAACATGAGCAGCTGGAACTTAAATGAGCTAACAGTAGATGCTATGATTACGTTGGGCAAGAGCTTCCATGCATGATTCCAGCTGTGATGACACAACCCTTTTGTGGGTATTATGTACAAACAGAATCTTTCCTATTTGCATATTTGAACTCAAGCTTTCTGTTCTTTTATGTAAGTTTTCTATTTCCTGTATATCATGTACGTACACACACACACACCCCTTCCATTGAAAGAAAAGATCCATGACAGTATTAAAAAAATGCATTTGAACATGAGCCTTTGAGGACAGAAGCTAGTATCATAAGGCTCCAATCCTGACTGATACTTTATCGGTAGTATTGGAGTAAATAATACATCTGAGTTTCTAAAATTAAGCCAAACTGTACTCATAGACTGTTACATCATTATTTTAGTTACTTCTTACTGAAAAAAATACCTTTATTCTTTAAAATGCCCCTTAGTTCCTGCTGCACTATTCCCTGTAGCATATGAGCACCTGCTTGTGTGTAATTTACATGCTGTTAGAAATATACTATATTTAATTTATCATAGCAATGTCAGTTTCTGTAACATGATTGCAGTTCGTGGATAAGGCCATGATTCAAAACATTAGGTATTCACAGTGAAATTCTTTCCCCTTAGGTATCCTGACGCTAACCTCCAAATTCACTATGCATCAATAAGCATGATATGGGCTGCTCTTTTGTATTACTTTCCATGTACTCTCATGTATTCCCAATAGGGCAATCTCTCTCACTCAGGTATTTCTCAGGCACTTATTGCCACGCATCTGGCTGGGAAGTGGGTTGCTGATACTCACTCCTCTTGCATGTGGCCAGTACACAATTAACAGAGACTTAACTCTGGCCATTTTAAGTACTGTTTAGCTAGGCTTCTTTTTTAAACTAAGTTTATAAACAAAATTACTTCCTAGTCATTTCCTTTAATGACTTGTGGTCATTGAGGATCTTACAGCACTTTTCTCAGAGCAGAACAGAGGTATTAAACCAAATTGGAATGAGCCCAGACCACAGAGGTTATTACCTTTTGCCTATCTACATTTTCTCTTTGGGTATGTATGATGGGGGCACTCACCCCTTGAGTGCCTCCTAGAAGCTGGGTATGGTACCACAGTCCTTTCTCCCCACTGGCCCTGCAGGCTGCCAGCTGACCTGGGCAGATTTTCAATGGCTTGGCCCTCTGGCCAAGTCACAAAGTCCAAATTAACCCCCTCTAAGGTGTTAAGGAGCCCAATAACTAACAGTCTATTTGGCCTCACAAAGGGCTTCTGCCCTGGCTCTGGGTCTTTTAAATTCAGTCCTTTATTCTGGCTCCAAAATAAGGCCTGTCCTCTTCTTTACCTGTGGCCTATAGGGGAACCTGGCCTACCCACTACTCCAAGTTCTAACCCAAAGACCCTATCCACAGCAGCCATGTACTGCTTATTCCAATCCATTGCTGTTACTTCCCAGGGTTTCTTTATACCAGACCCCTTTTGTTTCTGGCCCCATCTGAGCTAGCATCCTCAGGTTCTTCTCTATCTCCAGATCAGAGAGGAGCACCCTTTTTCACTTCTCTGGTCCCAGACAGAAACTGACCTGCCAAAGCCTTGCAGCTTCTTTTATCTGAGCCCAAAAGGCTCTGATTGGCTGCTTCCATGAAGCCTCTCTAGGCAGGCCTGGAGGACCCACCTTTGCTGCTCCTTTCCTGTCACTTCACTGCTTCTTGGGGCAGATCCCCATAGGACCATGGGGGCCTCCGATAGGGAGCTATGAAGGCCAGGTACACCCCATCACAAAATGGCATTGTTGTGTGTCATTAAAGGTTGCTGGATTTATGCTTCAGAGGTGGCTGCATTTCTGTTTTGGGTGAAGCTATAATATGTATATCAGATTGGATTAAAAGAACTCTATTTTACAAGTACAGTTTAAAAACAACTAGCACTTCTGTCATAGATGCTTTTGCCTAGACTGATGAAAACACCAAAAGATTGCCAGAAGTGCAAGAGTCACTACTAAATATGCCTCTCAAAAATACAGTCAAAACCCAAACAAACATGACAAAGGTTGGTATAACGAACGCTGTAAATGACGTCTTTTTATAAAAAAGTCCTCTGTCCCTCTTAGCCCTGAAGAGGCACTGGTATCACGTGTCCCCTTAAACTTCATGGCTGCTGAGATATTTTCTAATCAAACAAAGAACACCCGAGCATCAGAAGAACAAGAGGCAGAGTTCATGGAAACTACTGGCTGCCAAGAGGGTGGGATGAATGGTAACAAATGCCTTGTAAACACATTAGGATCACTGATGTCAAAATACTTTAACAAGAAATTGCTATTTGCCTGCTGCACTGTATGTGAAGACAAAACTGAGACAGGATAGACCATTACCAGAAAGAAAATTAACCACAGGAAAGAATACAACTGAACCCAAAGGCAAACCCAAAACTCTTCTGGTGCATTTAGCTTGAGAAGTAGGGAACTAGCAGAAGGAGCAAAACACCAACAGTCCTTCCTTCCTTGTGGAAGGAAGAGGAAAGCAACTCAAGTAGAGTCTCCATTGTGCATAAATCTACAGTGTATGATCTGGGCTTGGGGAATAACAAAGTAATAATCTATTAGGTCCCTATTTGCCAGAGTCATATGTATAGGAGCTAAGAGAAAACAGCAACCATTTTAAGACACAGAAGTAGCATCGGGTAACTTGCTCCTTCCCAGTGAAACTCACTCAAATGTGAAATGCACCTCAGACAGTATTGGGAGAAGGAACAATTCCTTGTAAGCTTTGGCAGATAGTACATGGATAAAAGTTAGGGAGGTGCTGAAAATGGGGTGATTAGAGGATCAATATAGGAATGTCTTTTTGTAAAGTGTTTGCAGTAGTTTTTAAATCAGAATTTTAAAAAATCAATACATTCATAATAATAAAAAAGTTCTAATGAACTTCTTTACAAACTTGGATCAAACTCAAAGCAAAGGTTAATACAGTACATTTACAGTTCAAGCTGAACATTTTGCATAGCTCACTTAATGACCAACAGAGCATAGTCCATATCGGGGACTGAGAAATGTAACTTCACAATAAATCCATTTCTAAGGTTCAGATCTGAAAAAAAAGTGCATGCAAAATTGCTAAACACTCCTGTCACATTAAATGGATGTACATATATACCTATTGGGTTCCAGGAAGTGGGCGGGTGGAAGTCCGCCCACTGTTAAAGGAGCCCCGTCCCCAGCCTAAGAGGAGGATCTACAGGACCTAAAATCAACTGATTTCGGGGGACAACTAATGAAATAACAGGGACAGGAGTGTGGTCAAAGGGTCAAAAGAAGGGAACCTGACAGGGACACCGAGCAGAAAACCCTGGGATGTACATATGTAGCGGGGTGAGCACCCCCTCTAGCCCTGAAGGGGTTGGAAAAGCCCTGCAGAGGGCTGGGGCTGGGGCTGGGGAAAGGAGCAAAACCCCGGCCGATTGGGGGAAGTGGCTGCAGCTGGGGCCATGCCCCAAACAGACTAACCAGGCCTTATAAGAAGGCCAGGGCAGCCAGAAGCTCAGCAGTCTCTCCTCTAGTTGTGGAGGGAGACAGGCCTGGCTGCTGGGGAAGGTTGAGAGGTACCTGGGAGTGAGGTAGGGCTGGGGAAAAGCCAGAGGAGCAGGGGCTCCAGGCTGCTGACTCCCCAGGCTGTAGGGCCTGGTTCTAGGCCCATAGAGGTACTGAGGGTGGAAGAAGGCAGCAGGCCAAACCCCCCCTTGCCAGTGATGAGTGGCATACACTGCAGTCTGCCCCAGGGAATGGGGGCTAGTTGGTGACTGGCAGTCGCCTTACACTGAGGCAAGGTGGGGATAGGGGGTGGGGGTTCCCCTGTGTGGGGAGACCCAGAAAGAGAGTGGGGTACTGCCAGGGGGGCAGCACCCAAGCCAAGGACACCGGGGTCTGGGAGGGACACGGGGGGCCAATGACAGGCAGGATACCTGGCCTGCAGAGGGTGCTCTGATGACTGGTGAGCTAATTCCTGAGATGACCAGCAGGAGGCACCACAGGGGTAAGTCTGCGCCTGATTACAACATATTATATATGTTGGTTTTAAAATAAGCTTTTAAAGAAACAACCAAAACAGGACCTTGTATGACAGATTTCAACCTTTGTGTAAATTTTTACTCTTGAGTTATATATCAATGAAAACAAATTTTTCTAAGGGAACCACTAACAACCTTGAGCTATGGTGGCTCTAGTGAACTTTCTACAATAAAATAATATACTTTTCTAGTCAAAATACCAATAAGTCCTTTTTCTTCATTTTGCAGCTGGCATACAAAGTGAAACGTGACTCAAAGGAATATTTTCCCCCAAATATATGGAAGCCATAAAAATGACAGAAATGCAGCAAAGGATGAGAGGATTTTCTACAACAAAGATCATGTACATAGTTATGTGCGACTAAAGAGCACCACCAAACTTTTAGTGTGCAGTAGCAAGGTCCACATAGTCAGTTAGCATGCAGCATGCTACAATGATGTAGATTTACATCCCAGCTTCTTGCTCAGTAACTCTCTCACTATAGACCAACTCTAAGAAAATTACAAGAGGGATATCCAACTCGCTGATTGAATACACCAAGTAGCATGAGAGACAGAGCCGATACAGCAGGAAAACCCTCTGCATCTTTCAAGCAAGCATGAGTGCACACTGATTCCGTGTGGTGTGGTTCCCCAAAGTGATAGGAAATTTTGAAGTGATGGTTAAATACTATATCATAAGAATAAATCTTTGGCAGAAACATCCAGTCTGGCTTATGTAACACTGAAAGACCCCAGTCGTTGGCAGAAGGATCAAACCTGGGACCTCTGAAGCTTAGTGTGTGAGCCTCTACAACATGAGCTAAAAGCCACATGGCTCTTAGCTAAGGCGAGAGCAGACTAATTCACCTCTAAATGGTCTCGGTGCCACTAAAAGGGACATAACACTACACCCAGGAGGTGTGTGGGTTACCTTTACACCTTAGAATCAAATGCAATTCCAAAACCAAGACTGACTGATATCTCAGCTTCTCATGCAACAGACTACATTACCAGTGTCCTGCTTTGTCTTTTGGCCTCGCTGCCTCTTTAAGTGCTAATTAACATTTTGTTGGAGTTAAGCAGAAAAAGGTTCATGTATACCCATGCTAAAACAACCTGCTCATTTGAGCGCCCTTCTTGGAAAAGGGCCCATAAAACAGCTGTCAAATGGTTCAGATTATTTTCTGGAACCACACAGATTTGTTATCACTACCAAGAGCTGAATGATGTCACATAGTCAATATTACTTCCAGGGAGTTGTCACAGATAACCTCCCCAGGAGTTTGTATGAGAGGACAGAATTCAGAAGCTGGTGGCCACCAGGCATAGTGTCATTCATTCTCATCTATCAGGGCTCTGATTTCTTGGATCAGAAAGACTCTTGCTCCAAAATACTGTTGTGAGTGAGATTCCACACACCTACTCCAGAACTTAATTTCTTGAACCCACAGAACCCATCATTCCTGTCCTCCCTTGTCTCATTGTCAGGAGGTACTCAAAAGGCCACAGTATGTTGGAACGAGAGGGGATTGGTGGAGAAAATCTATACCAGCTTCAAAAGCAGGAAAACTCCTTTGGGGAACATTTCATCCAAGGCTAATGGAAGAACAGACCTCAAACCACAATATCAGTTGTTCAAGCTCAAGCAATTAAGCCCTAAGAGCTGTAACTCCAGTGCTGATCAGCCAGGATGTATTGGTGATGTCTCGCATCACTTCAGAAGTGGCTTTCATAAATAAAAAAGGTAGTACCAGATCCTTAGCCTGGTTATGAGCATCTAATATCTTTTCTCCTGGACAAAAAGGAAGGGAGGGGAAAAGACCTTCTATGTTATCAAGCTCTGCTCATAAAGAGGAAAAAAATCATAGCAGTTGGCTAAGAAAGCAAACAACAAGTCTAGGAAAGCAGAGTATACAGCCAAAGGTCTTCAAGTGGACAGCGGGTCCCAAGTCACCCACCTTTGAATGGATGTATTTGCATCCAGAATTCAGCAAAAAAACCAAAGGTCTCATTCCAGAAAAGAGATTAATATGGCATAGCTATGATCGTGCACTCTATCTTGTGACCAAAAGCATGACTGTCTTTTTCTGTTACAATGTTCTCCAGGGTCATAATAATTTAAAAAAATTAAAAGGGGAGCCCAGTGACCCCACATTGTCCAAGGAAGTTCTGGTCTTCATGTCCAATTCAGTTGGCAACCACTGCTCAGTTATGCCTTGTCTACAAAAAGGTCTACTCTCAAGGACAAAATTCTACACCTCAACTTATAAAAATTAAATCTAACTATACAATGTGTAAAGGGTATTAGCTAATATAGCATATGCCTGTGGGTTTATAACACTATTTTATTTTTTAGTCTTGAGAAAGTATTCCACAAAGAGGGCAGCTTCCAGGGTGTGATCTATATGTATGATACATCAAATTACTAGCACGGATTGATCCAGTCAATGCAAAGGTAAACCATTTCTTTAGTTTTGGACTTCTTACAGTGAAGTCTTAAAATGGGCCTAAAACCTCAGACTGAAACCCATTTAGCCATTTCCAATTCACTAAACACAGCAAGTGTCAGCAGGATTATTTTCTCATCCAGATGCAAGAAAATGTCTTAAGAGCTGCTGCACTTCTCAAATCCACACCAGTGAGAACTCCCTGCTGGGAACCATTAAACACTCTAACTAAGCATCTTGGCAGAAGAGCCCATACATTTTCTGTGTTTTCAAGATGGTCATCCTGGTTACAATTTCTTCAGCGAGGAGCATTTTTAGATGTAAAGGTCTTATTGGGGAACAGCAGCACTGCACCTCTTATTAAAGCAAAGCTGTGCCAAGGTTTCACACAGCCTTGATTACTAAAATAAACATGGTAACAAGAAATTTCCATCCCATCCACAAGCAAAACCCTTTAAAACAAAACTCCACAACTCATACTCTTGATGTCAGGAGAGCTCTAAAAATCAACAGTGAATGCAGTATCCAGTTCAAAAAAATGTGTAGCTCTGCTGGCCTGTAACCCCATCATCATTTTTTTTAAAAAAGCTGTTAAGGCATCAGTTATTAGATAACTATTAGTACATTCCAGAAGTTTTCAAAGCCCTTTTCCCATACAGTCATTTGTGCTTATTCGTTCACAGCCATGGAAGCCTCCTGTCCTGAAGGTTCATAGCCAACGTATAAAGAGAGATGTAGGCTGGTGATCTGGTCATGTTTTTCACACAGTCAGTAAGTTTTACAAGCTAACCATACAGGTCTCCTCAGTCCTTTCACTGGAGAGAGGGATCTGCATACTATGATTCCGCAGCAACTGATTAAATAAATAGATTTGTCTCATTCATCTATTTATTTCCTCATTTATCCTTTGTTTTCCTCCCCAGGGATATTCTGCTCTTGGACATCCCTTTGTAATGGATCTGTGAACTTTCCCTGCAAAGATGAATAGCAATATTTATCTTGCCTTACCTGAAAATGTCCTTTCTTCTAACCAGAAAGTCCGCAGATCCAATCCATCCGGCACAAGGATTATAGTTCTGTGGGAGGCTTAAACCTTCAGTCTCCTCCATTTTCTTTGTGAGCACAGTATAGCAAGAGATCCTCCAGATGCTGGTGTAGTATTTGAAGTTGTTCTGCAGGAGGAAGTGTTTATATGACTTTCTTGTTTTACCTAAAAACCTGTAAACTAAACTTTAAAGGATTTAACTGTATGAAGGAGCTTTGCAGAACTGGCTGGCTGGTTTTTCAGGGGTGTACCAATGCCCAGGCTGCCTTGATTGACAGGTCTGGTTTCTGCCTCTGAGGAGCTGCAAGCAGAAGTAAGACCATTGTAATGAATC
Source organism: Chrysemys picta bellii (assembly GCF_011386835.1). NCBI lineage: Eukaryota > Metazoa > Chordata > Testudines > Emydidae > Chrysemys > Chrysemys picta. The sequence continues at coordinate 35,726,079 of NC_088798.1, read as the reverse complement.
TTTCCTTTCCCACTAGAAGAAAGGAAATGTTCAGGTAAGGTAAGACATTTTCCTGTCTTCATTAACCAAAATTGAAAACAACATAAATGAAGGGGAAAAGATTATATCCGCATCCATCCCTTGTATTTTTCATGAGTTTGAGACTGTAATGAACTGGCTGATATTTAGTCACTGCCCTCTAATGGACAGAATCTAAGCTTCTTAACTGAATACTAGGCCCTACGCTGGTAATAGGTCGTAGAAATTCTCTTTTAGCTCAAGCAGAGGGGCCAGTGCTTTTAGTACATCATAGATTTCAATGGGACTAATCATAATAGCAAAGTTAAGCATGTGAATAAATGTTGCAGGATCAGGGCCCGTTTGTCTCAAGTATTGTTTATTTATTTATCCTGACTTCATCTATTAGTGTTTTTGCTAGCAACAATTCTTACCATAAAATGAGGAATGTTACCTGTCAGCTAAAAAATTAATTATTTTTATTTTTATAGTAAACAACATAGATTGGAGTTCAGGAATAAATATCCAGTACAGGATTTTCTAGGAAAAAAGCATGTATCTTCTGAATTCTGCACAAAGATCTTGTTCAAATGGGATATTTTGATTCCAGATTATTAGGTCTGGGGAACTGGTTGAAAGATTCCAGATCTACACATATTTAACAAACAAGATGTATTATAATACATTGGATAAACACATTACTTCAAATTAATAAGACTTGTGTAATAAGTTACATGGCAACATGGAGTGAAGGCAGAATCAAGCCCACAGTAACTACCCCTTGAAAATCTCCTGCATTCATAATGCAGTATATGAAAATACTCAGCCTTCATATCCCAACTTTCTGCTAAACGTAACCATTTGGATGTCCACAGTCCATGACTGAGTTTCATAACTTCTGTTCATTTCTCTCTTTCTAGGAACTTGTGCTTTCAGTGCCCCCCCACCCCAGTTTTTGTTTGACAGAAAATGAAGGATATTAGTAAAAGCACAAATGTTCACTTAAACAAAAGTTATTTCCCCTAATTCTTCATAAACTTGTGTGGGGAGGGGAGGGATAAAGATGTGATGAGCAAGGACCTAGAGGGACATGGGAGGAAAGGGGGTTGAGGCTAGGAGAAGAAAAAAGGTGGGAGAACTAGTATTTCCCTGCTTACTCCGTCTCATGGACTTGCTATGTATCGCCAGGAAATAGAACTAGAATGAGAACTCAAACTTCCAGACAATACATTCATATTAATCCCACTAGATATGGCAATGGTGTAGGTTTTACTTTGGCAATCATGTAGGTTGTAAAATCAAGTACAATATAATTAACTATTTGTGAATATATAACTCTTCGGGCTTTAATTGGTTTCAAGTCAACATCTAAGAGTTGCAATACATATTCAATCTTAACCGAGCCACTCCAATCTTTAAACTCTCTAGTTTCAATCTCTAGATTCAAATGCTTGCACTAGGTCAAATGTACAATACAAATAGCCTTTCATTGTATTTTATTTCTGAAACACAAACGCAGAGGAACAAAGACTTTTTAAAAATAACTACCTGTTGAAACATCAGATAAGATTTGACCTTCTACTTGAAGTATTTTTATTTGATCAAAACTAGTTCACCTCACAAACAAAATTTATATATGTATACAAATTATTTGGTTAGCTAGGCTATTTGGCAATTATGCTTAGTGGGTCCAAAAAGTCAACCATAGAAGACAATAGCAAAAATAACCTCATGCAATCTGAAATTATAAAATATATATTAATGGCTTAAAAGTTAGCATGCATGCTACATTTTTTTTTATGGCAAAAAATAAAATAAAATAAGCCATCACCATTTTACCAGTTAATTTATTACTTCTACAGTACTGTGATGTAAATGCCACTTTTCTGACAAAGTCAAAAAAACAAAGTCCCTGAGCTGAAAAAGCATACAATTTAAAGGCCTTAATGCCATCTAGTCAATGAGTATTTATGGACCCCATCACCTTACAGGATTGGGACCTAAACTGCAGAATGTATGAACAAAGAAGCAGAGGTATGAAGTAACAAAGTCATTTGAATGTATTTGTAGAGTTTGTTAGATGACTAACAATTTTTGCTTGCCTGGTATGGTACATTAGCATCAGAAAAGTCAGGATTTTGTAATAAGCGGCAGACCCACATACTTAATGTGCAAAGGATACAGCTGCTTTGTAATTCATTCAATGACATGGTAGTTTATTGAATAAGCAGAGCATTTAGACTTTACATATTGAGCAATGGTTCATCTGCAGAATGTCATAGTACAGAAAAAACAACAGACCAAGTTACAAAAGAATATCAAGTTCCTCAGATAAGATTTAAAAGCAAGCAATATACAATATCTCCAGGATTAATAACATATATATGAATAGCTATGGCAAAGTCATAACATTCCATTTCAATAGTCTGGACAAAATTTGGAATGCATGTGAGTTTATCTATTCAGTAATTTTACTTTTTAACAGTAACACTGAATCAGTTCAAGCAGTGTTCAAGATATTTTATTTCAAGCCAACTTCAAGGGTTAGAACAGCAATTTGAATAGAAAAGCAAGAGAGCTACTGTTCTGTATATTTTAAATTATTTTAATAGTTTAAATAAATTAAAGTTATTGAAACCAGTTTCCAGAATTGAACTTGAATGATCCACAAATGTGCTCTTTCAATAAAGAATGAGATCAGCAGCACAGAAGTGAATTATATTAAAAAAGGCAAAATTTGCCAAATCAGACAAAGATTTAAAACTCTGTTGCACTGCAAATAATCCTTCTGGGACATGTGTGCTGACTCTAAGTAAATCTATTATCCATAGAAAATGAAAAAATAAATGCTAGTCCACACCACAATGCCAAGAGCATCATGGACACAGTGAACTGACACAAGTTCCATCCAAAAACAACTCCCAAAAGGCATGTAGTATTTTTGTACTAAATATCATATGAGTATGCCATCAAAACAGGATGTGACAGAGGTTTTTGTTGCCCTAGGTGGCAGCGCTCCTCCTCTGAGCATTCAGAGGGCCCTGGGGTCTTTGGCGGTGGGGTCCTTCCGGTCCGCGTCTTTGGGGCACTTCGGCGGCGGGTCCCGGAGCGAGTGAAGGACCCACTGCCAAATTTCAGATGAAGATCTGGAGCGGAAGGACCAGGGCCAGCTCCAGGGTTTTGGCCGCCCCAAGCAGCCGCCAAAAAAAAAAAAAAGTCACAATCGCGATCTGCGGCAGCAATTCGGCGGGAGGTCCTTCGCTCCAAGCAGGAGTGAGGGACCGTCCACCGAATTGCCGCCGAACAGCTGGACGTGCTGCCCCTCTCCGAAGTGGCCGCCCCAAGCACCTGCTTGTTAAGCTGGTGCCTGGAGCCGGCCCTGGGAAGGACCCCCCTGCTGCCGAATTTCAGCTGAGGGTGGCAAAACGCCGCCCCCCAAATCCTGCCACCCTAGGCGACTGCCTAGGGTCACCTAGTGGAAGTGCCGGCCCTGGTGACAGAGTACAGGGGAACTAACTAGTCCTCCATGAACATGGAGGTGACTCAAGCACTTCCATTTTCTGCCTTACACTGGTCCCCAGGGACACAGAAGGATATAAAAGAGGAAGAATGACTTTATGAAGTTCAGATTCTAGTGATTATAACAGTTTGACTCAGTGGTTCTCAAACTTTTGTACTGGTGATCTCTTTCACATAGCAAGTCTCTGAGTGTGACCCTCCCCCTTATAAATTAAAAATACTTTTTTATATATTTAACACCATTATAAATGCTGGATGTGAAGTGGGGTTTGGGATGGAGGCTGACAGCTCTCAACCCCCCCATGTAATAACCTCACAACCCCCTGAGGGGTCCCAACCCCCAGTTTGAGAACCCCTGATTTAACTCTAAACTAGGGAGCTTCTATCTTTACACTCTCATTATGTTGCTTTCAGTTTGTAGATACAAACATGGTGAAGCAAACATTTTGGAGACAGCATGATGCACAAAGAAAACTGCTGCAATCAGAGTTTACAATTACAGTAGATTTTAAAAGTACAAAACTTTAGTTATCTTCCTTTAAACACAAAAACTAAACTGTACCTGTAGAAGGGGGCAAAGAAAAAATAAAATTCTATGTTATAGCAACTGCTACAATGAACCAAACTGTAGTTCAGTTCTATGCAATCCTAGTTAGGGCCACTGAGGGAACCATACTATGTGATTGTTCAGTGGAAATCTGTAGAAAACTGGTAGCTAAGCAAACAGGTGTGAATATTTGTAGCAAACCGCCATTTGGTCTCCATATTCCCATTAAGCTGTGTAATCACATACTGCTAACCACATGTACAATTCATAAAGACAATCTTTTTTATTTCACGTAACAATACACATTCTGAGTGAGGTGATTCATTTGTTCAGCAGGGTTCTCTCTCCAAGCACTTTGACTGGACTCCCTTACTCCAAATTAACCTACATATCCTGCATACAGACTTCACTTCGAGACAGTTGTCTTGATTATACCTTCACTTAGTTAGAAAATGCTCGGTATCTTATCCACTGGCAACTTAGATGAAAAACAGGGTGTGTCCATTTGGAAAAATCAGATTGGCTACCCTCAGGCATACTTACCAATATGGAATAATAGAACTGTTTCTTTGTGTGACATAATTATATATGTATGTGTGTGTGTGTGTGTGTGTATTTCATAATTATATAGTGTCTGTGTCTGTGTGTGAGCCAATTTTACTGGGTCTCTTATCTCCAAGATAGCAGAGTATACTATGTTTCAATGTTCCATTACAATACAAAAATTGGTCTTTCTTCAACTTAAATTTGGCCCCAATTTAAAATTTTGTGAACCAAGATTTTAGACTATATAATACTGGCAGAAATATTTACATTATGAAAAAAAATACAAACTGTTTTTAAACAAAGAAATAAATATTTCCATGGGACAGCTGATACACAGCCATTAATCACAAAGAACCTGTGATGAGGCCAATAGATCCATGTTGACAGCAATGGGGCTAATGAGGCAAATAGGCTTCACACTGAGGACAAAATTAAGGAGAGCCTGTGGACCCAGCTGACTCCACCTGGTTACACCTGCAGCCAATGTCAGGCATGAAGAGGGGGGAGGTAAAAGGAGAAGGCCTAGCCCAGTTGCAGGCTGCCTATGAAGGACCTAGCTCTGTGTCTCTTGATGGGAGAGAACTCTGGTTGGAGCTCACTTGCCAGCCAGGTTAGCCCTTCTGGAAGGGACAACCAGACCCTGGGAAGGGAATCAGCGAAAGACTGGGAGACTAACTCCAAATAGAAGGATGGGGCCCCAGCAAAAGTTGTGTGACAACCCTGTTTCTGAGTTGTTCATTTTATTCTTGTTTACCTTTGAACTATAAACCCCACAAAAAGGGTAGGACTGAACAGTGGGCCTCACAGGGACAGAGACAAACCAGCAAAGACCTGCAGCTGGATGAGTTGTGCCCATAAGGGGGTGCCACTCCAGCAACTCATTTACAAAATTGATGAAGAATGCAGACATCAACTCACCCATTGTGGAAAGGAACAGGTTAGGACTTAAAAATAAAAACAAGAGCCCACCTCCCCAGCAGTATGGATGTAGAGCAATTATTGAAGTGGATAGCAGAGCACCAGCATCAACAGCCACTGCAACTCCTCCTCCACTGATGGCCACTCAGCATCAGCAGCTGATGCAACATTTAGCTGCCCAGCAGCAACAGCAGCTGGTGCAGCAGGTCACAACTGTATTGCAGCCTCCTGGCCTGACTAGGCCTCCTGGCCTGGACCCAGCAGGGGTGCCTGATTCCTCTTTGTTAATCTGAGAGGTGACATGAAGATGATCCTGAGGCCTTTCTCAAAATGTTAAGCATGTGACAATGGCAGCATAGTGGCCACCCAAGCAATGGGCAATCTTACTGGCCCCATATTTGACCGGGATGGAGAAAGCTGCCTATTGTGGGTTAGGGTCAGTAACATCACGAGATTACACCCAAGTCAAAGCAGCCATCCTGGATCATTAAGTATTTCAGAGGAAACATTCCACCACTGATTTTAGGGGGGAGAGGTATCCCACAGGCAGCCAGCCCCACGTGGTAGCCCAGAAACCGTGACTGATGTGGACAGTGGCTCAGACCTGAGACAAAGACCAGGTTTCAAAAAGCAGACATGATTCTGCTCAGACAATTTACGCAAATACTCCCTGCTGGGGAAGAGACTGGATCTTATGCCACCAGCCTGAGACAATGTCTGAAGCCATCCAGCCAATGGAAAACTTTATGGTGGCTAGGAAATGGAATAGCCCAGCTGGGACCTAGCTCAAAAATCCTCTGACCCAACCCGATCTCAAAAAAGGGAGACCATGGGGTCAGAAACAGGGAGGGGCCTCACAGAAGGGTCTACCCAATGGTTGCGGTGAGACCCCAGTAATGGTTATCAGGCCCATTTGTTTTTCATGTGGCCATCCTGGCACTGGTGCCAGGACTGCCCAATCTTACAATGCTGTTATTGTCAAGTCTGGGTTGCAAAGGTGTGAACGTACTGGCCAGGGCCAGCCAAACTGATCATCCTGGTTAAACAGGATAGATGTAACAGCCTTTTGGACTCAGGGTGTGTCCATATTCTCGTGAGGGAATCTGTGCTCCCAACTCCAGGACCTCTCTGGGGCACCCTTTATCTAACAGCATATGCATGGGGTCATAAAGCCATATCCCCACACCCAAATTCAGCTCCCCATGGGGGAATATACAAGTCCCTTAATGGTCAGCCTGGCTGCACCTCTCGCATACCCAGTCATTATTGGCCAAGACTGGGAATATTTTTGAGACCTCCTGAAGGAGCTCTCAGGATCCTTGCCAATGCCATCCTCTCTGTCAATCACTCAGACCTCGCTGGTATGGTATATCATGCCAGGTACCTGGTTATGTCCAGGCCAGGGCAGGGGATTTCCAAGTGGCTAGATGCTTCTCTAGGATCCCAGTCCTCCCAGAGCCAGGGGTCATCCCCTAATCTGAATCAGAGATCCTGACTAGGTTTTCTAACTTAATTGGGGAGCAAAAAGATGATGAGATGTTAAGCCAGGCTTATGCACATATGACTAATGGGGAAATAATGGACCCCCAGCAGACAGAAGTACTTTCCCCATTTTGAATTTCAGGGCAAGTGGTTGTACCACATAGAGAAAGACTTCCCCTATCCTAATGGTCTGAGTCCAACTCCTGGTGTCCTGACCCTACCTCAGGGACAAAGCCTTAGCACAGATCCTGGCCTGGATTTTTCTGGCTGGGGATATATAAAGAGGCTCCAGATATGTGTCCCTTGGCTGGATTGTCAACTAACTGCATCCTGAGGAGTCAGCTCCATTGGTCCCTCTTCCCTTGGTTGGCACACCATTTGAAAGGATTGGAATGGACATGGTTGAGTTGTTCAAGGAGAACCCAGCTGGATACCAATATATCTTCATAATACTGAACTACGTTACTAATTATCCCAAGACTGTACCTTAATGCTCCATGAGTGCCAAAACCATTACAGCTGAAGCGATGAAGATTTTTGACTGGGTAAAGGTACTATGGGAAATTTTCAGAGGCCAAGGAACCCACTTTGCCCTCCCAGGTTCTAAAAGAACTATACTGACTTCTGATGATCAAGTCCCTCCCAATTTCTGTCTGCCATCCCCCAAAACTGACAAGTGGGTAGAATCTTTCATTAAATAATATGTTAAAAAAATTAATTGCCACCAAAACTTTGTCACTGGGATTCCCCTCCATTTTGAATTGTTGCATGGAAGACAACTGTGGGAGATTCTGGACTTAGTACATGAAATGAGGAAGAAACCGGAGCTCCAGTCTGACAACTTTGTGCAATACATTCTCACAGTTTGCAAGAGACTTTAGGCACGTTCCCACAACAAAATCTCCTAAACTCACAGAGCACCCAAAAAATGACCCTTAATAAAGAGGACCACCTCTGAGTGTTCCAACCTGGGTCTTGGGTACTTTTCTGCTCCCTAGTTCAGAGTAAAATCTGTTGGCCTGCTGGCAGGGCCTTTAGAAGAATATTTGCCAGGTAGGGCAAGTGAATTATGAAATCAGGCAGCCAGACAAGAGGCAAACCAAAACAAATCTACCACATCAATCTCCTAATGCTATGGAAAGCCCAAAAGGGCCTATTTATAGTTTTTTACCCTCCAGAACCAGAGTTAGGGCCACATAGAGCCAATTCAGGACCCAGGATGGTCACTTTTGGGGCAAATCTCATTCTGGAACAGAAGGTCTGAGCCTAACTACTGATCTCCACCTTCATTACAGTATTTTTTGCCCAGCCTGGGCAAATCCACCTCACCTCTCACCACATCCAAACAGAGCCTGGACACTAGGTCAGGGAAACCTCATGGCCACTTTCCCAAGATAAGAGAGATTGTGAAACAAGAACTCCAATCTGTGCTGGAACTTGGGGTAATCGAGGAGTCCAGTAGTGTTGATCCACCAGATTTTTAAAAAGTCAATGCCACATCAAAGTTTAATGCATACCCCATGCCATGCTTTGATGAGCTACTAGATTGGTTGGGCTAGGCCAACAACTGAATCTTACCAAGGGATACTGGCAAATCCCTCTTACGCTGGAGTTTCAAGAAAAAATGGCCTTTGGCACACCCTTCTGCCTGTATCAGTTCCAGATCATATCATTTGGCTTACACTGGTTCCCAACAACATTCCAATGCCAAATGGACTAAGTCCTCTAGACCGAGAACAGTTCTGGGCTGTTGCCTACCTTGATGATGTCATGGGCCGGAGCTGGGAGGACCACCTGAAGCAAGAAGCTGTAGTACTCCGTTCCCTTGAAGAGGCTGAGTTAACAGCAAACACCACAAAATGATACATAGGCAAAGGTGAGACAACTTTCCTGGGGCATACCTTGGGGAAGGGCCAGGTACATCCACTTGTGGACAAAGTCCAGGCCTTAAGGAGTTATGTCCCACTCTGATGTCAGAGAAGCAGATGTACAGATTTGGGGGCCTGGCAGAACAGTACCGCCAGTTTGTGCCAGAGTTCTCATCTATTACTGTCCCCTCTCTATCAATTCAAAGACAGTAGCCCAAAAAAGATCGTCTTCTAAAAAGATCAATCCAAAAACCATCTTCTACAGCCCCAATTTCACCCCACCTCACTACACCTGCAGCCAATGTCAGGCAGCGAGAGGAGAGGAAAAATGAGAAGGCCTTGCCCAGTTCAGTTCTGCCCAGTAAGGAGGGAAAGTTGCTGGGAAAGAAGCCTGGTTGCAGCCCTTGTATAATGGAGTCCTTTGTAATTCTAGCAAAAAACTGCAATTAAGTTTGATCTTGAAAGATTTGCTCTTTACATATTTACTGCTATTAGTGAGATTTCCTGTGTCAACCCAACAGAGCAAATATAAAGCAAATCCAGAATGCTTTTGTAATTCAGATCTGCAAAGGAGTATAAAATTGCAGTGTTTCACCCAAATAGTCCTTTGACTAAGTTCATTATCTTTACAAGGATTCAGAAATATGAACACTAAAGTTATAGAAAAACCTGGCTCTAAAGAGGTACAAGTAAACATTAAGAAACTTGACTGGTTGCTTCATTCCAGACACTGAATGAGCTAAGAGGGGAACAATTACACTGTCTCAAGCCATCATTATTGTTTCAGTGATTACATTAGCATTCTCCAAGCATAAACGGTCATCAAACGCTTGATGCAGACATCTAAGGATGAATTTTCCCACCAGAGGAAGCAATTCCTCTAAGCAATAAAACAGTCTGTGAGAAATCCTACAGTCATAAATCTAGTATTTCTCATTACAAAATTTATATCAGCCAAAAAGTGATTACTTCTAAAATTACAAACCCTTGTGGGCAGCAATATTAGTAGAGTTACCAATTGCCATTCTCATGACACATGAGAAAATCAGGCCAAATCATAATAGTCTTGTAAAAATAGAAAACTAAAATATTAGAGTAATGAATTGGCTTATTATAGATGGAATGTTTAAAGTTTATCTGTAGAGGACACATCTAGACATTAAAGTACAAAGAACAACTATAAGTAGTACCAATTTCAACAGCCAAAAGTATGCTAGAGGGAATGTGACCAACAACACTGCCACTTCTTGTCATCTGTTTATCTTTTGGCTTCTCCTCTTTGGTTTGCCTCTGCAAAAACACGGCTCACTGGGATAAGACAGCTCTGTTCAGACCTCTTGGCCAATGCTGAGAGATGGGTGTAGATTCCAGAAATCTTACTTTTCAGTCCCTCTCCTCAAAGGTCACTGGGTTTTCTATTCTTTGGGGAAGTCTGCTTGAAATAGCCACTTATCGAAGACTTAATGACCACACATTTCACAGAGCAATCCACACATCTGTGCCCCTGCCAATTTCTATGCTGTTCTTTCAAATAAGTGCACTACAACAAATTCACACATTTTCCATTGTTATGAACTATGAATTAGGGAGAGAGGTCCAGACCCTGTTACAGAGAGAACTCTTTTTTAATTAATTTAGTCTCCAGGGGTTCAGCTACATGGAGCTCAATGACAAATAAGAGCTCTATATATTAATCTGAAAAGTGAGAGATGAAGCAGTTCCACAAGGTCATCAAGTCTATCTTCCATCAACAAGGAAGGGTCCATACAGCATACTTCCTAGTGTTTTGTCTACTCTCAGCTTAAATTTTCCAATCCTACTATATCTCAGTATGAAGATGTTTAAATTTTCCCTCTCAATTCCATTCCTTTCCTTTTAGTATCCCCATGACCCAAATCATTGTTAATTAGCATTCAGAATGCGAATGTCTGTTGATCACTGGTTCAGCCTTCAAAAGATCTGTAGATTATGTTCCTTCGCAGACAGACAGCTCTTAGCAAAATTCTTGAGGCTTTTTGTTTTCTCTCTCTCTCTCTCTCTCTCTTCTGTGAGCTACTGTAAAGATAACCTATGCCAGCACAGGAAAGAAAACCCTTGGCCCCTTTTAGGATTGCACACACACCCATTTTCCTTCTCTCCTCATGGGCACCCAACTTCCTTGTGGGCTTGAGGCGGAGTGCTCTATAGCTGATTGGTTGGACAGGAAGTGCAGCATATTGTCTCCCTCAAACCCAAAGGGAAGGCTCATAAGCCCTTCCCCCATGCCTGAATGCACTATTCTGCACCGGGGAAAAAATGTCCCCTCACCTTGGACTTAGAGTAGGAATGAGTTTTGGGCCTGTGGGCTAATCATGTTTTGGGGGCTGGGAAAGAGAAGTTACTTACCTTACAGCGACTGAAGTTCTTTGAGATGTGTTCCATCTGTATTCCACTTTGGGAAACATATGCTTTATGGTCCTGAGACTGGAAGATTTTTGCTAACAGTATCCATTGTTCCTCACCTGTGCCCTGCTCCTCCTCTTGCTCTGGACTGAGGTCACAAGGTGCAATGCAGACCAACTGCCTTTTCTCTTCCTTCTCTACTGCAAATCACATGTAAAGAATTCAGTGCAGAGGGGAAGGAGGGCAGGTATGGAATACAAATAAGACCATTCATCTTGGAGAATTCCGTTACATAAGGTAAGTAACTTCTCTTTCTTCATCATGCACTAGTCCAGAGGTGGGCAAACTATGGCCCGCGGGCCACATCCGACCCGCGGGACCCTCCTGCCCAGCCCCTGAGCTCCTGGCCCAGGATGCTACCCCCGGCCCCTCCCCTACTGTTCCCCCTCCCCCGCAGCTTCAGCTCGCTCCACCGCCAGCGCAATGCTCTGGGCGGCGGGGCTGCGAGCTTCTGGGGCAGCACAGCTGCAGAGCTGGGGCCTGACCTGGTGCTCTGTGCTGCGCGGTGGTGACGGTGTGGCTGTAGTGCCACCAGCCACCGGTGCTCCAGACAGCGCGGTAAGAGGCAGGGAGCGGGGGGTTGGATAGAGGGCAGGGGAGTTCTGGGGTGTGGATAGGGGTCGGGGTGGTCAGAGGGCATGGAACAGGGGGGTTGAATGTGGGCGAGGTCCCCGGGGGGGCAGTCAGGAATGAGAGGAGGGGTTGGATGGGGCAGCGGGGGGCAGTCAGAGGCAGGGGTTCTGGAGGCAGTCAGGGGACAGGGAGAAGGGGTGGTTGGATAGGGCAGGGGTCCCCGGGGGGCAGTCAGGAAGGAGGAGGGGGTTGGATGGGGCAGTGGGGGGCAGTCAGGGGCAGGGGTTCCGGGTGCAGTCAGGGGACAGGGAGAAGGGATGTTTGGATGGGGGAAGGGTCTGGGGGGGCCGTCAGAAATGAGAGGAGGGATTGGATGGGGCGGCGGGGGACATTCAGGGGTAGGGGTTCCGGTGGTGGTCAGAGGACAGGGAGTGAGGGAGTGTATAGATGGGGTGGGGATCCCGGGGGGGGGGGGGAGATAGGAGGCCAGGCCATGACCCTCTCCCCTAACTGGCCCTCCATACAATTTCCAAAACCCGATGTGACCCTCAGGCCAAAGTTTGTCCACCCTGGCACTAGTCCCAGTGTGTAGTCCACTTTGGCTGACTGACAAGCAGTACACATTGAGGAGGAAGAAGATGCATCAGCTACGGAGCCTTGTACTAGCACATAATGTTTCATAAAGGTACAGGGAGAGCCCCATGCTGCCGCTTTGCAGATTTCAATGAGCAGAAAGTCTCAAAGTGAGGTCATTGATGCCACCTGGGCTCTGGTAGAGTGGGCCTTCATACCTTGTGCAGGAGGGGCATCTGCCAACACAAACACTGTAGAATATAGCCTGAGATCCATTTGGAAAGTCTCTGCAAAAAATATTTTCTCCTTTCATGTGACACATGCCAGGGACACAAACAGCCTAGGCAATTTTCTAAATGGTCTTGTTTTCTGCAGATAGAAAGCTTGACATATCTACAGAGAATGAAGGCTCTTGTCGTCATTGGTAACACATGTTTTTGGGAAAAAGACAGGTAGTGTATCATTTGATTCAGATGAAAGTCTGAGACCACCCTGGGGGGTAAATCTAGAATGTAGTCTCAGAGAAAATTTTCTCCTTATGGAAAACCATATACAATGGATTGGCCATAAGGGCCCCCAGTTTCCCAACCCTTCTAGCTGAAGTGTTGGCCACTAGAGAGGCACTCTTCATCAAAAAGTGAGTCAGTGAGCAGGTTCGAACTAAGACTCTGTTAACAATGATAGAACCACACTGAGATCCCACATCAGAGTAGCCTTGTCATTGGCAAGAAAGTCCTGACTATGCCTTTTAGAAACTGTACAGTCACTGGATGGGTGAAAACTGAGTAAGCATCAATTGGGGAGTGACAAGTGCTGATGTACTGATGTCTTTAAGAAGAGCAGATAAACTAGAATGTTAGGGATGTCAAAAGTATTCTGGGGTTGACAGACAACATTAGTACCACATAGAAAATCTTTTCCACTTGGCAGTGTAGCACTTCCTGGTGGACTCCTTCCACTACTGTGGAGAATGGTCTGGACAGCTTAAGACCATGTCCTGTCTAGGTTTGACACCCATCCAAATACCACACTATGGTGGCAGGAACCCATCTTGGGATGTGTGATCTTCCCCTTGTTCTGGGTCAGGAAGCCTGGGAAGGATCAGATAGTGACGGGCAGATGTGCTGACATCTGTACAAGGTTGGGAAACCAGAACTTCCTGGGCCATCTAGGTACAGTCGGGATGACCACCACTCCATCTTGTTGGATCGTCCTCAGAACCCAAAGTAAGAGGGGAATGGGGAGCACACACACACATTAAGGGTCCTGATCAGAGGATTATAATGCATCTCCCCTGGAGTTGTGACCTTGAGCTCCCCTGCAACAATACATCAATGCATTTTTGCATTAACATGTGCAGTGAGCCATCTGTCTTATCGCTGAACATGTTATTCACATAAAAAGAGGTCAATCCTGTACCACAGACTGAACTTTTCTGGGGAATCCCAAAGAACAGAGTCAGGGCCGCCTCTAGGTTTTTTGCTGCCCCAAGCAAAAAAAAATTTTGGCTGCCCCCACCCCAGCCCTGGGCTCCCCCCCGCACTCCCCTGCTGCCCCAGCCCTGGGCTCTCCCCCCAACCTGCACCCTCCTGCCGCCCCAGCCCTGGGTCACTGATAACTCGCTCCCAGGGCGGGTCATTCAGCAGGAATTTTGGATGTGCACAGAACACAGACAGGATTGGTTCCCATATGGTTATAGAACTGCAGTAAAGTGGAACAATTTTCAGCTTGTGTGATAGGAGGATATCTGGATGAATATTATAAGACTGTCCTACATAAATGAGGAAACCTTGAGGTGCCTTTATTATTCTTTTGTTCCACTCTTTGTTTCTGTAGGGAATTTGCCAATGCAATATCACTGTCTTCCTTTTAAACAAATAAAACTAAAAAAAAAAAGGGGGGGGGAGGGCAATGGCTGTTGAAAATAGCAATTCCAGTCCTAATAACCACTGGGAAGCATTTCTTGCTCAATTTTATCCTCTTTTTCTACAACAAGTTACAGTGGATCAGTATATTTGATTTGGGAGAAATGAAGTAATAGCTGCCCAAATTGAGCTTGAGCACTCCTGAATTTTGAGGGTGTTCAAATCTGGAATAGTAGCTAAATCTGGAAAGGAAAAGTCAATGTCTGCTTCCAGGGCTCAGAAGTGGAAATCCTCCTACGTGCCTGGTACTGTATCTAAAGCTGCCCAGGTCCAGTAGAGCCTCCCCTCTCTTACTTTTCATTTTAAATTCTAGTGGGATCCATGTACCTCCCTTGCTAGGCTTCAGATAGAGAGGGGCACTGTCCATTTAGTCCACCCAATTCCTTCTTTGGGGGCTGCTGCAAGGTGAGGTCACACCAGTATCCCTAATCCAGTCTGGGGAAGTCTTCTGAAGGGGATATCTGGGGCAAAGCCTTCTATTCCTTGGGCATACTTGTCCCCCATTCACAGTGCCACCCCCTTCTAGCAGCCAGCTCCCCATCCATGGCAAGCGCATGGGGTCTCAGCTTCCTCATTCCCTCCCCCTCCCTTTCCTGTGGCTAGCGGCCAAGGGAATGCTGGGAAATGTAGTTCTTTCCCTGTTCCAGGGCTGGCTCTATAGGCAGGAAGTTAGCTAAGGAACTACAGCTCCCAGGGTCCCGTGGGTTCTCAACTCCCATGCTGGATCCCCAGCTGCAGCGTTGCGAGAGGGGAGGAAGTGAGTTAAGAAAAAAAAAAAAAAAAGATGGCCCGAATGCCGCCCCCTGCAAATGTGCCGCCCCAAGCACCTGCTTCTTTTGCTGGTGCCTCGAGCCGGCCCTGAATAGAGTCAGGACTACAGAGACATGACAATTGCCATAGCCATTGCATGGGAGGCTGTGTCAGTTGCATCAACTGTGATCTGGAGGGAGGTTCTAGAAACCAACTTGTCCTCCTCTGTAAGAGCTTGGAACTGTGCTCTAGCCTCTTGTGGGAGTTTGCCTATGAATTCTGTGAATTTTGAGTAATTAACATATTTAGATGTTAGCACCTAATTGGATATTGGTAATTGTCTATTCTGAATTGCACACTGATTGAGGTGAAGACTCTCCTCCTAAGGAGGTTCAGCTGTTTAGTCTCCTTGTCAGAGGGAATGGAGCATGATTGATGGCATCTGCTTCACTCGGTGCCAGCTTGTATAATGAGAGAGTTTTGGGCAGTGTTCATAAAAAGAATTCTGCTCCTCTGACTGGCACAAGATTTGTTTTCAGCCCTCTTAGGAGTGGGGGAACATGTTGCAGGCAGGCTCCAAAATGGTTTCATTCATAGGGAGCACTATTTTATTAGACCCAGCATCCTAAGATATTCAAGAGCTTGTGAGGAGAGGGGATCTGGAGTGCCTGAGCCACTCTTCGCCGTAAATCCTGAAACTTCCTATAGTCATCAGACAGAGAAGGAGAGTCCAGAGCAAAGATGAGGAGATGAGGATATTCCTGATGCGACAGGCAGTATCATTGGTTCCTCTTCCTCCTCTTACATAGGTTCTTGTGGAAGTTCAGGCTCCTCTCTGGGAGAGGAAGGATGTAATGATTCTCGATGGGACCATACAGATTCAGTATGGTGTCTGTACACATCCCATGGTCCCCAGTAAAACTGGTTGAGGATGCACTATGGCATAGGGTTCCTTCAGTCCCGTGGGTACCTTGTCTTGTAAGACTGCGAGGATGCCCAAGAAATTCTGGACCCTCTATCTGGTCTGATGTCTTGTCTCTGAGAGCATGATGACGGTCCCTTAACTTATCCCAACACCCCAGAGGAGGAAAATGTAGGGTCCACTTCCAGTGGCAATGTCTTTGGAACCGAGTATTAAGACATCCCACCGCTAGTAATGGGGGATAGGAGAGCAGCTTTTATGCTCACATCATCCTGGTACCAGTGGAGTCCGGATCTCTCTAGTGAGGATCAGATCCAAAGAGGAGGGAGACTCCAAGCCTGGAAGGATGATAAAGTCCTCTGGGGTCATATATCTATATTTATAGAAGGGCATGGGCTTCTTCCCTCTTTGCGTCATCAGAGCCAGCCTCACTAGGGTCTTCAATGCTGAAGCCTCTTTACTGAAATGCAGCAGTACCAGGGGTGCCTGTTGTTGTTTGGGCAGTACCAATGGTTATCCTGACTTAGGCTTCCAATGTTTTGACTTGGTCGGTGCTGGTAACAGTCCCATCCCTGTTGGTGACATTGAAGCACTTTTTCTCTTTGGAGCTTGTGGATTAGTGACAGCTCCAGAGCCTCCAAGAAGCAAAAGTTTCCCCTGACTTAAATGGTGCATCCTCTTGGAGCTGGTTTTAGAAGGTGATTGCTCTCTAGATCTATGAGAGTTTCCTACCCTCATGGTGAGCCAGAGAAGTGGAGTTCTTGGCTCTGCTCCTGTCCACTCCTGTGTCAGAAGTCACCAAACTAGGAGGTACGCACCTAGGTACTTCTGATAATTGTACAAAGGATCTGCCCAGCCTGGCTCAGAATGAGGCCTCATTGCATGCTCCATGACATGTTTTCTAAGTCTGTCCTCTCATGCCCGGTGGGTCCAATTGGGAAAGGAGTGGCAGATATTGCACTTGAAAGCTACATGAGCATCTTCAAAGCAGCAGAGGCACATCTGGTGATCATCACTAATGAGAAAAATCCAGGGACAGTAGATACAATTCTTCAAGTCCAGGATCTTGGGCAGAATAGTCACCCCATATGGAGGAGGTGTGAAAGGAGGCCCTGATATGTAACTAAAATACTAAACATGTCCTATAAACAATATATTCACCTGAAGACATTCATGGTTTCTGAAGAGTTTGCATCTCAGACCATGCAGCAGTAGAAAGGAACAGGAGAGGAGGTCAGTCTACACCACTTCTTATGCCCTCAGTACAGAACTTGAGGAGGAGAAAGGTACCGGTGCAGACCAACAGATACTGCTAGCAAAAATCGTGCATGCCCACCCAGAGTGGCACACTGACACGGACCAGCACCTGAAGAAATTTTTCCCTCACTGCCACGTTGGCCTGGGTGGGGTGGAATTTTTCACCATCCTCTCAGCAACCCAGGGACCTGGCAGGTAGATTAGATTGAAAAATTGATTTTGTTGCAATGTGGCAAGTACCCAGTGCAGGTAAATCATTCAGGGGGGTGGGAGGGAATTTCCTGATAAACTGAAAATGGAAGCCATCCACAGAAACTAAATTATCCTTCCACAACTGGAGGTGGTCCCTTTAAATCACGATTGAAACAATGGCAGGACAGTATGGGGAAGCCCATTTTGTATCAGTTGCAATCAATGGAGGACTTAACTCTTAGAATGTCAAAAAGAGAATTTAGCACTAATCAAATGAGCGGCTGCTCAGGAAACAGCAGATAGATTGTGTCACTTGCTAGGACCAAGCAGCAACATGAATAAAAAAAAGATGGTTGTGAATGTCATTGAGTTCAGGTGGGAAATGGGGAGTGGAAAAAGTGGGGCTTGGGTCAGTGTGCAAAAGGCAGGTGAGAGGAAATACAGGTTTCATTCAATGGGCAAGTTGTGGAAGAGCAATTTTCTGAAACAAACTGAAATCAGATTAGGAGGTTGTGTTTGGGTTAAGAGATAAACAAAAATTTGGAGTCACTCTTATTTTGCCAGAGCCAGTTTGCCTAAACAGGACCTCTGCAGCTTATCAACACCGACTGCAACAAAAGCAGTAGTAGCACCCACACTCTGGTCATATCTATGCAGGAACAGTCAGGCAAGGCCAGGTGAATCGATTAAAGATATGAAGTTAAAGTGTGTTAAATCCCTGTGTGGATGTTAGAGGGACAGGTGGGTGAGGCAATATCTTTTATTGAACCAACCTCAGTTGGTGAGAGAGACAAGCTTCTGAGCTTACACAAAGCTCTTCTTCTTGGCTACCACTTTTACTGCTGCATCCACAAAAGGGTTTAAGGCACTTTAATTTATGCACATTGACTTCATATCTTGAGGTGATTTGCCTTAACTATCCCGAATGTCCCTGTGCAGGCAAGCCCTTTGTAGTCCTATGGAAATTATTTCTATTTATGTTTACTGCAAACCTGATCTTTGTTGGTGTTTTCACTGGCTTGCCTTTTCTTTCTTTATTACAAGCAGTGTGGAGTAGTGGTAGCAAAAAAAACAAACAAAAAAAAACCCCAAAAAACAAACCCTGTAAATACTGGCCAGCAAAACAAAATAAAATTTTATTACGTACAAAATTATCGAGAATACATTCCCAAAATTCTTGACTCCACTGTCTCTATACACCACATTTTAACAATTCAGGGAGCATACTGATCACATCCAGGGCCGGCTCCAGGTTTTTTGCTGCCCCAAGCAAAAAAAAAAGCCGGAGTGCCACCGCCGAAGCAAAAAAAAAAACCCGGAATGACGCCCCTTGAAAAGTGCCGTCCCAAAGAGCCGGAGTGCCGCCCCTTTAGAAGTGCCACCCCAAGCACAGGCTTGGAACGCTGGTGCCTAGAGCTGGACCTGATCACATCTCCCATGTTTATGAGGAAATTATTCAACTATTTCTAATCATACAGTGACAAATAAACAACGTGCTCATTTTTTCCTGCCCTAAAAGTAGATCCCAAAATTATAGAACTGTAAAGGAGTGCACCTACATTGTATTACCCTTTTGTATCTTAGATCTATTGATACCATTTGTGTAGATTATAATCTTTTACGAGCTCAAAATATTGAGCAAGTAAATAAGCCATCAGTACTTCTAGTTAAGTGCACTTTTTCTGGAGGTAAGTATTTATTTCCTGCAAGTGAGGTTTTTTTTATTTTGAGGGAGGTTCACATTCTCTGTTGCTCTTGCACATCTATTTCTAATCCAATACAATCCAAAGCCCCACTGTATTTTAAAAGCATTACAAAGTCCCGTTTTAAAAAAAATCAAAACTTAAAGGTGGAGATGTATTCACAAATAATGTGTGTACTCCATTAATTTCACCTCTTCTGTTTGTAAACTGTCTGTGGCAGATTCTCTCTACTTTGAAGCTAAATTGAGCCTTTGTTCAGTGACCAGAGTATGGAGAAGCAGACAACTCTTTCTCTTCTTCCCGCTTACTCTTGAGAGGGTGAGAACAGATGTCATTTACGATGAGCTTTTTCAAAGTGCCGCACAATCCTGCCGTTATGCTGCCTCAGCAACAATGGTCAGCACGTTGTGGGGCAACTAATGCTTATACCATTTAACTGTTTTTCTTCGTGATTTATTTTCTAGTTTCCCTCTCTTTTCCATTTTACTGTTCTTTGTTTCTTTTTAATATTTCTGACCAGTGGCTGATAATAGCCTGGAAGCCGAAATCCTCTGATTTTGCACAGAACAAGTAGAGCACAGGCCTCAGCATTGCTACTTTCCCTACACTGACAATCCAATGAGCCACCAGCCTTGATCTCGATGGACCATCTCTAAAGGCAGTTTAATCTCCAGAGTCTACTCAACCATTAGGCGCTTTACTGGGACTGTTAACAAGAGGCTGAGTTAACAGTCGTGGTTTTTGTCATATAGAAACCTGCCTATTGGAATTCTTTAATTGTGTAAAATTAGTGTAGACATTAGGCACCTGAAAGTTTCCCTGGATCACAGTGGATTCCAAGTGCTATGAAAAGCATTCAATTGTTTAATCTAGAATTATACGCAGTGCAGTATGACTTGCAGATATGTACTTCTGCTAACTGTTGATTAGTTTAACACAGCTTAAAGAGTAACTGAGAACATATTTGAAAAGGTATTCCCTTGGATCCTAAACTATACTGTTCCCTTCAAATATTACAAAATCAAAAATATATATATATAAATAAAAAAAACCCAAACCCCACATCTCCCACTTTTTCCATTGTTAAAAAAATTACTTTAGGAGGTTATCATTGCAATTCCAAAGGTGTGAGCATTACTAAATCCATTCAAGAATTTAAGTTCAGATACTTTCCCTGAGGGTGTAGATCAGGCTACACACAAAAGGCAAAACACAGAGATGACCTTACAAAGTAGAGGCAGAGGGGCCTATTCTGACCTTACATGAGAGAAATTCTGTTGACTTCAATGAGTTATACCTGATTTATGCCCATGTAAGATCAGCATTGTGCTCGTGGTGTTTTGTTTGTTTGGGTTTGGTTTGGTTAATTCATTTTAGTGGATTTTGATAAAGAAACAGAATGAAATGTACAAAAAGGTAAATGACTTATAGCATGTATATCTTTCCAAATACCACATGCTTCACGGGAGCTCCAACAGAAGTATGCAATTACACAATTTTACAATTTGTCAAAGCTGCAAGACTGGTCAATACAAAAACAAATAATACTACATAGACCCAGGGGCGGCACTATGTATATTCCCGCCCCAAGCACGGCAGTGAGGCAGCCTTCGGCGGCGCGCCTGCGGGAGGTCCGCAGGTCCTATGCCTTCAGCGTTCCCGCCGCCGAATTGCCACCAAAGCCGCAGGACCGGCAGACCTCCTGCAGTCATGCCGCCAAAGGCAGCCTGACTGCCGCCCTCACGGCGACCAGCAGGCCGCCTCCCCGTGGCTTGCGGCCCCAGGCACGCGCTTGGTGCGCTGGTGCCTGGAGCCGCCCCTGCACAGACCTAGCATGTTAGGATAGATGTCCCAGTAATAAAACTGGAGAAGACATGCATGAATAGGGAGAGATGGGAAGGAGGAGATGGGGGAAGTGGAAAAGAGAAGGGGTGAGTTGGGACAGAGATCTCGCATTCTTTGGGCCATATCGACATTTTTTATCCAAATGTATCAGAAAATGGGATCCAAATTTCTTGCACTCATATAGTTGCACTCTATATGCATAAGCTTTTTGCTTCTTTTTTTGTTTGTTTGGGTTTTTTTTGGCTGCTAACTCAGATAGGTCCTAATACCACTGCTCTATACTATGCATAAGCCACCTCATTCACTTTTGTAAAATCATACCCTTGGTGATCAGTGTAGCCCAAAGTCTTTATGTGGAGTTAAATGCAGCATAGTAGCTAAATAAGCTAGGGTATAATTTTCAGCTTAAATTTGACTCCTGAAGCTGAGGATTCTTGTGTCTGCCTCTTTCCACAGATATTTGTTAGTTCCATAGTATATACATCAGGGTTTCTTTTTCTTTGCTATAGCACCAACAAACATAAAAGGATAAGGCCTTTATCTTCTGCAACATCTGTAACATCCAATACATTTTTAATAAAAAATGTTCCACCAAACATACCTGGAGAGCCACCGATACATTTTTAATAGTACATAGTATGCCATGCCACTGGGATTCTTTTAAGGGCTGTGATAAATCCCTTTTCCACATTTTTACAAAGAACTCAGACCAATGGAATTCCTCTTTATTAACAAAGTATATATAATGGACATGAGTCTGGGGAGTTTATGAAACATTTGTGAGGGTGCCCGGGGTATTATCACAACCCATCAGGCTGCTATATAAAATTAAGTCCTTTGTGTATTTTATTTTTGAATCACTTATTGGGTGCCCTTTGAGCAAAGTTACTATAGTGCCATACTTTAATAATAGCACGCACCAAATGGAAAGTCAGGAGTAATAGCATAGCTAATGACAGAGACTGAAGAGGAATTAGACTGTTTGAGATCTGATTATTTATGAAATGTATGTAGTATAATTTTAAGAAGAGTTGCCTTAGAGACATTTTTATTCTACTCTTTGAGTATCTTACGCACTAAAAGACAGATGTAGATACGAATTGCATTTGCCTGTTTGACAATGAAGGCTAAAAAGCATGGCTTATCATTTTGGGTCATGAAGATATTGTACCTACTTTGATTCCTTTGAAGAATTTTAGAGTATGTTAGCTAGAAAGTGTGACGGAGATGCCACATTAGTAGAAAACAAATCATCTCCTCTTCCCAAATAAATAAGACTTCTTTTGTAAAATCTTTGCAGTAGGAAACTTGGGAAACTGACAGGTGGTTGTTGTTGGATTTTCTTGCTGCTAAAACATATGTTGTCGTGTCATGTCCTAAACAGAAAACTGAAGCATCCTTTTCAAATTCTCAGCACTGCTGACACTTCCAACAAGTGCTTTGGTATTGGTTTTGGTCTTATCTGTTTCTAACAGACAGCCTCATGCCTTGGAAATTTGACCTGAAATAAAAATTCAGCCCCAAGTATCTGCTGTCAATTGTGCAGAAAATAGGAGATGACAGCAAAGTCACTTCTGCATGCTGAATTAGATCTCTTTCCAACATCTTCTAATGTCATTATTAGTGCTCAAATACACTGTGTCAAAATGTGCCTGTATGGGGAGATGAACTAGGCAACATCAAATGTATCTCTTAGTCAATATGACAAGCTGTTTTTGATTCAAACTTCTGAATAGAGAGACACTTAAAAAAAAGTATCTGCGTCATCATGAAGATTTGTTTGTGAATGAGGTGGAAGTGGTTAAGAAAAAGCATTGTATTTTGCCACTTCAAGGAATATCTGAAACCAAAAATACAATGTGTGTGGATTAAACTTTATTTTGAGCCTTAATACCCATATTTCCAAATCATCAGTACTGCAATGTAAAATGTTTTCAAAACAAGATAATCTGAATGAGTTCTACTCTTTAGGCGATTAATATCGACCCCAGTGCAATCAGCTTTAGCTGAGATCTCAGTTGATCACATGGTCTTATGTTGATCTACAAAAGCTGGGGGAGGGAAACTGAATCTGGAAAAGTAAATTTTAATTGTTAATATCTGGTCACAGTTTTCACTCTGTCAGAGGATATCAGAATAACGGTGGGGAAGGAGGAGAGTTCCCAGAGACAAATGACCTTGCACTATTGACATGAAGTGATTATGTGCTCCAGCAGCTCTTTAAGGGAGAGAACATTGTACCAAACATGTTATCAGTGCTTACCAATAATAACCACTACAAAGGCAGTAGTTATAATCCTCCTCCTTATCTGTAAGAGAAAGTTCAGGAGTATAACAAGAGATGGCATTACAAAAAGTGAGCTGAACCACCATGGGAACCGTTTGGGTTCCTATAATCGTAGGCGCAGTAACTAACCCAGAGAGAGAGGGTATTTAAGTTCCTAATAGGTGGGTGGGTAACAAACTTTTCCTACACTAAGAAGCTATACTCTTCCTGTTGTATGATCTTTCCATTACTGCAGAAACACACGCTGTAGCAACACACATTTACTTGTACTTACTATACTATATCTGAACAAACAAACAAAATCTACCTTGACATTTCAATTATGTCTAGAGAGTATATATTCACTCAGATTTAACATACAGATATTAAATCTTATCTCCCCACCTCATTGCCAAATTGGATGAGCCAAAGGCTTGGGTAACCAGTAAAAGAGAGGCAAAGGATACAGTGATATTTCAAAACATTTTTCCTCCCATTCCCTCCATGTCATGTGCTTAGTTGGATTGGCAAGGTAGCAATATTTTTAATCTTAACTCAGGGAAACAAAGAGAGGAGTTAAACAGTTACTTCCTCAATGCACTGGTCTAGAAAAGATCAATTTTAATCCCAAACATAATTCAGAAGAGAAGAACTATAAGAATTAATGAAGGCTACAGTCACAACTCCCCTTATTAGCTTTTTAGGCTCTTTTGGATAGTCAGACAAGCCTGAATTAAAGGGACATGCTACCACTACCATCATGTTCTGTGTCACCATCTATCAAAATCTTCAATGATCTAAAAATCAAAAAAGAGTCCTACAAAAAGTAGCAACTAGGTCAGATTACAAAGGATGAATATAACACAAGTATGTAGGGACAAAATTAGAAAGGCCAAGGCACAAAACGAGATTAAACTAGCTAGAGACATAAAGGGTAACAGGAAAACATCTGCAACTACATTAGAAACAAGAGGAAGACCAAGGACAGGGTGGGCCCGTTACTCAATGAGGGGGGAGAGATTCCAGAAGACTGGAAAAGGGCAAATATAGTGCCAATCTATAAAAAAGGAAATAAGGACAACTCAGGAAATTACAGACCAGTCAGCTTAACTTCTGTACCTAGAAAGATAATGGAGCAAATAAGCAACCCATTTGCAAACATCTAGAAGATAATAAGGTGATAAGTAACAGTCAGCATGGATTTGTCAAGAACAAATTGTATCAAACCAACCTGATAGCTTTCTTTGACAGGGTAATAAGCCTTGTGGATAGGGGAGAAGTGGTAGACATGGTATATCTTGCCCCACCATCAACCTCAGCCTGGACCAATCTACACGGGAGGTCCACTTCCTAGACACCACAGTACAAATAAGCGATGGCCATGTTAACACCACCCTATACCGAAAACCCACCAACCGCTACGCCTACCTTCATGCCTCCAGCTTCCACCCCGGACACACCACACGATCCATCGTCTACAGCCAAGCACTGAGGTACAACCGCATCTGCTCCAACCCCTCAGACAGAGACCAACATCTATAAGATCTTCACCAAGCATTCTCAAAACTACGATACCCACACAAGGAAATAAAGAAACAAATCAACAGAGCCAGACGTGTACCCAGAAACCTCCTGCTACAAGATAGGCCCAAAAAAGAAACCAACAGAACTCCACTGGCCATCACCTACAGTCCTCAGCTTAAACCTCTCCAACGCATCATCAGTGATCTACAAACCATCCTGGACAATGATCCCTCACTTTCACAGACCTTGGGAGGCAGGCCAGTCCTCGCCCACAGACAACCCGCCAACCTTAAGCATATTCTCACCAGCAACCACACACTGCACCATAACAACTCTAACTTAGGAACCAATCCATGCAACAAACTTGGGAAATGCAACCTAGATGGAGCTACAATAGGGTGGGTGCAAAACTGGTTGGAAAACAGCTCCCAGAGAGTAGTTATCAGTGGTTCACAGTCATGCTGGAAGGGTATAATGAGTGGGGTCCTGCAGGGATCAGTTCTGGGTCCAGTTCTGTTCAATATTTTCATCAATTATTTAGATAGTGACATAGAGAGTACATTTATAAAGTTTGCGGACGATATCACACTGGGAGGGATTGCAAGTGCTTTGGAGGATAGGATTATAATTCAAAATGATCTGGACAAACTGGAGAAGTGGTCTGAAGTAAATAGGATGAAATTCAATAAGGACAAATGCAAAGTACTCCACTTAGGAAGGAACAATCTGTTGCATACATACAAAATGGGAAATGATTGCCTAGGAAGGAGTACTGCAGAAAGGGATCTGTGGCTCATAGTGGACCACAAGCTAAATATGAATCAACAGTGTAACACTGTTGCAAAAAAAAAAAAAAAAAAGTGAACATCATTCTGGGATGTATTAGCAGGAGTGTTGTAAGCAAGACACGAGAAGTAATTCTTCCACCCTACTCTGCACAGATTAGGCCTCAGCTGGAGTATTGTGTCCAGTTCTGGGTGCCACGTTTCAGTAAAGATGTGGACAAATTGGAGAAAGTCCAGAGAAGAGCAACAAAAATGATTAAACATTTAGAAAACATGACCTATGAGGGAAGATTGAAAAAATTGGATTTGTTTTTGGAAAAGAGAAGACTGAGAGGGGACAGGATAGTTTTCAAGTACATACAAGGCTGTTACAAGGAGGACGGGGGTGGGTGGGGAATGTTCTTTTTAACCTCTGAGGATAGGACAAGAAGCAATGGACTTATATTGCAGCAAGGGAGGTTTAGGTTGGACATTAGGAAAAACTTCCTAACTGTCAGGGTGGTTAAGCAATGGAATAAATTGCCTAGGGAGGTTGTGGAATCTCCATCCTTGGAGATTTTTAAGAGCAGGTTGGACAAACACCTGTCAGGGATGGTCTAGATAATACTGAGTCCTGCCACAAGTGCAGGGGACTGGACTAGATGACCTCTTGAAGTCCCTTCCAGTCCTATGATTCTCTGAAAATGTTGCTACATGCCAAATGTCAGCAAAACTGCAAGCTACTCTTCCAACAAACACAACAAAGATGAGCCAAGATTTAGCAACTGAATTCTTATATTCTACAACCAACTCTGTTATAAGGAAGGATGAATTTGTAATGAAGAGATCAAATTCTGAATGTAGCTCTGGTTAGGTGATTGATCAGGTTCTATAAGGTTGCGGGAGGGTTGGGGTGCAAACCATGGGGTCTTTGGACAATGGGAAGAGAGATGTAGCTGCTCCTTTAAGGGCTCCCCTCATCCTTTGGTGGGGGGAAGCAGAGGCATCACCTGATTTTATTATTAAAATCCTCTTAATCTCTTTTTACAGATGGATTCTATCACTGAAGGAGATGGTTATGACACACAGTAGGTACCAATGCTGTATAGAGTCAGCTAATCTGGCTAAAGATAAAAGGATGTTTAGAGGGGAAGTTATTTACCGAAAGATAGCGGAGTTCAACTATGGGGAGTTAAAGCAAATAGGATAAAGAAGTGGCCAAGACTGGTGGAGCTGCCTAAGGGAAGTACAGTTTCATGTGTATAAGGTCAAAGGCAATGGACAGATATTTGAAAACCTGGTGGGCAATTCTGAATTGGATTCAGATATGACTAAGAAGCCAGTGAAGGGAATAATGAATTGATGAAGGATCCACACCAATTAAATTCTTTCACCGATAGTTTTCACTTATATTGGTGTTAAGGAAACAAACTGAGAATATTGGTGTTGCCAGTTGTGGAAAAAAGTTGTTATCCCTATCTCATCTCCAGTGCTACTGATAGCATGGTTAAAAATATGACTGCTTTGCACAACCAGTGGTGAGTGCATCTTTCCACTCCCCGTCTCACCTACAAGAACAATTTTGAGCTTAACAGGTGGTACTCTCTGAAGCATGTAAATGGGATAGATGTAAGTTACTATTTAGAAAGGTTGGACAAGAAGCTTGCTGAATACAGTGGTGCACTGCAGTGTAGTACAAGAATCTTATCAGTATGATGAGCTGGCAGAACCTTGAAATATTACAAAGATGTGGATTTCAACTTCCAGAAGACACATAAGAATTCATGTTGCCTCACTCACAAGAACACCGTAGCATTTGGTTAAGAGCAGCCACTTGGCACACTGTTCAATTTAAGATGCTAACAATTTAAGACAGTGTATTACTTACTGGTGAAAAAGGTGAACTGGAATGAAGGGACAAGAGAAAGAGAATAAGGAAGACAAATTCTAACTGACCAGGCAACATGCGTGACTGACCAAACAGAATCTTGACCACTTTAGTTAGATGTTGTACCCCAATCTCCACTTGTCTGTCTGTTTTAGATTGTGAGTTCAAGGCTGGGATCAGGCCTTTTTATCTGCAAGGAAAGCATTAAGTCCACTGGGCCTACTACCACAAATAAATAAATAATGGAAGGCAAAAAATAATTCATTCTCAGCTCTGTGCATGGCCTTCACCTCTTAAATTTCGGTTGTTACTACAATAGGTAGACAATTTACTTTACTACTGGCAGACATCTGTGAATGACTCATTATTCCTTTACCCTCATAAAAGACTAGTTTCTGGTTGGCTCAAGAACAAAAACATGCTTAAAAACACCTGTGTACCAGATACATGCTGCTATGGCTGCTGATCCATCTGCAGAACAAGCTGGCTAGCTGCTTGAACTGGGGTGGTTTGACAGGGGGATCTCCTCATGCCTCTGTGCATTTTTTTTATCCTCCATCCTAAGAAAGAGGCTAATTTATGTTATCAGCTCATTATGTGTGTTTGTGTCTGTCAACGCTTTTTAGAAATCAACTAACTTGTAAGAATTTCATGTAATTTAGGAAAGATTTTATGTAATTTAGATGATTCGTAAGGATATTATTTTTCCATCAGAATGTAATGCTTTGAAAAAGAGCATTCATGCAGCAGTTCATGGGTATACTACAGGTGCAGCAATGTATCAGAAGAGGAACTAGGAACAAAAAGAGGTCTCAGCAAATGAATAGGTGCTTTGACAGTAGCAATTTCTGCTTCAGTGGGAGATTTGCTTAGGCTTGGCTCATTACTAACCAAACTTCGTCTACAAGAAAACATCTGAACAACTTTAAAAATAAAATCTTCTGTTTTGAGCATAATTGATAACACTCACTTATCTAGGAATCCAAATTGCCTTTTGATTGGCTGTCTGTTGTAGAAATAGCAATTGGGTAATCAAAAGCTTTCAGCATACTTTCTCTCTTGTCAAAAAAAAATAAAATATATAATAAAAACAGCCATTACAGGTAGGCTTCGATGTTTTCTTTTTCCCCTGAATGTAATTAAAGGGTTTATTGTTACTGTGGCAGTTTTGTTAAGGATGTTATCAAAGTCTTGTCCCAAAATTTCCACTACATCCTAATATATATGCATTTCAAGTGCTTCCGTATCTTGTAACTAACATTTAAAAATTATGCTCAGTATGAAAAATCCCTATTTTACTTTCACAACACAGTGTGAACATCTGTCCCGTGGACATTATCCCATTTCCCCCAACTGAAATCAACTAATGTCAGAAGTATACTTATATAAAGAGGAAAATTATAGGAAATGTTTGCTTTGGATTAGGAAATAATCCCCCAAATCATGTGAAGTCTCCTGCTCTGCTCGCATTTTGTGTCTCATTTTGTCAATTTCATTCCTGGTTCTCTTTAAACAAGTTTAGTTATTGAATGCCATACTTGAGTCTCTTTTCTCAGAGACTTTTGGCTTAAACATAAAAACTAAGATCTTGGTTTATTGCATTAATAGGTAAATCACAAATCACTTTGCCTTTCCCCAATTGTCAATCCAAACAGGTTATCGAAAGTAAGAATAAAAAAAATAGAATAACTGCTAGCAGAGAAATCAGCTAACTGTCCATAACCCACTACATGATGCTGGTACAAGCCAATTGTATACCTAACTCTCATCTTAAATTCTGCACTTTGAAATCACATGTTTGAAAGGATAATGGGAAGATAAAAAGGATCTGTGATTACCAGCATAAAGTGCTAATCTGCTGCACAGATCCTACTGCATCCATCCCCTAACATTTATTCTAAAATGCTTTCAGCTCTTAAATTCACCTTCCAAAACAAGTAGGGGGTTAAAGAAGAACCCCATGGGAGGTTACATTTATTTAATATTCAGCCCTTTCTTGGCTGAAATATTGCAGTCGATCCTCATAGGTATTTGTCAAACCATTAGAGTAATGGTTTATAGCTATTAAGTGAAATTGCAGTTCTGTTTGTAAGTTCCTTTTACAAAGGATAAGCAAAGTGCACTCATTTTCTTTAAAAATACCTGAAACCTTAGCTGTAAGACACTGAGAAATGTGTGCTGTTAACTAGTTCATAGCCATAGTAAACTGAGGTAATAAATGAAATGCTATTAAATGTCTATAAAACATTACGCTGTATCTTCCTTTCATTTGCTCAGACTTGATTGATAGTTATACAATTTATCACAGACATCCTAGGAACCTCTGGTGCACTTGCAGTACCACTAGCTTTGTATACTAACTAAAAATAAAAACACTCAGCCTGATGTAAAACTAGTTGATTTTCATAACTGCTGACACATTTGGCATATAAATGTAGAACTAATACATTCCTTTAATCTGTCTTAATTTATTTTGTTTATTATAGCTTTTTCTGATGATGTAATGAGATACATGGCTAATGTTAAACCTTTCATGGACAATCTTTTACATGCATTTTTCTGTGCACTTCATTTAAAATGCAATTTACATAGGATTCATTAATTGAATTTTTCTAATCTTCTCTTACAAGTAAATTCTAAAGTAAGTTAAAAAAAATTCAGCCATAAACGTGATTTAAGTTGACAAGTATCCCTTTAGTTTTTGGAATGGCCATGAATGGATCAAAATTTGATGCATTCCCATTGCAATGCATCAAATCCCATGGGCCAGATTCTCATTCTTGATGTGTACATGCATCTGTCTGGTCTGTCTATATGGTCTGTTAGTCTGGTCTGTCCTGTCCTGGTCTGTCTAGTTGGGTCGGGTCTGGTCTGTCTGTCAAACAGATGGACCAGACAGATGGACAAGACAGATGGATGGACGAACGAACCAGACAGATGGATCAGATAGACGGATCAGAAAGAAAAAGCAGACAGACTAGACAGACCAGACGGACAAGACAGATGGACCAGACAGAGAGACATACCAGACAGATCAGACAGACAGACAGATGTACCAGACAGACAGACCAGATGGACGAATCACATGGACCAGATGGATCAGATGGATGGACTGGATGGACAAGACAGACGGACCAGATGGGCAGAGAGACCAGACAGATGGACGAGACGGATGGAGACTACACAGACGGACCAGACAGACGGACGGACCAACGGATCAACAGACCAGAGCAGATGGACGCACCACACGGACCGGACCAGACGGACCAGATGGACAGAGAGACAGACAGACCGGACCAGACAGACTGGACCAGACCATACCTGACGGATCAGACCAGACGGACCAGACAGACACATCACACGGAGCACACCAATTCGCCAGAGGGACACACCAGACGGAGTAGACCAAATAGACAGACCAACCAGATGGACAGACCAGTCCAGACTGATGAAACCAGAGAGATGGACCAGATGAAGCAAACAGGTGGACCAGACAGACCAGATGGACAAACCAGACAGACAGACCAGACCAGATGGACCAGACCTAACTGATGCACCAAACAAACAGACAGGGAGTCAGACGGACCATTCAGATACACCAGACGGACCAGACCAGATGGACAGACAGACCTGACCAGACAGACTGACCGGACCAACAAACTAGACAGACTAGATCAGATGGATGGACCAGATGGATTAGACAGACGGACGGACCGGACCAGATGGACCAGACAGATGGACCAGGTGGATAGACAGACCGGACGGACCAGAAAGACAGATTGGACAGACAGGACAGATGGACCGGACTGGACAGACGGGACAGAAATAGTGGACAAAACGGATGGACCGGAGGGACCAGAAACAGAAGACCAGAGACAGATAGACCAGACAGATCTGTCTGGGCCAGTCGGTCTGGTCTGTCTGTCCATCTGGTCTGGCTGGTGCATTCATCTGTCTGGTCCGTCTCTCTGTCCATCTGGTTCGTCCGTCTGGTCTATCCAGTCCAGTCCTTCCGTCTGTCTGGTTCGTCTGTGTGTCTGGTCTGTCTGGTCCCTCTGTCCATCCGTCCAGTCTGATCCAGTCTGTCCCATCCAGTCCATTGGGTCCACTCTACCCCGTCCAGTCCATCTGGTCCAGTCCGTCCAACTGGTCCATCCGGTGCATCCATCTGGTCCGTCTGGTGCGTCCGGTCCACCTGGTACGTCTGGTCCATCCATCTTTTCTGTCCAGTGCACCTGGTGCACCCATCTGATCCGTCTGTCTGTGTGGTCCGTTTGGTCCATCTGTCTGGTTGGTCTGTCCGGTCCCGTCTGTCCCATCCATCTGGTCCATCCATCTGGCTCTCTCTAATAAAATATCCACTATTGCAATTAGTGAACAAAATGCAGGAACATGCTCAAGTACAGCATACCCTGCACTTCCAGGTCCGAATGTTTGACTAACAGTGATGATGTAAAAAGTCCTTGATTTTTTTTCTCACCTACATTCTTTTCACATCATTCTTCATGTTCTTCAAGACATTTTATATTCAGAACATACACATACCCAGATGCTACTTTTATTATCTCCCTTATTCCAGGCTACTTAATTCTAATGTTTTTATTAGCAAAGCTAAACAGGTGTGAAACACCTATAATTTACATTTTAAGTATAGTTACTGTCAAGGCTGCTTCCCCACTCTGAACTTTAGGGTACAGATGTGGGGGCCTGCATGAAAACTTCTAAGCTTGACTACCAGCTTAGATCTGGTCCGCTGGCACCACTCCCAATGTGCTAATTCCCTTCCCTGGGTAGCCTTGAGAGACTCTTCACCAATTCCCTGGTGAATACAGATCCAAACCCCCTTGGATCTTAAAACAAGGAGAAATTAACCTTCCCCCCTCCTCTCTCCCACCAACTCCTGGTGGATCAAGATCCAACCTCCTTGGATCTAAAAAAACAGGGAAAATCAATCAGGTTCTTAAAAAGAAGGCTTTTAATTAAAGAAAAAGGTAAAAATCATCTCTGTAAAATCAGGATGGAAAATAACTTTACAGGGTAATCAAACTTAAAGAACCCAGAGGACCCCCCTCTAGCCTTAGGTTCAAAGTTACAGCAAACAAAGGTAAACACCCTAGCAAAAGGTACATTTACAAGTTGAGAAAACAAAGATAAACCTAACACGCCTTGCCTGGCTGTTTACTTACAAGTTTGAAATATGAGAGACTTGTTCAGAAAGATTTGGAGAGCCTGGATTGATGTCTGGTCCCTCTCAGTCCCAAGAGCGAACTCCCTCCAAAACAAAGAGCACAAACAAAAACCTTCCCCCCCCCCCAAGATCTGAAAGTATCTTGTCCCCTTATTGGTCCTTTGGGTCAGGTGTCAGCCAGGTTACCTGAGCTTCTTAACCCTTTACAGGTAAAAGGATTTTGGAGTCTCTGGCCAGGAGGGATTTTATAGTATTGTACACAGGAGGGCTGTTACTCTTCCCTTTATAGTTACCTAATAATGATAGTTAACCACAGCCTTCTCACAGGGAAAATGCTGTTGAAAACCATGGTTGAGTAACACCATTCCAAATGCAGCTATTTAAAATACATGCATTACACACACAATTAGGTAGACAAAAGAGAGACAAATAGAAACTCAACCAATGCTCCCCCACACATGGGCCACTTTCAGCTTCTTTTGCTAACTATCTAAAGCTACAAATGAAGAGCATTAAAATGCTATTGCATAAACACAATGTCTGTGCCAAGTCTGGACACATTTATTTCCACTTGTTACTGATCACCTTTCATGTACATTTATGGTGCTACATAAATAACAGTAATAGTGACGCATGACTTTGCAACTCATGAGACATGGTATGTCACCAACAGAGCTATAATTAGACCGTTCTGTTTATAATCTAAAATGTTTCATGGGTACCAAAAAAAGGCAAGTTAGAAGGAAAGTTCATCCATAGAAAGATATGATATATAGAAAAATCATCCATTGTAGTTAAGGGTTAGATATTTAAATCCTGAATTTAAATTCTGAAGCAATTTGGACTAAACAGGCAACCTCCTAAAATTCAATAATCCACACATGGGCACTCTACACCTGTTGATGTGGGCAGGGCCGGCTCCAGGCACCAGTTTAACAAGCAGGTGCTTGGGGCGGCCAAGGGAGAGGGGCGGCACCTGTGGCAATTCGGGGGTGGCAGGTCCCTCACTCCCTCTAGGAGCGAAGGACCTGCCGCTGAACTGCCACCGCCGATCGTGGCTTTTTTTTTTCCCCAATTGCCTCCGCCAATCGCGATCGCGACTTTTTTTTTTTTTTGCTTGGGGCTGCAGAAATGCTGGAGCCGGCCCTGGTTGTGGGGAACAAAGGTACCTGTAGCTGCATTTCCTATGGGCAATAAATGCCATGGTTTACAGAAAAAAATCTAATACTGAACAAGACCACCAGTATGACTGTAATGCCACAAAAGGAGCACCCATTACTAGCATTAAGGTATGCTATGAGTAGTACTTTATGTTAGCAGTGATGCTAGAATCATTTTTCTTTAGAACTACTTACATAAAAACAATTTGTAATCAGAGGCCAAAGGGAAAAACTGAAACAGAAAAAGGCTTTTAACTTTTACCAGAGTCCTTCCTCCCAGTGCTGTTTGGCTATAAAGAGTCTCCACTGCACAGCTTTATAACCAGAGGGTTGCACACTTTGTTGCTTCTGTAGGCCAAGTTCATTGCACACACCAGGGTCTCCTTGTATTCCTTCTTCTCCCTTCCCCAACCCTTAAGCTACCCATGTGCCACTGTCCCATTCCCTTCTATTTCAGGGACCTCCTGCAACCCAAACCGCCGGGGCTCTGTCCCCCCCCCAATTCCTCCCCTTTGTCCCATGCCAGGGTCACTCATACCCCTTCTCCATGCCAAGGGTGTGTGTACATTCATTCCTCCCATGCCAGGGTCCCCATTCCCCCACATGCCAGGGGTTGTGTGTGCACTCATCCCCCACACTCTTCCTATTCTCCTTCTTTCCTTTCTCTTTCAGTGTGTCAACATTTTAAATTGTACTGGGGGGCAGAACTATAATGAAGGGCACTGTTATGTTGGAATGTGCTAATGGCTGCCATCACCCAACAATTACAGAGATGGTTGAAATTGGTATCTCTGCTAACCAGCTGCCAGGGGCTACAAGAGTCCTTCATTTCCTCCTTTTGGTTTTTCTGGTTTCCATCAACATCAATAGGGTTTTGCCCACTGATGCCTAAAACATTCCCTGAAATTCTGGAATTGATTAGATGCAGCATTTAAAAGTTATCATGTTACATCCCAATAGAGAAATGCCATCAAGTTGAGTGTCTCTCAAGTTTGGCTAGAAATATAGCTCCTTGTGGGTGCACATGTGGCAATTTCTTGCAATATCCTTGAAAAAAAATCTTACTGAATTAAGTTTAAGTAGGTTTTGAGTCCACTGTATTAAAAATGCAAAGTTTATGTATTATTGTGGGTTTGCATGTAACTTTTCTAGGGGACAGAGGTGACCACTGTAAACCCCAGAAAGTGTTATGAACTTCAAAGGACCAGACAAGAATGAACTTTTGGGACAAACAAAGTTAAGCGGTTTCCCAGGAAACACCTGGGGAGAAGTGAATGAAAAATTCCACTTCCAGTTCTACAAAAACCCAAATCTTTTGGAGCTATGCCCTGAGGACACAACCATTATCTGCTGATTACCTATTCCCAGATTCTGAAGCTTAGAGGTCCAAGCTGTATAAAGGAAAGAATGAGTTGTTATGGTTCTTGTTTTGAGCAAAGCGGTTATGAACTTGGGACCCCAGAAAGACCCCTGTGTGGGGTTTGAAGGACTGATCACCTACCAGAGCATTTGTTGGAGTTGAGGTGTGATCTTTGGTAAGCTTTTTTGTTGTTGTTATTAATATATTTTCCCTAATACTTCCACCTTAAGAATAAGTGTGCTTGATTAGAAAGGGCTGTGTGCATAGGTGCCGACTCCGTGGGTGTTCCGGGGCTGGAGCACCCACGGAAAAAAATTGATGGGTGTTCAGCACCCACCAGCAGCTCCCCACTCTGCCCTGCCTCCCCTGCTCCAGTTTACCTCTGCCTCCTCCGTGAGCGTGCTGCCACATCCTGCTTCTCCCCACTGCCTCCCAGCGCTTGCACCGTGAAACAGCTGATTCGCAGGGCAGGAAGGGAGGTGGGAGGAGGGAGAACGTGGCACGCTGGGGGAAGAGGCGGGGCTGGGATTTGGGGAAGGGGTCCAATAGGGGCAGGGAGGGGGCAGAGTTAGGGCGGGGACTTTGGGGATGTGTTGGAATAGGGGCGGGGCCAGGGGTGGGGAAAGGGGTGGAGGGGCGTGGGCACCCATCAGCACCGGAGAAAGTTGGCGCCTATGGCTGTGTGTAATTTATAACTGTGGTTAGTTACAACTGTTCATAGCCTCTATGGAGAAAACAAAACACAGACATAGGCCTGTTTAGGCAGTCTGGGAACTATGCAACCTGGAAAAACCCTGGTCAGGAGGGAGAAAGACATGGGTCTCCACCCAAGATATATGACCGCCGGGGAGCTGGAAGCCTAGGTGTAGGTGCCCTTGCTGGACCATGGAGGGGGAATACAGGTGCAGTTGCCCTGAACTATGACAAAGGATTATAAATATTTAGTGTTGAGTTGGTAGTTTGCTTCTTGCCCTTTGATAACTGGAAATCAAATTGCTTTTCTGTTGCATAAAATATCTTTCAAATTCAATTGCTTATCTCCTCATTCATTCAAGAAAGAGACCATAGATTTACAGGAACCAGAACCCATGATTCAAATATACTATATTAAATATACCACAGACAGCTGAAAAATAACCAAAACAGTCTTGATTTTAACCTTCTATATCAAGGTATTCTCCAGTGACCTCCACTGGATCCAGGCTATAAAGAAATTCCAATTATTTTGATTTCTATATATGGGATAAGCATTTAGTTATCAACATCCACCATAAAACACCTTTTTAGCTATTATTGAAGCACTATTACTATGTAGAATTCAATGTGTTTCTACTGTGAACTGCACTGTCATTGGAGCAATAGAGGCTGCTTTCTCCATAAGAAATTCGCTTTGCAGATTTGTATAGTGTGCATACTACGATAGTAGGCGTAGGTTTGTTAGAAAATGCAAAATGAACCACTGTAAAGAGGCTTTTGCTGAGCTCTGATGTCTGCTCACTTAAATAAGATACCATTTATGTATTCAGTTTCTACATTGTATAATGACCTACTATAATAATATTTACCATATTAATTAATTGCACTATAAGAAGCTATAGTAAATACCTAAGGAACATGATGTCCACACTGTGAAAGGTTTACTTTGAAGTGAATACCTGATATCAAAATAAGCTTGTTTGTTTTTCTAAAATACTGAACAATGAGGCCAAGAGAGCTTTGCCTTCTTATAATTCAAGTTCCAATTTCAATTTAAAACAATTCTTAGGGATGGAAATAGAATTGAGTATTATTCCCCAAGTGTCACAGATATTAGAAATATTAGTGATGCTATTTAGGATTTCCAATCCAAACATGAATAATAGTTAAGAGACTTTCAGAATCACAAAGCAAAGTTGAAGGGGGGAGCACTGGTCTTGCAAGTACACCCAGGAAGAGAGCTCTCGGCGGTCATTAGATGAGTCAGTCTCCCTCATGACATACGTGAGCCATTTGTTTTGCAGCTCATTTCTGAGATAGAAATAGATATATTTGTAGAGCTTGCTGTCTTTTTGTAGGGCTTAAAGTGGTCTCAAAAAAGCACCAGGTCTGTGATGGCTCTTCCATGGAATTTCATCACTTTGTGACAAAATGTCAGGGCTTAGGGCTTGTACAGCTTTTTCCAATACTGTACTTTTATACTACTTATTTACACTGTAAATTTGTATAACTCATCCCAGAAAGATTTTAGTGCTCTTTCCCCTCTATTTGTAACCCTGTGCCACTCAGCCTTGCCTTGGGGGAAGGGAGAGATGAGGGGGTCACAAATGAGTTTGGCAGTGTAACCTCATAGATAGAGTAGCAGTTGGACTCAGAAGATCTGGATTCTATTCCTGGTTCTGCTATTAGCCTTCTGGGTGTCCTTGGGCAAGTCACTTCATAACTCCGTGCCTCAGTTTCTCCATCTGTAAAATAGGGATAATAACTGGAGCTATGTGAATAACTGATTAGTTGGTTTGCTGACTGTTCCAAAACAATTTTTAAAACAATTCATTTTGGGTTGAATGAAATATTGTTTGACTCAAAACTATACATTTTGTTTTAATTTAGAGCATTTTGTTAACATTTATTTTTTTTTAATAAAATTGAAGGATAGTTTAAAACGAAGCATCATTTTTGAAAATGTCAAAATGAAAAGTTTGGTTTTTTGGAATTTTTTGTATTTAAATTAACAATTCTGTGAGACAGACACCAATTTATGAACCATTTGTGTCACCAAATTTTTTTTCTGAAAAATTTCACCCAGCTCTAATCATATTTACCTAATTTGTAAATTACCTTGAGGTCTATTGGTGAAAAACTTTGTATAGTAATAATACCCAGCTCTTATACAAATACTTGTGAAAGACAAGTGGAGAAAACAAATGAATACAGCAGAAGCAGCACAACACAGCCCTCAGTTTTGCTATTAGTTTGGCATTTTATCTCTAGTTTGTTAACCCGATATACAGCTTTCTGCTGAGAGAGGCTAAAGGAAAGGAAAAGTAAAAACCATAGCACATGGATTGTTGTGTTGTTCCTGGTGGACTGGAGCAACAACAACATTAGTGCTTTGCTGTTTTTCCTTAATTATTATAATATATTATTGTCTGCTATAGGGAGATCCTTTAAAAAAGGTGAGCTTTATAGTGCAGTCTAAATAATTCCAGCACATGCTAGATATGTCAGTCATTTGATCTTGTCCCTGCATCATGCCCACATTTTACTCATGGTTGCCATGGCTACTACCAAATATCAATGCTTGCCTGCTCTGTGCTGTCATAGCATAACTCAGTTGAAAACACAATAAGGCCTTCACTCACAAGAGGTTGGGTTGCACATCCACAATATTAAAACGAGGCAAGAAATAAAACAAAAATCATTCTTCTTTTCTGAGCTGTTGTGTGAGAATAGTGGGCCAGGCACTGTACATCTGACTTCAACATTCTTGGTAATAGTGACTGTTAGTGGGATCTAGCCCCATTGAACTAGTCAGTTAACTGAGATTCCACTATACCTAAAAATGGAACTTAGTATTAACACCATTATCACACCCCTTAACATCTGCTCATGTGCTGCACCCCGACAGAATCTTGTTTCAATGTATGTGACTGTGGGTGCACTTGATGGAAACTAGATTTGTATCTTAATCCTTCCCATTTCCCCAACACACACTGTGTTACACAAAAGTGTTAAGAAAGAATTCATAAGCCTAGGTCTGCCCAGGTGGCATTTATTGTGTAACAGCAGTGTAACCAGTCACGGTTTCAAATTAGATAACTCTTGGGTATTGTTCCAAATGAAAGTGTAGTGGTCAAAATCAAAAGACAAGATAGAAAACTTTTGCAAATCCACTTACTAACAGACAGCATTTTAAAAAGCAACATGCCATGCCTCAAAGGAGGCATCCAAATGTTCTGTGACATCATTTGAACTTTCCCCAACTTCTTCAGTAATTATTGATATGTTTACATTCATCAGCCATTGTGGTAAACACTGGGATCCTGTTGGGTTTCAGGGGGAAGAGGGAGGTGCCTTGGGTTTTTGTTTGTTTGTTTGTTTGTTTGTTTTAACATTTGGTCTTCTATTCTGCATGAACTACAAATGTCTTTAACCCACCAACTATGACACTGGTAAGATTGGGACAAGAGAAATAACATGAAGAATGATTTAATAATACTGTATTTATCTGTTTTATAAGTACTACAGGCAAAGTTCCACATTAATAAAATACATATTTTAAATGAAAAAAGAAAATCTCCCACTCACTTGCTTCTAACAGTTGAAATGGGTAGCTTTTGATTTGAAGAAGCTATATTTTCTTAAAATAGGTTTGTTTTCCAGTATTGTGTCTGTAGGTCTTCAATTCAATGCATACTGGGTAGGTGGGAGTAATGTGTTTAAAAGCTATCATACTACATTACACAAAGATTACATAAAAGAAGGCCATAGAGCTTGGTCAAAGTACATGTGAGGCGTGTCTCACTATGTGAACCAGCCTTCCCAAATTCAAGAGTTAAGGATGAAACTGCCATTAATCCATCTCATATTGCCAAAATATAGCAGCATATTTGGGACAACAAACAATATTGTTCCCTCATATTTAAAAGGATTACTTTACTTTGCTCGAGGTAAAGTAATTTAGGCAGATAACTCCCATTAGCTTTGATAGGTGTTCTGCAGCTACTTTTTGACAATCAAGATAAAACTATAGACCCTCCTGAGTGTACTAGTGATCCTAATTTTGGTTATTTTTAATTTTCTTTCAAAAATCAAATAATTAAGACTCACAGAGTAATGAAACCCAAAACATTAGGGTTTGACAGAGGACCAGAAAGTATGTGAACTTGCCAACGTTTCCTCTTTCAGTTTCAGGCCTAACCCTAAAAATAAGGATTTTTTTTTTAATATGTTCCTGAGCTAGTTACTGTGTGTGCCAACTTTCACCTCAAAGAGAGTTTAGAAACAGTCACCTTAAAATACTGGTAAATACAGCAGTACAAAAAAAATCCATATATTAGTAGAAAGAATTATGTTTTGCCGGATTCCCATAACACTTCCAAAAAATGAGGGCAATAGTCTTTCATCACATTGTATAATGAAAAAAACATTACAACTTGAAGAAAAATAATGACAAGTTTCCTGTATTTTTCCTTTAGAGTGCCATAAACTGTGACTGTTCATATGACGGGGGGGGTGGAGGGGTGAGAGGTATATCTTAATAAAGCTGTATTGTCCTTCAGAACAGCATATACCACGAAAACAGAAGTTGCCATAGAAAGAATGCTTTTTAGTGATTAGCTAAAGAAATAAGGGCTTGATTCTCGTCTCATATACTCGGTTTTTTATACCAGTGGAGTTACTTCTGATTTACATCAGTGTAAATGGGCAGACAATCAGACCATATGTATGTAAGAAGAACAAGGAATATTTGCTTTCAGGACTGTCGTAATGTATACATCCTTTTTAAAAATGCAGCTAGGCAAGCACTAGCGACATGCTGTTCTACAGTTACACTCCCCCCAGGTGTGTTTGTGACAGATGTCCATTGAAACCATGCAGAATGGGGAATTATAACAAACAGCAAAACCATGTAATCAGACAAAGTGATTGTTCAGCGTCCTTGTTTAATGATTGTCCAGAA
Organism: Chrysemys picta bellii; assembly: GCF_011386835.1. Taxonomy (NCBI): domain Eukaryota; kingdom Metazoa; phylum Chordata; order Testudines; family Emydidae; genus Chrysemys; species Chrysemys picta. Next base: position 35,685,211 of record NC_088798.1, on the reverse strand, counting down.
AATGCCAGAATCGTTTACCTCCCAGGGCCTCTCTTTACTTAAGTATGAAATATTTTCTGTTAAAATGCACATAGTATTACAAATGAACAGAAAGCATGAACAAAATTGACTTAAGCATATTGGTTTCTAGACTTGTTGAAATCAAGTCTGAATTGATGTGTTTCATCTAACTTATCAGTTAAAAGGCATTCTTGATGCCCTCATGTTATCATAATCTCCAAAGCACTGGACAAACAAAGTACATTTGTTTATCATTCTTTCCTGACTAAAGAACTGTGTTTTATTAAAGAGATCAATCACCTGCATACAGTTTAATAGCCTGAGCTGTGCACATAAGGTTAAAAAAAGAGAGAGAAAGAGAGAAACCTGTTTCAATAGCCTACAACTCCCAAAGCATTAAGGAAGCTGTTAAAAAAAGTCAGCTGTTTCTTTAAAAAAATAAAATTATTCTCAGAGCTAGCAAACCCATTAAAATTAGTAATCTAAGACATCTCTAAACAGAAAAGGGGCTCCAAAGAAACCAATTCTTATAAACCAACTAGAAACAATTCTATTTGATTACCTCAAAATGAGCCCTATGATTCTAACTGAAGACACAAATACTTTACATCTTTAATACACTGCTTCTCCATTATTGAATTGTACTTACTGTGGAGACAGTCATTTGAGGCTTCCAGCACAGTGATGTAGTAAGAGAATTGCTGCTCTTAATGAAGGGTTCAGAGACTGGGGCCCAGAGTTTTGAACTTAATGTCAGAAGCAAAACATATAAAGGAAAAAAAATTGGTGCATAGTATCATATACACAAACATTTATTATTTCTTATCCCACTGTTGGTATAGTATCAAGTATTCTTCTGCCAAGCATATGCTTATACTGACAGATGGCCTTAAGGGACCGATTCTACACTAGTGAACAAGAACTGCATAGCATCCGGGAGCACAAGGATTTCATTGACAGGATGCACATGGAAAGATCTGGGGCAGAGGATACTGACTGACAACAAAATGACAATAGTGGCAGCAGAGAAGGAAGGAGAACTGGCTGCTGTATGGGAGGAGACTGGCTGCTGGCTACCTTGCACAGTAGACAGTGCTCCAACCCCCATCCAGGTCCCCGTCCTTCGTGGTCAAGAACAAATGTAGTGTACTGGCAATAGGTGGTGAGGAGCACATCCCAATAGCTGAGGTGGAGGAGTCACCTGCCCCAAGGCTGGGAGGTTCACAGACACTGCACCTAAGAGGAGGAGATGTAGAGTGATGGTGGTCAGGAACTCCCTTCTGAGGGGGATGAAAGCATACACTTGCTGACCTGACATAGTCCATGATGCCTGCAGCCCGCATCCAAGACATTACAGAAAAGTTGCTCAGGCTCGTCCATCCCCGACCACTACCCCATGTAACTTGTCTATATAAGTGGTTCTCAATCAGTGGTACAGGGTACACAGAGGTCTTCCAGGGGGTACATCAACTCATGTAGCTACGTGCCTAGTTTTACAACAGACTACATAAAAAACACTAGCAAAGTCAGTACAAACTATAATTTCATACAAACAGTGGCTTGTTTATTCTGCTCTATATACTATACACTAAAATGTAAGTACAATATTTATATTCCAGTCGATTTATTTTATAATTATATGGTAAAAATGAGAAAGTAAGCAATTTTTCAGTAATAGTGTGCTGTGACACTTTTGTATTTTTATGTCTGATTTTGTAAGCAAGTAGTTTAAGTGAGGTGTAACTTGGGGGTATGCAAGACAAATCAGACTCCTGAAAGGGGTAATCTGGAAAGGTTGAGAGCCGCTGGTCTATGTTGGCATTAATGCCAGGTATGACCCTGAGCAGATCAGAAATGACTACAGAGCGCTGGGAGCAAAAAGAAGAGCATCTTCATACACCAACTCACCTGCCTAATGAGAGCGCTTTAAATTAGGTTCAAAGGGGGGAGGTGACAAAAGCCCAAAGGTAAGCATAAAAATGCTATATGTTGTGAGGGGAATGGAAAATTACAATAGGAAGATAGGAGCAACAAGAGGGAAATCAAGGTGGAGCATCATCAACATCTTAGGGCTGGTCCACACTGGGGCGGGGGATCGATCTAGGAAACGCAACTTCAGCTATGAGAATAGCGTAGCTGAAGTTGACGTTTCCTAGATCGAACTAAGTTTACTTACTGCGGGTCCAAGCGGCGCAGGCAAGCTCCCCCGTCAACAGCGCTTCCTCCTCTCGGTGAGCAGGAGTTCCGCAGTTGATGGGGGAGCGCTTCTGGGATTGATTTATCGCATCCAGATGAGACGCGATAAATCGATCCCAGAAGATCGATCTCTACCCGCCGAATCGGGCAGGTAGTGTGGACCTAGCCTCAGATGCAAGGAGTATGGGGAATAAACAGGAAGAACTGAAAGTATTAGTACATGAGCTAAATTATGACTTAATTGGCAATACAAAGACTTAGTGAAATAGGTCTCAAGACCAGAATATTGATATAAAGGAGCTCAGCTTGTTTCAGGAAGGACAGGCGGGAAAAAGGGGGATGAGGTGTTGCAGGAATAAATACACTTGTTCTGAGGTACAGGAGGTGAGAGGCAGAGCAGTTGAAAGTATCTGGGTAAGATAAAAGGGGGAGGGGGAAATGGGGGTGATATTGTCACACTGTCTGGAGAGACTCACGACCATGAGTGCCAACCTCAGGGCAGACTGTCAAGAAACACGGCTGACACCCCAACCTGGTTGTGTCCTCTATAATTAGATTTCATCAACCCAGAAACAAATGTGAACTCCTAAAGCACTAACAGTCCTCTTCGGCATTCCAGACTATCTTGCCAGCCAGGCAAGCTGGACTTAATGACTTTAACAAACTCAGAAAACTGTTGATTGTTAGGTGGGGCCCCATGCAAAGAAAAACTGAAGGGATAAAAGAGTTCAGAAAAGCTGGCAGTTTCTCAAGGAGACAATATTAAAGGCAGAGCTGCAGACTTATCTTTCCTTTGAATCGAGATAGAATAGTGAGAGACCAATATGGCTCCATCGGAAGCTCTTTAATGACAAAAGAATAGCACAAGCATGTCAGCACAAAATCAGAAAGGCTAAAGCACAAAATGTAAGAGACATGAAAGGCAATAAAAGTTTCTTGAACTACATTAGGAACTAAAGAAAGATGAAAGAATAAGTAGATCCCTCTACTTGGTGGGGAAGGAGAGCTACTAACTGATGGCATCAAGAGGACAGAGGTGTTCAATACCTTCACTAAAAATCATAGAATCATAGAATATCAGGGCTGGAAGGGACCTCAAGAGGTCATCTAGTCCAACCCCCTGCTCAAAGCAGGACCAATTCCCAACTAAATCATCCCAGCCACGGCTTTGTCAAGCCGGGCCTTAAAAACCTCCAAGGAAGGAGACTCCACCACCTCCCTAGGTAACGCATTCCAGTGCTTCACCACCCTCCTAGTGAAATAGTGTTTCCTAATATCCAACTTGGACCTCCCCCACTGCAACTTGAGACCATTGCTCCTTGTTCTGTCACCTGCCACCACTGAGAACAGCCGAGCTCCATCCTCTTTGGAACCGCCCTTCAGGTAGTTGAAGGCTACTATCAAATCCCCCCTCATTCTTCTCTTCTGGAGACTAAACAATCCCAGTTCCCTCAGCCTCTCCTCATAAGTCATGTGCTCCAGACCCCTAATCATTTTTGTTGCCCTCTGCTGGACTCTTTCCAATTTTTCCACAACCTTCTTGTAGTGTGGGGCCCAAAACTGGACACAGTATTCCAGATGAGGCCTCACCAATGGCGAATAAAGGGGAACGATCACGTTCCTCGATCTGCTGGCAATGCCCCTACTTATACAGCCCAAAATGCCGTTAGCCTTCTTGGCAACAAGAGCACACTGTTGACTCATATCCAGCTTCTCGTCCACTGTGACCCCTAGGTCCTTTTCTGCAGAACTGCTACCTAGCCATTCGGTCCCTAGTCTGTAGCAGTGCATGGGATTCTTCCGTCCTAAGTGCAGGACTCTGCACTTGTCCTTGTTGAACCTCATCAGGTTTTTTTGGCCCAATCCTCTAATTTGTCTAGGTCCCTCTGTATCCAATCCCTACCCTCTAGTGTATCTACCACACCTCCTAGTTTAGTGTCATCTGCAAACTTACTGAGAGTGCAGTCCACACCATCCTCCAGATCATTAATAAAGATATTAAACAAAACCGGCCCCAGGACTGACCCTTGGGGCACTCCGCTTGAAACCGGCTGTCAACTAGACATGAAGCCATTGATCACTACCCGTTGAGCCCGACGATCTAGCCAGCTTTCTATCCACCTTACAGTCCATTCATCCAGTCCATACTTCTTTAACTTGGCGATAAGAATACTATGGAGACAGTATCAAAAGCTTTGCTAAAGTCAAGGAATAACACATCCACTGCTTTCCCCTCATCCACAGAGCCAGTTATCTCATCATAGAAGGCAATTAGGTTAGTCAGGCACGACTTCCCCTTGGTGAATCCATGCTGACTGTTCCTGATCACTTTCCTCTCCTCTAAGTGCTTCATAATTGATTCCTTGAGGACCTGCTCCATGATTTTTCCAGGGACTGAGGTGAGGCTGACTGGCCTGTAGTTCCCCGGATCCTCCTTCTTCCCTTTTTTAAAGATGGGCACTACATTAGCCTTTTTCCAGTCATCTGGGACCTCCCCCGATCGCCATGAGTTTTCAAAAATAATGGCTAATGGCTCTGCAATCTCATCCGCCAACTCCTTTAGCACCCTCGGATGCAGCGCATCCGGCCCCATGGACTTGTGCACGTCCAGTTTTTCTAAATAGTCCCGAACCACTTCTTTCTCCACAGAGGGCTGGTCACCTTCTCCCCATATTGTGCTGCCCAGTGCAGCAGTCTGGGAGCTGACCTTGTTCGTGAAGACAGAGGCAAAAAAAGCATTGAGTACATTAGCTTTTTCCACATCCTCGGTCACTAGGGTGCCTCCCTCATTCAGTAAGGGGCCCACACTTTCCTTGACTTTCTTCTTGTTGCTAACATACCTGAAGAAACCCTTCTTGTTACTCTTAACATCTCTTGCTAACTGCAACTCCAAGTGTGATTTGGCCTTCCTGATTTCACTCCTGCATGCCTGAGCAATATTTTTATACTCTTCCCTGGCCATTTGTCCAATCTTCCACGTCTTGTAAGCTTCTTTTTTGTGTTTAAGATCAGCAAGGATTTCACTGTTTAGCCAAGCTGGTTGCCTGCCATATTTACTATTCTTGCTACACATCGGGATGGTTTGTTCCTGCAACCGCAATAAAGATTCTTTAAAATACAGCCAGCTCTCCTGGACCCCTTTGCCCTTCATGTTATTCTCCCAGGGGATCCTGCCCATCTGTTCCCTGAGGGAGTCAAAGTCTGCTTTTCTGAAGTCCAGGGTCCGTATTCTGCTGCTCTCCTTTCTTCCTTGTGTCAGGATCCTGAACTCGACCATCTCATGGTCACTGCCTCCCAGGTTCCCATCCACTTTTGCTTCCCCTACTAATTCTTCCCTGTTTGTAAGCAGCAGGTCAAGAAAAGCTCTGCCCCTAGTTGGTTCCTCCAGCACTTGCACCAGGAAATTGTCCCCTACACTTTCCAAAAACTTCCTGGATTGTCTGTGCACCACTGTATTGCTCTCCCAGCAGATATCAGGGTGATTAAAATCTCCCATGAGAACCAGGGCCTGCGATCTAGCAACTTCTGCTAGTTGCCAGAACAAAGCCTCGTCCACCTCATCCCCCTGGTCTGGTGGTCTATAGCAGACTCCAATCACGACATCACCCTTGTTGCTCACACTTCTCAACTTTATCCAGAGACTCTCAGGTTTTTCTGCAGTTTCATACCAGAGCTCTGAGCAGTCATACTCCTCTCTTACATACAACGCAACTCCCCCACCTTTTCTGCCCTGCCTGTCCTTCCTGAACAGTTTATATCCATCCATGACAGTACTCCAGTCATGTGAGTTATCCCACCAAGTTTCTGTTATCCCAATCGCATCATAGTTCCCTGACTGTGCCAGGACTTCCAGTTCTCCCTGCTTGTTTCCCAGGCTTCTTGCATTTGTGTATAGGCACTTAAGATAACTCATCGATCGTCCCTCTTTCTCAGCATGAGACAGGAGTCCTCCCCTCTTGCACTCTCCTGCTTGTGCTTCCTCCCAGGATCCCATTTCCCCACTTACCTCAGGGCTTTGGTCTTCTTCCCCCGGTGAACCTAGTTTAAAGCCTTCCTCACTAGGTTAGCCAGCCTGCTGGCGAAGATGCTCTTCCCTCTCTTCGTTAGGTGGAGCCCGTCTCTGCCTAGCAGTCCTCCTTCTTGGAACACCATCCCATGGTCGAAGAATCCAAAGCCTTCTCTCTGACACCACCTGCGTAGCCATTCGTTGACTTCCACGATTCGACGGTCTCTACCCAGGCCTTTTCCTTGCACAGGGAGGATGGACGAGAACACCACATGCGCCTCAAACTCCTTTATCCTTCTTCCCAGAGCCACATAGTCTGCAGTGATTCGCTCAAGATAATTCTTGGGAGTATCATTGGTGCCCACGTGAAGAAGCAGGAAGGGGTAGCGATCCGAGGGCTTGATGAGTCTCGGCAGTCTCTCCGTCACATCGTGTATTCTAGCTCCTATCAAGTAGCAGACCTCTCGGTTTTCCCGGTCAGGGCGGCAGATAGATGACTCAGTCCCCCTGAGGAGGGAGTCCCTGACCACCACCACCCTCCTCCTCCTCTTGGGAGTGGTGGTCGTGGAACCCCCATCCCTAGGACAGTGCTTTTTTTGCCTTCCAATCGGTGGAGTCTCCTTCTGCTCCCTTCCCTCAGATGGGTCATCTAGTCCACTCTCCACATTAGTACTTGTAGAGAGAACATGGAAACGATTGCCCACCTGTATCTCCATTGCTGGTGCATGGACGCTCCTCTTTCTCCTTCTGGAGGTCACATCCTGCCAAACCTCTTCACAATCCTTCTGTCCCTGCTGCGCCTGCTCTGAATCTTCAGAACATTGTGGCCGTAGAACCATCTCCTGACGTCTGTCCAGGAAATCTTCATTTTCCCTTATGCAACACAGAGTCGATACTCATTTCTCCAGCCCTTGAACCTTCTCTTCCAATATGGAGACCAGCTTGCACTTTGTACAGACAAAGTTGCTTCTGTCCTGTGGAAGAAAGACAAACATGGCACAACCTGTGCAGGTTACAACAGCTGATCGCTCACCTTCCATATCACCGTCCTCTTAAGAGCTTCCTCAACTGTTGCAGGAACTACTCAGAGGAACCTGCAGATGAAAGCCTCAGTGAGCTCTCCCCAGGCGAGCTCCCAGGCAAACTCCCTCTGTTAGCCTCTGCTGTTCGCCGCTCAGCTGGTTCGCTGCTGACTGCCCTTATATACCAGTCAGGCCCACTCAAGGCCCACCTGGAACAAAGCACTCCCAATTCACACTTTTCAAACAAACAAGCAAGCAAAATTAATGGTGACTAGATACTCAACACAGTTATATCAATAAGGGGAAAGGAATGCAAGCCAAAATAGGGAAAGAACAGGTTAAAGAATAATATTTATGTAAGTTAGGTATATTCAAGTCAGCAGGGGCTGATATCATTCAGTTTATGGTACTTAAACAACTAGCTGTACCAATCTCAGAACCATTGCCAATTATCGTCAAGAACTCATGGAGGACGGGTGAGATCCCAGAGGACTCGAGAAGGGCAAATATAGTACCTATCTTTAAAAAGGGGAACAAAGAGGACTTGGGGAATTATAGACTAATTGAAGTTAGGCTGACACCTGGAAAGATATTGGAACAAACTATTAAATAATCCATTTGTAAGCATCTAGAGTATAATTGGGTTTATAAGGAATAGCCAGCATGGAATTGTCAAGAACAAATCACACCAAACCAACCTTATTTCATTCTTTTACAGGTTCACTGGCCTCGTGGATGGGGGGAAAGCAATAGATATTGATACATTCTGATTTTAGTAAAGCTTTTGACACAGTCCCATATGACATTCTCATAAGCAAACTAGAGAAATGTGGTGCAGATGAAATTACTATAAGGTGTGTGCACAACTGGTTGAAAGACTGTACTCAAAGCACAGTTTGAGACATTACAGGATTACATGAGCTGTCCAGGCTGACTCACTGCCACCTGCTTTCACTGTGAGGGAGCCCTGTCTGTGGCCAGCATGGGGAACCCACTCCAACCACTGACAACACAGGAGCCCCGCCCTTTCCAAATGCAAGTGCACAGATTTAATATACCTGCCAGAGCACGCCTGGGCATGTCTATGTCAGATAGTTATCAATGGTTCTCTGTCAAACTGGGAGGACATATCTAAGGGAGTCCCACAGGGGTCAGTCCAGGGTCCTGTGCTAGTCAATATTTTCGTTAATCACTTGGATAATGCAGTGGAGAGTATGTTTATAAAATTTGCAGATGACACAAAAGTGGGAGGTGTTGCAAGCACTTTCGAGAACAGGATTAGCATTCAAAATGACCGTCACAAATCAGAGAATTTGTCTGACATCAACAAGATTAAATTCAATACAGACATGTGCAAAGTACTACACTTGGAAGTGGGGGAATCAAATGCACAACTAAAAAATGGAGACTAACTAGCAAGGTGGTAGTACTGCTGAATAGGATCTTGGGGTTAGTGATGGCATATTGAATATGAGTCAACAATGTGATCAGTGGTGAAGAGGGCTAATATTCTGGGCTGTATTAACAGAAGTATTGTTTGTAAGACCCAGGAGGCAATTGTCCCACTCTACTCTGCACTGTTGAGGCCTCATCTGGAGAAGCATGTCCAATTCTGAATACCCCACTTTAGGAAAGGTGTGACTAAATTGGAGGGAGTGCAAAGGAGAACCATAGGCACTGACTCCGTGGGCTGGAGCATCCACGGGAAAAAAATAGTGAGTGCTGAGCACCCACTGGCAGGCCCCTCCCCCCCCCCAGCACCGGGCCCCGCTGATCAGCTAGTACCCATCCCCCACAGTGTCTCCCACCGGCCGCCATCAGCTGTTTGGCAGCATGCTGGGGGAGGAACGGGGGGCAGGCTGGGCAATGCATGGCCCAGATGTGGGGAGTGGAAGGGGAGGGACCAGCCCTTGGGGGGAGGGATAGCTCAGTGGTTTGAGCATTGGCCTACTAAACCCAGGGTTGAGAGTTCAATCCTTGAGGAGGCCACTTAGGGATCTGGGGCAAAATCAGTACTTAGTCCTGCTAATGAAGGCAGGGGGCTGGACTCAATGACCTTTCAGGGTCCCTTCCAGTTCTAGGAGATGGGATATCTCCATTAATTTATTTTATTTATAGCCCCTTCCAGCCACTGAGATGCTGCTCTGCAGCCTGTGTGGCAGTTGCCTGACAGAGCATGGCTGGGGAGGTGACTCCCGCTCCCTGCCCGGGTTTGGGTGCTGGGGTCCCCGGCAGCCGAGCCAGGCGGGGAGCAGAAGCCATCTCCTCCCCAGCCAGGCTCTCTCAGGCAGCTGCTGGGCAGGCCTGCAGATCAGCGACTGGGAGGGGCCGGCGTTAAAAGTGGCTCCCTCCTGCTCCCCGCCTGGGCTCCTGGGGAGAATGGAGAGCAGGAGAACAAGCTGGGAGGGCAGGCGCAGTGGGAGGACAAAGCACCCCCTCCTGCAGGTAACATGGGGTGGGAAGAGTGTGGTGGACCCAGGGCTGAGTGCGGGGGACACACATGTGACCTGCCCTTTTGTTCGTGCCCCGCACCCACTTTGGGGAGGCACCATTTGAATATGGGGCACCCTCGAGGGAGGGGGTGGAGCAGGGGCGGGAAGAGGTGGGGCAGGGGTGGGGCACTGGGGGAAGGGATGGAGTGGGAGCAGGGCCTAGGACAGAGCAGGGGGTTGAGCACCCCCCAGGAAATCTGGAAGTTGGCGCCTATGAGGAGAACAGCAAAAATGATACAAGATTTAGAAAGCCTTATCTAGGAGTCCAGGTTAAAAAAAAATTGGGTAGGTTTAGTCTTGAGAAAAGACAACTGAAGATGGACCTGATAGTCTTCAAACATGTTAAGGGCTGCTATACAGAGAATGGTGATCAATTGTTCTTCATGTTCACTGAAGGTAGGACAAGAAGTAATGGGTTTAATCTATAGCAAAGGACATTTAAGTTAAGAAAAACTTTCTAACTATGAAGGGTAGCTAAATTCTGAAATAGGCTTCCAAGGGAGGTAGTGAAATCCCCATTACTGGAGGCCTTTAAGAAAAAGTTGGACCAATACCTGCCAGGGATGGTTTAGGTTTACTTGGTCCTGCCTCAGCACATGGGGCTGGACTTGATGACCTCCTGAGTCCCTTCCAGCCCTACATTTGTATGATTCTATGAACTTTTACCTTTACTTCAATGGATGATCAAGGATCAGACCTAAAAATATTGATTAAAGTCTTGTCTTTTGAGATTTCTCTCTCCCCACCCTCCATACAAGTTTATACTGTTTCCCAAGCCAAAAAAGCAGGCAAGCAATTAAACTAAGAAGCTGTCCAGCCACCTCCATTTTCATGGGAGGACTTGAACGTTGCTAGCTAAGTGAAAAATTCCTCTTCATTCGTTTTTAAGTTTCTTTCTCATTTTCCAGCAACCTGGCTTTAGCAATCACATTATCTGTCTATTTCAGGGTAAAAGTTTCCTTTTAAACTAAGGACATAGCCTCATTAAAGTGTAGTATTAGCAAAGTGACAAGATATACAAACCAATCCATTGGCAGCTATAATCTGAAGCATGAATATAAAAGTCTGAAAGTTAGTGAAGTAAAATTTGAAAAGCAGACAAATCAACTACCAGTAGAGGCAGCGGAAAAACAAAATTAAATTGATCAGCCAGCTCCTCACAGATTTTGAGAATAAAACAGAAAGACGAGAAGAAACCATCCTTCATCACATATCAGCTGTTCCTGTTGCCAGTGATTATGGCAATATTTCACAGAGAACATATGGCAGTGTTTATAGCCATCAGGCAGCATTTCACAGAGCTGTGACACCATGTGTCCACCAACTAGCCTTCCTGATTGCAATTAATTAGAGAAGAGGCAGGAGGCACTTTTTAAATAATATTAAGTCTCAAAGATGCCTAAAGTTCCAAGGCCCATTTACAAGACTAGGTGACAGGATAAACTATTAAAATTGTAACAAGCCTGGCACAGTGCATTTTTTACAGGAGTCCGTCCCTGAGGAAAGATACCTAATAAAAAAATCCTTTAAGGAGACTAAGAAAGGGCAGAAGTACAATAAATCATTCAGGCTGGTGCTTGTGAAGCCTGCAAAGATAAGGAAATATTTGAAGACCCCTAAAGTGCAATTATATGAAGCAGATTCTGATGAAAAACTGCCAGACTGAAAATTATAGGAGTTGCTTTATAGTTGGCAAAACCAAGAGATAGTGTTTCAGATATAAAATTATATGGGAACCCATTATGTTGGTTACACTTATGCCACGGTGCACTTTATTTTATATATTTCATTAAGTCCTTTAAAAAAAAAGAGAGAATAACATGTATGTTATAGGTTTCCACTAAGTGACGTGACAGTTTCTCTTTAAGGTTCCTCATTTGTCCAGTCAGAAGCCTACCTGGTTTCCGCTCAGATTGGCAGTTCCAGATAACATTGCTAAGGGGCGAAATTCACCTGTGGTGTGGAAGGCCAGACTAGTCCTCTGCCTCACTTAAGCCCTAAATAGCTGCAGGGGGGGGGGGAGGGGAGCACAAAGCAATTCCTATTCAACCCCTTTACACGGCAGATAGGGTCGTCATGCCAACCCTACACAGACTTGTTTAAAAGATGCAATGGGAGTGGGCCAGGGGAATCCATACGTATACCGATCCTATAACTGGTGCAAAGGGGCTGACTGAAACTCAATGCTGTGGCCCAGGTCAAGAGTTAGATTTCACCTGTAACACTCCTCCAGACACCAACTTTTCCCTGTATCAGGGGGTAGCCGTGTTAGTCTGTATCTACAAAAACAACAAGGAGTCTGGTGGCACCTTAAAGACTAACAGATTTATTTGGGCATAAGCTTTCATGGGTAAAAACTTCACTTCTTCAGATGCATAGAGTGAAAGTTACAGATGCAGGCATTATATACTGACACATGGAGAGAAGGGAGTTACTTCGCAAGTGGAGAACCAGTGTTGACAGGGCCAATTCAATCAGGGTGGATGTAGTCCACTCCCAAAAATAGATGAGGAGGTGTCAATTCCAGGAGAGGAAAAGCTGCTTCTGTAATGAGCCCGCCACTCCCAGTCCCTATTCAAGCCTAGATTAATGGTGTTAAATTTGCAAATGAATTTTAGTTCTGCTGTTTCTCTTTGAAGTCTGTTTCTGAAGTTTTTTTGTTCAATGATAGTGACTTTTAAATCTGTAATAGAATGACCAGGGAGATTGAAGTGTTCACTTACTGGCTTTTGTATGTTACCATTCCTGATGTCCGATTTGTGTCCATTTATTCTTTTGTGGAGGGACTGTCCGGTTTGGCCAATGTACAGGGCAGAGGGGCATTGCTGGCACATGATGGCATATATAACATTAGTAGATGTGCAGGTGAATGAGCCCTTGATGGTGTGGCTGATGTGGTTGGGTCCTCTGATGGTGTCAGAGTAGATATGGGGACAGAGTAGGCAACGAGATTTGCTACAGGGATTGGGTCCTGGGTTGGTGTTTCTGTGGTGTGGTGTGTAGTTGCTGGTGAGTATTTGCTTCAGGTTGGGGGGTTGTCTGTAAGCGAGGACTGGCCTGCCTCCCAAGGTCTGTGAGAATGAGGGATAATTTTCCAGGATAGGTTGTAGATCGTGGATAATGCGCTGGAGAGGTTTTAGCTGGGGGCTGTATGTGATGGCCAGTGGTGTTCTGTTATTGTCCTTGTTGGGCCTGTCCTGTAGTAGGTGATTTCTGAGTACCCATCTTGCTCTGTCAATCTGTTTCCTCACTTCCCCAGGTGGGTATTGTAGTTTTAAGAATGCTTGATAAAGATCTTGTAGGTGTTTGTCTCTGTCTGAGGGGTTGGAGCAACTTCGGTTGTATCTTAGGGCTTGGCTGTAGACAATGGATCGTGTGATGTGTCTTAGATGGAAGCTGGAGGCATGTAAGTACGTATAGCAGTCACTAGGTTTCCGGTATAGGGTGGTGTTTACGTGACCATCACTTATTTGCACTGTAGTGTCCAGGAAGTGGATCTCTTGTGTGGACTGGTCCAGGCTGAGGTTGATGGTGGGGTGGAAATTGTTGAAGTCCAGATGGAATTCTTCAAGGGACTCCTTTCCGTGGGTCCATATGATGATGATGTCATCAATGTAGCACAAGTAGAGGAGGGGCACTAGGGGACGAGAGCTGAGGAAGCGTTGTTCTAAGTCAGCCATAAAAATGTTGTCATACTGTGGGGCCATGCGGGTACCCATAGCAGTGCCACTGACTTGAAGGTATAAGTTGTCCCCAAATCTGAAGTGGCGTGCTGTGGCTTCATCAGGGATACTGTTCCTGACAGCTTGTAGTCCATCCTCATGTGGAATATTGGTGTAAAGTGCTTCTACATCCATGGTGGCCAGGATGGTGTTTTCAGGAAGAACACTAATGCATTGTAGTTTCCTCAGGAAGTCGGTGGTGTCTCGAAGATAGCTGGGAGTGATGGTAGCGTAGGGTCTGAGGAGAGAGTCAAATAGCCAGATAATCCTGCCGTAAGAGTGCCAATGCCTGAGATGATGGGGCGTCCAGGGTTTTCGGGTTTATGGATCTTGGGTAGCAGATAGAATACCCCTGGTCGGGGTTCTGGGGGTGTGTCCATGTAGATTTGTTCCCATACTGTAGCTGGGAATTTCTTGAGCAAATGGTATAGTTTCTTTTGGTATTCCTCAGTGGGATCAGAGGATAGTGGCCTGTAGAATGTGGTCTTGGAGAGTTGCCTGGCAGCCTCCTGTTCATAATCCGACCTGTTCATTATGACTACAGCACCTCCTTTGTCAGCCCCTTTGATGATAATGTCAGAGTTGTTTCTGAGGCTGTGGATGGCATTGCGTTCCGTACGGCTGAAGTTATGGGACAAGTGATGTTGTTTGTCCACAATTTCAGCCTGTGCACGTCTGCGGAAGCACTCTATGTAGAGGTCCAGTCTGTCATTTTGACCGTCAGGAGGTATACAGTTTTTTAACAATAGGTTGTTATTCTAGGCCCCCAGAAATGTCAAGTTTTATTATAAAAGTCTCTCCTGAAGGCATTTTGAGACACACAAAATACAAATGTGATTGGTAATTATAAAAAGTATCCAATTTTCCTCTAGTTCTTAAAGTCAAAATATGAGGTTAGGTAATGCCCATATTGACTCTCCTGAGGATAATTTAAGAGCCACACTTCAAAGTCCATGTCTTTAATTGTGGTACAGTAACTTGGGATTTGTTCTCATAGATGTGACATGACAGAAAATGCAAGCCATGTTTAAATGGATGTCAGACTGTTGTGATAGGTAAAATCTTTCCGTCAGCACTGAAAAGACTATTTTAAAATTCCAGAGGCAGCTCTGACACCAATCAGCAGCTAAAAATGAGCCACCATTTCACCCACCACTAAGCTCACATGATGACAATAGGATAACTTTAAAAAAAAACAAATAAGGATAAAATGACAGCTGGGAACTTCACCATCCTTATCTACACTTTTCTAGGAGCAGAGTTAATATTTTGAGCTGTGCACAGAATGTAGAAAGCTTTCAAGTTTTGTACTCAATCAAGAAAGTTCCCAAATTTGTGAAGCTGACAGCTGCCACTGACTATAACAACAATACTAAAGTTCCCAGCACAACTTATGCTGGGCTCACTAAATTAGAATTTAAGAGGCTTCTCAGTCCTCCATTCTAACAAAACTGTAATGTAATTGTGCTCCACTCACTGCTGTGGCGCCTCCTTGTGGCTCATCTTGCTCACCACTGGTTTAACAGCTCCTCTGGTGGGTTCCCAGCCAAGCCCTTGTCCCAGTCTCTCTCTCAGTGGCCTCTCACCCACGGCACAAACTGCAGCACTTCCTTTCTGTGGCTTGGTCCTCCAGCCAGGTCACTACAGTTTCCCCCCTTTCATGGTATCAAAGTCTTTCTAACCAAAATGCCACAGGCAGTCTTCAAAGGCCATTGCCATCCCCATGCCACTCCCCCAGTGGCTGGTAAGGGAACCCAGGACCACCCTCTAAACTGGGTTCCAGCCTAGGGACCCTACAATCAGCAGCTACGGTCCATGAGGCCTCACCCTTACTGCTATTTTCCCTAGACCTCTTCCTACTCCTTTCAACCCTGAGAGTAACTAATCACTATCTCCCCCACAGCACCCTCTTTCTGCCCCCAATCTCTCAGGCTTTATACCAGCCTAGCTGGGCGTCAGGGTCAATTAGGGCCGTATAGTCGGACCCCCCATCCACCCCCAGGGGAAGCCAATCCTGTCAAATATCCTCTTCTGAGCCACTTTAACTCCTTCAGGGGTCGTGTAGGGTGAACACTCCATCACAAACCACTAATAAAACATGTTTCAAATACATCACAAACAATATTTTCATACTTGTAGCTATTAAGAAATATATAGTAACTTCTGTCTGATATACCACACATCGGGTACCATATTTACAATATTACCCCATTATTTATTATTTTATAACAACAGTGACTGGTAATCAGGGACAAATGGGGATAAGCCTCACTAATTAAATCCCCTCTTATTTTTTGAAAGAAAAGAAAGACTTCCTACAAGATACCTTCTCTCTCAATGCCGTCTGTGGCGGATGGGCTGTTCAGGCAGGTACTGTCTTGAGACCTTGAGTGCAGTCCAAGGAGGGAGGAACTGGTAGTATCTAGCTCTATAATTGCAACTGCAGCAACATGGCACGCAGTCTTGGAAGGAAGGGGCAGGTAATTTTGAGCCATTACGGCTACATCTATATTACAAGCTGGGGTGTAATTCCCCTGCTCATGTATACAGTCACACTAGCTCTAATCCAGCTAGTGGAAGTGTAAATAACAATGTAACCATGGTAGCACTGGTTGTGGCAGCGAAGGCACAACTGAGCCATGCCAAGTACAAACCTGAGTATATACTCAGCTCAGTTGTGCCTCCACTGCTGCTGCTACTAGGGCTACACTGCTATTTTTGCATGCGGTAGCTGGATGAGCGCTAGCGGGACTATGTGTATATGAGCAGGGGAATCACACTCCTAGCTCGTAGTGCAGACGTAGCTTTATGTTATGCCTACATTGCAGGTGAATGGTATAATTGCAGCACGGATAGGTATACCCATGTTAGCTTTAATCTACTCGCATGGGGAACAATAGCAGACCACAGTAGTGTGGTGGCAGTCTTCGGCACTGGCTAGCAACCACAGGACAAACCCTCCAAGGTATGTCTATGCTCCATCTGGGAGGTCTGATTCTCAGCCCAAGTAAATTCACAGGTTCAGGGTCAGAAAGGACCATTGTGATCATCTAGTCTGGCCTCCTGTACAGGTCATAGAATTTGTCCAAAATAATTCCTAGAGCATATCTTTTAGAAAAACATCCAAACTTGTTTTAAAAATTGTCAGTGATAAAAAATCCACCAAGACCCTTGATAAATTGCTCCAATGGTTAATGATCTTCACTGTTAAAAATTTACACCATAGTTCCAGTCTAAATTTGTCTAGCTTCAAATTCCAGCCTTTGGATTGTATTATACCTTTGTCTGCTAGATTGATGAGCCCATTATGAAATATGTGGTCCCCACATAGATACTTATAGACTGTAATCAAGTCACCCTTTAGCATTCTGTTTGTTAAACTAAATAGGTTGAGCTCTTTGAGTCTATCACTATCATGTATGTTTTCTAATCATTTAATCATTCTTGCTGCTCTTCTCTGAACCCTCTCCAATTATCAACATCCTTCTTGAATTGTGGACACCTGAACTAGACACAGTATTCCAGCACCAGTTGCACTAGTGCTAAATACAGAAGTAAAATATCTTGAACGGGAGTATCTGGTTTATGCATCCCAGGATCTGATAGCCCTTTTGGCCATATCGTGACATCGGGTGCTCCTGTTCAGCTGATTATCCACCGTGACCCCCAAATCTTTTTCAGAGTATAGGTCTCGCCAGGCTGTAAGTATGGCCAACATTCTTTGTTCCTAGGTGTATATATTTACATTTAATGGTATTAAAACATATATTGCTGGCACCAGGTATACCAAGCAATCCAGATTGCTCTATATCAGTGACCTGTCCTCATCTTTATTTACCAATCCCTCCTTTTGTGTGTCATTGGCAAACTTTATCAGTGATGATTTTATTTATTCTTCTAAGACAATAATACAAATGTTAAATAGCATAAGGCCAAGAACCAATCCTTGAGGAACCCCACTAAAAATATACACACTTGATGATGATTTTCCATTTAGAGTTACGTTTTGAGATCAGTTAGCCAGCTTTTAATCCATTAAATGTGTGCAGTGTTAATTTTATATTGTTCTAGTTTTTTAATCATAATGTCATGCGGTACCAAGTCATCTGACTTACATAAGTTTAGGTATATTACATCAACGCTGTTACCTCTTCAACCAATCTTGTAATCTCATTTTAAAAAATCACATTAGTCTTAAAACATTTGAGACTGGAAAAACCCTCACTTTCAATAGGCCAGTCACAGTAATCAAATACCATTAAGTTATATGGTAAAATAGATTCTGCTTGATCTAGATTAACCAAAAGCCAAACGTTCATCAGTTGATCTTGCCCCATAATTATTAAATAGCTTTAGCTTTTGTTCAAGGTCAGGTATAACTTCCTTGCCTGTTTCTAAAGTTAATATCTTTTTCCTGGGCACAGAACCAAAAAGGTCATTAACTACAATCCAAAACTTTAAAAAAAGGAGAAGGATTGATCTCCAAATCACTAGCAAATGACAACCTTTCAAATGAACATTTTAAATCCATTATGAGCTTTTTACTACAAGGTAAAATATATATTTGACATTCTGGGACATGAGAAAGGAGAAACTGTTATTAGGCTTTACTATATCTTCCTAAAAATAACTCTGCTTATTATACATTTTTTAAAAGAGCACCCCTTAAAATAAAATTTAGCCTGTGATGGGGTCATTAATGAATAAATTAGTCCAGTTGTGATTTTATAATTGCCATTGTAAATGTTCTAAATTTAAGCATCTGGAAAAGAGAACATTTTCAATGTGATGAAAATTGTTTTTGAATTGGCAGAGTTGGTAGACCTAGAGTGTTGTACTTTGCCCCTGCTTAACAGAGTTGCTTTTCCCAGGGCTGGCTCCAGGGTTTTTGCCTCCTCAAGCGGGAAAGGAAAAAAAAAAAAGCCATGATCGCGATTGGCGGCAGCGCCACACTTTCTTCTTCAGCGGCAATTCAGTGGCAGGTTCTTTCCTCCGAGAGGGACCAAGGGATCCGCCGCCGAATTGCCGCCGAAGAGCCCGACATGCCGCCCCTTCCCCTTGGTCGCCCCAAGCACCTGCTTGCTGGGCTGGTGCCTGGAGCCGGCCCAGGCTTTTCCATGATACCTCTAGCAAAGGGGACTGAATTCTTCACTGGAGTTTATTGGTTTTGCTGAGGGTACCGCAGCAAGGCAAATTCATTTAAGCTAGTAAATTGGTTCAGAGTATACTTCCTTGTGTCCATTTTGCCCACCTATTTTCAGTTTTCTCCAAATTTCACTGCATAATTTTTGTTCAGAAAAAGACAAATAATTGGCTCCTTTATAATATTCACATTTTAAAAAAATATATTTGAAAAGTACTGATATCGCAACAGTATTTGCAATCTAATTTTGATTCTTAGGTTATACTTTTGAAGGAATAATATTTTTGGGGGATGTCCATGTTATTTCATTTTTATGGAATCAAAATCAACTAATTACTTGTAGGAAATATATCTTTAAGCTTTTGATGGGCTTCTAATAGTGGAACTAGACTGAAAAAAAAAGCACAAGGATAAGGAAATCAGTTTTCAGGATCTGTAATAGCACTGGAAAAAGTCTTAAAATCATTTGAAAAGACCTTGAAAGCTCTTCTAGCTCATACTCTTATGTTAATTTAGAATTGATTTAATTATTCATTCTTTCTGTAGCTTAATTTGTTTTCTGATTTCACATTACTCATGTATAGAGACATAAATGCATACTATACATAAACATTAAGTTTGATGAACTGAGCATTCAGAAGTTGGGAAACACAATATTAAGGTTTTACACACAATCTTAACTCTGCCACTTTGTACCTTAAAATATTATTTCTCTTAACATCATTAATGATCTGGAGTGTCTTATATAACCTCACAGTAACATACTGTATTCAGATTTGGGTTCATTTTCAAGTCTGAATGAGTTCTTTAAGTTTGAAAAAAAAAATCAGTACATGAGTTTAAAATTAGGGAAGTTAGAAAAGCTTTCATTTGATTTTTAGATCACTTCAAACTGAAAACAGTTTAAAACACTGAGAGGTTATAAAGTTCTGAAGCAATCTCATTTGTATATGCCAAATGTATCAGACTTGATAATGCATTCGAATTCAGAATTAAAGGGAAGAAAGCATGAGGCTGTGATTAAGGCATACGACTGCCAGGACGGGGCTCTCGTTCTGGCTCCCCTACAGTTTTTCTATGTGATCTTGGGAGAGTCAGATAATCTCTTACATCTTCTTGGAATTAAATAATTTATATTTCATTTTCAAAGTTTGGCATATCTATTTCTCAGTGTCTTTCTAACGAAAGGATTATCTTTGTTTTGATGAATCCACCACCATATTTTCCTATCTTTGTTATTTATTCAGCACTATATTTATATATCCCCTTGTTGATTACAAATCATTTACCAGATATTGAAGCTAAATTTATTGGTGTGTAATTCTGACCTTTCTTCCCCTCCCCCACATCTTAAAATAAATGGTAGCTACTCATTTTTCCAGTACTGTGCAATATCAATTATCCTCCAGTTAGTCTCAAAGATAAACACCAACATTTCCAGTACTATTGTTTGTTCCTTTAGTAGTGATGTGAACGTCTTCAGACCCTGCTGCTCTGAATACTTCCAGGTTTTCTAGGTATTCTTTGGCTTGTTCCTTCCTGCCTTCTGATCTCTCCCTTTTCTCACTATTCCATTAAGCAAGCTGTAACTATTATCTCTTTTTAATAAATACTGAAGCTTGGTGGCTACTAAGCATTTCATCATTCGCCTCATCAACCATTATTTGCTGTCCTTGCCTGGTAAACAGCAGATCTGCACTTTTCTTTTTCATTATCTTGTTTCTTATGTACTCATAAAACTTTATCATGTTCCTTTTTACATCCTCTACTAACAGTACTTTTCTTTACTTTGCCATTTCTAAGTTCATTCCTACATGTTCTACAGTAGAACCTCAGAATTATGACCACCAGAGTTACGAACTGACCAGTCAACCATACATTTCATTTGGAACTGAAAGAATACAATCAAGTAGCAGCAGAGACCAAAAAAAAAGCAAATACAGTACAGTACTGTGTGAAACAAACTACTAACAAAATAAAGGGAAAGCAGCATTTTTCTTTTGCATAATAAAGTTTCAAAGCTGTATTAAACAATATTCAGTTGTAAACTTTTGAAAGAACAACCATAACATTTTGTTCAGTGTTATGAACAACCTCCAATCCCGAGGTGTTTGCAGCTCTGAAGTTCTATTGTACTTCTTCCCCTGTATTCTGGTAATATCTCCTCTTTCAAATGTTATGTGTGATTCCTTTTTTTAATTTGAGGTCTTTACAAGCCTTCTGGTGCAGCCTCATTAGTCTTTTACATCTTTTCCTACTAGAAAGGAATAAAGGAAACATTAAAGCTTCCATCACCTGTTCCATTTTATTGTCACTACTAATCTGGCCTTGGGGAACAAGGAAAATAGATCAGGCTTGATTTTCAAAGGTGCTGAGGAGCTGTAGCTTCCATTGATTTCAATTGGACTTCTAGGTACAACCACTTCTGAAAAAAAAAATCAAGCCCATTGAGTTCTCCCTTATGCAAGGTAAAGTTATGGGCTGTCTTGAAAGGTGCAGGCTTGAGTATTTCCTCTAAGATTCTAAGATGAGCACCTTCAGAGCCCATTGAATTTAATAGAAGTTGAGGACACATACTACCTTCAGGACTGGGCCTCATGTTTGTGTATAGCTTCCAAAATCATGACTTTAGGAGCAATTCCAAAGCAGAAGAGTATGAGATCAGCATTCACTTACTTTGGTTGCTGGTGCTGCCTGTGTTCTCTCCTATCCAATCTACCAGTCAAATAGGCTCAGTCTTGCAGACAATCATTGTCCAGAATCCCAGATAGTAAATGTAATATTCAGAAGATTAGGTTTATGTGCAACCATAGTAAAAGTTATGATTTGAAAAAAGAGCAAAAAACATTAAAATTATTAATCCTTATTTCTTCTTCTACTAAAATATGTTGCTGTCCATTTGGCAAATTGTTTTGTTCCCATGTTTCTAATATGGCAGAACAAAACAGTTTTCTTTTTTTGTTTTTGTTTTTGTTATTGTTGTGAGGGTTTTTTCTTCTCTATCATCACCAGATGACAGACATAAGAGCAGTTTAGGAACTCCAACATTGTCTTCCACTGCAGCAAATCAAAGTAGTAATCAGTTTCAGAGGCACAAGGAATATTGATTTATATTTCATAGAGAAGTTCTGACCAAACTGAAGCAGTTTTTAATAAAGATGGCCCCCATTTTGTGGGGTTTGTATGTGAATAGTTGGATCTGAACCCAAGCCTTCTATTATGTTTCTGGGCTGAATCCAAAACTGTAAAGGGCTTTTTTTCAGGTTCTCTTTTTAGATACAGATCAGAATTTATATGTAGGTCAAGAATAGGCGATTTTTTTTAATGTCCCCAATTCAAAGTGGCCAAGCCTAGCAAAAACAGCTCAGAAGCTTTTGACACCATCAAAGGTCAGTCAACCTGAAGCCTACTCTGGCCAGACCTAATTTAAATCTTATCCAGACTGAGGTGCCGCTTCTTCAACCTTTCTCTATCTTTCAGGCACAACTGGTCAACATTTGGAACTAACCAGGCCAATATGGTCCTCTCAGGAATAAATACAGCAGGTTCTTAAAGTGGCAAAACAGATCAATAAGATCAAACTTTTAAATAGTAGAATTTAATAAATTAAAAAGCAAAGCAAATTAATCGCACTGTTACGCAATAGAATACCAGTTAAAATTTATTAAATATTTTTGATGTTTTTCTACATTTTCAAATATATCGATTGCAATTACAACACAGAATACAAAGTGTACAGTGCTCACTTTATATTATTTTTTATTACAAATATTTGCACTGTATTTTTCAATTCACCTCATACAAGTCCTGGAGTGCAATCTCTTTACCATGAAAGTGCAAGTTACAAATGTAGTTTTTTTTTCCTTACATAACTGCACTCAAAAACAAACCAATGTAAAACTTTAGAGCCTACAAGTCTACTCAGTCCTACTTCTTGTTCAGCTAATAGCTAAGAGAAACAAGTTTGTTTACATTTACAGGAGATAATGCTGCCCACCTCTTAATTACAATGTCACCTGAAAGTGAGAACAGGCGTTCTCGTGGCACTGTTGCAGCTGGCATCACAAGATATTTACATGCCAGATGCACTAAAGATTCATATGTCTCTTCATGGTTTGGTCATTGTTCCAGAGAACATACTTCCATGCTGATGACTCTCGTTAAAAAAAAAATGTGTTAATTAACTTTGTGACTGAACTCCTTGAGGGAGAATTGTATGTCTACTGCTCTGTTTTACCTGCATTCTACCATATATTTCATGTTATAGCAGTCTTGGATGATGACCCAGCACATGTTTTTCGTTTTAAGAACACTTTCACTGGAAATTTGACAAAATGCAAAGAAGATACCAATGTGAAATTTTTAAGATAGCTACAGCACTCGACCCAAGATTTAAGAATCTGAAGTACCTTCCAAAATCTGAGAGGGATGAGGTGTGGAGCATGCTTTCAGAAATCTTAAAAGAACAAGACTCTGATGCTGAAACTAAAGAACTCAAACCACCAAAAAAGAAAATCAACCTTCTGCCGGTGGCATTTGACTCAGATGATGAAAATGAACATGTGTTGGTCTGCTTTGAATCGTTACCAAGCAGAACCTGTCATCAGCATGAACGCATGTCCTCTGGAATGGTGGTTGAAGCATCAAGGGACATATGAATCTTTAGTCTTGCAACACCGGCTACAACAGTGCCATGCAAACACCTGTTCTCACTTTCAGGTGACATTGTAAACAAGAAGCAGGCAGCATTATCTTCTGCAAATGTAAACAAACTTGTTTATCTGAACAATTGGCTGAACAAAAAATAGGACTGAGTGGACTTGTAAGCTCTACAGTTTTACATGGTTTTATTTTTGAATGCAGTGTTTTTTTTAATATAATTCTACATTTTTAAGTTCAACTTTTTGTATTAGGTGAATTGAAAAATATTGGTTTTTTGTCTTTTATAGTGCAAACACTTGTAATAAAAAATAAATATAAAGTGAGCACTGTACATTTTGTATTCTGTGTTGTAATTGAAATATATTTGAAAATGTAGAAAACATCCAAAAATACTTAAATAAATGGTATTCTATTACTGTTTAACAGCACGATTAATCACGATTAATTTTTTTAATCGCTTGACAGCCCTAATCCAAACATAATTAATTTTAGAGACAAAATGTGACACGCTGTATAAATATCCCAAACAGTCAGTTATTTCTTGGTCCTCTTGTTGAAAATATTGTATCTTCCCCTTCCCTGTTCTCGGGATTTATTTATTTTTAAGGTTTTATTTTTGCATATATTTGGTAGTTTTGTTTTTAATAAGAGCTGAGGTGTTCCTTGGCATTTCTACTGCAACAGCAGGACTTGAACTTAAGGTCAAATGAAAGGAACAGTGTGTTCCGTTTCCATGGAAACAGTACTAGTATAATATCAGGTACTAAGATACCAAGAATGAAGTGATAAAATCACTACATTATCTTAATAAACAAGTTCTATTGTAATCATTTAACTAATATATATATATATATATATATTCAAAAATATTTACGTTTACCCTGCATGGCCTTTTATTCATTATCTAGCAAATGAAAAACTGTTTCCTTTCCTGAGAATTTTAGAGATATAGGCACATTGAGAACTCATTAAGGCTTCTATACATTTTAAAGCATGGGTTTTACCATATTTTAGGTGCACCACATTTTGCAGACACTAACACCCTAACACCCCAATCTAATTTTCATTTTACATTTCTTGACTCTGCCTCAACCTTTTTAAAAATGTATAATTTCATTTTTAATATAGTTTTAATATGTCCAATCATACACCCCATAGCACACTTTGAAGTCACTTTATGCAGAGGACAAAACTGAAAGCAAGTTACCACCTACTCATTTATTTAGAAACTTGAGAGATGGTCCTCGCACTATTCCTCTGAACCTCTAGATCGGTCAGACTGCCTAGGGAAGTGAATTCCAGAGTCAAGGACACTCTGTAGAGAATCTTAGCTGGAGCTGACCTCAGCTACCATGGCAGCTCTTGCAGAGAGATGATCTGTCAGAGACAGATCCAAACCAGTTTAGGGCTGCATAGATCAAAGTCAGCACCTTGAAATCCACCTGGAAGGCAGTACAGATGTAAAAGAACCAGTGAGAATATATGATGCCTCTCATACTGAAGTGGGCAAAATATTCTGCTCCAGCTCTAGTTCGAGTGATCTTCAAGGGCAATCCAAAGTAATCCATTCTAGAGGTGCCAGAGCCATAAATTATAGTGGCAAAGTCTGCATTTGAGACAAAGATCACAAATTCCTAACCAGATGCAAACTAGGGTGACCAGATGTCCCGATTTTATAGGGAGAGTCCCGATTTTGGGGTCTTTTTCTTATATAGGCTCCTATTACCCCCCACCCCCGTCCTGATTTTTCACACTTGCTGTCTGGTCACCCTAGATGCAAACATAAAATGACACCTCTGGGGCCCACTGACGTTACTTGAGGCTATAGAAGTAACCCGCACTAGCAGCTCAATCTCTATATTATAGCCAAAGCCAAAAACGAAACTGACTGGGATCCAAGAATCCTGAGAACTCAAGATATTACCAAAGAGACAGGAAATTCCCTTGACTGTGAATGTCTTATCTGTAAAGTAACCTGACACTTCTTCACAGGAAGATACGCTGGACTCTGCCAGCAGATGGAAACCACCCACATTAAATCAGGTTGTTAACCATCCAAGACACTCACACTGATCACAAGGCATGGTGCAGAAAAATAACTAACTTTCTTTACCTTCTGCACACCCGGGCATAAGATTGCAAAGAGTCTTTATGCCATAATTGGTCAGATTAAGAACAAGACTCCTACCACCAGTTCCCTAGAGACCTTTCTTCCTGATTCATCAAGCCATCAGAACATCCTGGTTTGAGACACATTGGTACCCTACCCCCTTCCAGGGAGGTTTAAGAATTTCAACAAACAATTGACCCAGTACTGCCCTGCTTGATTTTACTGGTCAAACAGAGCAAGGATGCAATTCACAGATCCCACAGGAATGCAGGTGTGCAAAACTGCTCTAAACTCCTATGGCACATGCCAGAGCTCCTTTCTCTGTGTGTTTAAGTCAGACTCTCCTTAACAGAAAAATAGTAATTTGTGCTTCTCTTGTTTCTCTTATGTATACAGACATCACCATTGATCAGAGTGGCCCCCGTATCTCTTCATGGTCACAAAGGTTCAGTAGAATTTTTACCCAAAGCGTATATGTGGAAAAATGAAGGGGTGTGTAGAAGTGGGAAGAAGGGGGGAAAAGAAGTCAACACCTCTTCTAATCTTGTGACTCCTGTGTATACAAGGAGGGCAGTGCTCATAGTTAACAACACTGTGCACTGACATTAAAACAGATAACAATATTAATTCTTCACATACCGCCTGGCCTTGCTCAGCCCCAGTTCAGGAAGGCACTTTAAGCATGCAAGTAGCAAGATCAACAGGACTACTCACATGCTTATAGTTAGGCATGCACTTAAGGACCTTCCTGAATCAGGGCCCTAGTAATTATTCTATGTGAATAACAACAGTTCAGTTCTGCTATGTCAGCTACTAATAGGATGTCACCAGGCAAGACTGAGCTGATACTGGTGGATTGGAGAAAGCAGCCAGAGTGGATGGCAGAGGTGACATTGGTCCCTGTGAGGGAGTGTGCCCACACCCAATGCCCCACCTGCTGTTGGATGATCATATTATAACAGTTACCAGTCAGCTTTTTACCATCTGTGGCAGTGACCCTTTTCTTTTGGATGCAGACCTTGCTAATGTTATCTATGTCTTTGTTGTCTCCAGATTAGAGTATTGCAATGTGCTCTACATACAGGCCACACTTTAAAACCATCTGGAGACTGCAGCTGTTGCAGAATACAACTGCTTGCTTACTGATCACAGCATCTTGCTGGGAGCATAGTACCTCAGTGTTCTGGGATCTATACTGCATGTGTATTGGTGTCCAGGCAGAGTTTATGGTATTTGTTATTACCTATAAAGCCCTAAGGCCACCTGAGGGATCACCTCTCTCCTAGTGCCATACTGCCACAATTGTGGTCAGCAGAGGTGCTCAAGCTGCAGCCAATCTTTATCAAAGACAGGGGGGTGATAGCAAGGCACTCTCTGTGAAAGTCCTAGGGCATTAGAACTTGCCCCTTTCCTTGGTCCAAAATTGCCTATATTTGGTGATCTTCTGGGCACACCGTAAAAGTTATCTGTTTGGTAGCATTTTTGGAAAGGGCTGACATGTTCTCAGAATGAGTGGAAGGGAGTGAGTGGAAAGGAGCTTTCTTGTTTGGCTGACTAGCTAAACTGAGTTATTTCTCCCTGTCTGAATGTTTGCTTTTTTACTGCTATTGAGGTATTATGGTGTAACATTTAATTTGGGGTCAGAGCACCAAGAACCTTTTTATTGACATCTTTTTCATTATTTAAATCTAAATTTTAAAAATTTCACTTCTCACCCATTCCTAATTTTCCACTGTTGTTCTCAGTGTCCCATTATTAACGTAAGCTCATTTAGCCAAGATATGAAGAGCAGATACAAAGCAGAATTTAAATAAAACAGTTCTTAAATACTTTTCTTTTCAAAAAGTCAATCAAACTTAGACCTATCTGAGATTGTTCCCTTTCTTCCCCATGAAGGTATCCCTTTTCTTTAAAATTCAACCTGAGAGTCGATGAAGGGAACAGATTTCTGTCTGGAATAGGATGCAGCTTCATAAATCTTTACCAATTCACAGGTTGTAATATGTTTAGCATTTTTGGCCATACATTTGCACTAGGAATTTATAAATGGATACTCATAACTTTCAATTATTTCATTGTTCAAGAACATCTCTATTAATACCATGATATAAAAACATTACCATTCCATTATGTACCAGAAGATTACTTTTGTTCAGTGCAATTCTACATTTTTTTCTCTCTACACCCTTTAAAACAACACATTTAACAAATATTTACTTTAAAAAAAAAGAGAAAGAAAAACAATCTACAAATTAATTGTTCATTTATGGACACAGGTATTTTAGGAGACTTTAAAGTACTCTGAAATACTTTCTAGGTAATGGACACATTTACTTTACAGAACATGCAGTTTTGTATTGATTTTTTATGTGATTGTGTCAAAGTGATATCTGTGAACTAAATACTACACAGGACTTGTCTATGGTTCTCCAATCACATATCTATACACAGCTTAGAGTACTGTAAGGATTATAGCTATAACTGCCAGTTTCTGTTAAAATAAAAATCTCAGGGCAGAAGGACAAGCTGACCTAATCGGTAGGTCGTTTGAATAGATTCTGCAGTGCAGGGCACAACTAATCCCTGGCTGACATTCTAGCCTAGAGATTTTTTTTCATCCATGATTAATGGACTTGACATCCATGTTCCCACAGCTTCTGCTAAACATGTAGTTCAGAGTTTATTGTTAAATACCACTGAGATCACAGAAAACTAAACTCTTATGACAGTGGAACTACTGTGCCAGAGGGCAGACTTTTCTCAGAAAAAAGGATTGGATCACATCAGAAATAAAACACAGAATAATAAGGAAGTACTAAAAGGCTCATGGTCTTGGACCCCTGGATGCCTAACTTCCTTTAAGCCGGACTGATCTTTCTGAATGGAAAACAGATTGTGCAAGTTAATAGATCTTAAAAGGTAATAATAATAGTGCGACTGAAACGAGTTCCCTTCTCACTCCACAGGGTTGTTGAATTTGTAGTTCTGAAGACAAGCTTGAGTCTTGAATACTGGCATACATATCTGGTCATCCCATCTCAAAAAGGGTATATTAGAATTGGAAAAGGTACAGAAAAGGGCAACAAAAATGATTTGGGGTATGAAACAGCTTCCATATGAGGAGAGATTAATAAGACTGGGACTTTTCAGGTTGCAGGAGAGGACTAAAGGGGGATATCATAGAGGTCTATAAAATTATGACTGGTGTGGAGAAAGTAAATAAGGAAGTGTTATTTACTCCTTCTCATAACACAAGACCGTAGGGGTCACCAAATGAAATTAATATGCAGCAGGTTTTAAACAAATAAAAGGAAGAATTTCTTCACACAACACACAGTCATCCAGTGGAACTCTTTGCCAGAGGATGTTGTGAAGGCAAAGACTATAACAGGGTTTAAAAAAGAACTAGGTAAGTTCTTGGGAGGATGGGTCCATCAATGGCTATTAGCCAGGACGGGCAGGAATGGTGTCCCTAGCCTCTGTTTACCAGAAGCTGGGAATGGACAAGAGGGGATGGATCCCTTGATGATTACCTATTCCGGTCTTTCCCTCTGAAGCACTCGGCATTGACCACTGTCAGAAGAGAGGATACTGGGCTAGATTGACCATTGGTCTGACCCAGTATTGCTGTTCTTATGTTCTTAAGCTGAGATGCAAAATCTGGATACAAATTTTAAGTCCTTAAAGTTTAAACATGTTTGGATCCTAGGATTTGGTTTGGTCCTCTCTCAAATTAGCATTAATGGAAACTATACACACATAAGTAGGGGGAGAACAAAACCTCAAAGAGTTCATATGATTTTTCCACTAGTGACGGGGCCAGGGCTGCCCAGAGGATTCAGGGGGCCTGGGGTCTTTGGTGGTGGGGGGGCTCCCGCCGCCGAAGACCCGGCGCTTTGGCAGCGGGTCCTGGAGCGGAAGGACCCCCCACCGCGAGTCTTCAAGGCACTTCGGCGGCAGGTCCTGAAGCGGAAGGACCCCCCGCCGCCGAAGACCCGGAGCGGAAGAAGCTCGGGGGGCCCGAGCCCCATGAGAGTTTTCCGGGGCCCCCAGAGTGAGTGAAGGACCCACTTGCCCTCCCCCCCTCACCCCCCAGGCGGCCCTGGACGGGGTATGTGAGCTTTGATTTTCTATGTTGTGTACTATCTGTACAGAGTGTGTGCATGGCCAACCTAAATGGCCTCTGTCGATGCTCTCTAGCCTTTGGACAATCTGCTTCTAAAACAGGATCACACCACACAATATGTTTCTTAACTGATAGTCTCCATTGTTTTTAAAGAGTTCAGTAGTAAAAGACGCAAATAAATGTCAGACTGAAATACAGTGGTAATACCAGTTTGCAAGGGACATCATTTAAACAGTTAATTCTGTTTAAATTTGTCTTGGTTTTTGATTGGGAAGTATTTCAGACTTTAATTATTGCATTCTATAAGACTGTGACAGATCTTTCTTCTTCTTCTTATGGGCTTCTTGCCAAGACAAGATCAAGCATGAAATTCTTCTTTTAAGAAGAATATATTTAATTAGTGCTTTAGTTAACTGTATGTTGCTTGCACAATTCCACAGACTACTTTGGCTTTGGCAAGTACATCTGTTCGCAGAGTCTTTGTGGCTTTTAGTGTCAAAGTTCTTTTGCATATAGTTTACCATTCTTCTTTATGTCTACCTAGTCTTATAGGACTTAGGGTATGTCTACGCTACGAAATTAGGTCGAATTTATAGAAGCCGGTTTTATAGATATCGGTTTTATACAGTCGATTGTGTGTGTCCCCACATAAAATGCTCTAAGTGCATGAAGTCGGCGGACCGCGTCCACAGTACCGAGGCTAGCGTCGACTTCTGGAGCGTTGCATTGCCACCCATTGGAATTCTGGGTTGAGATCCCAATGCCTGATGATGCAAAACAGTGTCGCGGGGGGTTCTGGGTACATGTTGTCAGGCCCCTCCCCCTCCGTCAGAGCAACGGCAGACAATCGATTCACGCCTTTTTACCTGGGTTACCTGTGCAGACAACATACCACGCCAAGCATGGAGCCTGCTCAGCTCAGCTCACCGTCACCATATGTAATTTGGGTGCCGGCAGACGTGGTACTGCATTGCTACACAGCAGCAGCTAGTTGCCTTTCGGCAGTAGACGGTGCAGTATGACTGGTAGCCTTCATCGGCTATCTGGGTGCTGGCAGACGTGGGGCTGCATTGCTACACAGCAGCAGCCCCTTGCCTTTTGGCAGTAGATGGTGTATTACGACTGGTATCCATCGTCATCGTACTCTAGTTCAATCAGAGGCACCTGGGCAGACATGCTTTGTCTCCTGGAGACTCAGTCCTGCCGGCAGTCCTATTGCACCGTCTTGACGATTATGGCTAGCAGTCGTAGTACAGTATCTTCTGCCAAACACCCAGAAGATGCCGAGGGCTATCAGTCATGCTGCACTGTCTGCTGCCAGCTTAAGATGTAAAAAATAGATGTATTCATTTGCTTCCCCCTCCCTCCGTGAAATCAACGGCCTGCTAAACCCAGGGTTTTGAGTTCAATCTTTGAGGGGACCATTCTGTGGGACAGTTGTTTGTGTTTCTCCCTGATGCACAGCCACCTTTGTTGATTTTAATTCCCTGTACCTGTACACCATGTTGTCATTCGCCCCTCCCTCCCTCTGTCAGTTTCGTGCCTTTTTTCAGCCCAGACGCCATAGCACTGGGATCATGGAGCCCGCTCAGATCACCGCGGCAATTATGAGCACTATGAACACCACGCGCAGAGCCAGGACATGCCAAAGCAAAACCAGGACCAGCCGACGAGGCGATTGCAGCGCGGCGACGAGAGTGATGAGGAAATTGACATGGACATAGACCTCCCACAAAGTACGGGCCCCAGCAATGTGCAAATCATGGTGTTACTGGGGCAAGTTCATGGCGTGGAACCCGATTCTGGGCCCAGGAAACAAGCACAGACTGGTGGGACCGCATTGTGTTGCAGGTGTGGGACGATTCCCAGTGGCTGCGAAACTTTCGCATGCGTAAGGGCACTTTCATGGAACTTTGTAACTTGCTTTCACCTGCCCTGAAGCACCAGAATACCAGGATGAGAGCAGCCCTCACAGTTGAGAAGTGAGTGGCGATAGCCCTGTGGAAGCTTGCAACGCCAGACAGCTACCGGTCAGTCGGGAATCAATTTGGAGTGGGCAAATCTACTGTGGGGGCTGCTGTGATCCAAGTTGCCAGGGCAATCAAAGACCTGGTGATATCAAGGGTAGTGACTCTGGGAAACGTGCAGGTCATAGTGGATGGCTTTGCTGCAATGGGATTCCCAAACTCTGGTGGGGCGATAGACGGAACCCATATCCCTATCTTGGCACCGGAGCACCAAGCCACCGAGTACATAAACCGCAAGGGGTACTTTTCAATGCTGCTGCAAGCCCTGGTGGATCACAAGGGACGTTTCACCAACATCAACGTGGGATGGCCGGGAAAGGTACATGATGCTTGCGTCTTCAGACACTCTGGTCTGTTTCGAAAGCTGGAGGAAGGGACTTTCTTCCCCGACCAGAAAATAACCATTGGGGATGTTGAAATACCTATCGTTATCCTTGGGGACCCAGCCTACCCCTTAATGCCATGGCTCATGAAGCCGTACACAGGCAGCCTGGATAGTAGTCAGGACCTGTTCAGCTATAGGCTGAGCAAGTGCCAAATGGTGGTGGAATGTGCATTTGGATGTTTAAAAGCGCACTGGCGCAGCTTACTGACTCGGATAGACCTCAGTGAAACCAATATCCCCATTGTTATTGCTGCTTGCTGTGCGCTCCACAATATCTGTGAGAGTAAGGGGGAGACATTTATGGCGGGGTGGGAGGTTGAGGCAAATCGCCTGGCCGCTGATTACGCACAGCCAGACACCAGGGCGGTTAGAAGAGTACAACAGGGCGCGGTGCGCATCAGAGAAGCTTTGAAAACCAGTTTTGTGACTGGCCAGGCTACGGTGTGAAACTTCTGTTTGTTTCTCCTTGATGAACTCTCCGCCCCCCCGCCTCCCCCCGTTTCACTCTACTTCCCTGTAAACCAACCACCCCACCCTTCCCTCCCCCCTTCGAGCACCGCTTGCAGAGGCAATAAAGTCATTGTTACTTCTCATTCATGCATTCTTTATTAATTCATCACACAACTAGGGGGGATAATTGCCAAGGGAGCCTGGGAGGGGTGGGGGAGGAGGGAAGGACAAGGACACACTGCAGTTTAAAACTTTAAAACTTGGAGTAAAGAAACCGGTTTTAAGGGCCCTTTTTGTCGAAAGAAAGGGCTTCGTTGTGTGGACGTGTCCAGGCTTAATTCGATTTAACGCTGCTAAAGTCGACCTAAACTTGTAGTGTAGACCAGGCCTTAACTGGTGCATGTACTGTACCGAGAGTAGTAAATTACAAATATTAAATGCATAGAAGAAAAACCTACTAGAAATATTCCTCAATTTAGTAGCATCATCTTGTTTAACTGTTTGACCTGCTGTTCAATATATATATGATATATTTAACCCCACTGCTACAGACTTAAAGAAGTAGCACCCCAACGCCAAATATTTTACAGTTGTTTGAAGTCCATGTCAAGAGAAAGAAATAATAAAGACAGAAAAGTTTAACTCGGTGAAAACCAAGACATAGTGTGTAACCTGTTTTGATCCAAGTGATTATCAAATATTTTGATCCAAATAGTTAGCCAATATTGAGGTCTTGTGGGTTGTTTCCATTAACAGAAGAAATTGCATGAAATACCTGATTCCTTCATCAATCTTGTTTATTCACAAAAAATGTACTTAAATTCCTGTTCCCCTGAACACCGTAGGAATCAAACAGCAGGACACAGATTCTTTGCTCACGGTTCCAAGGCTCTTTCCAGCTAGCACTCTGCCCAAAAGCTCTCTCTTGTAGTGTGACCTTGAAACAGATTCAGGGGGCCTGGGGCAAAGCAATTTTGGGGGCCCCTTCCATAAAAAAAAGTTGCAATACTATAGAATACTATATTCTAATGGGGGCCCCTGTGGGGCCT
Source organism: Chrysemys picta bellii (assembly GCF_011386835.1). Classification (NCBI taxonomy): domain Eukaryota; kingdom Metazoa; phylum Chordata; order Testudines; family Emydidae; genus Chrysemys; species Chrysemys picta. The sequence goes on along the minus strand of NC_088798.1, from coordinate 35,651,821 downwards.
GGGGCAAATTGCCCCACTTGCCCCACCCCCACCCCAGGCGGCCCTGCCTTGAAAGGAACAATAAAAAGCTAAAAGTGCTTCTCTGGCTGTTTCTGGGGCTTCCTTGGTTGCTTCTCTGTCTGCTTCCGTGGTGTTTCTCTCTCTCTCTCTCTCTCACACACACACACACACACTCTTCCATGCAAAAAAATACCTAGCTTCCCTGCATTTGCATCAGCCTCCAGTCAAACTCCTACTCCAGCCTGCGTTTTGGGTGGTGGCTCCTTTTGTTTCAGCTATCTATTCCATAAAGAAGCTTATTTGTTTTTTTTACATTTATCCTGGATGAAGAGCCGCTGTTACACCCATTAGTTTCAAGGAGTTTTCACTCCACCCACAGGATAAAAATAGCATATGAGTACTATCAAGTATGTATGCTCCATAGAAATTTCCCACCATTTCTATCAGTGGTAGCAATGGTGAATTCATTAGTGTAGACAAGAGATGCCAGTATTTTATCCACTATGGGACTCAGACCTCCATGGAACTGAATTAGACAGCAGTCATTAAAACACCAGCCACTGCCTAGTGTTTCATGAACACTACAGGTGGAGCTGAAATGGTGACAGCACCAGTGTGAAATTTGAGAGTCAGGGGGAGGGGAGGAAGGAGGAGAGAGGAAGGCTAGCATAGACACATACTAAGACTGAAAGTCCACCAAGACAACTTGGGACAATTACTCCATTCTCTCTTGGATCTAAGTGCAAACGTGAATAGGAACATAAGAATTACCTTACCAGATTGGTCCATCTAGTTCAGTATCGTGTCTGAAAGTGGCCAACATCATGTGCTTCTGAGAAAGGAACAAGAAACCCTGAAGTTGATAGTTATTAAATAACTCACCTATATGTGAAGTTTCCTTTAAGCCTAAAGCGTTAATAGTTGGTTTGGGCCTTGAAGCATGATTGTTTATACCCCTTCAAAAAAAATCAAATCAAAACATTAACTCTGAATGTTCTCATTATCTATCTTTTGTCTTACATTGCTGCCCATCACCATGGTAACTGAACACCTTCCACGTTAGACAGGTTGGCAATAGTGAAGTCCCTAGTGGATTTCATCAAGCCCCAGACTCTTCTTTTTCAGAATATAAAAACTTGATTCAGCTAGTATGGGAGTTTGTTTTTCGAAGTGGGGGGAGGAGGGGAACAGTGAGCTTCTCTATTTTTTTATTTGTTCATTTTGGGTCTGGGAAGATAGTAATCAAAAAAGAGCCGGACAGGGCAGTGCCAAGAACGTTGTTCTTGTTATAGCAGAAAATCTTCATCAAAGAGTTTTGCCGTGTTTTCTAAAGATGGTCAGATTCCAGATTTCCCTAATCTTCCCTGGAAGTTCATTCCATAGCCAGCCACCTTTGACCGAGAGCACTTTGTCTGTAGCTCTCACACAGTTGGTCCTGGACCTTTTAATCTTCACTGCCCAAGAGGAGTACAATTCTTGGCAGTAAGGACCAACAGGACTTGAACCCAGGCCTACAAGGCAACCAACATCCCCCCACTTCCAGCCAGCAGCAGCTGTAACTTAGCTACTCCATTTTGACCCACAATCCACAGAGGTTGAACATCATAGGAAATTCTGCTTCAACTGATCTGACTGACAGTGGTCTTAGTGATCCCTGATTGACTCCTTGTCCCTGGATAAGCCCATAGGGTGTATCATGAAGTCTCCAGTCAACAACCGTGGGTCCCTAGCTAGCTGCAAAAACTGCCTTACCTCTCTGTTCCTGAACTCCCTGTACTGACCTCTGCTCTGACTTGGATTCTGACTCTGGATTGAGCTTTGGAACCCCACCATGGACCCCAATACCTACTATTGACTCGCCTGATTCCTGGCTCTGATCAGCAGCTTAGCTCCTCTTGACTCTTGACCCTGATACTGGCTCTGACCCCTAGCTTCAGTTCTGGAATCCCAAGCTCCTTCCTCGTGCCCTGTCTACCTTCGTCAGGATCCTCACAGTTTGCCTGGACCACCCATAACCCATGGAGAAGGCTGTCCCTGTGGAACATGTAGGCAGCAGGTTGCCCCCTACCAACCATGTGGCAAGGTGCACTTGACATGCCTGAACAGGTTCATAACCCCAAGGAAGAATTTCCCATGTTGCACCCAAATCCTGAAAGCGCAGATCACCCAGATACTCAAAAACAATGTGCTGTGGGCCCCACTGGCACAGTATGTAACAGAGAACCAGATATTGTGAGAGCAGGCTGTCTGGTTGCGGGACGAGAACACTGCTACCAAACACAAACAGTGTATGTGGACCCTGGGCCAACAGTATCCCTCCTGAAGCGTTTCAACAGAGGCCACCAAAAATTTTGGGGTTTCCTCTAACAATGTCACCTGCTGTTTCTGTACTGGCCCCAGTTCTACTGCAATGACCAGGCCAAAGTAGGACTTGTAATTAATCTGCTGATGAAAAAGGCACTGGAGTGGGCTTCACCCCAATGGAATGACAAACCCCGATACTGTCAAACAGGGACACCTCATTCAGGCCTTCTCCTCTATTTTTGATGACCCTGCCCCCACTGTGCTCATTCAGCAGAAGCAGCCCTGCAAAACTACAGCAATGGACCAGCTGCCTCCTATGTTGCCCACTTTAGGAGACTTGTCTCCAGTACAGAATGGAATGAAGTGGCCCTGCTCTACCAGTGCTGGTGGGGATTACATGAAGAGATCAAGGAAGAGCTAGTTCATGTGGAAATCCTGACCTACCTAAATGTCTTGCCCAACCTTGGCATATGCACTGACAATAGGCTGCAGGGGATGCTCGGGGATTCTGGGGCTGCAGACAGTTTTATAGTTGCCAATACATCACAAGCCTTAGGCATCCTGCTGCAGCAAAAAAATGGCCCCCCAACCTCGTACAGACTATAGATGGCTCGCTCCTGTCCTCAGGCACAGCAACACTGAAAATGGTACCCCTGGAAGTTGTTATTCAGGACCACTGAGATCCCCTATGGTTCAGAGCAGTCTGCTTACCACACTTCCCCATGATACTGGGTGTCTTATGGCTGGTCACTCATGACCCACACATCCTTTGGCATGAGCAGAAAGGCCATTTCCGCTGTGAATACTGTCAGCAAGTATGTCTGTGTGCACCGTCAGATGAATCTTGGCTTCAAGATGCACCATGCCAGCCAAGGCCAGGATGCCACTCAGAAACCCACAGGCCCTGGCTGTAGCCCAGAACTGACTCCTGCTCTTTCCCACCAAGTATCACGACTATATAGATGTTTTTAAGAAGAAGAATGTGGATTCTCTACCACTGCACCATGACTATGATTGTCCAGTTGAGCTGCAGCCTGGGGCCAAGATACATTTCAGCCACATCTATGCCATTTCAGAACTGAAGCTGGCCACCCTTTGATCCTAACTCCAGGCAAATCTGGCCAAGGGATTTATCCGTTCCTCCACCAACCCTGCTAGGGCCTGGTTCTTTACAAAAAGAAAAAAAGATGACCCTGCATTTATGTGTAGATTGCCCAGCTCTTTTAGCTAAAAAGAAAGATGTGATACTGCATTTGTTTGTGGGTTACTGGGCCCTTTACCAGGTAATCAGAAACCGGTGCGCTCTCCCTTTCATTCTGGAATTGTTGGGCCACGTGTTTAGCAAGCTCAACCTGCAAGGAGCCTATAACCTGATGTGGATCCATCCAAGGAAGGAGTGGAAAATAGCCGTTCAAACTTGGTATGGTCACAGGAACATTCCAGCACTTTGTGAATGAGGCATTTCATGACATCCTAGACCAGTACATCATAGTCTATCTCAACAATATACTCATCTTCTTGGAGACCCCTGAATGGCACACTCAACATATCCAGTCAGTTCTGGATTGGCTGCACCAACATGGCTTATATGCAAAAGTTGAGAAATGCAACTTTGATTAGGTCTCCAGGGAGGTCTTGGGCTACATCTTTTCTACTGAGGACCTCTGAATGGACCCCAGGAAGGTGAACACTAGACCTGGGCAACCCTCCAGAACATCAAGAAGCTGCAATGCTTCCCAGGGTTTGCTAATTTTTATAGGTGCCTCATTCCTGGGGGTTTGAACCGATAGCACTGCTGATAGTGCTCCGCCACAAACATGCCACTTTCACTTGGTCTTTGGAAGCTCAATGAATGTTCAATCAATTCAAAGTGGCCTTCATCAGCACTCCAATCCTGAGTCAACCCAACCTAATGCAGGCCTTTGTCATTGTGACTGATGCATCTAATGTTGCAATTGGGGCAATACTTTCCCAAAATGCTGGTCCCCAACAGCGCCTGCTTTCTTGTGCCTATTACTCTCAAAAATTCACATTGGCAGAATGATTCTATCATGACGCTTTGCTAGCAGCCACTTTGGCCACCTCAAGACTTATCACTTGGTCGCCCACTCCTTTTGGTGGACCTGAAAACATTCAAAGGTGCACTCCTATGTCGACTCCTGTGAGCTCTGTGCTCGCACCAAGAAGCCATGCACAAAGCCCCTCAGCACCTAATACCTTCAGAAATCCACCTCTGTGAACCCAGCAGCTGCAGACTGGGTCTAGCAGATCTGTGAGGTCCAGGAGGAGCTTAAAAACACAAACACAAAGAAGGACTACCCAGATCCTTCCAGGTAGACACAGTGTTTCATAAGTCTCTATTAAAGCCATAAATCGACAACCCCTTTGCACATTGAATACAATGGCCTCCTCCCCCAGTGGAGGTCCAGGGTCATGACAAATATGTGGTCCATGAAATATTGGACTGAAAATGAATGGCTCCCTCTAGTATCTCATTTGACTGGGAAGGCCATGGCCCCAAGAAGCGATACTGGGAGTCAGCATCTCAGGTCCATGCACCTGACCTCATGGCAACCTTCCATGCAGCCACACCTGGCCCAGCACAGAGAACCTGTAGTGGGGGGTGGGGGCTGTAAGGATCAGTGGGACTTGAACCCAGGCTGGCAAGGCTACCAAGAAATCAACATTCCCACACTGACACCCAGAAGCAGTTGTAGCTTAGCTACTCCCTGTGACCCACAATCCACAGACATTGAACACCATGGAAAGGTCTGCGTCAAGTGATCTGACTGACAATGGTTTTAGCAATCCCCGATTGACTCCTTGTCCCTATATAAACACATGGGGCATAGGGAGTCTCCAGGCAACAACTGCGGGTCCCTAGCTAGCTGCCACAACCAGCTTGCTTCTTTGTTCCTGAACTACCATTACTGACCTTGGTTTTAACATGGATTTTGACTCCCAATTGAGCCCTGGAATCCCAACCTGGACCCTGATACCTGGTAATGACCCTCAGCCTGATTTTTTGGATCTGACCAGTGGTGTAGCTGCTGATTCTGACTCCACCTGGAACCTCACCTTAACTCTTGACCCTGGCTGAAGTTCTGGAATTGCAAGATCCTACCACTAGACCTGCCTATATTCACCCAGGATCCTGACAGTTCATAGAATTAAGTTTGTTCTGTAACACAAGTTGAGGCTTGACCAATTAAATGCTTTGAAAAGTAGAACTAAAGGAAGCTGATTGGGAGACAACAGAGGGACTGGAACATGCATTTGATGTGCTTGTGGCAGCCTAAACCATGGAGAAGGTGGGCAGCCACACCTTGTACCAGCTGGAGCCTGTGCATTGTCTTCACATTCAGCTTCAGATACAGTGAGTTACAGTGATCTAATGTGGAGAAGACAAATGAATGGATCACTGTGGCAAGGTCCTTGTCTGAAGAGTTGGGGAGAGGTCATCTAATGAGCTGGAGGTGAAAGGCAATATTGTTACCCACACTGATGCTACCTGGTCATCCAAGCTTAGCGAAGAGTTAAACAGGACCTTACTGCTTCAGACCATTTTGGCAAATGGGACCTGTTTGCCTTCAGTGTTGTGGGGAGAGGAAAAATGGTGTCCTGACTAGTTCCTCAAAGTGTTTCTCCTCTTCGAATCAGCATTATTTTGTTCTTGCCTGATTTGAGTCTGAACCAGCTGCTCTTCATCCAACAGATTATCTAGTGTTGGTATTGTGACATGTTAGTGGTAGTGCTTGCATCAATAGAAAACAAAGGTATTTAGTTGAGTGTCATCAGCACACTTTTGACAGCCAAATCCATGGTGTCTCACATGGATCCCTGTGTAACACCTCAAGTGAGTTCCTTCACAGAAGAGGAGTAGTTATCCATCACCTCACTCTGGATTTTGGAAGGGAGGACTGATTCAAGCTACTGCAGTGTTGTGCATCTAATCTCACTATGTCATATAGGCAGATTAGTACTAGCTTGAGGTCTGTTGTGTCAAAAGTGGTGGTGAAGGCCAGTAGTGGGGGGGGGTCTTGCTCTGTCCCTGGCCATGAGGCCTTTTAGTGCCACTAGGGCAGCCTCTAATTTTTTTAATCCTAATATCTTGGCCTCAACGATGTATTATGGCAATGCGTTCTACAGGTTAATTATGCACTGTGTGAAAAATGCTTCCTGGGGGGCTAAAAAAAGGGGGACAGTACAGGAAAGACAGCTGATACCCACCAGCTGAGCCAGAGAGCAGAATTCTACACTCGTGAATCAGAAGACCTACTGTACAGAATATTTCTCCCTGAAATTTTCTAGTCGAGGTGGATTACTTCTTTGCATTTTTAAAAATATTTTGGTAAAGGAGAAAAATGCAATAAGGTATTCAATTGCATCCTTTAGATATCCTGTTGCAATGAAGTGACAGAGCAAATTTTTAATGCATTTAGTTCACATCTCCTTGTTCAGGAGATTGTTTGTTTCATCCTCTCAAGAGGCTCAGGGATAATATGATAGGAATAATACAACAAGTATATTAAAAACAAATAGAGATCTAAATCTCACCTGGAGAAACAATATTGTTGTAGCTATTATCCACTTCATGGATTGAATAATACTCCCTCCCTCCACCCCCAATAATTCGTTATTTTTACCTTGACCCTAAAATCTTTATGGCTTTATTTAGTGCTCCCCCAGAAACCCTATCAAGACCAAAAAAGGAAAAACTGCAGGTCCAACCCTAAAAATCAGGACAACACATCAGTATCGGTTATCTGACATCTGCCTGTTTTTTCAACAAAGCTCAGACACCGTTCCATTGTTTTAGCTGACTATGCTTGACGGGGAGATGACTGATTAAAGTGACAGACAGTGTTTCAATAGAGAGAGAAGCCTGTTTTAGCTCAGACCTGTCTACTTCAGTAAATCTCTGGTTTTATCACCTATGTGCAACTGGCTCATTTAGACCAGATCAGTGGCAGTCCATCTCTTTACAAACGCTTGTCAGTGACAGCCTTCAGGTGCCTAAGCATGCCAGGTTTGATAGGAGTCAAACTCTAGTGTAAACAAGGATTAACCTATAAAACTAAGCTGGGCTCTTTTTAAGTATATTCTGGACAGAGATAGGAGAAACTCTAAACTCTATTAGACTAGGTAAATTTTCATGTGTTTCTCTGTGTCCTGCATCTCATTTGCATTAATTTTAGCGTTTGAATAAACATAACCATTGACCTTGTCATCTCTAGCTGCTAAGCAGAAACTGAGCAATCAGAAAGATTTCAAAATAGTCTTTGTAGAACTGGACAGTTTGTCAGAAAACATTAGAATGGCTTTCAAAATCTGCATATCTGTGTAAAATATGAAACATTAATAGCTTAATATTAAAATATTTTATTAAATTAATATTAATTCAGTATTAAATTTTAAATAGTTTCATATTTCATAAGAAATTCAAAATGAAACTACCAAAAGGGATTTTGTGTGCAAAACCAATTATACAAGATCATTAATGCAACGTTTAGGAAAGCAAGCTGAAAGTTTTCAGTGATAAATCAAAAATGAATTAAATGCATTTTGTTTACAAACTACATTCTCTGTGTGGACTCTCAATGGAAAGTAATTAACCTCATTCACAGAGGTTTAATTTATTTCAAATGTATGTTACTAGAGCATAAATATACTAGTTGGTGCTAATTCTCTTTTGAAAAAAAAACACCAACTTTTTTGCCTTTTACTTCATGGTAACTAAACCGTTCGTTCATTAATTTTCAGTTGTTTTGCAGGGCAAGAGAAGTCTTTCAATACCACTTAAAAAATAAAACCCTGAGTTCTTTCTGTGATTAGTCTATGAAACCCTCCTAGAAAAGTTGACTTTCTGACAGCTGAAGACAAAAAGTATTGATTGCACTCAATCCTCTGACACAAAACAATGGATAGAAAGGTTAGGGTTTTTCAAGCTGGTCTATTCAACTTATTTTTGAGTATCCAGTTTGGCTTTCCATAACCATACCTGTGTGTCATCATTTAAAGAGTCCATTTGGAAAATACTTCTTAAAAATTCTACAAGGTTCCTTGAAGCCTAAGCAATGGATCTTGTTCATTCATTCCCCTACCATTAGTTTGTATTAGGACTGTCAAGCGATTAAAAAAATGAATCACGATTAATCGTGCGATTAAAAAAATTAATCGCATTGTTAAATAATAGAATACCATTTATTTAAATATTTTTTGATGTTTTCTACATTTTCAAAGATATTGATTTCAATTACAGCACAGAATTCAAAGCGTACAGTGCTCACTTTATTTTTGATTACAAATATTTGCATTGTAAAAAACAAAATAGATAGTATTTTTCAATTTACCTAATATAAGTACTGTAGTACAATCTCTTTATCATGAAAGATGAACTTACAAATGTAGAATTATGTATAAAAAAATCTGCATTCAAAAATAAAACAATGTAAAACTTTAAAGCCTGCAAGTTCAATCTGCCCTACTTCTTGTTCAGCGAATCACTCAGACAAACAAGTTTGTTTACATTTACAGAAGATAATGCTGCCTGCTTCTTATTTACAATGTCACCTGAAAGTGAGAACAGTTTGCATGGCACTGTTGTAGCCAGCATCGCAAGATATTTACATGCCAGATGCGCTAAAGATGCATATGTACCTTGATGCTTCAACCACCATTCCAGAGGACATGCGTCGATGCTGATGATGAGTTCTGCTTGGTAACGATCCAAAGCAGTGCGAACCGATGCATATTCATTTTCATCATCTGAGTCAGATGCCACCAGCAGAAGGTTGATTTTCTTTTTTGGTGGTTTGGGTTCTGTAGTTTCCGCATCATAGTGTTGTTCTTTTAAGACTTCTGAAAGCATGCTCCACACCTCATCCCTCAGATTTTGGAAGGCACTTCAGATTCTTAAATCTTGGGTCAAGTGCTGTAGCTGTTTTTAGAAATTTCACATTGGTATCTTCTTTGTATTTTCTCAGATTTGCAGTGAAAGTGTTCTTAAAATGAAAAACATGTGCTGGGTCATCATCCGAGACTGCTATAATATTAAATATATGGCAGAATGCAGGTAAAACAGAGCAATAGACATACAATTCTCCCCCCAAGGAGTTCAGTCACAAATTTAATTAACGCATTATTTTTTAATGAGCGTCATCAGCATGGAACCATGTCCTCTGGAATGATGGCTGAAGCATGAAGAGGCATAGGACTGTTTAGCGCATCTGGCACGTAAATATCTTGCGATGCCAGCTACAACAGTGCCATGCAAACTGTTCTCACTTTCAGGTGACATTGTAATTAAGAAGTGGGCAGCATTATTTCCCGTAAATGTAAACAAACTTGTTTCTCTTCGCAATTGGCTGAACGAGAAGTAGGACTGAGTGGACTTGTAGGCTCTAAAGTATTACTTAGTTTTGTTTTTGAGTGCAGTTAGGTAACAAAAAAAAACCTACATTTGAAGTTGCACTTTCGTGATAAAGAGCTTGCACTCTAGTTCTTGTAGGAGGTGAACTGAAAAATACTACTGTTGTTCATCATTTTTAAATACAAATATTTGTAAGCAAAAATAATATAAAGTGAGCACTGTACACTTTGTATTCTGTGTTATAATTGAAATCGATATATTTGAAAATGTAGAAAACACCAAAAATATTTAATAATTTTCAGTTGGTATTCTATTGTTGAACAGTGCGATTAAAAAGATTAATCTTTTTAATCGCAATTATTTTTTTTTATTTAATCGTGTGAGTTAACTACAATTAATCGGCAGCCCTGGTTTTTATATCATACTCCTTTCCCTTTAGCTTTTAATGTACTGATCAAGGTCAATCCAATACTCTATAATCTTTTTATGCAACACACTGGTCTATAAAAATTCTCAGTAGATAAGAAGGGTAATTCTTCACTGTACAATGGAGTATTCAAACTTTGAAGATTTTTTTTTAAAGAATTAAGATCTGTAGGATGTACTAGACCTGGTTTGTATAACCAATCGCCTGGGGTTAAAATGATACACAGGGTTTCATAATTAGATAAAGCCATTGTTTAGAATCAGACAATACCCGTTTACAGTTTAATAAACAACTTGTCACAGTTGCTTGCTCAAAGCGGACCTGGATGTCAATGCAAACAGTTAGAACAGAAAGTAGTGAAATAAATTGGTCTCCTGAGTAAATAAATTGAGCAGCAATGTGGGAACACCTCATCAGTACCAAGAAAAATGATAATTTATAAAGGGCTTTTAAAATGGTGTTTCATAAGTACTGACAGTTCAAAAAATGTCTGAACCCCTTCCCTTGCCTTAAAAAAAAAAAAAACACAAGTACACAAAATAAGGAGATGAAAGACTCTCCAAAGTCACACACCATGTTAAAGGATGGTAGTACTTTAAAACAGAATTTTTAAAATGTATATTTTTAAAATGTCTGAATAAATAAGGATTACACCAAATGATGTGGTTCTAATCCCATTAGTTGCAAAAATCACTACACTTAAGGGTATTGTTAAACTAGTTTCAAGGGCCTATAAAAATCAGACAGGAGAGTGCGAAATGCTAATACAGTTTAAGATAAGACAGAGGAACATCTCAGCCTCACCATTACCATTTTAAACCTTATGCTATAATGCACATTAGTATAAGTGCATACAAAATATAGGAGAGAAAGCACAGTTTCTAACTTTCTGGAGACATGCTGATTGTGAGCAACCTTTGATCCCAGTCCTTCAGATACTTAAGAAAGTGTATAATTTTGTTCATATGAGTAGACCCATTGAAATCAATAGTACTCAAGCATGTGCTTAATTTTACTCACACAAGTAGTACTATTGACTTCACATGGAACTACTTGTGTGAGTAGAAATCACACACATGCTTAAGTGTTTGCAGAATGAGGCTTCAGACTCAAAAGTTCAGGCTTGGAAAAAGTCAACATCCTTTTTAGTAGTACTGCTCCAAATAAAATGTGAAAAGATTACTTTCTAGGGCTGCTTACAACACTGACAACCAAAGCATCAGAGCTCCTATTAACATCCAGGTGTCAATTGCAAGGATCATCAGTATTTCTGGCTTGTTTCTGGAATGGTAAGAGATTGATGGATTATGTTTATTTCAGCTTTTACCCCCAAGCCAAAGGACATGGACAGTGTTGCTATTTTCATGGAAACTATTTGTCTAGCCCTAAATTATAATTCCATTTTAAACACATTAATCCATGTATGTCTAACAGAATTGGGATGGGTTTGTGACAGCATTAGTAAATTATAAATGACCCAGGAAATCATTAGAAGACTACAGTCTGTCTTGCCATTTCCTGCACTGTTCATCATACATTACACTTTGACATTCTAAAAAGGAAAAACAAATAGAAATTAGATTTTCAAGTCTGAAATGATTAATCATATAAATATTATTGAACTATTTTTAAAATTAGCTCTTTAAAAATACATACTGTATTTGCTTTTAATATGTCATTACTTTATTTTATAGCTATTCATAAATTCCTTATTGAACCAAAATTACTTTTACTTCCAAATTTCAATACATTCTTTAATGTCTTGGAAATCAGTGCATTATTAATCCAGCATAGTATTTCCTGTTTCTCCAACAGGAACTGGTATAGCTCAGTTTACTATGAACTGTACCAGATCTAGTCACCAGCACCTAGCACACTGAAGTTCTTAAAAGTTGTGTAAATGCCTGCGTTTTCACAGTAACTTTTGGAGTAAGACCAGCACTTCCTATGCTTTTGGCCAAGAGCTTGAGTCATTTAGATCTCTATTCTAATTCAGCCTCCCCTGAGGCCAAACTTCAGTTTCCTTTCACTTAGGAACATCCAGCAGTGTTTGTCCCCACTATATGATCACCAGAATCCAATTCAATTCAAATTAGTTTAACTAAACGCCGGTTTATTGGAGAAAAATAGAGAAAATCATCAATAAGGTGACTAATTTCACTAGCAATCTCTCTGGGAAGCAAGAATGCTATGCTACAGACCATGGAATAAAACCTACAACACAGCTACAAAAACCTTGAGTGTCAACTTCAAAGCTCCAATACTGTTGTTCTTCTGTTCCTAGGTGTCCTTTTCTAGCTCAAAGAAAAGTGCCATTAATCCAATGCATCTCTCTTTCTATTCCTGAAAGCCTTCCTGCTATTTAGGAAAATCAATGTCTTTATTCTATTCAGACATTCACCTCTGATGATCCTTGTGTCATCTGCGCAAGACCAACTTTCATTGACTCATCCATCTCTCTTCCCAACCCCAGATTTAGCATAATCAGTTTGGAGAAACTCCATTTCACCAACCTTCAGAGAAATCCACCTTGTAAACTGTTGCCATCTCTTGTTCTATTTAAATATCCAAAAATCTTTTAAATATTACATCAGGGTCATTCCTCCAGCCCCCTTGTGATCTGTTGAACTAGAACACAGATAGAATTTAGCTATATAGAAATTATATAAAAGTTTGGAAGTTTAATGTAAAAATTATTTTTCTAGTTATATGTATTCATCACACATGCATTTCACTTTTTTAAAATGCACACTAAAGAAGCAAGCCATGTTTCTATATCCAATATGAAAGAACAATGCCTCCAGTAGGTGTCAAATTTAGTTGCATTGCAAGCAACAGAAGAAGGGGAAATAACCACAAAGTTATAATCAATGGGAGCTATTGATGCTCAGCACCTTGGCAAATTGGGCCTCCTATTTTGGTGACTAATATAGATTTAGGTGCCTAACTTTAGGCACCTACATTTGAAAATGGTAGTGTAGCAAGGCCGAGACACCTCCCTCCGAGCGAGACAGCAAGGGACCATTACACTCCCCTTGGAGGGCAGAGGCTAGATCGCCCCGCCCCCCTTGCCAGAAGTACTGGGACATGGCTGGAAGTATAAAAGGCTGGCCCTGCAGCACAGCTGGGGGAGAGCCTGCTGAGGGGAGGTAAGCTCTGACAGTTCAGGCACATCCCCAAGAAAAACCCTCACCAGGCAGTGCCCAATCCACAGACGCCGACGAGGACTGGCCCAGAGTGCCTGCTGCTATCTACCCGAGGAGCTGGAAGAGGCCTGGAGGCTAGAGGTACCGAACCCCGGGGTGACAGGAAGTGGCCCAGGGGCAGCCCCAAAGCAGCTGGCTGCAAAGCCAAGGGTGGCCCAGTCGGCGTGTTGCAGCTGGATCCCCGCCGACTTAGGGGCAGCAGATTCTGCCCCTGCCAGGGCCCTGGGCTGGGACGTGGTGGAGTAGGGTGGGCCCATGTCCCCCTGCTACCCCACCCCGGGTGGCTGACCCCCGACACTCTGAAAGAAGGCTCTAGCTCTGAAGAGGAGCTTCCCTTACCACTCACCTGTAAACTGTTTTGTTTGCTGGCTGCCTGAGCTCTACCCAGGCTAAAGCCAGCCCTGAAAGACTGTTTTGCTTGCTGGCACTCTGAGCCTACTCAAGCCCAGGCCCAGCTCACCTGTAGACTGGTTTGCTTGCTGGCTGCCTGAGCCTCACCTAGACCCAAGCCAGCCCTGAAAGATTGTTGCTTGCTAGTAGCCTGTGCCTCTGCAAGCCCAGGACCCAGTTCCCCTGAAAGACTGTTTGTTTGCTGGCTGAACCCAGCCCTAAGGCTGTTTTGCTTGTGGGCTGCCTGAGCCTCCCCAGGCCCAGCTCACCTAGAGACTGTTCTGGTTTGCTGTCTGCTAAAGCCAGCCCGAATAGACTCAGTTTAAGGGCTCACTGCTTGAGCCACCCAAACCCCGGCAAAAGCCTGACAGGGACTATTAATCGCCCAGCCCTATTGGGGACTCTTGCCAGTTTTGCAGACTCTAGTTCTGGCCTGACAGGACCAGCCTGAGTAGCCTCCCTCTGAGCAGGAGAGCGGGGGACCATTACACGGAGGTTTAATGAGTTAATGAGCAAGAGGCAATATAATTATGACAAACAATTCTGCTTTAATCCCAGTTCTATAAAGTTCATTGAGACATGTCCAGCCTCACATCATAAAATGTCACTGTTACATGAGGATATTACTCATGAAAGAACAGCATAGGCTAAGCAAGCTCATGCATAGGTCAGCCACCTTGATGCTTTCTTTCCAAGATAAATTAAGAATGCCATATCCCCCTATAAACTCTGTGAGATAAAACTGACTCCTTATCATACTGGCTTCCTCCTCTTCAGTAATATTTTTTGAAGCAATCCTTGGTTCTGTGTTAGAAGACGACTCTTCTATGTAAGTTACTATAGTAATAAGCTACAACTGGTGTGCATCAATACATTATTAATGTATGCCCTGGATGCATTATGGAGAGACAAAGCCAAATGCCTTAAAAATACCTGTGTTGTGCATTAGAAGGAACTTTCTGATGTAACTTATTGCTATTAGAGCATGATTAACTAACATTTCATTTTTAAAGAGCCTTTTTAATAAGACTTTTAGAGGTGGAGAAGAATTATGAAATGTATCTTTCCAAAATAAAACAGTTCTTAACAGAAGGATAAGAGAAAGATAGTAGGGAAACAGTTAAATATACATTTAGTTTTTATGTCAACAGAAAGTGCTGGAGAAGGAAAGAGACTGCTAAAAAGGTAACTTGGCACTGTGGGGTAAAAGGAGGAAACTTAAAATTGTCTCTCTCTGCAACAGCCTCTCCCTCTCCACTATTCTAGTAATTCCTGTGAAAGGTGACCCTCACCAACTAATTGTTCCCCAACTCCATTCACTTAACTTTTCTTTGCACAAGCTCCTGCATGTGGTGGATTTAGATGGTGATTATATCTGTAGTGGAGATGGGAGTTGTGTGTTCTGATAGTTTGTTTGTTTGTTTTTGAAGAGGGGCGGGAGAGTTGTAATGTATAGCAGGGCATTTAGATCTTTGGATAAGCAACTTTGTTACTTTTGTGCAAACCTAAAGCAATTAAAATAATAAACCAGCAGATTTTGTTTTTTCCCTGTGCTAAAGCTCAGGCTGTGTGCTATTGAGTTGCTGCATGGATGTGGCATAAGCAAAAAATGGTTGTGGACAATCAGTGTCACAGACATGCTGTGGTTACGATCAAGTTACAACAGTTCTACCAACTTCTAACGTTTATTCAGTTACTTCCATTCTACACTTACTGAAGTGCTGTTTGATACAGTGTGCATCTTATGTATTCTGAGGCCTGATTCACCACTTTGTGATACCATTTTTACATCAGTGTAATGCCACTGAAATCCCCGGCATTACACTGCTGTAGAAGTGAGTAACACAGCAATAAATCAGTCCCTCAAATTACTACCACTAAAGTAGAACAGGGCAAACACACAGTACAATTCAGGATGTACTGTAACAAAGATTCCATCTTCAAAGAAAGAACAAGTTCATGTCTATAGGGAAACAAAGCTGCAGGGCTTGTCCCTTCAAAGCTGAGGCAGTCCCATGAAGCAATCCCACTCCCCGTTTTTTGAGCTTCTCCCTTCCACAAGTAGTCCTCCCAAATGAGATATCAAGTTCCTGCCTCCACAAAGAACATGTTCCCCAATTTCAAATGCGCATGCACTCTATGCTCCCTCCATCAATAACCAGCCTCTACTCCATTGTCTCTGCCTTATGTTGCTACTTTTGTATCACGTCTTTAGTTTCCCCTCTCAGATGGCTGAAAACTCTTCTAAACTGAAAGTTTCAATCTAAGAAATATTATTTGTGCAAATGTGTTATAAGGGAAAAACTAGCACGTGATCATGTAATGAAGGATTGTATGATAATGCATATGCACAGGGAAGCCAAATAAAGATTGCACAGACACCCTTAATTCTGGAATTTCTAAACTTCTGAGTGCTTGACGTTTCAACCTTCCTGTTCTTTATGCATATTTACAATTACATTAAAAATAAAACTAAGAAAACAGCATGGTTTTCATTTTCTCACTCTCTTTTTCTTCCCCAGGCAGGCTATTTTTCTTGAGGTGGAGAAACACCAAGAAGGTAAGAAATTCTCAGTCTCTCAGAGCATGAGGAACCATAGTGGAAGGCAGTAGACCTGCCTCTCATAGAACAGAACCAAAAATTATCTGAGACAGTCATTTCAGTTATTAGGCTAATGTATTCCAGAAATGAGGTCTTACCGTAAGTATATGGTTCTGCAGTCCTACTGAATTGGGATACTGTAGCAGGGTTCCAATTTGTGGAAGCCTGCAGCAAGGTTGCATTTACAAGGTCAGTAAGAAATAAATAGCAAGGAGGCTAGTTCTGTAAGTGTATAATATTGTTTCCGTCAATATATTGTGGGGATTTTATTATTTTCTAAATCTAGGGTGGCACATGTACCAGGACATGTCAGTTCATGCACAGTGTCAGTATAAAAATGCCAGTTTTGAATTCAACCAGGCATGATATTAAAATGAAAAGTTCTGACTGACATTTCCAAGGAACATTAATTCTTTTATAAGTAGCTCAGACCTCAGAGAGATTTATAAACAGGATGAAGTATGCCCATTTCAGTGTCCAGCAGTTAGCCCACACAGGATATGAAGCATTGAGTCATATGCCTACCATCACCATCCTGTCCTTTAACAGTGATAAACAAAACATCAGAGTAGTGTTGCTTGCCACCCAATGAACTATTAAAGGTTCATCAATAATTTCAGCTGTGAAGTATTTGGCAGCTAGTCACAGATGTTGAGTAACAGCTTCACCAACTTGACATAAATAACATAAAACCTTAGTACCACTTATAAGATTAATGCATCATTGACATCATCCTACACTAAATCTATATATTGCTCAAGAAAAACAATGGTTGAAATCCTGGCCCCGTTGAAGTCAATGGGAATTTTGCCATTTACTTCTTTGACTCACTATTTCACCCTGTTTGTTCAATTCCTGACAGCCATATGCAACAAGAAAGTTTTAAAATGCTGTTTTCCTAACAAATATTAGCCAACATTTACTAGAAACTACATAGCAGGACAAAATTGCCTATAATTTAGAAATAATGTAAATCTTTTAATCAGTCGTACAGTATAATGAAGGTAAGCAGGTGAAAGAATTTTCTCTGCAGACTCTGTAGCCTAGGGGACTGGAAATGGACAACAACATCCTTCAGCTCCAGCTCCCTACTTTCAGGCCTGCACAACTGTGTGCAGTCAGTGTGACTAAAAGTCCATTAATGTTTAAAGGGCTATCTAAGATGAATTGATGGTCTCTGTCTAATTTTAAGTAAACAAGCCTATACATACAAAAACCCACCTAACATTGTAACTGGCATCATAACTAGTTGACAGATTCAGAAAAGAGGACAAGTATTGAATGTACTGAAAACAAGCAGGTTTAGAATTTAGTCATCATCCAAGTTTTTCTGTTAACAGCATTAACCAGAGATTTTTATAATAAGGGCTTGACATGAGTGTGCTTGAACAGATATATCAATTGTCTAAACAAGCCACTGGTTGATAGCCCTGTCACATGAGTCAAGTAACTACGGATACAGCATGCACTTGTCTGTGCCAGACGATGTGATGTGGCACCTCCCTTCTGGCCGTCCTGGTGATCAGTTCTGCCCGGTGCTTCGCTCTCCTCAGCAGTCTCTTTACCCATTTTCTCTGTCTGCAGCCTCTCTCTCGCTCTTGGAGCAGCAGCTTCCAGTCCGTGGCTTGGCCCTCCCCATCCAGGGAAATCGCAGTCCTTCTGGACCAACTGTCTGGCTGACGTCTCCAATGCTCTGTGCCACTACCCAGTGGCTGGTAGGGGAACCCTAACCCATCCTCTATACTGGGCTCCAGCCCAGGGATCCTATAACATGTAGTCAAGGCCTGTACAATCTTAGCCCTTGCTGCTTTTTCCCTGGGCTTCTTCCTACATCACTGGCTCCCACCCTCTCAGGGTAGGGTATACCAGCCTCCCAACTCCCTCCACTCAGGAAGTAACTACAGCCTGCCTTTCCTGCAGCGTCTCTTGCTACTTGCAGCTCCTGAGCTTTTTACAGACCCCTTCCCAGCTGCAGTGCACCTGCCTCTGATTAGTAGCTTTGTAGCCTCTCTCCCCTACTGGTTGCTTAATTGGTCAGTTAAGCTTGCCTCACCTAATTTATCCTCTCAGGGGCCAGTGTGGGGAATACACCCCATCACACAAGTTTAGTTTCCCTTCAATCTTTAGGGCTAACCTAGGGTTACCATCCGTCCGTATTTCCCCGGACATGTCCGGCTTTTGCGTCTCTAAATAGCCGTCCGGGAGGAATTGGTAACAAGGTTAAAATGTCCGGGTTTTTTTCTCCCTCGCCTCCCTCCCTCCCTTCCATGCAGAGTGTGGCTGCTGATTGGGCGGCTAGGCCGATTGACCCACTCCCATTGGCCTCCAGCAGCCAGAGCCCTCCCCTGCTCCCCCCTCCCTCTCTCTGTAGTCCTCTGTAACACACAAACAGACCCACGTGGAGCCAGAATGGTAAGGGGAGTCGGGGGTGGGCAGTTAGGGAGCGGGGGAGTGTTGGATGGGTCCCCAGCCTCCACCTGCCACCCCCCCTCCGTGCATCCCCCCCTCGGTGGGTCCCCCATTCCTGTCTGCCTGCTGGCTCTGGCAGTACATGCAGACAACTGCTGTCTGCTGCCCCTGGGTCCTAGTGCCCCCATCCACTAATGGGAAGACAGGCTGCCCTTACCCTGCCCTTCCACCCTAGCCCTGAGCCTCTCCAACACCCCAAACCCCCCAGCCTTCATCCCCACACACCCTAATCCTCTGCTCCATCCCTGAGCCCCCTCCTGCATCATGAACCCCTCATCCCCAGACCCACAGCCCTCACCCCTGCATCCCCTCCTATCCCCAAACTCCCTCCCAATCCCCCTCCCTCTTCCCACACACCCCCTCCTGCCCTCAAACTTCCTCCTAAAGCCTGCACCCCCTCCCTTTGCACCGCCTCTCACCCCCAAACTCCATCCCAGAGCCTGCACCCCTCACCCCCTCCTGCACACCCACCCCCTGCCCCAGCCCGGAGCCTGCACCCAGCACCCAAACTCTATCCCAGAACCTGCACCCCTCCTGCACCCTAATCCCCAGCCCAGGACCTGCACCCCAGACCTCCTCCCCCCACCCAACCCCCCTCCCAGAGCCTTAGGCAGGTGGGGTGGGGGGTTCTGGGCACCACCAAAATTTCTACAACCCTGCCACCCATGCGAGTGGATAAGGGTCAGGGCAGTCAGGGAACAGGTAGGGTCCTGGGGGGGGGCAGTTAGGGTAGGGGGTTCTCAGCAGGGGACAGTCAGGGGACAAGAAGCAGGGGGGGTTGGGGTTCTGAGGGGAGCAGTCAGGGGGTGGGAAGTGGGAGGGAGTGGATGGGGCGGGGCTAGGGCGGGGCTTCCCTCCCCCCCCAGTGTCCTCTTTTTTGTTTGTGGAAATATGGTAACCCTAGCTAACCCGGGTAGAACATGCTGCACAAGTTAAGTCTGAAAGTGACAAAAACACGAATCACTCTTGTTAGTTCTGCAGTAGATAGATTTGGGCATAATCATCTGGCCAGCCAGAGATGAAAGGAAACATTTCTGGTCACTTTTTCTATGTATCTAGAACAAGTGGTAAGTAGAGAGAGAGATCCTGAGGCTTTGCACTACTACAGGAAAGCAAATTTCCTAAATAAGAAGATAGGTCACTTCCAGCCAGTTTCCCAAACCACTTCCCTCTGCCAGCCAACCACACCTCCATCTTACCCATATTGAGCCAGATGTTTTTAATCCAGTACTTTCACTCAATTATTTCAGCATTGTCCACATCTCTTGAGGCCTGGAAGAGTTGTGTGACATGTACACTGGTGATGCTATAGGTCCTACTCTACCTCTTTGGCAGAGCTCATCCATCACCCATCCAGTGGAGTTTGTTCTAGTTACCGACTTAGCTCAGAAATAAGTCCTCTGTTTAGAGGCTTCTGATCAGTCTATGTCCTCCTCCTCCCACAAAATATTTCTATCTTTGGATCTCTTATTCCCCATAAAAAAGAGGTGTTGTGGAGTAATGCGCAGGTTCAGTTCTGAATAGGGGGGGGAATCAATCCCTTGAGCCATGAGAAAGAAGAACATTTTCAACCTTAAGCAGCTATTGTCTAAGCAAAAAAGCTTGTACCACTGTAATCAAAATACGTTTTAAATTGTAATGCTATTTATAGAAGCTCTTTGTTACAACCCCAGATCTCTAGTTTCATTGTTTGATCCTTGTCTACTATTTACTGTGCATTTAGGTATTTCTAATGTTCAGCTCATAGTGTGGCACATCTCGACACACCGTACAACACAGTAACAAACATATTTTTCTTTAATCCCTTTAGAATTGTGCCAAATTGTGCCAGGGTAAGGGCAGACAGATTTTTTAAGAGCTTTATAATTATATATTATATACAAATTTAATTATAAGAGACTGTAGTGCTATTTACCCTTTCTTCAAACACACAAGGCTGTATTCACTAGCGAGCAGTTATCGACTTGATACAAAATATATGTATAAATTTTAAGTCCCTCCAATTTCAATTTGAAGTTATTGATCAATATTGTTGATTACCTCAGTACTTTTGTGAAGTGCTTTAAGATAAAGAGATGTTCACCATTCTTCTTGTGTCAGGCACCTCAAAAGGAAAACTGTGAGAAGAGAAACACAATGAAAAACAGCCAGTAATACCATATGAGACTCCTTATTAAAAACATAAAATGCCTTTCACTCTTGCTTTTATTAAGTCTACTTTTCAAGTGAAAGTTAGGTGAGCCGATTATAATACAAGTCAATTCTAACTATTTCATTATCCATGTCCTGAAGCATGATAGCCCACAGAATGCCTTTTGAAAGCTCTAGAGTGATGGCAGCAGGTTGAATATAATGAACAATGTTACAAATGGGAACACGACTACAAGTCTGCTGAAGGAGGAGTCTTCTGGAAACTATGGCTGTAATTACTGAACACCAGCTCTGCCTCAGTTGGCTTTGAATAAAAGTATCCACCTTCAGCAAGTTATATTTTCTTGCCTAGCTAAAATGAAAGCAGTCAGACACAAATATGTATGATGCACAATAAATAACCAAAGTAGTAATTGTCTGCTTTTATTACTTTATTTTTGTAGTGGCTTTTAAGTCTTCCATAACTACAGCACAAGTGAATTAAAGCAGTGCTGTGAATTATTTTTAAATTGGACTTACAAGACTGGAACTGTTAAATCATATTTACTGGAAGATAAAATGCTTTTTTGTTTTGAGGGTTTAGTTTGTGTGTCATAGTCATTTCTGAATAATTCATTTAGTACATCAATCAAGAAAAACAAATCAGTGAAAGATGCTGCAACTGTTGTTACCTGAAACATCCCACTCTGTTAGCAGTTTCTGATTCTTCTACAAAGAGTTACATGGGTTCTGTTGACTCACTGAGGCAAGCGACTCATTACCTCTACTTAAATAAAAGGCAGATGGGACTGGTTTTGTGGGGAAACAGGATCTAAGCTGAGTGGTCCTGGGGGAGGTCCTGTAAGAGCAGCTTCGCCTGAGGAAAATGCTTCAGCTAAATATCTGTTGTCTTACTGTTGATTTCTTTATTAATAAAGTCAAACACTAAAAACTGGGTTAATTTGGACCTTACATATTGTGTGGACTGTGTTTTTACAGCATTTTGGGGAAGGCACCTATTCACATATGAATGATTCAAAAATGAAATTTCTCAACTCTGTCAAGGTAGCAAAAGGTACAGATTTTAAGATATACTTAACAGAGCAGTACATTCCACAACCTTATTTTCATTCCTCATCATTTAACATTTAACAAGATGATTTCAAACACTATCTATTTCCACATTTTATTCCTTTCATAAATATTTTAAAGTGCTTAGCTTTTATTAAAAAGTTGTAGCATGAATTAACTAACGAGAAGGAATTGTTGTCCCACTGTAAGATGCATCACAGATTAACAAAATTGTGATCTACAATATAGCTACAGTTACTTTGTAGAAATATTTTTCTGGTTAATTGTAGTTTCTTTGGCCACATATTGTACAGTCTCAGAGACACTAGGGATAATTCTCCTACTTAAACTATGTGTTCATTTTTCCTTTAAGCGTAGCTCTAGCCATGTAGAGACTACATGGTGTACAGGGGCTTAAACTACTACTGTTGGGGTTTTTTTGTTTTGATTTGATTTGATTTGATTATTAGTAAGCTAAAGTTTTGGTACAAAGAATATTAGTGATTTCCTATGTAACAGATTTGGTTAATAAACCTCAAACAAATTCCATCTACAGTAGTTGAGTGTGGTGGTCATAAAAATGTAATTTCACTTCTACTGACTCTATCAATAGTGAAGTACCATGGGACCAAAGTACTAAACTCCATGGGTTCAGCACTTGCCATGTAGTACACTAGTGTGCAAGAGAAGAGGATGTAGGTTAGTCAAAAAAATTGTAGGGAATGCCAGAAGAACCTAACATAACTAGACAATAGCACAACATGAGTGTGTATGATATTTAATGTAGAGAGATGCAAGAAGATGTGTTGAAAGGGAAAATGCTGAACAACTACCAGTAAAAAAATAAGACAGAGATAAAATGTAGCAGTGTGTAAAAAGTGGTATAATATTTTCATTATTATTCTTTTTATTAATACTACCTCTTTCTTAAACACTATGGACAACTCAAGGAAGATATCTGCACAATTCACAACCATGGTTAAAAAGCAGACAGGATAATACTGAAAAGTATATCATTATTACAGTCATCTTGAATATGGTGTTCTTTTCTGGTCACCTCATCTAAAAATGAAATGTATAGCAGAAACAGAACAGGTCCAGAGAAAAGCAACACAAATCACTGGATGTTTGGAAAGACCTCCACCTGATGAGCAATTAAAGAGGATTCTAACAGTTTAACTTAGAGAAAAGAGTAAGAGGGTACATGAGGGAGGCACGTAAAATAATGAATGGCATAAGAGGGGTGAGTCAGGTGCTCCTATTAACATTTTCATATGCTACAAAACCTAAGAATCACCCAATGATATTAAAAGGCAACAAATGTTAAAATGATAAAAAGAAATACTTTTTACACAATGTATAATTAACTGTGAAACTTACTGTGACAACTTGGGGGAGGGGTACCTGTGTCAAATTATGAATTCCATTTTATTTTGTGAATGCCTTTTGTGATTGTAACCTTCACTGAGGATTAAAGCATCTGTTTTGCTACCGGACCTTGACAGCTAATGGAGAGACTACAGCTGCAAAGCTAGGATAGACCAATTAACAGCCATCAACACTGAATGGCTCTACCCTACTAGAACAATAGGTGTGCTGCCACTAGGTGCCATTTCAATGACTCTCTACCTAGATGTCAATGGAGGGTCTGGGTCTGGAAATTCCCCAGTGGAAGTGCATGGCAAGAAAGATGGCAGAGAAGGACATCATTGATGTGGACATAGTGGCAAATTGAGGACTGACACATACATGGAACTAAGTAGCACACTGCAACTTTTATTAGAGTTTAACACAAGGCAGGGGTGTTACTCGCCCCTCACCCATACTTTCCATACTATACCAGGCATTTAATTGGTTCCAGTGCAGGAGTTACAGAGCTCCTTACCATATAACCCGTAACTGGCAGCAGAGTTACAGAGCTCCTTACCATATATCCCAAAATGCAGGGCAGGCTCTACTCCGCCTACCCTCCACGACTCAGTTCATTCTTAGTCCTAACACCCTTCTCTCCTCATGAGGGGGACAGAGGATGCAGCAGGGTGGGCACTTAGCCTACAAGGGCCACAAGGTCTGACCTTAGCCTGTAAAGGCCACAAAGTCTCACCCTATCACATAAGCCCAAGGCCCATCACCAAAATCCCAGGTCTTTTACCTCTGGGAACCATTCATTTTATTCTCTTAACCACACTGGAAACTAGCCACAAGTTGCAGCAAGTAAAAACCACTACATGAGTACCTCAGATAGATACCATGCACATTGCTACTTAACCCACTGTGGTGTGCAGGTGTTGTAAGGAAGGCAGTATACACCCTGGTCCTTCGTCAGTTGGCCCACAGGAGAAAAAAATCCTCCCTGACCCCCAAAACAGGCAGTTGGCTAGACCTGCAGCATCTGTCAGGCCAGGTTCCCGTTCCTAGTTTGGGTGGGTAAGGTGGGCTGCTGGAACAGAGCTGAAAGAGGTGCTACATGGCCCCTCCAGTGGGCTAAATCCTGGGAGCTAGGGAATTCTGGCCAATCAGCATCCCTCTCCCCAGCTGGCCAGCAGGTGCCACAGATTCCATGGGGAAGAGCTATCTATTGTTGCTGAGCGAGTGTCTCCCTCCCATGCTACTGGGACTGTTCCCTTTTCACTGCCAACCCCATCAATTTCCCCGACCCATTGATGTGGGTGGGTGCAATATGGTAGAAAGAAGGCTGTTTCTCTAAGCAAGGGAAGCCATTCTGCACCTGAAGCAAGATGGCCTGGAAATACAGCTGGAAGGGCTGCCTGGCCTAAGGACCAAGGACTCACAAGGGTATCAAGATCAGATCATGGTGGTTGTGTTTAAGAGTTTGTTGATTTCCACACATCTGTAACTCGGTTGTGGCTTGTTTAACAGTAAAGTGTTTGTGAATAGGAAATTCCTTTGCTAAGCCTGTGCTTCACCGTATGCTAAAGGATGTGCCCTGTCCAGCCAACTTCATGCTGGCTAACATTTGTTAGATTTAGCAACAATCAGTAGGCAGCAGATGGTAGGTGCCTACGTTGCTGCTATTCAGAGAAGCAGCAATATATGCCCCACAACATAGTGTCCTGGCAATACCTATAGAATCATAGCCAAATCCAGAGTATTCTTTCAGCAAAGACCCCATCATTTTGAATTGCCTCGCTGGTCAGAGTATGATATCTAGCACTACACTAAGGATACCGTACTCCTTAGTGTACTGCTAGATATGTGACTCCAATTACTGAATTAGCTATTAAAGAATGTTTGTAATTAGTGTCACTGACAAAGTCTGAATTTGCTTTCAGAACAAATTGCCTTTCTGGATATGTTTTTCAGCTCAAAGATAGGCTTGATAAGATCTAACTACAGCTCATTCTGAGCACAGAGACACACCAGCTGATTTCAATCACTAGTTCCTAGATAAAATATTCAAATAAGTGAAGTGACAAAGAAGGTTGAAAATCTTTTGCTTTCAGATAATGGTGTGTGTCATGCATACTTAGGTATTGCATTATTAACATGCACGGTGGTGAAGGCTTGAGGTTCTGTTATTTATTATACCGGAGTTTGTATTTTTTTCATAAAAAGATATTTACATGATTTGCTATGAATTTTTGCTGACTACAATATTTTATGACTAACTACTTCATGTGTAACAGATCCAGACTAACATGGCTACCCCTCTGATACTTCATGTGGAGGATGAAGGTCTTCTGCCAAATTAGTTTCTAATTTTGTACATCATCAAAAACAACAAAATCATCTTTCAGTGAAATGATGTCTTCTAGCACATGATTTTCATTACACAAGACATTTTATAACAGACTTATGGACATTTTTGACTGATAACAAGAAATCAGATTTCTGGGGTTTGATTTTTTTTAAAGGTAAGAGTATTGAGAGAAGTGTTCAAATAAAAAAGCCTTTCCATGCAGCATGTTTTCTATTAAGATTGTTAAAGTACTTCACTTGTTGGCTGAGGGTGCTAACTGCAAATACAAAAAGTTCAGAGGAGCTATCTAAAAATTTAGGTTTTAAAAAAGCAGCATCATAATCTGGTAGTAAATGTTAATTGATTGTGATTCAAGATCCCATGTGTTCAAGTAAGATTGTTCTTAGGAAATCTTTTGCCAAGTCACTCTAGATAAAAGTTTAAGTCTATCCACTTGTGCAAAACTATATGTAAGTGGTTTGAATGTGAGCGGCCTTGCATCAGAAACTTTAAGTTATAGTTTGGTCAGTATGTAATATAATGGATTTGTCCTACAAAAACCTATACAGGAAAAGTCAAATCATTTTAATTATATTTTGTCCAGGGACTCTAATGAAATAGGTAAAAAAACAGAGCAAAAAACCCCCAGAAAATAATTGCTAATGTCAGTCTATCCAGACAATATTATCTTTTATCTGCAGACTGCCTGGACTGCTCACAATAATCACTTGGTAGGCAAGGCAACCCAGCTACATCAGGATATGGATGTGATCTCTGAATGGGAGTTCTCCATAAGGTTAGCATTTCTTTCCACTATGATTCTCAGTTAAAGAATTTCTTCAGTCATCAAACAAGAAACTATTCCCTATATTGTTTATGTTACTATTAATATCAGTGTGCACTGCTACCAAGTCTAATGAAGAAGTCAGCATCTGCTATGTGGCTTTTCTTTATTCAGGTTAAACAATGTGCATTTATCAAAAACATTATATGTCTATTAAACATGTTCCCCCCTCTGTAATTCTGTTCCATGGAATTTCTGCCTGGTCTAAATCAGATAATCTCTGCATGTACATACACCATATGGCACAGACCTACAAATGAGATGAGAGTAAGTTAATTGGCCATATTAGACCAAGCAAAACAGATTTTAAGTTTGACTATCAGACTTTTCACACCTACACTCAGCATACACATTCTCAGTTGCCTTAACCATGGAATAACAAGCATTTGTACAAGTATGTTCAGTGACATGTTGTATTCATTGTTCAGGATTCCCACAGTCAAAGCTGTCAGTCTCTTTCATATGTAAGAGCTCAGTTCATACTAATACATGGAAATGAAAACCTTAACTCTATGTTTGCTCTGTGAAAAGCTAGTCTGACCGTGAATATTACATAGGTACAACAGGAGTGCATATAACCAAGAATGTAAACAGCAGTATTATGTGCTAAGAGGTTAAGTGAAGTCACTCACTGATACCAGTACATGAGGACCATGTAAATTTTTTTAGTCCTGTTACCATAACGAAACATCATTAGTTCTAGGGGCATTGGAACTAGGTTCGATGATACTGTAAACATAAATGCCTTTATCAATTTTTGACTAAGTGATGTAAACATTTTATTGTCTTGAGATGTATGGAATACACACAATGTCCTAAGAAATGCTCATGTGTCACTTTTGACATATGGTATATATGATAACTTCTTTTTCATTCAAATGATCACTTTGCTACAAGGCATGGCCCCCTTTAGATTATAAATACTACAAGTACACGGTCTTTCCCAGCCCTCAAAAAGTAGCTTGTCTATTTCCTTTCAGTAACTAAAAAAGCCCCAAGACAAAAAAAAATTGCCATACAATTGCCTTTAAATTTCACTTGAGTATTTGCTGTAATAAAATATGAGAGGGAACAATTCGTGTCTTTTGGGCATTGTTCTAAACCAGAGGCTGTGTTTACAAGATATTTTGTAAGAGAAGACTTTTATATTTAGCTACTGCAGAAAGTGTTAGCATTTTTTCTAGGCAGGAGAAAAAGTAAAATTATTTTGGGATATAGTAACAAGTAAAAGAAATACTTTGCTCTTATCAAGCATAGTATAAATCAGATGTTTGTGCGCTCCCTGCTGCTTATATGTGGTGTTGCTCAATTCCACAGCTGTATTTTAAATTTGAAAAGGCATTTCATTTTTAAAATCCAGGAAATAATTAATCTTGGTATAACTCAGAAAGTTTAGTAATGGTGTGATGCAAACACCATGGCGGACACAACATAACTCGTAGAGGTCATCCAATAATTGACAATTCTCAGAGAACACATCCAACTTCAGTGGATGGGAAAATAGGTAGTTTCATGATCTGGTAACTTCTAGTGGTTCATACAGCACAACCATGAGTTCCTATTTCTGTGTTTACTGAATGCAAAATATTCATGAGTCCTGGTTGAAAATCATCCCATTCCAGCTTAGCTGGTCATGCCACTGATTTACTGTTTCCTCCAGGTTTTCTTTTGAGGATGCCCTTATTGATATGTTGCCTGCATATAGCAGCTTCTCAACTTTTCCCATTGGGATTTTCCTACTCCCTCAATATGATAGAGCTTTTACTGGGGAGGGAGGACTCCATGTCTCTGAGGACGATGCAGGGTAAACTCACAAGAAGTTTCTTCATGAAGTTTCCCCTCACAAAAAGCCCCTTTCCCGTGGTTTTTGCTGTATGAGAGGGATGATTTGTGAAAGAGCAAGCGCATAGAATAAGCAGGCAACTCCTCTCAGAAATAAGTCTGTGTGACTTCTGCTAACCTGGGGTAGGCCTCTGCCAATTAAAGAATCAGAACCAATATCATGTGACCAGTGATGACCCACCAAGCTCAAAGAGAGAATGAACATTCACCACACCTTTTTGAGTCATCATTTACATTGCAATTTTTTAAAATAAAATTTCTTCCATTTCACAAAAATATCATAATCTCAAATTTCACCCATTTACAATATTGTTATGATGGTGGCTGGGTGAAACCTTGTTGAAGTTGGTGGGTGTGAGAGCTGCCCTTCATTCAGGATAAAGGTAAGAAGCAATAAAGTTCCGTTTTAGAGTAAGATAGCTGAGACAACAGGCACCTCCAACCAAAACACAGACCACATGCAAGGCTGCTCAGAAACTGAACTATGGAGACAGAGGAGTTCCACTGAGTATTTTTTGTTGGAGTTGTGTGTGTCCATGAGCTGAAACACCCAGAAGCAGCAAAAGAAGCAGGAGAAGCATCCAGTGAAGCA
Source organism: Chrysemys picta bellii (assembly GCF_011386835.1). Lineage (NCBI taxonomy): Eukaryota > Metazoa > Chordata > Testudines > Emydidae > Chrysemys > Chrysemys picta. The sequence goes on along the minus strand of NC_088798.1, from coordinate 35,622,872 downwards.
CTGGAAGTGTGGCCCTGAAAGAAAATGAAGAAAGAAACCTTTTGGGACTGGCTGGGAAGTCAGGCTTGGAAATGTGAACAAAGAAACTTCTTTCTGTTTGATTCCTGCTGTGTTCAGGGAAACAAGACTTTATGTACACTCTTTGTAAATGAACGGGACTGCATGAATAGACAACCTGATTCCATCATCAACTTCTCCTACTAATGTAAACAACCTGCCCGCACTCAAATACTGGTTAACCACTCAGGCCAAAAAGGGTAACAATATTGTTTGAGCTGGGTTAAACCTTGTTATGGGTTGAGTTGAAACCTTGTTGAAAATTATGTGTGAACGCACCCTTCATTTAAGATAGTTTTCAGAGACAGTTAAGGCACCACACCTAAAATAAAGCATAACTGAGTCTGCCAAGAAACTAGATTCCAATGGGCATTGTTTCTGCTCCCACCTGGAAACCTCCCTAGAGCACCAAGTGAGACTAGTCACTCTGGTCAAAAGGGTGCAACAGTATTTACTGTGCTCCTCATGAAGTCGAGTTTGTACAATGGCACTGATACAAAAATATTTGTATATATGAATTTTTTTTCACCAAAGTAATTCAGGGTAGTGAGACAACTAAAAGCTTCCTCTTCCTCTTAATGAGAATTGGTTTAATAAAAGATTTTTCAAACATTTGCCGAAGTGTGACAATGTTGCTTAAAATAAAAATTTGAAAGGCAAAATATAAGGAAAGAGAAGGAGAAAGGATTTGTTTTAGAATTTCACTTTTTATATGTTCCACCATCTTAAAAATATATCCACAAAAATAAATAAAAGTTTAATAAATAATATATACATATACACACATTTAAATGGAAAACCATGATTAACTTCTTAAGAACCATTAAGTGTATAATTACAAGGATTCTATTACATTAAGATACCAATTTCTTTAAAGCCAGAAATAATACCTGCTGAAACTTTAATTATTTAAATGAGAAAAGAAAGAGGCATGTTATCTTCTCTGACAAAGATTAAAATCAATTTAATTGCTTCTCTGCTGCATTGACATGATTCTTGCTGTGAGTCAAGCAACCAAAAAGGGAAATTAACACTGCAGCTGTTAATCAAGTGATATTTGTGTGCTCCATCTTATTATAGCAGGAGAAAGAATAACTGCTACTTTGGGGAGAGTTTGGCCACACTGTACTTCATATAATTTTTTTGCTTCAAACATTCAGCCGATTTACTTAATTTTTAGAGTCTCAAGTATCTCTAGATGAAGTGCAGCCTGAGAAAATTGTATGTTGCATTGTTTGATCCCCTAGTAAAATTTGTTATGTCAAGACCAAGGTTTGTTCCAAATTAAATTCACCCTTGGGTATCTGACTATAGTGTAAAATTTTGAAGTAGCTAAAAAAATTTAAAAGATACCAATCGGTGGGGGATGGGCAGAGGGTGGCAGCTATGAAGCATAACAGTATATTTACAAGCAAGACAGCAGCAGCTCCTAGAGGTCAAAACTCAACAATTTTACTAAAATTAGAACACGTATTTGAAAGCAAATAACTGTGGAGTATGTAGCACCAACTCATGGCTCATATCTGCTGATTTAAAAATGTTTATCCTTGCAGTGCCTTTGTTAAACCTCAGCACTGAGTGAATATTCAGCAACATCTACACTCGACAAACTAATGTATCTGATTGTAAGAAAATGGTATTGTGAAATATTTATGAATTCTGAAATACAAATCGGTGTGGTGCCTCATCATCTCTTATCAGCCCTTGTTAGCTTTACAGATGATGAGAAGCACTAGAATAACTGAGGTTGTCAAAACTAATAGAATTCAGAGACTCTGCACCAACGTAGTTCAGTTTCATCTAGAGCTCATTTACTGGAATTTTTAACTCCTTCACTTCTCATCATTGGACTTGCATCAGTTTCATTTTAGGGACTGTTATTTACCATACATAGCAGAAGTGGCCATGGCACTTCCCTAAATGCAGACTGGACAGTCTACTATGGGAACTTTTGGGAGGAAATAATTTGGATTGTAGTGTAACTTTAAGCATCTTCACTAGTGATGGACAAACCTCAAGAAATTTGGTTCAGATAACTCAGATCTGGATGCTTATTGTATCTGAACTTCCAGAGTCTGTGGTCAGAACAAAGTTGGAGTGAAACGCTCATGAGAACTTGTGAGAACATATGTAACTGTACTTCCATGAAGGCCTGGGAATCTCATAAGAGCAGCTGCTCATACTCATTGTAGCTTTTCAGCTCTTGTAGGACAGCATCCTCTCACAGCATCTCAGTACCTCTTCTCCCAGACAACATAGCGGAATGATAGTTGAATTAAATTAACTTTTTGAGCCACAAAAATTGTTTGACTTGGGTTTGTTTCAAAGAATAAGTAAAGATCAGAATCAGGTCTGCTACCTCTGAAGTGGTTGATCCAACCCTAGTCTTTCCTTGGTGCTGTAGACAAAGGTTTGTAATAATGGTAATTTTTCAGCAAATATGAATCTCTTCTGAAATTGATCACATTGTTGTCCTGTTGCCCTGTGCTGTGCCTTATTCAATTTGGCCAAAAGTGGCATGTCACAGATGTCCAAAAGGAGTTTACTGCTAATAAAGCAAAGTTTCCGTGGATTTTCAATGACAATCAAAATTTCATAGTCAGTCTGATTTTATATGTTGGCAGGCTTTTATTGAAAATTATCACTTTAAACGGAAAGTCCGAAGGCTCTCTTAGAAAGGTTCAAGGCCATATGTTGAGATCTAGTAGAGAAAATATTAGATAGCAAAAACCTAGTGTTGAAATCATTGTACAATCTGAGATCAGGAATCAAAGAGATTACAGTTAGGGTTGTGCAAAGCATGGATGGTTCAGTCTGTGTATGGGGTTCAAGAACCAAAATCTGCGCTTGATTCACAGAAGATGGATATGATCTAACTCCTAGACGTTTACTAGACATGCGGTTAAATATCACTGAACTCAAACTAAGGGAAACCCCACCACCACCACCGCCTTCTCCTTACTCTACTGCCCCTACTCTACTGAGCCCTATGACCTCATTTCTAGTTTTAGGTGATTTCAGATAGATCCTATTGCTTTTGTGGAGGTGGGGAGGAGGAAGAAAAGTTCTTGTGGCCAAAGTTTCCCTGAGAAAATATTTCTTAACTTTACCCAAGCATGTGCTAGGCACCTGCCAGGACAGATGGAAAGACGAGATCCCTTACTCAAGAGCTTACAAACAAATTTTGAATACAACAATGAGGATAACAACAAGACATTGGGAAGAATGGCCAGGGGCAACATTAAGGTTACATATTAACTGAGCAATATTAGTGTACACTATGGAGGAGAGTTTGTGGCACATTTTTTCATAAATATGTAGGATGAATAAGTAGGAAACGTAACTGGCAAATTTCTTGCCGGCCTCACAAAAAGAAGTGGGTCTCCAATGAGGATTTAAGAGAAGAGCAGGTAGTGGATCTGCAGACCAGCACAGGCAAGGGCTTCCATGCGTAGGGGGCAGTGTGGAAGGAAGTGTAGAAACAGTTGTGGGAAAAGGTGATAAGCAGAGTGACAAAGCTGGCATCCTTGGACTAGCTGAACACAGGATAGGGTTGGGAAGATATAAACTGGGGAAAACAGTGAAGGGATTCAAAGAGGAACTACGGTGGTCAAATTCATGAGTAAGGGAGAAAATCTTGGTTTCAGCATTTTGTATAGACTGGAGCAGGGCACTGTGGGCATTAGAAAGGCATCAGAAAAGAAAGTTATCAAGATGGGACAAGAGCAAATTTTATAGCTCTATGGACAAAGAGAAAAGGATAGATCTTAGAGATGCTATGTAAGAAGGAAAGGCAAGTTTTGGACATGATCTCGCAATTGTGGACAGAGATTATGCACAAACACATTCCTCTCAAATACAGAAATTGTGGGTTATCAAATAAATGCTATATTAATTTAGGTGTGGATTAACTTAACCAAAAATCTTACTTCCACTGACATGACAAACAAATATATCCAATACCAGCTGTGTCCTTTGGAGCACGTAGTACAGACTTCCACATAGGAAAATTCCAAAAATGAAAAGAGTGTAGTAATGAGTTTAAAAAAAACAGAGAAGAAACCAGAAAGCACTGGTGAAGGAGAGTGATAGTATAAATCCAATTTTGTTTTCAGCAAAGGGTGACACAGCAAGCCTTCAGTTTCACACACTCTGATACTTGTCAGAAGGTCTCTGTCACCAGGAGACAGTCTGTCCATTTTCTAGGTTAGAAGTGGGATTGGTTTTAAAGGTGGCTCCTCACAACATTCTTGCATATAATCTGACATCTCTGTCTGAATAAACAGAGGTGATCCATCTTATTTGACAAGCATACATTTTATGTTGCTTTAGTTTTCTTTTGTTTACTTCCCTATAAAGCTTACTCATCTCACCCATGTCTTCCTTCAGCAACAACCAAAGTTTACAGTGATGAATGGAGTTCTCTGAACACACACACAGAGTGAAAACACCTGTTATTTGGCAATAACTTTCTGCCTAACCAAATGGTCATCATTACTGTATGCCTTGATCACTACATGAAGGATTTGTCACCCACCATCTTATTGTAGCTTAGCAAACATACGAGCAAACAATGAGCCAGGAAAAGTAGTGAAGAGCCATAAAATTCTTTCCTATAATTGTGTAAGATATTTTAAACATTTCTGTCTTTAAAAAGTTTAACAAAATACCCAGAACTCTGGAGAAAATGTAATGCAGAGATTACTGTTTAGATTGGTCAGATGTTCATCTCTAAAATTCAATTAGCTATAAGCTTCATGCCCCTTTCTGGGAGGCACTGGTTTGTCTTTAGAGAAACTTACGTAGGGATGTAAGTTCTTACATCTTTCAAATGAGTTCTTATTGAGGTACTGGAGAGTTCAAGTGCTTGGAAATCAAACATAAACTCTGAGTTCTAGGACATCAACTTAAATTGAGCCCCGGGCAGTAGCATCTACGGGTATGCCTACACTGCAATTTAAGGTGTAATGTAAAGTTGTGCCTACCTGTGCTAGCTTTAATCAAGGTAGCTTATGTAACAAGAGCAGTGAAAACATGGTGGCACAGGCTTCAGCACAAGGTAGCCACTCAAGTACAAGCCTGCCAGGGACCCCATGTATGTACTTAGGAGGCTAGCCTGCGCTGAGGTTTGTGTTGCCATGTCTTCACTGCTCTTGTTACCGGAGCTACCTAGATTAAAGCTAGCACAGGCAGATATATCCACGCTACAATTACACATTAAATTGCACTGTAGATGTCCTTGGTGAGTATTCACCATCAGATGGCTGTTTGGTGTCCTATGCAAAGTGAGCTAGAGCCATGACCCAGTACCCAGCTAACAGGGATCCACTTCACAAAAGCCACCACAATTGGCACTAATCAGCATGAAAATCAAGGACTGAACGGAATCTTAAACCACCTTCCTACTGTACAGATGGTGGTTCCAGTTGAAGGGTGAAATATCGTGGTGAGGTAGGTGGATTGCAATGCTGTTGCTGGTGCTGTAAGTATTTCCACATTATCAATCTATAAGCAATAGGTCACCTGGAAAAAAATAAAAATAATGCATGCTATGTGCTACATGCACCCCAATGGTATTTGAACTAAATTAGATGGAGAAGGGAAATGGGAGATTTGAGTCAGAAAGTTTCAATGGCTAAGATGCTGAAACACATGTAGTCCTGGGAAGCTGCCAGAGCAAGAACAGCTTTGATTGTTTATTTAAAAAAGCAGAAAAAGCACATTAAGGAGCAGGCAATTTTATGGGGCATAAATATATTCTCAACATGCATTTTGCTATATTATGGTGCAAGTTTTCCTAACAGGCATACTTTCCTTCTGTATACTTCATTTGCCTCCTCAAACAGTAGACAAACATGACTTTTTGTCACTAGCTGTCAGACTAATATACTCTTCAGTTCCTCTCAGCAGCCTGGATATTAATTCAGATTGGATTTCCATTGTTTTTTCTCCTCTCTCTAAAGATCAGCAAAAACATTTTACAGAGAGTATTATAAAAACGTCTGTGCTCAAGCTGGTGCTAAGTTATGAACATTTTAACACTTGAAACACTAACTGGGACAGGACTATTGTTAAATGTTGATTAAAAAAAATCTATTAAGATCTTTCATGTGAACTTAGTTTTAGTGAAAGATGATGGAATGGCAATTGTGGATACCAAAGTCCTCTATTTACCTATAGAATATATAGCTACTGTACAAGCATCTCCATACTGTCCCCTCTTGTGCCCAAACTCTGACCTGGGGCAGGTGGGGGTCCATCTCTGGAGAAAGATTTTGAGAAGACAGTTCAGTCTACATGTCTATTCAGTTCTTGTTTGCTCTGCTAAGTGAGGCAAACAAGCATGTAAATTAGTCCCCTCTATGAAAGTGGTTTTTGAGTACTTGTCCACTAGGAATGGGATAATAACCATCAAATATTAAGCAGAGCTATATGAAATAGTAACATCTTCCAGCCTAGGGCTGGATTTCAACTGGCAATTTAGAGGTAAGGGACTAGATCCCATTACCAATTCCTTGAGCTGTCCAAACTTGCCAAAGTCAACAACATTGACTAGAATAATAAACAGTTCTAATAGGTGTCAGGTTTCAGAGGGGTAGCCGAGTTAGTCTGTATAAGCAAAAACAACGAGGAGTCCTTGTGGCACATTAAAGACTAACAAATTTATTTGGGCATAAGCTTTTGTGGGCTAAAACCCACTTTATCAGATGCATGGAGTGAAAAATACAGTAAGCAGAATATATATTATAGCACATGAAAAGATGGGAGTTGCCTTACAAGTGGGGGGTCAGTGCTAACAAGCCAATTCAATTAAGGTGGAAGTGGCCTATTCTCAACAGTTGACAAGAAGGGGTGAATACCAAGGGAGGGGAAATTACTTTTGTAGTGCTAACGAGGCCAATCAAGGTGGACATCACCCATTTCCAACAGTTGACAAAAAGGTATGAGTATCAGCACAGGGAAAATTACTTTTTGTAGTGACCCATCCACTCCCAGTCTTTATTCGGGCCTAATTTGATGGTGTCCAGTTTGCAATTTAATTCCAGTTCTGCAGTTTCTCGTTGGAGTCTGTTTTTGAAGATTTTTTGTTGAAGAATTGCCACTTTTAAGTCTGTTATTGAGTGTGCAGGGAGACTGAAGTGTTCTCCTATTGGTTTTTGAATGTTATAATTCTTGATGCCTGATTTGTGTCCATTTATTCTTTTGTTTAGAGACTGTCCGGTTTGGCCAATGTACATGGCAGAGGGGATGGTATATGATGGCATATATCACATGGCATGGTGAACGAGCCCCCGATGGTGTGGCTGATGTGGTTAGGTCCTATGATGGTGTCCCTTGAACAGATATGCGGACAGAGTTGGCAAAATTTGTTACAGGGATTGGTTCCTGGGTTAGTGTTTTTGTTGTATGGTGTGTAGTTGCTGGTGAGTATGTGCTTCAGGTTGCGGGGGCTGTTCATGTGTGTGCAGATAAGGTTGTTGATCATGTGCAGGTGGCAAGGAGTCATGAAAATCCCCTTTCAGTATATTAAAAGTAGAAGAGAAGCCCTTAAGGGGGTCTGGTCTCCAGCTTTCTCCTTGCCATACTTAAGGCATGCAAAATCCTTTCTTCCCTTCACAATTTAATGTTTGTTTAAACATTGAGAATTGCAGTAGGGCTAAAGGGAGTGTGACTCTGTCATTTTTATGTTAATATTTGAGAATTGTGACTGCCTGGTTGGAAGGATGGCCACTTAAGATACATGATTCCCGATTAACAATATTACTACCAAGGAAGACTGAAAAATTGCAGAGAAAGATGTTAAAAGGGGTGGGGTCCACTGGTCTTATTAGAGAACTGGGAACCAGGAAGCTCCAAACTTCATCTGCCTGTTCAAATCCTACAGTGATGGATATTATAAGAACATTTGTAATGCTTAATTCTGGTTTAACCCTAAGTCAAGGGCAACTTGAGCAAATCAATCTCTCTGCCTCAGTTTCCCCATCTGCCAATTATGGATAATACTTACCGTCATAATGGTCTTGTGAGGATTCTTTAATATTTTCAAAGGGTTCTAAGGATAATAAGTTCTAATGTATTATTAACCTATAGAAACAACTCCTTTTTTGTGACGCCTGTGCGAGTACTTCACAGACAGTGTAATTCATGCCTCCATAAAACAAACTTGCCATCCTTTTTGCATAAAACATATAATTGTGGAGTCGACAGAAATCTGTTGTAAGTGGCAAATTCAACACATTTGCTTCCCACCCACCAAGTGAGTGGAAAACTTTAAACAAGTTTATAGATCTACAAAATGGGTATATATGAGAAACATGAAGATTTCTGGAGGGAATAATAAAGCCACATTAAGCAACCATACAAAGATATTTCCAATATAATTCAAATGATGCACAATGATGCAGGAAAGTGGGAGATCCATATTTCCAGTCCCAAGCACTATTAGCACAAAAACATTGCAATGACATCTGCCAATTTTCCAGGGCTTTGTTACTCCACAGCAAGCCCTATCAGACAGTATGTAAAAAACTTATAGTAACAGCTTTCAAACAGCGTTGGAGGCTTTCAAATACATCAGTGATGCGGCTGTATAGGAACATGAATAGTATTGAGTGAAGAACCCATTTTATTTCTTTTTTAGATAGCTACTTTGACAACTAGAAGTACAAAAAATTGCAACAGCAACTTCATTCTGAGCAGACAGTCCCTACACACTCATCATATACACCAATGGTACTGTCCGTTAAGTGTGACTTTTCCATTTGTTCTAGATACAGATCTCTTATATCCAGCTGGACTAAACCTGCAGGGCTCCTACTTCTTTCAGAGTCACAATGTGGGTACACATGGTGTACTGTAGCATCACCTATTGCCTGTTAGCGATATAGAGTGACTATTCCTACTTAGGGACTCAAACTGTTTTAATTTTGTTAGGAAGTATACCTCTAATGATACTAAAGGACAATTTGTCTGTCACCTAGATCTGGCCCTTAATATCCAAAATACCTGAACAAAGGGTCATAAATAAGAAAAAGGAATAAATCAAACTATTTTATAGTCCATATTATAAGGAGTAGAACAGAACTGGAATTAGCATTTCTAAACAGGAACAGGAGGATATGCTGAAATACTAGTTAAAATAGAAACTTCAGAAACATTAGGTGTAGATTCAACTATGTTTGAACTTCCTAATACTCACCATACCATTAAAAACAGATTTGTTTGAACAGATACTGATAGCAGATTTCCTGTTCCAAGTTACTATATGACACCAGAAAACAGGAACTAAAATGAAATTCAGTATAATGTAATCCAATACAAGATTATGTGAAAATGGCCTTACCGCAGGGCTATGCATTGAATGGGCATTTAAATCCTATTATGTCTGATTATCTTGCAGTATTTGGGCACGTTTGTAAATAGCTATAAAGAAACATTATGCCTAGTGCTGTTAAGTCCCCACATGTAGCAGATGGTTTCTCTGTCGTGAGAATGTATGTTTCAAAGTCAGACCCAATGCAGAAAGAGGCAACAATGGAAACCATGGCATCTGGTTTCAAAGAAGCACAGCTCACAGCTAGTGGGAGAAATCAGACATAATACAGAGAGATAATATAACACTGATTTACCAGAACATTTAAAGCAAGTAGGGGAGCCATAAGTAAGATGTTCATGCTTTCTTTACCTTTGTCATGACTGAGAACAGATGCACAGAACAGAACAGAGAAATGGGAATCCAAACAAATTACTTATTTTAAGAGAAAGTAAGTAGTAACAGAAAAACAGAATTGCCTGCTGTAATCCTAGCGGAAGACGTGGTAATCATGAAGAGAAATGAGTGGCCCAGAGAAAACAGATCTATAAGACGATCAGCGTAATTCAGTGAGGGAAACAAATACCTTTCTAAACACATCAACCAGACCAATGTAAAGCATAATAAATCTAGAACAAAAGGTAGAAGATGTGCACACTTTATAAAAGAGAAAGCAAGACAGCCCTGACAATGGGCCATTAGTTTGTAATGCTTATGACACCATGTAATGCCAGTGTGTGAAAGTCTGGCCCCATCCAAGTCAGTGGCAAATCTCCTATTAACTTGAATGGGGCCAGAATTTAACCCTTTGTTTGCCTAGGTATCCTTGTAGGCAGCAGCTTTGCACTTAAGAAATTATTCCAATCATAGCACTGGGCAGTGAACAGATTAAAAAAAAAAGTTGGTATATAGAAACAAAAAACAACAAAAAAAGAAGAATCTATAGCACAACTAAAAATAGAGCCTCTCTCCTAAGACCTACCTATCCATATGTTCGGTTTAGGATAATTTTCTAAAGCTATATGTAGTGGACCATCAGGAGACTCCAAAAATACTGCATTGTCAAGGAGAATAGAAAGGCTTAAATGTCTTTATAGAACTCAAAATAGAAGACATGACAGTTATGTTGTGCATCTTATTTCAGTTCATGCAAAGGAACGTAATAAGCCGAGAAGAGGCAAGCTTCAGTTGTGCTTCGTGGCCATGGTTTTGAAAATGAATTAAAAATAAACAAAAAATAATTGATTTTTGGAGGGCTGGGGCAGCAAGGAAGGGGGGTGTTCCTCAATATCAAACAATTGTATTGATGTGCTTTTTACCCATGATTTGTGCTATATGCTGGCTGTGCTGTGGAAATGATGTGTGAACATGTAATTAAAAACTGTCATAAAACACATGCACAAGGGGGCCAAATTAAGTTTGCACAGGCAATCTTACTTCTGACATTTCCTAACTTATGAGTGCTTGATTTTGTACCCTTAATAACATTCTTTTAACATAGTAGTTTTGTGTGTTATTTCCTAGGTTTTAATAAATTAAACTGAAAAAACAAGCTTTATCCTGGGGAACCATGTTGACTCCAACACAGTTCATCAACAGGGTGGGAAGCTTTAGATCCACAGCACATACTTTTGCCACTTGATCTACTAGAGTACCTGATTACTCTCATTGTAGTTGGTACGGCAACACCCATTTTTTCATGTTCTCTGTGTATATGCATCTTCCTACTGTATTTTCCACTGCATGTATTCAATGAAGTGGGTTTTAGCCCACGAAAGCTTATGCTCAAATAAATGTTAGTCTCTAAGGTGCCACAAGTACTCCTCGTTCTTTTTGCTGATAGCAATAGTAATTTATCATCCTCTGTGAGCCAGCCAATAGAGGGAGATGAGGCACATATTTTGCTAGTGGGTTCCACAGCTATTTCCTTCCACTAGCGAGCGGAATGGTGAGACTGGAATCCTGGGTTCTAGTCCAGGTTCTAAGGCAAGTATACTTAAGTAGTTAAAGACTCTTCTCTGCCCCTGTTCCTCCCTCCCAAGCCTGACCCCTTCTCCCTCAGCCCCTACAACCTCTACTCATCCCATTCCCCATCCACTTCCATCAGCTTCACATCCTGGTCCCACACACACACATACTTGCTATACTCCAGGGCCAGCTCCTCACCCACCTCTGCATTCTACAGAGGAGCTTCCTCCTCCATGCTGCCTGAGTAGCAGCAGGAAAGCATTGAGAGCACAGGAATGAGTATCCCTATTCTATTCTGGTGCCAGCACCACAGCATTCCTTGGCTGACAGGAGGAGCAAGCAAAGGAGAAGTCCTGCTCAGCCTCTGCAGCCCTGGGATGGAGCATGCTCAGTTGCAATGTAGGGATGGGATATGCACAGTCCAGTCATCTGTAAGAGCTATGAGAGAATGGAGCGTACTCAGCAGAGACAGATTCTTTGGAAAATTTAGATGCCAAACTCTAAGAAGTCTCTACTGAGCCTGTGAGAACCGAGTTCTTCAAAGGCTCGTTACTTGGTCAAGATTTTCATTGGGATGGTAAAAGAAATGTTCAACACCAAAATTACCCCACCTGCCAAATTTCTGGTCACTTCTCCAAAGTATAGGGATGGTACGGCTTCTCAGCAAAACAGCTGTAAGTTATTTTTAATGTGGGCAAAACAATGTATTTTTCCATAACATCATTCTGAGAAATAGCTGAAGTTAAAAAAAAAAAAAGCAGCTAGCCTCAGGCAGAAACCAGCATGGAACTTTTCAACCCAAACGGTTAAAGTTTGGGAAAGTTACAAACAAGTGAAAACCAGATCTTATACTAGATACTGTTGGTCAACTTTAACTACGGGCTTTGCTTCTTGAACCACCTATAACACAGGTTGTCCAAGTACACTGGAGAACTGTGGTATGTTGTGTATGACTTTTTATGAGTAACAGAAGTGAGGTCATTAGGAAAGCCAATGTGTTTTTAATTTGCTAACCTGCGCTGACAGGTCTATTGAATGCTATTGAGAGATTGCCAAACAGTAAAAAAAAAAAAATTCAAGTGAACAAAGTGATTGTTAGAAGAAGGGGTCGAGATCTGAGCAATCACAATGGTCTTCCAAGAAATCAAGTAACCCTTCAGACACTGAAATTAAATTGACTCTAAAGCTTTAGAGACAAAGGCTGAAATTCTGTTCTGGAAGAGATGCAGCACACAATTCACAGACTAGGAGATGAGGGGGACAAATGTGCCTTTAGCCCACCTTTGAGCCCTCATGATCCTGGGGTGCTCCGGGATGTCCAGCATAACTTAAACAGCCCTGGGGCCTTGTTTAAGTTACAGCTGTCTCCCCAGGCTAACCGATAGTTCATGGTGGCCCTGACCCAACACGCCCCTCCTATACCCAGCACACCCCCTGCCCCAGGGCTGGTAGAGGAGTCCTCAGGAAGCAGCCTTACAGCTGTCTTCTGCAGTGCCAGAGCTAAGGGAGTCCTCCTATGGCCGGAACTGGGGTTTGGGGGAGCCCCTTTTTGCCACCGTAACTCTTACATGGAGTAAAGCAGCCAAAGTGGGAGTGAAAATCTCACCCAAAGGGCCGGATTTGCCTCTCATTGATTTCTGTGAACGTATACAGATTGATACCAGTGTGAAAGGAAAAGCAGGCCCAGAGTTTTGTGTTTGATATCCCAAATTAAAAAGGAATGAAAAAAGGTTTATGTATTTTTTCTTCCCCCCAAGCATCGTCAATGAGATGGTATTGGTTATTCCACTACAGATGACTGGACCTGTGGAAGCCCATCCTAATGTAAAGTTACCTTTGTCAACATGCTGCAGGGAAACAGTTTTGCAATGAAACTAGGCTGTATTTGTAAGGTATTACTGCACATTGCTGTATAAGATAAGAAACAAGCACTACTATATACAGCAAGAGACAGGTTGAAGTACTCAGTATGGTATGAATTCTGTATGCAATATTGTATGTCAGTTATATATCAAAATTGAGAAGCAGTACTTTGGTTTTCCTTTAGAAGTAAACAAGTTAAATATGCTGTTATTGTGGATACAATATAGCAATCAGTTAATCTACAATATATTTACTAAAATCTTAAAGTAATATTTAAGTATATTAAATACAGTTAAATATATTTACTAAAAACTTAGTTCTGATTAACATTTTTCTAAATGTACACTAAGTGTAAAACATATGTTTGAAATCAGACATTCAGTCTGCTACGGTTAGCTGTATTTTAAGAAATCAGTAAGAGTTACTATATTTTTATTGCATGTTACATAAGTGAGAAGTGGAAGTACCACAGCCCATCCCTTCTCTAACTAGCAAATGGGTATTTAATTGTTTCTGATATGTGACTGTCATTAAACTGAAGTCAAAATATAACTGTCTTTCATGTAACTGACATATTTAACATATGTATCAATTAAGCCCTTCCTTAAAAGAATGAATTCTGAATCTATGGCATTTTCTTGTAGAAGTGTTATGGCTTAGTCGTTAACGTGTTTGGAAATGTTTGTTTGGGGTTTCAGATGTCTGTGTGGAGAAGTCTGTGAGGAAGTTTCATTATATATGCAGCATTTATGATCATGAAAGGCTAGCTTCATATCTATAGAGATGGCTGCTGGCTGTTCATGAAAAAGCACAGAACTTCTTCCCAGCATTATGGGAAAAAGAAGGATCTCACAGAACATAGATAGAACAGTTAATGTCAGCTTTAATTGAATTACAAGATTGGTCATTAACAGTTAATATGGACTGCAGGATTGGGCCTTAGGTGTGAACAGCTACATCCTTTTCCCTTAAATATCATTCACTGTTGGGCAGTAGCCAATATCCTCATTCAGAGGGAAGAATAATAAATGTGCATTATTTATACCCAGCTAAGAACATTCCGCTTAAAAAAGCACAAGATTCTGCCACCTTGAAATCTTCAATTACTTTAGAAGTATTACATGGGAGTTTTATATTTTGTGAGCGAGCCACTACAAATCAATAGAGCCACACACTTTCCCACTTCATTATATACTCCCCCTGGCTAGATTGAGCTCATCCCAAGCACCTAAGATTCAGTATTTTTACACTGTTGACCCAGTGTGCTGAACTCACTCACATAGCCTAGCTCAGTGACTCTCAATCTTTCCAGACTACTGTACCCCTTTCAGGAATCTGATTTGTTTTGTGTACCCACAAGTTTCACCTCACTTATAAACTACTTGCTTACAAAATCAGACATCAAAATACAAAAGTGTCACAGCGCACTATTACTAAAAAATCGCTTATTTTTTCATTTTTACCATCTAATTATAAAATAAATAAATTGAAATATAAAGATTGTACTTACATTTCAGTGTACAGTATATAAAGCAGTATAAACAAGTCATTGTATGAAATTTTAGTTTGTACTGACTTCGCTAGTGTTTTTTATGTAGCCTGTTGTAAAACTAGACAAATATCTAGATAAGTTGAGGTACCTCTTGGAAGACCTCTGCATACCACTAGTTGAGAACCACTACTGCCAGCAGCAATCAAACCCAGGATTTTTGGTTTCAAAAGCATAAGGCCCTAACTATTTAAAAGTGACATGCAATGCCTTTATACCTTGATTTTATTAAACAGAAACCAAAGAAATTGGGTGTGTGCATATATGTAAGTGATAGCAAAATAAAGACCCTGGACCAAATTCCTCATCTACTCAAGTGCAATTCCTCATTGACTTCATCAGGAATTGTACGTAAGAGCAGAATTTGACCCCACCCTAACTTTTCTTAGCAAATACTCCATTAAAATCTAAAAGCTATTGATGGACCTTTCATCCAAGCTATTTCCGAGACACAACTCTCCTGTGTTGTCACTGGTTTCCTGGTTCAGTGGTGATCTACACTAAGTTGTACTTCTCTGCATACCAACTTAACAGAAATCATTAGACTAAAGAGGTTTTACTCCTTGACAAAGCCAGCAAGTGATCATTTGCTGGTCACGTGAAGAACACATTTATACAGTTGAAATCATTTTCAGGTATTCCATATTTTAAAAAATATTTACAGTACAAGACATACAAATCAATGAACTATATTTTAATGACATCAAACAAATTTTACATGTGTTACATACCATAATAGTGTTTACTGTTTTTTAATGCTGCAGTCACAAGTTGAAAATAGCAGTAGAAAAATATTTGTTCCTATACAAAAAAAAATTAAAACTTAATATGGTGCAAGAAAACTTCATTGGGGTTTTATCACATTTTGTCCTTGCTGAATAGTTTTGGCTTCAGCAGCTGCTATATGAAATGTAACTGTCACTACAGTGAATAAATAAGTAACTCGTGCTATAATACAGCTGACCCTAGTAACAGCATTAGGGTAAAGCCTTTAGTGGTAACCACTGGCCAAAACAGAAGTGCATTCTGACTGTATAAAGATGTGCTTTCATGTCATAGAACATCTCACTCCATGGGCTATAAAGCATATGTGCCAGAACTGATAACTGATTTCCCCACTTCCCAGCCTCCAACCCCCATTCAGAGTGTATAGAAGAGAACTGATACCTTGTCTGCTCTTCACATCAGATTTCCTCCCCATACGATGTTTCCAAATGAATAATGTTTATAGTGTTATTTACCTCTGACACAGATTTGTAATATTATAGGAAAGTTAATCTTCTAAACAATTATCCTTAATAAACAAGGACCCTTGAACTTATGCCTTTTCCTATCATGTGTTATAATGTGAACTTCCACACTACCACTTAGAGAGCTAACTATGAAAGACAGACTACTTAAGTTTGGTACGCAACAATTTGATATACGTGTTTACCTGTATCTGTTTACAGCATCCATATTAATATTGGAGGGGGGAAGACATACATTAAGTACATTTTGCTTTTTAAAAAAAACAATATCAGCAATCCAATAAGCAACTATACAACAAACCAGTGCTCAGGCAGAGTATGAAAAAAAAGCTGGCAAGGAAACAGATTTATTTAAGTTTTACATTTTCAATATATTGCTTATTTTAAATATAGGAGAATACTTTGGCACTGTCCTATTTAATTCTAGTCTGGATTCCTTCTGCCAGCAAGAAAAGTACTTCTAGAGTAAACAAGCTCTCTTCATAGAAATAAAAGATGATCCTTTCAGAGGGTCATTCTGAGAGTGTTTGACTGTGCAAATGTTCCAAAAAGAAAAAAAAGATACAAGTTAGGGCCAAAGCACAAAATATGAAATACTCTCAGATATATCAAAACTGGATTTTACCTATTCCCATCTACAAGAAAGCCTGAGGGTTATGATGAGCTTTGCATTTTGACTTGTAGGTCAACAAGTTCAAGCTCTGGAAGACCAAAGGAGAAAGCAAGTTCCAGAGCTGAAAACTCTTCACTAAAACACTCTTTTGTCAACTCACATGCCACTTGAACCAGGTTAAAAGTCAGGTTAAAAGTCTCCGCTCAGTGGCAGTAGTACCACACCTATGTACTCTCATCTGCTTTATCATCATCACTGTATTAGACTAAAATACAAATATCAAAACATGTTTGTTTTTCTAGGGGAGCTCTTTGTTTTAACTGTTAATTTCTGCCCTTCGCTTTCACTTTACAATTTAGTTTTTAGTCATAACACTGCTGGGGACATCCAGTGCCTGATTTAAAGTATTGCATTTACTTTTAATTTCCTATCCTATTTGCTTCATTTTTTCCTTCTCACTTCATTTTCTTTCCTACAAAATGGCTCAAGAAAGTAAAGAGCAACAAAAGTCACATCATCATAAATGCTGTGGTAAATATGGAATAAGTTATGTCTCAACTTTCTCCTTAAATATGTTGCAGCTTCAGTTTTCCCCTGATGACTCTTCCTCAGATAGAAAACATTCACTTTACTAAGGGCAGGTCTTCACTACAGGGGCGAGGGTCGATTTAAGATACGCAAATTCAGCTACACGAATAGCGTAGCTGAATTCGACATATCGGAGCCGACTTACCCCGCTGTGAGGATGGCGGCAAAATCAACCTCCGCGGCTCCCCGTCGACGGCGCTTATTCCCACCTCCGCTGGTGGAGTAAGAGCGTCGATTCGGGGATCGATTGTCACGTCCAGACGAGATGCGATAATTCAATCCCCGAGAGATCGATTTCTACCTGCCGATTCAGGCGGTAGTGTAGACCTAGCCTCAGTCTAAAAGAGATTACTGCGTATGTTCAGATCAGATCATTTGACTCTATCTCAGCCAGTGCTATTTAGTCAGTAAATAGTTTTCATGGCAAAACTATTAACTAATGAGGTGGTCAAAACTATGTAGGGTTGCATAACCCTGTTGTCTCAGGGTTGTCCAAAGGAGAAGTTAAAAATTATATGTGCATTTTATTTTACATTATACAGGCATCATTTTAGTTCTATATTTAAATATGTCCAAAAAAATACTAAGCAGAATACTTTCCATGACAGAATACAGTTCTCTTTCTTTCAGCTATATACATCCAAATTCTAACTCCATCTATCACTCACTTTTGCTTAAAGTGCATAATGACAACATACCTAAGTACATGATGAAAATGCTTGGGCATAAATTCAGTGTGTTTTTGCCTCTGTGCCAATGGTTTCTGCTAAAGACTTACCCAGATACTCTTAAAATGTGAAAAGTTGTAACAACCCTTCTTTGCCCCTTCTACCCCACCAGTTGATACTCATATAACTAGTACACAGTATTGCTGGAGCCATGAACATGACTGTACAAATGGTCAACAAGGGTTGTCGCAATAGTTTCCTAAGGAAAGATTTGCAAAAGTCAACAAATTAGACAGCTACCTCGACCCTTCTACAGCACTAAAGAGAATATAGCTGGAATTCAGTCAGACTGAGTATTACAAGGCTAAACACAAGGCAAGTATTTTGTTCCTTAGAGAAATTGCCCACACAGAGAGGTCAAAAAACAGAAAGAAAGGAAACAAAGGTGGAGGATTATTCTTGGATGGAAGCGGTTTCCCTCAGGTGACAGATAATCTAGGGGGAATGTCTCCTTGAGCCTGGCTGCACTTTGACGGTATGCTGTGTTACAGCAGTAGTTAACACTGGCAGCATTTTGCTGTGGGGCTTCTACCCCCACCAGTGAGTATCACTGTCTATTTGTGCACTCAAACTGTAGAATTTCTGCTTAAAGGATGTTTGTTTTCTATGTTTACATCTGGGTAGCACTGAATTCTCAACACATAGTTTTAAAGAAAAACCCATAACCCTGAACACATATTACAGATTGGAAAAACAAAGGGCCAGATCCTCAAATGGTGTGAGTCTTTTGAGCTCCAGTGACTTCAATGAGCTCTACCCATTTACACCTCCTAAACAGCTGTCCCAAAATAATGTAAAGTGAATATAACCATTATGTGTAAGTCAAGGTAGCACAAGCGGTTATGTAGCAGCTGATTGAAGAATGTACAATAGGGCAAGGGCTTGGTTTTCCTACTACAACATCCTCCTCCCTCTTCACTGTGTAAATTAGACTCATTTTGCACATCCAGTGACTGCCAAATCATTTTCTGACCAACTTCTACTCAGTACTACAGATCTTTAAAACAAACAAACAAAAAAACCTCTGTGTGAATATGTTATTTACATTGCAGAGTTAAGCATTCCAAAGTTAGGAAATGCTTATTGCAACCCCTTGCATGTATTCGTTATGATAAGTCTTTACCAGGGGACTCGCATCATACGCGCATTTAACTTACGCGAATTCAACTATACGCGCTTGGCAAAAAAAAAGAAAAACAACAAGATACCTGTAAATAGTGTGGGCGATTCCACCCAATGAGTGTATGCCCCGGAGTTAGCGTGAGATGGAAGACGGGAATCTGCTGTTCCCTCAGTTGGTCTCAGTTCCCGCGTGCCTCTCATAGTGTGAGCATCGCACCACGCTAAGTGTGATTCTAGTGGTTTTTTAGTACAACATGGCCCCTAAATGCAAGCCAACTACTTCATCTGGTGCTCAACCGAAGAAACAGCAATCTGTTCCAACACTGGAGGAAAAACTGGCTGTGTTGGACTTATTGAGAGACGGTAGGTGTCAGTCTCCAACATGGCACGTAAATATGGCCGCAACGAATCTAGCATCCGTGCCATCAAAATTTGAGAGAGAGAAATTCGTCAAGCCATGGCATCAAGTGCTCCAATAACTGCTAAGGTGATGAGCCAGGTGTGTAATAAGACTTTAGTGAAGACTAAAGAGGGACAGCCTTCTGATGAGAAGGAATTCAAAGCCAGCCAAGGTTGGCTTAGCAGTTTTAGGAACTGCTTCAACCTCAAAAACGTGCAGATTACTGGTGAAGCTGCATCTGCCAATGAAGAGGCAGCAAAAGCCTACCCCGAACAATTAAAGAAAATCATAGAAGAAAAGGACTATCTTCCGGAACAAGTTTTTAATGCTGACGAGACTGGGCTCTTCTGGAAAAAAAATGCCCAACCGCACTTACATTTCGAAATCAGAAAGACAAGCCCCTGTGTGATTGTGTTGTTTTGTGGCAATGCGGCTGGGCATTTAATAAAGCCAGGCTTGCTCTACAGGGCTGCAAATCCCCGTGCCCTAAAAGCAAGAACAAAATCTCCTGCCTGTGTTCTGGCAATCAAATAAAAAGGCTTGGGTGATGGCAGCATTATTTCTGGATTGGTTCCGCAAGTGTTTCATTCCGGAGGTCAAGCGGTACCTCGAAGAGAAAGGACTTGACTTTAAAGTGTTGCTGATCGTAGACAATGCTCCTGCTCACCCTGCGGCACTCCGGTTTGCACATAACGACGTTGAAGTCGTCTTTCTCCCCCCCAATACCACCTCCATCCTCCAACCTCTCGACCAAGGCATGATTCATGAGGCTTACATTCTCACAGATACGTAGCGCTGTGGATATTGATCCCAATCTTAATGTGATGGAGTGTTGGAAGTCCTTCAACATTGCCAATTGCATCACTTATATTAAACAGGCAATGGATGTAATCAAGCCTGAAACAGTCAATGCATGTTGGCAAAACCTATGGAAAAAATGTGTGAATGATTTTAAGGGTTTCCCGACCATTGACAAAGAAGCGAAACGCATTGTTCAGGTGGCCAGGCAAGTGGGTGGTGATGGCTTCGTTGATATCCTTGAGGAAGAAATTGAAGAATTAATTGAGAGCCATAGAGAAACATTGACTAACAAAGAGTTAGAGGAACTGATAAAATCGTCTACAGAAGACGAAGATAATGACGACAAACAGGAAGAGCCAGCAAATTGGAATCTTCATAAATTTGCTGAAGTGTTCCAACCAGCGAAACACTTGAACGATTTAATTTCTGAATAAGATCCCTCTATAGAACGAAGCCTCAAAATCACATGTAGTATTACGGACGATTTGAGACCGTATCAAGAAATGTTTGAGCAGCTCAAGAGACAACAGCGACAGTTGCCGATCACTATGTTTTTCAAGGAAAAACAACCAGCAGCAGATGAGCCTACGCAATCAACTTCTTGAGCTGAACCAGAGCCAACCACTTCGTCTACGACTCACTCTCCATCACCCAAGCTCTCCATCACCTCCGTCTCCTGGATCGACATCAAGCCCTGACGACCCCCTGTAATTAAAAATACAGTACTGTAAAATTAGATTTTGCATATGTACTCTTTATTATATACTGTACATTACTGTATACATTATACATTTATACATATTACTGTACAGCGTTATATACACAAAACCATGTACAGTATACTGTACTTTATGGGCGATTTAAGGGATTTTCAAGGATAATTTTGAGTATACGTGATTTTTGCCTTATGCGCTGACTTGAGAACCTAACCCCTGCATAAGATGCGACTCCACTGTAATTACATGATCACATGTTTTCAACATAACCCCCACCTCCTTCAGTGCACAGACAGGGCCGGCTGCACTGTCCCAAGGAGCAAAGGAAAAAAAAAAAAAGAAGCTGCAATCAGCGGCACTTCGGCGCCTGCTCTACTGCGGCGCTTCATTCTTCGGTGGCAATTCAGCGGCCGGGCCTTCCCTCTGAGAGGACCTGAGGGACCCGCTGCTGAAGACCTGTTCGTACAGCCCCCTTCCATGGGCTGCCCCAAGCACCAGCTTGCTGTGCTGGTGCCTGGAGCCGGCCCTGTGCACAGAATAGAGGGTACTCAGAGAATCAATAAGGGGTTGTATAAAGAAAGGCTGCTGTCTCTAGACCTTTGCCTTATTTGTTGCAGATGTTGCAAGCTGCATAGTGAATGAGGTGGGGAACTGTGGAAAGATAAATGATGGTTTCATGGTTTAGGGAACTGAATACCATCCTGGAGAACTGGCTTCTATCCTTGCTCCTGCCTCAGAGTTCCTATATGAGTCACTTAAATCAACATTTTCACACATGGACTATATGTTCCTGTTGCTGAGTGCACCTGTGGCCTGATTTGCAGAAGTGCTGAACCCTCACAACTGCAGCTGAAATCAATAGGAACTGTACTTTGGACATACAAAGTGCTATAAATATGCTATGTACTCTGAAAAAGAAATCAGGTCCTAGGGATCTTAAATTGGGTACCCAAAAATAGTGGACACTTGACAATTTTGTCTTAATCTCTCTGTGCTTCAGTTCCCAGCTGTAATATTGTGATATCATCTAATCTCAGATGGGTTTTGTGAGGATGAATTCATTAATGTTTGTGAAGCACTCAGTTACTAGGGCAGTAAGTGCCATACATATGCCATGTAGAAAATAATTCTATATTGCAGAGTTTAAGTAGTAGGTAGTATAAAGGTGTGGGCCACACGTTGAATAATACGGGGGGGAAAGTCTCTTCTCTAAAACATGGACATGTTACTGATTCTCAATGGAACAGTGGCAAAAATAAAAAAAAACAAAAGAGCACTGAAAACATGTATTTTTCCTCTGATTTTGTTCTTGGAAAGTGGTTGACTTGTTTTGAAAAAAAAAATCAGCACGAGGTAGACTCCTGGCATGGAACACTTCAGCTCAGACAGTTAAAGTTTGGCAAAGTTATAAGTGACTAAAAACTATGTCTTACAATGGAAAGTCTGGGGCAACCTTAATTATAAAATTACCAGGTCCAGATATAATTTAACTTATAGCTTCTTTTATATCCCCACAGGATACATTTTCAGCAATCTGGACCCCATCTTAATGGAGAGCTTTTCTCATGAACTACCATCCATGCCATTCCATTTTGTGGTGTTGGGGTTTAAATCGGGGAAGTGTCACAAATCCATCCAATTTAGGCTTAATCAATTTCTGTCTTTGCTTATACAATTTCAGACAGAATTTTTGTCACTTATAGTGTTTGAACATATATTTATGCCAGACAATGACAGCAGATAAAATTGAATTGGTAGGGGGCTCAAGTTACCACATTCCAGGGCACTTATAGTTCATGATGGTCATCACCTCCTCTGACTCCTTGGTCTGGTCCTTCAGAGCCATTCCTTCAGTTTCTGCTCCAGTGTTTCTACGATTTGGGCCTTGTTCACTTGGATTTATATACCTATCTATATTTCTTACTTCTTGACCCTCTCAAAAAATCTAATAGCGTGGTGAGACATGATTTCCCTTTACAAAAGCCATGTTGACCATTCCCCAACATACCGGGTTCGTCTGTGTGTCTGATGATTATGTTCTTTACTATAGTTTCAACTAATTTGCTAGATACTAAAGTTAGGCTTACTGGCCTTTAATTGCCAGGATCACCTCTGAAGCCTTTTAAAAAAAATCTACATCACATTAGCTATCTGCCAATCATCTGGTACAGATGCCCTACAGCATGTAGCCCTTATTAGATTTGTACTCCATGTTTGACTTTGGTAGATTTCTATAGCATGTCCATCACTGCACTTCCCAAGTATGTCTTTCTTAATTCATTTAATTATGAAGAGATGGTAATGAGCTATGTGGCCAAGACACCATTGACAGAAGAATGCAATAGCTTTTGAATGTTTTATTCTTCTAGTAACGTTAGTTTATAAAGAGCCGGTGTATGGTTAAAATGTATCATTTTAACTGATTTCTCTCATTTTGTCCTCTCTCTTTTCCTTGTCTTTTCACTTACTTTTCCTTTCTGGTAGGATTATTTCTGAATCCAAAGAACACATCTTACAGAACACAAAGACCCTTTCTTAAAAACAGCAGTGTAGATCATATGGTCTTTTCAGCTGGGAGGCTGAACGCAGTTACCAATGGACTGCTAAGGGAAGGTATTTTATGTTTCACATTCTAGGCAAATAGTGATCTTTTCCTCCTCTGAAACCTTTTACTGCAACATCTCAGTGTTATATAAACTAGTGAGAGTTGCTGAGAGAGAGACTGAGCCCTTAAAACTGGATAATATATGTCAACATGATTATACCAAACCTTTTGCTATTCTTCTCTCCTAATTCAACAAGGAAGAATTCCTATGCGCTTTACCCAACCTAAATATGTACAAAATTGTAAAAACAATGAGATGACAGAAATGAGAACTAAAAACTTCTGCCAAAGAAGAATATATGATGCTGTACTTCGAGCAGAAAGGAATGGGCTCTCACGTTATTTTACTGATTTCCTTTTCAAACAAAGCATAGTTAATAACACATACCCAAAGCAACTAGTAACAGAATGGCAGGAACTAAAAAGCCATGACATCCAGTAAGCAAACAACCTGCTAAGAAAGTAATACTATGTGTGTACAAAACATAAAGGTACAACATACATGAAGTGCACATGAAGTTCAGGAAAGTCATGGAGGGCAAGAATTCCAGGTTTCAGATCTAAAGTCTCCAGTCAGAGGATGAATGGTGTTTTCATATATTTTGGAAAGCATGGAGTGCTCCTTTTTCTTGACAATGCAATACTATACTCTCCAGCTGAAATATTTTTTTACTTTGTATGATTCAGCTTCTAAAAATGCACCTTTACCCAGCTTGGTTGCTTTCTGCTGCACAGAGCACTATAGACCTGATTATAGCATTATGATTTAGCGTTTGTGGAGATCCACTGTAGCTGATAGATGTACATAGGGAAAGGCCACCTTATAGATAGATGTGAGTGGAATGAGAACATGAGGGAGAGCTTGGTTGAGAAAAAACAATCTTGAGAATCCATCAGCTTGAGGACACCAAAACTAAAATAGTTAAGGCTAGTGATGCAGTCATAAAAGAGGCAAAGAAAATGGCTTAAGTCAGGATAGACTAGAAAGCAGAACATGTTATATAAGGCTTAATACCAAATTGTGCCAACTAGGCATAGTCATGTGGGACAATGCAGAGCTGTACCAGCCCAGTGGGAGGCATTTTGGCTCATGGAAATAATGCCTTCCAGCACTTTTGGCAGTACAGTTAGTATGTCACTCCTTAGGCGAATGCAGCATGAGGGGAGGAGATGAGCAGGGCCATGGCCCTTCCCCTTTTGAATGGGTTTGGTCCGTGGTGGTGCTAACAAAGCAGTCTGCTCTGCCACTGTGGCTGGCTTCTGCATGGCAACTGGAGTGGGAGGCTCCCCATGCCCAGTCACGTTCTGCCAATAGAATGTTGGAGCTCTGCATGGAACGAAATGGAATTTATAGGGAATACTGATTGCTATTAGATGGACTCCAAAGTCCCACAGAAAACTAGAAGCTAATTGTACTTGCTGGCTTTGGCCACTTTTCTAGTGGTTTGTGGGAAGAGGGTCCATCTGACTGCCACAAGACAATCCCAGGTAGTGAGGAGCAGATCAACCAATGGAATCTTCCCTCCACCACTACATTTAGTTGGATTATTACTCTGGAGCAGTGCTTAATTTGTGTCAGGGCTTGCCAGGGCTGAGCCTTGGCACCTCTAAGCTTGGCAGTTCATAGCCCCGGCACCTCTGGGTTTGCTGCATCAATCATGAATGTAAAAAAGTTGCTCAAGCCCCAGCACCTAATTGCTTGAGCCCCGGCACCCCTTTCATTACAAATTAAGCACTGCTCTGGAGTATGCATATTAAGCAATTATTCCAGTGGTGAGCTGTTCTGATAGGACAGAGTACCTCCAATTTACAAAGACAGCGCATGGTGGTGTGTCCAAAGCAGGTCAGCTGGCAAGTTCTAGGAGACACCTTTTCCCTCCTCCAAGTTTCACATTATTAACTATGACCTCCTTCAGCTCAGCCTTATGTTTAAGATTACAGTTAGCAGTGATTAGCAGTCTTGTCTAGTCAGCAGCTAGCTAAGTATATCCACCTACCTCATCTACACATTATAGTTCTAGTCTACCCAGGTGTTTTAGGATCATGCAAGTTACAAGAAATAGTATTGTGTTTAAATGAAGAGAAAACTCAAAAAACAAAAACAAAAAACCCAAACTCCTCAGTTGCTTTTGCCAGCACATCAAGACCACTAACTCTTGGAAACAAAAGCGTAATCTAAACAAATCCAAGAATGAACATAATGAGTCATAGAAACACCTCACTTTACAAATGAACAACAATTTTCAATAAAACCATTTGCGCACTTCAAGTTGACTGTCACCACTGATTTATAGACACAGTATTTTTGTATATCATTACTACTATAAAAAAACATGTATTTAAAAAAAGTTCTTTTAAAAAAAAGGAGTGAGAGAGATCACAAGAGTTTCTGCTCCCACAAGAGGGGAAAACAACACGTAAACAAAAAGAGGACAGAAATGCCATTTAATTTTCTTTTCTTTCCTGGTAGAATTACTTGGAAAGCTGAAAGAATACATAACCTTATAGGACAAAGAGGCATTCGTTTTGAAACAGCAACATAGATCATATTGACTTTTCACCAGAGATGCTTCTAACAGACTGAACACAGGAAATTAAGAATGGACAGCTCTGGGAAAGCATTTTACAATTCACATTCTAGGTGAGTGGCAATTTTTTCTTCCCCTCACAGCACCCTTCCACTACAAACAGCTCAGTGTATAAGAAGGCTGTCATCTGAGCGCAAGAGGTCATGTGGATAAATTAAAGTAATACAACTGAATGATATGGGTCAACTTGATGATAGCAGACCTTTTGATTCACTACTGCCTTAATTCAACTAACAAGGAAAACTTTTCCACTGAAAGGGTAATCATAGTAAAAATATACCAATAAAAACAGGGACTGAAAAGAAAAAGCACCTATTTTGTGATGCTAGATTTCTCTTTCACACTAAACTAAAGGAAAAATCCTTAGAACATACCTTTTTATTTTTTATTAATATGCAACAGATATGGGATCTAATTTAACTTTCCAAACAGGTGTAAGTAAAAATGATTCAGTGGTGAAATGCTTCCTGAAAATTGTAGGTAAACAGCTTTCTATCTGGAACACAGAGGGGTAGCTCGGAAAGAGATCTGTATTCTGCTCTGGATTTCAATAAAACTCCACAGATAGCCTATGGGCTTATATATGAATAATAATCACCTTGAGATGATTCCTAGATAGTTTGCACAGATTGTCAGTGGAATGCATAATTTTAAAAGGTTAAAAACTGCTTTTCTATTATATCCAAACTTCCTCCCTTTTGACTTGTTGAAGATGCCAGTCACCACTGTGTCAAGATAGTCATGACCATTTATTGGCAAGCCTAAATTGTAACATGTTTATCAAAGGAAATGGACTAGGGAAAGGTGATGAGCTTTAGCTGGTCTTAGTGTTTCCAGCTTCCTAAACTCAGCTTCATGTGTTTGTTCACCAGAACTTCTCTTATCTTGAACTGTGACTCTACCAGTCTGTCAATAGTTTCTTTGCCAACAGGAGTATTTTCACACCTGAGCCTGTGGCAAAGTGAAAACCCACACTTCATCCTCATACCAAAGCATACATAATATGACAAACTCTGTCTCCTGACATGGTGAAGCGACTTTTAGAGACATTAGTTAAAAGTGCTCATAGTTTGATTGCTGAATCCTATTGCAATGGAAAATATTTCAGCCAGCTACAATCCTCATGCTGCAAAGAATTCTGTCAGTACAGTCTCATTGATCTCAGCTGGCATAAGGGCCTGCACAGGTAGATCTCTTTGAAAGACTGGAACCTGTTTGTTTTTCCACTAGGCATTCATTTCAACTGCAAATTTTTTGACTGAGTGAATGCCGCTAGATCTGGATCCAATATTAAAATATTTATTTATATTGCTTTTATAGCTTTTAAACAGCAATACAGCTTGCAAAATCATCTGACAGTGCTTGGTGAAAGCTTTTCACAACATTTATTGCAAGTTTCCCCAATTCAGTTCACATGTTTTTTGCACCCATAGCACTTTTTGAAAGATTTCCATGGTTCAACTTTTCTTTCTCAAATGGCTTATAGAACCTCTTCTAGTTCAAAAGTTAATTGTCATGGATCTATTACTGCTCCAGAGTTGGCGCTGGCTGCCTCAATTTCCCACTATGTTTACAGTCTCCATCAGCTGGCAGTGGGTTTGGGTGATTTAATTTAGCCCTCAGCTAAATCAGGAGAATTCCATGTCTACCAGGATGGAAAGAAATCCAACAAGAAGCACAAATCAAGAGCTCTAACCAACCCTTTCTAAGGCATAGTCACACCCTTAGAATCAGTATGACTCTCACTCCTTAGTAGCTGGGATCCCCAAAATTCTTCTCTTTGAGGCAGGGTCCAAATTAGACAATCCTCAGTTAACTTTTCAACTGCTCAGTTTTCAGGCTCTCTGCCCTGGTCTCCCAGTTGACTGCAGAGGGGACTGACTCCCTCCTTCAGTCTTCTGGAAGCCACAATTCTCAGCCCTCAAAGGACACTGAATCCCACCCCAGGTGTTCTGTAAGCTCTGCTTCAATTGGCAGAGTCACTTTCTTCTCCCATTTCCAGGCCTCCCAGCTCCATCCCACAACACCTGCTGGCTGTTCTCTGCAGGTATCAGCTGTTGTCACATTCCTTCACTGGAGGTTCTTATTTACTGAGACACCAATAGCTCCTACCCTCTCAGTGTCTTTTCCTTCAGCAGATTAAGCAGAGATCCAATGCATATTCATTCCCAGAGTGTTTCCTGGGATCCCTAACATAGCCTGGCTCTTTTCAAGGCATGCATTCACTTGCACACTCACTCTCTCACTCGCTGTCAGAGGAAGAACCACTGCAATCTCTGAAAAATAGTAAACTCTTATTTCCTTAGCCTCTTTCTCAGCATGCTTTGCGCTCCAGCATATAGTTCCCACAGTCCATCGAGGAACTACATGTCCCAGAACTCTTATTCAGTGCTGAGCCAGGAATGGGGGCCCATGTTTCCCTTATAGCCCTATTAAAGGGCCAGTATCCTGTTACATTCTCACATTCCAGGTTTTATCCAGCAGTACCATGACAACCCTGACTGACAAGTTTAGCTTGCGAAAAGAAGACAAGAAGAATTAGAACAAGGAACACACACGCCAACTAGTAAAAGGACATTAAAACAAAAACAACCTCCAACATAAACATAGCCTAATTACATCTGAAAGCACACACCAAGCCAACTATATAGATCCAGTGATAGTAGAACCTCAAAGAGTTCTGAATTTGAAGACTAATCTGAAATCTGTGCTCTTGATTACATTTGTTATGTGTAAACAGAATGAAGTCCAAACTAGTAGTAGATGTACTTGGCAAATTTCACCAACTGAAAACAACTATGAACCAATTTACCTTGAGGAAAGAAAGAATTTAAATAGAAAAATGTGAGTGATAATTGGGAACTGTTTAAAACCATTTTACTAGATTGCCAAATCCCCCACAATCCTACAATCTGATATAACAACCAGAAGATCAGAAAGAGTCTGGCTGGATAAAATGGGATTCTTTGTAAGGAAGCAGCATCTATGGAACTATTTAGACCAACACAGGCACCTGTTGAGGTGTCTGAAGAAATCAGGCCTGCCTACACTATCAGGGACAGTATCTTATATATAAGATCGATGGGTGTAGGCTGTTTTAAAATCCTTTTCTCTAAATGCTTTGTTCCTACTTTTAAACAATACTTTGGTCACTATATTCACTCTTCCCGCACCCCACTGTAATTCAGTAAGTCATTAGAAGGAATTAGTAAGAACCCAGCAAAAGAGGGAGAAAAGAAGGGTGCCTACCCTCAGACTTTTAGCGAATAGCCTCCACAATCTCAACATTGTAAGTGGATGCCACAGCTGCCGCACAGGAAAGGGACACTGAATTGGACAGAGAGAGTGGAGTGTCCTGGCAAGGTGCAGAAATAAGAATGCTTCTGTGCCTGCATACGCCATGGCACTACCCAGGCACACTCTTTTGTCATGCCAATACTCTAGCCAAAGGGACTGAGCACTTTGCCACATGCTGGGAATATGGCAGAGTGGAATCGCAACACCATCAAGATAACTAGAACCCCAGTCCCCAAAATCCCAGTTCTAATGGGCATGTGGAAACACCATTCAAGCAGGAGAACCATCAGGGATGGCCCTAGCATATACCATCCATTCTTCTGACAAAATCTTTGCCCACTGCACCAACAGCCTATGTAGCAGGAGATAAGAAGTTCAAGCTTTTGCTGAGGAACACAAAGTCAGCATCCACGATCTGATTTCAAATGAGAAACCAGGCCTTACCTGCCTCACCAAGATATGCTACTAAACACCATTGCCAACCCAGTATCAGCCTCCCAGGCAGGTATGGATTATTCACTATAATACAGTCCAAAGAGGAGTTAAGAGCTAATAAAAACAAAAAGCAATATGGGAGGATGGCAGTAGCATTTAAACTTCTCCAATTTCAGATGTAGAAGAGGCCTTACTCCATTTACCAGATCTTTCAAGTGCATCCACAGGATCTTGGGGGCAAGGGACAAAAAGAATTCTTGAATAGCATTCACTCACATATGGGCAGCATGAGAGACACAGGCAGCTTTCTCTATGTCAAGAAAACTGCAAGAGAACCAACTAAAAAAGGAAAGAAGAAGGGGAAAAAACAGGAATTTCTTTCAGTATCAATAAGGTCTTATCTTAGAGCACCTATTTGCTAAAAGTGGTCTCTTGTATTTTTTCTCTTGAAGTTCTAATGGTCTTTTAAAAAGCAATACAAAACACTTCAGCCTGCCTATTTATTCGTTATTATAACTAAAATCACAAACAAATCCTGGCTGGACCTCTTATCTGTTGCCAACTCTTGTTATTTAGAGCTGAAGTAGTCAGTAAGCAAATTAGAAGTATTTATTTAAGGCACAAATCTATTGATAATAGAGGGAGCTGCAAAAAGGAACTGAGGAAAGAACATGCTCCTAAGAATTCAAGAAACTGTAAAAATGAATTGAACTTAGACCTTCCAACAACCCATGCTCAAATCTGTGGTGATCTAGGACTTCACAGTTATTAATATGCTACTTACAATAGCCACAGTAGAGGGCAATGAAGTACATGTGTTATTTCACACACAAAAAAACACCCTTTGTTTTTTAGTTAAGTTTACTCGTAAATAAACTAAACTATAAAAAAAGTTAGGAAATACAACGTTAAGGAATAAAAAGGATTAAAAAGCTGTGGCATCAAGCACTCAAGTTAGGAAATGGCAGAATGAATGTTCCCCATGCAACCTTGTGAGTTTGCATTATGATAAAGTCTTTAATTACATTATTTTTATATGTATATACAAGCCCAGGATCCTTGGTTCATTCAGTTCACAGGACAGATCTGCTCTGTGGATGAATGGGGTTTGTTTAAGAAAGGAGTCTTGTCTGCAGGACCTCTGCCTCATTTATTGTGGTAGTTGGAAGATTTGTAGTGAATTGCAGGAAGAAAAAGGATGGTCTCATGATTACAGCAGTTGAATGCCATCCTGGCAATTTTGACTAAGCCACCAAGTTTCTGTGTGATCCTGGGCAAGTTACTTAAAACAAACTTTTCACAGCTAGTAATTTCAGTGTGTAGTTAAAGACAGTATCATAATGCATATGTATAAAGGGGCCAAATTAAGGTTCCATGGCTAGTGTTCATTCTGTCATTTCCTAGCTTGAGAATGCTTAATTATACAACCTTTTAATCCTTCCCTTTGTATTTCCTAACTTTTTATGGTTTAGTTTACTGATGAGAGCAACCTTACCTAACGTCCTTTTCAATGTATATTTTATTCCCATTGTTATCTT
Organism: Chrysemys picta bellii; assembly: GCF_011386835.1. Taxonomy (NCBI): domain Eukaryota; kingdom Metazoa; phylum Chordata; order Testudines; family Emydidae; genus Chrysemys; species Chrysemys picta. The sequence goes on along the minus strand of NC_088798.1, from coordinate 35,591,441 downwards.
TGCAACATTCCATATTTCACCACTCAGTGCCATGCTGACCAATATGGTGAAACTAATTAAACTGGATTAAACGCCTCCATTATAATTTCCCATGTAAAAAAAAAGGTAAACACTCAAGAAACCCATATCCCCCAATTTGTAAGGAGCATATAATCAATGCGCATGAAAAGGAACCCTTCTATCTTATTGTCAATAAACTCTTTTTGAGGAAAGTAACAATCAAACCATCTACCCTTTCAAAAGAAGCAGTGTAATTTACCACAACACAAACCCAAAGGAGCACAGCAGGTCTTATCTAAATCCAGTCTGTTTCATTGCAGTTCCTCCTGTGACCCTTCTTTGTAGTCATGTCATAGCCATCTGAGGTAAATCAGTTATCAAAGACAGCCACTGCCATGACAACCAGAACAACAGTGACTCTTCCCAGGTATACATATGAACTAGAGGGCAGTAATGATGAGTGGGATCAATATCTCTGATATCACAATATTAGGCAGCAGCAGGGGGCAGCAAAGGTGTGCTGTGTGGAAAAAATAGGCTTTTCTATACATAGGCTACTCTAGTTTTCCCAAAATTCCTAAATATCCATACAAAAGATACACATTGGAGATCATTCCATATTCATATTTATTAGTGGCTGAAATTTCGTTCAAATTATCTATGACATGTTTACAAAATAGGGTTACCAAAAAAACCAGGTGAGACACCGAGTACAGATCCCATAAGACTGAAAATTCTGATACAATACAACCTTACTATGGTTTCACTACTTGCAAAATCTTACTATGCACACACACGTCAATTCATTACAATATCATAACTAGTGATTCTAAGTAAAAAAAATCTGAAATGAACTATGTTAGCAACAAGAATGAGGGAAGCAACCTAGTGACAGAGGATGTGGAAAAAGCTAATGTACTCAATGCTTTTTTTGCCTCTGTCTTCATGAACGAAGTCAGCTCCCAGACTACTGCACTGGGCAGCACAGCATGGGGAGGAGGTGACCAGCCCTCTATGGAGAAAGAAGTGGTTCAGGACTATTTAGAAAAGCTGGACAAGCACAAGTCCATGAGGCTGGATGCGATCCGGGGAGGTCCCGGATGACTGGAAAAAGGCTAATGTAGTGCCCATCTTTAAAAAAGGGAAGGAAGAGGATCCGGGGAACTACAGGCCAGTCAGCCTCCCCTCAGTCCCTGGAAAAATCATGGAGCAGGTCCACAAGGAATCAATTCTGAAGCACTTAGAGGAGAGGAAAGTGATCAGGAACAGTCAGCATGGATTCATCAAGGGCAAGTCATGCCTGACTAACCTAATTGCCTTCTATCATGAGATAACTGGCTCTGTGGATGAGAGGAAAGCAGTGGATGTGTTATTCCTTGACTTTGGCAAAGCTTTTGATACTGTCTCCCATAGTATTCTTACCGGCAAGTTAAAGAAGTATGGGCTGGATGAACGGACTATAAGGTGGATAGAAAGCTGTCTAGATTGTCAGGCTCAACTGGTAGTGATCAATGGCTCTATGTCTAGTTGGCAGATGGTATCAAGCGGAGTGCCCCAAGGGTCGGTCCTGGGGCCAGTTTTGTTCAATATCTTCATTAATGATCTGGAGGATGGAGTGGACTGCACCCTCAGCAAGTTTGCAGATGACACTAAACTGGGAAGAATGGTAGATACACTGGATGGTAGGGATAGGATACTGAGGGACCTAGACAAATTAGAAGATTGGGCCAAAAGAAATCTGATAAGGTTCAACAAGGACAAGTGCAGAGTCCACTTAGGATGGAAGAATCCCATGCACTGCTACAGACTAGGGACCGAGTGGCTAGGCAGCAATACTGCAGAGAAGGACCTAGGGGTTACAGTGGATGAGAAGCTGGATATGAGTCAACAGTGTGCCCTTGTTGTCAAGAAGGCTAACGGCATTTTGGGCTGTATAAGTAAGGGCATTGCCAGCAGATCGAGAGGCGTGATCATTCCCCTCTATTTGACATTGGTGAGGCCTCATCTGGAGTACTGTGTCCAGTTTTGGGCTCCACACTACAAGGATGTGGAAAAACTGGAAAGCGTCCAGCGGAGGGCAACAAAAATTATTAGGGGGCTGGAGCACATGACTTATGAGGAGAGGCTGAGGGAACTGGGATTATTTAGTCTGCAGAAGAGAAGAATGAGGAGGGATTTGATAGCTGCTTTCAACTACCTAAAAGGTGGTTCCAAAGAGGATGGATCTAGTCTGTTCTCGGTGGTAGCAGATGACAGAACAAGGAGTAATGGTCTCAAGTTGCAGTGGGGGAGGTTTAGGTTGGATAGTAGGAAAAACTTTTTCACTAGGAGGGTGGTGAAGCACTGGAATAGGTTACCTATGGAGGTGGTGGAATCTCCTTCCTTAGAGGTTTTTAAGGTCAGGCTTGACAAAGTCCTGGCTGGGATGATTTAGTTGGGGATTGGTCCTGCTTTGAGCAGGGGGGTGGACTAGATGACCTCCTGAGGTCCCTTCCAACCCTGATATTCTATGATTCTATGAACCGCCAAAAAAAACCTCTTGAAATAATCTTATTTTTAAAAGCATAGTCACAAGTAACATTGTTACAATGTGATTGAGAATTTCCTGCAGATTCTAGATACTTATTAGATAGATCTCTGAAGGGGGTGGAATTTAGGATTTTCCTTCCCTTGCCCATCCCTCAATTAGAGAAATATCAACTTGCAAAAGTATCACTTGCTGGACCTGCAACAGGATTTAACAAGTACTATTCATGGTGCTGATATCAGTGAGTCTAATGGAGAAACCAAGGAAGTAAACGAATGATGGTCCCCACTCAGCACTCCTCACAAAATTCTCATTGAAGTCATTTGGGAGTTTTGCTGAGTGAGGAATGCTGACAGGTCCATATGTTAATTTCAACTGCATTGAAAATTCTGTGGTGAAATTGCAATGTCTGCTAATAGAAACACACACACACAATCACACACGAAAGCATTTCTTTATATATTTTAAGAAGTTAAAAAAAAGTTTCAGGAAATTGTGTCATGAGTCACAAACAGTCCAGCTAGCTGACTTCAGGGAATAAAGGGAAGAAGAGACTCATGGATGCGGTAAAGAGGAAATAATGGGAAATAATAATGCCTGTGAAACATACCAGATTGGTGACCTTAGACTCTGAATTCCCTCCTGTGCCACAGAACTGTTACATCACAGTTAGTGGCAGTACAAGCTCCCACATTATGACCCATTGGTGTGTTCCTAATTTGCAGGGGTAAGGTATAGGAAAGAATGGATAATTCAGTGTCTGATTCATTCAGGCCCTGATCCAGGAAAGCATTCTGATTCAGAGCAGCACTTAAGCACAAGTTTAACTTTAAGCATACACGATGTCCAATTGTCTTTGCATAGGACTTCTTTTCTCGAAAGCAGTGCTTAATTTGTGCCGGGGCTTGGCAGTTCATAGCCCCAGAACCTCTGGCACCCTGGCCAGCAGCCACCATTCTCTGGCTGACCAGTTCTGAAGACAGCACCATCTCCAGCAGCAGCACAGCCTTCAGAGCCGGGTGCCTAGCCAGCAGCCGCCACTCTCCCGGACACCCAGCCAGTGCTTAATTTGGGCTAGCGCTTGCCAGGGCTGAGCCCCGGCACCTCTTTTATTACAAAGTAAGCACAGCTCTAAATTAAGCCTGTGCTGTTCTGAACAAGGATGGATTTAAGCTTGTGCTTAAGTGTTTTCCTGAATGGTGTCATAATCCATCATTTCTCTGTTGTAAAGTCAGTACCAGCTGTGGGCTAGTTATTGTTGTCTGAACATTTATCCAATGGGAAGTGGACTGAGATCACCAAATCATTAAATATGAGCCACTGTGTATCCAGAGGGTAACTTTCAGGCTCTGTTGATTTGGGCTGAATTCAAGTCAATATCGTTGAGGAGGCAGGCACTCTATATCCTATTGCAAACCCTCTGATCCATTCATTATCCCTCCCAGCCACAACAAGGAGGCAGATTAGTTTTGGTTCAGGCAGTCTTGCAAAATTCTACTACCCACTCATCCAAGGTGAGCAATCGTTTGTCTTTTTTACAGGTAAATAAAATATTTGTTTTAACATTATCATTACTCATCAAGAGCAGGTGAGATATTGTGTGCATGACAATTGCAAAGACTGGGTATATTTTGAAAGGAAACATAGGAAAATATTTTATGTATATGCTTCAAAAGAAAACATCCTCTTATGAAAGGCAGGTTCTTATCATTTTCCACACACATATAATATATCCCATGCAGAACTGACCTTTCAAATAAATATTTTAATTGCATGTTCTAAGTAAATACAGCTAAGCCATCACCTCCAGGTACAATTAATGTCAGTTCTGCTGAACAGTGATACTAAAAATAACATTAGTCTCAAAAACTTTTGGAGAAAACCTCACTTCCTTTACAGAGATTTTATTTTCTATTCTGTCCATCACAATTCCTATGCAAGACAAAATTTCTGGTGTCTTCTATACTGAGATTCACTGAGTTAGAAAATGTAAGACTGGAAATATCCAGTCATCAATCCATGTTTGAGTGTTAGAAGACATCTGATAAGAATTTGATTTGTTTTAAAAGCTAGGTCACCTCTCCTCCTTCCCTCCTCTCACCCTCTCAGGGCATACCTGTAACTCCCATTGAGTTCAATAGGGGCTACCAGTACCCTAAAGGTAGAGAATGAGGCTAATAATAAAGCAGCATGAAAACAGAACTGTGCTGAGGTGCACCAAAGGGTTGAGGAGAGGGGTAATAAGAAGCAATTCAGGAAAAGCAAAAGGGAAGAATAATATTTTGCATTTATTATATGGCACCTTTAATCTAAGGATCCAACAAACATTAAGGATGTTGAAGTCAATGGGAGTTTTGTCATTGACTTCAAAAGAGCCAGGGTATCACCCTAAGCTTCAGAACACCTCTGTGAGGCAGTATTATGCTTCTCTGATAGGTAGGGTAAACTATGGCACAAAGGAATTAAATACCTTGCCCTCACATGGGTCTCAATTCAGCAAGGCATTTAGGGATGGACTTCCGTTCGCACATGCATAAATGCTTACTGAATAGGGATGGACTGCTGAACTGAGCCAGAGTAGCCAGCCAGCAATGGATCTAATAACAACACAGGAGTCTTGTTGTCTAGGCTTGTGCCTTTTCGACTCAACAATGCTTCCTCTCTGAATTCAAGCGGTTAGAAACTGAAATCCAGACCCTACTACACACAGGACACAAATCCTGTAACAACAACATTTCAAAGTCCACAAAGGGGCACTTGTCAAAAACATTTAGGCTCAACTTCTAGGCTTTGAATAAAAGCTTAATGAATTTTCAGTTTCAATGAAAAGAGCCTCATGGATAATTTTAACATTCCTTTGTGGTGTCTGCATCCCAACATCAGCAGTGTGCTAGAGCATAAGAACCAGAACTGTAAAATAGACCAGTCTAGTCTCACTGAGTCAAATTTACTTAGATCAGCATGAAACTAGAGTAATTCCACTGACTGCAAAGGAAATATATATCTATACAAGTGTGCTGTACCAGAAGGTCATCACTGAGTTAAAGAGGGCCTGCAAGTAAAAAGAAAAATGGATTTGTGCCCTATTTTGCTTCTCTAAGATGTACCCTCGACAAGACGCTGGATTTCACTACTAAAAGCCCCCCCCCTTTTTTTTCACTCGTATATTTGTGATTTAAGTTACTTTAAAATGTGGTTTCTTAGCACAGTCCCCATACAGATACAGGCTCTTTTCTCAGGTCAGTGTTTGAGAATGTATGTAGGTAACTCCCATTAAAGCTAGTTTCTTCATTTAACCCCGATAAGAATCAGCTGAATTTGAATGAATAAAATTCCCCAAATATCCCCAAGAGACTATACCTCTGCCCTTACAAAAATAAATCTCAGACAAGACTGTGTCTATTTTAAGCTGATTTTAGCTGTAAACCCAGCAGGTGAGATTATAGCTCCCACTACAGCCCCTGTATGTGGTAGCACACAGGAAATGTAAAAGCCCTGCTGGGGGAGAATTCCATTGACAGGAGGGGAACAGCTGAACAGTCCATAGGAAGACCTGGCATAGGGAAGGGGCACACCCTGAAGTAGAGCAATTCCAGAGGACAAAAGCAGGATGGATTGATTTAAGTCACCAAGTACAAAGCCTCGATTTAAATCATCAATTTTAATTAACTTTTCCATTTGTACTTCAGTTATTTTCTAAAGAACCCTCACTGGGTGATATAACTATTAAAACACATTGATTTACAACTAAATAGAGCCTTTACACTAGATTTGGTAGATCTTTTTTCTATCTAGGAGGGTACACTGTAAGTATCTATGATTTTTTAAACAATTATATAACTCAATATTTTCAGATTCTTCCTAATTGTACAGTTTTAGTATGTCAGAAAATGGCAAATGATACATTTGCTTATATACTAGATAATTAACTTTTTGCTCATGATTTGTCAAGTGCATTAGGACAGTAACTGGAATTTAATGAAACATACAAAACAGCACAAAATGTATTTGTGTTAAAACAACCTTAAAATATTTTGGATACATAGGCTTCTCTTATATAAACATGTTTCACATTACAAGTACATGATTTATTAAACAGAGGGATTAACTATAATCACAGATTGAAGTGTCACTAGAGGAGGTTTTGGAATTAATTGACAAACTCAACATTAACAAGTCACCGGGACCGGATGGCATTCACCCCAGAGTTCTGAAAGAACTCAAATGTGAAGTTGCGGAACTATTAACTAAGGTTTGTAACCTGTCCTTTAAATCGGCTTCTGTACCCAATGACTGGAAGTTAGCTAATGTAACACAAATATTTAAAAAGGGCTCCAGAGGTGATCCCGGCAATTACAGACCGGTAAGTCTAACGTCGGTACCGGGCAAATTAGTCGAAACAATAGTTAAGAATAAAATTGTCAGACACATAGGAAAACATAAGCTGTTGAGCAATAGTCAACATGGTTTCTCTAAAGGGAAATCGTGTCTTACTAATCTATTAGAGTTCTTTGAAGGGGTCAACAAACGTGGACAAAGGGGATCCAGTGGACATAGTGTACTTAGATTTCCAGAAAGCCTTTGACAAGGTCCCTCACCAAAGGCTCTTACGTAAATTAAGCTGTCATGGGATAAAAGGGAAGGTCCTTTCAAGGATTGAGAACTGGTTAAAAGACAGGGAACAAAGGGTAGGAATTAATGGTAAATTCTCAGAATGGAGAGGGGTATCTAGTGGTGTTCCCTCAGTCCTCGGACCAATCCTATTCAACTTATTCATAAATGATCTGGAGAAAAGGGTAAACAGAGGTGGCAAAGTTTGCAGATGATAATAAACTGCTCAAGATAGTTAAGACCAAAGCAGACTGTGACGAACTTCAAAAAGATATCACAAAACTAAGTGATTGGCCAACAAAATGGCAAATGAAATTTAATGTGGATAAATGTAAAGTAATGCACATTGGAAAAAATAACCCCAACTACACATACAATATGACGGGGGCTAATTTAGCTACAACAAGTCAGGAAAAAGATCTTGGAGTCATTGTGGATAGTTCTCTGAAGATGTCCACGCAGTGTGCAGAGGCAGTCAAAAAAGCAAACAGGATGTTAGGAATCATTAAAAAGGGGATAGAGAATAAGACTGAGAATATATTATTGCCCTTATATAAATCGATGGTACACCCACATCTCGAATACTGTGTACAGATGTGGTCTCCTCATCTCAAAAAAGATATACTGGCACTAGAAAAGGTTCAGAAAAGGGCAACTAAAATGATTAGGGGTTTGGAATGGGTCCCATATGAGGAGAGATTAAAGAGGCTAGGACTCTTCAGCTTGGAAAAGAGGAGACTAAGGGGGGATATGATAGAGGTATTTAAAATCATGAGTGATGTGGAGAAAGTGGATAAGGAAAAGTTATTTACTTATTCCCATAATACAAGAACTAGGGGTCACCAAATGAAATTGCAGCGCAGGGAGTCCCTCTGCCTATTAAACATGCCCTGGGCAGCGGAGTGCACACCCCACCTAGCAGGAGGAGGGGGAGGGAGCGGGGGGGGAGAGAAAAGGGGGGTGGCCAGGGCTTCCTTCAGTGGGGCGCTCACCACGCGGCCCCTCCCGCCGCACCGCCTGCCGGGAGGGCTCCGCGCCGCTCCGGTCGGCAGGCAGGGAAGGACGCAGGCTGCAGACCTGGCACCAGCTGGGGCAGACATAGCGCGCAGCCCGCTCCCAGCAGGGTGCTCCCCTCCTCCATGCTGCCGCCCCCTACAGGGTGACCGGGGTGGCGAACCAAAAAGGAAAAAAAAACCTACGGATTGGAAAAGGATTGGAAGGAAGCCGCATCTTAGAATCTGCTGCCCCAAGCACGAGCTTGCTCGGCTGGTGCCTGGAGCCGGCCCTGTTTGCTAAACAATCTGTTCCACCTTGCATTTAGCTGTGACGCTGGGAATACCTTTCCCAGAGACCTGAAGAAGAGCTCTGCATGGCTCAAAAGCTTGTCTCTCTCACTAACAGAAGTTGGTCCAGTAAAAGATATTACCTCACCCACCTTGTCTCCCTACTTTCTAATAACTCAAACAATAATAAAGTTTTGCAAATATAATTTGATTTCCTTACAGTAGACGTTAAACACGTATTAGTCTTAATAATGCAGCATCAGTCTTAATACTAATAAATATTATATATACCCTCCCAACTGTTTGATCTCCTAACTTTTCTATGTTGGTGAATCTCATCCTTTGTCTGCCTTCTGTGACGTAAGGGACAAAGGGTCATGTCATCATTTTTTTCAATTAAAATGAGGACAAAAATCAAAAGGTAGAACTTCACCAATGCCAAGTACCTGACATACTCCTTCCTCCCTCTCTTTTATAGACACATACACAAATGAAACTCTGAAAAGTACCATATACAGCTTCCTGCCACCTCTAGCAGGACTTTGATTTTATAAACATAGGGAGTATAATTAAACAATAGTGTATTTTATATCACTCTAGCTAGCCAAGCAAACTAATTTTTAAGCTTTGTTATTATTTCTCAATCGATAAATGTGCTCTTCATTAGTACCACACCCTGAAACTTTAGAATTCCATTCACATACTGGTCACCTGTTTGCCTTTTGATCAGCCTATGAAGACTTCTCCATTTTTATGGATGAATTCTTTAACATTGCTTATAGCACCCAAGTCTGAATTTAGAATCTTCTTCCACAGTAGTGTTTCCTTAGGCAGATCCTCCATCATATTCCAGAATCCAGATGTACCATATAGAAACATGTAATAAAGGTGAGTTATTCCACTGCCAACACCATTACCAGAAGCCAAAATGGTAATATGCAGAAGTTAGATGTTGAACCAGTTTTCCCCACATAACAAGAGCAGGTTTAAAGGGAAGATTTCCATGCCATGTGGCATGGTGAAGACATATTCCCAGTTTTCTCCTGCTCTTTCACAATGCATATTTATAGGTTGCTGAACACAGCCAAATGAATATTCCAGAGGTGGAACTGTGTGATTATCTTTAAAAGTCTAAAATAGGCGTTTTCTTTTCTTTGTTTCTGACAAACAGGGAAAAGCACACTCCATTAAATTCCTCCTGGCTAGTACAGTTTCCATTATTGGTTCTTAAGACATATCTACACTACCTCACAGTTTGGAGTAAGGGGAGGTGAATAGCAGTGTGCACCGAAGTGCTGCACTATAACTCCACTGCGTGGACACTTCAGGCACAAACTTAAAGGTCTTGAGTTCACAGTGCAAATTATGTAATATTTATGTAACCCTTCTGCCCATCTAAGTTGGCAGCAACAAGGGCCGGGTTCTGTATCTAGGGGTTCCATTTCAATAACGCAATGCAAAACCGGCTCGAGCCCCCACCCAGTGACCTGGGACAATTACATACCACACCCTGGGTGCATCTAAGAGGCAATACTTCCCCTCTCGCAGGCACGGAGTCTGAGTGTAGCAGAAAATGTTTAATAACATGAGGTAAATGACATCAGCATTAAATTGGAAAAACACCACAAACAGGATTCATAACACAAACCATGAGCAAAAAACCCACCCCAGCAAATTGGGCTGTGTCCTTTCCCTTTGGTTCTTGAATCCAGCAACCCAAAAATCACCCAGAGTCCCCAAAGTCCAACCCCCCCAAAAGTCTCTTGGGTCCAGCAACCACCCAAAGTCCCAAATGTCCAACAAACCCCAAAGTCTCTGTCCCTGGTCAGTGCAGCCCCAGAGTAAAAGGTGGGGGACGCAGGGTGTTAAGGGGCACCTTATGTGATCCGAGGCCAGCCGGCCGTCTCTCTGTGGGGTTCCGCCGCAGGCTTCACCACGAGCCAGTCCGCTTCCTGCCGTCCCACAAACTGCTCCACTCTACAAGCTGCTCCGCTCCGCTCACCGACCTGTGAGCCGCTCCAGCCATCCCCACAAACAGCTCCGCTCGCCATTCCTTGGGCCGCTCCAACCGGCCCCGCAAGGCTACGCGCTGCTCGCTGCTCCTCCAGTCGTCCCCACAAATTGCTCCGCCAGCTGCTTAGCAATATAGCTTCAGGCTCTCCCACTAGTTAACATAGCACTCAGTGATCTCAGCTCTTAATAACTTTAGCTCTTTTGTGATTTCAGCTCTTAGCAATTTCAGCTCATAGTAGGGGAGCCCCAGTGCTAGTGCACCATTGGCCCAAAGTGAATTCAGCTCAGCAATCTGTAACTAGACTCCTAATGGAATCAAAGTTAGCTCTGATATTCAACACTGGAGAGAGGATGTAGTGCAATTGGTGTTTCAAACCCTCAGAGGGGGCCCATCCCATCAGGTACAAATACCTGTCCCCACCCTCTCTCAATTCACTGAGTTTTGTAACCCATGTCCCTTGTCAAGCAAGTGCTACTTAGGTAATGGTGAAGGACTCACTCAGTCCTTCTGTCATACAACAGTTCCACTGGCCTTGATTCACAGAATCAGGGTAACAAAACTTTATTTTTCCTGCCCCAATAACAGAGAAAACTGGGGATCCCACACCAGCCAAAGTAACCACTTTGAGTTGCTGTTGTTTCATGCTAGGCAAGTGGGTGTGCCTATGCAAACAAGATCAGCCCCTGGAGTTCTTTTCCACACTCGCCATAATTCACCACCAGATGTCAGGGTAGAGCTCATCCTGACTCTGCTGACATTTAATATATACATACACATATATAAACAGAGAAATAAAACCTCTCGAGCAAGTGATGACATACCTGAATTAACAATCTAATCAATTTTTAATAAAACTCTTAACATAAAAGCTACATCACGGTCCTAATACACTATCCATTTACACAGGCATAAATCAGGAGTAACATCACTGAAGTCAAAGAAGTTATGTGGGAATAAAAGCAGAGCCAGCCTTACCATGTTGAGAGGGAAACCCAAATTCATTGAGGTGCTCATAGGGCTGTCAAAGAGTTAACTGTGGCCTCTTGTTTCTCCCGGTTGATCTGCACTCCCTTGAGAACTAGCCCTTAAGCACAGCTGGTGCACAGGATGCATTAGCCACACTCCCAGAATTGTCAATCTCAAGTATTTAAAATCATGAGACTGGTTTAAAGACCATGAGATTTTAAAACAAATAATACATGTGAGGTTCTTTCTATTTACCTTCTGGTTGTTTAGACTTTAGGGTTCAGGTTTTCAAGCTTTTCTCTGTAGTCCGACGTCTCCCCCACCTCAACATGCCCAAGTGCTGTGGCAGAACTGGGCAATGGGGCAAGAGTCAGTTATGCCCCTGTATACTTGTGGATTGGATCATCAGTCTGGGACAAACAATCAGCCACACCCAGTTCCATTTATAGCCCCTTTTTTCAAGGCTCTGTTTATATTCCAATACAAAACAAAAGGAAATGCAGAACAATAACAAAAGCAAAAGCCCTGTTCTTGGCTGAGATTATGTGGCCCTCTGGTAACAAAAGGGTCTGGATATCCCCAGCCTGAGGGTCCACAGAGCGTGCTCACCCTCACCCTGTTACACCTCCCAATCCTGCCAGAATTCTAAGCTGACCTCACCCAGCTTACTGGTCCATTGTTCCATTCTAGTTGCATAAAGGGGCCAAACCAAAAATGATAACCTGACGCAAAATCTTTATATCCTCCTCGCCAACCTTCTGCTGGAAAAGTACAGTCCAGCTGTTTGTCCCTTCCTAAGCTAGAGGTCTGTTTATACCAGTTTACATTTTCAAGGCTATCTTGGCAAGGAGAAGTGCCAGAAAATTACTTTGGGGGGAAAAAAAAGAAAGCTAAGATCCTCCTTTACATTTCTAGTTTCCCCAAATAAAAGCAGCCCACGCTATGTGCTCAAAGGGGGGCTCAAAGTCTAGCTCTGTATAAATGAGAGGAAAAATCAGGCCTACATCTTCCTGAAATATATGCGGTGTGTCTGTGATTACTGGTGGAAATGTGCCATAACATGCGTCAACCTAATTTTGGAAGCAAAGTATCCAACTGGATAGGATATTGCTATGGGTTTTTTTTCCTCTTCTCTGTGATTCTATGCAAATCTTGTAGTTTTTTCCATCTCAGAGTTATATGCAGCCATCAGAAACACTGACTTCTGTACATTTAGCTTTCATATGAACTTGACAAGAGCCAACACTTTTGATCGATGCAAATAATGCTGATGGAGAAATTGACAAGATTTACAGACTACAGCAGTCTGTGCCTCCCTCCCCTGCCTGTCTCTCCCACCATGCCACAGTAGACGGTCCCCAAGCAATTGTTTTCCATTTCCTCCACTGTTTGTCATTAAACCTAATTAGCCACAGGAAAGAAAGAAATCCAGGCAATATTTAATATCTTCAGTTTTCATAACAACTTGCTGCAGTTCTGTTTCATGCACAAAACCCTGAGTTCAACAGTCAAAAGAAAGGTGAAAGAAAGCTAGAAGTTTGTTTAAATAAATCTCTTTGAATCAGAGATAAGGAACAATTTAGAGATAGAGCATTCATTTAAACTGGATTTGTTAACTTCTGTGTTAACCTTGTTTTAAATTCATTTAGAAAAGGAAGGTTACCTTCCACTGTGTTCAGCATTCTAAATTTTAAATTTCAGTATGATGAAAATTCACACAACACAGAGACAGTAAAAATTATCAAGCCTTAATATTCTTTTTAAAAGATAGCTGACCATTACTTTTTTAGCATGATGTTTGCTTGCTTTATCAGTTTAAAAACTGTGATGTGTCTCTGGACTATAGGGCTAATATAATTAAATCCTATTAACACATCAGGAATAAAATCCTTTAATAGACATATGAGGCTTTGAGAGGCAGCTCATTCCTGAGCAGATTTAATATCCTTAAATTAAGCAAGTGTGAATAGGAGAATGAATCTTATTAAAACTTAAATCTGATTAAATTTAAAAATTATTGGTTTCTTAATGTAATAAATTATCCAATACAGGCTAGAACAAATAATATAGCCCGGCTTCATATAATTCCACTCTATAACAAGTGACAAATGAAATTAAGTGTGACTGTGGGGCAAAAAGGAAGGTCTTTTTATAAAAGTCATTTTGCATAATGAAACACCTAAATCATTTTAACAAACATTTTTGGGGGAAAACATGTGCAAATGACAGTGTTGGAGTGGGAGTCATTATTCCTCTTCAAAAAAGGAATGGGAGATAGTGGTGCTAATGTTGGTTGTTTGTTTTTTTAAATGCCATTCTGACCAATTTGTTATAAATTTTGAAAAGAAAAGCTGCAGCTTATGTTGGTGGTAGCTTATTCCTTTTCCAGAAGGCTAATGCAAATGTAAACCATCTGCCGCACATTCTGCTGATAAAGCTGTAGTATCAAACAATGGACCAACAGTATTGGAATACTAAAACATAAACTGAACACTTTAAAAAAAAGTTTGAAAAGGATTTTAACTTCCAGCAAACGTAGATTTTCCACTCTTCTTCCATCCAAAACCAAGTTATATGTAACATATAACAAGTAACATGATTACAGAGATTTAGGAGGAGGCAAGGATTTCTATTTAAATAATCTTATACTAAAGTACAAGTCATGTTAAATCATTAAAATAAACAGAAATACATAACAGGCTACAAACTTAGCTTATTGATTTTGTTAAATGAAAACTGATCTAAATCATTAACACTTAAAAATGTATGCAGTATTCAATATGTTAATAGTGGATTATTTTAAAGAGTACTGGACAGCTATTCAAAATTCATCAATTTGACTAACAATAGTCTAATGTACTTTTGGAAAGCAATACTAAAATTTCAGAATAGTGGGCCTGATCCAAAACCCATTGAAGTAGATTAAAAGATTCCCATTGGCTCCAGTGGGCTTTGAATGAAGCCCCATGTCTGTTGTCCTATTTTCAAGTGTGCAAGCAGGGGGAGGGTTTAATTCAAAAGCACCTGACAAATCAAACATGCTAAAATGTCATCTAACTGATCCTTGAACAACACAAGGATCAAAATAGTTTGCTATGAATGTAGACAAAAAGAGTGGAAATGAAAAATACTATAGCAATTTCTTCATAGCCGTATTAAAAATCAACACATGACACACCAATTCATTGTCCCAAAAACATGGGGTCTTCTGATATCATGGTGCTGTAATGCACCAGTGTAATAACCTGGAGAGGTAAATAGATTGTACGATGACACCATTGTGGCACTATTTTATTCTTGTAAAATACTCTAGTACTAAGTTGAGTACAAAACATATTGCATAATAAATGCAATTCAACAATGTACTTTAAAGTTTTGTCTGTGAAAAGTGATAGTGTCCACCATAGTGTTCGACCTGGATTTAAAATAAAAGTGGTCTGAAAGCAGTAGTCAAGAAGTCAGAATGGTTTAGAGAGCACAACTGGCTATACCAGTCTTGTGTTGATTATTCACACACAGGAGGAAAAGAACGGTATTTAATCACAACAATCATATCTGGTCTAAAATCTGGTATCAGTAACTTAGGAAATATTTTTTTAAAGCTGTTTACATTCCTGTCCATTATCATTGATGTAATTTCAAACAGATAAATGGGCATTATTCAAAAGGATATGGAAGGACCCATTTTAAAACCTCAGGGATGATTATACAATCTTGCCATGTGATCGCCATACGCACACTAATGATTTGAGTGGATCGCCTATGAAAAAACATAATATTTCAATAAAATGACAAATCTGTTTATTTAATGAAAAACACATGCTATATTAATTTTTGAAGGATACCATCTCCCACTTAATATAAATTCACTCTGAGGAAATCCACTCATCTCTGGAATGTGTATATTTTAGATCTCCAGCTCTTTTTTCCCAGTTCTCTTTCTACTAAATTATTTATTAAATCTGAATAACAAATACATATATGTTCAGCAAAGCACAATAGGTTATTCCAGACTAAAGTAAATCTATTTTGCCTGAATTCATCTCTCTTTAAATCTGAAGGGAAAAAAATACAGAGAGATAGTGTTCTGGTTGTTTTTTAGATGGATGACAGATTTTGTTCTAATTAATCTAGAGCACTGTGTATAGAAATGACTGCAAAAGCAAACATGTCTATTAACAAAAAGCAGTGATTACTGCTTGGCATTCAGCCAGTAACTCTACATAAGCAATGAATTGATGCCTGCAACTGTCTCAGTGCCATATGGGTTCTGCTGTAGCAATGAATTGGATCCAACGCAAGGTTAAGATGTGTCAAATTTAACTGGGGTTTAATTGATACTGGTAAAGAGGCTCTAAATAAAGAAACAGTGTGTGTGCTATTAGAAACAGGCTGCATGTCAGCCTGCATCCCCCAGCTTGTTGGCAACAAAACTACACTGAGATATCCACAGGAGTTTCCAAACTCTACTTCTTTAAATAAAAAGAGAGAGAGAGAGAGAGAGAGAGAGAGAAAAAATGCGCAAAACTTCAGGTTAACAAGTTTACCAGCACCTAATTGTTACTGAAGAGATACTAATCAGGTATACATTACGACAATCCTAATCTGTTTTTGACATACTAATGAATCTCTTTTTTACAGTGAAGGCAGTCATTTTGCCAAACTAAAAATTCATGTTAATGCTTCTATCCTCAGATGCAAAAAAGCTGCATTAAAAGAATGGCATGTTAGCCTGGTTCAGCACTGAAGAGCCAGGAACTGGCAAAGTTGTGTATAAGCAATCCAATGCATTAGTTAATTACAGGATGACTTACTTTTCTCAAATAGTAGTAACAGAATATGATACAATCTTTACACAAGCTTGTTTTTTTTATTCTTATTTTACTCCCTCTCCTTTCTTTGTCCCAATAGACCCTGTATACAATTAGCTGCATTTTTTTACCTTTATGCTCGAAATTGCTCAATGGTACTGGATTGGTGTTCAGCAGTCTGAAAACCTAAGAGCTACAGAGATGGCTGTTGTGGTCCCCTTTCTCATGGCCTATGCTGGGGGCCAAACAGCAGGTCATCTAAATCTGGTCCATTGAGTATAATACAGTCAAGATTGAAAAAAGAGCATCCTGCATTTATTCTACAGCAATCTTAAAATGAGTTTAAGCCCACTTTATCCTTCCCGAGGCCAAAATCCTGACCCCACTGAAGTCAATAGCAAAACTCCCATGGATTTCATTGGAGTCAGGATTGTGACTCAGACTTTTGCATGGGCCCAGCACTTTATCACTGTCCAGCATGCAGGTGGGCCAGTGGCTCCTCCTGGATACAGTCATACATACTCGCAGAGTCCTGCTAAGATAAGCATGTAAATATAAGCAAAGGTCAAGCAGATCTTATAATGTTTTATAAATATTCAAGATGCACAAATGTTTGAACTTTCCCAGTTTGAAATATCTCATTTTTATCTGAAAAGTTTTTCTACAACTCCAAAATGGAAATCTGGCAACAAAGCTCACTAATCACTGCTCTACAGCCAAAATGCTTCTGAAATAAATGTAGTCAAACTTTACTAATTCTGGGTCACTGAGAACGAAAATGATGCTTAAAATTGTTGATTGGCTCTAGTTTTCAAGATATGCTATTGGGTCAGTATATACGACCCTGGACTTGGGAATGGCGGAGGATAAGTGAGTTATAAAGGGAAGGGATCTCAATTTAAACCAGAAATGACTAAAATACATCTTTGACTGGATCTATGAATAAATCTATGACTGGGTTTGGACAGTACTTGCTTTTTAGGCAAAACAATGAATGATGCAATCTGAAGCTGGTATTGTGTCATACATGATATGAATTGCATCATGTTATTCCTAGAAGTCATGGATGATGCAATCATAACAAAGCTTACATCACTCTGCAGAACAAATTGCCCTATATCAGCTCTAGAAATCATACAGTGTCGTGCTCTTTTATTTGTCAGTGTTTGATTTTGCAAAGGGACACATTTCTGTTTAGCCAAAGTGAGCGGAGATGCCTCGTACTTGTGTGAACAGTGCAGATAACTTCTACTATGTTTGTGGTGAAGTGACTTTTGCATCACAAAAGTGCAGTATAACCACTATGGTTAAGAAAGCCTATCACCTTTATTTTGGCTGCAAAATTGGAGATCAGGACAAGAGGTGGGCCCCACACATATGCTGCAACACTTGTGCAACAAATCTTCGCCAGTGGTTGAACAGGAAAAGGAAATCTATGCCTTTTGCAGTGCCAATGATTTGGAGAGAGCCAACAGATCATACCAGCAATTATTACTTCTGCATGGTGCCTCCAGTTGGGAAAGATGTGTCAAAGAAGAAAAAGTGGACCGTGCATTATCCAAACATTCCATCAGCTATACGCCCAGTACCCCATGGAGAAGGACTGCCGGTTCCTGATGCACCAGAATCATTCTCACTTGAGTCAGATGAGGAAGAGGAAGAGGATGAAACTTCTGGTCCTGAACCATCAATGTCACAGGACCCACATTTTCTCCCATCCTCCTCCTCTGAACCACACCTCATAACACAAGGTGAACTGAATGATCTTGTCAGGGATTTGGAACTACCCAAGAGTAAGGCAGAGCTGTTGGGCTCCAGACTACAGCAGTGGAATCTCCTGGCAGGTGATGTTAGGGTTTCCATGTTCCGTGACCGTCAAAAGGATCTTGTCCCATTCTTCTTCATAGAAGGTGCTCTTGTAGCCTGCAACAACATCGATGGTGTGATGGCAGCCCTCAACATCGTTCACTATCCAGATGAGTGGAGACTGTTCATTGATTCATCGAAGATGAGTCTTAAAGCTGTTTTACTGCATAATGGCAATGTTTTGCCATCAATTCCAGTTGGTCAGGCAGTCCATATGAAGGAAACCTATGACAACATGAAACAACTTTTGAGGTGCATAAACTATGACCAACATCAGTGGCAGCTTTGTGGCGATTTGAAGGTTGTTGCTCTCTTGCTTGGTCTGCAGACTGGATACACAAAGTACGCTGTTTTCTCTGCGAATGGGATAGTCATGCAAGAGATTCCCACTACATCAAGAAAGATTGGCCACTCTGACAGTCATTGGAGCCTGGGAGGAAAAGTGTTCAGCATCCACCACTTGTTGAATCAAGGAAGATTTTGTTACCACCCTTACACATCAAGCTGGGTCTGATGAAGAATTTTGTCAAGGCCATTGACAAAACACAAGCAGCTTTCAAGTACCTCCGTGGAAAATGTCCAAGGTTAAATGAAGCTAAAATAAAGGAAGGTGTCTTTGTTGGTCCCCAGATTCGTGAACTTCTTCGAGATGATGCATTTGACCATGCACTGAATGGCAAGGAAAAGATGGCATGGAAAGCCTTCCAGTTAGTGGCAATAAATTTTCTCGGAAACAACAAGGCAGACAACTACAGGTCGTTGGTGGAAAACCTCCTCAAGGCATACAAAAGCCTTGGCTGCAACATGTCACTAAAGATACATTTTTTGCACTCTCATCTAGATTTTTTTCCACCGAACTGCGGAGCAGTGCTGACGAGCCCGGCGAGTGATTTCACCAGGACATTGCAACAATGGAGAAACGCTATCAGGGCAAATGGAGCCCATCAATGCTCGCAGACTATTGCTGGACAGTGACAAGAGATGTTCCATTTAATGAATACAAGCGACAAGCCAAGAAGCGCCGAGTAGACACTGAATAGGACTAAACTATGTACATAATAGTTTTTTGCCTTTTGTTTCATAATAAATTTTATTTATATAGCCGCTTTGCTGATTTTTAAAGTGTTACATAAACAGGACAGGTGAAATATTATCATGTAAAGCAGGGGTCGGCAACGTTTGGCATGCGGCTCGCCAGGGTAAGCACCCTGGCGGGCTGGGCCAGTTTATTTACCTGCTGACGCAGCCGGTTCGGCCGATTGCGGCCCCCACTGGCCGCGGTTCGCCGTCCCGGGCCAATGGGGGCGGCGAGAAGCCGCGGCCAGCACATCGCTCGCCTGCGCCGCTTCCCGCCGCCCCCATTGGCCAACCGCGGCCAGTGCGGGCCACGATCGGCCGAACCTGCCGCGTCAGCAGGTAAATAAAACTGGCCCGGCCTGCCAGGGTGCTTACCCTGGCAAGCCGCGTGCCAAACGTTGCTGATCCTGATGTAAAGCAACCATAAACACATGAAAAGACCTAGGTTTACAATTTATGATTAAAACTCTACTATCTACACAATATACATAGACATAAAAAGTAAAAACTTAAATATCTTAGAAACAGTAGCCAATCAGTTGTTTTAATTGTCATATTTGAATTCAGCACATCAAAATACATAATAAATAGCACATTTTATCTCTGAAGCAGACGACTTCTCAAAAATTGTAGACCAGTGTTATCTGGGGAGAGGGAACATATGAATGCCCTAAACTCCCACAGAAAATCATACAAACTTCTAGAAAGCTTTTAAATGTTGTTAAAATGCCCCCTCTCACTTCCACTTCAGACTGTGCTTCAGTAATCTGTCTGAAACTGCAGTAATTTCCACTAAAATCTCTTTGTAGTTCAAATTCTGACTTCCAGATCTGGGCAGGTAAATGTGCAGCTGTCTTGAACAACAAATAGTAGTATTTATATAATGCTTTCCCTCTTCCTGATCACTGGTGAGAGAAACTGAAATACAGAGCAGTTAAAATGATTTGTCCAAGGAATATAAAGGACTTCTAGTTCAGTGCCCAACCATTGGACCACCTTGTTGTCCTCATGTTCCCTAATGAAGAGCATATCTGAATAAGAACAAAACATGCCCCATCTTGTGAATTACTCAGTGTCTTCAAAACTCATCAAAGCCAACGGGAGTTAAGGATGTTCGGCACTTCCCAAAGTCATTCATATTTTACAGGATCAGGCCCTACAAGGCTATATTCCATCAAGATATTGCACTTTATAAATAGTGAATTTCAAAAACATTAGAAGTAGGATCAAATTAAATACTCAAATTTTGGGTGGTTAGCTAAATGTAAGAGCTAGGTATTATTATTATTAATATTAATAAACAATATTTTAAAGTTATCTGAACTTCTTTGAATCTCACAAAAGGGTTCACTTTCAGTTTAGGATGAAAACATCGATCAATTCTTATTTTATCCAAACCATTTCACTCAACCCTACTTACAGTAACATAAATGAAATTTCCATAAATGTTGTGAAACTGACATATAAAAGCATGAGACAATTTTTTTAAGACTGGATAAATTTCTCAAACCAAGACTGCAGGAAGCTACTGTACAATCTTTAGGAAGTATTCTTCTAGCAATATATACACACACAACTAAAACAAAATTTGTTTGTGGCTCGGTTTGAATTAACAATCTACTGTACATCTGAGCAGTCCACAGCTAAAGTGGAAGGTTACATGCTGGTCTCAAATACATATAATTAGAAAGATGAAATATCAAGTGAAGACGACTGATGCTTATTAATCAAGGCTTTTTGTTAAACTACCTCAGCACTGTGCTCTTATTAGGTATCTCCCTTATTTAAGTAGCAGGAACACCATGTAATTTGAATTCCTTCAGTAATTTCTATTCTTTTGCCTCCCAAATCAGTACACTGAACATCAATGTTTACAACCTACAATTCAGTTTTGCATTCCTACCTCAAGCTGTATCAACCAATTTTTCTAAAATAACCATTTACTCTTTTCCCCCACATCCTATGTCTTTCTATCTTCCATTATTCCTCAGCTACTCTGCCAACTTCTTATAATAATGTCTTATTTGTACCACTTACTTTTTTTTTTTTTTTTACTTTTCTCATCTTTTTGATGGAATATTGGTCCATTTTGCCAGAAGTAAAAATGTTTTAAAGTAAATTGTACCAATTTCTGTTTCCCTGCTCTGCTTAGAGGGTTCTAATCCATTAGGTAGGTTTTTGTTTGTTTGTTTTTGGCATTGTTTTTAAACCTGTAGGGAATAATGATTATGCAGAACAGCGCTGTTACTGAGACGTAACATATTAAGCAGAAGAACTATTTATACTTAAGAGACAGGGTACCATTATTTATACTTTAAAAAGCCTCCTAGGTTGGAAACAGAAGAAAAATTACTTATCTATAGAGCCAATTCTTGATATTTGTCAGAAAGTTGTAATGGAGTTGTTGTTCTAAAATTCTCTATATGCAGGAACTTCAATCAATACATTTCTTCAAATAAACCTGTACCAAGGAAAAAACTTCTGCATTGCTTATTAACGTTCAGTAGTAGTATGTGCTATAAATTTTTAACCAAAATGTGCAACCCAATCTTACGTAGCCTATAACATAAACAATGAAAAAATTATTTACTACAGTACTTTTAATGCCTCACTGAATAGCTTGCCTGGAAACTATGAGCTAGATTTTCTTCCTCTCTGTCCTTTGAAAGGATGTATGTGTCTGAGAGACAAGATTGCCATGTTACTGCCAATTCTCTAATACATAGTCTTGTACACTGGAAATCAGTATGGAACACTGCACTCACATCTCCTGTAACTTTTTACAGCCTTTAAATTGCCAGTCTTCTGACTACATTTCTTCAAACAATATTGCCATCTGACTGATATCAATCAAACAGTACTGCCCTTTGATGTCAGGACTCACAGAGTCATCCCACTTGACTGAATTCTGATTACCTCTGTATTCAGGAAAATAAATGTGAATTTTTTTTTTTTTTTAGATCACAGCCATGAGCTGTGAGTATTTAATAAAAGCAATTCTGACTTCTCATTTGGAAAGAATAATGCCAAAAATATTACCCTTGGGCATATCTGCCTCCAGAGAAGCTTCTTCCTTTGTGTACTCTATTTAGTTACTTTTTGTGAGGCTAGGCAAGTTTATAGCAGCTGATGATAAAAATGCAGAAGTTTAACCTCTGATTTCAGTTTTGATTTGCTATAGGCCAAACTGGCTCACAAATCTCCCACATGCTCCTAGTACTACAGAGGAGGAGCTGTACTCAGTAAACATTCCCTGTGCTATTTTCTACTATGCTGTGATAGGATAGATTCCATCAGCTATCTTTTTTTCTTTTAATTGAGTGTTTGTTGAAGCATGACTCAAAGATAGGAGCCCTGGCTCAGAAATAAAAATTGGAGCTCAAATTCCCCATTGCTTCATTCAGACAGGGAAGAATCCTATTGGTCTTGCAGGGCCTGGAGAGTAATACACAAAAGTTCCACTCTGAGGCATTAGAAATGCTGCTCAAGGTGAGTGCTGCAGCCACCTAGACAACATGGAGGTGGAAGAGGGCAAGAAGCGGGCAGGGACGTGTCAGGAAGCATTCACCCACAAAACTGTGTGGAAAATTAGACTTGTAATGGGGAATTCTCTGACCCTTTGGAGAAACCAACTTTTGAAATTTTTTCCCTGCATCTCCTTCTGTCCCTTTGTGTCTCATCTCTCCGTTTTTTTGTTCTCTCTGTTTTCACACATACACCCCATTCCCAATAAACAGACTTACATTTATAGTACATCCAACTCCTGAATCTTGCCACTTGTTACTTTTTGTCCTGCTCCAGTCTTGCCAGTTCTGCAGCTCCTTTGCCCCCAAATCCCATCTGTGTCTCTTCAACTGGACTCCACTTCTGCAGGAATCTACTACTTTAAAAAACAGTGTGTCTTTTCCTGTGTGGCTTATACATACTCTACAAGAAATACACACACACACAGCCACCTCCTCCTCTACATGGCATTGGGCCAGAACTGCTCCTCCACATTAGCTGAGGATGCATGAGCTCTCAAACCAGTCTCCTTGCAAGGAACTACATGGATCCCCTACTCATACACATCACACATAAAGCTTCCATAATCCTACCTGCAAGAGCTGCTCCCATTAGGCCACTTTATTTAAAGAGCCCCCTCTTTATCCAATCAAAGATAATTGCTTAGGTAGAAGTAGTGACTAGTAACGATGGCAGTGCCATGAGTAACTGGTGGATACATATGAAGGACCACACCCACCACCAAGTTGGGATTGAGAATAAACTTCTTGGAGAGTAAAAATTGCCTGCAGTTGGAATGTTCTGGTGTTTAATATTACACAGCACTGTAAACAGCAAATCGCCATTTTGGGTATTCTCACCCTCCTCTGTTCTTCATCTTGGACAGGCTACTTGTTGTCCCTTAGGTCCAATTTAGCACCTTTTTCCAAGTACTTGTCCCTGATTGGACAGTCACAGCTTTGTCTGAAATTCTTTAGGCGGTTGTGTAAGTAACAGATATTGTAATCTGACTGGATACTGCTGACAAGTCTGCCCAGTAACCAGAAAGAGTGGGAAAGGACAAGTAATCAGTGTGAAAATCTATATCCTAGGGGAGCCTGTATCTACGTCTCATCTAGGGTTGCCAACCCTCCAGGATTGGCCTGGAGTCTCCCGGTATTAAAGATTAATCTTTAATTAAAGATTATGTCATGTGATTAAACACGTCCAACCAAAATTGGCAACCCTAGTCTCATCAGGGGAAAGCAAGGCTAGCTGGTTAGTACTACAGGACTCAGGGAAAGTCGGGGTAGCTCTGTTAGTACTGAAGAAGGTCAGAGAAGGAGAAGACCCGTGTGACTTACCATCGTTCCTGATCCTGTCGTTGGCGGAGCTGTTCCTGACGGCGAGTTCCTGAGCAGTGGCTCTAGGTTCCTGTTGATGGTTCCTGGTCAGAGAGTTCAGGGTTCTTGGTCCGTCTGGTGTGTTCACCTTGGTTCCTGCATGGATACAGTATTGTGTTTATGGGCTTTATATACTTGTTGTCCACTCTTGTTTTGAGGTTTGGGTTCAGGCTTCATGTCTTTGTTGTGTTAAACCTATTGAGTGGTTTGTTAATAAAATCCATTTTGTTTAGTATATTATTGTGATACTTTTCACTGTAGGGGAAGGTTAGTGGAGGTGGGAGGCTGACAGTTGATAGATACTCTTGGGGCAAACCTAAGCTGGGAGGGGTCCTATTAATTTGGATTCCTAACTACCCAGGCAGTTCAGGAGAAGTAAATGGTGTAACTCTGAGTGAATTATGTAACAGCACAACCAGTCTGAACTTTTAAGTGGCTAGATTAGTCAGAAAAGCCCTAAGTGTAGTAAAACCTGCACCAAAGCAAGAAGCCTACACACCACCATCAAAAGTATTGTAATTCATATTGCCACACCCTTTTCCTCCAAAGGAAATGGTATTCTCCTATTTCCAGAGACCCTATTGTTTTGCAGTAGCTCTTTTTCACTTAATATTTTACTTTAATAACTGCTCTGAAGTCACTTAGGATGGGATTCTCAAAACACTCAACACTGACCTAACACTACATCATTGAAATCAATTGAAGTTTTACCATTACTTCAGTGGACACAGAGTTAAACCAAAACTACATGCTTTTGAAAATCCCACTGTTACAATATAATTCAGAACATTATTTGATAGCAAACCATCAGTGAAGAAAAGCAAAACCAAACCACCTTGTGTGTACTGCCAGCTCGTACACAGTCTTTAAATGAGCAGTTTGTTAAATGTTCATCATACCTTGGTCATTTACCTAATAATATGAAGATTCTTCACTCTTCATATTATTAGGCTCTCTCTAAACTAGTCCATTTCTCATAATCTATGTTTCCGCTTACACTGGGGCCACCTTCTGCTTGTGTCTCTTATGAAAACTCAAGTTTTTTGCCAGTACTTAGCTTGTGTACCGGTTGTACATTCACTCAGTCACTGCTGCTAATCTGTAAAGTTCCTTGGCAGATGAACCGTTTCTTTGGATGGGTCATTTGTCCAGGAATGGCATATGTCACAAGACAGCTCAAATTCCCTAAATGCTGCATTCATTCCCAGCCAGTAAATAATGTCTGTGCCCTTGTAGACAACCTTCAATCCCTGAGGGGAAGAAGAATACATTTTTATCAAATCCATCTTTAATACTCATGGCATAACTACGCCCACTCGCTTATAGGTTGTACCTCTTCAAACAATCTGTTCATTCCTGATGTGGAAAAACAGGATGACTTTAAAAAAAATGACTTGTTTTAATTCTCGCCATCCAAAATGTTCACAGGCAATAGTTAAGGGATCCAGTCAGTTTCTTATCTAACTGAATTTCTCTCAGTCTTTCACCAGAAACAGACATCTATGAACAGTCACAGCAGCAGCTTCTATCTTTGTGTCAATGAAACATTCCCTGCCCTGATTCTCAACCAGCAGTTTGTCCTCACCTCAGCTGTACATGTTTCTTAAAATCAGACGTTGGGAATCACTTCAGAGCATTCCAAGGGGGTTTTATTTCCCTATAGACACAACATACTTCTATTTGTAAGCTATATGAAGATAGGATAATATGAAATCTAGCTATGCCAGTACCACTGTCAGACGTTACACTGCATGGCCATGCTTCAGATCATAGAATATTAGATGTGTAGAACTGAAAGAGACCTCAGCAGATCATCTAGTCCAGTCCTCTGCACTCAAGGCAGGACTAAGTAATAACTAGCCGATTCATAACAGATGTTTGTGTAACCTGTTCTTAAACACCTTCAATGACAGAAATTCCACAACCTCCCTAGGCAATTTGTGCTCACCTAACCTGACAGGAAGCTTTTCCTAATGTCCAACCTAAATCTCCCTTGCTGCAATTTAAGCCCATTGCTTCCTGTCCTATCCTTGGAGGTTAAGGAGAACAATTTTTTACCCTCCTCCTTCTAACAACATTTTATGTACTTGAAAACTGTTATCATGTCCTCCCTCTGTCTTCTCTTCTCCAGACTAAACAAACCCAGTTTTTTCAATCTTCCCTCATAGGTCATATTTTCTAGACCTTTAATCATTTTTGTTGCTCCTCTCTGGACTTTCTCCAATTTGTCCACATCTTTCCTGAAATGTGGCACCCAGAACTGGACACAATACTCCAGTTGAGGCCTTATCAGTACAGAGTACAGTGGAAGAATTACTTCTTGTGTCTTGCTCACAACACTCCTATTGATACATCCCAGAATGATGTTTGCTTTTTTTGCAACAGTGTTCTACTGTTGACTCATATTTAGCTTGTGATCCACTATGACCCCCAGATTCCTTTCCACAGTACTA
Source organism: Chrysemys picta bellii (assembly GCF_011386835.1). NCBI lineage: Eukaryota > Metazoa > Chordata > Testudines > Emydidae > Chrysemys > Chrysemys picta. The sequence continues at coordinate 35,564,947 of NC_088798.1, read as the reverse complement.
CTTCCTAGGCAGTCATTTCCCATTTTGAATGTGTGAAATTGATTGTTCCTTCCTAAGTGGAGTACTTTGCATTTGTCCTTATTGAATTTCATCCTATTTACTTCTCCAGTTTGTCTAGATCATTTTGAGTTTTAATTCTATACTCCAAAGCACTTGCAACGCCTCCCAGCTTGGTATTGTCCACAAACTTTATACATGTACTCTCTATGCTATTATCTGAATCACTGATGAAGACATTGAACAGAAATAGAACCAAGACCAATCCCTGTGGGACCCCACTCGATATGCTCCTCCAGCTTGACTGTGAACTACTGATAACTATTCTCTGGGAACTATTTTTCAACCAGTTATGACCCACCTTACAGAAGCTCCATCTAGGCTGCATTTCCCCAGTTTGTTTATGAGACGGTCCTGCAAGATGGTATCACAAGCTTACTAAAGTCAAGATATACCATGTCTACTGCTTCCCCCCCATCTCTTTGTTACCCTGTCAAAGAAAGCTATTAGATTGGTTTGACATGATTTGTTCTTGACAAATCCATGTTCACTATAACTTATCACTAAGGCTAAGATTTAGTCATGGGTATTTTTAGTAAAAGTCACAGACAAGTCACAGGCAATAAACAAAAATTTGTGGCCCGTGACCTGTCCATGACCTGTACTATATACCCCGACTAAATCTTGGGTGCTCGGGGGGAGTTCCGGGGGCACAGCTGCTGCTGTGGATGGGGGGCTCTGGGGTGCCTACTGGTGCTGGGGGTTCCGTGGCATCTGCTGGTGCTGGGGGGAGGCCTCTGGGTCGCCTGCTGGTGCTGGGGGGAGGGTCCTGGACACCTGCTGGTGCTGGGGGGAGGCTCCTGGATGCCCGCTGGTGCTGGGGGTGGGAGGGCAGCCCGGGACCGCTGCTGCCACTCCTGGCGAGGGGAGGCCTGGGACCGCCAGGGCTGCTGCTGGTGGGGAGGGTGTCCAGGAACCGCCGCCACTGCCGGGTGGGGGTGGTGCAGCTGGCCCCGGGGCCACCCAAGCTGCTCGGGCAGCCCTGGGTTCCGTCACACCTGCCGGCTGCAGAAGTCACAGAGGTCCTGGAAAGTCACGGAATCCGTGACTTCTGTGACCTCAGTGAGAGATTCTCAGCCTTACTTATCACCTTATTATCTACTAGATGTTTGCAAATTGATTTCTTGATTATTTGCTCCATTATCTTTCCGGGTACAGAAGTTAAGTCTCTGGGTTGCCGTCTTCCCCTTTTTATAGACGGGCACTTTATTTGCTCTCTTCCAGGCTTCTGGAATCTCTCCTGCCTTCCATGAGTTTTTGAAGATAATTGCTAATGGCTCAGAGATCTGCCCAGTCAGCTCCTTGAGTATTCTAGGGTACATGTCAGCAGGCCCTTTTGACTTGCAGACATCTAACTTGTCTAAGTAATTTTTAACTTGTTCTTTCCTTATTTTAGGCTCAGATTCTACCTCATTTTTACTGGCGTTCACTATGTTAGACATCCAATTGCTACTAGCCTTTTGGGTGAAAACAAACAAAAAAATCATATATCGCTTCAGCCTTTTCTACATTTTCTGTTATTTTCTTTGCCCCCTCATTGAGTAATGGGCCTACCCTGTACTTGGTTATCCTCTTGTTTCTAATGTATCAGTAAAACATGACATAGCCATGTTGTTTGTGTCTTCACACTTGTATCAGCTTTACTCCCAGGCTTCCTTTTACGAACCACATTGAAAGCAAACCTGTCCTTTGAGTTATATACTACATTACAAGATACGGGTCAGTGTTTCACTCTACTTCTGTAGAAACTCATTCCTATGCCTACGTGCAGTCCCACCCCACACAGAAACTTTGAATGCTTTTAAAATACATCATGAATGTCATATCTGTATTCTTTACTCCATTTACCAGCCCACTTCTATTCTCCGATTAAGCAAATTTAAGCAGAGATACCAAAGGAAATTTTTCACGGATTGAGATAAAAATCAAGGGATAAGTGCAGAACTGGGGCTTGCTCAAGGTGTTATATCATGTAAGGCCAGCTGTGCTGGAGCAGCCCAACCATCTGTCACTGATCAAAATCCTGCACTACTATTTAATTCTGGTACACAAGCCATGTGTGTGTTTTCTAAAACCAGTGAAAAATCTTGTGCTTATTGTATTAGGAAATGATGTACTGTTTTCCATTTGAAAACACAAAAAGGTTTTAGTTCTAGGAAATCATTATACTTTGCACTTTCCCAGGTGCTCAGCCTGTCTGCCTTTTTTATCTAGGGCTACATTTCCTCTTTAACATAAACAAAGAGAAATAGATGGAGCTCAAGCCTCTAAATCCTCAGAATAGTAACCACATATATGGAGTGCTTAACAACTGGCAGAGCACAGCTGCTGAACGGAGATGGAAAAGCAACAAGAGTGGTTGAGAAAACCCTGTAAGGTTAATTATCAAATCTTATGTGCACCCTAAAAATTGCATTGCAAAGAAATGATATTGGTGAAGCATTACTGTAGTAGACATTCCTCCCTCAAAGGATATGTCTACATGACAGCGGCTACAGTGACACTGTAGCACCATAATGTACCCTGATGGAAGGGGTTTTTCTGTCAATGTAGTTAATCCATCTCTTCAAGAGGCAGTAGCCAGAAGAATTCTTCCATGGCCCTAGCTGTATCTACTGGGGGCTACGTCACACAGGGCACCCAAAAAAAAAAAAAAAAAGTTTCACAGGTCAATCTAATGTTTAGGTGTAGACCTGCCATCACTACTGAAACAATACCCCAGGCAGGTCTGACTCTGCACTAGACCTGGTATCTTTCGGAAGAACAACAATATCTGAGTTCTGAACATTTGTGTCTATTAAAGATCTTGTTTGAATTTTTTTATTTTTATTTTTTGCAAGAATAGAAATATTACACTTCAGTGTCCTGACCGCCAATTTGGGCATTTATATCCGGACTTTCTTACTTCCTCTTGTGGTTTCAGTTGGATATGGTATTCTTCTTTACTTCCCACCTGAACTGTTGTGTAGTTTTTCTATAAAGCTAAACTGCAACACCTCCAGAAGTGGCTGCATTTCATGGATGCTGTTGGTGAAATAATTCCTATATATATAGGCCAGGATCCTGCAAAATGTAATGCAGAAGCAGACATTTGCACCTGCACCGAAATCAATGGGACTCCACATGGGCACAAGGGTCTGTCGAAGCAGAGCCCTGGCAGGATCAAAGCTATGGTTTGTAAAATAAGGGCTCCTTTGGGATGGAAGGTGTGGTACAAATGTAAAAATGAAAGATACCACAACAGATAGGAGTCTATTTTCCAAGTGTAAGAACTTCCAGACTATACAGCCCAGCCTATATTAGGGGCATTTTTCAAAAATTGACCACAGGTGTTAACACTGGGTCTCCAGCTGCCAATGCAGGGTAAGATGACATGGTACTTAAAATTGTGATAGCTAGGGACCTGTCTGTGATGGGCTCCCTGTGTTGTTAACACTGTTGGAACTGAATCACTGTTAGAAATGGTGGGAAATTTGTTTAACATTTTCCTAGTGTAGACAGCACCTATGTTTTCAGCAGCAAAACCTGCCTGTATGTGAGCCAAACTCTCCTAAGAGTTAGTGATTAACTTTTTAGGGCATGCTCAGTCAGTGTTTTCTGGATTTATATTTCTTCTTTACCCATATGGGAGCCTGTCCATAAATTTAAGGGTATTATTACTTCTATTGTGTGAGCAATGCTGACGCACCAATGTTGTTGGAGGGTGTATGACACTCAAATCCTCTGTGGAATAAACACAGAGGGGGACACATACACACTGACTAAAGGGTTACACTTCAATAACCAAAAAAACTTTTCTTACACTTCAAACATGGCATGGACTTTAGTCCTCCCTTAAGAGCGGTGCTTGGGGATTTTAAAATAAATGTTGATTAAAAATAAAATTATGCACATCTGAAGATGCTGTATGCTCTACTCTATTAACTTTTTAACAATGCACTGAGAAGCAATGCTTGGATGTATATGTACACAAGCAATGCTCAGATATAGGCATACACAAGCAAAGCTATATCTGGAGCATCACACATTTGAAATAAACACAGCTGCACTTAATTTCAAGGATTATACATTCAAATAAATGCATAAACACTCCTATATTAGTGAGAGAACATTCAAATAAAAAGCACACTCAGAGCATTTGTTTGAATGTGCAACTGTTTGATAATTCCAACAAATGTACTCAATGGGCCAAATTTTGTACTCAGAGACATGTCAGTTCATCTCCCACTGAAGCCAGTGGTGCTAATCTGTTTCTTTTAGAGACAGGCTCAAGTCAAAACACAGAATCATAGGATTGGAAGAGACCTCGAGAGGTCATCTAGTCCAGTCCCCTGCATTCATGGCAGGACTAAGTATTATCTAGATCAGGGATCGGCAACCTTTGGCACGTGGCCCACCAGGGTAAGCACCCTGGCAGGCCAGGCCGGTTTGTTTACCTGCCGTGTCCGCAGGTTTGGCTGATCGCGGCTCCCACTGGCCGCGGTTCACCATCCCAGGCCAATGGGGGCTGCGGAAAGCAGCGCGGGCTGAGGGGATGTGCTGGCCGCCGCTTCCCGCAGCCCCCATTGGCCTGGAGCGGCGAACCGCGGCCAGTGGGAGCCGCGATCAGCCAAACCTGCGGAGGTGGCAGGTAAACAAACCGGCCCGGCCCACCAGGGTGCTTACCCTGGTAAGCCGTGTGCCAAAGGTTGCTGATCCCTGATCTAGACCAATCCTGGCTCTAGGATTTTTGCCGCCCAAAGCAAAAACAATTTTGGCCACCCCCGGTTCTTTAATTACCCCAGCCCCAGCCCCGCCTCAACTCTGCCTCTTCCCCAAATCCCCAGCCCTGCCTCCTCCCCCCAGGCTCTCAAGCCTTGGAGGGAGGGGGGGGAGGAGAGAAGCGGTGCCCGCGCTGCGGCCACTCGGAGTCTCCCCCCCAGGTTTGAGAGCCTGGGAGGGATGGAGGGGGAGACTCTGAGTGGCCGCGGCGCAGGCGCCGCTGCTCCCCCTCCCTCCCAGGCTTGGAAGCCTGGGAGGGAGGGGGAGCAGCAGCGCGCAAAACGGCCGCTCGGGATCTCCCCCTCTCTCCCAGGTTTGAGAGCCTGGGAGGGAGGGGGAGACCACAAGCCGCCGCGGCGCGCGATTCAGCTGTTTCGCGCGCCGTGGCAGCAGTAGCGGAGGTGAGCTAGGGTGGCCGGGGCACATTTTTAGGGGCGGCATTCTGGCGCCAGCCATGCCGCCCCTAAAAATGTGCTGCCCCAAGCACCAGCTTGTTTTGCTGGTGCCTAGAGCCGGCCCTGCTGACAGGTGTTTGTCTAACCTGCTCTTAAAAATCTCCAATGATAGAGATTCCACAACCTGCCTAGGCAATTCATTCCATTGCTTAACCACCCTGACAGTTAGGAAGTTTTTCCTAAAGTCCAACCTAAACCTTCCTTGCTGCAATTTAAACCCATTGCTTCTTGTCCTATCCTGAGAGGTTAAGAAGAACAATTTTTCTCCCTCCTCCTTGTAACGACCTTTTATGTACTTGAAAACTGTTATCATGTCCCCTCTCGGTCTTCTCTTCTCCAGACTAACCAAACGCAATTTTTTCAATCTTCCCTCATAGATCATATGTTCTAGACCTTTAATCATTTTTGTTGCTCTTCTCTGGACTTTTTCTAATTTATCCACATCTTTCCTGAAATGTGGCACACAGAATTGGACAGAATATTCCAGTTGAGGCTTAATCAGCATAGAGTAGAGAGGAAGAATTACTTCTCGTGTCTTACTTACAACATTCTTGCTAATACATCCCAGAATGATGTTTGCTTTTTTTGAAACGGTGTTACACTGTTGACTCATATTTAGCTCATGGTCCACTATGATCCCCTTCTGCAGTACTCCTTCCTAGGCAGTCATTTCCCATTTTGTATGTGTGCAACTGATTGTTCCTTCCTAAATGGAGTACTTTGCATTTGTCCTTATTGAATTTCATCCTATTTACTTCAGACCATTTCTCCAGGTTGTCCAGATCATTTTGAATTTTAATCATATCCTCCAAAGCTCTTGCAACCCCTCCCAGCTTGGTATCGTCCACAAACTTTATAAGAATACTCTATACAACTATCTAAATCAGGGTGGGCAAAATTTTTGGCCTGAGGGCCACATCTGGGTGGGGAAATTGCATGCAGGGCCATGAATGTAGGGCTGGGGCGGGGGGGGGGGGTGCAGGAGGGGTGCGGTGTGCAGGAAGGGGCTCAGGGACAGGGATTGGGGCACAGGAGGGGTGCGGGGTGTATGAGGGGACCCAGGGCAGGGGGTTGGGGCTCAAGGCAAGGGATTGAGTTGCAGGAGGGGTGCAGGGTGTGGCATGGGGTTCAGGGCAGGGGATTGGGATGCAGGAGAGGTGCGGGTTGCGGAGCGCAGAAGGGGGCTCAAGGCAGGGGGTTGGGGTGCGGGGTGCAGGAGGGGTTTGGGGTGCGGGCTCCGGACCGGCGCCTCTTACCTTGAGTGCCTCTGGGGTGGTAGCAGCACGCAGTGGGATTGCCACACCCGTGGCACTGCGGGGCTTAGGCAGGCTCCGTGCCTGCCCTGGCCCCGCGCCATTTCCGGAAGCAGCCAGCACCACGTCCCTGCGGCCCCTGGGAGAGGTGGGGCAGAGGGCTCCGCGCGCTGCCCTCGCCTGTGGGTACCTCCCACAAAGCTCCCATTCACCGCGGTTCCCCGTTCCCAGCCAATGGGAGCTGTGGGGGCGGTGCCCCCCTCCCCCAGGGGCTGCAGGGACGTGGTGCCAGCCACTTCTGGGAGCAGTGCAGGGCCAGGGCTGGCAGGGAGCCTGCCTTAGCCCTGCGGTGCCACGGGGGTGGCAATCCTGCGGGCTGGATCCAAAGCCCTGACGGCAGGCCATAGTTTTCCCACCCCTGATCTAAATCATTAATGAAGCTACTGAACAGAACCGGACCCAGAACTGATACCTGCCAGACCCCACTTGTTATGCCCTTCCAGCATGACTGTGAACCACTGATAACTACTCTCTGGGAACCGTTTTCCAACCAGTTTTGCACCCACGTCATGGTAGCTCCATCTAGGTTGCATTTCCCTAGTTTGTTTACGAGAAGATCATGTGAGACAGTATCAAAAGTTTTACTAAAGTCAAGATATACCACATCTACCGCTTCCCCCCATCCACAAGGCTTGTTACCCTGTCAAAGAAAGCTATCAGATTGGATTGACACAATTTGTTCTTGACAAATCCATACTGACTGTTACTTATCACCTTATTATCTTCTAGATCAGTTTTTTCCCAAACTTCCAGCAGCTCCCATTGGCCTGGAGCAGCGAACCGCGGCCAGTGGGAGCCGCGATCGGCCGGACCTGCAGACGCGGCAGGTAAACAAACCGGCCTGGCACGCCAGGGGCTTTCCCTACACAAGTGGCGTCCCAAATTTGGGAAACACTGTTCTAGATGTTTGCAAACTGATTGCTTAATTATTTGCTCCACTATCTTTCCAGGTACAGAAGTTAAGCTGACTGATCTGTAGTTCCCCAGGTTGTCCTTATTTCCCTTTTTATAGACTGGCACTATATTTGCCCTTTTCCAGTCATCTGGAACAGATCTGGATTTTGAACAAGGGGAATTTTCCCAGTTGTTTGGATCTAGGGTTTTCGTTTGGCCCATCATAAAGATGGGCTCATTTACAAAATCCAGATCAAGGTTTAACTTTGGAACACTCCCAAAGTCCCAGTGTGTTCTGATCCAAGGTTTAGTTTGACCTACCTCTAGTTCACTTGAGTTAGAGTTTCCACATTCTATTGTATCAAATCTGTCTCTATTAAAAGCAAGAAAATCAAACACAAACATACCACATTAGAGCAACAGTACTGCTGAGATTTAAGAGTCAGGATGTTCAGAGGTAGGTAACAGCTGAAGCACCAGTTAATGGGAAGAGAATTTAGAGCCTATCTGCAAAAGAGATTTCAGCATGGAAATGGCAAAGCTATAAAAGGTGAAGGGTAAAAGAGAGGGACAGGTTGCCCATGTGACCAACAATTGGGGAGGCCTCATTAGCCATACCTTTGTTATTGCAGTCCTGTAAGAAACAGCAAAATAGTAAAATTGAGAGGTGTGAAGACACCTGACCATTTCACCTCAAACTTTTCTCTCTTTTTGAGACACTGATGAAAAACTAGGGAATAATTAAAACGAGGTGAAGGAAAACAATATTTTGGTTCTATAATACGGCTGTATCAGGCGACCCAGAGGGCAAAAGGTCAGCTTGAGGGACTACAAGGAGTTGTTCAAATCAGTCAGAGGAGTTTAGCACCAGAAGATACAATGCAAATGGCAGTTTAGGCAACTAAGCAGGAGTACTGGATACCTGTTCTTTAAAAAATTGCAAAAAGCCTGGAAATTTTATATTGTGCTGCTAGCAAAATGCTTTGATAATGTGTGTTTGAACTGGCAGATCTCTCTTTTGTTGTCTATTTAGAATTGACTCCTGTTTTGCAGTTGGACACTTTAAAGATGATAATAAATGAATGAAGTGCACTTTTGTGTCACATCTCAATTTGGTTTGGGATATTTCTTGCCTGCTTTTTAGATTCTTTGGATGGTCTATCGCCAAACAACTTATTCTTTTGATTTTCAGATTCAACACAGCACAAGAGTAGCACGTGGTGACACTAGTCTTGATTATTACTTTTCCCAAGCCCCTGCCAGGTATCCTCTCTCCCCACTTCCATTTCTTTTCCACTCCCTTCCCTTGAATTTCCATAGCACCACATTATTACTCTGGTTTTCCCATACACTTTCATGCTGAGCCTCTTCTATACAACTGCACAGTCACAAGAAAAAAAAATCTGCTGCCAACGTTTGGACCCTTGAGGCTGCTAAATTCCTGAAAGTCAGCAGAACAACAAACATTTACAGACCACTAGATGCTAGTAAATATGTGTGCACTAGAACATATTTACAGTCCCATACAAATAATATGTGGTTATTCCTATAGTGCTGCTTTACACAACCATATAGCTACTGGTATCTGTATTAATAGTTCAAATCTATTGTTATAGCAACTGTCAGGAAAAATAAACATACTGTACAGTCTTAATTTCACCTCTTGCCAGTTCAGAATCAAATATGTTATAAAAACGGCTTCAAAAATCATCCCTTGTTGAAGGGCTTTTGCTAGATACTTATTTAGGAGGTGAAGTCTCTTGGGTGCATTAATCAGTCCAGGAACCATTAAATTCCAAGTTTATTGCCTATTTTCTGAACCCAGTGGTGCTGGAACAATTTGTATAGTGGGGTGCCAAGAGCCACTGACCAAACTGTAAACCTTGTATATGATGGAAACCACTTCAAGCCAGAGGTGCTGCCGCACCCCCTGCATTCCCAATTCCAGCACCTATATATGACCTGTATCTTAGAACTACAACCAGACTGCTTCTGACTCTTCCAAAGAATTACCAGTCCCTTACCTTGCTTCTGCCAACTCTTTTTCATTTCCATCTCCTCCAAGGACTTGCCAGTTCCTTTCCTTCCTTCTTCCCTGGGCCTTAATGATTTCCTGGAACTGGAGATTTATCTCTGCCAAGGCAATCTTTTTCTTAGTCCTCTCTCTCCAAAAGATCCTCACTCTCCAAAATCATTTGTAGCTTTCTCACATGCCACCAAACAGCCAACAAATGCTCACAACTTTTAGTCACTACCCAGCTACAGCTGGAGTCAAACCTGTGACTTGGCTCAGGACATTAGTAATGGAATACAGAGGCTATATAGGCTTCGACCCTTAAGCACTCCACCCACATTTTTTTCAGGCTCCAGTCAAGGCAATTACCTAATTATTATGAGCTACACGGGACTAAACATTTCAAGTATGTAAGTCTCTGCCTCTCAACCTCTTGTTTGAATTTAGATTTTAAAGTATTAATTTACTCTGGCTGTCTGGCTAAATCCTCATACGAGCACCCACTAATGGACGTAAGCATGTCTTTAAATACCTTCTTGAATTGGGACCCAGGTGAAGGCCGTGCTGGAGGTCTGGGTGGCCTTTCTTGTGGTTATCCCTTTTTTCTGAATACAGGATACCAGACAAAGTAGTCATTACAACATATTTTAAGAGTGCCATGGGTGAAGTGACTTCCTAAACCTGCAAAAACTGTGTATTCCATAGACCTAAAACCTTCCCCAGATTTAATTCCTTCCGCAATTTCTACACCAGGAAGATCGCATTTTGGAGGAAGCCATTTTTACGACATACCATTAATAAAATATGGTGCCTACCAGTGGGGTTGTGGCCCATTAATGGGACTCTTACATGCTACAAAAATACAAATAATAAGTAATAAAAATAAGACGATGACGACCTTGCACGTTCACTCATGCAAGGATTCCCATTGACTTCAGTAGCTTGCGTGTGTGAGTAACAGTTTGCAGGATCAGGTTATATATTTAATACAAAATATTGTCTTCCTTCTAACATTATTCAAATTTGTGCATACACTGCTGTGCTGCAAAGGAATAATAATGCGCTCTCTCTCTCTCTCTTTGTTCCCCCCTCAACCCTAATGTGCTGCAGAATAAAGACGGTATCTGCTAAGTGGGGCAGGATGTCTGAATAGTTTCTTCCTACAGTATTTCACTACCATTCCATCCCATCCGTATGACTGGTTGCTTCCTTCAGCACTACCATGTTATTTCCATTATGACATAAACTGATGAGGCAAAGGGAAAAGACCTATAATCATACAGCAGCCCAGTGATAGCCCAGCTAATAACATGAAATAAAAAGTCCTGTATTTCCTTGCTCTTGTAGGAGAAAATGATTAAGCACAAGCCCAGAACCCGTCATTCAACACTCCATCTTTTTTTAAAAATAAGGTACCACATGATGACTGAAGAAAAACAATTTTGACTAAGCGAAGGCAATTGTTCCATTTTCTGTATTACACAACCTGTAATTTTTAAGCCTGACTTTGTACACATACTTGTAAAGTAGTCAGATCAGACAAAAGCAGAGGAACGCGAAGGTATCTGAAAATAAATCAACTTCTCAGCAAGCAATAACAGCCATCATGTTACAAACAGCATGTATTGTTTAAGTTTTGCATATGGTCTATCCCCAGCAGGATCAAACTTCAACCCATTGCATTTTCTATTTACCAAGAAGTGCACTTGTGATGGCAATGAGGCGAGAGCATTATTTTCTGTTGTTTATTTGCCATAAAATTCTACCAAAAACATTTATTTCCTTGGTATTTAGTCTTTCTTTCCACAAAACTGATAGAAAAATATTGCAGTAAAGTAAAAGGAAGTCTTCCTTACCAACTTCTTGCTCTTCCAAGACAAATAATAAGTAATAATAATTCATTTACTTTTGCTCAACCAGCACCACTATTTTTGCTATAAGTAAAAAGAAGCATTTACCAGTGAAATTGCTTTCTACTTAATGAAAAGAAAGATCTAAAACTGACTGCCTCTTAAATAAAAAACACACTGAAAAATGACAAAGAAATAAAACCTTTTACTCTCCTAATTTATTGTTATTTCTATAAAGAGAAACATTTACCATTTGTTAATATGTTATTGTCTGTTCAATCTTGGGTACGAGAAAAGTCCTTGTAGGAATAAGGGAAAGTTTAAATGTCTAAACAAACAGAAAAATGATTATGATGGCCATGGAATTGTAGGTAGTTCAAGTAAAATTCTGCTTTTTTAGTCTCTCTGATCATACAACTAGGAAAATTCTCTGTTATCCTTTATTAAAACCTATAAATGGCCAATGAAAACAAGAGCCTAGCTAAATCTGAAGAATGCAACACTAGCAGTTATTAATATCCTTTTCAGTGGGAAGAACCCATTTTGAAAAGTAACATCAGTGTCTATGGAAGCTGAGGGCACTCAGCACCTACAGGACTACATCCTGAAAAAGTACTTTATGTGGGGATCTGTAGCATCAACAGTAGTAGTGAAAAATATGTGATAGAGTGTTTTACCCCTTAATTGTGTGTTGATAATGTTTTTAAAATTTTAATGCCATATTACAAAGAATGGTTAACTCACTTCACTTACAATTTGTGTCAAAGATTTTTCTAAGCTTTTGAAGTGCTGGAGAAGTTTTCATTCTGTGGTGGAATATCTTGAAGAGCCACATCCTAAGAAAAGCTGAGCACCCTCCCAGTAACCATCAAAGACATAAGATCTGGATTCAGTGTGTCAGAGACCTAACAGGTCTTTCCTGTTTCTCATGTCTATGATTTTAAAAGTAAGGTGGAATTTCTGTGGTGGTTTTTTTTTTTTTTTTAAAACAAGGAGCATTGTCGAGCACAGTGGACAACCTTAGTATGTATAATACGAAATAGGACTTTTATTTGAATTATTTCCCTACATCTTAAATATCTAATATTCCATCCCAGTTACATAAAGTTTTACCTTTTGGCATTCTCTGCAATGCACTGTGTGTACACAGATTTTATGTTCTTTGTTGGTGTTTTACAGAAGATCTCTTTTTTAAAAAAAGGAAAAGGAGAAGTCAATTTATTAGATAAAAAAGTGTATTAGCCTCTGAAATGGCTGCTTCCCACTATCCTGGGGGCCCACATTTCTTAGCAGCATTTTCATTTTTATCAGTGTTTCATCAGAGTGTAGCCCTGCACAAATGAATGGATATGGCATATCCTGGGGCTCACAAGCAGTTGAGAAAAAGATCTACCATTATAGAAATATATAAATGATAGATTTTAATAAAAACTCTATATAATATGTTTGTAGACTTTATATATACACTTGCATTACATACTGGTGTTATAGATGCATATATATTATACAACTCAAATCTGATAAAGAATTCATGTCCTGATTTATCCAGATCCTATGTGACCAGCTCAGGAGTGAGAATCGCTCAGGCATATACACACACAAAAATAATAAGTGTGCAGTAGCAGACCGCATTTATACATAAGGTAAAATTCACCCCTGGTCACAAAGCTAGCACAAAGCCTATGCAACACCCATTTTGATGGCTTTCTGCACAGAGAAGAATTTCTCTCTTAAAATGCATTGCACATCAATTTGGAGGTAAATGTCCTCTCTTATTATCTTTCCACCTATTCAATTAAAGCAAGGGGGAGAAGGCAACTAATGTTAAATGCTTTTATGATGCTTTCCACACAAAATGCAACACTCCATCAGAACTCAGAGAATCATAGGGTTTAAGGCCAGAAGGGAGCACCAGATCATCTAGACCAGGGTTTCCCAAACTTGAGACGCCGCTTGTGTAGGGAAAGCCCCTGGCGGGCCAGGCCGGTTTCTCTACCTGCCTCGTCCGCAGGTCCGGCTGATCGCGGCTCCCACTGGCCGCGGTTCGCCGCTCCAGGCCAATGGGAGCTGCTGGAAGCGGCGGCCAGTACGTCCCTCGGCCCGCCAGGGGCTTTCCCTCCACAAGCGGCGTCCCACGTTTGGGAAACACTGATCTCTTATATATCACAGGCTACCAACACCGCCGAGCACCTACATACCAAAACCAACAACCGAAATTAGACCAAAGTATTACAGCCCACAGGAGACTAGACTACCATGTGTCCAAGATAGAGAATAGGAGGGACCAAGGTACGTCAGTGCACTAGGAATGGGAGAAACTCTGCATCATATTTTGGCTAAGGATATTGTACTTGACCTTAGACAGCCTTTTGGTCTTTCATATTTCTTAATATACTAGCTGGAGGGTTGATAAATTTTCATACCTAGAAGTCTGGCTGCAAGAAGCCTGAACATTTTCCTTTATTGGAAGAAATATACTCAAGGCAACAAGACAGCAGAACTCATCTTGCAATGTGATATTCATTTTATAACTTGATGATGGTGGCTTTACTCACTACACTGTTCTTGGATACAGAATCATGTTTTGCTTGTTTCAATGAAAAACTATTTTTGGTCTCATAAGACTCCCCTTTACTGCCTTTGCTCTCACCATCTCTCTGATCCTGACAAAAGATTTAGCTTTTTATGACTTGTGTATTGCTGCAAAAATCCCCTATAAAAACCTCATGCATAATTCCTATCAGTTCCAAAAATAATTTTATATTTGGGAAACTATTTGACTACATTTTCTTTGTACTCTTGCTGCAATGGGGTAGATTAATGATGGTTTCATTTTCCATATTCTGTGTACTATATTTCTAGCGTCAAGCCCACAAGTACTAACTGAATAAGAGCTCTTAGCAGTGAGAAGGATCATGACTTGGGGAAAAGCTGGTGCAACTTGCCTAAAACTCAGGATAAGAGTATCCTGCTTGAAATATCTCATGCAGTATATTTCTGTGCATACCATCCAATACTCCTCATAGAGCAAATTATGCCTATAGATATGTTTATTTCCTACGTGTAACCCAAACCTCCATTCACACCTAGGCACACATCTCGCCTGATACCAGACTGACCTTGTGTTTCAATTATTGCAACTGTATGGTATATAGGTTAGTGCCAACTTTTTGAGTGGCTTTCACTTTAAAAAGCCAGATTTGACCCTACACATACATCATAAAATGCTCTTTACAAAATATCTGATAAAAGAAAGATACTGTTATAAGAACAATACTTTGACCATAAAATAAGGTGCTGAACAATTGTCTGATTTAGTAAAAGAAGAAAAAATATAGTGAAAAGAACTAGTCGGAACTATAATAGTTTTTGTCCACCCCACAGATATTGTATAGTGAAAGAAATACTCAGTGCAGACACAAAGAAGAACACACAAAAGAGAGCCCTGCACACCAAGACTTTATCAAAATCATGTTTAAAAAATGTAAAGTAAATACATTCAGATTAATAGGAACAAGGTGCTACATTTAAGAATGGTTTATTTCATTAGGAGCAAATATCCTTATGATCTGAAAACCCAGCATGCAGGAAAAGTGTGGTTTGCAGTTTTTATATTCTATAAAGCATCCTATTCTGCAATTCATAATAGCCCTTCTTATTCGTTCCATAAGGAGAATCCTTTCAATAACACACCTGTGGGATATGCAATTCCAAACCTATCTTTCCATCTGCACTATGTCTTTCTAATGCACCCATCACTGTAGTGTCCAGCCCTCATATATACATGAAGAACAGCAGCATTTCAGTTTCAGGTGGTCATATTTTGCACCTTTCCCTTATTTATACAACTTGTTTAGGCGATAATTATACTTAAGGTTTGTTTCTAGGAGAAACATGGGCTGGTTAATTCTTCCCATCCTCATGTAGCTGAAGAAATAGGTCTAACATTGAGCCACAAAGATAGCAATGCTTTGGCTTACCCTGTCTCTGCTGATAGGGAATTCCACAGCTGAGAGGCTCCTTGAGATCATCCTGCACAGCTCCCAAGTATCTCACCCAGAGACCAAGTGACCACCTGTATTTCAAGAGAACAAAGGACACTGGTATGAAAAAAGGGAGACAATAAATATTTAAGAGCTAGTATCCCACAGAGCTTTATTCATACTATAAAATTGTATGTGTGTCACTGCATCAGTGTTTACATGATTAATGCCTGGAACTTTACTTTTTATCTGATAAAATGCTTTTACCAGCTCTCGGACACAGTTGGTGGAACGTAGGCACCCTATAAGGGATGTCCTGTAAGTCAGAGGATGGGTGGGTACTCTGGAGACCATCACACACAATTCCCATTGAGAGCAATTGTCTTGGCTTGCAGAAGGAAAAGGTTACCCCAGAGTTTTATAGATTACAGTCAGGATCCGGAGGCAGTGCTGGAACAGGATAGTCATCATAGTAGTGTACAGCAAAGATGTCATGTGTCTTGGAACTGGATACACTCAGTGTAGCACAGCATGGAACAACGTCATCATGTTAGCTTAGAACTGGCTATATAGTCAGCACACAACAGCATGGAACAATGATGTAAAGCGTATTTGGATTTGAATACAGTCAGCATAGAACAGTATGGAGCACTAACATAATGTGTGCTTGGAACTGAGTAGTCAGAGTAGTACAGAACAAAGTAATGACAAAATATGTGGATGGAATTCAATACAATCAGCGTGGAACAGCATGGAGCAATAACATAATATGTGCTGGGAATTGGATATAGTCAGCAAGGAACAGCATGGAGCAATGAGGTAATGTGTACTTGGAATTGGATACGGTCAGCATAGAATAGCATGGAGCATTTCTGTAATATGTGCTTGGAATTGGATACAGTCAGCATAGAATGACATGGAGCACTGATGTAATGTGTGCTTGGAACTGGATACAGTTAGCGTAGAACAGCACAGAGCATTGCTGTAATGGATACCTGGATGTGGATAAGATCAGCATAGAATAGCATGGAGCAATGCTATAGTATGTGCTTGGCACTGGATACAGTCAGCATAATACTGCACAGAGCAATGACACAATCTGTGCTTGGAATTGGATACAGTCAATGTAGTGAAGCATGGAGCCATGCCAAAGTGTGTGCTTGGAAATGGATAGAGTCAGTGTAATACAGCATGGAGCAATGACTTAATGTGTGTTTGTTGAAATATCCTTCTTCCCTCAAAAACAGACTGTTGACATTTGAACCAACTGGAGCAAACGTGTAGCCTCTACAATCAATTTGAGCAGAAAACATTGCAGCAAACTAGCCTGGAGGTGACAAAGCCATGGATTACTGTAGTTGAGTTCACATCTGAAAGGAAATGCCATAGTCTCCTGGTAAGCAAACACTGAGAAAGGCATTCTCTGGACAATGCTATTTGGGTACCTAAGAGCAGTTGATAGTCCAGAAGGGCCCCAAGAGTTGATAGCAGCTTGGTAGTCACAAAGACTGAGGCCTGCAATAAAGGGTGATGTCATAACTCCAGCCAGCTTTGTAAAGTGTTACCCCTTCCTACCAGCAGACCTTCTACCTTGCTCAGGTGATTCACTGGGTGGTTCAACATTCTGATAGCCATGATTCCAAAACCGCATTAATTCATTCCCATTTGACTCCCTTTCCTTTGGCCCACCCCTCTCAATAATTTTTACTCTTGACTTGTCGACTGCCTTCTGTCTGTAGCACTTTGCAATATATATTTAACTGCCGGGTAAAAGTAACACAAGCTACATCTAACAGAAAGCTTCCCTGCCTTATGAATCAAAGAGCAGCTTGCACAGAACCTTGTGTCAGGGTGTTACATGCCCAGACTTAAATGTGAATGTTGTCATCTGCTGTGAATATTATTTGTACAGCTTGGCTATAACATTTGCATAAGTCACAATTAAAATATGAAAAATATCATTATACATCTTAAACCTAATTTGAATATTTTCAAAAACACATGCTAGATGGGGGCAATAGCTTGCCAGAAACACATGCTCTAGGAGTTACCATACATCCCCTCTGTCTGAGCAGCAGCATTTATCCCCTGCACCTCATTGCCTGAAATGGGATAAATGTTGGAAAAATCTCACACCATCACAGAACTACAGTATAAGGCAATGTTTGTTTTGAAAATAAGATTACAACATATACAGTGATTCATAAATATTTGCATTTTATAATTGTTTCTACAAATGAATTGGCAAGTCAAATCATACAGGAACTCTCCCCCGCCCCCCTCCCCACTCCTTCACATACACACACACCCTACAAAGAGGATGTGTAGCAGAATTTTAACTAATTTCATGCTCAGTATCTGTGAGCTCTGGTCACTTCTCTAATACACTGTATTCTCTTTCAGGGCTCTCTCTTCTGGATTTTATTACCCATTTTCCCACAGATCTTCTCCTTTGGAGATGTATGTGTTAGTTGAAAGGCATCCTTCTCCAGACTAGAGACTGTGTGTAGTATGGGCAGGAGTAGGTGATTTTAAATAAGTAGAAGATGGTGCATTTAAATAAGTAGAAGATGTTTTATTAAGATCATGGGAATTCTTTCATTGTATCACATAAGAGAAGTTACATTTGACGTTATTTTGCCAGAAAGAGGTGAACGTGCTGCCACCTTTGTTATGCAAAAAAAAACCCCACTGAATTCCTGGGGGGAAGGGGACTTGCCTCATTAGCATGTATCAACAATGATGCTTAACAAAATCACTGGCTGTTTCTACTCTGAACTAGGAATAAAAAGAATACTATACCCATGGCTCTAGCATGGCATGCAACTTTTCAAGGACCCACATGTGCCTGTTCTACATGAAATGAATGCCAAAAACAGGAGCCCTCCATATGCTGCCTGACATTGACACAGCTACAGGGAAGTGCTGAGAAAATAGACTGGAGACACTGGGAGCCCTCTCTATCCCTCTGAGCAGCCAATTGGGTGTCTTGGGCAGGAGAGAAATAGGTGAGACACACTTTTCCACTGCCTCCCAGCGTTCAGGATCGGAAGGGAAGAAGCTTCCAAAATGTTAAAATGGAGGTCAAGTCACAAAACTATTGTGACACAACAGCCTGGCAGTCATGTTTTCAACGTGACATGGCATCAGGAAGTGATAACATTATGTGGACATTACAGCACAAACAGTGAGTACAGTGCCAGAGGACATCAGACACCACGACGTTGTGACTTGTTGCAACATCACCAGTGATTAAACCATTCTCCAGGTCTTCGAGGTTGAGTGCCGCTGCTCCCGAGAAATGAGAAAAGGGCATGCTCTGGATCGCATAATTAGGATAATCAGTTTCAGAGCTCCCCTCTTCCTCACGTAACCTTCCCACTCTCCTCCCCTTCACCCTGACTCTCTCTCTCTCACACACACACACACACAATCTCTTCTGGAATTTGGTCATTAATATTTTCCTTTTTTCTGTTGAACTGGAATTTCTAAGGAGAATTCAGATAAGAGAGACCAATGAGGAACATGCTCCTGTACTCCCAGCCTCACTGTTGATGAGTGGGAGTTGCTTTCTAATAACCTCCATAGCGTTCATTCTGTTTGTTGAATAAAACATTTGGAGTGAAACTGAAGTCAAGCATGCTTGAGTTTGAAGGAAAAAAAACACATACTTAAGATTGCACTTTAGAAACTGTCCACTTTTATTTGTAGAAAAGCAGGACTTCTATTATTCCTGAAACCTTGACCAATGACACACACTGAAACCGGGGACACTTAATTTATGTTACTAAACCAATATTTCAAATAAAGTTGGTTCAAACAATACATGCACAGCAACTGATTTGTCCAGGTCAGTCCTCTCCTAGTAGATGCATACTCTGCTTGATTTTGGACATATTCTCTTTTCTTTTCTCACCTGGCATACCTGGCAAGTTCCCTGAGATGCTTTACAAAGTTTAGTATGAATACTTATTTCAGATCATTCGAATGAGGTTGTTGCTTAGCAACATTTTTGTTGTTGTTGTTGTTCAAATTACATTTTAAAAATCCAGGATGTTCTGGATGTGAATAGAGGCAGAAGTGAGCTCTTAAAGTTTTGCTAATGCTATCAAAGTTTCCCTAACAAAAGAGGTTGAGAAGTAAGATTTTCAAGTTTTCTCCAAATAATACCTCACAAAAGCAGCTCATTTTTTATGGGAGCCCAGGTTCTGTGCAGTTTTGGTTCCTATATGCTTTTGACTCTTCACAGAAAAATAAATGATAGCCTGTTTGTTAATAATAATATGATGCTATCACTTCTTTCATACAGCCTATCCTACACTTCAATGATCTCCATTGCTACTCAGCTTTCGCACATCTCTCCTTCCCCTTCCCACATATTTTTGTTCATGTGGGAAGATTTAATGGCTCCTTTCCCTTTGATTTCTTACATTTTCAAAAAGAAAATACAAGCAGGAGCTGATCCAAATCTCATTAAGCCAATAAAAGTCTTTACTCTGATTTCAATGGGCTTTGGATCAGTCCCTGAGAAAGGAGTTGGGCAATTTGCACATCTCCTTACAGACACTACTGATAAAATTATGAAGCAGCTTCTGCAAAGAGGCTCATTAATTTAAAAGGGTGGTTGATCCCTAAAGGGAAGACCTGCTTCAACTGGAAGGTTGTGATGTCACAATGGGATTTCATTAATGCCCTGGATAGGAAAGAAACTAAAATAAAATGTAAATAACTAGCTAATTATGCATGCACTACAAAATAGAGTGCCTCCAAAGTAATTAGAAATGTCCATACATGGCAGTCAGCACTGTAAGCTAAGCACAGAGGGTTAATGCTTGCAGGCTACAACAACTGAGTGATCACAGAGTTTCTAGGTTGTGATGTGCCAAAAGAGATGGTTGTTCTTAAGTGCGCTGCCCATCCATAAATCCGAATGAACACGTTTACAGAGGATTGGAGCATCCCTCAGCCAAGTCATTCCAGTGCTGCCTGCTCTGGCGGAGCTCCATTAGAAGGAAAGCTGAAGTTGTATTTTAAACCCAGCAGGAAGGGTTATTGTTTGCAACAGCACGTAACTTGAGGAAGCGACCGAATGGTCCTGTGCATCAATGGTGGAAAACAGCGTAGGGGCTATGAAAGAGGATGAATTTAATGACAGTTCAAGAGCTGAGATGTTTCCTCTTTCTCTTCACCAATTAAAATTCTCTAGTATTTTAATGTCATCATTCTGCCTGTAAAACTAAGAGACTCGATGTAAACACTTCATTATTTTCTAGAACTCCTTGTTTGACCTTTATTATCTTTGGCACAAAGAGGTGTCTTTTTGAAATTATTTTCATTCCGAGAGGAGTTTCAACTTTGCTTACAGAGATAGGGGGCTTTCTCTGTGGAGAATACAATTACACAGATTGGGACTTATTCTGTACTCGGTTACATTCATAAAACTCCAGTGGAGCCAACAAAGCTGTATGGGCATCTGAGAGCAGAGTTTGTCATACCCTGTGTGATCTCTCAATTTTCTTTACAGCATTTTCAAAATCTGTCACTTCCTTCACAGCTCTACTGCCAAGACATTACCTCTGTGCTCCTACAATTTTGCATCTTGACTACTTCAGTTGTCTCCTGTTTGGCAAATCCATCTCCTATCTCCCCAACTCAAGTTAATCTTCCTCCTGCCTGCAGCTCTATCCAAAGCCCCTCAGCTCATGATTTGCTGTACTTGTTTCCCTTCTGCATAAAGTCAGTGCCTCTCATTTCTCACCTTTCGTTTGTCTTGTTTATTTAGACTGAGATCTTTGGGGCAGAGACTGCATCTTACTATGTGTCTGCACAGCACCTAGATTAACTCAGCCATGATCTTAGTTGGGGCCTCTCTGTGCTCCTGTTAAACAAATAATAAATTATAAATGTTCCTTCTCACATTCCAAATCCTTCATAACACATCTTGTTTGCATCTGTGCCCTGATCTCCTACTATATCCCTCCCACTTCCTTTGCTCCACATAAGTTTCCCTTCTTACTGTTTCCTTTGTCCACTTTCCATTTCTCTAGCCAATATATATATCAGAAAGACCTCTCCAGCTAATGAAGGCCAAGCTCCCCCTTTCTTTTCTTTTAAAATTCACTAAAGCCACACCTTTTCCATGAAGTATTCCAGTTAAGTTTATAACCGCCATATGCCATCAAATGTTTGTGCAATTCCTTAAACACCATAGCCTTCTCACTGTTCCATTCATATTGTATCTGTGCTCAGAGTTTGTTTCATATTTTACCCAACTCACACCTTAGACTGAAAACGTCTTGTGTCAATGTATTTTTTTATTTGTTTAGTTCACTTCTCCCATCAAATAGCACTAGTGTTTATACATTTTACTCCTGGGGGCATTCTGCCCCAAAAAATTATAAATTCTGCACAAAATATTTTAAAATTCTGCAAATTCTATTTGTCAAAATAACTACATAATCATGCCAGTTGCAATTATTTTGGTAATTTATTTCAAAATACCTGACAGCAAGTATGTCTGTAATAATACAGACTCGCACAAAAATCCCCCCGGGAATAGAGAGTTAAAGAAACCCCCCCTACGACCAAGTTCCTGTTTCTCTGCCCTATCTCCCACCCCCCCACAGCCCAGCCAGGGGCCAGACACCCACAACCCTTTCCCACCCCAAGCCCACCTGCGAGGGCCCCCCAGCCAATATATCCAAACTCCCTCGTCCCCAGAGCCCAGCTGCGGGCCACACACACACACACACACCCCGGCCTAGATACCCGCATCCTCTCCACCCCAGAGCCCAGGGATTCAGAGGGAGAAACAGCCGGATGCTCAGTCCCAGGCTTGCACAGAGTTTCCTGTGCGCCGCCCTCTCCTTCCCTCAGGACATGCTGGGAACTGCAGCTGCCAGGAACCCTCTAGCTCCGTGGTTCTCAAACTAGGGCCACCGCTTGTTCAGGGAAAGCCCTTGGCGGGCCGAGCCAGTTTATTTATCTGCCGTGTCCACAGATAAATAAACTGGCTGATCACAGCTCCCACTGGCCATAGTTCGGCGCTCCAGGCCAATGGGGGCTGCAGGAAGGGCGGCCAGCATGTCCCTCGGCCCGCGCTGCTTCCTGCAGCCCCCATTGGCCTGGAGCGGCGAACCGCGGCCAGTGGGAGCCACGATCGGCCAAACCTGTGGATGTGGCAGGTAAACAAACTGGCCTGGCCTGCCAGGCGCTTTCCCTGAACAAGCGGCGGCCCTAGTTTGAGAACCACTGCTCTAGCTCCCTCTCCCTCCCCCCAGCAGCGTCTTCTGTGTGCGAGCTGGCCTCTGCTGAGTTCAGTGGCCCCTACTGGCAGCTAGCACCACTGCAGCCCATTTCTTGTGGGGGAAAGGAAATTCTGCGTGAACAACGTAAATTTCTGCAAAATTCTGCATTGCGCATTGGCGCAGAATTCTCCCAGGAGTAACATTTGCAGAAGTGCAATTGACCTCCAATACTCATGATATATGTGTAGAGTTCTTGCATGGAAATGGCATCAAATAAGAATTTGTTTGGCATCGAGGTACCATGGTGTTAGGAGAATTAGAGATATATAGATTATAAAAGTTATAACAAAAGAATTAATATCACACATACTACAGAATCATGAAGCCCTGAAAAGTCCATATTAGATCAATTATAAGCAGCTTTCAGTGTATTCTACCTATATTTCCAAAACCATGCCTTAGATGTGTGTTTATAAAGAAACTGCTATGGTACTTTTTTTCTACCCCTAACTGTGCTAGTAAATAAGCAAAAATATTAAAGTAGTGTCAAATACACATTATGAAATAAAGAGAGGTATGAACAGTAGATTGAGGGAACAAGTTCCAATTTTGGTAACAAAACTGCAAGGTTATTTTGGGCTTGACTGCATTCTTGTATCATCTTTAAAAGCTTGGTGATTATTTGCTTTTGTTTTCAGAAATACAGATACAATAATTTAGTTTTACAAACAAGAGGAACAAAAGGGGGCAAAGAAAATAGATATTGATGAAAAGCATGCAAACACTAGCAAACCCTGCAGAAGGGCACCAATTCATGTAACATATGGGGGAGCCAGGAGGAGAGGTTTCTTAACATGAAGCTCTGAATCTCACAAGTAACGTATGTTCCATACTATGTGGCAGTTGCTATGGTAACAACCTTTATTTTCTGAAGCAGAATACACAGATGTGTACAACCCACGAACTTGCTGGTTGTAAATTATTGCTTTCTCAGGGGTTCAATAACTTATGAAGTCTCCTTTCTGGAAACTGTTTGAAGTTTTGTTGTTATTAAATAAACCCTTTTTGGGATACTGTAATTCCACCTGTGCCAAGAAATCATGGAGATCTGAAAGGTCCACATAGAAGCAATAGGGAATGAGTGGGCAGGAAATGAGGAACACTGGTAGTAACAGCACATTGTACACTATTTACTTCAGAGAGTTCATGTAACTCCCACTGAAATAAGGAGAAACCACTTGAATGAATTATGCAGAAAAGCAGTGCTATGAAAATAAAATTTAAGCCAGTCATGTTATGTATACAATTGACTGATTTGTTCTTGCAGTGTCTGACAGCATTTCCATTATAAACCCATATATTCAGGGAATTATTAATAGCATGTAATTTTAAAAAAAATCAGTGTAAAACTGAGAGTGAAAATTTGCTCTAGGCTGAAACTAAGTGCAAAGTTCAGAACAAGAAGAAAGTGTGTTTATTTTTAGCAATAATGTTCAAATAAAAATAATTGTTCCTTTTTTAAGCTGTAGGAGTGAAAAACAGTTTCATATTTCACATGAATGCTCTGCACACTCCTAGAATTGTAAAAAAAGAATTAAAACTCATTCCTGCATAGAATTACTTCATTATAGAAATTTGAATGTGCATTTCATATAGATGATTTTATTGTATCAAATGTTTTCCAGGAAACAAACCCAGAATTGTTAGCCAGAAATTCATTCCATTCTCCTCCTCTAGTCAAGTGGCGTGAACAATGGATTTTTGAAGAAATCATACCTCCAAAGGATAAAACATGACGTTAAATTTCTTCTGAAAAGTGTTTGCAGCATGAGCACAGCAACCAAACTTACAACTCAACATCTTCAGCCTTTTCCCATTTTTAGAAAG
The DNA here is from genome assembly GCF_011386835.1 of Chrysemys picta bellii. NCBI lineage: Eukaryota > Metazoa > Chordata > Testudines > Emydidae > Chrysemys > Chrysemys picta. Next base: position 35,540,486 of record NC_088798.1, on the reverse strand, counting down.
TAGCAAAAAAGCCTTCCCTGCATTACAGGCTGCAACACTGTATTGCATGTAGGCTAGCAAGACACCTCTGACTCAGAGAATACACTACCCAAAACTGGCTTCCTGGATAATGATACCATTTTAAAGTGTTTTATACCTAAATCACATAAAAGGTTTACAATTAAATTGCATAAATACTCAAAATAACCTTGTACTAAAGAAGGTGAGGACTGCCAGAAGGAGGAATAAACGCATAGCAAGAAATCATGTTTGGACAAAAAGAGAGTGATGATGGTATTTTTCTAATAGATTTAGGTGGTTTGTTGAAAGTTTTACATTCCTCGGTGATATTGTTAAATTATAATTATACTTAATCTATTCAAATCATTATCAGGGAGATTTAAGTTAGCACTTCCTGATGGCTTGAGCTAGTACTAGGAATACACTGGAAAGAAGAAGAGTTCTTCACTGCTTGCTGTATTCTGAAAGTATAACTTAAATTACATTTAAGTCATCAGGTAATTATGAACTTTCTTCTCCCTTATATTTATATGGAATATTTATTGAATTGCACAGTACGCTTTTACAATAAAGTGCCTTTTACGCTGATTTCTTTGTTCATCCAAAATAAAACTGACAGTTATCCTTTTATAAGCTATTCTGAGAACATTTTCTCTTCTTTGGAACTGATTGATGCACTACTTTAAATGTTCCTGCAAATATCTTTTCAATTCAAGTTTCTGCATAATGTAATAAGAAGATAAAAGAATTCTATACTTCAACAAGAGACATTACAAAGCAACTAGAGACATTATCAAGGGCATTAACATGCTCCTAATAGCAATAAAACCTTTTAACTGTCTGATGTAGAACATGCTCCCACCAAACCACCACATATTATGGTAATTGGCTCCAATTTCTGACTCTTTTATTGTAAAGTTACAAAGAGTTAGGTAGAAGTGAAAAGTGAACCAGGAATCCACCTCTTGGTAGCTTACCCTTTTTAAATTATTTTTATTATGTTTTCTTTATAGTATACAAAATCAGCACCAGTCCGAGCTGCTGCAGCATTTTGTATCCTGCTATAACATTGGTGCATGTCATCCCATTTTGATTTCTAAATATTTAAATGTATATGTTTTTAAATTACTCCAATTTCTACCATTAAAACATAATAATAATTCAACCAATGTTTGTCAAGTTTCAGGGGAATAAAGGAGGCTTATTGGATATGCTAGAGTCAGATGTCAGCCACTTTATATGTTCACTGAAGATGACATTGTCAGCTTAGGGACTCAAATATGACACAACTTTTGGGCTCCTATTTATCACACAAGATGTCTCAATAGGATTTTTTGTGACCCTCCTCAAAAATATGCTAAAGCTGATTCACAATTCTGTAAAAGTTAAATATTTTTACCTCTTATATAGGAAGCAGAATAGTGGAGAATTTACTTCAGTCGCCCTAGTGATTAACCTGCAGTTTAAGGCTGTGGGTCCAGATGACATGGGCTATCACACAATAAGGTTCTTCAGAAACAGGCATTAGCAACCTGCCTGCTTGAGAAGGGCAAATCTATCAGTACATAGAATCATGCTTTGAAGAAGGAGCTGTCATTTCCTGTCCCTAAAACACTCCTGATTTAATGTACAAGATGTCAAGAAACAAAGAACAACAAACAAAACCCTAAAGAGAGAGAACTGTTTAAGTTCTGCAGCATTACTACCCCAAATCTTGGAAATCATTGTGCACAAAACCTGTCAGACTATCTGTGTTAAAGTGATTGTTTTTTAAAGTGATTTCTTGGTGCTTATGTCTAAGGTGCAAGACAGAAGAAACACACCATCAAGACAAGACAACTGTACAATATAAACTTCTTTTTCACAAGATAGATTTTATATTTTGTTACTGAAATTCCCAGCTGGCCACATGAAAGGTGTTGACTTAGAAAACTCTTAGAAAGCATGTTAAAAAAATCCAAACAGCATGGAATTCCTAACCATACTAAAAAGAAGCAGTTTCACATATTTTCTGGAATGTTTAAATGACACACAATCTTTTCACTAGAGAGTATTACTGTAAATTAAAATAATCCTTTATTATTGCTTGTTTTCAAAACCTGCTTTTATAATGAAACTCTCTTAAGTGTTTCTTAAGATTTTTAACAGAATACATAGCTAACGGATTGTTAGATATAACCGTTAACTTACAACCACAGCCTAGCAGTTAAATAACCTCCATAAAGCCACCCAAAAACTAAAACCATGACAAACAGAATAGCTTTTCTTTCCAAAATCCTTAAAGAGCTGTGCTGTAACCCTTGCAACTATTAGGTATATGTAAAGAAGAAGCTCTGGGAACAATATTAGCCAAGATATTTGATTTCATTGTAAACTTCTTCTATATTATATCACAGAAATACCATAACTAACTATGGCTTTCACTTACAATAAAAAAATGAAATAACATTTTCATTTGCTACCCGAACATTTTCCTTATTAATTCCATTGAAATCTGTACAATATTGTGCCTTGTTTGCTGTTAGTTTTATTCTGATCAGCCATATCTCTTAGCGTTTTTGTTTTGTTTTCATTCCTCATTAACTATTAATAGTGGGATATAGTGAAAGTAAAAATTAAATTACTTAATGCCCCATTACCTTATAAATTACCACAGCCTACTATTTCTGTCTCTTCAACTAAGAATCAACCTTTTTGAATGGTGGCATTTTTAAGAATTTCACTGTGAAAGCAGGAACTTTTAAAACTGTGTCTTTTACATGCAAGAGGCAGAAAGGGCACAGGAACCTTCTCAGAACAAAGGAGATGAAAGAAAGATCAGGCGGCATAATGCTTTCTTTAATATATGTTCAAGATAAAAATCACATTGATGTTGCTTAAAAGAAAGAGACATATTATTTCTCCCCTGTAAACACGTTAATGTTTAGATTATTGATAAGACTGAATGACAGCTAAGCCTTTCCAACAAACCGCCTGTTCTAGAATGAAAGTTTAAATCATTGTATTAATATATTAGAGGGGGGAAATCATCCTGGGAGGCACTTGGAAATTAATTAAAACCCTGCATTCATTTGTTTGTGAAAGAAGATAAATGTCACACATGGGAAAATAACCCTTACATCCCCCACATAGTTTGAAAAGCCAAAATTAGACACTGCCAGCAATGTCTTTGTATTGCTTTCCTTGGGGTATGATATACAGATATATAGAATATGAAGATTTCTGATAGAAGTATTTATTACTGACACTTCCGAAACATTCCATGTACAGCATCAGAAAGACTGGTGCTGTCAGATTTTTCTTCTAGAATTTTTTTTTAACATCAGTTTCTTTAGAAGTTCAACAGCAGCCCCTAGTGGAAAAAGACAGCACTGTAAAAATCGCACTGTACACTGTTGCTTGCAAGACCAAAAAAAACTGCGAAAGCAGCACACTGAAACTGCATTAAAAAGGGCAAATTATGCTAGGGTATATATGCAGTCCCACAGAAGCGCTGTTACTGGCATGTCAGTAATAAGAATGTGACCTCCAGAACATACAAATGCAGGCCTTTGTCATGGTAATCGTTCTAAATTTCAGTGGCTGTCACTTTGAAAAAATATATAACCAACAATAAACATCTGTCTGGAATGTCACATTCATTTTATGCATGAAGACCAATAATTACCTACTAAATAATACAGGAGGACGTACTTTTGAATAATGCTTACCACGGCTCAAGTCAAAGCAAGAGATTGCACAAGCATAAGCCTATTATGAGCTTTTGTTTAGCACCTATTATGATGGATTCTGCTTTGCATCTTTACAAATGAGAAATACAAAACAACTGTAATATATGCAAAAAAAGAAGTTGTTTGGGTCACTCTGTGGAATGGCGCAGTTTTTAGTGAGAATGCATGTGAAGGCACTGGAAGTTATATGCCTTGAAGAAAATATAGTCCCTTTATTACTGATATTGCTGCTATAGAGTATAATTTGTGTGCCCTCTGGAAAAAGTCTTGCTAACCCAGGAAATGTGATTGCCCCCTGGAATTCAGCATTATAGACCAGTACAGTGGGGATATCACATACTGAATTAAACCCATTTTACAAGAGAAAGAGAATTCACTTCAGCATTTAGTTGCCCTGCTGAAAGTCTAGAAAAGATTACTTCTTCTCTCCACAGTCCCACCCAATTTCCAACTTCTGGCACTGATGGTGTATTGAGAGAGAAAGCTAAACAGGAAATGTTCAAAACAGATTCTCTTCTATCCAGATAAAGTCCTCTCATTAGCAACACTATTCTTTAACATGAGGACTTTAAAGGGCAAGACTGGAGCTTATGAATTCGGAGCAGAGTGACCAGGTGTCCAGTTTTCGACCGGAACACTCAGTCGAAAAGGGATCCTGGCGGCTCCAGTCAGCACCGCTGACCAGGCCGTCAACTGTCTGATTGGCAGCGCCGCGCAGCAGGCTGGCAGGCTCCCTGCAAGCCGCCGCACCGCTTGGCTCCCAGGAAGCAGCCAGCATGTCCCCCCTCCAGCTCCTACACGTAGGGGCAGCCAGGGGGCTCCGCACGCTGCCTCTGCCCCACACACCACCCCTGCGGCTCCCATTGGCTGGGAACCACGCTCAATGGGAACTGCAGGGATGGCGCCTGCGGATGGGGCAGTATGCAGAGCTGCTTGGCCGCTCCACCACATAGGAGCGGAGAGGGGACATGTCGCTCTTTCTGGGAGCTGCTTGAGGTAAGCAGTGCCTGGAGCACCCTCCTGCACCCCAACCCCCTTATTCCCAGCTCCACCCCAGAGCCTACACACGCAGCCAGAGACCTCACCCCCTCCCACACCCCAGTCCCCTGAGCCATGAAAATGAGCGAGTGAGTGAGGGTGGGGAGAGTGAGCAACAGAAGGAGGGGTGATGGACTGATCATGGGCGGGGCCTCAGAGGAGGGGCGAGGCAAGGGTGTTCAGTTTTGTGTGAGTAGAAAGTTGACAATCCTAATTCGGAACAATATTGAAAATCTAATGGTGGAAACTCAAACAATGCAACTAGTTTTCTACGAACAAGTGCATTTGACATTTGGGACCCAATCCTGCAGTCATTCAATGCAAGTCTTTTCTGAATAGGAACCCACAGGACAAGTGTGTGAATATCAAGAACAAAGTGATCTCCTGGGTCACAGGCACCTGTTTTTTCAGTCAGCTATTCTTCCAATGGGGTGTTCTTTGCAGAGACAGTTCTGTACTACTCCACACCAGTACAGCTATTGGAATGCACTTCTGTACTATCCTCCAGCCAGGTGAGCAGTAGATGCAAATGCCCAGTGGCCTGGGCTTAACTGTATTTGTAAAAAAGATTGTTTAACTTTCCATGTCTGGGCTGGGCCTTCCTTTGAGTGCAAGATAACATTAGGGTGATGAGACTAAGTTCAAGTTACAGAACCAGTTTGACTATTATTCAGAAAGATCAGGGAGAATAGATACTCAATTTAAAGAATATAAAGAGCTACTTTTTAAGATGCCATGAGGTAGAGCATTAGTTGATTAAAAACTTCTAGTTAATTGACATCAACAGATACATGGGGAACACTGCGGCCCTCAAACTCCTGGATCAGTCAGGTTCCTTGACATAGATTCTCTGCCTTACTCTCTTCTTTTACACTCCTATAATGTCCATGTACTAGGGCCTGGATGTTCACAAAGAAGGAAGTAAACCAGGTAATGTCCAGCACTGGGTGGCCCAAACAACTGTGTGGAGACAAGTGAGCATCTCACGTGAACTCCAGGCCATGTCCCGTTAGCTCAGAAGATCAGACTAGATGATCAGAATGATCCCTCCAGCCTTAAAAACTATTGATTATCTTCTTAGAAAAAAAGAATAAAATGGCCATAGCAAGATATCATCTCTCCTAACCTGCCCTCCTTCCCTGTATCATAGGCAAGGAAGCATGGGGTAGAAAGTAGCTAGTAACTCCAGCAAGATGGCTGAGTCTGTTTTGCACACAAAGAGAAAAACCTGAGCCCTCTTGTGGAGCTTAGGGGACAATGGCATCAGAATTACACAAACGCGTTCCTATCTTTGCTTAATGGTTTCTTTCTTGTTGTAGAAAAGTAGGCCAAGCACTACTCCAACCTGTTGTTGGAAATCTGCTATTTAAGAACAGTTGTAGAGTATTTAAAATGTGTCTCTGCTCAGGAAATAGAATTCTCAAATTCATTTTGGCAAAGCAAGAAAACTATACAAAAAGAGACTTGCCTCTGTGAAATCCCAAATCTGCAATTACAAATACATTGCAAGGATAGTTCCAAAACATCACCAACTGGAAAAGAGTCTGATAGGGACATTCCAAATAATACCATCTAAAGCAGATTGTGATATTATTTGGGGGAATAGATGGATGAAATAAATGTAAGTTATTGAATATAATCTAAGGAAACTGCACTATATAAACTGTGTTCCAGGATTTTTGGAATTTTAAACTGCTGTCAGTTTGTCTACAAAAAATACAAAATGTAATTTTTTTAAAAGTCAGCATCAGAGTTCCATCATTGATGCTCTGAAGACAACTTTAGTTCTCTCAGATCATTTTTTTCCCATTCTTCACTCTCCCTCCATTTTAAAACCTCTTTCTCTGGTACTGACACAATGGAGCTCCCAACAGGCGACACCAAGGTTCAAAATCTCTGTTTCAATGTCTCAAGTATCAAAGGGGTAGCCGTGTTAGTCTGTATCCACAAAAACAACGAGGAGTCCAGTGGCACCTTAAGGACTAACAGATTTATTTGGGCATAAGCTTTCGTGGGTAAAAAACCCACTTCTTCGGATGCATGAGTGAAAATTACAGAAAATTTCAGTGACTGTGATAGACTGCCTAAGGCCCCATAATCATCTGTCTTACGGAAAAAGCAGCATTTCCCCAGGGGAAGAAGTAGGAAAAATCAAGGACACCACAGGAAGGCCCTAGACATGGTCTGTACAGACATAAAGGAGTCTGTATGATCAAGTTTCAATACTGCTGCCTTTAGATTTGGAGCTCTATGAGGCAAGGTCTCAGTTCGGAACAGCCTCCCTGTTGTATAGCACCTGTCATAACTATAAAGGGAAGGGTAATAGCTGTCCTGTGTACAGTACTATAAAACCCCTCCTGGCCAGAGACTCCAAAATCCTTTTTTCCCTGTAAAGGGTTAAGAAGCTCAGGTAACCTGGCTGGCATCTGACCTAAAGGACCAATAAGGGGACAAGATACTTTCAAATCTTGGGGGGGGGGGGGAGGCTTTTGTTTGTGTTCTTTGTTTGTGTGTGTGTTCGCTCTCGGGACTGAGAGGGACCAGACATCAATCCAGGTTCTCCACATCTTTCTAAACAAGTCTCTCCTATTTCAAACTTGTAAGTAAATAGCCAGGCAAGGCGTGTTAGTTTTCCTTTGTTTTTCTCAACTTGTAAATGTACCTTTTACTAGAGTGTTTATCTTTGTTTGCTGTACTTTGAACCTGAGACTAGAGGGGAGTCCTCTGAGCTCTTTAAGTTTGATTACCCTGTAAGGTTAATTTCCATACTGATTTTACAGAGATGATTTTTACCTTTTTCTTTAATTAAAAACCTTCTTTTTAAGAACCTGATTGATTTTTCCTTGTTTTAAGATCCAAGGGTTTTAGATCTTGATTTACCAGGAGTTGGTGGGAGGAAGGAGGGGGGATGGTTAATTTCTCCCTGTTGTAGATCCCAGGGGGGTTGGAACTGATTCACCAGGAGTTGGTGGGAGGAAGGAGGGGAATGGTTAATTTCCCCTTGTTTTAAGATCCAAGGGGTTTGGATCTTGATTTACCAGGAGTTGGTGGGAGGAAGGAGGGGGGATGGTTAATTTCTCCCTGTTGTAGATCCCAGGGGGGTTGGAACTGATTCACCAGGAGTTGGTGGGAGGAAGGAGGGGAATGGTTAATTTCCCCTTGTTTTAAGATCCAAGGGGTTTGGATTTGTTTTCACCAGGGATTTGGTGAAGGTTTTTCAAGGCTTCCCAGGGAGGGAATCTATTGAAATGGTGGCAGCCGAACCAGAGCTAAGCTGGTAGTTAAGCTTAGAAGTTTCTCATGCAGGCCCCTACATTTGTACCCTAAAGTTCAAAGTGGGGATCCAGCCTTGACAGCACCATACATGTTTAGTGCTATCTGAGTACTATTAAGAAACCAAGGACCATAACTTGCACTCAGTGTAAAAGGGGCTGCTGGAGGGAGCGGGGGTTATCCTTCAGATTTCCTCCATACTTTCCTTCATTCTTTCCATAATGGCCAGCAACACGTTCTGTTTCTTTACAGAGGAGTCCTTTGCAACTTCTCTGACAAATCAATCCCGCTCCCAGTATCTTCTGTATTTTAGCTTATCATATCTTAAGGCAAGAATAAGGCTGTTATAATGAAAATAAAAATATAATAAAAACTTACCTCACCCACCAACTAATCAGGATTCTTCAGCATCCTGAGAAATTCACCAAAAATTCCCTTTAGCAAAGTAAGTTTACTCCAGAACTTTGGGAAATCCTGGATGCTGATTGGCTTGTGAGGTCATAATTTATATTGACATTACACTACAATGGCCTGTATACGCCTGAGTGATAACTATATGCCTGCTAGTCAACAAGAACGGAGGTGTAAACCTCTAACTGCCAGAAGATGGAACTGCACGACAAAAGGTGGAGCACTCAGAATTGCCTGGTTCTGTTCATTCTGTCTGAATCTGGCACTGGCCACCATAGGCGCCGACTCCGTGGGTGCTCTAGGGCTGGAGCACCCACGGGGAAAAATTAGGGGGTGCTCTGCACCCACCAGCAGCCAAGCTCCCTTCCCACCCCACCTCCTCCCCTGCCTTCTCCCCTGAGCGTGCTGCATCCCGGCTCCTCCGCCTACCTCCCAGCTTCCCACTCGACCACTGCAAACAGCTGTTTGGTGGCATGCTAGGAGGGATGGGGAGGAACGGGAACGTGACATGCTCAAGGGAGGAGGCGGAGAAGAGGCGGGGCCAGGGCGGGATTGGGGAAGGAGTCAGAATAGGGGCAGGGAGGGGGCAGAGTTGGGGCGAGGGCTTTGGGGAAGGGGTGGGAGGGGGCAGGGCAGGAGGGCCTGGGGGCTGAGGGGGGTCTAGCACCCACCAGTGGGAGCAGAAGTCAGTGCCTTTGCTGGCCACTGTCAGAAGACAGGATACTGGGCTAGACGGACCATTGGTCTGACCCAGTATGGCCATTCTTATGTTCTCTGCTTTCTCTAGTTAACACTTTTTTTTTTTAAATCTTCTGCCTGGAGAGTTAAGGGAAATGTCCTGTTCCGTCTCTTGTCACATCACATGAGTAAATCTGATAGCTAGATTGGCTTCTATCATCATTGTTGACACTTGTGTCAGATTTAGAAAGCTTATTGTCAAGGCTTGTTTTTAATCATAAAATTTCCATGGCCTACTTATGCCATTAAAAACAGAAATTTATTATAGAATGAAGCATAAGGGAATTTCAAAAAAATTGAAAATATGGGATTAGGAAATTCGCCAGCAATATCTATTGCATTGACAGATGACTTTATTAAAGTTCATCAACCTTAATTGCCTTATTGTTGAATGACTTCTGCATGTAATTATCACCAGTCTAGAGATTGCCTCAGGTACAATATCTAGTGTGATCATGTACTTCTAATCCTATTAAAACCAAAGAGATCTAGCAGAGATTATTCTTCCCCTAAGAGTAAGGAAGTGACAGATAACAGCTGGGGATAATATTTTGCTCAACCTAAACAATAATATTGATCTCTCTATACCATTCCATGACTTCCCGTGTTGTTTTGGTACCATAGATACAGGAATCAAGACAATGAGATGCCAGTTCTAGAGCACTGTCATTTATCTCAAGGACAAATGAAAATTCTTACACCCCACTAGAAAGAAAAGGCCCAAGGCATGACTGCTAAAATGGGCTTTAAACGTCATCTTATATTTAACAGACTAAAAGATGGATACGTCAATGTCTAAAATAATAATTCTTAGATTATATTTATCATAACTAGGCAGAGCTGGAATTATAATTTGAGAAAGTCTAGGCTCAAATACTTCATGAAAATACCCAAGGGCTGATGAAACAAAATCCTTCCTTTGAACTTCTGTACCAGGGATCTTACTTTCAGAATTTAAATGTTCAGTATCAAATAAACTTTTCATAGGGTTTTTATACCAATATAATGTCTTGGAGCCTCCTTCTTATCCTGCTGCTACTACTTTTTTCCTGGAAAAAAGTTACAGTTCCTTTTGCTCCACTGCTCCAGACTTAGAGACCCCACTGTAACAGTGTGCACCCTATTGCTCTGAATAAATAGAATAAACAACTGAATAGCCAGTAACCGTACAAAATATCAGTTTGTAATTATAGTGGGAGATTTTTTTTAGTGGTCTTTAAAAGGTATCCAAGAAGCTTTAATATAATTTTTGATTGTTGTTTCCATATCATAGCAAATCTTATTTCAAAACAAAAATCAAACAATTAAATTATATGCAGAAAAACTTGGTTTCAAATCTACCAGAACTCTGCACAAGGGACCTTTGTTAGCCAGAACAGTGTTTCTGCTTGTAGTGGGGCGGCTGTCCCACTCCTGAGAGTATGGGCTGCGGCAGGCCAGTGGACCTGCGCAGACATACAGCCAATGGGAGAAGGGCTTACTGGGAGCCAATCAGGGCCCAGGTTGGAGACAGCCAATCAGGGCCAGGCTCAGCCCTATAAGAAGGCTGCACAGGGGAGATGGTCTGTCTCCAGAGGAGGGAGACTAGCACCACGGACAGCGCAGTGCTGGCCAGGCTCGGGGAGCAAACAGGGAGCTTTAGCCTGAGGTCTGCCAGGCTGCAGGCCCTGAAGGGAAGGGCCTAGCGGTTGCAAGGGGCCGTAGGGGAAGCGGCCCAGGGAAGCGGACAGACGAGGGGAGAGAAGGAGGACAGTGAGGCTGCCGCTAGAGAGTCCCTGGGCCAGGACCCAGAGTAGAGGGCGGGCCTGAGTACCCCCCTACCCTCCTTGCAGTACACCCAGCCATTGGCCATAGGGAGCGGCCACTATAGACCACACCAGATCCCTGACAGGAGGGATTAGACTGTGCGTGGTTGACCACAGTGGCTGGACATAGAGACTGCTGATTGACACCCCCCAGAAGGGGGTGTGGAAGGACTAAGGGGCACTGCCGGAGGGCAGTGGTCCAGAAGAGGACGCCGCAAGTTGGTGAGCGACGTGGGCTCAGAAGCCAACCAAGGGCAAGACAACAGACAGGACACCACCAGGAGGGGGCGCTCCTCTGGACAGAACTAATTCCCGGAGTAACCAGTAGGAGGCGCCGCGGTGGTGAGTCCCAACACTGTTACACTGCTGTAAATATAGTACCAGTAGATTTCAGAACTATGTGTTATTTAGTAGCTGAAAATACAATGCGAAAAGCTATATTGAATAATGACTTGCAAGAAGAAAAGGGTTGCATTGTGGCAGACAGACCCATGAATGGAAATACTTTACCGCACATTACAGCTTTATCAGGTTGCTCTATTTGATATTGTGTGGTACACAGGGATGTTACACCCCTTCTATAAGGAAAGTAGCTCCAACCATAAATGCCTGAATAAAGACAATTATTTTCCCTTACCCCTACTCATATTGCTTTTTTTCTTCAGTTTATTAGCATTAATATCTGCAAACACTGATGTAGCCTTTTAGGGTATTAGACCAAACCTGTAAATTAATGCATTGGTTCATCACAATTCATTAATCTAGCCTGTGCTGGATTTAACAGACAGCAGATTATTAAAGTCACCAAATTACACAGATGAGAAAAGCCAGCTCCCAAAGGGTCAGATGTAATATGAATGGTTTTGCATAAAACCATAAACCTGCTATTAAATTAAAAACAGGCAAAAATTATGTCCGCTGCTTATCTAAAGTAATTTTTTTAAAAGGGATGTTACGCTAATTTACTTCTTAACTGGCCCTGGTTACACAGCAAAGGACTAAAGGTTAAATGCAATGGTTCCTCTGATGCATGGTTAAGCAACTTACACTAACATATCCTGACTGAGGTGAAGAAATTAATGAAATTACTACTGTAATTCATTACTAATGGAAAATTGTCAATCCTTTCAGCCAACAGTTCACACAAATTCTCTGCAGACATAAGACCTAGCACTGTGACTCACACTATTAGACCTGCTACTCTTATTTCAAGTCCTGGTGCCAGTCATCAAAGCAGAACTTTATGCCATGCTATCCAGTGAAGTTTACCAACTTTTGACCTCAATAGATGAGGTCACCACTTCTGTGACAGAGTTTAGTCTCCCTATGAAGGAATCAACAATAACATGTAATTTTCACCATCAATACACGGAATACTAAAACAAACAGGGAATAAAGGCAGAACCATTCCAGCACCCAAGAAGCAGTAAACCGATAGAATATTGTAATTTGACAATTAACGACACTGAAAGCAAACAGCCCACATCAGTATAAAAGACAAACTTACTTTTTAATGAGAAGAATTTTTAAAACAAAGCAGAGGTAAGCTAATGAATTTGAAGGAGACTGGCTCTTTATGCTACATAGTCTCTTCCTGTCCAGTACTACTTATGTCTTTACTAAAATACAGGATAGAATATCAAGTTGATTATACTGTCTGAGATAGGATAGCAAAGTCGGTCAGTGTTTAAATCTATCCCCAAAGACATATTCATCTGTGACTACTATGATATGCATCATCCTAGCTATAATAGGAATATACTGTAATTCATTCAGTCACAATGACAAATAAAATATTTTAAATTACTTGAGTACAGATACAAGCAGGGGTGAAAGTAATTTAAAGGACTTATTGGTACGCTGGAGTCCTGAGCAGGGGTGTGGCCTCAACTGGAAGAGGTGGGGCCTTTCAAGATTTAAAGCCCTGGGGCTCCAGCTGTGGCTGGGAGCCCCAGGGCCTTTAAATCACCCCGGAACTACCGGCTGCAGAGGCGGCTGGGAGCCCTGGGGCTCAGGGGCGAATTAAAGGGCCTGGGGCTCCAGCCACCGCAGAGCCCTGGGCCCTTTAAATCCCCGCCCGAGCCCGGCTGCCGGAGTTCCGGTGTGGATTTAAAGGGCCCGGGGCTCCCAGACCTGAAGAACAGCTGTGTGTAGCTCAAAAGCTTGCTTTTTTCACCCACAGAAGTTGGTCCAATAAAAGATATTACCTCACCCACCTTGTATCCAGAGGTGAAAGTAAGCCGGTCCGGTCCGGTATGGCGTATCGGCAAGAGCCAGTACGCTGTGCCGGACTGGACCGGCTTCCGCGGCGGTGATTTAAAGGGCCCACCCAGGGCTCCAGCAGCTGCAGGGAGCACTGGACCCTTTAAATCCCCACCCGAGCCCGGCTGCCGGAGCTCCAGCGGCGCTTACAGGGCCTGGGGCTCCCCGCAGCAGCTGGAGCCCAGCTGCCGTAGCTGTGGTGGGGATTTAAAGGGCTCGGGGCTCCCTGCAGCTGCTGGAGCCCTGGGTGGGCCCTTTAAATCACTGCCGTGGAAGCCGGTCCAGTCCGGCACAGCGTACTGGCTCTTGCCGATACGCCATACCGGACCGGACCGGCTTACTTTCACCTCTGGATACAAGGTGGGTGAGGTAATATCTTTTATTGGACCAACTTCTGTGGGTGAAAAAAGCAAGCTTTTGAGCTACACGCAGCTGTTCTTCAGGTCTGGAAAAGGTACTCAGAGTGTCACAGTTAAGTACAAGGTGGAACAGATTGTTTATCATAAGTAGTTAACATGTATTCTAAGAGACCATTCATGGCAAAGTGGCCCCCATTAATGCTTCTTCAGTCATATGACAAAATATGGGGGTTAGTGGGTTACAGGGTTGGTCTAGCAGGTTGTTGTAATAAACTACAAATCTTTATTAAGACCATGATTTTTAGCATCTACCGAAGTTATGAATTTAAGCCCCCAGGCTCATTTTTTGAAGGTGTTATGCCAGTTTCCTTTCAGGAGAAGGACTGAGAGATCAGATATGGAGTGATCGTTTTGTGAAAAGTGATATGGTGTTTTTGTCTTTTTTATCATTTTTGTGTGGTAGTTCATTTGACAGCATAGCAATTGTGTGGTTTCACCCACATCGATATTATTGGGGCATTTCGTGCACTGGATGAGGTATACCATAAGTTGTGATAGGCATGGATCTTTAAAAGTGTGTTGTGCGTGGTGTTGATCATCGTAGCAGTGGAGATATGTCTGCAGGTTTTGTACCTGTTGTTCTGGCAGGGTCTTGTGCCACTTCGAGCTGGTGGATCTTGGTCCGTGGAGAGCTTGCATCTCATGATGAGCTTCGGGAGGGTGGGAGGTTGTTTAACGGCCAGAAGAGAAGGTTCAGGAAAGATTGAGTACAGATGACATTAAACTCCCAATAGGAATATTCTATTATGTCAGCTTATAGTATGATGTTGTTTTATGGTTGTGGTGGTTATGCTGGGAGGAAACAGCACAATGAAAATCCTACTCCTTATGATTTTCCTGCCTGTATGTTTCTTTTTCTGTCTATGAGGAAGAAAAATACTAGGTATGATGGGTACTGTACTGTACAGTACTCCATACTGAAAAGAGAGAGCAGAATTGTTTAGGATGGTCCCTTGAGTATAACGAGGAACAATGGAATGAAAATATGTAAATTAAGGTTGAATATTAGGACATTTTTCTTTAACAGCAAGATCATACCATTGGCACAAAGTGGACACAGCAGCTGGCGATTGGGCGAATCACACCAATGCAGAGGCGTCCTTCACTGAAATAGAGCCAGCACAGCAGCTGGTCACTCCTGTGGGCAGCCCTGGGGTTGTGGCTGAGAGTAAGTGGGCATGGCCAGTATGTCCCTATTCACCACTCATCCCAGCTGATCTAACAACCCCTCAGGGCTACAGACAGCCAATGCAAGCTAGTGCAGCCTTCAGGCCTTCATAGTTTAAATATTAGCATTTCTCATAGCTCTCTCTATCTCTGCAAAGGGTCTCTCAAAAGCTCTTTTAATGTAATCCCAAATAGTACTGGAGAAACAGTCTATTAATATTGTAATGCCAAGGCACTGAAGAGACTATTTCCTTTCCTTTTTTTTCTTCCATTTTGCAGTTGTTATTTTTGCTGATTAGAAAATATGTATAGCTCAAAAATTAAGTAATATCTTTTAGAAACCACAGTAAAGAACAACTGTAAAAATGAAGTGTGTTCCATGTTTGCTTTATCAAAATGTCTACAGTTATGTTGTCTAATACATTAATACAAGTTAAATTTTTAAATCTGTCATTTTAATTAAAATCAGTCTATATCAATACAATGTTATATCAATTTGTGGAACTCTTTGCCAGAGGATGTTGTGAAGGCCAAGACTACAACAGGGTTCAAAAAAGAACTAGATAAATTGATGGAGGATAGGTCTGTGACGCTACCTGATAAAATCTGACCATGTAGATCATTGTTGCTACCACTGTTATATAATTGCAACAAATCTTGTATAAATTATGTCAAGTAAAGTGTCTATGGAAAGGTTATGATTCACTGAATATGATTATGCTATTTGTATGCATGTATCATTTTTGTAGATGAAGTTAGGAGTATTAACTACGTGCCTGTATATCTACGGTATTTGCTTCTGCGTAGCACCAACAAGATGTTTAGCCAGCATTCAAACAGAATGCCCCATTAAAGAACACTTCACTCACAATGGAAGACACCTACCTTCTCTTAATGGAATTTCCTGCTATGACTAAGCAAAATCATGCATGGATACGAGACTTGTTCATGTGACTCCAAACTCCATCTTTTACCTGTAATATTCCACTAGCTGTGCTGAGGGCTTTGAAATAATGGATTTCCCTCCACATGGCAGAAGCTATAAAAGGCACTAGAAATATTTCAATTTTGCCTCTTTCCTGCTGCAGCCTCTTTCCTGCTCAAACCTCTGGACTATGAACTTATACTAATGGGAGCATTCTAATAAAGGGACTGAGGGCCTTCTAATGATTTGGAAGCAGCCAGAGACTTGACTTAAGCCAGCAGTTTATTCCACCACTGCTACAATCCTGAACCAAGATCTTTGTATTTATTGTATGTATTTGACTCCTTTAACCAATTTTAGCTCTGACCTTTCTTTCTTTTTTTATAAATAAACCTTTAGATACTAAAGGATTGGCAACAGCATGATTACTGAGTAAGATCTAAGTTATATATTGACCTGGGTGTGTGGCTGGTCCTTTAGGATCAGAAGAACCTTTCATTTGATTAAATTGGTTGTAAAGAACCACTCATCTTAAAGTCTAGTGTTTTTGGTGGTGATACAAGGACTGGAATGCCTAATGAAACTGCTGTTCTGACTTCGTGTTAGCCAGTGTAATGAAACAGAAGTTTACTTTTGTTGCTGGTTTGGTATATCTTAAGGGAGAATAACCACCAGTCTTGGGGTGTATCTGCCCTATTTCTCAGCAGTTTGTCCTGAATTTGGTATTCTCAGTTGTGACTCACAGAGGCACAGTTACAAGGTCCATCGATAGCTATTAGCGAGGATGGGCAGAGATGGTACCCTAGCCTCTGTTTGCCAGAAGGTGGGAATGGGAGACAGGGGATGGATCATTTGATGATTACCTGTTCTGTTCATTCCCTCTGAAGCATCGGGCATTGGCCATTGTCGGAAGATTGGCTACTGGGCCAGATGGACCTTTGGTACAACCCAATTCTTCTGTTCTTATGTAATGTTCTTTATTAAAAACTGCACCTTCTGCCTACATCACAACTTCAGAATATTTAGGGTCTGAACCTTTATGTGCTCCAAACTCAGAACTCACAATAACTTATGCTATAAATATATCATATCTTCTCTGCCAACTGCATAAAAATCAATTTAAAAACTTGTTTTATAATTCAGTGGAATTGTCTATAAAGTTTCATTCTGAATGCTAAGATGTCCTTAAATATTTAAATCAGCATTCAAAGGTTTAGGGAAGAAGCTCAGTGAGTGCACATACATTACACTGTTGTAAAAGCTGGACTTTTCTGTATCATGTGTAGATGAAAATGAGGATTAGTTTAACAAAGCTCACTTTCCTAGCACTAAAAAATATTATTTTAATGTTTGTGTTCTTAATTATATAAAACTCTGCAAAGAATAACATCCTTTGAATTTACTATGCAAATACTCTTAATTTATGACAGATTGCTACTTCAAATACAAGTATTAAATCTCTATTAGATTTGTTGAGGAAATGCACTATTATGCATCACTAAGGTCTTAACTTTCTAAGTAGCAATAGCGTTTGTTAGATGCAAATAAGGATTACCTTAATTAAAACACTATCTCCAGCATCTCAGAAGATTTCGTCCAAATCTTTATATAGGGCAGGTTCATTATCTGTCTCCTGTTAATAAAAATATGACCTACTTTGGTTACATTTTAGAATTTAATGTGTTGATTACTGTTTTGTTAATAGAAATAAAATACTAGAGACTTTAAAGACAAGCCAAAAGCAATTTTGCCAGTCTAATTAAAATACTATTTAATAGCCTCATAAGGCACTTTAAGTTTATACATAATTATATAGTTAGTTAATTTTTTAGACATGTTAAAAATATACTAAATTAGGCCACCAGACACCTAAATCATGGACACTCATCACATTTGAGATATATAAGAACATAAGAATGGCCATACTGGGTCAGACCAAACGCCCATCTAGCCCAGTGGCCAACTTCAGGTGCTTCAGAGGGAATGAACAGAACAGGTAATCATCAAATGATCCATCCCCTGTCACCCATTCCCAGCTTCTAGCAAACAGAGGCTAGGGGTACCATACCTGCCCATCCTGGTTGGACCTATCCTCCATAAATGTATGTAGTCCTTTTTTTTAACCCTGTTATAGTCTTGGCCTTCACAACATAAGTATTCAGTGATTTAAAAATGCAGCCCCAAGAGATTCAAACTAAGGCTCTCAATTCCACATGTGCTCAACTTTAAGCATGTGAGTATTATTACCACTGAATTCAGTCAGGCTACTTACGTGTGCAAAAGTAAGCACATGCATATGAGTCTTTGCAGGATCAGGGGCTAAGAAACTACAGGAAGTAGTTGTTTTAAAGGAGAAGTGATACATGTGAATATTTTGATAAGCATTAGGGCCTAGCAAATACAAGATAATATCAGAATGGATTAAACCGTGTGCTTACAGAAATTGCAACTCAATCACTCTAGATTAAATTCTGCACCGAACATACTGAGTAAAAAGAACATGCTTGGGGGAAGTCCAGGGAGTGTGCAATCCTCCCCCAAATGCTTTGCTAAAACTGTATTGCACCACCCCAGGACGTGGATGAAACTGAAGGGCTTTGGCCAATGGAATGATATGGTCACAGATCCATTGGCCTCCCAAGATCCACAGAAATGCTTCCTCCAACCTTTCCTCAACCCAGAGTACAGAGATCCCCCAAAGGGCTGTGCAGCAAAAGGCACAGACACCGCATACTATCCCCGTCATCCAGAGAGGGAAATTGGATCAGGGGCCTCTGATCCTCTAGAGATGGAAAGGTCAGGATTTGCCTTTTAAGGACCTGCACATATTCTATTAATTACTCTGTCAACACTACATTTTTCTATGCAAATAAGTAACGGAGACAAAAATGCTAGCATAGTGAGCTACCTTTAGTAGATTTAATTCAGACTGACCAACATTAGGAACAATTATTGCCGTTTTCATTCATTTTGAAAGGTTGCAGGATACTGAAGAATCCTGCCGTTTTCAAGAGACAAAATGTTTGTGGCACTTCACTAAGTTATTTGCCAATTCTATTGCTGAAAAGCTGCAAGTACTATGGATGAATAATGCCACATATATATCACCAGAATACTCACAGCAAGTGGAAATTTCCAATTTAATTAAAGACAATGGATATTTTTTTCCTATTGATCTCATGTGATGGAAAAGGCATCTGTCCAGACAGCAAGGAATTCAAACACTTTCAGGGCTGCAGCTAGGATTTACTGTGGCTGGGAGTCTATGACAGGAGATCCAGGAAAAGCAATGGAGGCTACTGACATTTGAAAAGGAGGAGACAAAAATAACATGTAAACCTCCTTATGGGAAAAAAGAAGGGTCTTATGGTTTAAAACATAAGATTCAATAACATACTAGATATTAGCATTTAGGCTCCGTAGCTACCAAGTTTTGTGCTGCTGTATGTGTGACATTTTATGCAAATTAATGATAATTTTCATATTTGCATATAAACATGAATTTCAGCTGATGGTTAGTGCACTTTGCCCCAACCAGTGATGGTGGTACGACACAGATGAGGCAGTGAGAGGTGCGTGGGTGCTGGGGCAGATATTGGGGGCTACTGGACGGTGTCTGGAATTGCTGGAGTAGGTAGGTGGGTGCTGGAGTGTCTTGGGGTGCTTGGGTCAGAGAGTGCTGGAGGTGTTGGGTTCCTGAGTTGTATGGAGGACTGGGTGCTGTCAGGGGGTGGCTAGGGGTAGGTGGGTGGGTGCTGGAGGAAGCTGGCCCTGCAGTGGGGGCAGTGTGAGATGTAGAGGTCTAAAGAGTTCGGGGGTAGAGTCTCCCTGGGGCCTAACTTGAAGAGTCTGGGACTGGTATTGAGCCTCACACCTTCTGTCCCCACTACCACTGCTGCTCTTTCTCTGCTCAGATCCAGCTAGTGGAGAAGCCAGAAAGCAGGCAGCCTGTCTGCCTGAAGCTGAGTTCCACAGTTGCATCTAGTGCCCTCAGGAGGAAATTCAGCTCATGCTCGCAGCTGGATGCGTGGCAATCCAGCTGAGCTGCAGGAATGCGACAGGGTTGCCAAAATCATGACTGCCACACAAAATGCATGATTCTTAGCAGACCTGAGGCAATAATCCTGTAAACTACTCCCAATGGACATATCTTGACACCCACACAAAGCCACATTGCAGTCCTTGTTCTCCAAATTTTCTTCCTTCGAACATATTCTTCTCTATCTGGCAGTCTCTTTTCCTCAATCTTTTCAGTGTCAGTTTCCCTGCCAATTTATTCTTCTTTTCTATTTCAGTCTTTCCAGTCATTCATCTCTCCTTGTGTTTATTCCCCTTTCCCTCCTGATCCATGATTAGGATCCCTAGCCCCTACTGTAAAACAAATAAATAATCCCCTTCTCCACACTATTTTTTCATGGGCTCCCTCTCAACTTTATTCTTTGTTGGCTCCCCATTTTGCCTAACTCCCTTCTCCCTGGTAAGCAGGTTCCTCTTTTGCTTCCTCTCCCTATCCCTCACTTTAGCACTTCCTCCTTTCCTCTCCCTACTTTCAGTGTCATAATGGGTAACAGAATTTTCCCTCACCCTCTTCCACCATTGCATGACTGACGTGAGTTCTACCCAGCCCCAATCACCACCTGCAACATCCAACAACTCTTCTCCCTCCTGAATGGCTGCAGTAGCTGCTGCTCAGGTGGGATGATTCAGGGGAGGGAAAGATAAAGATCTCTATCACAGCACTGCTCAGAGTCATAATCATAAAGTTTAAGGCCAGAAGGGACCACTAGAACAGGGATACTCAGACTTCAGTGGTTCAGGAGCCAAATTAGTGATCAACATGACCCAAAAGACCCACAGTAGTGTGAATTAATTGTTTAATTTATTATAGTACTATTATTCATATTTAAACAGTATGATGGGGGAAATATTAAGTTTTTATATAATTCTCACAGCAAAATGACTGACCAAGTATTATCATCAATTACAATTGGTTAATAACATAGTAAAAGCATCCTGATTGGTTAATAATTAAATCACACCGTGTTTTAATATTGTGCTGCAAAGAGCCGGAGACACATTAAAGAGGCACTTGCAGCTCGCGACCCTCAATCTGAGTATCACTGTGCTAGATCATCTAGTCTGAACTCATATATCCAGACCCCAAATCCCTGACCAGACACAGTTTCCTGTGTTGTCTCCTGATGGCAGCCCTGAGTTTTGGCATAAACCTGTGGATCTGTTCTTCTGAATATTGGACATCTAATCACTAACCACAAAGAGTTGCACAGACAATCCAGGAAGTTTTGGAGAGTGTTGGGGACAACTTCCTGGTGCAACTACTGGAGGAACAAACCAGGGGTCATTCTCCTCTTGACCTGCTGCTCACAAAAAGGGAAGAATTGGTAGGGGAAGTAGAAGGAGTGGCAACCTGGGCAGCAGTGACCATGAGCTGGTCGAGTTCAGGATCCTCACAAAAAGAAGAAAAGAAAGTAGCAAAATACAGACCCTGGACTTCAGAAAAGCAGACTTTGACTCCCTTAGGGAACTGATGGACAGGATCCCCTGGAAGGCTAATATGAGGGGGAAAGGAGTCCAGGAAAGCTGGCTGTATTTTAAAGAAGCCTTATTGAGGGCACAGGAACAAACCATCCTGATGTGCAGAAAGAACAGCAAATATGGCAGGCGACCAGCTTGGCTTAATAGTGAAATCTTCGGTGAGCTTAAACACAAAAAGGAAGCTAACAAGAAGTGGAAACTTGGTCAGATGACTAGGGAGGAGTATAAAAATATTGCACAAGTCTATGGGTCCAGATCTAATGCATCCGAGGGTGCTGAGGGAATTGGCTGATGTGATTGCAGAGCCTCGTGGTGACCAGGAGAGATCCCGGACGATTGGAAAAAGGCAAATATAGTGCCCATCTTTAAAAAAGGGAAGGGGAACCCGGGGAACTACAGACTGGTCAGCCTCACTTCAGTCCCTGGAAAAATCATGGAGCAGGTCCTCAAGGAAACCATTTTGAAGCACTTGGAGGAGAGGAAGGTGATCGTGAACAGTCAACAGGGATTCACCAAGGGCAAGTCATGCCTGACCAACCTGATTGCCTTCTATGATGAGATAACTGGCTCTGTGAATATGGGGAAAGTGGTGGACGTGATATATCTTGTCTTTAGCAAACCTTTTGATACAGTCTCCCACGGTATTCTTGCCAGCAAGTTAAAAAAGTATGGATTGGATGAATGGACTATAAGGTATATAGAAAGCTGACTAGACTGTCAGACTCAATGGGTAGTGATCAGCGGCTCGATGTCTAGTTGGCAGCCGGTATCAAGCGGAGTGCCCCAAGAGTCGGTCCTGGGGCCACTTTTGTTCAACATCTTTATTAATTATCTGAATGATGGGATGGATTGCACCCTCAGCAAGTTCGTGGATGACACTAAACTGGGTGGAGAGGTAGATATGCTGGAGAGTTGGGATAGGGTCCAGAGTGACCTAGACAAATTGGATGATTGGGCTAAAAGAAATCTGATGAGGTTCAACAAGGACAAGTGCAGAGTCCTGCACTTAGGGTGGAAGAATCCCATGCACCGCTACAGGCTGGGCACCAACTGGCTAAGTGGCAGTTCTGCAGAAAAGGACCTGGGGATTACAGTGGATGAGAAGCTTCATAGGAGTCAAAAGTGTGCCCTTGTTGCCAAGAAGGTTAATGGCATATTGGGCTGCATTAGTAGGAGCATTGCCAGCAGATTGAAGGAAGTGATTATTCCCCTCTATTTGGCACTGGTGAGGCCACATCTCGAGTATTGCATCCTGGGGCCCCCAATTCAGAAAGGATGTGGACAAATTGGAGAGAGTCCAGCGGAGGGCAACGAAAATAATCAGGAGGGCTGGGGCACATGACTTACGAGGAGGGGCTGAGGAAACTGGGCTTGTTTTAGTCTGCAGACGAGAAGAGCGAGGGGGTATTTGATAGCAGCCTTCAACTATCTGAAGGGGGGTTCCAAGGAGGATGGAGCTCGGCTGTTCTCAGTGGTGGCAGATGACAGAACAAGGAGCAATGGTCTCAAGTTGCAGTGGGGGAGGTCTATGTTGGATATATTAGAAAACACTGTTTCACTGGGAGGGTGGGGAAGCACTGAAATGGATTACCTAGGGAGGTGGTGGAATCTCCATCCAGAGGTTTTTAAGGCCCAGCTTGACAAAGCCCTGGCTGGGATGATTTGGTTGGTGTTGGTCCTGCTTCGAACAGGGGGTTGGACTAGATGACCTCCTGAGATCTCTTCCAACCCTAATCTTCTATGATTCAAAATTTTATTAGAAGATGACTTTTTAAAAACACCTAACAAACCTGATGACATTAGAAAATGCATTCTAAATTTTACATTGAGATTATTGTCTCTTTATCATGTACATAAATGTCACCCGCTGAAAGACTGTTGCCACAGATATCTCCCAGAAGTGCTGGATCTATCTGTAACACAGCTTTGGCCTGGAGTCTCCAGGAATTAAAGATTAATCTTTAATTAAAGATTACGTCATTTGATGAAATCTCCAGGAATACATCCAACCAAAATTTGCAACCCCAAACTCACTAGATGCTCGTTCTTCTAGCAACCTGCGCTTTCCAGCAATTACTCATTCCTCAAACATTTAAAACAGGCCTTTTCAATTGTGCTCTCTCTTCCCTGGGTCTCTGCAAGAATCTAAGCATATGTAGATCACAGCTCCCTTTTTTAGCTCTCATTTTCCAAGCTGAAGAAAATGCCCAAACAAGCCAAAAGTCAAAAACAGACTTCCCAGGCAAAAATCAACCTCCCAATAATCTTTAACAATCTAAATCCCAGGTCTTGAGCCTGAGACAAGGGGTTCTAAAATGCCCTTAAACTCAGAGCACATAAGAAGTAAGGATTTTTTCTCCTTTTGGTTATCAACTTTTTCTCCCCTAAGAGAAGGCAGATTGGGCAGAGAAAACACACTATTCCAGCAGGTCTTTCTACACTGATTTTCACAAACTCAGAATCTGGAGCTTCATATTACTGCCATTTCACTGTGTTGTCCATTTATAGCTTTTTTCCAATCACTTTCTTGCACTTAGCAACCATATTTCATAATAAAAGCACAAAAGAACAATGTGTTGTGATGCAAAATTCTGTGTACAGCACTATACTTTTTTAAAACCCTCCACTCCTCATAACTATAGAATGCACTGGAGTTCCAACTCCAAAATTTCCTCATGTAAATATAAGTAAGTTGGCATCCTGGGTAGTTACCGGGATCTACTGTAAACATGTTAGCTTGTAACATTCAGTTCGAGAAAGTTATGGCCTTTTAACATTTTCTAAGCAAATCAGTGCCTTGGTTTCTCCCCTCAGAAATGCAGAAGTAGACAACAGTAAACATAAAGAACAGAGGTCACTCCCATACTGAGACCTTCTGTGCTAAATTCCATCCTGCGTGACTTTTTTGTATTGAAGTTATAAACCATGAATAAAAGAGATTTATAATGAAAACACTGATAAAACTTTGACTACATTCCTGTGATCAGAAATGCTCAGATTCAGAATATAAAATGCTTATTTAAATTAAATTATGTGTAACAAATACAAAACAAAGAAAAATGTAAAGCTTGCTGATATATTTGCATAAAATTAAAGTGCCTGAATGCATAATAGTTCCAGACCCAAAATATTAAAGGATTTTATTCTTAGAGTCCAAAGAATTCCTTAAATTAATATACAAAATTATTTTATTGTATAAACAAAGTTTTTTTTCTCTGTCTCTCTGAACAGACAGCTCTTTGCTGGAGGATAATGCTGTGAGTGTGGTTAGACAACACAAACTAGTATTGCTAGAAAAGCCCACATATCAGTACAGCTCAAAACAATAACTGCAAAATGCTATTAGCATATTTACATTTCAAGTTCCATTTATCTCTATAAATCCTATAATTAAGCTAGACAATACATAATTCCTGCATAAGATAACACAAAATAAAGTTTACATGTAAAATAAAAAACGAACTACACAGTGGCAGCAACACTACTTGTGTTAAGCATGAAGAGAGACATCATAATAATATTTAACAGTATTATAAAATATATGACAGTTGATTCCAACATTTGAGATATTTTGTAATAAAGGCAATTTCAGTTTTAAATTCTAATAAAAATACAAGATGCACAACCTTTTATCGTCCTATTACAAAACTAGAACATTACAAACAATACAAACTAGAACACTATTGAATGTTAATATTTTTACAATACAGTCAGAACAGGTAAAGGGACTCTGTCAACTTAAAAATCATCCACTTCTGAATTTTTTAACATACTGTTCTTTAAAGTAATACTTCAGATATAACCAAAATATCTCTCTTCCTCTCAGTTAATTTAATTTGTGCATTTGACGGCACTTTGTGCATAGTCACCAATGGTTTTGGGAGGGGTCTTTCACTAAGAAACGAAGTGAAGAGAAACATGTTTTCAATCACATTTTCCTGTTTTAAAGCCACAAAAATTGGCAGGAACTCAGAGGCAGATGTAGTACCTGAAATTACTTTCAGCTTGTTTTTAAAGTAACTAGATCAGGAGTTCTCAAGCAGGTGGTCACAAACAGGTAATAGGGAATTGTGACCATACTGTCATTATCATAATGCTAAACAGAATGGGGGGGGGGGGAGAGGAAAGGGGGAGGGGCGGGAACCAGGATGTTCTTGGTATGGAAAAGGGGGTTGCAAATTGGAAAAGGTTGAGCAACTCTGGATTATATTGATAGTAGTCCTTTAAAATCTACTATTTTCTCCTAGTCGAGGCTATTGCATTATTTATTCTAATTGCAGGTAAGTTATTCTTGTGAATGCTAGGCTACTTTCCAATACAATAAAAAGTGTGTATAGTGATATAAAGGTTTCTTTGCACACTTATGATTCCACAGAAATAATGAACAATTAACCAAATATAAATACTATAAATAGTGCTGTTACAAAATGAATGATTTAGAAGGTGAATACATTACAGGGTTTCTTTCCCCTTCTCTCTTCCACCCCACAACAGAAGAGCAGTTTTTTATCCACAGACCTCAGCCATGATGGGGAAGTAGCTGTAAGGAGTTATCCTAATCAAAGGCACTATAAAAGAACTGGGCTCCTGTAGCTTGTGAGCACCCTCATTGTGTTCTATGTTTCAAAAGCCACCAGAACCCTGACAGAGTGGCAGTGTATATATGTAGCCAGGACTGGCAGGCTATATATGGTTATTTGGACCTCACTGTGCCCCTGTGGTTCCTTTATATTATGTTTGTTGTGTAAAGAGTAAAAGACACAACAGTTCCTCAGAATCCCTGACTCTGGGCTATACCTGTTTGAGGCTGAGGGGAAACCCTGCTTGTAGCTGTTTGAGAAACCCCTTGCTATTTCTTTTGACTACATTTATATATTTGTAAACATATAGCCTTGATTGAGCAAAACCATTTGATTTCACTGGAAACCGTGACATCAAGATGCCCTTTTGCTTTCACTCATTATGTTTAGGTTGTAGGAAGGCTGGTGTCTTATAAATACTTGAACTACAAACCACAGGCTGTTTGGCCTCACCTGGCCATGTCTGATCAGATTTACTACACAGGCTAAAAACAATGAATGAATGAGCTCACTTGCCTTTTGCTTCTTACAGACCTGTCAGAAACAGCTAGTGAAGTGGGTTTGGGGCTCTCAGTCTAGTCACTAGTGTATACCTATCCATATTACCAAACTATGTAAGTTTAGTACAACCTGTTCTTGGCTCAGACAGGCTTAATACTAGATTGCACAGATAGTGCAGGTGAGATGCATCTGCCTAAAATATTGAAAAAGAAAAAAAGAAATAACTAACCCAATAATTCTGGAGTTAGTTCTCTGCACTGCTATAAAAGATCCAGCTTGCTGGCCTCTTGCTTCCCAGACTGGTAAGTCTGTGGAGGCAGTGATGACAGGTTTATTTTAAGAAGTTAAAGGGGGCCTGTATGAAATCATCAGTCACTGACTCAGAGAAGCTATTGTTCACCAGGTTTATCTCTGAATATAGTTGGTAAAACATCCTCTGGTTTCAGCTTCAACCCAGTCTGAGTTCCGAAGGACAGAACATACACCAGGAGCCAATATAGCTATGGTGTCAAAGGGAACAACTCAATTGAATTACACAGCTCTGAATTTGACCCCATGTATGTCTTGAATTGAAACAAGCAATTGAGCTATGAAAAGATTTAACATCACTTGAATCCTAAAATCAAAAGTATTTTAAAAGGGTGCAAAGACTGTCCAGCTGGGCAGCCACCTAAAGTAACGGAATGTTTCTGTGACATTCTATACCTTGGGGGAGCATCCTATAACCCCCATATTCCTCACTTTTATATAATCGTGATCTTACATAGAAAACATGCCTTGTAAGGTATCAGAGGAAAGGTTATGATCTGCTGAAAGTCATTTCTCTATCAATATATGTATCATTAATATCATTAATGCATATGAAGTTATGAGAATTGTGTTGTATGGTTGTCACTAAAACATGCTGTAAGTTGGGGGACCAGCCAGATATTCGCTCCCCAGAAGCAACAGCAAGGAAAGTAACCTACGCCTGGGCGGGATGTCAAACAACCCATCAACAGCCATTGTCCAGCAAGGGAGATACAATTCAGTGCCTCTCCTGCATGAGGCCACACCAGGGGAATTGCTCAGCCTTGCGTGGAGACTCAGTAATGGCCCCAGACATGCCTGGATTTGTGCTCCCCAAACACATGGGACTGAGGGTATAAAACAGAACACAGTGGCCGCATGCTGGGCCTTTCTCCTTCACCCACCTACACTAAAAGCAACAAGGACACTCTGAAGACTCCAACTGAGGGAACTGGCTCAGATTTCAAGGGTGAAATCTGTGTACTATGAACTGCAATGTCCAGTGGGGTGAGAAAAACTGCTTAATCTAGATGTTGCCCAGCCTAATAGGGTTGAGAGTTTAGACTGCATACTTTTATTTTATTTTGGTAACTAACTTTGACTTTTTGCTATCACTTATAATCACTTAAAATCTATCTTTTGTAGTCAATACATTTGTTTTACTGTTTATCTTTACCAGCAAGTTTGCCTGAAGTGTGTGGTAAGTATGCTCAGGATTTACAAAGGCTGGTGTATGTCCACTTTCCATTGATGAGCAGTGCAAGACGGTACATTCCTGGGATACAGTGCTGGGGGGGATTTGGCTCTGGTGCCTTTATCTGTGTGATTCATGAGTGGCTCTGGGAGCATTCATGCAATCTAGCTGGGTGTGGGGCTCCACATGCTGTTGTGCTGAGTGATAACAGCGCCTGGAGAGGTTTGCTGCTGGTCACTAGCAAGGTATTGTGAGAGACAGCCCAGGGTAGATAGAGTTAAGGGGGCACAGCGGTCCCACAGTCCGAGGCTGCACCCTGGGGATCTCGTCACACTTTCCTATTGCCCAGTCCCCACAGAGCAAGTCACCAGTGGGCAACTTTATGGGACTAGATCCACCCCTGCTCCACTCAATGTGCAGAACCACACAGTCAGCTAAGGAACTTGGAGAGGGGGGATGTGTCCAGATTAAGTGCAAGGTCAGAGATACATAACAGAGTTCCATTGTCTACATCAAGAAACATAAAAGGCTTCCAGAATAGGCTGAGTATTTCACTGTTCCTGCTCCAAAAGTCAGCTGATCATGTCAATTATGAGGAGAGGGTTTGGGTTTTAATATTTTATAACATTTCTTTATAATTATTGTGGCTGGCCAGTACACCAAAGCCCTACGGTGCCAGTAGTGTGCCTGATGTGCCGCAAGTCAGGCAAGCATCATAGATGCCTGATCAGCTAGGCCTCAGAGGTGCTAACCCTGGTGGGTCCCAGTAATCATTGAGACATGGCTAAGTGAAAGTGTATTTTAGTAGGGCTGGCAAGAAAGGGAAAGTTTGCCGATATCCTAGGTAAAGAGGCTTAAACAGTTAGAGTTCAAAGTGAGTAACAGTTCCTGTTTGTGTCCCCGGGCAGTACAACTGAGAGTTAGAGGCCTCTTCAGGCCAAGTGCCTTGCAAGCAAATAGGGGCTTGCAAGTTTCCAGCCCAGGTTCAACTAGCGTCTCTCATTGGGGCCCCTCTCCACCAGCTCCCTGCCCAGCCCCTACTGCTCCCCTATGTCCCACACAGACCTGCATCCAACTGTATCACCTGGAAGTTACAATCTGTTTCACATGTAGCTCTAGCCACAGTTCCTGGGGCTTCTCTCCAGCTCTCTGATACTATGCAGCTCCCACTCCCAAACAGAGCCAGGCCACTTCCATGTTCAGGATCTTTCCCTTTATCTGGTCTGGGGAAGGGGAAATGCAAGGGAGGGGAGCTGGTGGGAGCTGTAGTCCCCTGCTTTGCAGATCCATCACATATGCTCTTTTTTCATTTAGTTCAGGGTACATAAACCCACACACAAGAACTCAAAGAGGAGGAAGGGAGGGGACCAATCAAACCTCAATTCTGAATTATTTAACTTGACCAGTCAAATAGCTAAATCAGCTTTGTTTCTATAGATATTGCACCAGGAGTCTGAGCTCTTATTTGCTAAACTTGGCCTTTAAAAAAAAAACCCCATGTGAACTGCTTGATTCAGATGGCGATACACAGTATAGGCTTTGTACATACTGCCATGTGCATTCCCGTAATTTTCAGGAGTTTGCACATTGTTCAGCTACTGCCACTGCACAAAGGTAACAGATGATCAACATAATCATGTAGTATCACGATTACTTCATGCTATAGTGAAGAACGCTAGCTGAGAGAGGTCTATACAATTTACATATAAGGCAATACCATAATATAATAATTAGCAGGTTATGTGTTTATATACTATTTCCATTACCAGCCATAATTGGAGCTAGCCAAACTACAACCTCCATACCAGACCCAGCCTTACCGAAGGTGGCTCACAGGCCAAACGGTGTGAGAGTAGCTTACCCAATGTTTGCACTCCCTGAAGCTTTATAACAGCAGCACATGAAGAAGACAACAGACCAACACAGATAAGGAAAACCAGAGCAAGAAGAAGAAAACACGAAGAAAGGAGAGGAACAAAGAAAAAATACAAGTTGAGAAAAACAAGAAATGAGAAAAGTAAAATCCCAAACATTTTGCTAAAACATAGCTGTGTATTTGCAGAGTTTACTTATTTTTCACAAAAATAAAAGTGTTTCAAGACTCTGTGATATTCCTTCTGCTCCTCCCAACTCCTGCTGCACACTTCCTTTTCTTTCCATTTCTCCTTTCTCTTTGGAAGCCACAGCTATGTGGCACCTCAGTGTATGCTTCTTGTGCCAAAAGGTTTCCCCACTTTTGCCATAAACATACATATAGCACATACAAACAAATCATCATTAATAGATAACTCCAGCCTTTTCAGAAAAGTACAACCTTTAAAAATACTGTTTATTTGCCTGAATACAAGATGCCCTCATGCTCTTCAAACTAATGGACTGATTGATGGGTAACAAGTAGCATTTGCTTTGCTAGAATCAGGCTGCCATCTAGTTTATTGTTCTTGTTCTTCTGTCTAAACAGTAGCATACTGATCAGATTTGTAATTCTTTAAAGCATGTCAAACTAAGCAGAAAAACTGTAGTCATTTCTTATATTGAATGGATTTGTTGATTTGGCCAATTTAAGTAAAATGAGTAACAAATTAAAGAGAGTATAGAAGGCTAGTGCATAAAATGCCTTTGCTGACTCCTGAAACTGACAGATGATCAAGCTGCTTGGAACAAGTAATCAACTATTTTTGGCAAGAGGATGAAGACAGGTACCAGAAGGGAAGCGCAACTTTCCCAAGTCCCATTTGTGCTACAGCTTTTCATACTGGCTGGGAGGGTTACAAGAGTACCCTCTTGGAGGAACAATAAAACTTCTTATTGTTGTCAGAGTTTGAGGTGCAATCCAGACCAGTGAGGGGTTTAGTCACTGACTGCCCTGTAACCCTGGGTGCCTCAAATGCTTTCTTACTGTAACTCTCTGCCCGGGACATTCACAGTCAGCAACACTCATGCAAGTCACACCCTGAGTGCCAGCGTATAACTGCAGACCCTGGTCCAGCAACTCTGACCTCAGCAGCCAGCCAGCAACACACCAGTCACACTCCCTAGTCACTAGCAGTCTTGGTTACTACTGATGGGGTGAATACAACACATTCCCAGTCCCAAATTTTCTCAGAACTGCATGCTCTGTAATGTCCATCCCTCTCCTGGACAGTTCAGAAAAATAAATAATGTTTATTTGTTCCTCTAAAGACACAAAGGCACATCACAGCTTGTTGACTTAACTGGGATAAATACACGCTCCCATTTAAACAGCACTGGGTTGGTTTATAGTAAAAATAAAACAAATGAATTAACATTGGGACATGGGTTATGTGATGCCAAGTCAAAGGAATAAATTTAGAAAGGGTGACAAGAATATAAAAGTGAAAAAACGCATCTAAAAGTCTAAAACTTACTCCAGCAAGGTAGATGCTTTGTTCAAGATGGTTTCTGTCACCAGTCTTCCTTTTTCCCAGCCACGGCTGACTTTCCCTCAGTTAGGAACTTCCACAGAACTATCAGATGTACTCGAGGGAATTCTGTGCCAAAAAATTTAAAATTCTGTTCCACACAAAAATATTCTGCACACAATTATTTTAAAATTCTGCAAATTTTATTTGTCAATAAATAAATGTGGAAGATCCAGCATGGCAATGTGGAGTGCAGGCCACTGGCTGGAGGGAGAGGACCCCCCCGACCCTGACACAGCGCAAGGGCCAGGCCTGCTTGTCAGGGTGGTCCAGGTGCAGGGCAGGGGCTCATTGGAGTGGGGGGTTCAATTGGCCTGTTTAATGGGGGAGCCCCAACTGCTGCTGGGGGAAGCGTGCATGCTGGGCTCTTGCTTCCCCCACCCCATTCTCCTATCCCCTTCTTTTCCCCATTCCATCCCCCTTCCCTACTGTCCCTTCCCGTCTCCCCACTGTCCCCTATCCCTCTCCCGCTGCCCTATCCCACTCCACTCCCCACACCTCCTTTGCTCCACTCCTCTTACCCTGCCCATCGCAGACACTCACTGTTGTACAGAAAACATGGCACCCAGCACACAGAGCCAGGGAAGAAAACCAGAACTAGGACCCAGGAGGTGGTGTCCAGCTGCAGAGTCAACAAGACTGAGCTGGCAGCTCTGTGTTTGCAGAAATGGGGGGGGGAGGGGCAGCAGCATGCCCCAGCCCCATCTCCCTCCCCTCGCGGTGATTTACCTCTCCACCAGCTGCTCCAGGCACTGGAAATGAGGCATCCGCGCTTCTGGGGAGGGGTGTGTGACCGCTCTTGCGGCTTCCCTTTACTTCACTATCAATTTCTGCTGGGAAGCAAACAAATCTGTGGGGGGACATGACACCTTTTAGTTACAGATTATAACCATAGTGTTTTGGGCTACACTGAACTGGTCAGTGAATCTCATTACCTGATACCAGTGAGCTCCTTGCCTTCTGGCACTGGGCTGCTCTTAGCGTCACGTCTCCCGCCTTGTAAAGATGCAAGAAGGTTAGCCACTGGCTTTACTTGGAGACAGCAGGACAGAGCACTCTTTCATGAACATGCATCTAGCACCATATTTTCTTTTCTCTTTAAACAGAAGAAACCTGTTTTGTCACCTTTGTATGTTTACACTCTCCAGGACATACTATCAGAGAGTATCCATAATTTCACCTACCGAGTCGTTACCAACATTTCATAGTGTCATTAGTGACAAGTGTGATATAAATGATATATTACATGTCACCTTTTAAATAAATATCATGACACCAGTATTTGATGTAATGAGTATGTCAGGCCTGACAAGTTGCAAACACACAGCAGTGAACCACACGTGGGCTTGTGTGTCAGTTGTGCACTGCAAATTGCTTTCTTTACACAGTTATTAGTGCTCAACTGTGAGAAAGATCAGACTTTCAGCGAGTCTGCACCCAGCCTTGCTAGAACGAGCACCACATCCTTTGCGCAAAAGAACTCCAGCCACTTTTCTGATCATATGCAAGTCTGAGGAGAGCTACTCCTAATCAGCAGGGACTTGATCCATTTCCAATTATTTTAATGGGTGTTGAATTAAGCCCTAAATAAGGTTTCACTGGCTAAGATTTTGATACAGATTTTGATGTTACACTGGACTCATCCGCTTATTCATTTTTCTGCGCTAACTATTCAGACTGGGGAGCTAAGATTTTGCCCAGTGTAGTTTACAGCATATAATTTTGCAGACTGAGGTAAATTTATTGCAAAGCTTCTATTGCTAATGTTGCTCAAGGCACTGGTGAAGATAAAAGTGAACACCACTTCACTTTACCACCATGAATTTCCATTAGTCTTTTAGTGTTCTGAGTTTCTGACTTTGGACAGTGGCTCATTTGACTACTCATATCTACTGAAGGTCTCCTATTCCACCAACATGTTATTTGGTTTTTAAGTTGGGACTAGCTAATGCAATAGTGTATAATAAACCCTATTTTTATTTTAACATTTTTAGGCTCTTGTGTTTTATTGTTATTCTGTATCACAAAGGTAGAAATTCAGAGACTCACTTACACTAGCCATGCTATAAAGTTGGATTTCCTCTTTCCTAAGAAGTCATTTTAAAATAAGAGATGAAAAATGTTTTTTAAAACCTGTTTAGGTCAGATTTTGCTTTCTGATGCATGAAATACTGGAAATACTACACAGTGAAAGGCTTGTTAAGAGATTTTGTTATCAAATAAAAATAATGTTTTTAAATAAAAATTGCCTAACAACTCCTTAAAGCCTGATGAACTCCAAAAAAAAAAAAAAAGTCACGTCACATCCCATTATGCATTTGAAATCTCAAACATTAAAACACTGGTTTTTGGAACACACCTAAAGGGAGAGGTGTGATCTAACACTGAACATGGTTGGGTCCCCTCTGATAATGACTCCTTCTAGGGCTTTGGGAATTCTTTTAACCTCAATAGATCAGCTTCTCCATCTGTAGAAAGGAGACAAGATGACTTAAAACGGTTTGAATGAGTCCATAAAGCAAACAAGAAACATCTGAAGGGATTTGGTTGCTGGTGAGCAAGCATTATAGATTGCATGTTTGAATAACTATCAGACCTAGAATCAAATGAAATGCCATTGTTGGATACTGTGAGACCCAGCTTTTCCAAATTTATACAATGGATGATTTTACTTACCTCTGTCAAGGAGGTGCGGCAAGGTTAAATAGATATTGATTATAAAGCATTCTGAACTTGAGAAGAGCTAAGTATTATTACAAAAACAAATAGAAGTCACACAAGTGGGTTTGTAAAGGTCATTAAGAATCTATTGAGATTACGGTGAAGTAAAACATAAGCTGGTGAAAAATATTTTCTGTGCTAACAATTAAGTGTTGTGAAGAGATGCCTGAGTTAGAGAAATTGTGAAAGGGGGTTTATTCACAAACTAGAATTGTATATATTTCTTGTCCAACAAGTGAGTCTAGAAATTCAAGTATACTACCTAAATGGGCAAAGAGCTAAACTGCTTGTATATATCACTTAAAGCAAGAGATGAACATTCTGGGCCTGATTCTCATTATCTCTTGCTTAAACAAGCAGGTGAGCTCCTTGCCCATTTAGGTAGTAAACTTGAATTTCTAGACTCATCAGACCAGAAATGTTTAAATTTCTTGTTCATTAATAGCTGAAAAGTCATGCAATTTCAGTAAGTTTCTAAGTTTCCTCCTTTCCTCCTGTAATACTGAACCCCCTGGAAGAATATTAACCAACAAATTTAAATCATTTCCTTCAAAACTATTATTCATTTCCAAAGAAGTAAACAATTATCCGTCTAGGCCTTTATGTTAACGTCCTCTTTAGAATGTTCATTTCAAATTAAAAGTGTGTTAGACTTTTGAAATTCATGGTCACAATTGGAAAGATGTTTGATGTCTAAGAAAGCATGTAACAGTGCATACCAATTTCTTGTTGCAGTGACCATCTAGAGTCATCATGCCTTAAAGAAAATATTAAACATGGCTTCACCTTTCCAGTCAACTTAAATTCCCAACTTGAGACTTTTTATACATTCTGGACCATGAGAGTTATTAAAATAGTATGCCCTAAATTCAAATGGTACTTGGAAAATATTTTATGCTTTTATCCTGCAAATAAATAAGCCAGTATGGACCCTTATGTCCACACAATCTTAACTGGCTTGTAGGATCAGGCCCTAACTGCCCAAAGGTCTGCACAGTCCAACAATTAGAGTTCATTTAACTTGTCACCTCATAAAACTATACAACTCTTTGAAAAGAGTTTTACAAGTAATTTCATAATTTCTAGCCTTATTGCCAGCAGAGGCACTGAGCTCACATGATAGTAACTGGGCCAGCCACCTCCCTTATGCCCCCTACATTGCAGCCTCCTGCTGGTCTTTATAGAGCAATCACCCTAATCTCTCCCAGGTGTGGCTCATTCAGTAATCAGGTTTGGCTAGCCCCAGCCCTCCAGCCATTAAGGCGAAACCCCCCCTGATATAATCATCCTAGTAGTGCAGCATCAAAGCAAAAAATTCATAAACCAGTTTCAATCTTGCTTTTTCCATCCTGATACTTTTACAATTGGAATCTTAACCCTTACTATTTAAATCAATTGTAAAATGTTTAATGGAGTAACACAAATGGAGGAGATACATAGCAGCAGATTCAGGATGGCAAGATATAGAGGGTTCAAAAAAGTATTTATCTTTAATTATTCTAAGCTTTTATTTTTAAACCATGTTAATTATAATGCATATTCATATTATTGCTGATTTTTTTTGAATAGCAAGAGTAATAGATCTTTCTAGCTGTGCAAGTTAAAGAACCAGCTTCATAAGGATATATTTGAAAAAAGAAGAATGAAACCAAATATCTTGACAAATATACTTTAATTACAGGACAACTGGAGATGATACAATTCTAACTGAACCTCAGAGAAAAGGAATGGTGATTTTTCCCCACCATCCATCATATTGTTAACTGTTAAACTCAGCATTTCCTGTCAAAAGTCAATGCACAGTCAAAAACATGATCTTTTCATAACATGTGAATTGCCTTTTGTTTCTTGCAAGTAGATGTCTTCTTCTTTGGCATTTTGCTCCAGAGCGGCTTTAAAGATGTTCCCCAACAAACATTTCATTTTATCTTCTCACTTTTTACAGTCAACTGCTGCTATAGTCAAAGATTCCAATGTTTTCTTACAAATTTATTTTAACAAAGCAGGCACAAATTCAGAGAAAAGATCAGTAAGTCCTGCAGCTTCAAATTCCTTTTGTAGCTCACCCAAAGTTGAATATTCTTTGACTTCAAATGCCTGAAACCTAAATTGTACAAGAACACACATGAATATGCCTAGATTTGTCAGAATGTAATTATCAGTTCGGTTGCTTTTCTATCTGCAATAATACTAAATTATACCTTTTATGCTCTGTCTGTACTTTTGTTTCACA
This sequence comes from Chrysemys picta bellii, assembly GCF_011386835.1. Taxonomy (NCBI): domain Eukaryota; kingdom Metazoa; phylum Chordata; order Testudines; family Emydidae; genus Chrysemys; species Chrysemys picta. The sequence goes on along the minus strand of NC_088798.1, from coordinate 35,504,200 downwards.
CAGTACACTAATCATTTTCTCTTTGCATTTCTTTCCGCTTGAGTCCACATCTACCTTAGAGGTTTTCTGAAGAATCAAGTATTCCTAAATGACAAAAAAAATCAGAGTATGAAATGTCAGCTATAACATCTTCGAGGTATACTTAGAATCATAGAATATCAGGGTTGGAAGGGACCTCAGGAGGTCATCTAGTCCAATCCCCTGCTCAAAGCAGGACCAATCCCCAGACAGATTTTTACCCCCCCCCCTTTAGCTATCCCTCCCTCCTTAAAGATCTATTTTACATGCACAGAGACTATTTCAGAATATTCCAAACAAACTTGGAAAGTGCTCATCTCAAGTGTACAGAGTCTGATCTGACTTGGCAGGATTACTCATAGTGCTTAAAATTAAGCACATTCTAAAGTGCTCTGGTGGACTGGGGCTTCACAAAGGAAAATATCTTTCTAGCATAGGGGTTCTCAAACTGGTCACAAGGTAATTACATGGGGAGCTGCGAGCTGTCAGCCTCCACCCCAAACTCTGCTTTGCCTCCAGCATTTATAATGGTGTTAAATATATTTTTTAAAGTGTTTTTAATTTATAGGGAGGGGTCGCATTCAGAGGCTTGCTATGTGAAAGGGGTCACCAGTACAAAAATTTGAGAACCACTGTTCTAGTAGGGCCAAGGAGATTAGACCCCCAAAAGCGTTCAGTATAAGCTCATGGTGTTCTGAGTGATAGAAACACTTCTGTTATTAATCTTTCACCACAGGTTTTCTGAGTTGGACTAATATAAAAAAAACAAACAATTATTAAATGATTGGAACTGCCTCAGGAATGAGGCAGTGAGGGTTGATAAAATAAGGTTCAAGTCCCGGGATGGTACCAATTTTGATACCAGAGGGAAGTCTTAAACCCTTCAGGACATGGGCAGTGACTGGGTGGGAAAATACAGAGTAGACATCTATTGGAAAATGAAACATGCTGATGGCTAACAGGTGTACTTGGAGGAAGCTAATAGGCAACACCGAGTATTGTAAGGACAAGAGGTAGCCCAGTATGTCTGGGGTCTTAGCCTGTAAAGGGGAAATTCCTTGTTGTTTACACAACAACATAAACCTATTCCACTTCACTTTATAACATCTCCTGGTAGAGATACAAAAGCTACTCAGGGGATGTCCTGGACTTAGGATGAAAAGGCCCTTTCTAACTCCAACAGCTTCCAAATACTATGTCCTCAAATGAAGCACGACTGGGTTGAGAAGGCTAGTCCATCCTTTGTCCTGGGTTAGTAGCTGATATATCAGGGGAAGGTAGAGAGAAGGACAGGCTGATAGTTGCAGAAGCATTGAGTACAAGACTTGTCAGGCTCAAGCTGGCATTATAAGGATGACTTGCATTTTGTCTGGTCAACAATCGAGGTAAGACGGGAATGGGGGAAATGTGTACCACAAGACCCCCAAACACTGTATAAGAAACATGTCACCCAGAGAGCCCAGGCTACAACCATCTCTGGAACAGAACTCTTTGCACTTATGATTTAGATGGGACACAAACAGGTCCATGGATAGAAGACCCCACACCTGGACCACCACCTACAGAGTCACATCATGCAGCTCCCGCTCAAGTTCGGTGGAGAAACGTCTACTCAATCTGCCAGGTGTTACGGATCACTGGGAAGTGGACAGCAGTTAGGGTAATCTGCATGGGAATACACCAGTCCCAAACGGCAATGGCCTCTGTGCAGAGCTGAGAGGAGTATGCTCATTGATATAACAGTCTGCCATAATGTTATCCAACTGTATTTGGACTGACTATCTGCAGATGCAAGAAAGGAATTGTTTGCAGGCCAATCTGACTGCTGTTAGCTCCAACACACTGAAATGAAGCGTAGACCCCTGAGGGGACCATGTTCTTTGGGCAACCTGACCCTCCAGCAGTGCAACTCCAACCTAAACAGGATGCAGCAGTTGTTACTGGCCTTGTTGGGAGCAGTAGGTTGAATGTTACCTGCATTACGCACACCCTTGCTCTGTCCTCCCATGAAGTAAGGGAGGCTAAGACCCTTTGGGAATCATATCAAGCAAGTCAGGACTGTACTTGCTTGGAGTGTAAACAGACTATAGCCAGCCTTGTAAACATCTGAGATGAAGCCTCATAAATGGAGTCGCATAAGTGCTCACGGCCATATGACCCACTAGTGTCAGGCAGGATCAGACAGACATTCTGGAGCTCAAAAGATTCGTACGAGCCTGATGATGGAGAGGAAGAAGTCATCTCGCAAGTATGCTGTAATAGCACCCAACCTTGCCCCAATGAATTCTATCGACTGTAAGAGTTCCAGGGTGGACTTTTCCATGTTCACTCTGAGGTCTAGCATTCTGGTTGCATCCCATGTTTCCTGGTAAGATTGCACTTTAGGTGTCAGTCATCTAGGTATGAGTAAGCCATTGCCTGTTGCCAGTGAAAGTGAGCTGCTACCACCAATAATACCTTAGTAAACATGCACACTGCCATCAAAAGCCCAAAGGTGAGGACCTTGTATGGATAGTGCTGTTGTCTGGCCATAAATCTCAGGAATTTCCTGTGTGCCAGCTGAATGCCTATATAAAAGTAGGCATCTTTGAGACTGAGGGATGTGAATCAATTGTCTAGATCTAGTGATGGGATAATAGATGACAGGGTCACCATCCTGAACTTTACACAGTGGATAAACTTGTTCAGTTCCCTGAGGTCCAGAATGGGTCTCCATCCTCTGTTTTCTTGTGGACAAGAAAATACCTTGAGTAGAATCCCTTTCCCCTTGCTGCTGGAGGTACTAGTTCTATTGCCTCCAGTTCAAAGAGCCATTTTCCCTCATGCAGAAGAATCCTCTGGTGAGAGGAGTCCCTGAAGAGGGTGGGAAGGTGGATGAGGTTGGGCAGGGAAGGGAACTGGATGATGTACCCTGAGGAGATGACCTCTAGCACCCATTTGTCCACTGTGATTTCTGTCCAGACGGATAAGTAGTAGGAAAGTCAGCCTCCAGAGGGAGGGGGAAAAGCAGAGCGGTTGTGTAGATCTAGAGGGACAGTTGGTGCACAGCTCTCAAAAAGTCCCATCAAACACTGGTTTCAAGGGTAGCAGAGGTTCGGACATGAACACTGGTTGATTTTGGCACCCTTTCTATGTGTCTCAACCTCCTCTGGGATTCCCAAGAAGAGCCATGACACGCATCTCATCACCACAGAAGTCGCAATTTATCTTGCCAGTGTGTCAGCCACATAGGGCACTCTGAAGTGCCGATCTTGTTACCAGCCTACCTTCATCAATCAGGGCCTGGAATTGGTCTTTAACATCCTGAGGAATCTCAACAGCGAAGCTGGCAAAGATGGTGAAATCATAACTGGCCATTAGAGTTTGGTAGTTGGAAACTCAGAATTGTAGGCAGGCTGAGGAATATTTCCTTCTCCCAAAGGGGTCAGGCCTCTTAGCTTCTTTCTCATGCAGATTAGACCTAGATTGTTTCTGTCTAGTATTCTTGGTGGCCACTGACACCATCAAGAAGTTGAGAGATGGATGAAAGAATAAGTATTCTAACCCATTCATTGGTACAAAATACCTTTTTTCAGCCTGCTTGGACACTGATGGACTTATGGCCACTGTGTGTCTGAGGGCCTTGGCAGGTTCGAGGATGACCTTGTTTATAGGAAGAGCCATTCTGCTTGGACCTAAACTATGTAAAATGTCCAGCAGTTTGTGTTATGCTTCCTGGACCTCTTCCAGAGGAATCTGAAGCGACTGCCGTTCTGTTAATTAAGTCCTGAAAGGCTTTGGGATAGTCATGGTGCAGCGGGGAAGTTAGAATCACCACGTCATCAGAGAGAGAAGAGGACAAAGTCACAGAAAGATTCTCTCCCCTCACTCCTCTTCCTCATGCTGCTGGAGTTGTGGCTCTTGAAGAGGTTGATAAAGATCCTACTCTACTCTGGAAACCCTAGAGTCCCTCAGGTCTTCAGTATCATGGGGTTGATATATTGGACAGAGGTCTTGTGAGTCTTCCAGGACACAATACTGCTTTTGTGGGATCTAACTGCTCAGAACCAGCTCCCAGGGTATTGGGTACCAGTGGCTGTAGAGGGGTTGTTCTCTAGAATGAGAATAGTAAGATGTGCTCGACACTCCTGATACTCTGTCTGGGCTGAATCCTCTCAAGGAGCCTATCTGGGCAGGGTGTCTATCGTAGTCCTCTTCCAATTCCAAAGTTTCTGATCCTGGATCCAATAGGGGAGCCTTCAGTACCAGAGGAGGCAGAGATGGCCTGCCTCTATTCGCTAACAGTACCAAAGACAGTCTAGCTCAACCCCTGCATGAGGGCAGGGATGGAAAAGTGTACTGAACTGATAACTGGTACTGGCTAGAGTCCTGGTTCCAGCCATTAAAGCCTAGAGAGGGTGCGGTGATTCTGGTTCCAGGAGCAGTAGAAGGTCTTCTAGAGCCAGGAGGCAAACTGGAGTTGATAGAGATGTCTCCACCACTCAGATTTCCAAAGAGGATGCCCTATCCAACAGTACCAAGAAGGGTTTTGGTGTTGTACCGGGGCTGCTTCTTCCAGTGGATGCTGTGGTTTTGCCCTTAGAAGAAGTCCCACTCTGGAGCACAAAGCATCCAATGACTTGGTATGGGACAGGGACTTCTGCCGCTTTTTAGAGGACTTGGATGGGGAACCTTCCCTCTTGTCCTTATGAGAGCACTTATGTCTCCCTTCCCCATCCCATCCCCCCACCCCCCATCTGCCTTGGCCCTGCTCTCCAGAGTGTCTCAGAGCCAGGGAAGTGGGGGTGGGGAAGCAGAGATCTTGGAACGACTCAGAACTGAAGAAGAAGAAGAAGAGGGGCCACTCCTGCCTTCTTCAGATAGTAATATAGGGGGTCTCCCCACTAAGAGGTTGCTCCCGCCTTCATGGCTTGCTCCATCAGGAACCTGCAGCACCAAAACTTCCTGGACTGTTTAGTCCTACTCATGAACCACCTACAGATACTGCACCTGGAAGGGATGTGCTCTTCCCCCAGGCAGTACAGACAAGTGTTGGGATAGTCTGTGATTGGGAATGACTTGTAGCACATATCCTAGCTCCTAAAGCTGAAGATCCTTGGCATACTTCCCACAACTGTTGGAAGGTTGGGGCAGGGCAGATATGGAAAATGGCTCCTCACCCCAAAGGGGGATTCCCAAGGGAACCAACCCTTAGACTATCTCCTAATTAACTAAATTAAGAAAACTAGCTACAAAGAATTTTAAACGTATTTTGAACAGGAAAAAGCTGAAGTAGTCAGCACAAACACTGAAGCTCCATCCTAGAGCACAAGTGGTAAAAAGGAATTAAGATGGTGGTGGTCTGGCAAGCCCCTTTATTCCCTTGGTGAAGAGCACAATGAGAGCTGTGGTGCATGCACTGACCATATGGACACTGCTAGAGAAACATCCCCAACCCTCAGTGCATGCACAACCTGAAGGAACAAAAGTGTACTACACAAAGGGGCAATCAATCAAAGAAGAAATAATAGTTCCATTCCATTGAGTTTAAGTCTATATTTTTAAGGGGTTGTTTACTTTTCGCAGATATCATGAACTCATACAGTCATTTTATATCAGGGATTGGCAACCTTTGGCACGCGGCCCGCCTGGATAAGCACCCTGGCGGGCCGGGCCAGTTTGTTTACCTGCTGCATCCGCAGGTTCGGCCGATCACAGCTCCCACTGGCCATGGTTCGCCACTCCAGGCCAATGGGGGCTGCGGGAAGCTGCGGCCAGCACATCCCTCGGCCCACGCCACTTCCCGCAGCCCCCATTGGCCCGGAGCAGCGAACCACAGCCAGTGAGAGCCGCGATCGGCCAAACCTGCAGACACGGCAGGTAAACAAACCGGCCCGGCCCGCCAGGGTGCTTACCCTGGCCGAGCCACGTGCCAAAGGTTGCCGATCCCTGTTTTATATCATATTCCTCCACACCTCTTTACCAATGGGAAAAAACAACTTTAAAATTTGATCAAAACACACTATCTTTTTGTAATTTTCCAGTCATTTTAAGATATCCCCCCCCTTTGCCCCTGCAACTACAAAACTCCTATTGGCCTTAGAGATGCTTTTTGTTTTGTTTTTTAAAAAAAAAAACAGAATTTATAATCCAAGACTTTTCAGATTAGTGATGATGAAAGATGAGGTAAAGACAGCCACTGAAAGAATACTGGAGCTTGCAGGAATAAAGAAATGATTGGGTCTATGTATACCCCTAATGATCAGTCAACCTGCTTCCAAAATTGGTAATGTTAGAAAAACAAACACAAGGTATTCTATTCAGATACACAGCTCTCAGCGGTAAATCAATTCGACTAGTTAACATTCAATGTTTTTGCACCTTAATGCTGGTTCTGTCTCCTTGCAGAAGAATCAGTATTATCTTGCCCATAAACATCAGTCTTCCAGTCAGCCTTAGATCTGAAGTCCATTTTTCCACAGTTTTGACATATTTTGCCTTAGCTCTCATGTGATCTAAATGCAAAAGGATAGTACATATACCATCCTCTGTACTTACGCATCTTGACAAAGTACTTTTTTCATTGCAAACTGAAGTTTCTGATTGCCCAATGATGTGCTTAATATTCTGTTGTATCCAGAGGACCAGCTCATGTACCATGGGTTCAGAAAGATGTCTCTTGGCTTGCTCAAGTAATCTTTCTTTCACATCCTTACACTGTGCCCTTGTAAGCTGTTCTGAATTAATGGAGATATTCGGCAGGCTTGAGGGATAACTGACCGGCAAGTGAAATGACAGCGTTAACAGTATATCTGAATCCAAAAGTCCTTTTACGCTGGTTTGAATTCTTAATGTGATTCCATCTGTCTCTGGAAGACATCCAAAAATAATCATAAACTACATATAAAATACAAACTTCAGTAGCACATAAGTAAGTTAATACATTATTTTCTTTCTTAAAAAATTCAATTCAAGTGACTGATACTCTTCATAGAAAATTTCTGAAGTCTCTTACAACTTGTGACTTAAGCTATAAGTCTCTTGCTTACATGGAATCCTGAATAAAATATTTGCATTCCATTCTAGAAGGAAAGTTATTAACATATTCTAAAAGAGAGAGTGAGAACTTTTTCCTCCTTTTAAGTCTTGACAAGTCAATAACACAAAGGATTTTCTCACAAGTAAAAAATTTTACCTGGGGAGCAACAATGAGGGCAACTGAAATAAAGATTTTTTTCAAAAGCTCTCAGCATTGTCTTAAGTCTGCTCCTCCCAAAACTGATAAGAGTTTTACCATCAAATTCAGTGGGAGTGAGGTTAGGCCAATGGTGAGTACTTTAAAGTATTAGAACAGTTCTACACTAAAAATAACACTGCGGGGTTCCATGTTCTCAGCGACTTCCAGACCAAATTTTCTCAATTTACAAGTTAAAAGGTTTTTTCCAAACTCTTTCTTGGATTCAAAAGTCAAGCTTGGCTTGTGGCTCATCGTGAGTAATAAAGGTTCTGAAGGCCAAATTCTATCCACGGTTATACTTATGCAAAACTATAGCCTTCAATATAGTTGGACAGTTAGGCACCCGAACAACTTTAACTCTGCTCTGTAGTGACAACATAAGAAAACAATATTGAACAGATCTTCAAAAATCAATTTAATCTCATCTGGATTTACAAACACTAAAATACCTCCATCATAATCATATGATTGTTGGTTGGTGTCACTACAGGGAAGAGTTAAGGTTGTTTGAGTGTCCTAACTGTGTGTTTCCATATCTTAACACATTTAGATTTCTTTAAAGTTGAACCTTAGCTCTGAATTTTCAATGTTTACAACACTTGGTTTGGGAGAATGAGAATAACATTTCTGCAGTGCATTTTCCCCTAAATTACTTGTATGTATTCTCAATCTTAACTCCCTCAAAATGGGTTTTTGTTGGCTGGGTGGGTGGGTTTGGTGGTTTCTTTTGGGGGGGGGGGGGGTCTGGAAATATTTTAGAGTAAAAATCATACTTGAAGTGTTATATAGGGACATTTTCTAGTAAGTAACATACAGACCATGCTCCAGGCTAGAGTTGGGATAAAATGACTCTTGGCAGCATTACAGTGATTCCCACAGAAGTATAAAACTGTCACATAATAAATCACATAAACAAAGGCAGTGAAATTGGAAATTGCATATACAATTATTTCTATTATAAAACCCTTTTTTTTATTAAGATATGGCTCAAAGAGAAATAAAACAAAACTTCATTACATAAAAAGAGGGGACAAAGACCTAATCTGGCTAAGAGAAAAAGAGGGTATTTAATAAAAGAAGCTCTTCCTCAGATCATCTCTGCTTCAACCTTTTGATGTATTCCAAACACTTCACCCCATTTCTTTAAAAAGTTGCTAAAATGTCAAGTTGTTTTTAAAATGAGGGCAAGAGGAGACAGATTTGAAAGGCGGACTGGCAGAGTAAAGCTGACTTTAGTTTCAGAGGAGTTCTTTTGAAGTGACTTGTCTTCTCAGCGCCCTTGTTTTACTTTCCCTTACATGATAGGCAGTTGAAGAATGTCTAATTATCATTGCTGACACTGCCAACAAACTTCAGTGCCCTCTATAACATAACAGTTGAGCCCTGTTTAATAGGTGAAACAACCTGAAAATGATTTGGACACTCTTTTAAGAGATCAGCCAGAGTTTTGTTTCCAAAGCCCCATCCTTCTTCATATGAAGAACCCTCTGTAACATTGTAGTCTAAAATAAAATAAAATAAAAATAACCAAGCCCTTCATACCAAATGATCATTACACTAACATTACATTCAGAAAGGTCTCCAAACACTCTCAGTCATCCTCATTCTGAATAAAAACACAGCGCCAAGTCCACCAGTGGCAGCAGCAGATGCAAATCAACTGAATTCAGTTGAATTGCACCAGCTTATGCACACAGTTTGTTTGGCACTTCAGTACTAATACCAGAATTTTACAAAGTGCCTGTGGGCATTAAGGGACAGCTTTTAAAGGCATTTAAGCATCTAACTCCCATTTAACAGCCCATTCCTCATTCGATTTCAAAGGGACTCCTTTGAATATCCCAGCCTTTACAGTTTTTTAGAAGCAAATTTAGTGTTTGTAAAAGGTGCAGGACAGGTTGAGAGCAGATTAAAGTCTCCAGATCTATGCGTAATGTAGACACATCCAGGCTTTCCCTCTACAGGCAGCAGTCTACTGGCCAAGCAGTTGTTGGCCCACCACTCTGCCAATGGACCTCAACCCTGACCTAGAGAGATTGCTTCTCATCCCCATTCAGTCCTTGGCCTCTCTGCTGAAATTGCCCATTATTATTATTATTTGTTTTATTATTGTGAGAAGTTTGTGTATAGTTTACATTTGTTTGTTCTCTCTCTCTCTGTATACATATAATTTCATAAAAAGTTAATAGGGAAAAATATTATTTATTTGTAGTAGCACTAGGCTAGGCTCTATACATATATACACCTTTACCCTGATATAACGCTGTCCTCGGGAGCCAAAAAATCTTACCGCGTTATAGGTGAAACCGCATCATATCGAAGTTCCTTTGATCCATCGAAGCGCCCAGTCCCGTTCCCCTCCCACCACCCTCCGAGCGCTGCTTTACCGCGTTATATCCGAATTCGTGTTATATCGGGTCGCGTTATATCGGGGTAGAGGTGTATACACACAGGACAAACCCTGCCCTGAAGAGTTTAGTCTAAATACTATAATGTGTAATTACAATCTAAGTAACTGTGATGGTAGTTTTGTATAACATGGACACCTGGTCACTCAGAACAATAATGAGACCATCATTTTGCCTCACACACATCACTAAATAGCAATCAATGGTAATTACTTGGTCATTACCACCTTAGGTAAGACTCAAACTAGTACACTACAGGAAAAGGGCTCTATATTCCATTTCCAGTCTTTGAGTCACACACTCCTCCCTACTCTGCTTTCTGACTGAAGCAATTTATATTATATTCATAACAAAGCATGAGAGTTCATCATTAATATCCAAACTCCCTGGGCTGACATGGAGGGGGAGGAATCCTCACATAGCCCACATTTCTGCTATGGAGTCTCTATACAGCCTTCTCATCGGGGAGACGACAGGAAGATCCATCTAGCAGCAGATTCTCCAGCTTTACCACTGGCCTCCCCGTGCCCCCAACATCTTGTGTACTGCCACACAGGTACCTGGCACATACTTTAGCTCTGTACTGCACATGGGATAACCTGCACAACCTTCTCACTCTAGCCTCTGTCAGCACAACAGCAAAAGTGAAGGCTGTATTTGCCCCTAACCATACTAAGCATTTTTATATTCCTCTCCTTGCACCAGCTTACTTAACAGTGTTGCCAGTGAATTTTAAAACTCAGACAATTGGAGAAAAATTCATTTCCTGTTTAATTACTGCAACAGAAAAAGATGTTGCCTTTCTGGTAATCCTATCACATTTTTTTCACTAATCTGTGGTCCCAGATCTCACTGACTCAGAAGTAACTGATAGGGAGACAGACAAGCCAATTTTACCCCTTTGGCAAGAATCTCATGCTGCAGCGATCACATCCTTAAATCTGCAACAATCTCACACCTTTCACTGTGGGAAACACATTGCTGTGATGGTGAACTAATCTGAAAGAAGCCGCACAGCAGCAAATCTAGAGGTGTATCGTTCTGAGCCATCATGAAAAAGGGCATTAAAAACCAGCCACATTCATTTACATCTGCTGGAGGCACTTAAACACTTTTAAACAGAGGACTGGTGCAAAATCTTTATGGTCTTAGAATTTTAAAAAATATCTAAGTATATTTACAGTTGATTTAAGCATGATATTGGCCCTTTTATACACTCAAGTTGTAGACTGCTTGTAGCACAAAGACAGCAAATGATCAGAACCCTTCACAAATGGATTCTACAGAAACTATTCCTATGTTCGCACAAACTATAGCACCTGAGTTGACTTCATATCAGAATGTGGTATCTGAAATAAGGAGCAGTATATTACCATTCTGATGAAATTTAATGTGCTAATAAAACTGAACCCAATACAGTTTTTTTTTAAACACATGCTCCTTCCCCTTCCCCCCTACACCTAGCATGCTTATCAGTAAATTCAGCTCTGGCATACTTCAGATTTTTTTTTTTTATGTTCCATGTCAGCCAGAGAGATCCCCTCCTCCTCCTCTGCCAAAAGACACTGTATGCAACACATACATTCCATTTTTAACTCAGAAACTACCTACAAAAGTACAAGCTTTGAATACGTACATATATTTTTATTGCAAGATTACTAAACAAACTAGAAAGACGACAGTGGATTAACTAGTAAATTATGGAATTCTATCTGTAATACTAATCCTTCCAAAGAGGCATGTAAAGTAAGAGAGACATACTGTAATTAGCTCATTTAAATTAATCAACACATTTTTAATAAGAAACATCTTTTGCATCTTAAGCACATCATTGTTAAACCTTAGAAAGCTAAAGGTTTTAGTCTACCAGGAAATGTGGAAGAGCTTCTCCTTACATCCCTCAAAACCATCAGTCCCTAAAGGCCCCTTTTCTGACCACGTGAATCAACCCAGGAATAACCTAAATTTCTCAGAGATCACATCATTTAACACAGAAACCTTAATGTAAAGTGTCTCTGTGCCCTGTTAATGACAAGTTGTATTATCAGAGAAAATTAAGCATAAGCAAATAGTATAATATAATAAATAATAACATAAGCGGCAAGACCTCAGTTTGCACAAACTCAGGGATTCTGCATCTCTAATCCAAAAGAGCAGGAAATTCCCTACAAAATCAATCAATTACAAAACAATGTCCACACCCAAAGCATTTTTCAGATTCCAGTGGAGAATGCTAGAGATCAGTCTGAGAAATGACAGACCAATGGATTGTAAAGAGAGTTTGCTTAAAAGCCATGCAAAGTCATATAACATTGAGATAATTTAAATATAATACTGTGTTCATTCATATTCATGGTATTTAATCCTATGTTCTAGGAAGGGTTTTGAGCCTTTTACATTTAATCACTTATGAACATCTGAGACCATTCTCTCTATATATGAAAAAAGGCACAACTCCTCTAATAGAATCCAAGAAATACATGAGTGTGCAATATTTGGGAAAGATTGTATTTTTAATATAATACCCCACTAAGTTACTTAACTATAGTTTGGATGCTACAGTTTAAAATTATGCTTGGAATCATTTTTCTGAAAAATCAGATTTTTGTTTAGTAAAAATTAAACTTCAACTTTTTCACTTAAAATGTCTTAGCTAAGATGTTTTAAAACTATGACTTTTAATTCTAGTCTAGGAAAACTGTAATGTGTGTCATGTCAGGGGTACCCAGTCACAATACAATTCTATTTTGCAGTGTTGACAGATCATTAAAAGTGTCCCTGAATTGTGCTAATTTCTTTGGCTGTTGAAGACAGGGATCGGCAACCTTTGGCACGCGGCTCGCCAGGTAAGCACCCTGGCGGGCTGGGCCAATTTGTTTACCTGCTGCGTCCACAGGTTCACCGCTCCAGGCCAATGGGGGCTGCGGGAAGCCGCAGCCAGCACATCCCTTGGCCCACACCACTTCCCACAGCCCCCATTGGCCTGGAGCGGCGAACCGCAGCCAGTGGGAGCCGCGATCAGCCGAACCTGCGGACGCGGCAGGTAAACAAACCGGCCCAGCCTGCCAGAGTGCTTATCCTGGCGAGCCGCGTGCCAAAGGTTGCCGATCCCTGGTCTAAAAGTTTGAGTTATTTCAGTGGTAGTTTGTACACAATCAGTTTAAATCACACCTTTTATTTTGGTCTATGTGTGGACACACATTTCATAATAAAATTGTCTTACTTTGATTTAGTTTAAGTCAATACCCTACTGATTTAAGTTAACTGAAACAAAAGTGACATGGTAAGTGAGGTAATATCTTTTAATGGACCAACTTCTGTTAGTGGAAGACACAAGCTTTCAAGCTACATGGAGCTCTTCTTTAAGAACATCCACACAAAAACTTGCACCAAAATAACAAAGACATGAATTAAAACCAATTAAGTTATTTCAGTCCCAGTATGCTTGTAGATAAACTCTAAGGCTTGATCATGGTTTGGGGATAAAGTTATGGTCTTCTTTAAATAGGGTCCTGCAGCTCTGATTGTAACTGTAGGGTAGGCCCTTTTCTATCACTCCAACAGCATAAAGGAATCTTCACATGGGTAAAAACGGCCCCCTGAGAATATCCTACATGTAGGGGCCACCCTGGCTGCTCTAAGAACTAGTGTAATGGCTCTACATTTACCCTGCTCTCAAGCCTCCAGCATAGGGGGCCTGACCAGAGTGCACCACACTATGGTTATTCTCTGCTTCCCCAGGACCCATAGGGAGCCCTGGGAAGCAGACCATAAATTACAGAAGCCCTGAGGATGGTCTAACTTACACCAAGCCGAACCCATGCAGTTCAAGAATATGGGGAACACAAACATGCACAAAGACACTTTTGATCGCTGCACCAAGTGTAGGGCGGGAGTGATTGAGATTCAGGCCCCATGTGCATAATGATAGCTACCATCTATTAAACATTATACAACCCTATGTGGCCTCCAAGCCTTGTTACTTATCTCAAGTATAACTGCTTATCAGGTTAGTTACACTTTTCACTGGTAGATAGCAAATTCTGATTGGTGTCATTCACCTATTGTTATTTACTGAATGCAGGTCCAATGCTGGGAACTAGAGGAGATAGCAAATTGTGACAGGAGAGTGACACCCATTAAGATTTGCCCTGTGCCAAAGATGCAAACAGTAAAGATACATGGTAGGAAATTGACAGGCAAAAGACACCTTTCTGAATTTGCTACCACTAATAAAAGGCAAGAGATTAAATGAGTTATTTACAGTAGCATTTTTGTGATGGGAAAGCATGCAAAAATAGATAAACTGTCAGAATTTGCTATAGGAAGCAAATTATGATAGTGACGCATTTTATAATGCTGCAGTCCAGAGAAGCTAAGTGTTTCGCCAACATATCGGAAACCTATTTTATGGGCATTAGTACTGTTTAGTAGTCTAATAGTGAACTTCTGCAAAGCACCACAGAGGAGTCTAGGTTTCTTCAGAGGTAGCTGGCAGCAGAAAAGAATGCTTAGCTCAGCTCACAAGCAGATGCTAGGAGACAGGTAGGATGCAAGGGTAGTGCTTGCAGTGAGGGTACATTATGGAAAGGTTTTTAATTTTCATAGATGCTAGAGACCTCTTAGATCATCCAGTCTATTGCCCTGACAGCACAGACCCGGAGAGAAAGTGCATCCAATATTAAACTGATAGTACACCTGATAAAAAAGGAAAATCATTAAGGAGTATGGAACAGCTTCCATTTGAGAAGAAATTAAAAAGATTGGGACTGTTCATCTTATAAAAAAGACAGCTAAGATGCAATATGATAGAGGTCTATAAAATCATGAAGGGTATGTATGGATACAGTAAATAAGGAAGTGTTTTTTATGACTTCACATAATACAAGAACCAGGGGTCACTCAATTAAGTTAATAGGCAGCAGGTTTAAAACATACAGAAGTACTTCTTCACACAACACACAGTCAACCTGTGGATCTAATTCCCAGGGGATGTTGTGAAGGCCAAAAGTATAAGTGGGTTTAAAAAAGAATTAGAAAAGTTGATGGAGGACAAGTCCATCAATGGCAATTAGCCAAGATGGCCAGCAACACAACCCATGCTCTGGGTGCCCTAAATCTCTGCCTGCCAGAAGCTGGGCATGGATGGATCACTCTGTAACTGTCCTGTTCATTCTCTCTGAAGCATCTGGCACCAGCCACTGGCAGAAGGTAGGATATTGGGGTAGATGGACCACTCGCCAACCTTATAAGCCACAGGACAGCAAGGAGTTAAAGGAACAAGGTTACCAGTTTTCCAGGGGAGAAGACACCCGAGGTATCCCTTAGCACTTGTCTGACAATGCTTACCACAGGCCAGCGCTCCATCCTGCACAGGATGGGACTCCTGAATTCAGGACAGACTTGGCAAAAGTCTGCCTAGAACCGGTAGGGAAAGGGGGAGCTATGCTGAATACTGGCCGGATTAGACACCCACCACCTTTGCCCCATCCCAGATCCCACCTTCACTGACCCGCTCTCCCACCTCAACTCATAGGAAATCTCCACTGACACAAACCGCTAAGGGGCCAGGTCGGTAGGTAGGAAGGAAACGAGGCGAGGAAGGGGGGAGGAGGATTTGCTACGAAGTGCTGCCTAGCTGTCAGGGGCTACTGGCTGCTCGGCCTTGGGCAAAGTGGCATCTCTGCGGGGAGGGGACCACGGGGCTGCGGAAATAAACGCTGTCCTGCGGCCTGACCCAGCCTCGCCCCACGGGACCCGCGCAGGCCGGGGGCTCCGAGCTCTCCGAGCAGGGTCGGGTCGGGCCATGGGGGCAGCTGGCCGCCTCCGGCGCCCTGTAGCCGGCACAGCAGCCCCGCCTGCGGCCGCGACAATCACCTGACACGGCCAGCACCGCGCACTCATCCCGCTGGCAGTAAATAGCCGTCAGAGCCGAGAGCTCCTCCAGGGCTAGCGCCGACATGGGGACCACCGGCCCCTGCCAAGCGCTCCGCTCCCGCTTCCCCTTCCGCCGTCGCTAGAACCCTCCTCCGCCCTGCGGGGGCGTAAGCCGGGCCCGCGGCCGCCAGGGGGCGCCCCGGCAGGTCAGCGAGCCCGCCGGGCGGAGCTAGCCGCTTCCCTCCTCACTTCACAGCGCGGGTTTCGGTGCAACGGCCCGCTCCGCCAGAGGGGGAATCCCCAAGGCAACGGGCTCACCGACCGCACCGCGCCTTTCATGGCCCTTGTTTGGAACAAACCAGCTCACGTGTTACATGCTTTAGCCCCGCTCCGGGCAACGAGGCCTACGCCGTGCCCGGGTCCCTCCCAGCCGAGCTGCTCCGTGAATTCCGCAGCGAGTAGCACCCAACGCTTGTCTTTAGAAGTGCCGCCTCGTGCTTAGTGTCAAGGACTGTGCGAGCCGGTTCCTGCCGTCAGTTTTCAGCTCTGCCACCTTCTTGCTGTTGTCCTTGGACAAATTCATAGAACCCCTCTGGGCCTCAAGCTACTCCTCTCTAAAATAGGGATAAAAAGGTGTCAGCCTCACAGGAGCGTTGTGAGGCTTAATCAAGTTACAGAGCTAAACAGTAATAATAAAAATAAATAGTCAATGCAGGGGATTATAGTGTTTATCTGGTAGCAAATTCTACAGTTAAATTTCCAGTGAGGGTGAATAGTACTGCAGGGCACCTGGCACTTTTGCCTCAGAGATTAAATATGGTTCTTGGAATCCTAAACTGCTCTGACATCCTATATCAAGCAGCCAACTGGTGTCAGTGAATGCTTTTCTAATTGCCCCCATCTGAATGGACACTTTCCTATATTTAGTGCTGAACCACCTGGGCAGAGACAGTCAGTTTTCATAGACTTATTTCCTTTTTTAAAATGTTGCCTTTAATCAACATAGTGAAAGCATTAACAAAATTCTTCTAAGACCATTAATTCCAAATATGAATGTTTGTATTACGTTGGCACTTAGTGAACCAAACCATTATGCTGTACTATATATACATAGTAAGAGAGAGTACCTGAAGAATTTACAATCTAAACAGACAAGCGGGAGAGGGGGAATTATCTTCTTTTTACAGATGGGAAACTGAGGTGCAGAGAGAGGAAATTACTTATTCAGGATCACACAGCAAGTCTGGGTAGAGCCTAGAATTGAACCTACATCTCTTAAATCCCAATCTAGAACCTTCATCACAAGACCATCCTTCCTCTCTAATGGTCAAAGTATAGAGAAGGCCCCCCTAAATTCTCTCTCATAGCTGGAGTTACCAGATTTATATCTAACGCCAAGGTAGTATGATGAACAATAAGATAGCATTAAATATTGTCTGTATTTAAAAGTCCCCACACTCCATTTGCGGCAGGATGTTATAAAGACTATACAAAAACTGACATCAGTGGGGTCCATTTTTTTTATTAAAATTTTATTTTAAAAGCAGTTTTTGAAAACTGAAAAATAAACCTACTGCTATTTTTAATTCCTTAAATCCTGTTAAAATAATAAAGAAATACTGGGAGGCTGAGCTGAAAATGAGTGAAATAGTGTGGAAAAAAACCAGGACTGAAGCTGTCAGAAGTTAGGTAGTTCCTGAAGCTGTCAGGAAAGCATCTGTGGAAATTAGCCTTAAAATCGCCTCATTCTGTTTAATAACAGAACTTTCTTGCCACCAGTTTTTTTTCCCTTTTCCTAATCTACTTTGCATATTCCATTTTACATGTTTAAATAAAAAAAAATAAGTCAATGTAAATGTCTTTTAAATTGACACTATCACAAGACATTGAGGTCCCCATGAATAAGTTACTGCACTCTGACATTTGGAAGTCATCAAATAAGACAGTATAATGTCAGCCTGATATTTCTCATAGTATGAAAATATCAGCTTCATGTCAAAGATCTAAATTCCATCTTAATGTAATAAATTTTCTTCTATTCACAGACTGATGAGATTGCTAAACATTTAAATGTGAAATGAACTTCTACAGTACAGCCAAGCCTTCATATTCCATTATTATTAAACTGTAAGTCAAGATCTCTTTTTAAAAAATTCTCCAAACATTATGATGTTTGATAGAATATCATTAACTGTACTCACTTCTTCAAAGGGATGCTTTCCCAGCAACACAAGAGAAATAGTTCAAAATTCCTCAGTTCTTTTGAGTTACTCTATCTTAAAACAGCTCTAGCATCCTGTCATAAAATGGATTTTACTCTGACGGTGCTAATATTTTACACACACAGTGTACAGCATTTGGGCCTTAATACATAAACACCAACAACTTTGGCAAGACTCTGATCTTCCCAGGGTTGTTTAAAAAATGGTATTGTCCTACACTATGATCACCTGCCCCAACAACTTAGAGGCTGCATCATCACTCATTATTGTGTATATATAAAGGGCATTTTAGACCTCTCTAGTCCCCCAAATTATTTGACTTGAAGAAGAACCCACAGCAGAGCAGCAGGAACCCAGCTAGAAATGAAAGAGCAGCATGGAATGTTGCACTCCATATATTTACCACCAGCTTCTCCACTTATTCTCCATACAGGCTGCCTGTACAAAATTGAAAGGAGGGTGGCCTTGCTACAGTGGACTGCCAGGGAACAGGTGGTCCATGTGCTCCATTTCTCTTTGTAGGCATGCCTAAAAAACGTGTAAAAGATGGATTTCATTCATTATGCTCAAAGTGTCATTATCTTTCCCCTTTTAGGGATCACAGAACACAGATCTTGATTTGGAACCAATAATAGCATTGTAACTTGGATGGCTGAAATATTGGGATGAAAGAAGCATTGAGGAGTAAGATTCTCTGTATAACTAGGAAGGGTTCCACTTGGTTTGATCCCGGTTTCCTGCAGAGCCCTGACCTATGTCCCCCACCCTCTAGAGCACAGGCACTAATCACACCAGAATATGGGCTGCTGCATCAGAAACAGATCCTCTAATCCTCCCCAACCCTTCGGGAAAATGCTACCCCTTATCTCCTCTCCACCCCCAGCCCCAGTATCTTTTTATATTGAGCACAGATATGGGAACTATTAGACTCTGTTCTGACAAACACATACGTGAGTAACTTTACATGAGTATAACTATGAGCTCCAAAGGATTAGTCACCTATGTAAAGTTACTCATGCCTAAGTGCTGAATCAAAATCACAATTAACTTGTTGGACTTCATCTTTTAATAATAGCATAGTTGCTTTATGACAACATTGTGGCGTGCTATGCAAATGTGACTAACAGAATAAAGAGTGCATTTTTAAGAAAAGCTTTCCATTACTCTCTGATATAAAAAAAAATGCATGAAGATCTCATGTAATTTGTTGTTGGGACAAAGCCAGAGAACATATGGTAAACACATATGGTATTTGTAGCCTTAGCTGAAACGAGAAACCACAAGTTACCTAATCCATCCAGGGTATGAATATACTGCTTACAATTTCCAAGCAGATGCTTCACCAGTTTGGAAGAGCTTATTTTACAGCTTCAGATTAGATGTCATAACAACAAGCACTTGTAAGTCTCTTTATAACAATAAAGTTACAGATGAAAAACCAACTGCACATTATACATTTTAAAAGAACTTTGATTTTAACTTTAAAAAGTACTTATTAATATCTACCTGACAGACACTGTACTTCTCAATGAACTCAATATGCTACTGTATTATTTATACTGCCATTTATGTTAGGAAAAATAAACCTGTTGTGCACATGATGTCATTCCCAGACTCTAGGCAAACATGAAATTCTACTAACTTGACAAAACATTTCTTCTTTCATTTTCCCAATTCACACAGTGATATACACCACATTAATTTTGTCTACAATAGCATTTGTTGGGAAATCTACTGTTGCACCAGAAATAGTGCAGATCCTACAATCTCTGCTGTAGCAATGGTGACAGAGCACAGGCATTTTTACCACATAGACTTGTTTTGTGTAGGATTAGATAACATGGAGTTTTGAGTTAGCAAGTGGTCTGTATTAATACTCCCATTGTAACAACCACTTAATGCTAGCTAGTGCAATGGTGGGAGATTCCCAAAAAATCTAGTACAGACACAGCTATAGAGAGCTAGATGAAAACCTATAAAACTACCCCAAATAAGGCTAAGGGCGAGAAAGTAAATAAAATGTTTAAATGGACACATCCACGTCAGATGTGAAAAAGTTTTAATAAAGAATAAAGGGAGATTTTTCTTCTTGCATTCTAAAAATTATAAATGTGAGTTCTGCATATGCATTGTCTCCAGTAGAGCTAGTCAAAATATTTCCATCAAAAAAATTTGGACAAAAAAAAATTGGTCTTTTCAAAAACAAAAATTTTGGCAGAAAAAATAATAATTGAATTTTAAATTAAAAAATAATTGATGACAAACTGAAAAACAGAACTTTTTGGTAAAATTTGTTTTCAAATTTTTTTTAAATGTGTTTGTTTTTTGAAACTGAATATTTTGTTTTTTGTCAAAAAGGAAACAAAGGATCAAGATGCCTAAGAATATAGAAAATATCTGATGGTATTTGGCAAGATTTCAAGGACAGACAAATATACATTAGCTAAAGTGATGGGTGGCTGAATTTCAGTACAAGACAAGGGGATCCCTATATATCTCATTGCTACCTCAATTGTTTATATTGTGGTAGTACTAGAGACTTTAAGCAGGCAGCAAGGCTCCATTAGGCTAGGCACTGTATACACATCTAGCAGAAAGACTGTCCTAGTCTCAAGAAGCTTACAATTTAGCTATATGATGACAGAAAACAAGAGAATTAAAACAAATAAAGGGAGCACAAGATAACTGAGACAATTATGATAATCTTGATAAGAAGCAGTCATGGCACACTAGTTGCCCAGCCGCCACCTACTGTACTGTTTTAGGCGTTCTATAATGATTTATAAAGCACGTTGAAATCCTGACAAATTCATTATGTAAATATCAGGATTTGTATGGAATAGATGGGCTTGTATGATGTGCTTTGCATGTTCTGTACTTCTGTATTTTACCAATGTGTGTCAGCAGAAGCTATGATAGCAACACAAAAGTGTATTTCATTCCTGTATATAGTTTGTAAAATACTTTGGTAGCCATTGTGAAAAGAGCACAATACTAATGTAAGCTTATGCCTCAGGTAATACCACTGTTGCCAACTCTTGCAATTTTATCTCAATGTGCTGTTTATCTTAAAGCTAAATGAGAATCTCAACTTTCATTAAATAATAAGTTGCTGGCTCCCATGGTTGCAGTGAAAAGCTTGAAAACATGAACCACATACACACTAAAAGCTAAGAAATTGGAAAACAAAATGAACCCCACATTTTAAAAAAGATCTCATGATTTTTTTGAGGATTGACTGATTTTTGAAAATGTGGGATTGGCAATGCTGTAATATATAGCACTTTTCTACCGTATATTTCAAAGAACTTTGCAGAGCTGGATAAGTATCATTATCCCCATTTCCAGAGGGCTGATAGTAAGTATGCTTTAGCTCACAAAGCAAGCAACTGTCAGAGCCTGAAACAGAACCCTGGTATCTGGACTTTCAGTCTGATGCCCTCTCAGTTGGGATAAGTTCCCTCACCATGGAGCCACAATAAGAAATCTGTCCTCTCTTTTCCCTTCCTTGTCTCGTTTCTCATTTCTTTCCTTGGGCTACCCTCATTGTTTCTTGAGCTTCTTGCCCTCAAAGCATCCCAGATCCAACTGCCTGCCCCTACTCTAGCACTTAAATCAATAATTCTCCACTATACAGAATTACCATATAAGGACTTCAATGCCTTCTAAAGGTGACCCGCAACAGATGAAAATGGACTTGTGACTTTGACATTTAAAGGCGTGAAAGGTCAGGTTGTTTGTTTGTTTGAAACCGGCATGTTCTGCTTTTTTACATTACAAATTCAAGTCCTTTTTTAGCCTGGAAGACAAAATAGTAACATCACAGGAGTTAAGAAAATGCAAGCTGAGTAACTGGGGAGAAGAGAGTTTTAATCAGGCTTTTTAAATGTTTGGAGTTCTGATGTATGAAAGCTAACAAATTACATACTCTGTGACTCTCAAGTTCTCCAGCAACACTACAAGACCTGTGTTACCCTTACTATTTGGAGCTAACATATAGTCCAGTTATCTGAAAAATAAAATTATCTTGAAGTATTTTCAGGTCTACTTTGACCTAAAGGGACTCATTTTATGAGAACATGCCCCTCCCTTCGTCTTTGAAAAAAGTAAGGCTCTGGCTAGCAAATCTGGGTCTGTGGGACCTATGCCTGCAGACTTGGTGTTTCCAAACCTGTGCTTGAGCATCCATGCTGCATTGGAAAGCTAGGCCTCACAACCATGCTGGCATGTCCATGCTGCACTACGCAGACCCATCAAAACTTCTACTTCTGGGGGCTTATCCCAGGGTTCCTAGTGCTCTTGCCAGCTGTAGCCACTCTAGGGCTTGGTTCATAATGGTTTGTGGGAGAATGTATCTGTCCAGCCCATTGAACTTGACCAGAAGTTGACCAGCCCAACGCATCCAGCTAAGCCATTTCTGGATCCACACACACAGAGCAGCTGGGAGTCATCAACATGAACCCTGACCCTCTGGAATAACTTCTTCAGCTCACACTGTCAGTCCTATTTCAGGAATCAGGCACAGCATCTGAGACATACTGACAGTGATATTTGATCTGCCAAAGGCAGATTTCAGAGGATGGTAATGACATGGCAGCCATGACCCAACTGATGCGGTTCATGCCTGTTGCTGCAACCTCACATTCCCCACTGCTTCTGGAGCAGAGCCACAAACACAGACTGGTGGGATCACATCATTATGTGGATCTGAGATGACAAGCAGCAGCTCCAGAACTTTCTCATGAAAAGGCAGACATTCCTGGAGGTTTTTGATCAGCTTGTCATGACCCTCTAACACCACGACACACGTGAGAGAGGCTATGCCAGTTCAGAAATGAGTCAATACAACCATCTGGAAACTGTCTACCTAGGACTGTTGTAGGTCAATGGCTAACCAATTTGGAGTTGGCAAGTCAACTGTGGAGGCTGTTGTGACCGAGGTTTGTGAGGCAATCAGGAGTGTGATGTACCCAACGGTTGAGGGCATTACAAATGCTTCTGAAATAATTGCTGGCTTTGAGAGAATGGGCTTTCCAAACTGCACCAGGGCCATTGACAGGACTCATATTCTCAGTTTGCCCTCCACAAGAAGCATGAGTACATAAACTGCACACTCCACCATTATGCAGACACTGGTCAACCACAGCAGCAGATTCATGGACATTAACATGGGATGCAGCAGCCAGGTGCAGGATGCCAAGAGGGTCTGGAAATTGGGATTTTATCTTTATGGACAAATTGGGACATTATTTCCACTGAATGACATTGTTAGAAATGGAGTTCTCACTGTTATTTTAGGGGAATTCCACTTAATTCTTTTGCCATGACTTCTGAAACAATACCCTGAATTTCAGAAGACCTGGCAAAAGAAGGTTCAACTACACACTCAGTAGCTGTAGCATGATGGTACAATGTCTGAGGAGAAAGGAGAATCTTTTCACCGGGGTGGACTCAAGACACTGCTGGACTGCTGAACCAATACACACAGCCAGAAAGTGCACCTGTCATTACTGGAGCTGGATCCACACATGCAACACAAATCAGGAATGTTTTGTGTGCCCACATAATGGGTTTGCATGGTTTCATGCATGAGGGGGAATGAAACGATATTTTTAATTGTGCTGTTTGTGGGTGTGGGGCAACTGTAGGAGATGTACGTATTATTAATGTTGTGAACACTTGTAATGTACTTCTACACACAGTGTAGTGCTCACTATGCTGACACATACGGAGTTGTTAGTGTATTTTATAAAAACTGGCAATGTACATAGCAACAGCTTATGGATTACTGTGATGACATCTATTGAATTTTATTGAGACTGGACATATACATCAGCCCACATCGTATGGATTACTGTGATGAAGTTCTACTTCATGACATATAATTACAACTTGCTAATGAAGCCTTGTGTGAAAAGTCAATACGGTATTTCAAATACAACATGGCACTGTAAAAATCAGAAATTTAGGCTAGCTGCCATCATAACATACAACACAATAGCTAAACAGTGCAAAAACAGTGAAAGGTGCATGTTAACAATGAAATAGACAACTATTTTTGGATGACACCTGTCTCTGGTATTTTCAGCCTTTCTAGTGCATTTTTGTCATGGGGGCCGCAACAGGACTGGAGTGGAGGAATGCACTGGGTATATTTGACTGATTCATGTACTAGCACTCATTACCTGTGACATGGTCCAGCCAACACCTGAATCATCCAAAGGCCACATAGTCTGATAGCGTGGAGGGAACTCAGTGTGCATGGCTGAAGCAGGAACTAGAGCTGGCACTAGAGCCTGCAGTCAGGTGTACATGACTGCAAGTATCCGCTTGAACAGCTCTTTCTGCTGCGCTTCCTCCCTCAACCTGCCATAATTTTCCTAGAACTATGCTGCCACTCTCTCCTCCCAGTGTGCGGTGTCTTTTCCCATCTTTCTTGCATCCTTATTTTTCTGGCACTCAATCTGTTGATTGGTTTTATCAAGAACCTCTCCCATGAATTCATCTTGCCTATAGTTGGAGAGTCCACTCCCACAGGTTCCTAGCTTACGTGTGCGCCATTCAGAGGTGACAGTTGAGAGGCCTTGAAAGGAAAATAAAAGAGCACCTTATTATCTGACCATGATACAAAATAATTACATTTTCTACTCTCTTAAAGGAGCTCAATTCAAGGTCAGAAGATGATACTTTTTAATCAATGGGTTTTCTTTTATCCACACAAAAACCCCACTGGCCAATTTAGACATCCTTTGGAACACTGAAAATCATCACACATCATGGTAACATACACCTACAAAATTCAATTAAAATGATTAATAAATCCCCACCATTATTTTCTGGGCAGGACAGGAGGTGTCATATGAGGGGATCTTGTCACTAGCTAGTATTTTACAATCCTTTGTGCTGGGCAAGCTCTGGTGGACATTGATATTCTGAAGGTCCCCAGGTGGAAGCGGGAACTTTTGTTCCAGACCAGTGGAACACAGCCATTTGTGTATGCAAAGGCACAGTGGCTGACCAGCACATCCCCAAAAGGAGGGGGCATGTGAGCTAGAAGCAGCCCTAATAAGTAGGCCCTGCCCTGGTGCATAACTAACCATCTGGAGTTCCTACTCCATGAGAGGTTTTCATTCAACCCCAGCCAGATGGGTGAAGATTCTTGGTAAAAATCAACAAGATGCTGATTTAGCATGGAGACATAGTACAGCCTCCTTACAAGTACCCTGCATCCACGCACAGACCCGGCTGCCAGCCATTGGGATCCCTAGCACACAGGCAGCTGCTGTAGTTTGGACACAAAGTATAGGCAGCTCTGAACTATATACACACACCTCAGTACTGTTTAGATTCCTATTTCAGCCAACTATGGACCAAATACACTCATGCCCCCCCTTTAAAAAACAAAAACAAAAAAACCCTCCATGTACAGACTGTCCAGGACAGTGCAGGTATAGCTGACTTTTAAGGGTGTGCTGTATTACCAGGGAGGGGTTATGTGAGGTTCAGTTGTAATGCCCCAACCTGCTTATTGGGTATATTTGACTGTTTCATGTACTAGCACTCATTACCTGGACATGGTCCAGCCAACACCTGAATCATCCACTTTTCCCCCTCCTCAGTTCCCAGAGTGGGTTCTGCTCTGAATGGAAGCACACTAAGCCCCCAGCTTGTATTAATAATTTAATAGGTCCATAGTCAGAAAACCCTCCAATCCATATATTAACAGTAAAATATTTTGTAGCAGAAACTTACCAGGCTCTGGCGATTTCTCTGCTGCTAGTTCTACTTCAAGCTGCTTCCCAGGGCCATCACCAAACCACTCCTCTGAATACAGACTAGGATATACTGTAGGTGTTCTGCCTACCATCTTCATGGACCCGTGTCTGTACCAGGTTCACTTTTTGACCTTCATCCAGCAGCTGGTAGCTGTCCTCCGGTGGTGCCTGTAAGTGCAGGTTTATAAGGGTGCTATCATCCTTGATTTTCTGGTAGTTCATTCTCTGCATTGATCTCCAGCCTGGTCACTCACCAAGGCCCCCCAGACACTCAGATATAGCTTTGTAGACACAATCCTCTCTTGTGCTTTGGCTGAAGTTGAATCTCTAGCTTGCACCACACCAGAGATTAACCAGAATCCAGCTGTGTTCCTCTGACCAGCTAGCAGCGCACTTCCATGGAGCAGTCTGCACAAAACTAAAGGGTTAAACGCCAAGTAGCTGTCTTTAAACCAGGAAGTTGCATCCGGTTCCTAAGAATTGAGTGGGAAGTTTGGGATTGAAGGGCTGGGAAACAGGCCGAGGGGACTGTGGGATAACATTAGCCATTTAGCAGACTCTCCAGACCCAAGCCTGGCCACCCAGACTTGCACTGCATTTACACTGCAAAATGCCAGGGCTTGGACCACATCGCAGCAAGATTTAGATATAGATGGATATGCTGTCCGAGTCTGCAGGCTTACGTCTGATTTGTGTGTGGACGGTAGATAGCTTGGGCTTAAACCTAAATCTAAACCCAGGTTTACTAAACAGACTTAGGGTACGTCTACACTACGAAATTAGTTCGAATTTATAGAAGCCGGTTTTATTGAAATCGGTTGTATACAGCCAATTGTGTGTGTCCACACAATAAAATGCTCTAGGTGCTCTAGTCGGCGGACCGCGTCCACAGTACAAGGCTAGCGTCGACTTCCGGAGCATTGCACTATGGGTAGCTATCCCACAGCTATCCCACAGTTCCCGCAGTCTCCGCCGCCCCTTTGAATTCTGGGTTGAGATCCCAATGCCCGGATGATGCAAAACAGTGTCGCGGGCGGTTCTGGGTACATGTCGTCAGGCCCCTCCCCCCTCGTCACAGCAACGGCAGACAATAGATTCGCGCCTTTTTACCTGGGTTACCTGTGCAGACAACATACCACGGCAAGCATGGAGCCCGCTCAGCTCAGCTGAGCTCACCGTCACCATATGTCCTCTGGGTGCTGGCAGACGTGGGACTGCATTGCTACACAGCAGCAGCTGCTAACTGCCTTTTGGCAGTAGACGGTGTAGCATGAGTGATAGCCATGGGGCTGGCAGCCGTAGGGCTGCATTGCACCAGCCCCTTGCCAAGCGATGGTATATTATGACTGGTACCCGTCATCATCGTATTGGTGTGGCTGTCAATCATGGCCACCTGGGCAGACATGCTACTGTTTCGATGATGATGGCTACCAGTCGTAATATACTATTTTCTGCCAATTGCCCAGTATTGTCTGCTAAGCACCCAGAAGAGGCCGAGGGCGATGCTGGGTGCTGGCGGACGTGGGGCTGCATTGCTACACAGCAGCAGCCCCTTGCCTTTTGGCAGATGATGGTATTTTATGATTGGTATCCATCGTCATCGTACTGGAGAGGCTATCACTCATGCTGCACCGTCGGCTGCCAGCTTAAGATGTAAAAAATAGATTTGTTCTGTATTCATTTGCTTCCCCTTCTTCCGTGAAATCAATGGCCTGCTAAGCCCAGGGTTTTCAGTTTAATCTTTGGGGGGACCATTCTGTGTGACAGTTGTTTGTGTTTCTCCCTGTTCCTGTACCTGTACGCCATGTCGTCACTCGGCCCTCCCTCCCTCCCGCCCTCCCTCCTTCTCCTGGTCCATCAGATACTACTTTGGCGCCTTTTTTCTGACCAGGCGCCATAGCTAGCACTGGGATCATGGAGCCCGCTCAGATCACCGCGGCAATTATGAGCACTATGAACACCACGCGCATTGTCCTGGAGTATATGAAGAGCCAGGACATGCCAAGGCGAAACCCGGACCAGCCGAGGAGGCGATTGCAGCGCGGCGACGAGAGTGATGAGGAAATTGACATGGACATAGACCTCTCACAAGGCACAGGCCCCAGCAATGTGGAAATCATGGTGTCACTGGGGCAGGTTGATGCCGTGGAACGCCGATTCTGGGCCCGGGAAACAAGCACAGACTGGTGGGACCGCATCGTGCTGCAGGTATGGGACGATTCCCAGTGGCTGCGAAACTTTCGCATGCGTAAGGGCACTTTCATGGAACTTTGTGACTTGCTTTCCCCTGCCCTGAAACGCCAGGATACCAAGATGAGAGCAGCCCTCACAGTTGAGAAGCGAGTGGCGATAGCCCTGTGGAAGCTTGCAACGCCAGACAGCTACCGGTCAGTCGGGAATCAATTTGGAGTGGGCAAATCTACGGTGGGGGCTGCTGTGATCCAATTTGCCAGGGCAATGAAAGACCTGGTGATAGCAAGGGTAGTGACTCTGGGCAACGTGCAGTCAATAGTGGATGGTTTTGCTGAAATGGGATTCCCAAACTGTGGCGGGGCCATAGACGGAACCCATATCCCTATCTTGTCACCGGAGCACCAAGCCACCGACTACATAAACCGCAAGGGGTACTTTTCAATGCTGCTGCAAGCCCTGTTGGATCACAAGGGACGTTTCACCAACATCAACGTGGGATGGCCGGGAAAGGTACATGATGCTCGCGTCTTCAGGAACTCTGCTCTGTTTCGAAAGCTGGAGGAAGGGACTTTCTTCCCGGACCTGAAAGTGACCATTGGGGATGTTGAAATGCCTATCGTGATCCTTGGGGACCCAGCCTACCCCTTAATGCCATGGCTCATGAAGCCGTACACAGGCAGCCTGGACAGGAGTCAGGACCTGTTCAACTACAGGCTGAGCAAGTGCCGAATGGTGGTGGAATGTGCATTTGGACGTTTAAAAGCGCGGTGGCGCAGCTTACTGACTCGCTCAGACCTCAGCGAAAAGAATATCCCCATTGTTATTGCTCCTTGCTGTGCGCTCCACAATATCTGTGAGAGTAAGGGGGAGACCTTTATGGCGGGGTGGGAGGTTGAGGCAACTCGCCTGGCCGCTGATTACGCGCAGCCAGACACCAGGGCGGTTGGAGGAGCACAGCAGGGCGCGGTGCGCATCAGAGAAGCTTTGAAAACGAGTTTTGTGACTGGCCAGGCTACTGTGTGAAACTTCTGTTTGTTTCTCCTTGATGAACCCTCCAAACACCCCCCCCCCCCGACCCGGTTCACTCTACTTCCCTGTAAACCAACCACCCCACCCCACCCTCCCCTCCCGCTTGCAGAGGCAATAAAGTCATTTTTTTTAACATTCATGCATTCTTTATTAGTTCCTTACAGAGGTAGGGGGATAATTGCCAAGGTAGCCTGGGATGGGTGGGGGAGGAGGGATGGAAAAGGACACACTGCATTTTAAAACTAACTCTTATTGAAGGCCAGCCTTCTGATGCTTGGGCGATCATCTGGGGTGGAGTGACTGGGTGGACGGAGGCCCCCCCACCGTGTTCTTGGGCGTCTTGGTGAGGAGGCTATGGAACTTGGGGAGGAGGGCTGTTGGTTACACAGGGGCTGTAGCGGTGGTCTCTGCTCCTGCTGCCTTTCCTGCAACTCAACCATACGCTCGAGCATATCAGTTTGATGCTCCAGCAGACGGAGCATTGCCTCTTGCTGTCTGTCTGCAAGCTGACGCCACCTATCGTCTTCAGCCCGCCACTTGCTCTGTTCTTCCCGCGATTCAGCCCGCCACCTCTCCTCTCGTTCATATTGGGCTTTTCTCATCTCCGACATTGACTGCCTCCACGCATTCTGCTGTGCTCTATCAGCCTGGGCGGACATCTGCAGCTCCGTGAACATCTCGTCCCTCGTCCTACGTTTTCTCTTTCTAATGTTCACGAGCCTCTGCGAAGGAGAAACATTTGCAGCTGGCGGAGGAGAAGGGAGAGGTGGTTAAAAAAAGACATTTTAGAGAACAATGGGTACACTTTCATTACAAGGTCGCATATTTCGGCTTGCAGGCAGCCATCGTAGGCCACAGTGTTTTGGCTTTTTTAACCTTCTTAACATGCGGGAAAGGTTGCAAACAGCAGCGCATTTCCCATATCAAGGATGAATTGGGTTGTCCATTTAAAATGGGGTTTCAATGTAAAAGGAGGGGGCTGCGGTTTCCCGGTTAACATGCGGCACAAACACAAGTAAACCACCACCCCCACACACACACACACACACGATTCTCTGGGATGATCACTTCACCCCTCCCCCCACCGCGTGGTTAACAGCGGGGAACATTTCTGGTCAGAAGAGCAGGAACGGGCGCCTCTGAATGTCCCCTTAATAAAATCACCCCATTTCAACCAGGAGAGCTTTCTGGAGATGTCCCTGGAGGATTTCCGCTCCATCCCCATACACGTTAACAGACTTTTCCAGTAGATGTACTGGCCGCGATTGCCAGGGCAAAGTAATCATTAAACACGCTTGCTTTTTTTTTGTAATGTTTACAAATAGTTACAAAGTTACACTCACCAGAGGTCTCCTGTGTGCCCTGAGGGTCTTGGGTGAGTTCGGGGGTTACTGGTTCCAGGTCCAGGGTCACAAACCGGTTTCTCCGCTTCCTTGCTGCTGTGAGCTACCTACAGTACCTCCATCGTCATCTTCCTCGTTCCCCGAACCGTCTTCCCTGTGTGTTTCTCCAGTGAGAGAGTCATAGCACACAGTTGGGGTAGCGGTGGCTGCACCCCCTAGGATCGCATGCAGCTCCGCGTAGTAGCGGCAAGTTTGCGGCTCTGCCCCGGACCTTCCGTTTGCTTCTCTGGCTTTGTGGTAAGCTTGCCGAAGCTCCTTAATTTTCACGCTGCACTGCTGTGTGTCCCTGTTATGGCCTCGGTCCTTCATGGCCTTGGAGATCTTTTCTAATACTTTTCCATTTCTTTTACTGCTACGGAGTTCAGCTATCACTGCTTCATCTCCCCATATGGCGAGCAGATCTCGTACCTCCCGTTCGGTCCATGCTGGAGCTCTTTTGCGATCCTGGGAGGACTCCATCACGGTTACCTGTGCTGATGAGCTCTGCGGGGTCACCTGTGCTCTCCACGCTGGGCAAACAGGAAATGAAATTCAAACCTTCGCGGGTCTTTTCCTGTCTACCTGGTCAGTGCATCTGAGTTGAGAGTGCTGTCCAGAGCGGTCACAATGAAGCACTGTGGGATAGCTCCCGGAGGCCAATAACGTCGAATTCCGTCCACACTACCCCAATTCCGACCCGCAAAGACCGGTTTTATCGCTAATCCCCTCGTCAGAGGTGGTGTAAAGAAACCGGTTTAAAGGACCCTTTAAGTCGAAAGAAAGGGCTTCGTTGTGTGGACGTGTCCAGGCTTAATTCGGTTTAACGCTGCTAAAGTCGACCTAAACCCGTAGTGTAGACCAGGCCTTAGCCTAGGGGTAATTGAAATCAGTGGATCTTTCCACTGATTTATGTGCTTTGAATCAGAACCTAAATTCTCAGTTTATAGAATCTCCCTCTTTCCAGTAGAACTGGAAATTTGGTTGCTGTTGATCATGCATCACTTCAGGCCTCTGCACTCCCCTTACACATGGTGAATCTTCGACAAATCTTTAACCGTTACACATATGCTCTTGCTTCAATATCTGCTACTACTACAAGCTAATACTGAGCAGACTTCTTAGCTCTTCTCAGATGCCCTCCTCATCTGAATATATGCAGAGCATATTCTCCAACGAAGGCTCGGACACAGTTCTGTGTAGTTACGTAACAGACGTAGAAAGGCTAATCTAGTACAGGGTGTAAACAGAATCATTTCATTAATCACCAAATTTGGGAAAAGCCATCACCAGCACTAACAGCTTGGGTCTAAAACTACAAAATATTACAACAGCAAAGTAAAAAAAGTTCACTTTATTAAAATAGAGAATCAAATGACAAGATATCACATCTAAGTAATAATATTCAGGCATTGCAAAGAATAAACTTGAATCCATACACAGCCAGTGGAGCATACTAGAAGACAGGTAAACTCAAGTAGTGGTGTATATGACATCTTCTGGTTCTTCATTGAAAACTTCAATGATAATGAAGCCATTTTGTTTCTGCAATCAATGAGGTAGATGAGGGGTTTTTTTTGAAGTTTTTGAATACTGATTTAAGTATTGCTACCTTTTCTGTTTTGCATGAGACATAAAGCATCAGGACTGTATGTATCACAAGTTATCAAAACGTATTTGTAAGGTGTGAGGACACATCATACAGGGAGTATCCATGTGCTAATCTCAACTGCTTATGTTGTGTTTGTAACCCTTCCACTAGCAAATGTAGGTTTCATCGGCTGTCCACTTATCTTCCTAGTAGCTCTGCCTTTTCTTGCACAATAGTAAATAAATCTCAGGTGGATTATTTATTGTCCAAAACTGGTTTCAATTCAGATGGCTATAGAACAGGATTATTCTGAACAAGAACAGAGAGAGAAAAAGCACCTCAGTTATGTTAGACTTTAGGCTATGGAATACTTTCTGGAAGCCTCTGAAGGGGGAACTTTTCCTCTGGACAACAAAGGTGGTCTCCACTACAACCTTCAAAGTAGGAGCGATATGAGGTTACTTCCTCATGAAGTGAAAGTCAGTTGATTGCAAAACAGCTCTCTGAAGGTAGTTTCCTATATAAATCCAATTACACACAGCCCTTCATCCAAAAGTTAGGCTTATGTAATATTGGAGAAATTTCCCACTAGAGGGCCTAGAATACATAGTATTCAGTTACTCCTACCAATCCAAAGTGACGTGTGTGGATGGATCAGTCTCAAGAATAGGACATAGGAGGAAAGGGAGGATTAATTTAAGCTTTACACTGAGCTCCTGGTGCCACAGAACCCCAAAGTATGATTTATAGGGAATATCAAGTTAGAAAACTATTACGAAGTAATTTCCCTTACTATACGCATGTAAGATTGTTCAAATTGCTACACCATATGCAATAAGTAATTTTAAATACATCTCTACCCTGATACAACGCGACCCAATATAACACAAATTCAGATATAACACGGTAAAGCAGCGCTCCGGGGGGGGCAGGGCTGCGTGCTCCGGGGGATCAAAGCAAGTTCGATATAACGCAGTTTCACCTATAACGCGGTAATATTTTTTGGCTCCCGAGGACAGCGTTATATCAGGGTAGAGATGTATCTACGTTATGATAGCAAGAACAGCAAGTCAAATCAATAGCTTAACATTTCTGATACTCTACATTTATACCTTTTAAATGACAACACATTTCAGCATACAGTAATTTACTGTCTACCAAATCTGCAAAACACTGGCTAGAAATTTTAATTTAACAATATACTCCACAAAATGTGTGACAACTGAACAATGTGTCCAATTATTATCTTTTCTTTAAGAGAGGCAGTTACTCGCCACAAAAATTAAAATTTAACACACAACTTAATTCTGCTTTTCATGGTGTCCATGTAATACCCACTGAAGACAATGGGCGTTTAAATATATATTCAATTAACTCAAACCCTATGGATTTTTCATAACTTCAAAAATGAAACTGAACTACCCTGAAATGTCCATTTTATTTCCTGCTTTTTGGAATACAATACAGAAGCGGCATTTTAAAAGAAAAAGTAACCACAGTGTTTCTAATTATTAATTGTTTTTCTTTAAAAAAAAAAAGTCTGTTGAAAATAATGGCACAACTCTTCCTATATTAGTTTCAGTTTAACATACCTTTACAAGTATTCACATGCCATATTTTTTATTTACACAGTTAGTCCGACTGAAATAATCTCAGCAGCTTTAGATATGGATGAGTAAAATACCGGTATATAACTGTATATAAATTAGTTTGCAACAATAAATTATCTACCTAGACTTTTACACCACACCCACCATCATGGTATCCATGTACCACTATTAATGACCAAGTAAAAACTTTTACAAAACTCCCACTTTTTGTTATCTATATTGTAGTAGTGCCTAAAGGCTCAATCAGGGTCAGGCCCCATTGTGCCTGGAACTTTGTGAGTCACTAATTTTATGTAGTTTAGTCTTAATTGACTGTGAAGTACACACAAGATTTTCCAGCTATGAGGGAACTTGAACACTGAAATAAACCTAGGAAGAGAAAAGCATGTACCTTACTTTTAAATTAAAGATGGTATGAAATATCTGTTCATACAAAACTGCATAGTGTTTTCCCCAAGAGATAAGGACAATGTTGGTTAATGCAGATAAGCACAGTTACTATGATCTTTATTTAAAGTTCAAATGGCAGCTCATCTTCAATTTGAGAAAACACAGATTCAGTGTAGTTATGAAGTCCAACGCCACCAAGCTACTTTCATTCTGTCCCACACAGCAGAGAGAGAATCAAATGCAGGACGGACATCCAAGATGGTGAACTGATAATTCTTATCTACTTCACCACCATCATAATAATCAATAACATATCTGACTTCCTTCCCACAACGATCAATAATCCAATCATGTCTGTCAAAAGGAAGTTCATATCTGGAAAGAGAATTCAGTAAATTAACACCAGCTATTAAATCAAGAGGACATTTCATAAAATGGGCACAAGTCATATGTACTATATAGGTTACTTTACAACAATATATGTTCAAAAATCCTCTGTTCTGGTAAATATAGGTTGAAACTGTAGTTCTAAAGCATTTTTAAAAATCTACTTCTACATCACATTTCAACATATAAGGAAAAATAAAAAATTTCTGGTCCTGCAAACGTACCCCATCCATGAGCGTATTCTGGCTCTGGGTGAAAACTCCTTAGCTTTACCTCCAAACCGGATCAACGATGGTCCACATGGGCATTCCCTAAATATATTTTAGGCAATTAAAAAGACACTTTCAGTTTTAAGACAGATAACGTACACTTTAAGAACTTGTTTTACTGATACATAAATTGTTTATTAGAAAAAGTTGTGGTAAAAAAATCAGTTATTGAAATAATAAAACAGTTACTTTAAAATACATTTACAAGTCAGCAGTAAGCTCTCAGTAAATATGAAAGTAACAGTGTGACCTAACATATCTCAGCGGTATCTCCATCGGGGAGGGCAGCAATAAGAGTATCCATTATGGAAGAAAAAACACTAGAGATCATTTCTGGCCAATGGGATCACACTGGGCCAGATTTTCTTTTCTGAATAGACCACTCAAGTGTAGAAGGAGACTGTGGGCCAAGCATTACCCACAGCAGGGGTGTACTCAGTTGGTGTAAAAATGGCAGAGTGTGATCCTGCACCAAACAGCCGCTCACCCCAGTGTAGAGGGTGTGTCAGAGGGAGATGGTAAGGTGGAGCTCTGCTGATTCTCAGATGACATATGGTTCCCTGCGGGGGATACGATAGAGGTCTATAAAATCATGAATGGTGTGGAGAAAGTGAATGAGGAAGTGTTATTTACTCTTCACAGAACACAAAAACTAGAGGTTGCCCAATTAAATTAATAGGCAGCAGATATAAAACAAGGATAAAGAAGTACTTCTTCACATAGCACACAGTCAACTTGTGGATCTTCTTGCCAGGGGATGTTGTGAAGGCCAAAAGTATAGCTGGATTCAAAAAAATAATTAGATAACTTCATGGACGAAAGGTTCATCAACGGCTACTAGACAAGATGGTCAGGGATGCAACCCCATGCTCTTGGTGTCCCTACGCCTCTGACTGCCAGATGTTGGGACTGGAGCACACGATAGTTTCCCTGTTCTGTTCATTCCCTCTGAAGCAATAACATTGGCCACCGTCAAAAGACAGGATACTGGGCTAGATG
Source organism: Chrysemys picta bellii (assembly GCF_011386835.1). NCBI lineage: Eukaryota > Metazoa > Chordata > Testudines > Emydidae > Chrysemys > Chrysemys picta. The sequence continues at coordinate 35,468,837 of NC_088798.1, read as the reverse complement.
CAGGGCCGGCTCCAGGCACCAGCCTGACAAGCAGGTGCTTGGGGCGGCCGCTCCGGCGAGGGGCAGCACGTCCAGGTATTCGGTGGCAATTCGGCGGACAGTCCCTCACTCCTGCTGGGAGCAAAGGACCGCCCGCTGAATTGCTGCCGGAGATCGCGATCGCAGGGTGGCCAAAACCCTGGAGCCGGCCCTGGCTAGATGGACCATTGGTCTGACCCCGTATGCCCAGTTTTATGACATATTTCCAGCACAAGTTAAAGCAGCCCCTAGGTTATTCTAACTTACTCTGAGAGACTGGAGCATACTGACGCACATGACGGGATCCGTAACCAGCTTTCAGATAGCCTCCGCCACCAATATCCTGCACAAAGTATGATAATCTAATACAATAGATTTTAAGGCCAGAAAGGCATTTATGATCATCTAGTCTGATCTCCTGCATATCACAGGTCTTAGAATTTCACCAGTGATTCCTGCATGTAGCACCCCATCCTGTGGCTGAATTACAATATATCTTCTAGAAAGATAGATCATCTTGATTTGAGGACTCCAGGTGATAGAGAATTTACCCCATCCTTGATAATATGTTCCAATTGTTAGTTAACCCATTAAAAATTTCCATCTTATTTCCAGTTTAAAAACGTTGCTGACAAACTTTCAGTCACTGAATCTTGTTAAACCTTTGTTCCTAACTAAGGGATTTTGGTACTACATCCAAAAAACACACAAGTCTCAAAGTCTTGGAATTATAAACATCAGGTCATTTTCTGGATAAATTGAAACCATTCCAACTTTTAAAGACTTACAGTAGAAAGAACAAAAGCAATTTTTTGTTTTTCATCTCAAATGTACTTACGCAGCATGAAAAGCTTCCCACTTTAAAATCTCCTGCCAAGCCTGCTCATTGTTCTGATTGTGAATCTTGATAATATTATTCATATCTTTGGGGTTTATGTCATCATCTTTCCACCTCCATCTAAGAAAGGAACACTGTTTTGGAATTTTTTACAAATATTGGAGCTTAAATTCCCCATCTCCCCTGAGAGGTAAAAGATCTGCCCCAAGATTACAGAGCAACTCTGTCAGAGTCAAAAGTCATGCATTGCTAGCTTCCAGTCCCCTGCTTAGTCCTCTTAACTACTTAACTATAATTTGTACATAGAAAGTTATCTAACATTAATCACAGTTTGAACAAATAAACAGCATGAGCTAAGTCATGGTATTGGAATGTGTTGACAAAGCTATCTAGAGTTAGTTTACATTTCACAACGCTTAGAAAATTTTGTGTAGGATGCAACCCAAATTCATTTTCGATAGATAAATATATTAGATAAAGAAAAAAATTATGTAAGAGTCATGTACAAATAACTCTCTTATTCCCTAATCCAGCACACACATATACATGAGCTTACATTTAAGCATGTGTGTAAAGCTAAACACCTGCATACAGGTTTGCAGGATCAGGCCCTTAGTGTTAAGATGGTTTATAATACATGGACTAAAGTTTTACTACTTTGAATACAGTGCTATAAATAACTACTGTATTTTATCATCAATTGGACCTTCAAAAGATAAGTTTAAATATGACAGTTTCAACAAGAACACACTTTAGACACGTATTATTTGTATGAAAAAGGGAGTTTTGTCTCACTCTCCCATTACTGATCCAAAGCATTTTTTAGGCTAAGAGCCTTCATTCAGGCCTTGTCTACACTTAAAAAAAAAAAAAAAAAAAAGAAAGAAATCGCACTATTGCTAAAACCATTTTAATTTCTATACTAGTCAACACTAGGCAACCAATAGTTATAACCAAAGCTCCTGCAGCCACCAACATTTTTAACATTTTAACTTAACCTGTTTAGTGAATGTTTAGCTGATTTTATGATACTGACAGACACAGAAGCCTGGTCTACATGAAGGGTTCCATGTTGCTAACACCAGTGGACCTGATCTAATGTTCACAATGGTGGAACTTTAGTTTAAAAAAATAAAAAATAAATAAAAAAAGACTACAAAAATCCATAGTGACCAAGTTTTTAAGACCAATTTACTCCTCAGAAACGTTTTGAAAGGATACGGACTTCTCTGAACAAGCTGACTGATTACTGCCTGGAGCCCATCAACTCCTTAATTAAATGCATACAATATCAACACATAATGAGTTATTTTGCAGTCTTCAGACTAGCACACATTCTACTGGGTAAAATCAGTTTACTTACCCTTTCCTTAGCATAGCATTCCAAAACATTTGCTCTGACGGATAAACCCATTTTTGTTCTGAATGCGCTCTAGGAATGGAAGACTCTTCTCGGATAGTTGATAGTGGAAATGGTTGATTCAGGGATGGCATTTGATTAGGCGGTGGCATCTAAAACACAAATGATTACTTTAACAAAATCTCAGAGCCAAAAATGTTTTGATATATCATAAAATCAACAGAGAGTCCTGTGGCATCTTTAAGATTAACAGATGTATTCGAGCATAAGCTTTCATGGGTGAATGCCTACTTCGTCGGATGCATGTAATGGAAATTTCCAGGGGCAGGTATAAATATGCTGGCAAGAATCAGTCTGGAGATAACGAAGTTAGTTCAATCAGGGAGGGTGAGGTGCTCTGCTAGCAGTTGAAGTGTGAACACCAAGGGAGGAGAAACTGCTTCTGTAGTTGGCTAGCCATTCACAGTCTTTGTTTAATCCTGAGCTGATGGTGTCAAATTTGCAAATGAACTGAAGCTCAGCAGTTTCTCTTTACAGTCTGGTCCTGAAGTTTTTTTGCTGTAAGATGGCTACCTTTACATCTGCTATTGTGTGGCCAGGGAGGCTGAAGTGTTCTCCTACAGGTTTTTGTATATTGCCATTCCTGATATCTGACTTGTGTCCATTTATTCTTTTACGTAGTGACTGTCCAGTTTAGCCAATGTACATAGCAGAGGGGCACTGCTGGCACATGATGGTATATATAACATTGGTGGACGTGCAGGTGAATGAACCGGTGATGTTGTATCTGATCTGGTTAGGTCCTGTGGTGGTGGTGTTGGTGTAGATATGTGGGCAGAGTTGGCATCGAGGTTTGTTGCATGGATTGGTTCCTGAGTTAGAGTTGTTATGGTGCGGTGTGTGGTTGCTGGTGAGAATATGCTTAAGGTTGGCAGGTTGTCTGTGGGCGAGGACTGGCCTGCCTCCCAAGGTCTGTGAAAGAGAGGGATCATTGTTCAGGATGGGTTGTAGCTCACTGATGATGCGTTGGAGAGGTTTAAGTTGAGGACTGTAGGTGATGGCCAGTGGAGTTCTGTTGGTTTCTTTCTTGGGCTTGTCTTGTAGCAGGAGGCTTCTGGGTACACGTCTGGCTCTGTTGATTTGTTTCCTTATTTCCTTATGCGGGTATCGTAGTTTTGAGAATGCTTGGTGAAGATCTTGTAGGTTTTGGTCTCTGTCTGAGGGGTTGGAGCAGATGCGGTTGTACCTCAGTACTTGGCTGTAGACGATGGATCGTGTGGTGTGTCCGGGGTCGAAGCTGGAGACATGAAGGTAGGCATAGCGGTCGGTGGGTTTTCGGTATAGGGTGGTGTTAACGTGGCCATCACTTATTTGTACTGTGGTGTCTAGGAAGTGGACCTCCCGTGTAGATTGGTCCAGGCTGAGGTTGATGGTGGGGTGGAAGCTGTTGAAATCATGGTGGAATTCTAGAAGAGTCTCCTTCCCATGGGTCCAGATGATGAAGATGTCACCAATGTAGCGTAGATAGAGGAGGGGCATGAGTGGACAAGAGCTGAGGAAGCGTTGTTCCAGGTCAGCCATAAAAATGTTGGCATATTGTGGGGCCATGCGGGTGCCCATGGCGGTGCCACTGGTCTGGAGGTATAGATTGTCACCAAATTTGAAATAGTTGTGGGTGAGGATAAAGTCACAGAGCTCAGCAACAAGTTGTGCAGTGTCATCATCAGGGATACTGTTCCCGACAGCTTGTATTCCAGCTGTGTGTGGGATGTTTGTGTAGAGAGCCTCCACATCCATGGTGGCTAGGATGGTGTTTTCTGGGAGATCACCAATGCATTGTAGTTTTCTCAGGAAATCAGTGGTGTCATAGAGATAGCTGGGAGTGCTGGTGGCATAGGGTCTGAGCAGAGAGAGAGTCTACATATCTGGATAGTCCTTCAGTGAGAGTGCCAATTCCAGAGATGATGTGGCGACCAGGATTTCCAGGTTTGTGGATCTTGGGTAGTAGATAGAATAACCCTGGTCGGGGCTCCTAGGGTATGTTGAATTGTTCCTGTATTAGTGTAGGGAGTGTCCTGAGTAGATGGTGCAGTTTCTTACTATATTCCTCAGTGGGATCTGAGGAAAGTGGCCTGTAGAATTTGGTATTGGAGAGTTATCTGGCAGCCTCCGTCTGGTAGTCAGACCTGTTCATGATGACAACAGCACCTCCTTTATCAGCCTCTTTGATTATGTCGTCAGGGTTGTTTCTGAGGCTGTGGATGGCATTGCGTTCTGCACGACTTAGGTTATGAGGCAGGCGATACTGTTTTTCCATAATTTCTGCCTGTGCACGTAGGCGGAAGCATTCTATGTATAGATTCAGACTGTCATTTCGACCCTCAGGAGGAATCCATGTGGAGTTACCCTCCCACCAACAACACAGGAAGAAGATCTGTGTATCAGTGCACTGTTCAGTGTTATCTTGAAAGTATTCTTTGAGTCGGAAGCGGTGAAAGAAGGTTTCCAGATCACCACAGAACTGTATCATGTTCGTGGGGGTGCTGGGGCAAAAAGAGTCCCCGAGATAGGACAGACTCTTCTGCTGGGTTGAGTGTATAGCTGGATAAATTGACGATATTGAGTTAGGGGTACCACTGTTGTGGCTCCATGTGGCAGGTAGGAGTTTAGACAGCTTATGGTCCTTTTTCCTTTGTAGTGTGGTGAAGTGTGTAGTGTAGATCTCCTGTCTTATTTTAGTGAAGTCCATTTGTGTGGAAGGTTGGTTATTAATGAAAGTCTCCAGGTTGGAGAGCTCTTTTTTGATGTTTTCCTGTTTGCTGTATAGGATGCTGATCAGGTGGTTCCTCAGTTTCTTTGATAGTGTATGGCATAATCTCTCACTGTGGTCTGTGAAGTATGTAGATAGCAATGTATTTTTCACCTTCAGTCTATTTGGTATGATGTCCATCCGTTTGCATTTAGAAAGGAAGATGATATCTGTCTGTACTTGTGCAAGTTTCTTCATGAGGTTGATAGATTTCCATTCCATAGTTATCACAGTATAACTAACTAACACAGTATAACTATAACATAGTAATCACAGTATAACTAAACAGTTACTACAGACATCAAAAAGCATGGCCCTTTGAAGAAATAACTATTTCTCTTCTGAAGTTGGTACTCCTCATCCATGCCTAAGACTGCCCTACGTCCTTTTTCTCCTCTTGAAACCCAAAGCTCTACATCACAGTTTTACTTTAAACAGAGAGAACCTTGCTGAGGCCCTGCAAAAGACCCATCTGAGCAACTCCATCAGTTAGAGCTCATTATTCAACACACCACAGTGCTCACATCCCTGTCAGCCTTGGAAATATTAAATGAACCTTTAACACACATATAGCAGTGGCTCTATGGGCCATCTTGTCTTTGTCGTTAAGTAGACATTTATAATCGTAAGGGCATTCCTTACCCAAGTGGAATGATTTTAAAAGTAGATCAAATTTTAGGCCTTAACTACTGTATTCAACAGTTTCTCTTCAAGTGTATTCGCAACACAAATATATGACCGGGAAATTCAGTATTAAAGATGGAACAACAGCTTTAACATGGATAGGTCTTTTGTCTGTGCCAGTGCTACTACTGAGATCTCGTTTACATAGTCACTTTAGAAGGGAACAGGCCTTAAGACAACACACAGACTACATAAAAGTTACCATATTTCTTGGATCTATGTCGTCTTTCATTTGAGATGTACTAGATTTCATAGGACACTCCAGATATTCATATGCTCGTTCTTGATGTGCAGGAACATTATTATTTTGGTTCTCAGCACCTTGGTCAGGAGATTTCATGTGCATTGGACAACCTGAAATAAAGAAAACATTAAACCATGCATTAGTACAAAAATACAATTCATAATCAAATGTAATGGGACTTGGAAAGGGAAGAACATGGTGTGCAAGTTGGTACACAAGTCAATTATCTTAGAGCTCAGCAAAGCACAATGTAAATACAAACCAAACCCTCCCCCCCCCACCCAACCACCCCCCTTTTGCTCTTTTCAGTTGAGCAATGGTTCCAGCCTCCTCTTAACAAGAGGATATTATTTCATATTTTTTAAGGGACAGCAACATAATGATATTGACAGTTTCAATTAGACACAAGTACTCTTGTCAGTCAAAGAATTGGCAGTTTTTTCATTCCTGTGCTTGTAGTTTTAACATGCCTCTTGAATTTAAATTGCCAATAACAAATTTCGCAGTTTTGCGTAAGTAATCTGATGATTCCTAAAAGAATGATATCCACAGATTTCATCTGATAAGTAACACACCAAAGTCTCTTGTTAAATGCTGACACCAAGCAACTTGAAAATAATTAACCTTATTTTTTTACATCCATATACAACAAAACCCCTGTTCCTGAAATCCCAGATCCTATGTGGAGCCCCACTGACTTAGTTCAGACTCTTTACTGGTCTGCCTGTGCAGATGAGATTGCAGGATCTGGGCCTAAGGAGGGAATGATGAAAAAAACAGACTTAATAGATTAGAGTTAAAACACTAATTTGTGATCACTTGATATAAAAAAGCAAGTCATTAACTTAATGGAGAACCTGTAACAGTTACTGTGATGAACTTTCCTTAAAAACAGTACTCCCACAATTATTATTGCAAGTGCTTAGTAGTGACCAATACAATTCAAATTCCAGAAGAGTTTCTATTATAAAACCTTTTCCACATATTCAAATCCACTTTATTTGGGACTGATGTTTCCATACTTGTTTCTGATCAAACATGAATTTATTGGGATGTTTTCCCCAAACTTCATAGCCATCCAAATTCTCTAAGGGTGTCAAATTTGGAAGTTATAGGGAAACAGACAGAATTTCACAATGCTATATTTACCATCATTTCAGAGAAGATACACACTTCAAGAACATATATTTCTACATTCCAAAGCATTTGAGGCATCTTAAATGCCAAGACCACATTAAAGATTTTTAATTACCTTTAAGAATTCTAAAAACTGTGCAACTTAAGATTCATCGTTAGTTATCAACAGTCAAGAAATGCAAATGCTAATGTTTGGGGAAAAAAGAAAACTAACTCTGCTGCTTTGCAACATACTGTATTTTCTGCTTCTGTTTTTCTGATTAAATGTGTAGTCTAACAATGTTTGCAACAGTATATACATAAGACTACAGGGTATGCAACACAGCTATGCAAATATTGCTGTTTGAACCTAGTCTTCTGCATGTTCTGATTTATAATGACTAACTGTGGAACCCCAAACTTTAAGATTAATTAAAGTAGCTTTGGCATTTACAGTTTAAAAAAATCTCAAGTCACTGAGACTAGCTAGACTTAAAGAGTATATGCCTACACATTTTAAGAATGCATTTGGGAATCAGCTCTTCTTATCTTCCAAGACCTCAGTTCAGAGTTCTGTAGTTGAGGACACAAATAACTATACCAATGTAAGAAAATACAACTTTAGACGTCCAACACATCAGCTTGGTAAGAAACTCACACCTCTTTACCTTTAAAAATACAACTACTTGCAAGTTGCATTTTTGTGAAGGAAGACACTTGTCATACTAATACTCCATTGCTGATAAATAGCTTTCCTTCCTTGCCAAATATCTTTCAAAGCACTTTTCTGAGGTTAGATTGTTTCACTCCATTTTGGCAGGTAGTTACCTTCCATTTTTTCCTGATGCATGGGACATTCTGAAGGTGGAGATGCTGTCTGAGAGTGTACAGCTACATTTGCTGACTGAACGGCAACAGATGGAGATGAAGCTGACAAACCCATCACAACTTCTAATTTTAGATCAGATCTGAAGAGAAAAAAATTGTACATCTAAAAGACAAAACCATAGGCAATACTTACTAAAACATAGTGGGGGAGAGGGATAGTTCAGTAGTTTGAGCCTGCTAAACCCAGGGTTGCGAGTTCAATCCTTGAGGGAGCCACTTAGTAGGGTTACCATATTTCAGCAAGCAAAAAAGAGGACGGGAGGAGTCCTGCCCTAGCCCCGCCCTGCCCTAGCCCCTCCCACTTCCCCCCCTCAGAACTCCCAACCCTCCCCCCGCTCCTTGTCCCCTGACTGCCCCCTCCTGGGACCCCTGCCCCTCCCCCCATCCTAACTGGCCCCCTAGGATCCTACCCCCTACCTGTACCCTGACTGCCCCCAACCCTTATCCACATCCCCACCTCCAGACAGACCCCTGGGACCCCACGCCCCATCAACCACTCCCCACCCCCTGACAACCCCCCCCCGAACTCCCGACCCATCTAAACCCCTCTGCTCCCTGTCCCCTGACTGCTCCGATCCCTCTCCCCACCCCTGCCCCCTGACAGCCCCCCCCCCTGCTCCTTGTCCCCTGACTGCCCCCTCCTGCTCCTAACTGCCCTCCAGAACCCCACTCCCTACCTAAGCCTCCCTGCCTCTTGCCCCCTGACTGTCCCCTCCTAAGACCCCTCCCCAACTGCCCCCCAGGATCCTACCCCCTACCTGTACCCTGACTGCCCAAAACCTTATCCACACCCCCCCAGAAAGCCCTCCCCCGAACTCCCGACCCCCCGTCTCTTGACTGCCCCCTCCAAAACCTCCCTGCCCCTTCTCCGACCCCCTGGCCCCCTTATTGTTGACCTTCGCCTAATGTCTCTGTGAACTTGCCCAGGAACGGCCTGAGCCGTTCGTCCTGGCACGCTGGGGACGGGGAGGAGCTCCAGACTGCTGGAGGCGATCTGCGAATGCAGGGAGGGAGCGCTCTCAGCTGCAGGGGAGAGGAGGGGGAAGTGGAGGAGGCGCTCTCTCTGGCTGTTGGAGCCCCATGTAAGTGGCACCATCCGGCCGGCTGTCCTGTTAGCCCGGGGGGGGGGGGGGGAAGTCCGGACATTTACAAATTCCCCCAGACGCTATTTTTAGCTCAAGAAGCCGGACATGTCAGTCATGGGTTATAGTCTGGTTCTGCCCCAAATTACCATGTGACCTCCAGTAAGTGTGGGTCTACTCTGAAGAGTATTTTTAAAATAGCACCTCCTTAGGCATCTGTGTCCTCTGTATATACTGCCACATGTGACAAAAATAATTCCTTTTGCTGTTCTTTTTAGACCTGAATGAATTAATACTTGTAACAGAGAGTGAACTAAATTTTATGCTATTTCCTATATCAACAAAACTGCTTAATTCTATGTGTAAGGTTAAATTCTACCTTCACAGTACTACAGCCTAATTTGAAGAGAAGAACAATCTTGAGATTAAAGCACTGTAGGTGGATTGGGAGATCTGCATTCAACTCCGAATTCTGCCAGACTTAAGTGATTTGTCCAAGGTCACCCAGATTTCTCTGCACTTCGGGTCCCCAGCTGTAAAATGGGGAAGATACTTCTCTACCTCCCTGGGCTGGTAGGAGAACAAGTGTGCGAGTCTCCAGCAGGTGCCTAAATACTACGGTGATGGGGCCGTACACATCCAGTTGTGACCCAAGGCCTAGCTTGAACAGGCGGGAGCGCAGGTCTGAGTGGGGCCCTAATCCGCTCCGGAAAGGGGCGCCCCTCGCAGTGCCGTGGGGGAGGAGAGAGCCCCGGCCGCCCGGGGGCGCAGACAGCCCCGAGCCCCAACACAAGCGCGGCTCAGGGAGCCCGAGGGGCAGAGGCACGCAGAGGTCACCGAGCCGGTCTCCTGCGGGCGGTGCCCTGGCGGAGCGGCGAGGCGGCCCGCGGAGTACGAGTGCCCAGAGCCCCAAGTCCGCTCGGGTCGGCGGCAGGAGCACGGGGGTACCAGGCCCCGCGCCCTCCGCTCCTCCCAGCGGGACCATGGCAAGGTCAGGGCCGCCTCCTGCCTGGCCCCCGCACCGCCCGGCCAGCGCCTCTCCCCGGAGAGCGGCCCACGCGCCCGCCCAGCCCCGGTACCTCAACATCCAACGCACCCGGCCCAGCCGGCAGCGGCCACCAGCCCCCCACCGCGGCAAGCAGAACCCAACGCGCGCCGCCGCTTCTCGCGCGAGCCGTCATGCGCCGCTCAATCTGCGCAGGCGCCAAACAAGAAAAGGGGGCGGTGTAGCCAACGCGCTGAGAGGTGGGAGAGAAGGGGCGGGGCCTACGGAGCAGTCACGGGCCTTGTGCGGTGCCCCGCCCCCTCTCCTCGGGAGAGCCGCTGAGCTTTGCCTGTGCGCGTGGGGGTTGTGCTGCGGAGCGGCTCTAGGAGACCCAGCAGCCGGCGGGAGGTATTTTCTCAGACTGCTTTAAAAAGGAGTGTCGTGTAAACACCTCCCTTTGTCCCCAAGCGGTGTCAGGCTGCGGCCAGCCCGGAACAGCCGCAGGGGTGGTTAGAAACTGTAACGCCTCATGTTAAAGGGGCTGCTAGTTACTTCCCTTAGCTGCGGATCCCCGAGGCCTGACCTGAGTGATGCCCTTTTTTAAATTTGTGTTTACTGCGCAGCTGGATTTCCTGCCCTACTAGCCTTTGGTTTTGTTTTCAATCTGTAATACCTAATACAACACTTCATAATCATTTAGAATTGGAGCTCCTTCAGCTTTCGTGGAAGCTGGAAAATGACAGTACTATTCGTGGATTTACAAAGGTAGCCCAGCCTATATATTTTATAACCTAAAATAGCCGAAGAAACCTCTCATTTGTGTAACTGCTTCCTCGGCTCTATTCCGTTCTCGCAGACAAGTGGAAATGGGCAGCTTATTTAAAAATGCTCCAATGCAGATCGAAGCAGGAGAGGTTGACGCAGACTTTTACATAAGGAACCAATTCTTCCCCTTGCATTTAAGCATGTAGCATGAAAACTGTTATGATGAATTCTCTAGGTCAACTACTATTTCTTAATTTAATAATTAGGTCACTACTATGATAGAGTAACATGTAAAGTGTAACTGAACATAGTTACATTATCACTAGGAAATCAAAACACATTACATTGCTAGTGGCTGAGGGTACAATGCTATTCTACTACGTTTCAGATGAAGTTTCAGGTTGAGAAAGAGAGATAGTATTTACCTTATGTTTATACCAAAGAGAGATGCCTATTTAACAATGTAGTAGTAGTTATAAAAGTTACAGAAAAAATCCAAGTACACAAGCCACAAAATCTTGTGCTGAAATCAACACACCTGCCAGTTTGGGGGGATTTTTTTTGAGGCGGAGTTTAAAAAGAAATGAGGGAGGGACAATGTGGGAGTGCTGCATTGAGCACTTAGCATTTTGGATGCCAAAATATTTGTCTATGGAAGAAGGACACTATTCCAATCACTTTCCTGCTGGTGAAAAAGTTTTAGTTTAAAGCAGTAAAGAGAATGTAACTAGATGATGCATTTTACCCTATATAGTTAAGTGTGACTAGTAACAGAATACACCAAAAATAGCTATAGAATATTCTGGTTCTAGCCTTACTAGTGGTCAACAGGAATGACCAGAGCGCTCTCATTTAAGAGGCAACTTTCATCCTCGGTTAAGGCCTCCCACTAGAATACATTTGTTTTGAGGAAAAATATGGAACAGTCATGACCTACTTCATTGTGTATGGCAAAACAGAAACACAAGTATTACTCATCTACTGGTCCTATAAAGAGGAAGCATGGATGTTGTCTCAGAGGCACTCAGGAAAGCCTCTTCCTTAATACCAAATCTCTCTCAATTTTGGGATAGGCTCTCTTACCTAGTGCAGTGGGTGACTTCCTTATGATTCATGTAAGGATCAATGCCCCACCAATTGCTTTGAAATTTGCCAAAACATCTGATAATGTGATTATGTAAGCCAGGGCTCAGATTCAGTCAGTACTCAGGCTACCTATTTCTCCAGAATCTCAGTATTCAGTTTAAAAAAATAGATTAAGGCTCTCACTGTTATGACTGCACAGAAAAATTAAAAAATCTGAACTCTATAAATAATACAGAGATGTCTACTAGAGCCTACAGAGAGCCTGGAACAATAACTCAGAAAGACATGCACTCCACATTCATCTCAATGAGATGTTCACTCAGGCTACAGCTACAGACTTCTTACTCCTGGGGAGTTCTGCACCACTGCGCGCACACACAATTCACGTGCCCTGCAATTTTTTTTTCTCTGCAGAAAATACATTCTGCCAGAGAGGCTCTGCAGTTATGCCTTTCGCTCACGCGGGGCTGCTGTGGCACCAGAACAGAGGCAGCTGGCTTACCACTCACAGGCCTTAGCAGTCAGTAGCTGATAGGGAGAGAGCAGAGGCTGCATTCCTCACCGTGCACTGTCCATGGGGCCAGGTGAGGAGGCACAGGATATTGGGGGCAGGAGAGCGGAGCACAAGGGGCTGCTGGGAGGTCACATAGACTGGGGTTCAGAAGGGCTATTGGGGAGACAGACTGGAGCAGGGACTGAATAGGAGTGGGGATGCAGGGGCGGGGGGGGCAGAGCCACATGTGGACTGGGGGTAGCTGAGTGGGGGGTTCTAGGGACACATGGGGATGGGGGGGCAGGGAGAAAGGGACACATGGGGACAGGGGCAGATGGTGCCTGACTGAATGGGAGAGGCTGGGGGTCAGCTAGGGTCTGCATGGGCAGAGGAGCTCCCCAACTCCCTAACAATTCTCCCCCCACCCCCCCCAAAAAAACCCTGTTCATATTTCTCCCACCAACACCCAACAACCCTCACTTTCACTCCCAGGCTCCTTCCCAGAAATTACTTCCCTTTCCCTCAGCTCCTCCATTACCCCTGACTCCCCAACATTTACACTGCTTCTGAGGGGTGCGGGAAATATGTTTCTGTATTGTAGTTTAAATGAACCATTACTCAAAGTTCTGTATTAATATACCTAGTAAGGAATCTATTTGTCAAAAAACATTTCCTGAATCTTTTTTGTTGTCTGTATTGTTACAGCCATAGTTGTTGACAGGTATTTTGAAATAAATTATCAAAATAATTGAAACTGGCGTGATTATATTGTGTTATTTTGATAAAATATGCAGAATTTTAAAATATTGTGCACAGAATTTTTAATTTTTTGGCACAGAATTCCCCCAGGAGTAACTTCTGTTGGCATAGTTATATTGGTCAAGGGGTGTGAAGAGGTGTGATCCCTGATTGACATATAGCCATGACAGCAGAAGCCCCTAGTGCAGGTGCAGTTATACCAATAAAATTTGCTTTTAGCAGTACAGTTTGTTTTGTTTGTAGGGAGCAGTTTCACTATTCCAGTACAAACTGCAGCTTTGCCTGTATAGCTGCGCCTACTGTAAGAGTGCTTTGCTGGTATAGCGTAGTATTCCTACTTCAGGAAAGCACTCCTATAGACATTGCCTCAGATTCCTGAGATGATCATTTAAATGTCAACATTGTTAACTATTTTCTTGCTCATGTAAGAAAGGAGCGGGAGGATTACAGATCTGCACAATTTACTGCAAGAGATATCTCAATTTGGTGTCACAAGCAGGTGCCCCCCCACACATCCATGAAAGGGGTAAGCTGAGGGAGCCACCAAATCCTATAGGCATATTCAAGCCTCACCAAGGGGTGACCCAAGCTCAATGAGCACAGTGGAGTTCACAAAGGAAGCATGATTATAAGCAACTGTGAGTAGCATTGCAATTTAGTGTCTCACATAGGTGATTATTTTGAAGATAGAGCTTGAAAGACTACTACCACCTCTTCCCCCCCCCCCGACCCCAATTTTATTTCTGTATATGGTAAAACCTAGATATGCAAGTAAATGGAGCAGGAAGAGAGGGATACAAAACTAATGAGACTATAAGACTGCCCACCAATGACTTACCAAGGAAAATGGTCAATATACTGCTAGATGCAACAGGAGAAAGTCAAGAAACATGCTTTACACATTCAAATTACAAATATGTTTCATGATCTCCCATTTTTGGTAGGAGTAACTGTCCAATAAACCCATTAAAATTAAAAGTAGTTTGTTTATAAGAAGATCAAGTTCCAGTACTAACTTGCCAGATTAGAACTTATCTCATTAAAAGAACACTGCCACAATTTGAAATGTGGACAGTTTCAAAAATTGAGTTAAAAAGAGTGTCAGGTGTTATACCTACCCAAGTTCCCTTACCAATTGTTGCCATTTTAATCACTTTTAAAAATATATATAAAAGAAAAAGTCTCATCTTTTTTGCTGTGAGGAAGAGCTACAAATACACCAACGTGAAAACAGACTATCATTAAAACAATTAAACTGTCTGTACAAAAAGTGCTGTCAAGTAAACAAAGTAAAGAAACTGAAAAATCATTTCCCTCTAATCTTAGTTATAGAAATCTTGGGTATTACAAATTTCAGACAGAAGTGTGATTTTTAAGTTGATGGTGTTCTTTTATTAAAAAAAAAATTAATAAAAGCTCTAATCCCGTAGGATAAGCAAGGGGAGCTAACCTAAAATACTCCACTACACAGGCTTTGAAACAAGAGAATCAGACCTTCATGCTCCTCTCCACTTCCATAAGCATCCTTATTTACCATAAATCTGTCCATTTCTAAGTCACTCTTAATACCAGCAGAGAACAGACTGATGGGACTAGAACGCTATTACTTTGGCCTTTACTATCTGCATCAAGTCTTGGAGTGTGCCTTGCTACATATATGAAAATAGGCTTGACTTAAGTTAACTGTAGCAAACCCATGTTCTACCACTGAAGGACAAAATTTCCTGTAACAGCAATAGACCCTAAATCTCAGGTGTCCTGGTGGTTACGGGGGAGATTTTTAAAGGCACAAAGGACAGTTAGGTGCCTTACTCCCATTTGTGCCTTTGAAAATCTCCCTCCAAAAGCTTTGGTAGACAGGCAAATGCATTGTAATTTGTTGTGAAGTTCATGGTATTTAAAATGAAATTTTAGAGCAGGGCACTCTCCTTTTCCTCCTCAATCAATACCTGTATGAAGTGCTCTAGCAATCCTAATAGATCATTTCCCCCCCCCCCCCCCCCCCCATGAGGCCCATGTGGAGTTAAAGCACTGAAATCATGTGAATGCTTGCTACCGTTGCTTGGTAAATCTGGCATCCATCATTTCAATGGCAGCTTTAAGCATACGTATCTGATTTTTCTGCAGCTTTACCTCTAAAGATACAGAAACAGTTAACCCTAGAAATTTGCTATCCTTAAGTGTATTTCAGCTATAAGGGCCAAGTCTGTCTTTCATTACTGAATTCCAGTATAGCACTTTCTAGCTTTTGCAAAACCTCAAACAGATCTTCTCTTTAAAAAGTGAGAGGGAGATTTCAGTCAGAATGGTGATTAAGCCCATCTTAAAAACAACAAACAGTGTGCCCACAAATTTGCTTCTCTTGATCTCCTTAAGAATGCCTATTGTTCACGCTACATCAGGCTCTGAGTCAATTTCTACAAATCCCCACATGGGCAACAGCCAAATGATAATTTTGATCATTGCCTTCAGTCCTGACAAACAAGCCCAGAGTATATCATGAATACATAGCTCTTAGCCACCTCAGAGGCATCAGCAAGGGCTTGAAGTTGCCAAAAAATTGAAAACATCTTTCAAAATAAACTCAACCGTTTTTAAGAAATAAATCATCTATTTTGAGATGCAAATAAGCAAACTCAAAGTTGTGGTTTGTGTACTGCACAAATACCACCATGAGAAGTGTCTTGTCTATCTTTGGCTGCATACTACTAGAACAGCTCATATTTACTGCTGTACCATCTTAAATCAGGCAGACAAGCCAGTTTTGATTTGAGCTTTTCTGCAGTAATCCCAAATCAGTTTTTATTCCTTATGCACTACCATCAGCTGTTTCAAATTCCAAGTATATTATGTCAGCAAAGAGAGCATAAGGTTTCCCTTCATGCAGAAATTGGATGTATACTACTGACTCTCACTCAGTTACTGACCTGTCAGTGGATCCACCAGCAAGCCCAATAACTTTCTACATGGATTTCTAAAGACACTTCGCTGAAAGAATTTACATTTGCCTCTATAGAGTCTTTCACTCACAGGGTTATAGTTAGATCAAACGTGCCCAGAATTTTGTGAGTGCAAGCTACAGAGTATTGCCAAAAGCTTTGACTACATTTATATTTAGCAGCTGTATAAGCACTGTTAAACAAGAAGGCAAACATTTGGCTCTCCTCTCTTTATGTTGCATTTAGTAATAAGAATAATGTTCTTGTGAGCATAAGAACATAAGAAAGGCCGTACCGGGTCAGACCAAAGGTCCATCTAGCCCAGTATCCTGTCTACCGACAGTGGCCAATGCCCAGGTGCCCCAGAGGGAGTGAACCTAACAGGCAATGATCAAGTGATCTCTCTCCTGCCATTCATCTCCACCCTCTGACAAACGGAGGCTAGGGATACCATTCCTTACCCGTCCTGGCTAATAGCCATTAATGGACTTAACCACCATGAATTATTCCAGTTCTCTTTTAAACTCTGTTATAGTCCTAGCCTTCACAACCTCCTCAGGTAAGGAGTTCCACAAGTTGACTGTGTGCTGCGTGAAGAAGAACTTCCTTTTATTTGTTTTAAACCTGCTGCCTATTAATTTCATTTGATGACCCCTAGTTCTTGTATTATGGGAATAAGTAAATAACTTTTCCTTATCCACTTTCTCCACATCACTCATGATTTTATATACCTCTATCATATCCCCCCTTAGTCTCCTCTTTTCCAAGATGAAGAGTCCTAGCCTCATATGGGACCCGTTCCAAACCCCTAATCATTTTAGTTGCTCTTTTCTGAACCTTTTCTAGTGCCAGTATATCTTTTTTGAGATGAGGAGACCACATCTGTACGCAGTATTCGAGATGTGGGCGTACCATCGATTTATATAAGGGCAATAATATATTCTCAGTCTTATTCTCTATCCCCTTTTTAATGATTCCTAATATCCTGTTTGCTTTTTTGACCGCCTCTGCACACTGCGTGGACAATACAGGCAAAGTGCCTGATTAAATGTCCTCTGGTTCCCATTGGCTTCAATGGACTTTGGACAAAGACCAAAATAGGCACACAGGTCATTCAAAATGTTCAGTAACTGATTGCATGGGTAACTGTGGACTAACAGGCACTGATGATGTTCACCTAAGGCAGCAGAATCCCTACTCTTGGATCTCTTTTCCTTTTCCCTCATGCTCACTAGCTTTAAACAAGTATCAGAGGGGTAGTCGTGTTAGTCTGAATCTGTAAAAAGCAACAGAGGGTCCTGTGGCACCTTTAAGACTAACAGAAGTATTGAAGCATAAGCTTTCGTGGGTGAATGCCCACTTCATCAGACGCAAGCTTTAAACAGTATCCATAAGTATGTATTTGCTTGTTCTTGCACACTTTAGGTGGCATTTATGTAGTCTCAACATGATCAATCTATACACTCAAGTTAAGTACAACTTAAATTATTTTGTATTGCAGTTAAACCTAAACTGCCACTGGAAGTACAGCATAATCAAGATGTAGAATCTCAGATAAGCATCCTAAACAGAGAATTTCAATAAATAAATTCAATTTTTGGTCTTTTTAATGGCAACCACACAATGTACAATAATGCAGTTTCTAAGTTCAGTGTAGTGTAGTTGAAGAAGCTGGCATAAGATGGTACCATTGATACACTTGATTTTATTTTTACTTTTACTTTTCCAAAAATTAGTATTTCTGGCACTTTAGAAGCTGTCCAAGCAGTTGTGCTGCCAGGTTTGGAGTTGTTCTAGGCCTATAATCGCCTGACCATATGGCATTCTACTAGATGCCATATTCCTTGGATTCAATTTGATCCTGGGGGTTTGTGGAGGCAGGAGTCTTTTCATCCACCAGTAAATATCACTGTGTGTAAATCTCTCTATCCAGGTGGATTTTAATCATAAGAAGGAATCCTCACATGCTCATGTTTTAAAAATTACCACCACCTCACTATTTGAAGCTTCAGTACAGCATCCTGAAGTCAACTTCATTTCCCTGTCTCTCCCCTCACGTTCTTCCCCAACCTTAAAGTGCTATATTTGCTTTGAACTATAGCTACTCCTTTGGCAGGCTCTCCCCATTCCTGGGCAGTCTGAAAAATGTTCATGCTGCTCTTACACTGTCAGTTCACTTTTGCAGCATTTCTAATCAGACCTCTACTAGATACAGGTTTTGGAGAAGCTGTGGATCTCAAAACCACAATTAAGCTTAGAAAGATGGAGATGTGAGGAGGTGCGGAGAAGATGGGGACGGAAGAGGTGGCAAAACAGTTGTCTGGTACTTGCGAGACAATACCTGAGGCCTGAAAGCAAGAGTGAGGAGCCTTTAAGTAATCTCAAGTCAAGAGGAGATTATAATAGTAGGAGCTCCAGGAGATGTGAAAAAAGACTGGAGTGAGGTGCATGGCCTAAATTAAGGCTGGTGTTTGCTGGGAACGGCAAAGGCAGTAGTTAATTGGTTTTTGCCCAACTGAAATCCAGTTATTCAGTTTATTTATACATGCGCAGTTATATGTAGGCATCTAAAGAAATTAACTCTCCAGGGATTTAGCTTCCTACCTATTATATCCATTTACTATTAAAAAAATCTTACTTTGATACAATACATACACACAGTCACTTTATGATTGTTAGAACAATCATCTTCATTATCAAGATAACTGGCAGTGTGCACGTAACTGCCTATGAACAGAATGTAAGAACATACATTATCATACTGGATCATAACAGTGGTCTGTCTAGTCCAGTATCCTGCCTCCAAAAGGAAGATGCAACAAATCACATTTGGAATGATCTGTCTAGTTGCCATTTTTCTTAACCCCTGTGATTTAGTACTTATGTTCTGAAGCATGTGATATATTTATCCTATCTGATGTAATTGTGGGCATCCTCAATATCCATATACGAGTGTAAAATTTCTTTGAATCCTTCTAAACTCTTGGCCTCAGTGATATCTTGCATACATATGCAGCCTTAAAACATAACCTTAAAACTTAGCCATCACAACAAAATTCTGGCTATGTTCTTCCATAGCACAGAACTATATTTTATGAATGGTGTATAACATGCACAGTTTCTAGCTACTGTACAAAAACAAGTCTTTCTGAAAGGAGCACAAAAATCCCAATCCATGAGGCAGTTATTTTACTAATCACAGCACACTATCATTTTAAAAGAAAGAATCCCACAAGTTAAAACTGCATTCTCTTCCTTTATTATGAAGTACCAGTTCCTTGTGTACAACATGCAACTTATTGCTTATTGACATTATTGCCTACGTCAATTTCAGCCTACAAAGTCAGTTTACATCAATTTATACAAACTGCAAGGCTGTTCAACTAAAATGTAGAAATACTTACAATCCCAGTGAAATACAAACATATTGTTCATATGATTATTCTACAAGCAAAACCCGTAACATTTAATCATTCACATATTCATCTTATTACAATGTATGACTTTTGTAATCAAGCCACAGTATTACCACTGCCTTCCTAAATTCTTGAACACTACAATGGTTGCCATACAAACAAGATACATTACAGTTTGCAATTAATAATGTTACCATGATCTTCTCAGGCAATGCTGCAATATTAATTTTACTTCAAACAAAACTGTAATTAATTAATGGCAGTCAACGTAGCAAAATTTAGTTTTTAACTTCACTCTACATATAAGGCATTTCATACTGTATTTACCAAGTTTGTGTTTAGACAAAGACCTATGTAAGGCCTTTAAGGACTCAACTGCAGTTGTCCAAATTGCAACTTTTTTTTTTTTAAACAATCTGTAAAGTCAGTTTTGTATTTGGTTAGTTTAAATGTTAATAATTGTAAATAGGTATTTGGGATAAAGATCTGTGAACATTAATGGTGTATATGTATAAATATATTTGTTAGGGAATTTGAATATACGTATACTACACATATGCGATATATATTTATGCCAGAGTTCATTAGTAGCCAAAAAAATTTTTTCCAGTGTGCCAATTGCTTTCAGTTGCAAATTCAGAATAAATTAAAATAGTAATTAACTTTAAAATAAATTCTTCATTACATTCAGAAGTTGCCTTTATGCCCGTCACACTATATAAAATACTAACTTGCAAACTTTAAAAAACAATCCTCATGCAACTTGATTCAGTTAGGAGAAAGTCCTCAGAGCTCTAATATTTCAGATGCTCAAAAAACTGTGTTACAAAACCAGTACAATATTTGACAGTCAAAGCCTACACGAGGATAATATACTACAAAGGATTTTGTTTGTGTCCATGTTTTCGATTTCACTTTCCAGGCAGTAGCATATAGCCCTAATGTATATTGAATTATAATACGGTTCACATTGAGACAGTAAGGACTGAATTATACTGAGTTCAAAAAATTTTGTTCACAGGCATTTCCTTTATGAAGAGAAAAAATGAACTATTTTTAATCAGGGCCGGCTCTAGGCACCAGCAAAACAAGCTGGTGCTTGGGGCGGCACATTTTTAGGAGTGGCATGGCCGGTGCCAGAATGCCGCCCCGGCCGCCCTAGCTCACCTCCGCTGCTGCCGCCGCTCGCCCTCCCTCCCAGGCTCTCAAATCTGGGAGGAAGGGGGAGATCCCGAGCGGCCGCAGCACGCGAAACAGCTGATTCGCGCGCTGCTGCTCACCCTCCCTCCTAGGCTTGAGAGCCTGGGGGGGAGGAGGCAGGGCTGGGGATTTCGGGAAGGGGTGGAGTTGAGGCGGGGCCGGGGGGTACGGTAAGAAAAAAACGGGGGAGGGGGCAGCCAAAATTGATTTTGCTTGGGGCGGCAAAAATCCTAGAGCCGGCCCTGTTTTTAGGTAGACATTTACTATTATACTCCTGGGTGTCAGGCATCACACTATGACACTGACCTCAGATCAGCCAGGCATGTGAATAATTTTGTTTCCTAAAATCAGTTGCTCTATAGCTACCTTCAGTTCATCACTGGCTGCAGCATGCCTTCCCTTTTGCTATTAAAAACAGACAAACAACAAATTTCAGGGTAAAATATAGAGAGTAAGGAGGTGGCTAGTGGAGCTTTCTGATTATGACACTTTTTTTTAAAACCCAAACACATCCTGTGTAATCTGTGTGCTGATGTTATACAATGTTGTTGTAACCATGTCAGTCCCAGAATATGAGAAAGACAAGGTGGGTGAGGTAATATCTTTATATCAAGCTCTGATGTAAGCTCGAAAGCTTGTCTCTCGCACCAACAGAAATTGGTTCAATAAAACTTATTACCTTACCCACGATGTCTCTGCTGGTATTATGTCATACAGATATGTATGTCCCTGGAGCTCTACATGGCGCCGAGTGGCACACCACTTCTCTGTACAGAGAAACTTGAAATTGAATCAGGCAGTGACAGATTTCGCTCATTGTTGGGTGAATGTTAAAGTTCATGTAGATCCACCATTTCCAGTTTATTGACATCAGGATCCCACTAGTTCTTTCTCCATTTATTAATTATTTGATATAATACATAGGTTGTATTATAATGGGTTAGGAACAAGGAATGCTTCTTCATCCTTTGTTGTAAGTTGATGAAGCTGTAGAACAGGCCTTTTTAGGTCCAGAATCTTGACAATTCCCCTTCAAAAGTTTGTTTCCGACATACTTTTTCTCAGTGATAAACATGGCCACACTTGGAGTCATCTTGAAGTGACCCTTCTTTTTTTGAACATGAAGCAGGAAAAACAATAGAAAACCTTATAGATTTTTTGATTAATCATTTTTCATTGACAACCTACAAACTGATCAATAGTCATGACAAAAACCCCTTTCATATGTCTGTCAGTGACTGGTAATTCATCATACATAGTGTATATCAAGAGAGTGTGTTTACATTCTAAAAAGACCCCACACAATTCAAGTATAATTCTTTTTGTCATCCATGAGGTTTGAGGATAAGAGGGATATATCCCTTTCCTGCTATTTGCCATTCTATAAACATCTTACTAAGAACACATATAGACTCCTGGATTCTTATGCCTTGGACCCCGTCACTCCCTTTTTACAGTAGTGTTGCACTCATGTTTGTTACTTGTGTAAAAGGTTTTGTTTGTTTGTTTTTGCTGATTACAGTAGCTTTTAATACTAGAAAACCCTCTTCAATTTATTTTCAAAATAAATCTAGAAGTATTTTTATTTAAACATTGTCACTGTAAACCATCAGTGGAGAACCCCTGGAAAATGTGGAGCATTTTCCGTACCTTGGCAGACCACCTCTTCCAAACAGCCAACACTGACACAGAAATTGAATACAGGATCTGCTGTGCCAACACATCTTTTGGAAGACTACTCAAACAAGTCTTCAATGATAGGGATCTACAAACAGGTACCAAGATCTTGGTTTACAAGGCAGTTGTCATCCCCACCCTTCTCTTTGGGTGAGAGACCTGGGTAACCTACAGATGACATCTCAAGAGGCTGGAGTGGTTTCAGCAGCGCTACCTCAGGAGGATTCTCAGGATCAGCTGGGAAGACTGTATGCCTGACACTCACCTTCTGAAGCAAGTACTTTTCTCTCAATTAAGTCAGGGAAGAAGGGCTCGTGGAGAGCAACAGAAGCGTTTCAAAGACATACTGAAAGTACAAGTTAAAAAGGGAGGCATCAACCCAACAAACTGGGAGGACTTGGCACAGAACAGAACACAGTGGTGCTACACCATACACCAAGCCACAGCTCACTTTGAGGAGGACAGATGTGCTCATGAGACAGAGAAGCAACAAAGGAGGAAAGAAAAGGCACAACACTCCAGCCAACAACTATGTCTCCTCCAAGATTACTCCTGTCACTTCTGTGGGAAAATCTGCAGGGCAAGAATTGGGCTCCTCAGCCACTTAAAAACTCACCAATGAACCCCCTTGGCAGACATCATCCTCGCATTGAGGGATAGCCAAAGAAGAAGAAGAAGAAGACCTTAGATTTAGAGCAATTTTTAATAGATTTAAAAAAAAATCTTACAGAAATTAGAGATTGTTAAGAACTAAGGTCAGCTTGTCTCATCTCTCTGCCAATGGAATATTTTTTGCTATAAAGATATAGTACATTATAGTTTAGAAATTAGGCTGAGAACTTACTGAATTCCTTTGTATGGGCATATATTTGTAAAGACACAGTATGATCCACATGCATAACTTAAAATTAGACTAGGAAAGAAAAACTGTTATGGAATTCTTACCACTTTAAAGTAGGATACAGATATCCATTAAGAAGCTCTCTGACATAAGGCTATGAAACTCTGGCTCCTAACCCAATTGAAAATCTATTATAACACACACATCAGGCAGAAAATCTTTTCCTTCAATAAACATTTTGAAACAAATTCTCTACTCTCTATGTGTAGTATACATAATTATAAGTGGGATATAACAGTACAATCAAATATGCCACGACACATCCAATTGTTTTGAAAGTGACCATTCAAAAATGCAAAAAAGAGTCAGAAAATAGGACATCAATGCAAGAGAACCTGTGTTTCAACATTTACTGTTAACATCCTCCCACATCATATTACATCTATTCCACATGCTATTCACAGACCAAAAGGCAAAAAAACAACAAACCCCAAGTTATTTAGGCACAGAATATTATACATGACTAACTCCATTAATCTACGTTAATGAATGGAGATGTGCTAGGAGCAAGACATCTGATGCCATAGCAACCTTTTGATATACAAGACAATGATTGTTAAATATGGAAGTTCAAAATATGTGTTCATATTTCTTATGTTATATTATGAAGATAGTGTTCTACTGCAAACGGATTTAGCCAATTTGTTTTTTCTAGGAAATATAAGCAAATTGTAGACAGAAAAATAAAGCAAATATTTAAGTCTTCTATATCAAGATTCTACATATTGATTGTGAAAGTGTGTGCAGGAAAAGCTCCTCAGGGACCATTTTGGGTATGTCTGTACTGCAATGTAAGCCCAGGCTCAATGTTGTGAGCCTGAGCTTGAGCGTGCACACTGAGCATAGACCCCAGATTGAGAATTTCTGCAGCCTGGTCTCACACCTGTGCTCAGGCATTTACACTGCATTACACAGACCCAAATCAAACTACCCTATCCCAGGCTTTGTAGCACCCTCCCCAACTGTAGATGCTCTGGCCCTTTGTTTGTGGTGCACTGTGGAAAAATATCCAACCCACATGTTACAGGAAGCTGTCACAGCCTGCCAAAACATCCTGCTGAGCCATCTTTTGGGTCTGCACACTCCCATCAAGTAGAGCCACCAAGATGGCAGAGTCACCATTTGAAGAACTTGTTTTCACTCCCATTTCGGAGTGGGAGTGAAATGGGAGTGAAAGCTAACGAAAGCACCTGTTAGAGGAAGGAGGAGGATATGGACTTGAATTGGCTGGGGCTGCTCATGACGCTGAGTATTGTTCCTGATGCCCCCTATGTAGACTGGCATTTTTGGACTCGGGACACAAGCACAGACTGGTGGGATCGTTGTCACGTAACCTGGGATGACCAGCAGTGACTCCAGAACTTTTGCATGAAGAAAGCTACATTTCTGGAGCTATGTGAGCAGCTTCCAGTGTCACAACGCACACTTGAGGGTTGCATTGCAGGTCACAAAGTAGGTTGCTATAACGACCTGGAAGCTATCACAGACTGCTACAGGTCCATTGCTAGCCAGTTTGGTGTTGGAAAGTCAACTCTGGGTAAAGTGATGGCAGAAGTTTCAGAGGCAATCAGGCATGTGATTTACCCAAAGGTGGCTGGCATAAAGAAACAACATCAGTGAAGTAATTGCTGTAATTGCTACTTTTGAGAGACTGGGGTTTCTAAACTACACCAGGGCCACTGATGGGAATTATGTGTCCATAGTTTGGCCTCAAGGAGCACGAATACATAAACTGCAAAGGGTACAACTCCATAGTTATGCAGTCCCTTGTGGACTACAAAGGAGGTTTTATGGATGCCAATGTGGGCTGTACTGGAAGATTGCTAATGCCAGCGTTTTTGGCCAATAGCGAGTCTACCTTCATGGACAGGCCAGGACACTATTCCCACCAAATAACATTGTCATAAATGAAGTAACTGTCCCCACTGTTATTCTAGGGGACCCCATATGCCCCCTTTTGCCTTATCAAACTGTATCCTGATCTCAGAGACCCAGGGAAAAGAAGGTTTAATTACATTGTCAGTGAGTATAGAATGGTGGTTGAATGTGCATTTGGCAGACTGAAATCCTGCTGGTGCTGTTTCAATAACTTTGGATTGCAGTGTCATCAATGCAGTCTATAATACTGAGGCTTGCTGTGTTCTTCACAATTTTTGTTAAGTCAAAGGTGGGCCATTTGCCCCTGAATGGACCTATGACAGTAATGGATTGTTGAACCAATACACTCAGCCCAACAAGTGCTCCTATGACAGCTAGGACAGGATGCACGTGTAAACAGAAATCAGGGATGCTCTATGCTCCCATATTGTGGACTTGTATAGACCAATGGATGAGGGAGAATAGTAAGTTCATGAATGTGTTTTTACATCAAAGTTAACGGTATATGAAGTACTGATTACAATGAATGGTGGGGGACTGTAATGAATTTTAATTATGGATGAAATGACTGCTTATGAAATGCGGGGGCAGTGTATTGTCTGGCAAGAACAGAATTTTCATTATGGATTGATATAAATAGATGTATTGAAAAATTGTGTTTGGATACAGCTTCCCAGTTATGCCCTATCGTGTGTTTATCCTTATTATTTGAAATACACATTATATGATGTGATGCAGCGATGGTAATAAACTTCCTTAATAAAATAAAAGCCTTTATGTGTGAACATGGCTGTATTACAAAAAAAACAATATTAAAACATCATCAGGCAAGTCAGCTGCCATTACAAACACCACAACACCAATAATAAACCAATACCAAAACCAGTAATAAAATAAAGTGCACAAAACAAACATTGAAAAGTGCAAACAGCGAAACCAGTGCCAATAAATAAATTCCGTACATTTGTGTAAAAATTAAATTTTAAATGCTTAATTGCTCTTTGTGCTTCCCAGTCACCATTTTGAATTACCAGGGTGGTGGGAGGTGGGGGGACTCCAAGGTGCAGGCATGCATTCTGCCATTGGCAGATAAACGCTGCTAGCCACAGCTTGTAATTAGGGCTGTCAAGCGATTAAGAAAAATTAATCACTATTAATCGCTCTGTTAAACAATAATAGAATACCATTTATTTAAATATTTTTGATGTTTTCTACATTTTCAAATATATCGATTTCAATTACAACACAGAATACAAAGTGTACAGTGCTTACTTTATATTTATTTTTATTACAAATATTTGCACTGTAAAAAACAAAAGAAATAATATTTTTCAATTCACCTCATACTGTACTATAGTGCAATCTCTTTATTTCATGAAAGTTGAACTTACAAATGTAGAATTATGTACAAAAATAAATGCATTCAAAAATAAAACAAGGTAAAACTTTAGAGCCTACGAGTCCACTCACTCCTACTTCAGCCAATCACTCAGACAAACAAGTTTGGTTACAATTTGCAGGAGATAGTGCTGGCCGCTCCTTGTTCCCAATGTCATCTGAAAGTGAGAACAGGTGTTCGCATGGCACTGTTGTAGCCAGCACCGCAAGATATTTATGTGCCAGATGTGCTAAAGATTCATATGTCCCTTCACGTTTCAACCACCATTCCAGAGGACATGCATCCATGCTGATGACAGGTTCTGCTCAATAACAATCCAAAGCAGTGCAGACCAATGCATGTTCATTTTCATCATCTCAGTCAGATGCCATCAGCAGAAGGTTGATTTTCGTTTTTGGTGGTTCGGGTTCTATAGTTTTCGCATCTGAGTGTTGCTCTTCTAAGACTTCTGAAAGCATGTTCCACACCTCATCCCTCTCAGATTTTGGAAGGCACTTCAGATTCTTAAACCTTGGGTCAAGTGCTGTAGCTATCTTTAAAAATCTCACATTGGTACCATCTTTGAGTTTTGTCAAATCTGCAGTGAAAGTGTTCTTAAAACAAATATACGCTGGGTCATCATACGAGAATGCTATAACATGAAATATATGGCAGAATGTGGGTAAAACAGAAGAGTTCTCCCCCAAGCTGTTCAGTCACAAATTAAATTAACGCATTATTTTTTTAACGAGCATCATCAACATGGAAGCATGTCTTCTGGAATGGTGGCCGAAGCATGAAGGGACATACAAATGTTTAGTATATCTGGCACATAAATACCTTGCAATGCCAGCTACACAAGTGCCATGCGAACGCCTGTTCTCACTTTCAGGTGACATTGTAAATAAGAAGCAGGGAGCAGTATCTTCCATAAATGGAAACTAACTTGTTTGTCTTAGCGATTGGCTGAACAAGAAGTAGGACTGAGTGGACTTGCAGGCTCTAAAGTTTTCCATTTTTTTGTTTTTGAGTGCAGTTATGTAACAAAACAAAAAATCTACATTTGTAAGTTACACTTTCACAATAAAGAGATTGCACTACAGTACTTCTATGAGGTGAATTGAAAAATACTGTTTCTTTTGTTTATCATTTTTACAGTGCAAATATTTGTAATCAAAAATATAATATAAAGTGGGCACAGTATTCTGTATTGTACTAGAAATCAATATATTTGAAAATGTAGAAAAGCATCCAAAAATAGTTTAATAAATTTCAATTGGTATTCTACTGTTTAACAATGCGATTAATTGTGATGCATTTTTTTGAGTTAATCACATGAGTTAACTGCGATTAATCAACAGCCCTATTTGTAATACATTTTGCATCGGGTCATAAATCTTAAATTCCTCCCATTCCTATATTAAGAGCAACAAACATGGAGCCAGAAACATACCAGGCTCCGGGGCTACTTATGTCTCTTCTGTTTCTGCTGCCAGTTCTGCAGCAGGCTCCGCCCTTGGGGGGGGATCATCAGACAGCTCCTTTGAGTATGGACCCAGCATGTGCTGCAGCTGCTCCAGTGGCAGAACCTCTTTGGAAACCAGTGTGAGCACAAGTCACTTCACTAGCTGGATCTGGTGCCTGCTGGTTCCTCTCTAATATAGGAGTAATTCAGGGGTCAGAAGGTCACCATCCCGGCTGACCAGGCTGTCATGAACTGCTGTTGGCTCAGTGCTTGGTGCAGTATCCAACACTCCGTCAAACTTCTCATAAAAGAGGCAGGATGTTGGGGAGTTCCCAAAGGTGTGGTTTTCAACCCTGGCTTTCCAATAGTCTTGAGCTGCTTAATCCACTCCCATCACTGGTCACCAGTCTGGTGAATCCCCCATGCTGCCAATTCATCTGCAGTTTTGTAGTGAAGAGAAACTTCTTGCTTGCCTCACACCAGAGATTAACCAATATCTGACTGTAGTCCTGTCACCAGGGAACAATGTGTTTGGCAATGGACTTCTTATTGGTGGCCATAGCTAGCGCAGGAGACGGTTCACTCTGTTTGCAGCTCAGCAGTCAGAATACAATGTTAAACACTGAGCAGCTGTACTTGAACATGGGGGGGTTGCTTCCATTTCCTGGGAGTCAACTGGCTAGTTTTGAGATAGAAAAAACAAGGAACACTGGCCCATGGGACTGTGTGATAGAATTGGCAGACTATCAGGACATGAGTCTGGGGGACTGAGGCCCAAGCTGCATCCACAATACAAAATGATGCACTGTGGACTAGTGGAACTTGGGTTTGGATGAACCCCTCTTGCTGGATCCTAGGGTCTAAGTCCAGGGGCTTACTGACCTTAGTCAGCGTTGTGTGTAGACAGAAGTGGGGTTAGAGCTCAAGCCTGAGTCTGAGCCCAGGCTTGCATTGCACTGTAGATATACCCTCAGTGTTGTGTCCTCTACAGCACTGAGTACCAAGTATTTAATAAGGGGAAGTGCCATGGTATCCTCTCTTAATATCTCAGCCAGTAGAGTTTGCTGAATGCAAAGATGGCAGCAGAAAGGTGAACAATAAGCTGTGCTTTGCAATAGGCTGTTCAGGTTACTACCCTCTCAGCTCAAAGAGGGAATCACTGACTTCTTTTTACCTCCTAGGATGGCAAAATCCTAAAGGAAAAAAATCTAGTCCCAAATGAATGTCTGCACATCTGCACACACACTTTCAGAACTGCCACCCCAGACACATACACCCACCAAAACCCCCTGCAACTCCTCCTCCCCCTGCCTGGGAAAAAAACAAACCAAAAAACTTCATGCTGCTCACCACGGACCTATAGAATTTTGCAAGACTAAGGTGCATATGTGTATTAGATATTAATCATAAGTTCTTTAAAAGACAGATGCTTGTAATCGCAAATTCTAGCAACAATTCTACTTTGAATAAAGGGGACAATTTAATCTGTCCAGTTTTAGACTAATATTTCAGATAGAGAAATGTAACTACTAAACTATGAGCGTAGCAGAGGAACAAACAGCAACTGGTGTCAGTATTATATAATATGCTGCATTATATATAATCTTAGTGGCCTGTGAAGAAGCCCTAAAAATAAAGGATAGGTGTTATCCGTCCATCACATATGTGCAGTCTGCATATTTCTGTCCTTGCCCAACACATTGGCATTCATGATCATTTTAAAATGATTCTAGCACACAACTGCTGTGTGGTTATAGTATAAACTTGTAACACCAAATAAAATAAAGCAGAACTTAATTCAAACCAAATGGACATAGCAAATATGGTTGGATATATTTGCTGATCTTCTATAACAATGTAATTGAATCATAGAGGATAAAAGCTATTAGGACCAAATGGATTAGTAGGTCATCTAGCCCATTCCTCTTCCACTGTAGCTTGTTCCCCACACTTTATTTTCTAGGACTTTGTCCAATCTAATTTTAATATAATCTTTCATATTTTTATGATAAACCTGACTCTCTTAGTCACTATCTATGATTTATGTATAATAGAGAATAAAGGGAATAGACCATTTTAAAATTTATAGCTCTAGTGAAGACTCTACATTGGAAATTAGGAATTTAATTTACTTTATGTAGGATTCAAATGCCATTAAAGATGAATGCTTAAAAAAGGATAGACTTCCAATGCAGTTTTCATGAAGTCCTTACTTGCTGTAAAATCATTTTCCTTATGAAAAAATGTTTCATCCTACCATATTTTATTTTCAGAATTAGTAAACATCATACTTCTATGTTCAAGGTGTATTTTCACCAAAATTCTTGAGTCTACTAAATTACTGATTTTGAAACTGGCTAAGAGAACCAAAATGTAAACATAAGTTATTACAAATGTGCATACTTAGTTACTGAATCAGAGCACAAAAAAATCTCTTTCACTAGTTACCTAGTTACCATCTTAAACACTAATACAATAGAACTGCCTTTGTGTGCATATTGAATGTTGTGCAGGATGAGTTTAATTAAATCACTATTTTAAAAAGTATCTGAAAGTACATGTTGATAAAAAGGTTTTCCTTAATAAAAAATGTAATGGAGGTCAATTGACTGATAATATGAATTTATTGGTACCAAAGACAAGGCACTGTGCTAATTCAAGAATGACAATTAAAGAAAACAAAAGACTCACTTCAGTTACTATGCTTTCTAGGACTGAACAACTCATCTAACATAATAAGGCAACAGGACTGCCAAGAATATAGTGTAAGGAACAGAATGCATTAGCAATTTTTGCCTCCCACCTGCTGAAAAATAAAGAGATAGTACTGAAAAAAATTACTGTTAGTTAAATAATGTAACTACACCTGTAAAAGTGAGTATTAAATCAGCCCATATAATGCTCTACTGTACTCTTCAAAGAGGAGAACTGAGCTGCTTTAGCCACAACTGACTTGGCTATACTGCCAGACAATGTAAAAGACCTTTGCTAGCAGTTTATGGAGTCTTCTTGGTGACCTAAGGAGGCATAACCCTGATTTACACGACAAACTTATGTCAGTATTACTGCAGCACTCAGGAGTGTGGAAAATCCACACCCCGAGCGATGTAGTTATACCGACCTAGCCTCCAGTGTAGACAGTGCTATGTCAACAGGAAGGCTTCTCCTATTGATATAGCTACTACCTCTTGGGGAGGTTGAGTACCTCTGCCAACAGGAGAAGCTGTTCCATCGCTGTAGGCAGTCTTCACTAAGTGCTACAGCAAAGCTGTAATTGTAGACAAGCCCTCAGTAAATCATAAAGGGACAGCTAGTTCCTGGAAATTTTTTGTTTGTTTTACAGCTCTCCCTTCCAGCCCACACTAACTAATAGCCAGACACCTGCATTTGTTTAGAGGAAAGAAGATTTCACTTTGAGGGGTGTTGCTAAAGAGAACAGCACAAAAACATATTCCAACAGGGCAAGAATTTGATAAATGTTAAGAAACAAAAACAAAAGAAGTTGCTTGAGTAGTTTGCTACAATGTTTTTATGTAATAGCACCACACTAGTGTGTGAAAAAGCAGTTTCAGCAGCACATACTAGCAGATGGTGTCACAAACCGCAAGTGATGACAAATCAAGTGAAGAAAGCATTGTTCCAACAAACAACAAAACAAAAAACAAAACCACCACAAACACACCTAGCGGCTCCACAACAGTTATATGGGAGGAAACAATTCTCTCAGGTTGGGATCTCTTTCATATTCTGATCTTTCCACATGCTCTAATTTACCCCATCTCCCACAGACATCACTGGAAGTTCTATGCTTGAAGAGAAAGCAGAATATCTGCCAAGGACTATGTGGATCCAAAAACAGAATGTTGTCCCTGATGATGTTAGCTGCTTCTGTGACCCACTCTATAGGTCTTCTCAACAGTTTTGAAGAGAATAAAGGAAACTATTCTCTGTTGGGTCCACTGATAAGTCTTCTTGCTTACAAGATGGGCTTTCTTTGGCCAGCACCTCAGATTTCCAGCCATATGAATAACAAGAAAAATATGACAAATACATATTTATATAAGCATTTGAGCACAATATGAGCATTTTCATACTAAGAAGATGGCTCTGGAGGGGAGAGGGTTACTGTGACATAGCCACATATACAAAAGTATTTAGTCTCCTATACTTAAGTTGTTTACACCCTAGAAGTCTCTTGGTTAAATAATAATAATACATTTAGAAGCAGAGTTGCAATACTTTTCAAAAGTAGTAGCAGCAGCAGCCTTCACAGGGAGAGAGCACTATAGTAAGAATGAGTTTGTTTGCACACTGTTTACCATGTTAACTTGTGACAGAATTCTGATCAGATTTAACAGTAATACTACTAGAAGTACATTAGCACAGCAGCACAGTCATCCCTCCACATAAAAGATTTTTTAAAAGAGAAAACAATACATTATACCAGTATCTGTAAAACTGTTTCATAAATCCCCCAAAAGATTGTGTCCATGCATATAAGGCAGCAGAAAGTCAGTAAAATATTTCATAGCATCAAAGCTAAATTCTTAGCTTTTGTTGCAAAAAAATAAAAAGTTGTCAAGGATGAAATCTTGATTGTTAACATCAAATACTAATAAGAGAAAGCACAGAAACATGGCAGGAAACTTGCCATATCTGCATAACTTACAACAAAAGATCCTAACATTCACAGGCTTTAAAAAACACATTGAGAAACCTGAGTGAAAACATTTTAGGAACATACTGATAGAAGACCACCAACTAATCAGTCTGTTCCTTTTTAAGTTCATTTGTCAGTTAAGTGCTTGGAACACACAGCTAGACTCATTTGTATGAACCTATACATACGGTATGTCATATGCCATTGTTTCCCATTCCATAGAGTGGGATTGTCTTTAAATGAAGTGACCGTGGGCATGCAGGCAGTGTGGCAAGAGAAAGGTTAAGATCAATAAAGAGGCAATACCTTGTTTCCTTAGAGGAGCATTTTGTGGCAAAAGTGTGCATTGTTTCAATGAACCCAAATGATCTTTATAGAGACGTTCAGTTTTACATATATGATTTCTAGTCAGATTTTCCATTCTTACGTATTTTGACTTCCTTTTGTCCAATGAGACAAATAACTTTGTAGCATCCCTTTGTAATTTTGACCATCCACATCAAGTTCATCACATCCAAGACAACACTAGAGATAATCCAGGCGCTTTGGGCTGCAATTCCTACTCTGTGGAAAGCCTCTGTTCCAAACACAGAAATGACGTCGGCATAATAAACAGGCATGACTACAATCCTCGCCATGAAGAACACAATTGTCATCAGCACCCCATTGATGATGTTGGCTTTTGAAGATTTGGGGTACCCCAGCACTTCAAAGAACCACCTGCAAGAGAGAAGTGTTCACAAAACCAAACAAGTTTCAGATTTTTCAAATCCCTTCTTATGACCAGTCACTATTCATCAATTTATCCCCAAGCCCTCCCAATCTAAAATTCTGCCTTCTATTATGGCTTCATCTAAAATCTCTCTAGGCCTGTTAATTGTCTTAGTGCAAAGCATCGTGTAATCTCCATTACTACATAAAAAAGTTTCATAACAATATTTTAAGGAACAGCATGTACAATAATCTCCTAATTTGAATTGTAAACTAATATGTAATAAGTGTACATGTTAGTTGCTATTACTGTAGTGTAGAGGAGTGGTTTTCAGCCTTTTTTCATTTGTGGACCCCTAAAAAATGTCAAATGGAGGCTTTGGAAATCTTAGATAATCTGTGGACCCCCAGGGGTCTGTGGACCACAGGCTGTAAACCACTGCTGTTGAGCATGGATAATTTGTTTTGTAAATTAACTTTAATATAACTACTGTGAAATAATTTATTTTTTGTTCTTTGAACATTTTAATTTGCACTGTCTGATAAGAAACTGCTATTCATTTTTTTTTTTTAGAAGTGAAACTGAGCTGAGAAATGTAGCTCCAAACTTCCTCAAAATTATAGATTAAGGCCCCTACCAAATTCACGGTCCATTTTGGTCAATTTCATGGTCATGGGATTTTAAAAATTGTAAATTTCATTATTTCAGATATTTAAATCTGAAATTTCACAATGTTGTAACTGTAGGGATCCTGACCTAAAAGAGGGCTTTAGAGCAGGGGTCGCAAGGTTATTGTAGGAGGATTGCAGTATTGCCACCATTACTTCTGCGCTGCTCGTGGTGGCGGCGATGCCTTCAGAGCTGGTCAGCTGGAGAGTGGTGACTGCTGGCCAGGAGCCAGCTCTGAAGGCAGCACTGCCACCAGTAGCAGCACAGAAGTAAGGATGGCATGGTATGGTATTGCTACCCTTACTTCTGTGCTGCTGCCTTCAGAGCTGGGTCCTCGGCCAGCAGCCTCTACACTCTACACTCCAGCCGCCCAGTTCTCAAGGCAGCACCGCAGAAGTAAGGGTGGCAATACTACGACTCCCCCCTACAATAACCTTGCAACCACCCTGCACCCTCTTTTGGATCTGGACCCCCAGTTTGAAAAATGCTGGTCTCCCCTGTGAAATCTGTATAGTATAGGGTAAAAGAACACAAAAGACCAGATTTCACAGGCAGACCAGATTGCATGGTCCGTGACAAGTTTTTCATGGCCGTAAATTTGGTAGGGCCTAATTTTAGGGAAAGAAAGAAGTTTGGAATTGGTGTTGTAGGTAGGACCCCCATCTGTTATTTCACAGTTGCTGGATTTGGGCTTTTGTGATTGGTGCCTTGTTACTATCCTAATAAGATCCTTAGAGATCAGTCTGGTCCCAAGCCAAAACCTCAGCTCTAAACATTACAAGTTGCATTGCATTATTATGTTAATGCTTATCTGTATGAAAAATGTCAGTGTGCAGGAGTAATTTTGAATAGGTTTTCTATATTTTGATGCCTTACTAGAGAGGTGTAACTATTACATATAGTCTATTGCCTGGCAAGTAGAACCTGTGGGTTGGTTTCTTAAGGAAGTATTTGCATTATTGTATGTTCCTCTCTTTCCCTTCATTCACACAATAAAATCACCCCATTAAAGATTTGTATAGCAGTGACAGGTCAGAGAAAGGACAGAGAGGACCAAACCATAGAAAACAGCTTAACTGCTGAACCTCTGAAGGCATAATCAGCTAAAACTACTGACCATTAAGCAACAGATGTAATGATTGTTAGAACTTTCACTTTGTAAAACTAATAGTATAGCCTGTTACAAATTTATTACTAAGGGGCACAGATAATCAAAGTCAAATATTTTCTTAGATATGCATCAAGATGATGATTAGGTACTGTGCTGTGCCAGCATATTAATTTATAAATGCTTTTTAAATAAATGAAAAAATGGTAATAGAACAACTGCTCACAACCAAAGTCAGAATGACAATTTATGTTTTGCCCGTCACTGATTAAATCAGTGCCGAAATTAAACTTGCCTTGTATATGGACATGCCCAAATCAGAAACCAGTATAGAATCACAGAATAGCAGGATTGGAAGGGACTTCAGGAGGTCATCTAGTCCAACCCCCTGCTCAAAGCAGGACCAATCTCCAGACAGATTTTTACCCCAGTTCCCTACATGGCCCCCTCAAGGATTGAGCTCATAACCCTAGGTTTAGCAGGCTAATGCTCAAACCACTGAGCTATCCCTCCTGCCAAAGAACAAAAAGGAGATGCAAGATAATGATTTAAGAAAAAGTAAAACCTCTATTTACTGTTATAACAATTGTGCAGTTTATTTGTAATTTTTTAAAAAGTGAATGTAATGCTTGTGAAAGTGCTGGATTATTAGACAGTGCTGGAGAACTAACTATAGAGCAGATATAGCACAGACAGTGTCAGGGCAGTTCATACTGCCTTCAGTATTCTACTTATGTGCTTAAAGCTGAGAAGAGTGTCCATCACTAGGGAAGAGGGAGGTTCAATCTCTAGGTCCATTCAGATCTTTGTCTTTATGCCGACATGGCCAACAAGGAAGCAAATTGTGATAGTGATTTTTGTGAAGTGAGCAGAGTAGTGCTCTGCTAGACTGTGGTTTAAACCTTTAAATTTTAGGCAGACAATTCAATTCTATAGCTCAGCTATTTCAAACAATGTAGGTTCTGTCAGATGGGTTAAAAAAAAGCATACATCTTTCAAAGAGCAGAAATCTGCTCTTTAAGAGCAAGACTTTGGTGTCCTGTACTATACATTATTTTTTTTGCATTAAGTTAGTCATTAGGAATACTGAACAAACTCTTTTCAGTAGTATTCATATTTACAGATCTCCAGAAATAGTTTCATTTGAGTCATAAAATTACTCTCTCAAAATACAAATTATAGAGGTATATTATACCAATATTTTTCTAATTGCAAGATGGAGATGAGAGGAGGCAAGACTGAAACTAAAATCCAGAACAATGGTCTGATTTTTCTTCTATAGTTTTATCGTTCTAAATTTTATCTTTAAATTTTCTTCTAAAAATTGAAATTATTGTAAATAAAGAGGATGAAAATATTTCACTTGCCAAGTACGTTATTTCATAACATTACATGCTACCATTAATTGGGCTACAAGATTATTAGTTACAGTTTTCCTTTAGGGTTGTATTATCTATACATTCAACTCTGGCACTTTCAAACTGACAAGCTAAACAAAACAAATTTCTTATGTTCTTTTAAAATTAAAATAAGGATATGGTAAGGTACAAATAGTTTAAAGAGACTTTCATATGTTACAAAGAGAATTCTCAGTTGAACTAAGTTGACCTATGTTTTATATCCCTTCTGGTGAGAATTTAAGCCAAATCATGAGAGTGATAATTGAGTTGTTTATATAAGTCAATGGAATTCTGAGCTTAAAATGCGATTGTATATTATAACTGCAGCTTGGTGTTATTTTTGTTAATACTATAGTAGAGTACAAACAACAAAAAGACATATAATATAAACTAATCTTTCTGAACAATTTACATTACTTACTGTCTCCGAGGCCTGGTTCTCCTCAAATTTAATTAAAGTTATATATATGAATTTATGGAACAATAAATCCCTTAATGTAATAGACTTTATCACCATTTTCTGCAGAGATTCCTGTTTGTCTGATAAAATAATAATTCTGGGTATTTGAGGACACTTGGCCTCAGTCAAGGAACTTTTAAAGAAACATTTAAAGTAAATTATCTATCTTTAATGATATGATATGTTGTGATGCTTCATATCACAACCTAAAAAAAAGCATTGGTACAGATACCACTGAAAGATTGGGGTCAAATCCTAGCGAGTTTTCCCATTGAGTTTTCCCTGTGAGTTTTCCCATTGACTTCAATGGGGGTAGAATTTCATCCCAGGGAGGTAATAATACCTGTTTATATAACCTTGATAAGACCACAACTGGATCTTTTTCCTCTGGACTCCTCAGTACAGAAGTAATATTGATAGATTAAAGCAGGAATCATCACCTGGCAGTTTCTGAACAAATCAAAAGTAGCCTTTATAATCTTACCCCTTCTCCCTAACTTAAAAGCTGAACTTGCCAACCCAATGTTTGAGGCAGACCCTGACATGGCACCTTCTCATAGAACTACTAGAGACTATGCAGCATACTATACTCTACTGCAGGGGTTCTCAAACTTCATTGTATCGCAACCCTCTTCTGACAACAAAAAATTACTACACAACACCAGGAGGGGGGACTGAAGCCAGAGCCCAGCTGAGTCCCACTGCCCCAGGGGGGCGAGACAAAGAGAAAGCCTGAGCCCCACCGCCCCGGGTTAGGAAAGGGTCAAAGCCGAAGCCCAAAAGCTTCAGCCCCTGCCAGGGGGCCTGTAACCTGAGGCCCTCGCCCCCCAACCCCACGGCCTGAATCCCCAGGGCTTTGGTCCCGAGCCCCTGCAAATCTAAGCCAGCCCTGGCAACCCCATTAAAATGGGATTGTGACCCACTTTGAGGTCCCAACCCACAGTTTAAGAACTGCTGCTCTACTGCATGCCAGAGCACTTGAGGACTGTGAAGAAGCAGCATAGCACAGATGCCTAGCAACAACACAGCTGAAAGCTATTCAGAATATCGAAGTAGAATGAGGCAAGGACTCCTTAACCTCCAATAAAACATCTGCCCTAATCTTTCTGCATCTTTCTTCCTTATAGCTTCCAATATGCTTTATCTCCCCTGACCCAGTCTTCCCTTTTCCCACTCTAACTATGGCTCTTGCAATTGCCACTGAAGACATTTGACCTCTGTATTGCTCATCCCGGAAACATAGCTCAAATTAGAACACAACACTTGGGGAGATTAAAGAAATTGGATACATAAGGCTTGTGAAAGAAAATCAGATCTACTGTATTTCTGAGTACCAAAAGAGTTAGAAGAGAGGGGATGAATTATTCAAGATGATTAAAAAGAAAGATGATAAGAGTTAGCACCCTGAAATTTGAAGAAACAAGAGTAAATTTGATTTTACCAATACGCATTTTTGCTAGTGTCTACTGGGTTGTGGAATAATTTAATCAAGGATGGGAAGACATTGCTGGATTTGTTTAAGGGGGGGGAAATGCAGTCAGCATGCAGGAATTGTTCTGCATTATTTGACTAAGATAGTTCTGATTTTTCCAAAATTTTCTTAATAGGAAACATGGCTACAGGAGAGACTTCCTTACCTCTTCCTGATGGTTTTTGTGATCTGAGATCACCCATAATAAATACTAAATATTTATGTAAACTATGCTGTCCCCCATCACTCTCTCCAGAGTTTTCCACCAAGGTGTGTGAGGTAGGTAGCAAGCCCCTTTAGTGATGTAGATCTGGTTACCCCAAACTACTATATCACAGTACACTTAAGGAAAGAGTGTGAAATCTCTGTTTCGAGGCATTTCTAAGTTTAGCCACAGTATGGCCTTACTTAGATGTTTTAATATTTTATCTACTATAGTTTTTGTGTGTTTTTTTCCCATCATTTCTGCAATGTACACAAGTGTTTCCATGGGGAAGGAGGAGAGAAAGAAGGAGTGAACTAGATAATCTAGGGTGTCCTTTTTAGGGTTGAGAGTCCATGAATCTTTAAATTACAGGTTTTCACAGCTTTGCAACTTGTAAAGGTATGTCAGACACTCACATGCAGTATTATAAAATATAGACCTCAAGTAATCTAGAACAATGATGAAGGTGTCTAAATATCAGAGAAGTGAAATTCTGGAACAGCCTTCCAAGGGGAGCAGTAGGGGCAAAAAACCTAACTGGCTTCAAGACTGAACTTGCTAAGGGTATGGAGGAGATGGTATGAGACTACCTAAAATGGCATGTAGCTGATGTGCGACTGCTAGCAGCAAATATCTCTAACAGCCACTGATGGGACACTAAATGGGGAGGACTCTGAGTTACTATAGAGAATTCTTTCCCAGGTGTCTGGCTGGTGGGTCTTGCCCACATATTCAGGGTCTAACTGATCACCATTTTTGGGGTCAGGAAAAAATTTGCCCCTGGGGTCAGATTGCCAGAGACCATGGGGGTATTTTTATTCCTTCCTCTGCAGCATAGGGCACGGGTCACTTGCAGGTTTAAATTAGAGTAAATGGTGGATTCTCTGTAACTTGAAGTCTTTAAATCATGATTTGAGGACTTCAGTAATTCAGCCAGAGGTTATGAGTCTATTACAGGAATGGGTGGGTGAGGTTCTGTGGTCTGCAATGAGCGGGAGGTCAGATGATCATGATGGTCCCTTCTGGCCTTAAAGTCTATGAATCTATAATACAAGTCCACAATTTCACTCAATGACAAAGTACCTGGAACCTCTTCTTATGTTCATGATGCTGTTAGAAACCCATAATAGAAATGAAAACTTGTATTACATACTTTTTTATCTAATAACCTATTTATACCCATCTAACTTATACACTTCTGCATATTCTTTTGTTCAAAAGATTTATGCCAGCTTCATGTTGCATACAAAATGCCATTTACAATAAGGAGGAATTCCTCTGGAATGCACTGGAACATAATTCTAGGAGTACAATAGCCCAAAATGTTCATAGCAAGCAAGCTTTTTCCAGCTTATAAATTTAGTTATGTTGAAGTGTGACTACAGAAAATGAATCAAATTTCTATTTGTTATTTACAGTTAAATTCAGTTATCTAACAAGGCAAGACACAAGTTAAAGTAAAATAATTAACAACCACCTACCGCTGATTCACAAAAGGAGTAGAGAACTCTGCAAGCAGACGAAAGTTACCAAAATATGCCAACATTCCTTCCCCCTATATAGCAAGATAAATATTAAAAAGAAGAATCAGGGATGTAAACTTTGGTCATAAATTTAATCTGAAGAACGCATTGACCATTTCCATTTTATTAAAGCTTCCCAGCATTTGTAAAATTGTATAGGCTCTCAAATACTTTACCAAAACTGAAAGTGTCAAGTAAATGTAATAAATTTCGTAATCCTCTTTATAAAACTTTAAAGTAAATCATTTATAACATCTAATACTGCTGCCCTCTGAATTTTTTTTAGTGATAAATTAAGAAAGCAGGAAAATATGCAATGTGTCTTGTGACTCCAAGTCATTCACCAAGTATTAAAAATACTTATAGTTATTTGTGGAACATTAAACAGATGCAGAAAGTTGGCTAACAAATGATGGCACTCCCTAATCAACATGAAAATAGTGATATGTTATGATAAATTAAAAAGGATATATTTTACAGTGACTATCTAAAATGATTCAAGAATATTTTGAATTTCTCATGTTTTAAATAAATCCAGCAGAACCATACTAAGCTCACAGAAAATGAGCACTCGTTTTAGTAAGTTAGTTAGTTTGCCAAAACAGAGACTGAAGGCCAGATCCTTGGTCCTGTTCCAACTTTTTTGCAGTGCTCCATCACTGCAAAAGAGCTGGAAATCCTGCATAACTAGCCAGCTGAGATTCTCTCAACTCAGGGGAATGCACAGCTCTACTCTAATCTTGTTGCAGCCCCCAGCAAAGGGGATGGGTTGGAGGAAGGGCATGTGGCTAGAATCTTGCTGTCCTCTGGTAATCTGCAGCTGGCAGAATGGCACCAAAGCACAGCTGCACAATTAAACTGAGCATTTTGTAAACTGTCAAATTACCCAGTAGAACTTTGGATTGAGGTTTCCATTTATAACCAAATCTTCCACTCGTGATCATCTGTGCTGGTTTTTTTCTGTCTACAGAGGAGTAAAGATATATTCTTCATCTCTATTACTTTTTGGCAGCATCATACGCTCCTAAGAGAAGCAATTAAATAATGTTTGTGGGAGAAGCAGTTTATGAGGCTGAATTCTACACTGGAACCCATCAAAAAGGCAGCATTCATCAACACTTGCCAAACAGCAGAATGTGAGGTGCCACTGTTTTTCCCCTATACTTGGAAAGAGGGAATAACTGCTGGCAAATATTGACTTCTTAATGATGACCACTGTATTGCTGTAGGAGTTCTATTAGTGTGCTCAGCATGTATAAAAAACAGGAAAATTGTACATCCAGTGATCTTACATTTTAAGGACCAAATTCTGCCATAAGATATATGTGCACAACTTCCACTGAAGTAAATGGGAATTTTATGCACATATCTGAGGGCAAAATTTGAACCTGGATTCAGTCATGACAATGATTTTTTTTATACCAAGATCACTGTCAGAAATCCTATTATTTACCTCTTAAATCTCTGGAAATTGTTTTGTCATTGCAACTAAAGGAAGACAGTAAAAATTAAATATTTGGCATTCTTTGCATATATGACTGACCCTGCAAGGGATAATATTGTTGAGTTTCTCTAATCTGGTCCCAGAGTTCCATGATTCTACTGATACATCTATTATCTTCAGCTAGAAACAGAGCTTCATCTTCTCTGATCCAGGTAATAGGAATCCTGAGACTAAATCCAAACTAAAGATTTGGACATGCAGATGAATTATAACAGGCACATGGAATGATTTCAAGTGAGCAACTTTATTTAACATGGGGGGAAAGCATTATATGCCACCCCCTACTCTCACATACCAGGCATTTAATTGGGTCCAGTACAGGGTTACAGGATTCCTACCATAAAACCAATAACTGAGGGTACTTTTGTTTCTGAATCTTCTTTATCAGCCCCTGCCCCTTCCCACCCCCCCACCCATAGAAGGTGTAAAAGTTACCAAGGGAGGACTTCCGTGCATCAAGACTTCTTGTCTCCCCTTTTCCCCATAGGCAAACGGATCACCAGTGAAATCCCGGATCTCATTTACCTCTGGGAACTGGTCCCTTGTAGCTTTATCTGTACTGGACACTGGCTGCAAGTTGCAAAAAGCTAAAACAGTCTTGTAAAACATATTAAACTTGTTCAATCTTAATTCTTATAACCTAACTGTGCTTCCATGATGCTGTGAGGAAGGCAAAAAAATCTACCACACTTTTGCCAAGTAGGTCCAATGGGAAAAATTCCTTCCTGATCCAAAAGCAGGCAGTTAAGTCAGACTTGCAGCATCCTAAAAACACAGCTGTTATGCTACAACTACGAGGAGCGAGTGCAGGGCAACTAGCTGGAACAAGAGGCTTTTGAAAACCCCGGGGGGAAGTCTCAATAAGTGGGGGTGAGAGAGAGCACTGTGAGTACCTGGTTAGAGAGCAACTGGTTAGCCCATTTCCCCATCCCAAGCCAATGGGAAGGCTGCGGTCTCTCCCACACCCCCATTCCCACAATGTATGAATTCTTGCGTCCACCTCTCCTTCCGCATCTCCTGCTAGGACTGTGTACATCAGGGTGGGGCATTAATAGTCAAGTGTATTAGTCATGTTAAACTTTAATTTTATTATAAACAAAAAAGACAACCTCAGCTTTTATTTACATATAGCCTCCTCCTGATGTTTACAGGAAGAAGGTAACAAGTAAAAGCTTGCTGATATATTTGTATTACTGATTACTAGTTGCTCTCTCCATATTTACTTACGAGGAATATCATCAGCTTGAGGGGGGGGAAATGTAATTTCTCTGAAAATTTTTTACTTATTGCGTGGGATTTTCAAATGTGCCTAAGTGATTTAGGAACACCATTCCCACTGGAAGTCAATGGGATTTGTGGTCATCTATGCACTTAGAAAAACTAACTGAAATCAGTTACTCTTATGTATTACTTTTAACTATAGTGGGTAGGATTTTCTATTTCCCTTCAGTTTAATTTGTGTATTCAAACAGCACTTTGTGTATAGTCAATCCCGCTGTTCACCCAGTAAAGTCAATTTTTTCTTGCTAAAGGCACCCTTATCAACAGGAAAGAAGAAAAGTGTCTACATCACATTTAAAAAATATTAAAATTACATTTTCTGGGACATTTTATTTAAAGGATTCCATACCAAAATCTGGAACATTTAAAATTAGCCTATGTCAAAAAGTTGACAGTGTCTCTTTAATAAATACTTAACACACAACAATTTACATCTTCAAAGCACTGTACCACCAACGTTAAATATTAACATAAAGTAAGTGTCAGGTATTAAAGAGACACTAACATAAATTAAAGTAGGATTAATTTCAGAAGTCTGCCAAAATAGGGCAGAGTTCCATTAACAATGAAAAGTGCTGTTGGGCTAAAATATGAAAAAAGTAAAGTGGGACAAAAAATTTTAATCCCTTTTATTAACATCACAATTGGATTTTTTTATACAGTAAAAAAGAAAAAACACTGGATATATATATACTACACTTAGAGATCACAGACTTGTGGAAATGCATTGGAAATATAATAAAAAATGGAAAATAACATGCAATAGCTTTTGGCTGTTTTGTCTTCTTCCTATGTGCAGCAAGCTACAGCTAAAAGTTATGATCTACTTTTGGACAGAGAGTGATTTATTTTAAATATTTTCCTGCAGCTGTACATGTCACCTAAATAATTTGTATCAAATATCTGGTTTTACAAAAATTAAGAATTTTAATTCATCTCATTAAACCAATGATTCCCAAATCATATCCCAATCACAATCAAAACAGAGTCTGCACTTAATCCCTTTTCTGGTTCCTTCAGTCTTTCGCACTTTCCATCTGTTTGTTCCTCTTTTGTTTAGTCCCCGTCCCCCATCCCCCACTCTCAGTCTCTCCTTCTAGTGTCTTTGGAGTGTCAGGGGACAGAGGCTACTCATTTGCAAGTGTAGTTGGAGCACCTTTCCATTGCAAAAATCACACTACTGGGG
The DNA here is from genome assembly GCF_011386835.1 of Chrysemys picta bellii. Classification (NCBI taxonomy): domain Eukaryota; kingdom Metazoa; phylum Chordata; order Testudines; family Emydidae; genus Chrysemys; species Chrysemys picta. The sequence continues at coordinate 35,424,677 of NC_088798.1, read as the reverse complement.
AGTATATGCCTGGGAACAAGCAGCCCCCAAGCCATCTAGAAAGCAATGAATGAAACTTTATTCACAGACCTAAAATGTCTAGTGCAAAAATCCACATAATTTTTCATTCCTTTCACCAAATTCAGAACATTGGGTAAGGACTTCAAAGAAGTAGGATCTGCAGAAGCCATATATTGTCAATTCTCCATCACGAATTGCCTTTATATATCCCCTCTTGTATCTTAATTCCTAGGTTTCAAAATCACTTGTTGCACCCGCGCCGTGATTTCAAGGTCTACTAGATGCGACAAGTCTGGATCAGGTAAAAATGTGGCTATCCTTTTGAGACAGAAGATCCAAAGATATTAGAAGAAGAAGAATGGCTCCAATGCTATTGCTAGGAAATCATATTACCCCCTTCCCCCCTCCCTGAAAAAACCACCCCAAACTGTAGTGATCATTGAAAAGTCAACAGATATTTTATATTTAAAACTGCCATTAACTTAAAAAATATTTAGTACTTCTGAACTTCTGTGGATGATTAAAGTCAAATGTCCAGTTACAAATTCACAACTTAAAATATTAAACTGACACCAGTTTTATACCTAGTATTTAGGTATATACCTAGTAATTAGGTATACATAAATAAACATGGAGAGAACAGTACACAGCAATAACAATGAAGTGCAGCTGCAATCTCCCACCCCATCTTCATTATAACCATTGTCTACACTTTTAGGGAGTAATAAGCCTATGATAAAATGAAATTCACTGTTACTCATGATTTGGAAGATTAAAATGTGCATGCATCCTTGTATGTTATGTGGATTTCTTTCAAAGTGTGCTGAAGTACTTCATTTTAAACAAATATTTGTTCCAAACTTCATGATGGGCAGTGATGCCTAGTGGATAGAACACTAGACTGGCACTCTGGAGACTTGGGTTCTACTTCTGGATCTGCCACTAGCCTACGGAGTGACCTTGAGCAAGTCACTTTGCCGCTCTGTGCCTCAGTTCCCCCATCTGTAAAATGGGGGAAATGATACTTACCTCTTCTGTGATCTACAGATCAAGCGCTACCCAAGAGTTAAGTATGAAATACAAGAGCATCAATGTTTCATTCATTCATTTTATCAAATTACAATATATTCTTGACATAAAATTAGAGTCTTTCATAAGAAGGTATGCAAAAGGACAATGCTGGTACAGACTAGCAAACAGTTTAGAAACTTCAAAAAACACAGTACAATATGAAAAAAAGGAGGTTTATTTCAAGTCCTAAATCACAGCATTTTTTATGTAAAATAAAATACGCCTGGGCACGTGTATAGCATGTTGGTGACTGTATTGGGATAGATTAGATGGCTACATAGAATAGTTATTTTTTAATACACTACATTCAGTATACTCGAAAGTTGAACTTTAAAAAAATGTTTTAAAAATCCCAGTTGCTGTTGTAAAAGAGTTACATATTTATAAATATATAGCATTTTGATTAGCGCTGGAGAATCTCAATAAGAGTTGTTATTTTACTGCTATTCCCCAGCAGGAAGTTTATGACACACAAAAAAAAGTGTTAATGAGCAGGCAGATGCTAAACACAAACTGCGAGCTTTAGTGAAACTGTTATTATTTGGTAAGAGAATTGTAAATATATAAGCATCGTCGTTCATATTAAACAACAAAACCATTAGAATTTACCTTGACAAAAGGTGTTGTGAGAATTTGTTATTTATAAAAGCACTTTGAAGGTAAGTGCACTGTCAGTGATAATATCTGGCAGAGTCAAACCTCTCTTGTACATGCAAGTGATGAGTAGTACATTCTGCATTACCAGCTATGGACTTGATCCCGATCCCATTGAAGTCAGGGTCAAAACTCCTACAAAGGGAGGAGGTGTTAGATCAGACAGCAAGCTGATAGTTTCCTGAGATTTTTAAATTACATTTCATAATTGTAAAGCTGTGCAAAATACAAGATGAAATAAAAATTATTACAAGACTTTTGAATAGTAGGTTGTTTTTACAGGCAATATGTGCTGTAATACCTAGATAAATAGTGCTGTTTAAGTGCAGATTTTCAGCATTCACTCTGAATTTTGCAGCTTTTGTTGATGTAAGCAGCCATATATTCTTGCTGCAGCTATATCCTTAAAATATTATATATGTTTAAACTAAAGACATTAAATTACAGACCCTTCCCCCGCAAAGGAACAGGAAATAAACTCTTATGTATTAGATATCAGTTGATAGCTCAAGTTAGCTCCCCCACAGCCATTATGTAGTACTGCATAAAAATGTATTGAAATAATTTGTAAAAAGCACACATTTAACAAAATAGTCATTAGGTCATTGGAATTATTCAGACTTTTTTTTTGCAAACTATGCCGTATATGTAGAAAAAATCCTTTTGAAAATTCATCTTAATTGGTGACATTCATGGAAAGTTTTCTTAAGATTTAAAAAAAATTCTAAAAAAAAATCTGATTGTATTAAGATCCTGATTCAGCAAGATACTTAAGCACATCAAAGCAACTACCCATGAGTTTAAAGTTAAGCATGTGCTTAAGTGTTTTGCTGACTCAGAGTCTAAGTCACCTAACATGGTGACAGGTTTCAGAGTGGTAGCCGTGTTAGTCTCTATCAGCAAAAACAACGAGGAGTCCTTGTGGCACCTTAGAGACTACCTTATGCCAAATAAATTTGTTAGTCTCTGACTGATTATCACTGCAGAGCACTTACCTTCAAAGTGCTTTTATGAATAACAAATTCTCACAACACCTTTTGTCAAGGTAAATTCTAATGGTTTTGTTTAAGTCACGTAAGTGTCATGTTTTAAACTGAAGACATTTGAGTTTTGGGAGTGGGAGGGTGAGAGACATTGAAATGTTCTTCTTAAGCTACAGCATTTTAATACTGAGCATATTTTTGTACTGACAAGCAATAAACTCGTAGAGAAAGTATCTTTATATTAGAAATGAAGCTGTAGTCTTAACTTTGTAAAAACAGTCTAAAAGGCATATACAGTAATTTAATCTGTGAAAGAGAAAAAATGTTCAGTTTAAAACACATACTGGGTCAATTAACTCAAACCTTTATCTGGTGGCCAAAAAATAACACTGAGAAATACTTTATAGGATGAGTCACTGTAACTTAATTTACTAAAATTGCAAATATGGATAGAAAAACACCACCAAGAACAACATATGCTACCATTATGTAGCTCAATACATCTCTAATATTAGTCTAGTGATTTTTAAACAACTTACATAATAAACCCTATTTCAGAAGCCAAATTGGGATCAACCTCCTTGAGCTACTGAAGCCAGCATTAGAATCCATCAGCTTTGGAGTTTTAGAGACACTCTCATTACTTCCCAGTTTCACAGTTTAGCTAAATCCAGGGCCGTCTCCAGCATTTCTGCCGCCCCAAGCAAAAAAAAAAAAAAAAAAAAGCCACGATCGGCAGCGGCAGTTCAGCAGCGGTTCCTTCGCTCCTAGAGGGAGTGAGGGACCTGCTGCCCCCGAATTGCCGCAAGTGCCACCCCTCTCCCTTGGCCGCCCCAAGCACCTGCTTGTTAAGCTGGTGCCTGGAGCCGGCCCTGGCTAAATCCATGCTGTTTGGTTTACTGTTTAGAGATGAAGAGACACATATAATAGAATTCTGGACATGAATGCACAAGCCTCCAGTGAAAGTCTAATTAATGGATTTTAGGATATCAGATTATTATGACCTTGTTAATCTATGTGGGATTTAAGGTCTTAAAGTAAGTGTGCCTGTGTGTATTTAGGAATGCCTATGCAGCTGCTGGGAGTGTACTTCCCAGTGTGGATAGGCAAACACTAGCTCTGCTCAGGTCAGTGTCCTAAAAATAGCTGTGTTTCCGCAGCAGCATGGGCTAGCCACACAAGTCCATACCCATGAGGAGAAGGGTCAGGCAGGTTTGTACTTGGATGCCTAGCCCGAGCCACCATAGACACACTGCTATTTTTAATACGCTAGCTCAAGTATAGCTAGCGCATGTATGTCCAGCCAGGCTGGGAAGCACACTCCCAGCTGCAGTGTAGACATACCCTTACTTGTATGTAGAAATACAAAAACTGGAGTTTCTTGGGGCAACACTGTTGAGACACTACAAACAGCCTAAATTCAGAGCAGTGATGTTCACGCTCAGGCTTGGTCTACACTAACCCCCCAAATCGAACTAAGGTACGCAACTTAGTAAGTTCGAAGTACCTTAGTTCGATCTTACCTCGGTCCACACGCGGCAGGCAGGCTCCCCCGTCGACTCCGCGGTACTCCTCTCGTCTAGCTGGAGTACCGCAGTCGACGGCGAGCACTTCTGGGTTCGACTTATCGCGTCCAGACAAGACGCGATAAGTCGAACCCAGAAGTTCGATTGCCAGCCGCCGAACTAGGGGCTGGGTATAGACGTACCCTTAGTCACTATCTTGTCTGCTTGTTAGGATATTGAAAAATATGGCACTCACCAGTACAAAGTAGTAGGCATACAGAGCTGCCAAGTGATGAATTACAAAAAATTTATCACCAATTGCCTTCCAGTAGTAAGTAATAAGAAACAAATCTGTAAGAGAAAAAAAACATTAAATTATTACAACATAAGCTACCTAAGGACTATAATATTTCTCTTTAAAGCTTTCAGTATTACTGCAATCTAAAAGGAAAAACCTTTTTGGTTATCTGAGCTATGCATATATTTTTAATGGCAAATGGTGTCCACCTCAACCCACAAAAAGAAAAACAAATCTGAATTGTCTTTGAATTCAGCATTTCTAAGCTCAAGACTTCTGTATCCCTTCCCCTACCCCCCCGGCTCCACAGATGGACATTAAATGTGAGAGGAAAACTTAGGCCTAAGCACTGGTTAAAATATTTTAGCTCTTCCAAAAATGTTCATGAATCTTTATATTTCCTACATGAAGGGAGCTGCCTGGCCACAGCTTTAGCAGGAGGTACACTGTGAGCAAGGATAGATCCAGGGACACCCCTCACCCCCCCCCCCGCCCCCAGTTCTAGGTCCTGGTCTGGAAGAGGACTCATGAGCCCACAATAATTGTATCAAGAACCCCAGAGAGAAAGGGGCTTGAGGACACTGCCAAAATATGACTGGGTCCACTATGGGAATGGTGGAGCAGCAGATGTTATTAGCAGGGCAGGGACCCCTAATGCTAAAAACATTAGCTCTTTGATTTGTTGGCTTCATTTAGTCATAATCCACCAGTGATCACAAAAGATAAATAACCTGACACAGGTTGTCATTAAGAACAAATAATTGAGTGAAAGAGAGCGCAATTGTATGTAAGGATGACAGCCACACCAGATAAAATTATTAAAAATATTTTCAACCTCTTTCACATAGGATCAGACTCTGGCTTAAAATGTGTAGGAAGACAAGGACAATGGGGAGAGGAGTAAGTATGGAGCTGTTTCCCCCAGCTTTGTTGGGATTGCTAAAAACCTGTCGCTTGCACTGTATGGGCACAGGGGAGACTGAGGACATTAAAGCTGCCAGCAGCAGTAAACATCCCAAAAGGGGTTGGGGTCACAACTCCCACCCCTTCTGAATTGGCTGAAGGACCAGAGCTGAGGATTGAAGGGTGTTCACTGGACCATCTTACAGCATGCAGTAGTAGCCACACTACTGTTGGGTGTTCCTTCAGCACCCAATAAGGCAGTATTTCCATCTCTCTCCTCCACTAGCAGGTTGCCTCCAGGCATTGTACTGCCCACAAACACAGCAGTAGCTTTAAAAACTACACTGGACTCTATATTGTTTATAGAAGCTCATCACATCCTCAGAATAAAATTTAGATATATCTATGATATAGACAACGTATAATTACCAGAAATGAGGTAGCCTGTGGTAATAGCAATATTCAGTTTCACAATTGAAGGGTCACCCCTGTAAACATAAAAAATGATGTACAGTTCCAGCCTTTATAATAAAAAGTTAAATTTGCATAGGACATACAAACATCACAAACCATTCCCCTCCTGCCGGGCCACTCATGCTTGACCCAGCCATGTAGCATCATGGAAATTTGGGTGAGGGGAGAGGAGAAGTTGCTAATTAGGAAGACTGATTCCAAAGACAGAACACATTTGCTGCCCCAGGGAGGCCAGCAGCAAGGATCACCTTATGCCTTGGGCAGCTGGCAAGGGAATGGAGTTGAAACTCAGTAAGTCCCCTGGCATACTGAGGCATAATAAGGTCAGCTAATAAAGAGTGCTTGTCAGCACCTTTGCTGACATTCTTAAACACGCCCTTTTATGTCTCCTATCCTGCCCTAATTTTTAAAAACTTAGTTTGGGATGATAAGTACCAGTTGAGTGAGAAAGATTTTTTTTAAATCACAATCATGGGATACCATGTTGACAGCTAGAGTGCAGGGGAAAATGAAAGTTACTCTTTTGTAACCAAGCTATTTAAGAGGACCTCAGCACATTCTTACTCTTGGGATGTGCTGAAATTGTAGCTTGGACTGATGGAACCTTCTAACAGCAGTGCCCACCGGTACACTCTTGTGCCCCCTGCACCTCTCCTCATGGCTCCTCAAAGGGCAAAGCAATAAAAGCGTATGTGGTGTGCTAACCCTCTCAGTTCTTTCTACCACCTCAAGTCCAAAGTTGTAATTAGGACTCAGAGAAAGAGGGAAAGGTGGGAAGTGAGTGTCATTATGCAGAATCCATCTCCAAGAGCTCTGGTTACAGGTGAATAACCTTCATTTGTTGTTTGAATGGCCTATGCACATTCCCACTCTTAGGAGTCTGGCAAGCAGTATTCTTCACTCTGTACAGTGATACAAGGAGGTCTCATTAAAAAGAGATTGTAACACTGTTTTACCAAATTGAGCTAGATGCTACATGTAAGGAATGTTTTATGAAGTATGAATTGAGGCTAAGTAAAAGCTGTACAGATGCAGCTTTGTTCTCACAGAGTGCACTCTAAGCTCTTTTGGAAAATGTGTATTTAACACACTCTTCAATACAGAGTCCAACCCATGTAGAAAGGTATTGGGATGTGATTGCCCAAACTTTACTCTTTCCCCATAAGGGACAAACAGTCCAGGCAATTTTCTGCCATTCATATAGAAGGCTAATGTTCTGTTAGCATCCAAGGTATGGAGCTTACCTAGAGAAAGCTAAGAATGTAGCCTTGGAAAAAATACTGGCAAGTTTATGGATTGATGGAGATGATAGATGTTCATTAAACCCTTCCGAATCTTTTTAATATATCATGACTAAATATGGTATTTTGTTCAGCTAGGCTATAGTGAGCAGACATGGCTGCAAGATGTACTTTTACCAATGATATGGAGAGTCCCAAGCATTTCAGATTAATGAGATACTCCTGTATGGATTTAATAGGAACTGAATCTAGGTTTATTGTTAGTTGCCAACAAAGAGAACCTTTTCCACTTATGATTGTAAAAGTTGACGCTTTCTGGAGTTTAATAGAATTCCTGTGCTTTTTACTCAGAACAGAACTATTCTATATCTGTTGAAATACTATTCTGCCAAATGGAGGCCTAGATGGCAAATCTGACCCTCTGCTGGGCCCGGAGGCTGGAATTCCAGGGAGAGACAGATAATCTGTTTATGATAGTTGCAGTAGATCCCACAACTGCTATTGTCTCACACAGGCCAAAGTAACTTTAGCTTTCTCTTGTTCAAATATTCATGAGAACTCTGAATTAGAAGAATTTGGGGCTGAGGGGACACAGAGGAGGAAACCTACTCCCTAGTCTACAAGAAATGCATCAGAAATGGACTGGTTGTCCACTCCTGCTCTGGAGCAATACCTCAAACATTTAGAGTTACGTCTTGTTGCAAATAGGTCCATCTCCAGGTACTCCCATGGGGAAGGGATGTCATTCTCTATAGAGTTCCCAAGTGACTACCTGTGCTGATCATGAAAGTCTCTGCTCAACTAATCTGCCAGTATGTTGTCCTTGTCTGCAAAGTGAGGAGCTATATGATAAATTTGGTGTGCCATGCACCATTCCCACAGAGCTTCAGCCTCTTTACACAGCTGGTTGGAACATGCTCTCTCTGCTTATTCATGTAAAACATTTCTGTAATGTCAGTAATTACACCACTACCCCGGTATAACGCTGTCCTCGGGAGCCAAAAAATCTTACCACTTTATACGTGAAACTGCGTTATATCGGACTTGCTTTGATCCACTGGAGTGCGCAGCCTCCCTTCCTCTCCCCCCCGGAGCACTGCTTTACCGCATTATATCCCAATTCGTGTTATATCAGGTCGTGTTATGTCAGGGTAGAGGTGTATTTTGGAATGGAAATTTTTCTCTCAAAAATTCCAGATACCGTGAATTGTCAAATTCTTGTAAAGAGACCTCCAGCAATTTGGAAGGGTCAGAGGTGACTACAGCTGACTGAGCTGGGGAGTTGAATACAACTTTTTTTAAGACAGTGTGATGTTAAGTCCACCATATGAAGGATAGGAACATTGGGCAGGTCATTTCATTAACATAGAGTCTTGCTAGCTAATACTGAATAGGTCTTATCTTTAGATCTGCATGTAGAGTTACACATGTTTCAGAATCCATAGGGCTCATCAACTTGAGGAAGACCATCACTGTTTGCCATGGTTTCTCCTGTAGTATTTCCAAGTACCTTTCTTCAGGGACAAAAAACTCTCCTCTGTTGTACTTCCTTAAAGTAAAGGCAAGAGTCAGCTTCTGATTTTAGTAGCCTCTTAGCTCATTTGGTCAAATTAAAGGAAAGGCATTTCTTCTTAATTTTTCATTGAATTATTAAAGTAATTCTTGTGTTAAACTTACAAGTTGATTTAATTACTCATTGTAGTAATTGACAAGCCAGATAAACTGAATCATTGATCTACTGATTAAATTTTGATAGAATTTTGATAGTAACCTTGATTTGATCATTGCATTGTTTTACATTTGATTAGGGAAATTAGAAGTAAATTAGTGACAGTTGTTTAGCTTCATATTTATTTGAGTTTTTTATAGAATCCATAAAAGCACACTAGCATGGCTCTTCTCTCAAAACTCCAGTACATAAGAACATAAGAATGGCCATACTGGGTCAGACCAAAGGTCCATCTGTATCCTGTCTGCCGACAGTGGCCAATGCCAGGTGCCCCAGAGGGAATGAACCTAACAGGTAGTGATCAAGTGATCTCTTTCCTGCCATCCATCTCCACCCTCTGACACTCAGAGGCTAGGGACACCATTCCTTACCCATCCTGGCTAATAGCCATTAATGGACTTAACCTCCATGAATGTATCTAGTTCTCTTTTAAACCCTGTTATAGTCCTAGCCTTCACAACCTCCTCAGACAAGGAGTTCCACAGGTTGACTGTGCGCTGTATGAAGAAGAACTTCCTTTTATTGTTTTAAACCTGCTGCCCATTAATTTCATTTGGTGGCCCCTAATTCTTATATTATGGGAACAAGTAAATAACTTTTCCTTATTCACTTTCTCCCCACCACTCATGATTTTATAAACCTCTATCATATCTCCCCTTAGTCTCCTCTTTTCCAAGCTGAAAAGTCCTAGCTTCTTTAATCTCTCCTCATATAGGACCCATTCCAAACGCCTAATCCTTTTAGTTGCCCTTCTCTGAAACTTTTCTAATGCCAGTATATCTTTTTTGAGATGAGGAGACCACATCTGTACATAGTATTCAATATGTGGGTGTATCATGGATTTATATAAGGGCAATAAGATATTCTCTGTCTTATTCTCTATCCCTTTTTTAATCATTCCTAACATCCTGTTTGCTTTTTTGACTGCCGCTGCACACTGCGTGGACATCTTCAGAGAACTATCCATGATGACTGCAAGATCTCTTTCCTGATTAGTTATAGCTAAATTAGCCCCCATCATATTCTATATATAGTTGGGGTTATTTTTTCCAATGTGCATTACTTTGCATTTATCCATATTAAATTTCATTTGCCATTTTGTTGCCCAATCACTTAGTTTTGTGAGATCTTTTTGAAGTTCGTCACAGTCTGCTTTGGTCTTAACTATCTTGAGCAGTTTAGTATAGTCTGAAAACTTTGCCACCTCACTCCCTTTCTCCAGATCATTTATGAATAAGTTGAATATGATTGGTCCTAGGACTGACCCTTGGTGAACACCACTAGTTACCCCTCTCCATTCTCCATTCTGAAAATTTACCATTTATTCCTACCATTTATTCCCTGTCTTTTAACCGGTTCTCAATCCATGAAAGGATCTTCCCTCTTATCCCATGACAACTTAATTTACGTAAGAGCCTTTGGTGAGGGACCTTGTCAAAGGCTTTTTGGAAATCTAAGTACACTATGTCCACTGGATCCCCCTTGTCCACATGTTTGTTGACCCCTTCAAAGAACTCTAATAGATTAGTAAGACATGATTTCCCTTTACAGAAACCATGTTGACTTTTGCCCAACAAGTTATGTTCTTCTATGTGTCTGACAATTTTATTCTTTACTATTGTTTCAACTAATTTGCCTGGTACTGATGTTAGACTTACTGGTCTGTAATTGCCGGGATCACCTCTAGAGCCCTTTTTAAATATTGGCATTACATTAGCTATCTTCCCGTCATTGGGTACAGAAGCTGATTTAAAGGACAGGTTACAAACCATAGTTAATAGTTACTCAAATGTGAAATTGCGGTCTTTCAGAACTCTTAGGTGAATGCCATCTGGTCCCAGTGACTTGTTACTGTTAAGTTTATCAATTAATTCTAAAACCTCCTTTAAAGACACTTCAGTCTGTGACAATTCCTCAGATTTGTCACCTTCAAAGGACAGCTCAGGTTTGGGAATCTCCCTAACATCCTCAGCCGTGAAGACTGAAGCAAAGAATTCATTTAGTTTCTCTGCAATGACTTTATTGTCTTTAAGTGCTCCTTTTTTATCTTGATCGTCCAGGGGCCCCACTGGTTGTTTAGCAGGCTTTCTGTTTCTGATGTACTTAGAAAACATTTTCTTATTACCTTTTGAGTTTTTGGCTAGCTGTTCTTCAAACTCCTTTTTAGCTTTTCTTATTACATTTTTACACTTAATTTGGCAGTGTTTATGCTCCTTTCTATTTACCTCACTAGGATTTGACTTCCACTTTTTAAAAGATGCCTTTTTATCTCTCACGGCTTCTTTTACATGGTTGTTGAGCCACGGTGGCTCTTTTTTAATTCTTTTACTGTGTTTTTTAATTTGGGGCATACATTTAAGTTGGGCCTTGTAGCAGGGCAGTTACCCCGCTCCTAAAAGGAAAGGCTAGGCTGATTGGGGAAGCAGCCACAGCTGAGGCCATGCCCCAGTCAGGCCACAGCTGGCCCTATAAAAGGGCTGTGAGCCAGGTGCTAAGTCAGTCTCTCTCTAGCTGTGGCGAGAGAAGGACCTGGCTGCCTGGGAGCTTAGGGTACTGGGAATAGAGCAGGATTGGGGAAAGGCAAGAGGAGCTGGGGAGCTCCAGCCTGGCAAATCCCCAGGATGTAGGCCTTGCTAAAGGCCTAAAGAAGGTACTGGGGCTGCAGAGGTGCAGTCTGGGTTAGGCAGAGGCAGCTGGTCCAAACCCCCATGCTGATGATGAGTGGCCATGACAGACTGCAGTTTGCCCCAGTGAGTGGGGGCTAGATGACGACTGGCAGTAGTCACTGAGGCAAGGTGGGTGAGAGGGTTGGGGGTTCCCACATCCGTTGGCCTGCACCGCTTCCCGCAGCCCCCATTGGCCTGGAGCAGCGAACCGCGGCCAGTGGGAGCCGCGGCAGGTAAACAAACCGGCCTGGCCCGGCAGGGGCTTTCCCTGAACAAGCAGCGGACTGGCTTTGAGAACCACTGAGGTACAGGACATTTCCCTTGGACCCTTCTGGGAAAAGGTTCTCTTTGCGGCTGCCTTTCTTCAACCCTTTTAAATTTAGGGTAATACCTAGAGGAAGGCCAATATGGATGCGATGTCAAAGGTTGTCGCTCCCAGTCCTGCTAGTATCTGGCAGGCAATTCCCTATCATAATTCCTGGGTGAGGAAGGGTGATCTCACAGTCTGAAAGGTTGGAATCTACAGTCTCACTAATGCTCTTTGGGTTTGCTGACCCATCTCCTAGGACAGGAAGGTTAAGGAAAGGTATCAGGCCATTTGTAGCCTGATTTCAGATCCAAGGAAGTTACTAAGACTGACAATGATTCGGTTTAGCAAAAAGAACAAGATATTTCCCTGGGGAACCAGTAGGACAAGATTCACATATTGCCAAGGAGGTAATATATAGCTACTGAATCAGGCAGCAATATGCAAGCGCAGATATAACCAGTAAAAGACCACCATCTCAACCTGCCTGGAGCTGTCTAGACTGAGCTGCAGTTCTTCCTTTTCCTTCACAGAAACACAAAATTGCCACATCACATCAGACCAGTGGTCTTTCTATTCTAATATCATACTTCAAAGGAAGGTTCAAAAACTTCCATAATGGACAGTTATAGAGTAGCCTGCTCATTGGTGAAGTTTCATATGAATTCCGGTCAGTTAGTGATTTACTTATGACCTGAAGACCTTCTTCCTCTCACCAATTTATCTCTCCTATTCTCATAATTGCTGACTTCTCCCCCATTTTCATCACCTTAAAAACAATACCTAAGTAGTCTATAAAGTCACAACTTGTATTAAGAAGAAAGGAAAAACTACTGCTATGGAACCTTCAATACCATCAAGTAGTACACACAACTCAGTTGAATAATCACCTGACGTTTCATTATAACTCTTTTCCATCCACTTATCCCTATTGTTTGTTACATTTAATTATGTGTAATGCCTGAAATTAGATTCTAAACTCTTCGGTGCAGGGACAATTAAGTTTAAGATTCACATCCAGGCATTAAAACCTTGAAAGTTAACCCACCTAGCTGGGCCACACACAGATCCAGAAGCATTTCAGACGAAGCTACCCAAAAGACCCTGGACCTAAGATTTTACACACAACTAATTCTGAAGGACAGGGTTGATTTGGACACTATCACATAGCCACCCACAATTATACACTGAGAGGGCATGTGGCAGAAGCAAGGAAGTGAAGCTGGGGAGGAAGCATTTGGCCAAGTTATAACAAGCTTTTGAAAACTTGCAGTTTGCAGGTACTCAGTGGAGACTTTCTAGAGTTTAACAGCTAAAAGTCTCTGAAGATTTCATCCTCACAGAGCATGCTCAAGCCTCTCGCAGCTACTAATGCTGACCAGACTGCGCATGCACCATCTCCACAAAGCAATGGAGCCCAGGAACACTGGGTTTCAAAGGACTTTCTCTGTAATGGCTGCTCCAGGCCAATACCAATAATCAGTTTATGCAAAATAAAAATACTTAGCGCTTTATATCTTCAAAGTGCAATTCAAATTTTGACTTGTTCCTTGAAGGTGCTGCATGCTCTCAATTTCCATTGAAACTAATGGAAATCAAGGGAGCTTAGAATCTTGCAGGACAGAACCCTAAACAATTATAATAATATCCCTGTGAGAAAATAGTGAAAGTATTATCCCATTCTTACCAATCAAAAACAAACACAGCAATATTAAAGAACATGCCCAAAGCCACACAACAAGTCAGTGGCAAAGCTGTGATTAGAACTCATAACTTCATAGCATCCAGTCCTGTTCAGTACACCAGACCCTAATCTGTAAACAACTGAGCAGTATGAAATGCAGACCTTTGTTCTGTTCTTTTAAAACCAGATGAAATATTTTTTGCATTTAAGTTTAGTCTGATTCCCATGTTGTGATTCAGTTTAAAATAAAGTTATGGTGGAAAGAGGAGTTAAAGCTTTAAAAAAAAAAAAGTTTAATTATACAGGTAAAATCAACAGTTCTTCTTACATAGCTTTAAAGAAAGCAAAAAGTCAGTCCCAATAAAGGGTAACAGCTTAAACTTTCTGCTAACAATCTCATGAATCAACTCAAACAAAATCCTGTATTATACTGCAAAAGTCTGTTGGGGAGGAGGGGAGACAAACACCAAGGACCAAAACTTATTTTCTTTTGAGTTTTTAAGTTCTAATGCAGGAAGATCTTCTAATTAGTTTGAGGAACTACTAGAAATCATTGACAGGAGGAGAGCAGCAGCATTTATTAGCGAGAGAACCTCTGCTGTACCACTATTGAGAAAAACCTTTTCAGAGCGGGTGGGGAGCTGAAGAAAAACTGATATAGTGTCTTCATTTTACACTTAAAATCTCATCTAACTTTTGGTCATATTTTTCCCCCCTACAGACATTCAGAGTGTGCAATCAACCTAATTCTCAATTACTAAGGGACAATCTCCACTCATTGATATATTTTGCTTTCCACAACCAAATCTCTGTACAACTTTTCATAAGTGATGTACCCAAGTATTCAGATTCTAATATCTAAACTGTATTGTTAAATCTATTCACCTAAATTTGGGTTATTGCTGATTATGTACACTATGTATCATATGACTTTTTAAAACTAACTCTTTTCCCAACCAGTGTATTATATAATTTTTTTAACATTAACTTTAATAAAAATTTTATATCTTTGCTGTTTCACTTTTCAAGCAAAACAGTAAATAGACACAAATGATGTTAAATCTGCAGTCACCTTTTTGATTGTTTATGGTTGTATTTTCAGAGCTGTGTATTAAAATTGGAGATTGAATTTCAATTAACTGTCCTGAGAAATGTATGTCTAACCGTTCATACTACTTCGTAGAAACTGTTATACAGTAGGCTTATAATGGCATTTTAATTGGCAAAATAATTTGGATTTTACCAGATAATCAGGACACACATATAAATGGCCCTCCACATTTTAAGAGAAACTGAGTGCTAATTTAGCTAGTTAATACTCTAACACGATAGCAACATTGGGAGACAAAGATGTGGGAAAATGGGAACAAAGAAAAAAGTCATATTCTTAAAGTCAGTTTGATATAACTTGTCTTACCAGACATGGTCAGCATTAACAGCTTCATCATACAACAAGATATATACACAAAAAGCACCAACCACCAAGGCATGGAAGGTGGATACTGTCCTGAAAAAAAGAAATATATATTACATTTGTGATTACCATTCTGACTGATACCACAATTTAGAATATACCATCTTAAGTGCAAGATGGTATATTTCCAAGGAAATTCTGAATGACATACAGAAGTTCTTGTACTATAAAGACATTTCATTTGTATATTATATCTATCAGCTCATGGAATGACTTGTTTTTAATATAGACAGCGAAAGTATACATAGGGAAGGAGGAAAATATTTTTGGTGCAATCAGTGCTTCATTTTTTTTATAATGACAAAGTAGTTAAAACATAAAATTAACATACCTTGATAGCTGTCCCATTTACTGACACTTATCTGAAAAAGCAAACTCATGACTAAGCTCTTTAAATTCATTCTTCCAGCAGTAATCAACTTGTTAAACGAACCAAAAGGAGACTTCTTGTACTTTATCCTGAATTCAAACTGGTCCATATATGCTATGTTAGCAGATTTCTGTTTGTAAGCACCAAATTTAACAGCTGGAATGCTTTTCTGTTCTTGTTTTTTTAGGTGGGTGAGGAAGGCCATAGATTAAACAGAAACTCTAGCACTGACAGCTTCAGAGAAGGATAGTCTTGTGCATATGACCCAGCTTCTAGGTCCCTCAGAACAAAACTGAATAGTACAAGACTGCAATTGCAAGACTTCAATACACAAATATGAGCATCATAGGTGTGCTGAGGGAGTAGAAGCTATAGTATAAATGATAATGATTCAAGTCTGACAACTGCTGAACTTGAATTGATATGCAAACTAAATACAATCAACTTAGGCTTGAATAGAGACTGGGAATGGCTGAGCCATTACAAACATTGAATCTATCTCCCCATGTAAGTATTCTCACACTTCTTATCAAACTGTCTGTACTGGGCTATCTTGATTATCACTTCAAAAGTTTTTTTTCTCTTACTTAGTTGGCCTCTCAGAGTTGGTAAGACAACTCCCACCTTTTCATGCTCTCTGTATGTGTATATATATCTCCTCAATATATGTTCCATTCTATGCATCCGAAGAAGTGGGCTGTAGCCCATGAAAGCTTATGCTCAAATAAATTTGTTAGTCTCTAAGGTCCCACAAGCAGGGCCGGCTCTGGCTTTCTGGCCACCCCAAGCAAAAAAAAAAAAAAAAAAAAACCCGCAGCGGCCAGAACAGCAAAGCCAAAAAAAAACCTGCGGCGTGGCCGGAGCTAGGGTGCAGGGGGACTCCCTGCCTTGCAGATGTACCCCGGCTAGCGGGGGCAGGGGAAGGGAGCGGGGGGGAGAGAGAGAAGGGGGGCGGCCAGGGCTTCAGCGGGGCGCTGCCACGCGGCCTCTCCCGCCGTGCCCCCTGCTGGGAGGGCTCCGCACCGCTCCGGAGGGCTGGGAGGGAAGGACGCGGGCTGCCCTGCCGGGCTTGCTGCAGGGCGCTCCCGTCTTCTGCGCCGCCGCCCCCTACAGGGCGGCTGGAGCGGAACAACAACGAACAAAACAAAACAAACAAAAAAAGCGGCCGTGCCGCCCTGGGATTGGGCGGAATGCCGCCTCCTACAAGCTGCTGCCCCAAGCACCAGCTTGCTCAGCTGGTGCCTGGAGCCGGCCCAGGCCACAAGTACTCCTGTTCTTTTTGCGGACATTACACAATTAACACTATATAATGCAACGCACACATGTGTAAGGAGGCAAGGGGGACCCTATCTTTGACTTGTGCATTTAAAATATTAATAATTTGGAAAAATCAGAGTCCCAAACACGGCTCTGCAGGATTTAAATAGAAAACTACTTGTTCCTCTCAAGCCTTTTCCCCAAAGTTACTTTTCTTACTCTCCCTATTTACAAAAGCCATTCTTTCTAACCCAAATGGATTATACTGTAAATCTCCAAGGAGTCTGGATGGTCTCCACTTAATTTGTGTTATTGTGCTGCTTTCAGCAATTGCTTTTAATGGAATGTTCTATCAAATAGATAGAATACGGTCTTAATTAATCTTCAGAATAACAGTTAAATTGGACAAGTGTATTTACTGCAACAGGTGTAGACAAGCCCTAAATCTCTGCGTAAGCAACAACCTGGTGATAACAAACATGCTATTTCAACAAAGAAAACTGCAGAGGATGTGGACATGGATTATCACTGTGACACTGGCAAACCAGGTGTCAGCTCTTGCCAAGGCTTTAGGCCTCAGCCGCGCACTGACAAATTAATTGCTGGAAACTAGTCTGTTTCACCTGTGCTTTAGTATGTTTAAAATGGGTATTAAACTTGTAACAATGTGTTTAGAATTTATGAAACACCTGTTAATTGCTGTATGCATTAATCTCACTTATAGTAGGCTCTCCGAGCTCTGGTCAAGTGAAAAAATTCTCTATTTATCACACGGTATAAGATAATAATTAGGTTTTTGCTTTATAAAACAAAAAAAAAGTTTGTTCTGAAACTGAATCTGCTCATCAAGGCGGCTATCAAAACTAAATGGGCGATTGTGGGACATCACAATACAAAGACTTTGTTAATTGCCCCCTTTACACCCATGAAGCCGCTACATGCAAAAGGGCTCATCCCATCAGCATGAATTCTGGAAGAAGGAAATAAGAATAGCTGACAAGAAAATTTTTCCTCTCTTTTTTGCTGTTTGGACTATGACAGGGCGAGAACTATGAAACAGAAACACAGATCTCCATGGTCAACCTAAAACATCTTCAGAGTGGACAGATTACTACAACTCTGTCACCTTTTGGAACCATAGACTGTAACTCATTTGTGTATATAAGTTTACTTGGAAATGTTATTTACTCCTTCTCATAACACAAGAACTAGGGGTCACCAAGTGAAATTAATAGGCAGCAGGTTTAAAATAAACAAAAGGAAGTATTTCTTCACACAACACACAGTCAACCTGTGGAACTCTTTGTCAGAGGATGTTGTGAAGGCCAAGACTATAACAGGGTTCAAAAAGGAACTAGATAAATTCATGGAGGATAGGTCCATCAATGGCTATTAGCCAGGATGGGCAGGGATGGTGTCCCTAGCCTCTGTTTGCCAGAAGCTGGGAATGGGCGACAGGGGATGGATTACTTGATTATTACCTGTTCTGTTCATTCCCTCTGGGGCACCTGGCATTGGCCACTGTCAGAAGACAGGATACTGGGCTAGATGGACCTTTGATCTGACCCAGTATGCCCGTTCTTTTGTTCTTAATCTTGTAATAACTCTCTCATTTATTTTTTAGTTAATAAATCTTTAGTTAGTTTATTACAGGATGGGCTACAAGTGTTGTCTTTGAGAGATATCTAAAGTACAAAGTGACCTGGGACTGGGAGAAACCTGAATATTTTGTGATCTTTGGTGTACTATCACTAAGTCCAGCTTGCCTGGGTGGCAAGATGGACTGGAAGGCCCAAGGAGACTGTCTGTGACTCTGTAAGGCTGTTATAGTGCTTTAGGAGTTCACATTTGTTACTGGGTTGGTGAAATCTAATTATCGATTTCCCCAAATTTGGGACCCTTGCCCTGTTTCTTGACACTTTGCCCTGAGGTTGGCACTCATGGTCGTGAACCACTCCAGACAGCGTGACAATCACCTGATGGGTAATTAAAGAACATGATAGACTTTGTATTTGTGAATCACAGGTGGAAATCAATTGTTGTTGTTGTACAGATCATTTGCAGTTGATCATAAGTTAGTGCTGGCATCAATTGGGATGAAAAAAAAAGTGCCAAGAACTAAGATCTATGATGTGGACAAATTGAAAGAGACAGGTATGAGGAAAGGATACAGAGAAGCCATGCAGAAAATCATCATACATCTGGTAAAATAATAAATGAACATTGAAGAGACATGGAACAGTGTAAAAAATGGGATTACAAGAGTGGCTGAACAAATGTTGGGCTATAAGGCCAAAACAAAGAAAGAAAGGTAGAAAATGGATTAAATACTGCAAATGAGTGACAAGTGTAGGAAGCTGAAGGAGAATAAAGAGGAGGATGGAGAGTTTAAGAGCTAGTACAATAGGCTGACTAGAGATAAAACAGAAAGCAAAGACCGACAGGAACAACTGGATAAGTGAACATTGTAAAGAAGCAGAAGAATATACAAAGAGAAATGCAACACAAGGGTTGTATTGCAAGATAAGAGAACTGTGTAAGACATATGACTTGCAGATGTCAGTGGTGAAACACAAGTATGGATACATAACTGAGGATTAACAAGCAAAGAATAAGTGATGGAAAAATATTCTGAAGAGCCATACAATGTGCAGAACACAGAAGATGAAATGGTCCTGAACAAGCTTCCCAGCACAAATGAGGGAGAGAAAATACTGGAATTCTTAGAAGAAGAAGTAAATATCCCAATGGAAAGTTTCAAAAAGAAAAAGGAGCCAGGGAAGTGACAACATAACCAAAAGCTGCTGCAAGCAAGCAAGCAACACATGGTAAAGGCAATGCACAAGCTATTCAACAAGTTTTACAAACTTAAACAAGGGCTGAGCGAATGGGGGAAAGCAATAGTAATACCAATCTATACAAAAGGAGATAAGAGTGAATGCAAGAACTACAGAGGGCTCAGCTTATTGACTGTGCTGGGAAAAGCATTCACCAAGACATTGCAGAGATCAAAGAGGTGTGTGGAAATGGCACTTGAAAAGGACCAGGCCAGATTTAGATCTGAACAATATACAGTAGATCTGTTATTTATGATAAGATAGATATAGGAGAGGTACTTAGAACACAACCAAACCTGTTACAACAACTGTATAGACTTCAAAACAGGCTTTTGACTGCACTTGGCAGAAACAGTTATGGCAACTTATGACAATATATGGCATCTCAAAGAAACTTCTACAGCAAGTTGATGAGTGCAGTAAGAGTAGACATGAAGCAGAGTGGATCAGGACAACCGTAGGAGTGAGGCAAGGATACACACCATAATCAGTTTGGTTCAACTTGGTGCTGGAAGCCGTAATTAGTGTAGTACTGAAAGATGAAACAGGAGGAGTCATGTTACGTTTTAGGATAATGCATAACCTTAGATTCGCAGACAATATTGACCAAGGAGCAGGGCTCTAGGCACCAGCAAACCAAGCACCTGCTTGGGGCGGCACATTTTCAAGGGCGGCATTCTGGCTTTTTTTTTTTTTTTTTTTGCTTCTGGCAGCAAAAGCCTAGAGCCAGCCCTGGCAGCAGCAGCGCGTGGTGTGCAGGGGGCTCCCTGGGGCCGCTGCGGTTCGCGCCGCAGGGGAGCAGCACCCGCACCTTGTGGCTGGGCCGGGCAGGCTCCGAGCAGGGGACACTCAGGCGGGGAGCCGCCCCGCGGGGCACTTGGAGCCACCTGCGGGTGCCACAGGGCTGCCACCCCCCAGCGCCACAGCCGGGGCTGGGGGAAGCGGCCCGAGCCACCCAGGGACTGCAGCAGGGCAGCCAGAAGCAGCAGCAGCAGCGGGGCCATAGAAAGCGCGGCGCTGCCATGTGGGGCCAGCATCCAGCTCTCTGGGACTCCTCTCCCTCTGGGACTGCCCTGCCCCGGCTCCTCAGCCCCCTGCCGGGGTGGTCCCCCGGCTCTGCTCTCCTGGGTCCTGGCCGGTCCTGGAGGCAGGAGCCCTGGCTGGAGGGACCCTGGGCTGAGGCGCGGCCCGGGAGCCCCGCTGCTTACCCCGACCCTGCCAGAGCCGGACTGGCCGGAGGCGGGGGGGGGGGGGGGAGCGGGTGGAGTCAGCACTGGTGGGGGGGAGCTCAGGGCTGGGGAGGCAGGGGGTGCGGGTGGGGGGGGGGGGAGAGAGAGCCCAGGACTGAGGCGGCAGGGGACTAGGGGGTGAGAGCCCAGGGCTGGGGTGGGGGGCAGCCAGAATTTTGCTTGGGGCGGCAAAAAACCTAGAGCCGGCCCTGCCAAGGAGGATTTACAGATAGTAATTGACAAGGTAGATCAGGAAAGC
This sequence comes from Chrysemys picta bellii, assembly GCF_011386835.1. Taxonomy (NCBI): domain Eukaryota; kingdom Metazoa; phylum Chordata; order Testudines; family Emydidae; genus Chrysemys; species Chrysemys picta. The sequence continues at coordinate 35,403,736 of NC_088798.1, read as the reverse complement.
AAAAAATTCAGATTGACGAACAGCATGTAGAAAAGAAAAATTATGGCAACTGGAAGACAAGAGAAAGAACTAAAGATCAAACTCAGAGACAAAAAAACAGAACACATGGGGAAAAATTGTGTACCTTGGAGGACCAGTATTGAAGAACGGGAATTGTGAAGATGTTATCAAAAATAAAATCAGACTAGCAGGATCTGAAGGGAGTCTGTCACTCATCTAAATGACATCTTGGAATGTCTAAATTCATCAGCCATTGATGGAGGAGAGGGTATTACCACTTCATCTGGTGAGTACTTGTTAAAAGATAGGCAACAAAGGGCAGGAATAAATGGTCAGTTTTCAGAATGGAGAGAGGTAAATAGTGGTGTCCCCAGGGGTCTGTACTGGGGCCAGTACTATTCAACATATTCATAAATGATCTGGAAAAAGGGGTAAACAGTGAGGTGGCAGAATTTGCCAATGATACAAAACTACTCAAGATAGTTAAGTCCAAAGCAGACCGCGAAGACTTACAAAAGGATCTCACAAAACTGGGTGACTGGGCAACAAAATGGCAGATGAAATTCAGTGTTGATAAATGCAAAGTAATGCACATTGGAAAACATAATCCCAACTATACATATAAAATGATGGGGTCTAAATTAGCTGCAACCACTCAAGAAAGAGATTTTTGCATCATTGTGGATAGGTCTCTGAAAACATCCACTCAATGTGCAGCAGCAGTCAAAAAAGCGAACAGAATGTTGGTAATCATTAAGAAAGGGATTGATAATAAGACAGAAAATATCATATTGTCTCTACACAAATCCATGGTACGCCCACATCTTGAATATTGCAGATGTGGTTGTGGCTGCCCCATCTCAAAAAAGATATATTGGAATTGGAAAAGATTCAGAAAAAGGACAACAAAAATAATTAGGATTATGGGACAGCTTCCATGTGAGAAGAGATTAATAAGACTGGGACTTTTCAGCTTGGAAAAGAGAAGACTAAAGGGGGATAAGATAGAGATCTATAAAACTCTGACTGTCATGGAGAAAATAAATAAGGAAGTGTTATTTACTCTTCTCATTATACAAGAACTAGGCGTCACTAAATGAAATTAATAAGCAGCAGGTTCAAAATAAACAAAAGGAAATATTTCTTCACACAATGCACAGTCAACCGGTGGAACCCCTTGCCAGAGAATGTTGTGAAGGCCAAGACTATAACAGTGTTCAAAAAAGAACTAAATACGTTCATGGATGATAGGTCCATTAATGGCTATTAGCCAGGATGGACAGGGATGACTTCCCTAACCTCTGTTTGCCAGAAGCTGGGAATGGGTGACAGGGGATGGATCACTTGATGATTACCTGTTCTGTTCATTCCCTCTGGGGCAGCTGGCATTGGCCACTGTTGGAAGACAGGATACTGGGCTAGATGGACCTTTGGTCTGACCCAGTATGGCCGTTCTTATGTACAAGGAAATGGTAGTTTGAGGGGTGGTCTCCTATCTGTCCTAGCTTTGTGTTCCGTCTTTTCCTGCAAGGGAATGGTTTGAGGTGGTAAAGATTGTGTTTCCCTATCATCCCGGTGGGCTAGGTGCAGAGCCCCAGAAAATTTCTGTTTGCAGGCAGCCCAGGGATCCCAGTATGGCCATTGTGGGGCTCCATATGGGAGAGGAGGTGGCATCCAGGATTGTTCCCACCATCTGTGGTGACCTCCCCAGGCTTCCTCCTTGTCTCTATGACTAACATAGAATGGGTTCCTATAAAGGTGGGTGGGAGAGCCCTACACCGAAATATGGGAGGCTGAATGGACTCATTGGAGGTCCCCTTCATCTTCCATTGAACTATGAGGAGGAAGAGCCCCAGCTGAAAACAGTGCAAGGAGTCAGGCAGTACTGGTGACATATGAATGTCCGGTGACCGAGCGGGTCTCAGTGCCAAGAGGCATTTGGTGCCCATGATCAGCAGCGATTCCTGTTCCTCTGCTACAGTCAAGTCCTTCAAGTACCTAACTTCTTGAGGTACCGAATAAAGCATTGGTACCAACGTGATGATCTCTCTCAAAGTGGACAGTACCAAAGGTTTGGATTGCTCCAACAAGGGCATGGACAGAGGCAGATGCTTCGACTTACAGCATACCAAGGGACCTGTCATGGGGCAGTACTGGAGGTAGGGTTGCGTCCAGTTATACTGGCTGGAGGAATGTCTCTCCTTGCCATCTCTGACATGCCCAGATGGTACTAAAGCTTGCTTGGAGCTGAGTTTGTTCTTAGAAGAGCTATGGGGTTTCCTGGCTCCACTGGTACTGCCGGGATAGCCTGTAGCCTGAATGGTACTGGGCAGAGAGGTCGACAATTCTGAGACCATTGACCCAGTGGGAGATTGATGTCTTTTAGGAAGAGACTCCCTGCAAGGTGAGTTGGAGTTCCTCTTCCTGGGGCTTCTGGAGGTCTCAGAAATCTTCCCTTTTCTGGGGGAGTGATGAACTGAGGTTGACAGGGCACTGGATGTGTATGGAGACTGATGTACTTGAGGGGAAGTCTCCTGACCTGCCTCTGAAGCAGATAAAAGAGAACATGCCATCATAAGCCTCAGCTTGATCTTCCAGTTCTTCTTCACCCTGCATTTAAGGGCTAAACAGAAGTTACGCTCCAGTGAGATGTGCAAGTCTTCCAGGCAGCGAACACACTTGGAGTGGACATTGCTAGCCGGGTTGACTTCTCGGCAAGTGAGGCATCATTTAAAAGAGCTGAGCATATCCTCCCCAGGAAAGGAAACCTTCCGAAAGGAAGGAGAAAAAAAATGTAAAACTAAACTAAACAGCTATACTAAGCTAAACTAACAATAAAATTTTAATAGATGAGGCACACTCAAGGTGGACACGCTAGAGCTCCATCTCAGGCTGAGGCTGATGAAAAGGAACTAAGGGTGATTCACCCGTCCAGTCAGATGTAGCCTCAGTGCGGGGCACGAGGCTGTGTAGGGTGCATGCACAAGTCAAACGGACACTGCCAGCAGAAATCTCCAATTGAAAACACATGCTGTAGCGGGGTGGTCACCCCGCTCCTGCCCGGAGAGGTTAAAAGCAGCCCTGGAGAGGGCTGTGGCTGGGGAAAGGCTGGCTGGGGAAGCAGCCGCCACAGCTGAGGCCATGCCCCAATCAGACCACTGCTGGCCACATAAAAGAGCTGTGAGCCAGGAACTCTAGACACACTCTCTCTCTAGCTCCTTAGAAAGAGAAGGACCTGGCTGCCTGGGAAGCTTGTACCTTGGGTGGAGCAGTGCTGGGGAAGGGCAGAGGGAGCTGGGGAGCTCCAGCCTAGCTAAGCCCCAGACTGCAGGCCAAGTTAAGGGTCCACAAGGGTACTAGGGCTGCAGAGAGGCAGCCCAGGAATAGGCAGAGGCAGCTGGTCCAACCCCCCCTTGCCGATGATGAGTGGTTTATAGACTGCAGTCTGCCCCTGGGAGTAGGGGCTAGATGAAGACTGGCAGTAGCCACTGAGGCAAAGTGGGGATAGGGGGTTGGGGGCTCCTCTGGGAGGGCAGACCCAGAGACGGAGGGGTTAGTGCTGGGGGCAGAACCCTGTTATACAAAGGCACCGGGGTCCGGGGAGGGATACGGGGGCCAGCGGCAGGTGAGACACCAGCCTGCAGAGGGCACGCCGGGCTGGAAGAGCTAATTCCTGAGACAACCAGCAGGAGGCGCCGCGCCAGTGCGTCGTCGCCCTGCCACACATGTGAAGTAGTGTCCCATAAGAGGGACACTACTCAGAGAAGAAAGAAGACCTCTTACATACACATTCCTTCTTTGCATGCCTTAAAAAAGCTAGATGTAAGCCAGCATTTACAGTAAACTGGAGGGAATTTTGCTTAGATCTTCACATAGGTTTTGGGAGATGGGGGTATTTTCATAATTTTTACATCCTCAGTTATGTGCTGTTATATATTTGGGAGCTTGAAAATTACTAAATTTCTGAATCAATTCATTATTTGTATTTATTTTTAAACACTTTACCTTGAATTCCATTCAATCTTCCTTTTTTGGTTGAGATTATTAAAAGCAGGAGTTATTCTTGTTGATGCCCAAGAACTTAGAACATGGAACAGAAGCTGAAATATGGTAAAACTGGTAACAGCAGTGCCAATAATCAGTTTGTTGAAGGTAGCCATTATTCTTCAGCCTGTTAATTGGAATGGCAGAATTACTGTCTCAGTCCAGACATTGATTAAACTATTTTGTTTAAGTAGCTGCAAAAAGAATTTTAAGCCTCCAAGATAGTAATTTAAGTAGAAACAAAAATAAAATGTAGTGCTACACAGAACACAATAATCTTCAGATGTAAAACAGTGATATATTAAGTAGCCATTCGAGTTGCCCTATTAAATAGTGAATGTGTTCAGTCTGTACCTGAGGCGAGGGAAGGAGAGGTGGGGAAGAAGCGCAAACAATTTTTTGGACATTCCTAGATATTTTCTAGACCAGGGGTGGGCAAACTATGGCCCGGGGGCTGCATCTGGCCCTTCAGACGTTTTAATCCGGCCCCCGAGCTCCCACTGGGGAGCAGGGTCCAGGGCTTGCCCCACTCCGACGTTCCCGTCAGGGAGTGGGGTCAGGGGCTTGCCCCGCTCCGCGTGTGCTGTGGCTCCTGGAAGCAGCAGCATGTCCCCCGCCCCCCGGCTCCTATACATAGGGGCAACCAGGGGGCTCTACACACTGCCCCACCCCAAGTACCGCCTCCACAGCTTCCATTGGCCGGGAACTGCAGCCAATGGGAGCTGTCTGGCTGCGCCTCCGCGTAGGAGCTGGAGGGGGGACATGCCACTGCTTCCAGGAGCTGCTTGAGGTAAGCGCCAACCAAAGCCTGACCCCCTTCTGTGCCCCAATCCCCTGCACCAGCCCTGATACCCCTCCCGCCCTCCGAACCCCTTGATCCCAGCTCAGAGCACCCTCCTGCACCCCCAACCCTCATCCCCAGCCCCACTCCAGAGCCCGCACCCCCAGCTGGAGCTGCACCCCAACCCCCAGCCCAGAGCCCCCTCCCGCAGCCTGAACTCCTCATTTCTGGCTCCACCCCAGAGCCTGCACCCCCAGCTAGAGCCCTCTCCCCTTCCTGCACCCCAACTCCCAATTTCATGCACATTCATGGCTCGCCATACAATTTCCATACCCAGAGGTGGTGCTCAGGCCAAAAAGTTTGCCCACCCCTGTTCTAGACAGACATAGCTGACAAAGGCTCCAGTTGTGGAACTAGGAGTCCGGTGGCACCTTAAAGAGTAACAAATTTATTTGGGCATAAGCTTTCATGGGTAAAAAACCTCACTTCTTCAGATGCATCTGAAAGCTTATGCTCAAATAAATCTGTTAGTCTTTAAGGTGCCACCGGACTCCTTGTTGTTTTTGTGGATACAGACTAACACGGCTACCCCCTGATACTTGAGTTATGGAACTATTATTTCAGACTTATGGAAAGAATTTCAGCACCATTCTCAGGGATTTAACCATTTGACTTCAATAGAAGTTAGAGGGATTTGCAAAACTAAATTTCCATACACCATATAGAAGAGAAAAAAAAAACAGTTATCCCCAACTAGAGCTTCCATACTGAACTCCATTTACATTCCTGTATCCCAAAAATAATCCAACCCTTTCACAAGAGAAGCTAAACAAAAGAAAGACAGGATAACTCATAGCCCTGGTCTACACTGGGAGGGGGGCGGGTGATTGACCTAAGATACACAACTTCAGCTACGCGAATAGCGTAGCTGAAGTTGGCGTATCTTAGGTCGACTTACCTGGCCGTGAGGACGGCGGCAAGTTGACCGCTGCCGCTCCCCTGTTGACTCCACTTCCACCTCTCGCGAGCTGGAGTTCCGGAGTCAACGGGGAGCGCGTTCGGGGATCAATTTAGCAGCGTCTAGATGAGATGCAACAAATTGATCCCAAATAGCTCAATCTCTACCCGCCAATCCAGCAGGTAGTGAAGACCTGCCCGTAGTAATTAAAAGATTTAAATACTTTCAAAGGCAATATTCTTAAACTGTCTTAAGAGACCAGCGTATAGAAATAGCTTTTAAGTGTACTTTGAAGACCTTAAATCTAATTAAAGCACAGCTGCTTAACCAAGACTTTGACTAATATTTCACACATGGTAATAACTGTCTAATAGTCAGCATCTTTCTCTAGAATGTCCTAGAAGTAGTCTTTCTATATAAAAAAAGGGGCAGGAAATGCCCATACCACCTTCCCTCTGTTCCCCTGGAGCTGGCAATAGCCAATGGGAATTATTTGCTTACACTCCATCTGCAGTCAGTGTGTTAGGTATACGTACACTAACTGGTGGAAGCAGTAGTTGGGCCTGTTTAGTAAATCTGTGGAATACTTGGAGGTGTGTGACAGAGCTGTGATCATGTATGAAGAGATCTGTATCTTGCTCCTTCGTGTGAAAAGAGAGATGCATGTATACCTTCAGTATGAATAATTTCTATGCAGAATTGTGTAGGTTATGTCAGTAGCAGAGCATAGGGCTTTTATTACAAGAGATATTGTCAGCAGTGAGGTGGAATATGAGAGGATTCTTATGATGGTTAAGTAAAGTGTAGGTTGAGACAGTATCATGTGAGTATGTGTAAGAGAGGTATAAAAGGCTGTGAAGTGACTTTTAAATTGTACAGGTGTGGTATTCTTTCTGGGGAGTTGACCAAGTGTGTGAGCCTATGCCAGGATCTGGAACCTCCTGAATTTTATAGTGCCACCGGCCAGCATGAGGTATTGCTCAAAGAGAGTAGAGGGAAGGTGGCATAGAGAACTTTCAAACGGACAAGCAAATAACAAACTTTTAATAGTGTTAAATGGAATCCTGCGGGTGAGAGTGAATGGGTAATAAAAAGAGGGGAAGAGTTTGTACATTTCAGCAACTGAGGGGTTGATAGAATAAAGATATTATTATTAACGTGGTGTATTGGAACACTGCTAAAAGACAACAGAGTTAAGGTTGCATGGGCACTTTAACTGTATATTTCATATTTTTCAGAAATTTGAATTTTGCTCAACTCAGCATTCTGCAAGGAGACAACATACCACCAAGCAATCTTCACTCTGCATTAACGTAGTTTTTTGCCAATGGATTTTAGCTTTTTTGAACAGGCAAAGATAAGTTGTTAGTAGGAGTAAGTAGTCATTTAGGCAGTTGTACATATCAAGTCCCACAATTTGCATACCAAGCCAGCAAGGCCTAGCCACCCCATCCACCAAGGCCAAACCAGCCCTGCTTTGACACACATACACAACCACACTCCTGACCCATTCACTGCATTCCCCCCTCCAACCTGGCCCGCTTCCCATTACTGTACCCTGGCCCTCACCAACAAGCAGGGAACACATCCCACCGAAGTCTTCACTCCTTGGTATCCAAACATTTCTATTGCTGTTACTTCCCACCTCCAACCTCTATCCCCAATAACATGACTCACATGGAGTACTGGCGTGAAGGATAACTATGTTATAGTGGACTGGTATTCCGGGTCATGTTTCAGAATGATTGGAAGGTGGAGTCTGTGGCTGTGCCAGCAAGAGATAGGGTTTCCGTTCCAAAATATGGACAATTTTATGTCTCAGAAAAAGATCCTCTGATCCCTGTCCAACAGATGTACCTCATCTCCAAGAAACAGTGAGGCAAGAGAACTTGTAATGTTTCTATGGCAAACAGTACACATTTTCCAGTCATCCATGAACCCTCCAATTTCCCAATTAATGTTCTTCCAATACTTAGTACTAGCTTTCACATTGCCCCTGTAGTCATTATTCAGATGCTCAGACAGATCAGAGAAAACTTTCACAGCTCTTGGACATAAATCTCTGATGTGGTCCAAATCTCCTTTCATACATTGTCCAAGGTGTACACCAGGAATAAGGCCCAGATCATTTCCATCCAAGTGAATCACCACAATGTCCAATAGATCACAACCTCTTCATCACCAGTTAGATGCTGTAAAGTGGGCAAAACTTGATGCCAACACTAGCCAGCTCTCTCCACCCAAATCAGCCTGTAGTCAGCAATCCCCTGTTATGGTGTACTCCTTGCTCTCATGCAAACTTCTGCAACATCATGATCCAGGAATCACCCAGAATCAACACAGTGGCAACCCTGGCAGCACACACATTTATTCCCCCTCAGAAGTCCAGGTGCCTGGGCTTCAGTTCCAAACTTCCATACTATGTGTCTTGGGAAAAAAAAACATACATCTGCCCCAAGATCAGAAAGTAGCCACTTGTTGCCCCTGCCTCTCCCTTCCCCCAGGGGCTAGTAAAATACAGGTTTTCCCAAACAACCAATTCAAGGCTTGCCTACCACCCATCCTCATTTCCTGCCCCCCTCCACAGCCGCAACTCCTCTCCCTGTCCCCATTCTCTTGACTATCATACACAGAGTCTTCTGTCTCTGGCTTTTCCCCACCTAATATAACAAAAATTTTGGTTAGACTATTCTGCTGTCTTCACAGTAAACCTCCCCACAAAATAAGAACACATTATATTATCACAGACAACTTGCAGCAAGCCACATGAGTTGTTAAGCCTTTATTGCACAGCTGTACAAAGGCTTGAACTAGAAACATCAGTGCCAGGTTGTTCACCAGCAGGCAATTACATTGGCACATTCCCTTTTACTTCCAAGGCAAGCATGAAGTGGCTGTGTAGAAACCCTCTCATGTTTTTTTCTTTACTGGAGCATTTGCACTGTAATCCTTCCTGACTGTACATCTGTGCAAGTGAAGAAGTGAAAAATTTCTTTAAAATGATTCACAGGTGGATCCCCCAGAGACTTAGTGAGTGCCATGCACTGCCCTGGGTAAAAAACTAACCAATGAAGATCATTTTGACCTACATCACAGCAATAGTTTGATTTCATCCAGTCATTAGTGCCTCTCAGTTTAACAGTACAACACAAGGCAGCAGAAGGAAAACTGCGGGGAGGGAGAATACCTTTAAGTCAGGAACCCCAATGACCCCAAACTTGTGATATAGATTTATTCTACTTAACGGCCAGGGGGCAAATTTGTCACATACACACGGGGTCAGCTATAGGTTGTCTTAACTCAAGAAGTTCCTTCGAGAGGAAATGTACCCAAACTCCAAACCTATAGACAATGGAACTCCCTGTGCCTGTATCCTATAGATAACTAACTACTTAGTTTGCAAAATAACAAGGGTGGGGGGCAAGTAAATGAACAATAAGGGGTCATAAGAGGGGCAGATACATGTAGCTTGCTAATTATGTAAGGTAATGATGGCAAATTTTGGCCAATCATAGAGCGATAGATTATCATAAGCAACTGCATATAATGCTTTGGTGTAAGTGTTTTCTTTGTTCTTGCTGACTTATGAGCTCGAACCCAATTGCAATTGAAATAAATGGCTCGCCCCTCCCGGGGCTCCTTGCTTGGCTAGCTGTGTCCGTCTCGCCTTATTCCTCAGCTGGAATGGACAGAAATTTCTATGACAGTTTTGGCGACCACGAAGGGACTTCTCCAGCTCGGAACCACTCCGGGGCCCCTCCCTCGAGAAGGACCAGCGTGCGCCGAGGTGAGTTTACCTTGGGTTGTATTGTCTTGGGAGTTGGCACCCGGCAGGGACGATAAGGAGGACTCTGAGAGACGGACCACAAGCAACGAGACAGATCGTGTTGGAAGAGGCCTCATCAGGAGACGGGTAAATTGTCTCTGTTTTGTGTTATGTGTACACGGGGGTCTTAGACCCAACGGTTTCCTTGGGACAGCCTCGGTGAAATTACTGGGACATCCGTCTGGCAGTTAAACACTTTTAGAGTGCCAGCCCAGTATAAAAACAAGTTTCAGATGACAGGAGATTACCCAGGCAGGAACAGAGGCTGACTGGATAGGCTGGGTGGTCTCCCCGGGACATAAAGGAAACCGTCACTGACTCCAGGGCTTTGTTCTCAGTAACACTGCGGATGGTGGAGAACTGAAGCAGGGAATTTAGGAGTCAGTTAGACCTGACTTGGGAAATTGTCAGGTGAAATTCGATGCCAGCACACTTCTGGGATGTGTTCTCAGGAATTGGGGAAGATTTCGCCTCAAAACCTTGAGAACCATCCTGGAAGATTTGAGACCAGAACGAATGAATTATTTGTATTTGTTTTATAGCACTGCTCCAATTTGCAAAGATAAAGAGTGCACTCTCATGTTACAACAAGCTAAACCTCCTCCTTACCAGCAGTGTAGAGTAGAGGAAGACGATTATAGGCCTGTTCCCCCACCAGCTGCGTCCCCTCAACCCCTTCCCATTCAGGTAAATTGAGTGGTCCTAGGGACCGCCTCTGCACCAGTGTAAGATCTGCCTCTAACCCTATCCCGACCCCGAGCCACATTGTATCCTGATCTGCCAGTGGCCTATAATACCTGAAGCCACGTTTGCAGGCGAAGTCTGCCCGACTCCTCGACCAGCTCATGGAGTTAGTCTTCCGAGTGTGTTCCTGGAGACGTCAATTTCAAGTTAATTAAACAAGAAGGACAGGACCCTCCGGTACTCCAATTGCCCTTAAGACAGTACCCTGTTCCTACCGGAGAGGGTCAGGTTGTTGACCGCTATGTCCACACTCCTTTCTCTATCAGTGACCTATTGAATTGAAAGATTACCACCCCAAGGGTCAGGGACAACCCAGAATCTGTACATAGGACATTGAAAGAAAGGAAACAAGTGCTCAGTCTAGCTCAGGAGTCTATAGGTGATTTACCCCCACCGCCACCAGGACAGAATGCCCTGACAGCAGGAGATGTAACTGGGGGTGATCCTAACTGAGATTACAACAATGCTGGAGAACAATATAAATTAACCTCTTTAAAGACTGTAATTTTAAACGGAATTAAGAAGGCTGGGCAGAGAACTACTAATTGGAGTAAAGTAACTTCTGTCCATCAAGGCCCAGATGAACACCCCTCAGACTATTATGAAAGACTGATAAAAGCTGCTAGGTTGTTTGGGGGTCTAGATCCTAAAGCACAGGCAAATATGCCAGTGATAAGAGGATTGTTTAGAGACTAGGCTGCAGAAGATATCAGGTGGAGATTAAATGATGTGGAAAATTTGCAGGGATGCCTCTCTCTCTCTCTCAGATAGTGGCTATTGCCACCAGAGTGTTTAATGGGTGAGAAGCCCGATGAAAGGCTGAGAGGGCGAAGGAAGAAAAAGGGAAATATAAGAATATTGCTGGCTGTATTGAAGGGAGAAGAGCCTGGTGTCGGCAGAGGCCGAGGAAGAGGACAAGGGTTCTTTGGTAGAGTGGGAACCAGTAAAGGGGGGGAAGGGGGGTCCAGAGGACTTTTAATTTATTATTACTGTCATCAAGAAGGGCACATGAAGAGAGATTGTAAACTGAGAGCCCAGGGACAACTTAAACCTCCTCAAGGTGTTAATAAGGGCCAAGGTCCAGCTTGGACACCGCCTAATCAACCCTTCCAGGGGGTAATGCAGAATGGGGGACTTTATGACTGATGGGATGAAGGGGGTTCCACATTGTTATGTTTCGCAGTGTTTTCCTTATCCCGCAATGATCCCCTAGTTCCTTTGATGATTGGAGGAAAACAGAATGATTGCTTATTAGACACAGGAGCCACACTTTCCACCCTTACTGATTTGGATCTTCCTAAGAGTGGCAAAATTGAACGTGTTATGGGATTGAAGGAAATCCTTTTTGTTGTCAGATTTCCAAACCTTTAAACATACACATAGGGCCCCTGTTTGAGGAACACGCCTTCCTACTTACCCAAGGACCAACCAGTTTATTGGGACACGATTTGCTGTGCAAACTCCGGGCTATTATTCACTGCTCTGACCAAGGCATTCTTTTGAGCCTGCCAAATGACTCTGTCATTCCCTTGATGGCTCTAATGAATCCCGAAACTCCTTCAAATTTAGCAATGCTTCCCAAGGATTTGGAAAATGCTGTCCCACCTTGGGTATGGGGAACAAAAATACTGACGTGGGATTACTAAAGTCAGCTGAGCCAGTTTGGATACGTGTTAGGACAGACATAGACCCCCCTTGGATTCCCCAATACCCTCTCCCACGAGAGGCAATAGAGGGACTGACTCCTTTAATTGAGTCATTTTTAGGGGGTCATCCCAGATATCATGGAAGCATCTCCCTCAGGGGTATGTGGAATCCCCCGCTATATTTTCAGCTGTGTTGCATAAAGATTTACAAGATGTAATTTTCCCAGGACAGTCTATGTTGCTTTTGTATGTGGATGATCTTTTATTATGCTCAGAAACACAAGAAACTAATGAGCAGGACTCGATAGAGTTTTTATGTGCCTTAGCAATGAAAGGACACAAGATGTCACCCTCAAAGATTCAATCTTGCTTACAGGAGGTGAAATATTTAGGGCACATACTAAAACCAGGAAAAAGAAGCCTTGCTCAGGAAAGAATAAGTGCCATTTTAAATGTACCCCAGCCCAAGACAAAGAGACAGTTAAGGGGGTTCCTCAGCATGGCAGGATTCTGTAAGTCCTGGATTCCTGAGTATGGGGAAATGTCAAAACCACTAGTGCAGATGACCACTAAAGATGAACCTGATCCAGTGAACTGAACTAAAGATGCTACCGAATCCTTTGAGAGTATCATGACAGCCCTTGCATTGGCACCTGCTTTGGGACTCCTGGATGATAGGAAACCTTTTACCTTATTTGTTCATGAAAGGGCGGGAGTGGCCTCTGGTGTTCTTATGCAAGCTTTAGGATCACAGCAACGGCCTGTGGCCTATTTTTTCAGCACTACTGAATCCTGTTGCAAGAGAAGCAGTAGAATGTTAAAGCCCTAGCTGCTGCAGCTTTGGTAGTTGAGAAAGCTCAAGAATTGGTACAGGGACATCACCTAGTGGTAAAAATTCCACATGCTGTTACTCTCCTTCTAAATTAACGAAATACCCAACCTTTCACTAATGAAGGATTGACTAGAGAATCAGTGGATGGTGTAGACCTTGCCTGGACTGAAACTTAAATTCACTCGAAAGGGAACCCCTAGATAAGGTCCCCAGTGTGGGAGCGATGCTTGTTGGCCGACTGGCAAGGCCAACCCGAAGTAGATGACTACAGGACAGCCAAGGCCCTAAACGACTGATATCAGTTTTTGATGGATATAGAAGATTGGACTGTATTATTTGGATTAACGTTTATTGCTCTTTTTTTCTTTTATTTGTTGGTATTTTAACCTATTGTGAAAATGTTTCCTCTGTTGATTTTGTTGTTTTTCCCTTCCCTTTCTTATGGCCATAATAATTTCATTAAATTTAGCCATGCGGTGAGGAATAGAATCCCAGAACGGAGGAATGACTCATGCTGGGTGTGCACCTCGGTGCCTCCCGATGCGGAATGAGGACTTTCTTTCCTTTCTATCCCTTTGATGGCTGCAAATATTACTCATTCATAGATGTATGTTACTCCCCATCAGGCTACGACTCATACCTAGCAACAAGAAGGTATAAGCCCTAACTCCAGGTATTTGTTAACCTTCAAGGTGCAGGGTGAGTGGTGTCTCCTGGGAAATGGGCTAGGCCTGTTTTTAGGGAATAGTACATGCAAATACTATGTGGGCCCAAATGGTGATGGAGAGTGGGTCACTCCCTTTGTTTATTGTTTTGACACCACTGATGACATTAACCAGAAGGGTGTCTGCGCCAATAGTGTCTGCTATGAAAGCTGCACTATGGTATGGGAAAACTCCAATGGACAATGTCTGTATGCAGGCAGAAATGTAGAGACGGAGACATCTCCTCGAAGCACGGGCCTATTGGGTTTATGGGACGTTATACATCCCTGTAACAAAAAGCGTTGGGAGTGACATGGTATACTCCTCCCGGCCCTGTTCCATCAGGGTTCGGTTCTTACTGGGAGTGTGGAAATAAAGCCTATCATACCCTTCCAGTACACTTCTCAGGTTCTTGTTATCTTGCCTGTAGTTTACCCCCATTCGAATTGTGAAGCAATTACATAAAGGCAAGATTAGAAATGTAAGGGACACTAGCAAACCTCAAGCTGAAGAGGATGCAGCCCTTGAACCAATGACATGAACAACATTCCCTAATAATCGCAGACTTAGGAGAGGGGTTATAAGACTACGGGTATTTTATAAATTATGGCTAATGAAACTGCTACAATAGTTACAAGTCAAGCCACTGAGCTTAAGCAACTTAGACAGTTAGCTTTACAAAATCATATGGCTTTAGATATTTTTTTTTTGGCAGCTCAAGGAGGAACTTGTGCCCTCATAGGCCAAGAGTGTTGTGTATTTGTGAATGACACCTATAAAGATACCTTTAACAGAGCAGCCCACTTAAGAGACATTGCCCGAGACAGGTCTGCTGAAAGTAGCTGGACAAATGATTGGTTTGATAGTTTATTTTCCTGGTTCCCTTCCTTAACAGGCTGGCTAAAGGGGGTGTTATGATTTTACTGATGATTGTGTTTATTTTTTTTATGTGTGTTTAAACTGTCCATGTGCAAAATCTCTAAATGTGCTAGGACAACTAGCAAATCGAAGGGGATATTTCTCTCTTTACAAGAAAGATGGGTTTTGGCAAAGGCAGGAAACCATGTCAGATGCGGATATTCTGACCCCTACATATTTGCTGTAATACTCCTACTGCTGTGAAAAGTGTGATCATGAGCCCATTACATGGGTCATGATCTAAGGGGGGAAATTGATATAGAATTATTCTACTTAACGGCCAGGGGGCAAATTTGTCATGTACACACGGGGTCAGCTATAGGTTGTCTTAACTCAAGAAGTTCCTTCGAGAGGAAATGTAGCCAAACTCCAAACCTATAGACAATAGAACTCCCTGTGCCTGTATCCTATAGATAACTAACTACTTAGTGTGCAAAATAACAAGGGTGGGGGGCAAGTAAATGAACAATAAGGGGTCATAAGAGGGGGGCAGATACATGTAGCTTGCTAATTATGTAAGGTAATGATGGCAAATTTTGGCCAATCATAGAGCGATAGATTATCATAAGCAACTGCATATAATGCTTTGGTGTAAGTGTTTTCTTTGTTCTTGCTGACTTATGAGCTCGAACCCAATTGCAATTGAAATAAACGGATCGCCCCTCCCGGGGCTCCTTGCTTGGCTAGCTGTGTCCATCTCGCCTTATTCCTCAGCTGGAACGGACAGAAATTTCTATGACACTTGGATCACTAGTGATCCCCTGCACCCCCCTGAGGCACACCAAATTTTAAAGCAATTGGTTGGATTTTAGAGCGCTTACAGGAGTTGAGCTTTAAAGCACATAAAATGGTGAGAAGAGAAGCACTCTAGCCTTTTTTCTGTATTTGTGCATGTGCGCTGTAAAAAAAAATGTACATTCTTAAATATTGTTATCAATTTGGGTCACCCAAAGATTTAGTGGGTGCTGTGCACTACCTTGGGTAAAATTCAACAGACAGATATTTTGACCCACAGATTGCTAGCTCTGCACAAAAATATCCACCTAGAAACTTTTTGAAAAATGGCAATTTTGGGTGCTTATATCTCTACAACTCCTAATTCAAGTGACCCCAAATTTGGATCACTATTCTTACTCTGCATCCTCCTAAGGCACACCAAATTTCAGAGGAATCCAACTGAGCATGTTGATTTTGGAAGACTTCAAAAAGTCAAACTTTATACAGAAATCGTGACGCAACCTGCTGCTGCACCACTATAATAAGGCTACATCTACGCTTCAGACTGGGGTGTGATTCCCATCTTGAGGACACATATCTGTCCTAACTCTGGTCGAGCTAATGCACTAAAAATAGAGTGTAGCCATAGCTGTGCAAGCAACGGGAGGGGCTACTCACCAAGCACATATCTATCCAAGACAGTAGGCACATATTAAGGGCATCTAGCCCATTGTGGTGCAGAGGCTACAGAGCTAGCACAGGTCTGTCTCAGAGAGGGGAGTCTGATTCCCAGCTTGAAGTGTAGACATACTCCATGATGTACAAAACAAGTCAAATGTGAAGGAAATTGGTTCAGTAATTCTGAAGCTCTGAGCTGTTAATTTTAAAGTGGAGTGCCCCAGTGATAGAGACTTCCCAATGTTCTAATGCAGTGATCCACAAACTTTTTCCATTGTGCCCCCCCCCCCCTGCCCGTATTGGAACCTGTCTGTGCCTTTCCTTGGGAGCTGTGGTCGGGAGCGGAGCTGAGGTTGGGAGCTGGGAGCCAAAGCCAGAGCTGCAGCTGGGTCTGCGGCTGGGAGCAGAGCCATGGCAGGGACTGTGGCTGGGAGCAGAGCCATGGCTGGGAGCAGGGCCACAGCTGGGGTCAGGAACAGGGCAGTGGCTGAAGCCCAAGCTGTGGCTGGGGGCGGGGGCAGGGGCAGGGCCAGAGCGGAGCTGGGGGCAGAGTGGGGCTGGGTGATGCTCCCTCCCCACCCCCCTGAACATTTCTCCACGCCCCCTGGGGGGAGGATGTGCCCCACAGTTTGGGCACCACTGTTCTAATGCATGTTAGCTTTCAGATGACACAAAAATAATCCCATATATATATTTTTTTTTTAATTCAAATATGTTGACATATATTTCAAAATATTATGAACCAATTTTCTTCAAACTTAGTTTAGCCTTTATTGGAATAACCTTAACTCAGAGATGCTCTTTCCTATGTGTTTCCCTCTATTGTAACAAGTTACTGTACTTGCTTTGTAAAGGAGCATATTTGCATGCAGACAGCACCCCACAGTATGTAACTTCTACCAAATGGAAATGGTTCATGAAGTAATTTGTGGGTAAATCAGGTTGTGTGTTTTTGGAGAATGAAAGAATGCATGTATGCATGCAACAGCAACACTGGTTGCCTGTTTACTCTTTTCCAGCGCTGAACAGACCCTTTGTTTTGTTTTGTTTAAATGAACTTACACTTGCTGTCATTTCTCTGGAAATTGCGGCAGGCCAAGAGGTTGTATAACTAGTACATTAAAAATTGCTCTTAGATAGCACTACTGCTTAAACAATCTGAAATATTTACAGATATTAATGAATTAAGCCTCAATACCCTGCAAGATTAGAACCATTATCCCCATTTTGCAAATGAAGAAATAGAGGCTCAGAGAAGTTAAGTGCCTGGGATGTACTTTGATCCTGTGGCATAAATGTGAGTCTAGTACTTGAAATGCCTGGGGCCAGATCTTCAACTGGTGTACCTAGGCACAGAGCCTTCAAAGTAAAAGGAGCTGTGACGTTATTGACATACATTGTGACCGTATAGATCATTGTTGCAACCAAGGTCCTATAGTTGCACCAAATCTTGTACAAAGGAGGTCAAGTAAGGTGTCTCTGAAAAGGTTGTAATTTGCTGGTTATGATTATGCTGTCTGTATGGGTATATCATTTTTGTATTTGAAGTTATGAATATTGGCTATGTACTTGTATCTCAATTTACTGCAAGAAATGATACCTAAAATGTCTACAAAAAGATAAACCCTCTTTCAAAATAGTCTCTAGAAGGAATTCTGCACTTGCCTCCAAGTCCCCTCCCCCCCAGTTCTGTAGCGTGATTCTCAGAGGTACTGGCCATCCAGAGCTCATGCTGATTTTAATAGAAACCATAGGTAAACACCACCACTGAAAAAAATCAGGCCACATTGAGTTGCTAAAACATGCACTACATTAAAATTTTGTTTCCCTATGGCTACAATCTGGTTTGCTAGAAAGTCGCTAAACATTTAATTTTGCAAAATTCTCCTCAGACTCACATGATTTTTTTTTAAGTGGGCAAGAAATTCCCCTCTCTCCGCTCCCATTATTATAGAAAGTAAGTTTTATTCTTGGTCTGGTAAACATTCATGACAGTTTTGCCAGACTGAGTTCAAGAGCTAGTTTTACATAGGCTTTCTCAAAAGACTTTTGTACACACAGTAATGAAAATCTAGGAGCTAATTTGGAATTCCACTTGAGCAAGATGAAAGCAGTGTTGTATTTTAACTCAAATAAAATAAAGGAGTTGAGCATGTACATAATTTCATAGACAAGTATAGACAAAGAGCAGATCAACCATAAAAACATTCACATGAGTAAAGATTTAACCTTTTAAGTGAAGGGGTTAAGTTAGCCCTAATTGTGTATCTTGTTTAATTTAGCAACTTAACTTTTACTAAACATGGCTTTTTAAACACAAACACAAAGGATTAGATTGACAAAGAGGACATAGGTGCTTAAATCCAACATTTAAGTGCAACAGATATTCACCACTTAGCTGCCATCTAACCCTGTAGGCACCTAAATTTCCACTAGTAAAGTCCACTCAGTGCCTAAATTTCTGCCTGTGCTCATGTGCAAAGCTGCCTAAGTCCTGGTGACACCAAGCTACTCAGCACCTAACACATGCCTAAGCCTTGGCGGGATTTACAAACTAGGTGTTCCCCTGCCCATCCGGTAGGCATGCTCAGAACACAACTGACATGCACAAAAGATAAGGAGGTGTAGGTCTCCTATCTAATAGCCCCATGATGATGGTGTTAGTGATTCTAAACAGTATGTCATACTACCCTAATTATCTGATATAATGATTCCACTTAAGAAGGAATAATCAGTTGCGTACATACAAAATGGGAAATGAGAGCCTAGGAAGGAATATTGCAAAAAGGGATCTGGGGGTCATAGTGGATCACAAGATAATTATGAGTCAACAGTGTAACTCTGTTCCAAAAAAAAGCAAACATCATTCTGGAATCTATTAGTAGAAGTGTTGTAGGCAAGACATGAGAAGTAATTCTTTCACTCCGCTCCACACTGATTAGGCCTCAACTGGAGTATTGTGTCCACTTCTGGATGCCACATTTTAGGAAAGATGTGGACAAATTGGAGAAAGTCCAGAGAAGAGCAACAAAAATGATTAAAGGTCTAGAAAACATGACCTATAAGGGAAGATTGAAAAAAATTGGGTTTGGTTAGTCTGGAGAAGAGAAGAAGACTGAGAGGGGACAGGATAACAGTTTTCAAGTACATAAAAGGTTGTTACAAGGAGGAAGGAGAACAATTGTTCTCTTTAGCCTGGGAGGATAGAACAAGAAGCAGTGGGCTTAAATTGCAGCACAGGTAGTTTAGGTTGGACATCATGGACAACTTCTTAACTGTCAAGAGTAGTTAAGCACTGGAATAAATTGCCTAGGGAGATTGTGGAATCTCTATCATTGGAGATTTTTAAGAGTAGGTAAGACAAACACCTGTTAAGGATGGTCTAGATAATACTTAGTCCTGCCATGAGTGCAGGGGACTGGACTAGATCAGTGGTTCTCAGCCAGGGATATGTGTACCCCTGGGGTACGCAGAGGTCTTCCAAGGGGGTACATCAACTCATCTAGATATTTGCCTAGTTTTACAACAGGTTACATAGAAAGCACTAGTGAAGTCAGTACAAACTAAAATTTCATAGAGACAATGACTTGTTTATACTGCTCTATATACTATACACTGAAATGTAAGTATATTTATATTCCTATTGATTAATAATAATATAGTAAAAATGAGAAAGTAAGCAATTTTCTGTAATAGCATGCTGTGGCACTTGTATTTTTATGTCTGATTTTGTAAGCAAGTAGTTTTTAAGTGAGGTGAAACTTGGGGGTATGCAAGACAAATCAGACTGCAGAAAGAGGTACAGTAGTCTGAAAAGGTTGAAAGCCACTGGACTAGATGACCTCTCGAGGTCCCTTCCAGCCCTATGATTCTATGAACATTTTATTTTATAAACTGTCTTGCTTCAATCATCATAATAGCTAGACATGTGACAACAGATTGGACAAAAATTTTCAACAAAACTTTTTTTTCCTCTGAAAAATGCAGATTTGGATCGACTGAAACATTTTTCGAATTCATGTTGAAATCATCAAATTGTTTTGAGTAAAAAACACTGAAAAAGCTAAATGCTTTGCATCAATATTTTTGAAACAAAATGTTTCACTTTTCTAATTTGAAATTATTTTTCCTTTCAAAAATTTGGTTCAATTGAAAAAAACCCTAAACTAAACATTTCCTTTTGAGTCAAACGAAACATTTGTAGTAAACAAAGTCTGACATTTTCTGTTCCGCTGCTGAACCAGAAAAAAAACAAATAAAACAAAAATAGTTATTTGCATACCTCTAAATGATAAATACAGATTGCCCACAGCACAAGCAGCCCCCTTCCTATTATAACTCAAGCATTCATTCCTAATGACAACTTGTATTCAAATAAACAACTAAAATGCTTAAACAAAACCCAATGTGTTTTGTACCCTGCTCTGAAACTGCAGAGATTAGTCATATTCCCCTACCAAAACCAAACTGCAAGGTGAATTACGTGTTGCAATATCGCTTATCAAAAAAGCTTATTTCCTCAAAGCTTTCAGATACATCAAGAGTCTTTAGCAGAAAAGAGATAAAGAGAAAAAGTGAAAAAAAAACTTGATAGTGGTACTGAACATTTTAAAATCGCTAACTTAAAAAAAAAAGACACAAACAAAAAAAACAACATATGGGTACTGTTAGTTCAGGAACAGAAGTTTCTAAAACCAGAAACATTAATAAAAACATTTCCTGAAATTTCAGTTTCAGAGTATTAGGTGGCTGGAGGAGAAGGGAGAAGAAAGGAAATCAATTACACCTAATTTTTAATTTGTTGAGATGCAAACATTTATTTGCAATGTTCAATAACACTGGTCTACAATTTTTGAGAAGTCGTCTGCTTCAGAGATAAAATGTGCTATTTATTATGTATTTTGATGTGCTGAATTCAAATATGACAATTAAAATAACTGATTGGCTACTGTTTCTAAGATATTTAAGTTTTTACTTTTTATATCTATGTATATTGTGTAGATAGTAGAGTTTTAATCATAAATTGTAAACCTAGGTCTTTTCATGTGTTTATGGTTGCTTTACATGATAATATTTCATCTGTCCTGTTTATGTAACACTTTAAAAATCAGCAAAAGGGTTATATAAATAAAATTTATTATGAAACAAAAGGCAAAAAACTATTATCTACATAGTTTAGTCCTATTCAGTGTCTACTTGGCGCATCTTGGCTTGTCTCTTGTATTCATTAAATGGAGCATCTCTTGTCACTGTCCAGCAATAGTCTGCAAGCATTGATGGGCTCCATTTGCCCTGACAGCGTTTCTCCATTGTTGCAATGTCCTGGTGAAATCGCTCGCCGTGCTCGTCGCTCACTGCTCCGCAGTTCGGTGGAAAAAAATCTAGATGAGAGTGCAAAAAATGTATCTTTAGTGACATGTTGCAACCAAGGCTTCTGTATGCCTTAAGGAGGTTTTCCACCAACAACCTGTAGTTGTCTGCCTTGTTGTTTCCGAGAAAATTTATTGCCACTAACTGGAAGGCTTTCCATACCGTCTTTTCCTTGCCACGCAGTGCATGGTCAAATGCATCATCTCGAAGAAGTTCACGAATCTGAGGACCAACAAAGACACCTTCCTTTATTTTAGCTTCACTTAACCTTGGAAATTTTCCACGGAGGTACTTGAAAGCTGCTTGTGTTTTGGCAATGGCCTTGACAAAGTTCTTCATCAGACCCAGCTTGATGTGTAGGGGTGGTAACAAAATCTTCCTTGATTCAACAAGTGGTGGATGCTGAACACTTTTCCTCCCAGGCTCCAATGACTGTTGGAGTGGCCAATCTTTCTTGATGTAGTGGGAATCTCTTGCACGACTATCCCATTCGCAGAGAAAACAGCAGTACTTTGTGTATCCAGTCTGCAGACCAAGCAAGAGAGCAACAACCTTCAAATCGCCACAAAGCTGCCACTGATGTTGGTCATAGTTTATGCACCTCAAAAGTTGTTTCATGTTGTCATAGGTTTCCTTCATATGGACTGCCTGACCAACTGGAATTGATGGCAAAACATTGCCATTATGCAGTAAAACAGCTTTAAGACTCATCTTCGATGAATCAATGAACAGTCTCCACTCATCTGGATCATGAACGATGTTGAGGGCTGCCATCACACCACTGATGTTGTTGCAGGCTACAAGATCACCTTCCATGAAGAAGAATGGGACAAGATCCTTTTGACGGTCACGGAACATGGAAACCGTAACGTCACCTGCCAGGAGATTCCACTGCTGTAGTCTGGAGGCCAACAGCTCTGCCTTACTCTTGGGTAGTTCCAAATCCCTGACAAGGTCATTCACCTTGTGTTATGGGGTGTGGTTCAGAGGAGGAGGATGGGAGAAAATGTGGGTCCTGTGACATTGATGGTTCAGGACCAGAAGTTTCATCCTCTTCCTCATCTGACTCAATGAGAATGATTCTGGTGCATCAGGAACTGGCAGTCCTTCTCCGTGGGGTACTGGGCGTATAGCTGATGGAATGTTTGGATAATGCACAGTCCACTTTTTCTTCTTTGACACACCTTTCCCAACTGGAGGCACCATGCAGAAGTAACAATTGCTGGTATGATCTGTTGGCTCTCTCCAAATCATTGGCACTGCAAAAGGCATCGATTTCCTTTTCCTGTTCAACCACTGGCAAAGATTTGTTGCACAAGTGTTGCAGCATATGTGTGGGGGCCCACCTCTTGTCCTGATCTCCAATTTTGCAGCCAAAATAAAGGTGATAGGCTTTCTTAACCATAGTGGTTATACTGCGCTTTTGTGATGCAAAAGTCACTTCACCACAAACATAGCAGAAGTTATCTGCACTGTTCACACAAGTACGAGGCATCTCTGCTCACTTTGGCTAAACAGAAATGTGTCCCTTTGCAAAATCAAACACTGACAAATAGAGAGCATGACACTGTATGATTTCTAGAGCTGATATAGGGCAATTTGTTCAGCAGAGTGATGTAAGCTTCGTTATGATTGCATCATCCATGACTTCTAGGAATAACATGATGCAATTCATATCGTGAATGACGCAATACCAGCTTCAGATTGCATCATTCATTGTTTTGCCTAAAAAGCAAGTACTGTCCAAACCCAGTCATAGATTTATTCATAGCTCCAGTCAAAGATGTATTTTAGTCATTTCTGGTTTAAATTGAGATCCCTTCCCTTTATAACTCACTTATCCTCCTCCATTCCCAAGTCAAGGGTCGTATATACTGACCCAATAGTATATCTTGAAAACTAGAGCCAATCAACAATTTTAAGCATCATTTTCGTTCTCAGTGACCCAGAATTAGTAAAGTTTGACTACATTTATTTCAGAAGCATTTTGGCTGTAGAGCAGTGTAATCAAACATTGCTATACTACCTAGCAAAGGAAAGCCAGATTGTAAACAAATTAGAAATAAAAACATGTAATTACTAGTATTCTTTTTTGTCCAAGAGGACAGATATTCAGACAAACCAAAAGTGATTATATTAGCATTTACAAAATTCAGTTTAAATAACAATCTAAGATATTATATGTAGGGAAATAAGGACATCAGATTTTAAAACAGTATTTTAAATCTGAAAGTGTCCCTTTAAAAGTATTAGTTTATTCAGTGCAGCATTTCAGAGAGGCTGGACCCGTTTCACAGCATTATAGCGGTAGCATATTGTAGAGACAGGACTTGATGCAATTTGACAGCAACCCTGCTGGTCTAGTGGGCAAAAACTGGAGCTGCAGTATCAGCTGCCTTTCCCCAATTCCAGCTTTCATTTCCTCTCTCCCTGCTGGACTATACAACCTCCCCTCCCCCGCGCCACCGTTCCCACTGACCCGCTCCCTCCCGGGGCTGCACAACCGCCCCCCTTTTCCATTACCCCTCTCCCTGCTGGGGCAGAACCCCACAGTCCCGTTCACTACACCAGACCCTCTGATACACTGCCCCGACCCCTCGCTCCCGGCAGGCGGGGGAGGGGATTCATGGGAACCTGCCCCTCACACGATGGGCCTGGAGCTGGGATGCGCAGCCCGGCCCGGAGCGGGGCTCCCGGCCGCTCCCCATTGCGCCGCCCCCACCCCAGGCGGGCAGGCCGTGTCCCTGTGGAAGGCTGCGGGCACTGCCCCACCCGAGCCCCGCGCACCCTTACCTGGGGTGGGAGGCCAGACGGGGGCTAGTGTGGCCGCAGCTCCTCCCCCATCCCTGCCGGCGCTGCGGGGAGAGCCCTTCGCTGCTTGCCACACAGGATGCTCCGGGGGCAGCGGGTGGCGGCAGCTCCGAGGGCTGCTGCGACAAGCCACTCACTGCGGGATCGGGTTTCGGCAGCCTCGGCCTTAAAGGGGCCGAGCCTCCGCCACCTGCGAGGGAAGCTGCTGCCCGTTAGTGCCAGGGCTGGGTGCACTGAGGTGGAGCTAGCGGCCTCCGCGCGCACACGGTGCCCTGTGGGGATGGGGTTTGGGGGAGATAGGCGGATCAAGCGCCCCGTCTCCACCCCGTGGAGATGGGCTTCAGGATTTTGGGGGGGATTGGGGAGAGTTCCTCCTCGCCCACCCGCAGAGCCCCATGGTGCTAGGATGTAAGGGGGCCCTTCCCAGTTGGCTCCCAGTCTCCACCGTTCGGAGATTTCGAGACCCTAGGCACGAAGTAACGAATGTCTGATGTTTGGTTCTAAGGGCTGCTACGATACGAGATACTAACTGGGGGTGTGGAGTGACTAGGTCAGCACAAGAGTTAAAGTTTGAGATTTTAAATACAAAGCAGTCAAAGACACCTGGAGTTATAGGTTCCACAGCAAACAATTTAGTATCTTCAGTATATACATATACATACAGTGTATGTATATATATGTACTGTGTGTATATGTATATGTAATATTACACACACACACACAGGGGATATTCTAAAGAAACTCAGCCTTGATTTTCTTTAGTCTCAATTGTACTATTGCACTAAAATAAATGCAAAAGCTATCTAAAGAGACAAATATCAAAATAAATGTAATCTACAAGAAATATGTAATAGAGCGAAAATATGCACAGCTCAAAATATGTTCCTATCCAACTCTCAACTCCTGCATTTGGTTAAATAATTACTGTACCTAGGAATACAGGAATTGACATAGTGGATCAGACCAGCACTCCATATAGTTCAGTATCATGTCTTTGTCACTAATACCAGAGAGAAACACTACAATAGGCACTGATAAAATAATCTGCCCAAAGTTTCTTCCTTAACCCACATCAATGTAGAAATAAATGCACCATGCCAAATTCCACCTATGGCTATGTTGGTATGGAAATAATCCTGACTAAAAGACCCAGATCTACACATAGATTTCTTATAGTTTAGGGGCAGAAGGCAACATTATATCATTTAGTCTGACATACATTGTGTGTGAGTTACCAACAGAATTTGGCCCACTATACTTTTCAACGTGCAGTTTATATAGTTAAATATTCCTATGAAGAAATCATTTGCTGATTTTATTGTCTGAGGTCTAAATGTACATTCATGCACTCCTCAATACAGTGTGCAAAATACCATAAAACATGAAGAGCCATCTCATCCAAAGGAACAGGGGCATTGGCAATATTACGCTTGGACTTTCTCCATAAGGATCACAGGAATAGAAGTTGCATTTTAGGGCCAATCCTGCAGTACTTACTCAGATAAAGTTATAACTGAAGTCAAACAGAATGCTGAATGAGTAAATATATAAGTCCCAACCCTGCAGTTTTACAGTAGAACCTCAGAGTTACGAACACCTCGGGAATGGAGGTTGTTTGGGACTCTGAAACATTCATAAATCTGAACAAAATGTTATGGTTGTTCTTTCAAAAGTTTACAACTGAACATTGACTTAATACAGCTTTGAAACTGTACTATGCAGAGGGAAAATGATGCTTCCGCTTTATTTATTTTTAGTAGTTTACATTTAACATAGTACTGTATTGTATTTGCCTTTTTTTTTTTTTTTTTTTGGTCTCTACTACTGCCTGATTGTGTGCTTCCGGTTCCAAATGAGGTGTGTGGTTGACTGGTTGGTTCGTAACTCTGGTGTTGGAAACAGGGCCGGCTCCAGGCACCCGCTTAACGAGCAGGTGCTTGGGGCGGCTAAGGGAGAGAGGCGGCACGTGCGGCAATTCCGGGGTGGCAGGTCCCTCACTACCTCTACGAGCGAAAGACCTGCCACCGCCGCCAATCGCGCCTTCCCCCCCCCCCCCCCCCCAATTGCTGCCGCCAGTCTCGATTTCAATCACGGCTTTTTTTTTTTTTTTTTTTTTTTGCTTGGGGCGGCAGAAATGCTGGAGCCAACCCTGGTTGGAAACTCTAAGCTTTTATTGTAAGGGCTGGTCTACACTGGAGGGCGGTCGATGTAAGATACTCAACTTCAGCTATGGGAATAGCGTAACTGAAGTCGACGCATCTTATTTCGACTTACCTCCCATCCTCACAGTGCGGGATTGATGGCCGCAGCTCCCCCGTCGACTCCGCTACTGCCGCTAGATGAGACACGATATATCAATCCCTGATAGATCGATTACTACCCCCAATTCGGGTAGTTAATAATAATTAACATAATTCCTCTGCTCAAATCAGAACAGAGGAAAAGCAATGGAAACAATTGCAAGCACATAGGTTTGTTTTGTGTGAAGTATGGAAATTCCATTTCACTAAGGATTTTGAGATTTTTTAAATTTGGCTTCATTTCAAATTGGAACAAAATACTCAAAAATTTTGAAGTTCTCCACAAAGGAAATTTAAAAAAAAATTGTTCCATAGCAGTTGAAATATTTCATTTTGACTTTTTAATGTTATAATATAATATATAAAATAATACAAAATAAAAAATTCAAAACAAAAAGTTGGTTAAAAATGAAAAATCAGAATGTTTTGTTCCAAAAATATTCCAACTAGTTTAGAAATCCAAAGGAAGATGTAAATATTCATAAATAAATATTTTGTAATAAAAAGATGTAAATAATGGATTGGTACATACTAAATAGAGCTGGTCAGAAAAACTCAATTGAAAATGCAGTTCTGTCAAAATGGAAACGCTTCACAAAACCATATTGATTTTGCAGAAATTTCATTTAAGAGAAAAAACTGTGGAGGAAAGGTCCGACAATGTCCCATTTCAACATAGTTGGAATGAAGCATTTTGATTTTTCATTTTGAAATTATTTTCAATTTTTTTATTTTGTATTATATTTAAAATTTTAAAAGTCCAAATCCAAACAAAACCATTTTGCCAAAATTAAACATTCTGATCTGAACAACTTTTTTAAAAAATTTCTTTCATGGAGAATTATGAATTTTTCAGGTTTTGTTCCTATTCAAAATGAAGCTAAAATTCAAAATCCTTTGTGAAATGGAATTTCCATTGTCTGCACAGTTCTAATACTATGAATATATTTTGTAATAAAAACAGAATTTAATCACTCCCTTTAAACACACACACACAAAAAACATTCAGGGTATCCCACCCTAAAGAGACATTTAGATTGTGCCAAATTCATCAATAGCCATTGCCTTTAATAAAGTAATTTGCAGGGTCCTGTAGCCTCATTCTGACCCTTGTCATAAATGCTGGTATTCACAATCATGATGATTAATGGTCCCAAAATACTTATCCTGGAATTGGCTAATGTGTGTGATAAGACACAGGGTGTCTGAGCTACTGGAAGATGCCATGTTGCTGCTTCCACAGATCTCATTATGCCTGTTTTTGTGCCCTTATCGTATACACTGCATAATTAAGTCTCAAACAACAAATTCTAAGATCACTTTTTAAGTTGTTACTCTTTATTAAGGGATCTGTATGTAAAATCTTGTTCTTTCCTCCCTCCATATTCCCTACTCTTACATTGCTTTGTGTGCTCTTCCCTCAAACTGTGTGACATAGGTAAATCAAAAACCTCACACTACACTTTACCTATTCTGCCTCTTTATACAGTACCATTAGTTTCAAGACAGGAAACAAGCTATTTTCCTCTTTTACAGGCCCATCTTTACAGGCATTAAAGAGGCAAAACAACCATTGAAGTCTGTATGAGTTTTACCTGAGTAAGGACTGCATGGTGGAATCATGAAGTACTTCAGGAAGAAAGGTTTCAGAGTAGCAGCCGTGTTGTTAGTCTGTATCCGCAAAAAGAAGAACAGGAGTACTTGTGGCACCTTAGAGACCGTGTTAGTCTCTAAGGTGCCACAAGTACTCCCGTTCTTCTTTTTTCAGGAAGAAACACACTACAGAAGTGCTAAGATAATTTTTTCTTCACTATTCCAACAGAGAGCAGCCCATCTACATTACTCAGCAGAAGACCACCAAACCCTCAACATTTCCTTCACCATACTCCTGCCCCTCCTCAAAGCTGTGAAGGCTGCCTTCTTTCTAGAAAAAGAACTGGTCTTCAGTTGGAAGGCTTTGAAGTGACAGTTAAGACTGTAACTGTCATTGTCAGAGCTGAAAGCTATTCGGGTTGTCTGTGGGCCCTACGTCACTAGAGAGAAGGCTTTCCAGGTCAGGATTCTACCTCCTGGAAGTTGTAGACTGTCAGGATAGCCATAGTCCTATCATTCAGGAGTTACAGACCTAAGTAGTATACTGCTCGACAGTTGATGTACAGCATTAAATAATATGAAACAGTAGACGAGAGACCTGAGATATTGTTGAAATCAGAGGGGTTATGATTAAGTCCTAATGCAGAGGGCCTTGGGGTGGAAAATGCGCATACACCACGGGGGCAACCTACCGCCCTTTTGACAAACCCCACACCCCTTGAACTCCATAAAAACACGCTTTACACAGTTATTTTCAACTGACATTTTATTTTACAACACGGCCTGTTCCTCAGTAGGTTGCCCCCATAGTATACACGGTTAGATTACCCTTTGTCTTTTAAAGTGTTTATCCCTTTACAAGACTTAATATAACTTTTACTTGCATTTGTTAAAAAGTTTGGGGAAGAGGCCACCTTCTTATCCCTGATCCACTAACTCACAGAGACTGATTTTGCTAACAATGGCTTTGCTGAAAAAGCATGCTGTTTCAAATTGTTCTTACTAAAAATAATCCATGTTAGTTTAAAACATAGGGGGGAGGAGACTTTTTTATCGCTATAATTTACTTTTATAAACAAGGTCTCTGTGTTTTTAACCCTGGTATGTTTCTGCATCCTCACTTTTTATTAAAACATATGCAAAAGTGCTAAATGAAGGTATGGGTCTTCATATAGGCTTGTCTTTTCAAATGTTTATTCCTTTACAAGGCTTAATATAACTTTCATCTCTATTTGTTAAAAAGCGGGTAAAGAAGCAAACTTCTTCTCTGTGATCCACTGGTTTACAAAATAAGGGGATATAAACTGTCTGTTACTAAGAATCTGTGGTTTTAAACCTAGGGTGTTTCTGCATGCTCTATTTTATTGAAACACACCTGTAAATAAAGGGATGTAACTTCATATAGGTTTGTCTTTTAAAGTGTTTATCCCTTTACAAGACTTAATATAACTTTTACTTGCATTTGTTAAAAAGTTTGAAAAAGAAGCAGCCTTCTTATCTCTGATCCACTGGCTCATAGAAGCTGTTTTTGCTAACAACGGCTTTGCTAAAAAAGCATGCTGTTTCAAATTGTGCTTATTAAAAAATAACCCATGTTAGTTTAAAACATAGGGGGGAAACTTTTATCGCTATACATTACTTTTATAACCCTGGACTGTTTCTGCAAACTCACATTTTATTGAAACACCTATGCCAAGGGGGTTAAATAAAGGAATGGGTCTTCAGATAGCCTTGTTTGTTACTAAAAACCTGGGGTGCTTCTGCCTGCTCTTTTTTTTTATTACAACACATACAAAAGGAATGTGTCTTTTTAAGTAATTATACCTTTGCAAAACTTAATGTAACTTTTACTTGTGTTTGTTAAAAAGCAGGTAATGAAGCAAACTCCTTCTCTGTGATCCACTAACTCACAGTGGCTGCTTTGCTAACAGGAACTTTGCTGCAGCTTCACATTGTTTTTACTAAAAAAAATAAAAATAAATAACCTCTGTTAGTTTAAAACCTAGGGGAAAACTTTTAAAATTGTTTGTTGCTAAAAGCTTATGGTTTTAACTTTTATAAAAACCCCTCTGTAAAAGGGCTACATGGTGAAAAAAATGTTTCTTTAGATAAGAATAAGACAGTTAAAAGGTGGGAGGGGGAGAGGAGGGAGATGGCTCTTGTTTAAAATCTTAAAACTCTAGGATTGGTTCATAAAATGAATTCTATGACACTGTTGTAAGACAAACTCTGATTGGTCCAATCCAAAGGTGGTAATAACAAGATTGAAAGGGTCTGAACCAGGAAAGTTGCCTCATTCTACCGAAAGACTAAAAAGGTAAGAATTCTCTCTCTTTTTCTCATTCTCTCTCTGATTCAACCATGTGCTGTCTATCTTTGCCCTTTGCAAAGGGGGCTCTCTTTTCCCTATTTTTGCCCCATTCTTTCTTTTAACCTCTCTTTTTTCTTAACCTACACTGGTATTGAATAGTTTAAATGCTTTTTTATTCATTTTACCATGCGCTTACCAAACAAGCCCTGCCTTATTTTATTGTTTTTAAATATTATTTAATGATTTTAAAGGCTCTTTTCTTAACCTACCCTGATGGTAAAAAAGTGAATAGGAAAGCATTTAAAATTACTTACTATGTGCTTACCAAACAGGCTTTGCCTTAGTAAATGCCCTTTTTAAACCTAGCTTTTAATGTTACTTAATGATTTTAAAAGGCTCTTTTTTTAACCTACCCTGATAGTGAATAGTTTAATTGTGTTTTTCTTAGCAACCCTTTTACCATGGTCTTACTAAACAGGCTTTGCCTTAGTAAATTCCCTTTTTAAACCTAGTTTTCAATATTATTTAACTTTTACATTTATCTCAAAAATTTCTATTCTTTAATAGCCCACCAAAGTAGGCCTTTACCATCATCTCGCCTTACTCAAACACTCTACAAAGCTCTCTTTTCAAACTAACCCTTTAAAAACAAAAATCTTTCTATTCTTTCATAACCTACCCTTTAAAAGCCCCTCTCTCTCTCTCTCTCTCTCAACCTCCCCAAAGAACCTTTCTTTCCTTGTTTTCTCTAAACCTTACTCAAACTTTCTTTTTTCATCTTTACACTCTTTCACTCTCTTCTTTCAACCCTTTTCTCTCAATGTACCCAAGCACACACATAACACTTCCCCTAGTCAAAAAGACACACACAAAAAATTTCAAAATGGCCAACGGCGCCAAACTTTGGTGCCAACGGAAATGGGGTGGGAAGGCGGGACATAAGCCCTAAATGGGGCGTCGAAACCTGTCAAAAAATGCATGGTGATTAATACTATCGAGCAGTATACTACTGACCTAGAATACAGCAAGAGCATGAGAGATTGGACTTACTTTCAACCTCTAGATCCTTCTCCCAGCTGAATGTGATTTTCAGTGGGGCACTACATACGTTAAACATTTAGGGCCAAATTCTA
The DNA here is from genome assembly GCF_011386835.1 of Chrysemys picta bellii. Lineage (NCBI taxonomy): Eukaryota > Metazoa > Chordata > Testudines > Emydidae > Chrysemys > Chrysemys picta. Next base: position 35,372,370 of record NC_088798.1, on the reverse strand, counting down.
CTCTCATATGATCGCCTGCAATTCCCATTAAAGACAGTGGGGAAGATTTGGTCATTAGTGGAAAACCATTCTCTGCATTTGCAGTACACATTTTTCAAAGACTTACAGCTTTGTTATTTCAGAACCAAAAATTCTTCATCTCTGAGGCACTGCTCCTCAGTGAGGTTTTAAATCCATAAAGAGTTTGCTGTGTTAAAAAGTAGGGCATTTGTGAGTCATTCAACTGCATTTGAAAATGGTTCCAGTTATGAAAAAATCTTTTTTATGTTCATCTTACTGAGAAACAATCTAACAGAATTTTACCCAGCTTTCCACACAACATGCAAAATCACTTTTGGTCCAAGAACAAGAATGAGAAGTTTAATTCTAGAGATAATTTTTTCAATAAAACTATAATAATAAAAAACAAGGGCTTATAATAAGTGGGGTGCTATAGTTCACTGGGTCCGACTTTGTTGTCTGCCTAAGTAGAGTTCCTGGCTCTCATTGTCAGCAACAGGAACCACTTCCCAAAAATCAGTAGGGCATGCAGGCAGAAATTTCATGAGGATGGAAAAGCACATAAAAGGTAGAACCCGAGTTTCCTGTCATAATGGTGTGGATCCAAAGTAACTCCAATGAAGCCAATGGAGTTACACTGGTGTAAGTGAGAAGAGAACAACACTCATAGTGTGGAAGCTGCTTAGGCCCCCAGTGGAGTCCAGTCATAAATCTCTGGCAGGTAACTGTGGGAAGCTAATATCACAGCAGCAGTTGATCCAGATAAACCAAGGGACAAAGGAAGAAGAGATGGCATGGGAAGGAGCTGAATTTGATACTGGTTGTAAATCCCATGTTGGTGGAGGCAGCAGAGGAAATGAGGAGAAGAAAAAACGGGGAGACCTTAAAAAAAGACTTCTGTAGAAAAAAATCCAACCTTCATGCCTTTTTTATATGGCTCATATGCTTGGGATTGACTCCCAGTTAATGGTTGCCAAGCTTCTTCTCTTCACCAAAAGTCTAAAAATTCTCCAGTTCCATAGACCTGAATGCTTCATGACATGATCCCATTCTGTGCTCTACCAAGTCTGACTTTAGGCTACAAGGTCTGTAGAATATTAATCTTATGGTTTTAGCATAGTTCACCTAGACCAGTGGCTCTCAACCTTTCCAGACTACTGTCCCCGTTTCAGAAGTCTGATTTGTCTTGTGTACCTCCAAACTACGTGCTTACAAAATGAGACATAAAAATACAAAAGTGTTACAGAACAGTCTTACTGAAAAACTGCTTATTTTCTCATTTTTACCATATAATAATCAAATAAATCATTTAGAATATAAATATTGTACTTACATTTCAGTGTATAGAGCAGTATAAACAAGTCATTGTCTGTATGAAATTTGCTTGTACTGACTTTGCTAGTGCTTTTTAAATGTAGCCTGGTGTAAAACTGGGCAAATATTTAGATGAGCTGATCTAAATATTCTAAATAATCTAAAGAGCACAAACAAAAGCCTTCCCCCCACCAAGATTTGAAAATATCTTGTCCCCTTATTGGTCCTTTGGGACAGGTGTCAGCCAGGTTACCTGAGCTTCTTAATCCTTTACAGGTAAAAGGATTTTGGAGTCTCTGGCCAGGAGGGATTTTATAGTATTGTACACAGGAGGGCTGTTACCCTTCCCTTTACAGTTATGACAACCTGTTTGAGATGCTTGTTCAGCTTGCTTTTTAGTTTGTAACCCTACCCTACAATTTTTTCCCTCTTGCTTAGGATGCAGTCTTCAGCTAGCTTCTGCAACTTTGACTTTAAAGTAATTCCAAGCTTCTTCCACATGAAGATTCTTGACTTCTTCAGACAGTCTACTTCCCTAATACCCTTAATTTTTTAAAGGTGCTGGCTCTAGGGTAGAGGCAGAGATGAGGGGTTTAGGGTGCAGGAGGGGCACTGGGCTGGGGGGTAGTGCCAAGGGGTCTGGAGTATGGGAGGGGGCTCTGGGCTGAGGCAGGGGGTTGGGGTGCAGGATTGTGTGAGGGCTCTAGCTGGGGGTGTAGGAGGGTGTTCCAGGCTGGGACCAAGGGGTTCGGAGTATGGTAGGAGGCTCTGGGCTGAGGCAGGGGGTTGGAGTGTGGGAGGGGGTATGGGCTCTGATCCCCTCCTGCACTCCGAATCCCTCATCCCCAGCCTGAAGCCCCCGACCTTCTTTTCTCCATTTATCTCCTGCCCCATGATCTCTCTTTCCCCTACTTACTGTTAAGGTTGCCATCTGCACTGGTATGGTTGTCTTAGTTATAAAGGGGCTGTTACCCGCAGTGACTTTATTATGAGTTTGTCATGTTGCATCACAACCTGATATTTTGATGCACTACAATAGCACTGTGGTAAAACATTGAGTTGTGCTGTGACAGGCGTGTATTGAGTTTGTTCCAGAGGATAAACTGTCAAAAATGTCATCCCTTCTGTCTATTTCATGTCCTTCTGTCTCCCTTTTCTTGTGGCCTTTTCCCTCTTCATCAAAATATCTTTTCTTTTCATCCTCCTTCACATTCACTCTCTCCATTCCTTCCCCCATTCCTCCACTAATCTTCTCCCCTCTGATGTGCTCTCACAAAGCACCATAGTGGAGGCAGCACTGCAGCTTTACTGAATGCAACACTTCCTCTTCACAGTGCTGCCATGGATGGGTGGATGTGACAGGTAAGCTGAGGGTATGGAAAGAATCAAAGGCCTAAACCTGAGGTCTCCATGGTTAATCTGACTTCTCAGTTCCCATGTGTGTGACACTGGCACAACAAAAACAGAAACTTGAAATAATGCAAGATTATTTTCTTTAACATACATAAAATTCATTTTGACTTTGTGACAGTCAGTGCTCTTGTCATCTCATTCTATAGTCTCCCTGCTGCTAATAATGAATAGAATCTGGTGACATCAGAACAGCAGAAAATGAAAGGGTGTACTTTGTAATAAAATAAAACAGAAAGGCATGCTACCTGAAGCAGATTAGCACTAAACAAACAAACAAACAAAAAAACAGCTTTTGTAACACGGCCCCAAAGATTAGCAACTATTCAAAGTTCAAGTTGTCCAAAAGAACTGCCTTTTTTGTTAATATTCCAATTTGTTAATTAAAATAGGGTGTAATATTGAACAGAGAAGTTTTTGTAGTTATAGGATTTTTGTCTTATTGCATCAGATTGTGAAATAAAGCTCAGCAAGTAGAAATATTTTATACAAATTCAAATTATTATTGCCTATCTGTATAAACCTTGCTATAAACCAGTCAAGATTAAAGATCACACAGTATCACATGCCCTAATGACTGTGTGGCACTTAACTGTGCATCTTTCAAATGCACATCAGTATGTGATTAAGATAGCCACAGAAGGAATGGTTTATTAAAATATTATAAAAGATACTAAACCTGAAATATACCCAAATTAAAAAAAGTTAAGTAGTTTCAGACGATACATTTACCTCTGAGTACCCATGCCAATTTCTGTGATTTTGCAATCACTTTTCATTATTTTTAATGTTTTTATCTCCTCTATTGATGTGCGAAAGACCCAAAGAAACAAGACTAGAAAACTATTTGATTTCATAGGAGAGACAGAAGCTCAACAGTTTGCGGGATTAAGTCGATAATGATCTTTCTAGTGGACCTCTATCGAAGACATCCTTATACATACCTCTTCAGGGTAGGGACAGTCTCTTTGTTCTAGGTTTGTATCGTGCCTAGCACAGTGGGATCCTGGCCTCTAGATGCTACCACAATACACACAAATATTACTATAATTGTTATTTATTATTTGTATTATTGTAGTGCCTGTGAGCTCCTAATTATAAACCAGGGCCCCACTGTGCTAGTCACTGTACAAACACAGAATAAAAAGTCTCTGCTCCAAGATGTTTACAATTCAAGTAAATAAATACTAATAATAAATCCTTAAAAGTGCTAAGTAATTGCTACTCCCATCAACTTCAGTGGGAATGGCAGATGGTCATTGCTTCTCAGGAACTGGCTCTTAGACTAAAATATACATAACTTAGGGAGAAGATATATTATAAAAAAAATTCAACATCAGATACTATGAGTTTCTGATTAATTGTTTTTCCTTTTGCAGATGATGCAGTTCAGAACATTATTATTAAATGTTTTGCAGAAAAACTTATGGAATTGTAAAAAAATATATGCTACTACAACTTCTTATTTGACTGTCTGCCATTGAAGTAACATATTTATAATTGCAATTATCTTCCAGTTCAAAGATTGTACTCACAGATCATGGGATATTTTTTCTTTAAAATATTGTTTAAAAAAATCAATGAACATTTGGTATAGAATTTACTTTTGTAGGACATCATTTTGAAAATTATCTGTATATTTTTTATTGATCAAGTGTCAGTAAATCAGCAAATGGATTTTTCTATAAGCTGATATGAAACCTGACTCTGAAATGTGAAACCCTAACATTTTATGAACACAGCTTATTGTGTATAACTTAATAAACATTCTAAAAGAGAGATAAAATCAATAGAAGAAGCTTCAGACTTCATGATTTCAAAGTTCTGCTGCCTTCCAAGAATTATAGACAACGCACAGAAATTCAAAAATCCAGACACTTTGCATCAGCCCCTGTACACTTGACAAAGGGCCCAAATGGCTCCCTTTAGAGCAGGGTTCTCAAACTCAATTTACCTTAGGGCCAGTGCCACTCCTCAAATCCTCTCAGCAGGTCAATAATGTCACTCATGAAGCCCAGGGAGTTTGGGTGGGGGAGGAGGTCTGGGGTAGGGAATTGGGGTGCAGGCTCTGGGAGGGAGTTGGGGTGAGAGGTTGGGCTCTGGGAGGGAGTTTGGGTAGGGGAGGGGTCTGGGGTGAAGGCTCTAGGATGGAGTTTGCCAACTTTTCACTTTCAGTTAACGGGCAAGTTCTTTCAATACATAGCTTGGGGAATTAGGTACAGTAACTCCTCACTTAACGTTGTAGTTATGTTCCTGAAAAATGCAACTTTAAGCGAAACAATGTTAAGCAAATCCAATTTCCCCATAAGAATTAATGTAAATGGGGGGTTAGGTTCCAGGGAATTTTTTTCCACCAGACAAAAGACTATATTTTTATTTTTACACACACACACAGTATAAGTTTTAAACAAACAATTTAATACTGGTACACAGTGATGATGATTGTGACGCTTGGTTGAGGTGGAGAAGTCAGAGGGTGGGATATTTCCCAGGGAATGCCTTACTGCTAAATGATGAACTAGCAATTGGCTGAGCCCTTAACTCTCACACTCTACAAGGCAGCAGGAATGGAGGGAGGGGAGACAGCATCACAGACAGAGACAGAGACACACACACTGTGTGTGTGAGAGAGAGATACGCATTTCCCCTTTAAGTACCTGACCCTACTCTTAAGCAAAACTGCCTTGTTAATTAGATCAGCTTGCTGAGACCGCAGCTGCTGCCAGCAAGCTCCCTGAGCCCCATCATGTGTCCCCCCTGCTCTATGGAAGATGGGGTAAGCGGGGTGCAGGAGCTGGAGGGAGGGGGACACCCTGACAGCCCCCCTCTCTTTCTCCCCTTCCCCTCCACACAGCAAGCAGGAGTCTTGGGGAGCAGCTCCAAGGCAGAAGGCAGGAGCACCACATGGCAGTGGGGGGGGAAGGACAGCTGAACTGCCGGCAATTGATAGCTGCTGGGCAGCTGCTGCACAGGGAACTTAGGGGAGGGGGGAGCGGATAGGGGGGCTGCTGGTCCACCCTGGTTCCAAGCCCCCACCAGCTAGCTGCAAGGGGCTGCTCTTCCTGCAAGCAGTGGACAAAGCAGGTGGCTGCCAAACGACATTAGAAGGGAGCATTGCACAACTTTAAATGAGCATGTTCCCTCATTGATCAACAACGAAACGTTAACTGGGATGACTTTAAGTGAGGAGTTACTGTATTTGAACCACCACTGCTGGCTGTCTTTCCATTTCATCCCCTGATTCAACAGGCTCATCTTCCTCATCCAGGAGTTCAAACACCAAACTCCCTTCTTGATCCTTCAGTACTGATCATACCATCAGTATTGTATTTAGCTCTATATCTCTGTTTTCTAATCACTTGCTGCTTCACTCCCATACTTTTTGCCAGACCGTAATGACACACACCCTTTTGCCATTCTTTTCCTCTTTCATACATTCATATGGAGGTGGAGGGGCACTTGGCTTTACATATTCCTCCTCCTTCTCTTGTGCTTTTTCCCTCTGCCACTCCTTCACATTTTCCCAATCCTCATCGTTCCAGGGATTATGATCAAAAGCCATGCTGCAAATAGTATTCCTAGTCACCAAAGCAGACTCCAGCTTATTAATCACTTCAATGCATTTCTTATCATTCTCTTTTCCAGGTTGCTTTGTAGCCTGTTCAGTTAAAACTGAAACAGCCCCTTTATATCGTTTTGCCTCCAATTTATACTTTTGTTCTTCCTGCATTTGTGCATCCACATCACATTCCAATTCCTGACAAGTTTGAGTTAAAGCAGCTATCTGCTGGACATTAGTTACATTTTGCATCAGACCAGTTTTAAAATCTCTTTTCATCCCCTCATTTTGTAATCTCAGCTTCTGTTGCAAACTTTCCTTCTCCTGTTTCCAAATCTCACGCTCCTCTGCAAACCTATTCACAGCCTGATACATAAACCGAACAGCAACATTTGTTATTTGTTCCTTTTTAGAAATAGGAGTGCCACATGCCTGATATTTTAACAGCATTTCATTCAAACACCCTGCCTTGTACGGGACAGAACAGCATTTGGCAACCATAGATCAGCTCTTCACATGCCTGCCTCAGTAAGCACCTCTAAACCATATCCAGGGGCTGCGGGATGTCTCCCTTGTCCCGTGGTACAATGACGCTTCTCTCTGTGTGTTTGTGAAACATCATCGACTCTAGGAATGACCAATACAACCCCATTCACTGCTATATTTCCCTCTCTTCGTACTATAACTAAATCTGGCTCCTGAGCTATAATTAATATAAAAGTCAGAACTGATTCAGAACAATATTCAAATTAGTCGGTTAACACCAATGATTCAAGATACCAAGCACTTAACGGGCAACCAGTTTAGACAAAGTTTGATTCAGTTTAAAGACTTATTCACTTAGACACGACAGTAAACCGTCCTCTGCTACCAAATGACAACAGGGGGCGTTACTACCCCATAAATGGATCTTTACTGGCACCCGGTGGAGCAGATTACTGTCATACCAGTGAAAAAGGTCCACAATAGTTATCTGCAATACACAGCAGTTTATTGAGAAGCAATTACACAAGCAGTAAAGGATTATATTAAGCACATAACTCTTATGTTAGACATTAAGAGCTATACATTCCTCTTAACGAGTCTCTCTTTCACAAACATACACAAACAGGCCCTGCGCTAGCCTCATGCAATTCCTGCTTGGAAAACAGAGAAGATGGTTACCAATTTTATAGACAGCTTTTTCCCTCCTGGTCTGTTCTTCTCAGTCCTCTGGTCTGTCTCAGATTCCATCGAGGCAAGGCCTTGGTTGCATTGACACCCCTATGGTTCACAGTCCTACTTGAGCCCCCGGAGCAGAGTTTTGGCTAAGTTGCTTCTTCAAGCATCAATTAAGGAATCTCAACCACAGTAATTTACTTTGCTTGATTCTTATACTCTCTTTCCTCAAAGGAGTCACATGTCTTAAAAGCATACCCAGTGGGTGTATGGTTACTAAATTTTACTAATTAGTGTTATAGAAGGGGCTGGGGGGTGTGGTACCAAATGAAGATCACCACATGTTTACTCACTCATCAATCATTCACTCTGGCTCTCTGCATGATGTCCTTGCTGTAAGGTCACTATAATTAGGTTGACCTGTGCTCTATGCTGGAACTTTATACATGTGATATTTACTTTTTCATGGGTCCAATAGGTTCAATAATCGATTGTACGCTCAGATTTTGCCAGTTCTTTATCAAATTTGTGTCTGCTTCAAGGGAACCTGCTCCCAGGATCCTCTGCAGCCATTGAGCCATGTTTAAGTCATGTCAAGTTATGCTCTCACCATTCATTCAGTATGGCCACACCAATTTGGCACCATCCCAACAGTAGCTCCCATGGACTTCAGTGAGAACTCCTGGGTGCTCAGAATTTTTTAAATCTGGAGCAATAGTTTCATTCTCAGAATCCTGGCTTCTTGGGGAGATAAAAGATCAAGTTATATTATCTAACAGAGAATTCACCCTAAATTATGCTAATCAATAATTAGAGCAAGTTGCAATCTATAATTTCAAACCTACCTACCTCCTCTGCAAATCTTGGCAAATTTTCTTGCTTCATCAAAACACACTCTGAATGCCTCCAGATTGTCTCTGTGTGAGGCAATGTAGGGTGACAGTGTGAGACTGTACTTAACTCCTCATCTGTAGCCATTCTGTCAGGTGCAATATGTTAAGGAAATAACCTTTAGCCATGCTGCCTGCATACAACAGTGTAGCTCATGCTTGCTGGAATAAGACATTTTTCCTCCAAATTGCTAGTCCGTTGAGTACCTCCTATGAGTACCTGAACCCTAGAATCGTAGGACTGGAAGGGACCTCGAGAGGTCATCTAGTCCAGTCCCCTGCATTCATGGCACTAATGTGCTGCTATAAAGCATTAAGGCCCAATGCTATAAACACTTATGCATGTGGGTTTACTCACATACTTAATGTTACCAACTCATTATTTTAAACACAAGTCTCATTATTTTAGCCCCAGCTAAAAGCTCCAGCTGCTGGAATCATGATATTACACCAGAATCTCAGATTTTATTTATTTAGTTATTTATTTATTTTAAAGTAAGCTTCTAGTTAGCCTTCATGGTTGTTGAGAAAAGCCTGAAAACCTGAAGCAAGTATACCCTAAAAGCTCAAAAACCAGGAGGCAAATAATAAGAATCCAATATCTTTTAAAATCTCACATTGGGGGGTGGGGCTGATCTCATGCTTTTTGAGCATTTGGGGTTGGCAATATAGCTGTGTAACATAGTAGCTTGCCCATTTAAGGGCTAGAGGCCTGGGGCCAGCCAACGCTAGTTACTAAGCAGACACATCTGCTAGGGTCAGGTGATTCCCTTATAAAAGAGTAGCACCAAGTTCTAAAGAGACAGAGAAGGAACACTTGAGAGAGGGACTGAACAAACAGAAGAAAGGGATTACAAAGCTCTCCAGTCAGGGAGGCCTGGGAGAAACATTGAGTAACTGTGAGGCCTTACAGAAGAAAGAGCTGCTGTTGGAACTCAGAGACTTTATTTTGGGACTTTTACATTTTGTCTGGGCTCTAAGGTAAGAGCCTGTAAATTGATAGTGCTTTTCCAGAAGGCTCTGTTAAATAGTGATACACAGACATAGAGGAAACTGCATGGTGCTACAGAGTTCCCTCTGGCCACCAAGGTTGTGCTCAAGGAAGCCACTCCTCTGCCTCAAGCATGTTTAAGTGTTTGCAGGAGCAGTGCCTATATTTATAAAGAAATATAAAAGGGAGCATCAAGCACATTTATAGAAGTGGCATTATATCAAGAAGGGTAATGTAGACTCTAATGTTAGTGTAGATAGTGTTGGCATAACTGGTTATGTAACCCCCTGCTTGCTTGGAGTGACACTTTGTCCCCCTCTAGTGGTAGCTAGGCCAGCTAGAGATTGATGAGCCTACTACAGCCCTGGCTAACAGGGATGTGTCTTTTAGCTCATGCAGTACAGGCTAATGCATTTAGCTCCAGAGGTCTCAGGTTTGATCCCACTGCCGATGCCTCTGTGTGGGTCAGCGTTACAGTTATAAACATAGGATTTTAGAAACTTGGATTTGTATCTGTTAAAAACTAGTCACATTACAAAATTTTTGTGCTACGTAACGCTGAACACTAGCAATTGATGTAGTTGAACCAGTAGAACAAACTGTTTGATGCAATCCAAAACACACATACATACACACAAATTGAGCTTTCCACTCCCTTTCCTGTGATAATATTGAGAGAGGTTCAGAGTAGACCATACCCTGCTGTTCAAGTAAAGTTAGTCAGTCAACTACAACAAAAACCGTGACTGGGAAGTGAGAGGAGAAACAAGGAGCTTTACAGGCAGGGAGAGAAAGGGGGTGGGGGGGGAGGATATGATTGGGAAGGAGAGAGAAAAATCATACGAACATCATAAAACATATTGACTGTCTACAGACATAAGAGCAATAATTAATTGTTCCTTGGGTACATGCTGTTCTCACCCTTCAGCTCAGCTCCACAAATTATTTTGCACTCAGACAATAGATAAATATACACTAAAGTATTTAGTAGCAAATAGAGTCTGACTAATTGTGCAGCCTAAAGCTGGTAAAATGGAAAACCCCTTGGATAGAACTGAATACAAAATGTGCTATAACTATTAGTGTAATTAAACCATCTAGCTTTTTGCTTCTCTTTTTAATTTCAGTGCTTCACTTTATACCTTTACGCAGGACTTTATAGACTTTGAAGACAGGACTAAGCATAGGCTCTCTTCTTTTCTTCACTTTCATCTCTAATTATATTTTAAAATCTTATAATTTTAAAATCCCTTTTAAAAAAATAGATTTGTTCAGTGTTATGGAATCAAGTGCAAATACACATGTAATAAAAAATCAGCAAAGAGTTTGCTAATGCTTTATAACTCGTTACAGATGACCTACTATGGATTTTTTAAAATAATTGGACTGGTTTCCTTTTTTTGCTTTATAATATAGACCAGAATGAGTCCCTGGCATGTGTTTTTACCTAAGAAATATCATAGAAATGTAGGACTAGAAGGGACCTCGAGAGGTCATCTAGTACTCTAGTCCATCCACCTCTCTCACTCCCTCGGGCAAGGCCAAGTATACTTAAACCATCTCTGACAGATGTTTTGTCTAACCTGTTCTTAAAGACCTCCAATGACGGGGATTCCACAACCTCCTTAGTTAAGTACTAGAATAGGTTACCAATCCTTATGGTTGGACAATTTTTTTCCCTAATATCCAACCTAAATTTCCCTGGCTATAGATTAAGCAGATTACTTCTTGTCCTACCTTCAGTGGACATGGAGAACTTCAGGTAGGAGAAAAGCAGGCTTATCAAGTCTGTCTTCTCTAGTTTTGCTGGAGGACCTCTCAGGATCTCAGAGGATTTTCATTGCCATCTCTCACACATTAAATCGACAGAGTGGGGGCGCTGAATCATTAACAAAGAAGCCTTCCTCCCAGTTGTTAGTCACTGATGCTTAATAGGCATGCCAAAACAGAGTTTAACAGTTACATAAAAATCCTCCACCTTCTTTTGGTGTAGACACATGCATAACGAGGCTGATGCAAACCAAGTTTACATGGACCTAGCTTTGTAGTGGAGACCAGACTTTGGCTGCTTAACATTTACTCACTTGACTTTTGTGATATTACCATTTCACTAGTTAGGACCTGAATTTCTAATGTTAAAGAAAAAATAATTAAACCCAACCACCGGCTTTCAGGTTGTCTTCGTACAAAGAACAAAAAGGATACAAGCCCATTTTCCCTTTTCCTCTTTCGTGGCAGGTTGCCTTTAAGATTCTAAATCTACCATTGCCACATACAACTCATTAGAGAATTATTTTTTTGAAGAATTCAAGTTTACTGAAGCAACCCAAATATCCTACTGTACTTTTCAGACCACTTATCCTCTACAATTCTTACATAGAAAGTAAAGTTCCTGGGACCACTAATTCTACTGCAGCACTACTTTTCCCAGGAATTCAGTATTGGCTCAGAAACAGTAATTTCCTAAATGGTATATTGCCCTTCACAGAGAAGTTTTACATGATATGAAAAGAATCTAATAAGAAATCTTTTATTATACAGAAATATCTATTATCTATAGTCAATAGATGGCTTAATATTAACATGAGTCTGTTAAAAAGGAACATTCTCAAGTTAGTACACACTAGTCAACTTACCATAAATCAGATCAATATATTTCAGCTTGAAATACAACAAAATCAAATGGAGCTAGAGGATATTAATAAGACATTCCTAAGTATCTAGGAAGGTATTAGAAACAAAAGGTACACAGGCATTGTTTCTTTCAACCGTTACTTATTTAATACATATTAAGCTCTCTCTTGTTCATACTTCTACAGTGGAGGAACACTCAATAGTAGGTATTCAAAGCCCATTACAAGCAATCATCCTAGGAATGTCAGACAGTGGATCTGACCATTAGACAAGCAAAGTTATTTACAGCTCACTTTTTTTTTTCTCCTAGCAGGATGAAAATACTTTCAGCATATTACATTTCTAGCTTTCCTCATTAAAGTCATAGTAAATTGTAAAATGACTATGAAGAGGTCAATTTAATTTAACACTTACATACCAGTATAGTTTTCCAGATAGATATTGAGTGTACTAGGAAGCTCTCTCAAGGAGTAGTCACATTTCAAAAAGACAAACACTAGGTTTTCTTCTCCTGCTTTTTCCCTTCTTATCTTTGGACAACACTGCCTTAGGAGTGGGCCATACAAACTATGCCATCTTAGATTACAAGAGCATTTTTTCCATCCACTTGCTCTAAAGTGAACTGAATACATTAAGTATCACTTTCCTTAAAGACAATGCTGACTGACTTTAAGATGGGAATGGTTTCTTTCTCCTAAATGAGAAATTCAAAGCTAATTTCCTGCAGCCATGGCAGAGACTTTAATAGTACTCTGAGGTAGCCATTTGAAGTGACAGCCCTTATAATCATAATATAAACTATACATAAAACTGGCACTTATAGATCTCTTAATTCCAAAGCATGGTATAAACTAACTAATCAATAGAGACTCTTCAGGATAAACTCACACCTTCCTTTCAGACATTGTCAGGGCGAGCAGATTTCACATTCACCTGGACTACTAGTAACAGATTTTTGGTCCCAATAAAAGAGCCCAACGGCATCCAACACCTTCCTTAGTCAAGCATCCAGATTTATAGGTACTAGGGTGACCAGATGGCAAGCGTGAAAAATTGGGACGGGGGTGGGGGGTAATAGGAGCCTATGTAAGAAAAAGACCCAAAAATCGGGACTGTCCCTATAAAATCAGGACATCTGGTCACCCTAATAGGTACTCCACGAGTTTTCAGCTAAAGTGGCTACTTTGGGATTTTGGAAGAGTTACTAGCTCTAGCCACAAACTATGTTACTTGCAAGCACTGCTAATATTGACCAATACTGAGACCAAGTATTGTACAAGGATCTGGTAATAACGGTGAAGGCTACAACCAAAGACAAGATAGAGTTTGTCAAGGGGAATACAGTGGAGTCTAACAACTACAAAGAGACTTGTTTCCTGACTCCAATGGCGCCGTCTCCTACAGCTATCTGTATGAAATCACCATTTGATATTTGCTGGGATATGGAGCACCCTAGGCTACTGCGAAATTGTCATAAGGAAACAAATGCAGCTAGGTTACCATTTATTTAGAGCAGGAAAAGAGGCTGCTCTATCAGAAAGGACTGCGAGAATAAGTCTTGATGTACTTCCTCCAGTCAGATGAAGACCTGCAATTTATTGTTTATTTAGAATAAAAAGAAATGACCAGATTCTATTCCAGTAGAGATTTTCTGCAATTAGACTACAGGATTGTCCTTTCAAACCCCAAAGGCCGTACTTTAAGCAGTTTTACTCAAACTCTGAGCCTTCCCTGGTGCCAAGCAGTCTGCTGTATGTACTGGTTGAAATGCCATACTCCTTCCTCCAGCAAAAGTCCCAATGAGCAAGGACTGTAGCACTTGAGCTTCTGAGTTTATTCAGAAAGCTCACCAGTTAACTTTCCAGGCTTCCTACAATTCGCTAGCTTTCTCCCCCTTCAAGGCCAGAGATCTAGCAGATCTTCAATGTATCTCTTCAGTATCAAGAGCAGGTTTCTCAAAGCAGATCCCTCCCTGCATGCTTCTCTTTTAATTTTACCCTTATTTTTAATAACTTGTCTTGACACAATACCCTTCCATTATTTAACTCACATTTTTGGATGAGTAACACCAGTCTCCAATAGTAAGTGTTATCTAAAAAGAGGAAGTATACAAAATAAGTAAGAGGGAGAAAAGAGGGAATCTGATGACCAAGTCTGATTGTCATGCTCACAGCTATTTACAGATTTCAAGACTCTTTCAACTTTAAGTAGGGCTGCTCAATAGGCCAAATGATGAGAAAAAAAACAAGGAAGGAAACAGTGTTGGAAAAAATAATTTAAATAAAACAAATCCTACCTACCCTCTCTCCCAGTGACCTGCAACATGAAGACATTTATTTTCATAGAAAGACAGTGTTTTCCTCTCGTGCATTGTCTACATATAAAATTAGCACTTAAATTGCTTTTGGTGCTAATCGTTTTATTTTAAAGGGTTAACATGTGAATATGGCACTTCTTGCTGAACACATCCGTTCCCCGTGCCTTACGTTAGGGACAAAAAATAAGCTTCTACTACCCTGTACTCCTGCTAGTGCAAAGCTATAGAGAAGTGAGCAATTTTTTTTTTAATCTTGTCAACCAGGGGCAAGTTCACGGAGCTTTTCACCAGCCCTCAACAACGGCGGCGCTGCAGGGCCCCCGGCGCCTCACACCGAACCCTGGGCTCTAGCTTCAGCTTCCTACGAGCTCACTGCATGGGAGCCCGGCGCCCGCTTCCCAAGGCGCGCTGGAGCCGGAGGGGAGGGCGGCGCCCCTGCGCGTTGCAGGGGTCAGGTGCGGGAGGGCAGCAGCGGCACTCCCTCCCTGGGGCGCGCGCGGAAGGACCTGTGTTGACTTTCCGCGGGGGCGGGGAAAAGTGAGATGCTCGCTCGCCACATAACGAAGCGCATATACAGAAGCGAGTAAGTTTGAGCTGCTAAGGCACCCGTAGTTTTCGCGTCGTGTCTTCCTAGTTCTGTGGAATTCCATGTCCGCCCCTGTCGGGCTTTTATGGACGCCCTCCCGGCCGCGCTGGGCGCCGCTGCCCTGCTGTTGCTGCTCCTCACTGCGCGGCTTCTCCTAGCGAGGCGGAACAGCAGCCCGCGGACAGCTCCCCTCAGCCTCCTGGTGGTGGCCGGCTCCGGTGAGTAGAGACGGGCCCGATCCCGGCCGGCCGGGGGCAGCACAGCGCACCGGCAAACTCCCACGGGCTGTCGCCGCCGTGAACTACAGCTTCCAGCACGGCCTCCGCTGCCCCCGGGAGCGGCGCATGCTGGGAACTGTAGTCCTGTAGGTGGCGGCCCGGCGGCGGGTAGTCTGGTGCATGCTGGGAAGCGTGCTCGAGGCTTGCAGGGCGGTGCGGCTTGGAGCTGTAGTGTCCCCACAACAGCCTGAAAGGGAGAGCTGGCGGGCGGGGCGGGGCTCGGCTCCTGCGGCAGGGCCACAGAGAACCAAGAGGCAGCTAAGGGTACATCTACACTACAGCGGGGAGTCGATTTAAGATACGCAAATTCAGCTACGTGAATAGCGTAGCTGAATTCGACGTATTGCAGCCGACTTACCCCGTTGTGAGGACGGCGGCAAAATCGACTTCTGCGGCTTTTTGTCGGCGGCGCTTACTACCACCTCTGCTGGTGGAGTTAGAGCGCCGATTCGGGGATCGATTGTCACGTCCCCACGGGACGCGATAAATCGATCCCGGAGAGGTCGATTTCTACCCGCCGATTCAGGCGGGTAGTATAGACCAGACCTAAGAGAGGGCGGTGGAAAGTGGAGGTAGGCGAGTGAGGTCCGAGGGACAACATGAGGAAACCCGCGGGGGCATTAACAGAGAACGCAGGGTGATGCTCACTGCTCGGAGATGCCCAGGGACTCATGGGTCCTGCTTCGGCAGCCAGGTGGGCCAAAGAGCCAAACGCACCTGGGCTGGGGGAGGGAGAGCGTTACACCCCACACTGCGGAGAATAATAGTGCAGTGTTTTATGTTTCTGCTGTAATATGCAAGACCACTTCATCCACCACTAGGTGACAAGAGTAGTAGTTTATTATGTTAAGAGTGTAACCTTTCCATTGCTAGGATTGCAAAAATCAAGCTCCAATACTCAGGGGGTCCTTTGTATGCTACCATTATATACTTACTTATTTATTAAGAATATTAACATTTATTCCTGGCTGGGATGGAGCTCTGTGGCTGTAATACAGCTTGGCACCACCACACAGCTGTATGGGCAGCATGTGAAGTATAGGATGTCAAGGAAAGTTACATTAAATATGTCTTAAGATCTTGCTATGCTTTCAAGGAAACAAACACTAGCTGTATCACTTATTCTTAAGGCACAGAAAACTAAGTGTGAAAGATGCCCTCTACAAGGAAATGTGAGGTTAAGAACAGAGGGAGTGGGCCTCTTCTGGACTGACAACAGAAGAGTATACGATACAATACACACAAATCTAAAGAGCAGAATTAAGAATGTGGTAGCATCTTTTGCTCCATTTTAGCTTGTTTTACGAGCCCCCTGCAGTGCATAGTTGGGCTTTTTACTTATTTTTTTCTTAAACTTCATTTTTGCACCCTTAAAAAAAAAACAATACATTATATCTGCTGTGTGAAAATCACTCATATCAAACCCAGTGAAGGATTAAGAATTTTAAAAAAATTTATATATATATATATAAACCACACTAACAAAGAAACGACTGAGTCTGAACCTGGGAGCCGCTTCCTATAGTGCCACTACTATAGATTTAAAGATTTTAAACTTTTAATCCCACTACTGATCTAAGGTGGTCTCCTTCAGAACACTTCCATAAAATATTGTGCAAAAATTGACAATTTTGCCTAGGTGCTGAAAGATGGCAGTCTAGATACACCTCTACCCAGATATAATGCTGTCCTTGGGAGCCAAAAAAAATCTCACCATCTTATAGGTGACCATCTTATAGGTTATATTGGGTTCAGTCCAGTACGCCGTACCGGACTGGACTGGCTTCCCCAGCGGTGATTTAAAGGGCCTGGTGCTCCAGCCGCAGTGGGGAGTCCAAGCCCTTTAAGTCACTGCCGGAGCTCTGGCAGCAGGGCTCAGGCAGAGATTTAAAGGGCCCGGGGCTCCACAAGAATTCGGATATAATGCAGTAAAGCAGCGGGGCTCGGGTGGCACTTTGAAGGGCCCAGGGCTCCTCGCTGCTTTACCGTGTTATATCCGAATTCGCATTATATCGCGTCATATTCTATCGGGGTAGAGGTACCATGTTGTTTTTTTTTTTTCTGTCAGTCTCCTGCCATGGCATATTTTGGGTGTTAGAGTCTTCCAGATGATATTTGCCACCAGTGAAAATGGACACCAGCTGACAGAGTACAACTGGTTTTACTTACTTTAGTTTGGTCTACCTCTGCAACTCCATGGCAGAGTGAAAGTAACTAGGGCCCCAATCCTGCAAACACATGTACTCAAATGAAGCATAAGTGCAAGATCAGGGCATAAAATAATACAGTCCTAGAATCCAATCCTGCATACTCTAAGAACAGGGAATTCCCATCAGCTTTAATGAGAGTGTTGCACTTGCAGCTTACAGGAGTGGGATCATATTCAGTTTCACTATTCATCTGGCTACCTGCGTTGCATGTCATTGCACATGAGCATAGTATAACTGTGTGCCTGCTCCTCCTAAAAAGAGGGGGGGGGAACATGCTGGAGGAAGAAAGGAATAAAAATGAGAGGTACCTACATTTTAAGACTGGCCCACCAAAATTTTGGTACCCAAAGTTGTCATGTTATCAATGTATAAATGAGGTTACATATATAGAGTCGCATGAGGTTCTATTAACAGGCAAATTGACTATTTCAGGGATGATATGGCAGTCCTCCAACTGTTATAGTTGTCTTACCTGGACATACAGGACCAAACTTTGTTTTAACCATACTATTAAAATCACTCTACAGCCTAGTGACGATCAGGCGCTAGATTAGTTACACTGGTAGAAGCTAGTGAAAAGCAGGTGGCAGGGCAGAGTTGGAGGGATACAAGGACATTTGTAATTACAGTATCCCATGTTGCTTCCAGACGGCCAGCATAGACCCAAAAGTGTTGGTGCTGGCTGGTAAGGGGATCATGACCAGGAATGGCTTGCATATAGTGATAACATGTCCAAGGCTTTAAGTCTGACCATAGGATATAGTTAAGACAGGTATCAAACCCCATCCTCTCTGCAATGCAAGTGTGCTGTAAACAGGTCAAGATTCAACTGTGCTATAACCAGAGCAGTTGTCTTAGCTGTATTTGTGGCATATACATGACTATAGTAGGTCCTATGTATGGGCCTGGTCCAACTCATTTAAAATCAGTGAGTCTTTCAATTAACTTCAATGAGAGTTGAACGGTCTCCATATTACCTTAACCATCACAAACAGCCCCTAATTAAATTCCCAGCTCTCAGAGGAGGGTGAATGAGGCTAATATTAGCAATGTCTCTCGAAGGAAGAAGTGACCTCCAGCAGCATGTTTTCAATTGGGGGTTGCTAAATATTTCATATACTAACTAGCTTCAATGGTTTTTCCCCCCCCAGGAGGACACACAACAGAAATCCTGAGGTTACTGAGCAGTTTGTCCCAGTCATACTCTCCTCGACATTACATTTTTGCAGATTCAGATATAATGAGTGAAGATAAAATACTTACTTTTGAACAAAAAAGAGCTGAAACTTTCTCCAATTCCCAGGTAAGTTAAAGACATACTCATAAGAAAGCTTGATCATTGTACATGATATAGTACAGTAGAACCTCAGAGTTATGAACACCAGAGTTACAAACTGACTGGTCAACCACACACCTCATTTGGAACGGGAAATACGCAGTCAGGCAGCAGAGACCAAAAAAAAACCCAAAAAAAATACAGTATGATACTGTGTTAAATGTAAACTACAAAAAAAAAGGGAAAGCAGCATTTTTCTTCTGCATAGTAAAGTTTCAAAGCTGTAGTAAGTCAATGTTCAGTTGTAAAACTTTTGAAAGAACCACCATAATGTTTTGTTCAGTGTTACTAACATTTCAGAGCTATGAAGAACTTCCATTCCTGAGATGTTTGTAACTGAGGTTCTAATGTAGTTTAAATCACCTTTTAAAGGATTACTGAAACCAGTAATGTTACTCTTTTAATATTGGATCAATTTGAAAAAAAAAATTTCAGCTAAAATTCTTAAGGTGTATTAATTTGCTACACTTGTTCAATAAACATGATATAAAATTGATGGCTTTCTGTATATTGATACTTCATGTAACATCTGTCATTTCTGAAAAATTAAGGGAACGGAACTGATTACATTTATATTATTTCAGTTTTTGTTCCTACCTAGGTCTAACATTACTTTCCAGCAGTGTTCTTTCAGCTCAGGTCCCTTTCCTGGAGTTAGGCCTCTTGTCACTACCTGGCAAGAGTCCTTCTGCACAGATCTGTCAACGGCAACTCTTCTCTGGGACAGCATATAGTTTCTGACAGGCTTGGCTTCCTTCCATCATTTAGGAATTCCCTGTTCCTCAGAGCACACCTTCCCAGACCCCTCATCCAGTGAGCTTTCCTGGACACTCCTCTCATCAGGAACTTCCTGTCTATAGAATCCAGCTCAGCTGAGCCCTGGTAACCCTTTATCAGGCTCACTAGCTAATCAGCTGACAACCAGCCAGGGCATTTAATTATTTCCAGGTAGGATTTGAGTTGGCTAGTTCTTCCTTACAGGAGTGTGTCTCAAGTAGGCTAGTCCCTGACTCTTTTTAAAGGGCAGGTCCCCATGACAGTCACCCTATCAGTTTACATGGATTGAACAGAAATACAACAGCAGTAATCAACAGGTTCTTACAGAAAATCTCCTTAGTCGTTAAGTAAACAAGTTATTTTGCACAAAAGCAAACTTAACCAAAATCCCTTCCCCACTATCTCATTTCTTTGAAAGGATTACAGCTTGTTCAGTTGAACACACTGTAATGGGCCATGGCAATGGCAAGCTTTCACTACCTCTCCTTGCATGCTTCGGCAAAAGAATCAAAAAGTCACTAGATAATAAAGGGCTACAGCATTGATGTTTAAACTTACAGTTCTCCAGTCTCATCTGTCGTTGAACTGCCAGTTTTGACAGTTTGATGTCTGACTAACAATGAGAAGATCTCTATGTACAGAAAAAGCAATTATAAATAAGCACAACCTTATAAAATCATATTGGAGATGAAAAAGACCAATTGGTCCATATCTGGTATATGAGCATGATATGTTGACTTCTATTAAAAGATGTATCAGATTTAAGTGCTTACTGTTAGCCTTTGTATCGTAGTAGAGATGGAACATGTTACTGCAAGAATTAAATTTCTAAAAAAAAAATATAGATCATGGGGCTGGTGGAAATCATAAGTTTAAAACTTTCTTAGTTAACTATGTGTAGATAAGCTTTCTACGGTTTTTCTTAAGGAATGTCATTTCTGAAAAGCATTCCATACAGCCATTGTGCCAAGTTCCCTCATACACTATGGTAACTTTAATTTATTTATATCACACTGTGCAGTTCAGTGCTTTCGGCACAAGCCTCCCTTCTATACAATTCCATGTCAAGATTTAATACAGTCTATAGCTGTTAAACAGAATGTTTTCACAAAATGTCATAACACAGATGACTCAAAATAACAGTATTTAAAGAAAAAAGTTTGTGACAATAATGCAAGTTTGTATTTAAAATGTGTATCCACATTAGAAAGTCTATTGGAATAATGCTATGTTCTGTCACTTCTGCTGCTTTTTAACCATTCTTTCCAACCCTCTGTACAATTTTTCTCTTTATCTTTAGTTTACTTTTTTTTAAACAAGTAACTGTCTTAAAACTTGATCTCTCCTAACTTCAAACCACCACTCATCAGGGAAACATGATTTTAGCTAAGACTGGTGTATTTAGAATGAGTGGAGACTTTATGGTTTCGGTGATGAGATTAGGAGCGTTTTACTTCCAGGTCATCAGTTGGAATTCTGCCAAATTGATGGGTGACTGAGACTCGTTACCATTTGATGACTGTTTGGTGGCCTTCATGAAATGAGTTAGCAGCTTCTGGCCAGTTCTTAGGAAATAGTTGTCCACCTCACTAAAACCGCTATCACACATGGCACGTTTGTTTGGAGTTTCACTGGAGATCAACTTTTCAGTGTGCATAGAGACTGACTTTTGACCCATCTGTGTGTTCTATAATTGTTTCCATCAGGTCCAAAAGCCTGCTAGCAAGGATGTGTGGAATCTAAGTACTGTTATTCATGTGCTATCTGTTTTGAGGGAGGATGGGGGAAGAGAAAAATAAATTTCAAATTCTGCAGTTTGGTATCTTTCTTGATTATTGAATGTTCTCTCTCCCCCTCCCTTTAATTTACTAGTTTCTAAAGAAATTGACAATATTACTTTTCTCAATTATTAATTTCTTTATTCAAACACTTTTTCTGTCAGTTTTGTTGCTGATCCATTCATTTAAAGGATAGGAATATCATTTATTTAATACATTTTTTAAAAAATTGTGATTAAACTGAGTATGCTGGCCACTGATACATTAGATTCTCTTCTTGCTTACCTCAGTTTTTACACTACTATAACTCCACTCCCAGTTTACACTTGCAAAAGTCAGAAAATTGTATCTGATGAGTATAAACATAAAAATGTCTTAACAATGCTTTGTGTTGTCCACTAGGTGGGGCACTACGTTAACTTACTGCAGATGATGTTGCTCCTTATGTGTATTTTTATTGAGCTAGAAGTGTTTTAAAGTAACGTGGGATTGGACAGGGTATTGTACAATTCTGGTATTGTAGTTCTGGTATTCTGGTATACAAGACGTATTGTTTTTACAGCACCCCAAAGAGTGCTATTCACTTTACACAACAAGGTTCTTGACCAAAGGGTTTACACTCCAGATTTTAGAAATAACAAGTGCGTGTAATAAGGAAACATACAAAATGAACAACAAATAAATATTTTTATAGTAACATATATATATATATGCTGTCACATATTCTGCAGAAGGAATGTATTTTAATTCAGTTTATCCTACTCTCTTCCAGTTTACCCTTAATCGTATTCCCAGATGTCGGGAGGTGCGCCAGTCTTGGAGCTCTTCAGTACTGACAACACTGTACTCCATACTTTACTCCTTTCCTTTGACTTTCAGACTAAAGCCAGATTTGGTATGTAAAACAAACCTTGTTAATGGTGAAATGCTAATGTGTTCTAAAAAGGAGTAGCTGTTTGGGATATCAAACCATTAATGAATATACAATGTGTGTACACTTAGGCTTACGGTCCTTACTCGAGTAAAACTCCCATTAAGAAAGGACCACAGGATCAGGCTATAATGGTATGCTAGAACAAAATCCACGCTCCTCCTTACCAATCCAAAATTCTGTGTTTCTACTTAACAATAGACTAAATTCTTAAACAGATGAATTTGTGCAGTGCTTTCACTCTCTGCTATTAAAGATGCCTATGATATCATCTACAGAAGCAACAGAATTTTGAACTGATGTCAGGGAAGATATTTCTCTTTAGTAGGATATCTGAGTAATACCCTGACCATGCTTAATAGAGAACCTTTGGCATTGTAGTAAGTAGTGCAGTTGTCAAATATGACAGTGTGGCTTCACAGTCAGGAGCTGCATGTTGGAAAAGACACCCTGTAGATTTCTTAGGCCTTGGCTACACTTACCCGCTAGTTCGGCGGCTGGCAATCGAACTTCTGGGTTCGACTTATCGCGTCTAGTCTGGACGCGATAAGTCGAACCCGGAAGTGCTCGCCGTCGACTGCGGTACTCCAGCTCGGCGAGAGGAGTACCGCGGAGTCGACGGGGGAGCCTGCCTGCCGAGTGTGGACCAAGGTAAGTTCGAACTAAGGTACTTCGAACTTCAGCTACGTTATTCACGTAGCTGAAGTTGCGTACCTTAGTTCGAATTAGGGGGGTAGTGTAGACCTGGCCTTAGTAGTCACTAAAAAGAAGGGAAGTGTTTAAATTTTATCCTGGAAAATCTACAGTTGGACTCCATGGCTGGAGCCCTGTAAAATATCTGTAGTCCTGTGGCTGTGGAAGATAATAATTATTGACTTTAGCCCAAAATGTGGCCTAATTACTTATTGAGTGATGTATGGCAAAGAATATTTTATGAAATTTGCCAAATTTAATTGATATACTGTATGTAATTTTATATATTTTAAAGTAAAGTAGAATCTTTGTAATTGGCACTTTCAGGTGTCAAGTAAATGATTGTCCCAGTTAAGGAAGTTTCTTAGCAGTATATCATGCATATTCACTTTAATGAATTACTTAGTGTACTAAGCACCTAAGAATATATTAAAGTAAGTTTAAATCTCTTGTCATCCATATTGGAATAGGGATGCAGCAGGAAACAAACATAGGGTTGCACATTAGAAATCTAGGATA
Organism: Chrysemys picta bellii; assembly: GCF_011386835.1. Classification (NCBI taxonomy): domain Eukaryota; kingdom Metazoa; phylum Chordata; order Testudines; family Emydidae; genus Chrysemys; species Chrysemys picta. The sequence continues at coordinate 35,348,989 of NC_088798.1, read as the reverse complement.
CCAATGTATCCCTTTAGGTTTGCAAGGTAACTTGGTAACAAGGTCATTTGTAAGGTAACTCCCTTCTCTTCATGTGTCAGTATATTTATGCCTGCATCTGTAATTTTCACTCCATGTATCTGAAGAAGTGGGGTTTTTTACCCACGAAAGCTTATGCCCAAATAAATCTGTTAGTCTTTAAGATGCTACCAAACTCCTCGTTGTTTTTGTGGATACAGACTAACACAGCTACCCCTCTGATATTTTAGGTTTGCGTAACTTAGCAAACTTCATTGAAGCTCGTTGCACTCCCTCCATCATGCTGGTAGAAGCTGACACAGTCCAGATTGCAAGTGCTTGTGGATGGTTATCTCTGCAAGGAGTAGGAATGCAGTAGCACAAGCTATCTGCAATCCCTGTTCATTAGCCTTGAGAGTGGGTGTGGCCCATCTAGGCAGGGCAGGTTCAGACCAAACAGGGATTCAGTACTTCACTTGAGCAGTACATGTCAATAGGGTTCTGACTAAATTTTAAAACTGCCCTGTTTCTGTATTTCTCTCTTTGGCACAGAGCCTCGGGGCACTTACTGGCCAATCTAACTTAGGTGCCCATTTACATGGACTTTTCAACTACATGTCAATTTATTCAATTTTAGAGTCACTGAAATTAATTACTTAGCGTGACTGGCAATGATCTCATTTAAGCAGATATGCCACTTACCAAAATGTAGATTAGATGTAACCTATTGTAGTAATTTTTTTCATTTGTCCTCAAATATGTAAATTCATGCTATTTAAAGCCAACATATTTCTGTTACTATCACCCAGTGCAATTTTAATAAATCATAAGCATTCAAAATTTTGTCATTCTTGCATTTATGACTATATTTAGTAAAGATGCACCCACCACAAAAATTTGAATTGAAACCTAACTTCCGCAAAGTTAGTGTGCTTGGATTCAGGGTTTTGGTTCTGACCCATCTCTAATATAATCTTCAGTTATCTAGTATAGTAATTCTGAATAGCATCAAGATTAACTACATATGCAGTACATTGCAACAAGATAGTTTCTGTAAATCAGTGGTTCTCAACCTCTCCAGACTACTGTACCCCTTTCAGGAGTCTGATTTGTCTTTTGTACCCCCAAGTTTCACCACTTAAAAACTACTTGCTTACAATATCAGACAAAAATACAAAAGTGTCACAGCACACTATTATTGAGAAATTGCTTACTTTCTCATTTTTATCATATAATTATCAAACAAATCAATTGGAATATAAATATTTTACGTACATTTCAGTTATAGTATATAGAGCAGTATAAACAAGACATTGTCTATATGAAATTTTAGCTTGAACTGACCTCTCTAGTGCTTTTCATGTAGCCTGTTATAAAACTAGGCAAATATCTAGATGAGTCGATATACCCCCTGGAAGACCTCTGCATATCCCCAGGGGTACATGTATCCCTGGTTGAGAACCACTGCTGTAAATGATCTGTTTATGGGCCTGATCCTGGTCTCATTGGCTTAATTGGTGCAGATAAGTTTGCATCGCAGCAAATCTTACACACAGTTTAAATAAAACAGAAGATCAAGGAGAAGTCATTCTCGAGCCCCCTGCTATTCTCTCCACACATTAATTAAAAAAGAAACACAAAGAAAAGGTAAAGTGCCTTTTATCCAAATTAAATGGACAGCCTGTAGGAGATCAGAGTAACGAGTGCATTAGGAAATTGCCTTGCTACAGTAGTGGTTTCATTTAATGAGTATCAATTTTATCGAGTTATCATTATGAGTGAAATTGACTGGAAAACCTAACTGAGCAGCTTAATATGCTACCAAAGGAGCCGACATGGAAAATCATATGAGAAGAACACTGTGAAGTTACTAACTGTTATATAATTCAATTGATCCTTTGTTTGTAAGAGGAACTTAAAATGACTGTGACATTTGCAGCAGACTCAGAATTATCAGAACTTTATGTTAAAATTGCTAATCTATTGATAGTTTAGTACTCATGTAGTGTCAAAGTACTCAAGTACTTTGACATTAAAAAAAAAAAGTCTGTCTCGATAAAATGAATAATAGTTTAAAGAAAGACTACATCTTTGCCAAGGTCCATATGCCCTTTGCACTGAAATCCTCCACACTTCTATTTATTAAGAAAATTCAAGAACATTGTAAATTTTTAAACGGCACAGATCCGTGATCACTTCAAAATACCTGAGAATAAAAGTCACAGTGCTTGTAAAGATTATAGAATAGTTAAAAGGGCAAAAATAGAGACTAAAATGCCTTTTTTGCCAATAAAAAGATTCTAGATGTGTAGTACATAAAACAATTGCTTATATTTAACTTTCCTTGGGTGAAAGTGTGGTTAATGGACCGCAGCTCCCTACATTCTTGGCAGAATATCATGTTCCTTAGTTTATAAAACTTAGGAGTGGGGAAACTGAATACTAGAATTGAGTTGACAGCATTTGTGTAAAATTTCTGATATAAAAATCAGCACCCAAATATTACTTTGCTTAGTGTTCCTAAATTTATCAGATCAGGTCAAGAACTAAGTATTTGTAACACTGGAAGCTATAGAGACTCTAGGTTTTATCAATGTAGGCAAATATTTTTCTGCTGTACTTTTTCTTGGGGAAAAAGGAGGAGTTTGGAATACTTCTAAATCATTTATATATTGGAATGACTGATCCTACAAATCCTTGTGCACCTAAAACCCCTGTAGACTTCAGTGGAAGTTTTTAGGAGCATGAGGAATGCAAGATCTTGCCTTCTTGAAGTGAAACGTGTCCTGGGCATCAGAAAGCCCCAAATGCAGCAGAACTGATGCAGTTCCACTCTTCAGTAGGTGGAGGACAAGGAGAGTCCTGTATTGAGTTCCCTGTGTACCACAAAGGCAAGCTTTGCAGTGTGTAGACTTACGATGGCATAACTAGTGGGTCCATGGACCAAAAAACTGTATAAGGGAAGCAACAGACTCAGCTGCACTGGTGTTACGTGCCTTGTCTCTTAGTTGTGGGGAGGATAACGTTTCCTTTCATACCTTGCCTTGGGCTCATGGCAAAGCCCTTTAGCTTGTGCTTTGTGTTAGGGAGCAGAGTTCAGCATCCTATCCTGAGGTCATTAGGAGTTGAGGATGCTGAACAACTCTCAGGAGGCACTCAGTACCTTTCCAGCTCAGGTGCTTGGTTTAAAAAAAAAAAAAAAAAAGCATTTTTCGTAGATTAGATCTAATCCTTTTCAGACCGATTCTGTGGTTAAGATTTTCAAAAGTGACTAGTGATTTTTGTTGTCAAACTTGAGACATCTTAGAGGGGCCTAATTTTTAGAGCTCAGTGCTCATCACTTTTTGAAAATTACATCCATTTAAAGCAGTGATTCTTAACCTGGAGTGCACGCACCCCCTGGGGGTGCGAGATGCACTTTCTGGGGGTGCGAGTCATGCCAGATTTTTTTTATAAATCATCAAAAACACAAATTAAGCACAGGCACGTAAGTACAACTACTTTGTTTCATCAAACCTATCTATTTATTAACATACATTTTTTAACGATTATCGTAATATACGAACAAAAAATATATCTAGGTTTAAAGAACTGACCTGCTTCAGTGATTTTTGATAAGGGGTGCGAGAACATATTTTGAGAACCAAAGGGGTGCAGGTTGCAGTAAAGGTTAAGAACCACTGCTTTAAAGTGTTGTATCAACCAAAATCACAAGTCACTTCTCAAAAACTTGACCTATATTTATATATCCAAGTACAATACATTAGAAATAATTAAACATTGTAAAATGCCCAGTTCTTAAGCTAGTTAAGTTCACCATAATAAACCTAGATAAATGCTCACACAATGAAACTGTATGAAAGGAGACCTTTATTTCACTTAGCTAAGATTTTCCATTCTCTGTACCATGTTCAAAATGTCTTAAGTTCACAGCATTTGAGCAAGTTGCTATGATGGACAATAAGTTATTGTTCCTTTATATCATGATTCTCATTAGATCTTTGTGGTAATCCTTTCCTATTTTTCACTTTTTAAACAAGTGCACTGTGTGTGATGCTGCTAGTAAGGGGAATCTAGTAATTTGTTTTGTGTGCCAAAGCATTTCCCCCCCCCCCCATAGTTTGTCTGGTACTGTACTGTTTTTATATTATGTCTCATCTACGATTATCCTTTTTTAGATAAAAAACACTTAACATGTACAAGAAAAACCAAAGTAGGAAAAGGAAAAAGGTCAGCTGTTTAAGCTGCACAGTATAAAAAAGGAAGGAAAGTTTAACCACACAAAATTAAGACTAAGTTCTCTCCCAGGATTTACTAAAACATGGGGGAGTCTTCTGTTCTTTGTTTAACACTTTACACATATATAGACCTTTTCATCCCCAAAGCACTGGGGAGCAGTGGGGGCAGAAAACCTAACTGGCTTCAAGACTGAGCTTGATAAGTTTATGGAAGGGATGGTATGATGGGACTGCCTACAATGGCATGTGGTCCCTCAGCGGCTGCCAGTAGCAAACATCCCCAATGCCCAGAGATGAGACACTAGATGGAGAGGGCTCTTGAATTACCTGGGAAAGAATTCTCTGTAGTATCTGCCTGTTGGGTCTTGCCCACATGCTCAGGGTCTAACTGATCACCATATATGGGGTTGGGAAGGAATTTTCCCCCAGGTCAGATTGGCAGAGACTGAGGGGTTTTTTTTGCCTTCCTCTGCAGCATGGGGCACAGGTCACTTGCAGGTTTAAACTAGTGTAAATGGTGAATTCTCTTTAACTTGAAGACTTTAAACCATGATTTGAGGGTATCAGTAACTCAACCAGAGGTTAGGGGTCTATTACAGGAGTGGATGGGTGAGGTTCTGTAGCCTGAGCTGTGCAGGTGGTCAGACTAGATGATCATGATGGTCCCTTCTGACCTTTAAAGTCTTTGAGTCATTTTACCATTGTTGACCAGTTCTTACAACAACATTACCAATGACATAACTCAGGTCTCCAGAGGGAGACAATGTTGGGGTTAAGGTTAGAGCTGAGTTTCTGGCTCCCAGTCCTATGGTCAGCCTCTAGATTTAACTTCTTTTTAGGTTTAAATATATCTCACTCATCCTCTACCTCATGAAAATTGTGTTTTACTTTTCCTCACATCACATAGTTTTTATATGTAGCATATCAATTGCTATCTTATGAGCATGTTTATATGCATATAACAAAAGTCACATTTAACTACCTCAAAAGTACCTTTTTCAAAGTTTCTGATCCATACTAATGAAAGCCACACTGAGAATTGTGGTTTTTAAAGTTCAGTTGTAGGGTCGTTGTCAAGCAAGCATATTTATATACAGTTTTTAGGTTTTATTATCCTTTTTTCTCTTTGGAATAGGAGGCTAGGGAGCTGTACAATATGATAATGTTTACTTTGAGGGAAGACAGGCCCTCATCCTCTAAACTAGGTCTACAAACTGATTTAGAATTTCCTGGGATTTCTAAGCAGGAGATCATTCCCATACAGGCTCAGCTAAGATGCCATTCAGAGCCTTGGGGACATGCTGAAGGATGACTTAGAGAACATGACAAAGAAGAGCCATGTCCCTGTCTGCACTTAAGATTGCCACTAAAAATCTGCATTCGAGCAACTGGTGTCTTGTAGCAGACCACACTTATCAGCAAATTAATAATTGAGATTGTTGACATCCTGGAGCATTCTAATTAACCTCTGCAATCTTTCTGCCATTTATGAATCATCCTTCTGATGGTAATATGACCGGATCCGCACACAGTGTTCTGAATGCAGTTTCATTTGTGCCATAATGTCTTCTGATCCATATTCATTTTCTCTATGTATTATGGAATTTTGTTTGTTTACTGTTGTTTCCACTACATGCTTTATGAAAGTCAAAAGAACTTCCTAATGCTATTTTTTGTAAGTTCCACATATTGTAATTTGCTGTTACATATTATAAAACTTTTTATTTAAGTATTTTTATACAGCTCCCAACAGTACAGCATATGGGTGCCTCATTAGTTAAAAACATGCAGTTAAAATAAACTGAACACAATAATACTGCGCACAAATGGTAGACCGACTGCAGCTGCTTTAGGACAGTGGCTGCCTTCTCTGGTGGATATCTGTCTTTTGAAAATTAATTCCAGAGTCTAGTTAGCCAGTTGCACCTTACAGTCGGCGCTAAAGGCCACTAACCTGTGGCTCTGGTGAGCTGTTTGAAGTAGTAAGTTCCGTAAGTGAATGTGAAAGTCCTCCACTGAAAAATGCTGTGGGCTAAGAAGTTTGGTCACTTTCAGCCATTCTAGTTTCTTGATCTCATTGAGGATCCTGGATTTATTTTGGTATTTCTCTTCTTTTTCTACGTGGAAATTGTTTTTTTGGCATTTCTTACCAATCCTCCTTTGAGAATACTGAGACAAACAACTAAACACTCTTAAAGCAGTTCCTGTCTGTCAGTCTATGACAATTTAGTAATATTTTTAAAGGCCCTATTTTTTTCTTGCTGACTTCTTGTTCCTTTTGTACTTGAAACTTTTCTTACTATTTCTTAAATGCAGCCACAAAGGCGCTTTAAAAAAAACAACTGGGATTTTGTCTTTTTTTTATTCTATTATGTATAAAAAGATCTCCAGGATTTTTTCCCCTTTTGTTTCTTATTCCCTTCCTTCCCTCCTTCTGCACTTGTTTTTTATCTTTAGAATATCAAGAATGTCAATTTGGGACTTCCCTAGTGTTGCTGGAGGATGATGGGAGGATCTCAGAAGTTTGTGAGCTTTCACACTTTAACTGACGTGACTGTGGTGTTAAAGATTCAGCAAATACTACTTTTTCCCCCCAATTTGCTATTGAACTGTGTCAACAAAATCAAGGAGTTTTTAAATAGTCTAACAAAGTCAGTTCTTTGTACAGATTCTCAGATTTCAATCTCTTGACTCTTCAGAGATACTTTTTTTCCCCAGTAATTCTACAGTTTTCCAATCTAAATAGGCGCTACAGAAATCTCTAATATAAAAACTAAAACACAGCAGAATAAAAAAAAAAAAACAACCTTTCAGGCCTCCACTGTTAATTATAATGAAGCAAAAGACCCAGGCCCATTATTTTTCCCTTTGCAGGTTACCTTTAAACTCTTGTTAAATTGTCCTTTTAATTTTTATTTTCTAGTGATAAGGTTTCACTGCAGATGAGTGATGTCATGTCAAAATTAGCATGAAAACAAAGAACCAATTGACAAGCCTTTTTCATTTATAATAAAATGATAGAGCATGACATTGCTTTATCCGTCCATGAGGATACTTTATCCAGCCATGGATACAGTTTCTCAAGGTTAAAGAGCAGTATTTCCTCTTGCTCTCTTGCTATTTTGTTGCACTGGCATGTTGTAATGTGTTGTGATAGTTACCTGTTTTATGGTATTTAATAAGCAGTGATCAAATACCGAATTTATAGAAGTGAATATCTGACTTGTCACTAAGATTTAACCCTTTCACCCTAGCCTGTATCTTTTTTATAATAATCACTATAACATTAAAACTATATTAGGTACTTTTACAGACAAATTTGAAGACAAAGGGTAACATTTTCATAAGTGCCTAAGTCCCATTTTCAAAAGTGACTTAGGAATACAAGTCTTATTGATTTTCAGTGACAGTTCAGCTCTTAGAGTTAGATTTTTAAAGATATTTAGGCACCTGTACATTGAGTTAGCTTTGTATCACCGTGGTGGCACAAAGATGTCTGGAATCTTTGGGTGACACAGAACCACTATAGCACTCTTCTGTCCCCTCCACTCCCGTTCCGGTTAATTGTGCAAGCAATGAATTGGGAAAAGGAGGCCTGATCAATGTTTTCTTAGGCCTGGCTTATCCCCAGTTGCTATAACATCCCTTGGGGTCCATTATCAGTTAGCATAAATGGGAAAAGCCTGAAGCCTACTCTAAGTCATATAGGCAATTATGGAGAAGCAAAATGGATTCTTTGCATCAGTCTCCACTGCAGAACATGTGGGGGAGATACCCACATCAGAGTTATTCTTTTGGGGCAAGAAATCTGAAGTACTGTCACGAGCTGATGTGTCAATAGAAGAGATTTTAGAACACATAAATAAACTGATTAGTAATAAGTTACCAGTACCAGATGGTATTCACCCAAGAGTTCTGAAGGAACTAAAATATGAAATTGCAGAACTACTAATTGTAGTATGTAATTTAGCTCTGAAGTTAGTGTCTCTACCAGATGACTGGAAGGTAGCTAGCATAATGCCAATTTTAAAAATGGGCTTCAGAGGAGATCCTGGCACTTACAGTCCAGTGAGCTTAACCTCAGTACTGGGCAAATTGATTGAAACAATAGTAAAGAACAGAATTATTAGACACTTAGACACGATTTGTTGGGGAAGACACAACACGGCTTTTGTAAAGGGAAGTCATGCCTCACCAATCTATTAGAATTCTCTGAGGGAGTCAACAGGCCGTGGAGAAGAGTGTTTCAATCAATATAATGTACTTGGATTTTCAGAAAGCCTTTGACAAGGTACCAAAGGCTCGTAAGGAAACTAAGAAGCTATGGGATAAGAGGGGAGGTACTACCTCACCACCTTGTCTCTCTAATATCCTGGAACCAACATGCTAAAAACACCACTGCAAATGAATGAAATTATTCAAGATAGTTAACTCCTTGCATTCTGCTTTGGACTTACAGAGGGCTCTCTCAAAACTAGGTGAGTGGGCAACAAAATGGCAGATGAAATTCAGTGTTAAGTGCAAAGAAATGCACTGTATGGGGTGGGGGGAGAATCCCAAATAGATAGATCGATAGATAGATACACACAATGATGGGTTCTAAATTATTTGTTACTACCCAGGAAGGAGCTCTTGGAGTCACAGTGGGTCGTTTTCTGAAAACTTCTGCTCAATGCACAGCAGTAGTCAAAAAGGCTCCCTGTACGTTAGGAATTGTTAGGAAAGGGATAGAAAATATAATGCCACAATATAAATCCATAGTGTGCCCACACCTTTAATATTCTAGTTCTGGTTACCCCCTCTCAAAAAAATATAATGGAACTGGAAAAGGTTTGAAGAAGGGCAACAAAGGTGATCAAGGGTATGGAGTGGCATCCATTTGAGGAGATACTAAAAAGATTAGGGCTGTTCAGTTTAGAAAAGGGATGACTAAGGGTAGGATACAATAGAGGTCTATAAAATAATGAATGGTGTGGAAAAATGTATTACTTACATTTTCATGTAATACAAAAAATGGGTCACTTGATGAAATTACCAGGCAGCAGGTTTAATATAAACAAGAGGAAGTACTTTTTCACACAGTGCACAATTAATCTGGGGCACTCATTGCCATGAGATGTTGTAATGGCCAAAAGTATAACTGGGTTCAGAAAAGAACTGGATATGTTCAAAAAGAACAGGAGTACTTGTGGCACCTTAGAGACTAACAAATTTATTAGAGCATAAGCTTTCGTGGGCTACAGCCCACTTCTTCGGATGGCATCCGAAGAAGTGGGCTGTAGCCCACGAAAGCTTATGCTCTAATAAATTTGTTAGTCTCTAAGGTGCCACAAGTATTCCTGTTCTTTTTGCGGATACAGACTAACACAGCTGCTACTCTGAAACCTGGATATGTTCAGTGACTATTAGCCAAGATGGTCAGGGACGCAACCCTGAGCTTGGGGCAACCCTAAACATCTGACTACCAGAAGCAGGAAGTGAAAGATGGGTGGATCACTCCATAATTGCCATGTTCTGTACACTTCCCCTGAAGCTGTGCTGGTGACAGGGTACTGTGCAAGATGGACCATGGTCTGATCTAATATGGCAGCTTTTATGTTCTTATGCCAGGAGCTAGTCAAGCAACCAGAGTTGAGTGCACAGTTGTCTTCAATTCATCTTTGTACCCTGCCTCTAAGTTATGTGTTTCCCTGCCATGGAGCAGAATCTATCCCAGAATACAGAAAAGCAATGAATTTCATTGATGTTGTCAGGCTCACAAAGAGCAAACTCTGTGGAATTTTCTAACAGAAATAAGAGACCAGTAGCTATTGACAGGCCTTATGCAAAACAATCTTGCATTAATTTTTCAAATTTCTACTAGGGACTTTGTTGTCCTCCTTTTGATTACTGAATTTTATGAACATCAGAAGTGCTGAAATATGTAATTAAAGGTATAAATTAGAAAAGTAAACTAAATATAATAACTCGCAAGTTCTCTGCTTTTGCTGGTTTTTGTTTTAGCCCTTTGTCTGACATTTAATCCTTGTATGGTTGTGAGCTGTTTTCTGTGTTTTAGCTAGTAAATGTCATTCATTCTAATTCATTGTTGCATTCACTTACACTAAAGCAGCTTTCATTTGCAGTGGCTCTGTGCTAGTTGGGGGGGAAGGGGAGACTACAGGTCCAGCTTGATGCCTTTCAACAGCCATAGAAAATGCCTAAAAAAGGTAAAGCAGTATTAAGCCGAAGTGATCTTGGACTGTTTCACTGCTGTCCTTAGGATTCTAAATAGCAGAGATGAAATTGACCAGATTATGCTGCTACTGTGATGCTGTGGGCTAGTCTACATGGCAACCCTAACGTGACTTGTGTAGTCACGACCGAGCGCTGTGAGAGAGCTCTCCCAGTGCTCTAAAAAAAACCTTCCTCCATGAGAGATGTAGCTACCAGTGCTGGGGCACTGTTTACACTGGCGCTTTACAGTGCTGAAACTTGCTGCACTCAGGGGGGTGTTTTTTCACACCCCTGCACAAGAAAGTTGCAGCGCTGTGAAGTGCCAGTGTAGACAAGCCCTGTGTCTGTGTGCAGACTTAGGGAGAGAGTATCAGTTTACACTTAATTCACATTTGGAAGATTTTCTTTGTAACCATTAGGGGGTAGAATTTTTTTTTTAAAATGAAAGCTTAAATTCTGTAGAAATTATACTTCAGCATTCATTCTCAACAGTTTGGAGAGTGGATTTTCAATCCCTGGCATAAGTACTCGATATCTAGCGCAGCAGCAGCTTCGAAAGTACTGCATATTATTTTGATTTTAAAAATCTGATATGCAGAATTGTCCTCAAATGAATCTCATCTTAACCAGATACGGGCTAGTATGAAAAGAATTGCACTTTAATTTTATTATACAAATATATTGATATTTTGTTACTGCTGACATGTAACAAAAACATTTCATGGTGAATTGGGGCACTGCATAATACTCAGTACTTCTGACTTATTATTTCAAAGATTTACAGAGTATAAAAAGTGTTACCCATTAAACTGTCTTTCCCCACTGTAAATAAAGTTTAATGAAACTCAAATGTGAATAATTAATTTCTGTAAGAACCACACTAAAAAGTTACATTCATTTATTTTGCATATAAGTTTGGTGGCTGTTGATTCCCACGAGAAAATGTTGTCCTAAACTGTGTCATCCAAAGACCTACCAGATGTCTATCAAACTTACTATATGTAACTTTCTACCCAAAAAAGTCTTTAAGAGTTGGAGAACTGGGAAAACAAAATTTAAATGCCTAAAATAAGTATATTTCACACAAACTTTAATGGTCTGATCCTGAGAGTGCTGAATTAATGGGAGTTGCATGTGTTTTTTAATTAGTTTTGCTGACTGGAGCAGGGGATGGGGAGCCAAGACTCCCAGGTTCTGTGTTCCTGGCTATGGGACAGCTATTTGATCTTAGCCAAGTCACTTTTGGCCAAAATTTTCACACCTGAGTGCCTAAAGTTTGGCACCTAAATATCAATTTAGGTGCCAAAGTTTAAGTACTTAAATAAAAGCGGCCTGTTTCTAAGATGTACTGAGCACCCATAGGTGTGAGAAATGCAGGAGTGAGTCTATAACAGAAATTATGTGACCCTATTATCTAAAATTATTCCTATTTTATATTACATCCCAGGGAAATAAAGCTGTTTTAGCCATAATAAAACACAGTGTCTCCATTATTTACCAAACAAACTGCAACTGTTCCAAATGTGCTGATAACAGTCTCATTCAGTTTAGTAACCCTGACCCCCCCACCCCTGGAATCAGGCTACTTTTACTTAGGAAACTAAATGTGGGTTAGATGCCTAATGGCATCCTAGTTTGAAAATGTTGGCTTTAACTTCTCTGTGCCTCATTTTACCAATCTGTAAAATAGAAATAATTTTCACTTCACTAGCATAATTAATGTTTGTAAGGCACTGAAATCCTCTAAGTGCAAAGTATTATTATTAATTATATGCATGTAGCTAGAAAAGAGCATAATGGTAACAAGTTTTGGTAAAAACTCCCAAGTGCTTACTAGAAAACCCCCAATAATTCAGCAGATCAGCTAAAAAGCCTTGATAAAAGCCCCAATTCAGCAAAGCAGTTAAGCATGTACTAAATGTTTTGCTGGCTCAAGGCCAAAATTCAGGAGGTTTATAACTGTATTGCCAGTTTTAAGAAATCCTGATTAAACTCTTTAGGCTTTATTGTGCCCTAAGCCCATGCATGGAACTCCTGTTGTCATCAATTAAAGCTCTGCCCGAGGCCAGTATTTGACCCCTGTGCTTTGCTAGTAGTGTTCCTGAAAGCTATTAAATTTTGATCGCTACACAAAAATGTCCCTACTAGGAAAGAAGCAACACCTCCCACTCACCACAATATTTGACATTTAAAATATGTTTTTTGGCAGCTGTTTGTTTTGTTGTAAACCCTACTGTAAATTTGCCTTTGCTTTTTGTTTAGTTTTAATAAATGTCTAATTTTTATAAACCTAATCGTTTATGGAACTATCTAAGGTCTCTATACAGTATAAAAAAAACCTGATATTTGACTTTTGTTCTAAAATATTTTGTTTCTTTTAGATATTGTGCAACGGACCAGGAACATGTGTTCCTGTCTGTATATCTGCCCTTCTTCTTGAGATACTGGCGCTAAAGAAAGTTATCATTGTGTATGTAGAGAGCATCTGCCGAGTGGAAACTTTATCCCTGTCTGGAAAAATTCTTTACTACTTTTCGGATTACTTCATTGTTCAGTGGCCTGCTCTGAAGGAAAAATATCCCAAGTCTATATATCTTGGTCGAATAGTGTGACAACAAAAGGCAAACTTTATTTATAATGAATTCACATTTCTGCAGGTAGCTCCTCTTTATAGTTAAAGGAATATATTTATTTTTTCCACAGGTTCTTGATTTGAGATTTACTGGTTGTTGCAAACCAAATGTATAAGTCAAACAGCCAAGACTTGAAAGCAGACTGCAATAAAGAGTTACATTAAGAAAAAATGTTATTTCTGCATACACATTTATTGCCATCATGTGGATTTATTCACCAGCTTCTCTTCACACCTGTAAGGGAATAGCATTGAATCTTCTCGGTCTCTGGTTTCACCTAATTGTCTTGTGACATAAACAGGAAGATTTGTCTATAAATAAATATGAGAGTTTGTCTGAATTGTAACATTTCCTATAAGGAAACTTTCTGTAGTATTCTAAAGGGTAAGAAACATGGTCTTGTTCTAATACAACAGACTGTTTCCTGTATGCAAGCAGCAAAGTCCCTAGCGAATCTTTGGAATATAAAGAAAACAGTTATATTAAGTTGGCTTCATTACAATTAGCACTCTACAGTCTTCCAAAACCCTGGACATTAAACCAGCATAATTTTTCCTCTTGATTTGTCAAAGCTGCTCCTACTATCCAAAACACACCTCTTGTTTAAATTAAGATAAATAAGAAGGTGACAAATGTCATGAGACAGATGCAGTGTTTGTATAGTCAAAAGATACTTCAAAATGTACATAAAAATATCCTTTGCAGCTTTACATCGTAGACAAAACTGTGACCGTGGAGTATTGAGCTGTTTTGGCCCAATTTGCTGCCACATGTGTAAAGACTAAAATGAGTATTAACGATGGCAACAGAAGTGGGGGGAAATACCTCTCTTGCTTGGTGAATTTGATTTCTGTATATTTTGTTTTGTCTGTTTAAGAAAATAATCTCTATTTCAGCAATACAATGCACATTTAATAAAGAAGGGCTTTTTTGTGGAAAATGGCACTTCATATCAGGCAAAATTTAAAAATTTATTTTGTGGGAGAATGAAGTATGTGTAAGTATACTTTAGTCTTTCAAGTTCATCTGGCAAAATGTAGTCCTATACAATGTTCCATGCATAAAGCAATATAAACACATCTGTCATCTGTATATATACACACTCATACATTTCTGGCTAGAGAAACACATACAGAGAAGAAAGCTCATAGAAGAGTGGAAATTCTTTATAGAGACTGTATGAACTGACTACAAGGAGGCCAAGCAGCAGCTCCTCAAGCAACCACGTGGGGATAAAGTTCTGAGGCCTTTTCCACTATGCCAGAGGTCAAAAAAGTCATGGAGGTTATTTTGGTAACTGGAGCAGGGATTGGTTTATTTCCACAGAAATAGTGGTGCCTGCTTTTTGGAAATAAGGGTGTGAAGGAACATTTAACCTGTTTCTTGAAAAAATGGTATCCCGATACGCTAAGTCCTGTATGAGGGCCAGGTGTTGCATCCCATCAGCAGGTTTAATGGTTCTTAGCTGGGGGAGGAATATACTTGCAAAGATTCCATTAATTTGGTCACAAATGTGTTTCAAAACCCTCTATATTTTACAGGGTCTTAACATGGACAATGACTAATATGAAAGGGGTGCTAATGGATTAGAGATTTGTATGAAGACATCTTTGTGCAGTTTGTATGAGTCACCACTTAGGTCCTTGAAAATGACCTGATGTGAGTTATGCTGATATGTGTAAGTTTTTCCCTTACTAACTGGAATGAGGATCATGTTATCAGGACTTTCTGCACAGTTGTAGATTGGTAAGAAGGGAGACGCTGTTTTATTATGGCTAAAACCACTTTGTTTTTTAGACGCGTTACCGAACTTATTCCGTGAGCTGGATGCCGCCCTCCACTGTAGTACGGCACTCGAGTTGAGGGGGGAGAGGGACCCTCCTCCCCTGCTCTCTGTAAAAGCAGCAGTGCAGGATCTCTCCCTAGAGCAGCGGTTCCCAAACTTTTGATGGTTGTGCCCCCCCCCATATCAACCACCCTCTGGGGTGAGTGGGGGGAGACATGGACGGGGGCCGAGGCTGAGGTTGGGAGCGGGACTGGGGCCAGGCCAGTAGTGGAGCCATGCCGAGGCTCGGCATAGGGCCAGGCGTGGGGGTGGGAGCGGGAGCGAGGGACGTGTCTGAGAGCGGGACAGGAAGTATCTGGGTGATACTCTTTCTTCCCCCCCCCCCCCCCGTGGAGGCTGGCCTAGGCCCTGCTATGCCCCCAAATGTTCCTCCATGGCCCCCTAGGGGTGTGTGCCCCAAACTTTGGGGACCTCTGCCCTAGAGCTTAAAAGCCCACAAAAGGACTCAATGAATGTTCCCTCTTAGGCACCATGTCCTCAAGGCAGTATGGTCTGATGACTAGAGGGTAGGTCCAGTTCCCAGGCTGGCTAGTATATATACACCACAATCAGGACCATGCACTGCTGGGGTCACATGCTGTTCCTATTTAGAGCAGCAGAAAAGTGTACCTCACCACAGCTCCTACAAGGTCTCCCCATGAAATCCTCTGGTGAGTAGGAGTTGTGAACTGGTGGGTGTATTATGAGCAACCTTGTTCCCGTTTCCAGCACTGCCCAGGGCAGGATTTTGCCCTCTGTGTGGATTATCAAACCCTTTGTGGATGAACTGTGTGAGTCTGCCTTTAAACAGTACCGTAGTTTCAAACAATGGTATTCATCTGCACTCTAAATTAGAGTTGTTGGAATTAAAGAAAATCACTAGCCCCTCTCTACTTGTAAATTCCCATTTAAATGCTCTGGTGTATAACAGGTTCACTCAAGAGGTTTTCATGAAAAATGAACTACTTCAGTCTCTAGGTCAGTTCTTGAGGAATATCACCATCACCTTTGACTGCTTAAGACAAGTCCTTGCTTCCAGTTCAGTTGCCCCGCTTACAGGGGAGTCAAGCCTCCAGTTATCTTGAAAAGAACAACGAAGGGTTTAGTGAAAGCCTGCTGCACAGTATCAGGAATGTCCCAGAAGTCTGTAAAGCTAAAACTGTATGAAGACGACAGCCAGGAGGGGAAAGATCCCAGCTTAACTTTGACTGAACCCTTCAACAAAAATTGCTTTAGTAATCATACCAGCTACAGCAAAGAGGAGTGTTCCTGGCTTTAACTGAGTTAAGGGAAGTTTTGTAACCAAATCTTTTCAAGGAAAAAACACAAACCTCAAATGACTGTTCTAGTTCTCAGAAAACCCTGCAGAGCTGAAGTAAATGAGCATTCTCACCTTTTGTTTATAGTAGGTGGGTATAACCAAACAATTGTTTTTAAAGAGCTTGTATCAGTTGTCCTACTTCCACCAGTGTTGCCCCATGACTTCAGTGGAGTTGAATGAAGGTAACAGAGGAAAGTGTGATCTATTTTATTTCATCTTTATAGAAAAGTAGTATTCTTTTCAATTACTGTCTTAAATGGCTGTCTCTTTTTAAAATTACTTATCTGCCTATATGCTTGCTGGTTAGTAACCATCCAAGTAAGACTTCTGCATCTTCTCTTATGGAGGGAACAGTAAATTACTATATTCTGGTTTATCTAATGGGTTACAGAGAAGCAGACACAGCACAATTTACATTCTGTTATAAATTAAGTGTGGGTGATGACATATGCTTAGTGGCTGAAGCCGGTATGTACGATAAATCAAAGTTAATAATATGAATAGCAGGTTTGGATTGAAGTAATAAAAAGAGGGAGAGAGAGCAAACTATAACAACAACATTTAGCCAAACTGGAAAAAGCCTATTTCAGATCCTAATTATACTTACAGTAAGCTCAAGGACAGGGATTTCAATAGTTTGGTATATTTGTAAAACGGGTGTCGCTTTCCCACCATAAACCCCATTTAAAAGAGTTTATCATGTCTTCTCGGGGGCAGGGAAGGGAGGAAGAGAACTCTATACTGAGCTTAGCCTTCATTCCTCAGTCAAGTCCCTTTATGCTATTTGAATTGAGGAGCTTCAGAAGTGTATTCAAAACTGTGACCAAGATGTAGTCTCAGGCAAGACTCCAATGGAAGCCAGTGGGAATTTTGCAGAAGTAAGGGCCTCATAATCAAGTCCTCAGTTTGATCATCAAAAATGGACATGCCATCTGCATGTGTAGATTACTGATTATCAGTGGGATGTTTGATTTAAATTTCCAAGGCAAGATTGACAAATGGCCGCTTTAAGAAACCCAGTGTTTCAGATTACAGTTCTGTTTCTGGT
This sequence comes from Chrysemys picta bellii, assembly GCF_011386835.1. Classification (NCBI taxonomy): domain Eukaryota; kingdom Metazoa; phylum Chordata; order Testudines; family Emydidae; genus Chrysemys; species Chrysemys picta. Next base: position 35,331,711 of record NC_088798.1, on the reverse strand, counting down.
ATTGTTTAGCAAGTCATTGGAAGAAAGTAAAAATACTTCACACCTATTCCAGGGATTATTCCTCTGTGTGTGTGTGTGTGCGTGTGCAGTTGCCTAGATTTGTACCCTGAGGTAAGCCAGAAGGTCAAAATGGAGGCACCTGAGAAAAATTAAGTGAATATGGAATAATAGTGAATGAACTTTCACTGAGCCCCTTAATTTGAAGTGCTGTACACAGTAAATGCCTGACAGACATTAAAATCAGATTACACACTTCATAAGTGTTAGGAGGAATCAAAAATCTGTGTGTTACATTTTGTAACAATCCAATAAAAATTAAAAGTAGACTATCAAATTGTTCCTTTGTTTGGAGAGCTGTTGCATATTTTAAAACAAGTGGATATATGCAGTAAACATTTTTCATAATTGTTTTTAGCAGCACTATAATTGTTCTATAGCATGGATTATGTTAGTGTTTTTTCAGTGATGAGCTACTAGTCTGGACAAATGGGTGAGTCTTCCTCATCTGAGGGAGAGGCAAATGGTAACCAATCCAGATGTAGGATTTTCACATCTAGTCCCTCCTCCTCTTGACATTCAGGCAGGCTTCCTCTCTTTATGCCCATTTAATTTTTCTGTGCTAAAATGCCAGTTATGATGCCAATTATTGCTCTGAATTTTTGGAAGGCAGATACAGAATAGGAGAGTTCACTAGAAATTAGAGACCACTGCACCCGTGGCACCAAACAGCAGTAACAAATGGTAATGATCTTCAGTCACTACTGTCTTGGACTGGATTTGAATTTAAGACCTAGAGGTAAAAGGCTGTATCCCCATTCTGAATTCTGTAAGACATCAATTCTTTAGGGTGAAAATTTTTCATTAAGATTACAATTCAGAGCAAATAGTATTTAAATTGTGGAAAAGTTGTGTGACATCAAGGATGTATTGTATGAAGTGAATACAACGGGATCACTCAAGTTTAGCTAATTAATGGAACAGGATCTGCACATCATGTTACGGGGGAAAAAACACCAATTCAGATACTTCACTATGGAAAACAAAAGGGTTTTCAAAAATGTGTGTTCAAATAACAAATTTTATTCTTTGGTGGATTTGGCACTCATGGAAATTAAGAACTTCTATACTGGTTAAAGCAAGTCAGCACAAACTACAAGCTTTTCTAATGCAGCTCTGACTAACTGTTTCTCATTCATGGTCTTCAGGATCTTTGATATCACAGTTCTGGCCCTGTTCTGAGTTGAAACTGCCTATTGTATTGATAATGGTGTTTGAGGTGGGTAAAGATAGCAAAATGGAAGTGAATTTGATTGTCAGACATAAGGTTTTGAACCCAGATCAATTCTGCTCTTCATCAGCTTGCTTTGCTTCCTCGCAATAAGAATGATAATCCTCTGACGGGAAGTGTGAGCTCAGTGTCAGTATTTTGCTCTAAGATGAATTCTGATTCAGCACACCCTCATCATAAATTCTTGTGCAACATCCAGTTTCTTGTGAGCCAAATCCATGATTTGTTTATTTCAATAATTTTATGGATGGTACAGAAGATAGTATTATTCATCTCCAGCAACACTGCTTATACACTGCAGTGAGTATTGAAGGTCCAAGAGCAGCCAAAATGCAGTATAGATTCACAACAGCTCTTAGCTTAGACCAAAAAAAAAAAACCAAAACAACCCCCCCACACACACGCCTTTTCAAACAATTTAAATATTACACAGAATACGTTCCCTAATCCTTGAGAGTGCAAATATGATTTTCAGTGAAATATTAATTGTTCCATAAAGAACTAAATTCTAAGGGTATGTCTGTCTACACTACGAAATTAGGTCAAATTTATAGAAGCCGGTTTTATAGAAATCGGTTGTATACAGCCGATTGTGTGTGTCCCCACATAAAATGCTCTAAGTGCTCTAGTCGGCGAACCGCGTCCACAGTACCGAGGCTAGCGTCGACTTCTGGAGCATTGCACTATGGGTAGCTATCCCACAGTTCCCGCAGTCTCCGCCGCCCATTGGAATTCTGGGTTGAGATCCCAATGCCTGAATGATGCAAAACAGTGTCGCGGGGGGTTCTGGGTACATGTCGTCAGGCCCCTCCCCCTCCGTCAGAGCACCGGCAGACAATAGATTCGCGCCTTTTTACCTGGGTTACCTGTGCAGACAACATACCACGGCAAGCATGGAGACCGCTCAGATCAGCTCACCGTCACCATATGTCATCTGGGTGCCGGCAGACGTGGTACTGCATTGCTACACAGCAGCAGCAGCTAACTACCTTTTGGCGGTAGACGGTGCAGCATGACTGGTAGCTGTGGGGCTGGCAGCCATAGGGCTGCATTGCACCAGTCCCTTGCCTTTTGGTAGAAGATGGTATATTACGACTGGTAACCGTCGTCGTCGTACTGCAGTGGCTGTCAATCATGGGCACCTGGGCAGACATGCTGCTGTCTCGATGATGATGGCTATCAGTCGTAGTATGCTATTTTCTGCCAATCGCCCAGTATTGTCTGCTAAGCACCCAGAAGAGGCTGAGGGCGATCTGGGTGCTGGCAGACGTGGGGCTGTATTGCTACACAGCAGCAGCCCCTTGCCTTTTGGTAGAAGATGGCATATTACGACTGGTATCCATTGTCATCATACTGCAGAGGCTATCAGTCATGCTGCATCATCGGCTGCCAGCTTAAGATGTAAAAAATAGATTTGTTCTGTATTCATTTGCTTCCCCTCCCTCTGTGAAATCAACGGCCTGCTAAACCCAGGGTTTTCAGTTTAATCTTTGGGGGGACCATTCTGTGTGACAGTTGTTTGTGTTTCTCCCTGATGCACAGCCACCTTTCTTGATTTTAATTCCCTGTACCTGAACGCCATGTCGTCACTCGGCCCTCCCTACCTCCCTCCTTCCCCTGCTCCGTCAGATACTGGTTTCGTGCCTTTTTTCAGACCAGTCTCCATAGCTAGCACTGGGATCATGGAGCCCGCTCAGATCACCACGGCAATTATGAGCACTATGAACACCACGCGCATTGTCCTGGAGTATATGCAGAGCCAGGACATGCCAAGGCGAAACCCGGACCAGCCGAGGAGGCGATTGCAGCACGGCGACGAGAGTGATGAGGAAATTGACATGGACATAGACCTCTCACAAGGCACAGGCCCCAGCAATGTGGAAATCATGGTGTTACTGGGGCAGGTTCATGCCATGGAACGCCGATTCTGGGCACAGGAAACAAGCACAGACTGGTGGGACCGCATCGTGCTGCAGGTGTGGGACGATTCCCAGTGGCTGCGAAACTTTCGCATGCGTAAGGGCACTTTCATGGAACTTTGTGACTTGCTTTCCCCTGCCCTGAAGCGCCAGAATACCAGGATTAGAGCAGCCCTCACAGTTGAGAAGCGAGTGGCAATAGCCCGGTGGAAGCTTGCAACGCCAGACAGCTACCGGTCAGTCGGGAATCAATTTGGAGTGGGCAAATCTACTTTGGGGGCTGCTGTGATCCAAGTTGCCAGGGCAATGAAAGACCTGGTGATATCAAGGGTAGTGACTCTGGGCAACGTGCAGGCAATAGTGGATGGTTTTGCTGAAATGGGATTCCCAAACTGTGGTGGGGCCATAGACGGAACCCATATCCCTATCTTGGCACCGGAGCACCAAGCCACCGAGTACATAAACTGCAAGGGGTACTTTTCAATGCTGCTGCAAGCCCTGGTGGATCACAAGGTACGTTTCACCAACATCAACGTGGGATGGCCAGGAAAGGTACATGATGCTCGCATCTTCAGGCACTCTGCTCTGTTTTGAAAGCTGGAGGAAGGGACTTTCTTCCCGGACCAGAAAGTAACCGTTGGGGATGTTGAAATGCCTATTGTGATCCTTGGGGACCCAGCCTACCCCTTAATGCCATGGCTCATGAAGCCGTACACAGGCAGCCTGGACAGGAGTCAGGACCTGTTCAACTACAGGCTGAGCAAGTGCCAAATGGTGGTGGAATGTGCATTTGGACGTTTAAAAGTGCGCAGGCACAGCTTATTGACTCGCTCAGACCTCAGCGAAAAGAATATCCCCATTGTTATTGCTGCTTGCTGTGCGCTTCACAAGATCTGTGAGAGTAAGGGGGAGACATTTATGGCGGGGTGGGAGGTTGAGGCAAATCGCCTGGCCGCTGATTACGCGCAGCCAGACACCAGGGCGGTTAGAGGAGCACAGCAGGGTGCGGTGCGCATCAGAGAAGCTTTGAAAACGAGTTTTGTGACTGGCCAGGCTACGGTGTGAAACTTCTGTTTGTTTCTCCTTGATGAATCCTCCGCCCCCCGCACACCCGGTTCACTTTACTTCCCTGTAAACCAACCACCCCACTCTCCCCTCCCCACTTCGAGCACCGCTTGCAGAGGCAATAAAGTCATTGTTATTTCACATTCATGCATTCTTTATTAATTCCTCACACAACTAGGGGGATAATTGCCAAGGTAGCCTGGGATGGGTGGGGGAGGAGGGAAGGAAAAGGACACACTGCATTTTAAAACTTTAACTCTTATTGAAGGCCAGCCTTCTGATGCTTGGGCAATCATCTGGGGTGGAGTGACTGGGTGGCCGGAGGCCCCCCCCACCATGTTCTTGGGCGTCTGGGTGAGGAGGCTATGGAACTTGGGGAGGAGGGCTGTTGGTTACACAGGGGCTGTAGCGGCGGTCTCTGCTCCTGTTGCCTTTCCTGCAGCTCAACCATACGCTGGAGCATATCAGTTTGATGCTCCAGCAGACGGAGCATTGACTCTTGCCATCTGTCTGCAAGCTGACGCCACCTATCACCTTCAGCCCGCCACTTGCTCTTTTCATCCCGCCATTCAGCCCGCCACCTCTCCTCTCGTTCATATTGTGCTTTTCTGAAGTCTGACATTGACTGCCTCCATGCATTCTGCTGTGCTCTATCAGTGTGGGAGGACATCTGGAGCTCCGTGAACATATCGTCCCGCGTCCTCCGTTTTCTCTTTCTAATGTTCACTAGCCTCTGTGAAGGAGAAACATTTGCAGCTGGTGGAGGAGAAGGGAGAGTTGGTTAAAAAAGACATTTTAGAGAACAATGGGTACACTCTTTCGTTACAAGGTCGCATTTTTCCTCTTATAGTGAGGGCCTGCCGGTTTGGTGTGAGAGATCACTCACGCAGTGCCAGGCAACAGATTTCAGCTTGCAGGCAGCCATGGTAAGCCACAGTCTTTTGGCTTTTTTAACCTTCTTAACATGTGGGAATGGTTTCAAACAGCAGCGCCCTCATTTCCCATATCAAGGATGAATTGGGTTGGCCATTTAAAATGGGTTTTAAATGTAAAAGGAGGGGCAGCGGTTTCCAGGTTAACATGCAGCACAAACCCAACTAAACCCCCTCCCCCCCGCCCCACACCCAATTCTCTGGGATGATCACTTCACCCCTCCCCCCACCGCGTGGCTAACAGTGGGGAACATTTCTGTTCAGAAGAGCAGGAACGGGCACCTCTGAATGTCCCCTTAATAAAATCACCCCATTTCAACCAGGTGACCGTGAATGATATCACTCTCCTGAGGATAACAAAGAGCGATAAGGAATGGATGTTGTCTGCATGCCAGCAAACACCGGGACCATATGCTACAATGCTTTGTTATGCAGTGATTCCAGACTACGTGCTACTGGCCTGGCGTGGTAAAGTGTCCTACTATGGCGGACGGGATAAGGCAGCCCTCCCCAGAAACCTTTTGCAAAGGCTTTGGGAGTACATGAAGGAGAGCTTTCTGGAGATGTCCCTGGAGGATTTCCGCTCCATCCCCATACACGTTAACAGACTTTTCCAGTAGCGGTATTGGCTGCAATTGCCAGGGCAAATTAATCATTAATCATTAAACACGCTTGCTTTTAAACCATGTGTAATATTTACAAAGGTACACTCACCAGAGGTCCCCTGTGTGCCCTCAGGGTCTTGGGTGAGTTCGGGGGTTACTGGTTCCAGGTCCAGGGTGACAAACATATCCTGGCTGTTGGGGAAACCGGTTTCTCCGCTTCATTGCTGCTGTGAGCTACCTACATTACCTCCATCCTCATCTTCCTCGTTCCCCGAACCCTCTTCCCTGTGTGTTTCTCCAGTGAGGGAGTCATAGCACATGGTTGGGGTAGTGGTGGCTGCACCCCCTAGAATGGCATGCAGCTCCGCGTAGAAGCGGCAAGTTTGCAGCTCTGCCCCGGACCTTCTGTTTGCTTCTCTGGCTTTGTGGTAGGCTTGCCGTAGCTCCTTAATTTTCACGTGGCACTGCTATGTGTCTCCTTCATGGCCTTGGAGACCTTTTCTAATACTTTGCCATTTCTTTTACTGCTACGGAGTTCAGCTAGCATTGATTCATCTCCCCATATGGCGAGCAGATAAATGCCCATACTGGGCCAAACCAACGGTCCATCTTCTCTTCCAACAGTGGCTGATGCCAGATGCTTCAAAGGAAGTGAACAGAACAGGGTATTTTAATCAGGGGATCCATCCCCTGTTGTTCAGTCCCAGCTTCTAGCAGTCAGAGGTTTAGGGACACCTGGAGCATGGGGTTGGGTCCCTGACCTTCTGGGCCAATAGCCATTGATGGACCTATCCTCCATGAATGTATCTAATTCTTTTTTTAACCCAATTATACTTTTGGCCTTCACAATGTCCCCAGGCAACACCCTCTCACTCTCAGATCCTTGTGCCTCTTGCTCCCAGCTCCTCACACTCCCCCCACAAACTGAAGTGAGCTCCTTTTTAAAACCCAGGTGCCCTGATTAGCCTGCCTTAATTGATTCTAGAAGTTTCTTCTTAATTGGCTCCAGGTGTCCTAATTAGCTTGCCTGCCTTAACTGGTTCTAGCAGGTTCCTGATTACTCTAGTGCAGCCCCTGCTCTGGTCACTCAGGGAACAGAAAACTACTCATCCAGTGACCAGTATATTTGCCCTCTACCAGACTCCTGTACCCCACTGATCTGGGTCTGTCACATATCCCTCCCCCCTGCTCAACGCCAAGGGGTTGGGCAGCTTGGGACACCAGACAGTGCACACACGACAAGCCATCGGCGTTGCCATGACAGCTCCCTGCTCTGTGTTGCACATGGAACTGGAAAGGTTGGAGAGATAAGAACCATCTGATCACCCTTGTGTTCTTCTCCTTGTTCCGCTGCATCCATTGAAGAGGGGCATGGTCGGTCACGAGGACAAATCTGCGCCCGAGCAGGTAGTAGTGCAATGTTTCCATGGCCCATTTTACAGTGAGGCATTCTCTCTCCACCACTGCATATTTTTGTTCCCTTGGAAGGAGTTTCCGACTGAGGTATAGAATTGGATATTCCTCCTCCCCGACCATCTGTGATAGAACGGCCCCCAACCCTACTTCCGATGCATCCGTCTGCAGGACAAACTCCTTGGTGAAATCAGGGGCTATCAGTACGGGGTTATTGCAGAGGGCAGTCCGTAGGTCTGTGAATGCTTCCTCTGCTGCGTCAGACCATCTCACCAGATCAGGTCCACGGGCTTTCACTAGGTCTGCCAGGGGGCTTGCCCTTGTGGCAAAGTGGGGGATAAATAGTCGGTAATACGCCACCACACCTAGGAACACCCGGACTTGTTTCTTGCGACTTGGTCGGGGCCAATTTTGGATGGCCTCTAACTTGTTCACTTGGGGTTTTACCAGACCTTTTCCCACAATGTAGCCAAGATATTTGGCGTCTGTAAACCCTACAGTGCACTTGGCAGGGTTTGCTGTAAGGCCAGCTCGCCTGAAGGTATCGAGGACTGCCTCCACCTCCAGGAGATATAACTGTTATGCGGGCGTAATAGCTGTCCATGAGGCGCTGGAAGGTAGCTGGGGCCCCATGTAGTCCAAAAGGGAGGACAGTATATTGAAAAAGACCCTCTGGTGTAGAGAATGCAGTCTTTTCCTTTGCGTCTTCTGCAAGGGGAATCTGCCAGTACCCCTTTGTCAAGTCTAGGGTAGTCAAGTACCGGGCATTACCCAGACGGTCCACTAGCTCATCTATGCGAGGTATGGGGTACGCGTCGAACTGGGATACTTCGTTTAGTCGCCGGAAGTCATTGCAAAATCTTGTGGTGCCATCAGGTTTGGGCACCAGCACGATTGGGCTGGACCACTGACTGTGGGATTCTTCGATGATCCCCAACTCCAGCATTTTTTTTACTTCTGCTTTTATTTCCTCCCTTTTTGCCGCTGGCACCCGATAGGGCCTCATTGTTACTCTGGCCCCAGGGTTCGTGACGATGTGGTGCTACGTCTCGGTTGTTCGACCCGGTTTTGTCGAGAACACATCTTGGTTTCGGAAGATCATCTCAGACACCTCATTCTTGGTCTGGTGTTAAATCGGGAGACACTCTCACCTGTTTGGAAGACTTGTTTTCCTGGGTTAGGTCTTTTTGGACCGTTGTGCATGCCTCTTGTGCATGCCAGGGTTTCAGAAGGTTAACGTGATAAATCTGTTCTTGTTTTCTGCGTCCTGGCTGCCGCACCTTGTAGGTTACTTCCCCCACGGATTCAACCACCTCATAAGGCCCCTGCCATTGGGCCAGAAGCTTGCTTTCTGCCGTGGGTACCAACACCATAACCCGATCCCCTGGTTGGAACTGTCGCACTTTTGCCTGGCGATTGTAATGGGTTCGCTGGGCCTCCTGTGCCTTCTCCAAATGTTCCCGTACAATAGGGGTAACCCTGGCTATCCGGTCTCGCATCTGCATTACATGCTCTATTATATTTCTCCCCTCATTGGGTTCCTCTTCCCAGATCTCTTTGGCGATATCTAGTATGCCACGGGGGTGACGCCCGTATCATAACTCGAAGGGGGAAAACCCAGTTGAGGCCTGTGGTACCTCCAGGATAGCGAACATAAGGTAGGGTAGTAGGATGTCCCAATCCTTCCCATCCCGACTTACCACCTTCCTTATCATAGCCTTGAGGGTTCGGTTAAACCTTTCTACCAACCCATCAGTCTGAGGATGGTAGACCGAAATTCTCAGGGTATGTATATGGAGCAGCGTACAGAGGTCCTTCATTAGCTTCGACATAAATGAGGTTCCTTGGTCAGTTAATATCTCCTTCGGTAGCCCCATTCGGGCAAAGATCCCCACCAGCTCTTTGGCTATAGTTTTAGAGGCCGTGTTCTGCAGGGGGACGGCTTCTGGGTAGCGAGTAGCATAGTCCAAAACAACAAGTATATATTGGTGGCCCCGAGCCGTCTTCTCAAGGGGTCCCACTAGGTCCATGGCTATTCGCTCGAAGGGGACCTCTATGATGGGAAGGGGTACTAAAGGTGCCCTCAAGTGGGACGGGGACTGTTTAGCTGACACTCCGGGCAGGAGGCACAGTACCTCTGCACTTCTTCATGTACTCTGGGTCAGAAGAACCGTTGTAGGACTCGTGCCAGGGTCTTCTCTACCCCCAAATGCCCCCCAAAAAGATGACTATGAGCAAGACTTAATACAGCGTTCTGGTGTTTTTGAGGTACTAGGATCTGCTGTACTTTCTGCCCCTGTACTGATGCAACCCGGTATAAGAGATCCTTCTTCATTATGAAGCAGGGTCCTGGTCCCTGGGTTTTTCCTTCTACGGGGACCCCATCTATTTCAGTCACCTCCTTCCTAATGTTGTCATACCTTGGGTCTTCTGCCTGGTCCCGTCCAAAATTCTCTCTCCTGGGGCTAATCTGCCCAAGATCTAGGGGCCCAGTCTCTGTTGCCTCTACTGGTTCAGAAGCATTAGGGTAGGAGTGCTTCTCCCTCCTGCGTGGCCTCCTTTTCAGCTGCGCAGGTCCGCCTACCTACAAGAGTAGACTTTCATAATAAAGAGATTGTACTTTAGTACTTGTATGAGGTGAATTGAAAAATACTATTTCTTTTGTTTATCATTTTTACAGTGCATATATTTGTAATCAAAAATATAAAGTGAGCACTATACACTTTGTATTCTGTGTTGTAATTGAAATTAATATATTTGAAAATGTAGTAAACAACCAAAAATATTTAAATAAATGGTATTCTATTGTTGTTTAATCGCGTGATTAATATTTTTAATCACTTGACGGCCCTCTCACTCTCAGATCCTTGTGCCTCTTGCTCCCAGCTCCTCACACTCCCCCCACAAACTGAAGTGAGCTCCTTTTTAAAACCCAGGTGCCCTGATTAGCCTGCCTTAATTGATTCTAGAAGCTTCTTCTTAATTGGCTCCAGGTGTCCTAATTAGCCTGCCTGCCTTAACTGGTTCTAGCAGGTTCCTGATTACTCTAGTGCAGCCCCTGCTCTGGTCACTCAGGGAACAGAAAACTACTCATCCAGTGACCAGTATATTTGCCCTCTACCAGACTCCTGTACCCCACTGGTCTGGGTCTGTCAGACTATGAAGATGATTAGTGAGATGCAGACACTAAGTTTTATTAATACCATGATCAATATAAGTAATCAAAAACAGTCACAGAACTAGAAAGACAAGATAAGACCAACAGCAGAACCTGCATCACATACTCACCAATCCACAAGGCTGTGGGTTCCCCTTAAGGTGAGGTAAGTATTAAGGCTGCAACTGTGCTGCCATCCCCAGGTTTCCCCTGGAGGGTGGTGGGGTGGTGTCAGGTTTGGTTCCTTTTACACTCCTATTCCCAGCACTGTATTTGATGAAGTCTTGGCCTCTTGTCCATATTTGTCATTCCTGCTACCCATTTTGGGGGTTACAACTACTGTTATAAGCATTTACACAGACAGCTGGTTTGTTAGTTAAGGAAGAATGGCTAAATAAAGCTTTTATGGTTTAAACAGTCTATCACAAGATATATATTCCTAATTCTTCTGACCCAAATTTATTTATTTATGATAACTTTTATTAGACCTAATGTAGCCTTATGCTAACTATTACTACCACTAGCCTTCAGGCTAGTATTTTAAAGTAATCTTTAATGGCATTATAGCTTTAGTTTCTTTTGCACTACTCAGCAAGCATCGGAATTCTAAGACATAAGTGACTGCTTACCTGATCACAGGTAATGAGTAAGGCTAAATTTTAGTCATGGGTATTTTTAGTCCATGTCATGGACAAGTCACGGGCAGTAAACAGAAATTCATGGTCCGGGACCTGTCCATGACTTTTACTATATACCCCTAACTAAAACTTGGGCGGGGTGCTGTGGGTGCTGGCCTGGGACCCCACAGGTGCTTGGGTGGGAGGGGTGGGTGGAGACACACAGCTCAGGACCCCTGCTTATGCTGGGAGGGTGAGGTGGGTGGGGCTGGCAGGCTCCCTACCTGGCTCCATGAGTCCCTGCAGCACCTAGGCAGCAGAGGGGTCGGGGGCTCAGCGCATTGCTCCCGCAACAAGTGCCGGATGTGCAGCTCCCATTGGCTGGGAACTGCAGCCGATGGGAGCTGCGGGGGTGGGACCTGCAGGCACAGGCAGCATGCGGAGCCCCCTGACCCCTCCGAGGAGCTGCAGGACCATGCCAGTGGGAGCTGGGGAGCCCCCCACCCTGAGGTAAGCACCGCCCCACACCCCAGCAACCTGCCCATAGCCCTGAGCCCCCTCCCACCCACCCAAAACTGCTGCTGCTGGCCCAGGGGGGCTGCCCAGCTCCGGCAGCCCCTGAGCCAGCACAGGCCACTGCAGAAGTCACAGAAAGTCTTGGAATCCATAACCTCTGCGAGACTCACAGCCTTAGTAATGAGTCATTCTCTCTTGCAACAGTGAGTGTTCCACTAGGGAGAAATACCTGACTAGTGATTGGGGGTGAGAGAGAGAGACAGACACACACACACACACACACACACACACGCAAAAAAAACCCTTTTATTACATTAAAAAAAATCACATTTAAAAACTATTTAAAATGTTATAAAGGTACAATACATACATAAAAATAGGAATAAAGTAAAATACAACATTAAATATGGATCACTAAAGCACTATCCACCACCAAGTTCACTCAAAATATTAACACAACAAGTCAACCAAAAACCATGCAAGTCACAAGTTCATTTATAAAGGTGTGATCAATCCACAGACAGTGTGCTGAACAGCCCTAGTACATTACACCCCTCTACCCAGCCACTCTGTTCTTGTGAGATTCAAAGCTGCCAGTTTTGCCTGACTCAGCAAAGAGATAGGCAGGAAGACAGGCAACTGCAAGCATTGTATCTCACTCCTAGAGCAAATAGGTATGTGGAGAAAACCAGTCCCAAACTGAAAAGCTACAAAACAAACAAACCAACCAAACAAAAAACACACAAAAAAACAAACACACACACACAGGTGAAAATGAAATACCATGTCTGAAGCCAAACAGAAGGGGCACTGTGCAGACACCTCAAGAGTAATATAGCTCACAAAACGATTGGTTGCTATGATAATATGCAGGATCCTCCACGGTCAGTCACCAGAGCACCTAGGAAGAGGCTTGTACAATGTCCTCCAGGCCAGGGACAGAGTCACTCAGAAACATAAGCATCCTCTAGGCTGTCTCAGGGAGATCAGAGAAGGTCGGTCAGCCAGCCGAGGACAATGGATCCTCCTCACCCCCCTCTGGGGGGTGTCGGGAGGGGACCATGGCATAATGCCATACATGCCATAGAGCTGCTTCTTGGTCATGGTTGCAAAAAGAACATTTACCAAATTTTCAGGACAACAATCTGCCTGGTTGCACAAGGTTCTCATCCACATAAGAGAAGCAACTAGTGAAGGCAACACAGGATTCTTCCCCAGAAGAACAGTCCCTGCCTGTTCTGCAAATACTGATCAGCCCTGTGAGGGAGCAAATGTCTGGACTTCAGCAAGGACCTTATCCAAAAAGCCCACAGACTGGATTCTAGTCTGAACAGCAAGAGCTGTTGCCAACTTCCAGCTTGACCAACTGGGAACAATCAGGTGGGACAGCTTGGTCAACCTGTCCTGGAAAAAGACCACTATAGAATGCAGGCAAATTAAGAACATGTAATCAATCAGGTACTAACAAAAATAGGCGCGAGTCAAGCCCATCCCCCAGCACAATGGAGGAGACAGAAGCCAAGGAGTTTTCTGGCCAGCAGGAAGTCAGAGTACAACAACTGCTGAACAGACCAAAGGCAAAAGGCTGCTACCCTGCTGACTCAGGCCACATCTACATTTACAGCTGTGCCATTGTGAGATTGCTCGTGGAGCTGTGTTGTGCTGACAGGAGAGAGCTCTCCTGTCGACATAATAAAACCAGCTCAATGAGTGGCAGTAGCTATGCTGGCAGGAGAGCATCTCCCTCTGACATAGCACTGTGCACATATACCAGGAAAACTTAAGTTGCTCAGGGGTGTGTTTTTTCACACCCTGAGCAACAAAGTTTTGCTGACATAAATGCTAGTGTAGACTTGACCTTAATCAATGAGTCCCTGAGCCCCCTCATCTAATGGCAGGAACAGCAAAGCAGGGCAAAATAAGTGGTAACTATTTTTTAAAAATGATTAATATGCCTCTAAATCTGATCCAACATACCTGGGGGAAGGTCCAGACACACTAGCCAGTGCCACAACATTGAGGCCACATGGTTGTTAGCAATCAGAGCCACCCTCTGAAAAGAGAATCCAGGAAGGAACCAGTGTCACTTCTGCAGATGACCTTGCACCTTCTCCTCAGCCCTCTCCCAGTTGACATATGTTGTTCAGATCTGAAAGAGACACACACCCTGTTATATCCTTGGGGGCAACAGTTTTAGGAAGAAATCACTGGAGACACCGAGAGCTGAAAGCCTTGTAGCAGCCATTTATTTCCACACTCAGGACTAACCAACAGCCAGCCAAAGCTGGCTGGCTATCCCCTAATAATCTAACTCAGTTGCCATAGCAACACAAGGTTCTATTACCACGACAACCAAATACACAACACACCCCAATCCCAAAGGTGCCCCATTGCACTTGTTGGGGCAATAAAAGGGTGCTGCTACACTGCCAAGAACTCAGTAAGATTGACTTGCTCTTAGCCCAGTTAATGCAGGCAGAAGATGCCTGTTCAGACACTAGTAAGCAAGCACAATGTGCCGACACATTACTGTCAGACATGATAAAACTGAGATATCAGCATAGGCTGAAAGACAAATCAGGAAAGCATCCAGCACCCCTGCCACAGAAAGGCCAGTCAGGCAGCTTCTTAGGGGGTGCAGGAGAGGCTCCAAGATCAGAGCATACAACATCCCAGACAGAGGACACCCCTCACGAATGCCTCTGTGGACTGGGAAGCAGCAGCTAAGATCCCCATTAATCTTTAGGATGCTAAAAAACCTTATGGTACAATAAACATATATATGAAGAGAACACAGGCCCAATCCCAAAAGCTTCCAATGTTTTTAAAAGGTAACTGTGGTTAATGCTATCAAACGCCTTATCCTAGTCCACTGAAATAAGCCCCATATCCAGATCACAAAGTTTGCTAACAGTAACATCACAAATTAAAGTTATACAAATTATAAAAAAATAGAGCACCTGGGAATAAAATATTTTTGATCGGGGTGTATCAGAGTCCAGCTCCCTCAGTCGGTTAGCTAAGATGCTGGATAAAATCTTAGAACAGAGAAGAAAAATAGGCCTCCAGTTCCATAAATCACAGCCCTGGTCTACCCTACAAGTTTAGGTCGAATTTAGCAGTGTTACATCGATTTAACCCTGCACCCGTCCACACGAAGAAGCCTTTTTTTTTACTTAAAGGGCTCTTAAAATTGATTTCGGCACTCCTCCCTGATGAGGAGATTAGCGCTGAAATCGACCCTGCTGGGTTGAATTTGGGGTAGTGTGGACGCAATTCAATCTAGTACCTTCCCAACCCTCCCAACCCGGGCTCCTGGACCTAGAAGGCGGAGAAGGGACCTCTGGTGAGTGTACCTTTGTAAATATAAAAAAAGCAAGCGTGTTTAATGATTAATTTGCCCTGAAGACTTGGGATGCATTCACGGCCAGTACAGCTACTGGAAAAGTCTGTTAACCTGTATGGGAATGGAGCGCAAGTCCTCCACGGACATCTCAATGAAGCTCTCATGGATGTACTCCCAAAGCCTTTGCAAAAGGTTTCTGGGGAGGGCAGCCTTATTCCGTCCTCCATGGTAGGACACTTTACCATGCCAGGCCAGTAGCACGTAGTCTGGAATCATTGCATAACAAAGCATGGCAGCGTATGGTCCTGGTGTTTGCTGGCATTCAAGCAACATCCATTCTTTATCTCTCTATGTTATCCTCAGGAGAGTGATATCATTCATGGTCACCTGGTTGAAAGAGGGGAATTTTATTAAGGGGCCATTCAGAGGTGGCCGTTCCTGCTGGGCTGTTTGCCTGTGGCTGAACAGAAATCATCCCTGCTGTGCACCAGGCGGTGGGGGAGGGGTGAGGCGATCTTCCCAGAGAATAGGGTGGAATGAAGGGGTTTAGTTGGGTTTGTGCTGCACGTTAACCCGAAAACCGCAGCCCCTCCATTTAAATGGCCAACCCAATGGGTGCTTGGTATGGGACATGAGGGCGCTGCTGTTTGAAACCATTCCCACGTGTTATGAAGGTTAAAGAAGCCAAAAGACTGTGGCTTACCATGGCTACCTGCAAGCCGAATTCTGTTACCTGCCGGCCCTGCGTGTGTGATCTCTCACACCAAACCAGCAGGCCCTCAATATAAGAAGGCAAAATGCAACCTTGTAAAGAAAGCACACGTGCTATGTAATGTTACCAGCTTGGTTCACCGTGAAAGAGTCTATCCATTGTTCTTTAAAATGTGTCTTTTTAAATACTACTCTCCCTTTTTTTCCTCCTGCAGCTGCAAATGTTTCAACGCTCCCTGTATCATCTCCATCCCAGAGGCTAGCTAAGATTAGAAGGCGGAAAAAAACCACACTCGCGATAAAATGTTCTCTGAGCTCATGCAGTCCTCCCACACTGAAAGAGCCCAGCAGAATGCGTGGAGGCAGACAATGTCAGAGTGCAGGAAAGCACAAAATGAACATGAGGACAGGAGGGATGCGCGAGAGGACAGGTGGCAGGAGCAAGAGGAAAGGTGGTGGGATCAAGATGATAGGTGGCATCAGTGTGATGAAAGGAGGCAGGAAGCAATGCTCAGGCTACTGGAGGATCAAACTGATATTCTCCGGCATATTGTTGAGGTGCAGGACAGGCAGCAGGAGCACAGACCACCGCTGCAGCCCCTGTGTAACCAACCGCCCTCCTCCCCAAGTTCCATAGCGTCCTCACCCAGACAACCAAGAATGCAGTGGGGGGGCCTCCGGGCACCCAACCACTCCACCCCCGAGGACTGCCCAAGCAATAGAAAGCTGGCATTCAATAAATAAGTTTTGAAGTGCAGTGTGGTCTTGTCTTCCCTCCTCCCCCACCCCACCCAGGCTACCTTGGCAGTTATCCCCCCATTTGTGTGACAAAGTAATAAAGAATGCATGAATTTGAAACTGACTTTATTGCCTCTGCAAGCAGTGATAGAAGGGGGGAGGGGAGGGCAGTTGACTTGCAGGGAAGTAGAATGAACCAAGGGGGCGGGTTTTCATCAAGGAGAAACAAACAGAACTTTCACACCGTAGCCTGGCCAGTCACGAAACTGTTTTTTAAAGCTTCTCTGATGCGCAGCACGCCCTGCTGAACTCTTCTAACCGCCCTGGTATCTGGCTGCATGTAATGAGCGGCCAGGCGATTTGCCTCAACCTCCCACCCTGCCATAAAGGCCTCCCCCTTACTCTCACAGAGATTGTGGAGCACACTGCAAGCAGTAATAACGATGGGAATATTGGTTTCGGTGAGGTCTAAGCGAGTCAGTAAACTGCACCAGCGTGCTTTTAAACGTCCAAAGGCACATTCTACCACCATTCTGCACTTGCTCAGCCTATAGTTGAACAGCTCCTGACTACTGTCCAGGCTGCCTGTGTATGGCTTCATGAGTCATGGCATTAAGGGGTAGGCTGGGTCCCCAAGGATAACTATAGGCATTTCAACATCCCAACAGTTATTTTCTGGTCTGGAAAGTAAGTCCCTTTCTCCAGCTGTTCAAACAGAACAGCGTTCCTGAAGATGCGAGTGTCATGTACCTTTCCTGGCCATCCCAAATTGATGTTGGTGAAACGTCCCTTGTGATCCACCAGTGCTTGCAGCACATTAAAAAGTACCCTGTTTGGTTTATGTACTGGCTGCCTTGGTGCTCTGGTCCCAAGATAGGGATATGCATTCCGTCTATCGCCCCACCACAGTTAGGGAATCCCATTGCAGTAAAGCCATCCACTATAACCTGCACAGTTCCCAGAGTCACTACCCTTGATCGCGTTGGCTACTTGGATCACAGCAGCCCCCACAGTAGATTTGCCCACTCCGAATTGATTCCCAACTGACCGGTAGCTGTCTGACGTTGCAAGCTTCCAGAGGGCTATCGCCACTCGCTTGTGAACTGTGAGGGCTGCTCTCATCTTGGTATTCTGGCACTTCAGAGCAGGGGAAAGCAAGTCACAAAGTTCCATGAAAGTGCCCTTACGCATGCGAAAGTTTCGCAGCCACTGGGAATCATCCCAGACCGCAACACTGTGATCCCACCAGTCTGTGCTTGTTTTCCGGGCCCACAATCGGTGTTCCATGGAATGAGCCTGCCCTATTGCCACCAGGATGGCCAAATTGCCGGGGCCTGTGGTTTGAGAGAAGTCTGTGTCCATGTCCTCATCACTCTCGTCACCGCGCTGCCGTCGCCTCCAAGCCTGCTTTTGCAGGTTCTGGTGCTGCATACACTGCAGGATAATGCGCGTGATGTTTACAGTGCTTATAACTGCCGCGTCGATCTGAGCGGGCTCCATGCTCACCGTAGTATGGCGTTTGCGCGGAAAAAAGGCACGAAACGATTCTTAGCCGTTGCTCTCACTGAGGGAGGGGTGACTGGCTTACAGGGTTGGCTTACTGTACTGTTCCCGCAGTCTCCGCCGCCCATTGGAATTCTGGGTTGCACTCCCAATGCCTGATAGGGCAAAAACACTGTCGCGGGTGGTTTTGGATACATGTCACCAAGCCTCCCTCCGTGAAAGCAACGGCAAAAAATCATTTCTCGCCTTTTGTCCTGGGTTACCAGTGCAGAAGACATACCACGGCAAGCATGGAGCCCGCTCAGCTGACTGTCACCGTATGTCTCCTGGGTGCTGTTGGCAGACGCGGTACTGCAGTGCTACACAGCAGCATCCCCTTGCCTTGCCCTGAGGACGGCAGATAGTACAATACGATTGCTAACCATCATCATCTCGGGGGTGCTCCTGGCTGACCTCGGTTAGGTTGGTCAGGGGCGCCTGGACAAAAATGGGAATGACTCCAGGTCATTCTCTTCTTTAAGTTTCGTCTAATGGAGATTCGGTCCTGCCTGGAATATCATGCCAGCTGGAGGCTTCTGCCTCAGGCTGCTCTCCCAGCCGGCAGCACCACGCGGCTGCACCTACTCCAGCCTACCCCTTGCTCCCATGGCTCATGAAGCCTGGACAGTAGTAAGGAGCAGTTCAACTATAGGCTGAGCAAGTGCAAAATGGTGGTTCACTCTACTTCCCTGTAAGCCAACCGCCCTCCCCTCCCCTCTTTGATCTCCGCTTGCAGGGGGAGGTGAAAAAGAAAAATATATATATATATATTAAAAAAATCTGTCAATGGTCCATAGTCTTCTCCAACCCAAAAAAGAACCTTTTAGGAACATTAGTTTCATGTAGCTGAGTAAAACAGGCCTAAAGCAGGGCTCCTTCCACCTTCTCTTCCAACAAGCACCTCAGGAGCCAGTACTTCTCAGTTAAGGCTTGGTGAATCTGCACCAAGTTTCCCACATCAAGATTGCCATGAAGGCCCATGATGTCTCATTCCAGGGTACTCAGGGCTTGATGCAAGGACTGCATGGCAGCCTGTACTTCTGGCAGAACAGTTCAATCTGGACATTTCTGACATCTCACCACTGTCTCAAGAACTTATACAGCAGCTTTTGCTGATGCCAACACTCCCAAAACACAGTAAACATCTACATGAAATTCAAGTCCTGAAACAATTTGGTATTAAGCGCCAGTGGGAAACACAGGCAGGAAGAAGAAGAGACACTGATGATCAGACAAGTGAGTGGGAGACATGGAGAACTGAACAAACATATTCACACTGGCCTTCATGGTATAAAAGCAACCCATTCTAGACCTGGAGTTATGGTTGTGAGTAACCTTTAGCCAGAAGTACTGCCTAACAGTGAGATGAGAGAACCTCCAAACATCTACTATCCCAAAGGTCTGCAGGAGACAATATAGTTCCCTGGCTGACTGAGAGGGTGGCTCCTCATGGTTCCCATCTAAAACATAATTTACAGTCTAACTGAAATCCCCTACCAGAACAGTAATAATATCAGGGTCACAGCTAAGCATTACACAGGCAAGTGTCTACAAAAAGGAGACATGGTCTCACCCCAGAGTGGGAGGCATACACAGTAAAAAGATTAGGGGGATGGGGGTGGGGAAAAACAGTCCCAACATGTGTCTCCACCTGGAGGAGCCAGCCCTGTACAGTTTCCTTCAGAGAGGATCTGTGCCCCTGCACCCTGGAAAAAGAGAACAGCTACCCCTGCAGTGACACTGGAGCCATGGCTCAAGAAAGCATCCCCTTCCCTCAACCCCTTCCCCTGATTATCATGGACTGAGTGAGTCTCTTGCAAAAGGACAACTGCAGCCCATTTTTGGCTGAGAAATTCAAAGAGTTGTGCCCTTTTATGACCATCCTGGCATCCATTATATTTAGAAGTTGATCAGCATCATAGAGACTAGAAGGAGAGAGCCAAAGAGCAGAGAGAAACAATGGAAAGTGGAAATACTTGGGAAAAAAGCCTCAGGGGAGCCTATAGGCGCCAACTTTTACTTTCCCAAAGAGGGTGCTCCACCCCCACTCTGAGGCCCCGCCCCCACTCCACCCCTTCCCCCAAGGCCCCACCCTTGCTCCGCCTCCCACTCTGCCACTTCCCTGAGGCCTCCGCCAACTCTCCACTGGCTGGTTTCCACCCTCTCCCAAACCCCTCCCAAGCCACCAAACAGCTGTTTGGCAGTGCCCGTGATTAGCTGATCAAGGGTGCTACCGAACAGCTGTGAATGGTGGGAACTGAGCACCCACTATTTTTTCCCCATAAATCCATCTCATCTGTGTGTTCTCTAGAACCTGTTTCTGCTTGCTCTACAAAGTGCTCCTCAGCCTCCAGTACTTGCTTCTGTCCAGGCACAAGTGACAGGGTCACAACAGAGGCATCCTCTGGGGGTGCTGCTCCCTGGATAATGGCAGACCACATAAGACAAGGGGCAAGGATAGAATTTGGCAGTTCAGATGTAGGCTCTGTCTCCTGCTGTTCCCCTTGATGTCCCAGCCTCCTACCCCTGGGATCCCACATTCTTACTAGATACCCCAGAGCCAGTAGTACATGGGCAGAAACCCCTCAAGTGACCAGGATCACCACACAAGAAATATTTAAGGTTTTCAGAGATAGCAAACACTGTATGATCCACCCCATCCATGTGGTCCTTTAACTCCAGTTTTAAGGCCTGTTCAGGGTTATTGAAAACCACGTAAACCTGGCACCAGAATGACATAACATGCCTCACATTTGGGTTCTTGCCGCTTAATGAATCATCCCTGAACAGCAGAAACTGCCTTCTCATAACATGAGAGAGAGCAGACATTTGTGTCTCATTGTGAAGGGGGGCATTGGAAAAGACCCCTTTCAGTAGCAGAAGTAAACAAGGGTAAAACTGGAACAGAAAACTCCTTGCCCCAGAGCTCCTTCTGTACCAAACAATTCACAAACTGCTCCTGGGCCAGGATCTCACTATAGATTTGCTTATTTGAGAGTCAGATTTTATATTAGCACAGCCAATAACTTTGCTTACATTCAGCAACACATCCTCCACAGCTCGAGAGACAGCAGGCACACACTGAACCCCATGCTTGCAAATCGCTAAACCCACCTGAAGTGGACCCCATGAAGAAGCCCCACACATTCTCCCCCCCCCCAAAGAAAAACAAGAGAGAAACACCAATTAACAAAACAAGACAAACAGAAACAGAAACAGAAACATAGCTAGTACACAGCACATACCAAAGACAGCCTCACTCTCAGCCAGTCCCACAATCCAGAGAGAGACTGACTCTGTAGTCTAATGGTGAAAGCACCCACCTGGGAGGACAGAGACCCCAAGTCTAGTCCCCCTGCTACAACCACTCTTTATCAGAATATCCCAGAGCTCAGTGACTGGAAAACGCTGAGAGGCGGTAGATCCCTATTTAAATCCTTTCTTCCCCTCTGGCAGAGCAGAGTGGGGTGGGGGGGAGGGCAATTCACCCTGGGTTACCTATGCCCAGATGAGTCCTGTAACCACTGGGCAAAAAGTTGTAAGATGAGGAGCAGCACCACCACCACCTCCAGCCATTTTGTGAGGAGCAAGGCAGGCACCCAAATGCATGCCCACAAGAAACACTTTAGGCACCTAAGCCATCTGACTCCAGGCAGCTAGTTCCTGTTTGTGGATCACTAAGCAGATCTAGGCATCTCCCTGCAGCCTGGATTTAGGAGCCTATCCCTCTTATCAGCATTTCCCATTGGCTAGGTTAGGTGGCTAGCTTGCTAACTTTTGTGAATCACAGTCTTAGGTGCCTACCTCTCCTCATTCATTGTATAGGGAGTCTAGGCACCTAACTTGGCTTTGTGGATTGCCATGTGTTCCTGGATTTTCTAGATGCCAAGATGCTCAGCATTGCAACACCTACGTCCCATTTGTGGATCCCACTTGAGGTGCCTATCTGTATCTTTAGGCACCTAAATATCTTTTTTTGAAATCTACCCCTAAATGAATAAAAAGTGAAAAACAATGCAATCACAATGTTGCCAGTGTACTTTTCTGGTAACTCAGGACTGAATACAAGCACAATAGTTGCAAGATAAACAATCCAAGATACAGTAGTTAAATCACTCAGGATTCTGTACTACACTGTAACCTAAATTATCAGATCAATTATTCCTAAGTCTCCGTGATCCAAATTTAGATCATGCCCTCCAACATCTGTTACATAAATTGAAAATTCTGTTGATTATCTGAAAATGTATGTATCCAAACAGACTCAATCTCTCTTAAGATTTGAATATCCGCGTTTGTACTGTATAGGATTTCCAGCAGGACTGTAGCAAACCTGACTGAGTCAGAGGCAAATGCTACTACATCTCATCCATTCACTCACCATGGGTGAAATTCAGCTTTTTGTCCTATGCACCAGTTCAATCTCACATAAGCCCACAGTGTTAATTTCATCTCTTTTGCATTCACTCCTGTATTGTTGAAATACCTTCATCTCCTCAAAACCAACATGCGAGTTCACAGGAGAAAAAAAAAGGAATAAGAATTCAAAACATTAAATGAGTATTTACTAGAAAGTTTTCCCTCAGAGTTTTTGGAATGCCACCTTTAAGTGAGGTAAGTCCCTTTAAATCAATACAAGCCAGGCAATTTTTATTGGCAAGCTAAGGAAAAAGAAAAAAAAAATGTGGTTTCTTTCCTAATCCTAATAGTATTTTTCACATGTAGCTCCCTTTTCACTAGCATTACACCTTTCTTTACGCAACTTACAATGCAACGTAACTAGACACCCATTTTAAGTTTCTTAGCCAAAAGTAATGTGCTTTCAGTAAACAGGTGCAGAGAAGGCTTAAATGTGATCAGAGAACATCCCTCTATTCTCAATGTCTTTCAACCTCCTGTAATTTAGATCATCACGGAACTGATTTGCTGATTTTAAGTGGCAGCTATAAGGAATTACGATTTCTTTATAGAATTATTCTACACTTGATATCCAATTTAAAGATGAGAGAATTAACTACATGACATAACTTTGATCCCATCTGAATGGTTTGCATCCAATTACAAAACATCAGTTGTTAAACTTAAATCTCAGATATTGAATTACCTATTAATGGGGGGGTTGGAGTTGGGAACTGTATTGCTTGAGGGATTTGTGATGGGATATGAGAATCTTCCCTCTAAGGCCCTGATTCAGAATAGCACTTATGCACGTTGTTACATGGAAACCCTGACATAGGCATTCTTCTGCAGCCAACCTCAGCAGCACAAACATGCCCTACCTCAGTTTCCCCTTCATCAGCCTGTACAAAGGAATATTGCATGTCTCAGCAGTAAATTCAAACCCTTTTATTTGCGTAGATGGCCACAGTCCACAAATCCCTCATGGTAAAAACAGTTCTTTCCAAAACACTAAAGTAAAACAAAGTTACAATGCAGCAGATCTTCAATCTCATTCAAAAGGTCACCATTCTCAGGCCACCCACCCAAGAGTTATTAACTATTCTGTCCCAGGGCCACACTCTCCAACCCATCTACCTGAGAGTTCCAGGAGTCACTTCTCTCCCATGAGCTGTCTCCTGAAGCCCCATGTCAGATCTCCCACAAGAGGACTCTCTGCAGCATCGCACCCCAGCCTTCTTGTCTGTAAGTCCTTCCCCTGCTCTGGAGATGAGCCCTACAGAATCAACCCCCATCTTCTGGGCTATGCTTACACTGACCATGCTGGTTCTTCCCCTCATTCTTAAAGGCATCTACACAAGCCTTCCTGCAAGCTCCCACAAGCCATTCCCCAGCTCTAGCATATTCTCCCATCAGTTTTCCTCAGAAATCATCAGAAGCAGCTCACAGTTACTGTAGTCCTTTAGGACTCCTGCAACTACTCTTTTCTCACTGCTGTTCTCAAGTATCTCAACTGCCGTACTTGACTCTCTCCTGCTTTGTTCACAGGCAGCCCCTTTATATGGTCCAGGTGCCTTCTCTTAAGCCCAATTGGGAGGCAGCTGACCAGCCACAGATGCACTGGACCGCACTCCATCTTAAAGGGGGCAGTCACAGAGTGATACACATGCTTAACTTTAAGCCTGGGCTTAAGTTTCAGTGACTTCAGTGGGACTTAAGCATGTGCTTAATTGCTTTCCTGAACAGGGATGCTTTCCTGAACTGGGCCTAAATCACCTGTTCAAATCAAGCCCAGTTTGGTGCTGACTAGACGTTATTACTATCTGATGGCCTTTGGTAGCTTATGTTATGCTGTCAATTGGACAACATAGAGACCATCAAACTTGTTATGTACCTCTGTGATGTCTGTCCTGAGCCAAATCAAATCTGGCACTTTATGAGGTAGAACGCCTGTGAGGGACATATAGATTTTGATGCCATCCAATTGTGTTTTAGCTCTTCTGGGGTGGCAGGAGAGGGAGATGCTCTTTTCCAGCCTGCGTTAAGTGGGTCAAAGTCAAAGATGATTCTCACAGGGAAGTTGGTAGGCATTTGGAACAGATGACCATATCACTGTAGGAATCACTCGGGGACCATTGAGTGTGCGAGACCTGTTAGTTAGAACATGGATCTCTTCCTTTGATTTTAATTTGTACCTTTTGATGTCTTCCATCATTTGGAGATGCTTCAGCTGAATGATGTCCAATTTCTTTTCAGTCTTGACCGTGAGAAGCCATGTAGTAGCCTCAGTCCATTTCCTACTGGAGAGCTAGTGATACAACAGAACTACCACTACATTAGGCAGCAAATGAACCTTTTTTGCAGTCTCAGCAAATGTAAGATGCCAATGACTGTAGAAGCCATGGAACCTAAACTGCCTCCACCCTTAGAGTAGACCCTCCAGAACAGGGCTGAGTGGGGAAACAACTGATCTGTGGATAAACAGGCACTATGAGGCACCTTCCAGACCATTACATTCTCATCAGAAAAAAAGCACATGTACTTTATTATTGCTTTTAGATACAGTCTAGTCAATATTAGAAACATACAACAATTAAACAATTTAAAATAACTGCAATTTGTATAGGCTACATATCCTAAATAACTAACTCTAATTTTAGTCTTAGCAATTAAATTGAATCTTTGAAAGTTAGTGAAGTGGCTTTGATATCAAAATGAAAGATGAGAGTATCCTGTGGCTTTAGAAATTCCAAATGTGTAAACTTTTCCTCTACTTTATGAACAGCCTGTGAAAAGAGACAAAGCAAATGCTAATGTCATCTGGGCTACATTTGTTCAAGACCATATTTTTCTATTTTATGATATACCAGTTCAAATCCAGGATCGTTTGTCACAGTCATGTAATCACAATGGTAAATACATTTAAAAAAATAATGAATTATAATGTTTGCCTTCTCAGTGTGAGGTTAATTAGGGTCAAGTGAGGACACCATGAGCCTGCTCCTAGTGCAATCAATGGCAACAGTTCTATTAATTTCCATGAGAGCAGGCTCAGGCCCTATGTCTAATTAAGGATATGTGCATTTGTACAGAACATCTACTTAAAAGCTCCTACAGTCACTTTGGAATTACAACCCGAATGGAATTTTAAGAATGAAGTCCTGCTTTCCAGTGGATTACTGTACTGCTCTTTTCCAGTTAACAGAAACGTCTTATTTAGAAGAATGTGCAGATCTGCTAGTTATGTAGATTTTTACATTGTCACACTTTTTAACAGCTGTAACAACCTCCATCACATACTTCCTGGCAGTTAATACCTCCCAGAAAATAACTGTATCAACAATTATTGCTTAAATCAAGACTTTTTTTTTTAACCTCCGTGATGTGTCTGTCTTGTTACAGCCTTTTCTTTTTGACACTTGAGCAGACTAGATTCCATTTTATTCAGCACAGATGAACTGATCTGACCTTTTAATCTGATTTCTGAAGTTGGAGATTGTTGGGTCTGAAAACTAGGTTCTATTCCGCTCATGTCTGACATTCCTCTTTTTGTGTCCTCCATGAAAACAAAGCTGGAAGATTTCACATTCCAACAACTGTATTTTATACCTATTGGATGTTACTTATGGCACACAGATAAGAGCATCCATTCATATCACACCTATATCTCCTTCACTGCATTTATTTCATTGGCGTGAGCCAAATAAAAATAATTAGACTGAATCCAAAAGAATATGGATTTTTAGCCCTTCCTAATGACAAAACCTCACCAATGGATAGCATTATAATCTTTTCAGAACTATATTGAATATGCTCAGTGTCTGTGGTCTCTTGGAAAAATATTTTCCCTCTCTCTTTTAAAGGGATTCAAAGTCATTATTTACAGCTTCTTCTCACACTGTAATTTTCTAGAAGAGGAGTTAGATTAACCAAAAAAGAAGTATGATGGGACAAGCGAATCATGAAGTATGCTATGCAGCACGTCTTGGTCCTTAAATATTTCTCTTTTTCTGAAGATAGCAAAACGAACTCCTTTGGACTTTTAAGTAGCTTCTCTTGTTTTTAGTTTGTTGTTCCTAAGTTTATAATGTGATGCTTCCCGCTGCCCACTGATCTTTGGAGAACTATCCTTTTGGGGCATGAACCTGTTTACTATGATTATTACGTTTTGAGGGAGCAAAGGGTTTTTTTTTTAAAAGAAACATTTTAGACAGATTTTGATTATGTTACAAATGATAAAATCTAAGCTGTTACTATTTTTTTCCTGTTTATTGGTTGTCTTGTTAAAAATAACCAAGAAGAAAGGGACTCACTCTGACAGTTTTCATTTACTCTTAACACAATCAGTCTGAACGGTTCCCCATTTTTGAGTCAGATTGTCTATGCATGTGTGTTTCTGCATTTGTTATTTTGTTTTTTCCTTTTTGATTGACTGAAACCACTCTGGCACCCACTGTGCCAGCTCTGGTTACATTGCTGCTAGTGGATATGTAGCTACAGTATCATCTTTCAAAGGAAGGCAACTGTTGTCTCATAATTTAAGAATAAACTAGACTTGTGCCATAAATTGTCTTTTTACATTAAAAAACAGTTAAAAAGAATTATGACTTATTTATCCATGAAAGCTACCATTTTCCATCAACCATGCAGGAAGTAAGAGAAATCAGGACAAACATCTTATCTACTGGAATCAATGGCGGGGGGGGGAAAACAAACAAAGCACTGAACTGTGAATGCTGATGTAGGTAAGTCTTTCAAGTTTGGGGTAAATGTAGTTTTATTTTCACTTAGGCCTCATTCCTGCAAAGACTTACACACATGAATAATTCCAATAAATCAATTGATTTATTCATGTGCACACAGGTAAATCTTTGTAGGATCAAGGCCTTATGCCCCAATTCAGAAAAAACAGTGAAGACCATGCATCCTTCCTAAATAGGGACCTTAATTTGTATTTTATGATTCTATTGTCATATCATGGGCCTAATCCTACACGAAAGTCTATGTGAGTTTTGCCATTGTCTTCAATAGAGCACAAATAGGCCCCATGTGCAGGAATTCACTCACATGGTGTGAGTGCAATGCCTTTGAAGGTAGTTACAAAGTCAGGCTGAATTTGAGTCTGAATTTGGCCCTGTGTATTTCAGTGTATGGTGTCTTTTTTGCTTAGGTTTTCTTGAGGATGATTTTGAGATGCTAGTAAATATCATGATGTCTATTTTATGAGATATTCATGACTACCAAGAAAATCTATCTTCTGCAATCTGCTAGAAAGATGAGTGTGATACAAACACTTTATAGCATTAATAATTGTTCTACAAGGCAAGAGAAACTCTTATGGGATGAGAAGATGAGAGAAATCTGTTAAAGTAGTTCAGAGAGATATAGCACCATACACACGGTAGGGCATGTTTAATTATGGCATGGAGGGCATTTATTGCTGAGCACTGTATGCAGCAAGGAATTGTGAAACTAATGATCAGATTACACTAAATTACGTGCATGGAAAGTTTTAACAGATCTTTAGATAACACATCAACAGAAATTATACAGACTTGTTTGGAGAAATATTAAAGACATTTTCAAAATGAGTTCAGATAAATTAAGTAACCATGTGAAAGCATGGGTTCTGGTACTATAAAGTTTCATGTCTGATTATTTTGTAAATATTTTATCCTAAATAGTTTTATGCTTATTATATTGCTGCATACTAACATTTATTTATTTTTATTGACTGGCAACTAATCCCAAAATTTGTTGGGGACAGAACCACAGCCCCAATCCTGCATTGAGTTCAATGGGTTTATTTATGTGCTTAAAATTAAGCATGTGCATAAGTCTTTGCAGGATTGGGGTCTAAAATAACAGCACTAATATCTTGTGAATCATTTTCTACAGCTGGGATTCTCCCCTAACCATGGGGTTGGTTCATCCCTGGAGAAAGGCTACTGAGCTCAATGGAGTTTGTCATGGTCTTGCTCCCTCTATCACACATCCTTGGAGTGTGACAGCATCTTGTATAAAACCCCTCATCATACAGATCTGGGATGGAAACTCAGCCCTCTGGCTGGATTCTGCTGGAGCTTATCTCTTCTGAAGTTCAAGAGAAAAGAAAATGAAGAATGGAAAAACAAATGAAGAATCTCAAACTTACCATGGGCTTACCTTCCCTCTGCCTCTGAGATGAAGTCTGGCCTAATGTCCTCGATGGGCTACCAGAAAGAGTCTTGAGGCAATCATTTGGGGTCCAGTCCACTTTTCAATCAGGGGACTCGGTCCATCTGTAGCCATATGACCAGGCTCCATTCTCAGCCAGGATCCTACTCTAGAGAGGGTATTACAAGTCTGTCTTCCTCCCAGAGCTCTTCCCCACCCTCCCCATTGCCAACCTTGGGGAGTATGAGTCACCCAGCCTCCAATCTTCCATACCCAGGTAGTCATCAGCACAGGTTTAGGGCCTGGGAGACTCTGCCCTCCAGCGGAGGCCCACAGGAATCTACCCCTTCCAGGGTAGTCATAGTTCCCAAAAGTGGCAAAGGAAAGAAAAGCAGTATTCGGGCTCCCTTCTGGCAAGGGGCCTCCAGTAGTTTGTAATAGTTCAGCACAAAGCAGGGGGAGCAGAAGCTTGCTGTGAATGGGGAGGCAGAGGGAGGGGAGCTACTGAAACTTGGGGGTGAGGAGGAGCAAGCTCCAGGCTGGGAAAGGACATCCCAGCAGTCTTAATACCAATCCTATGGCAGTTCCTCAGCAGCTTCGCCCTTCCATCAGGAACTGGCATCCTGTATGCCAACAGCTCCTGTCCCTCACCCCACCAGTAGGCACACATGCTCCTGCCCCTCTCCTGGGCCAGGTGACTCCACCAGGACCTGCAGTGGCTGCAAAGTGGGATAGAGCTGGGTCAGGGAGTCATATGAGCATCCACCTCTCCCAGCCAGCTGGGGGCATACACTGTGTCATCCCTGTGCAGTCCCTGCACACCTCCCTGGCTCATTCAGCCATTGCAGCTGGCCAAGTGAAAGAAAAGGGGGAGAGGAGAGCTCTTCCTGTTCCCCAGCAGCTGGTCCACTCTCATGCACTGCAGCAGGCACTCCAGTCCTTCCTCTGGGATCTGCTTTAGCCTTTGCACTCCAACGCACGCACACAGGGGCAGAAAAATAGCCAGGTTCTGCTCTTGTCTCCACAAGATATTGTGAGGGCAGAAAACATTGTGATGGTTATGGGTGGGGCAAGAACATACATAGCCCCTACTCACCCCAGGTTTCCTGGCACTAGACTACCCCACTCTCCTGGTTCTGCACCCTCAGACAAGTCATTCACAGGACTTCAAAAGCAGATATTCAGAATGTAGCCCACCTGCCTCTTCCCAATTGCTGTCAGGAATCTGTTTATGACTTTACAAATAGTTGCTGATGAAATAATTATGATGTCACAAAGAGGATTATGAGTTCACGTGGAGAATAACCTTTACTTTGTACAAATCCTTTCCCCATACAAATAGCTGTAGTAATAAAGAATGTAGACAAATGATGAAAATATAAGAGATTTACATATAATGAGCCAGATTCCCCAGTATGTATCAGCTGGTTTGTACCACTCTGGATGGATTTATAAGTTTATGAGGTTTGTGTTGCCAGAATGGTGCAAAGCAAGCAGAGCATTTTGGTGAATCTAGATCAATTATTTCTTAATACAGTGTTTTCCATATTTTCGCATGAGGCATAAGTACACTACTGATCACAAAATCAACGACAATTTGAATTTACAATTTGATTGTCCAACATGAAAATGTTTGTCTTTTTATGCATTAAATATGAAATGTGCATAGCAACTCATAAGAAAAGTTTTAAATGTCATTTTAAATGTCATGGATTCTCGCAACCATTTTTGAGTTTAGAAAGAATGGTTGAGAGCATTGTTACAGAAGGTCCTAATTCAACTTTAGTTGAAGTTAATGGAAATATTTCCACTGACTTAAATGGGTGTTGAATCAAACCTTTGGTAATTTGTTCCTTGAGGTGCCTGAAAACCAGTCATCCCAAAATCAGTGTCCAAAAAATTAACTGACCTATCTTATCCTTGACCTAAGCCATAATTTCCCTCACCCCATTCTTCAGTTCTCTCCCTTCTCATCTACAGTACAGTCTCTCTAAGATGGCTGAAGGGGTAATTTTCCTGATGAATAGCACAGATGAGTTCTGCTTTCCTTTAATTATGAACAACTCCGGCTGTTTTCCATAGAGGCTTTATAGAGTTGTGCAGTGGTTTAGGTTCAGCTAGTTCATGACATCACAACAAAGAAATCTTTTTGGCTACCCATTGTGTCTCTCAAGACTCTTATGGCCGGATCCAGTTACAGCTGAAACTTTATCGAAAGATTCCCATTGATGTCAACAGGACTTGGATCAGCCCTTTATTTCTATTTATAGTGCCATATTTACAACACAAGATCCAAAACAAATGAGTCTGTCTTGCCAGAAATCAAACAGAAGAAAGTCTTAGCCCGGGCTACTGCCTCTGGGCCCAATTCTGCAAACCTTTATGCACCAAGACATACCATCAAGTATTCACCTTTTGACTGACAGTTTCTAACTTATTAAATCTGAAATGTGTTTAATTTGATATTTATACTATAGATTTTAAGAGCTGTGAAGAAGATGGCAGAAAAATACAAGGCAGAAAAAGATTTTGAACAGCCAATGTGGTATCCTGGGTAGATCAAAAGGACTACTCATCCACAAAGAGATTAACAGAGGATTGTACAGAGTGAGCTCCTCTGGTTGCACACCTCCAGTAATGGAGATGCTACATAAGAAAAAGAAGAAATCAAAGTCTATTCTTGAGATAAATATTCTGCACAGTGGGCTGAATTTAACCATGTGACTGATTAATGCTAACATTGTAGGGTGAACAGCTGAATGCTTACCTCATTGCATTAAGCTGAATAAGGAGTGACATCAGTGAATGTTATGTGTGCTGAATTGTGCAATACCATAAGCACAGCAGTCTGTGCAGGGGCATAAGCACCTCTGAAACTCCCCAAATTCTTATCCTTTCTTAATCTCATTGCAGTTGTTCTTCCTCTTCTCCTCTGTCTTACCTGCTTCTGAAGTTTTATTTGATTGTGAATTCACTTATTGAAGTTTCAAGATGCCATAGTTACAGAGTGTAAAATATTTTGGTTCTGTGAGTGAATAGTAGTGATTGTGTAATGGTTTATGTCCTTTTAATCTGATACCTCTAATTTGGATGGCCTATCACACCTACTACAGTCTCCTCCAATGGCTGAGCCAGTGGAATTATTCTTTTAATTTAATAGTTAGAAGCCCAGGTTTTTGTAGTCAGGAGTAAGGGCTTACCTCCTTGGTCATGATGTCACCCAAACTGCAAAATATTACTCTCTTCCTTTTCAACTCTTCCCAATTCTTTTGTGCTTTTTTGACATTTTCCTCTTGTTGTGTTGGGGCTTTTCAACCTATTAGCAACTGGGGGCAGGAGCCAGGAATTTCTACTTAGGAGGGCTATGGTGGTTCACCAACTGGAAAGGTGGGAATGATGTTGTTTGCTGGAGAGGTTGTAGTAAGGCTGGCAACTTGGGGAGTCAGGTTACTTGTCAGAGAGGGGAACCTGGTCAGGTTGCTCCTGAGAGGACGGGATGTGAAATACTCATGAATCCCATGACTGTAGTATTGCACACTTCTTCACAAATCCATGAATATAGAGATGTTGAACTGTGACTGCTTAGGTCCTTAGTCATTATTTCTATTCTTTTTGCATACAGTTGGTGGGCTGCCAACAATGTTAGTTGCATATGTAGCTGTGAAACATTGCAATGGCTCAGCAGAATAGAACTGGCAAAATACAGGTAGTGAAATATAGCAATCATCACAATTCCAGATGTGAACTGGGTGCTTAGGATAGTGAGGCATTTGGTAAGTCTTTTGAAATAGCCAAGATTTGTCATGGTGGTGAGAGGTACAAGGAGTTTGGCAGAAGATAACAGAATTAAGGCTCCTATTACCCCTTCCTTGTAGCTTTGTATCCCTTGAAGTCTTTCTGGGGTCTCATCAAAGCGAGTGATCTCAGACAGCAGACTATGATGTCCGATTTGATTAATAAGTCTCTCTCTGTGTGTAGATAGATGTAGCATGTGTTAAAAATTAGTGGCCGCTTCAGATTCCACAGCAAGGTTCCAGGGCACTGAAATGATTTTTCCATAATGCTGCTGCTGTAAGGTTTGAGCGGCTGCAGATTCTTTCCTGTTGACGTTTCCCCAGCCTTGGCAAAACTACCGAGCAGACCGCTCTCCTGTTACAAGCTCCCAACCTGCCACCTCCCCGCGCTCCCCCGGCCGTCCAGTTACCCCCTCCCCCGCATCCCTCTGCTCCCCAGCGCTGCCCTCTCTCCAGCAGGTGCCCACGCTGCACCTCCCCCAGTTGCATCCAGTCTCTGACCCACCTCCGCCTGCCAGCATCTCCCGCTGTCCCCCACTCGCCCACGCCCTCACCTACCCCGCGCCCCAACCAAGCCCCCCGTCCGGGCTCCGGATTGGCCCGCGGGCTGCTCCAATGGCGGCGGCGAGGGAGGGGGCTGCGTGCGGGGGGCGGCGGGGCCGCGGCCGGGGGAGGGACTAGAACTTTCCGCCGCGGCCGGGCCGGACTTTCCCCCGCAGCAGCCCCAGCCAGGAGCGGCGAGCAGAGCGCAGGGAGCGGCCGCCACCCGCCGGGAACACGGACCCTCCGCAGCCGCCATGACTCACTTCAACAAGGGCCCCTCGTACGGGCTCTCCGCCGAGGTCAAGAACAAGGTAGGGGTCGGGGCCGCGCGGGGGCGGTGGGGCCGGGCGCCCCCCAGGGGGCGGGGGAGGGTTCCTCGCTCCCGCGGGCTCTTCCCGCTCCGGGGCAGGATCCCTCATTGTCTCCCCGGCCCGGCCGGCGTCACCCCTCGCTGCGCCTGCGGTGGGGGCCGTGATCGCCGCCCAGCGCTCCCTTCGCCGGGGTAGGGGCGCGGGGCAGCAGTCGCCGGCCCTCGCCCGCCGCCTGGAGCAGGGCTTGTGGGGCGCGCCAGACAAAGGAGGACGAGGCTCTCTTACCGGCCAGGCGGCCAGCGGGGTGCGCCCGCCCCGGGCCGTGGCTCGGGGGGAGGGCGGGCAGGAGCAGGCTGCTGCGGGTGTCCCTGAGGTCTCCGCTCCGCGCGGCCGTGACCCACCCCGCCGCGGAGATGGTGGCCGCAGCGGGGAGAGCGAGGGATGCTCCGGGCTATGTGGCTGGAGTCCGGCTCCTTGCTGGTGTTTGCGGCATGTCTGAGGTGCGCCTAGCAAGGGCAGCCCCCTGCTGAGCCTTCTGCCAGCCGAGCGCCCCCCCCCCAGCCAAACGCAGTGCTTAATGTGTCATGAAGGAGCCCTGGGGCTCAAGCAATTGGGTACCAGGGCGTAAGCAATTTTTTTTTTTTACTTTCACAACTGATGCGACAAGCCCAGAGGTGCCCGGGCCATGAACTGCTGAGCCTAGAGGTGCCAGGGCTCAGTCCTGGCAAGCCTGGAACAAATTAAGGCCTTGGCAAAATGCCTGACTTTGCCTGACCGCTCAGGGCATATTCGTCTAGCAGTAAACGTCGTTGTCACACTGAGGAATACGGTGTTTTCAAAGTTAATGTTCCCTCCTAGAGTTTCCTAGGAGCAGCAGACTCATGTAGTACGTGTCTGTATCAATATGTAATATGCCAGCGCCTTTTTTCTCCCCCAACCGTGCGACTCATTCCTTCTACCTGGCTGCATCACTGCTAGTGCCCCCCACCACATCCATGCTTATCCCTTCATTGACTACTTTCTACCTCTCTGCCCCTCTCCCCCCCAACACAGCCTTTCCACTCTTGCATAAACTCTCCCTCCCCTGTCTTTCTAGTCTGTAACTTGCTGAGAGGATGAAATTCCTGATTCACCTTTGAAGCTTTTAGGGTTTTAACTCTCTCCATTAGATTTGCATACAAACAGACTGTGTGAAAGGTGGTGGAGGAGCTGGGTGGTATTTGTCTCCTTGTTAATTAGTGAGCCCTTTGGTCTGGGAAAGGGATGAGAAATCCCCTCTCCCCAATAATTCCAGCCCAAAGCTCCGATACATTCCAATCATATTACATCATGGGGTACTGAGGAGAGACCAGCCAATCGCGTGGGCGCTGTGCACAGAATGCTCATTGTCTCCTCTGCTGCTCCAGCCAAAAGGGGGTGGGTAGAAGAGTCGCACAAAGGAGGACTAGGGAGGGTGAGGCCGCAGCAGCTACTGCTGCTGGGGTTTTAGTTTCCATTAGTCTCCTGGGGAAATAAAGCATTTCAGGATTGCCACCATCACATTCATCTCATTGCCTAATGCAAAAAGGCATGCTCCAGTGGCACCTAAGCCACAATAAAATATGTTCCTGCAGTTGTACAATCATGGCAGAGACACATGGTACAGATAATATTAATTCAACAATTGCATCTCCTTTTGATAGTGATTTTAATCTGGTTACAAAGTGTGTGTGAAAATACCTTCCAAAGTACCTATGTTTTGATATTAAAACAGTTCTAACATTAGTAGCATGGCCTTTGAGCAGCGTTTCACTGGTTTTCTTCTGTTTTTGATTTGGTTGTTCTCTCTCTTCCATTATTCTGCTCTTTGAAAGATGCTTTTATTAGTATTCCATTAAATCAAATCTTAAATGATGATAGTATTCAGAGCTGAGCATTTGTTTTGGCACAGGCAAAAATCTTTTCAACACAAAGTACACTACTAACACAACCATGTTGCTTACTTCATAATTGGTTGTTTCACTTGTTTGCAAAGTACCAAATCCAGCATCAGACTTGACTTAAATTCTAATATGCTGTTTCTTACTGATTTATAGTCCAGTGGAATCATTGGGTGCATTTTTATTTTACACTTAAGACTAGCCCAAAAATATGTAGAGGATTTTACAAAACATCCAAAATATAATTTTCCTCCTTGATATCTATTGACTTTCTAACATAGTTATGTTTAGTTACAAACCTTGGGAAGTCTGGCTAAGCAGATGCCTATTTCAAGGAGTTTCTTTTAGATTTCCAGAGTTGTTTGTCTAGTAAGGTTATGGTAAAAATGTATAAAACATTTGAGCATGTTAATTAGAAGAAGTAATGCCTTTCTGCCTGATTAAGGTTCTTAGCTGTTAACAGAGAAATAATTTTACAAGTTGTGAGTTATGTACATGGAGTAGCAAAGAAGCTTTGTGTTCTTTCTTCCACTTATTTTCATCAACTTCCTTAATCTACTGGGCCCCATGAATGTCTGACAGCAGTCCATAATACTCTGGAACTGGAACCTATTTCCATAGAGACTTAAATGTTTCACCTTGCTGAGTCCTTGTTATCTGAGTAAGGAACTGGTTTCTCTGCTTTCTTTAATAGGATTGTCTTTCCAAAAAGATTCCCTCCATATGCAACTTATGGTTGATTTCTATTCTGGCTTGTGGCTTCACCCAGTAACATCTGTCAACTCCACACCAACATAAAGGATTTTAGAATGGAGTTAATTTCTCTTTTTGTAGCACCAGGCATCTGTTCTCAGAATTTTGTCCTTAATGCAGAGATCAAACACAAGATATAGTGCAGCCAGACCTACAGCTTCTTTCCTAAGAAGAATTTTGTGTGTGAAGTACAGTAGAACCTCAGAGTTATGAACATGAGAGTTACAACCAGTCAAGCACACACCTCATTTGGAACCAGAAGTATGCAGTCAGGCAGCAGCAGTGGCAGAGACTTCCCCCTCCCAAAAAGCAAATACAGAACCATGTGTTAAACATAAACTACTAAAAAGTAAAGAGAGAGCTGCATTTTTCTTCTGCATAGTAAAGTTTCAAAGCTGTATTAAGTCAATGTTCAGTTGTAAACTTCTGAAAGAACAACCATAACGTTTTGTTCAGAGTTACAAACATTTCACAGTTACGAATAACCTCCATTCCTGAGGGGTTCATAACTCTGAGGTTCTACTGTAGGTCTTCCCTTCACGTAAAGTTCCAGAAGACCAGAAAGAAAAGGCTCTACTAAGGTCCAGGTGGTCCTTTCCTAAAACTTCTTGTGTTTTGAGAATGAGCTTTGTTCATCAGTTGCTTGATTCATTTTTTTTTTTTTTTACTTTAGTGACCCAGTTTTGTCACACCCTTCCAGACATGCTTTCTAAAAATATTCATGCACATGGCAAACATTCATTTTTTCCTTAAGTTTTGATACTAGTTTTGTTTTGATTGTTTTCTGAGCTGGGTAGAGAAGTTTCTTGATTTGGTTTTATCATCTCATTTGGCATTGTAACAGTTTTCAAAGATATTTGTTACTGTTCTGTTTGTAAGAATTTTTTTTTAAACAGTCTTGGTGCTCCAAAAGCATTATTTGATTTTTTTTTTAAGTGTAATTTGGAGCTTCAGAAGCTCCTTCT
Organism: Chrysemys picta bellii; assembly: GCF_011386835.1. NCBI lineage: Eukaryota > Metazoa > Chordata > Testudines > Emydidae > Chrysemys > Chrysemys picta. Next base: position 35,295,023 of record NC_088798.1, on the reverse strand, counting down.
ACTTTTTGCATTACTAAGCTATAACTCCATGTTTACTCTGAGAGAACTTGTCTTTTCCCTTTTGTTCCTAACCTCTTAGTCATTATTAGTAGGGTGCTTTGCCTCTCTTATGGGAAACATTCCTCTCCCCATTCAAACAGATGTCTTTATAATTGGTGGTAGCAGAGGTATTCAAAGGTCTTGTCTACACAAGAAAATTGTACGGAGTTAGTTAAATCCATGCAACCCTTTTGTGTGGATGCTTTTGTTTCTATTTACAAGTATCTTCTATCAAGCTTAAGTTGATTACTTACTGACTTAAGTTAAACTGATAGAAAGTACTCTAAGCAAAAGGAGTGCACATATAAGGAAGTTAAATCACTTTGTACCAATTTAAATCTGTTTACAACTTTGTGTAGGTAAGGTCTCGGAACAAAGATTGATTCCATATTTTGTGTTGCCTTCAAAAGACTGGACAAAGTATTTCTGTGGTATCAGTAATGAAGTGGGGGCCAAATAAAACTATCCTCAGTCAAGATACAGACTTTGCCTGACGTTTTACTTCCCCCTCAGTGTACTGTTACAAATGAAATGGCTTGCAGTTGGCAGGAGTCTGTGCTTCCGCCTTGTGGAAAACATAAGGTGCCAGACAGTGTAGGGGGAAAGGGAGGAATTTATTTTCTTGCTGGACCAGGGCCATGTACCCATCTCTTTCCAATCTCTCCTACCCTCTTCCCCTCTCCCTCCCCCTCAACAAAAAAGCAAGCCTCTTCCCCATCCTGAGTATCCAAAAGGCATGAGACCTCTGGGTGTATGGGCATTTACTAATTTAAGTTTTTAGGATGTGTTGACAGACCCCAGCAAATGCCATTATCCAAATGCTATATCTGCTGCTCCTTTCTGCTGGGGGTTGTGGGTTTTTTATACTTTTAGATTGTCTAATTTTTCCCACAACTGGGAAAGGAAGAATAGACACAAAGGGAGAGTGTTGAACTTATTGGGGGCAGTGTGTCTGTAAATTTGGCTTGGTATTGTGTTCCCTATATCTTACTGCAGGGGTGGGCAAACTTTTTGGCCCAAGGGCCGCATCTGGGTATGGAAATTGTATGGTGGGCCATGAATGCTCACGAAATTGGGGGTTGGGGTGCAGGAGGGGGTGAGGACTCTGGGTGTGGCGGGAGGGGGCTCTGAGATGTGCCCAGAAATGAGGAGTTCAGGCTGTGGGAGGGGGCTCTGGGCTGGGACAGGGACTTGGGGTGCTGGAGTGGTGGGAGGAGGTGAGGGCTCCAGTTGGGGGTGTGGGTTCTGGGGTGGAGCTGGGGATGAGGAGTTGAGGGTGCAGGAGGGTTCTCCGGGCTGGGACCAAGGGGTTAGGAGGGGGATCAGGACTGGGGCAGCGGGTTGGGGCGCAGAAGGGGGTTGGGGTGCAGGCTCCAGGTGGTGCTTATCTCAAGCAGTTCCCAGAAGCAGTGGCATGTTCCTCCTCCGGCTCCTATGTGGAAGCGCGGCCAGGCAGCTCTGTACGCTGCCCTGTCCGCAGGTGCCACCCCTGCAGCTCCCATTGGCCCTGGTTCCCGGCCAATGGGAGCTGTGGGGGCATCGCTCGGGGCGGGGGCAGCACACAGAGCCCCCTGGCTGCCCCTACTTGTAGCAGCCGGAGGGGGGACATGCCGCTGCTCCCAGGAGTCATGCAGAGCCACGGCATGCACGGAGTGGGGCAAGCCTCCGACTCCACTCCCTGGCTGGAGCACGGGAGTTTGAGGGCCAGCAGGAGTTTGAGGGCCAGATTCAAATGTCTGAAGGGCCCGATATGGCCCCCAGGCCGTAGTTTGCCCACCCCTGTCATGCTGCCACTTTCCATACTGTGCTTGGCAAAAACCATCAGCTCCAGCAGGAAATTGACACAAGAATAGTCTTTCTGACCCATGTGAACATTACTAAGCTTCAGTTATCCTCTCTGCAGCTGTGACCTTGAAAGGGCAAGTGCAAAGATGCAGGGGTGTGTGTGAATTGTTTTAATTTGAAGTTGGAGCTTGGTAGCTAAAAGAAGCTTGGAAATAAAACATCTTCCCCATTTTGAAAGTGTGCAGGAGTGGAACATTGCCTCTGCCTCTCTCCCAAGGAGAAAACTTGAAGGCGTTTAAATTAATATTTGGGCTGAATAATGCCAAGAAATTTGACTTTGTTTCTCCTTCAACAGCTGACAGAGAATTTTTTAGGTTGTGATATCTTCAGTTATTGTAGGGCAAACACAAAATCTTGAATTCAGTTCTTTGCCCACAAGTGACCTTTTTCTGAATATTTAAACTTACAATTTTTATTTCTGTTACCTACTTAGGAGTTTCTTTTTAAAGCTTTAGGGTTAGTGATTTAGGAGCGGGTTAGAGTCTTGGGTGCCTCCAATTGGACTGGTTTGCCCTCTTTCCTCTCCCCCACCTTCATCCAAACTCAAATATCATTGCCCTACTTATTTCAGAAATAAACTATATGCTTCTGTATATCTTTTCCTTGCTCTGTTTCAGTTGCCTTGCCTAATTTTCTTATAGCAACAGAGGATTGCACATGTGCTGCTGCACACAGTAAATCTCTAGTAGCACCTGGAGGAGTGTAATGAAAATGAATAGTGTGTAGGTTTGAGGCATGGTCTTCACTAGCAGGGGGGATCAATCTAAGTTACGCAACTTCAGCTATGTGAATAACATAGCTGAAGTCAACGTACTTAGATCTACTTACCGTGATGTCTTCACTGCGGTAAGTTGACTGCTGACGCTCCCCCGTCGACTCCGCCTACGCTTCTTGCTCCGGTGGAGTACCGGAGTCGATGGGAGAGCGCTCAGCAGTCGATTTATTGCGTCTTCACTAGACACGACAAATCAACCCCCGCTGGATCGATCGCTCGGGAGGTAAGTGTAAACATACCCTCACTGTGCTCATATTGTTGTCTCTCTGGATGAGTTGTGCACAAAGGCATAGGAGATCTTCTGCAGAGGTGATCTAAAAATGTAGGATTTCTGCAGTCTAGTTTTTCCCTCATTGTGTGAGGTAAATGCGTATGTTAACACCTATAAAACATGCAAGCTATCTTAATATCTTAATTACACTGTTAAAATTCAAACATTTTCAGTTTGAATTATAGTCCTATTTTTTTTTCCCTCTATATGGAGACTAAATTAAATCTGACATCCATAGTACAACTCTTTGTAAAAGAGATTACGAATTAAGTGCAATATTCCCTTATAAAACCCAAAGATATTTCGGAGTACGTAGTGATGTGATGTTCTTATGATCAAATAACAGGACTCAAATCTCATTATTTTCACCTCACAGTAACTCTTTAAATGGATAAACATTTGCTAGTTAAATATCACTTTAATTGTGAATAACACTAAAAAAATTACTCCTTGTCTCAATTCTATAGTTTGTTTCCCAAGGAACTATGAAACTCTCTGGATCCATGTGTGAAAGGAATTGAAATACTTAAAACTCCAGACTTTTTGGTAATAGGGGACTGTGGTGGAAATAATTCTGTGGTTGTAAAGTATCTTTGTGGTTTGTTAGGTGATTTCTCTAAATCTAATATTTGTATATATTAATCGTAAGTGTCTCTGTATTGTCCCTATTAGCAGTTACTCCTAAGCATTCTCTGCATTAACTGGTACATAGGGATTATGGAATATTGACCAGAGCATTTTTATTCACTTTAGTGGAAGCTTAGCAATATGCAATATTTGAGTGCAGTGAACCCAGCGCAGGAAGAAGTGATGCATAATTATAAGCCTATTCTTGGAGAGAATGATTCAACAAGAAACAAATTACAAAATGTAGATATCGTGGTGACTCCATAGTTAAGTTTGCATTCTATTAATGCAGTAAGCTGACACTGTCCAAAGCACTAATTATATACATTTACATCACTAATGTTAAAAGTTTGTATATATTTTCTGACTTGAAGTTAAGATGAATTTCCACAGGTCCATGTAGCTAAACAAATGAATTGTCAGAGTAATGTAGCTTACATAGAATATTCTAACTAGTCACTTTCACTCTTTCTATACTTAGGTTGTGTACACACTTCAGCTTAGGTTGGTATAAGTTACATTGCTCAGGGGTGTGAATAAGCCATCCCTCTCAGGGCATGTCTTCGCTACCCGCCGGATCGGTGGGTAGCAATCGATCTATTGGGGATCGACTTCACGTGTCTAGAGAAGACGTGATAAAATCGATCCCTGATTGCTCTGCCGTCGACTCTGGAAATCCACCCCGGCAAGAGGCGGAAGCGGAGTCGAGGGAGTCGATGGCGCGGCAGCGGTCGACTTGCCGCCATCCTCACAGCCAGGTAAGTCGACCTAAAATACGTTCAGCTATTCACGTAGCTGAAGTTGCGTATCTTAGGTCGACCCACTCCTGTAGTGTAGACCCAGCCTCAGTGATGTAAGCTACACTGACCTAAGCACTGGTATGGACAGTGCTATGTTGGTGGGTGAGCTACTCCCGTTGACTTAATTACTCCAGCCCTCTCAAGCAGCTGTAGCCAAGTCAACGAGAGAGCTTTCTTCTGTCGGCTTAGAGCAGGGGTAGTCAAAGCTTTATTGGAAATTGATTTAGATGGTTTCAATCAGGGGTATGGATACCCACGGGAATATCCAGAGGTCTTCCAGGGGATACATCAACTCCTCTACATATTTGCCTAGTTTTACAACAGGCTACACTAGCTAAAGGCATTAGCTGAGTCAGTACAAAGTAAAATTTCATACAGACGATTTGTTTATCATAGAATATCAGGGTTGGAAGGGACTCAGGAGGTCATCTAGTCTAACCCCCTGTTCGAAGCAGGACCAATCCCCAGACAGATTTTTACCCCAGTTCCCTAAATGGCCCCCTCAAGGATTGAACTCACAACCCTGGGTTTAGCAGGCCAATGCTCAAACCACTGAGCTATCCCTCCCCATATATACTCTATATACTGTACACTGAAATGTAAGTACAATATCTTATATTCCAGTTGATTTATTTTATAATTATATGTTAAAAGTGAGAATATAAGCAATTTTTCAGTAATAGTGCACTGTGACACTTTTGCATTTTTATGTCTGATTTTGTAAGCAAGTAGTTTTTAAGTGAGGTGTAAATTGGGGATATGCAAGACAAAGACTCGTGAAAGGGGTACAACAGTCTGGAAAGGTTGAGAGCCACTGATTTAGAACAATCCTTGCTTTTTAGGAAGGTCTAAAAAGCAAGGATTGTTCTAAATCAGTGGCTCTCAACCTTCCTAACTAACTCCCATCTTTCAGAGCTGCTCTAGTAACTTTTAATTTTTTTTTTAACATAGTGCCTAGGCTAGCAGCCCTATTCATGGGCAATTCTATTGCTAGACACTGTACAAACAGATGATCCCTACCCAAAGAGTTTACAGCTTAAACTATAAAACAAGAGACAACAGATGTATACAGACAGATAGCTGGAAGAGTACAAGGAACCAGTGAGACAGTACAGTAACTCCTCGCTTAACGTTGTAATGTTCCTGAAAAAATGTGACTTTAAACAAAACAATGTTAAGTGAATCCAATTTCCCCATAATAATTAATGTAAATGGGGGGGTTAGGTTCTAGGGAATTTTTAATTTTTTTTTCACCAGACAAAAGACTATTTTATTTTTTATATAGGTATATCTATACACACACACACACACACACACACACACACTATAAGTTTTAAACAATTTAATACTGTACACAGCAATGATGATTGTGAAGCTTGGTTGAGGTGGTGAAGTCAGAGGGTGGGATATTTCCCAGGGAATGCCTTACTGCTACATGGTGAACTAGCACTCAGCTGAGCCCTCAAGAGTTAACTCTCACACTCTACAAGGCAGCAGGAATGGAGGGAGGGGAGACAGAGACATACATTGTGTGTGAGAGAGAGATGTGCATTGCCCTTTTAAGTACGCTGACCCCACTCTAAGTACATTGCCTTTTTAAGTAGATCAGCAAGTTGACACAGCAGCTACTGTCAGCAAGCTCCCTCCATCCTGAGCCCTGTCGTGTTCCCCCCCACTCTATGGAGATGAGGTAAGCGGGGGGACAGGAGCAGGGGGGCGAGGGGGACACCCTGACACTCTTCTCCCCCCCCCCCCTTCCCCCCTCCAGCACAGCAAGCAGGAGGCTCCCAGGAGCAGCTCCAAGGCAGAGGGCAGGAGCAGCACACAGCAGTGTGGGGAGGTCAGCTGAGCCGCCCGACAATTGATAGCCTGCTGGGCGGCTGCCACATAGGGAACTTAGGGGAGCGGGGAGTTGATACGGGGGCTGCCAGTCCACCCTGGTTCTAAGCCCCCACCGGCTAGCTCCAACAGGCTGCTCTTTCTGCAAGCAGTGGACAAAGCAGGTGGCTGCCAACAACGTTAAAAGGGAGCATTGCGCAACTTTAAACAAGCATGTTCTCTAATTGATCAGCAATGTAACAACGTTAACCGGGATGACTTTAAGGAGTTACTGTATTGGTCAGCATGATGGGAAGTGATATCCGTGTCCTATCCATTGTCAAGTTTTGCATAGGCAGCACAGCAAAGGAGAGTTTTTAATTGTGATGTTAACCTTTGCTCCACTCAGTTTCTAGTTTTTACTGCCCATCAGTCAGCTTTTCCTTTGTACATGTTTGTGCTTTCTCTCATGCTGCCCCTCATGTATAGTAAATCCCTGGGGAAAAAAATGATTCAGGCACTACCTTACTCCCCTTCAAATACTTCCTTAAAACTCACTTCTGCCCACCATGCTTACAGAAATCTTCCTGCTGACCACAACTTGGCAGGTGATAAGAAATGACCACCCTCTCTGCTGCCTTCCTTTTTCGTAATCAACTACTAACTCCCCTGCTCCTGCCATGCCATTTCACTTCATCCTTCACTTTACCTCCATTAGAAACAACCCCACATCGACAAAACATGTAACTAATGAAATCGTGCCAATCTCTACCATGTTCCTTTGCATGGATATCTCTGACTCCAACCCATTGTCTATCCTTGTCTTTTTTAGGTGTTCCAGAGAACTTACCAGATGGCCACTTTGTATTTATACAGTGACTAGCAAAATGGGACCCCAATTCTGGGTACTCCTATAAATGTTTAATACTAAAATGTTAATATATGAACCAGACCTACTATAAAGTACTACGCCAGTTGTAGAAAAGATGGTTGGCGTTCAGAGTTGACGGTCCATATTTGTGATTACACTCACGTTGTGACATCCTACTGTCTGGCCAGAGCAATGTGGCAATGTTTGTGCTGAGCCAAAGACTAATCTCATTTGAAATGAAATAAATATATACTTAAGAACTTCACAGATTTGAAGAGTACAAACAACCTTATTAGTATCACACCCTACATTAATTAATAGAATTATCAAACAACTCCTGAAATTCCTGAGGGACACTTGAGTTGGACACAGTAAAAATGGTGACTGTAAAGTTCTTAAATTTGCCAATATAGGACAGATAAACAATCAGAATTAAGTTTCTAAGTTTGATTTTCCCAGAAAACTTCAGCCAATCATTGAATAAACCACAGTTTTGGTGTCATGAGGTTTCTTTAATAAAAAAAAAAAGTCTCTTGAAGTACTGACCATTTTGAAAGTGCCAGAACTCCCATGGACTCTGATTTGAAATACTGAACTCCTTACTCCTTTAGATGACCAATATGTACTTTAAGTTTTAACAAAATTACTTGTCCAATAAAAGAATTTTAATATTTATTGCAATAACTTAACTATTCATTTGACTAGTGCTCCAAAGTCTTTACTGAAACTGTTAGTAATGGAAGAATATGAAGCTTGCTGAGGTCAACATCCAAGAGTCTAGTAACATGTACAGAAAAGTTAACTGCATGACTTATGCTTATTATATGCATCATAAGACTGTTTGAATTAAGAATGTGGGAAAGACAATTTGCTTGAGTCCTTTTTGAACCAAGCTGAAGAAGTGGGATGGGAGTCTCTGAATTAAACAGGTTTAACTTGCATTTCAGTAATGGTTGCTTGTTGAAATGTACAGCTGAAGTTGTTTTGAATGCCGTGTCAGAGTGTGACTTTATTTTGAAATTTTCTCTAAAATTTTGCTATATTCTTGATCCCATATCAATACCATAAGGGGATGACTAATTCATTAATTGTTTCATGTCAATGACATTTCAGTGAATTTGATTTTCTCTCACCTTTATCTGTGACCATCTTAAGTCAAAAGACATCTTAATTTTTTGCAGTAACCTGCCTTTGAATATAAAGGATAGATAGAAGCTTTTCTGTATTCATAACTGTTAGCTTCTGTAGCTATGTAATGCCATATATAGTGTGCATCTAACACATCCTTTTAAGGAAAATTTTTTAGAGAGATTCCTATCCCCTATGGAACTGTACAGGAAAGGCTTCCAATAAAACAGGCTGGAGGCCAGGACACGTAGGGCAATTTGAAACAGATTTTTTCTAAGTGAGATCATGTGAAAAATCACTTTCTTCCCTTTAAAACCTTTTTGCTAAAAAATACTTTACAAGTAGTTCATCCTAAACACTACACACTGTTCTGCCTCAATCCGTCCCTCTTGTGTAACTGTTTTGAGACTATACATTTACTTTTGGAATTTTGATTTTTTTTTAAGAACATGTTTTAAGTTTGTGTTGTGTGACAATATGTTCACTGACCAATTAATCTGATGAAGTTTCTCTGCAACAAAATAATTTTTTTAAATACTATGAATATTTAAAGCTGCACTCCGGTTTATGTTGCAATTTCTGAAATCAATGCAGAAACTTCCTGTATAGCAGATACTAAAAAACAATAATCTTTGGTTGTTTCTACAAAAGCTCATTTTATCTCTAGCAGACATGACTGGATTTAACATTTCATAATAGATACCAAAACATAAAGGTTTTAGTCATGCTGAAGGAACTTGAAGGTAAAGAGTTTCCAAAGAGCATTATGTTGAAGAATGAGTAAATTAAACTTCAAGTATCGTATACAGATTTTAATTCCACACAGAAGATGTAGTCTGAGCATATCTGACTAAATGGCTTTTTCTTCTGCTGTGGAGATTTTGTTTTAGGAAACTTTTTATTGCAGCAGTGATCTAGTCTAAATATAGTTAGTGAATAGTAGTGACTGTCTTCAAGAAAGTATATATTAAAATAAGATAAAATATCATCATGCTACTATATAAATCCATGGTGCACCATACCATGAATACTGCATGCAGTTCTGGTCACCCCATCTCAAAAAAGATATTAGAATTGAAAAAGGTACAGAGAAGGGCGACAAAAATGATTAAGGGTGTGGAACAGCTTCTGTATGAGGCGAGTTTAAAAAGACTGGGATTTTTCAGTTTGGAAAAGAGATGACTAAGAAGGATATTAAAGAGGTCTATAAAATTGTGAATGATGTGGAAAACGTGAAAAAGGAAGTGTTGTTATGTACTCCTTCACATAACACAAGAACCTAGAGGTCATGCAATGAAATTAATAGGAAGCAGGTTTAAAACAAACCAAAGGAAAAAGTACTTCACGTAATGCACAGTCAACCTGTGGAACTCGTTGCCAGGGGATGTTGTGAAGGCCTAAACTATAACGGGGCTCAAAAAAGAATTAAATAAGTTCATGGATAGGTCCATCAATGGCTATTAGCCAAAATGGTCAGGGGGACAACCCCATGCTCCCGGTGTCCCTAGACTCTGATTGCCAGAAGCTGGGAGTGAACAACAGGGGATGGGTCACTTGATGATTACCTGTTCTGTTCAGTTCTTCTGAAGCACCTGGCATTGGCCACTGTTGGAAGACAGAATACTGGGCTAGACGGACCATTTGTCTGACCCAGTATGGCCGTTCTTATGTTCTTAAAGTTAGAAAAAAGACGTAGATGATGTTTCTCAATAGTCCTAGTAGTCCAAAATCACATTAGATGAAATATAAAAACGAACACTGAAATGCAACTCTTCTGAAATAGAATGCACTTTAACAGCAGAGAAGCCAGTGACATCAGGTTAGGCTGAAGTAAAGAGTTGTTTTCATGAAAGATGAGGAAATTTGGAAGGCAAAATGTAACTAACTAACTTGGAGTTTGGCCAAGAAACTAACCAGCACACATTTAACCCTATAATAGGGGTCATGAAACCTTTAAAGGACAAATGGCGAGGGCTTCCATTTTATACTTCATCTGAAATATGGCACTACCATGAGTGTAGTGCTTTCTACTGTATTGTTTCAGAACTAAGTTGGGTTGAAGAGTGTCACTGCCTGTAGCATCTGGGTTTTTCTTAGAGGGGTTAGGCATGCCCAACCATAGGATTAATGTAGATGGTTTAATGTAGACCAGGGATTCTCAAACTTCATTGGACTGTGACCCCCTTCTGACAACAAAAATTACTACATGACCCCAGGAGGAAGGATTGTAGCCTAAGCCTGCCCAAACCCCGCCGCCCTGGATGGGGATGGGCAAACCCTGAGCCCCACCACCCTCAGCTGGGGGCCAAAGCCGAAGCCCAAGGGCTTCAGTCCCAGGCAGGAGGCCTGTAACGTAAGCCCAGCAGCCCAGGGCTGAAGCCCTTGGGCTTCAGCTTTGACCCCCGGTGGTGGGGCTTGGGCTTTGGCTTCAGCCCTGGGTGGTGGGGCTCGGGCTTCGGCTTTGGGCCCAAGAAAGTCTAAGCCAGCCTTGACTACCTCATTAAAATGGGGTCGCATGCCACTTGGGGTCCTGATTCACAGTTTGAGAACCGCTGAGTAGACCATATACAAATAGTTAGTGTCAGACCACAGATCGTTGTAATATGAAATCAGTGATATGGTGAGGTGACGGTGACTACTGAGTTCATTTATTAGGTTGAAAAAGATCAGTATCAACTTTAGAATTCCTAGTGCTTTATATAAATCCATCCAGGAGAACTATACAGTAGATTCCACTTATTAACACCCCCTTAGTGGATGGTTAAAAGTTGCCAGTAATAGGCAGTTGCTAATAAGTAAAAGGCAGATTTGCCAGTTTGTGTCCAGGGTATGAAGCACTAGGACAGTGGTCCCCAACCTTTTAGATGAGCATCCGCCGAAATGCTGCCGACAAGTGGCAACATCAATAGGCGTCGCCGCCGACAAGGAGCGTCATCCAGAGGCATCACTGCCGAAATGCTGCTGAAAATCGGCGGCATTTCGGTGGCGATGCTTCTGGATGCTGCTGTTCGGCGGCATTTCGGTGGATACTGGTCCACCGGCCAGTACGCGGGTGCACTTAGACACCCCGGCGGGCGCCATGGCACCCATGGGCACCACATTGGGGACCCCTGTACTAGGACATGTCTTCTATGGCTGCAGCATCACAAACTGCTTGCGGCTGCTGCTTGGCATGTCCCAGGGCTTCCTTCTAGATTGCAGCCAGAGAAAGAAGTGTTGGGGCTGCATGGTACCTTTCCCTGCGCTCTGCACTTTATCGTGTCCTGGCACAGGGGGCCTGGGCTCGGCAGGTCCCAGTGCTTCCTTCCCTGGCTGCAGCCCTGCATACCTGCTTTCCAAGGGAACACCGGAGGTTACAGCCAGGGATGGAAGTGCTAAGATGCATGGAGTCCTGGCTCCTGGTGCTAGTGGAGGATGTAGCCTGGAGAGCCCAGAGATACCATTCAGTCCCATGGGCCTCCAGTGCCCCCACTCCTTGTAGCAAGCCCTGGCATCAGGGTAGCAGCCCCCCTCCCTGCTGCTGCCCTGCCCACAGCCTACCCTGGGGCATGGGCTTGGCACATCCTGGTACTTTCATCCCTGGCTTTAATGTAGCAGACCTACCTGTGGCCATGATTTCCACATGGAGTGAAGGTGCCAGGGACCCACAAAGCTGCATGGCACATAATAAAATTACCACTAAACAACAAGCATGTTACCAATAACTAGACCAATTAACATTTTAGTCAGTTGGATAATTCCAGGCAAAATGTTTCTATAGAAGGAAAGCTAATAGGTTGCTGTTCAGTGGAATCTACTATATAAGTAAAAGACGGTATCAGCAAAGGAAAATAGTTTAAAATATGAGTAACTAATCTTACTTCAACTGTTTTCAGGAAATCTTTGGGAAGCAGATATTGCTTATTCAGAATCTGTCAGATGATGGGTAATCCATTATATAAAAGGAGTTATTGTCCCAAAAATCATTAAGTGATGAACCATAATTAATTTTTCCTTACTGGTAAGAGACCCTGCTGGTGTCATTTATTTATTTATTTTAAAAGTAATTTAATTTTAGATCCTCTTATGACTGTCTTAAGAGAGAGCTTTCCTGGATGCAGACCTAATGATGTACTGTAATGACCAGATCCAGAATATTATCAGGCACTGGACAATGTCTTTAGGAACACCAGGGTTAAGAGTACACTTCTTTTCCATTTCCTCCTTTTCTTAAACCCTACAAGGATTCACCATGGGCTACAGAGGCAGAAGCAGATTCTTAAGGGGGCTGGTGAACCCAGTTTTCCAAGTCTGTCAGGTGCTGGGGGAGCAGAGGATGGAGCAGAATGGATTATAAGGGCCTGAAGCAGCTGATTGATAAGCTCTTCTCACTCCCTGGAGAAAGGAGACTAAATACCTTGGGCTTGAATGGGCAACTACACTCCCACCAGGCAACTGGCTAAAGAGTGGAGAAGAGGCTTGGATGCAGGGAATTTCTGTGTATGGAGTTGAGGGTAGGGTTTCTTTCTCCCAAAACCTGCATGGAGGGAGGGGAAAGTGTCCTAGTAGGCAACATTTCCTTACTTCGTCACACCATCTCTTCTAGTTTCCTTGCAGTCCTGACCTATGGAGAATTGCTGTGGCCCCAGCAGTTAAGTTGCTCATTCTTCTATTCGGTGGACCTTTTTTTTTTTTTTTTCCCCATCTTTTGGATTCTAGAAGGGGGTGTGTTCTTGACACAGACCATGTTACAGCAGAGGACTGCCAGCTGCCTGGAAGCTGCCTTGGTCTGCCGTTTATGTGAAGTCATCCAATCTTTTAAGCAGATTGTAGGGGCATGGTTTCAACACAGGAAGTCAAATTTTAAGAACCCTGAGTTGGTTCTGGGGTCTACTGTGCGGTTTCATAGAAAATGAGGGAGATACCCTTTTTTTTTTAAATGGCTATCATATGTACTTCAGTTTGCCTGCTTGATTGTATTCTGTATGACCGCATGGAGTTAAATCAAAGGAAGATGTCAGGAGGAAACAAACAGGAAATGAAACTGACAGAGACAAAGCTGCTGCCATTGAGGATTTTATTCCTTTGCTCTGCATGTTATGTACCCTTTAGGTGAATAAACATCTGTTTTGAAGAAGGTGTGTTTGAGTCACGTTAATCAGCTGTTGTCACTGGGTCCTGGAGGAAAAGGGATTACAGGTGCCAAATACCATTGGGCCTGTTGTGTTGTCATGGCTGGCATATAGGAAGAGATTTGGGGGAAATTCAGAAAAATGGGGATATGAACTCTGGTGAATTTGCAACCCAAATCAGGGATTACACGAGGAAATGGTTGGGAAGTTACTGTTGGTGGTAAGTTTTCTAGAAGTCAGGTGAGCACAATTTATAATTGTACAGCTAATGTAAAGCACACAGACTCAAAAGGGCTGGTGCCTTGGACCATTTTATATTAGTAGGGCTGTCAAGCAATTAAAAAAAAATAATCGTGATTAATCGCACTGTTAATAAAATATTTAAATGGTATTCTGGATGTTTTCTACATTTTCAAATATATTGATTTCAATTACAACACAGAATATAAAGTGTACCGTGCTCACTTTATATTTTTTATTACAAATATTTGCACTGTAAAAATGATAAAAGAAAGTATTTTTCAGTTCACCTAATAAAAGTACTGTAGTGCAATCTCTTTATCATGAAAGTTGAACTTACGAATGTAGAATTATGTACAAAAGAAAATGCATTCAAAAATAAAGCATTGTAAAACTTTACAGCCTACAAGTCCACTCAGTCCTATTTTTTGTTCAGCCAATCTCTAAGACTGAGATTGCGCTACAGTACTTCTGAGGTGAGTTGAAAAATATTTTATCATTTTTACAGTGCAAATATTTGTAATAAAAAATATAAAGTGAGCAGTGTACACTTTGTATTCTGTGTTGTAATTGAAATCAATATATTTAAAAATGTAGAAAAATATCCCAAAATATTTAATAAATTTCAATTGGTATTCTAGTGTTTAACCGTGTGATTAAAACTGCAATTAATTTTTTTAATCACGGTTAAATTTTTTTAGTTAATCATGTGAGTTATCTGAGCTGCAGTAGCACTTCAACATAGAGGCTACCTATGCCAGTGGGAGGGGTTCTCCTGTCAGTTGGTAATCCACCTCCTCCTAAGAATTCTTCTGTTGTCTCAGTGCTGTCAACATGGGGACTTAGGTCAGTTTAATTACACAGCTTTGGGGTGTGGAATTTTCCCAGCTGATTTAGCTAATCTGACCTGATTTTCTAGTGTCGATCAGACCTCTGTGTACAGGAGTGTTAGCATCAGACTCATTCTGCATGTTTTCTATCAACATATTGAAGCATTTCTATTTTTTATACTAAAAGAAAAGTGTTCTTGAACCAGAGCTTGCTTCACTTTATGATTGCTATATATATTTTTTTAAATAAAGTACCCTTTTTTCCCCCGCTCTCTCTCATTGGTTTTAATCAGAGGTCAAAGGGGGTTGTTACAAGGTGACCCTGACATGAGAGCCCTGTAGCCAACCTCAGTAGCACAGGTATTACTTATTTTAGTTTTCCTTCCATCTGCCTACAAAAGAGAATGCGGTCTCAGCAGAAAATTCAAGCCCTTTTATTCATATAAAGGCCCTAGTCTACAAATCCCTCGGGGTAAAAGCAATTCCACCCAAATTTCCAAAGTAAAATAAGGTAACACAGCAGCTCTTCAATCCTATTCAGAAATTACTACTCCCAGGTCACCCACCTGAGAGTCTTTAAACCAGTGTTTCTCAAACTATTGTATGGGTGACCCCTTTCACATAGCAAGCCTCTGAGTGCAAACGCCCCCACCAATTAAAAACCACTTGTTTATATATTTAACACCATTATAAATGCTGGAGGAAAGCGGGGTTTGGTGTGGAGGCTGACTGCTTGTGCTCCCCTGTGGGGTCCTGACCCCCAGTTTGAGAACCCCTGCATTAAACACTTGTCCCAGTTCCTTTTGCTCCCTGTCAAGGGCCCCACTCTCTAGCCCATCTACCTGAGGGGTCCAAGATATGCTTCTCTCCCCAGCGTTTTCTCCTGTAACCTCAAGTCAGATCTCCTGTGAGAGGTCTCCCTGCAGTGTTCCACTCCGCTGCAAATCCTGTCCCTGCTCCTGGGATCTCCCTCCAGTGTCAACCCTTTGTTTCTGGGCCCAGCTTGCACTAGCCAAGGTCTCCTGCAATTCTTTCCCTCTGGCAACTCTAGTGCTTCTTATCTCTCCTCGCTGTTCTTAGACAGCACTCACTGCTCCCACTAACTCTGTCTCTTCTTTATTTGGCCCAGGTATTGTCTCTTAAGCCCAGTTGGGAGGCAGCTGATGAATCACAAGTGCACTTGACCTTGCCCCCTCTTAAAAGGGCTAGTCTTGCTGTGACAGGGCATTGTGGATAAAAGACAAGACAGATTTTCCTTTCTTTTTCTCCCTGCTCTCTATTTTGAAATTCCCTTGTAAGCTAGGGGAGGATTGTGCTGATGTTGCTCTCAGAATCATTCAGTTGCTTAAGAAGTTGATCTTTATTTTACTTTGCTGCTCGTACATTGTGCTGTGATACATATGCAAGCAAAGTAGACACACGTGGTGTTTTGCTACTGTTGGGGCAGAGTAGGGGAGTACAGCTTTTCTGAGTTTTCATTCCCTTCCCTCCCTGGGTTTCTCACCCTGAGGATATTGTTTCTTCTCCACACAATACATACTTACCCAATCTGTAGTATGAAACTTACTAAGACTACATTTATAAGCAACTGCTGCTACTTAGTTAGTGGGTAATATCAAAGGTGGGACAAGAAATCCCAGGAGACTAAAAGGGGAAATTAGTATTAATTTTAGGATAGAATGTATATTGGAATTTCTTGCAGCTGGCTGTCTGAAGTTCACTAGATTGGTAGCTGAAAGGAAACTATTAAAACAACCACTGACACCTGATCATCTTGGTATTGTCTCACTTCTTTTTCCAACCCCCAATAGATAAAAATCAAATCATTGTGGTTTGAGAAAAAGAACCTAAGACACTGGAAACTTTGAGCCATGTAGACAGCGTGATCTCTGGTAGTATAATTAAAGACTACACTTCAAGATTTCTTTTGTTCTGACTCAAGAGAAGTGTTGCACAGGGAAATATGCAATGGTTCCTTGCCTCTCCCTCCTGTTAAAGCTTTGATCTACATGATTTTCTATGCTAGAAGATTTCCACTATGATGTTTAAAACAGAAAGTTGTGTTTTAAAAGCAGAAAAGCCTGTCTCATAAATAGAGGGCAAAGCAGTAGAGATTAAGTGAAGAGCTTGTTTGCATGGCCAACAGGTGTGTTAATTTCTGTGATAGCATGTCAATTTGCTCTAGTTAATACTATCTTGGTAATATATCAGATACTCTATGTGGCATGTGAAGACATTGTCTGGAATGATCTCTGCTACAGTGGCAAGCTATTTGTAACAGAAAAAGGGTAGATTAGAGTAAATATAAGTAAAAATAAGATTCTGAATAAATCACATTCTCCTGCTGATAATTGGGTTTGATTTCTGAATATATTTTCTATAAATTTTCAAAACTTTGTATGGAGCATGGTTTGAGGCTGGCTATCCTACTTATCCCCAGCTCTTAGCTTTGTTACATATAATGTTGCTCATGACTTGTCTGGGAGAATCTTGAAGCTTGTATCTTGTCTTAGTCCAGGTTCCTCTGAGAAACTGGGCAGAGCTTTTTGTGGTTGCTGTTGAGACTTACATACTAGGTAAGGAGTTTCATGAACTCCCCTTCACTCTACTGTAAAAACTTGAAAGAGGTTGTGTCACAGTTCAGGGCAACAGCATCATTTCCTCCTTATGGTCCAACAAGGGCTCCCACTCTTAGGTTTCCGGCTCCCTCACCGTCACTTCTCTTGGGCAAGTCTCTCTTCCTCCTGATGGGGGTATTTCCAGGCTGCACAGATCACTGCTTATACTGTGAATTCCTCAGCAAAGTCAGACTGTCTAAACAGGCGTGTTTTACTTCTCTCCTCAGAGATTATAAACCAGGGGTCAGCAACCTTTGGCACACGGCTTGCCAGGGTAAGCACTCTGGCGGGCCGGGCCGGTTTGTTTACCTGTCGCGTTCACAGGTTCGGCCGATTGCAGCTCCCACTGGCCCGCGGTTCGCCGCTCCAGGCCAATGGGGGTGGCGGCAAGCGACGTGGGCCGAGGGATGTGCTGGCCACTGCTTCCCGCCACCCCCATTGGCCTGGGACGGCGAACTGCGGCCTGTGGGAGCCGCGATCGGCCGAACCTGCGGACGTGGCAGGTAAACAAACCAGCCCAGTCTGCCAGGGTGCTTACCCTGGCGAGCCATGTGCCAAAGGTTGCCGACTCTTGTTATAAACAGTGTAATTACCCAAAGTTAAGTTACCACACAGCTCTTTCTAAGCAAGCACACTTATTTTTGAGGTAAAAGCATTACAGAGTAAACCTATTCCAACTAACAAAAGAACCCACGTGCATGTTAATAAGCTTATCAGAGATCACCCCAATTCCAACAAGGACTCTGGTAGGTGAACAGTCCTTCAGACCCCGCAAAGGGGGATTTCTCTGGTCACAAGTTCATAACAGCTTTTGTTCAGCACGTGCAGCCCCATGTATCTGTGAGTCACTATTTTATCCAGCCTGGGCTCTGATCTTGTCTTTATGTAATAATTAATCAGCAGATAAAAGTCGCCTGCTCAAGGCGCAGCTTCAAAAGGTTGAGTCGGGGTGAGAAGTTGACTTCCTCTTCTCCCAAGTACTTATAGGAGTCTCACTTAATAGTGTTTGTCTGCTGTAGCACATTGTTTCCAAGAGTCCTTTGAAGCTCATAACACTTCCCAGGGTTTACATTAGCCATATCTTCTCCCTAGAGACATTCCATACAATCCCACAATAATATATAGATGTATATTAAAATGCAAATGAGTAAGATACTTGAAACTTAAATCAATATGGTTTAACTTAATAAGATTCGTCCAGGATATTGCAGGAGATTTCCGTTTTCTATTATGAGAAGAATGAGAAAAGAGGCTCCCAGCACAGACTATAACAAAACAAATGGTGTAAACACCCATGTGCATGTTTCTTGACTTGAAGAGGCCAAGAATGCCTTTTCTGAGCACAGTGTCTTTCATGGCAAATTGCATGTTTGTGGGCAAATATCCACTAGAAACCAGCAAACTCAACTTCAGTGATATAAGTCAGATTTCAGAGTAGCATTAATAAATTTGTTAGTCTCTAAAGTGCCACAAGTACTCCTGTTCTTTTTGCATAAGTCAGATTGAGAGAATGCATTTCCACTGTCCAAATGAAAAGCTGCTCTGCTAACAAACGTGTTGTTTAAAACTTAACCTCAACCCCGAAACTATACAGTTTGATATATATTTTTACCCTGAGCGGAGCCTGGAGCTGGAGCACGGTCCAGTAGGTTTTTGCCTGGAGCTGGAGCGGAGCCGGAGCAGAACAATTCAAAAATTGGATTGCTCCAAATCTCTGCTTTATATGTGTTTTGTAATAGTTTGACACTAAATGTGAGAGTAGACTATGGGTATTAAAAAAATCTTAGTTGGATTTGGATGAAATTCGGTATGAAGTTAATATGTTCCCAAACTTCTCCCACCAATCTTGTGCCTCTGCTTCTCTTTTGGCAGAAAAACTGTAACTTGTGTGTCATTTTAAACAAGGCTATGAACCCTGCCAAATTTTCCTATCAGGAATATACACATCTGAAACTGAAGTCCTTATTAAATAAATAAATTCTTGTTTTTCACCAAAAGTACATATTGAGGTGTGTGCATAACCTCAGACTTTATCCTTTTACCCAAAGAAAAGTTCTGGCCATTTCTCCAGTTCTGAGGTGGCATGCAGTTAGTTGCCTTTTAAGAAAAAAGTGAAATGAGAACTCCTTTCAGGGGTGCTGGAACAATTTGTATAGTGCGCATAGGCTCTGGGGCTGGAGCACCCATGGGGGAAAAAATGGCTAAGCTCCCATCAGCAGCCTCCCTGATCAGTATCTCACCTCCCCAGCGCCTCCTGCCCACCACAATCAGCTGTTCTGTGGCGTCAGGAGGCGTTGGGGGCGGGAGGAGTGAGGGGGGACGCGCCTGGGGTAGGGCTGGGCCGGGACGAATCGGGAGCAGGGCCTTGGGGGAAGAGGTGGAGTGAGGGGGGGGGGCCTGGGGCAGAGCTGGGGTTCGAGCACCCCTCGTTCACAAATGAAACTAAAAAAACCCCTCCAAGCCGGCAGTGCGGCAGCAGCCCCCCCAGCTCCAGCACCGTTTACATTCGAAGTAGAATACTTCAATATTTAATATAAGATTTGTGAATACAAATAGTAACTGTGCTAGATCCATAGATCAGGATGTTTGAGTTCAGTCTGACACATATTCTAGCTGATAAAACATCTGGCTCACAGAACACATTCTTCAGGTGAAAATAAGTTTATTGATACATATTAAATTCCTTTTTGAAAGGGAAAGCAAAGCACACTAGACTGAAAATCAGTTGCAGATACTGCTTGTGCTTTGGTAACCTGCTCTCCATGTAAGAATAATAGCATGATCAAGTGGTTAAGAGTACAGAGCTGAGAATTGGGAGTTACAAGTTCAGATCCTGACTTTTTGAGGCTTAATGTATGAATCTTGAGCAAATTGTTTTAATCTAATTGTTCCTTAATGCCTACCTTATAGGGGAGTTTTGAGGCTTAAGCAGTTAATATTAAGTGGTTTTAGACAAAATATACTATGTAAATGGTAAGTATTATGGCATCACAGCAAAGAGCATCAAAACAATCTCCATTATAATCCTGCTTCCATTCACTAACAACTCTGAAACTCACCTTTGGATCTTAAATTTCCATGCTTGTATATCCTAAAGTGAATTTTTCTTGAAAGCTTGAGCAAAACTGCTGTTTGGGTTTTTTTAAAATCTGGTTCTTTAAAAATGGCTGAAGTATTTTTTCAGAGGAATAGCAGGTAAAGTGCTAAACTCTTAAACCTTACAATTTGGCATACACGTAGTTCTTAATGTGCACTGTAATATTCGAAAAGGTTAGTGTAAAAGGGAGTTGAAAGTCCACATGAGATCAGCACAGTATGAAATGCAGCTATATTTCTTGAGATAGCAGCCCTGAGTGTGCTAGGTATCTTTTTTTTGTTAATTTTGTAGTTATCTGCTCTGGTCCCTTGGATAGCCTGAAATTAGCCAGGATAATTTTACAGATGTTTCTAGGACTCCATGTACTTAAAAAAGGAATAGTCATGCCATTACATGCTGCCTTTGTCACTAAAATTTCCTGGTTGCTCAAATGATAGTGATGAGCACAGATTTTGTATAATTAACAAAACAAAAACCAAATACCTACCAGAATAGAATAGTACCCCAGTATCAGGCTGGAAGTTGAAGGATTTTGAATTCTCATTGTGCCATTTCTATAGATTGTTGGGTTAGTCATTTGAAAATTAGCTGTGTGAGATATCAAGAACTCTTTGGTGAAAGGGGCTATGTAATAATTAACGTATTCTAGAGTAATTTACATATTTCATTGGACACAGTATATTGGTATTTCTCCAAATAAAGCAATTTTAGCCTATCATTGTAGTTTTATTGCACTAAACTTATTGGGATAAATTCAGCTAGTGCCAAGCGGTCTAATGGTCATTAACCAAGTATGAAATTCTATGTTAAGATTTAGAATGGAAAATATTTGTTGCCAAGCACAATAAAAGGTGTATTTCCTTTGTACCCAGGAAGCCTGCTTCAGGATAGCAGTGGTCAGGTGATGTTTGTAGTACGGAACTACTTGCAATTTTTTGCCAGCCAGCAGAGCATTAAAGAATATTATAGTGAAATTGGAGGGTTTTTTTTGTTTCATTTGTGAACTTGACAGCACTGAACAAAGATAGTGTCACTGCTTCCTTTGTATTGTTAGACAGTTTTTTTTTTCCCTTTTGATTGTGTGGGTCTTCTATACAGCATCAGGGATAGTGGGGGGGGGGGGGGGGGGGGAAAGCCTTAAACTTTTAGCTCTTTTTTCAAGTTGGTATTTCTTTAAAGCAAAACTGAAATTGCATGAGTATGCACAAAAGTCAGGAAAACCCGAAGTCAAGTCTGCATATGCAACCTGAACACTACTTCCTTTTGTATTATGAAGCATTCTCATCATGACCACACCTTTTCTCAAATAATACAGCAGGGGTCGGCAACCTTTCAGAAGTAGTGTGCCGAGTCTTCATTTATTCACTTTAATTTAAGGTTTCACGTGCTGGTAATACATTTCAATGTTTTTCAGAAGGTCTCTCTCTATAAGTCTATATATTATATAACTAAACTAGTGTTGTATTGTAAAATAAACAAGGTTTTCAAAATGTTTAAGAAGCTTCATTTAAAATTAAATTAAAAAGTTGATCTTATGCCGCCGGCCCGCTCAGCCCACTGCCGCTCAGGGGTTCCATCCCCTGGTTCCTGCCAGTTGGGATCCCGGATGCCAGCCCCGCTCAGTCCACTGCTGGTCTGGGGTCCCGGCTCTGCCCACATACAGTGGGTACCTACCTTCTCCCTGGTTCTGGCCCATTCTCTCCTCTTTCTGCACTGAGCTGAGGGTGGGAGTGCACTGAGCACAGGGCTAGGGGTGAAGGGTTTGGCCAGGAGCTAGAATGAGGGAGGGGGCTCAGGGTTGGGGCAGGAGGTTTGGGTGTGGAGCACTTACCTGGGCAGCTCCCATTTGGTGCGAAGGGTGCAGGTGGGAATGTGTGTGTGTGTGTGTGTGTGTGGGTGTGTGGGTGTATGCAGGAGCTTCCGTTTGGTGCAAGGGGTGGGGATGTGGGGGGTGCAAGAGTCAGGATGTGGGGGGTGCATGGGGTGTGGGGCTGGGTATGTGGGAGGTGCAAAAGTCAGGGCAGAGGGCTGGGGGCATGTGAGGGAGGTGCAGGTGTCGGGGGGGGGGGGTCTGGGTATGTGTGGGGGTGCCAGAGTCTGGGCTGGGGTCGTGGGTGTGTGTGTGAAGGAATCAAGCAGAGGGCTGGGTGTGTCTGAAGAGGGTTTAGGGCTCAGGGCAAGGGCCTGGGGGTGTGCCGGGCTGTGGGGCTCAGGGCAGAGGCTGGGTGTGTGTGTGTGTGTGGGGGGGGGGTCAGGGCAGAGGACTGGGTGTATGTGGGGGGATCAGGGCTCAGGGCAAAGGGCTGTGTGTGTGTGGGGAGGGGGGGTCAGGGCAGGGGGCTGGAGGGGATATGCCCCTATTCCACCACCCCCTTCCGCAAGGCCCTGCCCCCGCCACTTCTCTGCCGGGAGCAGTGAGCATGCTGACTCTGCTCCTTCCCGACCCCCTCCCTTGTACGGGTCATCAGCTGATCGGCTGGCAGGGAGAGAGGGACGGAGAGGCGGAGGAGGGACAGGAACCCAGCACACTACGGGAAGAGGCAGGGGAGCCGGCAGGACCAAGCTTCTGCCCATAGGTGTGCGCATCAAATTTCATTAGGGTGTGCACCCAGGGAGCCCCGCCCCTGCCATGCCCTAGCCCTGCCCCCGCCCACTCCTCCTACTTCCCACCCCCTGACTGCCCCCCTCAGAACTCCCAACCCCCCCTCTCCTTGTCTCCTGACTACCCCCTCTTGGGACCCTTGCCCCTATCTAAGCCTCCCTGCTCCTTGTCCCCTGACTGCCCCCCTAGGACTCTACCCCCTACCTGTCCCCTGACTGCCCCGACCCTTATCCAGACCCCTGCTCCCAGACAGACCCCTGGGACTCCCATGCCTATCCAACCGCTCCTCGCCCCCCGGCATGGCTCCGGATGAGCGAGGAGTGTGTCTGCCTCCCCGTGGAGCCAAACACTGCCTCGTGGGAGTGCGTAGCTCTGACCCTCAGAATGCTGCGCGCGTGGCAGCATGGCTCCAGGGGAGTGGGGAAGGCGGGGGAGGGGCTGGTGGCTTGCTGTGCTCGGCCGGGTGCTCTGGCACGGGAGCGCGGACCCTGCGGCTTGCCGCTCCGGGAGAGTGAGGCCATTTTGCCCCCCCCCCCGCACTAGGGTGTGCCTGGGCACACCCCGTGTGCATGCCTATGCTCCTGCCCCCACGGGAGGGGGTGGGGGCGGGGAAGAGCGGGCCGGGCTAGGCGGGATTTTTAATGGCACACTGCTGTCTGCCAGGACTCCGGCAGGCAGCAGCGTGCTATTAAAAATCGGCTCGCGTGCTGTCTTTGGCACGCGTGCCAGAGGTTGCAGACTCCTGTAATACATTCTATTATGCTATTTTACTATATTTCTGCACCCTTGGATACATATTCAGCATGGCTTAAAAATCCACTTGTTACTCCTGGGGGAATTCTGTGCCAAAAAAATTAAAAATTCTGCACACAATATTTTAAAATTCTGCATATTTTGTCAAAACAACATTATAATCATGCCAGTTTCAATTATTTTTGGTCATTTATTTCAAAATACCTGTCAGCAAGTATATCTAACAATACAGACAACAAAAAAGATTCAGGAAATGTTTTTTGACAAATAGATTCCTTCGTGGGCCTATTAATACAGAACTCTGAGTAGTTCATTTAAACTACAATACAGAACCATATTTCCCACTCCCCTCGGAAGCAGTGCAAAGGCTTGGGGGAGTCAGGGGTAACAGAGGAGCTGAGGGAGAGGGAAGTAATTGCTGGGAACTTGGAGGGTTGTTGGGTATGGGTGGGAAAAGTATAGGACAGGGTTTTTTTGGGGGAGGGGAGGGGAGGGAGGGATTGTTAGGGACTTCCTCCATGCAGACCCTGGCTGACCCCTGTCCTCTCCCATTCAGTGAGGCACATCTGCCCCTGTCCCCATGAGTCCCTCCACCACCACACCTACTCCCCCCATCCCCTTGTGGCCCAGCACCCCTTCCCCTGTCCCCATGTGTCTTTGTGCCCCACTTAGACACCCCCCTGGCCTCCTTCCCTCGTCACCACATGGCCCTGCATCTCCCTCCCCCTGTGCCTCCACTCCCATTCCTGCCTCAGTCTGTCCTCCCCCACTAGTCCTTATGAGCCCCTGTCTGACACCCCCCAGCAGCCCTATCCTGTCTGTCTCCCCATAGCCCGTCTCCTGACCTGGTCTGACAGGCACTGTAAAGAAGGCAGGCTCTTTCTCTTCCCTACCTGGCTAGGAGCTGCTGCTCTGTTCTATTGCCATACCACTCTCTGGTGGGCAAAAGGCAGAACTCAGCAACTTTCCAGCCAAAACCTTTTTCTGTGCAAAAATTTAAATATGCACAGCTCATTAATTATGCACACATGCAGTGGTGCAGAATTCCCCCAGGAGTAACTTGTTGACTAGTAGGGAAGTTTCCATGGAAAGTGAGTTGGAGAAGGGCAAGACAAACTTTTCATCTTTCAAAAAAATAATTAGCATTTCAGGCATGAAACAAAGGTGGACAGTGATTTCATTCTGAATCTGCCGATTCTGTTGCTGTGTGTCTTTCGTACCCAGTGTTATGAAAATGAAAGTGTTAATGTGCAAGAATGAAAAATTACAAAATTCTACATGTGTATCTAACATTGTAGAAAGTGTTTGCAGTATTTAAGAAATAGCATGTTCAATTAAGGACTGTATCATAATGCAGATGCTCAAGGGACCCAAGTACTTAATTGTACAATGTTAATTTAATTATTTTAATTTAATTATGAACTTGCTATAAAAGGGTCACTTATCTGAAAAGGTTCCCGGAAACAATAATTTATAGCAACATTTAAGACAAGTACTGTAAATGAAGCTGTTTAAGTAGTTTTTCTATCTTCACTGGAACATGCTTTCTTTTGCCACAGATGTAATTGTAAAGGTTTTAAAAAAAACCTTCTGATGAAACTACAGCACTTAAAGGATCAGATCTTGCCATTCAAATTGTCACTTGGCACATAAGGTAGTAATAATGGAAAAAGGAATCTGTTTTAGTACTTCAGTATGTTAAAGCTTCCAATTTTCCCTCAGATAGCCATCAAAAGAAAATTTGAACATGTCTGGCAGATTACTTATGGAAAATTTGAAATATTCCCTCGTTTAGTATGTTATGTAACTTTTTTAACTTTTCCTGTCATTAAGACCAAGAAATATTATCCAGTATTCTACACTTTTATATCTTTGACCCCTGTATCTCCTCACCCTATTTTCTCTTTTGCTTAACGCTTGTCACATGTTTGAAGTTAGATTGTAAACATTCCAGGATAGGGAGTCAGTTCCTTGCTGTGCCGAGATATTGTGGATTCTATAAGTTACAAATTCTTGAAGAAACTGCCACCAATTCTTTTCTTGGGCTCTTGACAGTCAAATATTTCACTAGTCTAAAGAAGTTTCTGTTATGTGCCATGAGTGAGTCATCTAATCCCAGAGCAGTAAAAATCACAGTAATCTTGCATTATCATGTAATCACTGAAGTTGACAATGAAACAGATTTTAGTGCTGATAAAATAAGACTTTCCACAACATGTATGATCCATTATTCATTTGCATCTTTAAGCACAGCAGTTACAGTTATGAAGGCACTTTCATTTTATCCTCTTAAAATATTTTAAGACCTGTAAAAAAAAGTTGCAGATCGGGCCTGTACTCTTCATCTATGCATTCAACCCAAAGTACATATTTTTTCAGTAGAGTTTAGTAAAATTCCATCTGGATATTTTTGAGTTATGCGAGCATGGGGATAGAGGGAGAGGTATTTCATGATCTTTTGTGCTCAGCTTACCACTTCATTTTAAAACCTCAAACTTGGAATGTACTTAATATACAGTGAGGAATGTGTTTGCCAATAAGTGTGGAAAAAATGGTTGAAAAATCAGCTAGACTTAAATTTTTTTTTTTTTTTTAGAAGTTTTTGGAGTATTAAAAAAAAGCAGGTATTTACCAAAGTGCCGTGAGTCAGTCCAATCTAAGTAAGTATAGGAGTGCATGGCCGTCCCTCCCCGTCAATCTTGCTCTCGGGTCCCTCTTTAGATTGGTACAGGATTAGCAGTGTCTAAGGCCCTGGCCCTCTAAATGAGGCCAAGCGGCAGGTAGTCCGGGGCCCTGACCGTAGGCAGGGCATAGCTCCAAACAGTTTGATTCCCTATCTCTGGCAGACAAACACAGGCCTTTTGACCTAAGGTGGGGAGGCTGCCACCCCAGGGGTGGGGTTGGCAGTAGGGGGTAGGGGCACCCAGGCCCACCCTACTCCACTGGGTCCCAGCCCAGGGCTTTAACAGTGGCGGAGTGTTCTGCCACTGGGTCAGTGGGGATCTGCCTGAAACACGGTGACTTGGATTGAGACAACAATCCAACCAGACTATAGTCTAGTGTCCCTGGGCTACTTCCTACCTTCATTTGGTACCTTGGTGTTCTCCCTCTCCCTGGGGTAGATAGCCAGCGGCAGTCTTCGCAGCTCCTCAGCGCCTGGTTTGGCTGGCAGCTCTGGCAAGGGATCCTCTTTGGAATCCAGGCCCCAGCAGCAGGTGGGAGGGATCTGTCTCCTCCAGAGATTCCAATCTCATTGAGCTGCAAGGCCCACCTTTTATACTTTCTGTCCCACCTCTCTGTTTCCGGTGGGGTCCTGGCTCTGTCCACCCGGGGTGGGTGGGGGTTCCTCCCCATCAACCTCAGAGGGAGGCCACACACCCCTCGCTACAAGGGGATTGAAGGGGAATCCAGCATGTATGCTGGCCTTTCTGCTCGTCCTGCATCCTCTATTGGGATGAATATTTTAGACTACAATGTGTTCTGGAGGCTAAGTCCCCAGACCAATATTTATTTTTAACATTTGTTTGCACCTTTCCAAAATACCTGTCTACAATCTGACGATACATAATACATTGACGTTCTACTGTAGATCCAACCTTGAGAGTTACGGATACCTCGGGAATGGAGGTTGTCTATAACTTTGAACAAAATGCAGCTCCGGCTCCAGCAGTTCACACTTCGGGCCAGGTTCCAGAGACAGCTAGGCAGCTTCTTTCCCTGGCCTGGGCAAGCTTGTCCCCTTTCCAACTGCGGTGGGAGGTGGGGTGAAAACAGCATGTATCCCTCCCACAGAGTGTATGTGTGTGAAAACAGCAAACCCAACCTCCCCAAAAGCCAGTCTGATCTTCTGCAGAGCTGTATGATCATGGTGAACAGGAAAATATGGTGGTGGCTACATTACCTGTAAACAGATGAAAATATATAGAACGTTGTTGTTTCACAGTGATACACAGAAGCATTTTTGGACTACATTTCAACATTTGCTGAGATTTTAAGCCTCAAGAGGATCTCAAGTGTGTGTTTAGTTTTTATTGAATAAGTTTTGAATCCACTTTCTTTGCATTGGAGTTGAAGGGTATTGTGTTTTGCCTGTGATCACTTACTCTGGCAGTGTTCCCGATAGCTTTGTAAAGACTACTGCAGGATGTCAGACTAGTTTGCTTCCTTTAGTCCCCCACTCTATTCATTTCTGCTTCCCCTCATTTTCTCAACTAGCTGAGTCTGGGTTGCTGGATCAGTCTTTTCCAGGCTAGCCAGTCCAGTACTCACTCCACAGCCAGTCCATCCTCCCTTAAACAGTCTACCCACCATTTTCATAGATTCATAGATTCTAGGACTGGAAGGGACCTCGAGAGGTCATAGAGTCCAGTCCCCTGCCCACATGGCAGGACCAAATACTGTCTAGACCATCCCTGATAGACATTTATCTAACCTACTCTTAAATATCTCCAGAGATGGAGATTCCACAACCTCCCTAGGCAATTTACTCCAGTGCTTAACCACCCTGACAGTTAGGAACTTTTTCCTAATGTCCAACCTAGACCCCCCTTGCTGCAGTTTAAACCCATTGCTTCTTGTTCTATCCTTAGAGGCTAAGGTGAACAAGTTTTCTCCCTCCTCCTTATGACACCCTTTTAAATACCTGAAAACTGCTATCATGTCCCCTCTCAGTCTTCTCTTTTCCAAACTAAACAAACCCAATTCTTTCAGCCTTCCTTCATAGGTCATGTTCTCAAGACCTTTAATCATTCTTGTTGCTCTTCTCTGGACCCTTTCCAATTTCTCCACATCTTTTTTAAAATGCGGTGCCCAGAACTGGACACAATACTCCAGCTGAGGCCTAACCAGAGCAGAATAGAGCGGAAGAATGACCCCGCGTGTCTTGCTCACAACACACCTGTTAATATATCCCAGAATCATGTCTGCTTTTTTTGCAACAGCATCACACTGTTGACTCATATTTAGCTTGTGGTCCACTATAACCCCTAGATCCCTTTCTGCCGTACTCCTTCCTAGACAGTCTCTTCCCATTCTGTATGTGTGAAACTGATTTTTCCTTCCCAAGTGTGGAGCACTTTGCATTTGTCTTTGTTAAACTTCATCCTGGCTATCAGCTTCTCCGCTTGCAAACTCTTGTCTCAAATGCTTCTTACATACCCATACTGTAACAGGGCGCTGGCTAGGAGATCCAAGCCAGACCCGTTAGCCCAGCTCCGCTTAAAAGGGGGATTAGTTAGGACTGGCTAGGGAGGCCACGCCCTAAGCACCTGAGGGGTGCACCTGCAGGCCTGAGTGGACAGCCTGCTATATAAAGCTGGCTGGGAGGAAGCAAGGGGGAGACGGGAAAGGGAGGAGCAAGGAGCTCTAGATCCCTGCTGGCAGGAGAAGCTAGCAGTCTCCCAGGGTGTTGGTCTGTAAGATATGTAAATAGTAGGTGGTGGGGATAGGTAAGAACAATAAAAGAGCACTGGTGCATGTACTTTGGAGCGGTCTCAGACTGAGTTTGTGGAGGGGCTGGGAACAGGCACCGCTACACATACCATCTCAGCCTCCTCTCTTATAGCTTCTCTGGTATTGCAGACCTTGGTCTCACTCTTGATGACATTGTTTGGCATGTGGTCCGGCAGTGCCACCTCTCTGTGCCATCAACATCTCATTTCAATGGCATCTAGTCTTAAGTGCCTCTCTTTGTTCGTCTGTGTCTGATCCAGACAGATGTGGCATCACTCTGATTTTGTGGAGTTATCACTTAAGTAATCTGGCCATAAAAGTGTCATAAATCACTCTGCTCATGTTGCAACAGACTTCCCCTGCATTTAGCAGACGCTTGCATTTCTTTGATTTCTCCATTTGCTGTTAACCACCCTGAAGTTACCCAGTGCATCCACCTAGGATCTCAGCTTCTCAGATCAATACATTTTTGAAAAAACTCCACTCCTTGTCTGTTGTTCTAATTTGTGTACCTGTTGGCTCGGATTTTGCAGTGGTCTCCTAAACTTCTCTGTGCAGTCACCACATCTAATGCATGACTCACTGGAGAATAATTCAACGTGTGTCCATCTGCCAGTTGCAACTATTACCACCAATGGTTTGTGTTGGGGTGTAACCGTTTTGCTTGGGATAAACTTACAATCCTTAACCATCTTCTGACTTATCTCTGATATCCAGTGAATACGGTACACTAACAAAGTAGCCAGACTTGACGCTGCCCAGTAAAAAAAAAAAGTATTTCCAGTCAATTTCTCTCCTCTTGGTTTCTCTTAAATGAGAGAGAAGGTGGAACACACAGATTTTTGCAAG
Organism: Chrysemys picta bellii; assembly: GCF_011386835.1. NCBI lineage: Eukaryota > Metazoa > Chordata > Testudines > Emydidae > Chrysemys > Chrysemys picta. Next base: position 35,265,298 of record NC_088798.1, on the reverse strand, counting down.
AGCAGCAGTTATTCTGCACAGTTGTTCATTGTACTGGTATACTTTTCATTTTGTGCTGAAAATGAGATGAGTAAAACCTGACAGTTTATACTAAATATAGATGAGAGAAAAGTGAAGAGGACTTACTCATGAGGAAATTGTGCCAAAAAATTAAAATTGTGCACACAATATTTTAAAATTCTGCATATTTTATGTCAAAAAAATGCGGAGGCTCCAGCATGGCAGTGGGAAGCACAGGTCATTGGCTGCATGGAGGTAGGAGATCATCCTGCAGCCCCCTCCCCGGGATACGGACTCAGCAATGAGGCTGCACGCAACCCAGCGCAAGGGCTGGGCCTGCCCCAGAAACACCCCATAGCCCTGCCCCTCCTTGCTAGGTGCACCAAGATAGCAAGCGAGAGAGACAGAAACTCGCATGCATGCCCAGCCCTGATCCAGGTGAGGAGCAGGCAGGATCCAAGTATAAAGGGGCTTACTGTGAGGGGATCCAGGTGTGGAGTGAGAGGGTTCTGTGTGCCGCAATCTGGGTGCGGGCAGCTTGGTGGGGGGTCTGGGTGCAGCGAGGGATCTGGGAGTTTGGGGGGGGGGGGGAGATTCAATGGGGGATTTGAGTATGGGGGAGGGGTCCAGGTACATGGTAGTTGGGCAGACAAAGGAGCAGCTCCTAGCGTAGTGACCACTGTCCCACAGCTGAGGAGCAGTAGGGGCAGGAAGTGTGTGTGGGGGGCAGGTACAGAAGTTTGTAGGGTGGGTCTGACCCAAACCTGGCCCTGGCTGCTCCTTGCAGGGGAAGAGGAAGTCCTGTTCTCATCCAAGCTGGGACTAGCAGCTGAGCCTGGTCTGCCCCATGCTGATTTATCTCTCCACCAGCTGCTCTGGGTGCCAGAAACATGTCTGTGCTGCTGGGGAGGGGCATGTGACTGCTTTGTGGCTTCCCTGTCAGAAGTTATTTTTCTGCAGGGAAGCAAATAAATTGGTGCAGGACATGAATTCTGCATGCACTGGGGCTCCCACGCACTATTGCAATAAAATTAAAAAAAGAATACTTTCAGAAATATATAAACAAAACTCAGACAAATTCCTGAAGCAAAGCCAAGATATAGTCATTTTCCATTCCCCTTAGACATCAAAATGATGTGTTTGGTTTTAGCCAGTTCATGTTTATGGATTGCTAAGGCTAGAAACAAATACGGTCATTCATTTCTAGTCCTGGTAGTCTATCATTCTGATCAGTGCCATGCCTTCTCAAAATGCTCACTGGTCTCTCTGACCACAGGTTTTTTTGGGCTGCAGTCTGGGCGTGAATGTGACAAGTCTTAAGTATAAACACGTGTTACCTGCTAGGCATGCCTTCCTTGTTAAGTAGGGGTTTGGTTGTATTCTTTAGATGAATTGCCTTTCCATTAAACAGAAGTATTGTGGGTTTATTTTCTACACTCGACTGTTGGGTTTGTCATGATACAGTAATTCCTCGCTTAACGTACAGTAACTCCTCGCTTAAAGTCATCTCGGTTAACGTTGTTTCGTTATGTTGCTGATCAATTAGGGAACATGCTCGTTTAAAGTTGTGCAATGCTCTCTTTTAATGTCGTTTGGCAGCCGCCTGCTTTGTCCACTGCTTGCAGGAAGAGCAGCCCGTTGCAGCTAGCTGATGGGGGCTTGGAACCAGGGTGGACCGGCAACCCCTGTATCAGCTCCCTCCTCCCCTAAGTTCCCTGTGCTGCAGCTGCCCAGCAGGCTATCAAGGCAGTTCAGCTGTCCCTCCCCCCATTGCCATGTGGTGCTCCTGCCCTCTGCCTTGGAGCTGCTCCCAGAGAGTCCTGCATTTCACTTAGTCACATTTTTCAGGAATATAACTACAACTTTAAGCGAGAAGTTACTGTAGTTATGTTCCTGAAAAATGTGACTTTAAGCGAAACGATGTTAAGTGAATCATTTTCCCCCATAAGAATTAATGTAAACGGGGGGTTAGGTTCCAGCGAAATTTTTTTCACCAGACCAAAAACTATATATTATATAGATATACACACAGTATACATTTTAAACAAACAATTTAATACAGTTCACAGCTATGATGATTGTGAAGCTTAGTTGAGGTGGTGAAGTTAGAGGGTGGAAGAGGGAGGGATATTTCCCAGGGAATGCTTTGCTGCTAAATGATGAACTAGCACTCGGCTGAGCCCTCAAGGGTTAACGTTGTTAATGTAGCCTCCCATCAAGGCAGCACGAACAGGAAGGAGGGGAGACAGCATAACAGACAGAGACAGACACACAAGGTGTGTGTCGGGGAGAGAGAGAGATGCACACTGCCCCTTTAAGTAAGCTGACCCACTCTTAAGTCATTGTCTTTTTAAGTGGATCAGGAAGTTGAGACAGCAGCGGCTGCCCCAAGCTCTCTCTGTCCGTGTCCCCTCCCTGCTCTATATGGAGAAGGGGTAAGCGGGGTGCAGAAGCAGGGGGGAGGGGGACACCCTGACATTAGCCCTCCCCTTCCCCCCCTGCACAGCAAGCGGGAGTCTCTGGGAGCAGTTCCAAGGCAGAGGGCAGGAGCACCACATGGCAGTGGGGGGAAGGACAGCTGAACTGCCGGCAGTTGATAGCCTGCTGGGCGGCTGCAGCACAGGGAACTTAGGGGAGCAGGGAGCTGATGGGGGGGCTGCGGGTCCACCCTGGTTCCAAGCCCCCACCAGCTAGCTGCAACGGGCTGCTCTTCCTGCAAGCAGTGGACAAAGCAGGCGGCTGCCCAAACGACATTAAAAGGGAGCATTGCACAACTTTAAACGAGCATGTTTCCTAATTGATCAGCAACATAACAACGAAACAACGTTAACCGGGACGACTTTAAGTGAGGAATTACTGTCAGGGCTTTGGAGCAGAGCCCGGAGCTGGAGCGGAGCAATTCAAAAATTTGATTGCTCCAAATCCTTGGTTACTGTAATTTATTATGTATGATCATGGAAGCTGTCACTCTTAACCGACAGTTTAGCTGGCATAGTTATCTTGGTTAGAAATTAAAAAAAAAAAAAAATCTCCTAAATGATGTAACTGTGATAAGTAGTACATTTGCACTAGAGCATGGCAAAAAAGTTCTCTTGACAGTATAGATAGCTTTGCTTTGTTTGGGGAATTGGTATAAACTATACTGACAAAAGAACTCTTTTGCCTGTATAAGCAGTGTCCCCAGTAGGAGGGTTAAACCCTTTCTAGTGTAGCAGAACCTTAGTAGTACTGAAGGAATTGTTGGTGTAGATAGAAGGAATGTTTAACTGATCTTCAGTGTGACCTGCAAAGGAAAACAATTGGATTTTTGCCTTTCATGTGATAGTTTTAACTAATTGTTTTTAGTAATAGAAATTCGGGTTCTGCCTGTACTGAAGGCCCCTGGTTACTAGAGAACAAATAAAATGATGACTTTATATGTCAGAGTGAAATATGAGTACTGCATTTGAAAGGGTCAGGAGGATATTTAGTTGGACCATTTAAAACCTTGTTTTTGTTAAGACCTCCTTAACTTCAGAGGGAGGAAGCTTGTGTTATTCTTAGAAGTATGAATCAGCATGCTGACCCTTTAGTTGAATTATGAGGTCTTACAATTCATACCTTCTTAGGCATCTAGACAATCCTCAAGCAAGCCAGGCTTCTTGTTCCTGATATTTAAGGTAAAAGACGAGCAAGATAACTTTTTTGATGTGGTGGGGAGGAGGCAGCAATTCTACGTCTTCACAAATCATAGAGAGTCAGGAAAGGGCATAAACCCAACTTAATCCTTTCTTGGTTATCTATAAGACACTTTGTATAATGGCCAGAGGTGTCTAATTCATTATCTGAACAATATCTCCAAGGGCGCTGGAACAATTTTTATAGTGGGGGGTGCTATGAGCCATTGAACTAAACTGTAAATCCTGTATATAATGGAAACCACTTCAAATCAGGGAGTGCTGCACTACCCACCCACACCCTTAGTTCCAGCTCTTCTTAATACCACAATCATGGTGCAGGATCCAAAAACCCTTGTTCTCATAAGATGAGAACATTTATTGATATGTTGCTATTTCACTTGCTGCTATTGTAGAGCTTGACTAACCAATTTCTACTGCATTGGGAAATTATCAGAATACTGGTATGTCTGAGAAATGTTATAGAATATCCTATTATACAAATTAGCTTTACATTTGGACTAAAATATTTCAGGAGAGAGCACAATGACCTCTCTTTAAGTAACTAATTTGTATTACAGATTGCTCTGAAATATGATCCACAGGCAGAAGAAGATCTACGCAACTGGATAGAAGAGGTTACAGGGATGAGCGTTGGTGTAAACTTTCAGTTGGGCTTAAAGGATGGCATAATCCTATGCGAGTAAGAAGCAGATTTTCTTTTTATTTTATGTAGTTTTGCTCTTTCCAGGTTCTAGAGAGCACTAGCTAAGGACTTCCTTTTGAATATATCACAGTTCTCAATAATCAGAATACAGTTGCTACCAAATAAGAGACTGCTTCCATGTCTGCTTTCTCTTCCCTGGGCTCAAGAAAGACTAAAAATTGAACCCAGATCACCGACATTTCAACAAAATGTATCAGAGATATGATACTACAGTATGAAACTGGCACATTTTTATGGATTTGTGTATGAATTAAGAGACTTGGCAGATGTCCTCGAGCCTAAGATAGGCCCTTTACATAAATCTAAATCATTTAACCATGACGAGTCATGTTTTGCATCAAGTCACTATGTCTACGGTAGCATGACAATAAAGACTTTTACATAATGCCTGTACAAATAGTGTGAAAATGAGATTCACTATTTACACATTTAATTAATTTTTCCCCAGACTTATAAACAAACTACAGCCAGGATCAGTGAAGAAAATCAATCAATCAGAACTAAATTGGCATCAGGTAAAAAAAAAAAAATCCTACCTCCTTTGTTTCCAGAACTGATGTGAATGCGATATTACTGCCTCTTTACTTAAAACTTTCCAGTGGTTGATTAACTATGTGTATGAAGTCTTAAGCAAATGGGTAGACTGGGTTGTCCTCTAAATGCTACTTAAGTACAAATGTTCAATAGCAGCTTTAATTACTAGCAGAAATTTCAGGTGGTAGACAAATGAGACATATAGTAAGATTACTTCCTTTGGAGGAAAGACTTTTTTAAAATGTCTGTCTTAGTTAAACTTTAACTGGAACTTTCCACCAGCCAAAGCTGCTAGATACCACAGTCTATGCCATATGAAGTTAATAGCCCTGTATGCCATACTGTTCAAGGTTATTGCATGAAATGTCGTTCTGCAAAATAGGAATAAATACCACTGAAATCCTTTCATTACACTTTTTTTTAGCAGTGTTGGATGAAATATTGGTATATAACTCAAAAAAAAAAGATTAAAATGGCAAAATGCACAAGCAGTAATTGTATCTCTGATATCCAGATTAAAATTAGGCTACAAATTTGTTTTTATACATAGGGTTTGGTCTGTCTAATACACAAAACATGTTATGCTTGGTAGTCCCTTGTAAATGGTCTAGGACTAGTCTAAACTAAACAGCCTTAAGAATAGTTCTTCTGTCATGCCTCTGAAAGAAAAGGCCAAATTTAGTCCTGACTGGGACCTATAGGCACTGCCCAAAAACTACTAATAAATAATACCTGAAGTTGGGTTGAATATGTCTCAGTGAGTCAACAGTAAGGTGCACAGTAAAAACTGGAATTTCACATTTGACAGGTTATTAATGGACCAGTTTAAGTTAGGTTGGACATTAAGTGCTGTCTGAAACAAATCCCATATTCTATTTCTACAGATTGTAGTTCTTCCTTCAAAGAGGGATTTTATAACATAACTCAATGGAACTAGATTACTGGCACAGAAATTTGACCTGGGGGGGAGGGGAGCATATTTAAACCAGTGGCTCTCAACTTTTCCAGACTACTGTACCCCTTTCATGAGTCTGAATTGTCTTGCGTACCACAAGTTTCACCTTGCTTACAAAATCATACATAGAAATACAAGTGTCATAGAAAACCTATTGCTGAAAAAATTGCTTGCTTTCTCATTTTTACCATACAATTATAAAATAAATCAACTGGAATATAAGTATTGTACTTACAATTCGGTGTATAGTATATAGAGCAGTATAAACAAATCATTGTATGGAAGTTTGTAATGACTTTGCTATTACTTTGTATGTCGCTTGTCCTAAAACTAGGCAAATATCTAGATGAGTTGATGTACCCCCTGGAAGACTTCAGCGTACCCCAAGAGATATGCATATCCCTGGTTGAGAACCACTGATTTAAACTAGAACATCTCTGGGGAAAGCAGATAGATGCTGTGTAGTGCCTTGTTAAAGACATCTGCTAGGGATGTCAGGCACTAGCCACTGTTGGAGACAGCGGCCAGACTAGATTGGGAGTAGCAGTTCTATGTGCAAAACAAAAAATCCAAATGCAGAACGAATGAGTGTTATGCTAAGCTTTACCACTCATTTACTTTGCTCTATGTTGTGTCCCATCTGTATTACATCTTGGCTAAACTCTTCAAGACAGGGAGCTTGTTCCTACTGTAATTTTGAAGCTATAAATATTTTCCAAAATGAAACATTTGCCTTGACATGTTTTATTTTTCAGTTGGAGAACATTGGGAATTTTATCAAAGCCATCCAAATCTATGGTATGAAGCCACATGATATTTTTGAAGCAAATGATCTTTTTGAGAATGGGAACATGACCCAGGTTCAGACTTCACTCGTGGCACTAGCAGGTCTGGTAAGTATTTATCTACACAGAATATACTGTACCACACTGAACTGGTAGAAATCCATGCACTAGCCAGAATCATCTCTTCCACTCATAAGCGTGGAAAACTCGGCAGGCAGGTCCTTCTAGTATGCTCCTCTCTTCCCCCAGGGGTCCTGCAGAAGCCACATTTTGGGTGCCTTGGTGCCTCCCTTGTCAAGGTAGGGGGTACAAGGATTGTGGGTAAGAGGGTTGGGGTTATGAAAGTGCTGTCTTTAACAGCATACCGCCCTTCCCCCCTCCCCCCCCCCCCCCCTGCTTACATGTGACAACCCAGGAAGGAGTTTGACACAGTATTAATTGATGCTAAATCTTCTCCACAACAGCTGTTGAGCAGCCACAGAGTGACTTTGCTAATGGTAGCCTGAAATATATTAAAGCTATGCTTGCAGGGAGCAGAAGCCAAGAGGGTTAGCTGTCAGTACAGGACTACATTTACTCTGCGGACTGGGGATGTCCTAGGTATGTGAGGTAGGAAGGCTTTGTACTCAGAACACACACAGCAACCAAACCCCATTCACTAGAGGAGATGAAGTTTGAGAATGTGGAGGTTAACCTCAGAATCCTTAATATCTTTAGGACACCCCCCCCTCCCCCCCAGCCCATGGATTTTTCAGGGTGAAGACGACCAATGAATCACATGTATTAATCCTTTTGAATTTCAGAAGGCTATGTGAATTATTACTAGTGTGGTTGGCTACATAACCAGTAGAAAAAATCCTGCCACTTACCTAATTGTACAGGATGACTATAGTTTAATATTAGAAAATGTTTCTAGCAGTAAAAGATGTACATACTAAATGTAAGACTTAGTTAAGTAATACTTTCTCTTTTCAAGCAAATCTAAAACTTGCTGGCCAATATTTTTAAGAAGTGACTAATGATTTTGGGTGGTGGTTTTTTTAGTTCCCATAGTGACACCTTAAAGGGACTGATTTTCAGAGTACAGATTTGCAGCACTTTCTGAAAATCAGGCCCACATAAGGCATCTTAAGTTTGGGACCCAAAAGTTGAGGCACTCAATTATTAGTCACTTTTGAAAAGCTTAGCCTGCTGTCTGTGGATGGGGTGTAATTCCTTCAAGAAGTTCTAATGGCAAGAAGTATGATTTGAAAAGTGAGTGTTCACTTTTTGAATGACTTGTTTTTACTTAGGCAAAAACCAAAGGATTCCATACCACAATTGATCTTGGTGTCAAATATGCAGAAAAACAAGCAAGGAGTTTTGATGCAGGAAAACTAAAAGCTGGCCAAAGTGTAATTGGCCTGCAGGTAAGCATGAGATTAAAGTTTTTTGTGTATGGTAAACCAAACTGAGAAACCATCCTCAAATGTAATAGATAATTTGCTGTTTGAAAAAGCAGTTGATTGAAGTGCTATTCACTTAAGGGCTTGTCTATACGAACATTTAGTGCATGGCAAATGTAAATCTACCACACACTAGCCTGCTATGTACGAACTGTCCATGTGGACGTTGCCGTTGCAAACTACAAGTTCCCTAGTGCACTTTGTAGTACCCAGCAGCAGACTCGTGTGAGGTAGATTTATACTGCAGCTTGCTGCATGCTGTTGATGTAGACAAGTCCTACAATGGGTTGCTGGTTTCTCATCTAGAACAAGTTCTCTTTCTGCTGTTAGTGTGCAGTTTGTTGTCTGTCCTTGTAAACAATTGATAGGATTTCTAAAATTGAGTGATAGTCAGTGAAAGGAGTTTCTTCCTCTACTGTAATCTCTAAATTAGGCTTGGCCGAATTAGGTATTTATCAATTAAAGGTTGATTTCACTGAACACACACACAAGTAGATGAAAAATATTTCCATTCCTCCTCATGAAAATGTACAAATGAGCAAAGAAAGAAAAATGCTGCTTGAGGTTGAGTCCCACCTTCCTGTTTATAAAAAATGTTGTATTGCCAGCATTAGGAGAGCTGGACCAGGGGTGCTGTTTAGGTACCTTTTAAACTTTTTGAATCTCAGCTTTAACTAATTATTCACTGACCCCTTTCATCTCCCCCTATGTTGCAACTGTGAAAATGTAAATTGGTAAAATTGAAAAAAAAATGCATAACCTATTATTTTAAACTGAATATTTAAAACTGATATCAATGCTTAAAAATAAACACTGATCTGTCAAAACTATAAAAAATAGAATTCTGCCAAGCCTAAATATAATAGAGGTAGGGATAGAGAAGTGGGCTTAATGTTTCTTGTAAAACATCATTTCTCTATCCCAAGAAATAGTGGTTTAGAAGCAAGTTGGAAGCTTGCTGGATGCAGTGCTACTTTGAATTTTGAGGGATCTGTTCTCTCTGTTTTCTGTGCTAATCAATCAGAATAAGACAATAGCATCAAACATTAATTTGTTGTACCACACAACTGCAAGTACAGTAGAACCTCAGTTACGAATACCTCAGGATTGGAGGTTGTTCTGTCAAAAGTTTACAACTGACTTAATACTGCTTTGAAACTTTACTATGCAGAAGAAAAATGCTGCTTTTAACTATTTTAATTTAAATGAAACAAGCAGTTTCCTTGCCTTGTCCAGTTTTTTTTTTTAAACTTTCCCTTTAACACAGTACTGTATTTGTTTTTTTTCTCTGACACTGCCTGATTGCATACTTCCGGTTCCAAATGAGGTGTGTAGTTGGCTGCTTAGTTCATAACTCAGGTGTTCATAACTCTGAGGTTCTACTGTAATGTGATGTGAATTAGCCTTTCCATCGTAGACCATATGGCTAAAATATGCATTGGTGCACAAAATGAAATTAGGTTTCTCTCTCTAATCAACACACTGTTGGACACGCATAGCCATTGAAATATGGCATTGGATTACTTGTCATTGTTTGCTCAAGAGAAACTCAGTAATCTGTTTAGAAGTGAACATTAAGGTCAGTGGCTAAGCTGTAACTGCTTTCTCTATGTTAAGATCCAACCAATGCAATTATTGTTTGTATCTCTGTTCCTGGACTAGGTCTCCTTGAGTTGCTATATCACTTCCCCCCTCACCCTTTTTTGTGTTTTTATAAAGATGGGAACCAACAAGTGTGCCAGCCAGGCAGGTATGACTGCTTATGGGACCAGAAGACATCTCTATGATCCAAAAATGCAAACTGATAAACCATTTGACCAGACAACAATTAGCCTACAGATGGGTACTAACAAAGGGGCCAGTCAGGTAAGCAAGGTTACATGTGATACAGTATTTCAAAATTAGCTATTGTCATGACACTGCAACACTCCAGTGAGCAAGCAGGTAGGTGACGGGCTGAAGGAGTGGATCTGCATCTTGCTAAGGGAGTCTTCAATTGAGACCTGGGGAGGGCACTGTACCAGCAGTACTCCCTTGAGTCTCTTGTGGGCACATGATCTGCTTCCTGCTGAGAAGAACTAGAGGGAACAAAAAACAGTGCCTACAGCAAGCACCTTTCTCTGGCTGTATTGTCAGAAAAGTAAGAGGAAGCATCATTTCACATACTCACTAGCCAAAACCAAAACGAAAGACAGCTCCCTAGGCAGTATCCTGGTTGAATGTCCACCATCCCTTTTGCAACATCCAAAAGGGGGGCATGCTGGGCATCTTACTAGGGCCTTCCCCCTAGGGGTTGTAGAGCTATAGCTTAACTTTTTCACTGGTGTGTTTAGTAGATGTTCACTGTTGGTCCTATAATATTGTATTTTAAATCACTTTTACTGTTCAGCTTCTACAAGTGGATGCTGTACGTACAGAACTCAGTGAAATTCATTGTCAAGATTAACTGAATTTAAGGGTAACCTTACCGTAAATTTACTTCGTTATTATCCTGTTTCACTAGGCTGGGATGCTGGCACCAGGCACCAGAAGAGATATTTATGACCAGAAGCTCACATTACAGCCAGTGGACAACTCTACTATTTCACTACAAATGGGTACCAACAAAGTGGCTTCCCAGAAGGGAATGAGCGTGTACGGGCTTGGACGACAAGTGTATGACCCCAAATATTGTGCTGCTCCAACAGAACCTGTAATTCATAATGGAAGCCAAGGAACAGGAACTAATGGGTCAGAAATCAGCGATAGTGATTATCAGGCAGAATATCCAGATGACTATCCTAGCGAGTACCAAGATGACTATCAAAGAGATTACCATGGTCAGTACAGTGACCAGGGCATTGATTATTAGATCTGTATCAAAAGCTCAGTATATTAGTCCATTATTTTATTCAGTAAAAACAAAACTAGCCTTGTGGAATTGTTACCCGTCTTCCTACACACTATGCTTAAAGAAAGATTGCCTTACATACATTCCTTTTTCCTTTCTCTGCCCTTTCCCTCTTCTAGTTGCCTTTAGTGCTGTAACAGTTGTAGTCTACAGCATAACCAATAACTGCATATGAAGTAAAAAGGAATACTGTGAAAGGGGAGTACTCTTGTACAGCCAATTCTTTTAATAAAGATCTATGCATCTTCACAATCCCCTACTTAAATAGGTATTTACACACAACATCCACCCCTCATTTTACTTATTTAGTACTTACCTAATTTCTGCATGGAATACTGAAAAGACTTCCATGCTTACATTAAATGCTAAAGTTAAGCTGCAGTATATTAGTAAATAATTACTTTATTTCTGCAGTATGGTTTGCTTATGTTTAAAGTCAGACAGTAGACAGGATAAATGTGCATTTGTGATTAATTGTGTATTCATTCCATTATCTAAACTGACCAAACTCCTAGATATAGTTGTCGTACTAAAAAGGGAGCTTGTACAAAGTCCTTGAGCCCGCAGAAGTCCCATGTTTTGATGGTGCATTTATTTTTGTTTGTGCCATAATATATCCATGTAGAAACGCTTTTTCTTCCTTGAACTGTATTTATTGCCACATTTCTCATCATAAACTGATCCCATTGTATTTTTATAAATATTTTTTTCTTGAAGGTACATGATTTTGATGTCTCATTCATTTGTTACATTACCATTAGTTACCACAGAAATTATTCCCAAATCTTATTCTTGGCTGTGTCAAGGTAATCTAGAACCCCCACAGCTCAGGAAATGTGCAAATGGTTCTGAAAAAAAATTCTAGTGTACCTGTGTCAGGCAACAGTATGAAATGTTCTTTTCAACATCCGAGTCCTAGAAAGGGAGGGAATCCCCTGCAGATCGTAACTGGGAGCAGTATACAGAAGAGAATACTCTCTACAATCCCATGAGCTACCTGGGGCATGGGTGGAGCATCTGTAGGGTTTCACTAGGTCCTCCTCCCTAAGGTCGAGAGCAATATTGTCTGTTTACACATTCTGCAGGGACCTGCTCTGCTTACCCTCTCTCATTTCCCCCAGACACCTGTAGGTAAGAAGCAGACCTCAACTTGAAACATGGAGTTTGTACTGACCCCTGTGAGAATAATCTGTGGAGGGGAGAATAGCAGTTTATGACTACAATGCAATTACAAAATCCAGAATCATACAATTTGGGAATAGGAGGAGTTGCAGAATTACTACAGAGCCTCTACTTTGGCCTATACCCTTGACATGGCCAGTATGTACATTCATAGTATATCTGCTACTCAGAGGTGGTGCTTCAACTAACACTTAACAGAGCATTAAGTATAGCATTCAAAAACTACAAGCATACATGTTTTAGGCAGCTGCCAGCAAACAACAAAAAATAAGGGCGTTCTTTGTGAATGGACTAGAAGGCTGTCTCCCTCTGTGTGGACTACTGAGAAGCAACACTAAGGGTCTGTCTACACTTGAAACACTATAGTGGCATTGCTGTAGCATTTAAGTGTAGATATACCTATACTGACAGGAAGGCTTCACCTGTTGGTGTAGGTAATCCACCTCTTTCATCAACCTAGCACTGTCTACAGTGGGGGTTAGGTTGGCCACAACTGTTGCTCAGGCCTGTAGCTTTTTCAACTCCCGGAGCAAGATAGCTGTAGACCAGGCCTATATTATTTGCCTTCTCTAACTACTTTAACAATAGCCTAACACTAGGGCTCCCAGAGATGCTAACAAAGCTGTCCCAACATTAGCAGTGGAAGGGGGACAGTTAAACAACTGTAGATGGGGTCCTTGCTGTGAGTACTTAAGGAGTCATACTAATAGCAAGGCATCCTGAGCTTGTGAAGGGCCCTTCCGTCAGGAAGATAAACAAACTGCCTGTTTGTTACTGAGTTCCTGCTGTTTGTTTTTGATATGGTTTGATATCAGGCATTTTCAGCTGGCCTGTTGACTGTAGCTTAGCTATTTATGTCTATCATCCTGAAGTAGCTGCCTGAGTCAACAGAATTAAAATAACCATTTCACATATTAAGGGGGGGAAAGGAACTGTCCATCAAACCTGTGAACTATTATTTTTACTGCAGTTAGTCCTGTATAGGACAGCATAGGATTTAAATCCCTATGAAGGTAATTCGTCTCAGTGCCCACCTATCATGTTAAACAAAATGCTTAAAAGCAGTATTATGATTACTATGTCAGTTATGCCATATTGATAAGTTTATTTTTTTTTTAAATGCAAGCTCCAGGAAAGTAGTTTAAACTAATCGTGCTCATTAGGACCACAATCCTGCTCCAACTGTCAATAGTGCAGGATCAGACTCAAATACATATAATTTTCCCCCATTATGCAACAGGGACCAAGTTAATTAGCATGAAATGTGCAAATCACTTTCCTCAAACACAAGTTTTCATTTTTCAGTGGTTTAAGGCATCATGACTCTGAATTCAGTGGACAGTCCACACTGAGGCATGAGGAAATACCCACATAATACTTAAAAATACACTTCTCTAAATTTCATACCAACTAACTAGTTGGTATATACAGTCAAATGTCATTACCTGTTTTCTTAAAAGCCCATGCTTTGTGTACAAGTGTTTTTCAAATTCATGTACTTTGAAATGTACTATAAAATTGATTAATACACTAATCCTGATGTCAGTCACTTAATGCTGTACTGTCATGCTCATGACTTCCACAGGGCAGACCTGTACAGGCCAGACTAGTGCTGTACATCTGAAACATACTCCAGTACCTGCAACATCCCTTCTGATTTTAAAGTTCCTCACTAAGAAGTGAGAGTACCTGTCAACTGCCAAATTTTATAAAGACCTTTATCCACAGAAAAGGTGCTCTAAGGGCAGTGGCATTGCAGCCTTCACCACAATGTCTTAAAGCTGGTCTTAGATGAGAAGGTATGCTTTTCAAAATAGACCTACCTACCTTCCTTCCTTCCCTCTACCCTTCTAGAAAGACATATTGAGTCAAGGCCCTTACTTATCCAGACTAATGGAAATTCCATTTAGCAGCATGGGCTTTGCACTGAGGAAAAAGCTACTCTTCAGCAGTAAAATACCCTCCTAACTTTGTGATTTAATTCTTAATCTGAGTCCATTATGCTTTGTAGACTGATAAAATTAAGGGGATGTTTATTAGTTACTATAACTTGTTTATCACAATTCTTAAGATAGTCATTTTAGAAGTAGTCTCTCTGAGGAGTTCTTTAGAAGGGAAGCCCAACCCCACTCTAGCAATGTGCAACAGGTTTGGTCCTGCCTCTTAAAGTTGCAGATCAGAGGAATGGAGAGCTAAGACATTAAGACACATCAGAATCAGATTTTACTTTTAACAGCCTGCAAAAAGTGAAACTGACCAACCTAGTTTTACAGCAACATGTAAACAGCATAAATGGTGAAAAGTAAGTAAAGGCAACTGAATATAGGACATCAAAAGACCAAACGCATTAAGTTGGCAGTTGCACCTGACAACATTCGATATTCAAGTGCTCTAAAGTACCTTTTAAAATGATCAATTAGGCATTCTTTGAAAGAGATGTAGTTAAACATATTTGGGAAGTGTCTATTTCACACACAAGCTCATGTTCCTATTTAAATGCTTAATTGCAAGAATTGTCCTTCCTTTCCCACTTCTAGCAGATGTAGTAATGTATTAGTAAATATGGAAAGATGACACATACTGCATAAAATAAACCCAAAACTCAAACAATAGGAAACCATTAAAAGATGTATGTGGGAGAACATGGAGATGAAACAATGATGAAAGACTACTGTTAACTTGGTCTGGAAATTAAATGCAATATAGTTTAACTGTCCTCCAACACACTGGAGAGAGAAGGTAGCTAGTCAGTAATCCACAAATTTTCTTAACATACTCAAGTTTTTCAAGGCAAGGAAAAAACTTCCCTCTGTAATAACACTGTACAAGTTTAAGGGACTATACCACATTATTGTAAGACAAGAACTGAAAATCCAGGACTTTCTTTTGAGAAGAAAAGATATGCGGTTAAGTATCCATGGCCATTCAGTATCCTACCCATCAGGTTTCTGAAGTCTTAAGTCAAATTTTTAAAATAGGAATGTGCACAAGGATTCTGAAGACTGCCTCTGCATTTCTCGAAAGCTTGTACCTTCTACCAACAGAAGTTGGTCTAGTAAATTACCATCTCACCTACCTTGTCTGTCATACATCCTGCGACCAATATGGCTTCAACACCACTGCAAACAACTATGGAAGATACTGTACTTAAATATCATGTCTCCTTTTCTTTGGCTTTAGGGTCCCTGCACTGCTTTACATTTACCATTCTAAACTATACTCCAGTTTCTGACATAGTATCTTAAGTGGGAGGTTATAAGTTTTTCTATTTTAAAATTTCTTGTAAAATGAAGTTTTATAAATGATTTCCTACTTCCCTATTGGTGTTTAGGAGTCTTTTCAGCAACAGAGAAACTGATTATAGATAAAGTGCTATCAAATGCACAAAACAAACTTACATGACAGAAAAAAAAATCCAACTTTTGTTATAGTCACACTAGGGGTTGCTTGCATCTATCATGGCTACTAAATTTTCAGTCAAGGACTATTTTCAAGATGATTATGTGCTGTTTCTTTAATTAGGAAGGACTCTTGAGTGGATGAAGTACATTACATGCTGTCCTCTATTTGGCTTGAAGGCTGCTGATCTAACAATAAGAATATTGGGTCAAAGGACTAACCTATATAAGTTGTCCTGACACTGTCTAAAGGTAGGGTAGATACTCAAACAGGCAAAGATGGAATACAAATGAATCATTAGTAATAGCTTATCAAAGATAGGCTAACAGACTTTCTTACCTTGTCCTTGCCAATTGGGTAGAGCAGCTATTCGTATGTTCAGGCTCTCACATAGTAGGAATTCACTTCTGGGAGCCAGAAGCGAAGTAAATGAACTAAGTTTAGTCCCCCTCACAATAGTTTGATATACTTCCACTGAACATAGGTGTAAACGTGACTGGAGAAGCTTTCACAGTGCCTGGCTGAGCTATGTACCACATGGGTCAGTCTCCTTTTACAGTAGAACCTCAGAATTATGATCACCAGAGTTATGAACTGACCAGTCAACCACACACATCATTTGGAACCAGAAGTGTGAAATCAGGCAGCAGTACATACACAAAAACAAATACCATACAGTACTGTGTTAAATGTAATCTACTAAAAAAATAAAGGGAAAGCAGCATTTTTCTTCTGCACAGTAAAGTTTCAAAGATGTACTAAATCAATGTTCAGCTGTAAACTTTTGAAAAAAACACCATAACATTTTGTTCAGTGTTGCAAACACTTCAGTTACAAACAACCTCCATTCCTGAGGTGTTTGTAACTGTGAGGTTCTATTATACTAAACTCTCTCAACACTGGACTCAACTGCCCTGTCCCATGAGAAGAACCTCAGTAGGGGGCTAAAGGGGAAGAAATCTCCATAATGTTTCCCTTGTGGAATTTTCTCCCCAGTGCTTGGGTTTTCAGGCCAGGCTTACTGCTCACGTGGAAAAGGCTGCAGGTCCTGCCCCCAAACGCTAAGTTCTCCTGGGACAAGCAGGAAACTGGGTCTGTCCTTATAGAGGACTCGTGTCTCTGGCCATCCCAGTAGCAATAGGGTTTTCACAGCCAGTGGCTGTCCCGGCAATCCCTTATATACAGCCTCTGGGGATGACCTCACCCGCTGCCCTCCCCTGCATGGATCCCCAGACCTATGGAGTGTTAATATCTGGCTGAAAACATGGGGGATACGGATACGGAAATGCTGACAGAAATGTTTAAACCTCCTTTTCACGTGGCAGGGGGAGGAGAGAGGGAATCCATAGATTTCAATGGAATGGTCTGACCAATTTTTATTAAAAGACAAGAGAATTGCCACGAATTGCCTTTGCTGCCTCTGATATTTCCTCGGTTATTAAACTCTGTCCTCCTCCACCTTTGTGTTTGTTCTTTAGGGCAGCAAAGACAGGAACTTTCTCTTACCTGCAGAAATGTTCCAGCTCGTAGACTGAAACCATCTGTACTACCTGTATATCTCTGCTAGAGACACGTGGTCTCCCACTCAATCCTGCCTTCAAACAGGCAGTTAAAGCAGCTCTGGGGGGGAAAAAAGGATTGTGTAGCACTGAGTAAAAATCGACCATCAGATCTAGATGAATTAAAAACAAAACCTCACTATAATATCCTGATCTTTTGAAATCTTTTCCAATTTCCTCCCAAAAGATAGAGAAATGGACCCATGTATCTCACAAAATGAGAAAATTCTGACCGCATGAAAATTTATGACATCCAGAATCCAAATACACCCCAGAGCTCAACGAAACTTCAATTGTGCATAAAAAGACATTCCCTCATGCTCTTTGAGGGTTTTATTATTATTATTTAAACTTTGTCTTCTCCTTCAGCATCTCTTCTGGAGGCTCCTCCTCTCCTCCAGAGTCTTCTTAGGACTCCATCCTTTGTCATCTCTTCACTCTCTCCCCATGAGGTAATTTCCTTCTCTCCCCAAACTACCACTTCTATGCCAGAAACTTCCACATCTACTTCTTCACCCCAATGTCTCAACCTCTGTCCAGTCACGTCTGCCTCTCTACGACATTTCATCCTATGATCTCAGATCAACATCAAGAGCCCACCTTATTTTCCCTGCTTTCTGTCACATACTAAATGTCTGTTCATTTTAATTTACAAACGTTAGTACATCTAGAGGAACCAAAGGGCTGTTCATAATTTTCCTCCTCACCAAGACCACCCATCCACCTGCACAAAAAAACCCTCCCCAAACCAAAAAACAACCGACCAACCTCCCACAAACCCCACACACCTCATAGCCATTGTCTTGGCTAAGGGAAACTGGAGATAATTTCCTTCCAATGGCTTCAATGTTGCTCCTTAACTGAGTGTAGTGGTTATTAAGGGATATTAAATAGTCCAAATGGGAATGATCTAAAAGAACCTTCTTTACGGTTCTGTGCATCAACTGACCCAGGGACTATTGGCCAATATTTTCCATATAGGTGCATACAGAATTACTGCTGGGTCCCGTCAGCTGACTTATCAAGCGGGTCCGATACCAAAAAGATAGTTCTTGGACTTTGTCAACTTACTGTTTACATGCAGCACCACAAATCTTACAGGAGATTTTTTTATTAATTCAACTTTTATAAAACCGCATAAATACTTTTACATTTTTTAATAAAATCAGATATGCTGGAAAAATCCATTATTGTACATAAAAAATTAAACAATTAAATCTCTAATTTTTTCTTCAGTGCAAGAGGTACAAACCAGGGTTTACACATCTAAAAATTACTTTGTCGCAACATATATGTAACCTTCACTTTGTTTTGTCTGAATTTCTGCTATTACTGCTTAGCCTGCATGCTTTCAAGGTCAATCTCAAGTTCAAGTCTACAATCAGGAAAAAAAAAAAGAGTCAAATACATAGCACTGGCCCTGGCATCTTTATCAAAATATTTATAAAATGTGAGCTTTCAAGAAAATAAAGGGGGATTGTGCACTCTTGTATCTGTGTATCCAGGATTTTCTTTGGTGGGGGAAAGTAAGGGTACAAAGAACTATTTTGTGCTTTTCAATAATTTTTTACTAAATTAACCAAAAGTACAAGTAATGAAGACACCAAGCACAGCCATTCATAATCAGAATAATAAACTTAAAACCATGAATTCTAACCCAAGAACTTAGGTTATTTCTCTATACAATAATGCTATGAAAAAAGTGCAAGTACCTGAGGGGGGAGGGATAGCTCAGTGGTTTGAACATGGGCCTGTTAAACCCAGGATTGTGAGTTCAATCCTTGAGGGGGCCACTTAGAGATCTGGGGCAAAATCAGTACTTGGTCCTGCTAGTGAAGGCAGGGGGCTGGACTAAATGACCTTTCAGGGTCCCTTCCAGTTCTATGAGATAAGTATATCTCCATATATTATTATTAACCTAGCTACATTGCTCAGAGCTGTGAAAAATTTCACACACTCTGTGTAGTTAGGTTGACCTAACCCCCACTGTAGACGTAGACAGGTCAAAGGATGAATAATTCCATCCACCTAGGTACCCTCTCTTGAGAGGGTGGATTTACTACAGTGACAGAAAACCCCTTTCCATTGCTGTAGTGTTACACTACAATGCTACTGCAGTTGTACCGCTGTAGCACTTGTAGCATAGACACACCCGGAGTCTGCAACCTCTTGAAAATAAATCAAGAAATAAAGTCACCAAAGTATATTGTTATGAGCTGGATAAAACCTTGTTATGGGATAAGTTAACACTTCTTTAAACTGGTGTCTGAATAAGTCCCTCATTTAAGCCAGCTGTAAGAAACAGTTAAAAGGCCACACCTAAAACAAAGTCTAATAAAGTCTGCCCAGACACTGGCCCCAGGTGGACGGAAGGTTTGCCTCGGTATTGTGATCATGGGTAAGTGAAAGGCAGACAGCACACACAGAAACTGAGAACAGACTGAGGCTATGTCTAGGCTATCACTTATGTTGATCAGGGGTGTGATTAAGCCACCCACTGAGCGTCATAAGTTACACCAACCTAAGCCTGGTGTGGAAAGCACTATGTCAGCGGGAGAGCTTCTCCTGCCGACACTCGTTGGGGGTGGATTAATTAAGTCGGCGGGTGAGCTCTCTCCCGTTGGCTTAGAGTGGCTCCAATAGAGATCTTACAACAGTGCAGCTGCATCGGTACAGCTGTGCTGCTGTAAGCTCTCTAGGGTAGCTACAGCCTGAGTGAGTGACACTGACAGGCTGAAGAAGCAGATGAAAGCGAGAGGCTCACCCTGGAAGACACGTGGGGAGAGGTTTTTGGGTTGGGTGCAGCAGTGCCGTATTATTGCAGGGTGGCAAATTTGCAGGGGTGGAAGCTCCCCTGCGCGCCCCGCCCCCCCTGCTCCAGCTCACCTCCACCTCCTCTGCAAGCGCGCTGCCACGTCCTGTTTCTCTCCCCTCCCAGCGCTTGTGCCGTGAAACAGTTGTTTCGCGGGGCAGGGAGGGAGGGAGAAACACCGCACGCTGAGGGAAGAGGCGGGAGCGGGGATTTGGGGAAGGGATCCAATAGGGGAAGGGAGGGGGCAGAGTTGGGGTGGGGACTTTGGGGAGGGGGTTGGAATGGAGGCGGGAAAAGGGCGGAGTCGGGGCAGGGCCAGGGCAGCAATTATTTCCCGGCCTAGGGGCGGCAAAATTATTAATCCGCCACTGGGGTGCAGACTGAAAAGACTGCTGTTAGTGCTGTTAGCAAAAGAAGCTGTTTCCTGCTATTTGATTGCCTACGTGTTCAGAAAGACAGAACTTTGTACATTCGTTGTAAATAACCAAAATTGCATCAAAGAAACACTTGACTTTCACCAATTTGTACTCCCACCTGAACACTCACCAGCTCCCAAACTTTGACTAGCCACTTGGGGCAAAAAGGGGCAACAATACCGACTTCATTTTTGTGCATGACACAATTTAGCAGGACGTGGAATGGCTGCTGCTGCAGACCATTTATCAGCCAACCCTGGGCTTTACTGAGAATTATATTTTGAGCCTGGATGACAATCATGCTGAGTTCTAAACACACTGAGTCAGATTCTCAGCTGATGTAAATTGTCATAGCTCCATTAAAGTCAACTTGCAACCTTTTTCTCTGAGAGCTTGTCGTCTTCATAGCAACATAACTCGAGTTTGTACACTCAAAAAACTGCATCTGAGCTAGCCTACCTCAAGTGAAAGCAACCACACTACCAAAAAACAATGGAGTTACACAGAGTGATTTGATTAGCAGTACAGAGTAATTGGGTTAACAGAGTGATTGGATTAGCTGCTAAAGACTTGTAACTCAAGCTGTTACATCCCCACAGCATTAGGAGCTTGAGCTTCAGCATCACTTGAGGTTCAAACTATCCCATCCCTCCCTGGCCCAAACAGGCTTGAGCATAAAACACCATTTAAGGCTAATGTCTACACCACAAAGTTAAGTCGCTGTAATTAAACAGCTGTTGCATGTCCACACTATGCTCCTTGTGTGGGTGGAGTATATCCACAGTAGCAGCTCTTGCATTGACACAGAGAGCAGTGCACTGTGGGTAGCTATCCCACTGTGCATCTGGCCACAGGGTGTTTTGGAAAGGGTTTGCAATGCCTCATGGGGGCAGGTTCAATGTCACATGATGCATGTTTCTCAATCCCATCATTCCATGGGCATCCTACTAGGTTTTCAGCTGCTTTTCAACTGCCCTGGTCACCTGTGAGCCAGCCATGTGTGGCAGAAAGCATGGATCCTCTACTGCTCTTCAGTATTGTACTGGCATTATAAACACAAGGCTAGAAGAGGAGCTCAAGGGGGGGAGCTATTCACCAACACCCTGACCCCAGCATCCTCCTTGTAGAAGCGGCATGTCTGCGGCTCCGCATCAGAGGTGACTATTTGCCTCCCCTTGCCTTCTGCTATGCCTGCCGCAACTCTCTGAACTACTGTACGTCCCTATCGTAGCCCTTCTCCTCCATGCCTCAAGCATTCTGAGGCTGGAGCGGAGCTGCACCTGCACAGCCTCCTATCCCCACAGATCCAGGAGATCCACCACTTCCCAGGTACTCAAGGCAGGATACTGCGTGGAGCCAGCATGCTCAGCTGGGCAGTTGCTACGTGAGATTTCCACCCTGAGCAAACAGGAAGAGCAAGTTCAAAACTTCCCTGGGCTTTAACAGGTGAGGGGTGTTCACTTGTATACCAGGCTGCAGGGCAGGGGAATTCAAAATGGTAACCAGAACTGTCACGGTGGGCATTGTGGGATACCTCCTGGAGGCGACTTAGGGCGATGTAAGCAACGCAGTGTTTACACTGACACTGCGTCACTCTAACTACGTTGCCCTAAGCTCTATTCCTCTCATCAAGGTGGTTTTATTATGTCAGCGTAGCAGGCGAGTTAAAGCAGCCAGAGGAGCATTGCAGTGTGTACACCTCTAGTTAGGTCAACATAAGCTGCTTTATGTTGACAAAACTATGTAGTGCAGACATGGCCTAACTCAAGCTAGAGATTTGTGAGTGTGGATGGGAGTCTAGGGGTAACACTGAAATTATAACTTGAGTTAATTGTGCTTGAAGACACACCCTTAGTCTTTAAGTCTGAAACTGCATCTTGAGGGGGCATCTCCCTTTTTTCACCTCATAATTTTTAAACAGTGTAAAGCACAATCAAACAAAAATATCAGCTTAAAACATGTGCCAGATTCTCCACCACATCTGAGCACTGCTCAGTGCATGGGAGCAGGAAATCTATACCAGTCCCAGTGTGAATTAGAACAACCTAGCACTACAGTAATTTACACTTAAGACCTTTTGAGCCTTTATGCCAATGGAGGATCAATGTGGCTGTGAGGAATCCTGCCACATGCTCTCTCTGCGCCTCTTCATCCCTCTCTATGCTGGGGATGGGAAGGGTGGTTGGCACAAAAGCCAGCTCTGCCTGCTTTATACCAGCAGAGTTCACTGCTGGCCATTCATGGCCACAATCTGGCCCTGAGCTTCCAGTGTCAGTAACAATGATTAGTATGAAGGGATGAAACCCCTGGGGCTCAAAAATTTGGCTGCTGCAAGAAATCATAAAGTAGGAAATAAATATTTACAGTCTATCCCCATTCTTGTAGTACACCTGGGAGACAACATCTTATTTGATGTCCTCATCACATCGTCTTTGTTCCCGTCTCACCATAGGCTGTAGTTCTGTACCATCTTCATTGTTTTGGGGGGTCTTTTGCTTTCTGTTTTTCTCCCACTCTGTTAGTCTGGTGCTGTGATTCACAAAACTCTATAAAGCAGAAATAAAGGACAAGGTCACCCAGAAATTTAAACTGTTATATAAATCAACAACCTGGTGAAACACTGAAAAGGAGGACAATTAGCATGGAGCGTTAAACCTTAAACTAACTAGTTCCCAAGTGGATGACACTGGAAACTGGCTATGTCTAGTGGGATGATTACAGCTGTTGAGGAGAGGGCAGTCTCTCTACAACCTCCCTTACTGGAAAGCTTCATTTCCCTCTGGCCCCAAGGGCATGGCAAGTTGCACAGGGAGTTAAGGCCAGAGTTGGAGAGTCTGGCAATAGGGATTAGGAAAGAACGTAGACAGCAGTGCAGTGCAGACAGGGAGTGGCTATAAATTGCCTTCTTGAGGCAAAAATTAAGTTAGACACATTCTGGCATTTGGCAAATAGTTTGTGGTTGACAGAAGGAGAAGTCTCTCATTTGAAGAAGGAAAAGTTTGGAGGGCAAGACTCCAAAAGGTTCCACACTTAGGAATGTATCGCTATTCATGACAGAACGTAAACACATGCATAGCCTTAAGCATGTGGTTAAATGCTGTCCTGAATGGGAGTGAAAAACCAAATAACTGTCTTCTTTTGGCCAAAGGGTTAAATTCATTTATAGGAAGTTTGGGTGTTTAAAAAACAACAACAAAAAACTGAATTCTGTGAACATTACAAGGAAAGTAACAACTACTATTTCAAATCAGATATTATGGCATTTTTTCTGACTAAATCCATCAAAAGCATCCATCCTGTATGGGTTATTCCGGCTGCTAAATTTATTTTTCATGAACCAGTAACACTGTCTTTGTCACATGGCATGTGAGGAAAAATGCAGACCTGGCCAGAAAGCAGCATGAAAGGAAAGAACATCTGTCTCTTTAACCTTCCTCTCCATATGAAAGAAAAGGTGTATGTACATTAAACATTCCACATGCCTTTGTAACTAAAGCACCTTTTACCATCACTAACTACTGAACATTTATTTAAACTAAAACTGTCTTCCTAATTCTTTGAATGATTCTCCATCATGTAACATCAAGAGTCTGGCACAGGAATTCCGTGGTACAGATAACAAACAACCCAGTGGAAAGAGACTGATTAAGTTTGCCAGACAAGGATGAGGCTTGTTCAAAATTGTAGTGTCTTCAGGGCTTACCATAACTAACTGAACAACTGCTGAAAACTAGAGGGAACATTTCTGGATGCAAGTTAAGATACACCTACATTTACATCTACATTTCTAGTTTTAGGTCTTCATGATGTAGATGGGGACTCTACATACTGGGTTACCTATTAATTTGTTAAGCACCAATAATGTATTTAACCTATGAAAAACACAAACGAAGATGGTCTTTATCCAGAGAGGCTGGGTCTAAAAGACTAAAGCAGATGCACTGGGAGACCCAATGGGAGGTGTTAACTTTATTATATAATTTGTATCCTTTAGTCCACATCTTCTAAGGAGCGGAAGAAGGCATTTGTTGTGGGTTAGTTTTTATGGGTGTGGGGGAGGAGGGGAGAGCGAATCTTAGACACTAGAACACCACTTGATCAATACACTATTAAAACGTATTACTGAATTTATCTGCCTGCTAATGTGTCTACATTACTGTCACAAGAGTTTACCAGTAATTCTTGATCCATGAAGTATGGCCTCTCTGGAGATCCATCATTTGTTTCCATATCAATAGCAAAACAAAAGAACAGGGCATCCATGACCACTTCGAAAACCGACAAAAAGCTGTGGGCTACCAAGCAGGCAAAAAGTGCAACTAGCAACAGAGGAACTACCCATACGTGGAACTCACGATGGTAGTTAAATGCCATTAACCCTCCAAAGACTGTGAAACATACAACAAACACCTGTATAAAGGGGAAAAAAGGAAGCAGCTATATTACAATATGCACCAAAGCTATGGCAAATATTTTATTGGCTAATCTTTTAAAGACAATTTATTTCATAAAGGGGAGAGAAGGCTTGAGATCAATCAATTTGAAACCATCTAGCTGTTCACACAGGACACATGTGGATACACAGATTTATTATCATTGTTATTCTTGTCCTCCCATCCATATGTTTGTTATACCCACTTGTCATGCCTTGTCTTAAATTAGACTAAGTTCTAAGGGGCATTAACTCTCTCTTACTATGCGTTTGTACAGCATTTAGTGCAATGAGGCCTCTGGGTGCTTCTGTAATACTAATGAAGTAAATATAATAAGCAGTAAACTAAGTTCCTCCAACAAAAATGCAAGAACCTGATTCTCCTGTCACCAAGCCCATTTTACATCAGTGTAACTCCATGACTTCAACAGAGTCATACTCCTGATTTACTTAGTGTATGTGAAAAGAGAATCAGTCCCTAATTTTTGTCTTCATTACTACAGGATTGGGCCTATAGTTAGTCTATAATTAGGAGTTTATACATGGGCTTTGCAAATTACAGTCTCTTACCTTTCCTAGAAAAATGATGAAGTCTCCAAAACAATTAATGAATGCTATATTAGCAGAATTCTTTGCTAAAATAAAGAGAGCATCCTTTGCTGAGGTACAAAAATTTGTCCCATTGATGGCCGTTGTGGTGTATACATGCTGAAATGAGAGAATAAAAAGGTAATGTGAGTGACTGCAAAAAAAGGTAGAAATCTTTTAATCTGGAATTTACTATGGGAAAAGGAAAGCCTTAAAATATCTTTGGAAATACTGATGTTGTGCTTACACATACAGGAGTTATTTTGCATAGTCTTGCAGTTTAATTTCAAGCAAGTATAATAACTATGCCTGTAACTTAAAACTGACTTTTCACATAACTTCTGCGCTGGGTAAAAAAGGACAAAAGTAAAATTTGTATTTCTGAAACTACCTCTTTCCAATTTCTTTTGGAACGTTGCAGAGCCACTCCTTTGCTAATGAATAACTAATATGACATGTAAACTACAATGAAATTCATATCTGGACATATGCAATGCTGGCCACCTTTTCTATGTATATGCCAGCTAGAGTGTTGTGTTTGGTAAACTGTACAAATGAAACAAAAAGTAACACTTATTATTAAACTTTTCACATTTAAAAATCAATGATTAAACAAGTTTTATATGTGATCCTCTCACTTACTATTGAGCCTTTGAATTTTCATGGAACCATAACCATAAAAAAACTGTCAAGTATCAGGGGGTAGCCGTGTTAGTCTGTATCTACAAAAACAACAAGGAGTCTGGTGGCACCTTAAAGACTAACAGATTCATTTGGGCATAAGCTTTCGTGAGTAAAAACCTCACTTCTTCAGATGCATCCGAAGATGCATCCGAAGAAGTGAGGTTTTTACTCACGAAAGCTTATGCCCAAATAAATCTGTTAGTCTTTAAGGTGCCACCAGACTCCTTGTTGTTTTCATAAAAAAACTGCTTCACAGAAAGACAAAAGAATAATAAAAGAGTGCCAGGGAGTGTTGGGACTAGAGCAGTTGGTCTTATGTGGGGAAAACATATGTTGATTTCAGTGGAAATTGCGGGCACTCAGGATTTTCAAGTAGGTACCGAGAATTTTGCAAGATTTTAGTATTATTTGTCTTCAGGTGGAGTTTTGCAAAGGCAGACTGGAGGATAGCCTTATCATCTACTTCTATAGGATTCTTCTAGCATGTTTTCAAAATAGCTTATATCAACATAATGGATAGAAATCATCAATGAGGAGTTGAATTAGTATCTGAATAAGGAGCAGGAAAAATGTCACTTGATATATAAAACATAGTTATGGTCTACTAGTTTTTGAGAAAAGAAGCCAGATTATACAGTATTAAAAACATTAGTTGAGTTTGGGCATGCTCACTGAGACTAATAGCGTGCAAGAGTTTTTGTGCAAAAGGAATTTGATGGCCCCACCGTTTATTTAGGGATTAGAATACCTTCTGCTTTGCTTGGGAGTGAAAAACATTCTCAGCATCTGCTGAAGGAAATATTTCTTTCTGGATTTCTGGTCCAACTTTCCACTTTTTCTTATTATAAATCAAAATACAGAACTGCCCAGCATAGCTTCTATCTACTTTACATATTCCTACGATGCCCAGTTATGTTCCATAACTTGATAACTAACATCTAGGCACCAAGTCCTGGTATAATATAAACTGATATGACTGTACCTTAAAATATTTTAAAAAGGTAATTCATAAAAGCAAATTAAGACTTTTGGTATAAATGTAGTAGCAGAATATTCATTTTATCTGATAAGACAAGGGAAATAATTTCAGTTCCTAAATCAGTGAAACTACACAGTGGGGACATGTAAGCAATGATGCTCTTTCATTGGGAAATTATTATATAGCACCAAATGTGTTCCAAGTGCTTCCACAGAGCTTAAAATAATTAATGTCAAGACTGATTTCTACAGCACTAGGCAATACATACATAAGACAGCAAAATGGACACAGAATGTAGAATGTTTGCATGAATATCTGCTTGTTCATATTATTTAAAATAAGCAGGTTAGAAAAACAGACTCCTGTACTAGACAGTTTCATTTCTACTCAAGCTGCTCCTTTTCCTTGCCAGTACCGTAACAATGTCTGTGCAGGGTATAAAAATATTAGCTAAAGTATCTGTTAATAATAATCATTAGTAATACTATGGGCATAACATGTCTTCCATCTGAAGATCTCAATGCACTTTACAAACTTTGATGGATTTATTTAACACTCTGTGACACTATTTGCCTTCAGTATCCTAAGCGTAAAGGCTATGTACCTGATCCTGCTCCATTGAAGTGGATGTGAGTTTTGCCATTAACTTCAATGAAAGCAGGACTGGACCCTATTTATATAATTGTCAGTCTCTTCTCTTGAATATTAAAAGAATACCATGCACTTTTGCACAAACACTATTTCCATCCTTCAAAAGACAAAAAAGCACTTGTCAGCTATGTTGGGATGTGAATACCACCTGCATGATGATTTGTGGTACTACAAGCAAACAAAGCAGAAACAGAAGCAGCAGCAGCAGCATTTAGTCAACGCTTTGAAATTTCAAACCATATAAACTTTAAACTAAATCACCACAACAACCAGCAAGGCAGACAGGTAAGTAATAATGCAATATTACAGGAGTACAAAAAGGCACAAAGCAATTGAGTGAGTTGACCAAGGTCACAAAAGCAGTCAGTGACTGAGGCAGGATTAGAACTCAGGAGTTCCTGGCTTTCACAGTGCAAGCTAAATCTCCTAAACCAAGCCATCTCCATGCTTTGAACAAATTTACAGGTACAAGATAAAATGTATGGTTTAGAGAGCAATTCCATACACTTTAATTACATTTTACTAGTTTATTATACAAACAATGAAATAACACATTGGCCCCACACATATAAAACCTCAGTCTCACAGTTCATGTTTCTATGGTCCTAATCCATTAAACCACTTATGTACCTGCCTAATTTTAAGCATATGAATAGGCCTACTGAAATAAACCGGACTATCTGCATGCTTGACATTAAGCACATTACTGGAGGGTTTTGTTGGATGGTTAGTCACTGTGAAGTACTGGGGCTATTATGCCTGTACAATTTAAGAGTTCTGGTTGGTATTGTGAAGTTGATTTAGGAAAAACTGCTGTATCACAAGACTGTATCAGGGGTCTCCAAACTTTATGAGACGAGGGCCATATTAGATTTTTGAAGGGGCTTCGCAGGCCGAAGCGACTGTGAAAGAAATCAAATATATGCAAATATATGCAAATCATTAAAAAAACAACACTATTCTACTGTGTCAGAGTTGCATTAAATTCTAAATCAGGTATAAAAGTTAATCGATGCAGGTACTGTGAAATCACACAAAATATTTGTCAATACATTAAAAATCATTTCACATTTTTTTAAATTTTATTTCTAAAAACTCACACATTTGTATCATACAAATACTGTTTATTTCTATTAGTGATGTAGTTAAAATTTAACCATTATGAAATTGTTAATTTCCATCTTCTTTACTCCATTTATTGGAGATGTAATTAAGCATCTGGCTTGTATTTTTACTCCTAAGGCAGGGGTCCGTGCCTGCTCGGCTGCAGCAATGACTCTCCCTTATGTTGGCTCCTCTTTTGGGGGGGGGGGGACACTGGCTCCCGGGGGCACTCACCCCTCTGCACAGCTCAGCTCAGCTCAGCTGCTGCCCCATGTGAGCTGCTGCTGGCAGCCCCTCCCCCTGCCTGCTCATGCCTACTCAGCTGTTTGCTGTTGGTTGGAGGGCCGGACAAATGGAAGCCCGGGGCCGGATCCGGCTTACGGGCCGTAGT
Source organism: Chrysemys picta bellii (assembly GCF_011386835.1). NCBI lineage: Eukaryota > Metazoa > Chordata > Testudines > Emydidae > Chrysemys > Chrysemys picta. The sequence goes on along the minus strand of NC_088798.1, from coordinate 35,236,109 downwards.
TTGGAGACCCCTGATCTATATGTATGTGGATCCACCACTGCTGGTGGGTACACACCAGACTGATACAATGGGGGTGCTTAGGACTCAGTGACTCTAGTCAGGTACAATGAGTGAGCTGCATCTTTACAAAACCAGTTTTGGCTCAATCCCCTGAAGAGTGGAAGAACTAAGGAAGGAAGGAGCAGTAGAAAGTTACCTAAAAGGTAGAACAAAGGAAGCCAGCAGGGTTTAAAAAGCAAGCCACACGGGAATATGACAGCCAGACAGGAGGAAGAAGCAAGAGGAAGGAGAGAGCAAGGTCACCCAGGATGTAGCAGCCTCATGGGGCAAGGTGCCCTGACCACTTTCCTAAGCCCAGATGGCCCCAAGGCCTCTGAAAACCCCTGGGACTCTGACCCCTGCCCAAAAGAATGCCCTGGAGTGATGAGGAAACTGAGACAGAGACGTGAATTTAGTGTTTATTATTTTGTATGAGCTACACAATAGTGTTTTACATGATCACGTATAAAAGAGAATAAACGTGTTAGACGTGCAGACTCTGTGTGCATGTTAACTGCTTCACAAGCGCTGCATTCACCTTAGAGAGTTAAACTAGAAACTAGAAACTTCACCCTTGGGGTGGAGTTCTTGGAGAGGGTGTGTTTAACTACAAGGTAGCTTGAGGGGTCATCACTGGACCCAGAGGGATTAGGCAGCTGGACAGCAAGTTCCAGATCACAAGGGGGTGCCAGATGGAAGGTCTGAGTCCTAAAAATGTGCCTAGGGACCCAGAAATGGCTTGACTCCATTCATACACCAGGGGCTTAAAACACACAGGAATCTAGAGCGAAAGAGGCTTGGATTTCCCTCACAACAGTACTAGTGAGTGGCTGAAAAGGGGCACTTGCTAGGATCTGCAACAATCACCAGCAACCAACACAGACAGACAGACAATAACTAAATCAGTGCCCCCAAACTGAGCAGTCACAATAGTTACACACCAGAAGAGCTCTCCCCCTTTTTGGGCATTCGCATTCACATTATGCTCAGCCTAACACCTATTTGGAAAGAGCGACCCAAATCCTAAATCACAAGGAGCATTTCCAACATGTTATGAAATCTTAAATGTTCCATTGTTTTCTAGTTAGTGGGAGTATTCACCAACTCATTTCCTTTCAGGGAAAGATATATTTGCTGAGTAAGAGAAGGTAAATCAAAGTCAATTTAGAACTTGCTTTCATTTGGAAACAGGCAATATAAATATGTTTTTCAATAGATTTTAAACGTTTCCCTTAGTCACTAGATTCTGTTTAATAAACTAGTGATTTTCCATTAGTGCAGTCCTTCCCAAAGGACTACAGCCAAGGACTACAGGCAAGCAGTTATGACATCAGAGCTGCACCATAAATCAAAGAGCCTGGGATGCAGTAGATAAGATACAACCTCACTCCTTCACTAAAAAAAGAGTTAATATATCAAAACTACCTTTGTGAAGAACACAGCCCTCTTTGCTTTGAAGCCTGGGAACCAGACATATTTCTCAGTATCAGGACAGATAAATAAGGAATGTGAATGTTTACATATTTTCTAATACCACAGTATGCAAGAAAACTATTTAGAAAAAACATCTTTCTATATTTCACAACACAGAATGTCAAGGGTCTTGGAAAAACTGACCTGCTAGCTTCATGAGAAAAGCACTGTGGCAGAGATCCAGGCCCTAAATTCTCTGTTTGCTGAGAATAATTGCTACTTTGTATAACAGCTGAATGCAGTCCTCCATTGAAGGACTGGCTATAACAAAATGAGCTCAGTGAAAAAGAATTGCCATAGCAACAGAGTCATCTTAAAAAAGAAGCCAAAACCAAGCTGCTCAGATATCCCACTTCAGCTTCTTCTGCCCAGCCTGGCCTGATTTTTTCCTTGCTGCAATAGAGCCACAGACTCTAGAGGGCTGGCCTGCAATGTGGTGGATCTGAGTTTGAATCCTGAGTGCCATAGAGACATGCTCAGAGAATGAAAGCTAGATAAATAAGAGACTATGTCATCACTTTGGCTAGTGTACAAAGCAGTATCAGAGCAGACTCTGGAGGAAGCCATGTCATGCCACCTTTGAATAGAGGGAAGAAACAGAGTAACATGGGGCCTGTGAGAACCGCAACAGGGAGGAAATGCAGGACTCCCTCAGTGCCTTGGAAAATGCCATCTCTTGAAGTCTCAGGAAATTAAAAAGTGCTACTCATCCAAAGGGCTGCATTAAAACACCAGGCCACCAATATTGCGGCCCTCCAACAACTTTCCTAACGTGCCCCACACAGACTCACAGGCCCACCTTTCTCAACTCCTTGATCTTCAACCCTTTCCATCCTTGAATCCTTGCCCTGCTCAAGGGACTACTCATGCCCCTCCACTTGTCTTCTTGTTCTTTCCCATGCATGTAATCTAGTCCCTCCCTGGCTATCAAAGACAGACTGGTACTAGCAGCACATTCTCTGTCTCAGCCCCATTCCTCTCCTTCAGCAACTCACTGCTGCATCTGGGTTTCCTCTCAACCATGGGGCCTAACCATAAGGATCCTGCCTCTATCGACCCCGTAGCCATAATATATTTCTATATTAATTACTAACAATGTTCTCTGTAGTTAGTGCTACATTGATTTTCATTTGGATGTTCTCAAATAAACCTGCACTGAGCCCCATTTTAGCTCAGGAGTTACCCGTCTCAAAAGAGCTGTTTCTGAATTCCTTGGCACCTGCTTCCTTGTTTTAAAAAGGAAGTTCCATTTGGCAGACACTAATGGACATTCACAGATCACAGTCAGGTCTATGAACTACACTTGCTATTAACTGAGAGCTTATTATGGGGTCAAAAGTTCAGTTCAACCTGCATCAATGGAATCATAGGCCAGTACAGTATAATTGTTCTCTAATCCCCACATGGTAAACCATACACTAGAATATATAAAACTGGAGGAGTTTTTATTTCCTGTTGAAGCATTTATGAAGGCCCTTAGGGAAAGCAAACTAGCTTTTTAAAAAAAATATGATTTAACTGAAACCATTCTTTTAGTTGACTGTGTATTCGAGATGCCTGAAAACTCTAGCCTACCATCTAGTAGCAAATCTGCCAGTAACATTAAAATACAGTATTTTGGGGAGGATGGGGACGAGAAGAGGTATTTGATGGGGTAAGATCGTAAGAATGTTTGGCAGTCTGCAGAAGAAAGTGTATTTACATTAGCGTTTCTCGATTTTGTCTGCATCCACATCACTTTTGCACAAGGTGTTTTAATCCCATGACCACAAAGCTCTTGCGAGTCTGCCACCCAAAGGTTTAAATTACAGAAGAAAGTGCACCAGTAGAAAGGGTTACTATTACTTTTATATTTATATACTAAGGCAGCTAAAATAATTTCATAATTTTGCTGAATTTCAGTACCAATAAATGGTGAGCCATAACACTGGCTATTATCACTAATGGCCGCCACCAGTTCTATATGCCATTGCAACCTCAACATCATGGTGCTGATTAGAATAAAGAAACTACACGCTTCTCAGCAATTCCTTCAGAAACCTATGTGCTGCACTATGGAAGGGGTGCTTGCCAGCTGGCTGCAGATCAACCCAAACCAGACCCAGAGAAGCAAAATTATACTTCTGGTGATGTACTGTAAAATACATTTATTGAAACAAGACTAAGGAAGGAGAGATGTCTTTGAAATACCCAAAGTTAAGGCACTGCCACAACTATTTAAGAGAGGAGACAGAAATTGTGACTATCAAAAAAAAAAAGGGGATTGTTTTTATGGAAGAGAAATTCCAATCCACCAGATTTTACTTGAGATCATTTGGATAGGTTTATCTGGGCCTTACTGAAACCATGAATGCAAGATGATGAAATATCTATGGTAATTCTAACAAATGTTGGCAAACAGAAGGATAATGATTTTGTATTCATAATGCACCTTTCATCCAGATAGATCCCAGAGAGTTTTACTAATGTATTATACACATACAAATCAGAAATACAGCAGCTTTGGGGTGAACGTTTAACATAGTAACTTTACGCCACAGGACAGGACCCAGTTGCAAGTATAGAGGGAATTTAGGCAGGCAGAATATAATTACCCAAACTGTAGTCCAAATAGGACATTGGGTTAACACTGCTGCTCATGCAGAAAGTGTCACTGAATCTTTAATGATTATAAGCAGCCACTGCAACAGAACTCTATAGTCAGCACATGTTATAACTATTAGTGACTAAGGAACAACCCAGGTGATGGCAGGATGTCTTTGAAGGTATGTTACACTGCAATTAAAAACCCACTGCTGGTTCAGGGGCTGTTTAACTATAGTGCAGACGTTCGGGCTCAAGCTGCAGCCTGAGCTCTGGGATCCTCCCACTTTGCAGGATATTAGAGCCTGGGCTCCAGCCTGAGCCTAAACATCTACATCGCAATTAAACAGCCCTTAGGTTGAGCCCTGCGAACCCCCATCACCTAGCACAGGCCACCAGTGGGTTTTTTATTTCAGGGTAGATATCCCCTTAGGCATCTCTTGACCAAGGTCCTTGGAGATCTGAATGAGACTCAGATGAGTGCTTTGGGATTATGATTCACTTCAAGGAGGCTGTGTTTGAACTGAGCTGGGGGGAGAAGAACATAAGACATTACTATATACCAGCTGTTTTCTAGCCTAAGACCTGATACTTTGAGTTAGTAAACTAAAGGCAGAAAAGGGGAGATACAGCAGTGCAGATAATCCTGAAAATCCACAGACAAGGGACATTTATTAAGTGAACAGGCCTTAATGCAAGGTCTAGGGAGAAGGTAATCAGTAGGAGGTTCTTATTGCCTGAGCCACTTTTGAAATCTGTGGATGCGTGAAAGGGCAGTTATAATCTCTTTCCATTATTTAGAGATCTAGCATCCTGTTCATGTTTTGGTATATTTAATATTAATGTCCTGTTGTTCTGCACATCCAAGCTACTGTTTCTATTCCACATGCAGTGTTTGCAGGTTTTTACATATTGCATGTGAACAAATATATCTTTTGGACTGTACCATACAGATAAAAGGAAAGAAAAGCAGAATAAGAAGCCTAAATGGATCCACACTTGAACAACACTATGTTGTAACAGATGATTAAGGGAGATCACCAAATCCACACAGCATTGGACAGTTAAAACAACATAGTAAAATACCCCATTGTTGGCAATGGGCTAATTCTCCACCTGTAGGAGATGCACATGACAATCAGGGCCGAAGTTTAAAATCTTATCTGAAAGATGGCATATCCAGCTGCACAGTGCCTGTGACAACATAATGTGCCATTGGGTTGATACTATCTCACAGGTAAGAGTGCTATCGTCTGAATCACCAACATTACTTCCTGGGGCACTTGTTAGTCCTCTGCAAGTTTCCCATCCAAGTACTGACCCATTCAGTCCTGGTTAGCTTGAGAGATCAGAATTTGTGTCATTCCGATTACTTAATTCCTCCTCAGAGACAGGCAGGAGAAGAAAATATCAGTGTTGGAATGATGAGGAGAGATTTGTAATCATTTTTTTTAAAATGTGATTTCTTCCCATCTATCAGAGTTCTCAATGGATTTCTTTTTAGAATTCCCAGGTAATGATGCATTTGCTAAGGTAATATTATCACCGATGAACAAGAGTGGGACAAAGGACAAACACAGAATGGAAAATGTCAGTACACACAGTAATTCTAGGATCAACTTCAATGACAACTGTTCTACATTTGAGTAATTTAAACTCCTCTAAAAAAAATAATCTGAAAAGTACTAAAAGCTTTAAAAATATCAGAAATATACAGACAGACCAAATTTTTAAAAATGAGTGCCTAAAGTTAGGTTCAAACCTAAGTCCAAATTCAGAAACTAGATAGGTGGCCTCATTTTCAAAAGTGCTGAGCACTCAGCAACTTCTACTGCTTTCACTGAGAGTAGCTGAATGTTCAGCACTCTTGAAAATCAAGCCACTTACTTATTTAGATGCCTAAAATCAGGCTTGTATTTTTGAAAATCTTGGTCACAATTTTGCAAACTTGAAGCCTGGTTCAGATTTATTTACCTAATCACCCCCCAAAAACCTACATACACCTTTTTTTGTGGGAGGAGAGGGGGGAAGGATTAGACAAATTGATTACCCTGCATAATACAGGGTATTCATCTGTGCTCGCTCTTACATTTTTCATACAGCTATAACTTCTATAGGTTACCTTACAAAAGGTTTATGGTTATCTTCTTTTCTAATCTTCTCCTATATGCTACGTTGCTCTGGTTTACAAAGCTGGAGCTATGGTCATCTTTGCCAAAAACATACCCAAACAATTATTTAACAACAGGCACAGTAATATGATCTTGAATTTAAAAAAAAAAAAAACCTCAGTTTTTTATTTTTTTTAAGATCTATTTTTTACTACAATGGCCAAGGAAAATAACAGGAAATCTTTTAACAAAGTAAGAACTGAAGCACAAGCCTTTGACCCAAGCAGAGAGCAGTACAATAATTAGGTACTATTGTACAAACACATAAATAACATACAACAGCAGCTGGAGAAAGCAAATGCTTTTATATTGGCTATCATCTTTGAAGGGCAGGAAGCCAAGGTGAAGGGTGACAATAACATGCTTGGAGTCCAAACTAACTACAAGGCTCTTAACCAAGTCAGTGACCATGAGATCTAACCTAGAATGTAAGCCGAGAAAGTTCATCCCACGGAACTAATGATTTTGTTGAACAAGAATTTAGTGTGGTCTGGACTAAGACATATCCTATTTCTTTCAAGCCATTCAGCATTCATTTTCATGTATGCAGCCACTTTAAAACAGCAAAGTGCAGCTTTAGCAGAATCTGATTTAAGAGTTATCAAAGCTAAACTTGTACTGCCCAATGGCATCTTCAGAATTGTAGCATACAAAGTATTAAAGGGAACTGGAGTGAAACTAGAACCCTGAAGAACGCCATACATAATCTTTAGGGTGAAGAAGATCTTCTTATTGTTTCCACTATAACGGCAAAGGATGTTAGAGCCACCACAGATGATGAAGGGGTATTGTAAAAACATAAGAAATAAGTATAGACAAGAATGGAGATGAGTTGGGGAAAATGTGGAAGAAAGGACCAGGAAGAAAAGAGCAGAAGTCAAGTATTTGAAAACTGGCAGTATGTAGAAGATCAATCATTTCCAATAAAAACACCTTGGAAAATAACAGTTAAAAAAGTTGTCTTTCTAAGAAAGGGAATACTGTATTTTGTGGATGCCCCATTTTGGTATATTCCAGACATAGTAATACTGAAAATCAGAAAAGACCAGTAAGAGAGTTTTTTCTTTTAGTGGATGCTCCCAGGGTGGACAGTTATTTATCCATCTAGATGGTATTATAAACTCTTCAGGGCAGGCACCATGTATTTTACTGTTTGTATAATGCCTAGCACAATTAGTTCCCTATACTGAATGAATAAGGCCTCTAGGTACTGTTTGTCCTACAAACACAATAATAAATAATAAGCCACACAGTGTCCACGAGCCAGCAGGAAGCTGGACATCATCTTCAGTTAGGCTTCTTGCATCCTCTAGATCCTCCATTTGGGCCCCCTGCATCTCAATAGCCTGTCACCTGACTCATAGAACCCTCTGGCTTTCTAACCCTTGAAGAAGTAGGGGAAGGCCCACTGTAGTTCTTCTAATAAGATCTTTCTAAATCGGGATTCTCAAACTTGGGGTCGGTACCCCCCAGGGGGTGGCAAGGTTATTACATGGGGGGTCGTGAGCTGTCAGCCTCCACTCCAAATGCAACTCTGCCTCCAGCATTTATAATGGTGTTAAATATATAAAAAAAAGGTTTTAATTTATTGGGGGGGGGGGGGAGATCACCACACTCAGAGGCTTGCTATGTGAAAAGGGTCACCAGTACAAAAGTTTTGAGAACCACTGTTCTAAATGATCAGATCTGCTACACCATCCTTTACACCCAGCTACTTGTAGCTGTTTGTAATCTCTCTGTTACTGTGGAGAAATGTTGCCAACACCCATCTTCAGTTTGTCTACACAACTTTGTTTTTAAAACTCAAGTTAATTGATTGCCAGTTGACTGGGGTTAGCTGGCACACGTATACATACTAGTCTGGACACCTCACAAATGTTTGCGGTGCATCCAGACTCACATGGACAAATGTGCTAGCTAACTCAAGTTAATCAGCAATCAATTAATTTGAACTAAAACAGTCTTATCACTCATCTGGCATGTCTACATTAATCTTCCTGTTTTTACACACCAAGATTGTGCCTGTGTATGACAGGATTCTCCCATACTGTAGACAATATTTTATAACATTTAAACTAATATAGCTAGACACAATGCGGACAAAGACTCAGTCTGAAATGAACTCTAGGACACAGAGTACAATTCATTTATATACAGCCTTCATTATATTGAATAACTTTACTTGTAGATTACTTTAGATATGCACTTGATAGAATGTATTGTACCTGGTTAAAGTATCTTAGGCACCTTTCTAGACACCAAAAGCAGCAGAAACAGCATTTGAACATGCATCTTGCACATGCACTCTCCTGCAAGGAAATGAAATAACTAGTTAGTGCAGACAGATTTTATATAAAACTGACATTTACACCAACTTGCTTAACAGGACACTGCAGTTCTTCTCACAAAGTATTCATTTAAACAGCAGCAGAGATTTCCTTCCTGCTTATGGGAATTGTTTTTAATTCAGATCCTACAGTATTAATGATTGATGAGCTGAACATTTTTTCCCTTTGGATGGAAGATTCTACTCTGGAAGGAAAATAACTGACGTAAGCAGCTTTGGTTTGCTAACAGCTGCATGTAGCACAAAGCATGCAGGCAAATCAGTAACCGTCAGTGTACTGATCGATGACCAACAGAGAGTCTATTTACAAATTAAACTTTTTTTTACTGTATTTAGAGTATTTATTTTCTTTGTAATTTATACAAATGTTAGTTTTATTTTTGGGCTGTTTTTCAAGTTTTTGAAATAAGTGGAACCCTGTCTGACAGAAATAAAAAGACTCGAGAGATTTATACAACTGTGTGCACGCACACACAGGAAATGGCTACACAGCAGCTGGGAGCATGCTTCCTAGCATGGATAGACGGACATACTAGCTCGGCTTAAGTTTGTGTGCTAAAAATAGCAGCATGGCTACGGCAGCACTGGCAGGGGCTCAGGCTACCCACAAAAGTACAAACCTGCCTAAACCCCTGGGTACGTACTCAAATGGCTAGCTGAGCCACTGCCCAAGGCCGCCACAGCCACAGTGCTATTTTTACTATGCTATCTCAAGTGTAGCTAGCGCATGTCTTGTCTATCTGTGCTGGGAAGCACACTCCCGGCTGCTGCTATGTTGACACACCCACGAATAACTTTAATTTTATTAGGAAAGGTAAAAACAGCAGGCTTAAATTCTCAAGGAGATCACTCCTTTCAGGAAACAGTTTGAAGTTCTTACAAAGACTTTGATGAATCTTAACGTTATATTAAACATAAAACAAAACAGGGAAGAACATCTAACATTACCTCAAAAACCAAAGTTGTTAATCCTACAGAGTATTTTAAAATATAATCATGAAATCCTACATCTTGAGGGCCATTGTGGCATGGCCATTTTCCCAGATGATATTTAAAAGCAAATTCCATTTGGTGATATTTGTTCAAGAGTCTTTTTTATCCTCTATCTTCAGGGCTCAGAAAGGTTTTTAAGTAAAGCTCTTAGAATGGCTGTGTGAAATCTTCAGGTCACATGCATAGCTGTGGAGTTGTATGGAAGCAGTGAAGGTGAGAATTTTTTAGTCTGGAGTTTAATATCCTTGCAAATTTTCCAGCATTCAATATTTTTTTAAAATGTCACCAAAGAATAATACCCTGAGCCAAGCTGAATGGCAATACTTTGCCATGTCTCGCTGGAGAGCTGTGTTTATTATAAAAGCAGCATGCTAATTTCCTCACAATGGACAATATTCATCCCCTTCCACATTAAAACCCAGAGGAGGAGACTCTGCAGGTTGCGATTCCTCTTGGTAATTCTGTCAGGAGGAAGGGAGGGGGCTGCCTGGTGGAAAAGGCCCGGATGTCCTTCTACAAACTCATGAAACTCCAGGGACACCTGTGCAGATGCTCTGGCCTCTAGCAGTACCCTCCCCTCTCCCAGACAGCATGGCTGCAGTGGAGCAAAGGATCCCCTGTCTCCAGAGGGAACAGGAACATCTATGGAAAAGGTAATACAGTCTAGGTAAGTCCTGTGAGACCACAGGAGGGATGATTTGCATCCCATCCAGTCTGCCCACTCCCCAAACACTGCCACCTTGTTGGTCCCTGTACTTTGTGGAAGGGAGTCTGCAGGGTCCAGGGGTATGGTGGATTGTACTCTGGCGTGCCAGAACGGAGTGGTATCACTGTGTGGAGGGTCTTCCTCCATGGATTTGGGGGAACAGTCTGGCCCATTGTTAGCAGGTGCCCTGCAGCCTGTTTAGGAGCTGCACTGCCTAACTTCAGAGGAAGTCCTGTCAAGTCCTCCTCAGCTGGAAGGCTGTAGGCTAGTCATGGAAGGTAGAAAAGAAGAAGAGGACATGGAGGATACACCTAGGGATACAAATAAACCCTCTTTGCTAGACAATATTGGCTCATTCCAAATTTATTCAGAATTTCCAGCAACTAGCACATCTGAAGCAGATGTGCAACAAAAGCAGCAGACCATAAAGTTTCTGGGTAGTTTAATCTTGTCATTAATCTGTAATATCCCATTTGTTCTTATGCATTATTTGTGACTTTTACACAGACTCCAGTGAATGGTCTTGTATGCTTGTGGTTTTATGAACTCCTTCACAGGTGGAAAATAAAACGTATATTCTTCCTAGTAACAAAACCCTTCTTATCCACCATGTCATATCTATTGGCAAAAGGCAAGCCTCAAGGTGTTTAACTGAACCAAACACCCAAGGTTTAAGCGCAAAATTTTCCACAAATGGGTGCCTAAAGTTAAGCAACTACAACCAAGTTTAAGCACCTAAAAAGAATAACTTGATTTTCAGCCATGCTGATCACCCACAGCTTCTGTTGACTTCAGAGAATGTTCTGAGTGTTCAGCACATCTGAACATCAAGTCTCTCTTATTTAGGTACTTATAGAGTCCCTGCAAATGGATTCCTGCACTCATATGGAGCCCCAGTGACGTCAGTGGAGCGCCATACAGACCCACTACTGCTCCTAATTTATTACAAACTGCAGATTAAGAAATAGAGCTCGACATCTCATGAGAACCAGCCCCTCCCATGAGATTTCCAGAAATAACCACAATTTGCATTCCTGTGTTATTATGGTACTTCTGTTTCCAGCAGAAGCCCAGACATGCAGAGGTGCATGAAAATTAAAAAGATAAACAACAAAAACACTTAACCACACTTCTTTATGCTTTAAAAGATATGCTGAAATTCTGGACAAGAATGTGGGCTAGTTCTTATTTTACCTATTCTTTTTATATACTCTTGAGCCTCCCACCACAAGGCAGGTGAAATCACCAAGAAAGGAGAGTTTTCATGCTGAAAATAAGCCATTCTTGGTAAGCTGGATTTTTTTAAAAATTATGATGTGAGAGTTTTAAAAAAATCCTTCTGCCAACTCTAAATTGTTCCTTACTCCTCATATAAGATTTTACATTAAAAAAGTAAAAATAAATCACCTTTGATTTTCTTATTTGAAATTAAAAAAAAATCTGATCTGAGGCAGAAAGGAGTAGATAAGACAAGAAACTATTTCATGAATAAATCAAAATAAAACACACTACAGAATCTTACACAGAGGTTAGTTTTTCAATACATTTCTTTCCCGAACTTCACCCCTTAACCACTGTACTATTGTGTTACACAAGTATGTACCCACCTTTTCTTTTAGGGCATCATAAAGGTACATAAGAATAATTCTTGGAATTCTCACTATTGTGATTAAAAACGACCCTTTTACAACTGTTCCTTGATGATAGCAAAAAAGAACTGATATGGAAGACAGGATCAGGTGTCGTGGCGAGCTACTCTTATGTCTAGGGGGGAAAAACAAACAGCATTTTAAAATGTTATAGAAACAGAAAATACAGCTAATTTCTACTGCTGTTTAAACAATTAATATCTTTTATTGTTTCAGTTTCTTGTAACTGAAGTATTACTGGGAGTGCATATCTAGTGGAATCCCATGGAGGTGAGTTCTGAATCCAGTGCTATTGAATATTTTCTTTACATGACTTGGATAATGGAGTAGAGGGTATGCTTATAAAGTTTGCAGATGACACCAAGGTGGATGGGATTGAAAGCATGTTGGAGGACAGGATCAGAAATCAAAAACAACCTTGGCAAATTGGAGAATTGCTCTGAAATCAACAAGATGAAATTCAATAAAGATAAGTGGAAAGTACTACCCCTTAGGAAGGAAAAATCAAATGTACAAATACAAAATGGGGAATAACTGGCTACACTGTAGTAGTGCTGAAAAGGATCTGGGAGTTATCATGGAGCACCAATTGAATTTGAGTCAACGATGTGATGCGGAGAAAGCGAATATCATTCTGGGGTGTATTAACAGAAGTGTTGTATATAAGTCACGTGAGATAATTGTCTTGCTCTCCTCAGCACTGATGAGGCCTGAGCTGGAGAACTGTGTTCAATTCTGAGTGCCATGCTTCAGGAAAGAGGTGAACAAATTCAAGAGAGTCCAGAGGAGAGTAAGAAAGATTACAAAAGGTTTAGAAAATCTGACCTATGAGGAAATAGTTAAAAATCTGGGCATGTTCAGTTTTGAGAAAAGAAGACAAGAGTCTTCAAATATGTTAAGGGCTGTTATAAAGAGGATGGGGATGAACTGTTCTCCATGTCCACTGAAGGTAACACAAGAAGTAATGGGCTTAATCTGCATCAAGGGAGATTTAGGTTAGATATTAGGGAAAATTTTCTAATTATAAGGATAGTCAAGATCTGGAATAGGCTTCCAAAGGAGGTTGTGGAATCCCCATCATTGTAGGTTTTTAAGAACGGGTTGGACAAACACCTGTCAGGGACGGTCTAGGTTTACTTGGTCCTGATTCAGCAGAGGAGACTGGACTTGACTTGATGACCTCTCAATGTCCGTTCCAGCCCTATATATCTATGATTCTATGATCAATCCAGACTTTTATTGACTTCAGTTGGGAGTTGGATCAAGCCCCAAGTCCAGATGAAGGAAAACAAGTTTAAATCTTTTATTGGATTAATTAAGTACATAGGCAATGACTATTTTCGTGCATTTAGTAACAGACATCACAACAGGAAAACTGGCGGAGGCGGGAGGGGAAATGTTCCAAGTAAACATAAACAGTATATGAGAATTATACTTCCTTTGAATGCTGCTATCCTGCTTCTGTCATCTTTCTAGCCCCACTGCACTCTGGGTCCACTTGCTCTGAATCAGTGGTCAAACTAAAACAAACAAACAGCCTGGCAAGATCTTACATGCAAAACTAAGATTTACTCTCTGATGTCAGTGTAATGATTGGGGCAAATTTTGCTTTCAATTTTGCTGATTTAGCTCCAGAGGTTTATTTCAACAGGTTTATTTCAGGTTTATATTCAGGTTTATTTCAGGTGAGAACAGAATTTGGTCTAATGTGTTTAAAATATTATCTGGCCTACTCATAACTGAAAATACATTATTCTACTGCATTTTAGCTGTGATGTTTTGAGGCAATAACATAAAAGTTCTAAAACCTAAATATACATATGAAAATTAACTTCATGTTTTGTCTTATAAGTAATGTCAGAATCCCACATGAAGGGCTTATTTTTTTTTTTTTTTGGCATTTTAAAGATCACTTTAATATGAATCAGATACAAGAAATGGCATAACACAGCTCTCAAGAATTTACACTAATTAACTCTCCAAAACCTGGAAGTTAACTAAAAAAATAAATAAAATAAATGACTGAAATCAGTCTTCTCAGCACAATAAATCCCCCCCAAAAACATTTTGGGGACTTCAAATACACTGATTACTATTCACTGTAGTTACATTAGCATAAAAAGGCAAGGAGACCCTTTTATTAGAAAACCCTAAATAATAGGCTCAATGCTGAAATATTTACTCAATCGAAAATACATTGAATATGGAATTAAGTAAGAATCAAACCCTAAATCATAACTAAAATGTTCACTCTTCATAGGGAACTTCTGAAGGATTCATTTATCACCTTTAAAATGAATAGTTTACAGAAAAAACTAAGAGCATAAAAAGGGTTTGTGTGTATATGTGTGAGAGACAGAGCAGCTGGGTGGGATTGGAAAAGGAAGGTCTGCAAACACATTTTTATTAAATCTTCACCACAGCAGGGATTTACACAACTAAGTCAAGATAGGTATCATAGTGCTGCAATAATCCTGAGTATATCACTGCAGTCCTTTCATAGCAATAACTACTTTGGAGCTATAAAGTCATATTTATATATGCTTATGTACCACATTATTTTAAACAGGAAATACCAGCAAAGCAGTTGCTAGTATGCAGCAGTTTCGATCTTATGGCCAGGGGAACAGTTTGAGGGATGGTGATTTTTTATGTAGAGCGAGTACTTTGATAGACTCTCTTAAAAACATCATTTTTAGATGTCAGAAATACATATGTATTGATAAACTTTAACAATTTCACCCCTGTACTACTGCTCTTTTCTATTCATGATAGCTTACAGTCAGACCTGGGAAAATTAAAGATTAAAGAACAGCAAGTTAAAATATTAACCAAGTTTAGAAAATATAGGAAGGGCAAGATTTACAACTCTGTTAATAATTCACTTGCTGCTCAAGAGATAAAATATAACTTTCCTTCTCTACTTTAACAGTACTGATTAATAAGTTAAGTTTGGTTTGCATAAACCTTTACAAATTTGGAGGCTGTTGCAAACCGCCTTGGTCTAGCTGAGAACTGTCATGTTCTAACGAGATTTCATTATGGTTCCAGGCATGTTGGAAATTGATTTTCCTTCTAATCATGGATCAAAGCAGGAAGTACCAACCTTAAGGGTATGTCTTCACTACCCGCCGTATCGGCAGGTAGCAATCGATTTATCTGGGATCGATATATTGCGTCTCATTAAGACGCGATATATCGATCCCCGAACGCACTCACCGGAATTCCACCTGAGCGAGCGGTGGTAGCGCAGTCAACGGGGGAGCGCAGCCGTCAATCCTATGCTGTGTGGACCCCAGGTAATTCGATCCAAGATACTTCGACTTCAGCTACGCTATTCGCGTATCTGAAGTTGCGTATCTTGGATCGATCCCCCCCCCCCCCCCGCCCCCCAGTGTAGACCAGCCCTAAGAAAATGACCAAATTAAGAAAACTCAACCCACTAGCAGTATTTGTGTCTCAAAATTTACTTTGCCTTGAATCACTTATTTTATCTTTATGGATTCACACACCCCCATAGCTCCAGAATCTGAAATGAGCTCTGTGCAGGTGGCCTTGTATTCACATGGAGCCCACTGAAGTCAGTAGGACTCCAAATGGACACAGGAGTCTGCCTGAACAGAACTCACTTTGGGACTGAGGCCTTAGTTTGAATTTTCCTTTGATATTTTTGTTTCATTGCCTATTCCCTAAAATATTCAATGTTTCATTTCTTGATTTATACAGAACAATACTGCACCAAATCCCTGTGAAGTTGTATTTAATACCACACCAGATAGCTGTATTTATGCATTTTATTTCTAATTTTGCCAATTCTCTTTATTTTATTGTCAGTCTTTTGATATTTGGTATTTTTCTTAAAGCCACAGCTCCTGGAGTCAAATGATTGTAGGATAGTTGTAGCTTTCATTAAAAAAAAAAAAAAACACCTCTCTCTTTTGGTTGTGGAACAAAGCTTGAAAATGGCTCAGAAACAAAAAGAAAATTAGAACCCAAAATGTTTTTTTTTTTAAACAAACAAAAAAACCCCATGATTTTTAAGCCAATCATGATTTTTTTTTAAGCCTGACTCATGATTTTTGAAAGCTCCCAGTTGCAATACACCTCTATGTTGCGTTCAGCTCATGAAGCATTTTACAGAAGAGAGTTCAAGAGATGGAATGTAAACATAATTTTTAAAAGCTATTAAGGAATTACTAATAATTTAGTGAAAAGACCAGTGCAATAAAACAGTAGGGCAGATAGTATACTCAGATCTGTCTGTCTGAGGACTAACACATATGGTTTCTCCTCAATGCCTAAAAGTTCCCAGAATACATATTTTTCATGTTATACGTAACACTATACTGAAAAGCAAATGTTCAGCTATTAAAAAAATCTACTATCAATATTTACAGGCGCGTTTGCTTGCCTGCTCAAATACACTAGTTTGAGTAACTGTACACTGAATTGTCCTGTTACACGTATAAATGCAAGTTTATGACCATGGGAACAAACATGCTCACAGATATTACAGGCATGGATTTTCAATAGGCTGTTGAAAGTTTAGTCCTCGTTGATCCCTATGTATAACCTCCTTAGTAACTAAGGGCTTGTCTACACAGAGAGTTAGTGTGTGGCTAACCAGGGTCTGATCCTACAGCGCACTAGCTTACTGTGTGCTAACTAGCCATGTGAACCCCGTTGCCAAGCACTGAAAGTTCTGTAGCGCGAGCCACGCAGCCACTTAGTGCACAGCAAGCTAGTGCTTGCAGACCTAGCTTGCCATGCACTAACTCTCCATGTACGCAAGCCCCAAGTGCCTGATCCTGAGAGATGCGGAGTAACTCACCTGCTAGAAGTCAATGGGAGTTGTGGTGCTCAGCAGCACTTTTTAGGGCATGTCTACACAGCAACTAGACACCCACAGTAGGCCTGCGCCAGCCAACTCAGGTTCGTCACGGGGTTGGGCTGCAGGGCTGTTTCATTTCTGTGTAGACTTCTGGGCTCGAGCCTGGGCTCTAGGAGCCTGCGAGGTGGGAGGGTCCTAGAGCCCAGGCTCCAGCCCAAGCCCGGAAGTTTACAAAGCAATGAAACAGCCCTGCAGCCCAAGTCGGCTGGCACAGGTCAGCCATGGGTGTCTAGCTGCTGTGTACACATACCCTTAGAATCAGGTCCTAAAGCCCCACTCAAACAAACATGTACACACACTCTTAATTTTAAGCATACATTATTCCTGGAGGCACTCTATGCCAAAAAATTAAAAATTCTGCACACAATATTTTAAAATTCTGCAAATTTTATTTGTCAAAATAACACTACATAATCACGCCAATTTCAGTTCCTTTGGTAATTTATTTCAAAATACCTGTCAGCAAATACGTCTGTAACAATATGGACACACACAAAAATTCTCCCAGGAATAGAGAGTTAAAGAAACCCCTGTGGCGTTGCACTCTATATGATTTTATGAAAATATGCTAATGAGTTTGAATATAATGTAACTGAAATATGCTTCATGCAAAAGGTCTCATGTAAGGTATCATTACAAAGCTTATAATCTACTGAGTGTGGTCATCCTATTTGTATAAATGTATCACTCTTGTATCTGAAACTAGAAATATGAAATATAACTCTGAGGGCCTATTGTAATTATGCAAAGTGTGGGCCATTAATGATGGTTTGGAATCTTGATGGCTCCCATCAACCAGGACAATTGACCGCAGATGGCTCTGTTTTACTTGTAAGTTTTCCTGTATACGGGTGTGTGCTAGTAAGTGGGTAATGAAGTCTTACAGTGACATGTGATCATGTCACCTGAACTGGAATCCATCTTTAACCTGGTGCTTTTCCATTGAGAAGGAGGGGTGGGAACCCAGAGGGGGACAAAGGATTCCCGTCTTATGCAAAAGATGTATAAGTGGGTGGAACAGAACAAAAGGGGCAGCCATCATGAGAAATCCCCTAGCTACCACCTGAGCTGGAACAAGGGCTTTACCAGGGGAAAGGATGGTGCCCAGACTAGGAAGGCATCCAGTCTGTGAAAGAAATTTATTGAAGCATCTCTGAGGATGAGATTTTATCTGTATTAGACTTAGATTTCATAGAATCATAGAATATCAGGGTTGGAAGGGACCTCAGGAGGTCATCTAGTCTTTTTGTCCCAGATCCCTAAATGGCTCCCTCAAGGATTGAACTCACAACCCTGGGTTTAGCAGGCCAATGCTCAAACCACTGAGCTATCCCTCCCCCTTTGTGTTTTGTTTTGTTTTGTTTTACTTGGTAATTCACTTTGTTCTGTCTGCTATTACTTGGAACCACTTAAATCCTACTTTCTGTATTTAATAAAATCACTTTTTACTTATTAATTAACCTAGAGTATGTAGGGCACAGCTGTGCATCTCTATCAGTGTTATAGAGGGCGAACAATTTATGAGTTTACCCTGTATAAGCTTTATACAGGGTAAAACAGATTTATTTGGGTTTGGACCCCATTGGGAGTTGGGCATCTGAGTGTTAAAGACAGGAACATTTCTGTAAGCTGCTTTCAGTTAAGTCTGAAGCTTTGGGGCACTAAAATCTCATCCTCAGAGATGTTTCAATAAGTTTCTTTCACAGACTGGATGCCTTCCTGGGTCTGTGTTGGAGCAGACGGGCGTGTCTGGCTCAACAAGACAGGGTGCTGGAGTCCTGAGCTGGCAGGGAAAGCAGGGGCAGTAGCCTTGGCACATTAGTTGGCAGTTCCCAAGGGGGTTTCTGTGATCCAACCCGTCACAACCCCGATGATAACCCAGTTCCTGTTTCTCTTCCCTCTTCCTCCCGCCCCCCAGAGCCCAGCCAGGGGGACAGACGCCCAAAGCCCCTTACCCCCAGAGCCCACCTCTGGGTCCCCTCCAGCCAATACACCCAAACCCCCTTCTCCCCAGAGCTCAACCACGGGGCCCCCCAGAGCCCAGACACCCATCCCCTTCCGGCCCCAGAGCCCAGGGATCCAGAGGGAGAAACAGCCTGATGCTTGGTTCCAGGCTTGCACAGTTTCCTGAGTGCCACCAGCTCCTTCCCTCAGGGCGTGCTGGGAACTGCAGCTGCCAGGAACCCTCTAGCTCCCTCCCCCTCCCCCCGGCAGTGTCTTCTATGTGCAAGCTGGGCTCTGCCAAGTCCATTTGCCCCTAATGGCAGCTAGCAGCACTGCAGCCCATTTCTGTGGGGGAAAGGAAATTCTGCATGCACAACATTAATGTCTGCAAAATTCTGCATTGCGCATCGGCACAGAATTCCCCCAGAAGTAATACATGTAAGGGCTCTGATCCTACAAACACTAAAGCATGTGAGTAAAGTTACTCACAAGAGTACTATGGGACTACTTGCATGAGAACAGCTATTCAACACGCTTAAGCATTTGTAGAATTGGGCCTTCAGTAAATAATTTTGGGTAACTAGTCAAATCCATAAAACCTTTTTCTTTAAATCAGTGATGGGGGAACGTCTGATCACAGTGAGGGGGTTAAGTGCATAGCTGCTTAACCCCTCAACACATGATGGAAATAAATCCTTATACAAAACAAACCAAGCTAACAAGATTTCCACAAAGAGCTTTCTCCCCCCCCCCCCAAAAAAGGAGGGGGGCATCAAGAGCGCAGTCTCTTTTTGCAAGTTATAAAAGAGTAGCCGTTACATGAACCACTATTTCTTTTATTAAATTAATAAGGCCTCTTAGGAATTTATCTTTTATCTGAAATAAAAGAAAGCAAAGTGTAGTTTCAGTATTATTATTTCAGGTCAAACAGATGTCACCTGTAAAGCTAATCCAGCTGAAACAACTCTCTGCCCTCCCCATTTTTAATTCCGCTTATGGACAGTGGCTGAGAAGTGCCTAATGGATTGTTGTGTGTACTGAGGAAGCAGGTTTCCTCAGGGAAAGGCTGTTCCATTTCCTGTGGCCATTCACTAGCTAGAAGGAAAACCTCTCCATGGGGTATCATAAACAAAGCACTTGTGACAAGCATTTATGAGGCTGCATCACAGAACACATTAAATTGCAGATTCCTGGTGACAAATTCATTGTTGTCAATAAGAACTAATATAGTCTACCGCCCTCTATGAGATCAATAATATTGCTATTTCACCTTTCTATCCCCCTTACTTCACTGCTTTGATTTATCTACTTATCTATACTGACAGATTGAGGGAGAGGAAGAGGGATCACCATCATTATGTATACATAATTCTGTGGGGGAAAGGAAATTCTGCATGCACAACGTGCATTATGATTATAATTAATATATATAGCATTTCCCTTCCCATGCACAGCTCTCTCAACACAATGGGTGTCAGCTGCCAAACAAATGAAGTACATTTAAGGAGAGAGATTTCAATGGAATTTGGAGCACAGAACTTGTCTACTCCAAGAACCCAATCCTGGACCTCACAATGGTGGTGGAAAGTAGCTGGAAAGCTCATGGGTCTGGTCTCTTGAGAATTACCTAATCCTCTGGGGGTAGAGAGCCAACACAGCAGCTTCAATGCCGCCTTTCTAGCCCTGATTGTAGGCAGCATGGGCAGGTTGTCTCCATGTCCAGGGGATCCCTAGCTTCCAGAATAGTCCTTCGGGTTGCTGGCAGCCAGTGCAAAGTACAAGAGCTCAGAGGCTGCACTATATTTTACATCGGGGACTGGCTTAACAGCCCTAAGATCAGTAGAGCCCTGTGTGGATACAAAATTTGAATCCGCATCTGAGCCGCAAAAATCACCGATGTAGATATCTGCAGATCTAAAGCGAATATCTGCGGATTTGCTGGGCTCTAAAGATCAGATGTGTGTGTGCAGTATGAGAGAGTAGCTTAACATCACCTTTACCTGCCTCACCCCCGAACTACTCCATGTGCACCTTGGAGCATCGTAGTATCTGAGTTAGTACTTTATGCAGCACTGCGCAAACTGCAACAAATAATGGCAATTTAATGACTGTGAGCTTCAGTATAGGTGTCAAATTAGAGAAAGCACTGGAGCAGACATCTCTGTAAAATGTGGAAAGATTTTCCCCCACAACTCCCCAGTTCCTTAAGCAATGTGGTTTGGACTTTGAGTGTGGTTTGAGTTTCATTCAGGCAAACTCCCAATTACTATTGATACCCAAAATTAATGGAGTAAAAAAATCTCAGGATTTGGCCCTCTAGTACAGTGGCTCTCATCCTTTTCAGATTACTGTACCCCTTTCAAGAGTCTTATTTATCTTGCATACCCTCAAGTTACACCTCACTTATTAGCTACTTGCTTACAAAATCAGACATAATACAAAAGTGTCACAGCACACTATTACTGAAAAATTGCTTACTTTCTCATTTTTACCATATAATTATAAAATAAATGAATTGGAATATAAATATTCTACTTACATTTCAGTGTATAGACTATAGAGCAGTATAAACAAGTCACTGTCTGCATGAAATGTTAGTTTGCACTGACTTCGCTAGTACTTTTTATGTAGCCTGTGGTAAAACTAGACAAATATCTAGATGAGTTGATGTACCCCCTGAAAGACATCTGTGTCCCCACAGGGCACGCATACCACTGGTTGAGAACCACTGCTCTAGTATAACTCTTCACTGTTTAAGACTGAGAAATTCAGATTTCAATAATGGAGCACTGATTGGATGCCATGCTGTAGCCTCAGGAGCAAAGGGCCAGTTAACTACATACAGCTCTGTAGGGCACTAGTTACCTGTGTTGATCCTTCAGTCAGAGAAAGGAGATGTGAATCTCTAGTCTTGACGTAGTGGGTGAAATGGTAAAAGAGTATGTCCGTATACTGATCCTTTCCCCAAACCCTTTAAAATGGGCATTTTACATTCTGTCTACACTAGGATTATTTAAAAAAAAAAAAAAAAGTCCACTGGCTAACACCAGTTCAGCCTGAGCTCTATTGAGAGCCCGAGAGTAGATGCGCTTCTGACAGTGTTTTAAATGCTGTGTTGATTAGACTTACTCTGAGCAGGGACAGAAAACACAGTATTTAAAATGGTGGTGGCAGCCAGCAATCTGTCTACTCTAGGGCTCCCAACATTGCTAACATCAATGGAGTGGAACCAGTGTTCCAACAGCGGAAAATTTTTGGAAAAAAAAATCCCAATTATCGACAAGGTCTAAGCTGGTTTTCCTGCAGGAAGAGAGGAGAGTAGAGTTCATCGGGAGTTTTCCAACAGAACACTTTCTATCCAAAAGTGCTGACTTGTCAAAATCAAAATGTTTTGTGGGATTGTTTTGATTTGGATGAAATTCCAACAGGAACCAGGCTGGTTTCCTGACAGCTTGCCTGATAGCTCCCTGTCGGCCTAAGAGCCTGGATGACCTGGGAGCCCCAGCTCCCACACATCCCAGGTTCCCAGCTCTGGGGCAGCCTGCCAGGTGGGCTGTTGTGCTCCCAGGCTCTTCACATGGCAAACTGCTACAAACCTGTAGCTCACATGGATACCCGCCCCCCCACTGGCCATACAGCTTTTTTGCAAAAAAAAATCCATGTTTTTGTTTTGTTTGTTCCACTGTGGAACAAGAATTTTTTCAAAGTCTCAGACTTTCACAGAACAGAAAATTTGTTACCACATTTGCATGGAATGGAGCAGAGGAAACACTGCAATGTGGCTAGAAGATCAAAACATTCCCCTGCAGTGTTGGAAATTGAAACAAAAACAGCACTGATTTACTGCATGAAACCCATCTTGTTTCACTATCCAATACGAAGGAAGTGCAAAACGTAAAACAGGATAAATAGTAAGTAGTAAATGAGATTTTTACAATTCCTGCACATCTAGCTAAGGTGGTGTCTTGGTAACACAAAGTAAAATACTTCAAGTAAAAATATTTGCACAGCATGACATGATTTTCAATGGTTTTCTACAGTAAACTTTAGAGGCTTATTCAGCCATACCAGATTAAAGCCTGGTGGGAGGGACGGAAAGGAGATCAAGTCACACTACTTTAGAATTACTCTGGGGCTATGTGTTACACCTTTACTTAGAACTACCGACATTTACTGAGAAAAGGTTAAAATTTATTCTGGGTTTTGCTTGTACCAGGGCTTAATTTGGCTCAAAATTTTCTAGGATTTAAAGAGACGTGCTACATATTAATGTCACATGAGATCGTGTTCGAAGCCTTGCAATGAGCTGCTTGACTTTCTAGTCTCACATTCTTGGAATAATTTAGCTCCCAAGATACTACTCTAAATATAAATCCAAGGCATTTTATAGTGGTTTTCCTAAAAATAGTCAAAGTGAATGCTAAGAAAACACCAACCATACAAGGAGGTAAATTTTACACATACCGGTTGAAATAGCTAGTCACCACTGCTCCAGCGATAGTCATTTGCTGACAAGCCAGGATGAATTCACTAGTCCAGATAAGGCCGACTAAATGGTACCACCACATGTAGCGAATGCCAGACAGAATTTTATATTCTACTTGTCCTCCTGAAATGACTTGTGCACTACCTGAGAAGTCAAAGATATCAGAATATTAATCACAACTCAGCAAACAAAACAGAACTTAAACATGTCTCATATAGCCCATGTATTCACTTTTTTCCAGTAAAGTTATAAAATAGAATCCAGCTGTTGTTTAATTCTAGCAATATTTACTAAAGCACACAACTAATTTTGAGAAAAATGTTCTTATAGGGCCTAATGCCTCAGTTTTAAGTCAGGTCATTTTTACAGCTGCCAGTAAAGTCAATAGCAGCTGTGTTTGAGCAAGATTTAAGAGAAACTGGGTTAAAACTTCAGGATTTGCTCTAAAATGAATGTTTGAGAAAAATGAAAAATCTTCATTATCAAAATCTGAAATAAGATTAAGGTCAATTACAGAAATGTCTAAAAATTAAGTTTTCACTTATGAGGACAACAGCATTATTATGCAGACAAAGCACAATTGGAGTTGCAGCTAGCAAGGGATGTGAAGGATAACAAGAAGGGTTTCTACAGGTACGTTAGGAACAAGAAGGTGGACAGGGAAAGTGTGGGACCTTTACTGAATGGGGGAGGCAACCTAGTGACAGATGATGTGGAAAAAGTTGAAGTACTCAATGCTTTTTTTGCCTCGGTCTTCACAGACAAGGTGACCTCCCAGACTGCTGCACTGGGCAGCACAGTATGGGGAGGAGGTGAGCAGCCCTCAGTGGTGAAAGAACAGGTTAAGGACTATTTAGAAAAGCTGGACATGTGCAAGTTCATGGGGCCAGATCTAATGTATCCGAGGGGACTGAGGGAGTTGGCTGATGCGATTGCAAAGCCATTGGCTATTATCTTTGAAAACTCGTGGCGATTGGGGGAGGTCCCGGATGATTGGAAAAATGCAAATATAGTGCCCATCTTTAAAAAAGGGAAGGAGGAGAATCCGGGGAACTACAGCCTCACCCCCATCCCTGGAAAAATCATGGAGCAGGTCCTCAAGGAATCCATTTTGAAGCACTTGGAAAAGAGAAAGGTGATCAGGAACAGTCAACATGGATTCACCAAGGACAAGTCATGCCTGACCAACCTAATTGCCTTCTATGATGAGCTAACTGGCCCTGTGGATATGGGGAAAGCAGTGACGTGATATATCTTGACTTTAGCAAACCTTTTGATATGGTCTCCCACAGTATTCTTGCCAGCAAGTTAAAGAAAGTATGGATTGGATGAATGGACTATAAGGTGGATAGAAAGCTGGCTAGATCGTCGGGCTCAACGGGTAGTGATCAAAGGCTCAATGTCTAGTTGGTAGCCAGTATCAAATGGAGTGCCCCAGGTGTCTGTCCTGAGGTCGGTTTTGTTCAACATCTTCATTAATTATCTGGATGATGGGATGGATTGCACCCTTAGCAAGTTTGTGGATCACATTAAGCTGGGGGGGAGAGGTAGATATGCTGGAGGGTAGGGATAGGGTTCAGAGTGACCTAGACAAATTGGAGGATTGCACTAAAAGAAATCTGATGAGGTTCAACAAGGACAAGTGCAGAGTCCTGAACTTAGGACGAAAGAATCCCATGCACTGCTACAGCTGGGGACTGACTGGCCCCACCGGCAGTTCTGCAGAAAAGGACCTGGGGATTACAGTTGACAAGATGCTGGATATGCGTCAACAGTGTGCCCTAGTAGGAGCATTGCCAGCAGATTGAGGGAAGTGATTATTCCCCTCTATTTGGCACTGGTGAGGCCATATCTGGAGTATTGCATCCAGTTTTGGGCCCCCCACCACAGAAAGGATGTGGATAAATTGGAGAGAGTCCAGCGGAGGGCAAAGAAAATGATTAGTGGGCTGGGGCACATGACTTATGAGGAGAGGCTGAGGGAACTTGGCTTATTTAGTCTGCAGAAGAGAAGAGTGTGTGTGTATGGGGGGGGATTTGATAGCAGCCTTCAACTACCTGAAGGGGATTGCAAAGAGGATGGAGCTAGGCTGTTCTCAGTGGTGGCAGATGACAGAACAAGAAGCAATGGTCTCAAGTTGCAGTGGGGGAGGTGTAAGTTGGATATTAGGAAAAACTATTCCACGAGGAGGGTAGTGAAGCACTGGAATGAGTTACCTAGGGAAGTGATGGAATCTCCATCCTTAGAGGTTTTTAAGGCCCGGCTTGACAAAGCCCTGGCTGGGATGATTTAGTTGGGGTTGGTTCTGCTTTGAGCAGGGGGTTGGACTAGATGCCCTCCTGAGGTCTCTTCCAACCCTAATCTTCTATGATTCTACTAAAAGAGCAGAGAGAGAAAGATTGCTGGAAAAGATTAAGGATAGATATGTACCACTGAAACAAAACAGAATAAAGTATATGTTATAGCTGTAACAAAACTAGGTTTTAGAACATTAAACAGACAAAGTTAACCAAATTCAATCCAAATTCAATGTTGTTGTTTTTTAAACAGAATGTAGACATCTTTAAGGTAACAAGAACTCTAAGGCTGTTTGCATCAGATGTGTATTCTTGAACATAAACACACATTTACATCTAATTATGCTAGAAAATTGTATTTCCACTTCTGTTGACAAGACATGAACGTATTTCCCTATTAATCCTAAAAGTAATGTGACAGACCCAGACCAGTGGGGTACAGGAGTCTGGTAGAGGGCAAATATACTGGTCACTGGATGAGTAGTTTTCTGTTCCCTGAATGACCAGAGCAGGGGCTGCATTAGAGTAATCAGGAACCTGCTAGAACCAGTTAAGGCAGGCAGGCTAATTAGGACACCTGGAGCCAATTAAGAAGAAGCTTCTAGAATCAATTAAGGCAGGCTAATCAGGGCACCTGGGTTTTAAAAAGGAGCTCACTTCAGTTTGTGGGGGGAGTGTGAGGAGCTGGGAGCAAGAGGTGCAAGAAGCTGAGAGGGTGAGCTGCTGGAGGACTGAGGAGCACAAACGTTATCAGACACCAGGAGGAAGGTCCTGTGGTGAGAATAAGGAAGGTGTTTGGAGGAGGCCATGGGGAAGTAGCCCAGGGAGTTGTAGCTATCATGCAGCTGTTACAGGAGGCACTATAGACAGCTGCAGTCCACAGGGCCCTGGGCTGGAACCTGGAGTAGAGGGTGGGCCCCAAACCTCCCAATTGACCTAGACTCTGGGTTCTTCCAGAGGGGAAGGTCTCTGGGCTGTTCCCCAACCCACATGGTGAATCTCTGAGGCAAGAAAATCTGCCAATAAGCGCAGGACCCACCAAGATAGAGGAGGAACTTTGTCACACTAGCTACACAAAATTAGTGATGCACAGTCCCAATTGCTGAGTTCAAGTTAGACACTCCTATTTATAATTCCTGAATTTGAACTTTTGTTTGGGGGTGGGCGGACAGAGACCGGTTACTTTTTGTGGCAGGTCATTAGATCTGGAACTTACTCTCTTTGTCAATTTGCCAGGGCTCAAATTTGCTGACCTTAATGATGGATCTGTTCACCCAAGAGAGGAATTCTCTAAGGGTGAGCTGTGGATATTCCTTGGTACTAACTTCCAGTACAGCATTGGTGCTGTCAATGTCAACTATGTGAGTAGGGGCAGGATAAGGAACGGTCCACTGATGTCCCTGCGGCCCACGCTGCTTCCCGCAGCTCCCATTGGCCGGGAACGGTGAACCACAGCCACTGGGAGCTGTGGGTGGCTGTGCAAATGTAAATAGACTCATGGACCACCAGCAGATTACCCTGACAGGCCGCAGGTTGCTCACCACTGGTCTAGTGGGTAGAGCTGAGAACTGCAAGTCAAAACAAATGGGTTCTTCCAAATTCAGGTAAACCTTGTTCTCATTGTTCCCTGGATCAAGAGTCATACCCTGCAACATGATGCAGCTGGACTAGACTAATAAAAAAAGTTCATAGGTTGTAACACAGACTAGTTTATTGTTACCGTGAGGCAATCCTCTTTGTAGTGAAGTGAAGACATTGATGCATGCACTGGTTACTTCATATTCAGAAAGATGTCTGAACAGGAAAGCACTGTCATGAGCTGCAGGCATTTTAGAGAGGTTAGGACTGTGTACTGTTGTAAGTGCACTGCTACTGAAATTTGGTTCTAATGCTTTTTAGACCTGTGAAAATTCAAGTTACTTTACAAGTGGAAAAACCTTTGGTACCATCTCTCTCTTTCCCCCACCCCACCCTTTTTTTTTAAACGCAGACCCAAGAGTTGTTTTTCTCTCTCAGAGAATTCTGAAGTGGAGCATATTTCCACATACCATCAAAGTAAATTTCATCCACTGCACTGTACATTTGTGTCTCATTTTGTATTCTGAGCATTTCTCAACTCCTTTAACTCTTCCAGCAGTTTTAGGCTCCTATGTTCTTACAGCATGTACAACTAGCCAAACATGCTCATACATCAATTGTAATCATTACCAGTGGCAACTGTGCAAACAATACAATGGATAAGATAAATGGAGGTCTCTTTAGGCTTCCATTTAATTTGAAAATAAGTCATTTCCTTCAGTAGCAGAACTGAGGACTTTTTCCTGGTGTGCAACCTTTACTTATGAACATTCCTATTACACAAATTGTTAAGATATTTTACTTCTGCACCGACAGACTGGTTAAAATGATTAATGAATGTCTGCAGCACAAACTCTAATTCCATTGCTCTTAACAAGCCACTGTCATTTAAAATAATGATTAACAGTAACAGCCTTGGCTAAACAGAAATTGTCATGGGCTGGTATTGTGTGCATGTGTATCACTGCCCTCTGCTGGATGTCATCATGTGGCAGTGATCACCTTATTTTCTGAGTAAGAGGAGCCAAAGATCATGTGCTGTATTCCCTCATGGTGTATGTCTGAGCCTGCCTGATATTCTTTGTGTCTATGGTTACCAGGCACATACAAATCTGATGACAGAATAATGCATTATATTATGTTTCACATTTAAAGATGAGAGTATATTGGTAGCATGGATCAAACAGCAAGGATCTCTCTGACATCCTATTAAAAAATGCATTTCCTTTCCTTGTCAGTCCAGTGTGATCTGGTCACAGAGGCACAAAAAAAAAGAACAAAACTTCAGAATATGGTTCTACTTTGTCTGCAGCACATTTTTCTTCCAGCAGTATAATCACAGCAGATAAGTCATTCACCGAAAATCAATCCTGCCAGTGCAGCCATTTGCCAATTCCAAGTTGTTAATAAGTGACTAAAATCCCCATTGTTGAGCCATGACATTGCAGAAAGCTGCCTACTGTATATATACTTTTCTTAGATTTGTTACTGTGATGCAAATACTTCAAAAAAATGTTGGTCAGATACCAAGATCCTGCCATAGCATTTTTATAAGACTTTGAAAAGTTTCTCCATCAGATTCACTAGCCCAATACTACAGCCTTATCAGTCACAGCCAAAGAGATGCACAATATCAATATCATACAGTATATTTTGTGACTTGCAGACTTGTGCCATACATTCTACGGGAGTGGCTATTGGAGTTTTTCTACTCATATCTGGAGCACCCAGAAGTTTTAACAGGTTTCAGGGTAGCAGCCGTGTTAGTCTGTATCCTCAAAAAGAACAGGAGTACTTGTGGCACCTTAGAGACTAACAAATTTATTAGAGCATAAGCTTTCGTGGGCTAAAACCCACTTCTTCGGATGCATATATAGTGAAACGAAAGCTTATGCTCTAATAAATTTAATTTGTTAGTGTCTAAGGTGCCACAAGTACTCCTGTTCTTTCAGAAGTTTTAAGCGGTTGGAACTCCTAGGAACTGGAAATCATATTTTCTTCAATTTATCAATTCCACTGTGGGCAACAAAGAACAATTGGCCAGAAAGTACTAACTGAGAACCGATTTCTGAGTTCTTGCTACTATGAAAATATTTGCCACTTTTAATGCTTTCTGCTGCAGAGTCAGAAAGGTTTCTATAAACCATTGTTCTATAAAATTTGTGTTTCCTCCCAACTGAATTTACTTTGTAGCTGCTCCTTTTTCACATGAGAATTTACAATTAAGTTAGCTAGATTTAGTTGGAATATCTTGGACTCTTCAAGAAATTTGCTTTTACCACTGGCTTATCTGCAGCACATCTTTACTGTAATAGTTTTACTCCTCACTATACTCAGATATATTTTCATTATGTGAAAATCTCGCCTAGCACTCCCATCTTACACTCAGTATCCTATTCCTGATGTGGATTTCACTGTTTCTGCCAGATTCATACATGAGAGGACACACATTACAGTACCACTACTGGAATACCACAAGGCCATGTCTAGTTCTACAATAAAACAACCCTATTGGCTTTTCCAAATCCTCACTGAGCTCCATTCCCATTAGAATACATAGTTACAACCCATGCCACTTGATTTTTGTGCCAACTCCAGTCTCTTGCAATTTGGCATCTCTCCTGGCCAATGTCTGGCATTTGTCCCAGACCTATAGATTTCCAATACACTTGGCTTCTGCTGCTCTTACAGCCCCTGATTTAGCAAGGTAGTTAAGCAGGTGCATAACTTTAAATACATGAGCAGCCTCACTTCAGTGAGACTACTTGTACCTTGCTCAACCAGGGCTATAGTTATCTGATCCTCCCAAGGAGTTAGCTTCTTCTCAATGTAAAATAGATATTAAAAATGACATAAACAAGGTGATCTGCATGGATGCATAAAGATCAGATGCATCACAGATGAAACATGGATCAGGTGCCTCAGTTACAAGATGCACACAGGCTGTAAATATTACGGAACTACAAGAAGCATAAGGGAAACATTAAGAACAGGTGCAGCACAGTAACAATTCAATTTCACTAGCCCATCTCCTCAAGCTGCACATAACTAAAAACAGCTATTAGCTGAAAAAATTTAAATATGTATAACATCATTCTCAAAATATTTTCTGATAAGCCCAAACTAAAATTAAGTGGGTGTTTAGCCAAAAATTAGAAACTGCTATGACGGAAAGGTAAAGATTTTACAAACTGAGCCCCTTCTGAGAAGGCTGGAGTTCTCAAATAACCAGCACATGGAGGTTCAGAGCAGTATTCTGATCTCCCTCAAAAAGCCCAGAAAAATCAGAGGGCAGGAAAAAGTTTTCTTCCATTTCCACAATCAGTTGATTACAGAGAGAGTGGAAAATACAAAAGCTGTTCTGATAATATACTATGGAATATGAACCTTGTAAAACCTAGATGAGATTTTATGTTAAAGAGTGTATTTAAAACTAAAAAAAAAAAATTTTTTTTGCAGACTGTCAAATAAAATACTATTTAGAGTAGGAAGATTTCCCCCTACTATATGGAGTAGTTTCAGGTTCTATACCTCACCCAGAAGCCTCTGCTAACTTTTTGCCATTTTTACAGTAAAATTTTCTTATTTTTTTAAGTGTTTCTCTTCCCCCCACATGCAAGAATAATACAGAATTAACAGGGAAAATTGTGAAACTAGCTTATACAAAATTTGCTGTCAATTGCACAAAGTAAACCATTTTACTCTAATCTTTTTCAGTTATAATAATTTCTTAGGTGTTATTTGAAACAGAGTAAAAGGTAAAGAAAGTATTCAGACAAAAGTGTAATTTTTAAATTAACATTGTCCATTTAGCCTATTATGAGAACATTAATCGAGCAAGCAAGTCAATCCCCCCAGCAGTGTTCTCATGCAGATATTTATCAAATATAAGCTTTAAAATGTATGAACTACAGAGGGTGGTAAATAGGACAGCATGATGATATACTTCTGCCAACCCCTAATTCCATTTAAGGAAAAAAATCAAATCAAATTTTGATTTGCTTATTTAAATTAGCTTTATTTTTAAAAATAAAACTGTTTAAAATGAAATC
This sequence comes from Chrysemys picta bellii, assembly GCF_011386835.1. Lineage (NCBI taxonomy): Eukaryota > Metazoa > Chordata > Testudines > Emydidae > Chrysemys > Chrysemys picta. The sequence goes on along the minus strand of NC_088798.1, from coordinate 35,204,900 downwards.
TGAATTTAATACAAAACATGTTAAGACCTAAATTTATTATAATCTCTTAATATATTTAAATAAAAACAAATATGCTGAATCCATGAGCATCTATCAAAAACTTTGAGTTAAAGGTTACTTTTCTATACAGAGAAAGAATGCAGGGAAAAACATCTAATTATTGAGGTGCTATTTTTACAAAGCTTGACAACAGGTTGTATACCATACTAATGGCTTGAGCCTTTGGGGGACCCACAGGCTATGCTACTGGGTGCAATATTAGCTAATAAAAATAAATTTTAAATCCTATTTTGTGTGTTTAATTAAATTCCAGTTATCATCCTAACGCAGCCTGATGCAAGCTATGCCGAAAAATTTAATTATTTAGTAAATAAACAATATATTATTCACCATTTCCTAACATACTAAAAATGTACAATTAATAAGAATCAGAAAATATTAACCTATATAATTGCTTACAGAAATGTATACAGTTATAGTGTACCCTCCTGGATAGCAAAAAATTTACCAAATCTAGTGTAAAGGCTCCAGTTAGTTGTAAATCAACATTGTAATGGTAACATCAACCAATGAGAATGCACCTTAGAAAATAGCTACAATACAAATGGAAAAGTTGATTAAAAGCAATTATTTAAGTCAGGGCTTTCCTCTTTGTGATTTAAATCATGATTTAAATTGCAATACACCCTGTGAAGAACTATTACATGGCCTGACCCAGCAAATGACTTAAGCACATGTCTAAGTGCACTTCTGGATTAGGGCCAGTATGAGTAAGAGTGTCAGAAACTGGTTCTTACAGAGCATCATATGGATTTAGACATTTAGGACTTAATGATTTTGAAATATAAACACCTGAACTGTTACCTAATGGTTAGAGCATGGGACTGAGAGCCATAATGACTATTATATTCCTTATTCTGACTACCCTCCTGCGTTAAAAGGATTTTGAGAGGCTTAGTTGTTCTCTGTAAAGCACTTTGAACTCCTCTGATGACAGTATATTAATTTTGCACTTATGTTAATCTTAATAAAGTATAACAATTGTGACAGTTCAAGCAATGATGAAAGATGAAAAAACAGTTACCTACCTTTCGTAACTGTTGTCCTTCAAGATGTGTTGTTCATGTCCATTCCATTCTAGGTGTATGCACGCCCATGTGCACAGTCGTCGGAGATTTTTGCCTTCACTGTATCGGTAGGGTCAGCAGTGGCACCCCCTTGAGTGCTACGCACATGCGTCAGAACATCAGCCACTGCCATCACTACGCCCTCTGAGTTCCTTCTTGCTGACAACTCCAACAGAGGGGCAGGAGGGCGGGTAATGGAATGGACACAAGCAACACATGTCGAAGAACAGCAGTTACAAAAGGTAGGTAACCCGTTTTTTCTTCTTCTAGAGCTTGCTCATATCAATTCCACTCTAGGTGACTCACCAGTGGTGCCAATAGAGATGGGCTCGGAGTTCACAGTCTTGCACCTTGCAGCACTGCCTTGCCGAAGCCAGCATCGTCCCAGGCCTATGGGTCAGCGCATAATAAGACGTAAATGTGTGGACAGATGACCAGGTAGCAACTCTACAGATCTCCTGGATTGGCACCTGGGCTAAGGCAGCAGCAGATGATGCTTGCGCTCTAGTCGAGTGTGCTTTCACTATTGCCGGGGGAGGCACACTCACCAGCTCGTAGCAGTATCAGGGATACAGGCTGTGATCCAGGACAAAATCCTTTGGGCAGACACAGGCACAGACATCCTGTCTGCCACCGCCACGAACAGCTGCGTTGGCTTACGGAATGGCTGTGCCCTATTGATATAGAAGGCCAGCGCCCTCCGTACGTCCAGGGCGTGTAACCTGTGCTCCTCTTCGGATTTATGGGGCTTCGGAAAGAAGACAGGGAAGAAAACATCCTGACCGGTATGAAACTGAGAAGCTACCTTGGGCAGGAATGCTGGGTGCGGCCGCAGCTGGACTTTCTTTGTAGAAGACCATATAGAATGGTTCTGACGTCAGCGCTCTGATCTCAGACACTCTGCGGGCAGACATATCTGCACCCTTCCAGGAGGAGAAGGAGAAGAGAGCAGGAAGCCAGAGTTTCAAAGGGAGGCCCCAGGGACATGAGTGTAAAGAGACACTCCAGACCTTTCAGAAACCGGGCCGTCATGTTGTGAGTGAAGACCGACCGCACTTGGAACCGAGGGTGGAAAGCCAAAATAGCAGCCACGTGCAGGGCTTTGGAGCGGAGCCCGGAGCTGGAGCGCAGAGCAGCTCCAGAGCAGTGGAGCTGCAGGTTTTTGCCTGGAGCTGGAGCAGAGCCAGAGCACAGCTCCAAAGCCCTGGCCAGGTGGACCCCGATTGACGACAGGGACAAGCCCTGAAGTGTGAAGCGCAGAAGATAGTCCAGGATCACCTGCAACAAGGTCTGCTTGGCCCGTACGTGCCGATCCAAGGTGCAGCACATTAATCTTTTCCACTTTGCCTGATAGGTCACTCTGGGCTTTCTGCTACTTGTTGAACCCGGGTCGAGCATTCCCGCTCATCCGCATTCAGCCATGCAGCAGCCAGGCTGTCAAGTGCAACACCTCCAGGTTTGGGTGCAGGAGAATGCCGTGGTTCTGGGACAGGAGGTCCAGCCAGAGAGGGAGGCACAGCAGCTCGGCTACCGAAAGTTCCAGCAGCATGCCAAACCAGTGCTGGCGAGGCCACTCGAGGGCTAACAGGATAACCCTCGCCCTGTCCTGTTTGATCTTCACGAGGACTCTGGATCAATGGCACTAGCAGAAAGGAGTACATCAGGGCTCCCAACCACAGAAACAGGAAAGCATCTGACAGGAACCCCTGTCCATTCCCTGGAGTGAAGAGAACACCTGGCATTTCCTGTTCTGACGGGACACAAGCAAGTCCACCTGGGGAGTTTCCCCACTTTCGGAAGATCATACTGGCCACCTCCGGATGATGAAGGTCCTGTTGAGGCAATCTGCTAGCACATTCTTAGTGCTGGGCAGTTGTGTGGCTACCAGATGAATGGCATGCCACATACAGAAGTGCCAAAGGCTGAAAGCTTCTTGGCAAAGGGCTGATAACCTGGCTACGCCCTGTCTGTTGATGTAATACATTGCGGCAGTAATGTCCATGAGGACCTGCACCACCTTGCCCCTCAGGTGGGACAAGAAAGCCCGGCAGGCCAGGCGAACCGATCTGAGCTCCCTGACATTCATGTGGAGGGCAACCATCGGCCCTGCGTGCTCAGCTCACCCAGGTGGGCTCCCCAGCCCAGGTCCGAAACATCGGAGACCAGGGTCAGCAACTGGGACAGGGTCATGAAGGGGACTCCTTCCAACACTGACCCGGTGTCCAACAACCATCCAGGAACGACAGGATGTTATCCATCACCCGGACCACCCAGTCTAGATTGTGTCTGTTGGGGGTGTAAACCAACACCAACCATGCTTGCAGAGGCCAGAGGTGAAGCCTGGCATGACTGACCACGTATGTACAGGTGGCCATGTGGCCCAGCAACCGCAGACAGGTGTGAGCCGTGGTGAGCAGGTGGTTCTTGAAATGTGACATTAGGTCCGACATGGCCTGAAAACATGCCACCGGGAAGAATGTTCTGGCTCGCGTGTGGTCGAGAACCACCCCTAGGAATTCTATGAGTTGGAGTGGCCTTAAGGTGGATTTTTTTCTCGTTTATCAACAGGCCCACATCGTGGCAGGTGGAACGCACCAGATCGAGGCTTCTCTGTAGTTGATCCCAAGATCTGTCCTTGATGAGCCAGTCGTCGAGATACGGGAAAACCTGGACCCCTCGACGTCGGAGGTAAGCAGCCACTGGCGCCACACATTTTGTAAAGATCCCTGAAGCAGATAGAGGCCAAAGGGGAGCGCCATAAATTGGAAAGTTCTCTACACAAACATCCCACACACAGATCGAATACAAGCTGTCAGTATCCCTGATGATGACCAGCTCAACTTATTGCTGAGCTCTGTGACTTTATCCTCACGCACAATTATTTCAAATTTGGTGACAATATATACCTCCAGACCAGTGGCACCACTATGGGCACCCGCATGGCCCCACAATATGCCAACATTTTTATGGCTGACCTGGAACAACGCTTCCTCAGCTCTCGTCCACTCATGCCCCTTCTCTACCTACGCTATATTGATGACATCTTATCATCTGGACCCATGGGAAGGAGACCCTGGAAGAATTCCACCATGATTTCAACAGCTTCCACCCCACCATCAACCTCAGCCTGGACCAATCTACACGGGAGGTCCACTTCCTAGACACCACCGTACAAATAAGCAATGGCCACATTAACACCACCCTATACCGAAAACCCACCGACCGCTACGCCTACCTTCATGCCTCCAGCTTCCACCCCGGTCACACCACACGATCCATCGTCTACAGCCAAGCACTGAGGTATAATCGCATCTGCTCCAACCCCTCAGACAGAGACCAACACCTAAAAGATCTTCACCAAGCATTCTCAAAACTACGATACCCACACAAGGAAATAAAGAAACAAATCAACAGAGCCAGACTTGTACCCAGAAGCCTCCTGCTACAAGACAGGCCCAAAAAAGAAACCAACAGAACTCCACTGGCCATCACCTACAGTCCTCAGCTTAAACCTCTCCAACGCATCATCAGTGATCTACAACCCATCCTGGACAATGATCCCTCACTTTCGCAGGCCTTCACAGAATCTCACCCACCCACTCCTGTATCAAACCCCTAATCTATGTCTGAGCTACTGAAGTCCTCAAATCATGGTTTAAAGACTTCAAGGTACAAAGAATTCTCCAGCAAGTGGGGCCGTCGAAGCTTGGGTCTGTTTGCTGACTGTCACTGTTGCAGACTGGTGCCCAGAGCAAGGTGATCACGCTGGTATCAGGAGGACCGGTGCCGGGGGGACTGGAGACGCAACGGGGAATGCTCCCACGAGGCAGGTGACTGGTACCTGTGCCGAGAGAATGATCAGTGAGAGGGTGAGCAGCGTCATTAGTACGGAGACCGGCATCTTGCTCTAGGCGATCCGCGTTAAGATGGCGGTGACCGCAAACGTGGTGCCAGTGACCAAGGATGAGCCCCAGAGGATCTGGGCTGCTTTGTCTTGGGGGATCAGTGGCGCTCCACTGCCCCCTTAGGGGTCTTAGCAGCTGGCTTGCCTTCGTGGGGAGCCTTTGTCAGTTCCTAAGGCACCTGCAGTATTGGGGGTGCAGGCGGAGGCCTGTGCTCTCTTGGCACCAGGGGAACCTATGAAGATGTCGGTGCCACAAGGGTTTTTGGTTCCATGCTGCTTCCGGGAGTCGGTGGTGGATCTTTCATGGAGCTAAGGGCCTTGACCAAGGAAGTACAACTGCGCGGCTCCAGAGTGGGTCCCTTGCCTGATGACCAGGGCCCTTTTTGCCAGGTGCTGTGGAGTCATGCTTTTTGGGCATCGGTGCCAGGGGCGCACTGCACACCGAGGCCGAGGTACATGGCAAGTCCTGGCAGGGCTGCATGGAGGCCAGATGCAGGGTGGACTCCATGAGGAGAGCCCGTAGCTGAATATCTCGCTCCCTTTGTGTGCAGAGCCGGAAGTTCTTACAAATTCAGCACTTGTCTCTAACGTGTGACTCCCCTAAGCACTTGAGGCAGCTGCTATGGGGGTCCCTTACGGGCATAGGCCTGTTGCAGTCCGCGCAGGGCTTAAACCCGGGAGACGGGGCACGCACCGCCTGGGGCCCTAACTGCTAACGATTAACTACACTTAACAACTACTTAACACTAACTACTATAAACAAACTATTTACAAGGCCCTAAGCTCGAAGTCAGTAGACGAAAAAACAGCTAACCCTTGCAATGCAAGGAAAGGCGCTCCAACTAACCACCATGGGCGGTAAGAAGGAACTGAGAGGGCGTAGGGTCGGCGGTACCTGATATACCGGCGCATGTGCATGGCATTCAAGGGGGCGCCACTGCCAACCCTACAGATACTGCTAAGGTAAAAATCTCCGAAGACCGCGCACATGGGCACGCACACACCTAGAATAGAATCGACATGAGCAAGCACTTGAAGAATGAAAATGAGTTACTCAGAGTTTTTCAAACTACATTAATGGCATCTAGTGGATTATGGGTGTTACTACAGTTTTCTTTTACTCAACTGGTAATAACAAACAAGTATCACTTGAATTATTAACAATAGCCACTGTTTAACTGATGTACGCTAATGCCATACCCTGATTAGAAGCAGAATAAAAGCTCACTTGCAATTAGGAAAACAAATGAACACATGGGTTGATATTTCTGTATCTACTCTAACACCTCCTTTAACACTAATATTGTCACTTTAGTTTGTTTTGTTTTAAGTAACATGCTCATTCTCACTATAAATATTAACTGACTAAATGGCTGAAAATTACAACTATTGACACATCTGCTAAAAACAACCCAGGCACAGGATTGAAAAACTCTTAATGAAGTATACAGCAATACTCAGGAAACACCCAACTATATCATCTTGCACTTCTCATCAAATTGATTCTGTTACACTACCCAAAATATTTATAACCTCTAACTCTCTTTTGTATCCCTAAGAGACTAATAACCTTTTTGAACACGTTGGACTCACTTGGCATTTTCCGAATTTGGATTTAACAAGGACAAACTTCACACACAGTGTTTTGTTGCATTGGAGAATTACAGTGAAGATTCCTTTACATTTTTGTGCATTCTCTCATAGTCAGCTCTGCTTAAATGATGAATGTTTGTGTTGTTTCCTCTAGCGTTCCTGGCAATTAGTATTTCCAATTTAGTGTATTCGGATTCATTCTACCGAACTGCTACCAGTTTTACTAGAGTTACTGTAGTTTATGTGACTAATACCTTGTACTTAGATCTAACCTCTGACCAAATAGAGCTGTTCAAAAACTGCATGAAAATCACTCCTATACCACCTAAAAATGAGCAGTTACACCCTTACAGCTTTAAGGCATAACCTTTATCCAAATTAATAAAAGGCCTTAACCAGATGAAAGCAATCCACTAACTAAAGCTCCAATGGCCTCCTAAGCTGTACCCTGCACTGGCGGTTTGTGATTCTGAAAAGTGTGCTTCCCTTTCAGTAACAACCACATAGTGCAGCATCTGGCATTCCCAGGCCACATGTGACCAGCACCAATAAGGGGCAAAAATTACAGGCTAAGAAGAGTGTTTTGAAGAAGCATCCATGACATCTAAAGCAAAGTAAATCCTGCCTAACTGAACATCAGTTCTTGTGGGACAGAAAGATTCATGAAGAGGCTGAAAATTTGGTGCCACTGTGCCTAACAACTTTGGAGAAGCAGCAAGTCACCCGCCAGACAAATGCTTCTGAAATACCTTAACAGTTGGGGATGGAAGAAGAAGAAAGGGAGAAAGAAAGAGAATCTCTCCACAAACCTGCAGAGCTTCCATCAAATGCTGGGAAGAGTTATTCAGAATAATTTTACATCTCTCACAGGAGCGAAGGCACCTTCCTGTTGTTCCCATAGTAGAATAATATTAATTTCACAACCGCTGTACTAAATCAAAGCACTCCCCCTTTCTGTAACGCTCCCCGTTTACAAAAAGCAACTACATAGTTTGGATCTGGAATGACATTTTATATTATGAGAACTAAAGAAGAAAGAACTAAAGTAAAGTCTCTGTGAGAGTGCACAAATGTACATGCTGTATTATCTTTGCCTCACAAAAGATTAGCTACTTTTGCAGTACTCCTAGAAATGCAAAGGTGAAGTAAACAGAAAATAAGATCATAACGTAGATATATTACAACATATATTACACCTTGTACACTAACACCAACAGGTTCTGAGTTTAAACACCAAAGTTTAAAACAAGATAGTGTTTTTACATGACCATGATAAAATACAACTACTTACCTGCAGTTCCTAAGCTAAGTAGCACAGCAACCCAGAACACCCAGAAGAAAATGAGAATCACAAAGGTCCATAGTGGCTGGAACAGTAGGGAAGGGACCCTGCTAATTAATTTATTAGCAACCCAAAAGAGCTGTACAGTCAGCTGAATCCTCTTCCTTAGTACAAATATGAGGGAAAGTAGAACCATCTATTAAAAGAGATTAAAAACAAATCAGAAAAATAGTAAACTAGGAATTTCTTTCTTAAATTATCAGAAGTTGTCAAATTTTGTAGGGGGAGCGTGGTACCGATTTCACAAAGGGACCGCAGCAGAACATGTTTTTTTCATAAAACTATTATGCACTAAATCTTTAACACTGAACTGCAGACACCACCTAAAAGACATAGCACACTGGAAACTACAAAACAACAAACATTCACAACAGAAGCTGCTTCACCACTTTTCTAGTCTGCTTTACAAAGATGCCAGATGCCCTCAGAAAAGCCACTGGGAGCAGATGATGTATTTGGAATTCTACAAATGGCAAAGGCATTGCACTTGAACAAATCTGCATCCAAAGAAACCTTTTCTTATTCTTTTATTTAGGAAGAGAAGAGGTGCAGAGCCCACTGTCTGATAATGTACAGAGAATATGCAAGCAATCTCTAGTGTGTATCTCACTTATATTAGTCACTTTAATACAATACAGACTGTCCATTGTGTGCAACCACATTTTCTTTTAAAAAAATATTAATGTAACTGACTCACTTCCCAACAATACATGAACTGTTCACACATTCATACTGGGGTACGATACTAAATAAGGTGAAACATTCATTTCAACAGCATAAAGCCATAGTAATAAGGTTGTGTGGTGAACAGGAGGTGGATGACAGGAAGGCAAAAATTCAGCACTACAGCTTGTGGCCAGCAAACTAAACTGCAGCACTGACCTTTATGGAGATATACCTATCTCATAGAACTGGAAGGAACCCTGAAAGGTCATTGAGTCCAGCCCCCTGCCTTCACTAACAGGACCAAGTACTGATTTTGCCCCAGATCCCTAAGTGGCCCCCTCAAGGATTGAACTCACAACCCTGGGTTTAGCAGGCCAATACTCAAACCACTGAGCTATCCCTCCCCCCTCTGCAATGGCTGTTGCCCCTTTGTGCCACGTACAAGGTATGTTGGGTCCACAGGATTCACATTTCCATGGATCCAGTGTCTCTCTCCTCACTCAACCCCATTAGCTTAACTGAGGATGGCCTATAGACCCACACTGCAGCAGTGTGCCCAGGGCAAACGTCCTCCAACACAAGCTGCTCTGCTGGCATTGTCCTATAGCCCTAGCACAGGGTTTAAGTTTGTGGAGAGCCTCTTACAGACTCTTCATAATACAGGTGAATGTCACCATAAAATGTAAGAAAAGGATTAAATAATTATAAACAGATCTTATTTGGCTGCAAATGGAAAGCAGAATGCACTAGAGGGCAATCCACAAAGAGAGAAACTGACCATGTCATGGTTGAAACATCACCACACAGCCTTAATTACCCTCTACAATGGAGTTTCCCCTTTTCAATGTCAAGTGTAAATAAAGGAGGGAGCATGTGCACTCACATTGCTGTAATATAGTTTTATTTCAAGGTTTCAGATTACCATCTCTAACATTAAGCTTCCTAACGATCATTCTGTAAAATTTCTCACCGTAATCATGGTAGATATGATAGCAAATCCAAGTAAAAATTTTACATTTTCTTTTTCAGTTTCCAGTTCTATGCTTGGGTCGTTAGTGTAGTCATAGTAGAGCCACCACAGAACACTGGAGACAACTAGAACAAACACAAATCCATGAAGGTGCAGACAGTACTTCACAAGTGACTGGCAAGCTAATGTGTACATGTTATGGCTCTGTTACCTTCTCCTCTTGAATTACAGATTAACTGAAGAATGGAGTAGTGCAGCACAGAGTGAGAAACATTAGGTGTAAATGCACATATCTGTGCTCACAGAATAAAACTGTGTGGCTGGTTTGCTATTTTGAGGTCAAAGCCAAAATTAAGTCTGGTTTTCTTGCAGCTTTGAAGTTACAGCATCATTGCAAGAAATAAACATAACTTATAAGATAGCCCACATTTCAGGCTTTGATCATTCTTAATAGTTCTCTCTTTTTAAAGGATGCATTGTTCAAGTCTCTATTTAAACTTTGTTGGAAATGTTAACACTGCTCATACTCAAATCATTTGTCAAAAGAAATTCAATCTGCAGACATCTGTAAATAATTAAAACAAAACAAACCTCTCAACACCCTGATCCTACAGCTAGACCTGCATAGCCAGACCTTTTCATCCACACAGAGAAAGGGTCCAGCATGGATCTGATTGCAGGATTGGGACCCAATTTAGCTTACTGAAGGATAGCCGAGGAGAATTTGCTGTTTTTTCCTTTATGTTTTTCCTTCAATTTGGTGAAACAATGGGTTACTTAAACACATCATTATAAATAAATATACTTACATAATAATCCAAACACAACTAGTGTAATGAAAATATGGACCAGAAGTGTGGTGATGAATCTGAAGGTTAAAACCATTATTAAAGAGAAGGCTGGAAAATTAAAAAAAAATATATAGAAAGAGTCAACTTCAGATGACTTATGATCTATTTAATCAAACTAATTACATGGAAAATTTAGGTTTTTCTACAGTCCAGATTTTTTATTTGTAAACACTGATCTCAAAAGCAGAGACCAATAGGCTTTAAAACTGAAGAGATTCTGTTTTGACCAGAAATGTTCCAAAAGCAGAGCCTAAAATGACCAGAATTAGTAATTATGTAGAATAGTCAGGTTCTTAACGTAAATTCAGTACTGGTATAATCCTTGCCTTCTGAAGTCCATTCTCTCCAGAGGGTAAATCCATCCTATTCTCTCATCCTGAAGCTAGTTTTTGTTAATTTCCACTTACTCACGAAACATGAAATCAAAGCTATCAAACTGATTTTTTAATACTGAAAATGTAAAATTACTGTTACCTATTAATAACTAGCTTAATTACTTTAATATTTATAAGCATATCAAACATTTTCAGTTTACATGAGTAAGACGGTTACCTTCCTGTACTGTAGCTATTGCTCTTCAAGGTGCGAGTGCACATGTATATTCCACTCAGGGGTCCATGCTGAGCGCACCAAAGCCGGAGAACTTTGCCTAGCAGTACACCGATGGGGCGGTGCTAGCGTAAGGGCTATCTCCTCAGTCTCTCTGTTCATTCCTATGGTCCCAATCTACTGATTCAGTATCAGTCAGATTTCGCACCCAGCACTGAACAGCCTGCACCTCACAGCATGAATGCTGCATGGCTAGACAAGGAACAGGAGCGCTGTTCTGAAGCTGTTCAACAGGTTTTACTAAGGGCCACCTATCTGGCTAAATGGAAACGTTTTTCAATTTGGTCCCTAGGCTGCAGGATTCTACCAATACAATCCTGCATTCAGGACATTCTGGAGTAATTGTTGCACCTCCAGTCCTCTGGCATTTCATCCTCCATCCAAGGCAAATCAAAGTCTTCTCAAACTCCATGGTAGTCAAGGATCACTTGTCTCTTTCCACCAGTGCAGGAAGTGATTCCTCAATGGGACCTTAGCACTGTGTTGGATGCCCTCATGAGTCCTCCATTTGAGCCCTTGGCGACTTTGTCTTTTGGTATAGTAGAGACAGAGAACGAGTTATTTGTGGCCATAACTTCTGTGAGTTGAGTTAGTGACCTGCAGGCCCTTATGGCGTATACCTAGAATAACCAATTTTTCAAAAGACAAGGTTGCTTTGGCGCCACATCTTACGTTTTTGTCTAAAGGTCGTGTCACAATTTCATCTTACTCAGACAATACTCACCTGTATGTTTTCCCGAACTTCATTCATGTGTTGACGAACAAGCGTTTTCATTTCTTGGATGAGACACATTTGGCATTTTACTTGAAGGGAACTAAACCATTCCGTTCATCACTTCATCTTTTTGTTTCCTTTGCAGATTGCATGAAGGGTCTATTGGTCTCCATGCAGATGATTTCCAGGTGGATAACATCCTGTATTACAACAGCTTATGGGATAGCTCAGACTTCGCCTCTACACAGGTTAAGAGCTATATAACTAGGTCCCAGTGGCATTGGTCACATTTCTCAGTGGCATTTTGACATTGGACATTTGCAGGGCTTCTACTTGGTTTTCCATACATACAGTACTTTAACCACTCATTATGTTATTACAATTGAGTGCTGATCAGATGCAAATTTTGGGAAGGCAGTCTTGAGAAGACTCTGAGCCCCACTTCCTTCTGAAAGTGCTTGTGAATCACCTGAGTGGAGCACACGTCTACAATCACTCAAAGAAAAGACTGTTAGTTACAGTACAGATAAGTGTTGTTCTTCAAGATGTAGGTGCAGAAGTGTATTCCATGACCCACCCTCCATCCCCTCTGCATCTGAGTCTCAATTCTTCATGTTTGGTGAAGGAACTGAGAAAGGTCAGAGTGCTCTTAAACAGCTTGGGAAGGAGCTAATGGCCAGAAGGCACCAGCGCCATCCCTATAGGTACTGCTAGGTAAGGTTCTCTGGCTTTTATGTACTCGGCACATGCACGCTCAAGGGAAATACAGGTCTGCAATCACTCAAAGAAGAAGCTAGTTTCTAAGACCTCAATGGCAAGAAAAGAGGAAATAGTATCATTATCATTAGTATCATTTAATAGCATTAAAACATACCTCATGCTAGGATAAATTCTGATTTTATAACTTTTTCACCTAAAGTTTTTAATGGAGTCAGACAAAAAACAAACAAGTGATACAGAGTAAGTTTCCAGTCTGGTTTCTATAAATCTGAATTTCATTAGTCTATTAAATGTCTTGTAAAAGCAAACAGCAGTTCTCTCTCTTAACATACAGAACAAACTTATCTATGCAGCAAATATCAAGATTCAATATTTTTAAAAACTACATTATTCTCTCTACAAAGATTTGAAACATGAGACTATTTTAACATTTTTTTTTAAATCCCTCTTCTATTCATAACTTTACCTAGTGCAAGGACACTCAGTCCTATTACAGTATCTCTTCCAGCCATTATTCCACTCAGAATACGATGAAAAACATCAACTTCGTTAACCACATTTATCAAGATGGATGCAAACTGCGAATAGCACTCAGGGTTTTGTGGAACACATCGATTAAACAATGGGAAGGATTTGCTGGAAAGTTAAAAAAAACAGAGGTTGGAGAAAAAGATTGATTACTGGAGAGTAAGGTTTCAGATACATTCAGGGATCAATCCCGCAGTTCCAAAACAAGTGCAACTCCCAATCAAGTTCCCTTGTTTTGTTTATATGTACTATTATGTTTGCTTGCTTTTTAGTAAAAATTAAATATATTAACACTGCCACCAAAATAAAGAAACAGTTCCAAATTAAAGTAAGCAGTTTATGCTGAATTTGGAATATTTAGACTGAACTTTAGGGTTCCCCTGAACTATTTCAGATTGTCTCAAAACACTTTTCAGAACTTAAGCCAATATACAGAGATCATTTCTTCCTACCCACTAAACTGTAGCCACTTCTGGGATAAAATAGCAGCGCCAATTTAACAATGCACAGCAATACTGCACAGCAGTTTATAACGGAAAGTGAGTACACCTCTACCTCGATACAATGTGACACGATATAACACGAATTGGATATAACGCGGTAAAGCAGTGTTCTGGGGGGGGCGGGGCTGCGCACTCCGGTGGATCAAAGCAAGTTCAATATAACGCGGTTTCACCTATAACACAGTAAGATTTTTTTGGCTCCCGAGGACAGCGTTATATCGAGGTAGAGGTGTATCTCTATCTGATTAAAATGGCAGGAGAGATTTAGGAAGGCAGAACATATTCAGCCAAATTGGAATTTTCCCAGGTCATTGTGTTAATACCCCTACTCTTAGGAAAAAAGACACAAGATCTTTCATGGCCACAAATAGTCAGCAGGTCAGTTATATTTCATCTGAAAGACAGCACTTCTATCAGCATAGTGCCTCCATGTGAGGTACTGGTTCACTATTGACTCAGGAAGAGTGCCATCTACTGAACACCAACAGTGTTTCTGCTCCTTTTTGGGCTCCTATTCAAATATGAATTGGGCTCGAGTTGCTTAATTTGCAAGAACGGATGGGATCAAAGCACAAGTTAGTACGGCTGTAGGCTATATCAATATTATTATTCATTATAGGTATTTTTAATACACACACAAATTTTTCATGGTGTTTAAAATATTCCAACATTCTTAAGGGTGTATTAAGCTAGGACTGACCAGTTTGAGAAAACTGGTAGCCCAGTCAAATATTTACATATAAAAATAATGTTATTTGGCATTGTTAGCCAAGTGTCTTAAATGTATTATCCTTCTAGTCTTAGCACTGCTACACTAAGGCCTTGGCTACACTTGCGAGTTACAGCACTGTAAAGCCGCCCCCAGCGCTGTAACTCACTCCCCGTCCACACTGACAAGGCATTTGCAGCGCTGTATCTCCGTGGTTGCAGCGCTGCATGTACTCCACCTCTCCGAGCGGAATAGCGAGTATTGCGCTGCCACTGCAGCACTGCGGTACCAGTGTGGCCGCCCAATGCGCTGTGAATGGCCTCCAGAATTATTCGGCAGTATCCCACAATGCCTGTTCTAGCCACTCTGGTTATCAGTTCAAACTCTACTGCCCTGGCCTCAGGTAACCAACTATGTGACCCACCCTTTACATTCCCCAGGAATTTTAAAAATCCCCTTCCTGTTTGCTCAGCTCGGCGTGGCGTGCTATCAGCGAATCTTTCCAGGTGACCATGCCTCCACAAGCCAAGCGAGCCCCAGCATGGAGCAATGGCGAGTTGCTGGACTTCATCAGTGTTTGGGGGGAGGAAGCTGTACAGTCCCAGCTGCGCTCCAGCCGTAGGAATTACAATACCTTCAGGAAGGTATCAAAGGACATGATGGAAAGGGGCCATGACCGGGATGCCCTGCAGTGCAGGATTAAAGTGAAGGAGCTGCAGAGTGCCTACCGCAAAGCCCGCGACGTAAACGGCCGCTCGGGTGCTCCCCCCGCGACCTGCCGATTCTACAAAGAGCTGGATGCGATACTTGGGGTTAACCCCACCTCCACTCCAAGCACAACCATGGAGACTTCAGAGCGGGTGGGGGGGGGGAAGGAGGAAGAGGAGGTGGAGGAGGAGAACGGGAGTGATGGTGGTGGGCTAGATGGAGACACCCCGGAATCCCTGGAGCAGTACTGCAAACGCAAACGCCACCCCCCCACACAGCCCTTGTCCCAAAACTCTTTCCGTTGTGCCCCACTGTCACCTCCAATCCACTTTCCCCAACTTCCGTGTTCTTTACGCCACCCGCTGCCTCCAACACTAGGATCTTCACCACCCAGCCCTGAAAATCATGACCCTTACCCTCTGCACTCAACCCCCATCACCATGCAGTATAGATGTCCTGAAGTGCAGCACTCACTGCACAGCACACCAGACAGGACATACGCGAATCTGTGATTGTACTGTTCCCCACTCCACCCCCTTGTTTCTTTTCAATAAATGGATTCTTTGGCTTTGAAAACATTCTTTATTATTGCATAAAGTAAAATACACCTTAGCCCAGGAAATAAACAGGCACTGCAAGTCTGCTTGTCTGCTTAGCAGACACTGATTCCTAAAGATTGGAACTACTGCACTTCACTCCCGTGCAGGGCACCAGATATCACCGCTGGTTTTCAGCCTCAAATTGCTTCCTCAAGGCATCCCTAATCCTTGCAGCCCCGCGCTGGGCCCCTGTAATAGCCCTGCTCTCTGGCTGTGCAAATTCAGCCTCCAAGTGTTGAACCTCGGAGGTCCATGCCTGAGTGAAGCTTTCACCCCTCCCTTCACAAATATTATGGAGGGCACAGCACACGGATATAACCGCAGGGATGCTGTTTTCAGCCAAGTCCAGCTTCCCATACAGAGATCGCCAGCGGGCCTTTAAACGGCCAAAGGCACACTCCACAGTCATTCGGCACCGGCTCAGCCTGTAGTTGAACCGTTCCTTGCTGCTGTCAAGGCTCCCTGTGTAGGGTTTCATGAGCCACAGCATTAACGGGTAAGTGGGATCTCCCAGGATCACAATGGGCATTTCAACTTCCCCTACCGTGATCTTCCGCTCTGGGAAAAAAGTCCCGGCCTGCATCTTCCTGAACAGCCAAGTGTTCCGAAAGATGCGTGCGTCATGCACCTTTCCGGGCCAGCCTGTGTTAATGTCAATGAAACGCCCACGGTGATCCACAAGCGCCGGGAGAACCATAGAGAAATACCCCTTCCGATTAACGTACTCGGATCCTAGGTGGGGTGGTGCCAGAATAGGAATGTGTCCCCCATCTATCGCCCCTCCACAGTTAGGGAACCCCATTTGTGCAAAGCCATCCACTATTTCCTGCACGTTACCCAGAGTCATGGTTCTTCTGAGTAGGATGCGAATAAAGGCCTTGCAAACTTGCATCAACATGATTCCAACGGTCGACTTTTCCACTCCAAACTGGTTTGCGACCGACCGGTAGCTGTCTGGAGTTGCCAGCTTGCAGATTGCAATAGCCACCCACTTCTCCACTGGCAGGGCAGCTCTCAATCTCGTGTCCTTGCGCTGCAGGGTCGGGGCAAGCTCCTCACATAGTCCCATGAAAGTGGCTTTTCTCATGTGAAAGTTCTGCAGCCACTGCTTGTCAACCCAGACTTCCATGACAATGTGATCCCACCACTCGGTGCTTGTTTCCCAAGCCCAAAAGTGGCGTTCCACGGTGCTGAGCATGTCCGTGAATGCCACAAGCAATTTCTTGTCGTACGTGTTACGCGGCTCGATAGCATCGTCAGACTCCTCACCCTCACTCTCACTGTCACTTTGGATCTTAAGGAATAGTTCGACAGCCAAACGTGACGTGCTGGCGAGAGTCGTCAGCATACGCCTCAACAGTTCGGACTCCATTTCCCGCAGACAGATCGCGCTGCACAGAAACCGTTGAAAGATGGCGCCAAAGGTGGACGGAAACAAAGGGATTTCTGTGATGCGAAGCGATGCATCACGGGGCATTGGGACAGGGCCCAGAATTCACCCGCATCCACGCCCCCGTCCCACAACCCACAGCGCCAGAATGGGAAAAGGTGCTCTGTGGGATAGCTTCCCATAATGCACCACTCCCAATAGCGCTGCAATTGCCACAAATGTGGCCACGATAGTGCGCTGGGCAGCTGTCAGTGAGGACAGACTGCAGCGCTTTCCCTACTCAGCTGCATGAAGTCAGGTTTAACTCACAGCGCTGTACATCTGCAAGTGTAGCCAAGGCCTAAGCCAGCAAGAAGGTTTTTAGATCTCAGACTAACTCATGTGTGTATCTAAAAGGAGACAGCAATCCATCAGCATAGTATGCCTCCCTAATTAACAAGTAAATGGTGACTATTACTAGGGAAACTGATTCGACCTGTTTTGCTTTTAAGAGGAAGTATCACATATCTAAAGAGATTGTTCTCAAGGATTTCACGCTGCAGAGAGAAAATACAGATGGTCAAAAATAAGTGTGAGATGCCCTCTTTTCAATTCATTTTATGTTTCACCTCTGAAAGGTCTCTCACGCTCTTTTCCTCACTTTCCTTTGTGCAACGGAGTAGGGAAGCATAAAGAGTCCAGTTCTGTGCCTTCAGGAGGCAATGGGACTTCACTTGAGCACATGCTTAACTATCTCTGCCGAACAGGGGTATGAACTGTGTGTGTGTGTGTGTATGTATAAACATGAGAATTCAAAAATATAAAATCAAAGATATTAAAGTAAAATAATTCTGATTGTTATGCATCAAGTCAAAGACTAAATGGGAAGGACAGTCTTTGAAAAGTTGTCTCGAATAAACAGTGCAGTAAAGCACACAGTAATTCTTACCTTGGTGGAACTGGCAGAGTGGGACACAACTCAGCCGCCTTTGGATTTAGCGTGTAACTGGAAATGTTCAAGTTATACATACAAAGGCAAGAACCTAAGAGAATAAAAACCCCACAAATGGTAACTTGTTATTAGTTCACATCCATTTCTGGGCAGAAAACACACTTCTTAAAAATACTAAAAATCTCTATAAATAGCACTTAATTACATGGCTGCTCAAATCAATCATTGTTTTGAAGATTTTGTGCAACATAATAAATATTAATTAGCAAAACTAGTGTTTTTCCTCAATAATTCTGTATTTAAATTAAAAAAAAACAACATGATGTTAAACACTGTTCTGTTTAGGAGACAGATTAAAATCTTAAACAGTCCAGATAACAGTTTCATGAATCAAGATCAAACCCTTATCCGTTCTCTAGAGAGAGTAATGTTTTCAGTTTTTCCTACTTTTATCACTACATTGTTGTAACTTCTTTTAGGAGATGCAACTAACAGAACATTGTTGTAACTTCTTTTAGGAGATGTAACTAACAGAAACACTGGAAAAATCCAAATTTCTCTAAACTCAGATGATTTCTCATACCTCGAGAAGCCTCCCCTTAGGGCCAAATTCAGAGATGATGTGGAACATGGTGCAAATTAGACTTACTTATACCCATTTGCTGGGCAGATCAAGCTTGTTAGCCTGGGAAATTGGGCAACTGATTTAAGAGAAGGACACTCTGAAAATAAACATGCAACTAGCAAGTCCTTCAGTTGTCTCGATTTACTTTGCCACTGGAAATGGTCTTGTTGATCGAGAGAGTATGTGAGTTGGTATACAACTGCTCCTCCACCTTGCACAATTTCTGGTACAGCCTTTGAAAGTTTAATAAGTCCCAGAGTGATAGGGGAATGGTGAAAGTGAGAGGTGATGGACATCGCTGGGAGTCATAGTTGTGAACCTGCACGTGGGCAGGTCAAGACTCTGCGTTGACTTGGGGTGATACTATAGTCAAGCAGCATCTTGATTGACTCAACTGCTCTAATCAGGAATAGCACAGCTGACCTCAATCAAAGGAGGGTGCTAGAAAAGTTCTCCTGAAAATTGCTCATCGTGAACGGCCCACCGAAGCCAGAGGCAGTCAAAATTCAAACACACCTTGAAAAGTTTCCTTTCTTTCAATGTTGCAAGGTGGACTGTTCATACACCCCTTAACTGTCCAAACCAAACTAATGGTCCTGCCCGGTGGACTGCTTCAGTTGCTCAAGAGCTTGAAAGATATTGTATCCACATTGCAGCTCAGAGAGATGTGACTTGCTGAAGAGGATCAACTGGCTGAGGAGCATGCTAGGTATACTTTCTTCTGGAAGGGACACCCACAAAATGAGCCCCACAACACAGGAGTTGGCTTTGCAATCAGAAGGAATTGTGTCTCTTGTTTGGGCAGCCTATCCGTCAGTATGGGCAGCCTATCCGTCAGTATGAACAACGGACTGGGAACTCTGACTCTCCCAAGGGGTGAATGTTACACTTCACCGATCAGGTCTTAAACACTGACAATGATTAACTCTGATGAGGGTGTGACATTTTGGAGTTCAACTCAGACCAGTAACGGGTTGTGTCACCACCTGCACCTCTTGGTGCATTCAAAACTATGCTTCTGTGGTTCACAGCCTTGACACCAACAGCCTGCACACAAGCATGCAGGTCACACCCTGGCTTCCACCGCCCAGTTACTATTTGTAGAATAAACTTAATACCTTCCCCGTCCTGAATTTCCCTAAAATCATCTGCCAATCTGCGGAGGGCCCAGAACTGAGTTATCCTCTCTGACTCAGCAAGTGAGAATTTTGCTGCTGCTAAGCAGTATGAAAATTCCCTGACACACCAGCTTGTGTGCCTTGGCAGCAAACTCTTCAGGGCTCTGCCAGCCCAAACCTTGCCCTACAAATAACAAACAGTGAACCCCAACTCCCAAGTTCCCCAGAGATGTCTCCCTGCAGCATGCAGCCCTCTCCTGGAACACTCACGGAACTTAATAAGTTCTTTGCTCCTTCAAAGAGAAAATGCAGCTCACTAATTTAATTGGGGTTTGACAAACACACTAATTTCAGTCACAGCCCTCAACTGGTTTATAGTAAAAATAAAACAAGTTTATTTTAAAAAGGGCATAGGATAAGTGATATCCAGTATAAGGAATAAAGACATAAAAGGCTACAAACAAACAAAAGTAAAAATATGCTGAAAATTGTTTTAGTCTTACAAGCAAGTTACAATCTTTGCCTAAGCAGGTTTCTCACCAAACTCAGTTCCCAGAGACTTCAACCCCTTTGGCTGAAGGATCCAGCTCTCGCCCCTTCAGTCCCCCAAGTGATGGGCAACTCACGTATCTTTTTGCCCTCCTTATATCACCACAAAGTTCACTGTGTCTGCCTCAAGAGCCTAGAAGGCTTCCTGCTGTTCTTCCCTTCTTCTGGATTTTCTATCCTCATGTTAATCTATATTTAAATGGGGCTTCCATTGTTTTGACTCCACACTGCTTAATTTACATTGGAGACAGGTAGATAGCTGCCTTTCCTCCCGTCTGGAAGAAAACCTGTTTCTCCCTGTGTTTGATCACAGACATAGCATAATATCAGCGAGTATCCATGATTCCTCCTAGGGTATTGATACATACATTTCACAATGATATTAATCACCAGAGTGTCACTGGCTTTCATAAAAAAACCTTATTCGATACAATTTTAGAATATAGTAATATTGTACACAATCAGTTGATTCAATTGCTTATCATTTGAGGTTCAGAACCCCAGTCTTTATTGTTAAGAGGCTACCTCCCCCACTTGCTAATTTGACACCTTTTTTTTTTTACCTTGCATGTAAATGTACCTTCACTGTCTGCCTGACGACCAGGCTGGTCAGGTAAGGAAATGACACAGTCTTTTGTCTAAGGCAGATTGTGCTTATGCATTGCTTGCCAAACACATTTTAAGAATATATTTCTAGTGCATATTTATAACTCTTTGTAAACACCCCACACATAAGTTACACAGGAATATTAATGATGATATATTATATATTACATGCCAACTTTGGGGAATATATCACGACTAAGGATACAATTCTGTCACGGAGGTCATAAGGATCATGAACTCCATGACTTTCCAGGACCTCCATGACTTCTTCTGGGGCAGGGCCGGAGCAGCAGACCCCGGAACAGCTGGCCAGTGGCCAGCCCTGGGGCTGAAGGAACAGCAGCCGCGGTAAGCTCTGAGGCTGCTGGAGCACCAGCCAGTCGCAGAACAGCAGCTCCGGGAACAGCCAGCTGGCAGTCAGCTCCTGGGGCCACCCAACAGTTGACTGGCCTGGACTTGCTGGAGCACTGGCCCCCAGCCCACCGGAGCAGCAGCCAGGGTTGGGACAGCTCCCCCGCCCCTCCCCTGGGAAGGGGGTTTGGCCAGTTCCACGCAGGGGGAGGGGGAGGAAGGGAAAGAGGGCTCAGGTCAGCTCTGTGCGGGAAGGGTTGGGGAAAGGGAGAGGGGGTTCGGCCAGCTCTGCGCAGGGGGAGGAGGGTTCAGCCAGCTCCACGTGAGGTTCCCGGCCAATGGGAGCTGCGGAGCCAACACTTGGGGCGGGGACAGCGTGCGGAGTTGAGAGGGAGGGAGGGACATGTCGCCACTTTCGGAGAGCCGCGAGGAGTTGGGTAGGGATCCTGCCAGCGCTACCAACCCCTCCCCCCAACACTAGCGGGGGTCCTGGGCTGCCTCCCCCAAGCATCCGTGGTGTCCCCCCGGGTTGCCCTCTTCCCCCCCCCACGGCACCCCCTGCATCCCCCCCCCATTTAGTCAGGGGTATATAGTACAAGTCATGGATAGGTCCCTGGCCATGAATTTTTGTTTACTGCCCATGACCTGTCCATGACTTTTACTCAAAATACCCGTGACTAAAACATAGCCTTAGTTACCGTTGATGGTGATCTAAACAGACTCATTTCTGATCACAAATGTGGTGAAGCAAGTATTTGTCCTAGCTCCCAGTCTTTTTGTTGTAGTCATTGTTGCAATGCTAGAGGAAGCCTTTTGTGGCTCTTCAAGTTGCATCTTTATGAGCTTTACACTGTAAGCTCTTCAGTCTTTCCCATCTACATGCGAACACCAAAGCGACAGACACATTGATCCAGGAATTGCTCTACGCCGATGACTGGGTATTTTTAGTAAAAGTTAAAGTTAGGGCTTAAGTTGTGGGCTTCTGTGAATTTTTCTTTATTGCCTGCATCTGTCTCTGACTTTTACTAAAAATGCTTGTGACAGAATCTTACCCTTAAATCATATTACATGGTACCACGCCGTAAGGCAACATGTCCTCGACTTTGAGAGGAATCATGCTAAGCAACTGGAAGCACAGCCCCAGGCACAGAAACAACATGCAGCTCAATCAATACAACCAGGCAAATAGCTCCGTGGCCAGCACGGTAAATGTTCTTCCCAAACTGGTCCATAGAGTCACACACAGACCCATTAGTAAAAAGTACAATTGTCACAGTCATCCTGAAAATCCAGGTGACTAGCATCATCACCGCCCAGTTGCTGATGTGTAAAACAATGTAATTGAGTCTACATTGGTGTAAATTAAATGCTATGGCGACAGAAGAAGGTGTATCGATGTGTATGTTCAAGAAGGGGAGGAGGCTTTTCTTCTTGCTACACACTTCTCTTTGGTGTACAAGTTTCACCCATCTACATTGCCTTAGGCCTGATCTACACTGGGGAGGGGGGGTGTCGATGTAAGATACGCAACTTCAGCTACGGGAATAGTGTAGCTGAAGTCGATGTATCTTATTTCGACTTACTTCCCATCCTCACGGCGTGGGATCGATGGCCGCGGCTCCCCCATCGACTCCACTACCGCCGCTGGCCCTGGTGGAGTTCCGGAGTCGACGGGAGCGCGTTCGGGGATCGATTGCTACCTGCTGATTCGGCGGGTAGTCTGCATGTACCCTTCGACTCTGTTGGTCAACTAAGTGGGAATGCAAATTATACATTATTACATGTAAGTCTAAGGGAGCCTATGGAGAATTTAAGTTGGAGCAATATATACGTTGGAGGGTTGGGAAGATGGTGGAATTACAGTACACCAACTTCAGCTCCCTCTAGAGCAGGGGTCTCAAACATGCGGCCCGCGGCCCATGGAGTTCTTCCCTGCGGCCCGTGGAGTTCCCCAGACCCCCCCCCCCCCGTTACTTCCTGTCGCCGCCAAACTCCCCTCACCCCCGCCCCCCGAGTTATTTTCTGTTAAGCTCCCCTTGCGCTGCTCCCCAATGTTTGGGGCACCTGCCACCCCCACGTGCCCCCCCAGAGTGTCTCCCGGCACCCACTTGCTGCCTCCTCACTGCCCCGGAGCCTGGAGCATGCAGCACATGTTGAATCCGCTCTGCTCTGCAGGCTGCTGGCTTCCGGCAGGTCCTACTGTCCCTCTTCACTAGGGCCAGGGCAGGCTGCCCTTCCCCTGCCCTCCTGCCATAGTTCTGAGCCTCTCTCTTCAGTGAGATGCTGCCACCCTGGAGTCGCTCTAGGTAAGCGGCACCAGGCCGGAGTCCGCATCCCAACCCCCTGTCCGGAGCCCCCTGCCACAACCCACACCCTCCCGCACCCCAATTCCCTGCCCTGAGCCCCCTGCTGCACACCTCCTGCACCTCAACTCCCTGCCCTGAGCCCCCATCACACCCTGCACCCCTCCTGCACCGCCTGGGGCAGAGAGGGGGCAGAGTTGGGGTGAGGACTTCGGGGAAGGGGTTGGAATGGGGGCAGGGAAGAGATGGGGCAGGGCCGGGGCCTCATGGAAGGGGCGGAGTGGGGGCAGTGCCGGGGGCAGCAAGGGGTGGGTGTCAGTGATGCGGCCCTCGGGCCAATGCACTAGTCCTCATGCGGCCCTCGTGGTCATTTGAGTTTGAGACCCCTGCTCTAGAGTCACCTCTGAATTTAGCTCCAATTCTCATTTTCATTAATACCGAATCTTTAAAATTTAGATTCCAAAGCTATGTGAATTTATTAAGAGAAACGAGCACAGCTTTATTTCTGCCTTATCTTCTGCATTTCATTGTCATCATCTATCACCAATCCTCCAGACTGGAGGCACACAAATACCCCCATATTTAGGTATTTAGAGTCTTCTTTGCTCCCACTAAGAAAATGGCAAAAACCTTATTAATGTAAACTGAAGCACGATTGGGCCCTTAATGATTTAGAATGGAATAAAATATCGGCCAGCCTCAGACCCAAGAACTTTAGTCCAGTATCTTCAGGCCCTCTGCTGGTAAAACACTACATTACCATAATGCTAGTGAAAAAGCAATGCTTGGATGTACTCAAACCAATTAAAATGCAATATTGCAATCTCTCTAAAGACAGATATGCAAATTCTTTAAATGTGGATGGAGTTTCATGTATTGCAATTCAGTTATGCTGAAATTATTTAAGGAGCATCACTGGGGTATGCAGGTCTTTATGTACATAAAAAAAGCATCAAATAATAATCAAATATCTCAAAATTACATAAAAAAGTCATTGTAAATAGGTATTCTTGCCATCCAATCTAAGAAAATCAAAGAACAATTCTCAGAGCACTAGTCATTGCCTGCCAAATGCCAAACACTCTATTCAGCAAGCAGTGTTGGCCAGGTTTATGTAGTTTATTGTTTGAAAAAGAAAAAGAACCAGATTTAGAATCAGAACTTCCCTGCCTTGTGCCCAGAGAACTCAAACCCTGGGCTTTTTTACAAAATGCTCTGGATAAGTATATAAATGGTTTCTTAATTGTGCCTACTGGGGTTCTCCAAGGAGCATTTCAGACTTCCACATTCAGCTTTGTATTCTATACATGGATAACACTGGGTAGAGGCTAGGTAATTTTTTGTCTCACTTCTCTGGTATCTTGAGTATGGAGTCTAAGCTGTGTAATGTACCGCTGAGGTAGGGATCGATTTTAGCTTACTATATTTAAATGTTGGAAAGCAATGCAAAAGAAGTAACTGCTTTTGCACAATAGCTACTTGTCTATGTTTATTTAGAGTATCAGAATAAAATCAAAATGATTCCACTTTGGCTCTGAAAACAAAACTCATTACATATAAAGGGCTCTCAGATCTGATACGTCAATGGAATAATAGTGTTTTGCTATAGTTTTAATTGAATTCGAAGGATCCAATTCAAAGTCAATGCAGATTTCTCAAGCATACAAACGGCATCCATTCACTAACTCTCTCTCCAATCTAAACTAGTTTGTCCTCAATAGCCACCTTTCTGCTGAACAATCCAGTCCTGTGCAGAAATGCATACAACAGTTTTATACACACAAGAGATCCATAAAATTTCTGATAACTAAAACATTTAAATAAGCATGAATTAGAACATGCTTTCCATTATCATTAATTTATTTGATTAAGTCAAAGAAGTAAATATCCAATGCAACATATTTCAAACAGGAGTACATTTTCTAGGATTAAAAACTGCATAACACTTCCAGACACAGATTAAGGAATTCATACTCTTTACTACATACCATTGTTCTTTGCAAAATGCTGGATGTCTTCCAGAGAGTTAAGTTGCTCTTGAGGACAGCTAGATACACACAAGGCGATTGAATTGATTTTAAGGTTTTTAATTTCCAGACTGCACGAATTCAAAAAGAACACATGTCTAGGAAGGAGGGAGAGAATTCTCTTTTAAGGCAAGCTTTCTATTTTTCATATCATTTTGAACCTGCTCACTATCTTTAAAAACAGTACAAAACATGACAATTGGTAATGTGTTCTTCCACACAAAATTGGAACACCTGGATTTTGAAGCTAAAAGTTAAAAAGTGATTCTAGCACATGCTACATTTTACACTATATTTTTGCCTCATCTTAAATAAGATTACAGGCCCCAAACATGCAATCAACCCACGTGGGTAGACCATTACGTCTTGGTGGAGTTTCCTGGGGTACGTGAATCCAAAGGCAGGATCAGGAATTGCTACTGTTTAGTATTCTTGCACTCTCTTATTTGTATCTCTTAGTAAAGTGCCTATATGCATTTTAGTGCCTATATGCACTGAAGTGACCAAATCTCAAGTATTCAATTCATTTAAAAATCTGATATACTTACTTTTTATTTGTCATATCCTGTCCAGAAAGAGGTGCACCTTGAATATAAGTGTTCTTCCTACCACATATATTCCCATAGCTGTCATACCCAAATACAAGTCTTTCTGCAGCTCCAGCTGTTACCGCATAGCCAGTTATAAACATCTATTAAAAATATACATTATATTATTTTTTCTTTTGAATTCATGATACACAGAATACTATGCTTTTTTCCCTCCCCCCATTCAATGATCATTCCTTGTTTAAGCTACATAATTTTTGTCTGATGCTCGAAAAACCAGGCATAACATTTTCAAACATTGTTTACACTGTAATGAATATTTCAGAGTGAAATCCACCGCTGCATAGAAGGCCAGAGCAAGGCCTTTGAACAACTTAGGCCCTACAGTATGTTGCCTTCCACATTTGTTCCAGAACTTGGAAGGTGTGTTAATGAAGCAGGGAATTACAGGAAAAGAAAAAATGGTCTTGTGCTTAAAGAAGCTGAACATCCTGGAAAACTGCATTCTAACCCTGCCTGCAACAGAGTTCCTATATAATGCTGCATAAGTCACGTCCATCAAACTTTTCACAGGTGTTCAGTAACTGTGTATTCCTCATTTTCTGGGTGCCCAATGTGAGACACCTGTGGCCAGATTTGCAGAAGCTCTGAGCACTCACAGCAGCAACTGAAGTCAATTAGAGCTATGCTTGAATATATAAAGTGATGTAAAAACAAAAATACTGTACTCTTGGGGACATGAGAAGGATAAAAAAGAAATATTGATTAACTAGCCATTCACTGAAGGAGGCTGGGCTCCAATGCAAAAAAAATAATATGTGATCATATAATTAAAGATCGTAGCATAATACATATGCATAAAAACACCAAATTAAGGTTGCACAGGCAACCTTACTTATGGCATTTCCTAACTTTTGAGCATTTGACTTTCAACTTAAATATTCTTTTAAGTAGTTTTGGGGTTTTTTTTAAATGTAATTAGTCTGTGCAGAACTGAGCCTCATCCTGCAAGGAATTAAGTGCATTCATTACTTTAATCATATGAGTAATCAGATTTGTACTTAGGTGTTCGGAGTCTAGTGATTTATATCAGCAGTTCTCAACTGAGGGGTCCACAGCCTGGTTTCAGGGGGATCTGCAAGCCCCGAGTCCATGGGCGGAGTTGGGGCAGCATAGGAGGCGTTGCCCCACCCAAACTGAAGTGCCAGAGCGAGGTAGTCCCATGGGCAGTTCCATACTCCCCCACCCTACTTCTCCCCCCATTCAAGGCTCCGCCCCCTGGCCAGGTCAGAGGCAGTTGCTTCTCTGGCTGGTCCCATGCAGTGGAAAACTCTGGCACTCTCCCATCTCCTCTTTCTGCTTTTGCTGGTGCCTGGGGCTGCAGCTGCTCCTCAGCTCCAAGCCCTTTGACTGCTTGCGCAGCCAGTAAGACCTGCCCGGGTGGATGAACCCAGCTCTGGGGCCAGCAGAGCCCTCGGGGAGCAGCGACCACAGGAGGGGAGCCCTCCCAGCACACAGCCCCTAGCTATCCCCTCCTTGCACCCTGAGCTACTCCCCTGCCCGCACACAGCCCCTAGCTACCCATCTCCCTACACCCTGAGCTACACCCCTGAACACACACAGCCCCTAACTACCCATCTCCCTGTACCCAGAGCTACTCCCCTGCCTGCACAGAGCCCCTAGCTACCCCCTCCCTGTACCCAGAGCTACACCCCTGCCCACACACAGCCCCTAGCTCCCACTCTCCCTGTACCCAGAGCTACACCCCTCACTGCACATAGCTCCTAGCTAACCCCTTCCTGCACCTGAGCTACACCGCTGCCCGCACACAGCCCCTAACTACCCCCTCCCTGCACCCTGAGCTACACCCCTGCCCGCACAAAGCCCCTAGCTACCCCTCTCCCTGCATCCTGAGTTACACCTCACTGCACACACAAAGCCCCTAGCTAACCCCCCTACACCCTGAGTTACACCCCTCACTGCACACAGCTCGTAGCTACCGCTCGCCCTGTACTCAGAGCTACACCCCTGCCCACAAAGCCCTTAGCTCCCCCTCTCCCTGTACCCAGAGCGATACCCCTGCCAACACACAGCTCCTAGCTACTCCTCTCCCTGTACCCAGAGCTATGCCCCTCACTGCACACAGTTCCTAGCTACGCCCTCACTGTACCCTGAGCTACACCGCTGCCCACACACATCCTCTAACTACCCCCTCCCTGCATCCTGAGCTACACTTCTGCCCGCACACAGCTCCTAGCTAACCCCCCTGCACCCTAAGCTATACTCCTCACTGCACACAGCTCCTAGCTACCCCCTCCCTGTACCCTGACTTACACCCCTGCCCACATAAAGCCCCTGGCTACCTCCTCCCTGAGCTACAACCTTTACTGCACACACTCCTAGATGCCCCCTACCTGCATCCTGAGCAGTTTTCAAATGTTCTGAGCTGGATTATACAATTTTGGTTGCACTCTCCCCCCAACCCAGACTGGCTGGGTGGCCTGCCAAGGTGTGTCGGGGGGTGGAGGTGGCGCCTCCTCCCCAGGGCCCACTGTACAGACCTGGCCCAAGCCCTGCCAGGCCATGCCCCCCCCCCCCCCCCCAATGAGAAGTCAAACTATACCTATGCCCAAGCCTACCCCTCCCACCCCAGCAGCCAAAGCCTGGAGCCACGGTGCCCCACAGGGCTAAAGCCCCAAGCCCCCCCGCCCCCAGTGGCTATAGCCCAAAACCCCAAGTCCCCCCTCTCTGGGCCTTGGAGTTTTTATAGCATGTTGTGAGGCGGGGGGAAACAGGACTTCAGAAAGAAAATGGTTGAGAACCTCTGATTTATATCACTTGACTATTGTGATGCCTGAATTTTTATATTTTAATTTATCTTAATATGGCATTGTAGTAACTCCATAGTTAAGGTTGCTACGTATATGTGCATCTCAACTCTGTCACAACAACAAAATATTTTTAGATCCAGTTTATTTATACAGTAAATATACTTCCAGCAATCAGACAGCTACCTCAAAAAGTAGCCAGAAGAGATGCAGTAGTCTTTTGTGACCCTACTTCTAAATATGAAAAATTCTGACAGGTGGAAGTTACAAGTCCAACAGAACTTTATTTGCTAAGCTGGCCCATACTGCTTCCACAGAGATTGCAAACTAAGAAAAAAGCTCAGTACACTGAATCTGATCTACGATTACTGCTAATAAATGGCTGGCTGCAAACATTCAATAATTACAAGAGGGTGTGCCAACATGTATGCGCCAATAATGTGCACTTCCAGATCATGAAACAACCTGAAACAAAGCCAGTGTGAATAAATAACACTGGATGTCACCACAAATCTGTTTTAAATTAAAGGAAATCATAATTCAAATGTGAATAATAAAATATATCACAGAGAGTAAGCAATAAGAATAATGAAATAATAAAATTGCCGGATACCACTATGGTTTGACGTGTCTTATATCTACATGTGCATTAAACACAAGGTGGCATACAAAACTCATCCTACTTCTCAAGTCAGTTTAGTTTATAAAGTGTGCCAGAGACTTATGCAAAAGAACTCTGCATTAATTGTAATTTTTTAAAAAGATGTTAGAAAATTGAACAGACTATGATTATTAATTTGCATTGTGGTAATGTCTAGTGGCCACACTGTCCTAGACACTGTACATAAAAATAACAAAAAGACAGACTCTGCCCCAAAGAGCTTGTTCTAAGTACAAGAAGCTGAGCTTGCCATTGGATCCTTGCAAGCAGACCCTTCGACCAGGTGTGTGGAGCTAAACTGATTTCATTGTGGCTTTGTGCAGGCACAAAGGTTCTCCTATCTGGACACAAGATCAAGGCTCTATAATTTCTGCAGTGAGATCACTTGAATTATTCAGAATCACTTTAAGCTTACAGTAGTTCTAAGTAAGATTTCTCTTTCAACAGATAGCATGCTTACCAAACCAGCCCAAAAAAGAAAGAATAAAATCAACCAGAGTACATCTGTGCATTTTCTATAAATTAGAGGTCTCCATTCTCTTTGTCCAGAAATCCCATCTACAGAAACCTAAAATTAAAAATATTTTTAAGCGCAATTAAAGTTATAGTACTCAATTTCAAACATCTGAAAAGCAGTGAAAGAGTAACTTAGTGTGCACAAGATGTCAAACATTTGGTAATTTGTGTAGTCTTAACAATAGTGACTGTATTTTACATGTACTGCACAATATTACTATATTAAATAACCTAACTGTCCTCCAAATAATGGAGAGTACTTTAGAGGGCAGGGAAAATGGGACACATCCAGACAAATGATGGCTATCCACTGACACCAACATCCGGAGACTACTACGTACTCCTGCACAAGACCTGGCCCACAGAGTACCCTGAGAGGCGCTTCCATGTGACTATACTGGGCAAAGAAGACTTGTCAAACAACTTTAAGCCAGCACCTTCTCTCCTTTTTTCTAAGTATTTTTCCCCTGATGTAGTGGGTGAGTTTGCTGCTTCTTAGCCTTTTGGACTCACAGCTCTATCAGGGGGGCTGTAGTCTGTACCAGCCACGGAATGGACTCGATTTAGGGCCAGCTTTTGATCTCAGTCACTCCAGCCTCAATGGAGTTACTCTGGACTGGCATGGCTGTAGTTAGAGTCTTTCCCATCTCTAACTACTAGCAGGAGTTGTGAGAGTTCCGGGTGGACGGGGCGCGGGGAAGCCACCCAAAGACCCCGAGGCTCCAGGTAAATGGGATCTCCGTTAGCAAGAGCTAGAACCCGCACAGAAAAAAAAGGGGCGAGGAGGGGAATGGGGAAAATGCCTTCCCCGCCTGGGGAGCGAGGACCGCTGCAGAGCCGGCGGAGACGGGACAGTGTGTTGGGCAGGGGACTCCCGTACTCTCCCCCTCAGGGGACGCGACGGGGGTGCCCCTGGCTCGCAGCCTCCTCCCTACCTCTGCCACAGACGCTCTTGCAGGAGGGGGAGACTTTACCTGCCGGGCGGGAAAGGCAGCAACTCCTCACTGCAGGCGAGGGCCACCGCTGGTCAGTGCAGCCCAGGCCCTTGGTGCGTCCCACGGAGGAGTTGGGGGGGAGGGGGCTGCAGCTGCTGCCGGCCACGGGCGGGCGATCTTCCCGCCCGGACAGCGGGGTCTTACCTGGTACTCGCCCCAGCAGCACGCCATGCCGAGCCGGGAGGGGGCTCCGCGCGCTGGGTCCCGCCTGGAGCGGTGCAGGAAGTGCAGGGCCGCGCTCAGAGCAACCTGCCTGCCAGGCGTCCAGCTGCGGCGCCGTGCCTGGGGCTCCCGCGGCGGCGATGCGGTGCAGAGGCACGGCCCCTCCTCCCTGCTTCCAGCCCAGCGCGGGGCGGACCCCTGCTCGCCTCACCTCCTGCAAGGGCCGCTGCTCGGCTCCCAGCCCCGGGGCAAGTGGCACCCCCGCCTGGCGCGCACACCTGCCCCCGGGGAGCCAAAGCGGGGAGCGTGTCCCCCGTTCAGGTAGCTGCGCAGGTGGCAGCCCGAGCGTGGGCCGGAAAGGTGCCATCTGTGGGCAGAGCTTTCTCCCCGCTGGGGTACAAGCTTCACACTTGCACACAGTCGCCTAAGGGTTTGCATTGTACAGGCGCAGCCAGCGACACCAGAGTCTGGCTGAACTCAGAGGAAAACCCCAGTACAGCCGTGCGTGCTCCTCGCCCCCTTCAGGGCTTATCCGAGTTACACCCCTTTAAAATGTGATGTTAAATTGAAGTACTTAAACCGGTGCAAAAGGCCTCGTCTACACCAAGGCCTGGTCTACACTACGACTTTAATTCGGATTTATCAGCTTTAATTCGAATTTACCCTGTAACCGTCCTCACAACGACGCTATTTATTTCGATGTAAAGGGCCCTTTAAATCGATTTCTGTACTCCACCCCGACGAGCGGAGTAGCGCCAAAATCGATTTTAACATTTCGAATTAGGGATAGTGTGGCCGCAATTCGATGGTATTGGCCCCCGGGAGCTATCCCACAGTGCATCATTGTGACCGCTCTGGACAGCAATCTAAACTCAGATGCACTGGCCAGGTAGACAGGAAAAGCCCCGCGAACATTTGAATTTCATTTCCTGTTTGCCCAGCGTGGAGAGCACAGGTAACCACAGATAGCTCATCAGCACAGGTAACCATGCAGGCTGATAATCAAAAAAGAGCACCAGCATGGACCGTGAGGGAGGTACTGGATCTGATCGCTGTATGGGGAGAGGATTCAGTGCTTGCAGAACTTCGTTCTAAAAGACGAAATGCAAAAACTTTTGAAAAAATCTCCAAGGGCATGATGGAGAGAGGCCACAATAGGGACTCTGAGCAGTGCCGCGTGAAAGTCAAGGAGCTCAGACAAGCGTATCAAAAAACAAAGGAGGCAAACGGTCGCTCCGGGTCAGAGCCGCGGACATGCCGCTTCTACGCCGAGCTGCATGCAATTCTAGGGGGGGCTGCCACCACTACCCCACCTGTGATCGTGGATTCTGGGTCGGGGATAGTCTCATCAGCGACGCCTGAGGATTCTGCCGATGGGGGAGAGGAGGAGGAGGAGGAGGAGGAGGATGAGCTTGCAGAGAGCACACAGCACTCCGTTCTCCCCAACAGCCAGGATCTTTTTCTCACCCTGACTGAAGTACCCTCCCAAGCCTCCCAAGCCAGTACCCAAGACTCTGACCCCATGGAAGGGACCTCAGGTGAGTTTACCTTTTAAAATATAAAACTTGTTTTAAAAGCAAACGGTTTTTAATGATTACTTTGCCCTGAGGACTTGGGATGCATTCGCGGTCAGTTCAACTACTGGAAAAGTCTGTTAACGTGTCTGGGGATGGAGCGGAAATCCTCCAGGGACATCTCCATGAAGCTCTCCTGGAGGTACTCCGAAAGCCTTGCCAGAAGGTTTCTGGGCAGTGCATCCTTTTCCCTCCTCCATGGTAGGACACTTGACCACACCATGCTTGCAGCAAGTAATCTGGTATCATTGCCTGACAAAGCCTGGCAGCGTATGGTCCCGGTGTTTGCTGGCATTCAAGCAACATCCGTTCTTTATCTTGTTGTGTAATCCTCAGGAGAGTGATATCACTCCTGGTAACCTGGTTGAAATACGGGAACTTAATTAAGGGGACAGAGGTGGCCGTTCCTACTGGGCTGTTTGCCTGTGGCGGAAAATAAATCCTTCCCTGCAGTTAGCCAAGTGCAGATGGGAAATTGGCCCTGAGTTTTTCGCGTTTGGCTAGCAGGGAACTTCCCTGTTACCAGCCACGCGGTGGGGGGAGGGGTACCGTGATCATCCCAGAGAATTCATGGCGGGAGGGGGGCGGCGGCGGGGGGGGGGGGTGGTTAGTTTGGTGCCTGCAGGGATCTTCCTTGATACCAGCCACGCGGTGGGGGGGGAGGGGTACAGCGATCATCCCAGAGAATTCATGGCGAGAGGGGGGGTGGTTAGTTTGTTTTCTGCTGCTGCTGCTGAATGTTAACAGAAAAACCGCAGCACTCTACAGGCTATGCTTGGTATGTGGGAAAGGAGGGCGCAGAAGCTGTAAAACAATGGCTTACCATGGCCGCATGCAAGCCGAATTCTGTTGCCCAGACCTGTGATCTCTAGCAGCAAAGCCACAGGCACTCAGCATTAAGAGGCAAAATGCGACCTTGCACAGAAATCACATGTGCTATGTAATGTGAATAGTGTTGGTCACCGTGAAAGAGTATAAGCATTGTTCTGCAAAATGTAGCTTTTTAAACAATTCTCTCTTTTTTCCCCCTCCCTACAGCAGCTGCAAATTCCTCAAGCATCCCTCCTCCATCCCGAAGGTTATCACAGATAAGGCGTCGTAAGAAGAGAACGCGAGACGAGATGTTTTCTGAAATTATGGAATCCAGCCGCAGTGACAGAGCTCATCTGAATGAGTGGAAGGAAACAGTTTCAAAGTATAGGAAAGAAGCCAGTGAACGTGAGGACAGGAGGGACCAACATGAGGACATGAGGGACCAACGTGAGGACAGGAGGGACCAACGTGAGGAGAGGAGGGACGCTCGAGATGAGAGGTGGCGGCAGGAAGACCAGAGGAGGCAGGATGCAACGCTGGGGCTGCTGCGTGAGCAAACAGACATGCTCCGGCGTCTGGTGGAGCTTCAGGAACGGCTGCTGGAAAACAGACTGCCGCTTCAGCCCCTGTTCCACCCTCCCCCCTCCCCATGTTCCGTATCCTCCTCACCCAGACGTGTAAGAACACGGGGGGGGGAGGCTCCGTACACCTTCCCATTCCACCCCAGTAGACAGCCCAAGCAAAAGGCTGTCATTTTTTTAACCTTTTCTTTGTGGCTTTTTCCTTCCCAGCAATCCTCCTCCCAAATACCACCCGGGTTCCCTCCCTCTTTTTCTAATCTATTAATAAAGAATAAATGATTTTTAAATGATAGTGACTTTATTTGGTTTGAAAGAAAGCTGGGGGAAGGGGGAGGGTGGGTTCCTTACAGAAAATGAGTCAATAAAGGGGGCGGGTTTTCATGAAGGAGAAACAAACAGATATTTCACACTGTAGCCTGGCCAGTCATGAAACTGGTTTTTAAAGCTTCTCTGATGCACAGCGCTTCCTGCTGTGCTCTTCTAATCGCCCTGGTGTCTGGCTGCGCGTAATCAGCAGCCAGGCGATTTGCCTCAGCCTCCCACCCCGCCATAAAGGTCTCCCCCTTACTTTCACAGAGATTGTGGAGCACACAGCAAGCAGAAATAACAATGGGGAGATTTCTTTGGCTGAGGTCAGAGTGAGTCAATAATGATCGCCAGCGACCTTTTAAACGGCCAAATGCACATTCTACCACCATTCTGCACTTGCTTAGCCTGTAGTTAAACAGCTCCTGACTCCTGTCCAGGCTGCCTGTGTACGGCTTCATGAGCCATGGCATTAAGGGGTAGGCGGGGTCCCCAAGAATAACTATTGGCATTTCAACATCCCCAACAGTTATTTTCTGGTCCAGAAAGTAAGTCTCTTGCTGCAGCCCTTTAAACAGAGTAGTGTTCCTGAAAACGCGAGCGTCATGAACCCTTCCCGCCCAGCCCGCGTTGATGTTAGTGAAACGTCCCTTGTGATCCACAAGTGCTTGCAGCACCATTGAAAAGTACCCCTTGCGGTTTATGTACTCGGTGGCTTGGTGCTCCGGTGCCAAGATAGGGATATGGGTTCCGTCTATCGCCCCACCACAGTTAGGGAATCCCATTGCAGCAAAACCATCCACTATAGCCTGCACATTTCCCAGAGTCACTAACTTTCGTACCAGCACCTGAGTGATTGCTTTGGCTACTTGCATCACAGCAGCCCCCACAGTAGATTTGCCCACTCCAAATTGATTCCCGACTGACCGGTAGCTGTCTGGCGTTGCAAGCTTCCACAGGGCTATCGCCACGCGCTTCTCAACTGTGAGGGCTGCTCTCATCTTGGTATTCTGGCGTTTCAGGGCAGGGGACAGCAAGTCACAAAGTTCCATGAAAGTGCCCTTACGCATGCGAAAGTTCCGCAGCCACTGGGAATCGTCCCACACCTGCAACACTATGCGGTCCCACCAGTCTGTGCTTGTTTCCCTTGCCCAGAATCGGCGTTCCATGGATAGAATCTGCCCCATTAACAACATGATCTCCAAAGCACCGGGGCCCGTGGTTTCACAGAATTCTGTATCCGTGTCTGTGTCCATGTCTTCATCATGCTTGTCGCTGCGCTGCCGCCGCCGCTGCCTCCTCGCCTCGTTTTTCTGGTCCTGGCTGAGCATAAACTCCACAAGAACGCGCAAGGTGTTTACAATGTTCATGACTGCTGTCTTGAGCTCAGCGGGCTCCATGCTTGCCGTGGTATGGAGTCTGCAGTGTTCACCCACCCAGGAAAAAAGGCGCGAAAATGGTTGTCTGCCGTCCGTTGCTTTCATGCAGGGAGGGAGGAGGGAGGGAGGAGGTGAGGCTGTACCCAGAACCACCTGCGACGATGTTTTTTGTCCCATCAGGCACTGGGATCTTAACCCACAATCCCAATGGGCGCGGGAGACTGCGGGAACTATGGGATAGCTATGGGATAGCTACCCACAGTGCAACGGTGCAGAAATCGACGCTAGCCCCGGTACTTGGACGCACACCACCGAATTAATGTGCTTAGTGTGGCCGCATACATTTCGACTTTATACAACCTGTTTTTCAAATCCGAATTATATAAATTCGGATTAATCCCGTAGTGTAGACATACCCAAAGTTTTTGCATCCATTTAGAATCCGATAGCGTTAAATCAGTGCAACCCCCTAGTGTGGATCAAAACAAGCCTACCAGTATAAATACTTCTATATCAGATTAAATGCATCTGCACTAGGGAGTTGCACTAGTTCAGGGGTTCTCAGACTTTTGTACTGGTGACCCCTTTCACACAGCAAGCGTCTGAGTGCAACCCCCCCTTATACATTAAAAACACTTTTTAATATATTTAACACCATTATAAATGCTGGAGGCAAAGCGGGGTTTGGGGTGGAGGCTGACAGCTCGTGACCCCCCATGTAGTAACCTCGTTACTCCCTGGGGGGTCCCAACCCCCATTTTGAGGACCCCTGCACTAGTGTAACTATATCAGTTCACTTTAACTATAACGGTTTCTAAAGTTACATACACTGTATAGTTTGTATAGTAACATCAGGGTAAAAACTGTGTTTAGACAAGCCTAGTTTAAACCAGACTTATATTAGTTTAGCTTGCATTAGTAAATTTACAGGCTATGCTAAACCAAAATAAGCCACTCTTAAATTGAAAAAAGAATGACCATACAGGACTTTGCACAAATGATTTCACTAAACAGTTTAAATGGCAGAAGTTCATATGCTGTCCATGACCTGTTCCTCCATTAAGCCTCCATAGTCATATCCCTCTCTGGATAGGATGTCCTGCCATTTAGACGATGGTCACCCTCTGGCTCAGACTGACATTGGGTATGTTTGCATTATTTTCTTTGGCATCCTAACATCTATTTGTCTTCTGCAGTGTCCCCACCATCATAATCTTTTTGATTGTAGCCAATCCCATACTGATTTCACATCCTACTCTCCTTCTAACTTCTTCCCTTGTCTTAAAGTCATTCCACTTTACACCTGCCATCTTTTGAAGAACTTTCATCTCTACCGCCTCCAGCCTTTTGATATCTGTTTCATTTAATGCAGCTACTTCCAGACCATGAAGTAATCTGTTAGAACATTGGTTTGATACATTTTTACTTTGGCATCAAATGTTAAGTTTTTTCTAGAATTAAATTCCTTATCTTATGCAGATGACATCTTTCAACTGGCGAATATATTTGAATTAATGATGATATTTTTTGCTACCCTAGAAAATTGGTGTAGTTGACTTGGACTTAGAAAAATGCCAAGAAGATGAAGTGCTTGCATCTTGGAAAAGGGACAATAGACAAAGTGTTAAAATGCAGTAGTGGTGAAGTCATAAAACAAATAGAATCTTATGCGTTCCTAGGAAGCCTGATTATTGCTGACAGGTTCTATCAAGGATAAGGTTAAAAGGAGATTTACTTTAGCTACAAGTGCTGCACAGAAACTGACAAAATTATGGCTTGATGAAAACATTTAAGAATAGGATTATGAAATGAACTCGACTTCTGGTGAGAAGTCAGGCCAACATTGTATTTTTCTCACATAAATGGAGTTTGTCCACTTGTTAAATGATATTCTTTTATTTCATAATCTCCATTAGCATTACATGAGAAAAAGTGTACTGTTATTAAAATGAAATGGTACCTTATGTCTGTAAAATTAGAACTAAATTTTATAGCAGAATTGTTGGAGGGAAAGTGAACAAGGGAGGGTTTTTTTTCACAGTTGGCGGTCATATCCAAATGTACAGAACTACTAGGATAAGATTCAAGATAAATAACTCAGGTAATGGAACTCGTGTTGCCTAGCAACCTGCAACTAATCTTGCTGGGTCTACTAATGAATAAATCTTTTAAACAATAACATAATATAATACCCCAATAAGACATTTAAAGGCCCGATCCTGAAAACACCTACACACAATAGGAGTCCCAGCAGCCTGGTTAAATGTCAACATAAATAATTATATTCTGTCTACCTGTATTACACTGCTAAACTCTAGATTGCATTTTCTTACCCATAGAACTCACACATCAAGGTACTATGGGAACAGCAACCAAGAGTTGTTGAGGGCCAGAGCCAGTACAGAGGCACAGTGTCTTGCAAATGGGAAGCCATCAGATTTTGAGCCAGGTTCTGTAGCCTATTCCACAGGGTGCAGGAGCAGATATCACTGGTAACAGAACAGGGAAGAAATAAAGAGGTCCTCAGAGAATCCCATTGCACTGCTTTTTCTGCGGTGTGGAGTGAAACAGGCCACGGGTATCAATATAATTAATAGATGCTCACAAAAGAAACATAAAAGGAATAATAGCTAAGAGGTGAAAATATCTAGCCCAAATGAGATGACTCAGTCTCACTTTAATTGTTGCATAGATATAATACCAAAGAACTTGCAGCTCAATATGGAGCCTGAATAAACACTTCTCATAAGAGAGAGACTGATGCAATGGAGCTGCTATTCATGTGCTATTGAATAGTGTAAGTGAACCCAGGATAAGAAGATTGTTAAAGGAAAAATATGCTTATTTGAGAAGGAAAATTATGGGTAATTTCCTGAATCCTTTTGGAATAGCAAAGGGGTATTTCACTTTTCCAAAGCCTCAAAATGGTTTTGTTTGAATAAATCAAATCACTTTCTTGACTAGTGCAAAGACTCTGAGAATCGTTAAAAAAATTCATTTGACAGGGGAGGTTCTCAATTCAATCTTACGACACATGTCTTAATAGTATCCAAATCCAGTATCCAATTTGATATCCAAATGTGACATTTCAGCATGTGTCAGAAATAATCTCATTGCAGCATTCTGGATCAGTTTATGTTAAAAGGATGCCAGTAAAGTTGCAGAAAGAGTTACAGTCCAGTCTGAATGTGATATTCTGTATTAAATCCAGGGGATAACCATTAGAAATTGGAGGGCTGCTTACAGCAAGAAGCTTGTTCTTTTATTTCAGCGCAAGTAACTGATTGGCAGCCTGGCAGCCATTGGAAGTGCAGTTCTGGAGAGCTAACTTTGAGTTCATTCACAGTTGTACTTCTCAGGGTTTACAGATATACACTGGCTAGTCTGGATAGGTGTTTTGAAGTTACAATTAGCTTATTCATTAGTTTAAACCATAGAATTTGCAGAGCTATTTGAAATACAAAATGTTTCCTATTTCACTATGAATAACCCACTGACATGCATTTGGTAATTATGTATTGTCAAAATGCCAACTATCACATCAGTTTGATCCCTGTCACGCTTGGGTTTTGTACACTAAATGGCATGGAAATTATTTAGGTTATTATATTAGGGCTTGATCCTGTAAGGTGCTCAGCATCTTCAGATCTCATTGAAGACAATGGGAGTTTTATGTGCTCAGCACCAACCATGCTCAAGTGTTTGTTATTTGAATGGCCAATGAGTACTGAAATGCCCAGCCAACTTTACTGACCTATTTTTTCAGTGTGCTGTCCTGGCTGCATTTTTAAATGTTTACTATGTCTTGCTCACTAATATAGATTAAAGAAGATTTATGCAACACATTATTAAATAAGTGTTAACAGTACTTCTTTCTTCCCTTTAGTGCTAGCCAGTCATAAAATACCTTTTCACTGGAGATCTTATTTTGAACACTTTAATAAAACAATCTAAAAAGTAACATACCATCTCCAGTAGTAGCGAAACAATGCTAAATTGAAACTGTTATGGCACATCTTGCAAAGAAGATAGTGGCTATTTTATGCTGGATTAGAAGCTTTCATGAAAAAGAATCTAGTCCAGTGCCCAGCTGAAAAACAAGAATGTGACTGCAGGGTTACTGTAGCTCACAGAATATGGCTAATGAGAGATGTATTAATTTTCTTACCTAAATGACTGTTACAGTGATGTCTTCAGGTTTCTACATTTTAAAGTATTTACTTTATGTATGTTTTTTTCTTCATAGCTTATTATACTTGCCTGAATTCAACATTGGATTAACCCTGGTGCCATAGCCCCCAAATTGTGCGACCCTTAGCCAAACTTTAGGGGTAAATACCTTATGTCAGAAACAGGGAGAGGGAACAGATGACCACACCATCATTTTTTAAGATGGTTTCATTTTGGGTACCCCCTAAAAGCTAAATGAAAAGGGTACATTTTAGAAAAAGAGTTAGTTTGTTACGTATGTGTGGTGTTTCCTAAATGGAAATAAATAGGCCTTTTTACTGAATTTTACAGGACTTAGTACATTTCTAAATTATGTTTATGAAGAAAAATACAAAGGTGAGGCACCTATTGCAGTTTTTACAGAACTTTAATATAGGTACTGTGACACAGAGGCCTATTGGTGGTTCAAAACTCTGTGGGCTGGTCTACACTGGGGGGGAGGGGGGAATCGATCTAAGATACGCAACTTCAGCTACGTGAATAACATAGCTGAAGTCGAAGTATCTTAGATCGACTTACCTGGGGTCCACACGGCGCGGGATCGACAGCCGCGGCTCCCCCGTCGACTCTGCTACTGCGGCTCGCTCCGGTGGAGTTCCGGAGTCGACGGGGAGCGTGTTCGGGGATGGATATATCGCGTCTTAACAAGACACGATATATCGATCCCCGATAAATCGATCAATACCCGCCGATACGGCGGGTAGTGAAGACGTACCCTGTGTCAGTAACTCTTATCAGGCCTGACATACTCACCACACCTAACACATTTGTCATGATACCCAAAAGGGGGCATGTAATATATAATTGGAAACTACTAAGTCACTGATGATTAATATTCTTGTGTGATGCACACCTGGGGTGTGCACAAAGAGTTATGGATATGTGTTAGAATTATATTCTTAAAATGTGTTTGGAAGCAATGCATACGTCCAGCCTGCCCTACACAAAGGAATGGGTATTTGTTTGTCAGACCAGCCTGGTCATCAGGCAGAGACAGTGAAGGTGCAGTTACATAAAAAGTAAACAAAGCCATCAAGCTAACAAGGGGGGCAGGTAATGACTCAACTATCACCAGCAGGGATTACTCTCAGACTGAACTACAGGGACAGAAAATTAATATGGCTCCTGCACTCCGGAGAGACACAGGAGACTAAATTCCTGGGAGGCATTCCTGACTTTTAGGCCAAAGACAATTCCTTTGGGAATATAAGGGACAGAGTTAGACTCCATCTTATCCTTCACCTGAGAAGACAAAGGAACCAAGCACTTTGTTCTCCTTGTGTTGGTTCGTGGCCAGAGGGTCTATCACTTAACCTATGTAATTTTGTCAATAAACTTGTTTGACTTTTAATCTAAACCAACTCAATGCTGTATTTGAATTGCACTGATTGTTAACTGAAGTTACAGTAATAAGCTGTACTTTTGTCTCTTTAGGGGAGCAAACCTTGTTATTTCTCTGAATGTTCCAAGAGAGGGCTGGGCACTTCAGGACAGGCAGTTTTGGGGAAATTCAGGACTGAGAGTGTGTTGGGGTCACCATGCAGTAGCAACCCAGGCTGGTGGAGAACAGAGTGGGGCTGTTCTGTTGCATGCAGACTGCTGGGGTCAGAACGCTGAACCAGGGCTGCACAGCACACGGAACCAGGTTACACAGCACACAGACACTCACGGAACTGCATGCTTGATTGTTGGCCGTTGCTATCCGGGATGTGAGCCACAGCAGCAGAGTATTTAAGGCACCCATGACTACAAGGCAGGGAGTGACGCAACCTCTTGCTGGTCTGGGTTGCACCCCAAAACATTACAGGTGCATTGACATTTGGGCATGCGGTATTTTTTTAAACTCTACAAGATTTCTCTACCTGCTTAACTTCAGGATGCTACTAAAGGATTCTGTGAGAAATCTGTTTGCTTTCCCATTGTTTCACTGAAGTATTCTAGATTCTGTGACCTTACATCAAAAGCTATAGAAATGTAATGAGAGCAGCCTCAGCATTCCTACCTTGCTGTGCTGATGTAGGTGCTCAAGGCCTTGTCCACAAAGGGACTTAGACGGGGCAGTACTCAATGTTGCAACACCTAACACCCTGGCTGAGGCTCGCCGCCCTCTTGCCGCCCTGCCCCCTGCACTCTGGCCGCCGGGGGGAGAGCGGAGCCCCGGCCGGGGCTCACCGCCCTCCTCCCAGGGCTCCGGCCCCCCTCCCCCCGGCGGCCGGGGGGGCTCGCCGCCCTCCCCCCGGGGTTCTGGCCGCCCTCCTCCCCCCCCCCCCCCCCGCAGGGGGGCGGCCGGCAGCTTTTTTGCCTGGGGCGGCAAAAAAGCCAGAGCCGGCCCTGCCTCCAGGCCTGTTTTTATTTAATTCTTTGTGTGTGTCACAACATTTGATCTGATTCATGGTTTGTGAGACTGACTGATTAGTTTCCGATTAAATTAATAGAAGTTGTATTTTCCCAGGCTGTTTCTGAATGTTTTGGGAAGAAGAGGAGCCAAAGCTAAAATCCTGATCTGACTCCAGACAAACATTCAGGTGCTTTGGAATGCAGAGACAGGTTCACATCTGAATTTTGAAATTGGCCCTTATCTATGTGATAGGTTAAACTAAACTCCTGGACACAGTCACCCGCAAAACATATGGTGTTTGAAATATGGATTGAAACCTCATTGCCCAGGCCCTTTTCTAGGGAAAACCAACGTTGATCTAGGAACAGCTAATGAAAGCTTGACCATAGCTATAGCTTTTGCTACCAGGTGCTAGAATCTTGATTAAAAGGTGTGTTATTTTCTAACAATAACTCCTGCTCAATGGAAATAATTTTAACTGAAAATGCTTTACAAAGGATGTGCTAAATAATGCAGTTATCTGTCAAAAATTCTTATTTTCATAAATTTGTAGTTTTCCAAATATATATTGTCCATTTATTGTATGCTGTTTTTATAATTTGTAAAAAGTTGTATATCTGTATCTTCTAGGCCAGAGGATTTTGCAAAAGGAATTTTGTCTTTATTATATTTTTTCTAGATGGACAAATTACATATGACTAGAGGAAATACAATAACTTGTCTATAGTCTTGCACTCTCCCACTTTCAAAATAAGCAGTAAAACCTGGAAAAAGTTTAGCTTCTCTTTGAATAATAATCTTTTAATGAAAGTTTACAAGGTAATGTTAACAAGTGTGCATTTAAGAGGCTGCTAATATTTTGAAAATGTATCTCCTCATGGAAAATTATCAAGGAGAATGTTAATAACAATTAGTGACTTATCTTGATACAA
Source organism: Chrysemys picta bellii (assembly GCF_011386835.1). Taxonomy (NCBI): domain Eukaryota; kingdom Metazoa; phylum Chordata; order Testudines; family Emydidae; genus Chrysemys; species Chrysemys picta. The sequence continues at coordinate 35,161,593 of NC_088798.1, read as the reverse complement.
AGGTTACTAATATCCTGTGTCTGGTATAGCTATGTATGTTTTATTTTGCCTTTCTTCATCAGGTTCCAATTTTAGATTTCATAGCAGGCATGAACAAGGCTGGCTCCAGCTTTTTTGCCGCCCCAAGCAGCGAAAAAAAAGAAAAAAAGAAAAACCCGATTGAGCTGCCGCCGAAGTGCCACTGCTGCCAACCCGGACGTGCCGCCCCAGCAACAGACGAACTGCCGCCCATTTCTATTGGCCGCCTCAGGCACCTGTTTCCTTCGCTGGTGCCTGGATCCGGCCCTGGGCATAAACTTTTTTTTTTGAGCAATATTCCTGAAGTGTTATGTTATGTTTTTTAGGTGAAGAACGGAGAATAGCAATGGAACAATTATTTTTCAATAAGGGCCTAATTCAAAGCTAACTGAAGTCAATGGAAAGACTCCCAAATCAGTAATTTAGGGCCTACTCTGGTAAACACTACAGAACATAGTGCTTACTTGACTTCAATCATGGTAGTAAATACTCTACTTGGTAGTAAGTACTTGCAGAATGAGACCTCACATTTGTATTTGCAGGTAACTAAATGAAAAATTTTAACTATAGTATTTCCCAGAATTTTAAACACAATCAGAGAAATCATTTATTGTGTTATCAGTTTAGAAACAGATGATGTGTAATTTTATTCTATGCCACCTAGTGGTGGTCTAATTCACTGCTTTAGAAATATAACAATTTTTCATCATGCTGAAGTATAAGGTAATGAGGTTTGGATTATCAATTAGCAAACTGTTACATTTTTGGATCTCAGCATGTTGTTGTTTGTTGTCTCCTCCAGTATAATCATGTCTGGCCATGAAGTTCAAGAATGAATTCAGTTACGCTTATCTAAGGGCTTGATCCAATGTGTCAAACCTAAAGAGCATCGCTTTCCTTACAGTATTACATTGCAAAGCTTGAGCAGGTGTTAGCGCCTGCTCCAGACGCACGTTGCAGAGTATATATATCTTGGGGATCTCAGTACTCTGATTTGAAGAGAATATCCAGGAAGTTAATGTCTAGAGTCCCTTGCCAAATTATAATAGCAGTACTTATTTTTAGAGATGAACCAAATCCCCAGCTCTAAACATTTTGGACTTTGAGGAAATTTGGATCTGAACTGCATGGATTGGACCTGACCCCATCAGCAAAGTTGTGTCTCATCCCATAATATTGCTGATGGTAGAACAGTGGTTTTAAACTAGTGGTCTATGGACCTCTGGGGGTCCACAGCTTATGTCTAAGATTTCCAAAGGGGTCCAGACATCTATTCGAAATTTTTTGGGGGTCTGCAAATGAAAAAAGGTTGAAAACCACTGAGATGGAGGATGATATGCTATTACTGCTACCATTAGCTTAATTGGCAGAGGGCTGTGCAGTGGTTCTAAAAGTTCCAACCTACTAATGAACCATGTGGGTGTGAATATGATGCCACATGATGGAATTTCTGTTTTTTCAGTTTGTTTTTTAAAAAATGTAGGAAATGATACACAAAAACTATATTAAAATAATATTAAGTTTGCCAAGTCAAGCGCTCAGTTTATTTTCCCCCATAATCATGTAATTAAAGATTGTATCATAATGCATGCACATAAGGATGCTGAATTAAGGCAATTTTCATTCTCAAATTTCCTTAACTTTTGAGTGCTTGACTTTGCAACCTTAAAAATGTTCTTTTAATGTAGTTTTTGTGTGTGTAAGAATTATGGAGACTATTCATATTACCACAAAGGGTCAGAAACTGGAAATTAACTTTCCAATTGATCTGTTTTCCAACATGTTCACACCTGGCCTGGAATGTTAGTTACTTGAAAGACTTGCATCGTATATGTTGTAATATGGGAAATTTGTTGTGTAAGATAAACATACATCTCACATTACTTGAAGGGAAATAGAAGAGATAAGATAACCTTTAAAATACAATAGAAAATTGTTGATATCTGCTACATTCCATTCCAGGAATTATTTAGTAATTAATTTGGAATTTGATTATTTGATTAAGGAAATGAATTCTGTAGGTGACATATCATTAAGACAAAGAAAGAGAAAACCTAAATTAATAAAATTATTTTTTTAATTTGGTCTCTTATTTCATTAATGATACTGTACTTTGTTAGGGCATAATCTTTGATTTCAGTGGGAGCTGAGGTTACTCAACACCTCTGAAAACTGAATCCTTATACTGGAAATGTTTGTCTAGGAGCTTAAACTGTATATCTATTTTTTCAGCCTCCCAGAAATTATAGAATTATAGAGAACATATTCCATATATTTCTGTTTCTATACAGTTATTTATGCAGCCAACACCAATCACTTGTATATTCAACAGATGTAGCTCCATACATAAACTTTTCCAGTGGAACATGACATGACAGCATTGAAATATCTATCCATCCCAAGCCTTACTTACTCGATCACAGGCTGGCTGGTCTTTTAAGGCAAGTGAGATTCAGCCTTATCTGTGACCTAGGATCTAGCCCCCAGGTTATGGTTATATGGAAACTGAATGATGAGTAGTGACCCAGCTGTGAAAGGGGAGCAGGAAAAGACTATTCAAACAGACTGCCAAACTCGATTTGGAGGAAAGACTCAGGAGACAGGACAAGGGGAGTTCTTTCTCTGGGAAAGGCTTGGGAAGCCAGGCTGGAAAGCCAACAGGAAGCAGGATAGACTCCCTTGGGGGAAGCCCTGAGCTAGGGTCCACAAGTGGCAGAGAAATCCCTAAGGGAAGCTGCTAGAGTCCCTGGGGAGGGGAGGCAGTGTGGGAATCCTGTTAAGACGAAGCAGCAGAAGGGGAACTCTGCAGGAGAAAGTCAAGCTCCTTTGCAGGAAGCCCTGAAGTAGGCCAATAGGATAACTTCAGTCGAACCTGATAGGGGTGGAAGAGTTATTAGTTTAGACATTTATTTGGACTTTCAGTTGGACCTTTCTCTACACTGGAAAGGGAAGGAACTTTTAAGTGATTTAGCTGGAGGGCCAGGCCACAGACCATCCCAAGGGAGACCACACTAGCAAGGAAGGGCCAAGGAAGTGGCTACCGGGGGGTGCCAAAGAGGACTTCTTGCAATGCAGTGCTCTGACACAGGGGGATGCCTGGTGATGAGTACACTACATTACACCCACTCATGTATAATAATGCCACATCAGTTTATATATACTGCCTCATAACACTATTGTAATGAATGCATGCTTTACTATTTGCTAGCCTTTACCAGTTGACTTTTTATATACAGGTAACAGTCAGTGTGTAACAGTTTTCAGTTAATAATCCCACACTGCTACCAGCTGCCTCTGCAACATCATTCCATCCTCCTTAATGTGGATTTACACAGCACTAAGGGCCCCCATTTTCAGGATGTATTAACTTCTGAGCAGGTTCCCTAAGGGGCTGGAGGGATTACAATGTGTATTACCTATAGACCAGCCCCAACCCACCTGATTACTGCTGGGATCTTCCCACTCAGATTCCCTATCATCTCATGAAACATTCAGGAAAGCAGTGGAGGATACTGTGCTGCAGAGGTTTATTTTTTCTTTCCTGTTTCTACATAGGCAAAGGCAGATTCACTCATGAGGGAGCCCACTTCACCATGCAAACCACTGGGGCACCATTTGGACCTAAGACACTGTTGGAATACATCCATTTTACTGAAAGTGATTTACCTTTATAACTGACTCACTTCAAGCCCTTTGTAACATTCTAAGGAAGTTAGTATCTCAGGGTTATTGCTCTCTGTCTTACATGCCATGTTAATTACAACCCTAGCCAAAGAATTAGAGTGATCCTGTAGCTATGCAAAATGTCAGATTTAGAGTAAATGAAATATCTTTAATAATAAATTATACTTATGGCAACAGGGGGAAAAAAGCTTTGATTTTAAGCTTTCCAAATGTTAAGATTATCAATATCCATCTCAAGTCCAGAGAAATAAGATGGTGCTTTGTTTGCTATTTGTACCTGGCCGTACCAAAGGAGATGGAGGTGAATTGTTCACAGCATCAAGGAAACTGACCCACAAATACAGTGAAGATTGGGGATTTCATTAGGTCAGAGGTCCCCATAGGCCACTTTGCTCTGTAAATTATATGAAAGGAGGAGGGAATGGAAGAAGCCCTTTAGAACAAGGGTGATATGGGAAAGTGACTTGGGACAAGGCCAAATCAGAGAGCCAGCTAATAAAGAGCAACATAGGTATGATCTAGCCTCTATAACAAGATAACTGTGGCATACACACTCACATCTGGATGTGTGAAAGGGACTGAGGCTTTCTAGTCCATTATCTGGATGGAAATCATAGCAACCAGCATTTGTACCAATACTGTGGTCACTTCAAAGGAATCTGCCTGAACCGGGCAAGCTTTAAACAAAATGACTGGCAGGTGATTACTGAGTGACAAGCAAATTAATCTTATCGAAGAAGGGGGAAGCCCTTTGTCCAAACATAAGATCTTTCATAAGTAATTTCCTTCTCTTAAGAGCAATTCACTTTAATCAGGTGGGTTTAACTAATTTATGTTTATCTATGAAAAGTAGCTATGTTGAATCCAAAGAGTTAGGTTGGAGTTTTGATTATAGGCTGGTGCACTAGTAGAATCACTGAAATCTGTCTGCCTAAAAATTTGTGGTTACAGATTTCCCCCAGAAGGTGTCAGTGTAATGCAGGTTCACCAGTCATATTATGTCATTACAGTGATATCAGCACTAAGGACTAAGCTCTAACTCCCTTCAAAGTGGTTGCTTAAATATCACCAACTGGTTTTAAGTACCGTTTTGCTTAATTTTTAGTTATGGGCCAACCAGGCAACTGATTTTTGCAGATTCCTTTGGTGGCTGCTTAGGACTGTTTCCCCTGTATTGATCACATCCCATAGCATGAAGGAATGCATCTAGACTTTGTTTCCTCCATGTGGGGCTTTGGAAGCATTTACATTACATTTTCACAAAGTGTTTGTTTAAAAAATAAAAGCCCTGGCAACATATAGTGATGTTTGGGTGGCAGCTTGTCTTTTTTCTTTCCTTTCTTACTATAAATACTCAAAATGATAAATTGAGAAGACCTATTGAGTTAGATCACTTAGTCCATTCAGGATTCCCCAACCTGTTGGTCAGAACCCCCAGGGAGGTCGTCAAGGGGCCTCAGGTGGCTGTGGGTGGGCAGACCCTTACTGTGGGGGGCGTGCAATAGAATCAAGAGGGGAAATAGGAGGGCAGTCTCAGGAGAGCTGTATTATTGCAGGAGCACTGGGCACTCCCTCCCTGTGGCTGTGGGCAGCACCCAGGTAGGAGGAAGGAAGTGCCTGGACACAAATGCGGGAGGAAGAGAAAACACACACTAGCCCTCCCCCAATCCAGGTATGTAAAGGCAGAGTTTTGAGGGGGAGAGAGGATATCTGGATGGGCTGGAACAGATAGGACCTTGAGAGGGGAAAACAGGTGGGGAGCGGAGGGGATCTTTTTCTTTTGTGGGAGAGGCACACTATCAGCTGGCACAGTACAGCTCTTCCCATTTCTCTTCCCTCCCCGCCAAGTCCCACACCTTTTTTGATCAAATGACCCACAAAACAGACGTAAAATTGTCCTTTGAAAATTTCATAGGTTTCAAGATGATTTTTTGGCTCTCTTGTGGATGTAGATGGGAAAAAAGTTTAGAATCACAGACCTAGTCACCTCCTGCCAGCACAGCACAGATCCTCAGCCTAGGGACTATACTAGTTACTAACCTAAGAACAGATACTGTATTTATTAGGTCAACTAAGAAAATATATGTGCTGTTTGCAGATGGGCGGGCTGCCTGTATTTGTAGTACTTGTACAGACAGATAAGGTTTCCAACCAGCAGCATGTTAAATTGTGCCAAGTGGCAATAGCTCCTTTATGATGAGGAATGAGGACATGTTTTGTAATAACCTATGCCGAAATTTTTAAATAGTATAGAATAGATGTAGGTCTAAATAACTATGTACAACTTGGCACAACTATATACTATATAGTATGGCAGGGGTAGGCAACCTTTCAGAAGTGGTGTGCCGAGTCTTCATTTATTCACTTTAATTTAAGGTTCCGTGTGCCGGTAATACATTTTAACGGTTTTTAGAAGGTCTCTCTCTATAAGTCTATATATTATATAACTAAACTATTGTTGTATGTAAAGTAAACAAGGTTTTCAAAATATTTTAAAAGCTTCATTTAAAATTAAATTAAAATGCTGATCTTATGCCACCAGCCTGCTCAGCTCGTTGCCAGCCTGGCATTCTGTTCACCTAGACCGGCAGCGGGCTGAGTGGGGCCTGACCTCTGAAGCCCCCCACGCCCCCAGAAGGGTGGGTGTGGAGGGCTTCAGAGGTCAGGGCAGAGGGCTGGGAGGCTGGGGGAGTGCAGGGCAGAAGGCTGGGGGTGGGGTGGGTCAGGGCAGAGGGCTGGGTGTTAGGGGGGGAGGGCAGAGGGCTGGGGTGTGTGTGGAGGTGCAGGGCAGAAGGCTGGGTGTGGGGGAGGTTCAGGGCAGAGGGCTGGGGTGCTCGGCTCGTGGGGGTTCTCCCAGCCCCCTGCCCTCTGCCCTGAGCGGCTCACGGCAGGGGGCTGGAAGGGATATGTCCTGTTCCAGCCCCTGCCCCAAGGCCCGGCCTACCTCTTCTCTGCCTTCTTTACCCAGGACTGGCTTTAGCAAGGGGCTGCCATGCGCCAGCTGGAGCTCCGGCCGGGAGAGCGGGGCCGCGGGGCTTTTGCAGAGCAGCAAGCACGCTGCCACTCCTTCCCCCTCCCTTTGCAAGGGCCGGCGCAGGGAAGGAGAGGAGGGCAGGAAAGCAGGCTGCACCATGGCTGGGGGAAGGAGGGGGGAGCTTGGCTGCTGCAGGACTGAGCTTCTGCCTCCTGCCCCAGCAGGGGAGAGCGGTGGGGGGGGGGGGGGGGGGGGGCTGAGTGCGGCTGGGGGTCGGAACCGCGGCAGGCAGCCACGTGCCATTCAAAATCGGCTCGCGTGCCGTAGATTGCCGACCCCTGTACTATGGTGTAGGTTATTATAAAACATGTCCTCACTCCTCATTATACGGGAACTATTGCCACTTGGCACAACATAACCCGCTACCTGCTCTACTTCACCAGGATTCCAGTTAGGTATTATATTATATAAATATATAAAAATACCTAACTGGAATCCTTCTGGAGTAGAGAAATGGATAGTAAATCACCTGATGCACCGAGTTTCCCTTTGTAAATGCCTGACTTTTATTTGATAAAAGATATTACCTCACCAACTTGTCTCTCTAAAGTTAACAGGAAACTTGCAGGATTGGGCCCCTATGAAAATGTGAAGCACATTATCTGCTAGCTTTTTTCAAAGCTTACTCATAGCTTTGATACTTCAGATGTTTATTGATAAGGTATAGAAAAACACTGAACTACTCTAATTTTATCTCTGACTTCTGCCAAAGACATAATTATGAATTAGGGCCTGATCTGGCAAACCTTTAGTCATGTGAGGGGTCCCTACACAAATTATCCCACTGAAGTCAATGAAAATACTTACATTAGAGCTTGCAGCATCAGGCCCTCAGTTTGGAACTGGTACGAGAACACATTCTTATTGATTGGGTATAGAGATGAAGTTCTTCGTTTGTGAACATCATTGCCTGGCAAAAGTGAATTTGCCCTATGGCTTTGCATTGTTTCATACTGAACTGGTGTTGGGACAATGTATTGATGAGCAACCTATACCTGCTTAGGTAGATAAACCTGTTGTGCTCTGTAGCATATTGGTCTGAATGAGAACATAAGTACTCTGGGGGTATGTCTACACTACGGGATTACTCCGAATTTACAGAATTCGATTTTTGGCAACCAGTTGTATAAAGTTGAGTGTATATGGCCACACTAAGCACATTAATTCTGCTAGCGTCGACTTCCAGAGCGTTGCACTGTGGGTAGCTATCCCATAGCTATCCCATAGTTCCCGCAGGCTCCCCTGCCCATTGGAATTCTGGGTTGAGATCCCAATGCCTGATGGGGCAAAAAACATTGTCGCGGGTGGTTCTGGGTACATCCTCTCCCTCCCTCCGGGAAAGCAATGGAAGACAACCGTTTCGCTCCTTTTTTCCTAGGTGAACAGTGCAGACGCCATACCACAGCAAGCATGGAGCCTGCTCAGCTCAAGACAGCAGTTTATGCTGAACCAGGACCTGGAAAACCAGGCGAGGAGGAGGGGGCGACGGCAGCACGGCGACGAGAGTGATGAGGACATGGACAAATAATTCTCTCAAGCCGCAGGCCATGGCACTTTGGAGATCATGCTGTTAATGGGGCAGGTTATAGCCGTGGAACGCCGATTCTGGGCCCAGGAAACAAGCACAGACTGGTGGGACCGCATAGTGTTGCAGGTGTGGGACAATTCCCAGTGGCTGCTAAACTTTCGCATGCATAAGGGCACTTTCATGGAACATTGTGACTTGCTTTCCCCTGCCCTGCAGCAACCAGAATACCAAGATGAGAGCAGCCCTCACAGTTGAGAAGCGAGTGGCGATAGCCCTGTGGAAGCTTGCAACGCCAGACAGCTACCGGTCAGTTGGGAATCAGCGGCACCGGAGGCAGCAAACAGGGTGGCTAACAGGGGAGTTTGAGAGGGAGTTCTCATTGGAGGAGAAGGTATCTGTGTTTGTGTCTGTCTTTGTTGTCCTTGTGTGTTTGTAGAGGCCTGCAGGGGCAGGGTGCTGGGAGGGACGCCGAGCCCTGATTAGGGGGCGGGGCTTGGCTGTGTAGGGGGCCCATAAAAGCGGCCACCCAGCCAGGCAGCGGCACAGCTGCGAGCAGCGGCACCGGAGGCAGCAAACAGGGCGGCTAACAGGGGAGTTTGAGAGGGAGTTCTCATTGGAGGAGAAGGTATCTGTGTTTGTGTCTGTCTTCGTTGTCCTTGTGTGTTTGTAGAGGCCTGCAGGGGCAGGGTGCTGGGAGGGACGCCGAGCCCTGATTAGGGGGCGGGGCTTGGCTGTGTAGGGGGCCCATAAAAGCGGCCACCCAGCCAGGCAGCGGCACCGGAGGCAGCAAACAGGGCGGCTAACAGGGGAGTTTGAGAGGGAGTTCTCAGGGGGAGGTAAAAGGGGAGGCAGGAGGGCGCGGCGTGTTGTGTGCTCTGTGCCCGCAGATGCAGAGACCAGAGACTACAGCAGACATGAGCCAAGCAGCAGCAGACGGAATGCAGATGGCGGCATGTGGGAGCTGTGGTATGTATATAGTCCTAGCAGGGGACCTGGAACAAAGGTATGTGTGTATGAAGTGTCGCCTTATAGTGTTACTGGAGGAAAAGATTAAGGGGCTGGAGATGCAGGTAGATACCCTGGTGGAGTTTAGACGGGGGTTTGAGCAGCTGATGGAGGATAGGCAAGGCGGGGCTGGAGGGGAATGCCCTAGGGTGGAGGAGGAGGCAGTAGTAGATGGCAGCGAGAGGGGAATGGAAGGGGGAGAACAAGGGAAGTGGAAGCATGTGACTGTGAGAAGCAGGCCAAGGAAAAGGAGGGCCAGTGAGGGGGGGAATAGAACTCAGGAATAGGTTTGGGTGTTTGGATAACGAGGTGGAGGGGCAGCAGGTGGTGACTGAAGGTGGGAGGGTGAGGAAGAAGAGAAGAGCAGCTAGTCCGAGAGAGAGAGGGGAGGAGTTGATGGAGACAGCACCAATTCTGGGCCCCCGTAGTATTCAGGAAGGCATAAGGGGCAGCATAAGGGAAGATAGCAGCAGACACAGGTCAGGACTAGAGGGATCGGAGACTAGATTACTAGATCGCACTGTTGCCAGGCAACGGCAGGTGTATGTAATTGGAGACTCTTTACTGAGGAGATTGGACAGACCTGTGACCAGAGCGGACCTGGAGAACAGAAGGGTGTGCTGTCTACTGGGCGCAAAGATACGCGATGTGGACCTGCGGTTGAAAAGGATCCTAAAAGGAGCAGGTAAGAACCCCTTGATAATCCTTCATGTAGGAACAAATGACACAGCTAGGTTCTCCTTAGAGAGAATCAAGGGAGATTATGCCAGGCTGGGGAAGACGCTCAAGGAGATAGAGGCTCAGATTATCTTTAGTGGGATTCTGCCTGTTCCAAGGGAAGGGCAGCAAAGGGCTGATAGGATTGTGAGAATAAATAGTTGGCTAAGGGAGTGGTGCTATAAGGAGGGCTTTGGGATGTATGGCCACTGGGAGGCTTTCGGGGACAGACACCTGTTCTCGCGGGATGGGCTTCACCTGAGTAGGGAAGGAAATAGACTTCTGGGAGGGAGATTGGCTCATCTTATTAAAAGAGCTTTAAACTAGGAAGTTTGGGGAGACGGTTGGGAGATGCACAGTTAATCTCCACACCAGATTCCAGTATTGAAAAGCTGAGTGAAATAAGAGGAGACATAGCCAGGGAGATGAGATTGGACATAGGAAGGACAGGGGGGACGGACACAAAGAGGCCCGCAACATATAATGCTACTAATGGGAGACAGGCTAAACAACATACATTAGGGTGTTTATACACCAATGCGAGAAGCCTAGGTAATAAAATGGAGGAATTGGAGCTCTTGGTCCGAGAATTGAAACCAGATATCGTAGGAATAACTGAAACGTGGTGGAATGACAGTCACGACTGGAACACAGGTATGGAGGGGTATGCGCTGTTTAGGAAAGACCGGGAGAAAGGCAAAGGTGGAGGGGTGGCATTGTATGTCAATAGTGAAATAAGTTGTAAAGAAATAATAGTGGATGGAATAGATAACACAGAGTCCGTCTGGGCAATACTCACACTGGGTAAAAGGACTACTAGAGCCTCTCCAGGGATAGTGCTTGGGGTGTGCTATAGACCGCCAGGATCGACCCAGGATATGGATAAGGAACTATTTAATGTATTTAGGGAAGTAAATACTAATAGAAACTGTGTAATTATGGGGGACTTTAACTTCCCGGATATAGATTGGGGAACAAACGCTAGTAGCAATAATAGGGCTCAGATGTTCCTAGATGTGCTTGCTGATCAATTCCTTCATTAAGTGGTAGCTGAACCGACGAGGGGGGAGGCCATTTTAGATTTGATTCTGGTAAGTAGTGAGGACCTCGTTGAGGAAGTGGTAGTAGGGGACAACTTGGGCTCCAGTGATCATGAGCTAATTCGGTTTAAACTAAATGGAAGGAGTAACAGAATTAAGTCAAAGACTAGGGTTTATAATTTTAAAAAGGCCAATTTTAACAAATTAAGGGGACTGGTAAGGGAAGTGGATTGGGCAAACGTATTAATGGATCTAAAGGCAGAAGATGCCTGGGATTACTTTAAGTTAAAGATGCAGGAGCTGTCAGAGGCCTGTATCCCCAAAAAGGGAAAAAGATTATTAAGCAAGCTATTTAGACCAAGCTGGATGAGCGACCGTCTCAAAGGGGCGATTAGGAAAAAACAGAAAGCGTACAAAGAGTGGAAGAGGGGAGGGATCAGTAAGGAAACTTACCTTAGTGAAGTCAGAGAATGTAGAGATAGAGTGAGAAAGGCCAAAGGCCGTGTAGAGTTGGACCTAGCGAGGGGAATTAAAAGCAATAGTAAAAGGTTCTACAGCCATATAAATAGAAAGAAAGCAAAGAAAGAAGTGGGACCGCTGAAGACTATAGCCGGAGAGGAGATTAAAGATAATCTAGGCATGGCGCAATATCTCAATGAATATTTTGCATCGGTGTTTAATGAGCCAATGAAGGTATTAGGGATACTAGCACCATTACAGAAGGGCATACAGGATGGGAGATTACCGTATCCGAGGTAGAAACAAAACTTGAACACCTTAATGGGACTAAGTCGGGAGGACCGGACGATCTTCATCCGAGAATATTGAAGGAATTGGCGCGGGAAATAGCAGGCCCATTAGCGATAATATTTAATGAATCTGTAAACTCGGGAGTGGTCCCGTTAGACTGGAGAATAGCTAACGTGGTTCCTATTTTCAAGAAAGGGAAAAAAAGTGATCCGGGTAACTACAGGCCTGTTAGTTTAACATCTGTAGTGTGCAAGGTGCTGGAGAAAATTCTGAAAGAGAAACTAGTTGAGGACCTTGAGGTTAATGGCAAGTGCGATAATTTACAACATGGTTTTACAAAGGGCAGATCGTGCCAAACGAATCTGATCTCCTTCTTTGAGAAAGTAACAGACTTATTAGATAAGGGAAATGCGATGGACCTAATATACCTGGATTTCAGTTAAGCGTTTGATACTGTACCCCATGAGGAATTATTGGTTAAACTGGAAAACATGGGGATCGATATGAAAATCCAGAGGTGGATAAGGAATTGGTTACTGGGGAAAATGCAGCGGGTGGTATTAAAGGGTGAACTGTCAGGTTGGAGGGCGGTTACTAGTGGAGTGCCTCAAGGTTCGGTTTTGGGACCCATTTTATTTAATCTATTTATAACTGACCTCGGAACCGATTGCAGGAGTGGGCTGATAAAGTTTGCGGATGATACGAAGGTGGGAGGCGTTGCAAATTCGGAGGAGGATAGGGATCTTCTGCAGGGAGACTTGAATGAGCTTGTGAATTGGAGTATTAGAAATAGGATGAAATTTAATAGTGAAAAGTGTAAGGTGATGCACTTGGGGATGACTAATAACAATTTTAGTTACAAGATGGGGACGCATTGGTTAGAAGTAACGGAAGAGGAGAAGGACCTAGGGGTCCTTGTAGACCGCAGGATGACTATGAGTCGACATTGTGATGTGGCGGTGAAAAAAGCCAATGCGGTCTTGGGATGCATTAGGCGAGGTATATCTAGTAGGGATAAGGAGGTCCTGCTTCCGTTGTATAAGGCGCTGGTGAGACCTCATTTGGAATACTGTGTGCAGTTCTGGTCTCCCATGTTTAAAAAAGATGAACTTAAACTGGAACGAGTGCAGAGAAGGGCTACTAGGATGATCAGAGGAATGGAAAACCTGTCGTATGAAAGGAGACTAGAGGAGCTTGGGTTGTTTAGTCTGACAAAGCGAAGGCTGAGGGGGGATATGATTGCTATCTTTAAATATATCAGAGGGATAAATACAAGGGAGGGAGAGGAATTATTCCAGCTTAGTATTAATGTGGACACGAGAACGAATGGATATAAACTGGCCGTGGGGAAGTTCAGGCTTGAAATTAGACGAAGGTTTCTGACCGTCAGAGGGGTGAAATATTGGAACGGCCTTCCGAGGGAAACGGTGGGGGCGACGGACCTGTCTGGTTTTAAGATTAAGTTAGATAAATTTATGGAGGGAATGGTTTAATGGTAAAACATAGTAGCCAAGGAAAACCAAGCAATGGTACGTAAATAGTATAATGGCCAACAGGGGTCAGGCTAGAGACTCTTGCCTACATGCTCGGGGTCTTACTGATCGCCATATTTGGGGTCGGGAAGGAATTTTCCTCCAGGGTAGATTGGCTGAGCCTCTGGAGGTTTTTCGCCTTCCTCCGCAGCATGGGGCAGGGATCACTAGCAGGAGGGTCTCTGCCGATTGAAATCACTGAAACACAGGATTGGGGACTTCAACGGCAGAGTCCAGGGAAGGGTTTTGTGGCCTGCAGCATGCAGGGGGTCAGACCAGATGATCATAATGGTCCCTTCTGACCTTAAAGTCTATGAGTCTATGAGTCTATGAATCAATTTGGAGTGGGCAAATCTACTGTGGGGGCTGCTGTGATGCAAGTAGCCAAACCAATCACTGAGCTGCTGCTACCAAAGGTAGTGACTCGGAAAGGTGCAGGTCATAGTGGATGGCTTTGCTGCAATGGGATTCCCTAACTGTGGTGGGGCAATAGATGGAACCCATATCCCTGTCTTGGCACCGGAGCACCAGGGCACCCAGTACATAAACCGCAAGGGGTACTTTTCAATGGTGCTGCAAGCACTGGTGGATCACAAGGGACATTTCACCAACATCAATGTGGGATGGCTGGGAAGGGTTCATGACACTCGCATCTTCAGGAACACTAATCTGTTTAAATGGCTGCAGCATGGGATTTACTTCCCAGACCAGAAAATAACAGTTGGGGATGTTGAAATGCCTATAGTTATCCTTGGGGACCCAGCCTACCCCTTAATACCATGGCTCATGAAGCCATACACAGGCAGCCTGGACAGTAGTCAGGAGCTGTTCAACTACAGGCTGAGCAAGTGCAGAATGGTGGTAGAATGTGCATTTGGATGTTTAAAGGGTCGCTGGCGCACGTTACTGTCTCACTCAGACCTCAGCCAAACCAATATTCCCATGTTATTGCCGCTTGCAGTGTGCTCCACAATCTCTGTGAGAGTAAGGGGGAGACCTTTATGGCAGGGTGGGAGGCTGAGGCAAATCGCCTGGCCTCTGACTACACACAGCCAGACACTAGGCCGATTAGAAGAGCACACCAGGAAGCGCTGCGCATCAGAGAGCTTTGAAAACCAGTTTCATGACTGGCCAGGCTATGGTGTGAAAGTTCTGTTTGTTTCTCCTTGATGAAAACCCACCCCTTTGATTGACTCATTCCCTGTCAGCAAACCACCCTCCCCCTTTCAATCACAGCTTGCTTTCAAAGGAAATAAATAAACTATCATTTAAAAATCATGTTTTCTTTATTAATTGATTATAAACATAGGGAGAGAACTGACAAGGTAGCCCGGGTGGGGTTTGCGAGAAGGATAGGAGGGAAGGAAAAGGCCACTTCAAAAGTTCAAAATAATGACAGCCTTTTGCTGGGGTGGAGTGGGCGGGTGCACGGAGCCCCCCTCCCCCCCCCCCGCTTTCTTACACGTCCGGGTGAGGAGGCTATGGAACATGGTGAGGGGGGAGGGCGGTTATGCAGGGGCTGCAGCAGTACTCTGTGATCCTGCTGCCGTTCCTGAAGCTCCACCTGACGCCGGAGCATGTCAATTTGATCCCTCAGTAGCCCCAGCGTTGCATCCTGCCTCCTCTGATCTTCCTGCTTCCACCTCTGATCTTCCTGCCGCCACCTGTCCTCACGTTCGTCCCTCCTGTCCTCACGTTCGTCCCTCCTGTCCTCACGTTTACTGGCATCTTTCCTGTACTTTGATACCGTGTCCTTCCACTCATTCAGATGAGCTCTTTCATCGCGGGTTGATTGCATGATTTCCGAGAACATTTAGTCTCACGTGCGTTTTTTTCGCTGCCTTATCTGAGATAGCCTTCACGACGGAGGAGGGAGGCTTGAAAAATTTGCAGCTGCAGGAGGGAGGGAAAAAAGGGAAAGAAGTATTAAAAAAGATACATTTTACAGAACAATGCTTATACTCTTTCACGGTGAACAACACTATTCACATTACATAGCACATGTGATTTCAGTACAAGGTTGCATTTTGCATCTTATAGTGAGTGCCTGCAGCTTTGGTGTTAGAGATCACAGACGCAGGGCCGGGCAACAGAATTCAGCTTGCATGCAGCCATGGTAAGCCATTGTCTTTCGGCTTCTGCAACCTTCATTAAAGCAGCGCCCTCCTTTCCAATATCAAGCAAAGCCCATTGAGTGCTGCGGTTTTCCTATTAACGTGCGGCAGCAGAAACCAAACTAAACCACCCCACCACCCATCCAATTCTGTGGGATGATCGCTTTACCCCTCCCCCACCGCGTAGCTGGTATCAGGGAAGATCCCTGCTAGCCAAATGTGAAAAGCTCAGTGCCAGTGCCCCCCCACCCACCCTCCGCTTGGCTAACTGCAGGGAAGGATTTCTTTTCAGCCACAGGCAAACGGCCACCTCTGTCCCCTTAATTAAATTCCCATATTTCAACCAGGTTACCATGAACGATATCGCTCTCCTGAGGATAACACAGCGAGATAAAGAACGGATGTTGCTTGAATGCCAGCAAACACGGGGACTATACGCTGCCAGGCTTTGTCATGCAATGATATCAGATTCCTTGCTACTAGCATGGCGTGGTCAAGTGTCCTACCATGGAAGACGGAATAAGGCTGCACTGCCCAGAAACCTTCTGCAAAGGCTTTTGGAGTACCTCCAGGAGAGCTTCATGGAGATGTCCCTGGAGGATTTCCGCTCCATCCCCAGACACGTTAACAGACTTTTCCAGTAGCTGTACTGGCCGCGAATGCATCCCAAGTCCTCAGGGCAAATTAATCTTTAAAAAATGCTTGCTTTTAAACCATATTTTATATTTACAAAGGTACACTCACCAGAGGTCCCTTCCATGGCCTCATTGTCTGGGATAATGCCTTGGGAGGGTACTTCAGTCAGGCTGAGAAAAAGATCCTGGCTGTTGGGGAGAAGGGAGTGCTGTGTGCTCTTCGCAAGCTCCTCCTCATTTTCCCAGTCCGCAGAATCCTCAGGCATGGCTGAGAATACCCCCTCCTCGGAATCCACGGTCAGAGGTGGGGTAGTGGTGGCGGCCCCCCCTGAATTGCATGCAGCTCAGCATAGGAGCGGCATGTGTGCGGCTCTGACCCGGACCTTCCGTTTGCTTCTTTGGTTTTCTGATAGGCTTGTCTGAGCTCCTTAACTTTCACGTGGCACTGTAGTGAGTCCCTATTGTGGCGTCTCTCCATCATGCCCTTGGAGATTTTTTTCAAATGTTTTGGCATTTCGTCTTTTGGAATGTAGTTCTGCTAGCACGGAATCCTCTCCCCATATAGCGATCAGATCCAGTACCTCCCATACGGTCCATGCTGGTGCTCTTTTTCGATTCTCAGACTGCATGGTTACCTGTGCTGATGAGCTCTGCATGGTCACCTGTGCTCTCCACGCTGGGCAAACAGGAAATGAAATTCAAAAGTTCGCGGGGCTTTTCCTGTCTACCTGGCCAGTGCATCTGAGTTCAAATTGCTGTCCAGAGTGGTCACAATGGTGCACTGTGGTATAGCTCCCGGAGGCCAAAAGCGTCGAATTACGGCCACACTAACCCTAATTCGAAATGGCAATGTCGATTTCAGCCCTACTCCTCTTATCGGGGAGGAGTACAGATATCAATTTTAAGAGCCCTTTATGGCGAAGTAAATGGCTTCGTTGTGTGGACGGGTGCAGGATTAATTTGATTTAACGCTGCTAAATTCGAACTAAACTCATAGTGTAGACCAGGCCGGGGTGTAGGAACCTTGCCTTTTTGCATGGTCTTTAAAGTACTGTGGTTTATGATGCTAGCTAACAAAATGTTCTTTAAATAAATGAAAGTGCAGTTTAGATCATAATGGGCCTGCATCTGCTCTCGCTTATGCTGGTTTTACACTAGTGTAACTCCATTGACTTTAATGAAGTTACTCCAGGTTTACACTGGGTAAGTGACAGACGAATGAAACCCAAATTGTTTTCCCCATATTTGAAAATCCCATCCCATCAAATAAATGGAGATAGGAGAACCTTGTGCAAGGTGTTCCTTTTATGTTTTATAGATTTTATTATATCAGCATTGCAAGTCAAACTACAGTGTGGGTTTGAGCCTACAACAGTTACTAATGAGAGCAGTACCTCAATGCAGGATACAGCTTTTAGTCTGTAGTTTGTAGTTTTTGTTTTTGTTTTTCTGTATCACTTACGCAAATGAATGTAAAATACAAGAAGTAGATCCAAAATCTCACTGAAGTGGAGGTTAGAGGAAATCACAGGCATAAACTTTTTAATGCTTGAAAATAGAAGTCATATATGACATCCTGTTGAATCACTATGTTATTAGCGGAAGTAAATGTAACATTATATTTTTTCAGTGATGATATGCTCCCTTTACAAGGAAGTGGCAAGTTGCTTTAAAAATAGTGATGAGTCAAGATGTTTGACCAATATTTGCAAAGTGGCTACTCAGTATGAATTGGTTGATGGCTAATAGATAATCTTTTTCAGCGGTTCTCAAACTGTGGGTCAGGATCCCAAACTGGGTCACAACCCTGTTTTAATGGGGTCGCCAGAGCTGGCGTTAGACTTACTGGGGATCAAAGCTGAAGCCCGAGCCCCACTGCCCGGGGCTGACCCAAAGGCCAAGGGCATCATCAGCCCTGGGTGGTAGGGTTCAGGTTACAGGCCCCCTACCTGAAGCTCAGGGCCAGCTCCAGGCACCAGTGGACAAAGCAGGTGCTTGGGGAGGCCAATGGGAAGGGGCGGCACGTCCGGGTCTTCGGCAGCAATTCGGCGGCGGATCCCTCAGTCCC